>NW_023603184.1:5186238-8184771 GCF_014898055.3 Talpa occidentalis
TAATCACTTGGTGATTAGATATCTGGTGACCACCCCTTCCTAAGACTATCAAGTGGTACCACCCCATTCATCTCCTTAGCATAAATTCCAAAGGGGCTCTTGTAAAGACAAAAGACTCCTCTGTTTGGTGATTTCAAGGGTTTTAGGAACTCTGCCAGCAATGAGGATGAAGACCAAATATATTTCTTATTATAAATCACAGTATCACCGCCACCTCAAGATTTGTGGCTTAAAACAATAATTTTGACTTGTTTGGATGGTTCTCCTGCCCTAGGTCACATCTGTTGAGGTTCACTCTTTGTTGGCTTTCAGCTAGTGGCTGGGCTGAAAAGGTGCAACAAAGGTACAACTCATTGGTGTGGATTCTTTCTTGATAGTTTTCCATGTGACTTCTCTTTCTAGGTGATATCGTATTCATATATTAACCTCTACATGGTCACTCTATCCAGTAGGGCATCCTGAATTTCCTTACAGCCTGTTCACTGGCTTTTAAGAATGAAAGTGGAAGCTGCCAGGCCTTTCTTCCGCCACATACTGTGATCACTAGAAGTCACAAAGTCAGCCCAGATCCAAGGGGAGAGAAATACATTCTTAACTCTTCATAGGTAGAGCAGCATGGGGATAGAGTAGGAAGGAATTGATGATGCTATCTTTGGAGAAAATCTGCTAGTGGCAGTTAAAGTAAGGTAATTGTAGAGAATTACTAATTTAGGACCAACTCTAGAAGTGCAAGGAGGTCACTAATAAATCTATCTGCCATGAGGATGAAACACTGTTGGCATGAGACTATATAGTCAAGTGTCGCTAAATGGCGTTTTAGTTACATATACAAAGGTGCTGTCGGTGGGCTATGCCATCCATATAACCTCGGTGTGTTTAGCAACCTATACTATCAGTGTGCTTCAGAATATTAGACAAGGCCAAAAGCAGGTTTACATCAGGAGTGAGAAAATGAAAGAGCTAATGTTAGTGGGCAGATGGAGTGGCATCCTGAGACCCCCAAACTTGCACACTCTCAAGGGATTCTGCCATCTGGCACATAAAGACAAAGCATACTGTTAGTGCATAAAACCTTCAGTAGAGAACTTCAGTAGAGAACTTAAACAGAATTAGTGTGCATAGAGAGAAGAGAAGAAAGGATAATAGTTTCTAATGACACACCCAAAGTTATCTCTCTCCTGTGGGTGAATGCCCAGCCAAACAAGTGTTGGCCCAAAGCAGGGCCACTGGAGGCCCCAAAACTTGCCACAAGTCTAAGGCACCTTCTAGTGGGGACTCATAGGAAAGGGGCAGAAGGGGCAGGCAAGTCTGGAAGGAAAAGAGCAAAATCAAAGGACAAGTCATGATAAAGGCTGCCATTGTCAGCTTCCCCACAGGTCTCTCACCCATTCTCTTCTGAGTGTTGGGAGAAGAATATGTCCTGAATGAACTCCACCCACTGATGTTTTATGGATTCCACTCATCTCCTGCCAGAGAAATCTCGGGGTCAGAGGACTGTGTATCCCATCAATGCTATGCATCTGCCATGACTCTTGACTTCTTGAAGGGAGAATTGCTGGGAGCTAATAGTGGAGTCAAGCAGCCAGGCTTGGTATAAAACCAACTTGTGGGCTTGTGCTGGCCTAGTTTTTGCCTGCCTTCAGCATGCCCTTGGGGTCCCAGCTCAGCGGTTCCAGTAGGACACAACCACCAATTAATATCTCTCTCCTGGGTTCTCCCTCTTTTCATTTCCCTTTGTAAATTACCTTTATATGTGTGCCTGCAGTTGGGTCTTGCTCTAGGGTTTTTTTTAAGTGCACAAGTGAGCTCCTGGTGCAAGTCCAAGGCTGAGAAGCAAGCGCAACTTATTCTTCACATGTCTTTCTACCCCATGTGTCTCCTCTAAGTCTCCTCTCCCAAGCTCCACCCTTCATTAGGTGGGGCAGGGAACATGGAACCTCCTCTTTTTGATTACACTGTTACACAAAGAGTCAGAAGGATAAGAAAATTTGTTGACCAGCTTTTGGCAGCGTTAGGGGGCAGGTGCCATGTTCTCTGCCCCCACTTAGTGCAGCTGCCTTTGACTAGCTAGTGGGAACCATGCGCAAAGCTAAGCAGCCAAATGGAGCTCTATAAGTGGAAGGAAGCTGGCTCTAGGAAGGACAACTCTTCCTTCTGTGCCTGACTTGCATCCTAGGAATGCTGGGAAGGAGACATGGAAGAAGACGTGGAGGAGAGACACGTAGAGACAGACACTTGGGAGAGACCCATGGGTGAGAGACACTGACAAAGGCAGCAGTTAATCTTGATTTGTATTTTTGTGTCTCTCCTTTTGTCCCAGACTTGCCTGCCTCCTTTTACTCCCTTCCGTGGATCCATTTTGTGCCAACCTTGTTTGGCTGAGCATTATCCACAAGGGGATGGGTAATTTTGGGTGTTTTATCGGGACACTAATATCCTTTCTTATCTTCTCTCTCTGTGTACACTAATTCTATTCAAGTTCTTTTACACTAAGAGTCTTTGTCTTTTTTTTTTTTTTTAAAGAGTCTTTGTCTTTATGCAGCAATTGCAGGATCCCTTTTTAGAGTGTGCACCCTGTTGTTTGGGGTCCCTGGGTACCTCTCAGTCACCTGCTAACAGCAGGATGCCATCTGTCCTACCAGTAGATAGGCAAGACCATGGTGCAAGCAGAAACCACAAAAAATACAGTGACCAACCTGTATTCAGTCTTTTTTAAGGTCAACCTGGCAGCTCCACTTTGCCCATAGCTCTAAACAGCCCCTTTCAGGGAGTTGGGTGGAGTCTGGAAAACTCCACCTTTTACCACTGAGTTGGCTGTGAGTGCCACCCACCCCCTGGGAGGTTACCTCTCACTGTTCCTCTTACACCATGTCATTTGTATACCAGCAAAAATCATCTCATGAACATTTCTCAGAACAAATCCCCGTTGTTAAGCACACTTTATCTTCTCAGGTGTGTTTATGTCATATTTCCTGTTTGGCAAAGTATATGCACAGGTTTGACAGTATGCAAAATCACATTCTCTGTTGATTACAATTTTTAGATTCATTCACTTGTTTAGTGTACTCTTAGAGGTACTGCATGCAGTACCAGGTTGATGCATGGAGTGGATAGAGCAAGCTCCTGTTCCAGCTCCTTGATCCAAAAATCCAATTAGAATGCTGTCCTTGGGTAGAGAACATATCAGATAGTAAACTGCTAAGAACACATATCGCACTTGATCTTAGCCAAAAGACCAGGAAGCAGTTAGATTTATGTTTTATTCTAGTTGCTAGACAAAAGTAAATTCACTGTGAGAGAACATAACAACCATACCTCCTGTTTCCTTGTAGATCATTTTTCTTATATTGATGGAATTGCACATATATAGGGTAAATAAAAGCTGAATTTCATGATATAATCTCTTTTTGGTACTCTTATCAAATTTAGAGTTATTTCGGGTTAAACGTTTGAAGTCCCTTTTTCTCTCAAAAACTGAACAAATGAGTTGCTGTTGTAGGGGCACAGAAAAGAGACCAAAAAAACCAAAGGAAATTTAATAATAACGTGTGTTTCTTCTGTATACATGGGAGAAACCTAGTAAAACTGAGTTATTCACTTGGGTCACCATCTTATCTAACCTCAGCCAAGACAAAGGACTGGGGAAAAAAGGGCAGGGGAGGAAGAAGTCAGTTCAGGGAGGTAGCAGTAAACAGGCACAGCTGGTAAGCAAATTTAGTTCTGTCTTCTGTATGGGTAAGAGTTGAGGTTAGATCTTCCCTAAACAGTGAAGGAGACTACCTTACAAGTAGAGATTTTCCTTTATACACATGTAAGTGTCTCTTACAAGAGCAACCTCTACTCAGCCTTCACAGTCCCTCCTTGGAAATAATACTTTTTCCATTTTGTGGTGGCAGATTTTTGTTCTCCCACCTTGTAAAGAAAGGAGTAAGAATTTGGTTTTTTTTTTTTCCCATTTGTCCTCAGCATCATTTAATTTTTTAACATTTGAGGAAATGAACATTAAGAATGTAAGGCAGGCAGATTCCCTATTGAAACACTGATTGAGGGTCTAATACATGAAATCGTAGAGAGGGGGTATAGGAGGTTTTTATCTCAGGCATTAGGGAATTTTCTGAGTAATCTGATCTCGAAACTCTGGAACCAAACTGCCTGAATTGAATCCTGAATCTACCACTGATAGTGTGATTTATGTTCTCAGGGGCTCATGCACCTGATGGGTGACCATGAGGATTCTAAATTATTTACTCTATGTGAAGGATTAAGGGCAGTACCTGTGATATGAAACATACTATAAAAGTGTTAGTTGTTAAAACAGACAATTATAAACCAGAGACATCTGCAGGGGAGGAGGAGGGAGAGGGATGAGAGGGAGGGAGGGAGGAGCACACAGGACTGTGGTGATCGTGCACGGGTGCCTTGGAGAAGGAAATTCTATGGGGACCCTATATGAGGGGGTGGGGGGAAGCAAATATTGTCTAAAAAATGTAAAAATGATCAATGTTAAAATAAAAAATAATTTAAAAAAATTAAACCAAAAAAATAGTGTTAGTTGTTAATTATCTTGTGGCTTTATTTCATTTTGTAAAGGTGCTAGTGATATGATCTTTTATATGAAATAGTTTGGAGAACTCTGCAGTGGGTGATGAAGGGGAACCACCCCAAAATAAGTCTTTGACATAAGCATTATTTTAGGCTGGTTATTTTTGAGAAACAGCAGATTGGAAAAGCTCTAAAAACTGAATAGAAGTTACCCTTTTGTAAGAGTTATTTCTATGTATAACTTAATATGTAAGTGGAGGTAGCCACATCTGTTTATCTCTTATCAGTGGAGAAGACAGCAACCTTCTTAACAACCATACCCTTGTTTATCGTGCCTTTCCTGGTACCATTCTGTATCTGACCTTCGCGGTCTCCCTTAGTGCCCTTTCTCTTTAGCTGAGGGGCTATTTTGGCCAGTTACTCAGTTTTCCTGTGTTTCTCCCATTGATACAGGAGGTATACATGTTTTAAAATTTTTGTTTTTCTTCTGCTAATTTGTCTTATTACAGGGGTGTCTTAGCCAAGAACTTAGAAGGGTGGAGGGAAAATTATTTTTTCCTCTCCTATGATAGCCTCATTTTGCTTAGAAAAATTTATCTTAAATTTGCCTGATTGTTTATAGAATTTTGTGACTTAGAAATTTTTATTTTTATTATTGCTGGGATTCAGTCAGCCAGTCTGATTGCAGGACCCATACACCACTATATTGTGCTATCTCTAATTTAGAAAATTATGGACTTAAAAAGTAAAACCAATATTACTTAAAATTTCTTTATCTAGACTTAACCACAGTTAGTGGTTTGACATATATCTTAAAAAACTGTCACTGGGTTAGAGCCTCCTTTACTGGTATGGGTCCAGTCACCTGCTGCTACCACTGGGGCAGCAGGGTGGGACAGAGGCCTGTTACTTCTGAGGTGGGGGAGTCTTCCCCTTTCCTTGGGGGGCTGAAGGCCCTCCAGTAGGAGGAATACTGTCTGCAGCAGCTCTAGATAACAAAGAGCAAATCCAGGAACATTATTCCCTATTAAAGTCTCCCGAAATAGAAGCTCATCTCCACCCCTTTCCTAGTAGTCCCTTTCCTCAGAATGTCAGGGGTAGAGTGCAGACCAAGGCACTGCAGGGGCACCCTCCCCTCTTGCTTGGGCAGTGTCAAGACGCCAGGGGGCAGAATTAGGCCCCTGGTCTACCCCCAGCCCCTCCAATGCTTGGATATCTATTTTTCTTTTTTTTTTTTAATTGAGCTAACATTTGTTTACCTCCATGTTTGTGTTTTAGAAGCATAAGATCTCCCCCTTCAGGTGGCACCATACCGCACCCACCACCAAAGCACCCGCAGTCCTCTCCCTGTGCTCCCTCCCTTTGTTCTCACTACCCTCCCCCAGCCTCAGTTCCCTGTTGTCCGCTGTCTAGGGTGGTTTTTAGTTTGGCTTTATCTCACCCTTTGCTTGGTCTCTATTTTACAAATATACATGACACCATCAGGTATTTGTTTTTCCCTCTGGCTTGTTTCACTTAGCATCATCTCCTCTAGCTCCATCTGCCTCCGCAAGAGTGTAGGATATTTTCTTTAGTAGTCTGAGGTTGATTCTAATCTAGGATCATGCAAGAAGAGTGGTATAAAGGCAGGTATGGTTGCTGGCTCTGGTGCTTACATTTTGTACTGGTATCATTTGAAATGTCCTGAAATGCCCTGAAATGCCCTACTGAAAGTCCTATTTAATGAAAACAAAGCCGCCAATTGTAGAAAACCTTGGGTGTTTACACCCACATGGAGTTTCTAAAGAGTACTGGGCCACTTTTAGGCCTCTAATTAAAGGCCTGACATTTTGTAGTTAATTTTCCCTTGGGAGAATTTACTGATACAAGTGATCCTAGGTTTAGTATTTTCTTTCTTTTTTAAAGTTAATCTTGGTTATTGATACTAAAGTATAGATCCTGGTTTAGTGTATGCTCTGCTTGGCTTGGTGATTCTCTCTTTCTGTTAAGTGTGTATTAGATAATGTCTATTAAATAAAGTTAATCTTGGGTTAAATTCTGTATGTTATGGAATATATGTTGGTGTTACATAGTTAATTTGACTCTCATACTTTGACTGCGTGGGCCTAATGAAGTAGGAGAGAGATGGTTATTCAAAAAAACAAGGGTTCAATTTTAGCAGTCCCTTCTAGGTCTGATAGTTTTCTGATTCACACCCCTGGAATGCTATTGGAAGGGAGAATTTAGGGACTGAATTATTAACCAGATTTCACATTTAGCTCTATATCTTTGGTTCTGGTTTTTTTTCATTTTACTTATGTGTAGAGGTAGCCCAATCTCAGGTTATTTTGCCATACAAATACACTTTATTTTTTCCAAGTACTTTTACTTTGTTGTTGGGTAATACCCTTTGAAATGTTTCTTAGAAATCTGCTACTCTTGGGAATTATGGCATCATGGGTCTCTAGGGTTTTAATTGGCCATATTGTTTGGTAAAGAAAACCACCCAAGGGGTTTCATTAATAATGACAACCACAACAGCAAAACAATGTCAACACTCACCCTGTCTTTTCTAACTAGAGCCTCACAACTACCTGGATCAGATATTGTGATTCCTGTTTTATAGAGGAGTACTCTAAGTCTCAAAGAGGTTGAGTAACTCTAACTTGTCTAAAGTCATATATCTTCCTAGAGTACACTTGGGGGTAGAAGATGATCAAATTACAAGGGAATCTGTAAATCTAACTTGTAGTTCCCACTGGGTGATGGTGTACTCTCTGGGTGATTTTTATTAGTAGTTGTTAAGTATAATTATAGCTCAGAGTTTAGCAGAGAAAATCTTTAAACATGATTATCTTCCCATATTTTTAGAGTGATCAGTCATATTATGGGGAGAGGGGTGCAAATGGGCAGAATCTTGCCAGTGTTGTGCGTATGTTCCAATTGTGTCCTTGTGGTTCTACTTGTGTAAAACTTTTGGTGGTCGAGAATTGATTCAGGGGACTGTGTAATGGCATCACAAAGACTATTCTTGGCACCCTTTGTCTCAGTCTTTTAGGGCAGAGTGGGGAAACTTGTTTCTTCTTCCTTTTAAAGAAGAGAAATGAAAAATACACTTGACTGGCACTTCCTCCTTTGTGTCAGGCCTGTCTGACTTCACTTTGGGTTCGCTCCTTTTGTTCCTTACAGAGAACAAAGTAAAAGTCTCTTTTTAGGTGACTGGCCCAGAGTATATCAGGAGAGAAGTCCCTTATCTTTTTAAAGAAACAGAACAAATATTTTTCTTCAGACAAAAGAGATACTGTGCAGTTGTTTTGGTCCCTCTGACTTCTTGCCATGAGTCGGTCAGACTTTCTCTTGTTTGAACTTTTAGTGTGTTTAGGTTCTGGGGAATTGATCTACAAGCTCTTTGTTAACCTGAGCAAATAGTTTTTTAGCATTTTCGGATAACTTGTATTTGTAGCAGTTCTTTCCTCTTCTGACTTTGTAGGAACTTCAGGTTGCTTTACAGTTTCATATTTGTGACCTATATTTTCTTCTTTCTTAAGTTACACGGAGTCAGCAGGTCAGATTGTTGTTGTTTTTCTTAGGAATTGGGCTGCTACAGTTTCCATCCCGTGTTACAAGATTACAAATAATTTAAATGTATTTCTTGGAACATACTCTTATGTTGTGCTGTTAGGACAAGGGGCCCTCAATGCATGTTACTTCTGAACATCTCTGTATTAAGTAAAAGAGTTACAAGATAAAAATACTACAGATTCAATAAAGGGTCAAGGAACTATATTTTGGGCAACTTCCTGGTTGGTAATTGTTCAGTTGTGGCCGTTTTACTAACAGACTTTTGATCCAAAACTTTAATGAGTTGTCAGGGTCACCAAGGATATTATTTCCTTCCAGTTAGTTCATTCTTAGTATCTTCAGGAATTTGGCCTGCAGCATGTTACATTACCGTCTAATGAGGGGTGAGAACTGTGGCATGAGGATGCAGGCTTTGTCACTCCTTAGGGCCGTTTTGTACATGTGACTAGGAACTTGGAGTATTGTCTAACTGTAGAATCTTTTTGACTTTTTACATTTTAATATCCTAGGGAGAAAACACATTTTCAACAAATGGCTATAAATATTTTCCTTCCCTCTGTATTTGGATACATCTTTTCAGATTGCAGCCTTTCATGACATATAAAGAGCCAATTGTTGCTTGACTTGTTACAGTATGCATTTATTACTTTTTAAATTTGAAAAGTGAAAAGAACACTCCTTCACTAATTATTAAGTCATTTGTAGTCCTACCACCCAAAGATGACAACCACGGTTAATACTTTTTTGTTTCTTTTGTATCATTTTCCCAAGATCTTAAAACATAATTGGGAGTATACTGTGTATATAATTTTGTATTTTGCTTTTTTTAACTTAGCATATATTTTTTCACATCAGTAAATATTTAAATGAATAAATTTTGAGTAGGCAACACATTTACTTATTTCAAAATTAAAGTGACATAAAAACATGGAGAAGTTTTGCTTCTTTTTCTTCTTTCATCTTGTCCTTTCAGTACCCAGTACGTCACCGTAATTTCTCCACTTATATAAACGGTAACATCACTGTATGCCTTGCTTTTTTCCCTCTTAACAATACATCTTGTTATCAGTATCCAGAGAATCTTTCTCACCATAGATGAGTCATGTATTCTCTTTAAGAGGGACACTTGGGTTGTCCCCAGTTTTTGCTATTACAAAACAATAAGATGGAAGTAGTAATTAAAGGGAAAAATTAAGCATTGCCCTGCCTCAGTTATTAAGGGAAAGTTCTATTCAGAAAAATGCCAGCAAACAATCGTAGAAATAATGATGAAATTAGAAATCAACATTTTTCAGCTCCCAAATGAAATAACTCAAGAAGGAGTCAGTGAACACTAAACCATTAAGCAAAAGGTTGAAGAGGAACAGAATATTCACACAGTGCCAAATATTAGGTACAGATTGGAAATATACCTTTATATGGAGAGTTCTGAGTTTTACCAGCTCAGTCAAGTGATCATATTTTGTCAAGTGATTATATAATTTACCAGGTCTCACTAAGAGGAGTGGTCCGAGGATATGTGCTCCTGATGTGCTGCCACATGTAGCCATCACGAGATACATAGCATGGCCTGTAAAGCATTCTTGTTAAAAGCATTTCACCTAAATCTAGTCAGGATTTTATATCCAACCTTCTGTTGCTTGGAAATACAGATAGAGGTGCAACTAACTGGTACTCTGAGGAAACAGTAAACAAAACTAGAATGTAAGACCTTCTATAAGCCAGCTGTCATGTTTTCTAAAAAAGCTAGTATCGTAAGTATATAAACACAAGTAATCAAAATAAAACCTGGAGACCATTTTGGAATAAGAGAGACTAAAGACATAAAACATGCAAATTCATTGCTTGACCCTCGTTTGGATTTTTTTAAAAGCCAACGATTAAAGATAATTTTGGGAGGCCCCCCTGGTGGCGCAAGGGGTTAAGTTTCAGCACTATGAAGCTATCCCTGTGGCATAAGTTCGACCCCTAGCCAAGGAACTGACCCACATGGCATAAGTTTGACCCCCAGCCAAGGAGGTGGGGGAGCAACAGACCTCTCCTGTCTCACCCACTACTCCCCTCAGCAGTGTATTTCAGTAGATCTGCCTGTTCTGCTCCCCACTCCATCTCTGGTGAATCCTCTAACCCCCCCATACCTACACCCGAGCTCCTGTATGCATAGATAAAATAAATCTTAAAAAAAAAAACACACAACAAATTTGAACAGTCGGGGAAATTTGAATAAGGCCTGGGTATTAGATAATAGTAGGTGTGATGATGGTATTGTGGTTATTGGGCAGAATGTCCCTGTTCCTGGGAGGTACACAGCGAAGTTGTAGGGTTAGAATGTCTTGACGTCTACTGAAATGGCTCAGAAGAAAACAGAAAACAACCTATATATAGCCATATCTTCATCCACAGAGATAAAGCAAATTTAACAAATATAGTAATTTTTGAGTCTCAAGTAGTGAATAATGAAGCCATATGTTTATTTTAGTATTTTTCAACTTTGAGTTGAAGAAACTATGCTGAAATTTACAACATTTACATACATATTCTCTTAAACATTTTATTAAGCCACATATCCCATTGTATAGAGGAGCTGCAATTCTATTTGTATTTTACTGCTAGCTAATGTTTCAGTAGAATTTTTGTTTATTTTGGGATATAATTTTATTCTCTTAAGGCTTGGGTGGATAAGAAAAAGGACCTGAATTTCCCCCCCTTTCTCTTTCCTCCCCTCTGGAATGGAAAAAGAGTATTGGAATGTGGCCCTAAAGTTCTTAGGCACTTACTTTAGGTAGGATGTAGAATTGAAGCTGCTGTATAAGAGTCATACCTCTAGTAAGAACATTTTAAGTGGTTACCTGTCCTTCAGTTTGGAGGCTGCTTAAGTGAAAATGAGGGGTGCCAGCAACTAGGGAGGCCATGTAGCACAGAAGGGGGAAGGTAGGCATTTTGCTTTATTTCTGACAAGTTGTTTAGAGCTTTCTTTTAGTAGCAGAAGTTCTTCTGCCTGGTAAAGCAACAGTAATAGAATGATCGCTTTAGAGAGTGGTCTGTTTTTTCATACGAAGCTGAGCTATGGAGGATGTGAGAGTTTTGGAAGAAGGGTCTTTTCTGAGAAAATATCATTAAATATGGAAAGAATGCTTTCTTCTTTGAGCTAGAATGACATTTGCAGTAGAAGCTTTTCTAATTGCAGAATAGATATTCTTTGACATATTACTCTCTGTACCTTAGATTTCCATGAAGACAGCTTACAAGGACGTGAATGGCCTCAGTTTAGCTGTATTGGTGTGCGGAGCTATTGTTTGCTCCTTCTTTTCCTGTGACTGGTGTGACAGTGGCCCCTGAACACTATGAAGGTTGTTCCAGAGAAGAATGCTGTCCGGATACTCTGGGGACGAGAAAGGGGCACTCGGGCCTTTGGAGCTCAGCGTCTTCTGCAGGAGTTGGTGGAAGATAAAACCCGGTGGATGAAATGGGAGGGCAAGGTAAGAAAAATGTTTTGTTTAAAACAAACAATTAAAAATCAGAGACATCCTGCAGGGGAGGAGGAGGCAGAGGGTTTAGAAGAAGGGCGGGAGGAGCATAGGGGACTGTGGTGATGGTGCACGGGTGCATTGGTGAAGGAAATTCAATGGGGACTACACCTAGGTGGTGGTAGGGATGCAAATATTGTTTTAAAATGAACAATAATTAAAAAATAAAAAAAAGAAAAATGTTTTGTTTTTTCTTTTGACATAGGATTTGTAGGGGTTATAGTAGAATGGGTCTCAGAATGGGTTAATGACATAGAATTTGGCATGTAACTTACTTTGTGTAGGACAAGATAAATCTAACTTGGGAAATACTTCATAAATGTGGAAGAATTTATGGGCTAGAGGTATCTTTTTCCTAAAGGTAATTTAGATTTGTCTCTCTCAAGTTGTAAGTTAGTCATTGTCTCCAATTTTTAAGCTTACACTGTGAATACTAATCCAGAATAGTTTATATCTTTTGAGAGATCTTTTGAACCATAGTTTATAAATAATGTATTTAACTATTTTCTTTTCCTGCTAGAGAGTAGAACTGCCGGATAGTCCACGATCTACCTTTTTACTGGCCTTCAGCCCAGACAGGTACCTACTACTCATATATAACTTGACCTAAGACTTGTGACAACATTACTTTCTGTAATTAGGCCTAGCTTAATCTTGTAGTTAGATCCCTAAAGACTCTAAGTCACCATGTGTGAACTTTGTCAGTGTTTCAAAAAAGGAGAGAACTAATGGGAATAAGTAAAGGAAATTATGAACATTGAAGATCAAAACTTGTAGTTTTTTTTTTTAAGAAGAACTGGGGTGTAGAGGTGTGGGGGTGAGAGGATTTACCAGAGACAGAATGGGGAGCAGAACAGGCAGATCTACTGAAATATACTGCTGAAGGGAGCAGCAGGCGAGACAGGAGAGGTCTGCTGCACCATGTGGGTTAGCTCCCTGGCCGGGGATTGAACTCAAGCTATAGCAGTGATAGCGAGAGACTTAACCCCTAGGTCACCAGGGAGGCCCTAAAACTTACAGTTTTTAAATAATAATCGTTTACCTGTGTAATATAGGCCATCAGTGGTGTGATAGTTTTTCCAGCTGGAAAAAATAAATCTCTGAAGGTGATATGGGGGATAGAGTGGAGAATCCAATAGCTTTTAGTGGCTTGTAGATATGCTGCCTAATACCCAAGGTATAGTTTCTTTCATGCTGGGATGGGGAATCAATTTTCTATGTCGTGAAAAACGGAATAAGTATGTTATCCTCTCACATGCTTCATAGTCACTTCATACCCTTTGATTCCATAGGACTCTCTTGGCCTCCACGCATGTGAATCATAATATCTATATCACGGAGGTGAAGACTGGCAAGTGTGTTCATTCTTTGATTGGACACCGCCGTACTCCATGGTGTGTCACTTTTCATCCCACCATCTCAGGCCTTATTGCTTCTGGCTGCCTAGATGGAGAGGTTAGGATTTGGGATTTACATGTAAGTATTTTTTTTTCTTCGGTATTCAGAAGCAGAGACTTGTTTATCAATGCCTTCTTAACTCTGAAGGAGAGACTAGTCAGGTTCATAGGACTACATCTGGGTAATGGTAGTCTTTGCCCACTGAACTGATAGGAAATCTAGCCAGCAGTCCTTTATTTTAAGAGGAGCACCCTGTTGAACTATCCTCCACCTGCACATTGTGACAGAGTACAGGAGGCTCTCAGATATGTTCAGAATGGGGTTCTGTTCTCTTAGAGCAAGGACTATATTATCCTCTAAGCATGATGCTTCTGGAACTGGTGACTGGCTAGTGGGTTGTTGTGCACTGCACCATGTCATGCACCACTTGTGAGGCTTCACAGGCTTCAGCAACAGGAACTGTGCAGATAGATGCTCATTGCTTATGAGTTGTAGATGACTTGGAGAATTAGCTGACAGTAATATTTTTCCTATGAATTGGTGATTCATGCAGATCACTGATTTTCAGCATCACTTTACAGAGGACTTATTTAAGTATGCCCTACAAGAAGTCAGTTTCCCTTAAAATTGACATCCCAGCCTTCTGGCAGCTTGTAACTGGAGAATATTTGGGATTGGTTCATTTGTAGGGTGGCAGTGAAAGCTGGTTCACAGATAGCAACAATGCCATTGCTTCTCTGGCTTTCCACCCTACGGCTCAGCTCCTGCTGATTGCCACTGCCAACGAGATCCACTTCTGGGATTGGAGTCGGCGGGAGCCCTTTGCTGTGGTGAAGACAGCTAGTGAGATGGAACGGGTCCGGTGAGTGCTCTGCTCAACAGTCATATCTGGCGTAGGACTAACATCTGAGGACACTTACACCTGCTGTCACCTCAGGAGATAGATTGTTATCCTGCCCAGGATAGGTGGTTGCCTCTAAGGCTTTTTCTACTTTTTAAATAGCTGAGCAGTCAGCTGGGAAACAGTTCATTGTGTTTATTTTAGCTGTTCCTTACTGACCTCATCTTTGTTCTCTGTAAGTCAGGGTTATTAGAACCTTTTTTGGGTTCAAAGCTATCTGGGTCTGGAATAGAACACTTTTGGGAAACCTGAAAGGTGTTCAGGTGGTATTTTAAATAACTTGGTAGATGATTGCTCATCCCTGGTTGTCTGTATTTAACAAACTAGAAGATGGAGAGGTAAGTATGTATCAGACTGGCTAATTGATACTTACCTAGCTGGCAAGATCCAAAACACACCTTGCCTGAATTTCAGTCAGTGCGTTATCAACTCTTGGTCTTGTAGTTGGATATAAGTAAATTTTCTAGTCTCACTCAGTATCACTTGATGCTGAGACCATTTGCTGTCACTAGAACTCATGCTTCTTGCTAGTGCAGCCACTTACGTGACAGAGTATCTAACCTGTGGAGAGTATGGGCACGTCCTGTGCTTCCCTGTTAGGATGGGCTCCTTGAGGTGAGCAGAGATTTGCTTAAATGTAGCTGCTTCCTGGAGTGGAAGTTTAGGTGTTTTTTGACATTACTGTATTTCTGATACATATTCCCTTGTTCTGGCAGTTGGAGGTAAGGAGGTAATAAGAATTATGGAGCCTTGTTATTTTAATCTCTGAAAGTTTGAAAGGCTCTAGCATGAGTGAGTACCTGAGTAATCTCACAATTACTAGTAACGATTGCTATAAATTTTAACACAGGTTTCCTCTTCTCAGTTAACATAATTTCTCTATATGTTTCCTTGTCTCTTCTTTGTTTACAGTCTGGTGAGATTTGATCCTCTTGGACACTACTTACTCACAGCAATTGTTAACCCCTCCAATCAGCAGGTAAGTTAGCCAGCAGTTCAACTCCACCTAAACTGTGAGTTCTTTTCTAAACTGGTGCTTTAATTCAGATTATATTGCACTTTAATTCTCAATGCCCAAGTATTTCTTTCCAGTCAAGATTTAAAACTGACTTCAGACTGTATTCGGAGTTCCAGCAATAATCTTGACAGGGCAGTTAATTTTGAACCTTCCCTCACACCCAGCCCCCAGTGATGATCTCATTAGAAGTAACCAGGGAATGGTGGATAGCTTGTCATTCCGTGTGCCTCTGGCTGGTTGACATTTTGCTTCCCCTCACTGGCTTCATGTTGTGGAGATGCCGTTTCTAAGAGAATTGGTTTGCCAGCTGTACACATTCAGAAATGCTGCTAATTGGAAGTGAATAATTTTTTTTTTTTAAAGATTATGATTTTTCTTTTGCTGTGTTTTTTTTTTTTAAGATTTTATTTTATTTATTTATACAAGCACTGGGGTACAGTCAGAAGCGGGGGGGCGGGGGGTGAGAGAATTTACCAGAGCCAGAGCGGAGAGCAGAACAGCCAGACTGACGAAGTACACTGCTGAGGGGAGCAGCGGGTGGCAGGAGAGGTTTGCGCGCCAGGAAGTGAATAATTTAATACCATATGATGATTCTGAATCTAGCCAGTTTTCAGTGCTTCACGGGTAGGTAGTTATTACCTATCTCTATAGGTTGTTTTCCTTGGATGATTATAAGAAGTTAGTTTGTCTTGATTTACCTGGAGTTTCTACTTAACTGCCTTGCTCCCTGCTTCACCTTGGTCCACGTTACAGGGTGATGACGAACCAGAGATCCCCATAGATGGAACAGAATTATCCCACTACCGTCAGCGTGCCCTCCTGCAATCACAGCCAGTTCGCCGGACGCCTCTTCTTCACAATTTCCTGCACATGCTGTCCTCCCGCTCCTCTGGCATCCAGGTGGGAGAGCAAAGCACAGTGCAAGATTCTGCTACCCCCTCACCCCCACCGCCTCCCCCTCAGCCCTCCACGGAGCGCCCCAGGACTTCCGCTTACATCAGGCTCCGACAGCGGGTCAGTTACCCCACAGCTGAGTGCTGCCAGCACCTTGGGATCCTGTGCCTTTGCAGCCGCTGCTCTGGCACTCGAGTTCCTTCCCTCTTGCCACACCAGGACAGTGTCCCCCCTGCTTCTGCCAGGGCTACTACCCCTTCCTTTTCTTTTGTACAGACCGAGCCCTTCCATCCCCCGGAGCAGGCCTCATCAACGCAGCAGGACCAGGGCCTCCTGAACCGGCCGTCTGCCTTCAGTACAGTCCAGAGCAGCACTGCCGGCAACACGCTCCGCAACCTCAGTCTAGGTCCCACCCGCCGCTCTTTGGGAGGCCCTCTGTCTAGCCACCCTTCTAGATATCACCGAGAAATAGCTCCTGGACTTACAGGATCTGAGTGGACCCGGACAGAGCTCAGTCTGAACTCCCGCTCTGAGGCAGAATCCATGCCCCCACCCAGGACCAGTGCCTCTTCGGTGAGTCTGCTGTCTGTGCTAAGACAGCAGGAAGGTGGCTCTCAAGCATCTGTGTACACTTCAGCCACAGAAGGGAGAGGTTTTCCAACTTCAGGGTTGGTGGCTGAGTCAGATGGAGGGAATAGTTCCAGCCAAAACAACTCAGGCAGCATTCGCCATGAGCTTCAATGTGACCTAAGGCGCTTCTTTTTGGAGTATGACCGACTTCAGGAACTGGACCAGAGTCTGAGTGGGGAGGCCCCCCAGACCCAGCAGGCCCAGGAAATGCTCAACAATAACATTGAATCTGAGAGGCCAGGCCCTTCCCACCAACCCACCCCACACAGCAGTGAGAACAATTCTAACCTGTCGCGTGGCCACCTGAACCGTTGCCGTGCTTGCCACAATCTGCTGACTTTCAACAATGATACCCTGCGCTGGGAAAGAACCACACCTAACTACTCCTCTGGTGAGGCCAGCTCCTCCTGGCAAGTGCCCAGTACCTTTGAGGGCATGCCATCAAGTGGCAGTCAATTGCCACCTCTTGAGCGGACTGAGGGCCAAACACCCGGCTCCAGCAGGCTGGAGCTGAGCAGCTCTGCTAGTCCGCAGGAGGAGAGGACTGTGGGGGTGGCCTTCAACCAGGAGACAGGCCACTGGGAAAGAATTTACACCCAGTCCAGCAGATCTGGAACTATATCACAGGAGGCCTTACATCAGGATATGCCTGAGGACAGCTCTGAGGAAGATTCACTCAGGAGGTAAGCAGGAGTTTTCCTGTCTTCTCCTGCACCCTTACTTTTCTCCTTAAATCTTTCCCTTCAAACCTATCAATGCTGAGGCTGTATCTGGAATCTCTGGGACCCATACATCTGGTTCTGACCTCCCTAATTTTGGTCGCATCTTCTTGGAAAATCTTGTTCTGGTGGCAGAGACGGAATAGGGTTAAGAGTGTGAGTTTTGGCTCTGCTAGTTCCTTTTCTGGTTAGCTCATGGGACCTTTAACCTTAAAGAAGAATGTACATTAGATTAGAGAGGCATGAGGAGGTAGAGCTACTGACTTCCTCTGTCCTGCTTTTTGACCTCTTGGAAGGATTGGTATGTACAGGCCTTATTGTGAAACATGAAAATATCCCAGAGTGCCTCAAAATAAGTAGTGAAAGAGGACCCTTCTTGGAACAGATTAGTATGATTCTTCTTTGATTGTGTTGCTTTGAACAACTATGACTATGTTCACCTCTTAAACCTTATGTTTTATGACATTGTGGCTTGACAAAGGGAAAAGCAAAAAAGTACATATATATATGTATGTGTATCAAAGAAAGTCCTTTTTTTTTTTTAAGACATGTAATTTTGGACAGCAAGTTATTTGCTACATGAAGATTCTTTGAGTGAATCTTCCAGATGGACTTTCACCCTGGGGTGGAGAAGAAGAATTCATAGAAGGAAGGCCTCTCCATACACGGATTGGCATACCAGGCAACTCTTTCATGGAAGCAACAGAGTGGGTGTAGCTAATCGCCCACCACATGTTCCATGTATGGCTGTGTGCGCATCTATCTTGATTTATTAGGGACTTCTTTCTGTAATTTTGTAAAGGTCAAATCTAGCGTAATCACCAACTCCCAGAATATGCCTGTTGGATCCAAACAGCATATTGCTTTGCATTACATCCTCTGCTGAAGCAACTGAAATTTCTCTGACATAAGCTTCTAACAAGGGTGGGAATATGGATTGTGCACATAATGTACTTGTTATTTTGGGAGGATGCTTTAGAGAGTTACCCAGTTAATAAATATTTGTTGAATGGTTATAATTTTTCCAGCACTGCCCTAGGCACTGTGAGGAATAAAGAATAAGCATGGTACCTGGTCTTTACCCACTGGGAAGATACTGTTATTGTAGAGACAAGGCTTATTTACATGAAATTATGTCAAAAATGTAGATGACCAAATGCTTCCTTGTATGGTACTGAGAAAATGAAATCTAATTTTAGAGAAAGGGAAGTATCAAAGAAGGCTTTGCAAAATTAAGTCTTGAAAGATGAGTCTTTGGAGAGAGAGAGGGGAGAACTTTTTATTTTAGGAGAAGAGCACATACTGAGGGAGAAAGGGCAGGATGGATGTGAGCTAGTAGGCAGTTGCTGAGGAGAATGGAGGAGAACTTGGTTGGAGGTGAAAGATAGAAGTGTACTGTAGGTTGTTAACTTTGCCCGTGTGATTGAACCAGTTCTGGATTAACATCTCCTAAAGTCCTGGCCTTGGAATATTTTGCCTCCTAGAAAGCCCACCTCAGAAGCCTGGGACTCTGTTCTGCCTCTTTGTCAAGAGCGGTGAGAAGGCAGCAAGCACAGAGCCTAACGTGCAGTAGGCATTCAAAGTTTTTTAAAAGCAGCCATAAAAGGATTGTCATCAATTACTACTCTAGAAGCGTACCAGTGCCTGTTTCCATAGTATCAGTGGACTTCAGGTTAGCTTTTGTCCATCCAGTTCTAGCAATACTTCCTGTGTGCTATTCTGAGACACCTGAGTGGTTTAAAATAAATTCTTTTTGATAATAATTACAGGTAACAACTATTGAGGGCCTGTTATATGTCAATAACCATGTTCTTGCTTTGCATTATTTATTTCCATGCAAGGCACAATTTCCCATTTTATTTTTTTTTAAAGATTTATTTATTTATGCATACAAGAACTGGGGTGTAGGCCAGAGGTGCAGGTTGGTGGGGAGAGGGGGCGGCGAGAGGATTCACCAGAGACAGAGTGGGGAGTAGAACAAGCGAATCTACTGAAATACACTGCTGAGGGAAGTAATGGGCGAAACAGGAGAGGTCTGCTGCGCCCTGTGGGTTAGTTAGCTCCTTGGCTGGGGATAGAATTCATGCTGCAGTGGCTGGCAATAGCTTGGTATCACTGAGACTTTAACCCCTGTGCTACCAGGAGGCACACAATTTCCCATTTTAACAGTTAAGGAAAGTGAGACTCAGATGTTTTCTTGTCAAAGGTTCCATAGTAGGTTACTGATTGGGTATTTTAACTGTTCCTGCAGGACTAAAGATTTTTGCAAGCCACTGTCCATGGTGTATTTCTCAATGCAATAACCTTGTTTTTTAGGTGAACCATTTGCATTTATTGTTCTTCTTTAAACTTTTTATTATGGTCATCTTCAAGCATATAAAAATGAAAAGGATGATAAAGGACTCTTATATCACCTGACTTCAAAGGTTATCAGCATTTATGTAGCCAGCTGCCTTTTGTCTCTATCCCTTATCCACTCTTACCATCCAGCCATCATATCATTTCATCTGAAATACTCCAGTATGTTTTTCTAAAGCAGTGATAGAAATGTTCTGTATCCTATCCTGTAAAGTAGCCTCTAGCCACAAGGGGATTAAGTATTTGAAATGTAGCTAGTGTGATCTGAGAAAGTTTTAATTTTTTTTTTAGTTTTAGTTAATTTAGATGTAGTCACTTCTTAATAAAGTAGACCATTTAAAACCCAGAAATTATTAAAGATTCTACCAAAAAATTATAGACCAAAAGTATGTGTTTCTAATTTAAAGTGCAAACATTTAAAGATGTGTATTGTAGAAAATGAAGTCCCTTGTCATCTAGATGTAAAATTTTATGTGTTTTTTTTTCTTTTAAAATATACAAACGGGCCTCCCCGGTGGCACAGCTGGTTGAGCGCTGTGCTGTGAAGCTGTCCTCAGCCTTTGCAGCATGGGTTTAATTCCTGGCCAGCCAGGGAGATTCCCACGTGGCGTGGCAGACCTTTCCTGTCTCACCCAGTGCTCCCCTCAGCAGTGTCTTCCGTCCATCTGCCTGTTCTGCTCCCCTCTTTCTCTGAATTCTCTCACCCTCCCGCGCCTCTGACCTGTACCCCAGTTCTTGTATAAATAAATAAATCTTTTAAAAAATATACAAATTACATATGTTTCATTGTAAAGTGGTATGTTAAAATAATTATTTATGGAGTCACTTTCAGATCAGTTAGGATGTGGTATACTGTGAGAAATGACAGACCTTTCAAAAATGAGGTATGTTGTAAAATATTCACAATACATACCCTTTAAAGAAGGCCATCACCATATCCTAGTGTAAGTTGCTAATACAGACAGGTGCTAGTCCCCATCTTCTACCTTCTAAGGCCCCTGTTCTCTTGCCTGTGAGCCAGCTCTTGCTTAGATTTGCCCAGCAGGTGTCACTATTGGGCTGTTGCCGCCACAGTGCTAGACTGGCAGGGAAGAAAAGGTGTCATTAGTGTACGTGTAGTCTACTCTTAGGGAGAGGGTTTGTTTTATTGGCCTTGTTGTGGGAGATAGACTAAGGAGGCATGTTTTGATACCTGGTACTGCTGATATAATTACTAGTGTTTGCAAATAGCATATTAAGCACAAGTGAGTATTTCCGTATAGCTCTGTGTTGCCTAGGGGTAGTAATCAGAACACAGTTTGTCTCCTTTTGCCTGTGGGCAATGGAGGGTGAGCTGTCTGTGTAGTCTGATTCCAGCTGACAATTTTTAACTTGGCTGGCAGACTCTGCTTTACCACGAGAAACTTCTTTTTAGGGTTTGATATCCCAGGACCTAGCAGAAAAAGATCAACATATTGTAACTCCTAAAAGCAGGAGTCCCTGTAGCTTTGAAAGGTTGGTATTAGGAAAAAGAGAAACTTTTTTAAATGACATCTTCAAAGTGGAGAAAACCTAGCGTTTACTTAGTTCAGTCTCTCTCTCTCTCTCTCTTCTCTTTAAAAAAAAATAGATGAGAAACCTCAGATACAGAGAGAGGTGCATATAGCAAAGGTCAAATTGAAACCCTGGATCCTAAAGAGGGTGCCCTTTTCTTCACTTCATTTGAAATTAGTACTTTTATGCAGTAGTTTTCTCCATGCAAACTCTGCTGCTCCTATAGGTCTTAACTTAGAGGGCTTTTTGTCTTCAGGCAATTTGTAAGAGATTGGAGGTCTGATAGACTGTTTTCTCTGGGTAGAACTGTAACCAGCACAGTATTTTTAGGGAAACAGGAGAAATGCTCTTTTGGTTATTTGTCCATAAAATGGAATTGATTAGTCCTTTTAAAGTGATTCCAGTTAGGGAAGTTCACTGTTAAGATCCCAACAAAGTGTAACTCAAAATTGGACTTAATCTTTCCTAATTGAAATGTTTCTGCACTCCTTCTCGAGATAGGTAAAGACCTTGGACTTGAGGTATTCAAGTAAGACTGAGTGTGTTGTGAGAACTGGTGTCTTCTGATCTTTACCTTCCTGTTATAGTTGATGAAGATTGGGGAACATGTTTACAGTGATAGCATAAAATTTGGCCCAAAATGTCAAAGGTTAGAGTTAGAACCCTCATTAGAATTCTGAGAGTGAGCAAGTGTGTGTGTGTGTGTGTGTGTGTATGTGAATTTCTTTGGAGTCTGAAGCACTCTGAAGCCTCTTCAGACTTTGTAGGCCAACAAACTTACATAGAGATTCTTCAGGGATTTCTGAGCAGAAACATCAATGGAGTCAAATAAATGGATATGTCTGCAGAGCTTGTCCTAGGTCCACAAGAGGGAGAAAGCAACCTAAAAATTTGGGAAATACCAGTCTTCTCAGCTTGATCATCATAAGATTTTATATAGCTGAATCCCACCCAGTTTCTTTGGGGAGGGGATTATACTCAATTTATTCAAAATGTAGTAGCACTATCCCCTTTCCTATTTGCCCAAATAATTACTTCCTCTTCTTTGCTGCATATGTACTAAATATAGATACTTCCTTGTGATTTTGCACCCAGGACACAAAAGTACTTGTTTCCTGTCCTAGTTGGTGAGCTCCCTGAGGGCAGTGTCTCTGTACCCCTAGTGTAACCTTGAATACTGCCTAACATCCAGTAGATGCTCAGTGTTAGTTGAATTGAACAAGTGGAATTGAAATGATATCCCTTGCAATTTTCAGTTTGCAATGTAAATCCTTTTTGGCTTTTTTAGTAAAAAAGGAAAAAAGACTCATTATATCACATCCTTTAGTCTAAGGGAGAGTCTAAGGGAATAAGTACTTGTTGAATTAATGAAGTGGCATTTCCTAGAGTTGGATGTAGAAAACACCACCATAACTTGAGCTCATGTCACCTATAATTTTTTTCTCTAATGTATTGTGTTGTCTGTCACTAACTTCTGTATTGGTTATAGCCAGTAGTAGCCAGTAGTAAGTCTTATGCACCTGGTCACCTGTCCTTAATAATAACTTGGATGACTTAGGGTCTGCACATTCCTTAAATGTTCTGGCATCATGTATCGTCTCCTCTTGAGACCATTTTGTTGGTCTTTGGCTTGCATCTCAGTGACACTAATATCTTTGCCAGTCAGTGCTGTTGTTTTTTTCCCTTCCTTAATGACTCTGAATCTGAATGATGGTGTACTTGGTCTTGGTAAAGTCCAAATTTGATGTTAATAAATCAGATTAAATGGGATGATTCTGTTTGCTGTTGGTACCTTATGTTTCTTTTTGTTTCTGAGGAAGGCTTTCATGGAATTTGCTTGATACAAGTAGGATGTTTGGGGTTTAAGAAAGTGGATGTTCTTTTCTTTTTTCATTTTGGGGTCTGAGCATTGCTAGATTGCATCTTTTTTTCCATTTTGGGATAGTTTTAGGTTCTTTTTTTCCCTGGGCAGGAGGCAGTATTCCTATATTAAGAGAGTTTTGCTTTACCTCTAGTTAATTTTGCCCTTAAACAAGTGGTAGAATTGTTAATTCTGTTCTTACTAAGCAGTTTAGTATTTGAGGACAAAGAATGAAGAAGAATCCTTAATAGGAGAATCTGTGGTCAGGGCAGATCAGGATTTATTCCTCCTGGGAAAAGAGAAACCCAGGTATTGAGAAATCAAAAAAAGGAGATAAAGCTGATGGTAGAATTAAGTCACAACCAGTCATTTCTTCTCTTCTCTTTACAAGACACCTCACTTTTTTATGACCTGCAGGAAATAGATCATGGAAGGAATTTTTCTTTTTCTTCTCTTTTTTAAGAGTAATGATGGCAAAAGGGAGAAAAGAACTGGCATTACTTGAGCCCCGAAACTTGTGAAAGTAACTGATATTTAACTTGTTGAACTTTCAACATATAAGAAATCATGCTACTCCATTTCGGATGGCTTCCCAATCACGCAGAATAAGAGGTAAAATCCCTTAAATGGCTTAGAAGGGCTTGTTAGATTAGCCTGAAAATCGCAAAGTAGCCTTTAGGTACCTTTATTTGGTCTTCACAGTGTTTACAGACATTTCAACTTTTTTCCACATAAATCCAGATTTCTGGATTCTATTAAGACCATGATAAGATCTACCTTGTATTCCCACCTAATAACAACTGGCAAGAGTTGAGTGATTTTTG
Organism: Talpa occidentalis; assembly: GCF_014898055.3. NCBI lineage: Eukaryota > Metazoa > Chordata > Mammalia > Eulipotyphla > Talpidae > Talpa > Talpa occidentalis. The sequence goes on from NW_023603184.1 coordinate 5,210,005, forward strand.
CCGCTTTATTAAGAGCATGGACTTTCTTTGTGCTTTTGTCTGGATTGGCTTATTTTGCCCATTTATATTCCCTGTATAATTCCAATTTTATGTTGGTGACCATGATGATAGGTCAAGCAAAATGTGTTGATTATATGTAGACAAGGATTTCCTCAGTGCCCTTACCACTTGTCTCCACCAAGGGTGACAGTGGACAGTGCAGTACCCTCTGCTCCACCCCACCCATTCTGCCTAATTCACCCAAGGGGGGGCTCCCCTGCTGCCTGTATGCTGACAAGCTGACTGCCCCCTCACCTGAGAAACTGCCTGACTTTTTAATAGCAACAATTAACAGACTCCTGTTTCCAAAGAAGGAAAGTGAGGGTGCCAAGCTTATTTGCTGGCTGGGGCACACTGTAGGGAGCAGATCTTTGCTATGGCAGGTATTGCAGTACGAAAGCAACTTTCCTTTAATGATGGACTGCATAAAATCTTGGAGAAGGTCCACACGTCTCCCTGTGAACAGAATACCATGGATAAAGGGTGGGTTCTGTGAAAAGGCTGCTTGACTTGTGTGTCACTTGCCAGGAAATTAAAATCAAGGTAGAACAGGAGTAACAAGTTGTAATAATACAGAAATCAAAGGCTGAAAGTATGACTTTGTCATAGAGAATTGCAGCTTGTTAACATTATGCCCTTTTCCTTTGCTGCATCAGAGGACATGAGAGTGAATCTTTCTTGCTGCTTTTACTTTTTTTTCCTCCCCTATACATATTCACATACATCTCTCAGTTTCCTCTGTTTCCCTACTGTCTCTTTGGATCTACCTCAGCAAGGTGACTTTTGTCCTTTCATTTCTTTGTTTTGATGGCAAATGTAGCAAACCTCCCGTACCTCCCCCTTGAGGAGGTTCTTTTCCTTATGTGATTTAAAAAAAAAAAAACCAAAAAAAAAAAACCGCAAACATATAAATTTCTCCTCTTAACAGATTTTATGCCACACTACTGTTAGTATATACATAGTTGTACAACAGATCTCTAGAATGTCTTACATGAGTAAAACTATATTCACTGAACAGTTCCCTGTCTTCCCCTTTCTTCATCCTCTGGCAGCCATCATTCTATTTTCTTTTTTTATAAATTTGATTACTTTAGATACTGTATATAAGTCGAATCATGCAATATTTTTCTTTTTACAATTGGCTTATTTCACTTTGCATAATGTCCTTAAGGTTCATTCATGTTGTGGATTTTCTTTTTGCAGGCTGAATAATATTCCATTTTATGTATATACTTCATTTTATTTATCAAACATTTAGTTAGCTTTTACATTTGGGATATTGTGAATAATTCTGCAGTAAACATGGTTTTACAAATATCTCTCTGAGATCCTGCCTTCAATTCTTTTGGATCTATACTCAGAAGTGAGATTGCTGATGCATGTGGTATAGTTTTTAGTTTTTATGAGGAATCTCTGTACTGCTTTCCATAGTGACTGCACACTTTTTTTTAATCCCACAAACAGTGCCCAAGGATTAGGTTTATCCACATTCTTGCCAACATGGTTATTTTCTTTCTTTTATTTTAATAAAATAACTGAGACAGAAACTAAGAAACAATCCTATTTATATTATCATCAAAAAGAATGGAAAACTTAGGAATCAACTTAACCAAGAAGGTGAAAGACATATACTAAAAACTGCAAGATACTGCTGAAAGAAATTAAAGACAAAAATATATAGAAAGGCATCTGTATTATTTTAATAGGGATGAGTTGTTCTCTCTCTCTTTTTTTAAAGATTTATCTATTTATGCATACAAGAGCTGGGGTACAGGCCAGAGATGCAGGGGGTGAGAGGATTCACCAGAGACAGTGGGGAACAGAACAGGCAGACTGACTGAAATACACTGCTGAGGGGAGCAGCGGGTGAGACAGGAGAGGTCTGCTTCACCATGTGGGTTTCTCTTTGGCTGGCCAGGGATGGAACTCCTGCTGCAGAGGCTGTGGATTGCTTCATAGTGCTGTGCTTTACCCCTTGCACCACCAGGGAGGCCCATGTTCTCTCTTTGTGTTTGGATTTGCAGTTCCCTGATGACAAGTGTTGTTGAACATCCTTTCATTTGCTTGTTGGTCATTCATCTATCTTCTTTGGATACATGCCTGTTTAAATCCCTTGCTCATTTTCTAATTTTTTTTTTTGTTGTTCATGAGTTGTAAGAGTTTATATATATATATATATATATATATATATATATATATCTGGATGTTAACCCCTTATCTGATAGTTTGCAATTATTTCCTCCTCTTATATAGATTCCCTTTTCATTCTGTTGATTGTTTACTTTGTTGCTTATAAATATTTTAAGTTTGATTTAGTCCCATTTGTCTATTTTTGCTTTTGTTGCCTGACTCTTGACATCCTATCTAAGAAATTATTGCCCATTGATCATGAAGCTTTCCCTGTGTTTGCTTCTAGAAGTTTTGTTATTTTGGATCTTACATTTAGTTCTTTAATCCATTTTGAGTTGATTTTCTTTTTTTTTTTTTTAAGAGCATGTAATATTTCATTTTTTTTAAAGATTTATTTATTTATTTTACAAGCACTGGGTACAGTCTGACGTGCGGGAAGGTGAGAGAATCCACCAGAGCCAGAGCAGGGAGCAGAGCAGGCAGAAGGACCGAAGTACACTGCTGAGGGGAGCAGCGGGCGACAGGAGAGGTCTGCGTGCCATGCGGGACCCTCCTCCGGGGGCCGGGGAGCAGCCGGGGATCGAACCGGCGCCACAGAGGCTGCGGGCAGCTTCGCAATCCAGCACTCAACCGCTGCACCACCGGGGAGGCCCTGATTTTCATATATAGCATGAGATAAGGGCCCCTGTTCATTCTTTTGCATGTGGATATCCAATTTTCTCAGCACTGTTGAACAGAGTACCCTTTCCCCATATATAATCTTGGTACCCTTATCAAAGAACATTTGACCACATATATATGAGGGTTTATTTCTGCGTTCTCTTCTGTTCCATTGGTCTGTATGTCTGTCTTTATGCCATTACCAAACTGTTTGGATTACAGTGGCTTTGTAATATGTTTTAAAATCAGGAACTGTCAGACCTCCAGCCTCATTCATCTTTCTTAAAATTGTTTTGGTTATTGGGGGCCCTTTGAGAATCCGTGTAAATGCTAGGATTTTTTTTTTTTCTGTCTGCAAAAAATGCCATTGGGATTTTGATAGGGATTGCATTTAATCTGAAGATTGCTTTGGGTGTAATACAGACATTTTTTCACAATATTAAATCTTTTACTCTGTGAACACATGTCTTTCTATGTATTTGTATCTTTAATTTCTTTCAGCAGTGTTTTGTAGTTTTTAATATATGTCACCACCTTGGTTAAGTTGATTCATAAGTATTCTATTCTTTTTGATGATAATATAAATGGGTTTGTTTCTTAATTTCCTTTTCAGCAAATGTAACCCTTTTAAAATGTAACCCTTTTAAAACAAGAGGAACTTTTTCTTTGAACTTTTCCAATCTAGTGTCTTCCAGAATTCAACACTCCTTTTTCTCTACCTGCTTTTATTTCTTTTTACATGTTTGTTTGTTTGTTTTTTAAGATTTATTTATTTATTTGGGCCTCCCTGGTAGCGCAAGGGATTAAGCACTGTACTACATAGCAATCCGCAGCCTCCGCAGCATAAGTTCGATCCCCAGCCAGCCAGGGCACAACACACACGGCACAGCAGACATCTCCTGTCTTGCCCGCTGCTCCCCTCAGCAGTGTATTTCAATCACTCTGCCTGTTCTGTTCCCTACTTTGTCTCTGGTGAATCCTGTCACCCCCCACATCTCTGGCCTGTACCCCAGCTCTTGTATGCATACATAAAATCTTTTAAAAAAAAAAGACTTATTTATGCATACAAGAACTGGGGTATAAGCCAGAGGTGTAGGGGGTGAGAGGATTCACCAGAGGCAGAGTGGGGAGCAGAACAGGCAGATCTACTGAAACACTGTTGAGGGGAGCAGCTGGCGAGACAGGAGAGGTCTGCTGCGCCATGTGGGTTAGCTCCCTGGGCAGCTGGGGATCTACTGAATCAGAAACTTGGGGTAGGGGGGCCGTAATCTGCATTTTTGACAAGCTCTCCTGGTGATTTTGGTGGACACTAAATTAGAGCACACTGTTTTAAATCCTCTAGAAATGCTTTTCAACACAACAACTATCACTTTCTCTCAGAATCTCTGTAGGTTCCTTTTCCATTACCTTTACTTTTTCTTTTGTTCCTGTTTTCATGTGATGTCATACTGTTTTAACCCTCATCATCTCCTTTGGTTCCCTTGCTTTTCTATTCTTGTATTCTCATAGAAAGATGTGGCATTGAGCAAGACTGGATTCAAATCCTGACTCTACTATATGATCTTGGGCAGGTTAAGTAGCTTCTTTTAACCTCAATTTTCTCAGTTGTAACGTTGTATTGAAAGTTCAACAAGTTAAATATCAGTTACTTTCACAAGTTTCGGGGCTCAAGTAATGCCAGTTCTTTTCTCCCTTTTGCCATCATTACTCTTAAAAAAGAGAAGAAAAATTCCTTCCATGATCTATTTCCTGCAGGTCATAAAAAAGTGAGGTGTCTTGTAAAGAGAAGAGAAGAAATGACTGGTTGTGATAGGGCTGGTGCCAGTTTCTTCAGTTAGTCACATGAAGCAGACACAATGAGGTTCTGTTTTATAAAGTTCAATAATACAGGAAGTAGTTTGGTCCATAGCAAAAGAATGGGATGTTAATGTTTATTTTCCATCACTTTTTTATAGTGATTTGTGTAGGCGAAACTAGTCCTGCATCTTGATAAAGAAGGAGGCACAAATAGACTTAATTTCCCAAATTTGAGGCCACCTTCTACTTTGGGAGGGAGCCATCCGGACCAGAACTGAGCTTAAGATAAAAAAAGAGAGACCAATTGGAATAGGCAGGAAAGAGTAGCAGTTCTTTCTAAATTGACATTCACCCTTTGGCCAATACTGAGACCTCATGTTTTGGACATAGTAGACAAGTTCATACCAAATTTTGTAAGGTCTGTTTTCAAATATCTTGTTTGGTGCTTTGTTTTGAAAACCATGCTTCCTTTGAGTGCAGATGTGGTTACTATATGGTTATAACCAAACTTCATGGATTTAATTCTAATAGTGCTGTTGTGACTAGCTTGAAAATTCTACAAGATCAGTAACTCTCATTCATTATACACTTGCAATTGGTGACTTAAAGTAACAAATTTATTCTCTTTCATGGTTCTTTGAAACCATGAAAAGAGATTGGGCTCAGTTGGAAAATGAGCTTAGTTAGGAAGTTCTTCTGTTGACCTTGTTTGGGCTTTTTCTAGAGTCATTTGGTTGCTCAGTTGGGACAGCTAAACCTCTCTCCCTCTCCGTGTAGTCTTAGAGATAGCTGTCTCCACATGACCTCCTTTGCAGAGCAACCAGACTTTACATAGCAGCTTACGGCTTTCAAAATTGACAGTTCCAGGAGGAAGGACTTGGAAGCTGTCTGTACTCCCTAAAGACTAGGCCCAGAACTGGCACAGCTTGCCACACTCTTGGTTAAAGCAAGTAACAGACTGTTCTAGATTCAAATGTAGAAAGAGACCATACAAAGCAAGAATATCAAGAGAATGGTTCTTTGGGGTCTAGCTTCAAAAACGGATTATTACTGGGCCTCCCCAGTGGCACAGCGGTTGAACGCTGGGTTGTGAAGCTGCCCGCAGCCTCTGTGGCACCGGTTCGATTCCCGGCCACCGGGTGAGGGTCCCACATGGCGCACAGACCTCTCCTGCTGCCCGCTGCTCCCCTCAGTAGTGTGCTTCATCAGTCTGCCTGCTCTGCTCTCCCCTCTGGCTCTGATGAATTCTCTCACCCTCCCGTGCTTCTGACTGTACCCAGTGCTTGTATAAATAAATAAATAAATCTTTTTTTTTTTTTTGAATCTTTTTATTTATTTATTTATTTATTTGTTTGTTTGTTTGTTTGTTTATACATGCACTGGGTACAGTCAGAAGCGCGGGACGGTGAGAGAATTCACCAGAGCCAGAGCAGGGAGCAGAGCAGGCAGAAGGACCGAAGTACACTGCTGAGGGGAGCAACGGGCTGCAGGAGAGGTCTGCGCGCCATGTGGGACCCTCCTCTGGTGGCCGGGGAGCAGCCGGGGATCGAACTGGCGCGGCAGAGGCCGCGGGCAGCTTCGCAACCCAGCACTCAACCGCTGCGCCACCGGGGAAGCCCAATAAATAAATCTTTTAAAAAAATGGATTATTACAGGGACCATATTTCTATTTTATATAATAATATATATTCAACAGTAGACATTCAATACCTATTTGTGGTTTAAAGAATCAGTGGTTGTATGGACCAGTGTACTGACTGGTGGGTATATGATTGACTGCTCTTGTTTATTTGGTTGGGGGTCCTGATTCTTAGGGCTCAAGTACCCATGTTTGTGTCTTTACAGTCCTCATCCTCCTTCAACACATGTCTTTCTGTTCTGGGTGGCCAGTTCTTCATGTTCCCAGTGGACACTTTGGGAGTTGTAAATCCAAAGAAGAAAATAATAATGGCTATTTATTGGACTGTGCTGTCTACTTATGTTCTTACTTAATCATAGCAACCTTTCTCTGAAATAGGGATTTCCTCTAAATTTGGAAGCTGAACATAATGAACTTGTCCAAGGTCACATAGCTAATAAGTGACAAATGATGATGAATTTAAACCACAGTCTGATTTTAAAGCGAAAGCACTAACTTGTCTCACATATTAATAAATCAGAATTTCCCTTGATTAGTCTCAGCTATTACGATATTTCAGAGTGTTTCTCAATGCAACGCCAGTTACATTTGTGGCTGGCTAATTCTTTATTGTGGGAAGATACCCTATTCATTGCAGGATGTGCAGTACCTACCGTATTTGCCCATTACTTACTAGCTGCCAGTAGCCATCTCCCCACCCCGTTGCAACAACCAAAAATTTCTCCAGACATTACCATTTGTCCCTGGAGGAAACCCCCTTCCTGTTGAAAACCACTGATAAATTATTTCATTATTTGCTGTACTTTGATCTTGCTGTTTTTGAAATAATTTATCTCAAACTCGCAGCGACTTCAAGCCCTCTCGTTGTAGTAGTACTGCCTGGTTCTGATGGTCTAGAGTTATGTGTTTCTCTCATTGCCTCTCTCCTCTTTTGCCTTGTCTTTTTGCTTTTGTCTGTGATTCCCCTAAATAAAATGCAGCTGAATAAAGCAGGGTTTGTAAGAACTTTTCACACAGGTATTGATTCAGCAGGCAATCACATCTCTGAGATTATAAGCATCAGTGCTAGTGAATAGAAGGTAGTTTACATCTTCTAATATAGTGGAGGGGGGAAATGCATATTATTTAGCAAAGTGGAAATTAAATGGCTTCCAGGGTCCACAGAATTAATCTTCTTTGGGGTAGTATTGATTGACATGCCGGAGGACGTTAATGTGCAAGTCTTTTGGGGAACGGGGGAGGAGAGTGGAAATTGCAGTTTCTCTGCTAATTGTACTTTAGGTGTAGTTTTTGACAATTTCATGTTGTCTAGACAGGAGGGAAGTGGTGGAGAAATTATTCCAGTGGAGTTAAATGCTGAGTCCAAAAGGAACCAAGGTTATGGAAGTCAGGAAGGGCAAGTAGTATACCCACAGATGTGAATCAGTGAAAATCAAATGTCACTAAGAGAAGCAGTTCAGAATGAACCCAGGATATAAGAAAAGTGATTGTACTCTGAGCTTTGTGCTAGCTCAGGGGCTAACAGTGGATTGTTTGGGGGCCCAGCTGGAGTCTCTGCCCTCTTGTCTATTTCTGTAGACTGCAGAAACCTCATTACTTCAACAGTCATGAGCCAGGAAGGCTGCCTCTTTCTTTGCCTGTGGTTAATAAGTGCCCCAGCCCACTGTGCATTTCTTTTTCCTCATTCTCTTGTAAGGCTTCATTTACTAGCGCTCTTTGCCCTCCCGAAGTTGGCCCTAAGGTTTTACTTCATGATACATAGTTTGCAGTATACCAGGGTCTATGGCCTGTCACTTAAGAATGACTTAGTTAAGGGTATTTTAAAATCTCATGTTGGGAATATGATTGTGAAAAATCATCTAAAAAAATTGTACAGGTTTGCTGTTATTGAAGTAGCATCCTACCATTATATTTGTAGAATTAATGGGTCTAGAGATAGACTTTTTTTGGAATTGTCTGATTCTGAATAAAAGCTGAGATTCAGGATTGTTGAATTCTGTAAATCTCTTCTTGATTTTGAGGGGAAACCAGTCAAACTGCACTGCCTCTTAATTAAAGTGTAAACCTGTATATCACACCTGCAGCTTATGGAAGTGTGTTCATGTGAGTTTCAGAACTAGCTATGGAACTTGTTTCCGTCTGACTGCCCTTACTCACCCTTTAGTGAAAAGTCTATGATCTAAATTCCTGGTTAAAAAGTCTGTAGTCTGTGAGCAGACCTCCCAAGTCTCCCAGGGAAAATGGATTTGGTTATAGAGTAAACCTGTCCATGTAGATCAACTTATACCTTTGAGTTCAAATGCTAACAGAGGTTTTTATTATAAATTGAAGTTTCATAACTATAGTGTAATGTGTTGAGGATGTGGATGTGTATATGTATATCCTCAGCATTCATATTTATACATATATATTAAGCATAGTGCTAGCCCATCATTGTACAATATTATTGAAAATGACCAACCATCAGTTAGCAGGGGGTCAGATGTTCCCAGAGGACTCTGACTTTTCAGGTAGGACTTTTGTATAGCTAGATACACAATTGCATACAAATTTGTTTCTAGTGTCTTCCTTTTTGGTGTCTGTGATTATCTTGTACTCTGATGTTGTAGCACCTGTGGATCACTGCACAGAAACATTGAGGAGTATGTTAATGTTTTGTAAAGATGTTTTAAAACTTTCCTGGTGAAAGAAATTGTTTTGAGCCCCAACTATTTTCTATGCTCAATGATAGTAAAATAAGGCTGGCCCATACAACAGGCATGGTAAGCTCTTTCTGTACTATGTCTGTTTTTTCCCTGAGACTAGCCTTTTAGTAGTGCCACCTTGCCTCGGTCCACTCCACAGCAGGGGCAGGAATTTCCTGCCAGGCTCTGCTAGCAACTGAATCATGTGCTATAAGTGCACCCCTAGAGCTAGGGGGCCCTGCAGCGATCAGATGAGTGCCTATCGTTGGATAACTTAAACGATAATTGCCAGTGTGTGAAATGGGGAGGCTTGGATGCCTCCGCTTTAAAGCAGAGATGTCAATTTGGAAATCATAATAGAGGTGTCGTTTCAGAACACACAATTATTTTTTACAAAGAATAAGGGCTTGTCATCTCCTAGCCCAGGCATGCGCCAAGGCAGAGATCTGGGGCTTGCAGAGCAAGATTCAGAAGAAGGCAGTGGTGCATCCAAGTTTCTTTGGCTTCCTGCCCTTTTATACCCTTAAAAATATTGTCCTTTTTTACCCTGTGAGGTCTCTTTTGGCAATATACCATCCAGGAGCATTAGTGATAGTTTCCCAGGCAAATAGCCAACCTCTGACTTTATGATTTAATGAGTCTCCCAGGGACTAAGCTGTACTGCATGTATCAGGACAACTATGTCAGCACTTTAACCTGAGCAGCTTAAGTCACCAGAGGGATGAAGAGTGATGTAAGCAGTTTCTGAAACGCTTGTTCCTTCAGGAGTATTGGTGTGGGTTTTTGAACATCTGGCAACCTTGTCTGAAAGTCATTGAGTTATTGGGGGGCAATCAGCTATGTCTTCTTGCTTATTTCTTTCAATTCTTACTTAGACCTGCTGATTCATGTAGATATTTTTTGGTCTCCTTGTAGTCCAATAGCAGAGATGAGACATACAAGTAACAAGTACCAGGTGGCTTGGGAGAGATGTTTTAAAATGCTAGATAAACTTCTTGATGGAGGAGTCAAGTATTTGAACTTTCTAGGAATTGGGGAAGAACTTTTACAGAATTGGGGAAGAACTTTCCAGAAAGAAGAAATGGTCGGGCCTCCCCGGTGGCGCAGCGGTTGAGCGCTGGGTTGCGAAGCTGCCTGCAGCCTCTGCAGCCGGTTCGATCCCCGGCTGCTCCCCGGCCACCAGAGGAGGGTCCCACATGGCGCGCAGACCTCTCCTGCCGCCCGCTGCTCCCCTCAGCAGTGTACTTCGGTCCTTCTGCCTGCTCTGCTCCCCGCTCTGGCTCTGGTGAATTCTCTCACCCTCCCACGCTTCTGACTGTACCCAGTGCATGTATCAAACAAACAAACAAACAAACAATAAATAAATAAATAAGACATGCCTCTAGAAAAAAAAATTAAAAAAAAAAAAAAAAAAAAAAAGAAGAAATGGTCAACCTGAATACATAGGAGAAATAGTGAAGGTGTTTTTAGTTTAGCTAGAACAATGGTTCTGAAAGTGTGATGCGAATCACTGAAGTAAAAAACTGTAATAACACTCCACTATTCATTCTCTTATAGTAAACAGTGGAGTTTTCTGGAGACTGTGTGACATGTATTGAGGTTATCACTCCGATGGCTAATGGAATTTGTGCTTGTGTATGCAAAATTTATTTTTTATTTTGAAATATAAATATTGACAGGTAAAAACCCTGTCATATATAAACATAAACTCTTTGGGGTTCTCAGTAGTTTTCAGAGTGTTACAGGAGTTCTGACGCCAAAATATCTGAAAGCCACTAGACCAGAACATATAGAAAGAATGAGAAATTTTGGCTGCAAAACTTTGGATGCCACACTTGAATTTGGATTTTATTTCCTAGGCAGAAAGGAGTTATTTGTTTGGGTTTGACTGCTCCCCTGAACTAGCAGATGCCACCCACACATCAGAACCAGGCTAGGGCATTGCTCTTTAGGTGTGGGGTACTAGTAGCATCTTAGCTTCCAGGAGCAGGTTTTCCATATCAGTACTTGGAATTCTGTGCCTTGCACAGAATATTCATCAGGGAAGGAAAAATGGTTGTATTCATTTAAAATTTTAGGAATTTTACAGCTTGAATTGTGTTCCGTTGACTTATGATTTTGGCAGGGCTTAATATTAATTTTAGAGCAGGGGTGAGTAAATTTTTTCTACAAAGGCGAGGTAGTAAATATTTTTAGGTCTGTCTCTTACCAGGTTTGCCAGCTCTGCCTTGCTGGCCCCAAAATAACTGCAGATGGTATGTAAATGAATGGATGTGACTGTATTTGGATAAAACTTTATTTACAAAAACAAGCATATATACTTGTGATTATTACATTCTTTTATATAATTGAATTTTCTTAAAGTAGTATGCAGATTTGATAGAGCAGTGAATTTCAGACAGAAAAACAATATATCTTTAGAAAAAGAATTTGATATAATGCTCATGTGTGTTGTTCATTATAAATCAAAGGTTCTATTATTTTCTTTCTGAACTCCAGTGGTATGCCTCTCTTTGATACTACTGGCCTGTTACAAAAGGAGTTTTGTTTTGGTCAGAGCTTCAGTGGCTCTTGAAAACATTTCTAATAGGTCAGATTGAAATGGTAACTTCAGGCTTTAACAAGTACATGAGCCCTTTCTAAAGCCCTCCCTGATTTCACATGATCGAATTGCATGATAGATCATTGTCAAGTCATTTTGTATTAGCCAGAGCAGCGGCTGACAGCTGCTCTCCCATTACATTTTCTTGTACCATTTCCCCTAGTGATGGCTTTTTGCAAGAAGCTAACTGTAGGAGAGAAAGATCTTTCTTTGAGGTTCCTAGGAGTGGTGGTGGTATTTGTCTATTAACTCTATCTAGTTCTTTATTCAACAACAGTGGGAGACGTCTTTTGTTCCTTCAGATCGGTACTTGTGATTGTAGAGAACTTCATTTTTCATCAGTGATGTATGTGGTGGTGCTATTTATAGTGACCGGCTCTAATGATTTTGTGTATTAGTTGTTAAAATGTTATATAGATATAGCTTGCCAGTCCACTCTGTTGCTGGGCAAGCAAATGATGCCTGTAGACTCTAGTAAGTAGGCATAGGGGATGCATGTTCCAAAAGAACCTCATCAGCAGTGTATTTCATCAGTCTGCCTGTTGTGTTTCCTGCTCTGTCTCTGGTGAATCCTCTCCCCATCCCGTGCATCTGGCATCTGGCCTGTACCCCGGTTCTTGTATAAATAAATAAATAATTTTTTTTTTTAAAAAAAAAAATCCCAATAAAATAAAAACAACTAAAGCTAAAAAAAAAAAAAAAGGAACCTCATCAGCAACTCTCCCGAGACAAAGCTTAACTTAGTTTCAGTTTTACTCTGATTTAAAGAAGTCTTCTTAATTAAGAAAGGAAATTAGGGTGGAAAGTAGACCTAGCAAGATTATAAAATTATTAAAATTATCTCATCCAAACACATCTAGTTCAAGAGTCTCCTTTACAGCCTCCCTAAAAAGTCATCTTGTCCTTGGGCCTCCCTGGTGGCGCAAGGGGTTAATAAGCACAGCACTATGAAGCAATCCTTAGCCTCTGCAGTAGCAGTTTTATCCCTGGCCAGCCAGGGAGCAACCCACATGGCTCAGTAGACCTCTCCTGATTCGCCCACTGCTCCCCTCAGCAGTGTGTTTCAGTCTGCCTGTTCTGTTCCCCACTCTGACTCTGGTGAATCCTCTCACACATGCACACACCCCACACCTCTGGCCTGTACCCCAGCTCTTGTATGCATAAATAAGTAAACCTTAAAAAAAAAAAATCTTAAAAAAAAAAGTCATCTTGTCTTTCTGAACACGGTCACTGCCTTGGCATCATAGGGGGTAATATTGGCCTCCTGACTTACCAGGATCCTTTTCTAGGCAAAAGTACTTAAGGAGGATAAATGTTGGTCACTGGAGAATGCTGCTTGTCTATGGGTCTCTACTTACTACTTACTAAGCAGCAGTTTGGAGAGTGACACAATAGGGCTCAAGGGTTATTCAGGTCTAACCCCAGTGCCCTTCGGGATGTAACATGCTCTGGGTATTCCAGGGCAGTCAGCTGCTCCTAGATCCTGCTTCCATTCTTAACTTCCACCCTATTCCTATAGAACTAATTTATTTGTAATGAAAAAGTAATAAATTCATAATGAATAAAATGGCATAAATTTCCTGAATACGCTTCTTAAAATTTCATTTTTTTCTTTCTCTTGTGAGCCATACCTCTTACAAGCATTCGTTTTAAAGATTCAAAGGTGTCATTTTTTATGTGCCCATATGAAAGAAAGAAAATCCTGCGAATTAAACTGTCACACAGTTGTAAGTTGCACCCCAAGTTTAGACACATTAAGGTGTATGTATGTGTATATGTATGTATGTATATGTGTGTGTTTGTGCATGTTTGTCTTGTAATTGATAAAATACCATTTCTGTGTGGTAAATATAATGCTATAATTGAAGATTAAGGCTTCAACCTAAGAGGATATGTAATTTATCCCTTTCTTCTCTTTGTCATTGGTTACATGGTATTCTTTATCTTCAGTGTCTTGAACGTGGAGGTTATAGGCCTTGTCTATATAGAAAATATCATTTGGCATCATTTAAGTAGTCCTGGGGAGGAAAGGTAACAAGCCAAGTTGACAAGGCCTCTGCTGTATCTCTTCCCCGGGCTGTTGGGAGAAATGTTTCCGTGGACCAATTGCTGGGATAAAGTGACTGCACATGACTATACCTAAAGCCAGCTGGTTTTAATAACAGTGAATTGAATTAACTCAATTGGAAAAGATTGGTAGCTGCTGTCCTCATCCTGCAGATCTGCTCTAAAGGAGAGTCTGGCAGAGAGCCGGAGACCTGTTCCTGGGAAAGGGGAAGATGCTGCCGGAGAGGAACAATATGCATTTCTTTCTGAGTCCATTTCCTTTTAAACATTTTCTATGGCAGAAATTTAATTGACTGCCAAGGCACATTTGAATTGGGAAGCAGTGTGGCGGATGGGGCGGGGGCATTCCCCATTTATTAGATGTGTTTTAACTGGCTCTTGTACAGGAAAGTGGGGGGAAAAAATGTTTGAGCTAAAATTAGAAATTTCATGTAAAAATTCAGGTTTCTGGTTTCTCTTAAAAATCAGGAAAATCCATCAATATTGACCCACATTCTAGCTCACAGTGGGTACATACACAGTTGGCACCTGCTTGGGTACCTGGAAGGTCTGGCAGAATAGATAGCACAGTGGTTTGAATCCTTTTGGAGTTGACAAACCCTTATGGGAATCCTGGTGCCATCACTGAAAACTGCCTCAGGCTGATATACTTCTAGGCCCAGTGAACTCATGTGTAGAGTAATGTCTGTCTCTCCAGGTTGTGGTGACCTTTAAATAAAGAAATATATGTGAAATGCCTAGTACTTGCCTGGTACTAAAAAATGCGCTCAAGAAAATGTGTGTATATCAGTTATGATCATTGGAATTTATGATTGGGTTAGATTATATAAGTGAAGATTTTTGTCAGTTAAAGAGTACAAAAAGGGGTGTGTGCAGAGCAGAATGAGGAGAAGATAAGGGGATGAAGAGTAGGGGGACATGAAGGAACTGAACACTAAGTAAGTGTTGGCACCACATGATGATCTCTGGGTGTGCCTAATTTCCCCTCCTGTGTTGGTCCTAACCTATCTTTCTATTGGCGGTACCGCAAATAGAAATAAGATCGTCTCCGAAGCACTATTCATTTCTCACCGAAGAGCATTATTCAGCATACTGCAGTGACCGTATCTCGTGGGAGCTCTGTAGTTCATTTGTGTCTCTTAAGTACTTAGCTTGTAGAAAAGGTGTGACCGAAGATAATAGGTGTTAGCTAGCTGCAAAGGGGGATGTTATTTATCTCTCCCCCCCATTTTTCCTTATGAATGACCTCTGAGTTGGTAATTGACAGGGATTATTGCCATTTTTTTAATCTCTGATAGGAGGCTGCTGGAGTCTTCCCTCATTTCATTATCCCGTTATGATGGAGCAGGATCCAGAGAGCACCCAATATACCCAGACCCAGCGAGGTAAGGCCAAAGTGAGAAATGGCACTAAGTGGGGGGAGGGCGCCCTCGGGTTGCCGAGCCGTTGGAAGCCCCGTTCTGTGCCTCTCTGGCCCTGGTGCTCTTTTACTCTTCAGTTACAGTTTTGAGACAGGTGATTCAGGTGATTGGGAAGTGTTGCAGGTAAGTGAACAGAACCTCTGGTGACAGAGCTCTTGTCCTTTAGGGCACATTTCCAGAGGAGTGATCTGAAAAGACCACTGGCAGAGTCACATTATATTCTTTTTCTGCTGATTGTCAGACAGGCTGTTGCCATTCAGAGGGACAGTCAAAAGGGAAACAAGTTTATTGAGATTACATACAAATTCAAACAAACAAAAAGTACTACTAGTTCTCATTTGAGAGAGAATTTAGAAGCTATATCAAAAGGCAAAAACTGAGTTATTCAGATGTTGAATTTTTAGAGACTACCTTAAGGAAGAGATAACTGACAAAAGGACCACTGAATAAAAAACAAGTGGACATTTTATTAAAGTGTATGCCTTCTTCCTGTTAGAAAACAGTTGAAAAGTTCTTGAAGAGATTAAAAAAGAATCAGATAAGTTCAAGGCCTATCTTTACTTGATCCTGGAACCAAGGACTGGTTGTTGAGTTGATGAATAACATTTATCTGTAGAGAGCAGCCAGTTGGGATAGTCTCAGTGGAACTTAACTGATTCTATTAATGATCTGAAAAAGGGATGACTTGGACATTATTTAAACAATAACATCGTGCATTGTGAGTGATTGCCAAAAGGGTAATTTACAATGGTGTGTCTGGCAAGTTAATAATATAGGCTGGATAAAGCTAAATGAATGTTGCTCTAGATTAAGAATTTCAAGTCTTGGACCGAGTTGATTCCAGAGATTTTGAGTGATTTTCTTGTTGCCACAGTTATGTCCTGATACCAAGTATTCCTTCTGAGAACACAAGGGAAAAGATTCCCCTTTATCTTCTTCCTTTTCCATACTCCAGAAAAGGCAAAACTGAGGATCAGGGAACATGGGGACTGATGACTTTGAAACAGGTATGCAGTTAGATGATGACCGAAGCCAAGAGGTTTATGTTAGTCTCTAATCATATTTGAGGGTTACAAGCCCCAAATGAGAGGAGATTTTCACATCAATCATATACTTGAAACACTGAGACAGAACTTGCTGTAAAGCAGTGTGTTTTAGTACAGCAATGGGTGTCTCATCCCCACAGTTTTTAACCTAACAGAGTTAAACAGTGATTCTTAAAGACATTATTTGTCCTCCTTTCTTGTATTAAATATATTATTTATTTCTACTCACATCTCTTTATCACAGAAAGTGTCCTACTTTATGGTGCTGGTATTTTTGGATTTCCTCTTTGAACATACTTTGTTTTTTGGGAGGGGAGATATTCTACCTTGAAGAAAAGTTGAGGGTTTATTTAAACATTCAAAATTTTCACTTGGAACACTTTAGAGTTTGATAATTATCCAGCTCTTCAGTAGGAGGATGATCGTTACCTCATTACTGGCTGTTAACTTTCTTGTTCCTATTACACTTCACCCTACACAGTATGTATAGGTCAAATCCTTTGTTAGACATCCCAGCATTCAGATCCTTAGCTTCCCTCTGGATACCTAAAAAGATAAGTCTGGGATGTACTTATATTTAACAATTATTCCAGGAATCTTTTTTTTTTTTAACCATTGATGCATAGTTTTGTAGCATAGAGAATTTCTTTGCTATAGTAAAATTAAACATTGGGGTTGCCTAGTGCAAAAACTGTGCCCCTACATAATTAGTAATCTTCATTATCATCAGCATCAACCTTATTTCTATTTCTGTCACCTACTACAATTTTTCCATTAGGGTAGGCTAGCAACCCCAAACCGAGCGTACTTATGGTCACTTTTCATAATCAGTTCCCAAAAAAGGAATATTCATTCTCTTCTTGGAACTTCGGTTATATAATTTTCTAGTCTGATTGACTTGAGAATTTAACCAACAATGGTTGATTTCTGCTGGAAGATTCCTGTATATTTGGTAGATACAGAAACAACTTGAGTATTGACGTCTGGCTGTTGAAAATTTAGGTTTCTGTGATTCATCCTTGTAAAATGCATGGGAACAGGGCCCAAGCGGATAATGAAAGTCCCAGCAGGGGAACCTTTTAAGAACTGCTTCTCGTGCTCTAATGATCTTGGCCAAGGCAACTGCAGATCCCATACCCACTTGCTTTACAAAGATAGTTTGGATTCAGGGGGGCCAAATACAGCCTATTGTTCTGTAACACAGATTTTTGAGTTTCAAAGATTGTCAGCTGGTCTGCTTAGGAATTCCACTTGATGGTTGACTAGAAGGGATACCTCCTGATATAAGGCATTTCAGAGACAGTCTTGTTTCCTACAGCAATTGTGTCAGCTTTCCTGTGGCCTAAAGGAATAGGCTTACCTGAGGCTTTGCCCAGAGACTTTGTTTAGGAGTAATGAAAAGATCAGGTGGCAAGATGTTTGTAAATACTTCCCCTACCATATGCATATAACTATTTCTATTCTCAATCAGTTTTTACAGATTTTCATTAAAAAATATAACAAAAGATAAACGCTTTTCTCCTGTTATATTCCAACATTTAAGTTAAGATCCCCAGAAATCCTCATTAGGATCATTGTTTCCTTACCTTTTTCCTACTTGTAATGTGTACAAATCATTCTTTAATTTCCCCCCAATTAAACATTTATTTTAGAGAATTTTCCTTGTGTATATAGCATTAATTTCAACTTAATAGCTACATAGTGTTTCTTTGTATGAATTTAGTTTACTTAATCTGTTGATGAACATTTGGGGTGTTTCCCAGTGTTTCACTAATGCCAACAATGTTGCAAATGAAATTCATGTATATGTATGTGTGTGTACATATACATATCTTCATATCCTTGTATGTGTCTGTAGGACAAAATTCTTAGTGGCATTGTTGAGTGTATGTGCCTCAGGCAGGTTTTAAGTTTGGAAATCTCTTAGTAGTCCACTTAATATTATCATATAAGCTTTTTTCTGTTATTGTTCTTCTCTCACTTTCTCAATTCACAGCCTCAAATTATTTAAGTGTTTCGAAAGATAGATGAAAAACTTGAAAAAGAAGGAAATTTGGCAAATTGTATAGGACAGTAGATATTTTCACAGAGTATCAAGCCACCGAGCCATAGTTGCAAGAACATAGGTCTAGACTAACCTTTTATTAAGAATAGTCATAGTAAGTGAGAAGACACAGGGATGGTCGTTACTCTCAAAATGGCTCAGTGCTCATGTAGCCTCAGATCTGTGTAAGAAATAGAAAAATCTTATTTTCCTGTTAGATTTTCTGTTCTCCCAAGTATTTTTTACTCTTACTCTTTATCCTGAATATTTTGTGTTTCTAACATCCATGAGTAATCTGGAAGGGAGAACTAAGAGAGTCAAAGAGATGATTTTAAGGAACTAGGACAAATCTAAAGCAATGTATATTTGCTGGAAAATAAAGGAGTTCCGGTGAAGATGCTGCCTGTCTCTGCCTTCTTTAATCACCTCAGATTTACTGTCTCCTGGTCTGTTTTCTCATCATAAAATGGAAGAAGAGATGAACTTTAGATAGAGGATTGCTTACATTCCCTTTCTTTCCTTACGTTTGAGTATGGATGATTAAGAAAAGCTGTGAATCTGTATGAAGGGCACCCTGAAAAATTGAAAGGAGTCCCTTATGAAACTAAAAAGAAAGGCCCTGTGTTTTCCTCTCTGAAGGGGGCAGCTGTTGATCAGATGATGACTGATTAAACAACTTCTTTGCCTTATCTCAAAACAGAAACACTGGGGATAGTCTGATAAGCATTTTGTGCTGTACAGACCTCCCAGTGAGTTAAATGCCCTTTATTTTTCATGTCTCCAGAGTTTGCCTCAGCAGGGAGATACCATGGGAGAGCTGGATTTAACTGTCTTTCACAGTATTGCCCATATTAGCTCTAGTTTGTGTTTATCCATCTCTGTCTCTCTCAGATTATCTCCTGCTGCATACTACGCCCAGAGAATGATCCAGTATCTCTCACGGAGAGACAGTATTCGCCAGCGCTCCATGCGCTACCAACAGAACCGGCTCCGTTCTTCCACCTCCTCCTCTTCCTCAGACAACCAGGGTCCGTCAGTAGAGGGAACCGACTTGGAATTTGAGGACTTTGAGTAAGTATATGATCAGCTTGTTTTCTTCCCTCTCCCTGCCAAGCTATGAGTTCTTCCAGGTTGGCCACTGAGCAGCAGTGGTTGATATTCTTGCTTCAAACCCCAAGGTTATTATTTATGAGTAATGGGATGGGGTGAAGGGCAGAGGGTTAATATGCCCAAGGCACTCCCACCTCTGGCAGTCACCCTTCTGATTCCTGGGTGCCTGAAGGAAGAGACAGCCCACTGGGCCCCAGGCCAGACTGGGAAAGGATGGCTGCTCTTCGGGTGACATTTTTATTTCCCTTTTGTGTGAACAGTGACTGTGGAAATGCTTCTCATAGACTGTCTTCACAACATTTGGAAGGCAGGAGGGTTGGTATTTTTTCTCTTAAGCAGGGTAGGTATAGAAATTTAAAAGAAAGTACTCAAATTTCCCCAAAAGGCAGATTTCTCTTTATACCCTTGTTAGACTGATTATTTGAGGTCCTTTCCCCAACCTATACTTTCTCACTCTCCTTCAGCCCCCAGTCAGGATTCTTTGAAAGTTTCCTGTCAGATTAATGTGTTGGGTTGATTGTCTATTCCTTCCTCTTCTGGTCTTTTTGGGTGCTGGGGAGACCTTTCTAGCCGTTCATTTTGATTCTTTCCATCTTGAAAATGAACTTCCATGGCTTGCATCAAGTTGGATGTTTGGCTCTTATTTTGGTTACTATATTTTGATACCCTCAAATATACAAAATGAGAGAAAGAGTCCCCTACCCCCACCCCTTTTTTTTTCTTTTTGCTGCCAGTACTGGAATAGGAGAGTCTACTAGTCGTTTCCCTTTGATCGCTCTCCACCATGATATAGCCTCAGGGCTGGGGTCTTAAGTGTTCTTGCCTCCCTCCACTTCTTTCTTTTCCTGGAGCTGAAGGGATAATTCCTCAGGACCCTCTTTGCAGCAGAGCTTTATAAGGAAAAATAATTTCTCAAATGGGAAATCTCTGTGCCAGAGAGGACTGAGAAGGTGGGAACAACCTTTGTACCAATTTGCCTTCCTGATGTAATCCTTAAATACACTAGCAGTTGCGTACTTGGAAGCAGTGGGAAGCCTAATTGGGAGGTTCATTTGTCTGAGGAAGATGTAAATGTGAAGGAGATGCATGGATGCCCCGAAGTTGCTGTGCTGATTTCTAGTGAAGTAGGGGTGGTGGTCCTCCACTCTCACTCTCAGCACCTGTCGGCCTCCCTCAGTCCTCTCGGGGAAGGTGCATGCATGTGTTGGCTGTGAAGGCAAAGAGTCTGTTTCCTTCGCCAAATAGACACCTGTAGTGAAATATGTTCCCCTGCAGATATGATTATTCTTCCAGCACCGGAGTCTATCCAGAGAAGCAGTTTCAATGCACATACCGAGGCTGCCAGTATGTAGTGCTGCTGAAAAACCTCAGTAATCCTGTGGGGCTCTGGGAGTCAGTGCCGACTGCTTGGCCCTCTCTCCATGCCTTGGGAGGGCTGTTATCTCTTTGCAATGGTGAAATGTGGGGCTTATGCCTTTGAGCTGTATCTTGCCTCGTGACTTGTCCTTCACAATGGAGTTCTGGGTTAGTTTAAAATGTTCTGTTCTCATCTTACCTTCTCTTTCTTCTGCTACCACCTCCTCCCTTTCCCCTTCCTTCCCCCTCGATTTTCCTGTGTCAGACTGCCTCCTCCTTGTGCGCCCCACAGCCCACCTGTGCTTTTTACCTCCCCCCTGGCTTCAGCACGACCTGAATTTACATTGCCTTCTTCACCTTTCATGCACTGACTTGCCATTGTTTTTCTTAGGGGTCTGTTATTGCTCCCTAGTTAGTAACAATGGGCTAATTTTTCTAATGGCCCTCCAGTAGTCCCTCCCCTGGGTGTTTGCCTTTGTCTTTGGGCTGATGCAGGCTGTAATCTTGTTTTTAATAGCAACTGTGGATTAGTCACCTCCATATTAGTAGTCCAGGTCTTCCAGTGAAGGATGTTGCTGGCTGGTTGATGCAGTTACACTCTGTTCATTCCTTCTCAGTCTCCTTCCCTGCCCTCTTCCCCACATTGTAAACTCAGTGTTGCCCATGGCTGCTCCTCTTCGTTTAATTTCTAGGTTCTCTAAGGAGTGGGAGTGAAAAATTAGGCACTGTAGCAGCCCATTTTAACTTCCCTACCCTGGTCTTTTTCCTTAGTTTTGATAACTAGAAGGAAAGATAAAGGCTGTACAGTCATGATTTGTAGTTCTTTCAGATACAGAGAAGTCAGTCAGTCTAGATGTGGTAAGAATCTAAACACTGAGGGAGACTGTTCTACAGGGTTTCCTAACCCTCACAGCATATCACACTCCTGCTTTGCCACCCTACTTCGGGCCTTGTTACTCACCAACCATTTGTTAAGTCCTGGAACATTTTGCCATTCTCTAGCTTGTCCCCTGCAGGTGTGTAGAGTCCCCAGAAAACAAAGGGAAACATTGCCTAGATCCCAGGTTTTTTTGATTTTCTTCCATTATCCATTAAACGAACGATGTCAGTTATAATAGTATTGTTAATATCTATTACTAGTTTATAGCATATAAAACATTTATAATACATAACTATCGTTATACATAATGTATATGGATATATATATATATGCATGCTTAATCTTTAATCCTTACAATACCCAGTGAAACAGTTATTTATTCCATTGTGTTGTTTTTCTAAATGAGCGTACAGAGACTTGACCAAAACCAGATATATCTAAAATTAGAGAACAGGGATAAACATATTGTCTGTTGACCTGCAGATTTAGAAGCCTTTAAAATTTATGTACAGCCATATTCAAGCCCTTGCTTCATGAACTTGCTGTGCAATAAAACTACCTAGAGTTATTTCTCTGGAAGATGTCTTTGAAATTTGGTCATCATCAGGTTAAATTTTCTGGGTTTTTTTTTTTGTGGTCTGGATTAATGACCATCTTCCCAAGCAAGCTTCTTCTCCTGCCATTTATGTTGGTCTGTGGCAAGGATTGAGACTGTAGGGTCCCGATGTTTATCAAAATGCACAAACAGGACATCCAGAAACCTGCTGTCAGCAAGTCTGTCTAGAGCCCTCAGCTTCTAGCTTTGCATAAAGATGTTCACAAGCAGGGTAAAGGTGTCAGTGCCCCTGACGTTGCTGTCTGCCTGCTTTTGAGCCCTAGAATATAGATGGCAAATAAGCATAAGGAATATTTCCATTTTCATTTTCACCATCCCTTTGACAAGAGGGGGGAGGCCTTTGTGAATCCCAGGTTAAGTACTTTATCCTAGCAGTTGCTGAGTCCTGGGAAAGAGGTGGTGTATGTGATTTTTGATTATTGTTCCAGCTGTCTTCCCTCCTTCCTCATTTTATGTATTCTAAATGTAACTATAAAATTTGCGGCCATTTACAGTTTATTCTGGTGTCTTTTTGTAACTGCTTTACCTTCCAGTGCAAAAGGAAACCCTGACCTAGTGTCTGAGAACTAGAGGAGCCTCAGATTCAGCCAGCCACACATATCACTTATCTCCAGCATACATACCAGCCACTGGGTAATCGTATTCAACTTTGTAAGCATTGCTGTGAGCACAGAAGTGAACAGTCCTTTTTTCACTGTTGTGACACTGGATTACTTTGGGAAAACATATCAGTTAGAATTCTAGTCTTTTAGCTTTAAAGTGCGGTTTCTTTAGATCTACATTTATTTTCTTAACTCTTGTAATTTATCTAAGTGTCGTTGGGTTTCCCTTTATCCAGAAATCCATATTGTGACCAAATATGCAAAAATGTTTCTCTGTGAGTGCGACAGTCATTTCTGGGTGCTCCCTGGATCCTGAGTTTGGCATGATATGTTCTGGCAATACTGCATACACATACACAGAGGAGCTTTTCTTTTTACGGGCTCCTTTACTTGACACCTTCCGCAAGAAAGTCACTGAAAGGTCTTCTTGGCATATGGTGTAACTGAGGAGAAGCTGAAAGCTGTCACTCAGCTCTACCATCTGATTAGAGGTGACATAGGGGAAATATCTTACCTTTACTTCAGATTTAATATTCTTCACCTGCCCCTTTACCATAACTGAAATTTGGTTGAGTCATAGCGAAGAAAATGTGTTAGAAACCTGATATCTAGTGGCAAAATTCTGACAACTTTGTGAGACTCATATACTTACTTCATGTTCTTGTGACTAGAAATTCTAATAGAGTGAAGCTGCTTGTCATTGGTAGTACTTGCTCCTCTTCTATGCTTGGAATTTCCAGGACTACTGTGAATTTCCATTGACTACTGATAACAAATTCATATCTTGTAGCCAACAAAAAGAAGGGTAAATCTCTGGAGGACCATTTTGAAATGAGCTGCATTTGTCTCTTCCTTTGGCTTACAAACCATAGACTCTGATCATGGAAGTGCAAGAGACATTGAGAAAACACATTGTAGTTATTCTGTTTTCAGAATGGAGCCTGCTAACACAGTCAGGAATTAGGTAGTCGATCCATTTGTTGAGGAGTAGTGTTGTGCAGTAGTTCTTCTTTTTTTTTTTTTTTTTTTTTTTAAAGATTTATTTATTTATTTATACAAGCATTGGGTACAGTCAGAAGCATGGGAGGGCAAGAGAATTCACCAGAGCCAGAGCGGGGAATAGAAGAGGCAGACTTGACAAAATACACTGCTGAGGGGAGCAGTGGGCGCGGCAGGAGAGGTCTGCGTGCCATGTGGGACCCTCACCAGTGGTCGGGGATCGAACCCCGCGCTGCAGAGGCTGCGGGCAGCTTCGCAGCCTAGTGCTCAACTGCTGCACCACCAGGGGAGGCCCTGTGCAGTAG
Source organism: Talpa occidentalis (assembly GCF_014898055.3). NCBI lineage: Eukaryota > Metazoa > Chordata > Mammalia > Eulipotyphla > Talpidae > Talpa > Talpa occidentalis. Next base: position 5,234,002 of record NW_023603184.1, read on the forward strand.
TTCTTAAAGTGGGATGAGATAAGACACAGTTCTCATCCTTTTTGCTACAGAGTTTTAAATAATTTCATGTACTTGATTTTTGTAGTGATTGATTTGTTTTTACAAGATAGGCTTGTAAAAGAGAAAGTTTAATTCTTTAAGTCAGACCTTTCTCCAGGTCTGCTTAGGAAAAGGGCAAATAAATAGTCATAGAAACATGAAGCAGAATGGAGTATTTCGGGAATTTCCCTGTTGATGAGTATGTTGAGACAGTGAAATCCAAGGTCTGTGGCCTGTTTCTAAGTGTTCCTTGGGAGTGAGCTGCCTGAGAGCTCAGACAACTCACATCTGCCTCCAAATAAAATGTTCCCCAAGTCCATTTTTACTCTTACTGGAACCAATTTTGAACCTTAAGTTTATAAAATAGCAGATGATTCCTAGAACAACTGTGATTTGAAGTAGGATCACTTTTCAGTGGCCTTTAGCCCCCTCAGTCTTGCAGTAGTAAAATTCTAGGATCTTTGTTAAAGCTACCTTAGAAGAATTTCCCTTGTACTAAACAGAGGTAGAATAATCAAGTCTTAGAAAAGTGAGGAGATTTCCTGAGATTAGGAATAAGATAGCTAGTGCTGGAATTGAAGATCCCCACCATACTTCTAAAATACACACCTACCTGAGTGCTCTTTACCAAGGATTTTGAGCCCATTGCTTAGAAATATAATATTGCTTGGCAACTTTATAATTAGTACTTTTTCTGGGCAAGTAAAATACATATGAATATTTATTATGAGGAATGTAGAAGAGGGAACATGTCTAGATTGTGCTTAGACTTGGAATGGGAAAGAAACAATCAGGAGCGGGGGAGGGGAGAGGAAGACATAGCCACTTAGATACATACATTTGTTAACATAAAATGCACAATAGGAATATGGATTTGTATAATGTATGCAAATGAAATTAAAGGTAAAATAAGGGAGGAGAGAAACTTATAAATGGTAATTATATTATTTTTCCTTGGAGAAAAATTAAGGCTCTGCTGTTCCAAGAAGCTGTGCGATTAGGTATCCCCTGTGAATGATAGCAGCTGGGTCTGTGATTCCTCCTAGAAGTCTCGACCCTTAGATGTTTGCACAGTCTTCCCCCCCCCCCCGAAGATTTATTTATTTATTTATACCAGCACTGGGTACAGTCAGAAGTGCGGGAGGGTGAGAGAATTCACCAGAGCCAGAGCGGGGAACAGAGCAGGCAGACTGACGAAGTACACTGCTCAGGGGAGCAGCAGGCGGCAGGAGAGGTCTGCGCGCCATGTGGGACCCTTGCCCTGTGGCCGGGGATCGAACTGGTGCTGCAGAGGCTGCAGGCAGCTTCGCAACCCAGGGCTCAACCAGCTGCGCCACCGGGGAGGCCTGTTTGCACAGTCTTTGGAAGTAGAGACTGGGGCCTCAGTTTCTAACAGTAGTACTCAATTTAGGGTCACTGTGGTACCCAGGTAGGCCTTCTGTTGTCCAGAGATTGAATAGAAACAGAAGAATGTAGGGAAACCAGTGCTTTTTAATAGTCTAATTTTCAGCAAAGTCAACCAAGTATTTTCAAGAGGGCAATGGTCTTTTGAGCTTTTTGCAGCAAGAGCTTCATTTGTGAAGGCCCAAGTTGGACTTGTTGTCACTGAGGAGTAATGTCGTCCTCACCGTCTGGTCAGGACTCAGACAGCAACTGTAGGTGTGTTTTTCATTCTTTTAAATTATAGCCTCTTTCTGCGGCAATTAATCCCAGGCATTTAGTGAGAGTTGCTGCTGTGTTTTTCCCTTGTTCCAGAAATGCATTTTCTTGTATTTGGCACTTGTCTTGGATACTTGATTGTTTGAAGGGTGTTTTTTCCCTACAAAATCTTTTACAAGAAAATCTTATTTCCCCCCCTCTTCCCAAATATCCCTCTGAGAGTTAATCAGAGATGCACAGAGTTCAACAACTGGAAGAGCCATTAATAACTCAGCCAGCCTCTATCCTGCTGTCTTACAGGCAGCTTCTGGCTGATGAAAATGATGAGGATTTCTCTGGTATTTCCCTGAGAAGTATTCTGGTGAGAAAAAGTCATCCTGTGATGGTGGAGCACCACCAGCATATTTGCATAGTCTGGGCTAAACTGGTTTGTTGTTCTTTAGTCCCCCCTCATTGAAAAGGGCATAAGCTATGTTCTCTTAGGCCCCATTATTTACCCCTTTCCCTATTCCCAAGGAAAACTCTCTGGGTCTACCTTTCTGCCACTGCTAGGCAGACATCTTCTAGTCCACTCCTATCTGGTCATATTTGACTTTGCTTCTTTCAACTCATGCTGCCTTGCTTCGTGTTGCTCTTAAAACAGCACTGAAGTGAATGGCAGAGTCTGCATAGTTTTCTAAAATTATTATTTTTGAACACTTAAAATTCCTTTGCCCTTTTCTAACCACTCTTTCTCTTCTTACTTCTACCTCCTCCCTCCAGTGGCCTTCACACTGAAATTAGTGTTCCCTACCTCAACTCCATTCTTTGTAGACCAGAGAATCTTGAGAGACATCACTTGTTCTTTTCACCTCAGCTTATACAGATCTATGCCTTTGGTCTGGGATTTTTGTATGCCAGTACTAAAATCCAGGGCCTTCTCCCCTCTTCTCGTCTAAGTTACTCTTTGGTGGACATTCCAACTTGGGACACTGTGCCTATTCCTGTTTTCAAGTTTTTTTCTGATCAGGAATATTTTAGATTTTTTTTTTTTAAACAGACTATTTTTTTTTTCTCTCTTTTCTCCCATAGGCAGTATCTCATTTGTGTTTTTACCACCTCTCACATTTTTTTTGATCATTCTGGGTTCCAGTCTGTCAGTTCTCCTTCTCTGCTAGAGTTCTCAACAGTTTCAATTTGAAGTCTTCTCTGCATGCCTCCTGCTTCCCCATCATTAGTCAAGATGTTATGCTGAGGACCAACAGATACATCTGCCTCACTTAATATATTGCCTTTTTTTTTTTTTTTTAAGATTTTCTGCCTCACTTAATATATTGCCTTTTTTTTTTTTAAGATTTTCTGCCTCACTTAATATATTGCCTTTTTTTTTTTTTAAAGATTTATTTATTTATGCATACAAGAGCTGGGGCACGGGCCAGAGATGCGGGGGGATGACAGGATTCATCAGAGACAGAGTGGGGAACAGAACAGGCAGACTGACTGAAATACACTGCTAAGGAGAAAGCGGGCGAGACAGGAGAGGTCTGCTTCGCCATGTGGGTTGCTCCCTGGCTGGAGAATGAACTCGTGCTGCAGAGGCTGCAGATTGCTTCTAGTGGGGTGCTTAACCCCTTGCACCACCAGGGAGGCCAAATATATTGCCTTTTTAATGGTGCCTAATGTACCACCAGTTTGACACTTTGCTTGTATCTAAGACAGCTCATCTCATTCTCATCTTCCTATAGGTACCCTCCAGGAAACTCTATATAAAGTTATTGTCTCTGGCCATGTTTCACCTCTCCGTGCCCCTCCTTTTTAAGTGGAGGAAGTAACTGGATTAGAAAGGAGTTGATTGTCTTTTAGAGTTTAATAACAACAAAAAGAAGCTTGTGAAATATGTCTTAGGAGCCCTAACTTTCCCCCGGTCCTGATGTTTGTCCATTTTTTGAGTTGTCCGCTTGTGCCCTTTCACCAAACACTGTCATCTCCGGGCACTACCAACTGCTTATTAGTACTACCTGGTGCATTGGCTTCCCCTTTCCTGCCTTTCAACTCTGCTTACACCAGATACCTTACTGTTTGTTGTTCTGAGAGAGGGGGATCTTTGCACCTTGCAGAAGCAAATTGTCATTTCTATGGTGTAATTCTGGGAAGGCCAACTCGCTCACATAGCTATAGAATAAATAATTGAATTTGTCCCATTGTGTTTCTTTCTGTTCTTAGTTTTAACCTTTTTGAGGTTTAGGATCTTTTTATTTCTTTTTTTTCTTAGGATACTTTTTAACTTCAAAATATCTTTAATTTCTCTCATGATAATTAATTGTACTTTTAGTCCTTGTTGATAAGTAAAATATGCTATTATGAAATGTTACCATGAATTCATTTGTTCTTTTAAATGAATTGGCACTTTAACTGATCACAGTTTGATTCTGCATATATTTGAAAAATTCTAATATGCTTTATTTGAGATTTCTCTTGTTTGATATTCAGATATTCAGGACTCCTTGTGTGCATGTGACCATTAAGACCTTATAATAATTTGTAGGCTCCCCAGGAACTACAGTGTGCTGGTCAGGAACTTCTGGTCTCGTTGTTCTTTTTTCACCCCCTTTTTACCCCCATATGGTCTTATTTCTCTCTACCTCATCCCTTCATCAGAAAAGTTTCTGTTCAAAAGAATGATATATTAAGGAAAACAATGGAATTTCTTTCTCTTTGGGAAAATAGAATGCAAGTCCTGACTTTTAATGGATTGACTTCCAGTATCCCTGGTACTGATTTGTCTCTTTAATGCTCAATATCCAATTCCACCAAGATATAAAAATGTGCATAGACTTTTATCTGTCTTGTAAAGCTCCTTGAGGTCCATGTGAAAGTCAGTGTTAACTTTGGTTCCGGGGACAGTTTGAAGATTTTCACATTCAGTTGAAGATAATCCAAAGGGAGAATTTAGAAAATATCCCAGATCAGGCTCTCATGGGTTCATTTATTTTGTGGAGTTGGTTAAGTGACTAATTAATTAACTGCTCTGTCCAGCCAGTGCCCTTTGGCTTTTTGTTCCTTAATTGTACTCCAAACTAGGCCTGTCAAGTCCCTGTGCTCTTTTTTTCAAGTAGGAAGCAGTGAAGTGTAGTGGAAAGAGCAAGGACTTCGGAGCCAGTAATTCTTCCTTGAATCCTGCTTCAACTTACTAGTTGTGTAACTTTAGGCATTTGCCTCTCTAGTCCTTGGTGTCTTATCTGTAAAATTATAGCTGTTACTACCCCCATTGGGTAGTTAGCAGGGTTAAATAGGTTAGTGTATCAATAACTTTTGATTGGAACATACTAGATATTTTATTTTTTTTAATTTTATTTTTATATTCCCCATACAATTGCAACCTCCTTATTTTGACCCCAATCTCTCCTTTCCCCGCCCCCCACCCTCCATAGTGTGTCTCTGGTTCATAGTTGTTTGTTGATTTTGATTTTTTCTTTCTTATAGTTACTTTTTTTCCTGGTCCCTTATTTAGGTTTTCTAGATTCCTGCTATGAGTGAGACCATCCGGTATTTTTCTTTTTCTTTCGGGCTTATTTTGCTGAGCATGATCCCTTCCAGCTCCATCCATGTTGCTGCAAATTGCATGGAACATACTAGATATTTTATTAAGTGGTGGTTATTACTGTTGTTTAAACAATCCATAAAGAAAACACATAGACTTTTTTCTTTTTGCTCAGATGAGCTAGTTAAGGATTTTATTTTCTGATATTCTTCATGTTTGTCAGTTTTTCAGTCTCTAAAAAGAAAAAAACTGCCTAGTCTTTTTCTTGCGTCTGTCTTTCATTTATCAATGATGTTTTTATATCACAGACCTACCTACTCAGATTCATTTAAAGATGACCATTGATGGAGGAATTTTTCTTCCTTCAAGATCCCTTAATACCGGAGTTTCTCTAAAACTCTTAGTCTAGAAAAAATTGTTTGTATATCTCCATCCCAGATCCATTAAAAGAACTAAACTTGGCTTCAATTTCAGAAGCTATAGGGTTCAGAGATCACATTAACTCAAGAAAAATCATCTTCCTTCTCATTGAACTGTTAATATGTGCTCATACATCTTTTAGTTGGGGTACTCCAGAAATGCAGTATATTAATACTCTCAGATTAGCAAGCAACTGAAAAAAGTTTTTCTGGGGTCTTTTCCTAAGTGTAGGAATTTAGCTTGGGACACTTTTATTGTTTGGGCTGGTGGCTGATTCTGTTTAAATGACTCTTACATGTAGTTTTGTTTTTTTCTTTAGAGACAATGGTGATAGATCCAGACACCGAGCTCCACGAAATGCCCGGATGTCTGCACCTTCACTAGGACGCTTTGTCCCAAGGTAAGAACTGGATAGGCAGTGTTTGTAAGATATGTTTAAGAGGGCACTTTATGAGAGCCTGGGATTTAGTTTTTAAGTGTACTTTCTGTTCTTTGGAGCATCCATAACTGGAATCATTTCCTAAGGAGCCTGTAGTCCAGCCCTGCCTGTCTAAAGACTTGACAGGAAATGATTGATCACAATAAAAAGAGATGGCAAAATGGCATTGGGTGTATTCCATTCAAAATTCAAGCACTGGGAAACTTTAGAAGAAAGATCAGGAAGGAGACACAAACATCTCTATTCTAGGCTTCTACAGCTTCCTAGGCCTAGTAGTTCCATAACCTTGATTGTGCATAAGTAAATAGTTTCTCTCCTTGCACATTGATCCGTAGTTCGCTTTTCACGCATGATTCCTTCTTGCAGACGTTTCTTGCTGCCTGAGTATTTGCCTTATGCTGGGATTTTTCATGAACGTGGACAGCCTGGCTTGGCTACTCACTCTTCTGTTAACAGGGTCCTTGCAGGTAAGGAAATGTTTCTTTGGATTTTGACATTTTAAAGGGGCAAGGAGCTTTTCCTTCCTTGGCCTGTGTTCATGGGATGGTATCTTGCTGGCTGAAACCTCTACTTTGAAGTATTATACTCAATTCTTTACTTAAAGGATTGACGAAAACTATTTTCTTCCCCATTCCTGCTTCATACATACATCTTTAAAACTTTTTTTTATTGTTTAAATCATTTGTTTCTTAATCCAGCAGTTAGAGTCTGGCTATTTTAATGTAATGATAAAGGCATCTTGCTCATATTTAAGTTGGTGAAACGCTCATGAACCAGATCCTGTAATTTAATTAGGAGCTTAATGCACACCTCTCCAACTCTTGCTCCTCTTAGCACTTGGAGTTTCCAGGCACTGTAGAACCCTTGGGGAAGAAGGAGGGGGCGAGACTCATGGAACTGGCTCATCTCCACAGAACAGAAATGGGCTCGACAAACCCAGCTGAGGCAGTTTTATGGTGGCTAAATAGCTTAGTGACCAGCTGGGGGCTAAGATACATTTTGTGACCAGCCTGAGAGCCACAGCATGTGCTGTTGCTTCTAGGCAGTGTCTATAAAAGGAAACAAAGCAGAATTTTTTTTCTGACTCAAGTTGTTTCCCTATAATACACCTCCCCCCCACCTCCATTGCTAACTTGTAAATTTGTATATGTGAAGTAATAAAAGGTATAAAAATCAAGCCATGTATGTATATCTTTAATGAACATCTTTATTAAAGTTTTTTAAATGACACTGTGTTTTGAAAAATCTGGACCATGTGATGATGAAAGGTAGGGAGGGATCTGTGTGAAGCAGTGACACTATCAGGGTGGGAGAATGTGATTTCTAACTAAACTGCTGTAACAGCTGGCAGGCCATAGGATCTGGCCTTCCCTAAGCAGCATTATCCTCAACCTAGCATCAGGCCACGAAATCCCAGAAACCTCAGTAAATTCTTCACTGGACACCATAATTTTGTAGGCATAGGCTTGACTGGGGAACACACTTACATGGTTTCCTGAAACAGCCTTGGCCCTCCTTGGTAAACAGACCCTATGGCTCTGTGCCTCTCCTTGTTTGGTGCTTCGGTGTGGCTTGGCTTGGCTGTTCCTTACTGGCAGATAATCACTGGCTGCCAGGCAGTATACAGAACTCTTCGCCACCCTTCTTTGTTTAAGACATCTGCCTCTACCACCCCACACAGCACCTCCTGCTCCTCCACTGCTGGGAAATGTTTCCTTGGTGTTCAGATTTTTAGAACAGCTGTATGTTGGCTTTTTTCCTCTTTTGATCTAATAACTCTTATCTCCATTTCCTGGTCTGTCCCTTATGCCCAAAAGTCTAATCCAGTCTGGTCCAACTGTACTTAGGAATACCTTTGAATGTAAGAGTTGTGTTCCAGCAGGCAGTTGTTTACAGATAGGCAGTCTGTGAGAAAAGTTCTGCCAGTTTCCCCAAGATACATGTTACAGAGTGCCTGTTGATCTTTTCTTAAAAGACCTCATCATTTGTAGATATTTGGATGTCCCTCCAGATTCCCTTGACACTTGTATTATTTTTTTTCCATCTCTTGAGAAAATTTCAATAATAATTACAGCTTCCCCCCCAAAGGTGAATGTTTATTGAGCACTTACTATGTGCCAGGGAGCGTTTTAAGTGCTTTTCCTCAGTCATATTTCATTTCTCTCTGGCAGTAATCCTTTGAGATTGTTACTATCTAATTGCCTATGGTGAAAACTGAAGCCCAAAAGACTAACTTGTCCAGAGAAATGAAGCTGGAAGTAGAGGAGTCAGGCTAACCACGCAGTAGGACTCCAGAGTTTCCTAGTCTGCCACCCCCCATTCTTTTAAAGGACAAAGTATCCAAGTAGAATTCTTCTACTAGGACCTTAATCTAGAAGAAAAGAATGCTCTGGAAACGTGGCTGATCTTCAGAGCTTTTCTTATTTGTTTTAATTCCTCTATTTTAAATGGTTTCTAGACAGTGTTTTATGACCCAGTGGTACTTGCTAAGGAAAAATCTTGTCATAGAATAGCCCTTTCCCCAGCCTTCTTGCCCTGTTGGCAAAGATGTTTTGCTTTTTATGAAACTTACTTGTGATCATCTAATAGAGCTGCTGCAATAATATCTGACCAAGTGAAAGACAAATTGGCCTTTTAGCAGTTAAGCACTCCAACTTTCCTGGAAGGCTACTTTCTCTCATATGATTGGAATGATGTTGTAATGGCCTCAGAATAATTACATTCAGCAGATATTTGGTGCACACCTGTATATGTATCAGGCATGTTCTAGGCTACCAGAGTGAATAAAGTGAATGTGGTCCCTGCCTTCCTGTAGCTCCAGGTCAGTATACTCGGCCACACCTCAATCTTGCTGTTTGGTTCTAGCTCCAAACATAATACAGAACCCTTTGGTATAGTGAATGGCTTTTGCTTGGAATCTTGGCAGACCTGGAGGGACAAAGCATAGATCTACCTGCAATATTAGGAGGCATCACCAGCGCTGTGGTGACAAATGAGTCTCCAGTGGACCCTAGCCAAAGCCCTTCAGAGTCATCAACAAAAATGGATTTGTAGAAAATTGAGATCCATTCTGCCCACTTCCTCCCATAAGAGTCTGAGAAGGATAATAGGAAACAGAAGCTACTACAGAGAAATGTCTTGATAGTCTGTTAATCTTCATCTCTTCCGCATTATCTTGGTGCATTGCCCACAAGTCTGTAGGTTCCTGGTGGCCTCCATCTACCTATGCTCTGCCTCTGCAGTGACACACAGTCTGAACCTATACTTACAGTATTATAAATACATTTAAAGCTGCAGCTCTACCAGGTATATTTTGGGGGAAACACAAAAGTCTGGGGAGCTCCCCCTGCTGACTTTTTAGCAGACAGCTCTAGCGCTGTGTAGTAACAGCACTTTGGATAAAAAAGGAAATGAAGTTTATGACTGCCTATTGTGAACCAGACACTGTCCTCAGTGCTTTCCCATACGTTATGTCCATTAATCATTGTGACATCCCTGTAAGGCAGGGAAAAAAGAAAATTGGGGTTTGGAGAAGTTGTTAATTACCCAGTCTTAACTTTAAACCAGGGCTGTCTCCCTGACTCACAATAACTCTATTCTGTCTTCTGTGTCATGTTTCGCTTGAGTTCAAGCAGGGAGTATCTGCCAAAAGGTTCTTAAGCTTATAATATTTTTCTGCATGTTTGAGATCTCATAAAAGTGAAATGAGAAGCCCTTTGCATGGCATTTGATGTCCTCCTGGGAATTATTGAAAACAAAAAATCTTGTGAGGGATAGGACCTGGGTAATGTAGGGTATTAGTTATCTGTCCTGCCTAATCTTTTTGACTTTCATCCTAACGAGCATCTGCTCTCAGCAGATGTGGGCCTGATGTACTTAATTTACTATTTTTATTAAAATCAATGGGAAGTGCTCTGATTTTCTTGTTCCTAGCCACAGGTCATTGGGGGCTGGGTGCGTATCTGGAACTAGTGATGGCTTTGTGCCCAGTCATCTTAATTTCTGTCAGGATTTCTTCCTTGACCCATTGATTGTTAAAAGAGGTTGTTCTTCAACTTTCACATATTTGTGAATTTCCTGAATTTTTTCTGTTGTTGGTGGTCTAAGAATATAGTTTGCATGATGTCAGTGCTTTTAAATGTATTGAAATTTGTTTTATGACTTAGCGTATCATCTGCCCTGGAGAAGAGCAAGCACTGTGCTTAAGAAGAATATGTATTCTTCATTGTTGCATGGAGTGTACTGTAGATGCCAGGGATATCTACTTGCTTGTTAGTATTGTTCACGTTCTTTATATTCTTGCTGATTTTCTTTCTAGTTCTACCTATTTTTAAGAGTGAGTATTGAAATTTCTAACTATTATTGCTAAGTTGTGTATTTCTCCCTTAAGTTTTGTCAGTTTTTGCTCCTTATTTTTTGGAATCTTGTCATTAAGTACATGTATTTTTGTAATTGTTACAACTCCCTGATGTATTAACTCCTTATTATAAAACATCCCTCTGTCTCTAGTAATATTGGCTTTTAGTTTGTTAAATATTAGTATTGTTATTCCAGCTCTTTTATTGTTGGTTGTATGTTGTATCTTTTCCATCTGCACTCAACCTATTTATATCTAAATTTCATCTTTTATAGACAAAAGATAGTTGGATCTTGTTTCTTAATCCAACCTGACAATCTCTGTCTTTTGTTTATATTACTTAGTTCATTCACATTTAATGTTGTTGATACAGTTGGGTTTTTGTCTGCCATTTTGCTGTTTATTTTCTGTGTTTCTAATGTCTGTTTTTGTTTCTTTGTTTCTCCTTTATTCAGTTTTTGTTTTAAGTGGCTATCATCTAATCTCCCACTTTAATTCCTTTATTGGTTTTTAAACTATATTTTATTAGAATCTACTTAAAACTTACATAGAATTAGTTCAACTATAATAATAGGTAGAACTAGACAAAGAACTTTGTTCCACTGTAGCTCTCTTCCCTTCCCCATCTTTTGTGCTATTATTGTCATATATATTATAAACCCAACAATAGAGTGTTATAATTATTGCTTTATAGTATCTCATGTCCTAGCCACTCCTCTGTTTATTACCTGTTGTGGGTAATATAGAGCTACCCCTTTTGCAAGAATTTACTTTTCTTCTTCTTGCTAATTTTATTTTTGGTTGTATTTTATAACACCCCCAATCTCTTTTTTCATTATTCATCTATTTGATTTCAATCCCCATGACTCAGCCTTTCCTGTCTTTTTTTTTAAGATGGCTAATTAGTGATTGATTGATTTTAAAATAACAGAATTAGAATCCCTTCTACTCTTGCTTCTACCCTCTACCCTCTTCTCCTCCAGTAACCTTAGTTCTGTGGTCAAAATCCACTGATATATTTTTATTTTGTTTTGTCTGTTCTTCAGTTTTGTTTCCTTAAACTTCTCATATAGGTGAAATCATCCAATATTTGTCTTTCTCCTGATTTATTTCATTTTGCATCATCTCCTTAGGTTCCTTTTATTTTGCTGTAAATGGCAAAATTTCATTTTTTTTTAAAGATTTTATTTATTTATGCATACAAGAGCTGGGGTACAGGCCAGAGGTGCAGGAGGTGAGAGGATTCACCAGACAGAGTGGGGAACAGAAGAGGTAGACTGAGTGAAATACACTGCTGAGGGGAGCAGCGGGTGAGCCAGGAGAGGTCTACTGCACCATGTGGGTTGCTTCCTGGCCAGGGATCCAGCTTGTGCTGCCCAGACTGTGGATTGCTTCATAGTGCGATGCTTAACCCCTTGCACCACCAGGGAGGCCCCAAAATTTCATCTTCTTTCATCTTTTTTAATAACCGAATAGTATCCCATTGTGTATCTATGCCACGGCTTCATTATCCAATCATTTATCAGTGAGCACTTAGGTTATTTCCATATCTTAGTATTGTAAATAATGCTGCAATAAACATTGTTGTGCATATAACTCTTCGAGTTAATGATTTCCTCTTCAGATAGATACCCAGAAGTGGGATTGCTGGATCATATAGTAGATCTATTTTTAATGTTTTGAGATATCGCCATACTATTTCCAAAATGGTCCCACCAATTTAAATTCTTATCGGTGGTATACAAGAGTTCCTTTTTCCAACTCTCCCCAACACTTATTGTTATTAGTCTGTTTGATGTGAGCCATTCTCCCAGATAGGAGATGATATCTCATTGTGGTTTTGATTTGCACTTCCCTAATAATAAGTGATGAGGACCATTTTTTCATTGCCTGTGGCCATATGTATGCCCTCTTTGGAGAAATGTCTACCTAGATCTTCTGCCCATTTTTTGATTGGGTTTTGTTGTCGTTAATGAGTTGCATGAGTTCTTTATCTATCTTGGATATTAACCCCTTACTGGATGTATGAAGTACAAGTATCTGCTCCCATTTAGTAGGCTGTCTTTCCTTTCTGCTAATGTTTTCTTTCACTTTGCAGAAGTTTTTTAATTTGATGCAGTCCCATTTATTTTTGTGTTCATCTCCCTTGCCGCAGGGTTAAGTCCCAAAAAAGGCATCTTTAACGTTACTATCATGGTATGTTTTCTTCTACATATTTTATGGTTGTGGGTCTTACATTTAAGTTTTTAAACCATTTTGAACATGTGATATGGATGTCCAATTTCCCCAACACCTTTTGTTGAAGAGATTGTCTTTTCTCAATTGTGTGGTTGTGACTCCTTTGTCATAGTTTGATTCAGTACGTTTTGTTTATTTCTGGCTTCTTGATCATATTCCATTGAACCATTGTGTCTATTTTTACTCCATTACCATACTATTTACTGTGACTTAGTATTCAAGTTTGAATTCAGATTAACATGGTACCTCAATTTTTCTTTTTCCTTAAGATGGCTTTAACTGGTTCCATAGGAGTTTTAGTATTTTTAAGCAAATTTAAAACAAAATCAACAAACTTTATTTTGGCACAAAGAAATGAAGAGAGAAAACGCTAATAACTAGAATCCAAAATGAAAGAGGAAAAATTAGGGCTTCCCTGGTGGCACAAGGGGTTGATAAGCACCACACTGTGAAGCAATTCGCAGCCTCTGCAGCATCCAGAGTTAGATCCCTGGCCAGCCAGGGAGTAACCCACATAGCGCAGCAGACCTCTCCTGGCTCGCCTGCTACTCCCCTCAGCAGTGTATTTCAGTTGGTCTGCCTGTTCTGTTCCCCACTCTGTCTCTGGTGAATCTTCTCACCCCCCGTACCCCGGCTCTTACATGCATAAATAAATAAATAAATCTTTTTTTTAAAAAAGAAAGAAAGAGGAAATATTATAACAGAATTACAAAAAATACAAAAGATCATAAAACTATTAAGAACAACTACATAAATTGTAGTTGCCAATAAATTGCCAATAAATTTGATAATCTAGAAGAAATAGATAAAATTTTAGGACAATACAGTCTACCAAGATTGAACAGGAAGAAACTGAAAAATTGAATAGAATGATCACAAGCATAGAAATTGAAACAGTAGTCAAAAATCTTCCAAAAAACACAAAAGTCCAGCACTGGATAAATGGTTTTACATTGAATTCTACTAAGCCTTTAAAGAAGAATTTACACCTGTTTTTCTCAAACTCTTCAAAAAACTGATTAAGAGAGAATACATATTTTATCAAGTCAGCATAACCATGATATCAAAGCCAGAAAAAGACACCACCAAAAAAGAAAATTATCGATCAATATCCCTGATGAAAATTGATCAAAAATTCTCATCAAAATACTAGCAAACTGAATTCAACAGTACAGTGAAAAAATCATATACCATGACCAAGGGGAATTTATTTTAGGGATGCAAGGCTGACTCAACATACACTAATCAATTAAAGTAATATGCCACAGGGCCTCCCTGGTGGCGCAGGCAGTTGATCGCAGTGCTGTGAAGCTGTCTGCAGCCTCTACAGTGCCAGTTTGATCCCTGCCGGCCTCGGAGCAACCCACATGGTGAGCAGACTTCTCCTGGCTCACCTGCTGCTCGCCTCAGCAGTGTATTTCATCAATCTGCCTGTTCTGTTCCCCACTCTGTCTCTGGTGAATCCTCTCACCCTCCCGTGCATCTGGCCTATACCCCAGTTCTTGTATAAATAAAATAAATCTTTAAAAAAAAATAAAGTAATATGCCACAGTACCCATTTATGATAAAAACTAAATAAAATGGGCATAGAAGGCACATACCTCAACATAATAAAGGCCATCTACTATAAACCCACAGCTAATAGCATACTTAATAGTGAAAAACTGAAAGCTATTTCTTTAAAATCAGGAATAAGGTAGTTCACGCTTACCCCTTTGATTTAATTTAGTATGTAAGGTCTTAGCCAACAAGAAGTAAAAGGAATCCAGATTAGGAGAGAAGTGAAACTATCACTATTTGCAGATGATAAAATATATAGGAAAGCCCTAAAGATGATAAAATATATATGGGAATGCCCTAAAGATTACACTTAAAAACTATTAGAAACAAAAATGAGTACAGTAAAGTGAGTATATTGCCCTAAATCTGTTGCATTCCTAATTGCAAACAATGAGCAAAATGAAAAAGAAAGTCTCATGTCTTATAAAAACACTTTAGTCCTCTGTCTTAGATGCCCCTCACTTGTTTGGTACCTTAGGGAATTATTTTCCTAGGCCTCTCTAGGGTAGTTTAGCCAACTGGAGTGGCCAGTAGGGGCCTTGGGCTTGCTGGCTTTTAGAGATTAGTCTGATTTCTCAACCTGCTATAGCTCTCTATTATAACAAATTGGCTTGGCAGAGCTTCACTTGAATTAGCAAATCTGGAAAAGATGAATAATAGTGAATACAGTTGGGGACCATCATGGCATACTTGAGTGTGTATGAACAGAAACAAGTAATAATTCAGTTGAACCCTTTATCTCCTTGGCTGGATCCTTTATCTCCATGTCCTATACCTCTCTGATACCCAGTAGCCAGGCGAACAGAGTGAGTGGCACATTCCAGCTCAACATCAATTAACATGGCTGTTTATAAACCTCAGATAAATGGACAATTAGTGGTGGTGGTACTAGCTAGTGCTGCTTTAATAATTAACCCAATTACCTTTCATTCTGCTCCAGTGATAAAAGTGAAGGCGATAAGGAACTGGCTTGGTTGCCTGGGAAAAAGAGAAATAAATGCAGCCAGAGAACCCTGCCCTCCCAGAGAACCCAGCCTTCCCAAAAGCCTTACACCCAGGACGTTCTACTTATTTGGTGTCCTCTCTACCCCAGCGCACCTCATACCATTAGTGAGATATGTGTTTATTGAGAACCCAGTTTCTAAGCTCAATTGCCTGTGCTTTTTCTACTTCTTTCTTTCTTTCTTTCTTTTTTAAAGATTTGTTTATTTATTTATTTATACAAGCACTGGGTACAGTCAGAAGCGCGGGAGGGTGAGCGAATTCACCAGAGCCAGAGCGGGGAGCAGAGCAGACAGAAGGACCGAGGTACACTGCTGAGGGGAGCAGCGGGCGGCAGGAGAGGTCTGCGCGCCACGCGGGACCCTCCTCCGGTGGCCCGGGAGCAGCCGGGGATCGAACCGGCGTCGCAGAGGCTGCGGGCAGCTGCGCAACCCAGCGCTCAACCACTGCGCCACCGGAGAGGCCCTCTACTTCTTTAGAGGAAAATATTGAACCTTTGTAAATGAACTTTTCTGTTCTTTTATTTTATATCTCGAGTTTTACTGTGTGTCTGTGTCTCCCTCTCTCTTCCCCCCCCCTTCCCCCAGGAAATTTCCTCTTGATGTTCCCCACTGAAGTTTTACCCCCGTGCCCTTTCTGTACCGTCACTTTAAATGCTCCTTGTACATTCTAAATGCTTAGCATTTTCCAGGGCACTTTGGGTTTTATAAAATAATTAAATGGTTCACAGTCTAGCTCAGGGAGTGGCCTGATTTTCTATGTTTTGTTTTGAATCTGTCACTAAAAATTTAATGACTCCCTTGGCACTTTTAACTGCCAATCCTGATAGATTAGCTAAGGGGAGTGCAGCTCAAACCTGGGCTTGGACCAAAGATTTATGGCTTTTGGTACAGTTTGAAGAAACTCTGAATGTGTCCCCATTCATTTTTTGAGTTGGTCTGTGAACATGAGTGACTGGAACTTGGGAAGACAACTGCCTTTTGCATTGTGTACGTGAGAGGCAGTATGGCAGAATGTGTGGGATTTTGGACTCTGGAGTCAGACTGTTTAGGTTCCAATATTTACTCTGCTATTTCCTAGGAGTGTAATCTTGGATAATTTATTTTACCTTTTTGTGGGCCTCAGTTTCTTCGTCTGTAAAACAAACATAAGAATTAGCACCTAGCTCAGAGTGTTGTTTTGAGAATTAAATGAGTTAATATATGTGACACACTCAAAATAGTAATTTTGGGCAGACAGTAAGTGATAGATTTTAACTATTATCATTATTTTAATTTTTTTATTATGGATTTAAGGGGCTATGCTATGTCTATGCTCTGCTAGTCTCATTGTTTACAACCTTGTTGATCTCTCACTATTCTTTTGCCTTCTTTTCTAAAGGTGCTCTTCTTGGATCTCAAGTAGGATTTTCTCCCCTTTGCTGTGGTCAGTAAATTAAAGAATCTGGGGCCTTGTCCTGAGGGTCCTTGTGTTGATAATTGGACATTCTAGTGTGTCCACCATTGTAGGCCTGCCACCCAAGCCAGTAAAGAAACCACATAGCTTGCATTTGAATACACCATTCTGTCCTCCATCAGGATCTGTGCTGATGAAATAAGCATCTACTCAGCAGACCAAGTGGATTGCTCCTATGTAACCATGGCAACATGTGATCCTCAAAGTAGTTCCTGAAACAATAGCAAGCAGTAACATCACTTGGGAGCTTGTTACAAATGCAAATTCTTGGCCCCTACCCCACACCCACTGAATCAGAAAAAACTAGTTGTAGGGCCAAGGAATTTGTGTTTTAAAGAGTCTTCTAGGTGATCCTGGTACACTTTAAAAATTCTAGATTAATTCGTTATCTAGGAACAAGCAGAGGTATGGGAAGAGATGACTTGGTAATATATTAAAGGGTGGTGACACCTGGAACCCAAGATGAACTGGTGCTGGTAAAGCCCATGATGTATAACTCTTCTCGTTCTGAAGCTGTTAGTAATTGGGGAAAATAAATGAATTTGTAATTACCTACAGAGTGCTTAGCTGGTATAAACGTTTATTGAGCTCCTCTTATTTGCATGGTATAATAGTAGGTCTAGGCCAGTACCGGGATGAACCATGACATGATCTCTGCTTCCGAAAGTTTACCTTCTACTGAGTAAATAGCTATAGGATATGGGCCTCCCCGGTCACACAGCAGTTGAGCGCTGGGTTGCGAAGCTGCCCGCAGCTTCTGCAGTGCTGGTTCAATCCCCGGCTGCTCCCCGGCCACCAGAGGAGGGTCCCACATGGCGCGCAGACCTCTCCTGCCACCCGCTGCTCCCCTCAGCAGTGTACTTCGGTCCTTCTGCCTGCTCTGCTCCCCGCTCTGGTGAATTCTCTCACCCTCCCGCACTTCTGACTGTACCCAGTGGTTGCATTAAAAAATAAATAAATAAATAAATAAATAAATAAATAAATAAATCTTTTTAAAAAATAGCTATAGGATAGGGTATTGTGTGGAAGGAGAAATATAAGCAGAAAGCTGGCTGTGAACACTCAGCACTAAGTGGCATTTTTTTAATAGCAGAAAATAAAGACCATTAAGTTTTTTTAATGTTTTATTTTTTTTTTTCATTTAAATTTTATTTTTATATTCCCCATACAATTACAACTCCCTTATTTTGACCCCAATCCCTCCTTCCCTGGCCCCCATCCCCCATAGAGTATCTCTGGTTCATAGTTGATGGTTGATTTTGATATTTTCTTTCTTATAGTTATTCTTTTTCCTGGTCCCTTATTTAAGTTTTCTAGATTCCTGCTATGAGTGAGACCATCCGGTATTTTTCTTTTTCTTTCTGGCTTATTTTTGCTGAGCATGATCCCTTCTAGTTCCATCCATGTTGCTGCAAATTGCATGTGTTTATCTTTTTTGAATGCTGAGTAATATTCCATGGTGTATATGTACCACATCTTCTTGATCCAGTCATCTATTTTGGGGCATTTGGGCTGTTTCCAAAGCTTAGCTATTGTAAATAGTGCTGCTATAAACTTAGGGGTGCAGGTGCTCTTTGGAATTGATGTTTCTGTGTCCTTTGGGTAAATACCTAGGAGTGGAATTGCTGGATCATATGGAAGCTCTATGTTTAGTAGGTCAAGAAATCTCCACACAGCTCTCCATAGTGGTTGGACCAGTTTGCACTCCCACTAACAGTGCAGGAGAGTTCCTTTTTCTCCACAACCTCGCCAACATTTGTTGTTGCTAGTTTTTTTGATATGTGCCATTCTCACTGGTGTAAGATGGTATCTCATGGTAGTTTTGATTTGCATTTCCCTGATTACAAGTGATGTTGAACATTTTTTCATATGCCTGTTGGCCATTTGCATTTCCTCTTCAGAGAAGTTTCTTTTTAGCTCCTCTGTCCATTTCTTGACTGGATTATTTTCTTTGTTTTTGTTGAGTCTCATCAGCTCTTTGTAGATTTATGTGATCAGTCCTTTATCATTAGTGTTGTGTGCAAAAATGTTCTCCCAGTCGATGGGGTTTCTCTTTGTTTGTGTTATTGTCTCTTTTGCTGTGCAGAAGCTCTTTAATTTGATGTAGTCCCAGCTGTTTATCTTTGCCTTCACTCTCACTGCTTTGGGTGATGTGTCTATAAAGATGAAAGACCATTAAGTTTTTGTGCCCTTACAAACAGGTCCTTTTCAGCTCTGTTAGGAGGTTCATTTCCAGGGGAAATTAACCTATACCCTCTCTTCCAACGTATTGCCCAATTTATTTCCTCCTGAAACAGAAATGTTAGTGTCAACATGTCTGGATTGAGATGTTACCATTTACTTTAACTTCTCTGTACTTTGGACTTTCTTAGACTTGGAGTGATCTCAAAGTTTAAGTCCTGTGGTGTGCATGCCTTAGAAATACCACTCGTTTTGTAGATGTCAGCTGAAGATGCCTTCTGATCTTTAATGACCCACTCTAATGTCAGAACCCCTTAATTCTCTCTTCTTAAGTTAGGATTGGTGTGTGCTTTGGCATATTTTGTAGCCCCTTAGTACAAAGATATAATAATACAGAAATCTGCAGAAGAGCTGTAAGGAAAGATGTTAAATGTGAGGTCAAAGCCTGTATTTCCAACAGACACAACAGCTATACAGTCTCTAAGATTAATGATCTCCTAGAAAGATGTGGAATCATCTTTTTTGCTGTCCCATCTACTCTCAGCTACCCACGTCATCATAAATGCTAAAAGCTAATAACACATATTAACCTAGCTCCTCCTCCTTTTTAAAACCCTGAGCTCACTTAGCCTTTCTTTCTCTTTCCCTTTTCATGTGCTCAAACTTCATTTATTGCAAACTGGCTGGAAATGCCATAGGAACTGGCAGACAGCATCTCTCACCCTCTCCACCAAAGTAGAACCAACCTTTGGGTGTTAATTTCTTTTCTTTAACACCTGCTGATCTATGAGGCCAGCTTTTCCCCTGGGGTCCTTGTGCCACCCATTTGGAAGCCAAGAGTAAGCATGGGTATCTTGCTATAAGCCATAAGGTGGAAAGAGCATTTAAGGTATGTTACCAGGGACCTTTTGGAATGTTGAGACTCCCTGATGGTGGTTCTTTTGGCCAAGTGTTGAGTGTCACCCTAGAGTCAGATAGTTATACTTTAGGCACAGTCTCTTACATTATATGCATACTAAGATGAGTCCCCTGGGTTTCCTAAGCCCAGCTCACTGCGGTAGGGGCCCATCTTCCCTCCTACTGTCTTGAGCTTGGGAATTATATATTTAGGGACTGTCTGGCAAACAGACTCATGATTTTTATTCTTGTGACTCATGACTGGCAAAGCACAAGCCAAAAAATATTCCTCCCTAAGCAAAGGGTTTAACTGGTGGAGGCTACAAAGTAACAGAGGGAAAGCTGGACCACAGGTTGAGGTCAGAGTTCCCATGGGTATAAGATATTATTATTCAGGGAGGTGGGTATACTGTAGACTGTGAAGAAAACATTTATTTTCATAAATAAATCTGGTGATTTTTCTCTAGAATCTGCCATATTGCCAATGGCTGCTTTTGGTAATACTGATTTTCACAACAGCAAGATTTCATAATTATCTCTTTATTATAGTTTCCCTTGAACTGGTTACATAAATGAAAGGAATTACATGGAAATATAGAGCCACTCCTGCCTATTAGAATGGACTTTCACCCAAGCAAATAGCTCAGGAACTGGTAGTTCTTTAGTAGCATTTAAAATGATTCAACACATTGCCCCTCATGCTGCACTGGCAAAAGAGGTTGTGGGGCGGGGGAGAACACAGTCATTCAAGCTTAGACTTGGCCCATGAGCTAGTGTTAGATCGTATTTGCATAATGTAGCAGCTATGGATGGTGCTTCAAATGTGCTAAAAAAAAAAAAAAAAAACCTGAAAATATTTCCTATACGCTCAATACTGTTTTAAGCACTTCTCATACATTAATTCACTTTATCTTCATAATATTCCAGTGATGTCCTGTTATTACTCATTTTTACAAATAAGAAACTGAGGCATAAAGAGATGAAATGATTTACTCAGGACTACAGCTAACACTTAAGTGTAGAAATTAAACTCAAGCAGTCTAGCTTTAGATTGGGACTTTTTAGCAGAACCATCATGGCTATTGGTGATTTCTTGGTGGAAAAACAGTGTGAAATCTAAACTCTGGCTTTACTTTAAGAGAACAAAAATAATTCTGCTCACAAGACTGCTGCTGGGGAGGGGGCTACGAATTCTGTTATATTCTTGTTGCAGCTTCTTTCCCCTGGAAAGAGGGCCCTGTAGAAGAATTACAGTCCCAAACAATGAATCCTGAAGAGGTAATTACACTGTTGCCATCCCATTGGGAAGAGGCTGGGGCGGTGATTACATTCCAAAACAAAGCTGTTTGGGTATAATTGCACTGTGCTGCTCTTATCAGTCTGGGGAAGGCAGGCCTCTGGTCTCCATCCTCACTTGTTTTTGAGATGGAATCCGAATAGCATTCAATTAATAGGCAGGGCCCAGGCACAGGGAAGTCAGCCAAAAGAACCAAGAGGACATTAACTTGCTATTGGCATTTTCCTTCTGCAGTTTTCCAGACCTCTAAGTATCAGCATATGTGAAGGAGAACCCATTTGAGAAAATGTTTTTGGCTAATGAAGGGTTAGAGACCCCTGCTTAGAGTCTGGCCCCAAAATTGCCGTGGATCTTTATCTGTAGAGAAGAAATGGTTGGGTGGCAGTGAAATTTCCTTCTTCCATCACCAGCTTTTGCATTATCAAAAGATGGCTCTTCTTTCAAACCCTTGCCTTAGATTTCTAGCATTTCTATGTAGCTTCAAATATGTAGCTTAACAATGGCTCAAAAAGCCTGGTTGTGGTTCTGTTAATTAAGGCTGGCTTTGGTTAAATTTCAGTAGTGTTTAGATATAAACTGGAAGAAGAAATAAATTTCATCATTTTGCTTTATGATTCATGGAAAAGAAAACTCTCAGTGATTTCTTAGTCTTGCCCATTGAACTTGGGCAGAGTAGAGGAAAAGATCCATGTTATTGGGCTAAATATTGCTGAGATCCCTTGGAAGTGGTGGAGCCTTGGTCAATGTATTAGTTAGCTTGTACTGCCTCACGAACCACCCCCAAATTTACTAACACATAGCATCATTTATTGTTTCTCCCAAGTCTGTAGGTCAGTGTGCAGTTCGTCTAGTCTGGGCCAACTTTGCTGCTCTCTGTGGTTAGTTGGGACTTTGGCTGCTTTGGATGGTCTTGGTTGGTATGGTAGACAGAATACTGGCTTGCAGAAATCTCTACACCAAAATCCCTGGAACCTCTGAATATGTTACTTTGTGTCGCAGAAGGAACCTTGCAGGTGTGATTAAGGTTACATATTTTGAGATGGGGAGATTATCCTGAATTATCTGGGTGGATTCAGTACAATCACACAAGCCCTTAAAAGTGGAAGAGAAAGGCAAAAGATCAGTTTAAGAGACAGTGATAGAAGATGGGAATGGCCTCATATTAGAAACAAAGACCCCAGCCCTACAACATTAGAAATAGAATTCTGCCAACAGCTCAAATGAGCAAGGAAACAGAAACTCCAGAAAAGAACACAGCCCTTCCAGCACCTTTAATTCTAGCCCCCTGAGACTTGTATTGCTCTTCCAATCTGCAGAATTGGAAGATAGTATATCTACATTAAACTACTATGTTTGTGGTTATTTATTATGGTAACCATAGAAAATGAATACAGGTGATTTGACACGCATGCCTGGCTGTTGGCAACCTGGTTGGCCTTAGTTGGGATGATTTGTTCTCTTTTCTGTTCTGTAAGCTAATTTGCGCTTCACATAGAGAGGACTCTGTGAGGGCATAGACACAGAAAGGGTTGACTCATTAGGGGCCATAACATTCTGTCACACTAAATAGATTGTTGAGATCTGAGATAGTCTAGTAGCTTACCCTAAATAGTTTTTTATGAACATGAAAGTTTCAGCATACTAAAGGATATAGATGTATAGGTTTGGGACTTCCAAGAAACATCTTGTCTTAGATCATTACATGGATTATTTAGACAGAAGTGAATTTAGAAATTACATCTAAATAGAAAGCTAGATCCTGGTATTCTAGACATAGCGTTCAGAGAAACTACCTTTCTTTTTCTTGGGTGTTTTCTGGGATATAGCCCTCTATTTCTGTGTGCTTGCTGGAGGGTAAAAAGATGTGCAAAAGAGCTCTGTGGGTGGTTGGGCCCCTCAGGGCCACATGTATTTCTGTGTAGGAGTAAAACTGACAGAATTAACTGTGCAAGCACTTACTAAATTGGCTGTAAGTGAACCTGTACCCATGGTATCATTTATAATCTGCAGCTCCTTTAACAGAAGCAACTTGTAAGGATAGTTCCTAAAAGCTAAAGTAGGGGATCTGTGTGTGCCCAGTCACTGTGGCATTTCAGTCTTTCTTACACAATGGTTGGGAGAAGCTATTCAATAGACATTAAATTCTTCTCAAGCACAATACTAAGCTTTTTCTTGACCTTATTTATGAGAAAGGTGAAAAAATTATAACGTTCTCAAGTAAATGCATGGATTGGGCCTTAGGGCAGTTGAGACAAATTCAACATTATTGAATAGTCATTCATTTAGGACTTTGATATTTTTTCAGAGTCATTTCAATGACTGGTGGGATGTTCAGCAAGACATCCAATGGATTAGTGTGCTACTAAACCGTTCTGTGCCCTGTCCTTGTGTAATGACCATGAGGCAGAAAGGGAACTGCTGCCACAGCTTGAAATGTGTAGGTGTGGCCATGTTTACTACTGGAAAGTAAAGAGAAGTAACATACCTCAGCTTGACCTGGGATGGGGGAAATGTGGATTCCACTTCTAAGAGGGGGTAGAGGCTGGGTTGTGCCTTGGGAAGAGAGAAGGGTCCTGAGAATGGAAACCAAGACTGTTGAATTAATTGCCTGCTAAAAGGTTAGAGTTTATGGTGATGATGAGAGTTAGCCTGCCTCCTTCCTTTCTTCTGCCTAGTCACATTCCCTCCTACCTTTCTTTTCCCTTATCATGGGTCTCAGAAGTGGAATTGATTTTCTTTAAGGCAAGACAACATAAGCCAACCGAGAGCCTAAAAAAGCCACACAATGTTTTCTTTCTTTCTTTTTTTTTTTTTTTTCCTTCACAGAGTTGTTTTCTTGGTCTAAGTATTTTCATTGATTCTGCTGAAGTGAGGTGATTGGGGAAAAGTAACATGGTAACATGTTATATTGTTTATTAGGTAAATTAACTAAAATAGAAAATATCAGTGCAGAGCTGAAATGACTTATTTCATTTGACTGATTTCTCCACTCCCATGTTCTAGATGTAGAAGCTACCTGGATAGTTTAGAAACCCCTCCTCTGAAGATGTTTTCAGCTATTTTGATCTTTGTTTCCCTAGGAAGAATTTAACGTCCTATGGGATAGAAGCAGCCTCAATACCAAAGGTTAGCTTGGGAATCTTTCAATACCTCTCTATCACTTATTGTCAAACTCTAACTCTAAGCCATCCCTAAAAATATATCATCTGAGTCAAAACAACATGTTCTGCTGGCAGCTTCAAGACCTGACTTGCCCCCACCCACTCATTAAACTGCCAACATTAAGACTTTTATAGAAGACCCAAGCTGCCACTGGGTAGAGGTAACAAAGCAACTGGCCATAGACTTGGGGGAAAGATTGACAGACAAATTCATGTGTACTTTTTATTCCTTTCTACCATTATTTCCAAGTACTCTGTTTTGGATTTGATTAGCATGGACTTATTAGTCTTTGTTTTCAGGCACCAGGTTGAGTGTCCCACCTTTCCTTTGTGATACTAGTGTCTTACTACATGGAGTAGCAGAAGGCTTTTTCTGAAGGCTAATGCAGCCATCTTCAGATAGTGCTCTTTTCTGACACGGAGAAAAAACTGAGTTTAGAAATCCTGAACTTAGTCTTGATATTTTGAAATACCCTTTATTAAAAGCTGCCTTTCTTGCCCTCCTTATTTTGAATGCTACAGTTACCTATTCTACCTCGCTCTGGATCATAGACATTAAAGTAAAAGTAAAAAGTATATACTGGCAAGAAATTATGAAATTCTTATGGAAAGAAGTAAGTAATACTGGCCCTCCCTGGTGGCGCAGGGGTTAAAGTTTCATCACTATCAAGCTATCACCAGCCACTGCAGCATGAGTTCCACCCCAGCCAGGGAGGTGACCCACATGGCGCAGCAGACCTCTCCTGTCTCTCCCTCTGCTCCCCTCAGCAGTGTATTTCAGTCGACCCACCTGTTCTGCTCCCCACTCTGTCTCTGGTGAATTTTCTCATCCCCTGCACTTCTGGCCTACACTCCAGTTCTTGTATGCCTAAATAAAATAAATCTTAAAAAAAGAAAAAGAAGTAATACTGGTTACAATTAGACTATTTTTCAGTTTTACATGACTCCTAACTTTTGTGTAGGGAGTATAGCTGAAACAAATTATTAAACTGAGAATGACCAGGGGGTCCCAATCTAAAGGAAAATGTTGAAATTTTTAGTCCTTGGGCCTTCTAATTTTGACAGATTGAATTATCCTCATAGCTCCTCTTATATCTTCCTTTTTTCCTTTCTTAATTGGGCAGTGTGTGATGGGGGAAAATTTTATATCCCTAAATAGATTGAGTCAAAGAATACTGCAGACTAATACAGTTGGGATTAAGGTTCCATCTCCCTCCCAGAGAAATTCATTCTTCCCTGTTCCTTTTTCTAAGACCCAGCGAATAAGATGTTGAATTTTTCTCTTACATTCTCCTTTGGCTTTGATGTTCTTAAATGTTGGACATTAGGAAATATCAAGGAGTCAGGACATAGCTGCCTTTGAGAAACCAAAGATTTGTGAATTCTTTTAATCGTGGTTAATCCTTTATATTGCAAATCATACTGGGCATTGGGCCCTGGAGACTGCCTGGCAGCTAGGTTGACTAAGGTTTAAAGTTAGCTGGGTTACTATACCACTTTGCAGAAGGACCTAAAATACTTTATTTTTTATTTACTTTTTAAAATTGTGTGCTGCCAATAAAACCTCCTTCTTTTTTAAAAAGGCATTCTGTCTGCCCCACTCGTTTTAGCTTCTCCTCCAGGTTCTTAGGTTAATCCTATGGGAGCATAGAATACTTGTCCTATCAAAGGACAAGTTGCAAAAATGCAAGTTTTTCCTTGTCTCTCTAGTTTTCCTGTGTCTATTAACCTCTCCTGAATGTCCTACTACTGAAGCCAAATTCACACAGCCTTCTTTTCCTTCATCATGCTTTCGTGGGGAGGTACACTGTCTTCCACAGTTTGGCTTCCTTAGATGAGAGTAGTTGTCTCTTCCTGGCTATCATGGAGGCTGTCTGTCATCTGTTATGATAGAGGAGGCTACAGTCCTTAATGAGAGCCTTGGCACTGCTTGTCAGTTACTTATTTATGTATTAAAGTATTAATACATTAAAGTATTAACCATTAAATAAGAGGTGACCTCTTGGGCCTCCCCGGTGGCGCAGTGGTTGTGCGTTGGGTTGCGAAGCTGCTGCAGCCTCTGCAGCACTGGTTCGATTCCCAGCTGCTCCCCGGCCACCGGGAGGAGGGTCCCACATGGTGCGCAGACCTCTCCTGCCGCCCGCTGCTCCCTCAGCAGTGTACTTTGGTCCTTCTGCCTGCTCTGTTCCCCGCTCTGGCTCTGGTGAATTCTCTCGCCCTCCCGCGCTTCTGACTATACCCAGTGCTTGTATAAATAAATAAAAATAAATCTTTAAAAAAAAAAAAAGAGGTGACCTCTTAACTGAGGAGGCAGCTTTGATTTCCTGAGGGAAACTGACTTTTCTTACACTACCTAGCACACTGGTTTTGATCCGTATATAAAATGCACTTTTGCTCAAACTTTTACTGTGAGATGAGGTTGACTTTGGGACTGAGGAATTCACATACTATATTCTACATCAGGATACAAGTTGATAGGAGTAAGAGGTAAGACCCAAAGAGTGAGCTTGTATTCCTAGAGCTTGGGAGAAGTTACCTGGTGAGTAGATAGTCAGAGCAGGAGAACAATCCTGCTCATTGACGTAGTACCAAAGGCCACCAGGTGGAGGCTGTGGGACATTCTTGTTGTAATAGTGACTATATTTTTATTTTTGCTGAGTTTATTTTTGTTTTGTCTCTAATCTCTTCAAAATCTCTGCCCAATAAGCTAGTGTCCAAATGTGTATTGTGAGCACAAAAAGATTAAGAACGACTGATCATGTGTGTTAGAAATTGAATTAGAAGTTGACAGCCAGATTGGTTTCATTCTAGCACCTTCAGTATTATGCTATATAATTTGAGTTAGTCATTAATCTTTGTCCACTTGACAAGGTAAGGATGTGGTGCTTACCTCTGTGTTCCTTCCAAGGAGCAAGCAGGAAAAAATGGTAAAGCACTCCAACTCCATTTGAAAAAGATAGTCTCTGAACTCAAAAGAAATAAAAGTAGATATGTATCTTAGCACCTAGGTTAATTGCAGTACCTGAACTACTTGAGACAAGCTAAGATTGCCAACTTTAGATGTGCCAGTGACAGGAACACCTCAATGCTAAGAGACAGGCTCAGGTGGCTGAAAAGAAACCATCTCAGCTTAATAAAAGGAGTCGCTAAAGAACATCTGAGTCGTGCTAGGCACCTTGGGACATAAAATAAATAATTCTTGATGAACTAAATAAGCTCACAGCAGCAATACAGAAGAGATAAGACTTGTCCAGGGGTTGTGCACAATCTTCTCACAGGCTGAATATAGTTTATGAAGTGTCCCTTGGACTGTCTCTGGCTAATTATTTTGATCACGTCACCTTCTTAAAGAATGTGATGTTATCCAAAGATCGTCTGTCATCTACTACTCCTAATGTTAATGTGGTATGTGAAGTGAGAAAACAAATACTGATATTCCTTAACCCCTTCGGGAGATTAAAAATGCCAACATAATCTTGAAGAAATATCTGCTAAAGCAAACCTTTGTAACAATTTAGTACTGACTTGGGGAAAGGCTATACAATTTAATTGTCCACCTGAATTCAAATTTCATCTCACCTCTTACTAACTAGGTAAGAGGTAACCATGGGGATGTTGTTTAACACTTCTGAACCTCAGTTTCTCATCTGTAAAGTGGGGATACAGTAAAACCTCTCAGTGACTACCCTAGTTAACATTGCCATCCCTTCATCTCTCGAACTTTCTGTTCCTCTTCTGTATTTTCTATTTCTCTACAATACTTAATGTGGTTTAACATGCTGTCTGGTGAATTCATTTCTTTGTAATCTTTCTCCTCCTTCCCCCAGAATGTAATTTCCATGAAGACAGGAATTTTTGTCTATATTGTTCATTGTCTGGCATGTAGTAGGCACTCAGTAATATTAGGATAATTGAGAAGATAGCAGGAGAACTTTTATTGAATGAAAAATTATTATGGTCCTTGGTATATAATAAGCATTTTGAAAATGGTAGCAATTAAGAAGTTTTCATTGGCTCTTAAGAAGATAATATGACTTACTTTTATCACTGGTTGTATATAAAGTATCTTGCTACGTGTTTGTGAAAAAGGAGCATAAATTCCAGTGCTCTTTATATCAGAATATTAGGTATGACTATTAGGTGAGTGTAACTTTAAAAAATGAAGTCTATGTTGCCATGTCTTATTTGTAGATTTATTTTACTCTCAAGATAACTGTCAAATTGTACATAGGATGTATAATGTATTTACAATGTTCTTCCTTGTATTCTCATATTTGTGTACATATTTTTTCTTTCTCATTACATTATTAGCTTCCTCAAGTTAGAAACCTGTATTTCTTCATGTTTCTAATCCCCGATGCTTTTGTTGTAGCCTATTTTGCTAAAATTCAAGGGTTACATTCCTGAGACATCCAGAGTAATAAAAAAAAAAAAATTCTGTAGTAAAAACGGTGATTTCATTTGAGGAAGGAGAATTAAAAGCTAGAGAGTTCACCATACAACAATACATTTTACCTAGGGCAATTTCAAGATATATTACAGCTGTATGTAATGTAAGTATAAAGTATGAACAAGATCTAACATTTGGTTACATCTTCCTTTTCCTTTCCAGTGATGCATTGGGTCTTCTTTCCTTTTTTAATAACTACCAGCACACACGGCTTACTGCACATTCTTATCATCCGTGTCACCTCTTGTCCTTAGAATGTATGGAACCACTCAAAGAAGGTGGCACTTTTGCTTGACAATTTTGCTTGACAATCATTCAACAAATGTCTAAGGGCTTCCTGTGTACCTTGCACCATCCTGTGCCCTGTGGGATATAGCAATCATGTTTTCTAAGTAAACTGAATGTTCCAGGTTTGAGATAAAATTCCTGTTGCCTAATTAATTGATTCAATTTAGGTTTTAAAAATTTGCATTTAGGATAAGTTCCTGTACTTACACATGATTACCCAACACATATTTATTGAATTAATTAAGAACAGACAAAAATCTTTTCTCCATTCCTTACTTAGGTGATTTTGGAACTGGCTCAAATTCCTGTGACAGACAGTTGAAGAATACATAGTTTAGTGTTTTTAGAATAAAAAATTATTTTTCTCTAGACTGTATTAGCATGCTCTCAACTTCATCTATAAGAATGATCTCATTTTTTTACTTCACAGTGACTTACCATCTAAACCAGTGACATTTTTTTCAGTCCTCATTCATTTTCTATGACTTTTTTTGTGATATAATTCATATATAAAATTCACCCTTTCAAAGTGTATAATTCAGTGATTTTTAGAATATTCACAGAGTTGTGCAACTATCACCAATATGTAATTCCATCACCCCCCGAAAGAAACCCACCTCCTATTAGCATTCACTTACTAACCCTCTCCTTTCACCTGTTCCTTGGCAACTACTTTCTATCTCTGTATATTTGCCTCTCTGGGATATTTCAGTAAATCAGATAATATGTGTCCTTTTTGTCTGCTGCTTTCACTTACAGTGTTTTCAAGATCCATTCATGTTGTCAATACAACATGAATTTTTATGGCTGAATAATACTCCATTGTATGTGTGTTACATTTTATTTATCCATTCTTCAGTTAGTGGACGTTTGATCTATTTCCATTCTATTATGAAAATGCATGTACAAGTTTTTGTGTGGACATAGTGATTTTAGTCATCTTGGGACTATATCTAGGAGTGGAATTGGTGATTACATAGTAACTTTAAATTTTTGAAGAATTGTTTTCTCAAACACTTTTTTGAAAAGCTTTTCTGGCTTCCCTTTTTTCTGTCTCTCAGCTCCACTCCAGCTCTTCTGTTTATGTTGGTCTTCTTCAGTTTTCTGAGTTGTCACTTTTATGGAAATAATTTAGACATTTTTATAAATTTTTTTCCACTTTGGATGATCCACAGCCATTTTATATTTAACACATCAAAAACAAACTTTTCTGTAATATTCCCTTTCTCCTTGTTTTTTACTAGTCCTGTCAACATTCTTGCTGACCCACCGGCCTTTATCTTCTTAATGGGTTATTACTCCTCCCAAGCTACCCTATATTCTGTTCTCTGCCGTTTTCAGGTGGTTCATCTCTAATGGAATCTCTCCATTGTTGCTTCCTTTATTTTGTTATTCTAACCCTGATTCTGGCCATTATCATGTTGTAGCTGTCCCTTGACTGGTGCCTTCGCACTTCCAGACTTCCCACCCCTAAAATACTTGTCAGTTTACTCTTCATAAACCAGAGCATATGTGTCCCAAATCCCCTCCAAATGACAGTAAAGGAGTGTGTGTGTGTACTGTCTAAAGAAAATTTGAAAAGGAAGGTGATGACTAGCAAGTGATAAGATTTCTCCAAAAGAAACAAAATTGTGTATGAAAAGACATGTAAATTTATCTGCTATTCCTGTATGCTGTCGATATTGGGTATGGTTGTAAATAATTAACATTTTAATCTCAAATGTTATATAACTATTTTCAAAGGATGGGGGAGAAAAGAGGTTAGGAGAAATCTACCATCATAGGAAAGTGGTAGATAACGTTGAAATTTAAAAAGTAGTAACAGTAGAAATGTGACAGCTAATTATCAGAAGAAAACCAGTTAAAAGATTCGAAGAGTAATTGCTTCTGGAGAACAGAAATCAAGGGACCAGGTCAGGCAAGAGGCTACTGTTTAACTTCATTAGCCTTGTAATACTCTTTTCACTTAAAATTATGTGTATGTAGTACTTTGATAAAATTTAAATTTAAAAATTTTCCACTTTGTAATTCCCTTACTCAAAAAATTTCAAAGGGATTTCTATTTCCTCTCACATAAATGGCAGATTTCTTTTTTCAGCCTGTTTTTTGTATTCTTCTTTATATACGCCTTTGCTTCCCACTGAACTGTATTAACCCTTGAACCCTGAGTCATCTTTAGCCTCTTTCTGCCCTGCATCATTCTCTTCCTCTCCTCCTCTCCAAAACCTTCCTCTAAGCCCTAGCTCCTGTTTCTTTCCAAACCTTTCCTGGTCTCCCCTCCCTGAGCCAGTGACCCCTCATAAATGGCTCTAGTTGTCTGTACCGCTTATTAGACACTTGCATTGCCTTTCCTTGTTTGTGATGTTTTGGATGTCAGTCTTATCTCCCCAACTGGATTATAGGCCCTCACAAGCAAGAAGAACATCTTATTACCATCTTTATACATCTTTCACAGTGCTGTGTTTGATAGATATCTGTTTAATATTCAGTTATCTCTCAGCCATCAAAAAGCTTTCTGTTTTGAGATCACTGCTTTTTATTCTAGGCATGTCTCAAGACTCCTTTGAGTACTTTGGTCTAAAGATCTTCTATCTTTGTCAGACTTGGTGAGGTTGAAAGGCCAAGACTTTATCTGTATGATGGTGATACAGTTGTTGGTTGGCAAAGTTGTATGTACAGAACATAATATGGACAATATCTAGCTTCCCAATGCCTGTGGATGTTTAAGCATTTCAAAAGTTTTGGATTATTTGAGAGAAATGTTAATTTATTGTTAGCAACTCCACTATGGGGATTTATGGACCTGCCTTTGCATGTGCCCTGGAGAGTCTGCATCGGTCATACGTATATACTTGCCCACTGAGCTAGAACCCCAGTGCGATCTTAAATGTTTAGGGCCCTAGTTCTTTATCTCTGAGCAGTGACTGAATTCTATGAAAAGGTGTGTGAAAGTCTTAGATTCTAACCTCAGAAAAAAAAAAAACATGTGCTCATGACTGCTTTAAAGTTTACCCAGGATTTGGGTTTTATTCAGATACAATAAGGTGAACAGATGAAGAGATGATTCCATTGAACAGAAACTGTGTTGCTTGGAGTTCCCAAGCATAGAGGGACACATCATACCACACAGGACAGCAGGGGAAAGTGCCAGTGTAGGTTGGGAGGCATGAGAGTTCAAGGGAAAGAGCCCTTGTTGGGGATTTAGGCGAAGGAATGGGTGAGGTAGGTAGGTGTGCTGAGTAGCTTTGTAATTAAATAGTTTGAATAGGGCTATGAGGTCATCCCTAATTGTCTCTACTTCTTGGGTAACTTAGGCCAGAGGAAAATTGGTTTGATATCTGAGAGCTGGATAAAGAAAATGACTGGGGGTATGGTCATTGTCTCTGGGTTGGTGGTTTGCTTGCTTGCAGGCAGTTTATTTACTATGTCTAGGAATTAGCTAATCTCAGAAGGGGCAGTCCATGGAGGCCCCAAAATTGTCAAAATGGAGCAGGGTAGTCCCCAGGAAAGGGGGAGGTTCCAGGTTTCCTGCCCCACCCAAAAGGAGGGTGGAGCTGAACAGGGAGAGAATGAGCTGCAGAGGAGACTGAGGAAGAAAGGAAGCAGGATGGAGCCAGGAGGAGACCTGGAAGAGGCACATGGAGCCGAGAGACACATGAAGAAGCTATGCTTGCCTTTTGGTCATTGTCTGGGTGACACAGATATGGGTGAAACTCATGGGGAGGTGACAGTGGCGGGTTTTGTCTTGATTTTGACTTTGCTCTTTTCCTCCCAGACTTGTCTGGTTGTTTCTGATCCTTTTCTGTGGGTCCCACTAGAAGGTGCTTTAGACTTGGGGCAGGCTTTGGCGCCTTGCTCTGGGCCAGTCCATTTTGGGTAGACTTTTATCCACGAGGGCACGGGTGACTTTGGTACTTGATTTAGAAACTATATTCTTTGCCTTTCCTTTATTGTTTACTAATTATATTAAAGTTCCTTTTCATTAAAGTCTCCTATGTTTTGTGTTGATGTGGCGGATGGCAGAAACTGCTTAGAGCAGGCAGGTTTCCGGGGTCTGGGGTACCCCTCTCCCTGCCTTGTAACAGATTCACCATAAAATACAGAAGACAAAATACAGTAACACACAGTTTTATTGGCTTCTCCAGTGGGCTGTTGAACCTTCTGAAGCCTCTCTGTAGGCCCAAGGTTAAAAACCCATGATGGGCTCTGGGAACTCTGTGCCTTTCAATGCAATATTTGAGTTTACCTCTTTATAAGAAAGTCTGTAGTTAGTTTCTCTATTAAGCTAAGAGAATGCAGCATATGCTCAATTTTTTATGATAAAGCTTTTCTTTCTTTTGTCTTTTATAGTAGGAGCTTATTTGTGGGTATTTTGTGCCAAGAGGGATAAGCCTGCATTCCCTAATTGCTGCATCAAGTCTGTGCTCACAGGGCGTCCTGATGACATTTTAAATACATGGAAATTTTTGAATGCATGAAAACGTCTGGTGCTGATTCTCTGCTGCATTTTTGCTCTGGCACCTGCTCCTCTCTTCTTGGAGTTTATCCCATTGCCTAATTCTGTACATTGTCTCCAACCCTTTCATTAAGCATTGTTGGAAATTTTGCTTTTTAACCTCAGCATCCCCGCTTATGTTTTGAACAGAAACAGAACCATCCCTGACTACTAGGCATTTCCTCGAATGAAAAGCTTCCTATCTCGCCTTTTCTGACTTTTGAGAGCATGAAATGGCTGTGCTAATCCTGTTGGCCTCAAGGCAAGAACCTTGCAGAGGCAGACAAAGGGGAGGGCTGCTCCCAGCTGGGATCCTCCAGAACACAGAGGGAGAAACTTTTTAACATTTATACCAACATGTACTAGAAAATCTGCCCACCCCTGCTTTGTTTTGGCTATAGTTATGAAGGAAGTAAATTCTTGGAGTGTTGCCTTTTCCTGAAATTTTAGTCCCTCAAGTAGTGTACTGGGTAGATTCCCAGATGGAGGTACTGTCCTAGAGTTTCAGAAAACAAATAGAAAGGGTTTTAGGAATTCTGGAAATGTCCTCCTGCTGATTGAATAGATATATCTCAAGGTCAAACATACTCTGTCTCCAAGTCAACAAATGAGTTGTAAATACTTTGTGCAAGGTGTTCTTTAGGGCATAAGGACTGGGAGGTAGTTATCCGTCTTAGAGGGGTTTAAGACTGTCCTTTCTCACATTCAAGTAACCCTTTGTTTCTGTGTTTATCTAATGTGGAGTTACTGCATACATTCTGTGGCAGAGCATCAAAACCTTTCATGTAAACATGATAAAATCATGTTTGTCCTTCCTGTCAAAAGAACCTATTTATAATGTACTGTGGGACTCAGGTTCAAGGAAAGTGCAGAATGGCAATAGAGTAAGTATACTTGGCATATAGGTTTTGATTTAGACCTCTGGTGGACTGAAGTCGGTGCCTGGAGTGAATAATGGTAGAGAATCCTGCCTGGACAGAAGGCGAGAGAGAACAGAAGGAATATTACAGACTGAGAGAGAGAAAATGTTATGGGACTTCCAAAAAGTAGGTGTTATCAGGTGAGTTAGATCAGAAAAAAACTTGGAAAAAAACATTGAGGGAGCCCTTGAACAAAAATAGGGGACTGGGGAACTTTAGTAAGCCTTTACTAAAGGAGAGAAGCAGGAGTCTAGATAGAAGTGTTAGGGGGACTGTTATAGAGCAACCCCGATATTAAACGGGTTCCTGGCTGTGGGTCCTCACCCGCGCGCTTTAAAGGGACTTATGAATACTCTACTACAGACACACGCAAAAGGGTTAATAAAAGGTTTATTTACAAGAGAAAAAGAAATAAGGAAAATGTACAACTCAGGGAGAAAATAGGGAAATAAAGTCTTTAATGCGTCCTACCCGATCCGACGACCTGGAAACCCCAAAGTCACTCTCAGAGCTAGACGGACGCCGCGAGCTGGCCGAGGGCCCCAAAATGGAGAGAGAGCCCCCAAAGCCCACGTGTCTGCCTTTTGTATCCACCTGGCTGCTTAACCCCACCCTCAGGTCCCAGCCACCTTCCCTTTGGTGGTGATGGGATTTGGAGTTCCCAGTGTCTTTGGCTTTGACCTGGGGTGGGGGTGGAGTCCACAAAGCCTGTATGGAATTTGCTTTGGGACTGCCTTTTCCCCCTAACAGAAGGACAGGTATGAACAAGACTATGAAAGTGGGGATATAGTGAAAATATATTTACAAAGCAATGTGGAGAATGCACCAAGGGAAATGAGCACACAGAGGTAGGATACAGGCAGATTGCTGAGGGCCTTGAACAGCAGACCAAGTACTCTAGTTCCATGTAGGCAGTGAGGAACCATTAAAGCTTTTTCAGCCAATGAGCAACACAATCAAGACTCTGCTTTTAAAAATAATCAATCTGGCATTGAAAGATGGATTGGAGCAAGGAGAGTAGAGTGGAAGGTAGTTGATTTAGTAAGGAACAAGGACCCGTCACTTAGTGTTAACTGCAAGATTATTTTATGGTGTCACCCTCACCCCCAAGGAATTACAGAGCAGTCTGCAGATACCCCTGCATTCCTTATGGCCAGCAACAGAGTTACTGTGAAAAAGGAGTGTACGCCACCATACTCACTGGCTGCAGACATGATAGCAGGAGCAGGTCCAGGGTTTTCTGAGAAGTACATATAAACAGCTCTGTTTTGGCAAAAGGGAAGAGTCTAAAACAATCTCCTCTTGCTTTTCCTTGTGAAACAGCTCTTTTAAAAACTAGAATTTTGCTACAGGCCTTTCTCAGAAATGTCTCTAACCTGACATTAAAAATAAGCCTTTCTGGGCCTCCCTGGTGGCGCAAGGGGTTAAGACACAACCTATGAAGCTGTCCGCAACCTCTGCATCATGAGTTCGATCTCCGGTGAGGGAGATACATACATGGCGCAGCAGATCTACCTCTCCTGACTCACCTGCTGCTCCCCTCAGCAGTGTATTTCAGTCATTCCTCCTGTTCTGTATTCCACTCTGTCTCTGGTGAATCTTCTCACCCCCCACACTGTACCTGTACCCCAGTTCTTGTTTGCATAGATAAATAAATCTTTAAAAAAAAAAATAAGCCTTTCTGGTCTTCAAGGAAAGATGTCAAGGCATCAAGATGGCATCTAAGAGAAAAGCTTGGGGCAGGACATCTGTTTGTACGTTTCATCTATGCAGACAGACTGTTCCTAGCATGAACCCAGGAAGCCCATGGCCTTAAGAGTCTCCAGTTTTCTGCAGACCATATGCCATTCATAGATGCCTGCTGGATGGTTTCACAGTGCAGTAGCTCATCCTTGATCATCAAGACTCAGGACATGTTTCTATGGGCAAAATCCCCCAGTCAAGAATTCCAAGTAAATGGAATGTATCTGCATAATTTAGTAGAATGCCATACCCCAGGGTATTTCACGCTAGCTAATTACTGCCTCTTCCATAACAATGTGCATGGCTTAAGTTGTGGGAAAGCTTTTAATGGTCTTTCCTTTGTGTCTCCCTTTGCTTGCCTACTTCCTTCCTGCCTATGCCCCCTTCAATTGAGCGAGAATTTTTTTAATACTAAAGAGCATAAATATATATAATATAAGCATATATATTTAAGTTTGCCCTATTTGCATCAATTTATTTTCATTTATTTATGCATACAAGAACTGGGGTATAGGCCAGAGGTGTTGGGCAGTGAGAGGATTCACCAGAGATAGTGGGGAGCAGAACAGGCAGATCTACTGAAATACACTGCTGAGGGGAGCAGAGTGGGAGACAGGAGAGGTCTGCTGTGCCTTGTGGGTTAGCTACCTGGTTGGGGATCGAACTCATGCCACAGTGGCTGGTGATAGATTGAAAGCTCTGAGACTTTAATCCCTGCACCACTAGGGAGGACCCTGGCTCAATTTTTAAGAAGCAAATCACTTCAGAAGAAGTTGAAGTTCTCTCTGAAATCCTTAAATATATTTCCGGCTCTATATGGAGATAATTCCTATCATGAATTTGGTTTATATAATTGTATCCATTCTTAATGTTATTAGTAAAATATCACTGTTTTGCTTTTTATGAGTTGTATTTATATGAATATGTCAAAGAAAGTTCAAGGAATGCCGCAATACTAAAAATCTATGTTTAATGTTCATCACTAAGGCAACAGTGAGGATGTACAAATGAATATTAGAATACTATGAACAATTAAAATGACAAACAAAATCAAAATTAAATTATGTCAATGTGAGTTGGTAAAAAGATAGCATTGAGTTTTAAAAGATGTAAAATATATATATAATATATAATAGTATTATTTTAATCTTTCATTTTATTTTACATCTTATAGATTATTTTACACCTTTTAAAACTTAGTGATGAACATTAAACATAGATTTTCAGTATGTGGCATTCCTTGAACTTTCTTTGACATATCTCCTGTGTAAATATGTAGTGTAATCTCTAAGCTATGTACCAAGAGTTGGAATTGTTGTAACTCATTTTTAGTCACATTGCACAGATTTATTGGCTACCAAAGACATAATCCTCTTCATAGATGTCTGAAGATCATCGCCGGGTTGAAATTCTGACTGCCACTGAGAATTCCACTCAGTGAAAATGGAAACTTGAAGTTTGTAAATTATATTGCAAACCTAGGACCAAGGAGTTTTTCTCAAGTCCACCAACTAGTTAGCCTCATGAAATAAATAAATGTGTATGTTGAATAAGGGAATATTAAATAGTAAAATGTATAATTTTAATTGGTTGTTATAAAGGTAATTAGGGCCTCCCTGGTGGTGCAGGAGTTAAAGTCTCAGCACTATCAAACTGTCACCAGCCACTGTGGCATGAATTCTATTCCCAGCCAGGGAGCTAACCCACATGGCGCAGCAGACCTCTCCTGTCTCAACCGCTGCTCCCCTCAGCAGTGTATTTCAGTCAAGCCGCCTGTTCTGCTCTCCACTCTGTCTCTAGTGAATCCTCTCACCCCCCACATCTCTGGCCTACACCCCAGTTCTTGTATGCAAAAATAAATCTTTGTGGGGAAAAAAGGCAATTACTCATTCTTTCTGTCATTCCTTTTGAAATTTGTAAAATAATACAGTGTCATCATAAATAATCCAGATAATAAAACAATACGCACTATGAAAAGTTTAAATCTCTCCTTTATCACTCATTCCCATTGCCATTCCTCAAGGGTTTATTGGTTTGGAATGGCTCTTTCCTGAATTTTTTCAATGCATAAGCAAACACATATGTCTAATTTACACCTATGTATTTTTCTTCATTTTGTTTTTTAATAGAAGTGGGGTCATATAGAATAATATACCAAGTACATCTTTTTCTATGACTGGTGTTCCATAGGTAATTTGGACATAGTTTATTTGACTGTCTTCTTTTTGATGGTTTGTCTACAATTAAAGACAAGTTTAGATTTGTCTACAATTAAAGAAAAGCTCCTTTTGCAAACTTTAGTTTCTTAGTTCTATTCCTGCATGTATATATCTTACTGGAAATTCCCATAACATATAATTTGATTCTTTATAATTCAAGCGGTACCAATAACAGATATTGCTAATAAAGACTGTCTGGGATATATCTTCTCACTTGTAGAAGGAACAGTTTATATAAGGCTGGCAATGACACTCCTTGCAGTTTCTATTAGTGCACCTTACCCTTGTATATTTTTACTGTGTGCCTACAGTTTCTAAGGCTCATGACTGTATAGTATTTAAAATATGAGTGAACTGTCTCTGGTGAATCCTCTCACCCTCTCGCGCCTCTGGCCTGTACCCCAGCTATTGTATAAATAATAAATAAATCTGAAAAAAAAAAAAATGAGTGAAAACCTGGCCCCTTCTCTCAAGGAGTTTGTTATCTTAAAGAAGAAAAGGCTATGCAGGGCCTCCTGGTGGTGCAGGGGTTTGGGACGCAACCTATGAAGCTATCAGCAGCCACTGAATATGAGTTCGATCTCGTGCCAGCCAGGGAGCAACCCACATGGCACAGCAGACCTCTCCTGACTCGCCCACTGCTCCCCTCAGCAGTGTACTTCCCTCAATGTGCCTGTTCTGTTCCTCATCCTGTCTCTAATGAATCCTCTCACTCTCCACACCTCTGGCCTATACCCCAGTTCTTGTATACATAAATAAATAAATCTTTAAAAAAAAAAAAAAAGAAAAGGCTATGCAGTACCAGCTGAAAATTGATGGCTAATTATATAAAGAAATATAAACATGTGAAAATCAGAACAAACTTTATGACTTGGATAGCCAGGTAACCTAAGAGATAGCAAATGTTTTGTGGTATGAAAATAACTAATATTGTGTGGGCAAGGATTTCTCTCTAATTCAGAAAAGCTTCCTGGAGGAGGTGAGTTTTTTTTGTTTTTGTTTTTTTTTTAAAGACTAGAAAGTCTAGATTTCTGTCTAGCTTCCAGGTGCGTCCTTTTAGCAGTGTCTCAATATAGGACTCATTAACAATGCTTTTCACTCTGTGCCTAGTATTAATATCTGAACAGTGGATTTGAATGAGAAACTATTTCAAATTAGCTATGTGACAAGTGTTCTCAGAGCCCACCACATTTATGTAGCTCTGGGGATTACCCAAGTTTTTTGAGCAGTTTGTGGTCTGAAACATCCATTCACCATGCTCCCTTCTACTTTTTTTAGCTACATATTTTCCACTAGTTGGTACCTGTATTTAGAAGGAGGATCTGGAATCTGTTTCTTCCATCTCAGGGTCTAAAGAAAAAAGCCTGGCTAGGCCAGTAGAACAGAGATCTTTTTGAATGTCTTAAAAGATGTAGTTACTAAGATTTTTGTCAGAGCAGGATCAGAATGTGGTCTTTTAAATTTCCAACCATCTTATAAGCAGCTGCCACCACATGTATTAGCAATTGCTAACTTCTTGACCTTAGTCAAAAAGTCTTAGTGTTTTTACAAAAAACAAATTGTCTGAACTTTATCTTAATGTCACAAGTGCCAAAATACACAGTATTTTCCTGTGTCTACTGGAGGGAAGCCTATGAGAATGACCATCTCATAAATGAATTTCAAAATGAATGTAAACTGGGGGCCTCCCTGGTGGTGCAAGGGGTTAAGACAGCACTATGAAGCTATCCGCAGCCACTGCAGCACGAGTTTGATCCCTGGCCAGGGAGGTGACCTATGCGGCGCAGCAGACCTCTCCTGTCTCTCCCGCTGCTCCCCTCAGCAGTGTATTTCGGTAGATCTGCCTGTTCTGCTCCCCACTCTGTCTCTGGTAAATCCTTTCACCCACTGCTTCTCTGGCCTGCACCCCAGCTCTTGTATGCATGAATAAATAAATCTTTTTTTAAAAAATGAATGTAAACTTAGTAGTCAGGACTGAGTAGTGTATTCTGTAGTCCACTTTCTAATCTGACTTCTCCTTTGCCCTCCAAGCCCAAGGAGGCTTCTTTTTTGGCCGTCAGCGCTTAGCCTTTCTGTCCCTGAGTAGATAGTAATGCAGCAATGATTGCAGTGAGGTGACACCAAGCTGTCCTTGGAACGTCAAAGTCTTGTTTAAGCAGAATGAGCCTGACAGGGTTGGGGTTCCGTGCTGTCCCCTCTGGGAGCAGGCCTGGCCTCTTTCCTAAACGTTGGCCCCATCTGACTCAGCTGGGTAATACTGTACCCTGAAGTGTACAGGTGTGATTTGACAGGAGCTTTTCACCCTTTACAAACTGGGCCCCCTAATGAGAATGTAGGCTCATAGAGCAATAATTCACGTGTAGGTGGCCTGTAAGGAAAGTTTTAA
The DNA here is from genome assembly GCF_014898055.3 of Talpa occidentalis. Taxonomy (NCBI): domain Eukaryota; kingdom Metazoa; phylum Chordata; class Mammalia; order Eulipotyphla; family Talpidae; genus Talpa; species Talpa occidentalis. Next base: position 5,274,728 of record NW_023603184.1, read on the forward strand.
CAAAAGAGTTGGTTAAGAAGCTGATTTATTTTCTTGCTTTAACTCTCTTGTCATGTGCTGAGTGGGGGCGGAAGAGGAGGGGAGGGTGGGGAATGGTGCTGCTGAAAGCATTTATCTTCATTTCTGCCATCTCCCAGTGTTTATTACTCTGTGATCGACAGATGAGGAAAGCTGCCAGTCAAACCCACGTTCAGCACATTTCCATTTCCCTTCACTGCAGAATTTAAGCTTTTGAAATCTGCATCCTTTTTGCAGCAATAAAGGTCGTTTCCCTCCTGCTGCTGACAAGCCCAGGACCCTCTGGTCCAATTCCACTCACTCATGCTTCCACCAAACAATAAAAACTGCAGGAGTCTCAGCAATTTAAGACAAGTGATTGGTGAGAGCTGTTCGATGTTTGAGTCAGTCAGTCGCTCTCTTTTCTTTCTCTCTTTACCTCTTCCTCTTAGTCCTTTCCCCACCTTTTCCCCTCTCTCTACCCATCCTTATGCTGCTGAGGCACCCCATCAAGCAGCTCCATCTTGCAACAGTGAGAGGATACTTCTTTCCTGGCTTCACCTGGGGCCTGCCCAAGCCAGTACCTCCCAACAACAGAGGTTGATGCGACCCAAATATTGGACATGCCGGGTTGTGGGGGATGTGGAAGTAGAGGTAGATTTTGTCTTCATGCTCTTATCTACCTGCATGTCTTCCATCAGCGGTAGAGGCTTTGAGGAAATCCCAGCCTGGTGGGAGTGAATGCAAGGGGTTTTTTTTTTTGTTTTGTTTGTTTTTGTTTGGGGTTTATTTTTTCCCTCCATTTTTTCCCCTGAATTCTGTGGGTTTGGGGATGCTGTTCCTAATAATTTTTCAGTAGCATGTGTTCTTGTGAGCTTATTTGTTTTTGTCTTAAATAATGTTTGTGGGTGGAAAAAGGGTAATGATATTCATTTCTTTGAAAATGGATGTTCTGCTTTCAAATTACTTGTCCCAATTAAATCATTAGTCTAAGTGTAGATAATTGCTTCATTAGGACATATATATTGAAGAAGGACAGGTCTACAGAATTATGATGAAAGTGGGCCTCAGCCCCCTTCATCTACCCACAGAGGAGCAGCTTAGTCTGACTAGAGTTAGAGGGTACCAGTGCCCTTCCCAACAGTCAAGATTAATCCTGGGTGGGAGGAAGGAATGAGGACCCAGTAAAGAGCCACTGGCTCCCTTTGCTTCAGCATGGTGATATATTGATATTACTGAACTCCAGGTGACACTGGTATGTTCAATGCTGTGTGATTGAATCATTGGTGACCTCCGAATCAGAAAGCACAGTAGTCTTATGGCAGCTTTACCATCCTCGGGCTTTCTGAAGCTCACTAGATATAATGGTGTGAGCCCTATGCTCTCTTTGACCTTTTCAAATGACTTTCTAAGGGCAAAAGGCTGTGCCTGCCTAGAGGTTACATTCTCACATCAGGCCTAACTCTTTTTCCTGCAGATTAGAATATGACTCTGATTCATGTCTATGAATGACTTTGTGTGCATGCTATCTAGTTACATCTCTTCTTTCAAGACATGTTAAAAACTAATATCCATAGTGCAAGCTTCTACCTTATGAAACATCTAAAGTAGTCAGTTTCATAGAAAGAGAAAGTAGAATTGTAGTTACCAAGGGCTGGGGTTGGAGGGGTAAAATGGGAGTTGTTATTTAATGGGTGTCAAGGTTCAGATTTGCAAGGTGAAAAAGTTCTGGAGATCTGTTTCATAAAAAAGAGATTTTTTTTTTTTTTAAGATTTATTTATGCATACAAGAGCCAAAGTACAGGCCAGAGGTTGGGGGGGGGGGGCGGTGAGAGAATTCACCAGAGACAGAGTGAGGAAAACAACAGTCAGACTGACTGAAATACACGGCTGAGGGGAGCAGCGAGCAAGACAGGAGAGGTCTGCTGTGCCATGTGGGTAGCTCCCTGGCCGCCTAGAGATCGAACTTGTGCCACAGAAGCTGCGGATAGCTTCATAGTGCTGTGCTTAACCCCTTGCACCACCAGGGAGGCCCAAAAATGTGAATATATTTTAATACTAACAAATTGAGTGCTTAAAAAATGGTCAAGATGGTAAATTTTATGTTTTGTGCTTTCTATCACAATTTTTAGAAGGCTGATACCAGATTCTTTGGACTTACTACCCTGATAGGAACAGTGTAGTCACTGCTGGCCCTAATGAACATCAGGTTAATTCCTCTTCCTCTTCTTGGTCTCTTAAAAAGCTTACTCTGTGGTTGCCATCTAATCCTGTTTTGAATTGTTTTGAGAAAATTTTTAATGAAGTTGTGATATATAGAAATATTTATTTCATAACTGTTTCTTTTCCCTGGCTTGCACACAATTTTGTATTCCAGGCTTTTCTAATTTCCTTGTTGAGTTCTCAGACTCGTTTGTTTTGTCTGCCTTATCCAATGCTTTTGACCTCAACGATATCTTAAAGTTCATGATTTGTATGTAAACTAATGCTACACTTGCTCTTCAGAGCAGGAACTTTGGAGCCTCTAGCTTATTGGACAATAAAATTACCTTGGTTTAGGGGCCCAAATTCTGTTAGGGACACAGAGTCGTTCATGTCTATATCTACAAAATATTTACCCTTTAATTTATGTTAAATATATTTCAAACTTACATTGTATAATGATTGCTCTAGATATCAGTTTAAGTAACCAGTAGAGCAGTTATTAAATAATCTCAATCTAATAGACTGCACACTTTATTCAGAACATTTTCTATATCAGAATAAATAGACACCCTTTTGGTACCTGTTTGGGGTTTTGTTCTTTGTATTTTTACAGAAAATGATGTCCCCTTCATAGTGCTCTTGCCTTTTGTTTTAGTCTCAGGAAAAAGTGAAGACTTGATTTCAGCTATAGGTAATGCTCACAATTGATTTTTGAAAACTTTTTTCCTTCCAGAAGAAAGAGTTCTGTGTCCCAGACAGTTTTATGATTGCTGGGTTCCATGCAATTATTTTTCTATAAGTGGAAACTATTATTCCTATATAAGCCTATGATTCAGTTATTAACATACAATGGAGCATTATATAGTCATTAAAAGGAATTGAAATCTGATATATGCTACAACATGAATGAACTTTGAAAACATTGTATAGTAAGTGAAAGAAACCAGGCACAAACAGCCTTCCACCTATTGTGTGAACTTCCAGGAGAAGCAAAACAAGAGACAATAAATAGATTAGCTGTTACCCAGGACTAGGGAGGGGGTAGGACAAAATGGAAGGGTATTGGGGGAGGAGTGATGAAAATGCTCTACAATTAGAGAATAGTGATGGTTATTGTAAAGCTGAATTTAATAACAGTTGCACAATTATGTGAATGTACAAAAACCATTGAATTGTATATTTTAAGTAGGTGAGTCTTATGGTGTGTGAATTATGTCTCAATAAAGCTTTTACTTTTAAGCAAATAAACTATATATAGTGTGGTCATCTTCTTCTATGTCAAAACCCTAAATGGAAACTGAGAGAAACTTGGCATGCTTCTATCCTTGGAGAAAATCTTGTTATATGTCATCAGGGAATCTTACCAATCCGTAGGCTATAGAATAATTGACTGTGAACTTAGATGAGATTTTTTTAAAATGGTGATAAGTTGACAAAGTGAGTATGACAAAGTGCTTAGTTCACACCCCCTTCTTAGAACAAATTTAAAGACTGCATTTGAATGAAGCTTTCTGGAAAGTATTCTTCCTAGGATGCCATTCAGTATACAGTTAGAGAAGAAGGATACTTTTTATATCCAAATAATTCTGCATTATATTGCTCTCAGAATTAGTTTTCTCAAGGGGTGCACAAGGGGTTAAGCGTCAGCTTTATGAAGCAATCTGCAGCTACTACAGCACGAGTTCGATCCCTGGCCAGGGAGTGACCCACATGGCACAGCAGACCTGTCTTGGCCCACTGCTCTCCTCAGCAGTGTATTTCAGTCAATCTGCCTGTTCTCCCGACTATGTCTCTGGTGTATCCTCTCACCCCAACACACCTCTGGCCTATACCCCAGTTCTTGTCTGCATAAATAAATAAATCTTTTTAAAAATTCAGTTTTTGGGCCTCCCTGGTGGTGCAGCAGTTGAGCGCTGGGCTGCGAAGCTGCCCGCAGCCTCTGCAGTGCCGGTTCGATCCCCGGTTGCAGGCGAGGGTCCCGTATGGCATGCAGACCTCTCCTGCCGCAGCCTCTGCTCCCCTTAGTAGTGTACTTCATCAGTCTGCCTGTTCTGTTCCCTGCTCTGTCTCTGGTGAATTCTCTCACCCTCCCGCGCTTCTGACTGTATCCAGTGCTTGTATAAATAAATTAATTTAAAAAAAATTTTTGTTTTCTCAGTTCAGCTTATTAATTTACAAAGAGCTCAGACAATGGTAAGCAAAAAACTTAACCACACATAAAAATACATATAAGATGTGGGTAGCCAGTGCACACTAAAAAAGAGTGTACCAATAAACAAAAAATGCGTATCAGTACCAAAAAGTAGATGCTGTTTTTTCACAAATTTACCAAAATTTATGTTGAATAGTATTTTTTTTTAAGATTTATTTATGCATACAAGAGCTGGGGTACAGGCCAGAGGTGTGGGGGGTGTCGTGAGAGGATTCACCAGAGACAGTGGGGAACAGAACAGGAAAATTGACGGAAGTACACTGCTGAGGGGAGCAGTGGGCGAGCCAGGAGAGGTCTGCTCCACCTTGTGGGTTGCTCCCTGGCCGGGACAGTGCTGTAGTGGCTGAGGACAGCCTCATAGGTTGCGTCTTAACTGCTTGCGCCACAAGGGAGGCCCGAATAGTATTTCTTAAAAATAGTTGTATTGAGATATAACTCTCATACCTGTAGTTCACCTATTAAAGTATAAAATGACTTTTAATATATAGAGCTATATGACCATTGCCACTGTGTATTTCAAAACATTTTTATTACCTTCTAAAGATTCTCATACTTTTAGCAGTCACTTCCCCCATTCTCTTTCCATTCCCTGTCCCTCTCTAGCCCTAGGCAATTAGTCGTGTATGTTTTTGTTTGTTTTGCCAGTCTAGACATTTCATGTAAATGGCATCACATGTGGTCTTTTGTGACTACCTTAGAAAATTTTCCAAAAGTTGATAAGTTTTTGGTTGGACCTGCCCTGTAGTTTCTAGTCTCAGTTCTCCTGGCCAGCTGGTTCTTGGTTCTGGACTATGGGTATGTGCATCCCCAGTCCCATTCTCGTTGTATCTTCCCCATAGCCGCAGAGCAGAGATGGCCATTCTGAATTAAGCAGCCTTAAATGGAACAGATTTTATAGGACTGAAATATAATTTAATCGTTTCCTTCTTTGTAACTTGCCCTCTTTTACCCTCCCAAATTAGCTTTTCTGATAGATTTGCTAATGATTCCCATTGTTCTGTATTTTCACTGTACTGTTGAATCATATTCTTCATTTTCCTGCTCCTAGAACAGATCTTAGAGTCTAAAAAACTGTTTTAGATTAATTCTCTTTTCTAAGTAACAAAAGAGAGGAATCTGAGAGAAGCAGAGGCAGAAAGATGCATGTAGGCTATCACCTTGGAAGAACCACCATGTATCTGTCGTGACTATTAAGGTTTTATCCTTAGGCTCATTCTTGAGACTTCTGGCCTACAAGTTGACCTGATTCCAAGAATATGACTTGACAGCTTGGTTTTGTCGTTGTTTTCTAGTAATTGATCAGTCATTAAATTTAACTTTTTTTTCACCCCTGCCCCTTGTTTTGTCTCTCCTCAGAATAATCCTTCTTGACTCTTTCGCTCTGATCAGAGCAAAAAAAAAAAAAAAAGATTGATTCTTTGATTAGAAATCGAACTGCAGTCATTTTCTACTGTTTCCACATGAGTGAGGATCTTGGTGTGTCTTTTTCCCTTTCTCTCTTAAATTAATAGATTTTTTTTAAAAATTTATTTATGCATACAAGAACTGGGGTACAGGCCAGAGGTTTGGGCAGTGAGAGGATCCACGAGAGAGAGTGGGGAGCAGAGCAGGCAGATCTGCTGAAATACACTGCTGAGGGGAGCAGCAAGCAAGACAGGAGAGGTCTGCTGTGCCATGTGGGTTGCTCCTCTGCCGGCCAGGAATCAAACTCGTGTTGCAGTGGCTTCCAATAGCTTGATAGCGCTGTCCTTAACTCCTGCACCACCAGGGAGGCCCCAGATGTTTTATTTTAGAACAGTATTAGGTTTACAGAAAAATTTTAAAAAGGTACAGAGAATTCTCATATACTTCTTCCTCTCCATACTTGCTCCAATCTATAGCTCCCTCTTCATCAGTGAGGGAGCTGCCATAACAATGACACATCATTATAACTCAAAGTCCATAGTTTACATTAGGATTCTCTCGGTGATGTAAATTCTGTGAGTTTTAACAAATACATGATGACATGTATTTACCATTTTAGTGTCATACAAAACAGTTTCACTTCCCCAAAAAGTCTTTCTGTATTCTATCTGAACATTCTTCCTCCCCTTCACCCCCTAGCTCCCCAGCCCATAGCACCCACTAATCTTTTCATTGTGTCCATACTTTTGCCTTTTCTAGAATGACGTATACAGTTGGAATCTTAAAGTATGTAGCTTTTTGCTTCTTTCGTTTAGTCGTATGCATTTCTGTTTTTTTCCATGTCTTGATTGTTCATTTCTTTTTAGAGTTGAATAATATTCCATTGTGTGGATGTACCATAGTTTATTTACCCTTTCTTCCACTAAGGGACATCTTGTTTGCTTCCAAATTTTGGCACTTATGAATAAATCTTCTATCAACATCTGTGTGTAGGTTTTTGTGTGGACATACACTTTCAGTTTACTTGGGTAAATACCAAGGAGCATGATTGCTGCATCATATGGTAAGAGTATGTTTAATTTTGCAAGAAACTGCCAAGTTGTCTTTCACAGTGGCTGTACCATTTTGCATTCCCAACAATGAATGAGAGTTCTGCCTGTTGTCTCACACCCTCTTCAACATTTGGTCTCATCAGTGTTTTGGATTTTAGCCATTCTGATAAGCGTGTACTGGTTTCTCATTATTGTTCTAATTTGCAGTTCCCTAATGAGGAAGGATGTTGAGTATCTTTTCATGTTTGTTTGCCATCTGTGTATCTTTAGTGAAATGTCTGTTCAGATCCTTTGCCCATTTTTTAATCAAATTGTTTTCTTACTGTTGATTTTAAGAGTTCTTTATATATTTTGGAAACCATTTATTTATCAGATAAGAATTTTGCAGAGATTTTCTCAGTTGTTTTTTTTTTTTAAAGATTTATTTATTCATGCATACAAGAACTGGGGTACAGGCCAGGAGTATGGGGGTGGGGGTGAGAGGATTCACCAGAAACAAGAGTGGGGAACAGAACAGGCAGATTGACTGAAGTACACTGTTGAGGGGAGCAGTGGACAAGACAAGAGAGGTCTGCTGTGCCATGTGGGTAGCTCCCTGGCCGTGATCAAACTCGTGCTGCAGTGGCTGCGGATAGCTTCATAGTACTGAGACTTCACCTTAGCCACCAGGGAGGTCCACTTTTTTTTTTTTTAAGATTGATTTATCTATGCATACAGGAACTGGGGTATAGGCCAGAGGTGTGGGGAGTGAGAGGACCCACCAGAGACAGAGTGGGGAGCAGAACAGGCAGACTGACTGAAACACTGCTGGGGGGGAACAGCGGGCAAGTCAGGAGAGGTCTACTGCACCATGTGAGTAGCTCCCTGGCCTGTTGGGGCTCGAACTCGTGTTGCAGAGGCTTCTGGATAACTTCATAGTGCTGTGCTTAACCCCTGTGCCACCAGGAAGGTCCAAGGTCCACTTTTCTAATACATTATTGGACTTGCTAATATTTTGCTAATGCTTCTATTTTTGTAAGAGAAATTCTGTAGGTTTTCTTTCTTCAAAGTGTCTTTGTTTTAGTATTGGGATAATGCTGAATTAGGAAGTAGTTCTGTTTCTCTTTTTTAGAATAGGTTGTAGAGAATTGCTGTAATTTCTTCCTTAGCTGTTTCGTAGATTTGACCAGTGAACCCTCATAGGCCTGGTGCTTTCTGTCCTGGGAGGTTATTGTTCGCTCTCTTTTTTTCTTACTTAGGCTGACTACAAGCTTATTGATTTTATAGATCTTTTTCAAAGGACCAGTTTTTTATTTCAATGATTTTCCCCCCTCTGTTGACTTTCTGCTTTCAATTTCATTGATTCTGCCCAATTGTTTTTATTACTTCTTTTCTAACTTTGGACTTAATTTGTTCTTTTTCTTGTTTCCTAAAGTGGGAATTTAAACTACTGATTTTTAGATCATTCTTCTTTTCTAATATTTGCATTCAGGGTGGTATATTTCTTTCTAAGCACTGCTTATCTGCATCCCACAAAATTTAATAAATCATACTTTCATTTTTATCTAGTTCAAAATATTTTAGAATTTCTCTTCAGATACCTTCTTTTTTTTAAAGATTTTATTTATTTATTTATACAAGCACTGGGTACAGTCAGAAGTGGAGGGTGAGAGAATTCACCAGAGCCAGAGCGGGGAGCAGAGCAGGCAGAAGGACTGAAGTACACTGCTGAGGGGAGCAGCGGGTGGCAGGAGAGGTCTGTGCGCCATGTGGGACCCTCCTCCGGTGGCCGGGGAGCAGCTGGGGATCGAACCAGCGCTGCAGAGGCTGCGGGCAGCTTCGCAACCCAGCGCTCAACCGCTGCGCCACCGGGGAGGCCCTCTTCAGATACCTTCTTTTATTTAGAAGTATGTTGCTTTATCTCCAGGTATTTTGGAATTATCAAGTTATCTGATTTCTAGTTTGTCTTGTGAGCTCAGTATATTTTATATGATTTCACTTCTTTTAAAATTTGTTACAGTGTATTTTGTGGCCCAGAATGTAGTCTATCATGTCCTAGAATGTTTTTCAAGGAGAAAGTTATCAAAAAGTCTAGGACCTAGACATTTGACCTTTAATTCTAAAATTAAGTACTCTCTCGGTCCTATCATATTTTTTGGATCAGGCTCTTAGATTATAGAGCTGTACATATAGAGAAAAAAAAAAGTATTACAGAGATTAAGTGATTTAAATGATTTTCATAATGGTCAATAGATACTATTTGCCAACATTTTACATTTTTTGTTTAGTAGGTTCTCCAAATAATCCTGTAAGTTCTAGATATTATTATAATACCCTTCTTAAAGATAGGAAACTACATTTCAGAGAGATTAATTTATATAAAATCATACTACCATATGTACCAGTAGGACATTCAAAATCAGGCCCATCTGATTCCATTCTTATGTTCTCAGGAACCATGCAGAAAACAGACAGTAAGCCATAACATCCCAGTTCAAGCTAAACAGGAAAACTAGAAGTTTGCTAAGAGAACATAATATTGGGCCTCCCCAGTGGCGCAACGGGTTGAGCATTGCACTGTGAAGCTGTCTGCAGCCTCTGCAGCGCAGGTTCAATTCCCGGCCAGCCAGGGAGAAACATACATGGCGTGGCAGACCTCTCCTGCCTCGCCCACTGCTCCCCTGAGCAGTGTCTTCCGTCCATCTGCCTGTTCTGCTTTCCGCTCTCTCTGGTGAATTCTCTCGCTCTCTGGCGCTTCTGACCTATACCCCAATTCTTGTATAAATAAATAAATCTTTAAAAAAAAACAAAACAAAACATAATGCTGTGCCATTGATTAGATTCTTTGCAGAATCAGTGTCAGTGATGTTTTGGTGCCTTTAGCAGCAGGTATTACATTAGTTGTGCTTTCTAAGAGCTCCCATCTTGGAGTTAAAATACAGGCTATGTTTATCTAACTGGGAGCTGCCCACCCAGGGTTTCTGATCTCTGGGGAACATTGGGCAATGTCTGGAGACATTTTTGGTTGTCACAGCTGGGTCAGGAGGTGTTGTGCATCTAGTGGGTAGAGGCCAGAGATGCTACTAAACAGCCTATAATGCACAAGGCCCACCCTACCCCCTAAACAAAGAATTATCTGAACCAAAATATTAATAGTGAAGGCTGAGTCTAGTTTGTTTCAGTCTCTTATTACTGAGAAAACCTTGATGCATTAGAAATCTCTCAGGATTTGGTTTTTGAGGCTAAGTGCCTCCCATGAAAATACTCTGTAGCTCAGTCCATTAACACATTCTGGCACATTTCTATACCTACAACTTAAGCCTACTAAATGGATGGGTTTTTTTTAAATTGGAGTGGTACCTTTTCTTCCGGATGTTTCCGAGAAACAGGCAGAGCTAGCCTGCAGTTCTTGCAGAGGAGAACCTGGTGACAGTGCTGTAGTCTGTTGCTGGCATCTTTAGCTCCCTAATCTATATTTATTTTTTTTTTTTTTTTTTTTTATAGAGGCATGTTTTTTATTTATTTAATTATATTTGTTTGTTTTGTTTATACATGCACTGGGTACAGTCAGAAGCGCGGGAGGGTGAGAGAATTCACCAGAGCCAGAGCGGGGAGCAGAGCAGGCAGAAGGACCGAAGTACACTGCTGAGGGGAGCAGCGGGTGGCAGGAGAGGTCTGCGCACCATGTGGGATCCTCCTCCGGTGGCCGGGGAGCAGCCGGGGATCGAACCGGCGCCGCAGAGGCCGCGGGCAGCTTCGCAACCCAGCGCTCAACCGCTGCGCCACCGGGGAGGCCCCTTCTAATCTATATTTACATAGTACTGAAAACTGACTTTCCCTGGAACCAGGCTCCATTCCTCCTCAGCACTCTGGCACCACTGGCAGAGAACACCTCCCCAGTCTCTTCCACACAGTGAGACCATACATGCAATATTTTATTGCACAGCTGTTCCCAGAAAACATTTCTAGAGGCATGGGCTGTGCAGATGCTTCTGGAGCTGTGGGTTGGAGTCTTAATCATTTGTGCTCCCAGTTGCAGATCCACAGCACTCTTAAATTATCTGGTATTTTCCTTAACTGTTTTTCTGTTTGTGGTATTCATCTTCTTTCCCAGATTTTAAGCTCCTAGAATATGGGGTTGTTTCTTCTGTTTTTTACCCTCTCAGCAACTAGCATTTTGTTTATCATGTACTGAAAAAAATCAATTTGCCTTCTTCCATTTTGGGTAATAATGCTTTTCTGTTAAGTTAGAGCAAATGATAAAGACCTAAAGTAATTTAAGAGAAACTAGTAGTCAAAGGTGATGTCAACCATCTAGATAAGCAAGCCAGGGGAATAATTCATAAGCTCAGTGGAAGTGAGCCTGGATCTGAGTGAAATGGAATAATTATTTCCAGGGAAGTGGCAGGCCTGGAATTAAAAAATGATTTTCATTATTATTGAAGCCTAGAAACATCAAGAAAGTTTCCATTAAGAAAATTTTATACTAGTTACCCTTCTCATAACTGCAAGGTTCAGCCAAATTTCCCAAATCAGATGTAATTATTATAAATTTTTCTTCAAAAATTAAAGCATAATTTTGCCTCATGTCACAGGACCCTCATTACCCACAAATGCTATCTTTCCCAGACCTTCAGGGAGATCTGGGTGGAGGATGGAAATGTGACTTCGAATCTGCAAAGATTTTTTTGGTGGTAATGATATTTCTCAACCTTTATTTCATTATTACCTTCCTAAAGTAATAGGTCATTTTTTTTCTAATTGCCCCCTCCCATGAAATTTTAATATCACAGACGATGCTGTATATCTTTTTATATGCTCTGATAATTTGGAGGGAGCTGTCAATGGTACTATCTAAGATCTCCCCATGCACCCCCACCAACCAGTTTTTGCCCCATGTTGAGAATATATTATTGAGAAGTATCATGGTCTTGGAAATGAACTGTTATTTCTACTTCCCTTTACAAAATGAACTGGGGGGCCTCCCTGGTGGTATAGGGGTTATATCTCAGAACTATCACCATTACAGCCTGAGTTCAATCCCCAGCTAGGGAGCTGACCCACATGCACAGCAGACCTATCCTATCTTGCCCGCTGCTCCCCTTAGCAGTGTATTTCAGTAGATCCACCTGTTCTGCTCCCCACTGTCTCTAGTAATCCCCTCACCCCTCCCCCTGCACTTCTGGCCTACACCCCAGTTCTTCTGTGAAAAAATAAATTAAAAAGTAATTGAAAAAATAAACTTGGGATAAAGACACTATCAATAAACTCATATTTAAAAGATCTATCTGATGCAGTGGCCTGGAGCAGTTAGAGAAGAATGGAAAGTGTTATTGTCTTTTTTCATAGCTTTTCTGGAGGACATTTTCTTCTGAACTGTCTTTTGACCAACTGAGGAGAGAATAGGGAAACACCAAGAGTAGCAGAACAATAAATGGGGCTCTCTAAGGGTGGTCAGAGGGTGGGAGAAATGACCAGACCTTCTTGTAGTGATATGCAGAGGAAGAAGATGGTGATACTGAGAATTAGGTATAAAATTGTGCATTGTTCCTCAGCTAGTAAGCACTAACAAGTTCAGTTTCTCAAAGTAGGAGTTGATTTGCAGCAGAGAATACCATTTAGGTTGTCTAGCATACAAGAATGTTCTATTCTCCCAAGAGGGTTTGGCTCTGTCTGATCGGAAGGGTGGTTGTGTATGAAATGCACCTCGGAAGGAGGAGGAGGAAATGACATGTTCATGTAAATGAAATACAACTGCAAATTAAAGTGTCACCCTGTTAAAAAAAAATCCATTTTTTATTTAATTGGTTACCAAGGGGAAAATGTCATACAGAAGTGTATATCTTAGGGAAAGTTAAACTGTGAGATGTTACAAGTGAATCTGGATTAAAGGAAGTTCCCAAGGGGTGGGCTCATGCAGGGGGGTGAGGGGGTATTTGAGGGGGGGACATTATAAAATATCACCTTAATAAAAGTTTTCTGATGTTGAAAAGCTAGGTACATAAATTTCTGCTGTGTTACGTGCCAGGGGTCCAGAAAAATTAACAGATATTACCTCATTTTTTTCTTTATTATCTCTATCCAGTCAGCTGTATGCTAGCTGCCTTTTCCCTGGAGGACAGCTCCTTTTGAGATGTTTTATTAAGAGGAAGATCATATAGAAAAGAAGAGACACATGGGCCTCCCCTGTTGGCAGAGGTGGTTGAGCGCCGCGCTGTGAAGCTGTCAGTAGCCTCTGCAGCGCCGGTTCAATCCTGGCCGGCCAGCGAGGGTCCCACATGGCGCAGTAGACCTCTCCTGTCTCGCCCCCTGCTCCCCTCAGCAGTGTATTTCAGTCAGTCTACCTGTTCTGCTCCCCCCTCTGTCTCTGGTGAATTCTCTCACCCTCCTGCGCTTCTGACTGTACCCAGTGCTTGTATAAATAAATAAATCTTTAAAAAAAAAAAAGAAGAAGAGACACTTTCTCCCAATGAGTGTTACTTACTATAAAGACATCTAGAGACTGAAATGCTATTTTGTGTTAATGGTTTCCTCCCATCTTTTACTTGTCTAACCCCAATTTTAATGAAAAGTCATCTATTTCTGTAGATTGCGAACCCACCAGACAGCACCAGACAGCAAATATGTTTTACCTGCCACATTGTTGGTACCATGTAAATGTTAAGTAATTATGGGAGGGGTTGACGAGATGATATTTACCCATAGAATTCTTCTTGAGAAACATATCCGGTTTCTCTTTGAGATAGGGACTTGACAGATGGTACCCATCAGCTTTCTTTTACCTAGTTGTGTTTCTTCCTCTTCTCACTCTCCTCCTAATTCATCTATTAATTTATGTTAGCAATGGAAGCATATAAATAAATCCCATAATGTGCTCTCTTGTCTTCTCCACCAGGGGCAGTGATTGGTGATGGACAGTCTGCTGTGGCCAGTAACATTGCTAATACTACCTACCGGCTCCAGTGGTGGGACTTCACGAAGTTTGACCTCCCAGAAATCAGTAATGGTAAGCTAAATTGGAACTGGGGGTACTTGTGGAAAGGGTAAACAACTCAGTAACTTGTGTAGCAGTGGGTTTTTTTTTTTTCCATCATCTTGTTGAGCAGCTTATTGCCATTTGCCATTTTTGCAATTCTCTGTCAAGCAATTCAGCAAGCAAACATGTATTGTGCACCCATCCTGAGCAGCAAGCACTGCTAGGTACAGTGGTAAGGCAATGCTAAATTGGACACAAAAGGACGCCATCTCTGCCCCTCAGTTTACTGACTGGTAGTTCATTGTTCTAACCTAAAAGTTGAGGTGGAACAGAGAAAAGAGAAGGGACTTTAGGAACTGTGAGCTTTACTTTTAACCCTTGAGAAAAGACTATCATGATGTTAAACTCTTGTAGAGCCTTGTCTTCATGAAGTGATGTCATGGCTGATATGTGTGCTTCATAATCATGTCTAGCAGTCCATTTTCCCAGCTTCTAGGGAAGGCTTCCATTGTCCCAGTTATTCTTTGTAATCACAGCATGTTAGATACTCGTTTTACTTTCTATCCAACGATGAACACATTCCTGAGAAGTAGCAATTCAGCCTCTTTACTTCTAGTGATGTCACACTGTCTGATAAGATGGCCTAATCCATCTCCCCTAAATTCCTGTTAAAGCATTCTTTCTTGGGGGCCTCCCTGGTGGTGCAGGGGGTTAAGTTTCAGCACAATGAAGCTGTCTAGCAGCCATTGCAGCACAAGTTCAATCCCCAGCCAGGGAACTAACCCACATGGCGCTGCAGTCCTCTCCTATCTCACCTGCTGCTCCCCTCAGCAATCTGCCTGTTCTGCTCCCCACTTTGTCTCTGATGAATCATCTCACCCCTTCCCCCTGCACCTCTGGCCTATACCCTAGCTCGTGTATGCATAAATAAAATAAATCTTAAAAAAATTATTTCTTGTACCATTTTTCTTGATACTACTACTTCCACACGTCCCATTTCTACCTCTGAATCTCTGTAGGGCAAATCTTATGGTGCCTCTTTTAAGTCACAGCTCTCTAGCTTCCTTAGCTTCCTTTTACTGATCTGGTGTCCAAATCCTTGACAGTTCTGCTCATCTTCCCTTTTAACTTTGGGGATGCCAGAACAGAGTAGAAAAGTCCAGATGAGAGCTGTCTAATTCATGGTGCAGTAGGGCTTTGGGCAGTGTAAATTTAGCATAAGATTTCAGCAACTTTTTCTGAAGCTATTATTAAGTTTTCAGTCACTTAAAATTCCTTGATAATTGTTAATAAACTAGAACTGTCTCTACCATTCTGTACTTACTTCCTTAGCTTGAATCTTAAAATCCAAAGCAAGTTTGTTTATATTTGTTTCAGTGAAATTTTAGCAAGTGTCAATTTCAGGTCCTAGTTATTGCCTCTCGATATCTTTTTGAACTTACTTTTTTTTTTTAAGATTTATTTATTTATGCATACAAGAACTGGGGTATAGGCCAAGAGGTGTGGGGAGTGAGAGGACCCACCAGAGACAGAGTGGGGAACAGAACAGGCAGATTGACCAAAATACACTGCTGAGGGGAGCAGCGGGAGGGTCAGGAGAGGTCTGCTGTGCCATGTGGGCAGCCCCATGGCTGGGGATCAAACTTGTGCTGCTGCGGCTGCAGATAACCCCACAGGCTGTAGCCCAACCCCTGTGCCATTAGGGAGGCCCTCTTTTTGAACTTTGATTCATTCCTTTTTTCTGTCTCACATTGTCTATTGATTTGATAAACATGCTTTCCCTGTCTTCCTTCGGATTTCTGGGAAAAGTAGAGAATCAGTCAAGACATAGCACTAAACCCTGTAGTATATTATTGTGGACTTCCTTTGTGTTGATTGTGATTCATGAATTAGCACCCTAGGCTTGGTTGTTCTCGTCTGAAACCCATGTTTTCCTCTCTTATCTATAGGGTAGTGTAAGAGTTTGTCAGAGGCCTTTAAATAACAAAATAATCAAGATATATTCTCTGTCTCTGGTATTTCCTGATATGCCAGTCTTGGTATCCTTCTCAGTGAAAATGAAGTTAATTTTTCATGTCTTGTTCTTAGTGAAACCTTAGTAGCAATCATTTATTTCTTTCTAAATATTTATAAGCCACAAGTTCAATAATCTGTTCTTTAACTCTGTTAGGAATCAACTACAGTCCACCTTTTCCTTTATTAAAAACTGAGCTTGCTTGTTCGACTCTAAATATCTGGCCCAGATCTTATTTACCATCATTTATTTTCATTTATTTTGTTTCTTTATTGTTCACTTTGTTATAATTTGAAATTTTTAATCTGAAATACATTTGCCACTCAAAATTTTTTTAACTATAAAAAGATAAATATATATATAAAGATGATAAATATATATAAATATATATATAAAGATAAATATATATAATATAAAGATAAATATATATATAAAGTCTCCCAAACCTGCTGCCAGCCACCTCCTCCCCATAGGCAACCACAACTAATAGTGTCTTGTTTATCTTTTCAAGGATATTATATGTGTAGATAAGCAAATGCAAATTTGTTTTCCCACCTTCTATTGAACCTAAATGGTAGCATATTATACAACTCTAACCCACATAGTGCATAACCCACATAGTGCTAACCCACATAGTGCAGCAGACCTCACCTGTCTTGCTTGCTGCTCCCCTCAGCAGTGTGTTTCAGTAGATCTGCCTGTTCTGCTCCCCACTCTTTCTGGTGAATCCTCTCACCCCCCCGCACCTCTGGCTTACATCCCAGTTCTTGTATACATAAATAAATAAATCTTTTTTAAAAAAAAGTTCTTGGATATTTGCAAATCTGAGAGATAAAAAAATAGTATGTGGTTATTTCAAATTTGTATTTCTCATATTGAAAACTAGGTTGTATGCCTCTCTCTATATACACTGAGCCATGTGTGTTGCCTTTTCTTGACCTAAATGTGTTTTATCTATTTTTCTTTTGTGATGCTGGGTTTTTCTTACCAGTTCTATAGGAGTTCTGTATAAATCAAAAAATTAACTTATAATAGGATTTTCCTAGTTGTCATTTGTCTCTTGCCTTTGCTGAAGGTTATTTTTGTCACAGAACTTATTTTTAGTTGTCAAAATTATCCAACTTTCCTCTTAGGTTTCATGGGTTTTGCATTTAGTATTTTTACATTTTAGCTTTTACCTTTAAATCTTTGACCCACTAGGAAATTTGACATAGTGTCAAATAAGCAGAATATCATCCAGCTTTCCCCCACAAATGGCTGCTTATTTGTCCCAAACAATTTACAGAATAGTGCATCTGTCCCATTGACTTGGGATGTCACTTACGTCTTTCCTATGTGTATTTATATGCATTTGTAAACTGTTCTGTCTCAATGATCTGTCTGATTATTCATGTGAGAGAACCACATGGATTTAATTTTTTATGTTTTAAAATCTCCTCTTATGTTTATTCTCCTCTTAAAAATTTTAAATCTAGAATTTCCTGCTTGCTCATTCATTTTCTTTTTCTCTATGGACAAAATTTACTTGCTTTTCCCTTCACTCCCCTGAAAAGTTCCTGTTAAGTGCGATTATGATTGCACTAAATTCATAAACTGAGGGAGATTTAATATCACTGAAATACCTTCTTATGTAACAACTTAGTATAATCTTAAGGCTTTTGTTTTCTTAGAAATGTTTTACGGTTTTCTTCAATATAGATCCTGCTTACATATATAAAGATTTATTACCCAGAATTTGCCTTATGTGAATGGGCAGACTGGGTTTCTTGAGTAAGAGCCTTAACTGTTAACCACAAGAAGAATTTCTTCCTCGGAGAAAGTCTCAATTCCACCTTTCAACTGATTGAACCGGGCCCACCCAGGGATCCTCTGCATCTCTTAAGTTTATTATAAGCTGGTTCTCTAAATCTTACTATCTTACTGAATTTGTTTACTAATTATAGTTGTTATTCAGTTGAATCTTCTGGGTTTTCTGGATACATAATCTGTGAATTATGGTAATGTTAACTCCCCCAGTCCAAATTTTACACCTGTGATTTCCTTGTCTAAATACTGTGGCTGCTGCCCTCCTAAACAATGTTTTAAAAAATAGTGGGTGACCTTTTATTGTTCCTGACTTTAGTGGGAAAATTTATGGCTTTTGCCTACCAAACATATTGCTGACTTTTAGGTGGAACTAGAACTATTTTATCATTGTAAGGAAGTTGTCTATTTTTTGTTGAAATTTTTTAAAGATTTATTTATTTATGCATACAAGAACTGGGGTACATGCCAGAGGTACGGGGGGGGGGAGAAAATTCACTAGAGACAGAGTGGGGAACAGAACAAGGCAGATCAATAGAAATACACTGCTGAGGGGAGCAGCAGGCGAGTCAGGAGAGGTCTGCTGTGCCATGTGGGTTGCTCTCTCACCAGGGATGGAACTTGAGCTGCAGTGGCTGCGGCTAGCTTCATAGGTTGCATCTTAACCCCTGGGCCACTGGGGAGGCCCCTATTTTTTGTTGAATTTTTATCAAAAATAGATACTAAATTTTATCATGCCTTTGCAGTATCTATGAAGATAATCATGTTTTCTTCTCATCTTTGATCTGAAAATATGACTGTTAATAGATTCTATGATATTGACCCCATCCTTACATTCCTTGACTTTTAAACCCCTCCTGCTTTACATGTTCTTTAATAGTAAATTCCTTTCATGTGATTTGTTAGTAATTTCCTTAGAGTTTTTTTCACTGATATTTATAAGTAAAACAGTTCTGTGCTTCCCTACTTTGTAAAATGTATAGATTTTATGCCTGTGCTATTTGGAAGTTTTCCTTTTTCTATGTATAAACAGTTTAAACAGTATTAGAATTGCTTACATTTTTTTCTATTTTAAAGGTTTGGGCCCATTGTTGTGCAGCCATCCCAGGCCAGGCACTTTCACTATTGATTCAGAAAAATGGGGAAAAATTCTTGGAACTTTAGATATATCGGACATGCCTTTAATGCTGACATGCTTTTAAGTGGGGAACCGGATCCACAGGCAGGCCAGCAGGCAGAGGCAAGCAGGTAGCAACCAAACCTCCTAGAACCCATGACCTTGGGCATCTCAGCCCAGGTGTCCTTATTTATAGGTGCACGTGTCCCATGCTCATGCTTCTAAGCTCTTTCTTACAGTAACACGGTATCACCTATGGGTAGGGGAGCCTGGGAGGATAGCAAAGCTACAGAAGCTGGTGGAAGGGAGGCAAAAAAGAACCTGAGTTACTACTCCATGTTTCTTATACCCATGTTTTTTTTTTTTTTGTCCCCTCTTGTTACAACATAGAGAGGTAGTTCTGCTGCTGTTTTTCTGTCAATTATCCTATGATGATTAAGTACATGAACTCTTGAGCTACACTATACAGGTTCAGATCCTAGCTCAGCCACCTTCCAGCCATGGTTACTTAATCACTCTACTCCTTAGTTTCTGTGTCTCTAAAATAAGGATTATAAGACTGCAAACCGGGCCTCCCCGGTGGCGCAGTGGTTGAGCGCTGGGTTTCCAAGCTGCCCGCGGCCTCTGCAGCGCCGGTTCGATCCCCGGCTGCTCCCCGGCCACCGGAGGAGGGTCCCGCATGGCGCTCAGACCTCTCCTGTCACCCGCTGCTCCCCTCAGCAGTGTCCTTCGGTCCTTCTGCCTGCTCTGCTCCCCGCTCTGGCTCTGGTGAATTCTCTCACCCTCCTGCGCTTCTGACTGTACCCAGTGCTTGTATAAATAAATAAATAAATCTTTAAAAAAAAAAAAAAAAGACTGCAAACCTCATAGGGTTGTTATGAGAATTAAATTAGATAATACATGTCAAACACTGTACAGTCTCCTGGTACTTACTATAGTAAATGATCAGTATTAGCTCTTTTTATCATGCCTTTTCTTGGAAATTGCACCATTTTTCTTTGAGAGTATTGGCCATAATTCTGAAGTCACACCTTGCCCCCATTTTCAGAGTTACATATTTTCCGTCTTTGGAGAGTGGTACTCATTCAAATAAGCTATCTGCTCTCTTAACCTGCTGCCTTTTAAGCCCTGTAAGCCTTCTTAAGCATGGTGTTCTACCCAGTTGGAGATCATATTTTCTTGATAGAAAAGCAAATATTCTGAATACCAGCATTGGATGTGCTGCTAACATAGCTGAGAAGACCATGGTTAACTTTTTTTTTTAAAAAAACAAGTCTCAAGTTGTACCAACTGCAACTCCCTATCAGTCTTCTGTGTTCCTGCTTCCATCTTTTGATCATGGCTCTTGTAAAACCTGAGCTGATCAGAGAGTGTTGTGTGCAACCAGAATGACTCATTTAGTTTGGCTCATTTTCTCCCCCATTTATGTGGTGTTAGAATACTGCTTTTTAAAAGTGCCCTACATTGGCTTTGGGGAAAATCCAACTTTCTAGGAGGTTAGGGCACATATGTATGATGATAGTCAGTGTTCCTTTCCATGGTGTAATTCTCTAGAAAGACTCTCACTCTAACCTGAGGTTCCTGTCATTAGTTCTTAACCCTTTCCTGGTTGGGCTGAATAAAGACTACTTACAGATTTATTCTTAACTATACTCTCTCAATAGATTGATTAAGTGGTTAACAGAGTAAGCTGGAAATCTTTTTTGTTGAAAGATTTGTTGCTGAATGTCACTGTTGTGCAACTGTCCCAGGCCAGGTAGAAAATTTTGGAGCCCTCAGTATCATTTTACAGGCCTTTAATGCTGAATCAGGGAACAGACCAGCAGGCGGGAAGATAGCAGCTGAGCCCCCTAGCCTCAGAGTGATGCTGTAGCGGTTAGCCCTCGCTGCTGGGCACAGGTGTCCATATTTGCATATGCACACGCCCCGGTGTCTGTAACCATGGGCCATGCCTCTCGGGCACGGGCATCTGCAACCGAGGAGGCATGCAAGACCATAGGTGCCAGAAGGAGAGGTTAGCTGCGGAAGGTGGAAAAAAGGCCTAATTTAACTCCTTTTTCCCTATAGTCACCTACTTCCCAGAGGAGAACCTTTGGCTTGCCTAAAGCTGGAATTTTTTGGTCCTGGGTTTTACTCACTGTGTTCAGCAGCCACTAACAGCACTGTGTTTCTGGTCTTTAACCCTTTTCTACAGTTAGCCTTAAGATTCTTGCCACCTATTTTAGTCAGGATGCAGAATTAGTGAATTAACTATTTGTAAGGACTTTGAAAGCTTGAGAATAAGTCTTCATACACAGATAATTTTGAAACCTGTTTCAAGAAGAAATAGTGCATTATATTTACTGAAGTTTTTAAGAGTAAACTCTTCGGTGAATAGCTCTGGTTCTAGGGTGTCCTGCCAGAACACACCTTAAGAAACCCAAAGAATTAGTGCCAGCATGCACAGGGCAGGTTCACTGTCAATTCAGGCAGTCCTGGAGCCCTCAAAGATTATTGGTTTCATCTGTACCTGGTACACAGGCACACCAGGCTGGCATGCAAGGAGGTAGACACAGGCCAGGCAGTGGGGCTGGGAGGAAGACAGGCAACTGAGTCCTGCACAAATCTTGATGCTTTTTATCTGGTGTTCTCAGTCTTGTGTTGTCTCGGGGTTCTCGCCTCAGAGTGGGCCTCCTGCTGTCCTGCGCTGCTGCCATCATCCCTCACCTCTAGGCATAGGTGTGAGCATTTGCACAGGCGCACACCAGTGCTCTTTGGGCCCAAGTGACCATAATTACAGGTGGCGTGCCCCATGCTCATGTTCTCAAGCCCCTTTTGCATATACTTCAAGTAATGGCTGTAGATGCTAGCAACGGGAAGATGGAAAAATGCCTGACCATGCCATCTACCCTACAGTGGTGTGAGGCAACTGAATCACAAGGGACGTGGTGAATGGTGATTTTGGGGAATGCTTAGAGTGTCATCTGGAACTCTGTGCAGAAGGTCTTATTCTAATATCTGAGGTGCTCAGAGACAGCCAAAAGGAAACTTTCCTGCTGATTTAAACCCCTTAGGATTTTCCAAATCAGTATCTAATGCATTTGCAAAACACTCCCATAAATTGCTCTGGCCAGCCAGCAACAGGCTACCAATCAATCTTTGTACTAGGTGTTTGTTTATAATTTATGGAGTAGATAGGAAGGCAGAGCCATCTGCTCCTCCAGGCATCAGTATTTCTAATCCCTCCCATTCCCTGCTAGGGCATTTTTTACTTGGAAATCATTTATAATTAGGAGATTACATTGCAGTCTGGAACATGGCTTCCTGCTGCCTTTTGCATCGTTTTTTCTCTCTCTGGAGCTGCCCCATGAAGCCCTTAAGCAGTTTTGATTTAAAAGGTCCTTTCTTAGCTGTTATTCCCAATCTTAGCTGCCCAGTTAACTGCCCCATCATCTTTCCCATGTGTGTTTTGCCTTTAAGTGCAGAGCAGGTTGCTAGAGCTACAGCTCAGAGATCATGGACTATTTGGAAAGGCAGCAGTTTTCAAGTATAGTCCCAGACCAGTAGCATCAGACAAGCCTGGAACTGGTTAGAAATGCAAATTATCAGCCCTCACCCTAACATTGTGTTTTAATAAGCCTTCCAGGTGATTCAGATGTGTGCTAATATTTGAGAACCTCTGTGACGGTAAGCAAGGCAGCGACAGAATAAACTACTAGTGGTGTGTGGATTGCCAGAACCATAGCTACTTTCACTTTACTTTTTTTCTCTATCTTTTTTATATTATTGTTGAATAATTTAAGCTGTCCGCAGCCTCTTCAGGCTGTGGCCGGCCAGGGAACTACCGGTCAAGGAGCTACCACATGGCGTGGCAAACCTCTCCTGTCTCGCCCGCTGCTCCCCTCAGCAGTGTCTTCAGTCCCTCTGCCTGTTCTGTTCCCTGCTCTGTCTCTGGTGAATTTTCTCACCCTCCCACATCTCTGACCTATACCCCAGTTCTTGTATAAATAAATAAATCTTTTAAAAAAATGGTTTGCCCTTGTCATTAGTGCATTACTCCCCTATGGCCCAAAAAAACAAGTAACAGAGATCCAAGAAATCTTTCTCTGTACAAATCGGCTTTGAGAAGCTGCTACACAAGTGAATTGAAGCAATGACCACTCACATTGTAAGTGAGCGTTTCCATTTCCATGTGGGAAATTAATAGACAACAAGCAGCAAATCTGAGTTGCTAATTGGAGCTTTGAAATAAAAATGAAACTGTAAACACACCACCCAGGGCTCACTGAAAGGAAGCTACCAGATCACTCTGCGCCTACCACATCACCTTCCTCAGGCTAGAAGTGAAGCCCTAGATCTCTAGCTGCAAAATATCTAAAGCCGAATATGCTGCTGCAGCAGCTCTGTTTTAGTTTGTAGCATGCTCTTTTCATTTGCCATTTCATTTGCCTGTCATAAACTCACCGCAATAACTGGGGCAGATGGGAATTGGGTGGAGTGGTGGGAGGAGACACCATTTGAAAGATGGCCACTGACTTGGGATCATCATAATATAATGCACACACAAACACAGTGACTTGGATTTGAGGTTGACAAAATAGTTTTGTCTATATGCCCAGTTTTTAAGGAGCTTACAGCTAAGCTTTCCAGAAGTAGGAAAACCTTACTTTTACTCTCCTTCCCGCCCCAAGCTTTCCTTACTCCCCTTAGAAATTAATCTGGGCAGTAAGCAGTTATCGTGTTATAGTGTTGGTTGTTGGTTTTGAGGGTCATTATAGGGGTCTGTATGTCTGAATGACATGAAACACATGATCTATCTAGTTTTATATAATGTACCATAGGAAAAAACCTTGCTATGATAAAATATCCACCAAGCATTTTGAGCATTAAATGTGGGTAAATGTTAATTCTGCAAAACTGTCTTAAAGTCCAGAGTCCCATCTCCTTCCCTGCTTATTTTCATCTCTTAATTTTTCTGATCACTTAATTTTCTTTTTCTCCCCGCCTTTGGTGGCTACAGTTTACATTGTCAGTTTCTTTTTGTCTACCTGAGGGTTGTACCCGCCTCAGGGTTAGAAAACCAAGATGGACTCACTCCCTCAGCTTCCCTCAGTTCCTTTGGTTCTGTATCCCCAACTGGAATCATGTGTCGTTCCAGGGGAGGAGGAAGAGATTGTCATCTTTTTGGCAACAGGCCTGGGACCCTGAGTAAGGAGCAGACGGTCCCAGTGCTAAGTAGATAAATCTAGCCGTACAGGCTAGAGCAGATGGTGGGTTGGAAGTTGAACAGTACAGAGCCCTAATGGTGATAGCAACGAGTGTTTGGATGTCATTATTTTATTAGTTAGCAAACAGAACCATCCTTGTGGTCCCTCCTCGGTTTTATGTGTAATAGTGCTGTAGGTGTCATCCCCCGAGAGTTGGCACAATAGCCTAATCAATGTGTTCTGATGTCTTTTTTGGTCTACTCTGTCATCTGTGTGGCTTCATTAACAACACATATAGGGAAAGGGGGGATGAATATAGAGTTTTAGAAATCACTCTGAGTCCTTGATCCCGTAAGCCTAAAGGCCCTTGAAAAGCAATTCTTTGTTTTCCTTAAGTACTTTCTTGTGGAAACCTCATAGGGTTCACCTCCCGGGTCTTACCTTTTGGCTTACTGGAGTAGATCTCCCCGACTCTGTGGAAGGCAGCTCAACTGGCCATTTCTCCCTTTTTTCTGTTTCGCATAATGCCTCTGACAATGGAAATCTAAGTAATAGCCTTCAAACTAGAGTAAAATGTCTCTTTGCATAAGCACATGAAGTTGATGTAAATGAGACAAAGCCCAGAGGAACTTGGTCCCTTTGGATGTGCCGTGCTGTTCTGCTTAAGCCCATGATGTGTTTAAGCCCACTTCTCCTGGCAGGAAATTGTACTGTGGACCTCATAGAGGGATTCAAGGGAACTTGAAACAAAGCATGCAAGCACAGTGCTGGTGCTGGCCACCATCTCTCATTAGTCCCATCGTATGGAGCGGATTCTCCCCACCAAGAGACATTCCTTCATTACTGCCTTTACAGAACCTGCTGCCTGGCTGGCCCTGTGCTTTATTCTCATTAACAGCTAAATGCAAACTGCAGCTGCCCACGGACACTGGCTTATGGTTTGAATGAGGCACAAAGCGTAGAGCATAATGGGAAATAAAAAGAGCCCAGCCATCCAGCCAGGCCTGGGCTTTGCTCCTCTTTTTCCTCTCCTTGTAGAGTTAGGGATTGGTGTTAGCAAGGAGCTATCCAGAAGATTGAGTCTCTAAATGTTGCAGTCTCTTAAATGAGAAAGACACAAATTTTTGAAATGACTTCATTCTCTAAGATCACATAGCAGCAGGTGTGGAGTAACATTCTTGCTCCCAGAGCTGTTTACCTGTATCACCTTTTTCTAGAATCAGTTGACATTTTCATTCATCTTGCTTTTGATCTTTCGGACAGTAATAGCTGTTGAGTGGCTCTCCAGGAACAATTTTTAATAATTTTTCCTTATCTCATCTCTCAAATGATGTTTCCTAAGTGTGAACTAGAACTCAGCAGGTGGTTGTAGTTATATTGACTATCTGTAGTTTCCTATTAAAGTGGTAGATGAGATGTATCATTCCTGCTCTTGTGTTTCTTGTTCCATGACATTTTAATTGGATTGACAAGGCAGCCTTTAGCATGTCTGCAGAGCATTCAGGTCCTTAGGAAGGCCCCTGAATTTCTTTGTTGTCCCAGAATTTTTCATAATCATCTCCAAACTTTTTTACCCTCTTTTCTTTCTTTGATGCAGCCTCCGTGAATGTGCTGGTGCAGAACTGCAAGATCTACAATGATGCCAGCTGTGATATTTCTGCAGATGGCCAGCTCCTGGCAGCTTTCATCCCTAGCAGCCAAAGGGGTTTTCCCGATGAAGGCATCCTGGCAGTATACTCCTTGGCCCCCCATAATCTGGGTGAAATGCTCTACACCAAGCGATTTGGTAAGGGATAGGAAGCCCAGCTAGTGACAGAGGAATGCTGGTACCTTGGCAATGGGCATCCCTAGGTGAGGCATGGCTTAGGTGGGAGTGATGGGCATACCACCCTGGCTTCACTGGACACAGGCCTGAGGAAGATTGCTTTACAAGGGTCTTGACCAGTAGCACTGTAGAAGACTCTCACAGTATGAGTCCTCCCTACCACTATAGCATCATGAACATGTTTCTGGTGTGACAACCAGGAATAAGGGAGATGCTTTGGTCATGGCTTGAGGGGGTGGGCACAGTCACACACTGTAAGGCAAAATATATGTTCTCTTTGATCCAGCAATGCCACTTTTCTAAAGAAATAATCAGAAAACTCTACAAAGATTGATTATACAAGGATGTTCACAGCAGTGTTATTTATCAGAAAAAAATACCAAATTGTAGAGTTGCTTAAATAAATGATGGTGTGCATTGATAAGAAGATACTATTTGGCTTTAAAGCATGCCTAGAAAAATATTTAATGATAGAAGAATGTTCATAATGTATAAAGTAAAAAGATAGGTTTCAAAATAGTAATTATGGCATACCGCTTTATCACATACTTTCTACATACCAACATAATACTCAATACTTTACATGCCTTCTCAATTTACTTCTCACTACAGTCCTGTAAGATAATCCCAGAGTGACAAATGAAGGTAAAGATTGGGGGGGCGGGGAGAGAAAAGATTAAGAATGAAAATTATTTCCTTGGAATGGCAAGAACTCTGGATGATGTCTCTCTGTCCTGTTGGCCCTCAGGTCCCAATGCCATTTCAGTGAGCCTGTCCCCAATGGGCCGATACGTAATGGTGGGTCTAGCCTCACGAAGGATCCTGCTGCACCCCTCCACGGAGCACATGGTGGCCCAGGTCTTCAGGCTGCAGCAGGCCCACGGCGGTGAGACCTCTATGAGGGTGAGTGCCACTATTTGTGCCCCCACTGTTGGGCAGCTTTCCTGGCTTGGCAGAGTAATGAAGGACAACGATCTTATCTCCCAGCCAGGACCAGAGATCGTCATGCTATAAGGAATGAGGAGAAACTCCAGTCCAGCCTATCCACAGCCAGCAGGCTTCACTTGGGGAAGTTCTGGACTACTGGAAGGCAGTAGCTTCTCATACCCTAGATCATGAACTGAGTTCTCTAGAGGCCTGAAAATGTCTTTGGCCAAAAACCAAACTGAATGTTTCTTTTCCACAACATAAGACCTTTAGTCTGGAGATACATAATGAACCCAGTAAAATATTTATGCTTAAAAATATATCTTTTGAGGGGGTCTCCCTGGTGGCGCAGGGGTTAAAGACACAGCACTATCAAGCTGCTACCAGCCACTACAGCCTAAGTTCGATCCCAGGCCAGTCAGGGAGCTGACCCACATGGCACAGCAGACCTCTCCTGTTTTACCCGCTCCTTTGCGGGTGTATTTCAGTAGATCTGCGTGTTCTGCTCCCAACTCTGTCTCTGGTAAATCTTCTCACCCTTGAACCTCTGGCCTATACCCCAGTTCGTGTATGCATAAATAAATAAACCTTTAAAAAAATACATCTTTTGAGGAAGCTATAAAAAGCAACAAATAGTATATATAAAATGTTCTCTGTGGGTTGTGTTGTGATGAAAGATGAGGACTTTGGGCAGCTCTTCTGCTCTTAACCGTCTTGTCGTTACCTCAGCAGAGAAAGGTCCTTGTAGGATATTCTCATGGCAAAGGCTTACCTCTCTGGCACTGCCATAAAGCGTTCTGGGTACTGTGGGGTTCGTGACCTCTGGACTCGACCAGACCGGGGCCTAACTAAGCTTCCCGCATCCCATGGGGCCTCATTTGGCAAGGATTTGTCAAGGAGAGTCAAACGTTTGAACAGTTCTCTAATTAAATGGTATTTAAGGTCTGTCTCAAACTAAGAACCTGTGAATTCCCTTAGCACTTTGTGTAGCCTGTGCCATTTATAGTTTTATGCACTTGTTTATGTGTTGTCTTTTCTTTAGCTGTGTGGTGTGTATGTTTAATCCCCACAATTAGGTTTGGTGTAAGTTCTTTAGGGGCCTATCCCCCAGGGCCCCTCTTTTAGTGCTCGGCATGTAGGTATTTGTTGAATTCCTAGAATGGGAAGTATTTGTTTTAAAGAAAAATCTAGGGATAAGACCCATTATGTACAAAGCAATAGAAAGTTGGTGGCCTGGTGTGGTCTCTCTAGCCTATTCTCCCCTGCTCTCTCCTACAAGGACTCTCTCTCTAATGCTTCTGAGCCACTTTTTAAGCACCCTCAATTCAGTATCTTTCCTGCTAGTGTGCCTTTACCTTGACTGCCTCCTCCCCCTCATCCCCAGCTGCCCACAAGCTCGTCCCCTGCTGTGGAATCTTCCTAGACTGATTGGTTACTCCCTCCTTATGCTGCCACTATTCCTCATACACAAGCTTGTGTTAACACTCACCACACCCAGCTGCAGTCATGTCGTTCTCCTCTCTTGGGCTCTGAGCTCCTTAAGACCAGAGACTGTGACTATGTAATCTTTCTGAAGTATAAGTACCTGATAGGGAACCTGGCATTTAGGAGAAGCTGAATGAGTGAAAGAAAGTCTCAGGAAAAGCACCCTCCTTGTATTTCTAGGTGGTGATTAGCAGAACCATTGATGGTTGACATCGTGTCCCACCAAGCCTCTGAAAGGGTAGAAACAAGGCATTCTCTGCTCTTGATGTCATAATGACAGGAACATTCCGATTCTTGAATTCTATATGACTTTGGAAATATTTGACATTGAGTGATTAGGAGAGGACTTCGTGGGACATTCATTAAACCTATTTTTTTTTTTCCAGATATTTGAGGGTAGAAGTTGAATTTTAGTTTACACATTCTTATTTTGCTTATCTTAAGCAGATTTGGGTGGTAAAAAGTACCTGTTTTCTGCTTTTCACCACCTAGAATCCTGGCCTAACAGCTGTTCTTCTATCCCTCCTGCATAATTGTGTATAATTGTTTATAATCATTAATAGAGAGGATCTGATTTTGGCAACACTAATGGACATATCCAGCCTTTTCCGGAAGCCAGGACCTCTGCCCAACTTCTGGGCACGGCCAACCAGTCCTCCATCCTAGCAAGGTTCCTCTTTTCCATAAGTAGCCAGAAACATCTGGCTAATGACAAATAGCTACAAAGCAAAAGCCAAGATGCTGTCACATATGGGGCTGGCAGCTCTGGGAATGCAGTTGGAGGAGTCTGCTGAGGCGATGTGGCAGTCCATTGCTGCCCTGCTAAGGGCTCACGGCAGCTAGCCAGCTGCTCCATGCCTCATGACAAGAGCAATTTCTCAGGCCTCCCAGTGAGGCTTTTTTGATTCTCAACAGGCACCATCTGCCACTTAGGAGAGGGCACTGAAGTAACTGGAAACCTCCCGTTTGGGACGTATTCTCTCACCCAAGAAACAGGCCAAAGTCTCTCTAGGTTTTACTCATCTTGTGTCCCCTCAGGCCACCTTTAAAACCCCGAAAGGTTTTAAAGGTTTCTAGTTTCCCAGGTGTCAGTTGCCCCTTATGTCCAAAGGCACCAAAGCACTCAACAAAATGTCCTTGAATTCAGTCACTGGTGGAAGGGAAGATACCACTTTTTTTTGGGTAGCTGCGCTGTATGAACCCTTTAAGGCAAGAAGTGCATTTTTGTCTGAGATCGGGGAGCAAGGGACAGTAAAGCATCTCCCTCTTTGCACAGGTAAGTGTAGGTGGGTGTCTCCATCTTAATGTCAAGCCCTGTCCTTAATGGGATGCTTTTGCTGGTGATGGGCCTGTCTGAAGGCTTCTCTACCCAGAATTCTCTTCTCTTTGGTGTCATCTCTTGGAATTCACTGTGGTGATTTTCAGAGCAGAAAACTTGGGCCAATAGACATTCCCCAGGAGACCATCCTCCAGAGTATTGACTTGTCTTAATTTAATTCCCACTAAGTGACATCTCTCCCCAAGAGATGATCTCTTACACAATCCCCTATGAAAACTCTTCTGAAAATGAATTGCTAATTGCTATTAGCCTTGGCATACTTATTCTAAAGCAGTTCTTCAGACTTCTGAATCAGTGCATCGCAAACTGCCCGCTGGACAACCTGCTTTGGAATACTGGGGTCCTTGTCAAAATACAGACTCCACTTCAGAACTAAAATCAGAATAAGCATGGGGTGAGAAGGGGCCCAGGTATTTGTATTTGGAAAACAAGCTTTCCAGGTGAAGCTTGTAAGACACTTGAGTTTGAGGACTGCTGTTCTTAATGATTATTTTCTTCATTTTAGGTTTCTGCCCTCAGCCTCTGCAACAAGGCAGAGACAAGGTCTTCAGTTTACTTCTGGTTGCTTTGACCCTCTGCTACTTCTGTTGCAGGCACAATGGTGTGCTCTATTTCCTACCAGACTCTCAGCTGCTTGCCTGCCTGTGCTTCACCTCCCATCTCTTCTCAGCATTGCTGCTTTCCAGGGCTCTCCCTTGAATGTCTGTCTGCTGGGTTCCTTTCTTCCCTGTGTTGAGTCATTTTCATTTTTGTCCTTGTTTCTAGGATCCTTTTTTGATATTTCCCTTCTGAGGCTAAGCTTAGTCTTCCCAATTTTAAGATGACTGGAGAATCAGGAAAAAACAAGACTGGGCACATATTTTATCTCCCCCTTCCCTCCGTTCATCTGAAGCGCCTTCAGGCTGGTCATGCTGCTGTATGACGCAGGGGCTTGTTTTCTGCCTGACTCCCTTATACTTGAGCCAGGGAAAGCTTTATGTTAATTTCTGTTTTATTTTTTAAGTTAGGCATTTAAGGATTGCTGAAGTGAAGTTTTGCTGAATTCTCAGAACTCGAAACTGCCTGTGTTCCCTCTCTGCTTTCATTTTCTAATTGGAACAAAGCACAATATTGTAAAAGAGACCAGCAATTACTTTTCTAAAATAGTGGCAACTTGCACATTTTAACTTCAGTTGTAACCAAGTGAAAGCATAATAACAAAAATACAAAATTACTAATGAAGCCAGAAATAGTCATATACCAAACTGTTCTTTCAATTATATCAGTAATAAATGCTATTTTACCTAGAAATGGGGCAAAAGTCGGTACCCAGAGTTGGGGGTGACATGCCAAGGCATTTTGAGCTAGAAAACAAGGACTAAGATCAGAGATTTCAACACAAGAATAGATGGTGTATACGCTTTCTCCCAGATGCATAGACTAACCCCCCGCCAGCAGGTAGGGATTGTAAGTCCGTGTGTGGTATCAGAGCAGGCAAGGAGCCTCAGCATGCTAACCCCTACAGATCCCAGAGGTACTCGTTGCTTGGTTCTCACCACTGCCTGTTTGTCTTCGCTGGTTATCTTGGCAAAAGGGTAAATGAAATAATCAGGCTTTTTATGCCACTGGCCTCTGTGGCTATCACCTAAGACCTTGATCATGTTGATGCAGGAGGCACTTGGGAGTGTGGGCTCGGGGCACGCGTACCTGATGGTGGACACCTGGAGTGTGGGTGTGGGCATGCGTAAGTGTGTACACCTGAGCCTAGAGACAAGGGCTATAAGGGCAGCGTCATGCAGAGGCAGAGGATGGCTGCGAGAGGATGAGTGACTGCAGAGGGGGCGAGGCCATGAGAGAACGCCAGAGAGCGCCTAGGGAAAAGAAATCTCCTAGATTCGCTCACAGATGTTCTGGGGGGCTTGCCAGCATCCCTGCCTGTGTACCTGATTCCCTGAGAGAGCATTGAGGGTTCTGGGACTCTCCTTTGTCTACCCTGTACCTGCTTGTACAGCAGACCCCTTCATTTGACTTGGGTGAGGGAAAGACGTTCCAAGACAGACAGCAGTTTAGTTCTCCTTTTACCTTGGAATGGCGTTCTGTGCTCTAAGGCAAAGACTCAAAACTGGAGTCATTTTATTGAAAGCTTTTTCTTTGTGCCTCTGCACTGAAACAGTTTCAAGGGTTGAGGGGCCAAACACTACTTTGGGGGGGGGGTGTTGGGAAAAGCCTGTCCCTCTCTCATTCCCCCTCTTCTCTCTCCCTCTTCTATTTTTCTCTTACTCCGCTTCGACAGTTTCCTGACCCTGAGTACTGCTCAGTGATGCACTATCCTGTATACTTTGTACAGCTTTAGAGCTCTAACCTAGAGGTACGCATCCCTCTCATCCGCGGCAGGTCCTAGGGAGCAGGGAAGGAAGCGGTTCTGTTGCTGTGTTTTACGACCTACTTTAACTGGGCAGTACTCAGTGTGTAGCTTTATTAACATCACAGAGAATTTAACAAATGTAGACTTGCTGAATCAGAAACTCTGTGGGTGGAGGCCCAGCTATACTTGTTTGACCAGATTTCCAGATGACTGCACTCGCGCAAGATTGAGAATCCGTCACTGAATGCATGGAGAGTCTAGGTGGACCTTAACAGTCAATATAGCTGTTACTCTTTTCCTCTGTGCTCTCAACGCATCTCTTGCTATAATCTCACTTGGTTTACGTCTGTGACTCCTATTAACCAGGTTTTTCACATACTCAGGAAGTTGAGAAACTGAGTATTTGGATCATACTGCTAGCATCCTAGTGATGCTACTCAGCAGACGTTAATGGCTAGTGCAGTGAGACCTTTGCCAGTTCTGATTAAATCCTCTGCCTTCCACAGCTGACTTTGCTTTGCCTATGTGCTATAGAATACCATGAAGCTTTGGCTTAAAAAGTGAGAAGCAATAGTTTTCTTTCTTCCCAGACCCTTCCACATCTGAAGGCATATTTCTTGAATTCCTTTTTCCAATACTCAACTCACTATTATCCTTGGATGGAGGACATCACTGCGATGCTTTTTAATGGATAGCTTATTGTCAACCCAGCTATAAGGAAACATTAGTTGACTTTCATACCATTTCACAGCCATCTTTACAGATCCCAGTGATAGTGATTTTTCTTTAAAATTTGTAAAAATGGGGCCTCCCGGGTGGCGCAGTGATTGAACGCTGGGTTGCGAAGCTGCCCGCAGCCTCTGCAGCGCCAGTTCGATCCCCGGCCACCGGGTGAGGGCCCCACATGGCACAGACCTCTCCTGCCGCTCGCTGCTCCCCTCAGCAGTGTACTTCGTCGGTCTGCCTGTTCTGTTCCCTGCTCTGTCTCTGGTGATTTCTCTCACCCTCCTGCGCTTCTGACTGTGTCCAATGCTTGTATAAATAAATATTTTTTTAAAAATTAAATAAATTTGTAAAAATGAGCCATAGGAAATATCCAGAATGCTCTAATTAGTCATAACAGTTACTGCTTAGGTCCAGGTCATGATGGGTGTCCAATGCTGTCAGCACTGACCAACAAGTGTGTAACTTCACCCATACAGGCTCTTTTAGCCTGTCCTAGCTGAATTCTTCAATATGTAATCTTCACTATGGCTGCCTGCCTGCCCTCAATTTAGCCTGTGATATAATCCAGTCAGTCACCTATACTTTCCTAGTTTCTAAAAATTTTATTTTCAAAAGTGACCTAGAACTCGAGTTCAATCCATAGTCTCCAGAAATTGAAGGCAACTGAGCTTCTTCTTAATCTTGTCTGGCCTTGGGAGTGGCAAATGCCAAAAATAAAGATATTTTATTTTTGTATCCTGGAAGGGTACCATTTCTTCAAGGGGAGATTGGGATAAAAGAGAGACAGCTTTGTTGTCAGAAATGATTTACTCCTTCCTAAGATTTTGTCCTCATTAATTTTCTTAAAGCTGCCTGTCAGTTGATTAAAAGCTGCTTCCGCTGCAATTATCTTAAAGTTGACTTCTGAGATGTGGTACAAAGCTTCTATCCTCAAAAAGTTCCTTTCTTCAGCACATTGTAGAAAAGGGGAGGGGGCATGGGCGAAGTCAGGGGTGTCTCTGATGTGATTTGTCAGAGAAGGGAGGGGGCAAGATAAAACTTAAAAATAACAGAGCTGCAGTCAGAGCCATTAGTTTAGGCAAATTTTTCCATGACAGATTCCTCCAATTCTCAAACTTTCCTCTATGGCCTTTTAGTAAAGTCTGTGCTGCATTTTACTATTTCAGCTCAACAACATTTTACTGAGCCCCTACCACGGGCCAGCTACTTTGCTCGGGCTGAAAAGACAGCCGTGAATAGATGAACCTGGTCCCTGCATGTGTGTTACTAACAGGCTGACTTTTTTTTTTATTATTAAAGATTTATTTATTTATGCACACAAGAGCTGGGGTACAGGCCAGAGATGCGGGGAGGAATGAGAGGATTCACCAGAGACAGAGTGGGGAACAGAACACGCAGATCCACTGAAATACACTGCTGAGGGGAGCAGTGGGAGAGAAAGGAGAGGTCTGCTGCGCCCTGTGGGTTGCTCCCTGGCCAGCCCGGGATCAAACTTGTGCTGCAGAGGCCGTGGATTGCTTCATAGTGCGGAACTTAACCCCTTGCCCCACCAGGGAGGCCCCAATAGGTTGACTTTTTGATTGGCCTTTTCACCCCTGTATCCCCAGGCTCCACTGTGCTTTGCACATAGCAAACACTTGGCATTTTCCCAGAATGTGTATCACTTTGAAACCTTGTGTACCGTATATTTCCTACCCACAGGTGAACAAATACCTCTGCTTGGCACCTCCATCAGTGTGCCTAGCCTGTTGCCCAGTAAATAGTACTTGAAGGAAAGTTTTTTAATAAGATAATCCTGAAAATCAGGACTGTCCTATAAGTCTGCCTGGTGTCAGTGAGTCCTCAGGTTTCTTGCTGCAGCACTGAAACAGGGTGAGAGATTCTTAGTGAAGAATTTCAAAAGTGAACGGCAAAACATTTAGGGTGCCCTCCCCCCAGCCCAAGAATTTGTAGGAGAATCAATTCTTGCATTTGTAGAAGCTGAAAGTAGGAACTTTCGCCTTCCCAAAACTATGGATCATCTATTGAAAGACTGTTATCCTAGGTGAATATCTACAACAGCTTCATTTGGCTGTCCTTTGACATTTAGAGAGCCAAGGAAGTTTGAGAAATTGTGCTCAGAGATGTGGGAATATGGGGAAGTGATCATTTGAATTTTGAGGGCCTGAAGTGCCTGCATACTCCATCCAGCACAGAAGTAAATCCCTCAGCTGAATTAATCTCTGTTTTGATCCTAATGGCCAGGAATGACCTTTGGAAAGCATTAGGCCAATTGAAAAACAAAAATCTTGTCCTCTGACTCTCCTTGGGATCTCTTTGAGCAAGATAAATGAATATGACAAAATTTATAGTTCTCAACAGGTTGCAGGAATTTGGCTCAAAATGACTGCAAGGCAGCCAATTATCAAATGAACTCCAAAGGGTTACAAAAAGGAGTTAATTTGCTCTTCTTGTTGTGGGAGGTTTGGTTTGCATGCGTGATCTAGGCAGAGTTGTTCCTGTTGCAGTTGAATAACGGGGAGAGTGAGGTGACTTGATATTCTGATTCTTGTTTTAAAATATAACCACTTTAAAACTTACATCAACATTCTATGAGCTTTAAACTCCAAAGTAGAAGATAAAGAGACTTGGAGACAGTGAAAGAGTTTGTGAAAAACCATCAGATTATCCTAGGAATGAAGGAACTAATAATTCATGAATCTAAGCAAATCAGCAGCTTGAAAGAAGATGATTGTAGAGTCCCTCCGGTGCCTGCTCTGGGAGTGTGCATTTCTCAGTCTGTGACAAGATGTGTAGCCATCCATTCCAGTAAAAAGGTCAGCTGTCTCTTAGTATCTGCCTTTCATTGATTTTTCCCTGTTCCCAGAGAGCTGATTCTTTTCTAGTATCCGACCCTCTCTAACAGCTTAAACGCCTCCCGTGATTCCCATCGCTACCCGGAAGGCGTACCTCCACACATTTCCCTTCTTCCTCAAAGCACCTGGGTTGCGTTTTCTCCCGTGGTCCTGCCAACCTCAGATTCCAAGTGTCCCCTGCCTCCACCTGGCTTCCATAGTCTTAGTTACAACAAGGAATGTCTGCTGGCTGCTCTCGGCCTCTTGTCACCAAGACCGGGTTCCAGCCTTATAAATGATATGCTCCAATCTAAACAAGAGAACCACAAAATTTTTTCTTTTAGCTTCTTATCTGACTGATCTGAGCATTGCCGTTTGCTGCTTGGACTAATGGCTTGAGCTTTATTGACACGAGATGGAAAAGAAGCTTCTTGTTGAGGGCAACAATACTTTTTTTGCTCTAAATTTTAAAAGGATGGAGAGGAAGGTTTCCCACTGAGCTCCTCTGGTTGCCTCTCATTCTTTTTCTGTCTGTCTTTGAACAAGAAACAAGACTCCTTTGATTTTGATCTGAGAACTGTTTTCTTTTGCTCCTGCTTCCTATTAGAGCTTGAGGGACGGAAGGGTAAGCAGTACAAGAGATTGTCTTGGCCCCCAGAGGTGGAGGAATCATTATCTTCTCCCACTCCCTTAGCACCATAAAGATCTTGGTGACCTGACTCACTCCCTATTGACGTGCTAAGACTGCACTGAATCTAGAAAATGTTTTCCTTCTAGCATATTGATTCCAATTCCCTTCATAGATGTTAGACAGAAATGAGAAGTTTGCCTTGGGGAGGGGGGTTGCTGTCAGCATTTGTCATATACCAAGGAACAGCTGCAG
Source organism: Talpa occidentalis (assembly GCF_014898055.3). NCBI lineage: Eukaryota > Metazoa > Chordata > Mammalia > Eulipotyphla > Talpidae > Talpa > Talpa occidentalis. Next base: position 5,311,036 of record NW_023603184.1, read on the forward strand.
CGGAGACAGGTGAAGCCAGGGTTCTGCAAACATGAATCAGCAGCTGGGTTTTATATCCAACCCTGCAAAGGGTCTGCAGGTTCTGATAATCCTCCTCCCGCACAATGGAATTTGGTGCTGTAGCTTTATGGGGTGTCACTTCTGTCAGAAAGCAAGAGGGATTTGGGGCAGGGCCATCCAGCTTTGTCCTTAATATCCCATGATGCGCTTCAGGGCGCCTGACTAGTATAAAGGAAACCTTTACTTGGGATACATTTGGGGTGCCTCTATGTGAAGGCCAGAGTGGTCCTTTACCCCATCTCTTCTTGCCTGCGCTGATGAACTTTGGGCTCACAGAGCCAGTCTCCACTGAAATCTGTGAGGAGGCTCACAGATCTCCCAGTCACTGAGTTGAAAAGACGAAAACCATAAACGGTTAGGAGGTAGACGGAGCTCGAGAACCATCTGTCAACAGCGGGGAACTTGCTGCCTAGGTATTCTCTCATCTCTGGGACTGATTGTATCCAGTATTTCCCCTCAGTGAGGTGCTTTGAGGGCTATCAAACCCCCACTGGAAAAAGGAGTGGAAACTGCACCCCTTGGGGTGGGGGTTGTTTCACAGTGGGCCTCATTTTTTATTCCTCCAGGATGCTTTCGTTTCAAGCATATGTGAAATAACTATTTGACCAGGTGACCTTCACAATCTGTAAATCAGCACTTAACCACCCCACCCCATCCTGTACCTTTTGCCCTCATCTCCCTCTGCTGGCCCCCACATTAAAGTGATAGAAGCAAGTGCTTATCAGGGATCCTGGAGGCTGCTGATCTTCACGTGGCATTTTCTGGCTTTCTGCCACAAAGCAGGATTTAGCCTAATACCCAAACATTGGAGGAGATGGGCACTGGGGAGCTGCCCTTTCAACACTGTTTGAGGACTGGTAGGGGGCGGGGGCTGCCATAGCCAAAGGACAAATCGATGCCCCATGACTCCTTAGCCATGAGGTTGTGAATATCTGTGCAGCAAGACCTGAAGGGTCTCCATCTTTAATTACTTCTCTGCAATCCCTCTGACCTTGTCTCACCTAAGCTGGGTCATCCATCATACTGGCGTTTTGAAGGCTTTGTCCCCAAAGTGAGTTCCTATACTTAGAAGCAAACTGATAGTATTTGCTTGTTAATCTCTCTGCAGCAAGAGTATAAAAGTAAATTTGTGAGACATGTGAAAGGCTTATTTGCTTCTTTCTTGGTCTGGAACATTTCTAGAAAAGAGTTTATTCATTCCTTTGAGACCATGTCAAAAAACTCAGCACAACCTTCAAGCATCTGATTTACTAATCTTATTATCTTCCTTGTTGGAAGGTTGCTTTCGCTAGCACTTTGCCCGCTCCCTGCAATTATGGACGACTGTGACTTTAGGGGAGATTGTTGTAAGGTCCATGCAGAGCTCTCACAGGCCAAAACCAAGGCTCCCTTATCCAGCACACTGAAATTAACACCCATCCCGTCTTAACTCTGGGTATATCCCACTCACACCACCATCTGGTCTTTGGGAGAAGGAAAGTTAAACAGATGAAGTGATCCCAGCCACATTATCTGAGCACAACCACTTTGTCCTTTCAATGTGTCTACCAAGTCATATTGAACTGTGTAGCCTGTAGGTTGAACAGAAACCACTAGTAATCTTCTGAGAAGATGAAAGCCTCTGTGGAAAGGAAGAAGGCACCATACCCCATCCCTGATTTGAAGAAAGTGAGTTGACTAGGTGCAGAGGGAAAGTGGTATTTCTGTCTCCCTGGATAGTTAGCCAGTGAAACTGGTGGAGAGTAGCAGCCGTGAATTTGGTCAAGGCTCCTGGCAGGTATGTATACATGCAAAGAAGAGATGATCCAGAAGTCAAGCAACCATGTTTTAGATGACTGGTTTAGAAATTCATAGAATGCATTGGGCTTTTGGTTAGTAGTCTCCTCAGTTAAAACAAAGACTTAGGGAGCCCTGACTGCTATCACATTTAGATGTGAGTCAGACAGAAGAAGGCATGGGAGGCTCTGAATGCAGCAGCCACGGAGTAGTGAGCCGTCTGCCTTAAAACAATTCCGTATGTGTAGGACACAGCATCCTGAGGGCCATAGCGGGCCTTCTGGCAGTGTGTATGAGCCCGCCTGGGCACCGTTGCTCAGCACCTCAAAACCTGGAGGGTGGTTCACAGTGCATCCTGCACGCCGACGTGTTGAGCAAGTGTGCTGCTGCCTTCTCCATTCCAGAGATGGTCCCAGAGCAGGCCTCTCAGGCAGATGCCCAAGTATGCCAACAGTGTCCTCAAATCCAGGGCTTTCAGAGATGCAATGGGTTTGATTGGAGTGGCTCCTTAGCTCAAGTTTTCCTTTTTTTTCCTCAAGTCTCAGCACGATAACCAGAAAAATAATTATACCACCCTAATTTCCCTTTTTAATATTATTCTCTAAATCACATTCTTGTTCTCGGTTTGTTTTGTTTTTTTTTTTTTTCTTAATTCTTCAAGAAGGTAAAGGCAGATAAGCTCATCCTTGTTTTATTGACTTAAATCTAAGGAGGCTAAAAGGGAAAAAAAAAAGCATTGAATAGATAAGTTCTACCATATAGATTCTCGGCTGTGTGTCCTTTTCATAGCCCTGATGACCTTTTTGAAAGCCCCAGATGCAGTTCCTAGTAATAACAACAGTTACCATCTACGATTTGGGACCATTGCAGTTATTTTATATACATCATTTCTTTTAATCTCCCCAATTATTTCAGTGTTTAGTGCTGTCTCTTTTTAAAGTGGGATCTAGAGAAGTTATGCAGTAACATCAGGACTTAAATCCAGGTCTTCTAACTCAAGAGTCCATGTTCATCTTCCACTGCCATGCCCCTACCTCTGGCTGATGTGGCTTCTGGAGCATGTGTAGGTCAGACTCGGAGGTTCTCTTTCACCTTCAGGCCAAACCCTTGGCTTAGCTAAGCTGCCCCCTGAGAAAATAGTAGCTTTGGAAAGCTGTAGACTGTTGAAAAGAGACACTGTCTCTGCCTTGGAGAAATGGAAATTATCTATTAAATGGCGATTTATATAAGCTAGAAAGAAATCCTGTACCTGTGTGTTCGAGTTTCCCCTCTGCCCTGCTTCCTACATCTTATTGCACCTTTTAGGTTTCCTTAACAATAGCAGTTTTAACATTGCTTTTAATTAGATGAATTAAGAATGTTCTCTGATGTTATCACCCCCTCCCGCCCCCCTATCACCTTCAGTTCCCCCATTGCTGTGAGTGCTGTGATTTCCATGGTAACAGGACTACCATCTGAGCTTGGCTTTCACTGGTTAGTCTGGCCAGAGAAAAGTTAAGGGCAGTTCTTCCTGGTGACCTGGGCACTGCATGGGGCTTTCCAAAGGGTGACTTAAATGCAGTGAAGTGAGAAGTGCTAAAAGGCTTTAAGGAGAACGCAGCTAAGCTTCATGCAGAAAAATCCAAGGGCACCCCAAGACCTAGCCCTTAGGTCTCTTAGTAAGAGGGCCCACCTCCCCTTTGCTACCCCAAGCTCTGAAGTACATGTTGAAAGTCATTCCATTCTCAGCCTAACCATCTCCTTTCCTCCCTGCGGTTAACTTGCTTCAGGCCATAGAAGGAATTTAATTTCTCCTTGTATTTTGTTATTCTTGGTAACATATTGTTTCTCTTATTTCTCCTCTTCCCTCTTTCTCTCCCACCCAGAGAGTTTTCAACGTCCTTTACCCCATGCCTGCGGACCAGCGGAGACACGTCAGCATCAACTCTGCCCGCTGGCTGCCAGAGCCAGGGCTCGGCCTGGCCTATGGTACCAACAAAGGAGACCTAGTGATCTGCCGCCCAGAGTGAGTGGTACAAGGCTGGTGAAGGGGCTGGGCAGGTACTCAGGCAGAAGACCGGAGTGATTAGCATTCACCATGAATGTGGTAACCCTGCTAGAGCCTCCTCAGCATCGCTCCTCATGGGGCCCTTTTCACTTAGGGGATGGTGGGGGTAGCTCTCTCTGCCAGATAGCTTCAAAAGTTCCATTTAGTTACTATGTCTTTTTAAACTTAAGGCAGTATTTTTTCCCTTTCTTTTCCCTTGTTCTCTGGTCTCCTAGTGATAGTAAAGTTTCCCTGCAGGCAAAAGCATAGAAATCAAAGATGCTTTTCTAAACCCTTTTTGAAAAATTCAACAGGTGGTCTTGGGTTTGTGTAAATGTCATTGACATCAACTTAAGAAATAAAATGGGAAACAGTATTGTTAAACCCTGATTTGTCATGCAGCCGATCTCTAGCAGCCTGGCTCTGTCTGTGTCCTGCCTGTTTTCCTTTCTCCTTGGGGCTCTGGCTTATAATAGTGAAGACAGATTGAAAAGCTCAATTTTATTTATTTGTTTAGGATTTATTTATTTATACAAGCACTGGGTACAGTCAGAAGCGCGGGAGGATGAGAGAATTCACCAGAGCAGGGAGCAGAGCAGGCAGAAGGACCGAAGTACACTGCTGAGGGGAGCAGCGGGCGGCAGGAGAGGTCTGCGCGCCATGCGGGACCTTCCTCCAGTGGCCGGGGAGCAGCCGGGGATTGAACCAGCACTGCAGAGGCTGCGGGCAGCTTCACAACCCAGCACTCAACCGCTGTGCCACCGGGGAGGCCCAAAAAGCTCAATTTTAAATCAAAATGATTATTCTCTGGTCTTAAAGTAGGAGGTGGGAGGGCTCAGAAGACTAAAGCATTTCTGTCTTAAGTCCTGATGACACCCCTTCTTCTTCCTCTGACTTTTCGCAGGATAGGGGTCTATCCAGGCATGCTTTCACTCAGGCCCCTGCGGCTCAGCCAGGGCTGTCATCAATTTCCAGACCCAGCCAGGTGGGGAGTGTGAAGCTCTATGCTTCACTTTGATCAGACTGATTGCTGCGTGGGTTGCTGCAGAGTTCCAGCTGACTAAATGCCACTTCTGCCTCCAGGCCATCCTGACACTAGCTCTGCACTTAGTGCAGTCCCCTCCAAGGGTATTCTGCAGCTCAGAGTACGGTGTGGTTGGTCTGGTAGTCTCTGGCTGTTGGGGGCGTCCACGTTGCCTTTTGATAAGGCCTTTGGTGATTTTTGCCTGGAGTACGTGTTTGGGTCAGTTCTTGTGAGCTGGTCGGTGAGCAGGGAATGATCCCTTGTCAGCCGAGTTAGGCTTGTGGCCCAGGAGAATGAAACCTGGTTCTAAGAGCAGCTCTTTTTTTCCATCTTGAATCCCTCCCCAAGAGAGGCAGCTGTCTGAGCCCGACCTCATCAAGCTGCTCTGGGAGCTGGGAAACTGCCTGGCTGTGCCCACACACTCTCTTTAGGGTCTGTGTCCAGCGAGCCTCTTTCACTAGCTCCTGTGCCTTCTCAGAACATAGCTTGTCCCTTTTCCCAGCTGTGCTACTGGTAGCCCAGGTGCTGGGTCTGTGAGTTGCTGCGTTAGGACAACACTGGCCAAGGATCAGTCTGTCTTGAAATGTTTTTCCCCAAAGCACATGAGACTAACTTCTTTAGGAATTCATATGAGGAATTCTAGTGGGCACCTTTTCCACAACTGACACACAACTCTGGGCCATCATTTCATGAACACTGTAGTTATAGGCCTTCCTCAGCACGGTGGACTTGTCTATGACTCCAGCCACTAACCTTTGTCCCACCCAAACGCCCAGCCCTGTCCCTTGCAGAAAGTGATGTGCTCTTACAGAGGCAGCATCTCTACCCCAGTTTGCATGGCCCCACAAAGGCTCTTATGTCTGAAACCCCAGCCTACATACGTGATGTGAGTCACGGACACCTCAGCCAAACATGAAGCTGGCTTTGGCCTCTATTTTCTCTTTTCTCCCCATATGTTGTCTTCAGCATCCAGAGTCTCAGCAGGCTTAAGCCATCTTGGGCTGCCTGGGGAGAACTCTCTCGCCCACCAGCAATTCAGGCCTCTTCCATGAGCACGATGGCACTAGCACTTGACGCAGCAAACAACATCCCATCACAGGCCCCACTGTGTTGGACTGAGAGAGAACTAGTTCAGCCTGCCTTTCTTTTTTTTGGTGATGCTGTTTCTCCTGATTTCTTGGGTCAGGTTGGGAAATGCCCCAAACCTTTGGACCAGATTTGTGGGGGTGCTTTGGGAATTAAGAATGATAGAACTTTGTCCCAAGTTGTTCAAAGCTTCTCCAGTTGCCAGTCGCCTTCAAGTCTAGATGTTTGTTTGTTTGTGGTTTTTTTGCTTTAGGCAGAGAAGACTATAAATAGTATACATGAAAGGAAGTTGAGATTCACCCAAGGCCTCCCACCAAAGCAATGACAGAATAAGGTTTCCTGACTTTACAACACAGCTTTTCCTCTTAGCTATTCTTAACCATTTTTTTAATCAAAAACCCTTTTAGAGGGGAGACAACCAAAAAAAAACATTTTAAAAATTCTGATGAAAGCGTTTTCTCTCCCAGAGAAAATGTATCTCAAGAGCACACATACACCATTTCATAACTCTCCTCAGAACTCAGGTAGAGAATGCAGCTCTAGATCACGTGAGGCAGTTAAGCAGGTCAGGTGACTGATGCAGTGGAAAATGAGAGAGGATAAGTGAGAACGTTTGCATCTTTTGAACAGTCTGTGATTGGTCTCTGGCCTAGAATGAGGAGAACAAATAAATGGGGAAGTAGGAGCTCAGGGTTGTTGTCTCTTCAGGAGGCAGCTGCCTAAGGCTTGCTGCCTGTCCCTGTGTGACGCAGCTCCCTGGCACACCCATTCCCAAGGGCACAGAATCCAGCCAGCCAGCTGGGCCAAGATTACAGCCCTTCCTCCAAAACAGGTGGTTGTCTGCCTTTGTCCCAAGCACAGGCAGCTGCACCTCATTTTGTGCTCTCAATCCTGCTCTTGATTTCTCCTCCATTGTCTTCTCTCAGCATTCTCTGTAAGCACAAAGACAGAGGTAACAAGCTCCTTAGGCATCTCTTAGTGGTACTGAAAACTTGACACTTGACAGTAGCAAAGGCTTAAGGAAATATTCCACCTTTCCAGGGAAAGAAATTCCCAGGACAGGTGAGGAGATGAACAGCCCCAGCAGAGCCATTATGGTGACTGAGAGCCCCATCGCTCCTCTTCTGTAATGAGGTGCACCTTCTTCCTTTGCTTTGTTTCCCTATCCACCACTCCTCCCAAGCTGCCACTGTGCCTCTGGCTGAACGCCAGCCCAGCCATCATCCCCACTGATAACCATAGTGGGTGTGAAGTACCAGATTGAGTCGAGCGGGTGCTTGCTCTCTTCTGGCTTTCTGGATCAGCTCTACAAAGAGTGGAGTGGTGTTGCTGGGAAGACCACTGCTTCTCAGGGTCCGTGCAGAAGAATTGAAAGACTCATGTCAGAAGCAAAATCGGCTGGGATTGTGGGGCATCTGGCCCTTTGGCTAAATGTAGGGCTCCTGCTAAGGCCCCACCTCTGTCCCTTAACAGGGAGCTACTGCTGTAAACAGTGATTATAATCAAGCATCTTTGACCAAGGAGGGGAGAAGCACGCCTCTGAATCAAAAGGGGAGCCACAGAGACTATCTTTCAGGCTGTCCCCAAGAGCCAGGTGCCAACCATTCCTGGCATCACAGAGACTGGGGACTGTGCGGGTATTCTTGGAAACAGGCCTTCTTTCCAAGGAGACAGCCTATGGTCCAAGCCTCTGCAGCCAAGAAACTGATAGAGGAAAGAAGAATGTTCTCCAAAGGAATATCCCCTAGAAGTTGGGAAGTTCAGAGCAAGAATTCTGTGTAAAAGTGTTGTCATCACCGGAGGCCAGGTTGACTCTTAGCTGTGCTGTGTTCAGGGTGTCCTGAAGGTCCCACCACCAGGGAGCCCAGAAACACAGCTTGCAGCTGCTGCTGAAGGGAGCCAGATGTTGAGCGAATAGGTTGATCATGCTTGGCCTTCCCACTCTTCATCCTTTTGTATGTTTGTTCTAGGTTCTTCCTGGAAGCTAGACAAACAGTGACTCATTCATGCTCACTAAGACCCAAGGAGGAAGGAGAGGCTTGGAGCCATTCTTTAGCACAGAGATCAGTGATTTGGGGTATCAAAGGCTAAGTGTTTCCCAGATACCCAGAGAGGGTGTCTCCAACTGTTCTTGGTACAGTGCCAGAATTTCAACCAGATTCAGAAGCTTGTAGTAGTCTAGATGCTCTGACCACAGAAAGTGAAACAAATGAGAACTAGAGGCAGACTTGTTGGTGAGGGGCAGAAAGAGGGGGGGGGGGAATGAGGGTGCGTCTTATAGCACAGCTGAACCAGCCTCCACAGCCCCGTTCTGTTTGGTAGTTGGCACTGTCAGCAAATGGCCAGAATTTACAGCTCCTAGCTTCCGACATTGCTGCTGATGGAAAGTGTTTCAGGCGACCCTGTGGCTGTCAGTGCTGACAGTCCCAGGTCAAAGAGTGGGCACTGGGGCAGCCACTGCTATGATAGGAAGGAAGGTTCCTGGCCCCACGGTACATGGCTTGGTGTAGGTTCAGTGGGAAGTTTGTCGTCACTAACCAACCCTGGCTAGCAAGAATTACAGAGGAAGGATTTGGCAAGAACCCACGTGGTATTGCCACCTGTCAATAAATCCTGACAAGTTTGTAAATCAGAGGCTCCCTGGCATCTGGCTTCATGTGGGGCCCCATGCAACCAGAACTGACTCATCACAACTTGCAGTAAGGACTTAGTTTCTGCAAGCCTTTGCCGTTGACTTCCGGCTGCTAGACCCTTCCTTAATGTGACCTCCTCTCCTGCTTGCCCTCCACTGCCCCTTTTGTTCTCAGTCAAAAACAGCTCAGTGTTTGGAAGGTGTAAAGGAGCTGGAACGGGAAAGCACTTTTGTTTGCCTGTGGCCCTTCCCCTTCAAAGATATTAGTGTGCCCTCAGGTGCAGCCTGATACCCAGAATCATAGTGACCTTCTCAAGACAGATTTGGGGGGCTCGGTGTGGAGGCCGCTTTGCTTTCTCCTACAGTAGCACATCCTCCTGATGCAGTCCTCCCCCCTGCCAGCCTTGTCAGGTCTGCCCTACATCATCCTTGGGCTTCAGAAGGAGGCACTCACATTTTCCTGGTCCGTCTTACAGCCCGTTGACCGTTTGTTCTTTGCTGCCGTTCTCTTGCCGCGGCAGAGTGGCTGGGCCTCTCAGTTAGAAGGCTGGCTTTTGCTGGAGCTTGTCTTAGACTACTTGGACTACTCAGAAAACTACAGATTGTGGGGCTTAACAGAAGTTTATTTCTCTGGAGACTAGAGTCCTAGCAGGTGCCAGCGTAGTCAGGTTCTGGTGGAGACCCGTGGCTTGCCGATGGCACCCGCTCACTGTGTCCTCTCATGGTGAACAAGAAGGGTTTCTCACCCTCCCCTTAGAAGGCCACAATCCTATTCAGTCAGGGCCCTGCTCTTAGGATCTCCTAAATACCCTATCTTCAGTTAGACACATTGGGGTACAAGGTTTCCACATACAAGTTTGGGGTGTAGGGAGAGCAACTGAGCCCATAACAGCTCTTCCAGCCCGTACCCATCCTGTTCAGGCACAGAGTCTGCTGTTTTGAGTATCGCTTAGACCTCTACATGGAGAGTGGGGTTGCAATCAGAGGACTCGGAAATACCTCTTCCCCAATTCCTGCCCCGCTTCCCCACCAGGACCCCACCCTCAACCATAATGACTGGCTCTAGGTAGCACCCTTCCAGGCCTGAATCTTACAGAGGCGCTGTCTTGTGTTTAATGACCCATCACTGGCAGCCAGGATCGCCACCTGAGGTGACAGATCAGTACAGAAAGATGCAAGGCCATCGCTTCCCTTCTGGTCACTGTGCGTGGGAGCGCTCGGCAGCCTAGAACACAACAGGTGGAAACACTTCTCTGCCACCGGCAGACCAGCCACGTCTTTCCTTCCTAGCCCCAAAAGAAGTTGTGAGCACTGCAAGGGCATCTTCACCTCTGGGGCACTTTCCAGTTGTTTGTCCAGCCTACCCTGGCGAAGGAGACCTGGGCTGTCCTGACTCAGGGCTTTTTCCTGGTGAGACTTAGGAGGTCCAGGCAAATTAAGATTGTGAAGGTACCCTTGTTTTCGCTCCTCCCCCACCTGCCATGGCAGCAGGCAAGATCCTGTGGTGAGTGAGAACCCGCGCTCTGTCTGAAGCCTCTTCTGAGCAGTCAGCATAGCATACCTTCAGGCAGGCTCCCCAGGGCCTCTCAGGTGCCATCTCAGCCCCTTTCTCTGTCTGCAGAACACTCAGAACCTCTGCCTGCTCCTAGTGTGGCTGTCTCTTAGCGCTCTTGTAATCCCAAGGAGGCATCAGTCAGGTTTTGTCTGGGGGATGAAAAATGCTAAAACCGCCTTAGTGCACCATAGGCTCTTGGGCTGTTGGGGATTTGGCTGAACTGCTCCAGCACTGAGCATCCCCATGAAGGGGCCCCTCTAATCACCTCAGCCCAGCCCCGGGAGAGAGAAGGACAGTTACCAAATTACAGTCCCCAAAACGCAGACATCATGAGGCATCCTCACCACTCCCTCTCTCATGCCTTTCTCGTCCTCCTTCAACTCATTTTCAGGGCTTTAAACTCCGGTGTGGAGTACTACTGGGACCAGCTGAACGAGACCGTCTTCACTGTCCACTCCAGCAGCCGGAGCAGTGAAAGGCCTGGGTGAGTTTTCAAAGGAGGCACAGCTGACTGGGGCCTGTCCCTTCCTCCCGCTCTGATGGGTGCTCGAGCAGTGCCCTCAGACTGGCTCCAGGCTCTCTCAGTACCCCCTCAGCCAGAGCAGTGACCTTCCACCTGCTTTGTTCCATGACTCAGAGACCGAGACCTCTGCTCTCAGACTCCTTCTAGAACACCCCTGGCCCTCTTCCCTCTCAACCATGGTGTCTGGGCACCCTGGGGTGAGGAGAGAAGACAGAACTTGGAGAGTGAAACTGTCTTAGGAGCCATGCTCAGGGAGACTCTGTGGACCATCTTCCAGATGACTGGGACCCCAGGGACCACACTGTCCAGACCTGCAGCCGGGGACCCACCCATGGCCAGCTAGAGAGTAGGCCCCTGGTGCTCGTCCTATCACTTAATTTATCAATGAGATATTTATTAATTTTAAGAAAATGAAGTGCTGGCCGGGCCAGGTAAACCCAAGGCAGTCAGTGCTTCCTAGAGGACTCGCAAGGCAGGGCACAACGGGAGGAATAGTCCCCATAAGTAGCCAGAAATAGGAGTGGCTGGTGACTGTCTCAGAAGTCCTGGGCTCCCTCTGCTGCCAGCTCTAGCTATCCCAAGAGTCAATGCCTGCAAAATGCCCAAGGAAAGGGGTGTTAGCCTTAGGCCTGGGCTTGCTCACAGGGCAGCTTGTGCTCCCTCCCTGCCGGCTCTGTCTGCAGAAGGCACTGAAGGAAGCTGTCAGCACAGCTCATCAGAGTTCTGGTGTTACCGCTCCTCAGTGTTTTGGCCAAAATCAAGTGTAGAGTTCCTGCGCTTTTCCTCTAAATGGAAATCCAGTGGAAGTTTAGGACTTTTTTTTTTTTAAAGATTTATTTTTATTTATTTATACAAGCACTGGGGACAGTCAGAAGCGCGGGAGGGTGAGAGAATTCACCAGAGCCAGAACGGGGAGCAGAGCAGGCAGAAGGACCGAAGTACACTGCTGAGGGGAGCAGCGGGCGGCAGGAGAGGTCTGCGCGCCATGTAGAATCCTCCTCCTGTGGCCGGGGAGCAGCCGGGGATCGAACTGGCGCTGCAGAGGCTGCAGGCAGCTTCACAACCCAGAGCTCAACCGCTGCGCCACCGGGGAGGCCCAAGTTTAGGACTTTAAACTGGAATCTTCTCAGCATGTGGTTGGAAGGAAGGAGAAGTAAAGAGAGAAAGATCATCTTCCACTGCTCCCCCTTTGTCCCATAGAGCTCAGCGAGTGGCTTCCTGGATCTTACAAATAAGAGCCCTCTAAGCTCAGCCATGTGCACCTCCCCAGATGCCCTCTCTGCTGAAGGGACTGAACCAGCTGGGCTTCCAGAAATGATGGTTCTGCGGCTCCTCTTGTTAGCCCAGAGGACTGACCAGTCTGGCCAAGAAGGAATGCAGACGCATTGACTGCCATGGCCGGCGGGGGCACTGTGGGAGCATAGGGCCCCTCCTCAGCCTGTAGGCCCTGGTCCAGGCTGTGCCCTGTGGGTCAGCGTGGAGCTGTTGGAGCTCAAGGGGTGCTGTCCTGCCTGACTGCCCTCTCCGTTTCTCTCCCTAGAACCAGCAGAGCTACATGGAGGACAGACAGAGACATGGGTCTGATGAATGCAATTGGGCTGCAGCCCCGGAACCCCACCACCTCAGTAACATCTCAGGGCACCCAGACTCTGGCCCTTCAGCTGCAGAATGCCGAAACACAGACGGAAAGGGAGATGCAGGAGCCAGGGGCGGCAGCTTCAGGGCCTGGCGAAGGTGGGAGCCTTGTGTCGATTGTAGCTGGGGGAGCTAGGGCAAATCTTTCCTCCCGCCCCTGCCCTCCCCTCCCGCCCCCGCCAGGAGACAGCCTGAGGCTCCAGGCCATCCTCCAAACAGGTGGTGCCGAGGGAGTCCTCCCATGTCTGGGCAGTGTCAACCTGGTGGCATTAAGAGCTCTCACAGGCAGGGACACTGTTGTCCTCATGCTCGGTCAGCTGCTCTGATAAACTTTGCCAAGCTCCCAAGTACGCTGACCTCCCCTGCCGCTAAAACTCGGAGGAGCCAGGCTGTTCCTCTAAGGAGAGAGCACAGAAAGTACTCACCACGGAAAAGCCTGAGAGTCCCTGCTGCAAACTCTCGCTCTAGACACATGCACCCCAGGCCTCGTGCTTCCGGGTCCACCCCACAAGGTAGCTTGTCTTCCCCCCTGCAAGGCTGGTGGTTTGGGGCCGGCTGCCGTAAGGCCCTCTTGTGCTCCTATTGACCCCATGGTTGGCTGCTGTTTTGGCTGCAGCCTGGCACACCGTCAGCCTCTTCTCTCACCTATTCAGGTGTGGCTGGGCAGCCTCTGCCTGGGCTCTCTGCACTGGCCTCACACTTCTAAGAGTCATTTAGCACTTCCCAGCAGGAGAGCCCGCGCGTCTGTCGGTAGGTAGTAGCGGCGGCCCCGCTGTAGTGACAGGCTCCGTCACTCTCCTTACCCCGGTCCCAGCTTCTAGCAAGGCAGCGTCTGATAGACCTGCATTTTCTAGGTCTGTGTTGGGCCATTTTCTCCGAAGAGCCAGCCCTCGAGAGAAGGCGCAGTGCGCATCAGGCAGAGGGTAACAGATTCCCCTGAAGACTCCCCTGTCACCTCCATAGCACAGTTTGCTCTCCTGCAGTCCCCTCACAGGCCACTGTCCCTCTTGCTGCCATGAACTGAAATTTTTAAAAGCCAAATCCCTGTTTAGTCTGTGGCCTAGGCCACCTGCTACATCTGCGGCCCATAGCTCTTTGTTGGCATGGACTACGTGCTGGCTACAGCTGCCAGTGGCAGCTTCGGGCCTCAGGGAGGAGTTGAAAGCTCCTCCAGCCATCCCCAGGTGCAAGTCTCTTAGGCAGACATCTTAGTCCTGAGCAGCCCAGGATGGGTTCCAGGAACTCTTGGAGCTGCTGGGTTTTGAGTAGAGGATGGACTTAACCCAGAACTCAATGGATCGGAGCTGATTAGAGTGGTAGTAGCAGGAGCCTGAAGACTTGGTGCAGAGAGATGAGAAGCAGGAAGACCAGTTAGGAAATAGGACCTATGAGAGGTGCCACAACTGGAGCCACGTGGTAGGCGAGGGCACCAGGCCTCTCTGGGCCTGGCAGTGGCAGCTGCCTGTGGGTCCCAAGGCCACCCTGCCCTGCCCCTAGAAGTGATCTCAGTAAAAAGAGCAGATAGTTCACAAGGCACAGAGCCCAGCACGGTGAGCTGCAATGCCAGCAGGCCTCAGGCCAGCCCCGCTGCACAGCCCAGAGGCTGGGGAAGCCCTCTGGGCATAGAGCTCCTGGAAAGCCGTGGGAGTGGCGGTGAGTGCGGGGAAGTCTCTGGGGCCTCCCCAGGCTGTCCTTTTGGCTCACTGGGCAGAAGCCACGCTGACACCAAGGCCCTCTGTTGCCCTGTCCTCTTACCCTCCGCCCCATTTTTTCCCTGGGAGAAATACTCAGCCCCTCAGAGTCTCTTTCCTTCTGTCTGGGAGTTGATGCTGAGCTGCCTGAGAGGGAAGTGTGGAAGGGCAGCTGCCTTGAGGGATCTGGGATAGGGGCAGGAGGTGGAAGGGCAGTGCAGGGAGAACTCTCACTGTGCCCCCTGGAGGGTCCTTCAGTGCCACTAAGCCATGGAACTGGCTGGCCCCAGAAATCTGCTCAAACACATGAGCAGAGAGAGGCGGCTAGGTGGGGAGGGAGCAAAGAGAGTCCTGGAAAAATGACCATTGACAACAAGTAACAACCCCCGCCCCCCTACACACACACACACACACACACACACACACACACGCACCCCCAGCCCCAGAAACACCTCACCTTCAAGGCCCCCAAACTGCAAAATCCTAAGCTGGTCAGCAAGAGGCCAGAGGAGGCAAATTAGCAGTTGAGCAGGGCCAGCCTGGCAGCCTTGCTCCTGGCTGCCCACGGGCTTGGCCTGCATTTCAGCTGCCGGGGAAAGGTCCCTCAGCATCGATCTCCACTCTGCACCCCGCTGACTGAGTGCCCGCGTGTGCCAGGCGCTTGACCGGCTTTCTCTTGGGCTCTGCCCGGCGCTGTGCAAGCCGCGTGTCTCCATCCCTCTCCCCCACATTAGGAAACTGAGGAATGTGGACGTGAAGGCTCGAACCGAAGCCGCATCAGTTCCAGCCCAAGGGAATGCCAGGTCTCTGGGGAAGGACTGGTATCTCCTCTTCCTCCCTGGAATGCTGGCTCTGGCCCCGGGCCTGAGCAGCCGGCTGTCTCCAGGCCTAGATGAGGGTTCGGGCATCCAGCCCCAGGAGGCAGTATGTGGGCATCCACTTGGGGAAGTCGGTGAAGAGGACCGGGGGACAAACGCCTTCTGGGGAGACGTCCTCGAGGACTGCTAGGAAATAACTTGCAGACAGCACTGAGGAAAGACAGCACAGCTTGGCAGGGAAGCAGAACAGACCATTTGCCTTTGTGCCACACCCTGCAGGGGCCCCTCTTTTTCCAAAGACCCAGGTCACCCCAAATGGGGAGCAGGCAAAGAAAGCAAAGCCCTACCCCTCAGCCTCCTCGTCGTTTGGTGACTAACGTGCCACTGGCGCCAAAGCGGTTAATTAAAGCCACACAGCTGCCCATTCACCTGCCCTGCCTCCGGGCTGCGCAGCCCTGGCCCTGGCCCCCTCGCGCCTCCCGGGGGCCTCCATTTCCCAGTCGGTAAAACGGAAGTAGAAACTTTGATCATCCGGGGAGTCTGGTTTCATGTGTCTGATCATGATTCTCAGCATGAGCGAGTCAGGCCGCCTCTTGTTCCAGGTTTTAGCCTGATGTCCCCCAACTCCATCTAGAAGTTGCCCCTCCCCCACCCCTGCCCAGAGGCCCAGGCCAGCAGCTAATGCCCTCTCTGCTTCGCACCTTCTAGGTGAGGGCTCAGAGTACGGTGCGGGCGGGGAGGACGCGCTCAGCAGGATCCAGCGGCTGATGGCCGAAGGGGGCATGACGGCCGTGGTGCAGCGGGAGCAGAGCACCACCATGGCCTCCATGGGCGGCTTCGGCAACAACATCATCGTCAGCCACCGCATCCACCGCAGCTCCCAGACGGGCGCGGAGCCGGGCGCCGCCCGCGCTGCCTCGCCCCAGCCCTCCACCTCTCGGGGACTGCTGGAGCCCGGGCACCTGGCAGAGCGGGGCCTCAGCCCCCGGACAGCCTCCTGGGACCAGCCTGGGACCCCTGGGCGGGAGCCAGTCTTGCCCCCGTCTTCCCCGGTCCCTATTCCCGTCCCCCCTCCCAACACTGAGGAACCAACCCTACCCTGTGAGCTGACCGACAGCAGCCGCCTTCCTGACGGAGGTGGCAGCAGCAGGGGGGGTGCTGCAGGCCCCAGCGGGGAGCCACGGAACAGGTAGAGACAAACGTGTGCACTGGCGCCTCCCCTCGAACCGCTGAGCAGAAACGACCTCACAGCTGACTGGGAACCGAACACATGGAAGAGCTGCTGGCTGCATCAGGGAGCAGGAACAGGGTGGGGGGCCAAGAGGAATCAGTCAGCGGGTATGAGGCAGTCAGATGGGCAAGACTTGCCCCAGGGGACTAGAGCCTTCCAGGATCTGGTGCCCAGGGGAACCACACTGCTGTGCCCGGTGCGAATGGAGGAGCGCGTGGGTATCCCTGCCATGAAACCCCCCTTTCTCCTAGAGATGTGGCTCCAGGGACTCAGCCCTGGGCAGGGAACTCCAGAAGGGTGAACAGTCTTCCAGGTCTGGGCCAAATCATCCTTGACAGTGGCCAATGGGGCAGCTTTGCCCTGTCCACCTGTGGCCTGAGCAAAGCCACTAGAAGCCCAAGAGCAGGAGAGGTAGCCTGGCTCCCAGAAACCACCTCCATCTCTGAGCCTGCCAGAGCTTCAGCCTCTGTGTACCATCTTACCACGGGGACCCCAGTCAGGGGCCAGGCCAGGCTCCCAGATGCCCAAGGACAGGGACTTCCTGCACTTACTAAGGGGGACAACCCTGGTGTGAAGGGGACAGACAGCCCGCTTGCCTGATACAAGTGTGGGGTCAAGAAACGGTGGGCAGGTCCTCACTCAGGAGTGGGGGGTGTATGCTGGCCAGCCCCTGGGGCTTGTCTACCAGTCTCCTCTCCGCCCCACCCCCAGGCCCTCGGAGCAGCACCTGTGGGTGACAGTATTACCTGAGCCTAGGCCAAAGCCAACCCAAGGCTGAGGGAGGGGATGAGACTCCGGGTCAGAATGTGAGGTCTTGGTCTGTGATTTAAGGTGTTGCATGTGGAATCTTGAACTGTACGTGTAGTTTCTAGTGGAGAAATCAAGGCTCTGATTATTTTGTTTTTAGTATGAAAATGTGATTTCTTTTCTGTTTGTAACTCATCATAGAAACATTGTGGTGGGAGGAGAGGGGATAGTCTGACTGCTAATGAGGGAAACACCAAAGATCTATATCATTAAAATGATGACATGCCCCTCACTAGGCTCGGCTCTGTTTGTGTCCAGGGAGGAGGGAGTGGGGGGGGGTGCCATCAAGCTGAACCAGGCACTGGCTGGGGCTGTGGTCTAGGTGGGGACGCCTCAGCGGAAGCCCCTCAGGTCAGGGCTGCCCCCTCTGCGTCTCGCCATGCTTCTCTGTCCTACCGCCTCCGTCCCTGGGGGCCTATTACAGGTCGGGGCGACCTTGAAAGTGATGGCTGGGTGGGTGGGAATGAAGAAGGCCATTCATCTCGAATGCTTCCTGCCCAGGATGATGGCCAAAAGCTGAATCGCCTCCAGTTCTGGGAAACCCCCCATACAGGGTGTCTGGGCGGGCTGGGGAGCACGGTCTTCCCTGCAAGCGTCCCCCAAAGACCATTTACCAGCTGCTCGACTCCACATCTCTCTACTTTGGGTCCTCTGTACAGTGGCTGAAGGACTTGCTCTATTCCTGGGCCGTGAGCCACTTCGGGTTTCAAGAAAGTGGGAGAAGGATTTTTGCCCCAACTCTAATGGGGGTGCGCAGGGACACCGGTCCCCCAGGGCTGGCTGCCAGTAATAAGTACTCGACTTGCTCTTTCGTGTGCCTCTATCCGCCCCAGGTGCCATGGGACAGGCAGAATTTAGCTTCTGCAACAGAGACAAAAAGATGGGCAAGTAATAGAAGAGGGAAGAGTTTCTGTAATTAGAAAAAAAAAATTTTCTAGAAAGTATAATGGCAGACTCGACTGAAAAACACATGCGCTTGTTTTGTGACCTTGGCAAACCACTTGCCTTTTTTCTACTTCGCTCTCCTCCCTTGTAGCGGGATGCAAGGCTTGTTCTGCAGGGCCCTTCGGGTGGCTTCCGGCTCTCTCCAGTCTTGAGTCTTTCGAACCCAGCTCTGCCGTGGCGAGGGCAGGCTCCCAAGGAGGTGGGCTCTGAGCTCTGGGCCTTGATGGCTGCAATTCCTGTCCTCCACCCCCCCGCCACGTGGCAGGAAGGACTCTCGCCATAAAACCATGTGCGAAGGACTCGATGTGTGTTACAGCTCAGTCATCACGGAAAAAGCCCTCTGAGGTGGGTACTGGTTTCACCCCAGACCACACGACTAACTGGTGGGGCCAGTTGCTTTAGAGGAAAGGGTATGAGAACTTGTGGATGAGATGATCCAAATTTGGCCTGGCCTGGCCTGGCCGGTACCGTCTCTGGCCAGGAATGGACCCAGCCCTACGTGTTGGGGGCCCCTGTCTTCACCTTCCGACCCCACATAGTCCCTTTCCTTAGAAAGCGCTGCCTGGGGGATAGAACCCCGCCCGTGTTAAAGGCTTTGCAGGCTATTTGCATGTCATGACAAGGGCCTGACAAGGGGGGGCGGGAGGGCAGAGGTGGGCGAGCTCAATTTGGAGAGGAGGGAGAAGGTTCAGACAAGTTCTGTGGATCCAACTGGCTCAAAAGCGAGCAGACTTAAAGCCCACGTCTCCTGGTTCCCAGCTTGGCTCTCCACAGTTCCACTGTGCGTTCTGGGGTCGGGGGCAGGAGGAAGCCGGAAACCCACCCCACTGGGGTTTCTGGAGAAACTGGAGCAGTCAAGTCTCAGCACTGCAGCTTCGCCTGAAGCACTCGAAGCAGCTAAGACATTTCTGGCTCCTGTGGCCTCCAGCCCTTGGTTTTGCTTGTTTGCTCACCTGACTTGTGCTTGGCCTCCTCGCCTGTGCCTCCCCCACCCCCACCCCCACCCCCACAGTTAAACCTTCCCAGCACCGCCCCGGAGGAGGCACGCAGCGGAGTGGAGCAGGTCCGGGCGGTCATCTAATGTCATGTGAGCGGAGTGTTTCCCCCTGTGAAGTGCGGGCAGAAACAACAGCGCTCCCTGCACCCCCGGTGGCGAGGACCCTGGGCGCCCAGGTCACCCCCATAGGGAACCGTGGCCTCCCTCGCCGGCCCAGCCGGCCGCGGCCCTGATGCTCAGACGCTCTGGGAACCCGCCCTGCTGGGGGTTCAGCACGGAGAGAGCCCCAAACCACGAGCCTGGCAGCGCTGGCATTTGCCGGCGTTCCCGCCCTTCTCTGGCAGCTCCTGACACCTCCACTGTGGTCCCCGCCTCCCCCCCACCCCCAAAATCCCCCGCCCAGCCCGAGGGGAAGGCGGAGAAGGAACGGGACTTGAGTTTACACTGAGAAGGAACTAACCGTCTTCAGGTGTTTTGCGCTCAGAGTTTGGGGTGACAGGCCTCCAGCCCCCGCGTGGCGGCGCGGGGGGCGCGGGGGGCGCGTCCGACCCGGGCCCCCCGGCAGCGGCCGCGGCCGAGGAAGGCGGAAGCGCGGAGCCGCGGGCGCGGGGCGGAGTCGGCGGACCCCGGGCGCGGGAGCTCTCCGAGGTGCTGAAGCCGCCCCGCGGCCGGCCCCGCGCGCGCCCCGGCCGGAGACTTTCAGGTGCTCCCGCGTCTCCAGCCAAGGCTCCGAGACCTCGAGAGACCAGCAGTTCGACCTCTGGGGTCCAGCTCCGGGCTTCGCCCCAGGTGACCTTGGACTTGCCCTCACAGGCTCTGCGCGCTCTCCGAGGCCGCGCTCACGGGCGGCCCGTCCCCCCGCGGAACTGAGAAAGCGGGTGCGCACCCCTTCCACGCCCCGGACAGCGGAAGCGGGGAGCCCGCTGGGGGAGGGGGCGGGCGGAGGGTGTGTGCGCTGGGGGGGCGCCTCTTCCTCTGGCCAACCACCGCGTTCTGCTCCGGTTCCTCCCGGGCCCCGACGGCGCGCCCCTTCTCGGGCTGCCGGGCCAGCCGCAGCCCCGAGGCTGGAAACTGCCGGAGCTCGGCCCTGGGCTCCGACTGAGCCGTGGAGAGTGTCCGCCCCCCCATAACCTCCTCTTGGGGTCAAACACTCGCGCCTCTACGGCCCAACCGAGAGCGGGGCGGGGCGGGAGCGACGTCCCGGGGGGCGCGAGTCCTCCCGGCCCGGGCCCGGGCGCCTGGTCAGGGCGGAGGCGGGGAGCGCAGCCAGACGGTGCTGCCAGCTCCTTCCCCAGCCCGCGAGGGGGCGCCGCGTCCCCATGACAACGCGGACACCCCACCCCACCCCACCCCCAGTCTCCCGGGAGGGCAGCGCCCCTCGCACTGCAGCCCCGGCGGCAGTGGGCGGCGGCCCCACGGTGCCCAGGTGGGAGCTGTCTGCCGTTCCCACGGAGGGGCGCTGGCAGCTGCGTCCCCGACGCCCCGGGGGGTGCCCCTCGCGCGCCCCGTTGGGTGGCCGGCCCGGGGAGGGTGGCGCGGCCCCTCCGGGATTGGCTGCTTCCCCGTGACATCACGCGGCTCGGGGAAAAGTGCGAGCGTGAGCGCGAGTCGGAGCCACAGCGCCGGGAGCTGCGGGCGGAGCAGGGGCCGCCCCTCGGCACCCGGTCCCCGCCCCCGGCCCGCGGACCGGCCACCCCCCCACGCCGGCCCGCCGGGCCGCCCACCCGTCCCCGCCGTCTGTCCCTGTCTGGTGCGAGGGGAGCGGGCGGAGGTGTCTGGTAAGTGGCTCCGCGGGCGCGCGGGGGCGGGGGACTCCTGGGAGGGAAGGCGCGGGGCTCCCGGACCCCCCGAGGCTCCCCGGAGGCGGGTCCGATGGGCTCAGCCCCGGGCTTGCTCAGGGCGGGCTGCGGCGCCGGGAGCCGCGGAGGGCCGGGAGGTGAGGGGCCCCGCCGGGGAAAGGCTCGGGGACTCTGCGAGCGCCTCCAGGTGCGCCCCGGGAGGGAACGGACATCGGAGGGTGTGTGCGCCCGCCCACAGCGCCAGGAGCCGGGGCAGCCGTCGGGGGCGGGACTCCAACCCTCCCTCGCGCGGCTCTGCAGGGCGCCGGGCTCCGGAGCCCCGAGGAGCCTTTTTCCCGCCCGTCTCCCCGCCCCCTGGCGCTGCCAGCCCACTCTGGCCCGTGGAGTCCTCCGCCGGCGACCTTGAACCCCGACGGGCAACACCCCTGCCCTCGCCCGGCACCCCTCCCCCACCCCGAGACTCCCCTCCCCGGCGGCCCCGGCTCGCCGCGGCGGTTCAGCGCCAAGATCCTCTTCGGAGGAGTCCGGCGCGGCGCCCGTGCCACGTTCCCGGCGCCCTTCTCCCTCCGGAGAGCTCCCGAGTCGCCTCTTCCACCCCGGGGGCGCACCCGGGACCACAGCCTTCCGGGAGTCCTCGAGCGAAAGCCTACCAAGCCAGGACCCACACCCCAAGCCACCCCCCAACCTCCACCCCCGCCCAGGCGTCCAGAGCTCGCGCTGGGGTCCTCCGGGAAAGGGTGGGGGGCGCTGGAGGATCCGGGAAGCTCGGTGCCCGGTGCCCACGCCCAGAGGCTGCAGTAACTGCGTGCTAGGGGCTTGGGGGAGGGCAGGACACTGGAGAGCCAGGGCCCTACCCACCAGGACAGAGATGGGGGGCGCCCCCAAATGGGCTGGCCCCTCCACACCAGTCCCAAAACGGACAAAACGGGGTGCCTGCACTGGCTGCTGGGGCAAAGGGTGCCTCTCCAGGGCCACGCAGGAGCAACGGGGTGCGGGGGAAGGTGGAATCTTAGACTCACCTGACCCAAGCCTGGGCTGGACCTCTTGGTTATGGGTTATGGGCCGTGCTGCCCACGGCCTCCCAGTGACACACGGGGCACCCGCGCCCAACAACGAGGAGCAGCGTGCACGCTGAACAGAGCTGGGTGTCCCATAAGGCCAAGTTGGGGGACTCAAGCAGCTGTCCCTCAACACAAGTCAGAGGCTAGGACTCGGCTCCTTGGCTGTGGGGGGAGAACACCAATGGGTGCTCTGCCAAGAAGAGTCCCCAAGGTCAGGGGACCTCTGAAGCCCACAGGGTCCTGTCCTCAACCCTTCCTGGCCCACAGGCGGGCGCCATCCCCCGCCCGCTCCTGGCCCGACCTCCCCTGTGCAGCCTCCTGGCAGGGTATTTGGAACGTGAGGGGCGATGGGTTCCTGGTGTCCACCCCGCATTTGTCCATGTACCCCAGCTCCCAGGTACGGGCACACCGACTGTGCGCATCCTGCCGGCCCGCACACCCCAGACATGCACACGCATGTACACGCACGTGTGCACACGCTCCCAGCACACGGGTGCCCTGGTATCCAGGCGTGGCTGTGCGCACAACGCACATGCAGACAGCTAGTAGCTTCTACGCGCGCTCCCCGCAGTCACACACAAACAGAACTTGCACTTGCCTTCCCGCCCACACGTTCCTCCATAGGGTACCGGCTGGAATCTGGGCACCCTTCATTTTCCCACCACTCACTGAACCCCTGAGCGCAGCCTGGAGAACCCCCCTCACCCCCTCTTCCCCCCACATCCCTCTCCTGGGAGGCCCAGCCTCAGGCCTCCGCAGCTGGCGCTCGGTGCACTTGGAGCTGGGCGCGGGTGAGCCGTGGCCCCTGCTCCCGTCCGAGGCTGGCACCGGGGACCGACATTGCCACCTAGCGGTGCGCCGGGCCTCGGGCGGCCGCGGCTCTGCTCGCCCGGTCCCAAGCTGACCTGGGCCCCGGAGAAGCCAGCCTGAGGGGGCGGTGGTCAGGTCTGCGGGTGGCCCTGAGGGATTCAGAGATGGTGGTGCTGGAGGGCCCAGCGGAGCGAGGCCGCGTGCTGCCTGCGGCTGGCACCTTCCCCGGGCTGCCCGGCGCGGACTCCACCTCTGCGGAGACAGGTCGTCTCTGACAGAGACAAGAGGCCTCTCCTCTTGGAGAAAGCTCCGCGGGGGAGCCGACAGGGGATGAGGGGGCCCTACCCAGGCCTCACCTGGCCCATCCACCCCTTGTTGAGGGCTTTGAGGGGAGGGAGGTGGCGCGGAGGCAGGACGCTCCGAGGGATCTTCGGGGTGGCTCCTGGGTGAATCGCACCCCCGCCCCTGCTTAGAAGCGGGACGACTCTGAGCAAGGGAGTTGGCGCGACCCTGCGCTCCGCCGGGGTCGGGGGACACGAGGAGACGAGGCCGCTGGTGCAGGCCGCGGTGAGGATGAGTCCCTGACTCGGAGGCCCCTGACTCGGAGGCCCCTGACTCGGAGCTAAGGCTCAAAGCCGGGAGCCACTGTCGTTTCCATAGTCGGCACCTCCCGCCCCATTCGGAGCCCGCTGGCCCGTGTCCCGGCCGCGGGGGTCACGGAGACTTTCCCGGGCCAGCTCCCGAGCCCTCCCGGGGGAGCCGAGGCCGGCGGCGGCCCGCGGGGCTCCTGCCCGCTCAGTTCGGAGAGTCACGCCCGAGGCTCCACTTCAGAGGCCCCCAGAGCCCGAAGGGGCCCTAAGATGGGCGCCTCTGGCCTTTGCCCTTGACTCATCCGTGACCTTGGGGGAGGGCGCCGCGGTTCTGAGCCTCTCCAGGGAGCAAAAGATGTGGGAGGGGCGGGCTTGACCCGCCAGGCCCAGAAGCTGGGTCTGTGTCTGCGACGGAGGATTAGGGGCCAGGCTTGGTGGGGGAGGGGTGTCCCCTGGGCTCTGGGCTCCAGCCTCCGGGGCTTTCTCGGGCTGGGGCTGGGATTTGGTTGTGGATCCGCAGCAGCTGGGGAGGTGCCGCAGGGTGGGGGGTCCTTTCTATTTTGCAAATGAGAGAGGTGAGGGCGCAGCAGGTGGCTCTCTGAGGCCACCAGCCCGTCCCCTCCGCCTGCAGCCCAGGCTGCGGGTGAGCGTCCCTGCCTCCACCCCCCGCTGCCTCTGCCTCTCTTTCTCTCACACACAGACGCACAGGATTGCGTAGACGACAGCGTGCTGCGGGCTGGCAGGGCTGTGATGGGCCCGTGTGCGTGTGTAATGGGGCCCGTGTTGGCGGGTGTGAAGGAGGCTGGGCTGAGCACCGAGCGCAGGGGCGTGGGCCTCCCTCACTGGCATGGGAGAGGAAGAGGGGAGGGCGGGGGCAGGGGGACCGCGTGGGTGGGGGGGAGTGCAGGCTCCCAGGAGGGGCTTTGTGCAGGGTCTCCAGGTGAGGCACCCCTAGGTGTGTCCCGGTGGGCCAAGGGGTGCCCACCTGCAGGGGCTGACCCAGGCGCCCTCTGCAGCCGCTCCTCTCTCTCTGGGGACCCTCTTGTCACCTTTTGGGTTCCCAGTCAGGCCGTGGGGCTGGCCCGGCCCTTGGGAAGCCGTGCGTGTCCTTGCTTCTGTGTCCTCACCGGCAGGGCTGAGTCTCTGGATGCCTACAGGCCCCAGCTCCCCACCACACCCTGTTCCTCCACCATGTCCTGGGCTGGGGTGAGGGCTTAGGTTGGGGATGCTGCAGCTGCATGTACCTCCCTAAGCCTCTCCGCATGGCCCCCTCACCCTCGGGTTCTCATTTCCTTGTCATGTCCTCCTGTCTGGGATGTGGGGGACCGTCCCCAGCTGGCGTCACTGGCGTCACTGGCTCCTATGGCTCTCTGGCCTCTTTGCAAGAACCCTCAGCTCCGGGACAGCAACTTGGCCTCAATTTGCTGCAGAACTGTGGCCAGGTTATTTAACATCTCTGTGCCTCAGTCTCCTCGTCTGTCAGTACCGAAAAATAACAGTAACTCGTAGGGCTGTTGTGAGGATGAAATGAGTTAATACAAAAATTGTAAAAAGTGCTTGGCACTTAGGAGACAGGAAGTGTAGCTGCTAACTAGCCAACTCTTGCCTCTGCCCCAGAGCCTTCTGTAGGGACCCCCCCCCCCCGGCTGTTTTTTTTTTTTTTAAGATTATGCACACAAGAGCTGGGGTACAGGCAGAGCAGGGAACAGAAAAGACAGGCTGGCTGAAAAACACTGCTGCAGGGAGCAGCAGGCGCGACAGGAGAGGTCTGCCGCGCCATGTGGGTTGCTCCCTGACTGACCAGGGATGTACTCGTGCTGCAGTGGCTGTGGACAGCTTCATAGTGCGGTGCTTGACCCTCAGGCCACCAGGGAGGTCCCCCGGGGCTGTTTTGGTTAAGAAACTCAGAGGGGGAGAATGAATGAATGATGCTTCTCAAGAGCATCCCATGTTGACCTCTAAGACCCCTGGCCCCCTCTCGGTCCCCACTGCCCCCCCCAGCCCTTGGCCCACACTGGCCTCTGAGTCCCATGCAGGCTTCCTTTCTCCCTCTGTTCGGCGTAGCTGCCTCCTTATCATCCAGACCACCCGCCTCCTAGGAGACTCTGTCACTGATCACCCAGCGAGGAACCATCGAGATCTGCCTTCTGACTCACTAAGCCATCACCCGGCCTTGTTTTCCTTCCAGCACTTTTTTTGTCGTTGTTGCTCACGGGTTTGCGTGTCTCCCATGAGAGTGGGAGCCGAGTATCTCGTTCACTTCTGTAACCCCCAGCCCTGGAATAGCGCTTGCGCATAGTAGGCCCTCTGAGAAAGGCAAATCGTATGCAGGCAAGGGAACTCCTGGGCCGGAGTTCACGGAGACGCTGCGGGGTGGTGTTCCTCCATCACCTTGGCTTCAGTTTACCTCACGTTACCCCTCGCATCCTCTTCAGTGTTTCACCTCTTCCGTCTCTCCTTCCTCTTCAGCCGCCGCCCGCCCACACCTGCTAACCAAAATGGCGAACTTCACACCCGTCAACGGCAGCTCGAGCAACCAGTCTGTGCGTCTGGTCACAGCCACCCATAACCGCTACGAGACCGTGGAGATGGTGTTCATCGCCACGGTGACAGGCTCGCTGAGCCTGGTGACTGTCGTGGGTAACATCCTGGTGATGCTGTCCATCAAGGTCAACAGGCAGCTGCAGACGGTCAACAACTACTTCCTCTTCAGCCTGGCGTGCGCCGACCTCATCATCGGCGCGTTCTCCATGAACCTCTACACCGTGTACATCATCAAGGGCTACTGGCCCCTGGGCGCCGTGGTCTGCGACCTGTGGCTGGCCCTGGACTACGTAGTGAGCAATGCATCTGTCATGAACCTCCTCATCATCAGCTTTGACCGGTACTTCTGCGTCACCAAGCCCCTCACCTACCCAGCCAGGCGCACCACCAAGATGGCGGGCCTCATGATCGCCGCCGCCTGGGTGCTATCCTTCGTGCTCTGGGCGCCTGCCATCTTGTTCTGGCAGTTTGTGGTGGGCAAGCGGACGGTGCCGGACAACCAGTGCTTCATCCAGTTCCTGTCCAACCCGGTGGTGACCTTCGGCACGGCCATCGCGGCCTTCTACCTGCCCGTGGTCATCATGACGGTGCTGTACATTCACATCTCCCTGGCCAGTCGCAGCCGAGTCCACAAGCACCGGCCCGAAGGCCCCAAGGAGAAGAAGGCCAAGACCTTGGCCTTCATCAAGAGCCCCCTGATGAAGCAGAGTGTCAAGAAGCCCCCGCCCGGAGCAGCCGCCCGGGAGGAGCTGCGCAACGGGAAGCTGGAGGAGGCCCCACCGCCAGTCCTGCCCCCTCCGCCACGCCCGGTGGCCGACAAGGACACCTCCAACGAGTCCAGCTCAGGCAGTGCCACCCAAAACACCAAGGAACGGCCACCCACAGAGCTGTCCACCACAGAGGCCACCACGCCCGCCACGCCTGCCCCTTCCCTACAGCCTCGGGGGCTCAACCCAGCCTCCAAATGGTCCAAGATCCAGATTGTGACGAAGCAGACGGGCAACGAGTGTGTGACAGCCATTGAGATCGTGCCTGCCACGCCAGCTGGCATGCGTCCGGCGGCCAACGTCGCCCGTAAGTTTGCCAGCATTGCCCGCAACCAGGTGCGCAAGAAGCGGCAGATGGCGGCCCGGGAACGCAAGGTGACGCGGACCATCTTTGCCATCCTGCTGGCCTTCATCCTCACCTGGACGCCCTACAACGTCATGGTCCTGGTGAGCACCTTCTGCCAGAGCTGCATCCCTGACACGGTGTGGTCCATCGGCTACTGGCTCTGCTACGTCAACAGCACCATCAACCCCGCCTGCTATGCCCTCTGCAACGCCACCTTTAAAAAGACCTTCAGACACCTGCTGCTCTGCCAGTATCGAAACATCGGCACTGCCAGGTAGGCAGGCAGGAGTGCCACAGGAGGTGCTGCCGGCCCCGTGTGTGTGCTGGGGGGCCACATGGCTCGGCTGCTGTGGGGGAGACTTGGAGGCACCGCCGGTGTTCACGTGTGCTGGAGAGAACTGAGGTCCTTGAGGCCCCGTGAGGCTCGAGGAGGCGCTGACTGGATTCGGAGGCCGGATCTCTGCTCAGGCCTTAGAGGGTCAGTCTCAGGAAGCGCCTGCGTCAGGACCGCCTGACCCGTCTGTTGCCCCGCCTCAGGGAGCTGGGGGCACTGGCCTGCATGGGTACCTGTCCCACCGGGACCGACCAGCATGGCCTAAAGGACGCACATCTACAGGGGAGCAGAAACCCAGGATCCCCTTGGGAGGAGCAAAGGGGTCAAATGCTTGGACCCAGGAAGGGAATGGATGGGTAGGGTCCCCCATTCTGTGTAATTGGTGCTTTCTGCTCCCCTGCACCCTGCATGTAGGCTCAGCCCCTCCTCCCAAATCCCCCTTCAGGGGCAGAAGTCTCCCCTTGCTGCAGCTACTCAGGCAGGCTCTGGTTGGGTGGGCAGGCAGGCACATGGGAGCGCTGGCAGGGTGCCCCCCACCCCCACCTGCCTGGGTCCTGTTCAGGACAGACCAGTTGAGGTCAGGGATTCACACCCCGCACCTGAGGTGTGGCTCCCGTGGGGGCCCACCTTATTCTGCAGTGAACCCCGCCTCACCCAAAAGGAAAGTTTGTCTCAGGTCACAGGAGGGTGGGGCTGGGGCCTGTGCAGTCTGGTCCCTGCAGCTTGGCCCGTGGATGGGTCATCAGGAAGAACGGGGGTGGGCGTGACCCACAGACTTCCGTGACGGGGAGAGGCAGGCCAACCATCCCACATTTCTCCCAGTGGGGAGAAGCTTCCTGAATGGCAATGGCAAAGAGAACTTTGACTAGGTGAGGCTGATGGGAGTGTCATTTCTAGCGAACCTCCCAGGTTCCCTACCCCGGCCGGAGACCTCTGGAGAGAAGGGGACTGAGCGGCTTAGGGGACTTGTTGGGGGTGGGGGGGCACCCTTCCAAGGGTTAGTAGGGGACCTGGAAGAAACTTTCACAAATGCTCTGCTATTTCCATGAGCTCTGGGGAGCACTCACCGCCAAGCGCCCAAACCCCAATTCCCTCCACCTTTCTTTGCTCCACACTCTCCCATCCCCCCCCAACAAATGACCACAGCGAACTCCCTGGGAAGGGCTTTTATATATTAAAAGAAAAGCTTTTATTGGGAAAAAAGAAACACACTTCGGTTTATTTCTTTCTTAGTAATGGCATCATTGTGGGGAAGAGCAAAAGGGGGGGCCGGGGAATCAAATCCCTTTGTGGGGAGGCCCAAGCTTCCCAGAACCCCTCGCCCCCCCCCAACTCTGGGCAGGGAGTGAGCGGGGAGCCGCAGGGCATGATTGATAAAGCTACACGAGCAGACAGAAGGCACTGGTGGGCTTGCCCGGGCCGGGGCTCCAGGCGTCCAGCTGGGGCTAGTCCTTCCCCTTCCCCTTCTTGGCTGGAAAACAAGAAAGACCAGGTGAGCGGGGCTGAGGGGACCCGGCAGAACCCCCTCCTCTCATCGGGGAAAATAAAATTCTGCCCCCTAGTGGTTTTCCATCATCTGACCCAGAGGCGGCCGGGGTGGGGGTGGGGGTGGGAGTGGGGGTGGGGGGGGGCAGCGAGGGCGGCCATTATGATGCAGGATGCTCCCCGATCCCCCAAGTTAGGCTTTCACTTGGGATCAGAAACCTTCCGGCTGGGGGTTCTGTCCCGGGACAGCAGCCCTGCACAAAGGCCTCAGCGTCCTCACTTGCTAAGTGAGAAGCGTCAGCTCTGCCCGGGGGGCCTCCCCCCGCGGCGGGGAGTCGGAATGAGCCCCGGGACAGGGAGGCAGGGGCGAGGCGCCCCCCACCGTGCAGGAAGCCGCCCTCCCAGGACAACCTGCCTGGACCCTAAGCCCAGCGCTCCAGCAGCACGTTGTGCCAGCCCCAGAGCAGGGCCAGAGGGGTTCTCCATCTCCCGAGCACCTTTGGGGGCCCCCCGAGTAAGTGCCCGTCGGAGGGGTGCAGAGACGTCAAGAAGAAACTGGTCAGGGTCCAAACTTCAGGCTAACCATCCCCCTCACTGGAAAGGGGGGGGTCAGGGTCCTGCAACACCCTCCCCCCCTCACTGACCTTTGGCCTTGGTTTTGGTTTTGGGGGTGCAGGGCTTGGTCACACGGATGGTCTCCTGGCACTGGGCATTGTACCGCGCCTTCTTCAGGGTGCCTTGGCGCGCTTTGGTGCCTGTGCCCCCATCACACGCTCCCCAACTCTCAAACTTGTACTTGCAGTCGGCTGCAGGGAGAGCGGCGCGGTCATGGGGGCGCCGCCGGGCCCGCCGCCGGGCCGCCCCCCTCGGCGAGGTTGTGCCCCGGGGCCTGCCCTCCGCCTGCGCCCCGCCTCACCTCCGAACTCCTTCTTCCAGTTGCAGGGCACTCTGCAGCGGACGCGCTGGGTCTGGGCCCCGCAGGTGCCCTCGCGGAAGCCCGCGCCGCAGTCCTTGCTGCTGGGGGTGCAGGGTCCCCAGGTCCACTCCGCGCACTCGGCCCCCGGGCCGCCCTTCTTCACTTTGTCTACAACGCGCGGGGAACAGAGTTCAGGGCCGGGGCGCGGTCTCCCTCGGGGCCCCCTTCCTGGGTCCCGGGCGCCTTAGGGTGCCGGCGGCCCCCGCCGAGGTCGCGGGGCTCCACTGCCAGCCTCCAGCCCGGCTTCGCTCTTGCACCCCCGCGCCCCCACCCCCATCACCTTTCTTTTTGGCCACAGCGGAGGTGAGCGCCAGCAGGGCGAGCGCGAGGAGGAGGGCGCCTCGGAGCTGCATCCTGGGGAGAGCGCGGGTCAGACCCCCCGCCCGGGCCTTCCCCCGAGGGCCGCGCGCACGGGCCGCCCCCCCCCATTTTCCCGGCGCAAAGGGCCGGCCCCTAAGGTGGCGGCCGCACGCCTCGAGGGGTCGGTCCCCCCGCCGGCCCGGGCGCCCCCAGGCGTCACTGCGGGGATGCCCGGCCCGGGACGCGGCTCAGACCCCCACCCCCGACCCCACCCGCGCGCCGACAGCGGCCCCACGGCCCGGCCCGGCCCCCCGCGCCCCGGCCCCGCGCGCTCACTCGCTCGCTGCCCGCGGTGCTCCGCTCCCTCCCGCGCCGGGCCCGTCCCGTCCCGTCCCGCTCCGGCCGCCGCGGCCCCTTTTGTCTCCAGAACCGGTCTGAGCCGGTCACATGGGCCCCCGCCCCCCCGAGGAAGGGCCGCCCCGCCCCCTCCCCTCGAACCCGCACCGCCCCCAGACCCGGGCGTCCCCGCCTCCGCCCCCGCCCCGCGCCCCAGCCTCTCCGCCCCGCGCCCCTGGGCCCCCGCCCCGAGTCCCCGCGCTCCCCCCGGGCCGCGAGCCTGTCCCGCCGCGGGACCCCCAGCCCTGGCCCCGACTAAGGGTTCCCTGGGCCGCGGCCCCAGCTCTCCGCCCCCGCGGGCTGCCCTTCCCCCCGGGGCGCCCCCCTCCCCTCCCCTCCTGGCCGCGGGGCCTCGGGGCGGCGGAGCCCGCGGCGGGGTCACTGTCCCGGCGCCCCGCGCGGGGCCCGCGTGCGCAGCCCGTGGGCGGCTCCGGCCCTGAGCCCGGGTGCGCTTTAGCCCCGTCGAGGCCCGGCCCCTCCCCCGGGGCGGCGCGGCTTCTGCGCCCCCCGCGCCGCCCCCCGCCGCCCCCCCGCACCTCGTGCGCGGGCCGCGGCGCAGCGTCGTGCCGGGGAGCCCGGGAGCCGGGGAGCCGGAGCCCGCAAAGGCGCGCCGGGCCGGGGGCGGGGGCGGTGGGGGAGGGGCCCGCGGGCCGGGCTTGGTGGTTTGGATCGACAGGCGCCGTCTGAGGCGCTCCAGGCCCGTCCCGAGCCCCGCTGCAGTTACCCGCCCCTCGTGACCCCGGGGCCGCGGCCTCGGGGGCCCCGCGCCGGACGCCCCAACAGCGGAGCGAGTGAGGCCTGCGGGAGGGGCCGGGCCGGGCCGAGGGGCGCGAGAGCCGCCGAGCCCCCCGCCCCCCTCTTTCGCTTTCATTGTTGCCGTCCCGGCGGGAAGCGGGAAGCGGAGGACGCCGGCTCCTCCCCTGCCACGCGGAGCCGGACCGCGGGCCAGAGGTCAGGCTGCGGGCGGGCCTCGGCTCAACCCCGGGACCGGGCCCGGGTCGGCAGATCGAGCCCCGACGGCGCCGGCCGACCCCGCGGCATCTGGAAGAACCTCGGCCCTGCCCCCCCCCCAGCCCCACAAAAAAGAAAAGCACAAAGGAAAAAAATCCACTTTACTGAGTCATACCCAGCTGTAAACATCTCACCGCGCGCCCCGCCCCAGTCCCCAGGCCACAAAGTCCCCAATGAAATGACTGGGTGCAGGGGAAGGGTCACGCGGTCGGTGCCAAGCAGGTCAGCGGGCAGCGAGTGCAGCGGCCCCGCGTCTCCCGGAGGAAGCCCTGGGCGGGTGGGGTCAGGGCAGCCCGGGGTCGCGGCTCCCGGGACCCCGAGCAGGGCTCGGGAGGTCTGGGTGGCTTCGGAGGCTGTCCCGCCGGCCTCCGGCCCTTCCGCCCTCCCCCCGGGGCCCTCATCTCCCGGGAGGGCAGTCGCTCCGGTGAGGGTGAGGGCCACCCAGAGTGACCCAGTCTCAGCCCCTGAAAATCCTGCCCAGCCCAGTTCAGTTTCCTGTTCCCCTGTGAGCCACCAGGTCAGGTTGGGGCCTCCCGTGCAGGTGAGACACCCCAGCTTCTCAGAGTCCAGCCTGGGCGGCTCCGTAGCGGGCGACACGGGGCTCCTTCCCTGGGGCATGGGTCCCCCCGTGGCTGTCCCACTGGAATGTGGCAGTGAGATGGGCAAGCAGGGGGCTCATCCTCTGGCCAGCCCAGGCCCCCTGCTGCCCCAGCTTTGGCCCCACAGCTACACAGCTGTCTCCTGGTCCTCCCGCTGGATCATCTGGTAGTGCTGCCGGTTCTCCAGGTAGGCGGCCAGCTCCGTGTCCTGAGCCTTCTCAGCCCGCTGCCTGGGAGTGTCACCCTGCAACAGGGAGGAGCAGGGATCAGGCTTAGAGGCCGGGCTGCCGTGGGGAAGGGCGGGCCTTGCTGGCCTGGGCAGCCCCACCCCTGCCAGCTCAGGTTTCTCAGGGTCTGGACTGCGTCTGTGCGACAGCTTCGAACCCCGAGGGGGCCCCTTCCTACACAGCGCGAGAGTGGGAAGGGGCTGGTGTGTGTCTGCGAGGACTCCCCGCCGGCCCTGCTAGTCTGCTCACCTGCTGGTCCGTCTTCATGAGCGAGGCCCCGGCCTCCACGATGTAGTGGCAGATGGTGCGCTGGCCCAGGGCCGCGGCCTGGTGCAGACAGGTCTCCCCGCTGGGGGAACAGGCATGGCTGTGGGCCCCAGCCAGTCCTCGGGGCCCTCTGCCTGTCTCCCCCGAGGGTCATCGATTGGAAAGGGCAGGAAGTTTGGGGCCCTGGGGCAAGAGGGGTGGCCCAGAGGATGAGCGATGTGGCCAGGAAGGGTGCACGGGATGTGACGGGCCAAACGAAAGGGGCCATATGGAGACAGGCAGTTTCCGGGATCACTAGGGCTCCCCAAGGCCCAGTTACTCACTTTTCCTCCACAGCATCAAGGATCTCCGAGGGCGCTGGAGGAGAGGGGAGGGGAGGTCAGAGGCGGGCGGCCTCCCCTCCGCCCGCCTCGGCCCTGGCTCGGGGCCCCAGCTCACCGTGGTCCAGCAGGTAGCGGACCACGTCCTTGCTGCCGGCGCTGACAGCGTGGTGCAGGAGGGTGCGGCTCCGCTCATCCCGGTGCATGAGGTCCCCCCCGGCTCGGTGCAGCTCCTGGAGCTGAGGGGCAGCAGGCAGAGCAGGGCTGGGGTTCCACAGGGCTGCCCTCCTTCCAGTCACACTTGCCCCCCAACTCACAACCCAGGCCCCAGGCCTAGCAGCAGCCTGCCCCCATCCTCTGTCCCTAAGGGGCCTGTGGTGGCCACTCTGGAGTGTCAGGGGACGATGGGTCTCCCCCACCCCAGCAACACGGAGTCTCCGGGATCCCTGCCAACCAAGCCCTGCAGCCTGTGGTTCCTCCAGGACTTGCTCCTTTCTGGACACTGGGGACAGGCCGAGGGAGCCGGGAAGCGCCCACAAAGGGACAGATGTGGGCTGGACAGGGACAGGGCAAGGCAGAACGGGACAGTCACCATGGAGGTCCCGCAAGAGCAGACCCACAGACAGCTGCTGCCAAAGTGATCAGCTCTCGGCCCAACCCGGAGGCCTGTCTCCCCAGTGTTTGGGGGCTGCCTGGAGGAAGATGCTGGGAACCCCGGTGCTAGTACCATACAGAAATCTCTAGTACCTTACAGAAGTTGTTCCTCTTGGCAGCCTCAATCAGCTCTTCACCTGCACGGAACACCTGCCCATTACTCTCTGGGATGGAGGCCGTGCTTGTGTGGGTGCATGAACACGCGCAATGCACCAGTGCAGGGGGGCAGGCTGCGGGGCATGTGTTCCAGGGTCTGGTGGTGGTGAATGGGGCCGTGTGGACTTTGACAGCTAGGCTCCACCCTGGCCCACCCACCCAGCTTCACTCCTAGGACCCGGGAGAAAGGAGGGGTCCTGCAGGGAGAGGCCTCACCTTTAGGGGGTGCAGCATCCCCTGGCAGTGACCTGCAAACAGAGCAGGGTGAGATGGGGCCCAGCTGCAGCACAGGCCCAGCTTGTCGCCCTCCCAGCCCCAATAGGGGGGCACCCTTGGTTCTTTCAACAGTTTATTGAGTGCCTACGACATCTCCAGTGCCGTCTGGGGCGCTGGCCATACAGCAGTGAGCAGGACAGATGAGGACTGGCCCTCATGGAGCTTACATTCTAGACAGGGAGACAGGTGAGCAAATAAATAAGGTGTTTCCAGAGAGCAGGCGGGACTAGGAAGACGAGACAGGAGAGGGTACTGTAGTGCAGCTTCAGACAGGGGCCCAGGAGGACACCCAAGCCGAGACTTGAATGTGTGTGGGGGCCTCTGTGGAGGTGGGGAAGGGTGTTTAGGCAGCAAGGACAAGTCCAGAGCTGGCAAATTTGAGGACTCAGAGAACCAGGGTCAAGTGGGGCTGCAGGGGAGGGAGGCCGCTGAGGCCCCAGACCACAGGCTGCAAATGAGGATACATGACCGTGGTGGGGGGTGTAGAATGGGGGGTGAGGGCTGGAGGCCGTGGGTGTGGGGGGCTTGGGTGGGTGGTATGCTTGGATGTTGGGGGGAAGCTGACAGACCCGCTGAAGGTGGAGGTCGTAGGGTGGGAGCAGAGAAGTCACGGAGAAGCCCAGACCTTCAGCAGCGGCGTAGCCTCTGGGCCGGAGGGCTGCTGCGCTGGGCTTTGGTCATGTTCAGTTTGCTGCCAGGGAGTCCGTGGGCAGGCAGCTCAAGGGATATGGGTGTCTGGCACGCAGGGAAGGGGCTGGCACTGAAGGAGATCCAGGCGCTACGGCTTACGGAGGGGCTTAAGCCAGTGGACTGGCGAGGTGAGGGACTCACCGGGGTGTGGGTGAGCAGGGTGAGGTGGGGAGGGGGGAAGTGGGGGTTGGGAGGTCAGGCCGGGCCGATGCCCCCAGCAGCTCGGGGTCCAGGATGTAGATCTCGTCCTGGGCGATCTCGGTCACATAGTTGAGGTGCTCCTGTGGACGGGAAGGCAGGGCCAGGGGTCAGGGCCTCTCGGGACAGCCCGTGGGGGCAGCGAGGCCGGCAGACCTGGAGAAGCCCCTGCCATGAGCCTGCATGCCGACAGGAGGCAGCCAGGTGCGCGGCCCTGCCAGTCCCTTCTTCCCGCTTAGCTCCTCTCCTTTCTGGCTGCCCCAAGCCCAGCCCCTGCCCCTGCACGTGGCACCCAGCAGCTTGCCAGCCTCTCCCCACTGCTAAGCCTTAACCCGGGGGGCCTGGCCATTGGCAAAACGTGCCTTTTTTTCCTGTGTCTCCCTGGATGGCACCTGGGCTTCAAAAACCTGGCCCCCAGCCCCCATCAGCCTTTCTGGGATACGCCAGCTCCTTTTCATCTTGGCACATCCCTGAGTACTCCAGCCCGGAGGACCAGGCCTCCTCCAGGGACATGGAGAGTGTGTGTGCGCTAGCGGATCTGAGGACAGGGTGAGCCTGTCTGTGGAGGGGGGACTAACAGGGATGACTTCCCAGGAGTGGGGACCCCCAGTGCCCCGGAACCAGCCCTGGCTGGAGCAGGACTGTGAGGCTCACCTGGGCCCGGTCAATCCTGTAGAAGCGACTGGCAGTGGTGGCTGTGGGGAGACAGTTAGTTGGCTGAGGATGAAGGAGGCCCTTGTCCAGGCCCACGTCTTCTGCTGCCCCAGCCCAGGGAGGGGCAGGACTCGGCCTGGGGCTGCCACGAGCTGGCCTTTAGGGCCACTCACCATCCAGGAAGCACCACTTAGGAGACAGTTTCTGGCACGTTGGGGACTTGGCTCCAGCACCTTCCGGCTCCTGTGGAGAGAAGCAAAGGCCGGGGCTGGGAGAGAACAAAACCTGGGCCGGTGAGAGCCGCGCAGGGCAGGCTCCTGACCCCCAGCCTCACCTGCTGCAGCCTCTCGATGTGGGTGCGGCAGTGCTCCAGGTCGCTGTCTCCTGGGACCACCACAGTGCCCAGTGGCACAGCTGGAGGACAGAGCAGGCTCTCAGCAGGGGCCGAATCCCCCTGCCTTGCCCTCAGGGAATTCCACAGCCTCAGCACCGCCCCTGGCCCCTCAGCCCTGCTCGCCACTCACAGGCCTCCTTGAGCTGCTCCTTGTCGTAGTGCAGGGCCTCGTAGTCGTGCATGCTGACTCTGCTCACCTGGATGCGCAGCTGCTCAGGCACCGGCTGCTGGCTGAGGGGCGGGAGCAGTGCGAGGGGACTCAGCCGGGGACTCAGCCTGCCCCTGCCAGTCCCTGGCCAGGCTCCAAACCAGGCGTGCCTCCCAGCTGCCCTGGGCGGAGGGACTTTCCAGTGGGGGAACGAAGCCTGCCTTGTGGCCAGGGCAGAACGTACTCGCTGTGCAGGGGCGCGGCGCTGCGCCGCTTGGCCTTCTGCACCATGGTGGCTTGGTTGCGCAGGGCAATGCGGATGCGGGAGGCGGCCAGCTTGCAGGGCTCGCCGTCCACCTGCACCGGGATGGCCTTGGACGTGGTGAGCACCACCTCTCGGCACTGGGTCAGCCGCTCCCCGTGCCCTCCCACCTGCAGCGCTGCCTGCGGGCGCAGAAGGTGTAGGTCAGTGGCCAGGGCGGTGGGGCCCCAGACTCTGCTACTCTGCTCCTTCCCGAGGCGCACTGGCCAGAGGACAAGACACGGGGGACCCCCAGATGGAGAGCAGGGGGTGTGTGATCCCCTACTCAGAGGGGGCTGATGAAGGTGTCCCCCTGGGGATGCACGGGGAGAAGTCGAGTCACTCTTAAAGCATAGCAGGGAGGAAACGGTAAGCTCGGGGCCAGAGAAGGGAGGTGAGGGTAAATTCCCACACCCCGGCCAACAAAGGAGATGTGGGTGATCCCCCTGCTGTCTAGGGGTGGGCACAGCACAGCTGGGGCCACGCGCGGGCTCACTCACCAGGGATGTCATGGTGAAGCCAATGACCTCGAGGTAGCCATCATCATGTCGCTGGGGCTCAAAGTCGTGGTGCTCGCCAGGGTGGCCCCAGGGCATGGTGCCTGCACAGTACCTGGGGTGGGGAAGGACAGGCTTCAGCGGCCAGTATGGGGCAATGGAGACAGCAGGCCCCCCCCGCCCCCGGCCCCGGCAACCACTGTTCCTCACCTGGGGATGTTCAGGAAAACAATGCACTGGGGTTTCAGGTCCTGAATCTTGGGGGTCAGGTCCATCCCGTCACACTGGAGGCAGGGACAGGGGAGAGGGTTGAGGCATTCCTGCCAAAGTGGGCCTGTCTTTGCTGGGCCTGCCCACTCTGGGTGGCCCCACTCACCACCACGCGGATGTGCTTTGCCAAGTCCTTGGAGCTGCCCATCAGGAAGTCAGAGAAGGCTGTCTGTGAGAGAGAGGAGGTCACCATCTGTGGCAGGGGCTTTCCCTCACCGCTGCTAGGCAGGGGTCTCCCGGCCTGCCAGGCACAGGAGGGGGCGGGGGCAGGGACGGCAGAATAGCGGGAGGGAGCAGGCGGACCCGAGGCTCACCCCGGCATAGAACATCTTGTTCCGAAAGCGGCTGTTGAATTTCTCTGGGTTGGCCTCTGGGTGGTGACAAGAAATGAGGGACAGTCACTCTGGGTCTGCTGGGGCTCCGTAGGCCGGGGTAGGGAGGGTGGGCTGGGAAGGAAGGCCTTGTACTCGGCGGGGCAAGGATGACCCTCTGGGGAACAGCTAGTCTCCGTCCCTCCCCGGCCTCCTCAGCCAGAGGCTGCCAACCTCGTGACTCGTGAAACTCCAGGGTGACGTGGGCGTCAAAGCCCAGGCTGAAGTAGTTGTTGAAGACGTCCAGGGGCAGCTGGAAAAAGGCAAGGGCCGGCATGAGACATGGTCCTCAGACACCCCCTGCTCCGGGCGGCCTGTCCCAGGCCTCACAGCCGCTCGGCCCGTGCGTTTCCAGAGGCCTTTCCCACACGGTGAGCAGAATACACCAGAAAGCTCCTCCCCAGCTCTCCTGCCATGTCAGGGCCTGCCCTGCGCGGACCCCTTGGCTCCCTGAGAGGCTCCATGAGGCGCCCTGGACACCCCTCGCCCGGCTGACGCTCTCTTCCCCGGCCTAATGCCCCCGTGGCCCTCCTTCCCGCACGGAGTTCCCTGCGGGGCTCGGCGGGCTGGCCGGGGCTCCTGCTTGGACCTGGGCGATGGGCGCAAGCTCAATCCAGGCTGAGCGGCTGAGTCGCAGCTCTCCTGGGGGGCGAGCGCCATGATCCCACCGCACGGACTGGGGAAACAGAGACCCGCCCAAGGTCCCAGAGGCGTGAGCGGGAAGCAGGGCCCAGCCCCAGTCACCTGGGGAGCCCAGACACGAGGCCCCCAAGCCCCTGCACCCTCCCCAGCCGACCCACCCGGTCCGTGGCTCCCTCGTCTCGCTCCTCGGGCCCTGCCTCCGGGTTGGGCTCAGCGCGGAGGTCCCAGCGGTCCAGCTGCACCACGTTCCCCTCCTCCACGTGGGAGAGGATCTTGGACACGGGCTCGTCTGTGTAGCCCTGGCGGGAGGAGGCAGGGGCTGAGCTCCTCCTGGGGAGAGGCCCTGCCACCCCCAGAGCCACGCGCCCTCTTGTGGGCGCTTACCCCACCCCAGTTGAGGGTGCGGGCCAAGTCATTGCCGGTGCCCAGGGGCAGGATGGCAACAGGGGGCGGTGGTTTTAAGCGCAGCTGGTCCAGGGTGGAGAGGATCCAGCCGACCTGCGGAGCAGAGCAGGGGAGGCCAGGTGAGGCGGTGGGCCAGGGCCAGGGCCCAGGCCAGGGAGAGGTGAGGGGTGGGGGAGAGTGGGGGGCAGGGAGTCCCCTGGACGTACTGTGCCGTCGCCCCCGCACGCCAGGATCCGCAGGTTGTGCACTTTGCGGTACATCTCCAGCCTGGGGTCAGAAGACAGGAAGGAGGTCGGGGTGTGGGTACTGTACCCCGAGGGCCAGGTAAGCCGCCCCATGCCCCCCCCCCCAGAGCCTTGGCAAATACTTACGCCTCCTTGGGCCCTCCCTGGCTCAGGTCAAAGACTTGTCGGGGATTGAGATACCACAGGAAGGACTGGATGATCTTAGCGCCCTGGGGGGGTCAAGGGAGAGCGCTCAGGGGCGGGGAGCTGAGGTGGGGAGAAGGCAGGGAGAAGGATGTGGCTGTGGGAACCAGGCTCAATAAGGGGTGAGGGGCAGAGACAGGATGGGGTTTTCTCAGGCTCCCTGGGGAAGGCGGGTGGAGCGGAAGCCTACAACAGGACTTGGGAACAGTTGTGGGGCTCAGTGGAGAGGGGAGGCTGGCCGTACCTGGTTGCCCCCACTCTTGGGGTTCACAAACACCAGCAGGGGCTTCATGAGGGGGGACGGGGTGGGCCTGATGATGAAGGGTCTCCAGCGGCCCTCCTTGGAGACACAGAGTGCCTGTAAGGCTCCATTCTGTCCTGGAGGGCCCTGCCCATCCTCAGTGGTGCTCTTGGGCAGCCCCTCGTATGCCACCTCTGGGCCTGACCTTACAGTGGGCCTGGCCACAGAGAGGTTGCTCAGATCTGATCTTCCCCCTCCCCAGGGTCACAGCCCAGGCTGCCCCACTGAAGGCTGATCTGGCAGCATCAGCCCCGGGGCTTGGTATTCCAAGAACCAGACCGCTCTCTGCCCCGCTCTAGTTGCCCATCCGCCCAGGTCTAACCTCAGGCCCTTTCTTGCTAGATTTCCTCTTGAAGGATGCCCTCTTTTTCTTCTTGCTTGCCTTGAGGGTATTCTGTCAAGGAAGGAGGGGTGTTATTGGCGATAGAAGTGCGTAGGCCGGGGTGGCTGCCAGACCCCAAGTGGGTAGGGGCATCAAAGGTGTGGGCAGGACTCACCTGGGGCCTGCGGGCACGGAGGATCCAGGTTGGCGGGATGACCACTGCGGCGTGGACCCCCAGGGAGCACGGCTCCTCGATCTGCTGCAGCATGAAGCAGGACACCTTGCTGTGGTACTAGAGGGGAGGGGGGCGTGCTGAGCTGGGCTAGTTGAGACCTGGGGCCCTACTCAGCGCGGTGGCGGCAGCGCGGGGTCAGCCTGCAGGGCGGGGCACCACTCACGGCTTGCTTGCACCAGGAGCAGCTGATGGCTACGATCTCCTTGCTGTGGAAGGTGAACTTCTGCTGGAAGCCCTAGGGGGGCACAGGGAGGTTGCAGCACCCAGGGCCAGGCCCTCTTCTGTTGTCAACCTCGTTCCGTCCACAGAAATGGAACACATTTTTAAAAATAAATCAACTCTAAAATAAGCCCCTAGAGCCGGAGGCCTAGTCAGGGGCCTGTGACTCTGAGGTTAACGGTGCAGCACTGGGTGCTCAAGACTGCTCTGCTGGAGCTGCCACCGCGCACTCCTGACTCACAGCCCCTCCTACCTGACCTCGCACCCCGCCAGGCCCCACACAGTCCTTTCTGCTTCTCCTAGCACCTGCCACAGTCACTGTCCACACTGACTGAGGAAGTCCTGGGTGCCAGGCACTGTGCTGGGCACTACAAATAAATACAGAAAAAAGCAACAGGTCCATAAACCTTTCAGTGCCCACCTTTCAGACAGGAAGCAAACAACCATTCAGTGAACGAAACCACTTTGGGCAGTGCTGAGTAGGCCGCCTCAGAGTCTCTAGGAACCACACTGTCCTCCGGGAGCCCCTGCCCAGCTCTGAGCTCCCGACCCAACGGGTGCTCTGTAAATACTGGTTCAGTTATCGAAGGAGTAGTCTGTGAGACTCTCAAAGGGCTCCCTCACACTGCCCAGCAGTCCAGAAACTCTCCTCCCGGCTCCCTGCTCAGTCCAGAGACCAAGCGCAGGGTCAGGGTGCCTGGGAACTGACTGGGCACGACGGCCGGACAGAGCGCGAGCCCTGGACTCTGCACTCCAGGGACGCGGTGAAACCACACTGGACATACAGCAGTGGGGTGGGGGGCCCCAAGGGGTGGGGCTGGTGGGCGGCAGAGCCTCTCACCTTCCCACAGTGCCGACACTTGCCATCCTGGCGTCGCCTGTGTACCCAATGGTGCCGCACGAAGGTTGGCTGATGGAGGAGAAAGAAGTATCAGTGGAGTGAGTTAGGGGTGGGGGTGGGGGGGCACCAGCCCTGAGCCCTGCGCTCCTCAATAGATCAACAATGAAGGATGGGGCTGTTTAACCCTCCCTTGGGCTCAGCTCAGCCCTACACGCCAGGGCAGCCGAGAGCCCCCTGGTGGCACTCTGGAGACACTGCAGAGAGGCCCGCTCGGGCGAAACCCACCCACTGGCCACCAACCACCCTGAGCAATTACCTCACGAACATTCCTGGAGCCCGATTCCCGGAAGGATGGCTTGCAGCGGAAATTTATCTGCAAAACATGGCAGTGACCACCAAAACATCAGTCTCTCTCTTCAGGGTCAGGCACATGGCCACCCCCAGCAGGAAAGGGTCATTCAGACCCATCCTCACAAGGTTGGAGGCCCCAAATCTTCCCAGGAGCCCTCAGAACATGACACATGCTCCTTTCAGAAGGCCTCCTGCTCACTAGTCAGAGGAATCTTTCTCTGGCAGTATTCTGGGAGTTTGGCATCCCTTTCCCCCCTGAAATGGCACCATGGTGTCTTCACCCTCTATTTCCCCTCAGCCTCCTGCAGTCACAGCCTAGACACATGCAGGAAACCTGATCCTGTTTGCAGTCTGGTACTGATTGGTGCTGAAGCCCTTCGGGTACTTAGTTGAACCCCGGTTTGATTTTCACCTTAACCTGTAATGCTGCGTCTCCAATGCTGGGGGCTGCATGTGTTTCTCTCCTCCTAATTGTCCTGGCTTGAGCCTTAGCAAAATTGTAGGGAAGCCTCACTCTGTGTCAGGGCTGGGGAGCAGCCCTTCTTAGCCTTGCGCATTGACTCCTCGTCCTATAGGCCTTCCCCATGCTGACAGGGGTTTCTGCTGCCTGGGGAATCAGGATGGGGGTGACAGCCCTCTGAGCCTCTGCCTGGACCCGCCCGCCCAGCATTCTCTCCATCTCCCTCTGCCCAGACACGCTCGTGGCTGCAGACATGCTGTGGGCACTGCTCCTGGGGAAAGGTCTCTACAGGGGCAGTGTGCAGGGCACACAGCCAGGATTTGCAAAAGGGACTGGCCTAGCCACACTGAGTGATGAGGCTTCAGCAAGGCCAGGCCGTCTCTAAGTGTCAACCTGGATACTGACAAAATGTCACGGCTACTGCGTTAATTCATCCCCCTGAGTTAATGGTGCATGAGCCCCACTCCATGCCGGGCTTGATCTGGGAGGTTGGGGTAGAGCAGTTAATACAGGGGGAGGTGTGATTCAAATGCAGGCCTTTCAGCTCCCGGATCCATGCCTCTTCACCACCGCGGGCACTAGGGCACCCGTGGCAGGTGGCACTCAGGTAACATGAGTCTCTGTGTGCGGACAGGTGTGTGTGCCGAGAGGGGAGGGGCAGGAAGGGCTGAGCACCACACTCACCTTTTCCAGCTGCTCAATGCAGGGAGTATGCACCACAATCTTGCAGGCGGCACACTTTCTCCGGGACACTGACTTCTGCTGCAGGGAAGGAGGAGGGGTCCCTGAGGCACCAGGAACCTCCATCCAGGATGCTGCCCCAGGGCAGGCAGAGAAATCCATGCATCTGCCCCAGGTGCACCGGGGCCCTCTGTGTACACTGGGAACCCCGAGTCTTGACTCCTGGCCTCAGGACGCAGCGCCCTCGCCTCTGCTCAGGTCAGCCTTGCTCCCCCCGCCCCAGGAAGAGCCGCAGCTGCCCGCCCGCCGGCTTCGGGCCTCAGGCTGCAACCTGCGGCTCCACCACCAGGGGGCAGCACGCGGCAGCGTTCACTCACCAGCATCTTAGCTACACAATACTGCTCCCCAACATAGCAGAAGTCCCCCGACACGTTGGTCTCGAACCAGATGTGCTCCCCATACGTCGCTGATTCCTAGATGATGGGATGCGCGTGCTCAGCTCACCACTGCTGCCCAACCCCCGAGTCAGCCGGCCCCGCCGGCCCTGCCTCTCCCCAGACAAACCTGCTCGGCCACCACAACCCCGACTGCTCTCCCCACCGGCCCTCCTCAGCTCAGCTCCGACCGGCCACCCCAGGAGGCCTTCTCAGACCCCACAGGCCCATGGAACCTCCACCCCCAACTGCTACTGCGGCCCAGAGCCCAGCAGGGGCCGAGCCCTGCGCCCCCAGCACCCGCCACTCACGCTCCAGTCCACGGTGCTCCGGATCTGCCGCTCTGGCTCGCCGCACGGGGCTCCTGGGGCGGGAGGAGGGGGTGCCAGGTGCGGGAGGCCCGACTTGGTGATGGCTTTCCTGCAGAAGAGGAGACGGCTGAGGCCAGCTGCACCCATGTTGACTCCGCTTCCTTCCCCCTCACCTGGGATCGCTGCCCTCGCTGTGGCCACAAGCCGGGGCCAAGACACGAAGCAAAAGGAAGAGCAGCGGCCGACAGCAGCCCAAGGGGCTCAAGAACCCGTGCGGGAGACTCAGCCCTGCTGGCGTGTCCTGGCTTCTGGACACCACCCAGGGCTGTTCCCAAGCAGAGCGCCCTCCAGCCAGGCAGAACCTAGAGCCCTCGTCCAGACAGCCCCTGGAGGCCAAACCACTCGCCCTGCGGGCCGCAGCTATACCTACGCAAGCAGGGCGCTCCAGGCCTGGGGTCCCGGCGACTTGCGCCGCAGCGCTACCTGCCGCCGGCGGGAGAGCGGCCGCATGCCAGCTGTGGTGCCCGAGGCTCTTCGGCCCCCAGGGCCAGGGT
The DNA here is from genome assembly GCF_014898055.3 of Talpa occidentalis. Lineage (NCBI taxonomy): Eukaryota > Metazoa > Chordata > Mammalia > Eulipotyphla > Talpidae > Talpa > Talpa occidentalis. Next base: position 5,354,467 of record NW_023603184.1, read on the forward strand.
GCTGGCCCAAGGGCCGCTGCTGGCTGAGGCGCCGATAGTAGCCGTGCAGGCCCCAGAGGGTGGGATCGCACGCCACGTCTGCCGGGAGCAGGTGGGAGGAGGCGCGGCGCCGGCGCAGGCAACGAGGCATGGGCAGCAGGGGCCGGGCAGCATGGTGGGGGGGCGGCCCGGCTCTCTCGGTGCCCAGCTGCGCAGCTCCTAATGCCACAGCTGGCACATCCTCCCCCTGGGGCCCCTTCTTCTCCTCCTCCTCCTCCTCCATGCCCACCAGCCGGGCCAACAGCAGGGGTGAGCTCAGAAGTTGGGCCCCTATGTTGGCCGACTGTGTGGGGGACACCTCATCTACGATGAACCGGGGGTTGTGGGCAGGAGGAACGGTGCTGGAGCGCCGGCGACTGGAGCCCCAGGTCCCCATGCCGCAGCTCAGGAGGCAGCCCTGCAGCTGTGCACTGGAGCGGCGCCGTTGGACCAACGAGGCGGAGGCCTGCCCAGCAGGGGAACGGCGCCGGGCCTTGCCCGTGGGCAGCCCCACGCCACTGGGCCTCCGCTGCCCCTCTCCGGGACCTGGGGCCTTCCGCTGGAAGTGTCTCTTAAAGAAGGTATCCATGGCAGGGGCAGGCAGGTGGCTGTTGGGCACAGAGACCAGGCGCATCAGGAGCCAGGTCAGGTCATGGCCCATCCTATGCCCAGGAGCCCATTCACAGCCTCTGCCCACTGAGCAGAGAAGGGGCACTTGGGAGGAAGGGGGGTGTCTATGGCTTCTGACCTCTGTATGTGAGGTGCTCGACGGTAGCAAAGAATCCTTGGGGGGCCCACATTTATAACCCTTAGAAGTACTGATGCCGTCCCCAGTTACACCGCAGGAGTGATGGGTGGTGGTGGTGGGGGCCTCCCGCTACACCTCCCGCTTCCCCTGTCCAGGCACCATTATCCGCAAAGCCCCGGCCTGAAGAACTTAGACTCGCTTGCCTGAAGCTGATGAAAGGAAAAGAAAAGGAAGCTGGAAGCTGGGGTTCTGGATGCCAGTTAGGAACTGGGCCTAGACAGACAGGGCCGGGACAAGGCTTCCTCTCTTGTCACCCATAAGAAGCAGGTTAGGGTTATTAGGTGCCCTCGGGGACGTGGCATGAACTAACCCATTACAATAAACGAGGCTCTCTGAAGAAAACTAAGGACACCCCTACACCCCCAGCCACTGAACAGGGCCTGGCTGAGCATGGCACCTAGACACGGAGAGGGTCTGAAGTCCAGTTCAGGGATTCAAGGACTCTGGGAATGAGGCCCTCAGAACTGGAGGGGCAGCTGCAAGGGAGTCTTCACCCAGGGACTCAGTATGGGAGGCCACGAGAGGCTTAAGCCAAGACCAGAGCCCTCTGGATTCTGAGTGCGCGTGCATCTGAAGCTCAGGGGCTGACAGTAAAGACCGTTCCAGCACCAGATGCCCTCTCGCTCCCTTCTAAAGAGGCAGGTGTGCACATCCCACGTGTGGAAGTCCTCGGTGAGGTCTGAAAACCCCTCCAGCTCTGCCAGCGAGGGACCTGCAGCTGACCTTGGAGCCATCCTAGAAACCCCAATGCTCAAAGTCTAAACACTGAGCTGCCCAGAGCATCCCCCGCGGGCCTGCTGGTGACCATCCTTGCTCGAGCCATCTGCTCTTGGCCTGTCTGACCCCAGGCCTTCCTTCACCCCTTCACCTACTCCTGCTGTCCCTACTTAACACGCTGGGGGCATCTGCCCCCTCACCGCTCCCTAGCAGTGGGGGAAGGGCAGGAAGCCCTCTATGCTTCCAGGGGGCAGGGGAGGCCAGTGTCCCGCCTTCAAGTGCTCTCCTGTGCCCTGGCGCCACAGGCAGGCCCAAGTCAGGGACATCTGCTTGGAGAAACACTTCCACTTGCAGGTCTGGCAGAGGTCAGGGTGGTGGCTGGGATAGAATGGGGCTTGAGGGGCCAGACCAGCCTGCATGTCTGGGGCCTGCCCATTTGCTGCTGCCCTCTGGGTCCTGGCAGACAGTGTTGGGCTGCAGCCCTGATGGGCGCAGGGGGACCGAGAAGTAAGATGAGTGGTGGCCATGGCGTCTGAGCTGCTGTGACCAGGGAGCATCAGAGGCAGCCATCCTGGGAGGCAGTGTTGGAGACTCACAGGCTCCTGGTCTCGGCCTGTCACAGACCCCGCCCATGCAGGTGACAGGGAGAGGGGGAGGGGGTGAGCGCCGGGCAGGGGAGCAGGTACCGGCAGAGCTCTTGGCTTCCTCTTAAAATCACTATCATTGCGCTGACACTGACCGACTGCCCCCCACCCCCTATCGCCCCGGGTTCACCGGCTGCACCGAGCCCTTCACAAACATGTCATCATTTTATAAACCACAATACCCTAAGGAATGGGCATTGCGTCATGCCGTGTCCCTGAAGGGAAACTGAGGCACAGAGCGGTAACTTGCCCAGAGTGCACAGCTAGCTCGTCTGGACACGGTCCATGCTGGAGCCGAGCGTCTCTGAAGGCCAGGCTGAGCCCGAGACACAGTGGAGAGTAGCCTGCGACGGGGCAGCGAAGAGAACTACGATGACCATCATGGCTGCATGTGCCGCACGCCTCCTGTGCCCCGGGCTCTGCGCCGTCACCTGTCCTCTCATGCCCTGTGAGGCAGGCAGGACCAGTGGCTCCATTACTGAGCTGAGGAAAGCGAGGCTTGGAGTACAGCGACAAGGTCACCGGGCCGGTCGGAGACAGAACTGGGGCCTGGACGCAGGTGTGCCCGCCTCAGTCTGCTCTGTGTCCCAGGCCTGAGCCCGGAGGCCTGGCTGCCCATGGCTGCCAGGCACTGGCCTGCCAGCTCTCTGCAGGGTGTCGGTTTTCTCCACCCGTCTGGTCAGGCCGTCCTGTGACAGCTGCCCAGCCTGGAGGAGATTAGTCACCCGGACACACCGCCTGATGCTAGTGTCACCCAGAAAACAAAAGGCCACAGTCAGTGGGGGGAGGTGCTGCAGAAGCGCTGCAGGTGGCGGTGAGGGCTGGGCCCTGCCTGCTGTCCCAGACCCACACCAAGAGGGACCCGGGGAAAAGGCCACTTGCTCGCCTCTCTCATGACACGGGGCAACCTGCAGGTGCCCCACAGTGCCCTGGCCCGGTGACCCTGCTGGGTAGCCCCAAATAAACATCTGTCCAGGAGTCTCCGTGGTTGTCTGAGGGGCAGTCGCTTTGAGCGGGGAGCAAGGCAGGCTAGGGCAGTCCCCTCACGGGCCTGCTGCCTTTTTGTCCCAGGAGCTTATGAGACTGGCTGATGCGACATTTGCCACACACTCTCTCCCAGGCACCCATGCCTCTGCCTCCCCTGGCCCCCTCCCACCAGCCCCCTTGCTTCCTGTTCCTCTGGTCGCCATAGAAACATCTGTCCTCTGGTCAGCAACTGCCTGACTTCTGACTTCCTATCTCTGTGCAGGCTTCTCCTGGGTCTGGTCAAAAGCTCAGGCAGGCTCAGGTCTGCTGCAGCCTTTCCTCTGCCCGAGCCCGGGGCTTTTGCCCACAGCACAGATCTGCGCGGCGGCTTCTTCTCACCTCACGCTCCCTCACCTATGACACACCACACAGTCTGTGCATCTAAAGGTCACTGAGGAGGCCCCACAGGTTCTGACACCAGAGCAGAGCAAAATGGCTGCCCCTCAGCCTTCTGGTGGGGGGCTTGGGGAAAGGCTGTCCCTCCCAAAGGGCACAGGGTGGGAAAGGACTCATGGGCCCCAGCCAAGCCCACTGCCTGCCAGGGCCTGGGGAGGTCCGAGGTGCCACGGATGAGACCAGCTCAGCGCTGTCTGGCCACACACCTTGGGTGGACCGACCAAGTGGGGTGAGCGGGCATGAGGGCGCCTGCTGGAAAGGACAGGACAGGAGTCCCGCCTCCTGGCCCACACTCTCACACCCAGGGGGGTTTTCAAATGGAAAGACCAAGGGTTCTAGAATGCTGATTCTGCCATCGCTTCCCTGAGCTCATCAAGGCACCTGAGTCTATTTTCTCATCTGCAAAATGCGGGTGATGCTACCTAGTTCAGAGGTTCTGATGAGATGATGGTATAAAGTACCTGATGGTACCTGGCAGAGCAGGGGCATGGCAGGGCCCAAAGCCACAGCAGACCCCGGGATGTGTGGATCGTGCCACCACCTGGAGTTTGTCTCTGCCTGTGGTGGGGGGGTGGGGACCCAGAAAGGGAAGCAGGAGTGCCCAGGGTGGTCACCACCCCACCACATGAGGAACAGAGCCCTGTAGCAGGAGCCACCTGGGTGTCTGCTCATGCTGGGAGGAATGCCCTCTGCCCTGATACCAGGCTTGTCCCCGGGAACCCCGCTGCTCCAGAAGGGCTCACCAGGACACCCCATGGCTCTCCTCCAGAGTGCCCACCCCTCGCTATGCATAAGGCCCCACAGCCGGTCCGCTGCGGAGGCTGGGAAAGCTGCCCTACTTCCAGCAGCCCCAGAGCAAGGGCCTGGAGAGGCAAGCCCCCTGGGGAGGCAGCTCTGCTCCCACAGCCCCTGGGTCAGAGGGAAGGAGGCAGGGACAGCTGCAAGGGAGGCCTGCCCGGGGGGCTGGTGACTAAGGGGATCTTGCCCAGAACAAAACAAACACAAATGCAGAGCAGGAATGGGGGCAGGCCAGACTGCATGGTAAGGAGGTGCCAAGACAGGGGCTGCTCTGGCTTAGGAGGCAGGGGCTCCACCTCCACCTTCCCATTCCTTTCCATCAGCCTCAGGAGCCTGGCAGAGGAGGACCCTCCTCTAGGGAGAGTGGTGCCTGGAGCCACCCTGATCTACCCCTCCCCAGACCCACCCAGTTAGATACAGGAGGGAGGAAGCAGAAGGTAAGGAAGGGTTGGGGGAAGCCCCTTTTGACCTGATCTGGAAGGTGGGCGAGCAGGTGGGGGCTGGGGTCCCCTTGGGCAGATGAGAGCCCCGGCTCTGGCTCCAGCTCCTGGCTGCCGGCTGGAGGCCCAGCAAGTCCTAGTTTGGAGAGCGAGCGGCTGTGGCTGCTCCTCTGCCCCCTCCCCCCGCACTCTCCTCCCCCCGCCTGAGAGCCGTTATGAAAATAACCCAATTGGTAACCGACTGCACTTCCTCTCCCAGCGGCGGCTCCCGGCCCTGCAGCGAGCCGACAACGAGGGTGGGCGGAACGCACCCCAGCTTTGCCTCCTGGCTTCTCTCCCCCAAGTCCCCAGGGTGGGCCAGGCAGGCTGAGCCCAGGAGCCTCCCCTCCACGTGCCTGTCACAGCACAGCTCCTGCCTCGGATCCCCACACGCTTGGGGAGGGAGAAGTGGGGGGCAGGCTGGCTCCCTTCCCTGGAGCTACCTGCGCCCTCTGGCACCCACAGGGCAGGCTTTCAGGGATTTAGGGAAAGCCTCTGAGACAGCTAAGCACTGGCTCCAGACAGAATGACCACAAAAATAAATATCTGCTGAGTGTTTCACAACTTACAAAGCACTTTTCTACAAGCTTTATCAGACGGGAGCCTCGTCATTGCTCGAACCAGGGGCAGCGGGAGCCCGAGGAGGCTGGCACGGAGGCCCACGGCTCAGAAGTGGTGGAGCCGGGGCTCTCAGTCAGGTCTCCTGGCTCGGCCAAGGGGCCCTGCCAGAGTCTCCCTGGTTGGTGTCCAAGAAAGGTTGACCCGGGGGACACATGCCCGCTTATAACACACCCCTCGCCCACACTCCTGGCTCCCGAGGCGCTCAAGTGGCAGCTCTCAGACGTCCCCATCCCAGGACCCCTTCATAGTCTTCAGATTATTGAAAATCCCAAAGAGGTTTTATTCATGGAGACTATAGCTATTAATGGCTGCCATATTAGAAATTAAAATGAGAAACGTTAAAAAATGTTTATTCATTCTTTTCAAAGCAATAAGCCCACCACACATGAACATACATCATTTTATGGGGAAAAATTACTTAAAATGTGAAAAACCACCAAGAAGAGTGGCATTGTTTCAACTTTGGCCAATCTCTTTCATGTTAGCTGAAGAGAAGAGAGCTGGAGCTCGTACCTGCCTCTTCAGTCAAGCTGTCGCAAGAAGTTGTTTGGTTGAGGTATGCGAAGAAAATCTCATCTCACACTGACATGTAGATAGGGAAGGAAAGAAAGATTTTAATAACCTCTCAGGCAATTACAAACATTCTTCTGTGCTCCTTCACCAAAGTATGACAAGTGGTAGTTTCTGAAAGGTTAGTGGAGCAATGTGGAGCCTGAAACCTTATCAATGAACTTTGCATTATCTTGCATTTTTAGAATTTTGCAACATCAAACATCAGGCTTTGGAAAACACTGGTTTACTGAGTAATGAAAATCTTCCAAGTATGGACACATTTCCTTCCACAACATCAAAAAATCACTTTTGCTGGTATTACCACTGTTCTCCTCCGACCAGTCTTGACATCCTGGGAAACTGGCAGGCTCCAGAGGATACGATTTTCACTCAAAAGTCCAGTTTATCATTAGCAACAAACAGGGATAGTGTTTTTTGAAGTGGCAAGTTCATGTCACTCATTTTTTGAGAAAATAGCTGCTACACACCCACATCTGCACAGACCGTCAGTACTTTTGTGTTAAAGATGCTCTTTTAAACGAGACCTGAGTGCAGGGTGCCAGCCCTGAAGGGCTCCCAAGCCACAGCCCAGCCCCTCTGCAGCAGCAGTGCCTTACATCGCACAGGATATTTAAAAAAACATATACTCAAAGGCCTCGGCTTTACAATTATTTTTACCACATCTTTGTTGTTCTCATGAGTGCGAAGAATACAACAGCTCCTGCTTAAAAGGGTCACTGCCTCTGCCTGTGCTAAGGTAGCAGATCCACTCCCCGCCCCCCACCCCCCCTTTTTTTAGCACCATCAGTAAAAACATTAGCACGGGGAAAAGGGGCACGAGCCAGGGCAGTTATAAAAGTGTTATTACGATCTTACCAATCAATGCCCTCAAGGGTCTAGGGTACCCCAGGACCATGCTTTGTGAACCACTGATTCAGAAAGCTTTCCAATCCTCCAGCCTGGCAAATGAGGCTTTTGCAAGGTGGTCCTAACCCAACCTTGCACTCATTGACGCAGACCCTTGTTCTAGCCACGCCAACCTATTTTCTGTCCCCCAGCGTGGTGGTGCCAAGCCCACTGCTGTGCCCCTGCATGTGGCACACCTTCTGCCCGGAATACTGGCCTCCTTCCCCACTTGTATCAAAATCCCACCTGCTCACAGCTGCCCTAGCCAAGAACACATCACTCCAACTGACGACTGCACATCACCCATTGGCTCTCCTGCCCCGGACTCCGGGAAGTCCTGATTCTTTCAAATCCATATGCCTCATTCCCCCTCCGCACCCCCCAGCAGACCACAGGTTCCCAAGGGTCCAGGGCCAGAGCTAGTGCAGCTGGCCATGCCCTGCACAGCGCAGGCCGCGATCCAGTGTTTACTGTCCATCACCCGGGAAGGAACAGGGAATTCCGTGGGGGATGGGCTAGCGCCTTGGGGGAAGAGAATGGCTTCCTCCACCTCGGGTACTGCACCCAAGGGCTGACCACAAGGCCCAGGCTGGCCCAGGCCACTTCTTCTTGTTGGGCACAAGGGACAGCAATAGCCCGTTTTAGCAGCCCCCTTCCTCTCGGCTCCAGAAGACCTGAGGAGTGACAGCTGAGGCCCCTTTTCTGGGCTGGGTGCCATCGCCCACTCCATGCTCTCCACGGCTGTCCTTATGAGACCTGGACAGCCTGATTTGGCGACATGAAGTCACATGGGAGGGTGGTTGGCAGGGGGAGGGGTGGCCTGAGACCCTTGGGGGCTGGGCTAGGATCACAGCTCAGAGCTCCGCACTGAAACACCCCCAGTTTCTCCTTTGTGTGCCGAGTCCCAGGGTCTGGTTCCTGGTAGCCCCTGGAGAAATGTGTGCAGAATGACTGAGGGACTGACTGATTCCTTTGAGCCTCTCTTCCAAGCTATTCTCCCACTGCCCCCAGATTTCATTCTGAAGTACCCACTTGCCCTGCACTGTCAGCTGAGCAAAAGGCGAAGACGGTGGCTGGCCTCCTCCCGCATCTCTTTCATACTTCTTACACGTTACTTGACAGATGCTAGTTCACCTCGGGCTCAGGGCCAGGACACTGTTTTGAGTGTTTCACAAATATTAACTCATGTAATTTTCACACAAAGTATTATCCCTGTCTTACCGATGAGGAAACTGAAGCGCAAAGATAAAGTAATTTGCCCGCAGTCATGCATCTGGTCAGTGGCCACCCAGGAGTCTGCTCGGGACCCATGCTCTCAGCAACCCCTCACCCCTGCCAGCAAAGCACGGGGCACGGGGCAGCCTCTATCTGGTACACTATATGCCCCTCCTCTATGCAGTGAGCCCTCCTTCATCTTTTTCCTCTCATCTTTTCAGAGTTGGCTCAGACATTGGCTCTGCTGGAAAGTTCTCCCTAGCCTCCTCTCCCGGGGGGTTAGCTGCTCCCACGCTTGTACACACACCTCCCCACACCCCCCCACCCCCCGTTACTCTGGGCTATCACACTGGTTGATGAGTTGTATCCCCCAGCAGACTGTGAGCCCCTGGGACCACGTATTGCTGGTAATTGCATCCCCAGTGTCTAGAAGCGCTGGGCGTGCCCGAAGGAGTGAGTGGAGGGAAAAGCGAAGGGTCCAGTTTCAGCCTCCTGGAGTGGATCAAGCTGAAAGTGAAGGGCTTCGGGCCGGCGCAGAGGTCCAGAGGCTGGTTGGCTCCTGAGGCCTTCCTGCCAGCACTGGTTGGGCAAGTTGCTGGTCTCAGCACAAGGGCTGACTCTCCTGTCCCAGAGGCACAGGCTGAAACCGATCCCAGATGGGAATTCTGATATGTCTCCCTCCAGGTCTCCCTAGAGGGCCCCTTTGCTACATACCCCTGCTGGCCTCCACGTCCCTCTTCTCTTGTGACGGGTCCCTCCCGTGGCCATCTCCTGTCTGCCGCAGGCCTCCACTCCCCATCTGCCGGGACCAGCATTCCCCCTTTATCTCCTCATTCAAAATTTAACTCCCCCTCTGAACATAATGCTCCCTTCCCAGCTCCCAGATCTTTGCAGAATCAGCCATCAGCCCCCAGGTCCCACCCCCTCTCCAAGCTTCCATGTACCCCACACAGGAGGTTTTTCCTGCCTTTGAAACAGAAACCTTGCCCAGCAGCTCCCTGACTCATCACAGGGGACGCAGGTCTTTCCCGTGGACTTGGGCTCAAAGGTCCGGAGAGGTTCTGCTTCTGACCATCCCTCTGACCTCAAGCCGAGTCTCTTAAGGGTCTGAGCCTTAATTTTCTCATCAGACAAATGGGATAACACCCACTTTCTCTGCCTCACGCTTGAAAGAGGAAGAGTTTGTGGATGGTAACCCATTCCTCAGCTCACCAAAACTTTAAAGAGAGAAAAATAACTCCAGGAGCCAAAAAAATTAGACAACCATTTTGGAGCACAATTCAGCAACACCCATGTACGCTGAAGACAAATGGCCCATGACCACACAGTGTGGACAGAACACACAGAAAGGCCCCCTCCGAGGGCCTGCTTGCTGTGCCAAGAAACTACCAACCACTTAAAAGTGCATCACCAGGGCCTCCCCGGTGGCGCAGCGGTTGAGCGCTGGGCTGCGAAGCTGCCTGCAGCCTCCACGGCTCAGGTTCGATCCCCGGCTGCTCCCCGGCCACCGGAGGAGGGTCCCGCATGGCGCGCAGACCTCTCCTGCCGCCCGCTGCTCCCCTCAGCAGTGTACTTCGGTCCTTCTGCCTGCTCTGCTCCCCGCTCTGGCTCTGGTGGATTCTCTCACCCTCCCGCGCTTCTGACTGTACCCAGTGCTTGTATAGACAGGAACAAACAAACAAATAAAATAGATAAATAAATAGATAAAACATGCTTCTAAAAAAAAAAAAAAAAAGTGCATCACCAGGAGACCGGGCAGTAGCTGCCACACAGCTACAAAATGGCACGTGGCAGCTAAAATGGGTTCACAAGACCTGGTGTTTCAAGATGGTTAAATCTCCCAAACAGTGTAGAAGGGAAAATCGAACAGTATACTGTTCAAATCAAGCACAAAGCCATACCGAGCAGTGTTACAGGCAGCTGTGGGTACATACCTGGGTAGGAAAAATTTAAAATCAGGCATGGGAACACCAACATCAAAGCCAGGATGATGGTTACCTCTGGAGAGGGAGCCACCGGGCCTGTCTCTAAAGCATTTTCTCTAAAGCAATTATGGCATAATGGGAGACTCCACCAAGCTCGGTGCTGGGCGCTGTGTTACTCTGTATACTTTTCTAATTGCAACCTGTTTTATGCTTTTAAAACAGTTTTTAAATAACTTTTTAAAAAGACCCCCCCCAGAGGAAGAACAGCTCCTGGGGGGAGGAGGGACTGGGTCCTCCATGGGCGGGTTTTAGCATGGATCCCAGAGGATGTTCCTTACACTGTCTTCAAGTAGGAGCCCCATGCCTGTGGGGCCGGAAAGAAGGTCTCCCCCACAAGGGTTGCCTCCCAGGGGATAGTAAGTGGGTGGTGGGCTGTCTGTGGGGTGTCTGCGTGGGCTGGGGAGCAGGAACCAGCTTGCCCCCTTTCACAACCACCCCCGCCTCAGTAAAATGTCAGCAAGCTGGGGGGGAGAGACAGGCAAGCTGTTAACCCGCACGATGCCAGGGCGTGGGTGGCACAGGCCCAGGCTCCCAGACAGCTATTTCGGCATGTGCTGTGATGGGGCTCAGCCCTACCAGGGGAGAGGCTTCTCTGTGGGAGCTCTGCACTGGCGCTCTGCCAGGGCAAGGGGACGAGGTATCTGAATGTGGAGGGTGCAGGCTCTGGGGCCCTCCCTCTTTCTTCAGAACTCTCACCCAAGGAGTCTGGGCACAAAAGAGGCCACCTCTGCTGCGCTGTGCTCTGCCTCTGAGGGCTCTCCCCAGGCCCAGGCCACCTGCTGACCCCAGGGTGGTTTTGAAAGCATCCGTGCACTTTGTAAACAAGATAAAAGGTCACAGCCTTGCCCCTACATGCCAGATCCAGCCCGGGAAGCACAAGGCTACGCTCACCCCCCAGCCTCCCTCCCAAGGGTCTCCCCCTGAAGCTCCTGGGGTCCAGCAGCAGAGCAGCTCACGGGTCTCACTGTGCTCCAACTCCACCTCACGGAGCACTCAAACCCTTCTCAGCTTACCCAAGGGGACTGAAAGGCAAGAGCAGAAGAATAAGCAGGGCAGCCTGGCGGCATGAGTAGCTCCGCCGGGCTCCAGGGCGAGCACTGTGATCCTGAGCCAGGACCCTGACCTTCCTGTGCCTTGTCTCCTCATCTGTAAAGCGGGAATAAAACCAACTACAAGGCTGTTGTGAGGAAGTTGTGAAAATGATGGATTTACAAGCTCTGACAACTGTTAATCCCTGGCGCACCACTCATCTGGACGCAGAGAAGGGTAGGCGCACCTCCTCCTTGGCTCCTGCCTCGGGCCACGGAGCCCATGGTCTCTCTCAGACCTGCCCTCTAATACCTTGCCTCAGCCAAGGAAGGGGTGAGAAGGAAGAGGGCAGAATGGCAGCTCCTCAAAGACATTCAGGTAGGCTCTGGCCTACCCTTCCCAGGGGAAACCGCCCCCCAGAGCTCTCACTTGTGACCACATGCTAGCCAGGCCCTGGGCTGAGAACCATGGGGATGAAGGACTGCACGCAGGCCCTCTGTGCACATGGCACGCTAATGATTTCAGAACATGGGGCAGTAGTCAGCTCACTGCCCCCCCCCCCAAGGCTGACCTACAGAGCTGCTGGGGTGGCAACAGAAACCTGGAGGGGGCGGGGCGCAGGAGAAGGAGGAGGCATCTGGCAGCTTGGAAGGTGCCAGATGAGGGTTTCTCAGAAAGCAGGAAAGCTTCTTTGGGTTCCTGTGATGTGGCACAAACTAACATGGCTTAAGAGTTAGGGGACTAGCCTTGGGAGCTGTAAGAACCTGGTTTGGTCAAGGCAACTCATTGGGCCTCCAACTCCAGGAGGAGGGAGTTGTGCCAGATGCTACGGCCGTGCACACTGAGCCTGCTTTCTGCTGCCCTCTGTGTGGCTCCACCCTGTCAGAGGACCGCTCACCAGTAGGAAGTGTCTCGGGGTCCACCCACAGCAGGTCTCTGGGGCAAGTGGACTAGCCAGAGGAGACCGCACTCCCTGCTGTGGTAGTTGTCTCCCCCTTGTGTCGTTTTACCAATATTACCCGGCAAGTTCCTGGGTCAGCTGGGACCTTGAACCTCTCGCCTCTGAGGGGTATAAGGGACCCAACCTCTGCTTCTCCTGGGGAACAGCACAGGCCAAATCTCAGGGCCAGCATGCCCACTCACCTCCTCCTCTGCCTGGGAGATGAGTGGTGACTTCTGGAGAGGGCTCCAGGAAGTCGAGGAGGGCAGGCCTGTTTCTCTCACTGCCCCCTGCTCCCCGCTGCCAGGGGCCTGGGCTTGCCCCCACCTCCCTCTGCCACATGGGCCACTCCCAGTGTTAACCTGAGTAAGAAGAACCACTCAAAGAAGCTCCGTTTATTCCCAGACATCCAGGAGCCTCAGACAGGGCTTACCTCTGAGCGTTCGGCATCCCTCACTCAACACGTCTGTCTCCAATCATTGCAAAACCAACTCAAACTGGGGGTGCTTGCACTCAGGCTGCCCAGCAGGTACCCATGCCAGCCCGGACTTTGTGACCATGTTCCCTTGGGACCATGTGGCGTCACCTCTAAATGGGACCTATTGTCTCAAACTTGTTCCACAGGTGCATTTCCTGCCCTCTGGCATCTAATGACTTTGAACGCTAGTGAAGGGCAGGGGTGGCAGTCACCACGCAGGCTCCCAGGGGCTCCTTATGTCGTGAGGTATGAGGTGCCAGGTAATTTCTGATGCCTCGGAGCTCAAGCCCAGCTAATCCACAAGCTCGCGACCTTCTCAGGGTCAGACCACTGGGCCCAGGCCAGAGGATAAGAATCTTTCTTCTCTCCAGGTGGGCCTGGGAGGGGAAGGAGGAGACAATCACTGTTCCACTGTTCCACCCACTTCTGGCTGACCACCCCTTGGGCCAACAGAACCTGCAGGGTCAGTGGAGAGGCCCAGCTGCCCTGGCACTAGGCAGGGGCATGCCTCCTCTTCTGAGAGGGGGCTGGTGGCTCCCAGCAAGGAGAAGTGAGGTGGAAGGGAGCTGCGGAGGACAGAGCTCAGCCTCGTGTCTTACTGGGCTCAAAAGGGGGGATGGCAGACGGCTCCTCAGATTCCAGGAAGGTGAAGCCAGTTGTGGCGGGGGCGGGTGTGCATGTGAGGGGGTTTTAAGGAAAAGCCTCTTTAAGGAAGATACCAAAATGGATACCATCCAGAGACTGTTCTGATTGGATCAGGGATGGCAAACAGGCCACCCACAGACCATGGCTACCCTCCCCAGTCCACAGCAAACAGTGCTACTTGATTAAAGAACGCCAGCGCCCAGCCAAGACTGGAAGGCAGAATTCTCAACCTAACTGCAGCAGCCACCGCCAATCTATTCGCTATCCTTGACCCCACCCCCCTTTCCAGTCACTTATCGGGCTCCTCGGTCCCCAGGTTTGAGGTACCTGGGGGAGGGAAAGGAGCAGGATGGGGGAAACGCAGAGGGCGAATGAAACCCAATGGGAAGAGCCAGGTTAACAGTAAGATGGTTTTAGTGGAGGGACCTGAGATTGACAACCAGCGAAAGTGGCAGGACCAAATAACACAAAAGGGGCAATGCCCAGGGTCTGTCTGTCCCTGCTGCTCCCAATCACAGCAGGTAAGGAGAGAGAGGTCAGTCCCAGTGGGCATCCGAGCCCCTGAGCTCCCAGGCCTGACTGGGGAAAGTCTTCTCCTCAGGCGCCTTCCTCCGACTCTGCTGACTCTTCCCAGTGTGCTCATCCCTCCAGGCCCCACTGCCCTGCTCAGTGCTGCTAGGTGGGGACACTCCTTGCACGCTTGCAGAGGGGGCTTGCGTTCCCTCTCACTAAGCATCCCATTAGACGACTTAGTGACCCCAGAGCGACGTGCTACTGTGGTTTGCAGACTTGGTAGCACATTAGAGTCATTCGGGAAGCTGAAAAAATGGCCAGGCTCCACCTCCCGACCCCATGAATCAAAAGTACCAAGGCTTTAAGATCTAGGAACCGGTACCCCCTAAAACGCCCTGGCTCACCGTGATGTCCTACTTGAGAACACGGGACTTAGCGAGGGATGTGGGCTTTAGAATCAGACTAGAGTTCAAATTTTATCTCTGCTTCTTCCTTGCTATGTGACTGTTTATCTCTGTGTTTCCCTCATCTACAAAAACAGAAAATACCTATCCTGCTTATTTTAGGGTTATATAAAGATACTTGGCTCTCTTTTTATTCTTCCTTCTAAATGTGCTGGAGGCTCATCCCTCCACGCACAAACCTGTGCCTTTCAGAAGGGGCACAGCCCGGAGTCAGAATAGCACAACACTTGGTACCTGTGGGCAGGGACAGGAAGCCTCTGGCGGAGCCCCTCCCTCCCCCTCCCGAGCCTGTGAACGCTGGAGGCTACATCCTGCAGAGCTGAGTGTAAAATGCTCCATCTTGCAGGGCTGTGGGTGACAAAACAGAGGTACTGGATGCTTAGCTCCCTGCCCAGTTTTAAATGACATTGAAGCCTGCGTGGCTTCACAAGAGCTCGCGGTGCTCCATCTGCCAGTGTGAGAATCCAGATCTCTGGGTGTGCTTGGCGACATGGAGCAGGTGCACAGAGCAGGGCCCCGGCTAGAGTAAGGCAGGCGGAGCACAGGTCAGCGTTACAGAGATGCCGACCGCAGAAAAGGAGAAAACCGCCCACGTTATTGGTGGGTAAAGTCTACCCTCTGGGAAGCGACAGGGCAAAGTTCAGGGGGGCTGACTACCACAAAGCCTGACTGGCAACAGGACACAAGTGAGAGGGAAGGTTGGGCAGACTCCAAGTGGTCAGAGTCCAGCCTGAGTCGGTTCTGGGGTCCTTCAATGATTGGCTGCAAGCTCCATGGTCACTGGAGAAGGGCAGCGGTCAGTCAGGAAAAGGCACAGGGAGCCAGGTGGGGTACTCGTGGGGCTCCACCTCCCCTCCCCTTACACCAGGGCTGTGCCCAAAGGAAGCGGCTCCCAGCTAAGACCAGCACACAGGCCACGAGGTGCCTGCGCTTGATCTTTCCACACCCTCCCCCCAGCTCCTCACCAGAGTCCCGGCGGCGCCAAAGCCCTGTCTTGAGAGCACCAGACAGTGACATTTGGAGAGCTGGGGTAGGGGGGGCAAAAAGGAGCTTAAGGCAGCTGATTCCACCCCATGCCTTTCCCGGTCAGGACTAGAAGCGGGGAAGGGAGATGCTGACCGTGCAGAAGTGGAAGTTGGGGGTCTCCTGGCTGATCAAGAGAAACTAGAACAGGTGGCCAGGCACCCCAAGCCCAAGGGTAGGCGGAAAATGCCGAGCGATTCCATCAGTGACCGGTGCTCCAAGACGGGCTTGTGTCGTGACAGAACCCGCGAGGCCATGTTCTGCAGATGCCCGGCAGCGGCGGCAGGCGACCCGCCCCAGAGACCCCGGAGGGCAGCACGACCTCCCCCCTTCTTCACGAGGGCCAGGAGGCTCGGCGGGTGCCCTGTCCTAACGCTGTCCACAGGGTGAATGGCCCGTCGTGGGAGTCCTACCTACCGGCGCCAGGGGGTGGAGGCGACGGTCTCCCTGCTGGAGGGCTGGAAGCTGCCCCTGCCTCGGCCCCAGAGGAGGCGCCAGGGAAGGACCCCCGCTCGGCGCCGGCGCCCCGACCGCTGGGGAGTGTCCCCCTCGAGGTGCCCGCGCCCGGACGGCGCGGACCGCCCGCCGGCGCCCCGGGGAGCGCCCCGCTCGGTGCCAGCGCGGGGCGGCCGAGCACCGCCCCCCGCGCCGCGGCCCCGCGCCCCGCTCACCTGTGCCCGAAGAGCCGCAGCCCCGGGAAGCGCCGCTTGCTGAAGCGCCGCGGCGCCTTGTCCGGCGCGGGACCCGCGTCGTGCTCGGAGCCGCTGGACGAGGCGGAGGCCGACTCGGAGTCGCTGCTCCGGGCCTCGGGGCTGCCGTCCCGCGGCTCCATCCGACCCTAGCCCCGGCCGGCGGCGGGCCCGCGGGAGACGCCCATGCCGGGCCGGCGGCCGGGCTCAGCACGCCGGCTCCGCGCCGCCCGCCGCGGCCATGGCGCGCGCTCGCTCCGCCCGCCCCGCGCCGCGCGCCCCCGC
Source organism: Talpa occidentalis (assembly GCF_014898055.3). Taxonomy (NCBI): domain Eukaryota; kingdom Metazoa; phylum Chordata; class Mammalia; order Eulipotyphla; family Talpidae; genus Talpa; species Talpa occidentalis. The sequence continues at coordinate 5,370,698 of NW_023603184.1, forward strand.
GCCCCACGCCCAGGTGCCCGGGAAGCGGCCGCCGCCGCTCCAGGAAGTGCCGCCAGCCTCGGCCGCAGGACCCCGCATAGCTGGCCGGGCCGCTGCCTGCCCGCCGCCGAGCACGCCCCCTCCGCGGCGCCGAGGCGCCGACCTCCGGCGCCCTCTGCCGGCCGCCGGCCGCGCCGCCAGCCGCCTTGGCCGCCCGGAGGGGGCGGGGCGGGAGGGAGGGGCGGGGCGAGCGAGGCCCCGCCCCGCCCCGCCCCGCCCCGCCGCCGGGCCGCGCGCTGCACACCCGCACTGCGGGCTCCCGGCGCGGTCCCGGCCTCCCCCGGCCCTCTCCCTGCGAGCAGCCTGCACGCTCACAAGTGAGCACTCGCGAAGGGGCTGTCACCACCTCCCCTCCCACAGCCGCGCGGAGCAGGCACCTCTCTCACACAGCCTGTGCCCGCTCGCAGCCCTCCCACGAGCTCCACCCTTCCCCCCCCTTGGCTCCCCCAAATCACACCCACGGGAACAGAAGTCACACAGTGCTCCCCAGACGCCAGGAGAGGCACGCCGCTCACACACAAGCATGCTCACTCATTACCCAAGTGCTTCCCCACCCCAGCTTCTCACACTCAGAGAGGAATACCAGGACCGAAGGCTCCAGATGGTCCTTGCATACCCCAACACAGAACAGACAGGGCTATTACACCAATTCGTTTTTACACAGCGATACACAGTTGTGTCCAACCCTCTCACACATTCTTGACACATAGCATTCCCAACAGCCAATGAAAGCTGCAGGTCATATTCGGAAGCACACACCTCTTACACACTCATAAATACATACACGGAATAAGGACCACCCTCGTTTACTAAGGTACACACGCACATAGAACACACACGTCTTTTTTTCCTGTGCACAAATACCTCCCCAGACCATGGTTACAGTGTCTTATCCCTTTTACACATATTATCACCCACAGAAGTGTACCTCTCACACGAACACACCCCCGCAAACACACCCCCAAGGGCAGCAGAGGTGGTTCCCCTCCAGAGATGGGAAAAGCAAATTGCAAGTGGAGCGGTCACCAGTTTTGGCACAGCCATCACCCTTGCTAGGCAGTCAGCAGCTCCCGCAGCCTGGGATGGCCCCTGCAGGGCTGACAAAGGGAGACCAGGAAGCCCGAGAGCATAGTCTTCTCATTCCCAAACCCTGCCGCCCTGGTGCCCATATCAGCTGCCTGCTGTTTCTGTTAGCACTCCTCTCAGCAAAGCCACATCCTGTGTCACCTTCACTTTCACCCTCTCCTCTGGGGTGCTGGCAGCCCTTTTTCCAGCCTTAGCCATTCATATAAAGCCAGTGCTTTGGGCTGTGACTGTTTGGTAAGCCGGTGGTTTTGAGAAGCAGCCAACACCCAGTTCAGTCCTCCCAGCTTCCTTCAAGTTTCCAGAGGACCTGGAGGTCTGACCGTGGAGGTGGGACTCTAACCCGCAACCATCAACTGGTGCCAGGGTGGTCAAGAGGAGAGCAGTGAAACCCCTAGTGGGCCTGCCATGGTCCTTCTGGGGTGCATGGGTTTGTAGGGGGGAGTTTCCCAGTGGTTCTTATAATCAGCTCTGAGATCAGAGGCAGCTGAAGACTTCACTGAGTTTGCACAGGGCCTGACAACTTCCAACACCAAACTCTTCTGAGGGATCCCCTTCCCAGATGCCCCTGTCGCGACCTCAGCTCTTAACCGCTGTGAGCTCAGCTCTCCACCACACTGACTCCCAACAATTCAAACATCAGAGCTTCCCTCCCCCTACCAAGAACTTTTAAGTCCTTTTCTGGTTGGAAAACCCACTTTTGTCACCACCCCCCTCCAGCTCCAGATAAAAGATTCATGGAGGACTGGAGATCCCTGTGCAAATTCCCGGGCCACCCAAGTACCTACTGTGTCTGGGGGGCCTCGGCTGGGATCTGTGGCACGTCCCAGGAGCGGTAGCGCCACATCTGCCTCAGTGCCCAGGGCCGGTCCCCGTCTTCTGAGCCCAGCGCCTCCGCGGGGCCCTGAGCTGCCGCCTCATTGCAGCTTCCCCCAGTACTGTGGCCGGCCCCCCGGGCGCTCATCCTGCCCGGCGACTCTCTTCCTCTTTCGGCACTTCCTGACCCGGGGGCCCTGCAAGAAGCCAGAGGACTGCCCCAGTAGAGGACCATAGGTCCCATAGGCGCCTTCCGCTGGCTGGGGCTGGAGGCTGACTGGGAAGAACTGCTGCAAGGGAGGGCGGGAGGCAGGTGGGGACAAGCCCAGCCTAGCAGCCAGGAGTCAGCCGCGAGAGTCAAAGGCTGCCAGGCAGCCACCAGGCCTGCTCAGGCTGGAATCCGAATCTCACTCCCTGTCTGGCCTTCTCCATTTAACCTTTCTGATAGTCACCCCTTGATCCTGCTGAGATTTCCTACCGCATCATGATGACCGGGTACACTGGAGGTGCCGAACCTACACACAGTCTCTCCTTAACGCCTCTGTGAGCCTCATACCTTGTAACACAAGGTGGGTACCCTGTGTTACACAGGACAGTGGCAGAGTGGAAAGAGCAACCAGGGTGGAGCCAGATGTGGCGCATGTCCTGTTTTGCACCAGCTGTGTGACTCCGTCAGGCTACAGACCTGAGTCACCCGAGATCCTTTTTGGAATTAGGTGGCATGTAAATAAATACATGAATCCCTGTCTCAGTTAGCTTTTCTGAGCCTGTTTTCTCACCTTTGAAAGGGAAGGAGGCAATAGTAGTAACTGAGCTCAGGGGGTTTATGAAACTTCAACTAGTGCTGAAAGGGTTTACAGATGCATTTGCTCACTAGATATTTATTAGTGCCTTTCTAGGTATCAGGCTGCCTCAGAGTATTAACAGTGAGCAAGAAAGCAGGACCCTAACCTCATAGGGGAAGATACTTAGGCAAGAAATAATCAGTATATGAAATGTCAGGTAATGAGATGTACTTTAGAGAGAAATGGAGCTTAAACGAAGGGGGAAGAGACAGATATCCTGATGGGGGTGCTGCTTAGGTAGAGAATCGGGTGAGGCCTCTGAGGAGGTGACATTTGAGAACAGACTAGAGTGAATCCAGAGAGTAAACTATGTGACTAGTTGGAGGAACAGCATTCTAGGTGGAAGGAACGGTAAGAGCAAGGAGTGTTCTGTGTGTGTCTGAAGAATAGCAAAAGGGCCAGACCGTGCTGAACTTTGAGGCCACCGTGAGGACTTGGGAAAGAAAGGCTGAGACAAGCACTTCCTCTTTATTATTAGGGCTGGTTCTGGGACGGGAATTGTACCTTCCTCAAGCGCTCTTTAATCACACTGCTCTATAATTAGTTCTTTAGCTGTTTGTTACCCTGGAAAGGCTGTAAATTTCTCGAGGACAGAAATGGTGTCAGTTCACTTCAGTTCAATAAACATTTACGCCGTAGAACCTGCAGATGTGGGGATGTACACGATGATCTCTCAACCCTTAGAAACCTCCATCTGGTGCTGTAATCACTTTTGTGTCCCTGATGACTGGAACATAATATTTCTCAACAAATATTTGTTTAATATATCATGCTATATCATGAATAATTAATACTCATTAATAATAAAACAATAGCAAATATTTCTTGCATACATCTGTGCCAGAACCCTTTGAATCCGCATGACCCTCAGAGGTAGATTCTGTTATTTTCCTCCCTTTACAGAGACTGAGGCACAGAGTGGGCAGGTTCTTTTGTCCATGGTGACCTGGCTGGTAAGTGGTAGAAGTAACACTCTATTCCCAGAGTCTGTGACCTTAAATAAGACATCTCATTGCCCTGCTTAAGTTGGGGACTTAGCGAGGTGATGCCCCTAAGGCTTGGCACCTCCTTTGCCACAGACTCTCCTCCATTATCTCTGAACCCCTCAAAGAGGCTCCTGTATGCTGTGATCCATCAGAGACGGCCAGCCAGGCAAAGGCCTATTCTAGAAGGAGCCCGAGCAGGGCCGTGTCCACCTCTCCCAGGGACTCTGCAAGTAGCCTGAACAGTTAAACAGAGGAAATGGGGCTGGGCTTGTTTTCCATCTGTGGCTTCTGGCAGCCCTGGAGCAGTAGCGGACAGGAAATGTGGCTCCTGAAAGGGAAGCGGGACAGGCTGGCGGCTCTGAGAGGCAGTCCTGACCCTGGTACTGGGCCCTCTCAGCCTAGTCCTCCTCCAAGCTGTCAGTGCTTTCCAGGTGGGGCGGGGCGGACAAGGCTGAAAGAGACAGGTGCAGAGCGCTGGGGAGGATGCCCTTGGCAGTTCCTAGGACAACATGTGCCAGCACTGGGGAGCTGGGGACCCCTCAGAATCCACCAAGATACTCACAGGAAGAAGAATCTGGGTAAGAAAATTATTCTGGGCTTTTTTTGAGGCCCCAGAGGGTGCGGTGTTCTACTTTCCGTGGCCTGGATGAGCAAGTGGGAGCTGGGGAAAAGAAATGTACCAGGGCACCAAACACTCAGCCCACGACCTGGACACCGTCTGCTCTCAAAACCAGCCAAGCCAGCATCCTTGGCCTGACCTTCAAGGCTTCTTATGCTCCTTTCCCTGTTCTTTTTGCTTCTTCTTGCAGGCTTTCCCTATGGAGAGCTTTACTCAGGCCACACATGCTGGTGTCTGCCTCGCAGCTGGTGCTCACTCAACATTTCTTGCCTCTTTTTCCACGCTTTTTTTTTTTTAACATGCCACCCTCACCCCTGCCTTTCATTCTGTTTTCAATGCTCTCTTTAAAAAAAAAAAAAAAAAGATTTATTTTTATTTATTATGCATAGAAGAACTGGGGCGTAGACCAGAGGTGCAGGGGTGAGAGGAAACAGAGTGGGGAGCAAAACAGGCAGATCTACTGAAACACACTGCTGAGGGGAGCAGCAGGCGAGATAGGAGAGGTCTGCTGAGCCCTGTGGGTCAGCTCCCTGGCTGGGGATCAAACTCATGTTGCAGTGGCTGGTGATAGCTTGATAGTGCTGAAACTTTAGCCCTTTTGCCACCAGGAAGGCCCTACGCTGCTCTCTTTGACCTGTCTGCCCTTCAGGTTTGGCCAACCAACACCTCCATCCTTCAAACCCCAGCCCAAGAAGCAAAAAGGTAGGAAGGTGGATAGAGCCCCAGACACAGAGTTTAACCCAGGCCCTTGCTGTGTGATTCTGGGCACATCACATCTCTGGATTGCACCAGATGATTTCAAAATTCTCATCTAGCTCTGATAGTTTCATTCAAATCTCTTCCCCCAATCTGCAGAAGCTTGCCCGCTCATTTGTTATTTCATGCAAATACCTGCTCCATGTCAAACCCCACTCCAGGGCCAGGACTCTCGCCCCACTGATTTATCTAACTGGCATTTTTGTTCCCAACTAGATTCTCTTATCATGTAACCTTTTGTGCACACAAGCCTTGTCTCCTTACAAGATTCTTGAACCTTCTGTTGATCCTAGCTCTGTGTTGGATGCACAGACATGTGCTCAGTAACTTCCTAGAGAAGTTGAAATGAATGTAGGTGTCTGACAAGTTGAGCAGAAGCATGGAAACTGACTTCCGGTTTGCATGAGTGGCTGTGGGGAGACATGGGGAGTCTAAGTTCCTCCCAGCAGCTAAGCCTGTGATCCAGGTACATATTGAAGCCTTTGGGAGCAAGACCAGAGCCCATGATCACCTGCTGTTTGTTGGCCCCTGCCCAGGAGCTGGGCCTCTGACCCCCCAGAGGGGACAGATGTACTGGACTTGGGTTGCAGGTGCCGCTGGCTAATGACAGCTGGAAATTTGATTAGGCTCCTTCTGGGCAGCCTCATGAAATTGCTGAGCAGGAAGAAATCTGGAGGAGGAGCTGGCGACCCTTTCCCACTGGAACAAGAGAACTGTGGGTATCGCGAGTGCAGTCAAATGTGGTCCTCCAAACCACCATCTCTTTTGGAAACTGTCCTTTGGCATGTCCCAGGCAGGAGGTGAGAGGAAACTGGGTGGCTGTGCCCTCACTATGGGTCAGCTGGATCTACCTAAAAGAGCTTCCTTTTGCCCCAGCCTGGACTACAGCACCAAGCCCACGGGCGGGCGGGACTGCGCACAAGCCTCCAGCCAGCCAAGCCTTGCACCACCATCTGTTGGCTCATAAGTTCTGACTGCAGAGTCACTTTGAGTCCCCACACCCCCTGAATTATTACCCTTTCCAGGAATATTTATGCTCTTAGTACAGAGTCAAAGGAAACAGTCCTTAAGGATGAAAGTCCAGCCCCTTGAAAGCCAGATAGAGTAAAAAGGACTTTGGAGTGAAACTAATCTAGATCCTGGCTCTACCAGTTACTGGCTGTGTGATCTTAGCTAACTGCTTAACTTCTCTGAGGCTCAGTCTCTTATCATCACTAAGATGCTATCCAGTGGCCGTCAGTCCCTACCTACTCTATGTTAATCTTCCTTCCCCCAAACATCTGTTGGCCAAGAGCACTGGTCAAGCATAGCGGAGTCCAGGCAGAAGCCAAATCTAGTCCCAGTACCTTTCCTACCCCCTTGTGTCTTCCCCAGCCTGTGCTCACCCTTGGGATCTGGACACTTGAGAGCCCTAACTCAATGTTCTGCTATGAAATTGCACCAAATGAGGCAAAAATGAGGCTCTATCTCAGGCTTGCTGATGCCAGGTTCATGGACTGCATTTTGAGCAGCAAACCAGAGCAAGATCCTGTTCACTGCCTCTATTCTGAATAGTCCAGCTGGCTCCCTTCCAAAATGCCCAAATGGCTTGTGCTGCCCTGGTGTGATGGGCTGGGGGCCATGTCCCAAGAATCCCTGGTCATGGCAAAACAGGGCCAGATAAGCCCCTCTCCCTGGGCTCTCAGTCGCTGTCTGGCTGCCTTCAGGAGGAGCCCAGCCCCACCTCCAGCACTGCCCTCCTCGGCCTTTGACTCACTTGTCAGCAAGAACCTCGGGTCCCTGAGGGGAAGAAGGAGTTCCGGGCTGGGCCTGGGCCCCGCCCTTGCCAAAGGAAGGAAAATGGACAGACCCCCAACTTCCGGCTTCCTCTGGCAGCTGGCCCCCTCCTCCAGCTCTAGCTCAGCTCTCTGCCCCCGGTTTTTGCATTTTTAATTCAGGACAGAATGTGATCTCTTGCAGCTCCTAGCTTTATCCTGTTGCTATTTAAATTACAAATCGGCCCCATCTCCCTGTCACTCTTGGGCTATTTTTAGCTTCTGGTAAATAGCAGCAGGGAGAGTAGGATCAGGTGCCCCTCCCTCGAGGAGCTGTGTACCCATAGCTGTGTGCCCGCAGCAGGGGGCACCCTCCCCTGCCAGTTGGCAGTCCAGATCTCTTTCCCCAGGCCCTCTGTGGGGGTGCAGGGAGGGGGGCAGGGGATGGCTACACACTGCTAGTCTCTTGAAGTCTGCCACCCCCAAATCTCACCACCCATTCATTGCTCAGGGTGAACCTCCTTCAGGGGGATTCCTGGGCCCTCCCAACCCAGATCAAGGGCCACACATAGAGGCCTGAGACAAACAGTTGGGAGTCAGGGAACTTTACATCGCCTATCTTCTTTAATCTTCCCAGTGTCCCTCCAGTAAGCAGGTATTATTGTTCCCATTTTCCATATGAGGAAATTGGGTCAGAGGTGAAAAAGACTTACCCAGTTAAGAAAGAGCAGGGCTGGAATCTGAACCTGGGTCTCGCTGACCTGGAGGCCTGTGTGCTTGTGCATTGCACCACCACTGAGGGTGGAAGGCAGCTCTCACCTGCCGGATACCCACCACTGGCTGTCTTTCCCATGTGTTGGTCCAGAGTCATCTACTGGACCAGGGGGTGGCAATCGATGACCAGAGGGCCACCTTAAGCCTGCTGTGTATAGTTATGTGGTTGTGAGCTAAGGGGGGTTTTGACAATTTTAAATCGTTGGGAGAAAGGCAAAAGAATAATATTTGTGACAGTGGAAATGATATGAAATTTAAAGTTCAGTGGCTATAAATAAAGTTTTACTGGAACTCAGCCAAGCCATTCGTTTACATATTGTCTATGGCTACAATGGCAGAGTAGTTGCGACAGAGGCCACGTGACTGCAAAGCCTAAAATATCTGGCTCTGTACTGGATCATAATTTTGTCAAGAGAAGGGACCATGTCCCATGCTTCCACTACATACAGTTCCTGGCCCAGGGCCAGAACTCCAGACAGAGATGCTGGTCCTCCTTCAAAGTCTCCATTGATGAACACTTCTGGGGACACACCACCACCCAGCAGAGGGACCCCCCCACTGCCCACCAAAACCCAGTTATTTCACTCACATTCTACCCTTTCTTGCTCCCCTGTGGCTTCTTCACAGGTGAAACCAGTGGCTTCCGAACCTGTTTGACTATCGCAACTATGTGGCAGAGGTTTTTAAAATTGAGATTCCCCAGGCCCAACTCCAGACACCAGAATCTCAAGGGACAGGATTGAGAATGATTTTAGGAGAGGTCCCCAGGAGATCTGGTTTGGGGCCCCCTGGGTTTAGCTACAGAGGTCAAAGTTCTGCATCTTATATCTATCTGGTCCTTTCAGAGCAAACCCAGCATCCCTCCAGGCCTTCTGACTGATCCCAGGCTGGAGGCTGCCCCACAAAGGCCATTGAACTCAATTCTGAGCTTTGAGGCCGTTCTCTAGCATGAGGGGGATACCTTTCCTCATCCGCAGATGCAGACACAAGATGTCCATTCTCTCCCCTACCCCTGCCAAGTTTCTCCTGGCACAGACTGGCCACCCCTTCATCTACCTAAAGCAATTTCCCCAACTACTTCCAGCACATGCTGAGGCTTTTAATGGGGAAGGGAACCTGTTTCTCAGAAACCCCCACACCCCTAAAAGCTTCTACAGTCCTGCTGAAAGCCCTGGTCCTCACTTACGTCAGAGGCAGCCAAGCCTTAATCCAGCTTCCGCTTCCACCCCTAGCCCTCAGATTTTTTTGCCCCCGCATTATCTCTGTCTAAAAGCCTTTTCTCTCCATGAAGGGCTTTCAAATGCTTTTCTTAGCAACTCTTCACAGCAGGGTGGGAGGTTTAGCTGCAAGCCAGAGCTGCCTGGATCTGTGGTAGGCAGAGGATGTGAAGGGGCCATCATGGGCCTGAGCTCCTGCCATCCCCCAGGGGTCTGCACGGGGAAGCACGCATCGGCCATCAGCCCACTCAAACTACAGCCCCATGGGAGGCTGAGCCAGAAACCACAGCTTGTTCCACAGGTGTCCCCTGGACCTCGACAGGCTTCTGAGGGCTGTTCTTTCTGGGGGCTTCCTCTGCCCTCTATCTACCCAAGGAGCTCTGTTTGCCTTGGTCCTTTGTCCAGCCCTGGTGAGAGGACTGGGCTCCTGGCCTAGCCCTGGGGAGGGGCAGGGAGGAAGGAGTCTCCCCATTCATCCAGGATGCCAGCTGGATGCCAAGGTGCCAGGGTGCTGTCTTCTGCTGCCTTCACATGTGACTTGAGCTCTCCAGCACCCTTCACAACCCACTGCCTTGAGTTTGGGCTGTTGGAGGGGTCTCCATTGATGAACTACACTGGGGGAACCCCAGTCTGGCAGCGGTCTCTGTGCGTGCTTGAACGTATCTTCCGTCTCAGCGCTTTAAGTAGCCTCTGCCCCCTCTCTTCTAAGCCTCTACCCCACTCTGGCCTCCTTTCCAGTTATAGAAGCTATTTGTCCCTGACTGACAACCAAGGAAAATCTTGGGGTCACCTCCTTATGTTGCAGGTGAAGAACTAATGTCCAGAGAGAAAGACTATCTAGCTCAAGGACACTCAGCAAATCCCTGGCAGAAATGGAATACAAGCCAAGTCTCCCAGCCCCTAGACTAATATTTCTTCCTGGATTTTACTTCCTATTCTCCATCCCTGTCTGCACGCTCCCCTCTTCCAGGGGAATCGCAGGGACTCCTTTATCTGCAGCCAAAAGGCAGCACATTCTGGAAGGACTTTGGTATTGGAGCCCAGCATACCCCTGACCCCTTGCATACCTCCCAAAGTAAAGGTAGGGAGCCAGGGAACCTATCTTCTTCCCATTTCTCCTTAACTTATTTCATGATGGTGGAAAAGCCTCTTCCTCTTCTCTCCCAAACTCCCCCACACAATGGAAGCTGATGGTCCTACAACCATTAAGAATATGGGGTCCCTTGAAGTTCTCAGGGCTAGGCCACATTTATGAAACATCTTCCCTGAAGCCCAGAGAGCAGTCTCAGGCACACCCGTCTCCACCAGGCAGCGGCTTTCAGGACTCCATGTCCCGATGCCCCACTGTCCCTGCTGGACCTCCATAGGTCACTCTGGGCCAGAGATTTTGGAGGGGCAGCAAGTTCACGACGTCGCCCGTGGGCTGGAAAAGGATGAGGAAGGTGAGGGATGCCGCTGCCCTGCCTCCACCCTCTTTGGATTCCCTCTCTTTGAAACTTACCACCCTGTTTGAGGGACAACCTTCCCTCACCCTATCCCAGGCCATAAAAATGGTCTCTGGGGTCCACTCCAGCTGGTTCTTCCAGGGACCCCCTGGGCAGAGGTGGTAGCACCGGGGAGGTGTGACTCTTTCACAGGTTTAATTAAGAAGATTTGGGTGGAGGTGCCAGTGAGGGTGTGGATGCCAGTGAGGGCCCGCTGGGAGAAGGGTCCAGAAGGGGATTCCTTTTCCCATCTCTAGGCAACAGGGTTTCGGCTTTTCTCAGTCACCTCCAAAGGCCAGTGCCCAGCATAGGGTCACCCACAGACAAGTTCAGGTAAGCCTGCTGAATGAATAGGGGACCCCTCTTTTCTCCAGAAGAATGGGCAGTGCGTGTCTGCCAACTTTCCCAGACGGGTGGAGATTGGGAAGGATCATGTCTTGGTTAGTTTTCCCCTCACAGCCCACTACAGTGCCTGGTACACAGTCGGCCTCTGCAATTCCATGTTGAATGAACGGGTTTTTCACAGTTCTTGTAGAGAAGGGGTCCCGGGAAGCTCCCCCTTCCTCCTGCGCTCAGAGGGCAGAGTCCCCTTGGTGGTCATTTCTAAACGCCAGGGCTCCGGAGGGCCAGGCAAGCAGCAAGTGTTCAAACAACGCTTGGGGCATATTGCCTGAAAAGGGGGTGGGGCCCAAGCTTTGCGCTCCCCTCTCATCCCATTCTCCTTACCTGTAGGATACCTGTTTTCGCAGGTGCATCTGACGGAACCGCTCCTCCATCGGGGGCCCGGCCGCGGTGCCGTGGGGTCCCTGGGGCCACAGCTGCGGGACCTCCTGGCCCCGCCGGCAGCGCCGCCGCACCACCTCCTCCTCGGCTCCCCGGCTGCCCCCGGCCCCGTCCCCGCGGGGCCCCCCTGCCCCAGGCCCCTCGGCCATCCTCGCCGCCCTCTTGCAGCGGCTCTCGCGGGCTTTCGGGGTTCCCAGCTACGGTTCAGGCGCCCCTCCTCGCGGGCTGGGGAGCGCGAGCCCGGGGGGCGCAGGTCCCGCGCGTCCCTCCCGACGCCGGCGCTCAGACGGCGGGAGCCGAGAGCCGCCGGGCGCTGCGCCCGCGAAAGGCCGGCGGGATCCCCGCGCGCCCCTGGGGGTGACGGGGGCGGGGTCCGGGGTGCGGTGTCGGGCGCGCCGGGCGCCCCCCGGACGGCTGCAGCGGGAGCCGGAGCGGAGCCGGAGCCCGGGCGCCGAGCGCGCTCCTGCAGCCGCCGCGCCGCGCCCGGAGTGTCACCTGGAGACGCCCGCCGGCCGCGGGGTCCGCAGGGGAGGCGCTGCCCGCCCCCCCGCCAGCCGCGCTCGGGGTACGCAGGGAGCAGCCCGCGCGGCCGGTGACAGCACCGGCCCTGCCCGGGCGTGAGGCCCGGGGTGTGGGGCGCCCGCCCACAGCCCACTCCAGGTTTCCAGCCGCCCCCCACCCCCGGCAGCTGCCAATCACTGCCCGCCTGTCACTCAGCCGCTGTAATGCGGCGTCCCGCCCCCTCCCTCCCCCTGCACCCCCTCTTCCTCTCCCCCCAGGCCCGGCGAGTCCAGCGCAGCTGCCGGCAGGTGGGGTGGAGGGTGGAGGCGGTGACTTGAACTGGCTTTAACCCCGTCGGTGCCGCGGGCAATTTAAAGGCCACTTCTTCGATGTGGGGAAGGGGCTCGGGAACAGGAATATACTCAGGGGCACCTTGAATTTGCGGGTGGACCTTGGACCTGGAGATCTTCTGGATGCTGCTAGGAGAAGGACCCAGCGGGGAGCGGGGGTGGGCTGGAGAGCTTCCCACCCTGGCCCTGGTCACGCCGCTGGAGGGGACACCAAGGTGGGCAGGGAGGACAGGAGGTCTCCTTGGGCTCCATCTTGGATCACCCCCTGTACTTTTCCTCCAAATCCCTTGGTTACTCTGGCTGCCGGGGGCCTCTTGTCTGTGGGATGTTCATCATCTGCAGGACGGGGGTCCCCTGGTGAGCTGCTCAGATGCAGGGCCTCCTGCATATGGACCCACACTTCTCTTTCTGAAGCTGACCTTTGACCACAGCATCTACTCTCCCCCCTGCAGTATGTAATGGCTCCCCCTAGCTTGCCCTTTAGCCCAGCATTCACCTCTGCCTGGATCTTCCCACATCCCATTCTCTGGTTCCATTCATTTCCTGCTACTTATCTGCACCTTATTCTGGAAACTGGCATCCGGCCTGAGCAGCATTATTCAGACTATCCTCTCCATCTGAAATCTTGTTGACATACTTCAAATCCTGAGGCATCTTTCAAATGCCTCCTTCTCTTCCAGGAAATCTCCTTGGGTGGAGGTAGCTGAAAAGCACGCTCCTTCTTCCCAGCCCCATAGCCCTGGGCACCAGAAATCTAGTCTAGTCATTGTTATCTTACCCCTCTGATTGTGAGCCAGATAAGGTGGGCGGGACCAAACCCGCAGAGGGTCAGAAGGGCTAAGAAGGGGACAGCCAGCCCTACCTCTGGCTGTCCTGCTCCCTACCTCTGCTCAGGTGTTCCCTTTGCCTGGAGCACCCACCCCCTTCTCTGTCCCGCCTCTGGAAATCCTGTCCCTTGGCCAAGGTCATTCTCAAGTGCCACATTTCCCACAAAGCCCTCCCTGAAAGTCTCCTTAAGCCCCATAAACCATTTCCTGGGCCTCCTCTTGACACTCTAACAATAATTAACATCTCATTTGATTCTCACCGCAACCCTGGGTGGTAGATATTATCACTTCCTCCATGTTACAGATGAGGACACTGAGGTGTCATTCAAGTGATTTATTTGCTCAAGATGGCACAGGCAGTGACTGGGGGAGCAAGGATTTCAGTCAGGTCTTCTGATCCTGAGCCCATGCCCTTTCCACTGCTCCAGACTGTCGGTTCTGCAGGGGCAGCCTAAGGTTCCCTCACGTCTGTCTGCTGCAGAGCTCAGGAACAGATCTGCATCAGCTCTGCCCCCCACCTCTCCAGCCCCTCAGTTCCACTTTGGATGAATGGAATTGCATTCAACTTGCTGGCCACTGGGAGTTTCCTCCCTATGGTCAAGTTCTAAAGAAGCCCAGCTGCCCTAGAGGGAGCGGCAGAGCACTTGGGAGTCCCCCCCACCCCCAGATGCCCTTGGGATTGGCTTCCAGGATTCTTGGCTCCTATTTCCAAGCAGCCTGGCCCAGGGTAGCCTCCTACACCATGAATTATGGTAGTTCTGGCAGGGCTTGACATTCCCTTGCCAGCTGCCTAGCTGTTGGGTTTCCAGGTTGGTTTTTTGTTCAATTCTTTCCTGCCGAGCTCTCCCCACTCAATCCTTTTTAAAGTAAAGCTTCTCCTCTCTGTCCTCACACCTCCCCCACTTAGGAACAGCTGCTGGCTGCCTTAACTTTTAGCTGTGACTCCACCTTCTTCCCAATAATCCTAGGGGAGAAAGGAGGCTCCCCCCCAACTACCCCCCTCCACGGCCTTCTGCAGCCTCTCCCAGTTCCGGCTTGCCCCTCTGAGCATCTCCAGTCTATCAGTGTCTGTGCTCGGAAAATAATAACTTAAATGCCTTTGGAGTGCTGACTGTACCACTGATCTCCTGCTAAGAGCTTCACCCACGGACTTGTATACTTAAAGCTCACAGCAACTTTAGGAGAGATGGATGCTATTTTACATATGGGGACACCGAGTTTCTGAGAGAACTTAAGTAGTGCCCAGGCCACACACTCCAGTGCAGTAGGAACATCATCATCATCCATGCTCTTGACTGTGGTGCCCATGACAAAGCGACTCAGGCGCCTTTGGATGTGAGTCCCCATCCTGTCCCTTCCCCCCACCTCTGAAGTCACCCAAGGGACACCTGTTTGCTCTGATAGGTGCCCAGTTTGGCCAGATGGCTCCTGGCATCATCCAATCCTCTGGAATTGGATCCTTGCTCAGCCCATCCCATCATACGCAGCTGCTCTCCCTGCTCCCAGGGCTGCATTTCCAGGTGTCGCAAAGGGTTTGTTGTGGCAATCTGAGCAGGATGCTGGCACCGCGGAAGCCATCACATGCGTGTGCAGCAAAGGCAGCTGCCAGGGCTGATAATAGCATGTGCAGGCTGCAGGAGGGAAGACTTCCTTGGATGGACAGGCAGAGGGTGGTGATCACAGATGAGCAAGCAGCTCACCAAGTTCTGGGCTCTTATCTCGGCTAGCTGCTCGAGGAAGCCCGATTGTTCTTGGATCTGGGTGATAAACACAAAACCGGGCTGGGGTAACACATCTAGAGGTGAGAAGAAAGGGTGCCGGCATGAGAGACAGGGAGCTGGAGGGGTATTGTGAGCTCTGAAATCAAACAGACCCTGTGCATATACCAACTTGGCCACTTTGTTTTAGGTGCATGACCTTGGTCAAGTCATTTCACCTCTTAGGATCCGACTTCCTTCTTCTGAAACAATACCCATCCCTGAGGATTATTTTGATTCCTAGTTGGGATACATGAAGTTCTCAGTCCATTGCCTGGCACATGGTAACTACTGAATAATGGGAGAAAGCTAGATTTCAAGCACTTTGATTTCAGAAACTGGACTTGTGCTCAATAGCTCAATAGTGTCTGCTATGTTAAATGAATGAGTGAATAGAGAGTGGTCATTGCAACAGTCAGCTTTGTCTCTCTGAGTCGTTATTTTAAACTTCCTCTGGCTCCCCACTTCAACTCCCACGCCAACTCTCCCTACTTGATGGGGATCTCTTGCTAGCTGCTGTTTCAATGACTAGAAAGTGCAGATCTCTGCAGGGTACCCCAGGAGCGACCTCATCACCACAATGCTGGTCCTGAGATTTCATGGCTCTAAGGAAGGTTCCTTCACTTTTCAGTCTCCATACATGCCACGCCCAGACTGCCTCCCCTTTCTGTTTAGGCTCCTCTGGTCCAAGATGGGACCTCTCTGCCCACTGCCTGGGTTCCTTCCCTACACCCTCAGGCACCATCTTCCCTCATCCTGGTTTCCGCTTTCTGTCCATCCCTCCTGTTCTCACCCCCACCCCACCCCCATCATGTCTCTTCTGCTTCAGCTCTGCCCCAGCTGCTTCCACTGGCGACCTCCTCACTGGCAAGGACAATGGACACTTGGTCTTCTTGTCTTTCCTGACCTCCTCGATGGCACCTGTCACCTGGAAACTCTCCTCATCAGTTTCTAGGACATTCACCTCTCCTGGTTTTTCTCCCCTCTCCTGCCATTCCTTCTCAGCTGTCTCCACCTCTCTCCCTCCTCTGACTCTTAATGTCCATCCGGAGTTCTGCCCTCATTTGTCTTCTTTTTATGCAGACTCAAGACTTTATTTTTTTAATTTTTTAAGAAATATTTATTTATTTATACAAGCACTGGGTACAGTCAGAAGCGCGGGAGGGTGAGAGAATTCACCAGAGCCAGAGCGGGGAGCAGAGCAGGCAGAAGGACCGAAGTACACTGCTGAGGGGAGCAGCGGGCGGCAGGAGAGGTCTGCGCGCCATGCGGGACCCTCTCCGGGCAGCCGGGGATTGAACTGGTGCTACAGAGGCTGCTGGCAGCTTCGCAACACAATGTTCAACTGCTGCACCACCGGGGAGGCCCAGACTCAAGACTTTAAAGCACCAGCTGGATGACAATTTCCTAACCTCCATTGGGGATCCTTGTCTCCCAAGCCCTGGACTTAAATCTTTTTTTTTTATAAAAGATTTATTTATTTATCCATACAAGAACTGGGGTAAAGGCCAGAGGTACAGGGGGTGAGAGGATTCACCAGAGAGAGTGGGGAGCAGAACGGGCAGATCTAGAAATACACTGCTGAGGGGAGCAGCGGGTGAGTCAGGAGAGGTCTGCTGTGCCATGTGGGTCAGCTCCCTGGCCAGGGATGGAATTCATGTTGCAGATAGCTTCATAGTGCTGAGACTTAACCCCTTGTGCCACCAGGGAGGCCCCTAGACTTAGATCTTAATGCAAACAATCTACAGGCAACTCAATTGCAAGATGTGCTCAAAAGAATTTTCTTTTTCATCAAACCAGCTTTTCTTGCCATACTCCCTGTCCCAGTGAACTGGCTCATCATCCACCCAGGCCTCCAAGCCAGACACTGAAATGTCATCCTGCTCCACTCTTGCTCTTGCACCCCACAGCCAATCTGATGGCAAATCCTGTTGATAATTCCTTCTAATTATCTCCTGCATCTGTCTCATCCTTGACATACCCCATGCAGAGCCCCAGAACAGGCAAATCTGATTATCTCACTCACTGATTTAAAATATTCCGTGACTCCTTATCACCTTCAGGGTAAAGTGTTTTCTTTTGATCCCCGAGAGGGCTCTGCTTTAACCAGGGCTGGGACAAGAGTGAAGCAAGCTGGGAATCTAAGGCACAGGATTGAAGGAAGTTTTCACTCTCGGGGTGTACTAATGCCTCTTTGAAATTGGTACCCCAGGAGCGACCTCATCACCGCAATGCTGGTCCTGATTTCATGGCTCCGTGCCTTTGCAACTGCCATCCTGTCCACCCCAAACAATTTTATTTCTTCTCTAACTTACCACTCCTAGCTAGCAAGGAATGGTCTTGGTTCAAGGGCTGCCTTCTCTGAATTATCTTCCTGGCATTTCCCCCTAACAGACCCACCAAATCTGAATTGCACAACTCTTTTGTGTCCCCTTAAGAACATGTCTACCCTCCACCAACATGGCCCATAGCTGGTTTACTGCCCACTAGGCTGGGAGTCACTACCAGCATGCCAGTTTGTTGAATGACTAATAGAGGTAACAAATGAATCAATCAGGAAAAGAGGTGTGCTAAAAGTTATTGTTAATAATAAAAAGAGTTTGGGCTCCAGAACTCAGTCTTGAATGTCTTGCTGCAAAGGTCTGCACTTTCAATAGCAATTAAGACTGGTGCCCATCCACTTTCAACCAGGTCCCCATCAAGTGCTCAAGCTGACTGAGCGAGGAAGAGGCTTTAGACGTTGGGTCCTGATGGCCAGTTTCGAGGTTCCATAATGCTGTCTGGCTTGTCCAGTTTTCCTCTGGTGGGCAGCAGACACAGGCACTATCTTCCACTGTGCCCTGCTTCTAAGTATGAAAGCACAGTGCCTGCAGAATAAAGTACAAATGACTGCACAGGCATTCGAGTCCTCTCTAGATATGGCTTCCGTCATCCTCCAGCCTTGCCTTCTACCTTCCAAATTTCGAATGACTTCGCTTTTCTTGATATTTTCTTGCTCTTCTCCCATGGAGGCCTCTGCCTAGGCAGTTCCCTCTTTCTGGAATGCCTCTTTCCTCTCTCTTGCCTATTTCTAACCATCCTTCACATCACCTCCTCCAGGAAGCCCTCACTGCTCATGCCTGAGAAAGGCACCCTCTCTGCTGCTATGATAGCCTCTCTTGCCTGGGCTGTAGCACACGGTATGACATAGATGCACAGCTTATCTCTCTCAGAGCTCATGAGGTGCTGGGCTCTATTCTGATCACTTCTATTACCTCCTCAACTCCCCACCACAACCTCATGTTATTTCCTCATTTTACAACTTAAGAAAGGGTGGCTCAGAGAATTCAGGTGAGAGCAGTTTAGTTTCCTATGTTGCAGGGCAGCTGACCACAAACTCACGGCACGTGGAGGTCTTATCTTCCGCGGAAGTGCAGAGCGTGGGCCCGGCTTAGCTGGGTCTATTTTAGCTTCTCATTAGGCTGCAGCCCAGGTATTGGCTGGGCTGAGTTCCTCCAGAGTAGGAGTCTTCCAAGCTTGCTCAGGTTGCTGACAAAATTCAGAGCTCTGTTCCTCTAGTACCAAGACCCTAAGCTCCTGGGGAGGTGTGTGTGTGGGGGTCTCCTTTCCAAACTATTAGCAACACGGCTGTTTGATTCTTTTTTTTAAAAAAAAGATTTATTTATTTTATACAAGCACTGGGTACATTCAGAAGCGCGGGAGGTTGAGAGAATCCACCAGAGCCAGAGCAGGGAACAGAACAGGCAGACTGACGAAATACACTGCTGAGGGGAGCAGCGGGTGCGGCAGGAGAGGTCTGCGTGCCATGTGGGACCCTCGCCAGTGGCCAGGGATCGAAACAACCGATGCTGCAGAAGCTGCGGACAGCTTCGCAGGCCAGCGCCCAACTGCTGCGCCACCGGTGAGACCCTGTTTGCTTCTTCCAGGCCAGCAGGGGACGCTCTGTCTTCAGGAAGTCCCAGGCCCCTTTTGCACGGCTTTCACCTGATTAATCCAGACCTACCCACCAGGATGACCTCCCTTTATTAACTCAAAACCAACTGATTTGGGTCCCTAATCTCTACGTGGCCCAGGAAAGGTCATCCGGTTCTGGGTGTGACATGCCCTCCCATTCACAGGCCCCTCCTAATCGAGGGGAGAGTTAAACAGGGCATGTAGGCCAAGGGGCAGGAGGAACCCGGGCAGTTATATTAGAATTCCATCTTCCACGTGCAGCTGGTGGCTGCTCCAGTAGCAGATAGTTCTTCCTGCGCTGAAGTCAGCGCCTTTAGTCTAGCTGAGGCAAAGGGACACAGACACTGGCAGGTCTCTGGGGAACACTCTGGGCTCTGCGCTTGAAGTGCCTAACACAGCACCCGGCCCATGGTGGGGGCCTGATACTTGCAGTCTCCACCCCTGAAGTCCAACAGGGTGCTTTTGTGCTTCCCTGCTTCTGGACTCAGCAATGGGAGGCACTTGGGCGGGGGTAGTTCTGGGGAGGGAAATGGCAGAATTCTTTGTTTAGTTCAAATTCTGTACCTGACTGAAAGAGGAAACCCAATAGAAACGACTTCTGACACCCCCGCACCCTAAACCCTAGCCCTTACCAGAAGAGAAACTCACCCTTCTCACACTCCTCTCCCCCCAGGAAGAAAGGCACAGAGTCAGGATTTGATGCTGCATCTTTTTTTTTTTTTTACTTTTGCCTTCTCAAAGCATGTGCTGAGCTGATGGATGAAGCGGTTTGGCAATTAAAAAGGCCCAGCGGCTGGGCGGCAGCAGGGGGCGGCCGGGCAAGAGGAGAGCCCTCTCCCCTGGGCCAGGGAGCAGCGAAGCCCGCACTAACTTCATAAAATACAAAACAAGGGAGTGGTGAAGGTAGGAGGGAGACTTGTAAAATACAATATCTTAGGGGACTGGCAATAATAAAAAATAAGGTT
The DNA here is from genome assembly GCF_014898055.3 of Talpa occidentalis. Classification (NCBI taxonomy): domain Eukaryota; kingdom Metazoa; phylum Chordata; class Mammalia; order Eulipotyphla; family Talpidae; genus Talpa; species Talpa occidentalis. The sequence continues at coordinate 5,390,208 of NW_023603184.1, forward strand.
CATTATTTACAAACAATTTCTGTTCTTGGTCTCTGTACAGTGGGGGGTGGGGTGGTGTGTGTGTGTGCGCGTGTGGTGTGTGTGTGCGTGCATGTTGAGGTGTCTGTTTGTGTGTGTATGGGGGGGCCAGGGAGGCAGTGGTCATGTTGGTTGTTGTGAGAAAGGATGGGGTAGCCCAGTGAGTGGTTTGTTTGAGAAGGTTGATGGTTGTGGAGGGAGGGGTGAGACAGAGTGGTCAGCCCAAATGTTAGGGGGAGGGAGTGGAGTTGGAGGAATGGAGCCAAGATCTGGGGTAAAGAAGGGCTGGGGAGAAGTGGAACCCTTTCTCCTGAGATGGGACCTCAGGGAGCAGGGGTACAAGCCGGATCCGGGTTAGTGAGCAAGACGACTCCTCTTCTTGGTGCCGAGGGTTCGTCCTGTGTCCTGGGTCTTGGCAACGGCCTAGGAGAGTTTGATGGTGGTGTTGGGGCCCAGATCCCTGGAGAGAGAAGAGAAATCAGAAGTGATTCTGTCCACTGAGCAGAGGATCCTCTGCCCCCTCTGCAAACTGGATCTGGCCCCTGGTGGGTGGAGCCCTGGGAGGCGTGGCTGACATGGAACCAGGGGTGGGCAGGGGGCAGGTGGAGCTTGGGACCGCTGGAAGGGGAGGGGCCACCCACCTTTCATGGAACCACTCCTTGAGATGGGAGAAGTCGGGGCCGGTGCCGTTTTCCCCGATGTCTTTTGGCCAGGCCTCGCTCAGGTACTTGGTGGTCTCATGGGTGCTGTCCAGGTGGTCGTGCTGCAGGTGGTCCTGTGGCTGCTGCTCCGCTGGCCCTCCGGGCTTGATTTCCCAGGCCTCCGGAGGCTCCACAGGCAGCAGGGCGCTGCGGCCATCCTCCCAGGAGCCTGCCCCCTCGTCATAGAACAGGAGACTGCGGGAGGGCACTGGAGAGGGGCCTGGGATGAGCCACAGTGCCAGGAGGCCCCCTTCTGCATCCCGGCCATCTTGGCACATTCACTGCCCTGGAATCTTCCAGGCTGGAAGGTGGGGCTGGAGCCCCAGCTCTAACCTCCCCAGCTGTGTGACCTCAGGTAGGTCTTGCCCTTCTTTTACTTTTCTGGGCCTCAGTTGGCTGATCTGTAAAATAGGGATACTGGCACCAACCACATATAGATGTGAGGTTTAAGGGAGGTGATCCCGGGCAGGTGCCTGGAGCCCTGGTCAGTGAGCCTTCTGAGAATGTTAGCTCTTGCTAGGCGGAGAGGACCTGGTGGGGCATTAGACCTGTGCCCCTCACTCTCTGTGAGGCCTTGAATAAACCTCTTTCCCATTCTAGGCCTTAGTTTGCCCTTTGGGGTAATGAAGGGAAGGAAGACACACTTTGGGCTATCCACGACGTGCCAGACACTGTACGAAGGTCTTTCACCCACAGCAAGTCACCAACATCTCACAGAAAAACTCTTGGGAGGAAGCTATTTTTAGCCCCATTTCACAGGGCAGGCAACTGTGGCTGCGGGTTATCAGGGACATTGTCCCACACCTGTTGCCCTGAAGCAGGGATGCAAACCCAGGTGGGCCTGCTCCAGGCCTGGGCCGGCCCTCCCTGGGATGGCGTGATGCACCAGCTCTGGAAGCCAGGCTGCCTCCAGCCACTTCCTACCACAGCTGCGTCCTCCCGCCCGCCCAGACACAGGGTCTGACCCCCACCGCCTGCACTCAGAAGGGTCAGGGTCAAAGCCTTGGGCTCTGGCTTTGTCCATCCCCGCCCCTGCTCCCAGCTTCTAGTCCTTCCTCTCTGCAAGCTCCTCTACATCCGAACAGGTCCCTTGGTCTTGGGAAAACGGACGCGAGGTTCTCAAGACCTTCCTGTCCCTGCCGCCCACCTCCCGAAGCCGCTGCCCCGTTCCCTCCCTCCCTAGCCCGCCCCCGGTGCAGGGAGGGGTTCGCACTCCGCCTCCGCTTCCTCTTCCCCGCCCCCGCCCCGCGGCTTCCTCCCCCCAGGCCCTGAAGGTCTCTGGTCCTCCAGCAGCATCCCTCCTTCTGCAGCTCAGGCCTCCCTTCTCCTCTCTCCCGCCTCCACTCTATTTCCTCTTCCTCCTCCTGCCCGCCCAGCCTGAAAACTCGCCTCTTAAATGGGGAAGGACAAGCAGGAAGCCCCCCCCCTGGGGCCGCCGCCGGGTATCCTGCCCCTGGAAACCATGCTGGTCTTGGCTGTGCCCTCCACCGGTTCTCCCCCTGGCCACCCCTGGGCATCTTGCCTCTCCTCTGGGGGGGGGCCTCTTCCAGGAGGGAGTAATTGGGCTCGTTTAGGAAGCGCCAGCTCTGCAGCAGTCACCATGCCAAGAGCGCACCTGCACCTTTTCACTCAGTCTTCACAGCCACCATGCTCAGTAAATAAATGTGGCATTGAACGCCCACGTTTCAGATGAAGAAACAAAGCACAGGGAGCTTAAGACACGGGCCCAAGGTCACACTGCAGCTATGACTGACTGAACTCCACCTTCGTCACCACTGCACTCACCACCCCCTGTGGGATGGGAAATCCCCGAGCCCACCACTAGCCCTCCTCCATCCACAGGAGACTCAGTAGTGACTGTGACACGCCTGTGGATCCTGCTCGGTGCCTCCGAATTCTTAACACAGCTTCAGGCAGCTGCCGCCATCTTATTAGAAGTGGCCCTTGAGCTACACCTCACTTGTTATTCACTCACAAAATACTGATGCTGGTTTGCAGATGCCCATAACTATGGGCACCATGACACATGAGGGCTAGGATCAGAGCATTCCTGTTATCCCTTAAACCTTCCTACCCACACCACTCCTGGGTGGCCTGAGAATCAGGAGTTCTGCATTGTGGAGTTCTGCATTCTACAACGAACTGCAAGCAGGTATAGGCCCTATTTGGGCCATCAGTTTTTCCATCTGCAAAACAAACGTGGCTCCTCTCTCATGACTGGCTTCCACCTAGAAGCTGGGGCTGGGGGAGGGCAGCCCAGCTAGGGCACTCACTCTGACTGGCCGTGTAGACGCTGTCAGTGGCTGTGGGGTCTTCCTTCACAGTCTGGGAGCTGGAGGAGAACTCAGGGAGGCAGGGCACAAGGGAGCCCAGCACCAGCACGAAGCACAAGGCTGCCACCTGTCATGTAGAGAGAATGGTGGTCAGATCTGGGCGGGGAAGGGCTGCAACCCTGGCCACCCTCAAATTTTCCTCCTAAAACCAAGGAGGGGTAGCAGAGAGCTCAGTAATTTTTCAAGAAAACTCCTCCCAGAGTCAGCCACCTGTAGACAGGACTCTCCCACCCTCTCTGAGAAGGTGGAGGAGGCTGCTCAGGCCATTCCCATGCATGGCAGGGGGCATCCTAGGCAGCGCCAGCAAAAAGAGAAGTGGCCAGTGTGGTGGTCACCTATGGGGTGCAGGAGTCAGGAAAGGAAGGAGGGGGAGGTGGTCTGGGGCCAGGGAGGGGGGCATATTATCAGCAGATTCTCAGTGGGCGCTAAGGGGTACACAGCCCAAACCAGCCCCACCCATACCACAGCTCTGCTGCCTGGCGGAGACTGCAGAGGCCTGGGAAGCGGTCAGCCAGGAGGCAGCAGGCTGTTCCTTTCCGGGAGAGGGTAGAAGAACGTCTGGCAGAGGCCTGTGCACCACCTTAGGGACTCTGGAATGATTTCTAATGATTTGCTCAGTCTTTCCCCACCATTCCTTCCAGAAAGAACCACACTCCCCTGAGATTCCCCATCCTTCACTCTGCTGGGCCTCTGGAAGCCACCTCCTCACAGGACTTGCCCTGCCATCCCCTAGCTGGATTCACGTGAGTCATAACGCATCCACACAATGTTAGACCTGGTCAGGGAACATCATTTTCTAGAAGCTTCCATGGGCTTAGTGAAGGAGACTAGGATCCACTGGAGCTTGTCTGTGACCAGGCACTGGGATGGTTTACCCTACAGACATTGCCCACAACATTGCTTTTTCCTCATAGCTCAGAACTGGCCTGGGGAAGACTTATCCTTCTGTAACCCTATGGTGAGGAAACAGCACCTACCATGAGGCAGGTCCCAGTCTGGGTGGCAGCCATCTTGTAAGGTCTGGAGATCTTGTTGGTGACCAGAGTCTGGAGTTTTTGCAGCTGCTGGAGAAGGGTCCTGAGGAGAGCACAGCAGTCACCAGCAGGCTCTGGCCCAGCAGGCATCACTGCCTCCTGGAGCTCTCCAGGGAGGACCAGGGCTGGCTCTGCACTTGATATCCACACCAGGTGCTCATATCAGTCAGGACAGAAAAGGTCACCTCCTGCTTGTCTCCTCTGTGGTGCAGCTTGGGCACTTAGAACCTGCCTGGTGGTGAATTTCTGGGAGCTTCCACCCTATGGGAGCTTAGGGGTGTCCTGTCACACTACTGGCCAAAGTGGGGATTGGAGGAGGGCCCTGCCCCACCTGGTCTGAGAAATTCCCACCTGCTTTTTCTTTCCTTTTTTAAAAAAGGTTTTATTTATTTTTACATAGAAGACCTGGGGTATAGGCCAGAGATCCGGAGGGGTGAGAGGATTCACCAAAGACAGAGTGGGGAGCAGAACAGGCAAATCTACTGAAATACACTGCTGAGGGGAACAGTGGGCAAGACAGGAGAGGTCTGCTGTGCCATGTGGGCCAGCTCCTTGGCCAGAGATTGAATTTGTGCTGCAGTGGCTGTGGATAGCTTCATAGTGCCGAGACTTAGCCCCTTGCGCCACCAGGGAGGCCCCCACCTGCTTTTTCTTATCCCACACCAACTGCAGCTAAACTGGCCTTCCCCACCACACCCTGGGCTAAGATGGACATGTCCGGTAGTTGTCAAGTACGTACCGAGTAGCCGGTAAATGGTAGCTATCATTTTTGCTTATTTCATTGCTGGTTTTGCATATATCACAGTACCCGACACTACGTTAATTTACGGATTTCCATGTCAGTCATCATTGCTAACGTGGACCCTCTGGGGCTGAGGACCCAGTCCCACCCAGTGTGGAATCCTCCCACTACCAGGAGGTGCACAGCCCTGGCTTGGTGAACAGATCTTTTATCATCGTTTCTCCACCCAGATGCAGTTCCCAGAATGTACAGCAGGTGGCGAGATAGCTCCAAGGGCCAGGCCCTGTTTTGGACCAGAGAGGAATCTGGGGGAGAGGTACAAGGGTCAGGGGTGAGGGATCCTGCTCCCCTCCCTGTGTGGGGGGCTTTCTGCAGGTCAGTCAGGGAAGTGGCTGCATCCCACTGGAGAAGCTGAGGGAGAAGGAAGGAAAGAGGGAAAAAGCCTTCTGTTGAGCACCTGCTACATACTAGACTGTTGTTATTTTAACATGTTTTTGAAATTAATCCCAGAAAATAATTATTAAAAATGTACTGTGGGTTCATGGCTGGGCATTATCAAGGATTTGGAATATTGACAGTAAAAAAAGAAGCAAAGCTAACACGAATTGAGCACTCTGAAACGCCAAGGCACTGTTTCGTTGTGCATGAGTCCCGGGAAATAGCGTGTCTGTCACCTCTATTCAGACAAAGAAATTGGGGCCCAGAGAGGTTTAGCAGTTTTCCTGGAGTCACAAAAATGGCTGAGTCTGATAAGAACCCAGAGCTGTGACTCTGTGTAGCGACTTCTTACCAGGTGCTATCCGGGCTCTATGCTGTTTCTCCAACTTAATTATACATGTGAATTACCCAAGGATCTTGTTGACATACAGATTTGGGTTCTGTAAGTCTGGGGACAGTCCTGAGATTCTGCACCTCCAACAAGCCCCCAGGAGATGCTGAGGCTGCGGGCCCCAGAAACCCACTCTGCGTAGCCAGGATCTATGCCAGCGGCCTGCAGTCAGGGGCCACCGGGGTTACCTAGAGGGCTTATCAGAATGGTTTGCTCCTGGCTTAGTACTCAGGCTTGAGGCCTGAAGAAAAGCATCTAAAAAGTCCCAGGATGGCTGCTGCTGCTGTGGGCCACACTTTGAAAAACCACTGCTCTGGACCTTTTCTTTTTAGTGTCTCACTGGTACTACGGGGGTCTCAGTTATATGCAGCTGAAGAAGGGTGGGAAGCCAGGGTTTCGGGGTTTCCTGTCATTTGGAGACAGGGAGGGGGCCTGGGTTACTGCAGAAGGCAGGGGGCCCGGTGAGATGCAGGTGATCCCACCCACCTGTTGGCGGTCTCCAGGGTCTCCACCTTCTTCCACAGTTCGTTGTTCTCTGATGTAAATGTCTCCACCCTGTGGGGTCAATCAGGTATTGGCTCAGGGGCTGCCCCCAGATTCCTTGCTGCCCCCTCAGCTCTGCATCTCACTCCTGTGCCCATGTCCACTCCCTGAATCCCATGTCCCCTGCCGCCAGTGCCCTGTGAGAGAGGGGAGAGCAGGGTAGGATGGGGGCTGGGGTCCAGGTCCCTCCCCCCACAGGACCCTTACTTCTTTTCTAGACACTCCACATACTCCTTCTTCTTACGACGGCTCTCCTGGGCCGAGATCTAGAGGAGGAAGCCCCCACACAGGGGTTACCATGGCCACACTTTCAGGGCTGACATCACCAGAGGAGCCCCCCGCCCCCCTCCAGGAAGCCCCATGGCATAGCCACATCTGGTTCTTGCTTTACCTTGTTCTTGATTTTTCTCCGGACCCTCTTCAAGGCCTTCTCCTCGGCTTTGGTGAGGGGGAGTTTTGTGGGGACGGGGTAGCCCTCGGCAATCAGGGTACGCTTCTCCTCCTCTGTCAGGAGCAGTGGCCCTGACGTCCCCTGTAATTTCTGTGGGAAGGAGGACATGGTGGTGAGGAGCTAGACAGCCTGGGCTTGCGCTGATGCTCTGCTGTGGACTCAGTCTGACCTGGTCAAGGCAGTCTCTGAGCCCGTTTCCTTATCTGAAAAAGGGGTGCATCTGAATTCAATTCGGCAGTCTCTATCTTGTGCGTAGGTCTGCTGGGAGCCTCGCAGTTTGGGCACTCAGCACTCTGTCGGGGTGGGAGCTCCCTAGATCCTATCCTTGGATCCAAGCCCTCCAAGCTCACTGGCCCAGGGTTCCCTAAACAGCACCCCCTCATGGCCCTCCCAGGGTTTCTTGTTCCCTGGGGGACCCTGGGCCTCCTGAGCACTGTTCCCCCCCAAACACTGCCCCTGGGCCGTCCACCTGGAGGTCAGCAGTGTCAAGTCCTGGATCTGCTACAGTGGAGGTCCAGCAGCCTCTCTGGCCTCCGTTTCCTGTTTTCTGAGAGGCAGGATCCAAAGATCTTCCTTCCCATTTGCCAGGGGGGCACCTCTCTGAATTCTGATGGGGGTGAGGATCAGGCTTAGGGCTCCCCAGAATGTTCCCCACTGGTCATGTGCTGGGGTGGACTGACTCAACTCCCGGCCTCCAGGGTCAGCCCACCCCAGCTGCTTACGTGAGGGGCGGTGAGGAGGGGGGAAGTGGAGATGGCCGTGGAGGAGCGGGCCATGGGCCGGACAGGGCTGGAGGGGGGCAGAGAGCGGGGACTCTGGGAGCCGTCACTGTCGCTGCCGTGGCTGCTGGGGGGCGTCGGAGGCATCTGCACCAGGTCCTCTGGGGAGAGTGGGAGAGCTAGGTTAGTAGGGTTGCACCCCAGCTCTGCTTGGGCATCAGAGTGGGGCCTCCCATGGGCCTAAGCCAAACCCTGGTATCATGGGGGACAGACTGCTGAGGCTTGGAGGAGCCGGGGTATCAGAAGGCCCTCTGCTGTGTCGCAAAGGTGAGCTGACATCCCAGTTGATTTCTGAGTGCTGCCTCAGTCCTGATACCCCATGGAGGTCCGGCTTCTTGGCGTGGATGTCAAGGAGGCTGGATTCTTAGAATTTCCTCTCCCATCTGACTTTACAGGGTCCAAGATCTGTAAGCCTCCAGGCAGTCCCAGGGGGTATCTGGAATCTGCCCCAAGCTAGATGCAAGGGGATCAGGCTGGGTAAGCCCCAAGCTGTTTCACCATAACTACCCTAGGCTTTCCACCCTCAACTTCAGGGTAGTGAGAAGGTGGGCACCGGCTTTTAGCCAGGAGCACCGCTGTCCTCACCCACCCCCTCCATGCTGTGGCCGCAGCACCTGGAAGATGGGCCCTCTGCAGGAGGTCAGGAAGAGTCTGGGCAGAGCAAGAGAATAGGATCCTAGCTGCAGGGAGAGCTCCCTGGACAGCACAGAATGTCCAGATCATTCCAGGTGCGGAAACCTGGAACACTGCTGAAGGAGGAGGAATTGCCTCCTCCCCAGGCAGGACACCAGGCTGCCTCCTACAGGGGTCCTCTCTCCCTTTTTTGGTGACTCTTAGTCACTCCTGAACTTGGAGCCAGAGACCTGAGTTCAAGTCCAGCCAGTAGGTTGTACTGCTCAGTAATTTGACCAGTGGTTACATTTATTTAACCTCTCCTAACCTTACTTCCCTGCTGAGTGGGGTGAACTGCCTCCTGCTTGGAGCTGCAAGGATGCAATGAGCATAATGTACCTGACAATGCTTTCCAAACTGAAGAGCACTCTTCTCATAAAGTACTTTCACGCTGGTCCCTTCCTACTCTGTGTATCTGGCTTCTCTCGAGGCAGTGAAAACCTGGGCCTTGTTCATCTTTCTACACCTGTGGCACTGAGCCCAGGACCTGATACACAGTAGATAACGTAATCAGTGTTTGATGAGTTGAAATCGGAAAGATTCAGTTCGCCCTTTTCCTTTTGGCCTACTTGGTCCTTTCTATTTCTGGCCAATGCTAGAAGCTTCCTTTGTTCCCTTTCCCCCTGTCAGGTCTGGGATACCTTCTCAAGGCTCCCTGGGCATCCTTGGCATGATGTACCACCATGTCTCTGCGGTGTAATTGGTGGTTTGTTGGTGCCTCTTACTACTCTGTGACCTATTTGGGTACAGGGACAGTCTTCTCTCTTGCTGCGTCCCCAGCTCCTGGGATGGGAGAGGCCCAGGGCTCTGTTGTTGGATGGATGAATGGATAGAGATGGGTGACTGGCTAGATAGACAGACGGTCAGATGGATAGATGGGACAAGAGAATGAACAAATGGTTATAAAGTGGGCTTCAGTTAGTGAATAATGGGTAGGGGACTAGCAGAGAGGGTTGGAGGGAATTGATAATGGCAATGTCAGTGGTAGATTAGGTAAGAAGGGGATAAAGGATGGAGGATGGACAGGGCAGGGGGGAGAGGACATTCTGGGGAGAGGTAGAGGCTACTGAGGGCGATGGGTGGGCTTGACCAAGGCTGGAGAGGAGTCCCTCCCTGGACACACTTACCTGGTGTCACTTTGAGGAACTGGTTCACCTCCTGGGGCTCTGCTTTGATCACTGGCAGTTGAGTCATTTCTCCTGGGGCCTGAAAAACAGGCCCAGCTCTATGAGCCACCCCTGGGGCTGTCCCCAACATGCCAGCCACCCCACCTCCCTCCCTGAGGTTGGTGGTCTCCCTCACATTGGGAGGCTGGGCTTAGGGTTCTGGGGAAGGCTCACAGGGAGCAAAGGCAAGTTCTGGAACTTGGAAAAGCCAAGTCACACCTGAGAGAAGAGAATGGTGGTCGAGTAGCATAGTTTAGGCCTTCAGCTCTGAGAAGGAGGGTTTCCTGTGGCCTCCAAGGTGCTGAGGAGGCGCTGGGCCAGTCTTGGAGATGGTCACAAAAGAGCCTCCACATTGGAACCCACCCTTGATCCTCAGGTCATTGGGGAGCTAGAATGGAGCTGACCTTCTAGACTTTGGCCATGTAATTCTGATCAACTGAGCTGAGTAGTCCACAGAGGCAGGGGCAGCCACTCCCTGACTCTGGGGATTTTATTTTATTATTTTATTTTATTTTTTTCCAAAGATTTATTTACTTATGCATACCAGAGCTGGGGTACAGGCCAGAGATATGGGGAGGGGGCGGGTGAGAGAATTCGCCAGAGACAGAACGGGGAGCAGAACAGGCAGACTGACTGAAATACACTGCTGAGGGGAGCAGTGGGCGCGGCAGGAGAGGTCTGTGTACCATGTGGGTAGCTCCCTGGCTGGGGCTGGGGATTGAACTTGTGCTGCAGAGGCTGCGGATTGCTTAACCCCGTGCGCCACCAGGGAGGCCTGTCTTTGGGGATTTTAGATAATCCTGTTATGGGAGACTCTTAGAGCCAGACCCCCGTGCAGGTGGTTCCTGCTTGCATTCTGCAGAGAAGGAAACTGAGGGAGGAAGATTCAGGAAGATGAGGTACTCAGATCATGAACAAGAGCTGAGCTGGGGCCTAGGCAGGGCCTCTCTGGGGGCCAGAGGTCTGGGTCTGACATTTCCAGAAGGGCTTTTCCACTTCAATTTTTGGCCTGGAGCTAAATGTGATTGTCTATACATTCACGGGGAGGGGGTGCTGGATGAGAATGTGGGCTAAAAATATTAATCTCATGAATGTAAACAGTGAACTCTAGCACAGTTTTTGTCTTTTCATTGCGATCATTCTTCCTTTTTAAAAATCCTGATGTTTCAAGAAAAGCAAGCGGCCTGGGCTGCCCATCTCTAAGACCTTGGACAGCAGGGCCCCTGACCCCCAACCCCGTCTGGGACCCTGTAAGTTTTCTTCTACACACAGTGAGGACCCCAGTTTACGCCAAGGGTCTTCTGGGATGGTGAAGGGGCAGGCAGCCCAAGGGGAGGCCGAGGCCTGGTCTGGAGTCCTGACCCTCAGTACGGAGGGCCACGCTGCTGCCTGTTCACAGGAGCCCAGGGTGCTTTGGAAACCGCTTGCCATAGAGACCCACCATCCCTCTTCCCCCCTCAGCCCCCACAAGCAGCCCTCAGGCTCACCTGGTGGGGAATGGGCAGCCTGGAGAGGGGGCTGAGGCCCAGCAGCGGGGTGGCCATGGCGGCAGCAGCGGCCATGGCTGAGGAGGCGGCCAGAGGGTCCACGGGCAGCTCCGGGATCTGCTCCTGCTTCACCATGACGGAGCACAGTTTGTGTCCCAGCACCCATGCTCCTTGTTCTACATCTGGGGGGAGGGGGGCAGGACCCAGGCTCAGGGGACTCCCAAAGCAGAGGGCTCAGCCCTTCTCCTCCCCCCTTGGAGCTGCTCTGGACTGGACTGAGGAGAGAGGCTAGGGTATATGAGGCAGGTAGGAAAGGGTAGGGGCAGGAGGGGGCACTTATGAGGTGGAAGGGCAGAGGAAGCTGGGGCCAGAAGAGGCGGGGGCATCTTCTTCACTTCGCTCTTTCCAGGGTGGACTTGGATAATAGACCTGGACCTCTCCTGACTGGCTGTGTGACCTTAGGCAAGTTGCTTAACCTCTCTGATCCTTAGTTTCTGCAACGTGAACGTGTCTGACAAGAATTATAACTTTGACAAATGGTAGTTATAGTTGCACATGATTGTTATTCAGTCACTTTGCAGAGCACTGCAAGGTGCTGGGGATCTAGTGAGGGTCACGAGTAGTCAAGAGTAGCTGGAATGAGAAGAGAAGGGGAAGGTGGGGTCAGAGAGGCCAGCACAGCAGGATGGCCAGGCCTTGGAAGCTGGGCTTAGCTGTGGCTTGGTAATGGGTAATGGGGAGGTGCTGGGGAGTTTCAAGCATGCTCAAATCTGTAATGTTAAAAAAGATCACTCTGTGGCAAGCCAGATGGAGACAGGGTGGCCTTCAGAAGGCTTTGAAATCGTCCAGCGAGAAGACAAGGCCTGAACAAAAGCAGCCACTGCAGGGGAGGAGCTCAAGGGGACTATGGACTTTGGGGCCCCGGGCTGTGGGTGGGGTGAGGGATTAGCAGCAGCTTGATTCCACCTTGGAGGCTGGCCACACCCTGCTGGGAGTCTGTGTGCCCTAGCTCTGGGCCACAGGCCGCCCCAGGGTTCTAGGAACACCCACAATCTTCCCAAATTACAGGGCCAGCCCATGGGCCTCCGGGAAGCTGCCCCCTGCAAAGGGCCCACAGGCAAATTGCCCTAAAAATAGACTTGGGGTGGCTGAAGAACTTTTGGGCTGACCCAGCGGGGGTGGATGGGAGAACCTGCCTTGGTAGGGAGGCCACCCCACACCCTGCCCTTCCCAGGGCTGGGGCAGAGACCTCAGTAGCCACAAGCCCTGGAGCCACTTAAAACCTCACAAGATGTCCCTGTCCTCACAGAGGTGGGTCAGGGAGGGGGCACAAAGGCCTGTGTGTGTGTGTGGGGGGGGTGGGTGTGTGAGGAAGCCTTGAACAGCCTAAACCTATGAATTCATTTATCCCTCCCAACAATCCTATGGGGCAGGTGCTACCACTCCCCAGACAGCAGTGCCCCTCTCTGCTTCCTCACTAATTATTCTCATGAATATATGAGAATTTGAAGAGACTCACTCAAGACCATTGTCTTCTGAAGGGAAAGGGAATAAGAACCCTGTTCATTGTTCTAGCCACGGCAGAACTATTAGAACTTTAATATGCACAATGAAAATAGTCACGAATTACTGGTATACATTATATGCTGGGCACATTATGTGCTGATGGCACATTATGTGCTGGTATACATTATGTGCTGATGACTTTATACACACACACACACACACACACACACACACATAAATAGATATATATACACAAAATCCCGGCCAGATTTTTCAAGGTACATATTATCTTCACTTTATAATTGAGGAAATAGAAACCCAGAGAGGTTAAGTAATTTGCTTAAGGTCACATAGCAGATGGTAGAGGCTCCAGGATGCACCCCAAGGCTGGCAAATGTGGTGCTGGCATGGTGTAAAGTTTAAAATTAGGGGGCTTGCTTGCTCTCAAGTCCCTGCTTTGTGTTTTACTGTGTATGTGACCTCAGCTTTCCTGAACTCTCACTTTCCTCATTGGTCAAAACGAGGATCAAAATGGTTCTTGCCCCATCAGTGAGTCATGAGAAATGAGATAATGAAATGGAGGCACTTTGTAAACTGGAGAGAGCTGCAGAAATGTTTATTGTTATGCCCATTTGTAGATGAAGAAACTGAGGCTTATAAAAACCAAGAGATGTGTCCATGATTCACCCAGCCAAGGGCTACCTATATTTGTGGAAATTGGGGCACAGCCTTGATTACCTGAGGAAGGGCTCAAAGGAAACTTCACATCTAAGAGATGGAGGATGGGGTGCAGAAGTCTCCCCCAGATAATATCTCATAGAATATGAACATGTGAAAGGTTCTAGAGTCTTGGTGACTTGTCCACATTTATTATTTTAACCTCCCCCACCCCTGTTTCCTCTAAGTCAGTGATTCTCAATCTAACCAGTGTATCAGAGTCAGCTGGAAGGCTGGGCCCTCCCCAGCAGGTCTGGGCCTGAGAATCTGTATTTCTAACAAGTCCCCAGGTGATGCTGACTTTGCAAAATAAGTCAGCAAAAAATCCCTTTTGAGAAGTACCCACATGGGTTTGATTTGAGGGAGAACAAAATGGCAGGGGTAGTTTGCCCTGACAGGTGTTTGTGGAGGAGTCTTGACCTGTGGGACACCCCTCTGGCCCCTCAGAAGCTTCCTCCCCTCCTGGGCCTGGGCTGCCCCTTTCTTACCTTGGGCGGTCTCCTCCATTTTGATGGGCACCAGGGGGCTCTGAGGCGCCGAGTCCCCACTCAGAGAGTAGCTGTGCTCCGCCTGGATGCCTGGTGTGGGGGAGTCCAGTTCCATGTCCAGGAGAGGGCTCTTCTCATCCAGCACGGGGTCATCGAAGAAACTGCTGAATAGGTCGTTGGAGAAGTCCTCCATGTTCTCTGTGAAGTGGTCCAGGTGCTCAGGGAAGTGCTGGAGAGGAGCAGGGAGTCAGCTTGGCCAGGAGCAGGCTGCACATACTGCTGTGGAAGTGTCCCCAGTCCTGCAGGGCCGCACTGTCCTGAGGACCCCCACCCCCAGGCTCTTCCCACCCTCATTTCCACCTCCATCAGCAGCAGCCTCCCACTACTCACATCACCAGTACTATCATTCCTGCCAGTGCTGTCACCTCCACTCTCAAGGTCATTGTCCTCAAGAGGGAGCTGTGGCTGGTGTGTAGAACTCCTGGACTAAAAGACAGGACACTGGACTCTAGTTGTGACTCTGTGATCTTGGTCAAACCACTTCAATTGCCTGAATCTGCTTCTCTGTCTACCCTACTGCCTACAGAGGAAGACTAAGTAAAAGCAACTGTTGATGTGGAGGGTTTGCATGCCGGAGGTAACGTTTGTTAGTTAACTTCTGTATTCTTTCTGCTGGGGTGCAGGGCGGTGGGATTATCAAGGCCTCCATTCCCCTCCATAGCACGGCCCCCATCTGGCCTCAGGCCTCCCTTATCCCCCTTTGCTAAGCCATTCCTTGAGCCAAGAGATTAGGCTCTGGATCCAGGCTACTTGGGTTCGAATCCTGGCCTCAATCCTAGCTGTGACTCAGTGCTGTTCAAACCGTGGGTGGTGACTCATTAATGGGTTGTGAAATCAATTTAGTAGGTCACGACCAGAATTTAAGACAAAATAAAACAGACTAAAATAGAGTAGAAAATATCAGAGTGCACTGAACATAGTGAAGTTAAATATATGATGATATTTTTATCTCAGTCATGTGTATGTATGTACTTGGTAATGATGTAAAATATAATTCTTAGAAACAAAAAAGTCTGAAAAATAGTGGTCTCTGGGATCTTGAGAAAGCTAATTAACCTCTGTATGTTTCATTTCCTCCTTGGTACCATTGGGGATGATAGTCATTCCTATTTGCTAGGATTGTGGTGAGAATTAAGCAAGCCAGTACATGTAACAGTCCTGGGTACATAGTAATTACCCAACGAACGGTACCTCTTATTAAAAAGTACCCAGTGGCTGGTACACAGTTGGTGATTATTTTTATCTCTCCAAAGGATTATAAACATGTAAGGAAATGCTACCGCTGTTCATTCATTGTTTACTGACTTGATGAATTTGCAGGGTGGGTGGGGGGTGTTGAAGGAGATATGGGGGGTGATTTGCTTCAGGTTCTGGGGTTCCAGGTGAGTGAGTAAGGACTGGTTACTAAGGGATTGGTTTAAGGATTAGGTTGTTGGCTCTTTCGGGCTTGGAATATTTGGAGCTTGACCCAGTCTAGGAGGGATGAGCAGAAAAGTCCCCTGAGAATAAGAACCAGAGCCCCACGAGCATCTGTCTCAGGAAACAGGGGTACAAACACAAGGTCTGCAGTCAGAAAACTTGCTTTCGAATCTTCCCTCCACTACTGGCTTTGTTACTTTGCTTCTCTGTGCTTCAGATTCCTCCTTCCTTAGGGGGAGATAATAGTTCCTACCTTATAGTGTCATGAAGATCAGTGATTTGTTAGGTGCTTCATCTGCATAGGATTATGAGGATGAAATGAGCTAATACATAAAACATGTATACAGACAATACGTCTGTAAACACATACAACACTTAGAACAGTGCCTAGTATGTAATGAGTGCTCAATAATTATTAGCCTTTATTATGAAAACTGCAGCTCATGAAAGTTTAACTCTGCATTTGAGCTGAGATCAGAGCCAGTGGGGGAAGGTGGTTTGGCCTTTCCCTCAAAGAAATCATGATCAGAGAATCCAGAGTAAAATGAGCTCAGAAATCCTGCTGACTTAGGTACTTCCCCCTCTTCCCAGTTGGCTAGAAATTACCATCACCATCCTACTTTTCTGTTGTGGTTTTGACCTTCCAAAGTGCTTTCATAGACATCATTTTATTTAATCCTCACAATTACCTAATGAGATAAAGAAGCTGCATAGCTGTATTTGAGAGGGACACCCAATGCAGAGGCCAGCTGGGAAGTCACAACCCCTCACTGCCCAGTCCTTCCTCAGCTGCAGCAGACATTCCCCTGGGCTGGAACTGCCTGTTGGCCCAACTGTAAACTCCCTGAGGCAGGCTTTGTGTCTTGTTCATGTGCTGGATCACAGTAATGGCCCTTGATAACCACTGATGGAAGGACAGGGTTTGTACTCCAGAGGGCAGTGCCATGCACATGTCCATCAGAGACCTCAGCTGAATAGTCTTAAGAATAACTGTGATGGCTGATGAAGGCCGTTTAAGCTGTAACTCCAACACCCCCCCCCCCCCCCCCCCGCCAGTTACAGTTAGGGCTGGGATAGCTACATCCTCCAGAGCCTCCAGAGAGCCCTGGCCAGTCCAGCTGGGGGTACTTAACCCCTGTTCTTTCTCTCAAAGTCTTTCCAAGCTTGGTGTGGGGCCCAGTGGGAGGGGGTTGTGAAGAGAGGGAAGGCAGTGAGTCAGCCCCTAAGGTATTTTCTCTAGCAGCTGTTCCTCAGGCGATAAGCCTTTGCCAAGGCCTTTTCCA
The DNA here is from genome assembly GCF_014898055.3 of Talpa occidentalis. Classification (NCBI taxonomy): domain Eukaryota; kingdom Metazoa; phylum Chordata; class Mammalia; order Eulipotyphla; family Talpidae; genus Talpa; species Talpa occidentalis. Next base: position 5,406,436 of record NW_023603184.1, read on the forward strand.
GGGCCTGGGAGAGGAGAGACCCTTCCTCCAGGCTGGGCTGGGGTCCCTGAAGGTCTTGGCTCTATGCAGATGAGCCAGGTCCTTCTAAGAGACCTTATTTGTTGGGGGGGAGGCCATAGGAACTTACTGAAGTTGCTCAGTGAGCCCCCTTTGGTGAGCAGCCCCCACCCCACCTGCGGGACACTGCAGTTTAGTTCAGCAGGATGGAGCTTCCAGAGGGTGGGAGCCAAGTTGAAGGGGAGGGCAGCCAAGAAGCAGGCAGGGTGGGAGTGGAAGCCACTTAGAAAACCTGGTGCTCCTCGTTCGGAGCTTCCCAGTGTGCTGGGCGGACCCCTGGTGGCAAAGATGGGCATATTGCATCACCCCCAGTACCATCTCCCGCTGGCTCGCCAGAAGAAGCTATGCTAGAGAGCTTCGAAGCCCTCCTTCTACCTGGGGCCTGGTGGAAGGGCAGTTTGTAAAACCTAAGTTTCTATCATCAATTTAGAAGCAGAAGTAACTGGGGTGGGGGGCGGGTAATAAACAATGGGGGGGTCATGGGTCATCGTTCTGTGGGGACAGGATTCTATTGGGGGTGAGCTGTCCAAGGGGGTGCCTTTCCAGGCAACGGGGGTGGGAAGCCAGAGAGGGAAATATTATGATTTGTTTCCCTCCTCGTTAAAGACTTTTTCCTACAGTCATGCCAACATAAGCTCCTTCTCGGCTGCCACAAGCAGCCGGCGCCGGTTCCACTCTTTGGGAGGAGAGCTCCAGGGCTCTCCAGGCTGCAGCCCCGCGCACCCCTCTCCTGCCCTCCCCTGCACCCCCTCCGGGAGCCGGGTCTCCAGCGCCGGCCCTTTAAATTTCGAGAAGGGCGGGGCTCCCGCCTGCCCTGCGCGGCCCGGGGGCGGGGAGCGCCGGCCCTTGGGACCGCCCCTTGCCGAAATGGGGCCCGCTCATTGGTGGGACCGTGGCGCTCCTGGCCAATGGGAGGAGGCTGCGAGGAGCCGGCTGGGCGGTGGGGAGAGCGCGGGAGCCGAGCGGCCCGGCGCGGAGGAGGGTCCCGGGGCTCGGCGGGGGCGCGGGGCGGGCGGCGGGGCCGGCTCCCGACGTGGGGTCCCGCCTGCGCCGGGGCAGAGGTGGATTTGAACCCGTGGCGCTCCGCGGCGCTCGAGATCTCATCGGCAGCGCCGTCCCGACCCCACCCCCGGAGCCGGAGACGTGGAGAGACGTCCTCGGACGCCCCCGGCTTGAAAGGGGGGGCACGCCCCGTTCTGAAGTCCCTGCGCTCAGCTTTTCCTGCATCTTCGAATAATACCGCCGCTCAGCTTGGAGAGGGGATACTCTTGGGGTGGTTGTAGGGGCATCTCGAGCTCCTCTCGGAGCCCCTGTCATGCCTCCATTGGGGTCCGTGCAGGGAGAAGGGAAGGCTCTGGGGGCGCAGCTGGCAGCTGAGGGGGTGTGTGAAGGTCTCCCCCGTCCCAGGGCAGCCTCAGTGCCCCCGTTCCTCAGCCCCTGGCCCACCCCTGGCTTCTGCCCCTCCCCGGACCGGGCTGATTCAGTCTGTGCTTGGGGACACGAGGGCTGAGCTGTGGGCTGAGGAGCGGGGGGAATCCCCAGCCCGGACATTCCTTCCGAGAGAGACTGAGCTCTGAGGAGAGATGGGAGGAGAGTCTCACATTTCCCCCTTCTCCCACCATTCCCAGGCCTGGCCCACAGACACCCCCATGCACACATTGACCCATGCATTCCAGGACGGTTACTTGCCTCGTGGTCACTAGAAAATTGCCCCCATTTCAAACTGAAGGGCCACCAGTGTGAGTCAGTGCTGTGCTGTGCTGTGTGTGTGTGTTTAGATCAAGAGACAGCAGGCTCAGGGGAGGAGAGGAGGGCTCTCTGGGAACCCAGAGGTCTTTAAGCATCACCATCCAGGCATTTAGGGGGTCACCTTCCAGAGTTAGGCTGGAAGACAGTTCTGACTCAGATCAGGAGGCCCCAGTTCAAGACCGGCTGTGCTCAGAGAAGGGGCAGGGGCAGGGGCAGGTGGTGTCTCCTCTCTAGGCTGTTTCCCACCCATGACAGTCTGTGTTCCTGTTGAGGCAGGGCTGGCAGGGACAGGGTGAAGTGAACCCCTGCCCAGAAAGTGGGCTCATTTCCTCTACCCCTACCCCAGCCTCTGGGGGACAGGAGCGGGTTGGAACCAGCCCCTTCCCGAGCCTTCCTGGCAGGGCATGGGACAAAGGGGAGCACACTGTTCCAACCTCCAACCTCACTCTCATCCCCCAGTCCCCACAGGCCCAGGGAAGGAGGCTGCTGAGGTTTCATATTTTCTCCCCTCCCGAACGATTCACCACAGAACCCAAGTCCAAATAAGCAGAAATGTGTGAGTGTGTACATGCTACACAGATGTGGGCTGTGGTTCCTTCTTACAGAGAGGCCCACCACCTCTCTGACACAAGGTCAGAGCCACTGCCATGGCCGCGTTCAGACCCCTCCAGAGGCAGCCTGGCACAGGTGCTATTGCACAGGCTCACTCATGGGTGCACACAGGCTGACGCTGGCAGGCGCACGCCCAGCAAGGACATGCTCCTCAGATGTGATCAGACAGACGCACGTGCACACACAGTCACCCGGACCCGGTCACAGACGTCATGTACACGCTCACGTGAACATACACCACGTCTTGCAGGACCCAAGGAGCTAAACACTGACTGCGCCAAGTCATGTGACTGAGGTGACTGAGTCATGTGACCCCCCCAGTGAGGTGGTTGGGGGGGACCTCGGGAGTCTCAGACTGGCCTGGGACTGGGACAGTGAGGACTGGCACTGAAGGAGGGGCAATGTGGGCATTGAATTTTTCTCTGTGTTCACATGTGTGATGGAGAAAGGGAGGGAGAGGAAAGAGTAGGGTGCGGGGTGGGCCCTGAGGAGAAGTGCATTTTGTGTAGCGTCCGGCCTGGCTAGTCTGGCCCTCCTATCCCCTTCCTGACACTGGCCAGGTCACAGGTCTCTCAGGAGTATGGAGAGCTGGCTGGTAGTTTTCTGGCCAGCTCCTGGCATCTTCTGACCAGGCGGCCCATGTGCTGTGGCCCAGCCCTGGGGCGGGTGCCAGGTACTGTCTGGGCAGGAGGAAGCAATGGCAGTGAATGCCACCGCCCAGGGCTGGGATTAACTGTGACTGGCACCACTAAGGGCACAGCAGCCCACGTTCTGGCTGCCGGAGATGTTGGGCCATAGGCGGTAGCCAGAGGATCTCTGTGGGGCGGCTCGGGACACTAGAGACTAAGTGGCCACTAGAGAATAAAAGCATCTAGTCACCTCCATTTATTCATCACTCTGGCATTTATCCAATACTACTGAACCCATGGTGTGCCTGGCCCTGAGGGTACATGGATGAACAAGGCCTGATCCCTTGCTAGCAGTGTGACTATTTAGGAAGGTAGGTCCAAGGTTTGAACTCTGATCTGTATCTAGAGCATTCACCATCTTCCATCAAGTGGGATCTTCTAACACAGCTGTGACTATGTCACTCCCCTGCTCAATAACCATTGTTGGCTCCCTACTGCCCTTAGGGTATTTTCTTAGTGCCACAGTATAGCAGTGATCCACTTTGTCTTTTCTGTGTCCATTTCTCACCTGTATCTCTAAACCTAGCATTGGTCCTAGCATGCAGGAGGTGCCCAAATGTTTGCTGACTGACTGACTGACTGACTGACTGGGTGGGTGAATGCAGGCATGTGCCAGAGAGCAAATGGACTGAGGCCTTTTTGCTGCAGCTGATCCTCCAGGAATGACTGCCCTGAATTCCTCTCCGATGTCAGCTTGCTCCTGCTCCAGGCAGAGTTTCCATGCACTTGGACTCCATCCCTCAGCTCCTCCCTAGTGGGGGCTGGCTGTGCCCATTCTCTAGGTTGTTCTTCTCGAAGGCCTTTTTGTTCTTAAGTCCCAGCCAGACCAGGTACCTGGGGAGCACTGCTCCCCAGTCAATGCTGGAAGAGTGGTCCCCAAGCTATGGCCAGGCCCAAGAGTATAAACAGAGCCCAGTGGCCAATGGGCCGGGCTGCTCTCCTGGCCCCTGGCCAGCTGGAAGGCCCTTCTCGGTTGGAGCCTGCCACCCAACTCTGGCTGGGATTCCCTTGGCTTCTTCCCACTCAGCATTCGGCCTCTGGCTTCCTCAGCGGTCCCGGCCTGTCTGAGTTGTCCTCAGGTTTTATTTTTGGAAGAAGTTGCATTCTCTCTCCTTATTTACTCCCTTCCTTCAGGGAAGGGGGTAGGACCCCTGGGCTCAGCCGGGGATCAGGCTGTGACTCCAGCCTCTGGGGTCTGGCCCTCTGGGGTGCCAAGGGAGGGGACCTCCAAAGACTCCTGATCCATCAGATTCTTCAAAGCCAACTGCCCGCTGCCCTCTTCCCCCACCCAGTGTGTGACTAATGCCTGCCCCTGCCCTTCTTGAAGAGTCCCACGATAGCCAAAAGCAATCACTACAATTTTAGAGCTGAAGGGAAGTCTGGTATCATTAGGTGTGCCCTCCCCCCTCATTTGTAGAGGCGGTGCAGTTCAGTAGCTAGATTAAGGGAGGCAGACAGACCCCATTCTGATCCTAGCTCCGCTACCTGCTGTGTAGCCTTGGACTAGTTACTTAACCGCTGGGAGCATCTCAGCTAGAAAATAGAGTACTTGCATACTTCAATAAGATAATATTTGCAAAGTGCTTTACACAATGCAGGACGTGTAGAAAGACCCTTCTTACATGTAGCTGTTATTTCAGGTGAGGAAAACGGTCAGGGAAGGGAGTGACTTGCCCAGGACCACACAGCTCAAGGACTCAGCCATTTCCAGAGTCTCTCCTCCCGTCCCTCTCTTCCAAGGAGAAGGGAGAGGGCTGGCTTTCGCCCAGAAGGAGGAATCTCCTAGAGTTGGTCACGTGGGCAAACCCTGGGCTCCAGGTTGAGCCTGCCTCCTACCACCAGGATCTCCTGGAGGCGGGAGTTTCTTCTATCGCCCCAGGGACCTCTTTCTCACTCGGTGAGGGCCAGGAGTCCAGGGAGGTGATCCAAGCACACAGCCCCAAGGTGGCCCCCAGGCCAGTAGAACTCTGAAAGGAGGGGGAATGCTGGGTCCTGACATCACAGACCAGAGAAGCTGGAGCCACAGCGAGGAGGCCAGCTGGGGCCCTTCCAGCTCGTCCAGATGTCTCAGGAATGTGCTGAGCTGGGAACTACCTCGTTCCTTCCCTCACCACCCCCAACCCCTCATCCCCTCATCTGCTTGCTCAAGCTCTGCCTGTGCCCCACCCCCTCTACCCTTCCCCTGTCTTCTCTCTCTGGGAGGGCTTCGCAGCCACTGTCCCTCGAGCACCTTGCAGCGTCCAGTGCCCTGTTGGACCTCAGAAGGGCTGGCTGAAGACAGGAGCCCTGTCCTGCAGACCCCCACTTGCTGACCATGTGGGGTAAAGGGAGAGGGGAGCCTGAGCAAACTGGGAGGGGAATGTTCTGAGCAGATAGTACATGCCAGATCCCAAATGTGGAACTGATTTGCAGCCCTGGGAGAGAAAGGGGTGAAGGCTCTGGGGCGGCAGAGGGCAGGGCTGGGCCTCCTCTCTGGGAGAATGATGAAAAGGGCTCTGGGCATCTTGTCCTTGCTGATGGTTGGGAGGCCAAGGAGGTGAGGAGCGAGGCTGGGCTGGGCTTAGAAAGGCTCAGATTCTTCTAGGTCACTGGGGCCATCAGGCATGAGTGTTGCCTGGTAGCAGAGGGTCCTGAGTTGTAGAAGGGGGTAGGGGAACCCTGTTAGGGTTGCAGGGTTGTGCCAGGAACTAGAACATGGTTCAGGCTGGAGCTCTCAACCCCAAAGGGGACAGTCTATTCCTCTGCAAGGGTGGAGTTCCCTAGGTCAGCCTGGCCCTGAGTGCTGGGGATGACAACCAGAAGGGAACTGGTACTCCTGGTCCAGTGAGAGTCACGCCAGGGCATGCAATGGAAGGCAGAGGAGGGAAGGGACCTGGGGTCAGCTGCTGTCTTAGGATGCCCTGGGTTTCCTGGGAGTGGGTGGGCAGGGGGCTCAGTCCTGTTTCCCTTGGAGAAGGTACCCTTGTTATCCAGACCAACTGGACTGACAATCCACCTAAAGGACACAAGAAGCTTCTACCACAAGACAGTTTAGAGGAGCTAGAGCTGCCACCTTGTCTAGCTGGGAACTATCAGTGGCTCCCTCTGGCCTGCTGAAAAAACTCCTGGCGCCTAAGCATGGCATTCAAGCTCTGTCATAAAATAATCTTAACTTACCACTATCGTTGGAGCCCCTCATTTTTCTCTCTCTCCAACCTAGTCGGATCACACTCCACCGCTGCAGGGCTTTGCATGTACCATTCCCTGTGCCTGGAATGCCTTTGCCTTTGACCTCCTCACCCCAACCTTGTGGTCCTTTAAGGCCCAAATGCCACTTCCTCCAGGCAACATTCCTTGATCACCTACATTGCAGCATCCTCGCCCAACAGCACTAAATAGACTCTTAGGTCACTGGTTAATATCATGCCCTGAATTCTAATTATGCTCCAGGAGACCCATCTTTCTTTCTAAACTTCACCTTTCTGGAGGGCAGGTTCTAGGATGGGTTTCATCCTTGCACTCTTGGCGGGGCCTAGCATGCCATATTTTGAGTGGTAATAATATTAATAATAGTAAGGGCTGACAGTTATGTGCCAAGCACTATTCTAGCTCCTTCCACTCTGTATCTCATTTAAGTTCTGGAAGATTAATACCACCATTTATGGTTGAGGAAAGGGAGGCACAGAGAAGTAAGGTAGTTTACCCGGGTTTATTCCATTAGTAAGGGGTTGAGCTGGGATGTGAACCCAAGCTCCAACTGCAGTGCTCGAGCTGGTAAGGACACAAAACAACACTGGTTGTTGAAGGATGCATTTCCCACTGTCTGTCCAGCACCCAATAGCGGGCCAGATACAAGGTGTGGGCCCCTGATTCCATACTTGGCATCCTCACCTGGGGCCCTGGTTTTGCTTCATCCCTCGTCATCCTTCTGATGCCCAGAAAGAGCCCTGAGAAAGGGCCTGGGGCCTTTTGACTTTACCCAAAAGAGGCTTCCCACTCCACAGAGGTCAGAAAGATAAGAAAATAAAATCCCCATGATCCGGCTCAGCAGAGAGATGGACAAGGCAGAACATTCCTCCAAGGACCGTCCAAGGCTAGGAACCTTCCTTCTGGCAATGTCAGGACACATCGGAGTAAAAATAGCAGCAACCGCTGCTGTCTGCAGAGGGCTTCCTGTGTGCCATGCGCTGTTGTGGCTCTCTGCACAACTTATGGAGGGCCTGGATCCTCATAAGAACTCTATGTTCTGTGGTTATCCCTACTTTGTGGTTGAGGGAAATAAGCTCAGGGAGGTTAAGGCATTTGTCCAAGTTCACACAGATGACAAATGGTGAGAAGCAGGGTTTGCTCCCATGTCTGAGCTGTGCTAAAAAGCTAACTTTAATGACCCCCCCCCACTTCTGGAATGGCTGGGTTCCCAGGTGATTGTCAAGGTATCTGCCATCTGACCTGTGGACTCACGGTCTGGGCAGGTCTGGGAGGAGGCACCCGGACTCAGGACTTTCCTGTTTAGAATCTGCCCAGAGTGGAGTGGATCACGGTCTAGAGCCACCTCTTATACAAACTCATGTGGCTTTGAGAGACCAAGATATTCAGAGCTGGGTCTAAGTCTTCAGCTGGGTTGTGAGTACCCAGGTATCCATTTTCTCGTATGTCATAACTCATCTATAGTCTCTCATGTGCACAATATATTTCATAATAGAAGGCCCATCATGATAAAAGTGAAAGCTCGATATGGGGTTTGGGATAAGACTCACTCTTTGAATAAACAGATCAAATCTACTTTAAAAAAACACCTTAAGTTAGAAGTGTCCTTTCTTCCACAATCCACCTACTCACCTGTTCATTCACTTATCATCCCCTTTCCACTCCACTCTCCCTTCTACCCATCCACCTTCACATTCATCCATCCGCCATCTCTCCCCACGCCTTCCATCGCTCCAGGAATTTCCCAAGCACTCGCTCCTTATAGCTATAACGAGGAAACAGATAAAAATAATGGACTAACTTTCTCTGCCCTCAAAGAACTCATGATCTTATTCAGCAACGAGGAAGCTAAAGCCTAGAAAGGGCAAGTGATTTGCCCAAGGTCATGCAGCAAATTAGGGAGCTCAGGTATGGGGAGGGGCGCACAACCCAGGCAGAAGGGGAGCAAAGGAGCAGAGCCTCAAGCCTGTCCACCTCCTAAGTAAACCCCTCAGTTGTCCTTTTAAACTTGTCTTCTGGCTCATCACAAGGGTCTGAAGAGCCTAACACCCCTGCTGCTTTCATTTTTGTTGATCTTTTGGAAGGGGAAGAGGGGACAGCTGCTGCTGCCCAGCTGTTAGCTCCGACCACACATCCCAGCCCAGATGTGTCAGCTTCTCTGTGATGGGTGACATGGCTCCTGGGTCAAAAGCCACGGGCCAAGTATGCCGCAGGGAGAACTCTGTCCTGGGAGAGTTGGGAGAGGCGGCACATTGAACCCGGGAGCAGGGAGGCCCCTTCTTGTGCTAGTAGTCAAAGTTGGACTCATTCATGATAGTGTGTCCGGGCCATAGGATCAGGATCTTTGACACTCCAAGGAAGTCGATATCTTTGGACATATTTTCACCGATGATCAGAGTTCTGTGTGGTATCTCACCCCTCCCGACTTCTGAACCGGACACTTTCGTTCTTACCAGTTCTGGTCAAAGGTCCTGCCACTTACTCTGGCCTCTCCTAGTCTGGTAAAGGGGTTTACACAGTGTTCTAGCCGGAGCAGTGCTCATGGTCTTGACTTAACTCCACCCAAATCTTCCTCCTCCATCCTGCCCCCTGGAGCGCTGAGACTTCCAGAAGAACAACTTGTTCTTTAGCATCTGGAGCTAGTTTCTTGAGAGAGGTTCAGGGGCAAGCCAGGTCCCAGAGAAGGATGCTCACAGGAGGCATATGATAAAGAGAGAGGAAGAGACAAGGGGGGTGTCTTCATCCCCCATCTCCTGGCACAGTGGCCAGGCCAGGTCAGACTAAACAGACCTCCCTGGGGAATTTTGGGAGCAACAGAAAGCAAAGATCTGAGTTCCCAGGCAGGCTTGGGGGGGAGGGGGTGAGTTTGAGGAGAAGGCACAGGCTGGGATAGTGGCTTCTCCTGTCCCAGCTCAGGCAACCTGCTGGCTGTGCCCCACAGGGCCCTAAGGACTGACTGAGTGAGGATAATGGCAGTGCTCCCTAATATTAAGACCCCAAACTTTCTTTGTCTAGAAGGCAATGTTCAAACCAGAGTCAGAGTTGGGGAGATGATAGTTCTCTCCCCTTCTTGCAGACTCTGGAGGTCCCCAGCTGCAATGTCCCATGCTTAAAATATATTCCCTCCTCTCTGCGTCTGAGTTCTGAGTACTGGCCTCAGAGGACAGTGATGCCTTTACTGCTCAGCAGAAGGCACACAGCCCCAGCTCCCCACTGAACACTTTCCAGTAACTCCTTTATCAATAGGGGAGGGAACAGTCGGGAGGGAGGGGCAGCAGTCACCTTCTCTGAGAACCTGTGATCTAGCTTGGCTGGATGACCCTCCTCTGGCTTCCAGCATGCACCACTCCATCATGGCACCCACATGTGGCTAATACTCTTTCCCTCTCTGTCTCTCTTATTCAGATGTGGGTGGCTGGAGGACCATGAGTTGTTCTTCATCAGGTGCTTCTTCAGTGCCCAGTTGTTAAAGGATCAGATGTGGGCATAAAAAAAAACAAGGACCGGGCCTCCCCGGTGGCGCAGCGGTTGAGCGCTGGGTTGCGAAGCTGCGCGCGGCCTCTGAAGCCGGTTCGATCCCCGGCTGCTCCCCGGCCACCGGAGGAGGGTCCCACATGGCGCGCAGACCTCTCCTGCCGCCCGCTGCTCCCCTCAGCAGTGTACTTCGGTCCTTCTGCCTGCTCTGCTCCCCGCTCTGGCTCTGGTGAATTCTCTCGCCCTCCCGCGCTTCTGACTGTACCCAGTGCATGTATAAACAAAAACAAACAAAGAAACCAGCAAACAAATAAATAAAGCATGCCTCTATTAAAAAAAAAAAAAAAAAAAAAAAAAACAAGGACCATGTAAACCCCTACATGGTCTGAGGAAGTTAGAAAGACCTCATAGAATATTGGGGCACAGACAGCATTTGTAGGATCCAGTATCCCTATCACGCCCAAGGTCAGGATTCTGAGAACCTAGGGGCAATTCTGGAAATATCCATCCACTTCTTAAATACTCAGCCCTGTCTTTTAAAAATATTCTTCCCTTCCCTTACAGGGATTGGCCCAGTCTAAAGTAATGTTCTCTGCAAATATAGTAAATCCTTGAGGTGGAACAAAATCCACTACAGTGTGACCCAACCTTAACTTTTGTCCTATTCCTGGGATCTATGTCAAACAAAGATGGATGAAACTTATCATTGTGTGCTTGGTGAGGAAGTGACTGTCTTGGGTTCCTTTAGAACTTCTCAGTTTGGTCTTCCATGTGCAATAAGATGTCACAATATTTCTTTTTTTTTTTGTTTTTGTTTTTGTTTTTGGTGATTGCGTAGACCAACTGAAAATTATGACTAAATCTCCAATATCAATAGTGCTGGGCCTCCCTGGTGGTGGAGGGGTTAAAGAGAGCACTGTGAAGCTCTCACCAATATCATAACTGCACATTTTACATGATTAAAAAGTTTAGACTCAGTTGGTTGCATTCTGGTGGAGCTTTACTACAATGAGCAATTATTTTGTGCCGTGTTACTTTGCTACACTTATGACAATGCACAAAACCGACATGGTCTCTGGAACTTGCTCTCTCAAGGAGGAAATGAACCATAAGCTAATAAAATAACTGCAAACTTGGATAAGGGCTATGAAGAAGTCAAAGGACTGAAACAGAAAATAACAGGGTGGGGGGGTGTCCCACTTCAGGTGGTCAGGCAGTCTCCTCTAAAGAGGTGACATTTGAATTAGGAAGGATGAAATGAAAAGAAATGGAGGAAAAGCATTCTAGATGGCAATAGTATGTGCAAAGGCCCTGGGGCATGGCTGGCAAAGATTGAGGTTTAAGCTGCATGAGTATAGATTCAGGAGTCCCAGACTAATCAGAAAAGAAAACCAGGGAAGAAGGAGGCCTAGAGTCAATGCAGAAGGGTAAGGCCTAAGCCACAAATTCAGGTCTGCTGAAGGTCAGCCATTTGCAGGCTGTTCTAGACCAGGAGCTGCACGGGTCTGTGCCATAGGATGGGGATGGCTCAAAGCAATGACAACTCAGTGGAAACCATGGAGAGCCTTCCTGATTCTCAGAAACAGTGCAGCCTGCAGGACCCTTAAAGAACATGGACCTGGGCCCCCTCCCACTCATTCAACAATGTTTGGGTTTGAAACCTAGTATTTGCCAAGCACTATGTTAGGCACTGGAGATAGAGCCTGGACAAGACAGATAAGGCTTTGTGTCCCAGGGAGGGAACAAAAATAAAATAGAAGTTGCTGCCGCAAGCAAACAAAGGTTTTGGATGAGGACTAGAATTCAGGGGAGGTCTCCCTTCCTGAATAGGATTCCTGAGACTTGGGTTCCTCCATTAGTTTTTCTCCATTAGTTCTTCTCTGGTGAATTTTATTCGGAGACTAGAACACTTTGGTCTTGGGTTCTCTTTCTAATTGGTAAGAATTTAAAGAGAAACATACACACACCTCCTGTTTTAAGGGCTGTTAAAGGCCCACACACAGACACAGGAACACCCAAACACACAGACTTCTCTAATCTCCCTAAATCCCCTCAAGGCTGGGGTAGTGGTGGTTCTCTGTTACCCCAGTTAACTCATGAGAAACTAGGCTGGGGACCTGGGGAGCAGTGATCAGGCTGAACCCTGCACCCCTCTGTCCCTGGGCTGGTCCCTGGGTCCGGTTGTGCCCATACCTGGCCTCCCCAGCTGCTGGGAGGTGATTGAGTGTGCTGGGCAAACATCCTTGCAGCTTCCTGCTGCTCCCCTCTGAGCCAACAAAACTCCTCTTCCTTCTCTCCCTCCTCCCTACACCCTCCCAGCTGGGGCTTCTCTGGGATCCAAAGCCATTTCCCTCCAGAGAAACCAGAGTCATCCCTTCCCCTGAGCCAGAAGAAGGAGGCAGGAGGGCTGCAGGCATGTGTCTCTGTCTGGAGACAGCCTGTTCTCCCTCTGGCAGCAGACCTCATACCTGCCCAGGAGCTGGAGGATCAAGAGTTCAAGGGAAGAGAGCCTAAGGACACATTAGGAACTGCAGGAGAGTGGGGAGAGGAAGAGGGGAGAAACGCCCAGACCTGGCAGGAAGGGCAGCCTGACGGTTCTAAAAACAAGGCCCCACTTACCTCTCCCAGGCACACCTGACTGCATTGCGTGTTCATTCTCCGGTGTCTGTCTGAGCAAATGTACCCTCTTCCATGGTTATATTCAGGGTGAGCGTGCTTTTTGCTTTTTGCACCGAGTAACAGAGCACACACACTTTCCATGGACAGTTTGGTCTTTATCTGGATTTTTAAGGCAGATTGTGACTATGTTGCTGTGCAACTTCCAGACTCAGAAACACACAGACTCTATCCCTTTCCAACCTTAGCCCTGGAAACACTTTCCTATGCTCATGCAGAATGAAGAGAGAGTTGGGGGTGGGGTTGGTATGGCATCTACTTGGAAGGGACCTTAGACATCTGAACAGAGGCCTTAGAGAAGAGAAGTGACTTGCTCAAGGTCGCACAGCTACTCCTCAGAGTATTCCTCCCTAGCACCCTATCTAGCAGCAGGCTACCTGTGAAATCCTACCTGTCATGCACGGTGCTGGTATTAATCTATACATTCATTTTTCTCTGACTAAATCCCTACAATCACACCAGGGGAAGGTTCTACATCTCTGTTTTTCAGATGAGGAAACCAAGGTCCAGAAGAAGAAAAGTCACTGGCTGGTGGCAGAAGCACAGCTAAGAATGAAATTTCCTGATTCCCAGCCCAGGAGTTCTTTCTCTTTCCCCTTAGAAACCTCTGCCTTGCTGGCCCTGGCTTAGGCTCCAGGTCAGGAGGCTTCCCCACAGGGCTTTCCCTCCTGACTCCCAGTGCTGGATACCACTGTCTGATTGAGCCTCCTTTCCTGCCCTGGATGCTGGCCCAGATGAGCAGCTGGGGCTGCAAGGCTGAATGGAGCAGCAGGAAGAGGCTGTAGGCGGCAGAGTTCATTCAGAAGAAAGCCCAACACAGAGCTGCAGAGCAAAGCTTACTGCCCCCCTTGGCTGAAAGAGTACAGCTCCATCAACACTGTCTCCTACCCGACCGGTATCCGTTACCAGTTCCAGGAAGAGTGGATAAAACCTCAGATCCTTGCCTGCAACTTTAGACCATCCTTAGAAAGACTTGAGCCAGCTTTTTCTCCGAAGAAACAGGCCCAGGGAGGAGAGCCAGTGGTGTGGGACAGACTCGCAGAGGGAGGCAGGACTAGAACCCAGGTTTTTCTATGGCCAGTGCAAGCCCTTGATCCTCCTCCGCCTGCCTGCGTGCTGAAGTGTGCTCTTCCCGACCAGGGACTGGGGCTGGGACGGGCCCTTTCGCTGGGAGTGACCTGGATCTGCTGCCTAATGGAGACTTCACACCCCCTGCCCCCTGGCTCAGGTTCCTGTCCTCTGATTTGTTTCCCTGACATTAACGGTGGCCTGGGACAGTTTAGGTAGAAGTTCAGGATGCCCAATTTTTTAAGTCCCTGCATACTTGGCTCTTGAGCTGCCAAGTTTATATTAGTCCCAGGAGGCAGAGACCAGCAGGTAGAGGTAGAGTCCCCTGAGATGATCAGTGTGTGTGTGTGTGTGTGTGTGTGTGTGTGTGTGTGTGAGAGAGAGAGAGAGAGAGAGAGAGAGAGAGAGAGAGAGAGAGAGAGAGAGACAGTGCGTCTGGTGGTTCATTGCATGGGGTGTGTGTGTGTGTGTGGGGTGCCTATTAGATTTGTCCACATTTTAACTGGGCAGTCCCTTCTGAACCCAGATATTTTCTCCCTTACGGAGACCATGCCCCTCCCCCAGGCAGAGCTGTAGGGTTGAGCCTGAGAGAGGAAGGGAGAGAGAGAGGCAAGCCACGTTTCCTTAGGGAGGGAGGGGAAGAGAGAGGAAGAGTAGAAGGACAAGCCCAGAGACAGACACAGGGAGAGAGACAGAAAGTCAGGGAGACACGAGGGACAGAGCAACAGCTCTGGAGACACAGAGGTGGGGAGAAAGCCCTCCCTCCCTCCTCTCCAGTCCTACCCTGTGCTGCCCTGACCCCTGACCTGATGAGCATCAGGTCAGCTGGGGGGATGTCAGGCCCGACTCCCCGGGAGGCCACTGTGACACCTCAAAATGTCTGGGTTTGGCTCTGGCTACCTAGGGGTGTCAGGTCCCTAGTCCTCAGAAAGTGTCTGTGCGGCAGCCTCCCCAGTGGAGCACCAGCGGCTGAGGCGCCTAGGCCCTAAAGGGGGCTCAAGAAAGGGCGCAGACACTTTGCCCCCAATGCAGCAGGGGAACCCTGGGGTGTTTGAAGAAAACTAGAAGATGGGGGGCCGGGGGGGTTTCAGGATTGGTGTCTCCGGAGCTCGCATACCCAAGGATCACACAGCCCCGACCCTCAAAACCCCCCTCCCCTGGAAAGCCGAGGTCCAGGTATACACAGATGGAACCCCCAGAGGGGCGCACGCTGGCGCTAGCTCCGGGGATCGAGGCTCGCTCCAGATCTAGGGAGGTGTCGAGGGATCTAGTCACCAAATCTCAGAGCTCTTAAAAGCACGTGTTCCTCCAGGGAACCCTACACCAGAACCCCCTCCCCAGCTTGGACCGGGCGATGTGCAGTCGGGTCCTGCCGGGAGGACCGCGGGAGCAGGGGCGCGGCAAAGAGGGGCGCGGAATGGTGGAAGGGGTCGTAGACCCTTGATCTTACCGCGTTGTTGAGGAAATCCGACTCATTCAGATCCCCCAAGTCCAGGAAGCTGGATCCGGGGAACAGCCTGTCGGCTGGGAAGGGCTCCAGGACGGCGTCCATCGCGGCGGGCTCGGGAGACCCCCTTCTGCTGGGCTCCCTCACTCCAGGGCGGCGGCGCGCCCTGCCCCGAGCTCCTGCCTGAGCGCTGGCAGACTGGGGGAGGCAGGTCCCGGGCGCAGCCCCGGTCGCAGGCGGCGCGGCCCCGGGTGCGGGGCGCGAGGGGCGCGCGGCCCTTAGGACAGCAGCGCAGAGCGGGCTGGGCTCAGGGCACCCGGGCACACAGCGGGCATCTAGCCGACTCCTCCTCCTGCTCCTCCGGGGACACAGCTGGCTTCCATGGGGAGCCCGGGAGCAGGGGTGCGGGCGTGAGGCGCCCCCCCCGACAGGGTGGGAGCCGGGGGCGGGGGAGCAGAGCGCTCCCCCGAGACTGGGTGACGGCCGGGCGCTCCGCGCTCTCTGCGTCTCCCTCTGCACAGCTTCTGTCACTTTCCTCTCTGTGAAACCGGGAACCCCTGCCTGGTTAGCCCAGCTGGCCGAGGCGCCACGCCCCCACATCAATATTCACAATAATTTCATATTAATGAGAAGAGGGTGGGGCCCGATGAAGCCGCCCTCCTCTTTTAAAGAGACATCTGCAAGCGCCTCTTCCTTGCCTGTCTGTTTCCTGAAAGCTCAAGCCAGGGGCTGGACGCACGAGCCTCCCTGCAGCCAAAGTCTCTGGAGGCGACCGTGCTCCTCTACGTCCATGAGGGAGCCTTAGACTCCTTGAGGGAGCCTTAGACTAGGGCCTGAGCCAAATTTAAGGCTGGGAAATTCCATCTCTCAGGCCCCTCAACATACCTCCTCTAAAAGGCTGGAGATTTTCACTTGCCTCCTCTGGAAGCTGGCCCTGGCCCCACAGGACATTGTGTGCTGATCTCCACTAGGGCATTACTGTGGCATTGTCGTTTGCTCGCGTGCCTTTGACCTCAACTGGACTCAGCTCCCTGTGAGCAAGAGTGGCATCCAGCTTTCCTACGCATGAAAGGGTCGGGTGTAAGAAGAGATGAAACAAGGACCCCCTCTTTTCATCAATCACCAATCCCCCCTAATGGTATGAACAGCCAGAAGTTGGAAAGGGTGGCCATGGTGTCTTCCTGGCCACCAGTCACTCCCAGCCCCCCATCATGACCTAAGTGGCCCTCTTCTGAGTGCAGCTTAATCTCTTGAAAGGGCTGATAAACAATCAGCAGGCACCTGAACAAATGGAGGTGGCTCAGATAGGCACACCCTCAGAGGGCTGGGCACGCTGTTTCCTGCCCAGAAGTCATTAATAGGATTAAGTGTGTCCTCCTTGTCTGGGGCTTTTCATTAACTCAGGAACCACAAGTCCTGTAAGAAGCAGAGATGTCATTACAGCTAAGCCAGGGATGTCACTGAAATTGCTTGCTCAGTGCCAAGGTAGAAGGGTAAGCACCTATCGAGGTCAGGGAGCTGCTGTTTGTTTGCCTAGAGCAGGCTGGCAGGCAGGTGGCTTTCCCCACCTCATGACCCAGTTGACACAGTTCTGGAGAATGAAGTTCTGACCCTCCAGCTTGTCACATGACTATTAGCTCTCAGGCCTCCTGGAGAGTTTGCTCTAGAGAAGCTGGGATTAGGGCTTGTGCTCTGGGGACCGGTTCACCAGCAAATCCCAGAAGTTAGGCTGAGCCAAAAAGAACTGAGTTTGCTGTCAAAACAGTGGCTGGTACCATTAGTGTTCCCGGATCATGGCTACTTCCCCCAAATATGTCACATCTGGCCAATTCGGGAACATTCAAGCACTGGGAAGGTGTCTGATCCTTTCCTGGGGAGAGGAGCAGCCCCTGGCTGGGAGGACAATCTAGTATGTGGTGGATGAGCTGGAAGCAGCAGGTGTCTGGGGTCCTGGCTCCTGAGCTGGAATCCTTGCAGGTCCCCAAGAGGAACAAAAACCCCTCTGCCTGAGGTTGGCTGGAAGTGGTGCCCGAGTTCCTCCCAACCTGCTCTGTAATTAGAGACACAGGCACCATTTAAGTGATTGGAGAAGATTATATAGTTTTAGATAAATAGGATTAGAGTGTCCTCTTTCCTGATTCTTACCCAGGTGAACACCCCAGGAAACCATTGAAAATAATCCTGGGGAGATATTCTGGTTCCGGCACCTCCTGTGGAGTCTGAGCGAGAAAAGTCCTGGGGGGAAGGGGTGGGGAGGGCAAGAAGAGGGGTGGGCAGTGTGGAGCCTGACTGCAGCAGAGTATAAACCCCCCCAGCCCCTGGATGAAGGAGATGGCAAAGACCAGCAAAGAGTGTGATATGGCTGTGTGGGTGGGGAAGTCCTCTCTGAAGAGTTGACTGGAGTCATTTATGGAACAAAATGGAGGGAAAAGCATTTTAGACAGAGGGAACAGCAAGCAGAAGAGAAAAAAGAGAGACAGGCCTTATGGAAGGGAGAGGCAGTGACATGGGAATAAGATGATGAAGAAACCTAGTCCTTCTGCTCATACTGAGGCTCTCAGCTCTATTCTATAAAAGTTCTGAAATGAGTTGTGCCAAGTCAGATTAGAGGTTCCACTGAAACCTTCTGTAGCAACACACCCCTTTAAGATCATCTTTTAAAGATTGTTTTCAGGCGAAGAAATTAGATGGCTCACCAGGTCTGAAGTCTGGCTCCTGATCCAGTGGGAGGGTCTGCTCCCTCCCTGAGTGTGGTTCCACCACTCAGGGCACACCCTACCCCTAACCCAAGGGCACTTCTCTACAGCTGAAGAGGTCAGGGGAGGGATGCCTAGATTGCTCTACAAACACCCCTAAATACCCAAACTGTCATCCCTCCTTTTATGAGCTCAGGAACATCTGGTTGTTGCTCTCCAGCAGCTGCTCCAGCTGTGAAGCGCAATGCATAAAGACATCCCAGCCCAGGTAGTGACGCACAGGAGAGAAAGGACAGAGATAAGCTTCCTGCCAATCCCAGACATTTAAGGTCATGTGGAGATAGGCTCCTACCAGGCTGAGCTGTGAAAGTCATGGTGCTGGAGTGAGAGTGTGTGTGTAAGGATGGGGGGCTTGGTTGGGGTCTGCCATACTTTAATCCCCCTGGAAAGTTACTGGCCTTCTCCGGTCTCAGTTTTCATATCTATAAACTGGGAGAGGTGTTGATGACCCTTAGGGCTCTGTCCTCTCCAGGGACATTCCAAATGTGCCCTTTCCAGGCTGGGGACTAGCAGAGAGTTGGGAGGTGGGGTAAAGGGCCTGGCACCCCAATTTTCCAGGTCCTTCCTGAGCCTCCTGGGAGGTACAAAGCTGAGTGTTGACATTCAGCAGGCAGGCCCTGGGTGGCAGTGAGGAGGTCGCCCAAAGTAAACCTGCCTTGTTTGCCTGGATTGTAAAGGGAAAAACGCTTTGGCACACTCCAACAGGAACTTCTGAGAAATGAAAACATATTCATCCTGGAGATTAGACTGACTTCCGGGGCACAGATGGAGCCCTTTGTTCTCTGTGGTTCCCTAAAATGGGGTGCATGGCTGCTCTCCCAGGTGCCCCCCGCTGGGCTAGAACATCAAGTCTCTGGGGTGGCACCCTGCCGGGAAGGGAGGTGGGCTCAGATCCTGGCTCTCACTCTTCTCTATCCCCTTAGCCTGTGCTCTCTGCTCCGCCCTGAAACATAAAACGACCTGACATTTATTGAGTACTTGCTTTGTGCCAGGCACTAAATACTTATATTATCTCATCTAATTCTTGGAATAAGCTCTTGAGATCCGTATCATAGTCAGTGATTCTGAGATGCATGTATTAACATCCCTGAAATCAGAAAGCGTGTTCTAGTCCATGCTATGTTCTAGTCTGAAGGATAGCATTTTTTCCTTCTTAATGTGTGTTAATAATGGTGCCAACTTTGATTCGATGAAACACATTATCATTATCATCTCCAATCTGCAGATGAGAAAACTGAGGCCCAGAGAGTTTATATCACTTACTATTCCTTTGTTTATTAAAAAGAATTTTTTTTTTTTGCTGGAAACCAAGGCTTAGGCCCATAAGAATCTTGCTTTAGGTCAACCAACTTCGATGGGGCAGGGATAGGACGGAAATCCTGGTCTTCAGGCTCCTCACCTAGGGCCCTTTCCACTCACCCCAGATGAACCGGGTTTGCTCACTAGGGAGAGCCAGGAGCTGAGGGGAGGGCATTCTAGGCCTTTCTTAGTAGCTAGTGAATCACCAGCCATCCGGCTGGAGAAGGGCCTTAAAGATAGTTTTTTTCTTTTTCCAAATTCTTTGAAGACTGACGTTCCTTAAGGACTAAGAAAACACTTGCCTCCCTTCCAGCTCCTTTTCTTGGTAGTCATTTTAGCTTTTTTTCCCTGAATTTCAGCTCTACGGTCCCATCTTTGCACTGGAGGCAGGCCCGCCCCTTGGCCCTCTGTCCACCCACCGCCTGGGGAACAGCTCCACCCTCTTCCTGCTTTGCTCTCAGTCCTGCTCCAAACTCAACCATTTTTCTTCCAACTCCAATCACCTGCACCGACAGAGCTTCTAGATGTCTCTAACTCAGGCTGCTGGCTCCAGTCCTGAAGATATACATTCAGCCAGAGAGTCCTCTATTTCTCTTGCTCTCTAAGTCAAAAGTAAAGGGAGAAAGAATCAACAAAGCCGGTCTTTTCTCTTGCCTCAGTGAGTCCTTGTGGGTAGGGGACACTCCCCTGCAAGTTCTGCCCCACCTAGGACTGGCAGAGCTAGAACTAAGGGGAAAGGCAGGGGCATGGAAAGTCAGAGGCTTGCCCTGCCTCTGATGGATGGCACTTGCCAAGTGTCTTCCTCAGCTACCCTATGACTTGATTTCCCTGAAGTAGCTCATCCCCAGGACGCAGGGAAGCAGCACTGGGCATATAAATTATCAGAGGCTTTCATGCAATGCAACCAGACACAGTTCAGTTTAGGGGGGACTGATAACAGTCAAGGTTAAGCAAGGGCCTGAGATTCTTCACAGTAAAATGAGGGTTTTGGACAGGATCATTTCTCAAATTCCATCTTAACAGTGCTGAACTGGTATGATTCTGGATCCTTTGTCCCAGAAAGCAAATGTGGGCCTTGGGTGTGTTCTTTGGGCATTGATTAGCCAGGCACTGATTAGCAAATGTGCATGCACACACCTCTCAGGGGGAGATCTAGTGCTTGAAGGTGTGGACTCACCTATGGGGCTGCTGCTACGTGCACGTGTGAGCCCCTGGAGGAGAAAGTGCCAGCTCACACCTAGCGGTGGGCCCTCCCCTCTGTGCAAATCCCTGCCAGTGCGTGCGGCTGCAAATCTGGTTTCCATCTTCTTCCAATAGGCAGCAGGGCTGGGGGAGACTGAGTGGAATATTAATTGTACTTTTGCACGTGGCCGAGCTCCATGAATGTGGTGGTCGGAGGGAGCAGCCTGAAGCTATGTAGGGAATGAGGGGCAAGCCACAGGAGTGGGGTTCCCTGGGGTTTATAGGCTTGCTTGGGAGGAGGCAGAGCCCTGAGACCCAAAATGAGTAGGAGGTAGGGAGTGAGAGGGTTTCTGAGACTGAGGATCTGGGGACAGCAGGGTTGACACCAGCCAAGTTTAGGGTGATTTCCATGTTTGCTTCGCCCAGAACCTGGCACATAGTAGGGGTTCAGTAAGTGGTTGCTAAATGATTGCTTGAGTGCTCAAAAGATGTTATATGTTCCTTCTCTGGGAGCAGACAGGACAGAGCAGGAGGAAGGAAGGGACGAGGCATGAGCTGGCCACTCTGAAGGTCACTGTTGGGCATTTTATTTCATTTCAAGCACACAAGGGCCCTGGAGATAGTTTCACTCCCACTGCACACACATTGCCCTCTGCTCCTACTTGCTCTTTTTGGAAGGTCCAGGGGAGAATTTTTTCTTTGACTCAGTGCCCAGAAAAACTGATGACTTCTGAGCAGTGGGTCTATTTTTAATCTGCTGGACACGGGATTTTGTAGCTCGTTGCATTTCCTCGTTTACTTGGGCTGCCAGGAAGCTCAGAGATGAATTTATTGAGGCCCACCTTTTGCCACATGACACAGAAGTGCATTTACCAAGATGAATGCATCCCTGGCCTCATCTTCGATTTTGACCCCCCTTTCTCCATATCCTTTTTCCTCTATTAAAAACCATCTAATTTCATTATCTGTAGGGTTTCTCAAATACCTTCCATATACCCTGAAGGGAGACAGGGTTTAAATACATAACTATTTTTGCTTTATAATAGATGAAGAAGTTAAGGCTGGGAAAGTTTGTGTTATTTTTCCAAGAAGCAAGATAGTTGGGAATTTGATGGCGGGTCTGTTTGTCTTAATCTTTTTGCTGCACCAGACTCCAGGACTGGACAAGTTGCAGTTATCACAGTGCTTTCCAGGGAGTGGGGAGGAGCTGGGGCTTTTTGCAGACCCAGCCTTAACTCCTACCCGCCCTCATCCAGGCGCCCGTTCTCCAGGAGCAGGTCCAGGTGGGAGCTGCACCCCATGTCAGACACAGAGAAGGGGCCCTTGGGGCCTTGGGCACCCCCATCCTCAGGAACTAGCCTCCACCCCATGGCTGAGCAGGACAAATAGAAAACCAGAAGAGCTTGCCTTGGCACTCACCAGTTAAAGCAAATATATATTCCAGATGCTCTAAGGGATGTTTCTGGAGCCTCCAGATCTGAAGGGCGGACCAATTCCCTGGAGAAAATGAATGGATGTTGGCCCAGGGGTGTCACATTTTCCCCTAGTTCTACGGCAAATAAGCACCAAGGTTCCAAGGATCAGAGTGAGGGTCACCTCAATCCCTCACTTTATCATTTCGGACCTGCCCATCAGGAGTCTGTCTCCCCTGGGGAGCCCCTGGATGAAGACTTAGGGTTCCCCAGGCTAGAACTTACATATGCCCAGTGGTGAACTCATTCCTCACAGCAGTTACTACCACCATATGCCCCACAAACTGGGGTACCCCTTGGAAAGGCACAAAGAATGGAGCGGGTGTTGCTATTCTGAGTTGCAGAAAGATAATCTGTGACAACCCAGGGGACGCCAACAGAGAGGCCCAGCGACACAGAGCCAGTGAGTAAAGGCTTTGTTCCCGGGGGCTGTCCCGATGAGCCCCGGGGGCACCCAGGTGGGACGCTTGCAGTCACCAGCACACAGAGCCTGGAGGAAAATAATCATAGAAATAATGATTTTTACAAACTGCCATTTATCGTGGCCTGTTGCCCTTCAGTGCTCTGTCAGCTTACAGTGCGCAGCTCAATCTTCTGACTCTCTAAAGAGTGCCTATAAATCAATAAGACAAAGACCAACAATCCAATAAAAATACTGGCAAAGAATATGAACAGTGAGTCTGCTACATTTATGCAATAACATTTATCATGTCCCAGGATCTATGCTAAGCACTTCTTAATATGTTTTCTCATTCAAGTCTCCCACAGCCCTTGGTGGCAGATACTATGATGACCCTGTTTTCCTGAGGCTCAGAGAGGTGATGTCTCTTGCCCAAGGTCATAGAGCAACTTGGTCTGACTTTATAGATCATGCACTTCAGGTATGAGTTGGGGGGACAGCCGCCATTTACTGAGACTCAAAGTCTCAGGAAAACCTCAGGGACAGGAGAGTGAAAGCAAGGTGGGGGGGGTTGGGGAGGTGGGTGTGTGTTTGGGGGGGCCGTGAGGGGTTGGAAGGGTTGGGGGTGGCTGCGGTGGTGGGGTGGGGAGGGTATCCAGCTGAGGCACTTGGGGAGTTGCCAGCAACTTGTGAAGAAGGCTAGAACCTCCAATATCTAGGTAGAGGGTTTTTTGGGGTCTTTTTAAAGATGATGCATCACATGTTTTTTTTTAAAAAAGGCATACAACAAAAAAAAAGTAACCCTCCGTCCTCTATCCTATCTCCTAACCACTAAGTTTCCACCCTTCAACCAACATATAATCAATTTTATTACTTTCTTGAGCATCCTTTTATGGTGTGTGTGTGTATGTGTGTGTGTGTACATATTTCTCTCTCTTTTTTTTTTTAACTGAAAACGAACGTATTATATATACTGTTCTGCAATTTTTTTATCCCTTTACCTTTATCTGGTTTGGAGATCTTCCCATATTAGTACATAAAGAACTTCCTCCTTTTTTCCCCTAATAGCTGCATAGCTACCCATTGTATGAATGTATCATAATTTATTTACCTGTCCCCAAGTGATGGGCATTTGGATCACTTCCACTTTTACTGTAACAAACAGCACTGTAATGATAGCCTAGTGCAAGCACTGCATATCCATAGGATAAATACTCAGAAGTGGCATTGCTGTGTCAGAGAGAGTGTGCATTTGCAATGTTGATAGATAATGTCAAATATTTTCTACCAAGTTACACCCTCACCAGTGACATATGGTATTATGAATTTATCTACAGTCTTTCAAACAGAGAATATTATCATATTTTGGAATGGTTTCCAGTGTATCCCTAGCTTATGTAGCTCTTATTATTAGTTGGGTGAGAGTCTTTTTAGATGTGCTAGAACAATTTGTTTCTTTTTCTGTAAACTCTGTTTATATTCTTTGACCTTTGAAAATGGTAGTTTGTCTCATCTTATTGATTTCTAGAAGCTCTTTATATGCTAGGGAGATTTTGATATGATTTGTAAGTATAGTGGGGCAACAATTGGCATTCTATCTGGGGAAAACTATTGAGGTAGATTCTTTCCCACACCTCCCACTCTCTCATCCAAACCCTATCATTTATTCCATGAGCATTTATTAAGTACCTCATGAGCCTGGCTCCATGGTTGGGCACCTGAGACCAGAGGTGAACACACGAAGCTCTTAGGTTGCTCCAAGTCCAGTGGGGTACCAGATCTGTATTCAGACAAGTTGAAGTCCATTGTGAGATGAGCTGTAGCTCAGGGATTCAGAATGAGCTACAGGACCACGGGGGAGGAAGCAACAGCCTCTGTCTGTCCCAATAGACTATGACATCTGTCCCCACCTGGGCTGACTCAGAGCTACCGAGGCTTTATCTGCCTCCCCCTCTGCTCCCCTCCCCTCTCCCTGTGGGTTCAGTCCTCGGACTGATTGCAGAAGTGCTCTGCTCCAGGAAGATGCTCCCTCAGTACGTATTTACAGAGGCCTTGGCACATACCAGTCTCCATGAGTGCATTAGCTCTGCCCCCACATGGCCTTCCTCTCTGCACCTGTCCTCACTGTCGATTCTGCCCTGTCTCATGTTGCTTTCCACTTGTTCCCAGCGTGACTTCCTCCACTGCACAGAGGATGTAATCTCCTTGAGGGCAGGAAGGGAAACTTTCTTCTGTGTCCCCTCCCCTTGGTGTTTCGCATCTGGCAACACTTGAGAGGGCTTATTGGATGATTGCTTATGAGAAGGCTTGTGGATTATGAGGAAGCTGGAAACCATGGTTCACCCAAATTGGGGTGTGTGTGGAGAGATGGTGAGAAGGCACCCATTAAGCATGGGGAATGGGTGGTATGCTGTCTCCAGAGCCCAGCCAGGAGAGAGTTAATCTGGCCAGAGTTTTGTATATGAAGTGGCACCAGAAAAAAAAATGTTCAGACTAGCAATTGAGCCCTGTCTCATCCTGGTTCAAATGACATTGTCTGAGCTTCCCCAGGCTCGCCTTCTGCACTAATTACAGACCTTCCCTGGGGATGAAGACTGGGCCAGGAGGTCCTCATTACAGGCTCCCTTGCTGGAGGGAGCAAACCCCAATGACCAAACCAATGGTCAAAGTCTCTTGAAGGGAGGCCCAGGGCTACACTGATGAGCGTCTCTACTGCTGCCCAGCTGGGAAAGGGTTAAGAAGTAGGCATGACTGGAGGGAAAAGCCAGAGTGAAATGGGGGGCCCAGATCCAGGCTAAATTATCCCTCCCAGCTCGACTTGCCCAGGCCCCTTTCTCTTTTCTTGCTCCCCAAGATGGCTGCTGTCAGGACTCTCAGAATCTCCCCTTTGTGGTTGCCTGCCGGCTGCCTCTCCCTGTGGCCTGTGGAGACCTTGCCTTCTTTAATCTTCCATTTATCTCAAGGCCTCACCCCTCTGAGATTGGCTTTGATGTGGGGCCTGCCCAGGGGGGAAATCAAGGGTTTCTGAGCCTGGTCTGGACTCTGCCCACTGCCCCTAGCCCAGGCGGTGCCCTGAGGTCTCCTGGACATCAGGGCTAGCCCCTGAGGGTGGCCTCAGCAGAGCGTAAGAGCCTTGGGTCCTGATTTTCAGGCAGATGCAAGGGCTGCGCCCATGTCCCAAAGTGGAGGCGGGGCCCAGGAGGAAGAGCTTTTATCACAGTATATTTTTTCCTGTTCACCTCTGTCTTCCCCATGAGTCTGTGAGCATGATGATGATGATAAATGAAATAGTAATAACAACAATTCAGCACATTGCTGATATCAGTATCAGGCATTAAGACCTTTTCTACTGGTCTGGGGTGTGAAAGGGTTTGGGGCAGTGTGAAGTGTCAGGAAAGATTCTGCTGCCTGACTCCTTGCTCCCAGGACAGCTCTTGTCATGACTGTCTGAGGGACAGTCCTCGTGGCTGTCTGCTCTGGGGCAAGGTGTGCTCGTGTCCCCTGATCCGGGTAGGTGTGTGCCTGTGTTGGTACCTATTTGCCTGTGTTGGCAGCACCTACAGGGCAGCTGCCATGGCCTGGTAGTCTGTGGGACCTCCCCCTGCAGGGCTTGGGGAGGGGGAGTGGCGGCACAGAAGCAGTGACTTCCTCTCTACCACCATCCCGAGTAAGAGCCTCAGCGGGTAGAGCTCAGGGGTAGAGAATTTGACTGCAGAGTAAGAGCCCCAGAATTCCAGTAGCTCTTGTTGGACTTCTGTCCCCATTCATAGTGAAAGTTATGGGGTTGTCTGTGTCCCTGAATTCTCAACTACCTGCCCGTGGACTCCTGAGGGTCAAGGCCACTCCAAGTTCCTTGCACCCCAGAGAGCAATACGGTGTTCTGTGTCTGATGGGTGCTTTGAAAGTAATGGATGCCTGAATGAATGGTCCATAATCCTGGAACCAGAGGAGCCTGAAGTTACAGGGCTTCTCAACTTTACTTTAGCCAAGTGACTGCTCCTGTGCGGGACTCAGTTTGCCCTTCTATAGATGGGGCTTTTGTGGTCATTCGTCATTCATTTACAATTGTATCTTAAGAATGTTCTTAGGGCACTGTGATATGTTCTGAGGTTACAAAGGTTAATTAGAATCGGTGCTGCCCTCAAGAAGCTGAAAGGGGTCACAGACATGGATAGCAGTAATGGGGATGTCAAGTGCTAAGTGTCTTTCTGGAGGTGCCTGCGTGGCTCAGAAAAGGGGGTGGCCTGTTGTATACAAGGGGAAGGATAGGAAGATTTCTCTCTGAAGGGGGTTGATGTGGGTCTTGGGAGATGAGTAGGTGCTTGCTTTCTGGGCAAAGGGAGCAACATGGTAGAAAGATCTGGAGGTGGATCAGATCTGGTGCCTGGGGGACACAGCTAACATTTGGGTATGGTTGAAACTTAACAAGGCAAGAGGGCATGGTGAGAGGGTATCCCAGGGCATCATAGACCCCCAAAAGATTTTTTTAAAAGGATTTATTTATTTATTTATACAAGCACTGGGTACAGTCAGAAGCATGGGAGGGTGAATGAATTCACCAGAGCCAGAGCGGGGAACAGAACAGGCAGACTGACGAAATACACTGCTGAGGGGAGCAGCAGGCGCTGCAGGAGAGGTCTGTCACACCATGCGGGACCCTCACCCAGTGGCCCGGGATTGAACCAGCGGGTGCTGCAGAGGCCTCGGGCAGCTTCACAGCCCAGCACTCAACTGCTGCACCACCAGGGGAGGCCTGACCCCCAAAGGATTTTAAATGCTATCCTGAAGGCAAATGGGAGCCCCTGGCAAGTTTTATGGAGGAAAGTAATATGATCAGGATCGCATTTTTGATAAACCACGGTGTGGACAATAGGTTGGAGGTGAGCAAGACTGCAATCAGTGAGTGGAGTTACAAGGCTGTGACTCAGGTGGGATATGATAAGGGCCTGAACACACACTAACAAGCGCTAACAGTTACCCAGCACTTGCTGTGTGCCGGCCATGCTCCACGTCAAACATTTACAGATATTTTCATGTTCATTCTCATAGCCACCCTGTGAGTAGAAGCTCTTATGACCATCGCCTATTATTGTGATATTACAGATGGGGCACAGGGGCTCAGTGACACGGCTAGTAAGTGGCAGAAGAAAGACTTGACTCCACCCAGTGTTCTCTAGCTGTGGAAGGCGGTGGCTGGAGACAAGGGCTTGGAGTCCAGAGCTGGTTAGGAGGTGGGCCCACCAGGACATCAGTCAAATAAATGAGCAAATAAGTGAGCGTGTTTGAGCGCCCTTGCAGCTATAGGACTGCAGTTTTGGAACAGTGTCCAGGTTTAGGAAGATGCCAGTGTGTTGCTGTACTATCACAACTCTGTGGCAGCCAGGTCATCTCTGCCTTTACCCTTTTCCCTGAAGGAGTTTTGATTCTACCCACACCCCCAGTCCCCAGCTCAGGCCCTGGGAGAACATTTTGGCAGTTTCCCCTGTCTTCCCGGGACCCTGCCCCTCACAGAGGGCACTGTCAGTGTGTGCACACTGGCAGGTGGATGAGCTAGCCACGGTCATCTCTGGGCCAGGCCTGGCCTTCACTTGCCTGAGGGTGAGCCTGGGGTTGCCCTTTTCTTTGGACCCTGCAAACCCCCATACCAGAATGAGGCAGAGTCTCCTGAAGGAGTCTGAACCTTGGGCAAGAGCTGAGAAAATAGAATCTGCTTTCTATTAAGCGGTTTCCAACCGGCAGTGTGGATTCTGTTTGTGTTTCCTCTCCTGGGCCACAGTTTGAGATGCTGGCCTCCCTACTCACCTCTGTGGACTTTTCCAGGCCTGGAGCTGGCTGGGCCAGCTGATGTCTGGAGGCCAATGGACCGCGAGCTGCTGATTCACCTCCGAGCAGTAGATGCCACAGCTTCCACCTGGAGCTTCGGTTAGAACTTCACAGGTCAGGGTTTTCTTTTTTTAATAAATAAAGCTGAACTTGACTCACAACTCAAGAGAGGCTGTTCCTTGCTCAGAGCCATCAGCATCACCATGGCAACGGCGCCATCCATGAGCACTTGAAAATGGAGTTATCAAAGCAACCCTGCATCTTCCTTCTCACTTCACAGTAGTGCCGGCCTCCACTGCTCCAGGGCCCTTAGGCTGACTGAATAACCATGGCTAGGCCTGGGCTCTCCTCCAAACAGGAAGTTGATTGTAGGGGTCTAATGTTGCTCATCTTACCTACCTGCCATTTGCACAAACTTCTGGAAGGAGCTGAAAAAATCTATTTCAAGCTGGGGCAGCTGCTAGGGGCCGATGTTAAGGCCACATTTTGGAGCTCCGAAATCCATGATTTCTATTGGGAGAATAAAATTGTGTGGTGGGTGCAGCTGCAGAGGTGGTCAGGGCTAGAACTAAAATGTAGGTAAGGATGTTGATAATAATAATAACAACAACAACAGTCATTTACTGACTGCCTACCACCATGAGTCAGGCCATGCATGAAAGGCTTTATATAACTTGTTTCTAGTTCCTTGCCGTAATTACTTCTCTAGAGGCAATTTTCATTAATAAATTAGCTTTAATTAATTTCATAATAATATCTAGCATTGATTGAGTGCCAGATACTCTGCTAAGCACTGTTTATGTTAACATGGGAAGCACTATGATTATCCCCAATTTACAGATGGGAAAATTGAGGCTTGGAGAGGTGGATGAATTTTCTTCAGGTCATTCAGCTAGTGCAGGATGGAGCTGAGGTTGGGCTGTGACAGGGGTCCTCATTATTTTATGGTAGCCTAAGCTTAAATGGAGCAGAAAGAAGAGATAGGGCATCCAGGTTTATTTGGTTTAAGAGACTACCTCCAACGACCTTGACTGATATTTGTCCCCTCAAATGGCTCCTGATCATTGGGAAACACTGAAATAAATGCAGCCTAGGCCCACCAACATCCATTGCATCAGATTTTTTTTGGTGGAGGACCTGCGGATTCTGTATTATAGGCAACTGTTGAGATTGAAGTCTAACATTTGAAAATTTGAAGTGGCTGACCTCCCAGAGAGAAGGGACTATGGCTTCTTTGAGATAATACCCCAGGGCCTGACACAAAGCATGGCCCTGAGTGTGGACTTAAAAAGTATTTGTTGAACTAGAATGAAGAATGAATTGGGTTTCATGGTGTCCTCCATGCTTCTCCATGGCCAGTCCTCCTCTGGTTCCTAAGAGTCTGTGGTCTCCTCCTACTCACCCTCACCTCATGTTCCTACCCCTCAACCCTAGATAGAACTGCCCACTCCAGTGCTTTCCCCTACAATGGGAGCAGTGGCAGACATCTGTTGCCCCAATGCTCCATTTGTTAGCAGAAATAAACTCAGTACCGTAAGCCAGCTTTCAAGGCAGATTTTACCTGAATTCCCCAGGAAAATGGGCACCCATCAGCTATGGAGGAAAGCTTGGGATCTTTACCTCTGACAAGCCCTGGCCATAGAAGAGGCTTATAACTAGAGCAAAACACCCAACTATCAAGTAATAAGACATTGAATTTATAAGCAGTACTACTTTCATATTATGGAATGTTAAGCAACCATTCAAAATAAACAATTTTAATTTAGTGATATGGGAAAATGTTCACCAAAAAGAAAAAGAAAAAAAGCAGCATACAAAGCTATATGCTCCAGAAAGACATGTATGATATGTTGCAGAGAAGCCAGTCACCTCCCAATATCTGTTCTCCTCTTATGCCATAATAAATAGAATTCCTATTTAGATAATATCCTTTCCCAGGGGCTGGAGGACTCAGTCCTGGCTGCTGGGCTGTGAACACAAGTGCTGCATGTGAGTTCCAGGATGTGTCCTTTGAGGAGAAGCAGGTCTCTTTTTGCTTCTTTCTCCCAGAGCAGCCTCCTGGGGTCACAGAGGAAGGGGCGCCCTGAGGACAGAGAATTCCTTTGAGGAGTCTAGATCCCTGGTGGTCAGGGAGAGCTGGCCCAGCTGGGCTGCTTCCCTCTGGCCATCATTTACTATATAGAGAAATGAACATTTAAGCATTTTACTTTGGATTTTCTGAAATGTGTAGTTGAAACATTCCGAATTAATATAAGACATATTGTTAAGTAAAGAAAAAAAATGCAAGTAAAAATAGCACGAACCATATGATTCTTATTTTTAAATGTGTGTTTAGAGCCTCCCTGGTGGCACAAGGGGTTAAGATGCACCCTATGAAGCTCACTGCAGCCACTACAGCATGAGTTCGATCCCCGGCCAGGGAGCTACCCACGTGGTGCAGCAGACCTCTCCTGACTCACCTGCTGCTCCCCTCAGAAGTGTATTTCCGTTGATCTGCCTGTTCTGTTCCCTACTCTGTCTCTGGTGAATCCTCTGACCACCCCCCCCTCTAGCCTGTACCCCAG
This sequence comes from Talpa occidentalis, assembly GCF_014898055.3. NCBI lineage: Eukaryota > Metazoa > Chordata > Mammalia > Eulipotyphla > Talpidae > Talpa > Talpa occidentalis. Next base: position 5,436,890 of record NW_023603184.1, read on the forward strand.
TTCTTGTGTGTATAAATAAATAAATCTTTAAAAAAATGTGTGTTTATATTTATTTACATGTGCACATAGAAAACTGGAGAGGAAGGTTAAAAAGTGAAATGTTAGCAGAGGCTATTTCAGGGTGGTGAGTCTACGAGGATTTCACATATTTTTCTTTGTTTCTCTGTATATGCTCCAACAAAAGTGTATCATTTTTTCTTCTATTAATTTTATTATTTTTTAATAATTCATTTTTTATGTATATCTTTTATATCATTGTATATTCCCGGTAAAATTCCCACCACCAGTTCACCCGTGAACCAATCACCATAGTCCCTTGTGCTCTGCTCTCCCCTGTTTTGATCCCCTTTCCTCCCCGACCCTCACAGAAAGTCTCTTATTTATGGTTGCCTGCTAGTTTTGTTTTATTATTATTTTTAATTTTTTTAAGATTTATTTATTTATGCACACAAGAACTGGGGTACAGGCCAGAGGTGCGGGGGGTAAGAGGATTCACCAGAGATAGAGTGGGGAACAGAACAGGCAGATCAACGGAAACACACTGCTGAGGGGAGCAGTGGGCGAGTCAGAAGAGGTCTGCTGCACCACGTGGGTAGCTCCCTGGCCGGGGATCGAACTCGTACTGCAGTGGCTGCGGATAGCTTCATAGGTTGCGTCTTAACCCCTTGCGCCACCAGGGAGGCCCTATTATTATTGTTGTTGTTGTTATTTTTTCCCCCTGATCCCTTATTTGCTTCCCCTATATTCCTCCTGTAAGTGAAACCATTTGATGTTTTTCTTTTTCCTTATTTCACTGAGCATGATCCCTTCAAGCTCCCTCCAAGTTGCTACAAATGGCATGAGTTTATCTTTTTTGATTGCTGAATAATATTCCATTGCGTATATATACCACATCTTGATCCAGTCATCTACTTTTGGGCATTTGGGTTGTCTCCATATCTTACCTATTGTGAATAGTGTATTATTTTTTAAATATGAAAAAGGTATAAAAGTTATAAGTGGTATGATTCTAGTGGGGTCTATAGGAATTCCAATTATAAAAAATAGAACCTCTTCATGATTATATGGAAGCGATGGTAAAGACACACAGTAATTATTAACATTTAAAGACACGGGAAACTGTTCAAAATATTAAGGGGAAAGGAAGTTATTAAAAATATGATTCTATTTTTTTCCCTAAAAATAGTGAAACAACATGAATGTTAGAAAAAGGACCAGAAGGAGAGAAACCAATGTATAAATGTTCTGATTCCAAAGCATTCTGGTGATTATTTTCCTTTTTCTGTTTTGATATTTTCTAGATTTTTTTCCCCCAATAAACCTGTATTCATCTTATTAAAAAATTTTTTTAGAGAAAATTTAACAATACAGATGTTATAAAGAACAATAAAACACATTGCCACTGTCTGGAATTAAAGTGACTTGTATTTTGTTGTGTTTAATGCCAGTCTTTATTTTTAAGAAACAAACTGTAATAGCAAAGTCCTCTTTATGTATGTCACTCAAAAAAATTAAATTAGAGCTTGCCCAGTCTGGGCCAGCGACGGTGCTGCAGGAGGACCCAGGGACTTTGGACTTCCTTCCACCTCCAGCAAAGGTTTGGCTACAAGTGCCTATTTCCAGGATGGCAGTGGCCCAGATACAGGGTGCCAGATGTGCGCGGTGCCCCCCCAGGAATATACTGCCACAGGCAGGGCTGGAAGAGGAGGGTCCCGGGACAGCACTTCCCTCCGGAGGTCATTTGGTGCCCAACTGGTGTTTACAAAGAGGGTGGTGCCCATAGTCGCCAGGCTCTGAGGCCTTTGCTCTCGGTGGAGCTGGCCCATGGCAGGCCACAAGCGAAGGGTGGCGAAACCACTGTCTCCTGCGAGGCTTGGAGTCCAGGCCGCAGCCTGGGAGGATTCTGGGAAGTTAGGACCCGCAGCTAGGTGGTGAAGTGGTCAGGGGGGTTAGGGAGATCCAGAAGGAGGAAGGACAGAAGGAAGAGGCAGGCGCACTCACGTTTACTAGCGCTTCCTATGGGCAGTTATCGCTATGGCTTTACAGATGAGGAGACTGAGGCTCAGAAGGGCTGGGTCGCTGTTCCAGACCTTACAGCTCCTGTGCAGAGATTCAGATGACCTCAAGGCTCATGCTCCTCACTCCGTACCAGGTTGAGACCCCCTGGGGCTATTATGAAGGAGCCATTCTGCACTGCTTTGTGGTCTAAGGCCTATCAGCTTCCAACGGGCTTGGCGGCTTGAGAAGCTCAAGTCTGAGCTGATTTTGGAAGAGTTTTTCTTCTTGACTTTGTGGAGAGCAAGGGCTTCTGAGCCCACAGTCAGCTCTCCAGGAAAATATTAGAGCATCTCCTAGAAACTGAGAGAGGAGAGTGGAAACCACCAGCCCTCCCACCTCACCTGCCAAATGCACAGTCCTTCAGTGTCCTCTTCTGGGCCATGGTGGAGATCAGGCAGTGGTGTGTGTGTGGTGCTCAAGCATCTGCAGGGGCAACCTCCTAGCAGACCACCTTTTTCAGACCTCCTACTCATCTCTAACACCTGGCTCACATCCGAAAGGTAGCACAGGCCTGCAGGCCCAGGTTGGATCATGGACAGGCTCTTTCCTATTTCCTTAACTCAAATACCAGGACCAGTGTCGTGCTGATGCCAGAGTCGTGGGCACAGAGCACCACACGTGAATGCCTCCTGGGGAGGCTGGAGATTTCCACTGGACGGAGCTGGTTGAAATTCAGGCTCTAGCTCATTCTGGCTGTGTGACCTTGGCAGTTTCCTTAACCTCCCTGAGGCTCAAAGCCTTTATAAAATGGGGATGTTGTGGATGGGGATGGTAACAGATAGGTACCTCTTCTAGAGGCTGGAGGAGCACCCAACTGTGCATAGAAAGGGTCACTGTGTTTCCCACAGAGCCTGGCACAAAGCACATGCCTGTGGTGGCTCCCGATTCTTCTGGAACTCTGCCTGTCCCACCCAGCCCTGCTTAGGGAACCAGTTTTCACTTTGACCTGGCAGGAAGGCACAAACCCTCTCCCTTCTCAGGAATTGAATATTCCCTGCTAGGGACTGTGTTAGTTGTAATGTCTGAGGACCAGCCAGAGGAGGAATTGTGCTGAGTCTGAGATGCCAGGGAAATGAGTGCCCATCTTGGGTGTGGGGAAACCAGCAGGTGAGCCCTTCATGCAGAACCCCAAATCCTGCCACTTCCTGGTTTGACTGCTCCACACTGAGCCCCCCACCCCCGATCTTTTCTCCCCTACTCTCTGAAGGCCTCTACAGACAGGTCACCCATTCCTCCAGTGATATTATTATTGTTAACAATAATGATGACTACTGTTCCCTTTCCCTGACCCCTGACTTTGTGCCTGGCACTGCAAGGCATTATATGATTTCATTTTCCCAGTAATCTTTTTTTTTTCTTTTTTTTAATTATTTTTTTTAATAAATTTTATTTTTATATTCCCCATACTATTGCAACCCCCTTATTTTGACCCCAATCCCTCCCCTCCTGCCCTCTACCCCCCATAGAGTGTCTCTGGGTCATATTTTTTTTGTTGATTTTGATTTTCACTTTCTTATAGTTATTCATTTTCCTGGTCCCTTATTTAAGTTTTCTAGATTCCTGCTATGAGTGAGACCATCCGGTATTTTTCTTTTTCTTTTTGGCTTATTTCGCTGAGCATGATCCCTTCCAGCGCCATCCATGTTGCTGCAAATTGCATGTGTTTATCTTTTTTGAATGCTGAGTAATATTTCATGTTATATATGTGCCACATCTTCTTGATCCAGTCATCTATTTTTGGGTTTCCTAGTAATCTTGACAGAGAGGCGGTGTGATGTTTTCCTCACAGTGCAGATGAGGACACTAAGGTCCAAAGGGGTCAAGTGACTCGCTAAGGTCACTTGGGAAGAAGTGGTCTAGCTGGGATTGCACTGAGGCTCCCTACCTGTTTCTCAGCCAGACTGACCTCTGGTTTCATTTGGCAGGACAATGTCATGACAACCCAGGGATTTCTCTTCTGTTTGGGGGGCAAGTAGTCTAGTAGCCAATCAAAAAGTTGCTTGTGCTTAGCACATAATATTACAGAATTTGGGGACTTCCATGCTTGGAAAAATTTCAAACAGAGCCCCAGATGGTGAACCTCAGAAGATGCCTTCTGTCAGACCACAGTTAGTTGAGGCAGGAGCCCAAAGAGACCTTTCCAGAGACTGCACGTTGTTAGAGCTGGAGTGCATTGTCAGTGCAAATGCAGGATTTCTTCAGAACTGTGGGACTTCAGGGCTGGAAGGGACTTGGGACATTTCTGCTGGAAGTGTATCCCGTTCAACCTTTCAACTGTCTGTGTGACTGACCAGTGGGTAGGTCTGGAAAGAATTTTCATGAGGTCCATATGGCTACCTCAGTGTTTAGGAGGGGTTGGGGGCAGAAGAGAGAAAGAGAAATGTGAGGTAGTCATAACGAGTGGGAGATGACAAATAGTGATGGGACATTCATTTCACGTATATATGTGTTGACCCCTTCTGTGCTGGGCACAGCAGGGCTAGGAAGAGGAGTGACAGACACACTGTGAGGTGAAAGTGTGACAGAAATCCAGCTCAAGCTGGCTTAAATGAAAGGACATTTATTGGTTCATAAGGACACAATTGTGCCCCTCTCTTCATTTCATATGTTAAATGGAGCCTTGAGTCCCAACGTGACTGTATTTGGAGACAGCACCTTTAAGGAGGTAATTAAGCTTAAAAGAAGTCTTTAGGGTGGAGCTCTAATCTAACAGGACTGGTATCCTCATAAGAAGAGGCAGAGACACCTGAGCTTGCCCTCTTCCCTTCGCACACACAAGACAAGCCCATGTGAGGATGCAGTGAGAATTTGACTGTTTATAAGCCAGGAAGAGAGACCTTGCTGGAAACTAACCCCGACAGCGCCTTGAATTGGACTTCTAGACTCCAGAACTGTGAGAAAACCCCCTTTTGTTATTCGGGCTACCTTGTCTGTGGTGTTTGGTTACAGCAGCCTGAGTGGGCCGAGATAGGCTGAGACAGGGGGCTTCAGTGTTGGTTAGTCCAGAAAGCCCGCTGCATCTCCCTGTGATTCTCTTAGCTCTCTTCCTCTGTGGTAGCCCCAGTCTCGGGGCTGTAGCAGGAGGCCTGCCATCATTCCAAGGTCCAGAGGAAGTAAAGAGAGAAGGCTGCTTCATGATCTCTTTCCTAAAACCAAGAAAGCTCTTTCCCAGAAACCCTATCAATCTGCCCTGTTTCCCAGCTGGTCCTAACTAGGTCCCGTGCCTCCTCCTGAGCCCATCCCTGAGGGCTGGAGACGCCAGGCCCTGTCCACTTGGTCAAGTACCAAAGAAGATGCTGTAACAAAGAAACTTCAAACATAGAAGTATAAGCAAATCAGCAATGTATGTCTTTTTCATATCAGGGTTAAGAAAAAAGCTGTCCAAGATTGGTAGGAGGATTCCACCATCTGTCCCCCAAATGTGCTTCCCTCTCTAAGTCCCACCTCAATGCTTATCATCACCAGTCAGGGCAAGGACCGGGGGAGGACCAGAGAAGCAGACACACATTCCTTCTGAGGGCACAGCTTATATGTGGAGCTTTTTGTTTCTGCTCACAGTCCATTGCTGAGGATTCATAGCCACAGTAAGCTGCAAGGGAGGCTGGGAAATGTAGTCCTATTGAGGCGGCCATCTAGCTGGCCCAAAATCAGGAGTTCTATTGTTCAAGAAGAGGAGAGTGGCTGTGAGTGAGCCAGAGAAGTCTCGACCTCCCGCTAACTAGTTTAGGCCCAGGTTCCTGTACTGATTCTTGGGAAGTGTGTCGCTCACCCTGGAGCAGGGCAAGGGGTCAGCTTTCACTGAGGACCATGTGAGGCACATGCTTAAGCCTCTGTACCCCCAGCCTGTTTGTTACTGCAGCTTAGGCTGTACTCTAAGATCCTGTGCCTGGCATTGCTTTGGCTTCTCTAAGGATGCAGGATGGGTGAGTTGGGTCATTAACCAGCAGTCTCCACTGCCTTACCTGCCTTTGAGGCCCTCAGACTGGGCAAAGGTACAGATTTAAAGAGATAACTAGGGGTCAATGTGACAAATAGGGCACTAGTAGCAATAGACAAATCCTAACAAAAACAGAGGGAAGAATTAAGAGACTTATAAGGAGGACTTGAAGAGTACAATGAGTTCATTTTGTCTGGGTCTTAAAGGATGTGTGGGAATTCCCTAAAGGACTCAGGTTGGGGAAGGGCATTTCAGACAAAGAGAAGAGCAGGATTGCAGAGCTCTGAAGGCCGGGGAGGGGGGGGGGTGGCTCATAGGCAGGGGTGATAAGAGAAGGGGAGGCTGCTTTGGGCCAGATAACGAAGGGCCCTTGGCAGCTCTAGGAAGGGAGCAGCCTCTCTGGCAAGCCTCTGGGAGCCAGGCAGGATTTAAGCCAGCAGAGACAGAGTCAGATCCATGTCTTTCTCTGAGGTAGAGACTGGAGGATGACTCGTTAGGAAGCTATTTCACTAATTTGGCTGAGTAATGAAGAAAGCCTGCCTCAGGGCTGTGGTGGCGGGAATGGGGACAAGATCTTCTGCAGAGAGATTTTGGTGGTAGAACTGACAGAACTTGGGAACTGGGTGACTGAGGGAGATTGAGCAAGGATCAGAGCGGGAGGAGGACTGGGTGGGGATTAAATATGGTTAAATATGATCCTTAGTTTATAGGCTTGTGCTGGAAGCCCGGAGAAGTATAAGAGAAGTGAGTTTTGGGGACAAGAGGAGAAAATTCCTTCCCACCCTTCTAAGTCTGGGCCGTCACAGGATTCTTTGGGTTCCTTAAGAGTACAACATTCTCTCTTCACTCAGAGATTCTGAATACTGTGTCAACTCCACAAACACTGCCTCACTCTCAACTCTCCAATGATCTAATTCCTCATCTCCTCCAACAGCCTTTTGTGACCCTCTAGCCGAGGTGAGGAACCCTGTTCTCTTTTCTTATCAGTATCCATTTCTTTTTTCCCAGGCCTCTCTCTCTGGGTTGTTTAATGCCCATCTTCCCTCACTCTGCCTGTCATTCCCATGAGGGCAAGGATCATGTCTGCCTTGTTTGCTGCTTCAGTCTTGACGCTTCTATAGTTTCTGGCACACAGTAGTACTCATACTGGGGTTCAAGTATTCCACAGCTGCCGTTGGAAACAGGAGTTGGTGAAAAATTTTGATCAGGTCCATTCAGATCTAATTCGGGTCAATGAAGCCACCATGGGGACAAGTGAGGTGACACTTTTATAGGGCTGAATCATTTTATATTAGTGGTTCTCAACCAGGGCTGACTTTGCCTCCTGAGAACATTTGGCATGTCTGGAGACATTTTTGATAGTTATGTCTCGTGTGTGTGTGTGTGTGTGTGTGTGTGAGAGAGAGAGAGAGAGAGAGAGAGAGAAGAGAGACTAGCATCTTAGAGAGTAGAGGCCAGAGATGTTGTTAAACCTACTACAATGTCCAGGACAGGCCCCCACAACAAAGAATTATCCAGCCCAGCGTGACTTTAGTGCCAAAGTTGAGAAACTCTGCTCTAAAAATGGACAAGCCAACGGACTGGCTAAGGTCCCTTTAGGTCTGCAGGTTGCTATGGCCCAACCAAGTAATAGGAAGAGACGTGTGAGGTATTATAAGAAATATGGACTCATGATGTCCAGCCAGGAGCCACCTTGGATGGGAGCACAAAGGCCCCAATACCTTCGGTAGTTTCCCCTTAACTGAACTCCAGGCCATGGGCCAGGCTGGCCTAGCCTGAGACTCGCCTCTCTGTGACTCACTCCATCGGTTTCTCTCACTCTTTGGGGGAATCGGCCACCACACTCTCTTCCCACCCCATCTGCCTCGCTGATTATTTTCAGCTTGGCTCACAGAGGCCCAACGCTGCAATTACACCCCAACCTCAATGGCTCCTTCTGAAAATAACATTTGGGTCGAAGAAAACCTCAGTCTGGTGGGCTGGATTTTATACTAAACAGTTAAAGAGTGGGTGTGGGCGGGGGGTGGTGGGGGACAGGGAGTGGCACAATGGTACAATTAAGAGAAGAATCTGGAAGAAGGAGAAGGAAATGGAAGTGAAGAGGGGGAAGGTGGCCGGAAGGGCTGTTGCAGAAAGCAAATATATCTATTGGGCAGGGGTCAGCATCCTTTAGAAGTTTTATGCCAAGTCTTCATTTATGTCTCTAATTGAAGGTTTTGTTTGCTGAAATAACCCACCCCCATCACTGAGACCTGGGACATTCATGCCTGCCTGGGTCCAGAAGACTTAGTCTATGAGCATACCAATCTTTGTCTAAGCTAGTGACCAGATTTTCCAACCCCCAAATAGGAGCCACATGATTTGACATAGGGCTTCTGTTCTCTTTCCAGGTGAGAATGGCAGTGTGGGAAATGTAGTTTCCATGTGAGTCAGAGGAACTTCCCAGTGGTTCCATGGTTGATGGAGAAGAGTAGATAGGATGTTCAAAATGGATATTTTATGGACATCAGAGATCAAGAGGTTACTTTAGTTCAGAGAAGAGAAGGAATCATTAGAAATGAAATCCTTTGTTCTACCCACAGGGAAGGGGCAGGGGAACACAAGGGGCGAAGGCATACTTGAAAGTATTGGATTTGGATTCCAAAGAAGGTAGACCGAGATTAAAAGGCTATATTAGGTGAGGTTTGCAAAAATAAGAAAAATAGGCAGGAAAGCTTTCCACACACTAAAAACTCAGTTTGCAGGACGTGGGTTCAAACGTAGACTGAATGAACTCCTGGGTGATCTCCAAAACCGGAACTCACCCTCTTTGAACCTCCATTTCCTCATCTGTTAAAAAAGAAACAGTGCGGGGCCTCCCCGGTGGCGCAGCGGTTGAGTGCTGGGTTGTGAGGCTGCCCGCGGCCTCTGCGGTGCCGGTTCGATCCCCGGCTGCTCCCCGGCCACCGGAGGAGGGTCCCGCATGGCGCGCAGACCTCTCCTGCCGCCCGTTGCTCCCCTCAGCAGTGTGCTTCGGTCCTTCTGCCTGTTCTGCTTCCCGCTCTGGCTCTGGTGAGTTCTCTCACCCTCCCACACTTCTGACTGTACACAATGCTTGTATAAATAATAAATAAATAAATCTTTAAAAAAAAAAAAAAAAAGAAACAGTGCTAGGGCCTCCCTGGTGGCGCAAGAGGTTAAGCAGTGCACTATCAAGCCATCCACAGCCTCTGCAGCATGAGTTCAATCCCTGGCCAGCCAGGGAGAAGCCCACATGGCGAGGCAGACCTCTCCTATCTTGCCCACTGCTCCCCCCAGCAGTGTATTTCATCAGTCTGCCTGTTCTGCTCCCTGCTCTGTCTCTGGTGAATCCTCTCACTGACCGCCCCCCCCCCATCTCTGGCCTGTACCCCAGCTCTGGTATACATAAATAAATAAATCTTTAAAAAACAAACAAAAAAAGAAACAGTGCTAGACCCCACCCTCTAGACCTGATGTGGGAATGCCCTGAGATGAAGTTTCAGATTGCAAGACAGAGCTTCTCAGTGTGGCCCCTGGAGTGACGGCTCAGTGCTGAGGACAGGGGTGAGGTGGGTCTGGAGCGCCATTCCTTACCCTACTCAGTATTTCTGTCTTTTCTGTGTCAACGCAACTAGGCCTGTGGAGGCTCCTTCTGTGGGCCATGTACCCCTGTGGCCAGCTGTTATAGATTGTGCCCTCAGGAGGAGACTGTGGGGAGGCAAGTAGGTCCTTCTGCCTCTGTGTGGGTATCTCCATTCCTCTGGAGCTGGAAGTACAAGGCATCCCTCTATTCAGTGTCCACTTTGCTTTTGCTTAACATGTTTTGAAATGTACCAACATGGGCCAGCCTTTGAGGTAGGCCCTGGAGACTCAGCAGTGAGCAAGACACTGGCTTTGTGCTCAGGGAGCTTCCTGTCTACGGGGAGAACCAGGTAATGATAATCCCTTGCTATTAAGTGCCAAGTGCCAGACAGCACTGGGAAGGGATCCACCCAGGCTTGGAAGTTGAGTTGGCCCAAGGAAGGGTATGTGAAGAAATGATTACTGTGCTCATTCTGCAGATGAGGAAACTAAAGGGCTCAGCTCATACAGTTAGTAATGTCAGAATTAGTATTCGAATCTTGGTGGATCTTTTCTCACACCCCTCTGCTCCACTCACCTTCTAGTAGGTCTTTACTCCGGCCCTGACATCTGAGCTCGTTCTTGAAAAAAAGGATAGGATTTGGACAAATCCTCGGGTCCTCCTCGGATAGGCTCAGGAGTGAGGCTGGTGGAATTTATATCCTGGCTCTGTGATCTTAGGCAAGCTCACTTCTCTCCTCCGTAAAATGTAAACAATACCCTCCTCCTAAGGTGTCTTAAGGCTTCAGAATACCTAAAATGCTTTTAGAACAGAGCTTGGGCATTGGCAATCGCTCAACATATGTAAGCTATTATTATTATTACCTTGGCGTTTTTCTCCAAATGTAGTGGGCAAAAAATTTTTAGCTAACATAGACATTTTTTATTTGAACAGTTATGAATTTATTTCCAAGTGTATGAAAATATATGACTGGTTGTGGTTTCCCTAATGTTGTTGCTTAGGGCAAGGCTATGTAGAGAAAGGGAATCGATTTAAAGTTAATTTAAATAAGGAAAGTTAATAAAATACAAGTCAATTAAAATATATATGATAGCTGGAAGGTGGCTATGGAAGAAAATCATGCAGGAACTGAATGGCTGAAAATTTTTGGGAAATAATCCGCGATGCTATTTTCCCTTCTGCTAATAAAATCCTCTAAGGTACATGGGTGGAGAAAAGAGGCCGTCAGAACTTTGCCTTTCTTGCCCCTGTAAGCACTGATTTTTCCCTTCTTGAGAAGCCGGGTCCAGACTAGCCAGGCCTTGTGCCTCCGGGAGCTTTGAACACCCGGGCCCTCCACCACATTCGAGGATGGAGGATCCAGGCAAAGGTGACAGTGGGCAAACACCCACATCTGGAGGGTCCAGGCAAAGGTGACAGTGGGCAAACACCCACATCTGGGCGCTGCCAGCTATAACTCCCCAACTTTTCTCTCCCGTCGCGGTTAGGGCGATTCGGGCCTCGCTGGGTTTTTTTTGGATCACTGGGTCAATCAGTCAGCCAATGCCTCGGGAGAAGTTTAATTAAGCTCAGATCGCCAGCGCGAGCTGCCAAAGGTTGTCGCTGCCCGCCCCACCCCCAGCACATCTGGTGAAAAGCTTCTCCCGCCCAGCCGGGCCGGGCCGCAGCCCGCGCATGCGCGCCAGCAGCGCGCCCAGCGCCCCCGGCAGGCTCGGCTCCCAGAACGGCGTTGCAAACTGTTGCATCAGACAGCAGGCAGCCGCGCGGGCCGCCAGGGTTTCTAGGAAGATAGGAAGGGGTTGAGATCCTCTGTGGTCGCATGGGAGCGCTGGCCGTCACTCACGGTGTTTACACAGTGGTAACACGATTCCCAGAAATCTCAGTCCTGAGCCAGTCAGGGGAAGGCCTTTGCTGCAGGTGAAAGGGCTGAGCACCCCGGCTCCGGCCCTCACCCCCACCCCACGCCCCGGGCTCGACCCACTGAACTGGACTCGGGCTGCTTTATTCATGGCAAGGGCTCTGAAGGAATGAGCTGGGTTTGATTTCTCTTCCCCAGTACAAGAATGCCCCTGAGGAATTTCTCACTCTGTGAAAGTGCAAAACTAATTTCCCCAGACAAGCTCCGTTGCTGGTTCCCAAAAGGGCTTGGAAAGATCCCAGCAGGAATGTTCAGTGGTTTCCACATCTCTTCACCCCAGCAGCTGGACAAGCAGACACTGACCACCAAGAACTTCTCAGTGGGTGGACACACGGCCTGCACAGATAGGCCTTTTTTAAAACTTCTTGGCATACCTCAGGCCCCGGTGTCATGGAGACTTTGGACATTAGCCAGGGCGCGCACAGCCACGAACTCAGGCTGACAGAGCACACAGAGAGAGTTCTCTAGACCCAAATGACTGCGGCTCAGGTAAGGACAAGTCGTCCCCTGTGCTCTTCCTCATTCTGGTCTCTGGGGGGCACTTGCCTTCCTCGAGGAGAGAGAAACTGTGCAGTATCTAGGGGGGATGGGTTATTTGAGAAGAAAAAGAGTATTTATTGGGAATGTATTTCTAAAGGGGATTTCCAGGGACATAGTCTGAATATTATGGTTCAATCAGTTTTATTTGGGGAGGCTTGGAGGGGGTGGGGGGAGAGGATCCTTCAGTATTAATGAATTTTCCAAAAAGAGAAAAACTGGCAATTACCTTAAGCAGTCTGTCTTTTTTAGGGTGTTGATGGTAAACAACTATCCCATTTCCCCTTGAGAAGAATCTCGACAGCCAAAACAGGCCTGGTAGTCTTCCTTCCCCCCCATTATTGTGAATCACTCATTCCCACGATTCAACAACAATAAAATGATTCCAAAGACCTGTCTGCATTATCCAACATGTCCCTTTGCCAGGCAATCGCTGTTGTTTAAGTGAACATTTTCCTTTGAGCAGTAGGGTATTATGATACTATGGAACTTTTTTTATTGTAATAGTTGCTTCATAAATAGGAGTTGAGCTATTTTATTTTTTTTAAAGATTTATTTATTTATGCATACAAGAACTGGGGTACAGGCCAGAGAGGATTCACCAGAGACAGAGCGGGGAACAGAACAGGCAGACTGACTGAAATACACTGCTGAGGGGAGCAGCAGGCGAGACGGGAGAGGTCTGCTGCGCCATGTGGGTATCTCCCTGGCGGGGGATCGAACTCATGCTGCAGTAGCTGTGGATAGCTTCATAGGTTGTGTCTTAACCCCTTGCGCCACCAGGGAGGCCCTGGTTGAGCTATTTCAGTCACTGAGAGTGATCTTATGAATTGAAGGAATAACAGCTAGAGAAAGATGGGAAGATGTGTGGGCAAGTGCTGGAGGGGGGAGCACTTTGGGGGTATGTGAGCACCTAAAGTTGCTAAATGGGTGTCAATGTCACCAAGGTGGTGTCCTGGGGTCAGGGGTTGTAGTCTCAGGTTGTTGCCAGAAAGTCAGGCAAGTCCGAGCAACAGTCCTCACCCAGAGAATGAAGCCATTTACTATTGTAGGGCCTCTGCAGTTATGAAAGTTGGAACCATGAAGTCAGAAGCCAGGTGGGAATGGGAGAAAGTGAGCTCATGTTAGGTTCTCTGCTGCTCCCCCAGCATCTAAATATAGTCGTTTCTCCCTATGTTTGTAAAATGAAGGCAGTGAATGAGGGAAAGAAGCAGGGAGAGGAAAAGTCAAAGAAGTCCAAGAATTTTGCAAGAGGCAGCTTGGGATGTCTAGGGGCTCACCTGTTTTGGGGCAAGAGTCCGGATCATTAAGTGATAAATCTCATGAGGTCCCTTGGCCTTGGTTTCTCAGTTTGGAAAAGCCTCCAGTTGGGATTCCAGAGTTGAGCACTCGCTCTGATTAACCAAGCCTAATGACATCATCAAGGATTGACTCACCTGGACTGAATTCCCAAAGCAAACTCTGGAAAGTAAGGGATCTGCAGGAGAGTACGTGACAGATCCAGAAGACAGGAAAATCCCCCAGAAGCCACTTTAAAACCACAAGCAAAGTGGCTGTCCAGATGTCTAGAGAATGCAGACATACACTAAAAGTGTGATTTGTTTTTCCATATTTATTGGGCACGTACAGTTTCTAGACACTATACCGAGCCCAAACCCAGACAAAGCTCTCGTTCTAAAAGGCTTATGATCTAAATTCCTTGTGGAAAGTCTGTCTTGGAAATGTTTAAGGCACCTCATTTAATCCTTATTTCCACTTCAAGTCATGTACATCCTTCCTGAGAACCCCACCACATGTGAAGTGTGTAGCTGGCCTTCCCTCAGTTTTTGCTGTTTACATGCCAATTGAAAGGGTGGAGAGAGTCACATTAATTTTAAAATAAAACACAAATAGCAAAATGAAGCTTGGTTCAAGTAAAAACCACAGAAGGGATTTTTCCCCCCCTGTCATACATTTCAGATTTTCCTAGAACCACCTTTATTTCCTCAGAGCCCAGACACAGAAAGCGAGGAAGTCTCTCAGGAGGCTCTTCCAGGCAAAAGCTAACAGCCTCTTTCCTGTTCTCCTCGGATGGCACCTCCAGGCTTTCTTTTTCTGTTTTTAGACAATAGAGGCCCAAATTGGGGCTCAGAAAGCTATTGAAGCCCCTAATTCAGTGTAGTATTTTAAAGCACTGTTGGAGCAGATTTTAGTTTTTTTTTTTTTGTTTTTTTGTTTTGTTTTTTTGGTGTATATGTGGTTTGCATCTTAATCTCTTCAGTTCAGCCGCATCAGCTCATCCATTCTGGGTGTGGGGACATAGTTTTAAATTCAAATACTCCTGGTGGATTTCCAGCCTTGCCTCATCTGTCAGAGGAGAATAATGATGCACACCCTCCGGGCTGGAGTGAGGATTCAGGAGTCAAGACACAGAAAGGCTCAGAACAAAACAAACACTGTAGCTTTTTATGAAAATAGAGCCTTAACTCTAGCCACCCCTGCATCAGCCAATCATCGCCACCTATTTTGGAGAAGGAGAGAGAACATTACTTTCTATTCCAAGTGGATGATTTAACCCCATTTTACATCGCCAAAGGGCCCAGGAGAAGGGGAGTCAAGGTCGAGTTTGATTTGTAAACACCTCGGCCTTTAAAAAGGGGTGGTTTCAGCGTTCCTGCCTGTCAGCAGAGGTAACCCCTCAGCAGCCGTGCAGGGGTGGAGGAAGCTTGCAGGCCGATGGCAGGGTGGCGGGAGCACGGAGGATGAGGAAGGGTGCTCAGGAACAGGAGCCCCCGAGGGCTGAGGTGAGGGGCCAGAGGGGTGCCAGCCAAGCCACCAGCCTCGGAAGGTTCCCGCTTGAGTGCTCTGCGTCTCGCCCTCTGCAGGGCCGCCCGCCCCCGGGCATGGTGCCCGCGGGGCCCGAGGCGCGTGCGGCAGCGCCCTCTGCCGGCCGCCCGGGGCACGCCGCCAGCCCCCGCGCGGTCCCCGCTTTGCAGGTGGGACCCGGGATCCCTCCCGCAGCCTCCGCCCCCGCTCTGCCTTCCAGACATCCGCGCGCCGGATCCCCGCTGGATTCCGGGAGTCGCGGCTCGATCTGACGCCTGCGGGCTGAGCAGAGACGATGATGAGCGGAAACTACCGTGTCACCTGGGGATCGGAGGCCGCGGGAATCCGCCCAAACCCCGCAGAGGCCGCGCCTCTTGGGACCTGGGGCCAAAACCTGCTGGGCTGTCGGAGGTGGTTTGGAAGTGGCATCGCCTATGGCCAGGACCGCGTTCTGCGGACAGAGAGAGAGAGGAGCCCTGGGTTCGCTTTCTGCCTCATCCATTTTCCAGCTAGGTGACCTTGGGCAAGGTACTCAAATTTCCATGTGCCTTAGTTTCCCCATCTTTACGATGGAGAGAATGATCCCGCCTGCAGTGGGGTGCCATGAGGAGTTCCTGGGGTCAGACCGCCTGGGTTGGAATTCTGGCACTGACATCAGAAAGCTGTGCGCCCGGGGCAGGTTGCTTAGCCTCTCTGTGCCCCGCTTTCCTGCAAAAACAGGGAGCATAATGGTACTTACCTCCGAGGGCTGCTGCCTGCACGGCGCTGAGCGCAGTGCCCGGCACCGAGTGCGCGCTCAATAAATGCTGGCTATGGTGGTGGTTGTCGTTATTATTGTTCCTAAGAGCGCTGAGCACGCGAGCAGAACTCTGGCTGGCGGCTATTATTAGTCTCTTTCTTGGGTCCAGTTATTTCTTTCCGGGCATTGTTAAAATCTTTTACCATGCGCGCTCGCGTCCTTATCAGTAGCCCAAGGACAGCCGGCCTTCCCGAGCTTGGGAAATCTAGGTTCCCCTGGAGGAGGGCCAAGGACGCGGCCCGGGCTGCAAGGTCCGGGGCTGCAAGGTCCGGGACCTGGGGGGGGGTGTTGGGGGGCCGCCCCCCACGCCGCCGCCTGCGCCCCAGCCTCCATGAGCGCGCGTCAGAGCCGCAGTGACGTCGCCAGGGCCGCGGGGGTGGGGTGGGGAGGCGCGGGGAGGTGCGGCCTGGACTCGCGGGGAGCCCGGGTGGCGTGGATGGCCCGGCCTGCCCGGCCACCTGAGGGAGGCGTCCGGGGCCGCGCGGTGCCCGGCGCTGCGCAGCCGCCGCGGCCCGAGGAGCGCGAGGAGGCCCTCGCCTGGCTCGGCTCTGCAGCGCCTGACAGCGCCGGGCTCACTCGGGGCCGCCTGGTGCCCCGCGGGGAGGCCGGAGATGCCCGCGCCGGCCCGCACGCGCGGGGGTGACCTCCCCAAGGCAGCTGCGCGTCTGCGTGGTCCTTCCCCTCCTGGCCTTTTCTTCCCTTCCACCCGCGCAATTCCTTCCCGGCACCCGCTCAGTTTCTTCTTCCTCTGCGCTTCCTGTGGACCCACTCTTGCGGGAGAGGTTGGGCACCACTCGCGGGAGGCGCGTCTCTCGCCCAGCTCTGCAGCCCCTGGCGCGCCCATGCCTTTGCCTGCCATGGGCCGGACGGTTCGGTTCGTTTCCACTTGGCTTGCAGAGCACGCACCCCCGGCTGGCTGGAACTCGCTGGCCCTATTATTGTTTATCTTGGTGATGGCACGCCCGCCCGCCTCACCTACCCTCCTGAACACCTCTTTACGCACTCTCGACTTCTTCATTTCAGCCATTCAGTGGGTGCTCCTCCCCCTTTCGCTATTAACATATGTCCCCCCCAAAGATCGCTGTCTCTGCTCCCTGGCCTCATTCAGTTCCAACCTGCACACACCGCTCCAGCCAGCTACCCCTGACCCATGTCTGGCCATGCCTACTTTGGTTAAGGCTGCCCAGGCTGGGGCCCCAAGCACTGCCCATCTTCACCGACACTCTCATCTGCCATTTTCTATTTAACACCTTGGGAGCTCGTACTGGGTGTTGGATCCTATCCAGGGAATTTACACCTCACTCCCCCACCTCCTGCAATTGGCTGCCTCTTACTCATTTTCCAAAACTCAAATGTGACTCACCTCTTTAAACCGCCTTCCCTGTTCTGATCTCTGGCTGAGTGACGCGCGTTTCTGGGCCCCCAAAGCTCTCCCTTTCTGCCTCTTTAGTCATATTCAGCATAAAGTCCTGACCTTTCAAGATGGCCTGTTATCACCACGACCTGTGTACCATTCCCAACCCCCCACTCCAGTCCCTTCCTCCCTCTGCTCTGGCCACCCTCTGGGGTCTTAGTTCCCAGTCTCTGTTCACTCCCCTACCCCGGGGTCTTTGCACAAGCTGTTTCCTCTGCCTGGTACGCCTTTCTGCACTTCCTCACCTACTGAGAATTGACTCCCATCCTAAGTAAGCATCATTTCCTCAGAGAAGCCTTCCTCACCCCTTTACCCCAACTCAATCAAATCCTTCTTTGATAGATCAAAGTGAAATTTAAAAAGAGAACATTTAAAGTCCCCCCCATTCATGTCACTAAGACCTGTTTATTCTGTGCCCTTTCCTGGCCTCCCCTCCTTGTCAAAGCTTAACAATTGCCATATTTTCTTCATTTTTTTCCCCTCCCCTCTTCAATATATATTTTTTGAGGCTGTAACAGATTACAAATCTAGGTGGAGCCCCCCAAACCATTTCTGTGCCTCCTGTAAGGTAACCACTGCACTTGGGGTTGATCACTCCCATGCATGTTTGGTATTTTTACTACATACATTTGTGGCTATAAACCCTTTATCCAATAGTTTGGCCTGTCTGTAAACTTTGAAGAAATGGAATTCTACTGAATGTAGCATTGTGCCATTTGCTTTTTTCACTCAGCCTTATGATTTTGAAATGTATCCATCCTGATATAAACAGCTATAAATTGGACATCTTCGCCGTTGGCTAGGGTCCATTGTCCAAGGTCACCACACTTCATTACCATCTCCTTCTGGAGGACATTCAGGTTCTTTTCACAAGTTTTGCCTCTGGAAACAATGCTGTAATTAATATATTTTTTGTACCCTCCACTTGTGTAAAATTGACACTTGGGTGTGAAATCACTGGCCACAGGTCATGCAAATTGGCTGCTGTATTCTGCTCAACAGTTTTCCGAAGTGGTAGTACCCATTTTCACTCTGAGAGCAATCCGTGAGAGTTCCCGGGTGTGGCATCCTCCGCCACACTTGGTAATGTCAGACACTAAAAGTTTTGCCAAGCTGATGGGTGCGAAATGGTATTTCAATGTTTAAATTTGCAATTCCCTGTTTTCAAGAGAGATGGAGCATACTGTCATCCTTTGTTTATTGGCCATTTGCCTTTCTTCTCTTTAAAATTATTTGACAGTGCTTCTGTTGGATTATCTCTTATTGTGTGTAGGAGTTCTTTATATATTCTGGATACTAATTCTTTGTCAGGTTGTAGCCCATCTGGTGTCTTTTCCTCCATTCGATTTTATTTATTTATTTTTTGGTTTTCATACTTTTATTGGGGGGGGGTCTCTGGAGAGGGGGCTCCTCTCTGTCCATGGAGGCACTCACAATTTCTTCAGCCACTCCAAGTTGCAGCTCTGGAGGTCTTTGGGGTGTCTGGGCATGTCGGGCATATCCTATCATCTTGGAGGGGCTCTGGGTGGTTGTAGGATGTGACCTGGTGCAGGGACTGAGGGTGGAAGGACAGAGAGGTCCCTAATGGTGAAGGACTTGGCCAGACCAGCTCCTCGGTCCAGGCCTTCTTGAGAAAGGTGGCCAGCCTCCCTCCAGCTTGGGCTCAGTGGCAAGGAGGGCACCAGGCCTCAATTACAATTTTCAATCTGAGTGATTATTTGACCAATGTCTGATTTTCCCCCTAGAAAAAAAGTGCCAGGAGAAGAAAGACCAATCCCTGTAACTTACACAGCTTCTAACACACACCAGGAACTCAACAAACACACCTGGGCTGAACTGTATTGACATTATTTGTCGTTTTACACGTTCTCCTCAGCCCTCACCTGCCAAGATCCCCATGTCTATAAACTCCTTGAGATCAGGAATCGGGTGAAATTTCATTCATTAACCCCATAACACAGCACCTCTGGCACGGGGCATACATCCAATCATTTTTGCTCAGTCAATGTCTTTTGAACTTTCTCTTTCTTTTCTTTCCTTTCTCTTCAACCCACCTTCTATCTCTAAGTCCAGGAGTGTTTGTGAAAATCACACAATATAATGGAAGTGGAACAGTGCTTAGCACAGAGCTGGTGCATAGAAGTGGTGACTTTTGTTATTCCCACAACAAGCATTTTGGTGACTAAAGATACGCTGTTTAATTTTAACAAAGTTCTTTCAGAGAGAGAATAAAAGTGAACTTTGTGAAGATCTGGTGAGCTGGGTTTTTTTGTCTTTATTGGCATTTGACCCATTCTCACAGGCTCCGTCCCGACACCACCTCTGAAAAGCATCAAATATCATTCTTCTCCTTTTCTTTTATAAATTCCAGACATATCAAAGGCATAGGAACCATACATAGAATTCAGACCTTTAAGTGGAAACATGTAAAGGGCAATTCCTCGTCTTTGACCAGAAGTCAGAGAGCAGAAAGGAGGTCTGTCCAGAATGGGGGGGTGGAATCTAGTTGCTGTCATCGGGGACAAAAGCAGAGTTCTTACATCTGTTTCCTACATCTGCCATTGATTGTGTGACCTTTGATCTATTTATAAAATGAAGATAATAATTCTTGCTTTTTCTGAGGTTGGACTTCATTCATGCCTCATTTTCAAATGCTTTGAGACCTTCACCATAAAAAGCATTTTGACTTAATTTAAAGAGTGGCCCCCAGACGTAAATGACCCAGCAACACCTGTCCTTCCAATGTAGGAATATAATCTCCATTTTACCCGAAAGTGAGGCCCAGAAAGGAGGATTTGTTGGCCCAGAGTTGTAAGTTGCTGACGCACGCGGGGAAACCCCCTTCTCTGGCTGTCCAGGCTTGCAGGAGCGAGAAAGCTCAGAGCAGCCGGGTTGGTGAAGCTGTAACAGCCCACAGAGCCAGTCATCGCTAGGCTGCTGCTGGGCCAGGGAAAGCAGGTGGCCACTCTGGGCCCACTGCACCACGTGAGCCCACCAGGGAGCATAATCAGAGTCCCATTGAGCTGGGAGCCCTCTCTCCCCAGAAGAGGCCCAAAGGAACTTTGAGAGGGGTAACAGGAGAAGGTGGGCTGGACCCAGAAAGAGACAACTGCAGCATGGCCAGGGACCCTCTGAAGCTGACCTTCTCCTCAACTCTGAGATCTGGTAACCGGACCTAAAGCAACGGAGATCTCTCTCTGACACCTCCGGGGAGCAGCACCTGAAGGTTAAGTTGGTCCTGCTGAGGCTGCAGGGCTGCTGGGATCTGTAACAACCACTTGCCAGGGGTTCCAAGAGCTCTCTGAGGAGCCAGAAGACTGGGCTTTGAATTCCAGCCGCAAAACTCACCAGTTGTGCCCTCTGGCCAGGAAATCTCTGAGCTTCAGCCTCTCAACTGCGGATGGGGATAATAACAACACCAGCCATCATGGCTGTTAGGAAGTTTCAATAAGAACCGGCAGGTGACTGCCCTGGGCTGGTGGAAGGCGATCAATCAATACTCGTTGGAAAGATTAAAACTTTAATAACTGAGACTGAGCAGAGATTACTCTCTTAAGGAAAAATTTCTATTTCTCTTTATTCTAAAAGTAATAGTTGTATGTGATAAAAAAAAACGACCAAGAAATTAAGAATATGAAAGGAAAACTCTTGTCACTCATTACTCCTCCCTGGTGGCAATAAATATTGCCAGGTTCTGGTGTGTGGCCCAGGTTCTGGTGTCTGGTATTCTTTGTATGTGTAAGGATCTATGTGGATTTTAAACTGGGTCTGTCTTCTACACAGATAACATGCTGTATGCACTCTACTTGTATTTTGCATTTTTTTTTTTTTACTAAATAATGTATCATGAATCTAATTCTATCAGTGTATAGAGAGGTAGTTCATTCTTTTTAAGACTGTGTGGTTTTGTACTGCGTTATAGGTTTGTATTCGTTTTCATGGCTGCTGTAATAAGTTTCCCTGAAAAGTGGTTTAAACAACACAGATCTATTATCTTACAGTTGTGTAAATTTACAAGTTCAAAATGGGTCTTCCTGAGCTGAATCAAGTTGTGGGTAAGATTGCATTCCCCTCCTGAGACTCTAGGAGAGTCTTGGCCTTTCTAGTTGCTGGGGGCCCCTGCATTCCTTAGTTTGTGTCCTCTTCCTCCATCCTTAATGCCAGCAAATTTTTCTGAAATCACATTTATTGAATTCTCCTTTTCTGCTTCCCTCACTCACTTTTCAGGACCCTTGTGAGTCCATTGTGCTGAACTGGGTAATCCAGAATAATCTCACTTTTTTTTTTTTTTAAAAGATTGATTTATTTATGCATACAAGAGGTGGGGTACATGCCAGAGGCATGGGAGGGTGAGAGGATTCACCAGAGACAGTAGGGAACAGAACAGGCAGACTGACTGAAATACACTGCTGAGGGGAGCAGTGGGCGAGTCAGGAGAGGTCTGCTGCACCATGTGGGTATCTCCCTGGCTGGCCAGAATTGAACTCCTGCTGCAGTGGCTGCGGATTGCTTCATAGGTTGCATCTTAACCCTTGCGCCACCAGGGAGGCCCCCATCTCACTATTTTAAAATGAGCTGTTTAAAAAAATAAATAAATAAAAAAAAAATAAAATGAGCTGTTTAGTAATCTTAACTCCATCTGTGATTTTTATTCCCTTTTACCATGCTTAGGTTCCAGGCACTAGGTTGTGGGAATTTTGGGGGTTTGTTATTCTGACTACAAGATTATTTCCTGCCTTTTGCTATTACAGACAGAACTGATGAATGTCCTCTATAAGTGTCATTTCCTACCTGTCACACATGCACACACACACGCACACATATTTGTGAAACCTGAGAAGTGAACTGTTTATGTAAAAAAGACATGTTTTAAAAAGTTTTGGAAATTATACTCCAAAGCAATTATATCAGTTTACATGCCTACCACATATTAGTGCCAGGTTTTTTTTTAGAGTTGCCTTTATTTATTTATTTATTTTTTAAAGATTTATTTATTTTATGCAAGAACTGGGGTACAGGTCAGACGTGCGGGAGGGTAAGAGAATTCACCAGAGCCAGAGCGGGGAGCAGAAAATGGAGCGAAGACACTGCTGAGGGGAGCAGCAGGCGAGGCAGGAGAGGTCTGCTGCGCCATATAGGGTTCTCCCTGGCTGGCTGGGAATCGAACCGGCGCTGCAGAGGCTGCGGACAGTCTCGCAGCACGGTGCTCAACCCTGCGCCAGCGGGGAGACCCTGTCTTTATTTTTTTAATGCAAGAAAACACAATAGTTTCATTGCCCTAAAAGTCCTTTGTCCTCCACCTATTTATCCCTCCTCTCTGCCCCAGCCCCCTAAAGAACACTAATATTTTTACTGTCTCCATAGTTTTGCTTTTCCCAGAATGTCCTGTTGTTGGACTCATACTGTACATAGCCTTTGAGGTTGGCTTCTTTCATCTGGCGACATGTATTTAAGATCCCTTTATGTCTTTTTGTGGTTTGATAGTTCATTTCTTTTTTACTGCTAAGTAATATTCCACTATATGGCGGTACCACAGTTTGTTTATCCATTCACCTACTGAAGGACAACTTTGTTGTTGCCAAGATTTGACAGTTATGAATAAGGCCCCTGTAAACATCTGTGTACAGGTTTTTGTGTGGACAGAAGTTTTTCAAACTGCCAAGTTTTTCATATCTTTAAACATGCAGTATTTTAGCAAGCTTTTCCTCCTTGGCTAATCTGATGGATGAAAAATGGTATGTAGTTGTTGTCTTAGTGTCCATTTCTTTAAGAGTGAGCTTGACAGCTTTTCATATTTGGCTCTCCTCTCCTCTACACCCTCCACAAAAATGGTCTGTTCATGTTTATTTTTCTATTGCTTGTGCTTGCTTTTACTTAGTAATACATACAATGTTTTTGTACAACAAGAAAATTGGAAACTTGTGTTATATTTTTACAAATATTTTGTCCAGTTGATTGTCTTTTAATATTTTCCATGTAGAAATTTAAAGCATTGACAAGTCGAATTTATGCCTTATTTTTCTTTTGATTCCTTTGTGTTTTACCTTTCCCACTCTGAGATTTTAAAAAATTCTTCTGTTTAATTATCATGCTTTTATGGTTTCACTTTGTACATTTGTCTTTGATGCATCTGGATATATTTAGGTGAAAGGAGCAAGGTAAGCTTCCAAGTGCTACCCTCCCCTCACTGTTGACCCACTAAAGAATGTTGTGCTGGTAGCATTTTCAGAATTATCCATCCTTCCTGGGATTGAAAATGCCACTTTGACTATATGCTAAATTCTAGTGGGTAATTATATCCTGGTTTTTTGAGCTGTTTTTGCTTGCTAAGATTTTATTTTGTTTTTAAGTAACAGCCTCATTGAGATATAATTCACATTCTATAAAATTCATCCCTGTAAGTATATATTCTTTGTTTTTTAATATATTCACAGAATTTTGTAACCACCCCTGCTATCTAATTGCACTACATTTTCATCACCCCACAAACTCTGTATGCATTAGCAGTCACTCTCTACTCCCTCCTGCCCCAGCAACCATTAATCTGCTTTTGGTTTCCATGGGTTTGCTTATTCAGGACGTTTCATAAAAATAAAATTATTTGAAATGTAGACTTTTGTGACTGACTTCTTTCATTTTGCATGATGTTTTTGGGGTTCACCTATGTTGTATCATGTAATACTTCATTTATTCTTCATTGCTGTATAATATTCCAGAGTATGGCTATACCACATTTTATCAATTCACTAATTGATAGACATTTGGATTATCTCCAGTTTTGGTTTATTGTGCATGATATGCTGGGTCATATAATAACCAAATCTAAAATTTTGATGAATTGTTGGAATGTTTTCCAAAGTAGCCAAAATCATTTTACATTCTTAACAGTAGAGTATGATGGTTCAAATTTCTCCACACCCTCTACAACACTTGTTAATGTTTGTCTTTTTGTTTATAGCCATCCTTATGGGTATGAAGTGGTTCCTCTTGGTTTTAATCTTGATTTCCTTAATCACTAATAGTGCTGGGAATCTTTTCCTGTGCTTGTTGCCCATCTCTGTATATCTGATTTGGATAAAAGTCTATTCAAATCATTTGCCTATTTTAAAATTTGGTTGTCTTTTTGTATTGGCTTGTAAGTTCTTTATATATTCTGGCACTAGTTCCTTATCAGAGATTGATTTACAAATACTCCCATTCCATGACACTTTTTTTTTTTGTGGGACCCTCGCCGGTGGCCTGGGAATGAACCGGCGCTGCAGAGGGTGGCGGGCAGCCTCACAGCCCAGCGCTCAACCTCTGCGCCACCAGGGGAGGCCCTCCATGACACTCACTTAATGGTGTCCTTTGAAGTGGAAAGGTTTTTAATTTTGATATAGTCCAGTTTATCTATTTTTCCCTTTTGTTGTTGTTGGTTTGGGTGTCATATCTAAAAACTGCATTTTGATGTTATCTTTTAGTCTTTCTAAGATAATTTGTGTGTGTGATAAGTATTCTATTTTGAAGGAATTCTAGATTCACATAAAAGTTACAAAAATAATACAGAACTTTCCTTTGTGTCCTTAACTCATTTTCACTAATGTTCACATATTATATACCAGTGAATATTAGCCAAAGTTAAGAAATTTATCTTTTATATATATATATATATTTTAAAGATTTATTCATTTGTTTATCTATTTATTTATTTATTTATACAAGCACTGGGTACAGTCAGAAGCGCGGGAGGGTAAGAGAATTCACGAGAGCCAGAGTGGAGAGCAGAACAGGCAGAGTGATGAAATACACTGCTGAGGGGAACAGCAGGCGGCAGGAGAGGTCTGCGCGCCATGCAGACCTCTGGTGGCCGGGGAGCAGCCAGGGATCGAACCGGAGCTGCAGAGGCTGCGGGCAGCTTCGCAACCCAGCGCTCAACCGCTGCGCCACCAGGGAGGCCCAGAAATTTATCTTAAGAATTCTACACTTAAATGAACTAAAGATTCTATCCAGATCTTAACCAGTTTCCCACAAATGTTCCTTTCTGTTCTAATATTTAATCCATGATATCATCACAATGCATGATTCATATGTTATCCTCTTCTCCAGTCTGTGATAATTTCTCACTTTCTCATGGGTTTTCATAATTTTTGACACTTTTGAGGAGTACTTACTATTTGGGCATTTTGTAGAATGGTTCTCAAGTTGGTCATATGAATTTTCTCATGATTAGACTGGGGTGGTGTCTTGGGGAAGAATTCCATAAAGAAGTACATCTTATTGCATCTTATCAGTAGGTCCATCACCTGATTAATGTAGTGTCAGCTAGGTTTCTCTACTACAAAGTCACTATATTTTCCTTTTGAGACATTATTATGTGGAAACAAGTCATGAAGTACAACCCACAATCAAAATGGGGAAATTAAATTCCATCTTCTATGTAGTGTAGTAATTACACCTTTTGCAATTGTTCTTGAGTGAATGTTTGTTTTCTCGCCTCCATTTGTTTATTTCCCCAATCTTGTCTTTATGTAGTGGGGATGCATAGATCTTATTGTAGTTTTGAATTGCATTTCCCTGATGATTAGTGATATTGAGTATCTTCTCATGAACCTGTTGACCATCTGTATTTCCTCTTTTGAAAAATGTCTATTTATAGTTTCTACCCATTTTTAAATGGATTTTTCTCTTTTTTTTCTTTTTTAAAGATTTATTTATGCATACAAGAACTGGGGTACAGGCCAGATTGTGGGGAGTGAGAGGATTCACCAGAGATAGAGTGGGGAACAGAACAGGCAGATTGACTGAAATACACCTCTGAGGGGAGCAGCGGCTAAGTCAGGAGAGGTCTGCTGAACTGTGTGAGTTGCTCCCTAGCTGGCTGGAAATGGAACTTGTGCTGCAGTGGCTGCAAATAGCTTCACAGGTTGCATCTTAACCCCTTGCGCCACCAGGGAGGCCCTAAATTGTTTTTTTTTTTTTTTCTATTGAAAGGTATATATATATATATTTTTTTTAATATATATTTTTTATCTTTTTTTTTTTTTAAAGATTTATTTATTTATACAAGCACTGGGTACAGTCAGAAGCGCGGGAGGGTGAGAGAATTCACCAGAGCCAGAGCAGGGGGCAGAGCAGCGGGCGGCAGGAGAGGTCTACACGCCATGTGGGACTCTCCTCCGGTGGCCGGGGAGCAGCCGGGGATCGAACCAGCGCTGCAGAGCCTGCAGGCAGCTTCGCAACCCAGCGCTCAACCGCTGCGCCACCGGGGAGGCCTGAAAGGTATATTTTGAATATTAACCTTTTATCAGATATATGATTTGCAAATATTTTCTCCTATTCAGAAGGTTGCCTTTTCATTTTGTTGATGGTTTCTTGATATTACTGTCCAGTAACTGGATGTTAATGTCCAGTAAGAAATCTATTCTTGTTGTCTTATTTATTTATTTTCAGATTTTTTCCAGATGATTCTTGCATGTTTATTTTTCCATATGAGCTTTAGAACAGTTCCAACTTGTTCCAAAAGCAATTCTTTTAGTAAAATTTAAAAATTGGAATCACTATAAATATGATTTGTGAGAACTGACATCTTTACAATAGTATATTTTCCTATTGAGACACAAGATATAGATTTACATTTATTCAGATTATTAAGACCCTCATTAGCATTCTAAAGTGTTCTTCTGATAGATTTAGCCCGTTTGCAATAATTGTGTTTTGTGTTGTTGTTTCTATGAATGGAATCTTTTCTTGTATTTTCTAATTGGTTGCTGATTGTCTATAAGAAGTCTACTCACTTTTCTGTATTAGTCATATAACAACAATCATCTTATCTTACAGAGAATTCATATTGAATGATTTTATTGGTAATTCCTCAGTGAATTATCTTGTGTTTTCAAGGTTTACTGTCATATCATCTAAAAATAATGATAATTTTGTTTTCTCCTCTCCCATTTTCATAGTTCTTGCTTCCTTCTGTTGTATAATTGTATAGGACAGCACTTCCAGGACAATGTTAAATAATGATGGTGTTGGTGGAAATCTTTATTTTAATACTGACTCTCCCAGTGTTTATAGTCTGCAAAGAAGCAACTTCTAGTGTCTCTTTTGGAGTCTTTCTTTTTTTGTATTCTCTTTGTCAGGTTTCATATAGTGTTACCCTGACTTCATAAAAAGAGTTTGGAAGTTTTCCTGCTTTCTCTTTTCTCTGGAACAATTTAAATAGCAGGTAGAATTCCCCCATGAAACCACCTGAACCTGACACTGTTTTTTGGGTATAGCTCTTTGAAAACATTCTCAATTTATTCTACAGTATATTTCAGGTTGGTTTTTTTTTTTTTTTTTAGGATATTAAAAAAAAAAACTCTTCTGGAATTACTTGTAATAGTTTTTGCTTTCCTAGAAAAATCACCTATTCTCTCCAAGGTTTTAAACATTTTTTTTTTTTTTTTGGTCTAGGTTAACCAACTTAAATGCTTTTGATCCTATTAAGTAGCTCCATGTCTATGGTAATTTCTTACCTCTTATTTCTTATTTGGTGTATTTTATTGTTAAAAAGCTGGTGCAACGTGCAAGACTGCCTGCTTATATTGCCAGTCTAAGGAGGATGGCTCCTGATCCTGAAATCCCCCAGTGCCTGGTCAATTTCGTTTGCGGTGACATAGGACAGACATTCATTCCTGGACTGGCTTTAGCTGTGATCAGTTGAGTGTTTGCCATGTGCCAGACACTGGGCTTTCATTTTCTCACTTAATTCTCACACAATCCCACGAGATAGGTAGTATTGCATTATTCCTATTTTACCAATGAGGAAAAAGAGATTCAGAGAGATTAACTTGCCCAAGGTCCCAGGGTGAGTTGTTGGCAGCAGGCCTGGTCTGTCTGCCTTAGGACCCAGTCTAAGGACAGGGCCTTCTGCCTCAACCACTGGGGTGAGCCCTTCTTCTTCCCTTCCCTGGTGTCAGCAGACTGACACAGCCAAGGCTGGTAGACTTCTAATTCAGGTCTGTGTTTTCTGCACCTCTGAGGTGCCTCAGAGTAGGACCCCCTGCATGTCTTAGAATATTTTTTGAGAGCTTGTTTGTGCCAGCCATAGATGCAGGGAAAACAGCTCTCAGAGATAATGCTTCTCATCCTGTGGGGGAGGGGCTGTGTCACCAGCCCAGTTAAGATTCTCATTTAAATAGCAGAACAACCACAACAATGAACCCTTAAAACAAACAACCATCAAATGAGCAAGTCACCCCCATGAAGCGGCCCCCAAATTTCCTTCTCAGGTCCTCCTCATCAAAATAATTTATTTCATTCATTAATTCAGCCAGTGTGTCCTGAGCACACTTACTCGGCCAGGCAAGGTGTCCCTGGGGATGGGGTACCACCAGGCTCAATAAGATGCCAACGGGGGACTAGGCTTTCTTAGTAAGCAGTGCTCTGGAGCCCGGGTGGGTAGCTGATCATAGGGCTCATCCAACTTTCTATTCTGTCCTTCTGGGACTAAGAGGAGGGCCAGGCAGGGCAGGTGTTTTTGGAGAAGCCATATGGAATAGGGGCTGATGCACAGGCTGTGGGGTCAGTGTTGGGCCAGCTTTTTCACTTTCTAGCTGTGCGACCTTAGGTCAATAACCTTTCTGAGCCTCAGGAGCCTTATCTATAAAATGAGAGTGATGATATTTCCTATCTCAAAGGATTGTTGTGAGGCTTGAATGAAACACAGTGTGTAAGGCACTCAGTTCAGTGTATGATGCAGAATAAACAACTCTTTCCTTCTGTTCTCCCTTCCTGTCTCTTCTTCTCTCCCTCCTCCCATCCTTTTCGACACTCACTCCTTCCAGGACTACTCCCCAGTTTACTCGCTGTACCTGAGAAGCAAAAACTACCAGTGCAGGAATCCCTTGGCCAGACCTTCCTACTTTCACTTGGAGGTTGGCATAGAAACGGAATAAATTGGCCTCTCCTATTGCTGGCCTTTGCTGTGGCTCCCATCCTTGCTAGAAGTTTCTGCTGTCCATCTGCCATGGTTTCCCAGCAGCCAAAGGCCCCAAGCAGGACATTCTCCTTTAGCAGGCAGGGTAGACATGGAACCCAAGGGCCTAGGAAAATGTCTGCGATCTGGACAGAGTTACTGATTCCAAAATATGAAAAGGAAAGTGTAAAATCAAGAAAGTTTAGTTAAAAATCTATCAATATAATATTTCATTAACTATTAACATTTACTGTCTCTTTATGTGTGAAAACAATTCTTGGTAGGTTGCATTTTTCTCGCTTTGCAAGAGTTCCCAAATATGCACAATAGTTACTAAGAAATTATAGCCAATTGTAAATTAAGGGAGCTGTTCACCAGTTGTGAATTAAATGAGTAGGTTTAGCCAAATGCAATAGCAGAAGTATCAAAAGCCTTTTCAACAATTTTACAGTTAAAAAATCTTTATATGGAATATTTTAAAGTATTTTGCGCAATATAAGTTCTCCCTCGGGCCCAGGAAAGTTTTTAAGATGCCTCATGCTCTGCTTGGAGGACTATTTTTTTCTAACCCTCTTTTTGTTCTTCTGGCTTTCCTCTGCTCCACACCCCCCACCCCCATTGTTGTTTTTTCTAGCCCTTTGTAAGATTCCGAATATTTAGAATTTGTAATCATTTTTGAAAATATTCATAATGTAATAAAAAACATTGCAGGATATTAAACTATGGATCAGTTTGATCTCAGTAGTTAAAAAATTTCACATATGCATTTAAAAAAAGACTGGAAAGATATACACTAAAATGTTAACAGACTCTCTAGGTAGAACATGCATAATTATCTTTTCTTTTTGATCGTTTTCAGGCTTTCCAAATTTTCTACAATGAAAATACACTACAATCAGAAAAACAATTTTTGGTAATCTATTTTTTTTCTTACTACTAAAAGTAATTTATGCTCATTATAGAAAAATCACAAAATACATATAAGCATAAGGGAGGAAAAGAAACATGCAAATTCCACCCACCCAGAGACAACCACTGGGTCCTTCCAGACCTTTTTATGCATACATAAACATTTATATTTTTATCACAAACGGGATCATTCTGTACATAGTACTGTTTTGAAACCTGCTTCTTTGCCTCCCAATGTATGTTGAGAACATTTTTTTAATGTCAACAGCACATTTCTACAAGATGATTTCAATGGCAGCATACCACATTTTGAGGATGAACCATAATTTATTTAACCCTTAGTTATTTAGACATATATGTTGTTTCCCAGTTTTCACTATTACAAATAGTACTATAATGAAAATATATGAAAGCACTTAAGGAGCTTTGTTTTTACAAAATGGACATTTATTTTTGAGTGATGCCAGACTCTAAGGATTCAGAAAATGGGGAATCTTGCTCTGGAGCGGGCAGACAATGGCAGGAGTCATGAACTCTGCCTGAAAAAGCTGGGACTTGAGGACTGTATAGGAGTTCACCAAATAGACAGGGTGAGGCAAGCAAGGAGACTTCCAGGTTACAGAGACCGGGACAGGGGAAGACGGGAAGCAGCATTTATTCAGAGCCTGTGATGTGGTGGGTACTATCACATATGTTCTCATTTCCTCCTCACATCAGCTCCACAAAGGAACTGTTATTGTTTCTTTTTGCTAAAGGTAGAGGCAAGATCTGGACCCAAGTCTCCCTCTAAAGTTTAAGCTTTCCCCTCTTTCCTCTAATAGTAGCAGAGGCAGGTCTACCCTCCCAGGGCAGGCTAACCCTTGTGAAACTGGATGAAGACAGGGGCCTGTCATTCTGATCACCAGAGCAGAGTCCAACTTCTGAAACATAATCCACTGTCAACAGATATTACTTGCTGATATTTATTGTTAAGGATGGATTACTATATGTAATATTACATTTAATATACATTATTGTAATTATATGAATGCTATTATGCTAATATTAATGATTAAAGGAGGACGAGATGGCATGGGGGTGGAATAAAAGAAATGTTTCTGAATTCGAATTGCAGTATTTGGCAACAACATGTGAGTAAGGGAGGATTCTGGGTGGATGAGTTGGTTTCCAGGTGGTGAGCAGCAGGATGGTAGTTAACGAAGCTCCTGTACAGGAGAAAAGGAATGTGGAAGAAAGTTGCCTTTGGGTCCTATTAACTTGAGGGGCCTCTGAGCCTTAGTCCTGGCCTTGAAGAACCCCTCCCATGCAAATCATATAAAGCTTATTCTGGTTTTGATAGCAAAACTAACAGGTTTACAAACTTCTCACATGCTAATTAAGAAACTAATTAAAACCCATCAGTTCTAAAAGGCATATGGTTTATTTAAGGTTGATCCAAGATTGATGTTCGGTTAAACAATGTCTTAATACATCATAAAATGAATTGGCGCTAATAATACTAGTATATGCTTTTTTAATTCACTGGATTTGTTTTACAATCTTTTTGTTAGTTTGTTTGAAAGAAATTAAATGAGATAGTGTATTTAAAAACGCCCAATGCCTCATGATCATTTAAAATGAGTTTCTTTCTCCTTGAAGCCTGTAACAATTCTGTGGAGTAAGTGGGTCTTTATCCCCATTTTAGAGATAAGGAAACAGAGGTTAAAGGGCACATACAAGATGCTTTCCCAAGTATTGGCTTCAAACAAAAAGCAACTTCAAACAAAAACAAACAAAAAGTGGTTATTCCACTAAAAAAACGAGGTTAACTTGGAAATAACATCACAAAGAAATTTGGCAAATACAGTCTCAGAACGAGACACACAGGCACTCCCCACCCATCCCAGGGCCAGCACCCCCTTATAGCACATGTCCTTTGGGTGGGGGGTGCCTTCTTCTTTCCCCTGTGGTGCAGGAGCAACATAGTTGCTCCTGGAAAGGCAAGGTGCATTGCCCACCCCCCCCACCGCGGTTGCTGATTGTGCATGCGTGGGAGCTCTCTTCTGTCCTCCCAGCTTCATTTCTATGGGATTTCTGTATATTAATTTCTACACGAGGAAGTAGATGGGGCAGTACGTATTAGTAGAAAATATGGTATAGGTCGCCATAGAGAAGACAGTGTGTATCATCTCACATAAGCAACGATGAAGGGGAATTCAGGAGTAGCTTGGCTGGGGGTTCTGGCCTGGGAGTCTCTCTGGAGGTGCCCCGCAAGCTGCTGGCAGAGATTACAATCCCCCCAGGCTTGACCCAGACGGGAGGGTTGGGGGGAAGGACACTCCATTTTCCAGCTTGCTTGTGTGGCTTCTGGCAGGAGGTTTCAGTTCCTTGCCATGGGGGTCTGCCTGGAGAGATGCTCAGGACATGGCTGTACCCAGATGAGTGATCTGAAAGACGAGGAGTCAAAGAAAGAGCAAAAATCAAAGTGGAAGTCTTCTTGTCATCTAATCTCAGAAGAAACGTCCCATCCATTCTTCCACATTCTGTTCCTTCCAAGTGGGTCACTAGGTCAGCCTGCACTCGGGAGGAGGGGACGGCACAGGGCAGTGAATGCTAAGAGGCAGGTATCTTCCGAGCCTGCCTACTGCGGGCACCTTCCCACTCCTCACACACATCTTGTAGATATTTTTTTTCTCTTTGTGTTACCCTCCTCCAGTCCTTTGCCCCAAGCCCCCAACAGAAATACTTAATGAATTTCATACAGTTGCAATGTGAACAGTTTGGGGTGATGTATGTCTTCTGTAGACAACAGCACTGAGCTACTCAGCAAACCAAGAAGTGGACAGTGATTCTGAACGAATCCGATCACTTTCCTTGCCAAGGCTGTGTAAAATGCAACATGTAAAACCGGACTTAATTGGTGAAAAATTAATTAGACAATTAGACTTATTTCTGCCTAAATACATTTAGGTGTTAATTGGTAATCTGACTTGAGGTTTATTTTAAGGTGGATTTATTATCTTGAGTTTGTCCTCTAAGAAATGAGCTCTGTTTAATATGCCACAAACACTCCTGGTCTTGCTGCGAAACCATGTCTAGTTCACTGCCAGGTTCTCCTCCAGATGGGATGGATCGGGGTCAGACTGGCCCAGAGGGCAAAAAGGCATTTGCTTTGGAAGCCCCATCAAGAGGAAAATCTTTCTACTGCCTGAGGGGCTTTTCTGGGGAGACCGATTGTTGGCGGGAAAGGCACAGGGTCACAAGTGGAAAACACAGGGACTCCGTACCTGGGTGTGCTCTGTGACTTTGGCAAGTTACTTATGCTGTCTGGATTTTGTTCTTTATAATTGAAAAATGTGGTGGTGAGAGTAGATAATGTCTGTGTTCACTTCATCCATAAAATTCCATCATTGTCAGGTACAGTGGCCTCACTACAGGAAATACCCTGCAAGGATTTTCTTTTTCTTTAGAAAAAAAATTTGAGCCTGATTTGTTTGCCTTAAATAGTTTCACAGGGTATCTTAGTTTCTGTGTAAATATAGTGGGTTGAATGTATTTATTTACCAGCATGCTCTCTTAAAATGCCATTTAAATATAAGGACAGGCCTTCCTGGTGGCGCAGTGGTTGAGCGCTGGGTTGCGAAGCTGCCCGCGGCCTCTGCGGCACCAGTTCGATCCCCGGCTGCTCCCCAGCCACCAGAGGAGGGTCCCACATGGCGCGCAGACCTCTCCTGCTGCCCGCTGCTCCCCTCAGCAGTGTACTTCGGTCCTTCTGCCTGCTCTGCTCCCCGCTCTGGCTCTGGTGAATTCTCTCACCCTCCCGCGCTTCTGACTGTACCCAGTGCATGTATAAACAAAAAAACAAACAAACAAACAAATAAATAAATAAATAAAACATGCCTCTATATATATTAAAAAAAAAAAAACTAAATATAAGGACAAACAATGAGCAAAGGGACATCAATGGACAAGAGATGGGAAGGAAGCAGCAGAAATTGCAGTTTCAGAGAAGTGAAATGACCTGCGCAGAGCAATTTACACTAGATGGTTGTGGAGCCAGAATTCAGTCTATCATTTATTCCTCCACTCAATAAATATGTGTTGAGTTTACTCTGTCAGATATTATTCCAGTGACTAGAGTGAACTTAGCAGATGCTCTGCCCTCGAGGAGGTTACATTCCATTGGGGGAGATCATCAATAAACCACACATATGTGAGATATGTTAGCAAATCATAAGGACAAACAAAATAGGCTAAGAGGATAGAGGGTGATGGGCTGCTCTTTTAGACAGGGAAGGCCTCTGAAGGGGGGACCCTTGCATCCAGGCAGAAGGGAAAGAGAGTGTTAAGTCCTGGAGGCTTGTTATGGAATAAAGAGGATCAGTAAGGCTGGAGTAGGGTAAATGGGGAGGTTCAGTGTTAAGGAGGGAGAGGGGAAAAAAAAAGGAAAATCATGGAAAATCAAAATGATAAAATATAAAAATATCATATATAGTCAAGATACCTACTCTTCAAGGACTTTTGAATGCAAATCTATCTAGACAATGCAGTGGTAGAGAATGCCAGTTTCCTTACTTCCTGTTCATAGTGCTCTCAAAAAAACAAAAGACTGGGCCTGCAGAGGGAGATGCCTTTAAGAAGCCAAAAACACTTTCACCTTTCAGGATTCCAGAGAGGCCCAGGAATTTCAGGAAAATAAACTGAGGAAAAGTAAGTGAAGTCTAGATAAGTAAATGGTGACATCTCCCTCACCCCTAGATCTCTTTTCTCTATCACCACCTCCTGAAAGTCTGGAAAAACCAAACAGTCCCAGACTTGTTGCTTCCTGATCACCTGACAGTAAATTGCACCAGTTGACAAGCCCCAGTCACACAGCCAGAACTTCTCATCAGCTTTTAGCCTCTGTCTCAACATGAGTGCTCAGCTGCAGATCCCCAGAGATCCCCAGGAGAGAGTGACCAAAAAAGATGGACAAAAGGACAAGAGAAAGAGACAATGCAAGGAACAAAGGAAAAGTAAAATAATTTCCCCCAGATACACAAGAAGAAACTCACTCAAATTTCCGGTCGAATGTCACTTCATCAGAGAGGACACGCACTGCAAAACAATATCTTTCATTACTCTGTATCCTTTCACTCTGCCTAATTTCCAGAAAGCGAGAACAAAGAAATGAAGGTATTATGATTTATTTTTATTTATGCATACAAGAACTGGGGTATAGGTCAGAGGTGCAGGGGGTGAAAGGACTCACCAGAGATAGAGTGGGGAGCAGAACAGGCAGATCTACTGAAACATACTGCTGAGGGGAGCAGTGGGCAAGATAGGAGAGATCTGCTGTGCCATGTGGATCAGCTCTCTGGCCAGGGATTGAACTTGTGTTGCAGTGTTACAGTGGCTGGCGATAGCTTGATAGTGCTGAGATTTAACCCCTGCACCACTTGGGAGGCCCCATGAAAATCATTAAAATAAGTGATATGAGTACATTTTCCTGGAACTGAAGGGTATGGAGTTTCCAGTTTTGTTTTTTTTTAAAGATTTTTTTTTTTAAAGAATTTGTTTTATTTAATTTATTATTTTTTTTTTGTGGGACCCTCACTGGCGGCCGGGGAACGAACCAGCGCTGCACAGGTGGCAGGCAGTCTGGCAGCCCAGTGCTCAACCGCTGCACCACCAGGGGAGGCCCTATTTTTTTTTTTATTTACACAAGAGCCGGGGAACAGAACAGGCAGACTGACAAAATACACTGCTGAGGGGAGCAGCGGGTGAGACAGGAGAGGTCTGCTTGCTATGTGGGTTGCTCCGAGGCCAGCAGGGGATCGAACCAGCACTGCAGAGGCTGCTGTGGACAGCTTCACAGCGCTGCACTCAACCACCTGCAGGGAGGCCCTGGAGTTTCCAGTTTGACAGAGTTCATAGGATGCAAAGCATAGCAACAGACAAAAGACCCCACTAAGGCACGTCACTGTGAAATTTCAGCACCTCAGAGATGAAGAACAGATCCAAAAAGCTTCCTGAGAGACAAAGTAGGCTTTTACAAAGTATCAGCAATCAAAATGGCCTCAGACGGCTCAATAAAAACATCAGAAACTAGAAGAAAATAGAGCAAGGTATCAGAATTCTGAGGGAAAATGATTCCAACCTATAATTCTGTATTCAGTTCAATTATCAAGTGTTGAAAGGGAGTAAATATGTCTTTAGATACACATGTTTATTTTTCTTGAAATAAACTAAGAAAGGAGGTGACTGGGATCCTAATCAGAAATATGGCAAAGGAAGCATCAAGGATGGTAGAATATGAAAGCATCCATTGCAAATGGAAGAAGGACAGAAGATTCCAGGAGGGGGCTCTGGGAGAAAAAAATGGAATGGGTAGATTATCTGAATTGTTTGGTTGGTGGAAATATTAAAAGGCTGTTGAAAGGTCTAAGAAAAATTGCTGCTAGGTATCCAAATGAAAAAAAGAAAGGAACTAATGATTAACTTCAGGGTAAACAAAAAGTTGTCCAAGAAGAAAAGCATATCTTGGTACACTAGCTCAAGAGCATAAGATCATATAATTGTAATAAAGTCAACATTTAGTGGTAACTTGAGCAGGAGGTTTATGTAACTAAATTGAGCAGAAGAGAGGTTCAGGCAGTGCTTTTAAAACCTTGCATGCCATAGTCAGCAGTGGAGGATGGACAACCTCGATTTATGGAGACAGGGGCATCTGCGCTTGTTCAGACCCATGGAACTGAAGATACCAGAAAGAGATCTACAAAAGAGTGATTGTGCTGTCTTTGGGCAAAGAGAACTGTTATTTGTTAAAGGTGTAGTGCAATTTGACTTCTTAAGCTAGAGCAGTTGTTACTTTGAGAAAGATAAAGATGAAATTCAAAGAGTCTGCATCTCACGTGAACCCCTTCACCTTCAGCCAGTGTGAACAGAATAGAATCGCTGTTAGCAGTAAGACCTCACAGCATTCCACTGCTCCCCGAGTTTGGTTTGAGGAGCCCTGGAAAGGTTGTCCTGCCCGCAAATCTTGCCCACACCGATGACAGATGTCCTTCTGTTCTGTGGTGTCTGTGGGCCTAGAGAGTTATGGGCAGGTGTTAAAGGATTTGAGTTTAGTTTCTGCCCACACAGTAATTGAGTGTGTTGGGAAACTAACAAGTCTCAGGTATTCCCTGAACACCGCCCCCCGCCGCACCCAACCAGGACTGCTGTAAGACATTAGGGATATACATCCCTGTCTTTGAAGAGATGAGGAGGAGATGAGTTGGTGTCCTCATAGAGAAAAATGAGAATTCATCAATTCACTTATTCAACAGGTACATAATGAGCCACTACTGTGCGCAGGAGTCTGGCACTGAGCTGGGACAGACGGCAGGACAGCTTGGTCCCTGTGTAAGAGCAGGCAAGTGGCCAGGTCTTGGGCTCAGGGTCCTTAGACGTGCAGAGCACAAGGAGGCCTTCAGCATAAAGAGAGGCCTGGCAGCAGCAGGGAGGAGCCAAGGAGCAAGGCCCAGATCCTTGCCTTGGGGAGAATGGCTGGCAGGACCCAGGATTCTGTTCCATCCTTCCCTGACTGAGGGGGCCATTCTATTTTTCCCTCTTTGGGCTATCTTCAGAGAGTTGGGGATTCAGGATTTTCAGAGGTGAGAACCTTAAAACTAATCTCTGCCACTCATTTCTATACTTTTGCAATTCATAAAACAGTAACATCCCCAAACGGATTTAGTGAGC
This sequence comes from Talpa occidentalis, assembly GCF_014898055.3. Classification (NCBI taxonomy): domain Eukaryota; kingdom Metazoa; phylum Chordata; class Mammalia; order Eulipotyphla; family Talpidae; genus Talpa; species Talpa occidentalis. The sequence continues at coordinate 5,474,492 of NW_023603184.1, forward strand.
CAACGGGGAGTTAGGAACTTCTTATTTGTTAAATCAAGACAAAAGAGAAACATCAGGGTAAAAGCTGAAGCTACTGGCTACCGTCATTTCACCAAAGAAAGGAAGCCTCAGTATTCAAAAAGGAGGTGAAACATGCTCTCAGGACAGAGGACGGTTCTGACTTTGCGTAAAGTTAACTTGGGTCATGAGAGACATGCTTCCTGCTTTTTCTCATTATACTGCAGGCTTGTGAAACCTGTGTTCCACACTGACCCAAGGCCAGCTTCACCCTTTTCTCACCAGCGCCTTCATGCTGTAGGTCAAGAGGTCAAAGGTCAAGCCTGAATCAGATGTCTGGGATTACAACAAAGCCAGGATTGAGGGCCTGGTGGGCCATCGATTCCTCAACCTGGCTGCCCCCAGGTGTGCCCTCCCACGGGCTGTGAAGAGTGAACTGCTGACTATCTCTTGCCAACATGGAAAGAGAGAGAAGAAATTGGGGAGGATGACTTCCATGGGGGCCCGTGCCCTCTCTCACACTTTCCCACACCGCAAACTGCCTGCCAGATAAGTGTATACACTTCCCCCTCCTACTTCTCCATCTCCCTGCCTTTCCTCTCCAGAGAACTTGCCCTGGGGCCTGCTCCGCCATAGTCCTTCATGGCTCAAGTGGCCTTGGAAGCACTTGATGCTGCTGACCATTGTCCATCCTGGAGCCTCTTGATCATCTGCACTGGCACCGATTTGTGTTTATTATTTCCTTTTTCTGTCTTAATAATTGTAGTTCCCCCCAGAGTTTATTCCTCATCCCTCCTGCCCTTCAGTGATCTCATTCATTATCACTTACATTCAGAAAAGATCTAAACTTTTATCCCCAGTGCCATCCTCTCTTCCAAGCTTCAGAGTCAGGTTGTTAATAGATATGTTGACATCTCCACCTGGAACACTGGAAGGCACCCAAATGCACATGCTGCATACAGGAAGCTCTGTTTGTCTTCTAAATCTGGTCCTCTTTCTCTTTTCCCTGTCTGGCTAATGCTATCACCCTCCATGCTACCTCTAACATTAGACACCTTGAAGACAAACTTGACACTGCTCCCTTCCTTCCTGCCAGTTTTAGATCAGTCACAAATCCAGCCCAACCTTTCTTAGAAATATCTTTCTAATCTTAAATGTCTTCTAAACCTATCCACACTGCCTGGCTGTGTCATTTCTTTCCTGTCATAGTGCAACATTTTCCTAACTGATCTCCACATGCCTCTACCTTCTTACCTCTCTATCATCTAACACACAAACTTGAGCATGCTGCTGTCTTTCTTATGAAGCTCCTGTTAGAATGAAAATAAAAATGGGGAGAATTTTTAAAAGTGTAATCCTCAGTGCTGATGAGGATGCTGTGAAACAGGTGATCTCGTTTATTGCCATTAGCAATGAATGGAATACATAAGAACTTAAATATAATCAGTCTTTGACTCAATAATTCCATTCCTGAGAAGCTAAGGAAATACCCCATCTATGAAAAAACGTCATGCACGCAGATTTATTACCTCATTATTTACATAACATTGGAAATAACCTAACTATATTACAATAGAAGTAAAATATGATAGTGGGTGGCCTATTATACAATCATTAAAAATGACATTTGCTCATGGAAAAAAGACAAAATGAAGTACACTAAAATGTCAGTAACAATTACTTCTAACTGGTAGGATTATGGATGATTTTAATTTTCTTCTTTATAATTTTCTCTCTTTTCCAAAGTTTCTACCATAAATAACTATTATAATTAGATAAGAAATTTATTTTTAAATAATGCTTAGAATAAGTTTATGATAGCTGGCAAAAAAGCAGCACAAATTGTATATAAAACATAATCTAATACAAACAGAAACAAGAGTGTAAGAAATACAACAAACCATTTATACTGATTGCTTCTAGGTGATAGCACTGCAGGGGATTTTTTGTTGATTTTACCTTCCTGATTTTTCAAGTATAGGAAAGAAGAGCTTGTGTGTGCATGCACTCGAGTGTGTGTATGTGTGTGTGTGTACACACTCCTCTAAGAAACTCTCTATTGCCTACAGAATTTAATACTAAGAGATGTGAGTCCCCAAGCCTGGCCCCTATACCACTGGGACCCCAGATGGCATTTTAAAAGATAAGAGCTATAATGCACATAAAGTTCACATATTAGTTTTAACAACAGTGGTTTCTAGTATATTTGCAAAGTTGTACAACATTCACAATCTGATTCCAGAATATTTTTAGCACCTCACAAAGAAACCTGAGCCAATTAGTAGCCACTCCTCATTTCTCCCTTCTCCCAGCCTCTGTCAACAGTTTCTATGAACTTGCCTCTTCTGGCCATTTCCTAAAAATAGAATCATACAATGGGTGTCCTTCTGTGTTTGGTTCTTTTGCTTAGCATAATGTTTCATGGTCTATTCATGTTGTGGTTTGTATCAACACTACATTCTTTTTCATTGCCTACTAATATTTCATTGTATGGATATACCACATTTTGTTTATTCTTTCATCAATTGGTAGACATTTTGGTTGTTTTTGCTATTGGGTTCATGCTGATAGGAACATTTGTATGTGTCTTTATGTGGGCGTCTGTTTCATTTCTCTTGGTGATATGCACATATAGGTGTGGGATTGCTGGGTCACATGCTAACATGCTATGTTTTACTTCCTGAAGAACTGTTTTCCAAAGCAGTCGTACTATTTTGCATTCTCATCAGCAGTGCATGAGGGTCCCAATTTCTCCACATCCTCTTAACACTTATTATCTTTTTTATTGTAGTCATCCTAGTGGTCGTGAAGGGGCATCTCACTGTGGTTTTGACTTGTATTTTCCCAACAACTAATTATGTCAGGCATTATATATATCTTCTTTGGAGAAATATCTATTTAAATCCTTTGCCCATTTTAAAATGAAGTTGTCTTTTTGTTGAGTTGTAAGTGTTCTTTCCATATTCCAAACAGTAATTCTTTATTAGATATACGATTTGCAAATACTTTCCCCATCCTATAGACTGTCTTTTACTTTCTTGATGGTCTCTTCAGTGTACTGAAGTTCAGTTTATCTATTTTTTTCTTTTGTTGTTTGCACTGCTGATATCAAAGCACATAAACCATGTCTAATCTCTCCAGTTCCAGAGAACCAGATTTATTTGTTCAAGAATTTTTAAAACACCTATTATGTGCCAGGCATTTAATTGGAAGCTGTGAAAAATGTGGTGAACACAAACTGATAGCATCCTTACCCTTTCTGGTGTATACACAGTTGTGGGTGAAATCAACATTAACCAAATCATCATATAAACATGAAAAATATGAGCATCATCAAACCCTCTTACATGCTCTCCATCTCCATTCTGCTCATGTGTTTATTGATAGCTAGACTGCCCGGTTCACTGACTTTCTCTGTACTCCCATGCCTGCCACTATCCATGGTGACTTTAAGGTGCAGGTATAGATGACCATCCACTACCCTGCCTTTCTTGTCTTGATGCCTCACTGTCATGACCCCCCTCCTCCACTTTACCTTAGTCATAGTCACACACAGACCTTGTCATCACTGCAGTCCCTCTGAAGTTTCCACTCCAACCCAGTCAAATCACCAGAGATTTACCCACCTCGGTGGCTCTAGGATCCCATTCTGACCTATTAAGATCTTCAGTCCACTGCCCCTCTACCATCTCTTTTTGCTATCTTTTATCCCTCCTGATCCAGGCCTTCATTCCTTTCCAACCCAGCTCCATGGTCTGGTGTTATAGTTGCCTTGTAACTCCCTCGCTCTCCTGTGTCCACCTACCAAAATCCCAGTCCTGGTGAAAGCCGGTGGGGCATCTCCTTTGTACCTGCAACTGGCTGTTGGGACATGGCTGGAGAAAACACCCACAACTGCTTGGACACAACTGCTTGTTTGACATTCAAGCCCATGGGCTGCCTCAGCACCGTCCATCTACGCCTCTGAACTGCCAATCACTCTGCCCCTCTCCCAGGCGGCGATTGGTATCCTCTCTTTTCTCCATTATCCTTCTCCTGTCTGCTTCTCAGCTGATCATCTCGTCTTCCTAATCACTGAGAAAATAGAGGCCTGAGAAAATAGAGGACATCGGGATGCTCAGTACCACTGAACTCGCTGGACTTCTGCATCGATATGTGCTCTCTCTGTTCTCTCTGCTGATGCAAATGGCAAACTGTCCTCGCGCCCACCTAATGCCAGGCTCTCCGCTGGGCTCGCATCCCATTCTCCCTCACCTACTTGAGGACTGACCACAATGATCTCTCTCGTGAATCACGGATTTCTCCTCTCTCTACTGGAGCATTTCTTTCCCATACAAATGTGCTGTCTTAAAAAGAAAAAAAAGAAACAAACAAAACAGTAACACCCTGCGTAGAGCTCATGTGCTCCCTTGGCTCCTGCCCTATTTCTCTGCTTCTCATTGTAGCAATGTTCCTCAAAAGACTTGTTTAAAGGTCTCCCTGGCACAGGGGTTAAAGTCTCAGCACTCTTAAGCTATCAGCAGTCATGGTAGCATGAGTTCGATACCTGCCCAGGGAGGTGACCCACATGGTGCAGCAGACCTCTCCTGGCTTGCCTGCTGCTCCCCTCAGCAGTGTATTTCGGTAGATTTGCTTGTTCTGCTCCCCACTCTGTCTCTGGTAAATCCTTTCACCCTCAGCACCTCTGACCTACACCCCAGTTCTTTTTTTTTTTTTTAAAGATTGATTTATTTATTTATACAAGCACTGGGTACAGTCAGAAGCGCAGGAGGGTGAGAGAATTCGCCAGGGCCAGAGCAGGGAGCAGAACAGGCAGACTGACGAAATACACTGCTGAGGGGAGCAGCGGGTGAGACAGGAGGGGTCTGTTGCGCCATGTGGGACCCTCACTGGTGGCTGGGGATCGAACCGGTGCTACAGAGGCTGCGGGCAGCTTCACAGCCCAGCGCTCAACTGTTGCGCCACCGGGGGAGGCCCTACACCCCAGTTCTTGTATGCATAAATAAATAAAATAAATTTATAAAAAAAGACTTGTCTACATGTCCACAAACCTGGTTTAGTACTTTCCCAATTTGCTCTCTTAACTTGAGTCATGCTGAGTTCTTTGATATTATCAAATTCATTTCTACCCCAGGGCCTTTGCCCTTGCTTTTCCTTCTAGCTGGAATCATCTTTCTACACCCTTTGCATGGTTTCCTTCCTCATTTCATTGAGGTCTGTGTTTAAATGTCATCTGCTCAGAAAGGCTTTCTCTGCTGCCCTTATCTGAAAGGGTCACCATGCCCCCAACCCCCTGCCTCCAGCTTTATTTTCCTAGACAGCACTTACCACTGCCTGACATTCTATTATACATGTATGTGTTTATTCCCCAGGGGAGGAGAATGGGGTGGATTGAGGATGGACAAGGATGGTCAAAGACTCTGTTTAATCAATGCTAGAAATAAATGTGCCCCCCTCGCCCCCAGGAATACACACGAGGATACTAAAATTGTGTCTTTCCCTGAATCTGCTGGGGAAGTGGGCAGAGGCCTGTTTGGCCTTTCAAATGGACTGGCAGATCTTGCAGAAGTCTTTCCAGAAGTCTCCTGGAAAAAAGCAAGAATAGAGGATGACTTTCTGGGCAATGACTGTGGAGAATGGTCAGAGTGGGGAAGGCGGAGGGAACTCTGGGGACCAGGGAATTTATGGCAGTCAGCCGTCAGAACTGGGGACATCAGTGAGTCATGGTCTTTCCCTTTGGTCTTAGTAATTGGCATCATTTGGCTGGGAAATAAAAGTCTGAGAAGTGATTTTATAACTGCTTCCTAGCAGGGAGAAGGTTTTTCCTTTGGAAGTTGGTCTTGAGCTGTTTTCAAGCCCAACCCTTAAGAGGGGAAAGCAGTTCATATCCAGGGTGGGTGTAGATTTCAAGCACCTTTTAGTTTAAGTAGAAGAATTGCCTGGCTCTGAGGGCTCAGGAAGGCTCCAGAGTGTGCTGGGGTCTGCATATGAGGCTTTGGAGTTGGGGATCCCATGGGAGGTGTGTTGTCCTGCTCCCCAAAGTCTCCTCCTCCAGGTTCTGGGGTAGCAGTGGGTTGTGCTCCCCCAGTACCTGCCCATAGCCCTCAGTGCTCTGGATGGAGCCTCAGCCAATAAACCCCACCTCTCCACCCAAGAGAACAGGAGAGTACTAGCTCTGCTCCCTTTCTCCTTATGAGGTTATGTCTAGAAATCTCTCAGTGGTTCTGACAGTACTCTAACAATTTTCAGGGGGGTGGGAGGACAGTTGGTACTTTAAGGTCCCTGTGCCCCAAGGCTTTTGCTCTCCACCATTCCATCATTCATATTACACTCACCCAGCATCTGTTCTGTGAAGGTCACTCACCTGGACCCTGGGAGGGAGACAAAAGTGGCCACTTACAGCCTCAGGGGCTGCCTCCGTGTGCCAGGAGGCAGTAGGTTCAAGTTTCGTGAGGACTACAGCTTGTGCATTTTGAGGGTAACTCCCTTTAAAAAGATAACAGAACAAAAGACCTGTGTCCTGTTGAATTGAGGAAAAGTATTATGGAAAGGAAGTGGGAAGAGACAGTAGTCTTAACTGATTATTCCCGGGCAATTTTACAAAATTGGACACATTTTACAAACACGCACAACCATGTAAACTCCGGGTAGGGCCCCTCTGAGGTGCTGGAAGAGGCTTGTGTAATTGTGTGCGTGTGTGTGTGTGCATGTGTGTGTGTGTTTTGGGGGTGGGGAGCATCCTGAAGTTTCATTAGCCTAGGGTTAATTCCCTTTGCACTCTGCACATTCATGATTTCATTGAATCTGTACAATGTCCCATGAGATGCTGTTCTTTCTCCATTTCCAGAAGAAAAGACTAAGGCTTGGGAAAGTTGGGGATTGTACAGTTAGGGCAGGGGGTTTGAGCCAGGTCATCTGGACCCCAGAGCTTGCCTCTGTGACCACTATTCCCTACTTCCTCCTCTTAGCCTCCGGGAGAATGGCATTTCCCAGAGAAGTCAAGCGCATATAAATAGCCCCCTCACTTCCTCCCAGACTCTGCTTAAATGTCACCTCATCAAAAAGAGGGGGTAAACCAGCGGAGGTTGGGAGGGACAAAGGTTCCAGAGAAAAGGAGCGTGCAATGGTCCTGGGGCTGGAAAGAGTGTGGTGAATTCAACAAACAGAGATAATGAGAGGGGGCTGGTGTGTGAGCAGGAATCAGGTCTCACTGTCTTCCTGCACAGACTAGCCACCCCCATTCCCACTGCGGGTCCAGTTTCCTCCATTGCACGTTTCATCAATTGACAGACACTCTATTTAGCTCTGTTTCCCTCCCCTCCGTTAGAACATGAGCTTTGTGAGGGCAAAGACCTCACCTGTTTTAGTCATTGGTGTGTGTCCAGGCTTAGGATGCGGTCTGGCCACGTAGAAGCATTCAGTGTGTATTTATTGAACCACCCAATTAAGAACCAGACTGTTTTTCGTAAATGCCTGAAGAATGTTAGAGCCAACAGGTGTTTCAGTGGTTAAAAGTCTGAAAAACATTTCAAACCAGGGGATTGTCAGAGAGGGTTCCAAGAGGGGGTTGGCTGGCGAGGGATGGCTAAGCTAATATATGTCTATTTGGGCGGCAAGGGCTGGGAAAGAGATGGGATGGGTAGCGTCCAGCAAGCTGCTTGGCAGGCCTCCCAGCCTCCTCCAGCCTCCTTGGATGTGGGCCTCTGTGCTATATTCACACATCAGCTAAGTGGGTTGTGAAACACAGGCACTAGCTACCGAGGGATGCCATGGTTTCTCTTTCCTTGGAGATCTTTAAAAATAGGAATAAGCAATCGACTGTCCTAAATTCTTTAGGAAAGGAAGCACTCACATTGTTGGCTCCTGTAGTGTAATCAGGCAGTTTATCTTTTGATACAGGCATCTCAAGAACCAGTGAGGCTGAAACTGTTATTATTAGCCCCATTTCACAGATGAGGAAAATGAGGCTCAGGGATGGTAGGTGATTGTCCAAGGTCACGCACCTGCTGTGAGACTGAACTGACAGTAGAGCCCATGGAGCTCTCACTGCCCTCAGAGACCTTCTCCTGTGGCTTGTCTCTGGAGGAGGCCCATATTCCGTATTAAAAGAGCACATGGAGCTTCATAAGCACATATAGTTTCCTCACTTCCTCCCAGTCTCTGTTCAAATGTTGGCTCATCAAAAAGAGGGGGTTAACCAGGTGAGGCAGGGAGGAAAAGAAACAAATCGCTCTCATTATCTCAGTTTGTTGAATTCACCACACTCCTACCAGCCCCAGGGCCTTTGCACATTCCTTTTCTCTGGAACCTTTGTCCCTCCCAACCTCATTTGGTTTACCCCCTCCTTTAGATGTGGTGACATTTGAGCAGAGTCTGGGAGGAAGTGAGGGGACTATTTATATGTGCTTGACTTCTCTGGGAAATGCCATTCTCCCGGAGGATAAGAGAAGGCAATGGAGAATAGTGGTTAGAGAGGCAAACTTTAGAGTCGGGATGACCTGGTTCAAATCCTGGTGGCCAGTAGGCTTGTGATCACAGGGATGACACAGGTGACTCCTGTCTCATGATGTAATGATGTTGATTTTAGGGCAGCCTTGCTTTTCTGGTGTGAGTATCTTATTTGTCTTACTAGTGTGGGGAATATGGATTAAATTCATCCCTGAATGACCCATGTGGGTACCCATGGTAGAGATATAATTACTTTCATTCAGGGATGTAGATGATACCTTTATGGTTAGAGACACAGAAGTGAGGATTTTATAGGGAAGAAGCAGATGGCAGGGAAGGAAAAGTCAGGACTTGGAAGTCACATGAGCTCTACCCCTTAGGCATGTCTTTGGGGAAGTGGCATGGGCCTTTGACATCAGACAGTCCTCGCTCTGCCACTAACTAGCTGGGCAGTCTAAGGTGAGTCAGGGAACATTTCTCTGTCTGCCAGTCAGTAGTCTTTAGTTACATGGGGTAGGAGCCAACAGTGGCTGCCATGAGCTGGGGAAGCTCACAGAATGGACAGAAAAGCTTAAACCCTTACCTCAGAGAGGCTGTTGGATGAGCTCCTCAGAGCAACACATCACTGGTCTGAGTTTTACTCCAGGTGGCTGAGGATTACAGGGGACGACTGTGTCCCACACGCTGCTCTGGACACGTGGGCTGGATGCTTTGACTGTTGGTTTCATCACCACTGTGTCAATGGTGGGGGTGCTCCCTGCAGCAGAAGTGGGACAGAAGCATTGGGTAGTCACTACTGCCTCTGAGTTTATTCATCTGTGAAATGGGGATAATGATACCTGCCCTGCAGAGGCTTGTTGCAAGGATTCAAGTTAATATATCTAGGCTGGTTTGTACACACACAAAAATCCTTCCCAGTAAACAGTGGTATTGGTATAATATACTGAAATTTTTATTATCTCTTTTGCAAATTGTCCCTGATAACTTGTTAATTCTAGCATGTATCTTTAACAGAAGAGGAACATATCCCTGCATAGCTAAAACATCAGTATCACAGTTGATGCAAGAGTAATTTCTTTATAGCATCAAATATGTCCATATTCAGATTTCTTTGGTGACTTTTAAATCTAACCTGATGACTGCTTCGCACAGCAGGTTCTCTGTGGGCTCGTGGAGGATAAGCTCATTGTAATATTCTCCTAAGCCAAACTGAATGGGAAAGGTACATCTGTTACAAGAAAAAAATCATGTACTGTATTTCAAGACTAAATAGAGTTGATCTGGGATTTCCCTCTGTTTTGGTGTATTCAGGTCACCACTCCCCCTCATTAGTACCGACTGTATTTAACACTGCCACAGTTAATGAAAGCTTTAGTAGTTAAACATGTACATGAAATCCCCTATTACTCCAGGGTGCATGTCCAAGTCGTCCAGTGCAATTCAACAAACATTCGTTGAGTGCTTACTAGATACAAGAGATTTCTCCTTTAACCACTCTTGTAGAGTTCTCCAATCCAAAGTAAGGTGTTTTATTTTCCAGTAAATTTCATACATTAAGAACCAGATTTGGCTGTCCAGAGTGGAAGAGAAGGAACAGTCACATTACAGAATGACTTGTCTATGATTTTTAAGATCCACTAAAAGGAACTGTCCCAGTTCCTCTGGGGACAAATATTTCATAAAATAAGTGTTTAAAAAATCAACCATGATTTTATTTTTAAATTTGCCTGTTTTTCACCCAGCAATGGTCTCTCCCAACTGAGACCAGAGCAAAAAGATTTTCAAAAGCAGGGTCTCCTACCAAATCTAGGAAACCACAGCCTTTGGAGCTTTGTTGAAGCAGGAAAGACAGCAATTCCCAGTCTGGAGTCTTCCCTAAAGACTGCTGTTTCCAGTTCCTTGAGCCAGAACTCGCTGCCTTCAAGACAGCAAAAAGAGAAAGCAAAGTTCTGAGCCAGGGTTAAAAAGGTACAAAATATAGTGCTTTATAAGACCGGATGTGAGCAATGATGTGGGGAAATGGGCCCTCTTAGACGCTGCTGGCAGGAACGTAAGTAGATACAGCCTTTCTGGAGGGCAATTTGGAAATACCATCAAAAGCCTTCAAAATGATCGTGCTCTTGGAATTGATCCCAAGGAAATAAATAGGACTATACTCAAAGATTTATCCATAGGGATAGTCATCGCAATGTTGTTTATAATAGTGTAAAATTGGAAATAATCTAAATGTCCAACCATCGGGGACTGATTTAGGTTGGTTCGATAACTCATAGGGCGTCCTTCCATGATGGAATATTATTCAGGTTGTAGAACTGGGGCTTTCAGTTAGGGTTCATGGTTGAGGGAATCTCTGAAAGTATATGCAGTAATGTGTGTGGGGGTGTGTGTATGCACGCACGTATTTTGGTGGAGAGTGAAGAGGATGCTTATGGATCCTCAAATAGGTGCATGACCCAAAAGAATTTAAAAAAGAAATCACCATTGTAGAAAGATTTTGACAACATATTATTAGACAAGAGAGTGAAGGATAGGTTAAAAGCAAAAATAGGACCTCCCCTAGTGGCACAGGTGGTTGAGCGCCACACTGTGAAGCTGTCCGCAGCCTCCGCAGCGTGGGTTCGATCCCGGCTGGCCAGCGAGGGTCCCACATGGCGCTGCAGACCTCTCCTGTCTTGCCCGCTGCTCCCCTCAGCAGTGTATTTTGTCAATCTGCCTGTTCCGTTCCCTGCTCTATTTCTGGTGAATCCTCTCACCCTCCCGCACATCTGGCCTATACTCCGGTTCTTGTATAATAAATAAATAAATCTTTAAAAAAATAAAGCAAAAATAATATAATCTCATTTTTGTAAAAAATGTGTGTGTGTGTGTGCACATAGGAAAAAGATTAAAAAGTTATCTACCAAAATGATAATTATGGTTATCTCAGCATGTTAAAAATATTAGTATGTTTTCTCCTTTGTTGTATTTTCTAAAATTGTTACCATGAATGTATTTACTGTATATTAAAAAGAAACCTTTTTTTGGTAAACCTAAAAGCATGGACCCGGTCAGCTAGAACCACACTACCGGGGTCCTGACTTGCCAGGAGTCCACAGTGAATTTCTTAATTTCTTTAGGTCTTAATTTCCTAATCTTTGAAATAGGGATGACAGTAGTTCATATTAATAGCTATAAAACACCAGGTGGGCACAAGGTAAGTATGCAGTGAAGGCTGACTACGGTTAGTAAAACAAAGGCAAGGCAGTGTGCTATGTGCATGAGACTTGGAGACCACACAAGTATACTCTTCCTCAGCTAGTAATCCCTTTGTATAAACCTTACTTTTCCCATCTGTAAAATGGATACAATAAAACCAACTTTGCTAGTAGGGGTGATTTCAGCCATAGAGAAATGAATGTACCTAATGCTTAGTGGGGCTCAGAGAAGTAGAATAGTGTCACTGAAGTAGAATTGTATCCTACAGGAATTGACCATTCATGTTTAGAGAACTAATCCTTTTGCTTTCTCCCCACACACTTAGCACAAATCTCTTTTACTTCAGGCTGAAAGCACTAAAGAGGCTGGTCTAGCTTTGGAAAAATATAATATCCTGCCAGTCTGACTAATATGACATTGTGATGACTAAATAAGTGTTACCTATGGCGTTATTATTACATACTGGTCTGGGAATGAATCATTCTTGATTTACTCTTTTCCTACTCCATTTATCTCTTCTTTCCAGAAATGAGCTGCTGACCACAGAAAACACTGCCTGTAAAAGAGGATTTATCAGAGTTGACTAGAGCTTGACCATCACCTCCTTTTGAGCTCCCTGTCTGTCCCACTCTCTGCCTCCCAAGTTATCTAATTAAGATATTAATTACCTTGTCAAGAACTATCACCTTTTCAGATTTTATGAGATTTTGGTGTTGGCTGGATATCCAATACGTGCTTGGCATCGTGCGATGTCTTTGTCATGCATTGTCTTATCTAAGCTGTAGGATGAATCTTCTCATGCCCTTGTAGTCCACGTCCAATGTGCTGGCAATTTCTGTTGCTTCTTCTTTCAAAATATATCCAGGATCCAACTACCTCTCTCTCCTCCCCACCTCCCACTCTTAATAGCTACCACTCTTGTCCAAGCCATTACCATCTCTTACCTGGATTTTTTTTAATGGACTTAATTTTCAGAGCATTTTAATAGCTTCAAGGCAAAATTGAGTGGAAGGTTCTGAGAGTTTCCATGTATCCCTTGTCCACCTCCCTCTCCCCCAACTATCAACATCCCCACATACCCTTAAAGAACAGTATTTTAATTATAACTGATGAATGTACATAGACATACTATTACCATCTCAAATCCATAGTTTTACATCAGGGTTCACTAGTGTGTTTATGTTCTCAGCAGTTGTGACAAACGTATAATGACACAAATCCACCATTGTAGTGTCATATGGAATTGACTCTTTGCCCTAAAATTTCTCCGTGCTCTGCCTCTTCATCCCTCTCTCTCCTGAAGCCCTGGCTGAAGCCACTGGACATTTTACAGTGTCCATAATTTTGCCTTTTCCAGAATGTTAGACTCATACAGTAGGTAGCCTCCTCAGATTGGTTTCTTTTCATTTAGTCATAGGTATTTAAAGTTCCTCCATATCTTAATAGATAATTTATTTTTAGTGCTGAATAACATTCCAGTGCCTGAATATATCAGTGACTATTTATCCATTCACCTATTGAAGAGCATCTTTGTTGCTTCCATGCTTTGGCAGTTACGAATAAAGCTGCTCTAAACATCTGTGTGCAGGTATTTGTGTGGACATACATTTTCAATTCCTTTGGGTAAAACCAAGGAGCGTGATTGCTGGATCATATGGTAAGAGTATGTTTAACTTTATAGGAAAGCACCAAAAAGTCTTCCAAAATGGCTTTGTCATTTGCATTTCCACCAACAGTGAATGAGAGTTCCTGTTGCTCCACATCCTTGCCAGCATTTAAATGCAATGTAATTATTTTGGAGAGCTTTAAATTTTTTTTCTTTTCATAGGAGTCTTGTTTTAGATCTAAGGGGGGAATCCTAATTAGCATGAATTGCAGCTCTAAATAGACAACTCAGAGTGCTGTCGTCTCATTATTGAAAGGATGAATTTTTGTCAGTGGTATAAAAAAACCAGTGTTCTGAATTTGATCACTGTAATAGGTGTGTATATCATTGTTTTAATTTGACATATGATGTCATAATGACATGACAGCGAGCATCTTTTCATGTGCTTGTTGCCATCTGGATATCTGTTTTGGAGAGGGGTCTTTTAAGATCTTTGGCACACTTTTTAATTGGGCTGTTCATTTTCTTATTGTTGGGTTTTAAAAACTCTTTGTATATTTTGGAAAGCAGCCCTTTATCAGATATGCATTTTGCAAATATTTTCTCCTGGATTGTGGCTTCCCTTCTCTTTCTCTTCAGAGTGTCTTTCTCAGAGCAGAAGTTTTTTATTATAATGAAGTCTAACTTGTCAATTATTTCTTTCATGGATCATGGTGTATCTAAAAAGTCATCACAAACCCAAGATTATCCATTCCATGTAACACAATACCAATTCACTTTCAAATAACACACTTCCATTTCATGGGTAGTGCAAGTACTTTATAATAACAACATAATCCTAACTTTCCCCTCATGTCTCTTGTATCATTGATGTCTTTCCTTTCACTTTTACTTAAGCAACAGAGACACATTGAATACATTGTTGCTATTATTATCTAGAACACTCTTATCTTTTAAATCAAGAATAAGAAAAATAAATTAGATAAACAGATATATTAATAACGAATTTTAGCATTACTTATTCCTTTTTCAATTATACTTCCTGTCTTGATGTAAATCCATGTTTTGGACCTGTATCATTTTTTCTTCTCTTTAAGAACTTCTTTTAACATCCCCTTCAAAGAGAACTTCTTTTAACATCCCCTTACAAAGGCTTGCTAGCAGCAAGCCTTCTCAGTTTTTGTTTGTGAAATTCTTCATTTCTTCCTTACTTTTGAAGGACAATTTCATAGGATATAGAATTCTAGGTTGGTATATTTTTCCCTCAAACAATTTAAATATTTCACTCTACTCTTTTCTTCCTTGCATGATTTCTTAGAAGAGGTTGGGTGTGTGTCTTATCTTTGTTCCTCAACAGCTAAGGTATTTTTTCTTCTGGCTTCTTTTAAGACTTTTTTTAAAAAAAAGTTTGTTTATTTATGTATACAAGAGCTGGTGTACAGGCCAGAGGTGTGGGGAGCGAGAGGATTCACCAGAGACAGAGCGGGGAACAGAACAGGCAGGTTAACAGAAGTACACTGCTGAGGGGAGCAGTGGGCGAGACAGGAGAGGTCTGCTGCGCCATGTGGGTAGCTCCCTGGCCGGCCAGGGGATCAAACTCGTGCTGCAGAGGCTGCAGATTGCTTCATAGGTTGTGTAAGACCTTTTTTGATTTTCTGCATTTTGAATAAAATATTCCTAAGTGTAATTTAGTGGGTGGGTTTTTGTTTGTTTTCATATTTATCCTGCTGGATATTCTCTGAGTTTCCTGAATCTGTGGTTTGGTGTCTGACATTAATTTGGGGAAGTATTTCCTCTCTTCTTTTCTCTTTCTTTCTCCTTTTGGTATTCCCATTACATACATATACGCTATACCTTTCGTAGTTGTACCCCAGTTCTTAGATGTTCTGTTCTGTTGGGTTTTTTTCCCTCTGTCTTTTTTCTCTATACTTTTCAGTTTTGGATGTTTCTATTAAGATATCCTCAAGCTCAGAGATTCTTTCCTCAGCTTTGTGCCATCTATGAATGATCCCATCAAAAAAATTCTTCAATTTTGTTACAGTGCTTTTGACCTCTAGGATTTCTTTTTGATTCATTCTTAGAATTTCCATTTCTCTGCTTTCATTGCCCATCTGTTCTTGCATGCTGTCTACTTCATTTATTAGATTCCTTAGCATATGAATCATACCTGCTCTAAGTTCCTAGTCTGATAATTCTAGCATCACTGCCATCTCTGAGTCTGGTTATCTCTTAGGCCTTTTTTTTTTTTTTTTTTGCCTTTTAGTATGCCTTGTAATTTTTTTCCTGATAACCAGGCAGAATGTACTGGGTAAAGGGAACTATGGTAAATAGGCTTTTGGTAATACCGGGCAAGGTGAGGGGAAAAGAAACACGTCCTATAGTTGTATGATTATCTCCTAGTCTTTTATTGAGTCTACCTCAGGAATGTGAATTTCACAAGTGAGTCTCTGTCCCTCCCTAAAATAGGGTGACTAGAGAGGGCTGGCGTTGGGTATTTTCCTTCCTTTATGTTGGTTAGGCTCTGGAAAATCCCCAATAATTTAGGCTCTGGTAAAATAGTTTCTCTTGAAAGTAAGCCTTGTTAAGAAGAACAGACTGCCCTGACATATTTCTAAGTGGTTCCTTTCCTTTATTCGTGCCAGAAACAGGAAGGGTTCTTTCTCTGATATTCACTGTGAGAACCTGGTTGAGCTCTTAGAGGTAAAACCTACACAAAAGTGTGGATGCTTCTCACTGACAGGGTCATTCACTCTCAGACTTGCCCACATCGAGCCTTCAGCAGTTTGTCAATCACTGTTTGGGTTTTCCTACCCCAGAACTGCTTCCCACAGAGATTTTTGCATGGTCTCCACTCTGGTAAGTTGTGATTTTACATATTATCCTGTCTCCAAATTATGGCAGCCAGGACACCTCACTTCTCTCATGAGTCTAGGAAGGGCTGTTACCTTTTCACTTAGTTCAACTTTTTACTTGTTGTTAGGACAAAATAACAACTTCTCAGCTCCTTACATGCTGGACCAGAGACTAGAAGTCTCACCTGGAGTTTTTCTACTGTCTCCTAACTGGTTTCCTTTTTCTGCCCTTGCCCACAACACAACAGCTCAAAATAGCCACAACAACAACAGCTCAAAATAGCCTTTAAAATATGAATTAGGGGCCTCCCTGGTGGCGCAGGGGGTTGGGACACAACTTACGAGGCTGCCTACAGCCTCTGAAGCACGAGTTCGATCCCCCTACCAGCCAGGGAGCAGCCCACATGGCTCAGCAAACCTCTCCTGACTCGCCCGCTGCTCCCCTCAGCAGTGTACTTCAGTCAATCTGCCTGTTCTGTTCCCTACTATGACTCTAGTGGATCCTCTCACCCCTCCACACCTCTAGCTTGTACCCCAGCTCTTGTATGCATAAATAATATTCAGAAAAAAATAAAATAAAATGTGAATTATGTGAATTATGGTACTTTTCTCAAAACCCTCTAGTGGCCGCCTTTCTCACTCAGAGGAAAAGCCATGTACTGGACCCGTTCGGCCTATGTGTCCGTCCCATCGCCAGCGGCTCTCTGAGCTCCATCTTTTCTCCCCCTACAATGTCCTCTCCACCATCCTGGCTGCTTTGTTCCTTAACTTCAGATATGTTCTCATCAGCGGGTCTTTGTCCTTGCTGTCCCCGCGGCCTGAATAGACTTCCTCCAGACATCTGCACGGCCCAACCCTCCCCTTCTTCCAACTCTTAGTTCCAATGTCATCATCATAGTGAAGCTTCTAACTACCCTATAGATTCTAGTAGCTCTTCTTCAATCACCCCACTGACTACCTACCTTTCCTGCTTTATTTTGTGCAGACTAGGTATTCCTAGCTGATATACCATATATTTTACCTCCCCCCACCCCTGTTTATTTACTTTCTTCACTTTACTAGAATGTAAAGTCCATGAGGGCAGGAGTTTTGAATCTGTATTGTGTCACCAGTGCCTAAATTAAGATCAGGCACGGAATACATCCTCCATAAATATTTGTGGAATGATGATAGTGTGCAATGATATCCTACTCAGATAGATGAGGCAAGGGATATGCGTCTGGAGTTCAAACTCAGGTCTTCATGACGCCAAGCCTGTGTTCTGAACGACTATGCTACATTGCCACTCAATTTCTGTGTTGAATATTGAATATCTGATATGTTCTTCCAAATGGCTATTTCCTACACCCTGGCAGTTTTCTATTTCTTGGCTCTCACTGGAGTTGATTTTTCTGAGTTAGTAAGAACTCTCTATGAACTGCATCCTGATATTTCCTCAAGATCATTGCATTGCAAAATAGGCTGAAATAAGACTGCCCACTGCATCACCTGCAGGGCTCACTCTCCTTCATCTCATTTCACTGCAGCCTGTCTGCCAGCTAAGGTCAGAGCCGCACTGCTTCTGCCCAAATGCAATCTCAGGTGAAGTGGTCAATATGATGCCATCTGCAAAATAAATTAAAAAAACCCAAACAGGCCAATAATAGTCCCTCACGTCTGCGTGTTTTACCACCTTCCAAGTACCTTCAAACACATTATCTATTTTGATGATTATCTTGACCTGCTCAGTGGATCACTGAGTACGCCATTGCTTAATGAAGAAACATGATTAGTAGCAGTGTTGGGACTAGAATTTGGGTCTTTTGACCCTAAAAGCCCACTTTCTGCTCAAACCGAGTGTCTTTCAGCTGACTTCAATACTGTTTATCACCAGTTTTAGATAGCATTTTCATCAACATTTCATAGACAGCACCTAGAAGCTTGGTGGTTAAACCGAATTGTGTAAGTGGGGGAGAAACTGGGGATGTTTGGGAGAGGCATAGTTTTTGGGTGGCGATGATCCTGCTCCCATCTTTGGTAATGGCCCCAATTTCAGTTTTGCACAATTAGCTCTGCCCCAATGGTCGCTTTCTTAGTCTGTCATTCAAAGTGGCAAAGGAGGGGGCATTGCATTCAAGGTGAGCCAATCACATTTGAGGACTTGGGCTCTTAAACAAAATGGCAGAAAAGTAAAATGAGGCTGTGCGAGAAGAGGCATCCTAACAAGATGGTTCATTAGCTCCTTTTCCAGGATGTCTTGGCTGTCATTTTTCCCAGCTCTCCCAGTCTCATTTTCAGCAGTCTCTTGATTTTCTGAATTAGCACTGTCCTGCCAATACATCCTTTTGTTTAAGTTAGCCAGGGTTTATTTCTGTTGCTTGCAACCAAAGAATCCTGCCTGAGTAGGGAAGAATTATGGGAAGGCTGGCCTCTTTTGCAAGACCGAGGTGAGGGAGGGCTTGGGGGTACTGTCCTTGGTCAGTGGATCAGTGTGTTCTGGTTTGCTGCCTTCTTACCTGAGACCTCACAGCCTGTCTTGGATGTGGTACCTGTCTAGGCCCTTATGCAAGTTAGACAAAGGGACAGGTTGAGGAATATGTGAATGGAATGGGCCTTTGTGCTGCTCTTCAAGCACATGGGAGAAGAGAACAGGAGCTCAGGGAGTCCTACGAGAACTGAAGGAATAGTCCAGAGAGGAAGAATGAATCCTGAACTTGGGAAATAACTTGCTTTGCTGACAAACTTTTGTGAAGGCCAAGGATTCAATGTTATCTTCTCCTATTTTAAGCTAAAAGGCAAAATTTTTGGACAGTTAGGATAGAATGAGTGGTGCTGGGGTAATTTGTTGCTGCCACTCCCAGCACAGAGAATAGTCCCTTTTCTCCCAGTCACCACCCCCCTCCTTTTTCCACCCTCCCTTCTGGCTTCCATGCCCCCAACTTTCTCTGCTATAGACAAAGTATGTTAGTTTCCCTTTGCTCATTCTCATGGGTCAGGTTTAAAGCTCCAAATTCTCCTTGCAGGCACTCCTTGCTATTTGTTGGGGGTCAGTGTAGGCTGAGAGACCCCAGGGTGCCAGGCATGGCAGTTCACGTTTTCCTGTTGAGTATCTGAGCACATTTAATTCTCACAGCAATTTTGTGAGGTAGAATTTACTTTCTGAGGTAACATTGGTTCAAAATATTGGATATGATTTAGAAGTATGGGAACACCCCCTTCACACCACATCCATCACCAAGGCACCCATAGTCGTCCACATGAGATAGAGTATTACCACCATTTACAGATGAAGAAGTTGACTTGTGCTTGTATGACTTGTCTGAGCCAGACCACTTAACTTACAAGTGGTAGAGTCTGACCTGGAACCCAGATTTGACCAATTCCAAAGATCTTCAGGAATCCTGGCGTTTATTCCTCACATGACCACTTTCCAGCTGTGGTACAGCTTTTGCAAAGAAATCTCATCGGTCCTGGGGTCATTATCAGTCAACCCATGGAAGAGGTAAGGCCATGGAGGTTGGTTTCACATCCTGTGCCAACTCTGGTTAATTGGTTAATGGTTGTCAGGAGGGCTGTGCTGAGTTGGAGGCTAAGGTCCTTAGGAAAGAGTTCTGTTGTCACTTGGTCATCTCTGCCATAGGTCACAAATGAGAAGGTTGGCTTTCATGTCACTTGTTAGCCATTGGGGGTGGCCATGGCCTTCCAGCGTTATGGCCATTGCAACACTATGATTATAATATTATGCAATATTATGATTACAATATTATGCAATATTATGATTCCTTGATTTTAACATCCTGAAATTTTAATAAGCCCACCCTGACTGTTCTTTCCTGTCCTCCTTGTCTTTTTTCTCGCTTACATCCTCTCTGTCTTCTGTTGCTTATGTTCTCTCCATCTTCTGTAACTGCCCAAAGCTCATCATCATGGATTAATTGACCCAGTGGCTAACAGACCTCCTCCCCTTAGCCTAGGCAGCCTGAGTATATACATTCCTAATGCCATGTAACCAGCCATGCCAAAGCCTAATGGATTAAGAAAAAAAAAGTGGGCCTCCCCGGTGGCGCAGCGGTTGAGCGCTGGGTTGCGAGGCTGCACGCAGCCTCGGCGGTGCGGGTTTGATCCCCGGCCGCCGGGCAGGGGTCCCGCATGGCACGCAGACCTCTCCTGCCGCCCGCTGCTCCCCTCAGCAGTGTACTTCGTCTGTCTGCCTATTCTGCTCCCCGCTCTGGCTCTCGTGAATTCTCTCGCCCTCCCGCGCTTCTGACTGTGCCCAGTGCTTGTATAAATAAATAAATAAATCTTTAAAAAAAAAGTAAAGAGACAAGGTTTTTTAAAAAAAAAAAAGAAAAAAAAAGTGATTTATTTCTTCTGATTCAGTGGCCTGGCTGATGTGTTTCTATGTTTAGTGGACGACTTGGCTGGGGCACTTTGGATCTCCACATGTGGCCTTGTGCCTCTCCAGTGGTGGATGTCCCCCTCCAGCAACAGAGCTTGGGTTTTTCTTCCCAAATGGCAGTTGTGTTCCAGGAGGGACAAGCCAAGAGGAAAAACCCTGATTTTCAAGCTCTTGTCAAGTCTCTGCTTTGGTCACTTGCTATTCTCCAAGATTCTGGAAAAGTAGAGAGCCAGTGTGACATTGCAGTGAAGGCGTAAATACCTGAAGACTTAATTTACTGGGGGCTGCCAGTGTAGCAGCCTACCAGATAAGTAATTTCAAACATTCTTAGAACTTCCTACCATACATTTAAGTAGCCATGAAGCACTATTAATGTTGAGATGCTGACTTATAACAGGTGTAAGACAGGACCCCTATCTTTGTGGGGTTTCCAGTTCAGTAGATAATACAGAACATTCTCTGAAAGAATGAAACGATAAACGTGAATGGAAATAAATTCCAACATATGGTTCTATGTTTCAAAATTTTACTATGGATCAATTGTTTGGAATTTTTTTTTTACTTAAACAAAATGGTTGACTCATAAAAAGCTATTTAGCCCATAATATAGATAATTATGGTAGGGTTTGCTAAACTTCACATATTTATGCACCAAGCTCATGATTTTTTCCATTAACAGGATATAGGCCTGTTATTTAATACTTTCCTTTGATTTAACTTAATTTTTAAAACACATTTTTATGTTAAAATAAAATTTTATATCAATGCTATCAAAGCAAAAATAGTATTATTTATCATAATTTTAAGATATGTTATATAAAGTAATATAATTTTAATATAAACAAATTCTGTTAAAATGAAAAATAGTGATAACACCAAATGCTGGTGATGATTTGGAGAAACTGGATCACTTCTATATTTCTGGCACAACTGTAAAACCATGGAGCCACTCTGGAAAATATTTTGGCCTTTCCTTTAAAAAATAAACATGGACTTAACATACATATCAGTAATTATATTCTTGGGCATTTATTCCAGGAAAAATGGAAGACTTATTTTCACTCAGGAATTTGTGTACAAATATAGATGCTTTGTTTGTAATAACCAAAACCTTGAAAACTACCCAATGTCATTCAATAGGTGAATAGAACATCCTTGCCAGGGAATACTACTCAGTTGAAAAAATGGATGAATTAATACACACAATGATTTGGATGAACCTGAAGGAAATTCTGCTGAGTGAAAAAAAGCCAATCCCCAAAGGTTATGTACTGTATGATTCCACCGATATGACATTTTTGAAAAGATAAAATTTTAGAAATGGAAAACAGAATTTAGGGACGGGGAACATGTGAGTGACTATAAGAGGGTAACAAAGGAATCTTGAGGTTATGCTACAGTAGAGTATCTTGATTCGGAGGTGGATGCAAGGCTGTATGTATTGCTAGAATTGCATGCAACCACACACACACACACACACGCACATATGAGTGCATATAAAACGATGAAATTGAAATTAGTTCCATGGATTATACCAATACCAATTTCTTGGTTTTGATATAGTCCTATTGTTGTGTAAGATGTTAACAATAAAGAAAATTGGGAGTAAGCTGATAGAATTTCTTTGTTCATTTACTTGCAACCTCTTGTGAATCTAAAATTACTACAAAATAAAAAATTAATTCAGGGCAGTTAAAATAAAAGATGTTTGTAGACTACCCAAAATACTTAGACTACCTAAAATACTTAAAATCACCTCAAATATCACCAATATTACATACTCCCAAATGGAAGAATCTGTTCTATGGATGTAATAGAACTAATGAGGTTTAAGAAATGAGGGCAGGAATACTACATGGTATTGAAGAGGTAATCACCGCCATCACTTCCATCATCACCACCATCATCATCATCATTATCATCATCATCACCATCATTACCATCATCATCACCATCATCACCTCCATCATCACCATCATCATCATCACCACCATCATCATCACCATCATCATCACCATCATCATCATCACCACCATCATCATCACCATCATCATCATCACCACCATCATCACCACCATCATCATCACCATCATCATCACCATCATCATCATCACATCATCACTTACACAGTGCTTAAACAGTGTAAGCACTGTACATCATTACTTACATAGTGTACCAGCCGCTATTCAAACCCACTGCAAACATTTATTCTTGTAATTTCTGTGTGAAAGTGTTGGGTTCCATGGGAAACAGACATTTGCTTGTTGGAGGTGGGAATGGTCTCAGGAACAACTCCTGTGAAGGGTGAGGGACACCAGATATTGCAGAAGGAGCTGACTGGTAAGCAGTTTCAAGACATCTCAGCAGATTCCATGGGCAGGTCTGGAGTTACAATGGACCTTCAGAGTTGTCTCAATTAAAGCAAGGGGCTGCAACTCTTTCACCTACTCCTTAGTGAGCCATTGGATGCAACTGCTTCTAGGGAGAGGGCATAAACTTGGGCAGGTTTCTTTGACTTCCAATGCTTGTAATAACTGTGAGTTATTAGCAACCAAATACTTCTGGAAGTTGGGCGGAAGAGAAAACATCAACTCTGCAGGGGGGACGGGGCATGTGTGCAGAACACCACAGCATCCACTGTATTCCACCCATGTGCTCTGATCCATATGCTTATGGATCCATATGCTTATGGATCAGTAAGTTTGCCTCATATGAGGCTGCTCCAAGATACTTTTTCTGGGGAATCTTAGAAGGTAGTAGGATAAACAATTGCCCCAACTGTCCAGGTTACTCACTGTCATCTCTGAACTATCTAGATTCTCTTCATTTTCATGACCTCTGCTTGGTCTCAGCCTGTAGTTGCTGCATTTGTCCATTTACTGTCAATATCAGACAGATTTTAAAGAGATGCCCCAGTGGATCATCTACTGTCAAATATATTTTTCTTTGCTCCTTTCCATAACAGCAGTCTTACCTCCTTCTGATGATGGAGGCCAGTTGTCCTGGCCAGGATGATGGCTCCTTTCCATGCCTGCGAGTCTCTTGGCACAAGAGACATGCTGTCTCCAGACCTAAAAAGGTCCACCAGGATGTAGTAGACAGACTATAGGATGGTCCCCAATGACACCTGCCTACTGACATTTACTCCCTCATGTGCTCTTCTCTCCTAGAGGAGACCATCTCCTTTTAGAGTAGGTCTAGAGTTTGGTCTAGACCTGGTGGCTGCTTCTAATGAATAGAAAATGGCAGATGAGATGGGATAGCACTTCCAAGACTAGGGTACAAAAGACTGGCTCTGTCTTGAAGGACTCTCTCCCTCCTTCTCCACCCTCTTCCTGTAAGATTCTGTCCACCAACTGCTGTGTTGTTTCGATACTCAGGACACATGGGGAGGTAGCAGGTCTTCCAGGAACCGCAGCAATGAGCTTGGAAATGAATCTTCTAAAGCCTGTAAAAGCCATAAGAGCAAGCTTGGAAGCTACTGCTCCAGTCTTAGCTGAACCTTGAGATGACTGCAGCCCTGACCAAGACTTTGACTACAGCCTCATGAGTATCTCAGGCTTCCTTCCCATCAGGTCCCTGACCTTGGATTAGCAGATCTGCTGGAGTAGAGAATTCAATCTTCTCTGGAGTCCTGTTCCTCTTATAATTAAGTTCTGGGGCTGATCCTTAGTTTTCTCTGCCTTTTTGTTTAGGAGATGAGAATCTCTTTATATGCTGTCAAAGATACCCTCAAGCAGTACACTTAGCCTTCTATCGGTGATTAATCATTCTGGGCCTTTTCTTGTCTTCCGCCAATGAATCAATCCTTTTGCCATCTCCCAGTCACAGCCTTTCATTCTAGTCTTCACAAACCGTACTTACTAGAACCTCTCAAATACTTCACCTCCATGCATTAACCTGAGTCCCATCTCAGTTCACCATCAGAGAAAGTTTTAGCACTTGCACCCCCAAAACATGTCAGAGGGACTCAGTGTTCCACCCACCACTAGTTAAGGGTTCCCTAATGCCAGCCAGACAGCCAGTGATACTGCTCCAAAAGTCCATTTCTGAGGCCGCTGTCTTAGACCAACCAACTGTTGTAGGTCAGGTTTCCTGGGAAACAGACCCTGAAGCTGAGAGTGGCATGTAGCTGTTCTTTGGGGAGTGGTTTTGGGAACAACACCTGTGAAGGGAAGGAAAAGAAGCCGGATTGGGAAGACAGAGGAGTGGAGCTCTGATGTGGTCACAACAGGGGTCTCAGTAGATTTTATGGGGAGATCAGAAGCTGAGATGACCCTTTAGAATGGCCTGAGGCCTGGAGAGCAGGTGTAGGACCTGCTACTTACCCATTACTGGATGTAGACTGCCCGGAGGAGGCATAATCTCGGGCAGTGCAGCTTCCTTTGGTTGATGGCAATTGCTGGAAGGGACGCAGTGTGAGCAGTCAGCAGCCAACACTTCTCAGTCTGGAACGGTTGGGGGTCATCGTGGCACACCAGCACATCCACCCCAGGGGTGCTAGTACTACCCTCCCCCTTTTACAGAGGAGTAAAACGGAGGCGCAGAGAAGTAAGTAGCTTGCCCAGCCAGGAAGTAACAGAGCCAGAGCCCATACTCTTAACCATCATGCTCTAATGCTTCTCTAGAAGGAGGAGGAGGGAATCCTTTCCCCATTCCTGGGATCATGGCCAAGTCAAGGAACGAGTTAGAAATGCAAAGTCGGCTTGTGATTTTCCCCAATCTCCATTTTGGTGCCCTTCTCTCACTTCTGAGAGTCTCTTTCCCAGATCTGGAAGACACGAGGAGAGCATTCCAGGCTTGGGAGCGGAGGAAATGTTGTTGTGTGGGTGGGTGTAAATATGACCATTGTGGGGGCAATGCATTGACTGATTTGGCTGCAAAAAAAAAAAAAAAAGTTTGTAAAGACAAGTAGAGAGATAAAGTGGCAGGGCGCGGCTAAGGTCAACTCCAGAGGTCAAACTAGCACTCCAAGGATGAACCAGCAGAAACAGAAACCTGCCACGGGGAAATCTGCTAGTAGACTGTTGCAACAGTCCAAGAGGATAGATGAAGCAGAGATAGTGGGGATGCAAAAAAAGAACGATGGCATACCTGCGCCTTGTGAAGGCAGGGCCTCATGAGTTCACACACATAAAGGTTATCATCTCAGAAGATTTCAGCAAGGACGACAGGCCTTCAAGTGTGCTAAGCAAAGGATCTAAGAGCAAAGCTTCATAAAAATGAAATTTCTCAAAGGCTTTCCATTGAAAAGACCCCTGAAACTCCTTTCCCACCATGGAAGTCCACACACCCACAGGACAGCTAAGACCAGGAGTGCCGGAGGGCGTGTGGGCACACCAGCGTGTATTTGTCAATCCAGGTCAGGATTTTATTTAACAACAGTGATGCAGGGCTTGCTGTGCGCTGGGCACTCCTCTCCTTGTAATTATCTACTCAATCACTTATTGTCATATTGAGGTAGGAGCTGTAACTAGCTCCATTTTATAGAGCAGAAAACTGAGGCACAGAGAATTTGAGAAATTTGCCCTGGTCTACCCGGTAAGTGGAGAAATCAGGATTTGGAGCCTGCACGTCCCATGCTAATAACCGCTGCACTGTGCTCATAACATTTTGTGATGAACCAGATAAAAATTTAAATGTGACCAAAAAGATAATCACCAATGTTTTGATATGTCTAACTATACTTTAAAAATCCCCAGGATTTCTCCTTTTTATTTTAAAGCCATCTGCTTCCCCACTTTTACCCCCGACCTCATTTTACCTTTTTCCTTGAATCTTCCATTCATAAATACCTTTTGGGAAGCCACACCCATTACTGTGCCTCAGGTTAGATAGATCATAAGCCAGGACAGCCTGAAATACTCTCATACATCAGCAGTGACCGGAGATGGTGTAGCCTCCTTAGCTTAGTTACAATTGTCATTTATTCTTTAAGTGCCTCATTCATTCATAAAGAATCAACTGCCCAGTACCTAGTCTGGTCAGGTAGGGGCTGCAGGTCAGAACTATGGAGGTGAATAAGGCCTGGCCCCTGCCCTTGAGGGGTTTGAAGTCTTCTACTGCTTTCTTTTTTTTTTTTTAAAGATTTATTTATTTATTTACACAAGCACTGGGTACAGTCAGAAGCGTGGGAGGGTGAGAGAATTCACCAGAGCCAGAGCGGGGAGCAGAGCAGGCAGAAGGACCAAAGTACAGTACTGAGGGGAGCAGCGGGTGGCAGGAGAGGCCTGCGCGCCATGTGGAACCCTCCTCCAGTGGCCGGGAGCAGCCTGGGATTGAACTGGTGCTGCAGAGGCTGCAGGCAGCTTCGCAACCCAGCGCTCAACCGCTGCGCCACCGGGGAGGCCCTTCTACTGCTTTCTTGAGGCTCCCCAACCCAGAACTCTAGGAGCAACCAACATCTGGGGATGCAGAAGAAGACCCTGTGGCTGTCGGAAGGAGTTAGGGGTGGGGGCTTGCTGGATGGATATAAGGAGACTGGAGCAGTTACTCCAGAAGGGTGAATAATGCTGCTGATTTAACACCTTATCTTGATATCTTTCTTTTCAACCTCACCCTCAAATGCTTATCAACTAAGCATTGGAAGAAGCTCAGGAGGCCCTATTTTACTGATATTTTGATATACCGATGAAAGAGTTAGGCAGCTCCATGTGCGTAGACTTCTCTGTCCTTCAATTTCATCAACTTCATTTCTATCTTTAAAAATGTCTGATAGATAAAGGTACATATAGGTATATATCAAAGTATAAAGTATAATAATAAAATGAACATTTATAAACTGCCCAACTTAATAACATCTCCAATTCTGTCAGCTAACTATAAACTCCTCCCGAATCCCAACCCTTGCTTACTCCCCAGAGAGACTGACTGTCTTGAATTTTATGTTGATCGTACCCTTATTGTTTAGGATAGTTTCATTACATGTGCCCCTAAACTCTGTAGTATTTAGCCTTGTTTTTTTTTTCAGCTTTTTAAAAATGGTTTTGTTCAGTATAGAGTCAACTGTGATTTGCTCTGTCCACTCCACATGGTATTTCTAAGATTCATCCAAATTGCTCTATGTTGCTATAGTTCACTTTCACAGCTGTTTATTAATTCATTCAATAAACATTGATTGGACCCCTGTAATATTCTATTAGGTGAATATATCATAATTTACTTGTTTAGCTTCCTATTGATGGATGTTGGGTTGTTTTCCTTTTCTTTTTTTGGCTTTATGAATAATGCTATTGAGAATATGCTTTTACTTGACTCCTGACACACACATGCAGTAATTTCTCGAGAACACTGACTTTTCAACTGGGATTCATAGTCTTTAGTGGACTGTGAAATCAATAAGAGATTCAACCAGGAGTTCTTAAAAAAAAGGAAGCAGAGTAATAACTACCTAGTGCATTTCATGTAGAAATGGTTAAGTATTACTTTGTGAAACTTTCATTTCAGTCATGATCATGTGTCCTGGGCTGTGATGTGAAGAGTTTTTCTTACTGTGGGTTTTAGAGACGTTTGAAAGCCCTTGTTCCTGCATGTGCTTCTTGAACTCTCTGTGGGTGAATTTAAAAAATTTTCCAATCTGTCACAGACTGATACTTTTTGTAAAATATCATAAACATGAATTACTTGGAAAATGACATTTTAAAAAATCCAAGAGACATCCCAAATAAAAAACTTCAATTCTGGGCCTCCCCGGTGGCACAGCGGTTGAGCATTGGGCTGCGAAGCTGCCCACAGGCTCTGCAGCGCCAACGGTTCGATCCCCGGCCACCAGAGGAGGGGCCCACATGGCGCGCAGACCTCTCCTGCCGCCCGCTGCTCCCCTCAGCAGTGTACTTCGGTCCTTCTGCCTGCTCTGCTCCCTGCTCTGACTCTGGTGAATTCTCCCACCCTCTCACACTTCTGACTGTACCCAGTGCTTGTATAAATAAATAAATAAATAAAATCTTTAAAAAAAACAAAAAACTTCAATTCTGAACTACTATATTCAACCGACATAAATTATATTTCAATAAACATAGTATGGTAATTACTGACAATAAACAACAGGTAGAAGTAACCCAAGTGTTCGTGGATGAACAAATGGATAAACAAAATGTGGTCTGTATGCTCAATGGAATATTATTTAGCCGTGAAAAGGGAATTCTGACACATGCTACAACATGGATGAACCTCAAAGGCATTATGCTAAGTGAAATAAACCAGTCACAAGAGGACAAATTCTATGATTCCACTCATATTAGGTACCTAGAGTAGTCAAATTTGCAGATACAAAAAGTAGAATGGTTGCCAGGAGCTGAGGGGGCTGGGGCAATAGTTATTTAATGGAAATGGTGTTTCAGTTTGGGAAGATGAAAAATGTTGTAGTGTGGAATGATGGTGACAATTACACAACAATATGAATGTCCTTAATGCCACTGAACTATATGGTTAAAATGGTCATTTTTTAATGTTATATATCCTTTAGACCATGATAAAAAATGGTCTAAAAAATAATAACTATAGGGTGGCACTATCGAATTGCTGTGAAATTTTCTAAATGCTTGCTTTAAATTGTTGTACTTACACATGGTGGCTTGTAGCAGGTCATTTAGATACAAAGCATTGCAGCTGGCACCTGTCTGTGGACCACACTTTGAGGGGTATTACTCCAGGGTGTAAACGTAAGGACAGATAAGCTGATATTCAGGCTAGGCACATGTGCACCTAATCCCAAATTGTTTTCTAAAGAGGGAAACAATTTACACTCCCACCAGCAGTTTCCTGTGTTCTTCATCCTTGCCAAAATTTAGTATCGCCAGAATCCTTAATGTTTGCCAATCTGGTGGGTGTAAAATAGTATCTCGTTTTGGTCTGAATTTGCATTTTCCTGATGATTAAATAAATCAAGCATCTTTTTATGTGTTTATTGACCAGTGATTTTTTTCTTTTCTTCTTTGAAATGCCTGTTTGAGCCTTCTTTTGCTCACTTTTCAACTGGGTTGTTGGTGTTTTTATTATTGATCGGTAGGAATGTGTTTAGTCGACAAATATTTATTGAGCACCTGTTAGTACCAGGCGCTCTTCTATATGCTTTGTTCACAGCAGTGAACAAAATAGACTACAATTCCTGGTCTCATTTTAGAGTTCCTAGTCTACTGGGGGAGGAGGGGGAAACAGGCAATTGAATTATTTAGTTCCATATATAGTATTTATGGTAATGATAAGTGTTGTGGCTAAAAATGAGGCAGGAAAGGGCAATAGGCAGGGCAAGGAGTGGTGGTGAGCTTGCAATTTTTAAAACAGTGGTCAGAGAAGGTTTTTATTAAAAAATGACATTTGAGACTAGGTTCTGAAAGAGACAAGGAAATGAGCATGCAGACAGTTGTAGGAAAAGTTTCTTGTATAGTCATCTGTCAGTTATGTGCATTCCAGAGAATTCCTCTCCCACTTTGTGCTTGCCTTCTCACTTTCTTTAAGATGTATTTTGATGAAAGAAGTTCTTATTTTTATTACAGCTGAATATATTAGCACATTTTATACCTTTTAGAAGAAATCCTCTCTCCTGATAGCATAAAGAGGTTCTATATTTTCATCTAAAAATTTTAAAGTATTGCATTTTGCTTTTAATTCACACAGAAACTGACTTTTGGATAGGGTGTGAGATAGGGATCCATCTTTTCTCAGCCCCCTGTAATAACGAATTCTGGGCACCATTTATTGGATAATCTATCCTTTCTCTGGTGATCTGCTGGGCCATCGCTGTCATAAAGCAGATTTCCATATATTTGTATGGAAATTCTATTCAATTCCATTGGCCAATTTGTCCCTGTATCTACTCTATTATTTAATATGCCATTATATTATATATTATTTAATATACTTGGTTATATATACATATTTATATATAATCATATAAATGATTATATATAAACTATATATATATATAAATATATATAAAGTTATTCCACCTTGGTTTTTCTTTGCAGGAATATCTTGGTTACTCTTATCTTGGTTACTCTTAGGATTCTAAACTATCCTTCCATATAAATTTTTTTTAAAGATTTATATTTACTTTTATACAAGAGCTGGGGTTCAGGCCAGAGGTGCAGGAGGGTGAGAGGATTCACCAGAGACAGAGCAGGGAGCAAAACAGGCAGACAGACCAAAGACACTGCTGAGGCGAGCAGCGGCCACGACAGGAGAGGTCTGCCACGCCATGTGGGAATCTCCCTGGCCGGCCTGCAATCGAACCTGCGCTGCAGAGGCTGCGGACAGCTTCACAGCACTGCGCTCAACCTGCTGCGCCACCAGGGAGGCCCTCCTTCCATATGAATTTTTAAATTAACTTTTCAAGTTACTTGAAAATTCCTGTTGAAATAGAGACTTGAGTTGAGATGACTATAGATAAATATGAAGAGAATTGACATTATTTTCATATTTTGACACTTTATCCACACATATGCTAATATTTTCACTTAAGTCTTATGTAATGTCTTTCCAAAAATCTATTTTTTATAAGTCTTTCATAGCTGATAGCATGTTTATTACTAAGAACTTCAATTTTTATCACTAATGTCTGTTGTTTAATTTTTGTTGGTATTTTTAAATTGTGTCTTTCAAAACTGGGCTTTCTGTTTATTGGAGGAGTATAGAAATGTTATTTAAATTATCCACCAATCTTGTTAAGCTTTTATTTTCTTTTATTTTATATATTTTTACATCATTTTTCATTTTTGCACAATGTATGCATTTTCATCTTGGTTATATTCCCCATACAATTCCCACCCGCCTTATTTTGACCCTAATTCCTCCTCCCTTCTCCCCACAGTGGGCTTTCTGTTTATTGGAGGAGTATAGAAATGCAATTTAAATTATCCACCAATCTTGCTAAGCTTTAAAAATTAATTCCAGCAATTTATCCACAATATATTTTGTGTTTTCTAAGTAAACAATTCTTTTATCTATAATGATGTCAGTCTTGTTTCATCCTTTCTCAAACTTCTACATTTTATTTCTTTTCTTATTGCACTGGATATAACATCAAGTCCAATGCTGAATAGGTTGATGTGGACATTTTTGTCTTGTTCCTGACTTTAAAATGGATGTTTCTAGTATTTCACTTTGAAGAATGATATTTGCTGTAATTTCATAATAAAAACTCTATCAGATGGAAAGTTTCTTTATGAATTGGTGGTAAATTTTAGTAAATGCCATATTCAACAATTATTTGGATAATCAAATTTGTTATTATCTTGATAAAGAGTTTCTCCTTTGCCTTTTAATATGGTGGATTATATTAATAGTTTTCCTAATGTTAAATCACTCCTATATTCTTAGGACAACCCAATTGGAGCATGAAGTGGCATCTTTTTTATACATTGCTGAACTCAATTGCTATAAGTTTTGTATCCATGAGAATGGATGAGACTGGCCTCTAATTTTCTCAGTCAATTTCTTTACCTTCCTTCAAGAGACGTGTCACTATGGCGAAGCACAGATTATCTCCAATTTAGAAGACTGTTTTTGCCACCAAATGGCCTTTCCATTCTGCCTTTACCTCCTAAATTCGCGTCGCTAAAGCCTGCATACCAGCCGCCATAGATGCCAAACACAGCCCCTGCAGCTAATAGTCAGACTAAGAAGCTGAGCGCCTGGGGTCTCACTGACAGTCACTGCACATTCCTTTTCTCTCACTCTAAACTCACTTTGTCAAAGCAGCTCTTCTTGATTACCAGCCTGTGATCTACCTGTGGGCAACCCCAGCTTTACATCTCTCTATCCCCAGGGTCTAACATAAAGCCTGCGCAGAATAGTTACTCATACATTTCATGGAACAGAGTTTATCTAATGCAATTTTTATTTTATTAATTTGAAAACCTTTTATTGAAATAACAGTGATTTAAACATTGTGTAGTTTTCAGGTGTGTAGCGTTATAGATGAACACCTCTATGTCCAGCATCTGTAAGTTCATCACTGAAGGTCTAATTTCTATCTTTCACCATATAATTGAGCCCATAGCCCAAATTACCCACCCTATCCCTCCTTTCCATCCGATAACCACTGTTTTATTCTTATAGTAAAAGAGTTTGTTTTTGTTTTGTTTTGCCTGCTCATTAGTTTTGTTTGTTGGTCTTTCACATAGGAGTGAAATTGTATGGTGTTTGTTTTTCTCTGTCTGACTTACCTCACTTAGCATAATCCCCTCCAGTTCCATCCATGTTGTTGCAATGGCAGGATTTCATCTTTTTAAAAAACATATAGCTGTGGGCCTCCTTGGTGGCGCAGGCAGTTGAGTGCTGCACTGTGAGGCTGTCCACGGCCTCTGCAGCGTGGGTTCGATCCCCGCCAGCCGGCGAGAATCCCACATGGCGTGGCAGACCTCTCATGTCTCGCCCGCTGCTCCCCTCAGCAGTGTATTTTGTCAGTCTGCCTGTTCTTCTCCCTGCTCTGTCTCTGGTGAATCCTCTCACCCTCCCGCACATCTAGCCTGTACCCAGTCCTTGTATAAATAAATAAATCTTAAAAAAAATATATAGCTGAATAGTATTCCATTGTGTATATGTACCACATCTTTAGCTGGTCAACTGATAATGGGCACTAAGGTGGTTCCTACTCATGGCTATTGTGAATAACGCTGTAATGAACATGGAGGAGTCTATTTTGCTTTGAATTCGTGTTTTTGTATTCTTCTGGTTGACACCCTGAGGCTACCCAATCCAAGTCTGAGCACTTCTTGGCTCAGTTGATGCTGATTTTTAAAATTGTTTCTTCAAAATGGTCTCGAGTTCTTTTTTTGCGTGCTTGACATACATCTGCTCTATCACACGAGACAGATAGTGATCGTCCTGCTGAGAATTGTGTCTACTGAGGAGTTTCTCTTGACTTTCAGTGTCAGAAGAAACCATAGTCATCAGCTCATAGTCCCTTTGGAGACTTGTGCTGCTGAGTTTTCATCCATACCCCTCCGCCCACAGTGAACACTCTAGGTGGTCCCTGCTCCTTCGTTTGCCACACCTTTGCTCTTGCTGCGGCCTTCTCCAGGCAAGCCCTGGCTCCAGCCCCTCTCTCAGCCATGAACCCCTCTCTTTCCTACCTTGTCCTCAAACTTCAAATCCTTGGCAAAGCCTCTTTCTTCCTTCCCTTTTCGCCCCTCAAAGTCAGTCTAAACCCTCTGTGCTCTACAGGTGTCATATACATTTCTTTCTAAAAGAAAAAAAGGACAACCTTTTTTAAACCCTGAAATACTTCACTGCATATTTCCTAAGACTAGAACATTCCCGTACAGAGCTATAGTACAGTTGTCAAAATCAGGATGTTTAACATGGAAACAAATACATTTTCTAATCCACAATTCATTGAAAGATCTTCATGCATCATCCCTTTCTTTTACATAATTGTAACAATTGTCATGTTGTTGTATTGATAACTTTTCATGCATTGCTGCTTTCTGTGCTCACATGTACATGATAATCCTGAGTCTGGGTTTATATCTTCTATTCCTAGTTCCAGTAAGGTGTCTTGTAAGTTTTGTCATGTGTGTGTGTGTGTGTCTGTGATTTTGTGTGTTTAATTAGTTAACGAAGCTCTATGACTTGTCTTGGGTTCCACTAATCTTGCTTGCACTGCCTTCCCCTCCTCACAGATTATGCACCCTAGTCGGTGGATCCATGCTCTCTTACCCCTCTCTCTACCCTTACTCTAACCTCACTTCTGAGTATTCATTTATGCTAATTAGTAAATGACCTCTGGTGGCTTGCTATGTCCTTCCCAGGGGTAGATACAGAGGAATAGGGGAAAAAGAAAAAAAAAAGAATACTACACTATACCCTTTCTGCCCATAAGGTTCCATTTCTAGTGTCTACCTTCTTGTTTCTCCCCCAAAGGCCAGCACTGGGCCCTGCCCCCACTCTATGCTTGATGACTATTGGTTTGGTGAATGAATGCAAGCATGGCGAGGTGCAGGCATGGCAAGGTGGCCCCTGAAATGAAGATCCAGGGGTTCATCCACTCTCTGGCAGGACCTCTTGCCCCACATAGTCAATGGTTGCCCGCAATGTTCCAAACCAAGGGTACTGTGTCCCTTCCCTTTATTTAAAGCAAACAGCCCACTGAGAAGCATGTCAGACTCCAAACTTGGACTGCCTATTTTATGAAGCAAAAAGAAAAATCACTAAGAGACGGAGGAGAGCAATTGAAAAAGAACTGAAACACACCTCACGGGGATTGTCACTATTTCAAAATATTTGACTTCTTAGCTGGTGTCATTTATCCCTTAAATACCTGTAGCTCTATGGGGAGAAAATTCCATGACATTTGTAGACTGATTCCCTGCCCTCAATAAGCTTCTAGTTTGTGCCATGCACTTGGCTTGCTTGCTGGGACCTCCCCTATCTGCTGAGCTTTCTGCTCTTCCCTATTCTTCTGTTGATTTCATTGCCCTGTCAAGACAAACCTTTGCCGGGCACCAGGCACCAATCGTATGCATAACAATGTATGAAACTTGGAATGAGGTCCCCCAGGGCTTATAACACAAGCTCCACTAGGTTTTTTTTTTTATGTTTTTCTATCTCTCTGTTGCTTTTGTTCCCCACCTTGGGTGTGTGGTGCAGAAGGGGCTTCCATTCACCCACCTCCTTCAAACCCCTTTCTAAATCCTAGGCCCTTCCTAAACCCACTGTTGAACCTTTGACCTCTCTTCCCACCTGTCCCCTTTTCCTGCAGGAGGCAGGTCAGGATAGGAGCCCATTCTGCACAGGTTGGGCCAAATGGTTTGCTCCCAGTTGAAAGCGGACAGAAACCCGCCTTTCCCAGCCTCTTCTGCGCCACAGGGCCCAGGGCACTCCTGAGGCATTTCCAGGGGTTTCTAAAACACCAGGCACAGGCAGAAGAGGACTCCAGGGGGGCTGAAAGGCCAAAAACCCTGCCAAATCCCCCCTTCCTCCACCTGCAGTGCTGGGGAAGCCCTCGCGTGCCGGGAGTTAATCCTGTGACAGCTGGTTTTGGAAAATAAGCTTGGGTCACCCGATCCCCCGCGGGGCTTCAGGGAGAGGTTGTGAGGGGCTGCTGTGTCCCCAAGATCCTTCTGCCGTGGGACCGGCTTCTGGGGGATAATTAGTGCTCCTCCGCCGCGGCCCTGAATCAAACCCAGCCGGGCTTGTGTTATGACACCTTGTGATATTTGTTGACACGGTTTTCCGCCTCGAATTGCCATCCTGTCTTCCTGGGGGGAAGGGGAGGCGGAGAGAGAGGTGTGGAAGCAGCGAGAGGAGGCGGGGAAAAGACGCAGGTCACGTCTCGCTCTCGTGGGCCCAGAGCCGGGCTGCTCCCTTTTCTGACGTGGGATGCAACTGGGGGTGGGATGCAACCCCACCCCCAGGGGTTCTGGCCGCTGCTCCCCGGGAAGTGATTTTTCACCGTGAGTCCGCTTGTCCCTGACTTTCAGCTTTGAGCACTCTCTTAATTCCAGCCATTGTTTCACTTTTAAATGCACATTAATAGCCCATCTTTCTCCTTGATTCCTTTCACCTTGCTGGTGTTTGTAGATGGAGTGATCGTCCTTGATTTATGAGTTAGCCAAGCTGTGCGTAATTATTTCTTCATCTTTACTCATGGAGCCTTCCCTCCCTTAATCACTCTTGTTTTTCCCTAAACTGTCACTTTCTCTACATTTGTCTGGTAATGAGGCAGCCTCTGCTGTGTCCAGTTCCTGTCCTGGGGACAGAGAGCCTCAGAGGGTAGTTAATGTGTTCGGGACCCGCCCCTGCCCCGTCGCATTGTGAATCAGCTTGTCCCTGGTCGTTCGCCCCTTAACACTTTCATAATTTCAGCCATCGTGTTTATTGAAAGTGCATCCACCATGGAATAGCGTGGTGTTCTCTCTCTCTCTCTCTCTCTCTCTCTCTCTCTCTCTCTCTCTCTCTCTCTCTCTCTCTCTCTCTCTGATAGAAGGGTTTCTTTTTATGCTTATTGAGATTAAATTGATTTACAACACTGTATGTTTTAGAGGTATAGGATCACACCTCTACAGATGTAGGTTACCACCCCACCCCCATGCCACCCCCAATGCCCGGATAATCCTCCACCACTGAACCTCCCACTCTTTGCTTCCCCTTCTCCCCAGCACTCCTGGTAGCCAAGGGTGGGCAGATTTCAGGGGTTTGTTTTGGTTTTGGTTTTGTCTGTTCCTTTGCTTGGATTTTTATGGAAGGGTTGGTTGTTCTTTCTCTATCATTTCGCGGTGGCTTCTGAGTTAGAATACACTTATTTCAATTTTAGATACTTTTTCTGAATCTCCCATGTGTGTAGGGATTCAGGACTAGGTATTGTAGGGTAGAGAAGGGGGCTCTGGGTAACAGCCTGGGTTCAGAGCCCAGCCTTTCTCTTCGGCCTTTCCGACTGAAGGGCCTTGGGCAAGTCGCTGAGCCTCTAGATGTCCTCTTGCCCCCTGTGTGTCCTGGAGAGGATGAGCAGAGGGGGAGCAAATAGCCAGTTCATAGACATTTCTTCCAGCTTCTGCACTTGGCTCCTTTTCTAGGTGATTCGCAGACCTTTTGGCGTTTGCAAACTAGGAAAATCACAAACTCCACTTTGATGAGTTCAAATCTGCCAACTTTTCATTTTGCCAAGTAAGAAGAGCACATAAAACCAAACCAAACATTATTGACCTCCATTTTTATTTTCACTCAATTTCATTAAGGAATATTTGAAAACCAAAAATTAGGAGTGTGTCATTTTAGAGTTAAAAATGGAATACGTTTACTTTTAGAGAAGCCTCTCCAGATAGTCCTTATTTATCTTATCTCACTAGGGATGGGTGAAAATTTGCTTCACAGATCAGCATTTGGGAACTGTAGGCTCATTGACAACTCAGATGGGCTTTCCGATTAGCCTTTCCTCTGTAGACACCTCGCCCCCAGGTGGGGAGGGGAGGCCAGGAGCATGAAGAGCTGTGCATTTTTCAGTGTTAAGTTTAAAGAACAGCTGAGGTGTGATCACTGAGTCCTGGGACCTTGGGCTGATTAGAGATGAGAGCAGGGGTGAGAAGTCAGTGTGCACCATATAAAGTATGTGAAGAGAGCAGAGGCAGAGCAGGTCTCAGGCTGAGTTCACAAATAATGGCTGTATTCGCATTTTGACTTTTTGAAAAAAGACAACAGGCAAACAGGCCTCATCTGTAACCCAAGTGTGTCCAGATTCATGTTGATTTCACTTGGACCCTGATGAGAGTCACTAGTGGTTCTGCAGACATCCCCACCCACAAATCTACTTTGGGGCTGAAACAGTCCCTATCTCATCAAATTAGAGCAGTGAATTGTTTTTGAGAAGTTAAAGCTGCTCAGTGGGCTTTGCTAAGGTGAGTGTGGAAAAAATTGTTCCATGTTAGAAGAAAATGTACACACAGGTACACACTCCAGCTGGGGGTTCTTTTAAAGTTGGGTATGGGGTAAGGTATATATAGGTTGCTACCCTAGACCCGGGTAGAGGTTAGCCAGGTGGGAAATCTGGGGAGACAAACTTTGAACTGCAGTGATAGGTCTGATGTCTGGGAGCAAGCACAGTCAGCCTGCTTGTCTCTGTCCACCTGGGGGCACACTGCCTGCGCTGCTGCACCCAGGGCCCGGGGCTGTTCCTGAACCCCAAGCACTGCTGACTTTGCAGAATAAAACTTACAGCCACTCACCATGTGCTGGGTACTCTGCGAAGCACCTCACTGTTATTGTCCTGTTTAATCCTCATATAACTCTTTGAGCTAAGCACATTAGAAGGCCCGTTTTACAGATGAGGAAACTGGGGCTTACAGAACTTTAGGCAAAATTGTCCAAAGTTGTACCAGAGCTCTGTGGGAACTGGGCTGTCGCTGCTGGTGGTGCCAGGACCAGCCAGGTTGGCACTCACCCTTAGTAAGGTAATTTCAGGGCAGCCAATGATTATAAATTGCCTTGATGTAAACATCTGCCCACTGGCCCGGGCAGTGAGGCACACCACTTTTTGGGAGGGTATTCTTTTATTTTTTCTAATTTTATATATATTTTATATCATTCTTGTACAATGTATGCCTTCTCCTCTCAGGGGTAGTCCCCGTGAAATTCCCACCATCGATTCACCTGTGTCCATCACCATAGACCCTTGTGCTCTTCCCACCCCTGTCCTGATCCCTCTCCCTCCTCCTCCCCTGCAGAACGTCTCTGATTTACAGTTTAAGCACCCCACTTTTTGCCAAATTCCATCAGGGAATGTTCCGTGTGGGTCTCATTTAACCTGTTATAGTCCTCTCCCACACCCCAGCAAACAGACATGTCACAAGGCACCCCCAGTCTCAGGGCTGCTGGATACAGCAGACCCACCCATTGTATCTGCAACCCGCATTCTCTCCAAGCCCAGACCCTGTGCTGGGCTGATTCAGCCTGGGGGGTCCCTTCTCCCCTCCAGCAGTGAGTTGAGGATGTAGAGGGGCATAAATCAAAATCAGAATTAGAATCTCTAGTGGGAGGGGAGAGAGGATGGAAAGGGCCCTACTTTCTTCCCTGAAAACACCTGCCTCTGGGAAGTGCTTTTCTCCCTGAACACTTTCTCCCTGGGGTTGTTTTTCTGCAATCTGGATCCAGTTTTGTTGTTCTCTTTTAATCAACTTTCTTAAGGTCTCATCGACATACAATAAGACAGACCCATTTTAAGTACAAAGCTTGAAGAGTTGACAAATGTATAAATCCATGAAATCACTAACGACATTCAAGATATAGAACTTTTTTGTCAGCCCAGAAAAGGTCCCTTGAGCCCCTTTGCGGCTGGTCTCTCCCACTGTCTCACCCCACCATAGGCAGTGGTTAATTTTCTACCCCTATAGATTAGTTTTACCTGTTCTAGAATTTCATATAAACAAAATCCTTGAATGCACTCTTGGAGTGTGGCTTCTTTCACTCAGCATATTTTTGAAATGCTTCTCTATATTAATAGTTCATTTCTTTTCATTGCTGAGCAGTATTTCATTGTCGGAATAGACCACAATTCACCTGTTAATGGGCATTTGGATTGTTCTAGTTTGGGGCTATTATAAATAAAACTGCTGTGAACACTCAATACTAGGGTTTTGGTGAACATGCTTTTATTTCTCTAGAATTGTCAGTCCCAGGTGGAAAGTGTATATTGAATTTTATAGAAAGATCCTAAGTGTTTTCTAAGGCTGATAAGACTCGGGGAATTTTGGTCTAAATCCTTTCACTAGTCTTGTCTAAGTTCTAGCTTCTGCCCTTTTAAAACTCATATGAGGGCCTCCCTGGTGGTGCAGCGGTTGAGCACTGGGCTGCGAAGCTGCCCGCAGACTCTGCAGCGCTGCCAGTTCGATCCCCGGCCTCCGGCAAGGGTCCCACATGGCGCTACAGACCTCTCCTGCCGTGCCTGCTGCTCCCCTCAGCAGTGTGTTTTGGTCCATCTGCCTGTTCTGTTCCCCGCTCTGGCTCTGGTGAATTCTCTCACCCTCCTGTGATTCTGACTGTACCCAGTGCTTGTATAAATAAATAAATAAATAATCTTAAAATAAATAAATAAAACTCATATGAAATCATCAAATAATTAAACCCATTTATATTTTCTCAAGGATATTCCCTCTACTGTTTTTGGAAATAATGGGGGGATGCTCCAAGTATCAAAACTAGTAGACTGCTAATTCTGGGACTAGGACTGGAAATACACAAGGAAAGCCTATAACATCTTGTAGTGCCAGAAAGCAAGGAAGTACTCAAAGCACACAAACACAAGACTGAACAATCATGGGCCTGTGTCAAAGAGACACAGAAGCCACAGAAAGTGCTCCCAATGGCTCAAAGTGGAACAACTTGAAGAACAAAGTAGTATTGAATGAAAACGCAAAGTATAAAATACATATCCATGAGTCCACACTGATGTGTGTTTGAAGAAATAAATAAATGGAGAAGAGACAAATCTCCCACACAGAAGAATTTCAAAAATGTAGATAGATACTCTACCCTCCAGGAGGAGGAACATAACCCCCCACTGCAGAAGTGTGGGTTTCATATAATGAATGACTTCCAAAGACTACAGCATGGAAAAGGGGCAGAGGATTAACTTTACAATGGAGAAAATGACAAGTACTCTCCCCAGTCAGGGGCTCAAGGTCAACATCAATAGTGATAAGTCATGTTGATAGTAGGTACCCTTGATATGATGGGATAAAAAGGCAGTTTACACCTGTGGTTTTCCACCCTCCAAACATATAACCGCAGTCTAATCATAAGAAGAGCATCAGACAAGTTACATTTGAGAGGCATTCTACAAAATATCAGACTGGTGCTCCTCAAAGCTGCAAAGGTCATCAAGATCAAGGAAGGTCTGAGAAGCTATCTGTCAAGAGGTCCCAAACGTGGAAATGATGGCTAAGTGTGATGAGGTGTCCTGGATGGAATCTTGAACAGAAAAAGGACATTGGGTAAAAGGCAAAGAAATGAGAATAAAATATCAACCTTAGTGAATAATGATGTACCAATATAAGTTCATTAGTTATAACAAATGTGCCATCTCAATGTAAGATGTTAGTAAGAAGGAAGGGTCTCCCTGGTGGCACAGGGGTTAAGTCTCAGTGCTCTCAAGCTATCACGCTATTGCCAGTCACTGCAGTATGAGTTCTATCCCTGGCCAGGGGACTGACTCACATGGTGCAGCAGACCTCGCCTGTCTGGCCTGCTGCTCCCCTCAGCAGTGTATTTCAGTACATCTGCCTGTTCTGCTCCCCACTCTGGTGAATCCTCTCACACCCTGCACCTCTGGCCTAGACCCCAATTCTTTTATGTATAAATAAATAAAAATAAATAAATCTTTAAAAAGAAATTAATCTTTAAAAATATATAAATAGGGCCTCCCTGGTGGCGCAGCGGTTGAGCGCTGGGTTGCAAAGCTGCCCGCAGCCTCTGCGGTGCCGGTTCGATACCCGGCTACTCCCCGGCCACCACAGGAGGGTCCCACATGGCGCACAGACCTCTCCTGACGCCCGCTGCTCCCCTCAGCAGTGTGCTTTGGTCCTTCTGCCTGCTCTGCTCCCTGCTCTGGCTCTGGTGAATTCTCTCACCTTCCCGCACTTCTGACTGTACCCAGTGCTTGTATAAATAAATAAATAAACAAACAAACAAATAAAAAAATCTTTAAAAAAAAATAAAAATATATAAATATATAAAAATTAGGAACCCTAAGGATTATGCTAACTCACAGTCTTCACTAGACTATGAGTATGATCCCTCTCTTCCCCCAAAAAAATTAGAAGGGAAACCTGCGTGAGGTATATGGGAACTCTCTGTACTGTAGTCCCAATTTTTCTATAAATCTAAAACTGCACAAAAATAAAAAAGTTTATGTAAACTACCCCCTCCAAATAGTAGCTTTATAAAATAGAAGGCACTGGGGACTCCCTGGTGGCACAAGGAGTTAAGATGCAACCTGTGAAGCTCGCTGCAGACACTGCAGCATGAGTTTGATCCCCCAGCTGGCCAGGGAGCAACCCACATGGAGCAGCAGACTTCTCCTGACTCGCCCACTGCTCTCCTCAGCAGTATATTTCTGTTGATCTGCCTGTTCTGATCCCCACTCTGTCTCTGGTGAATCCTCTCACCTCCCCACAACTCTGGCCTGTACCCCAGTTCTTGTATGTATAAATAAAAAAATCTTTAAAAAAAATAGAATACACTGTAGCTTTTGAAGTGGATGCAATAGATATTTGTGTGTTACTGTAGAGAGTTATTTTCAAAACAATTTTAAGTGAAAAAAAAGGTAGCAGAATAGTATGTTGCAATCCCACTTGAAAAATATATATTCATATGGGAACAGCAATAAAGTTTAAATCAACACGTTCAGAGAGGTTCTCTGTGGGTGGTAGTGTTTGCAATTATTTAATTTA
The DNA here is from genome assembly GCF_014898055.3 of Talpa occidentalis. Taxonomy (NCBI): domain Eukaryota; kingdom Metazoa; phylum Chordata; class Mammalia; order Eulipotyphla; family Talpidae; genus Talpa; species Talpa occidentalis. The sequence continues at coordinate 5,516,849 of NW_023603184.1, forward strand.
TTTTTCTTTTTGCTCACCTGTATTTTCTAATTTATCTATGGTGACCCAGTGTAATACATACGGTATGACAGGCAGAATGCTAAATGACTCCAGTGACCTTGGTCCAGTCCCTCCCCTGAGTGTGGGTGGCACACATGGATAGGAGGGCTTCTTTAATAGGTTATATTATATGGCAAAGGTGAGATTTTTGAAGATGTAGTACAAGTTCCTAATCAGTTGACTTGGAGTTAATCAAATGGAAGAGGATCCTAGGTAGGCCTGGCCTAAGCAGGTAAGCCCTTTAAAAGTGAGTTTAGACCTTCACTGTAAGAAGCAAGTTGCAAGGAAGTGGATTCCGTCAATACCCACACAATTCTGGAAGATGATCTTGAGCTAGAGATGAGACTGCAGCCTTGGCTCTGCCTACTTACAGCCCGTGAGACCCTGCACCAGGGACTGAACTAAGCTGTGCCCAGATTTGTGACCCACAGAAACTGAGATCTTATATGAATGGGCATTGTTTAAGCCACTAAGTTTGAGTAATTTGTCATACCGCAATAGAAAAATAATAGAAATGATAAAAAACAATAATAGACAAAGGAAAGGCAACATAGGAAAGATAGAAGGAGATCGTTTCATTTCTAAACAAACACAAAATGCCATTTTTATCCAGCTTTGGGGACCTATTTGCTGGGCTTTTGTCCCTCCTGATATTCATGGCTCCTGACACCAGTCTTCCCAGCCATGTAGGTAAAGTTGTTTCTATTTTATGCCAATGAATTAATCATACCAAATGCAATGGATTTAAAAAAAACAAAACACAACAAAGCAACTCTCTGTAGCAAATAGGAACTAACTGAGCTGTAAAGAATGAAGGCAGAGAAAGCATTTAGAAAGTCTGTTCATTTTTTCCTTCCCAAATAGATAAATTTCTATTTTTTATAACATATGATCTTTATTTTAAAAAATCTAACAATACAAAATGAGATTTTTGTCTTCTAGGAAATTCAGTCTTAGAAAGAGATCATTTTGGGGGGAGTTGTGTGAGGAGAAACTATTTTATGTGAAGGGGGGGAGAAAACCCTGTACAGGTGTTACACACGCTGTTTCCCGCGGCAGCACTGCCGTCGTTATTAAACACACATGCCTTTTATGTCCCCAAGGTCCTCCTGTTAAGCTCCTGTACAGCAGAGATGGGAGTTTGAGAGGAATGAAGGGAGAAGCCAATGGTCCCAGAGGTGACTGTGCCTGCAGCCAGGCTTACAGCAACTGGGCTTTTCTGCTCTGTGACCTGGGCAGGTGTGAGGCTAGTCCAGATGGGGAGGGAAACCCCCCCCACCCCCCCCACACCCACACACACAGGAGTCATCAAAGTATGGGAGTGTCCTTTTGACTTTAGAAGGAGTAAAAAGGGGAACTGCCTCCAAGGTATGATTTGGAAGTTGGAAATAAAAGTCTGAGCCCAAAAATATTTCAATGATTACACTGGTGGTGAAGTCCAGGTACTGAGCAAGCCGTGGCCACTTGGAATAAGCTTTTGAAGAGGTCGTTTTCAGATGTAGGATGTGAAATGAGTTGGGGATCCAGGATTCAGAGTTTTGATAATATAATCCACCACCTGAATGGTGTTTGTGATACAATATCATCTTATTTAATCCTCATAAGACCCAGTGAATGCGCCCATTAAACAGATAGGTAAGCAAAGGCACAACTAGTACATGGGAACAGGATCTCCATTTGATCTTCTATCATTGAGCTCATATTCTTTCTACCACCCCCACCAAGCCTGGCTCAGGTCTAGCTGTCACACATCTATCTGAGGGAGGTGTTAGTAGAATAATCGTGCAAAAGTAAATACCTCTGCAATATAACTCCATCCCCCATTACTTATCTCTGAGACAACCTGAGTGGACTCATCACCAGTAATCCCCACATTCCTGAATTCCATGAACATTAAAACCCAACACTTCTTGAATAGATGTTTTGTTTTAAGAATGTAAACCATTCCAAAGTATCCAGAGTAAAAGTAAGCCTTTTTCATACACTCTCAGAAACCCTACACCACTTTCTTTTTTTTTTTTAACACTTTTTTTTTTTAAAAAAAGATTTGTTTTTATTTATTTATACAAGCACTGGGTACAGTCAGAAGCGCGGGAGGGTGAGAGAATTCACCAGAGCCAGAGCGGGGAACAGAACAGGCAGACTGACGAAATACACTGCTGAGGGGAGCAGCGGGCGACAGGAGAGGTCTGCGCGCCATGTGGGACCCTCCTCTGGTGGCCGGGGAGCAGCTGGGGATCGAACCGGTGCTGCAGAGGCTGCGGGCATCTTCGCAACCCAGCGCTCAACCGCTGCGCCACCAGGGAGGCCCCCTACACCACTTTCAAGGTTAATCATTGTTAACAATTTGCTAGCTATCCTTCCAGATAGTTTTATATGCATTTATATCTATATAAATTTAAATATGCAAATATACAGCTTTATATATATCATCTGCAACTTACCTTTTCATTTCATCATGTCTTGGGGAGCTTTCCATTTAAGTGTAGATAAACTTAAATTATTTTTTAAAACTGCTGCCCAATATTCAATAGTACGAACCATTGTTTTCTTTCTACCAAAGGACATTTATGGTAGCAGTTTTTCAGTTTTACAAACTGCTGCTGTGAACACTATTGTAATCACAACCTCTTGCACATGGGTATTTCCCTAGCATAGATCCCTAGAAGAGAAATTGCTGGGTTAAAGGGTGTATGGAGTTTATATTTTGATAGATGCTGCCAAGACAACCCAAAAACTTAGTTCCATTATATTTCCACCAACACGGTGTGACAGCAACCCTTCCCCCTCTCTTTGCCCACACTAAATATTATTAATCTCAACAATCTTTACCATCTGGTGATGGAACAGTGATATCTTATTGTTTAAATTTGTATTTCCCTGATTATTAGTGAGATTGAGCAGTAGGTATTTAGAAAAATTCTTCATCTCACGCTCAACAATTGTTGATACGCTCCCTAAAATTGTCCCTTTCTTTGGCTTCCGTGACAACCCACTCCACTGGCCACCACTCTCTCTCAGACTGTGTTCTCAACTCCTCCTTCTCCATCTGGCTTTAAATATAAATGTTCCTTAAGGCTTGGTCTTAGTCTCCTCTCCCCAAAACACACAGATCTCTCACTCAACATAATGTGTCCAGATAGTCTCATTCAGGTCCACTCAAGCTTCAAATATTGTCTATACACAAATGACTGCCAAATTTTATCTCCCTCCTACCCTCTCCTCTTGCTCCAGACCTTTCTATTCGGCATATCTATTTGGATGCCTCAAAAGTATCTAAAAACTCACCTTCCAAGACCGAACCCAAAAGTTTATTCCCCCAAACTAGTTTTGTTTAGGGTTCCCAACTCAATGACTGTCTCGCCAACCTCTGACTTGGGGTCTAGGAGTCCTTCTTGATGGTTTTCTGGTCATAATTCTGGTACCCAATCCATTACAAGCCCTGTTGACTCTGTGTCCTCAGAACTTTTACAATGGCTTTTGAAGTCATGCATGCCCCTGGCCACCCTCTACAATATGAACAAAGTGATTTTCAAAAAGCAAATCTGATCATGTCACTCTCCTACACAAAGATATAGCAACAAACTTGTTAAACACAAAATTGTTTGTAATTATTGAAAGATTTAAGAAAGGGAGAAAAAAAAAGAGAGAGAAAGAAAGGATCAACAATAACAGATTGGTTGAACACATTTATATCATCCACTTGATGGGACAACATGTAGTTATTAAGAAAACAGTGTAATGCTAGCAAACATGAAGGATCAGATAATTTCTATTATTTCAAAATTTAGAGTAGTGTTATCTGATAGAAATCGAACATGAGCCTCATGTATTTAAAAATATTCTAGTAACAAGAAGAAAGGAAAAGGAAACTGGTGAAATTAATTTTAATAATGTATTTTATTTAATCCAATATAACCAAAATATCAATGTAATCAATATAAAGATTATTAATAGGATATTTTACATTTTTCACACCACTTTCAAACTCCAGTGTGTATTTTACATGTATAGCACATCTCAATTTAGACACTAAATTTTCATCAGAAATCTATTTGCTTTTTGAAAATCACTTTGTTTATATTGTAAATTGTAACTGTAAAATATGCAGTTGAAAAATAGGTGCACTTATTGACATTGCTCAAACATGCTTAAAAGTTTCCCAGTGACTGAATTGAGGGTCAGTTTTGAAATTTAAATGTAAGTTAATTTAAATTAAATTAAATTAGAAATTTACATCCTCAGTTGCAGTAACCACATTTTAAGTGCTCAGTTACTGCAATGAAGCTAGTGGCTACTGTATTGAATAACATGGTTCTAGGGTAAGGTAAAGATTGTAGTTTCCCTGATTCATTTATAAACGTTGCAAACTTTATTATGGAAATCTTTCAAAGGATAAAAATATTATATCACAACCTCTCTTGGGAATAAATGCTAAATAAAATAATCGAAAATTGAATCAAGTGATATTTTAAAAGAATCATAACTAAATAGGGCATATTTAAGGAATGCAAGAAAGGTCCTTCTTTAACTTTCCTTTGGTATAAAAGATCCCAGTCACAACTGGCTTGAAAAGTAAAATGCTTACAAATAAACTGAGCAAAAATAAGGATTTATGAAGAAACAATAAAACCTGGCTAAAGGACATAAAAGACATCTTGAAAAATGGAGGGGGATACTCAATGATTCTGGAAGGAAAAACTAAATATTGGTAAAGATGTGACATCTTCTAAAATTTATCTATAATTTTAATATAATGCCAACCCAAATGCCAAGAGAGAACGTCAGCTGGAGGAAGAAAGGGGAGGTTAGTTCAATTAATTCTAAATTTTATACAGAAGCATAAACAAATGGAAAATAATAATAAAAAAGAATAACTTGTTCTATGTGATATAAAAATGACATAGAGATTAAAACATTGTGGTGTAGGAAGTCAGCTAATGGGATAGCCCCATGAATATAGGTGAATATTTTTTTTTAATAGAGGCATGTTTTTATTTGTTTGTTTGTTTGTTTTGTTTATACAAGCATTGGGTACAGTCAGAAGCACGGGAGGGTGAGAGAATTCACCAGAGCCAGAGCGGGGAGCAGAGCAGGCAGAGGGACCGAGGTACACTGCTGAGGGGAGCAGCGGGCGGCAGGAGAGGTCTGCGCACCATGTGGGACCCTCCTCTGGTGGCCGGGGAGCAGCCGGGGATCGAACCGGCACCGCAGAGGCTGCGGGCTTCTTCTTAACCCAGCACTCAACTGCTGTGCCAACAGGGAGGCCCAAATATAGGTGAATTTGGTATGTAATAAGGACAGTATTCCAACTTGATGAGGGAAAGTTTGATTATATAATAAAAGCTATTGTATCACTAAATAACCTTAGGGAAAAAAGTAAAGTTATCACAAACCATAACACTAAGAAAATAAAGATCTGGAAATTAACAAAAAGAAACTAACAAAAAACTTCAAAGTTCAAGAAGATAATACTAGAATATATTTTAAAAGAATTTGGGTGTGTGTGTGAAGGTTCTTTGGTAAGATGATACTAAACCCCAAATTGTAAAGGACATAATTGCCATATTTGCCTATTTTGGCAGTCACTATTGGTTTCCAATGAGATGTAAATGAAAATCTCTGGGAACTACTGGGAAAGATATTCCTTCCTGATAATATAATAAATCTGATAAATGAGAAACAATGTTTGTCCTCATCCTTTTCCTTCCTTTGGAATATGAGGTATAGTATCTGGAGTTGTAGCTGTCCTCACATCTTACAAGGGGAGACACTGTGAACACATTATAGATGGCAAATCTAAAAGAAGTAAGGAGACTGAACCACCATCTCTGAACCACCTAACCAATTCTAGGACCACCTCTGGATTTCAGGTTAATTAACAGTTAATATTTTATGGCTTAAGCCCCTGTCACTTGACTTTCTCTTATCTAGGAGTGATACAAATATATAGGGAAAAAATACTTTCTATGGCAAAAGACATAATGAACTATGTGAGACATAATTTCAAGATAGATGTCACAGCTAATAGCCTTAATATATAAAGGTCTTTTACTAACCAATAAGGAAAGAAGAATAAAGAGTTGATTAGGCAAAGAACATAAAAAAATAATTCATAAATTAACTTCAACTGACGTAGATATAAAAGCAAGCGCAATCTCACCAATAATCAAAAACGTACAGACTCAAAGACTTACAATGAAATATCATTTTTCAGTCATCATACTGACAAAGATAAAAAAAAGAGTGATAGTGGCCAATGCTGCATATGATGTGAAGAATCATCTTATCTCATGCATGTCGGTGAAATGTAAATTGGGACTATTTTCTAGAGAATCATTTATTAATATGAATCAAATTTTAAAAGATGTATCTTGTTATTTCTCAACAATTCTCCTTTTAGGAATTTTTTTCAAAGAGAATAATCAGACATATGACAAGGACGTATATTTAATGGTTAGTGCAGCATCACTATAATAGTCAAAAAATCACTAATAATAGTAAAAAAAATTGGAACTAACTCAAATATTCCCAACAACAGGTCATTAAATAAATTATGCTATGTTAATTCAATGGAATGAAATCTGTGTAGTTATTAAGAAGGATGGTGCATTATATATATCAACATGGAAAGATATCCCTGATCTAGTGATGAGTAGGGAACACGTCGTAAAACACCATGTTATGATTCTGGGTTTATGTAAATGTATATTTATATAGACATAACAACTTGCAGGATTTAAAAATAATAGTGATTATCTTGAGTAAGTGGGATTATGAGGGAACTTTTACTTCTCTGTTTTGGTTGACTATTTTATACATCAGAAAAACAAAGTTGATTCCAGTTTGGGAAATAAAATGTTTCCAGAATAATTTTCAATGATGTGAAAAGATACATGCAATATATTGCTAAATTAAAAAAAAAATAGGAATCGAGTCAACAATACAGTACAGTTATTTTCAGAGTGGAACTAATTTTATTGAAATTTACCTGAAAAGTTGTACACTACAAATGTTAACAGCAATTATCTCTTCAGGGAAGGGGTTGCATGGGAATTTGAATGATTTTTATTACTGTGCTGTTTAAAAATTTTAAAAATTTTTAAATGTATCACATTGTAGAATAATGTCACTCTTAAAAAAATAAAGAAAGCAAGAATGTAAGCAAGAAGAAAGAGGAAAAAAGAAGGAAGGAAGGAGAGACAAATCAAGCTTGCTTGGCCCAACCCTGTTGGAGGATAGCTAGGATCCTGTAAAATCCACAAGATGTAGGTTGATCTAATGACATTATATACAAACCCTGGTATCTATTTACTTTTTTTTTTTTTTGATCTTTTGTCCTGCCACAAAGAAGTTGAGGCAACTCAAAAGAAAGGAGATGACAAGACAGAAAGCTACAAATAAAAAGAAGCTATGAGGATCACACAACATGTACTGGAAAGCCAAGCTTGGGGTAAAGGCCAGTCATCGGCAGCTCTGAAGCTGAACAGCAAGGTGAGCTCCCCCAGGATCCCACAGTCCCTGGCCCTCTGCTCTCCCAACTGGAGACTTGCAATATCCTGGCATCTGCACAGGGTGAGCTGAAAGAAGAGGACATCTTAGAAGATACCCTGGGGTCTTTGAGTCTATCCAACTCAAACCAACCCTTCTTCTCCTGCCTCCCAAAGGGGGCTCGTGTATAACTGTCAGCTGTGCCTGCCGGAATCTCTGGCCCAAGTGGAGCCCAGCAGTTTCTCCCACAGATATTCTGGACTGGACCTAAGAGCAGGTCAGCATGTGGGTGGCCATTGGGGAGGCTCCACAGTTCAGAGAGCCCTCTTTATTGGGACCTGAGAACCCACTTCGCTTTGGTGAGTCTCCTGGTGCATTAAGAAATAAAGAAACAAAGTTTATAAAAAAAAAAGATGGTATGTTTTTAATGTTTATATTGAACAAATTAATGCTTTTAACACTAAAAAATATAGTGCCACGAAAATGTTCTGTTCACAAGATAATTACAGGATTTATTAAAAATATTAATTCATGGTGCACTACAGGCGGTGTGGTCCAGAGCCAAGAGGGCCTGTGCCAACCTCCTGCTCCCCTCCTGCCACGTGCCCCCAGGCTGTGAACTAGGGCTGAACTTCCAGGACTGAATTCAAATGCAATTCTGGCAGCAGCATACCTGGGAAGGGGATTTCATGGGCCTCTTGGCTCTCCCCCCTTCCCAGGGTTGGGGGCCGGGTCCTGCTGAGGCCCACTGACCCGGCCTCAGACTATACCCTGATGTCCTACCGCAGGATTCTTCATTCACTCACTGCTCTTGGCATCCAGAAGAACTTCTACCAGAACTTGCAGACATCCCAGATTCTTTATTTCTCCAGAAGTGTGTTTTCTCACTTGCGACCAATTCCCCTCCTAGGGAGAAAGGGAATTTTCAGCGTCCCTAGTCCGAGTCAGCTGTGAGTTCATGCGTGCGTGTTCTCCCAAGGTGGGGGAGGATTGTTTAAAAGATGCTGAGTGGCAGGGAGAAGAATGTCACCTCAACATCCCTCCGCCAAGCCTGGCGAGGTTTGGCTGTGTCTCAGGGACACAGGTTCAGACAAGGGCAGGCGGTGCTGCCTTCCTGCCAGCCAGAGTCGGGCCCTGGTGCTGGGGGATGTTGATGTTGGGGAGCCTTGAGGTCCTGCCTCAAGGCCTCACCGCCAGTGGGTTGTTCTTAAAACTGGTTTCTGAGGTGGGGTTGGGGATGGGGAAAGGGGAGGAGGCTACCTGTCTTCTTAGGTTTCCTGGCTGACTGCATGGTGGAAAAATAGAACCGTAGTAGCTGGTTACACTAAGCGATCTTATTTCTCTGCTGTTCCCACGGTGCCTAGCAGTGAGCCTTAAATGAAGCAGACAGGCAGGCTGTCTGGCCCCCAGTGCACGGTAATACACAGCCTTTGACCTCTGCTCTTGGCCCTGGCAGCTCCAGGAAAATGTTCGGGGACTGTCCTTCTCCTCCCTGCAATGCTAACGTCATCCATTCACTTAGCCAGCAAAGATTTCCTGAGCGCCTACTTTGTGCTAGTCCCCTTCTAGGTCCTGGGAACCCAGGGGTGATGGGCAAGAGGTGGATCTTTCTGGGAACTTACACCTTTCCATACCATCTTTCACACCCCCTCCCCAAATAGTCATAAAATAAAAACACAAAAACAAGACAGAATCATGCCTTATTTCTTTTACTTCATCAAAGAATACCAAGCATGGAGAGAGAGAGAGAGAGAGAGAGAGAGAGAGTCACTGGAGAGAAAACTCCCAGTTTTGTGGTAGTTTCCCAGAACAAGGGACCCATTTTTGTCATCCCTTGTTCAAAAATCCCATGTCCCCCACTCAATGCACACACACATACATATGTTACTTGCACAGTTTACATTCATAACATGTACAGCTGGAGAGCAGCAAAGTCTGCCTCCCACATTATACAGAACGGATTGGCAGCTGGGACTGAAGGCGATAGAAATAAGCTATTGATCAAGGGTTATAAAAGTACCGCCACTGGGATCCTGTGATGCTTGCAAGCTGAGGGCAGCAGTAAAGTGCTACACAAATGCAATAACATTTATAACCTGAGGGCAAGTGCTTTTTACATGAAAATAAAAAGCTGATCCTCTGTTTAATTCTTTCCCCCTCCTTGGGCTGGGCTGGCCTTTTGAGAGGGCAGGACAGGAGAGCCACTGTGTCTGTTGGGGCTGGTCTCTTACTCTTTGGGCAAGGGACAGGGTTTCTTTCCCCCTGCCGGTGCCTTCTGGCGGTGTGTGGGGTATCCTACACTTTGGAGGCTGCTGTGGGAGGAAGGGGGAAGCAGCCATGTCCTGCCACCCCAAAAGGCCCAAGAATGCCTTGGCCCTGTGGGCCTTCCTTGGTTTGCTTTGTGGATGTTCCTTCATCCTGTCGGGAGCTGAACTTTTCACTTGAGTGGATGCTGAAAATTGCTCTTTAGAGCTTCGTTCTGTGACATTTGTAAAAAGGAGAAGCCCTGTTTGGGGGAGAAATTAATGGAGAAGAGAGATGCTTTGGAGTTACTACAAAATGCATTGTGACGACCGAGTGGAGGAACCCAGATTTTTTTCCCCAAAAGTCACCAGTCCAGTGCCTGTTCCTAGGAACACCAGTCCTGTGAGATGCTTCATTCAAAAAAAAAAAAAAAAAAAAAAAAGAAAGAAAGAAAGAAAAGAAAAAAGGAGTCTAGAGTCTCAAATAAATTGGAGATTCCTATGCATCTTGGCATTTTAAACACCACAGAAAAGTCCTGCAGTAAGGAAACGGTTTAACTTTGCTTAATATCATCTCCCAGACTTATTTGACCACCAACCATATCCTCACTTAAAATTTTTTCATCTTTTTTATTACCAAGTGTCTACTGACAGCACACTTTGGGAAACGCTGCCAAGGCTCCTCCATATTTTTGCCTGCCATGTGTTGTATGCCTGCCCTGCTGGACACATTTTGTCTGGCTTATTTCTCCACCAAAACAATCCTGCAAGTATTACTATCGCTATTTCACAGAGGAGAAAAAGGGGGCTAAGAGCAGATAAAGAACCCTTCGAGGGCCCTCAGCAAAATGGTGACTTGGCCCAGATTCCCACCAGGCCTTTCTGATCCCAGACGCTACTGTTTCCTCTGTACGTCGTGGCTCCCTACTTGGGATAGAGACTTCCTTCATTTTTTGCCAAAGAGAAGGTGAGTTGCTCTTCTCGGAGACCCTTTTCTCGGAGTCCATTCATTCTTCTTAAAGCCTCGCCTGATTCATCTCTTAGCCTGGCACTGCCCCACATCTCCTTCCTTGTGGCTCATGGGAATTCCCATTAGAAAGCAGAACCTGAATCTAAGTGGCCGTGGGCAGGAATCCCAGTTTTGCCATTTACTATTTATGTGACTTTAGGCAATTTACTTAACCCCTCTGTATCTCAGTTTTCTTATCTATAAAATTTTAAGTATGCACAAAACATCTGGCCCAGAATGCTTAGTAAATGGCAGCTGTTATTTTCAATGTTAATAATTAACAGTACATCTTCATGGGGGGGAAATGCATTGGGAAAATTTTAGGAATCCCTGTTTTAAATCCCTTGACTATCCTGGTGTGAGAAGATACAGATATTTTTGTGTTGAAGATGAGAAAACTGAAGTCTGTTAAACCAGTGATTTTTCAGGTATACCACTAGCAAATAGCAGAACAGGGACCTGGATTCCCAGTTCACAGAAATTTAAGACACCCCGATGTGTCAAAAAGCTAAATGCAACTGAGGAAGGCAGCGAAATTTAGATTTAAAGCTTTGGGAGCTATTTCCAATAGACATACAATCAGCAATGAGGATAAAATTTCTCTGAAATTATATTTGGTTAAAAAAATGAGAAACTTTAATTTAAAAAATTAGATCTAAAATTAGATTGGAAGCAGGGCCCATTTGTATGACCTATTGTTTGCTTGCTTACCTGCCTTTTCTAGTTATTCACAATTACTCAGGTCAAAACATTTTTCCTTAAAATAACATTTTTTGTAAATTGACTTAGGCTCCAATAACAGATGAACATAAAATCTCTGCGTTAATGTTGTCATACTCTCAGTTGGTTTTGCTCTGTGATCTTTTTGGTTTGGCCTAGGCTGCTGAGGCGAGGACACTCTAGGATGAAATGAGCTGTGTTTAGGCACAGTTAGTCACAAAGCTTAGGCTGGAGCATTTCAGTTTGGAATGGGTCTGTTCCCATCAACCCACTGACGTTTATCAAAAGAAATGTAATATTCATCCAGACTGGAATTGGAATGAGTTTTTCTTTTCTATTAGATGAACAGCGACAACACAAACGTACTTGGAAAAATAATAAGTTTGTGCTTATGCTAATTGAGGAAGTAGTATTAAAATAAAGTGTTTGTGGCTCTGAGACTCATAACCCCTGCACCTTTGGGGAGTCAAAAGTCCCCAAGTGGCTACTGAAAAACGCTCTTGTTTTTAAATTCTCACTCTCAATAAGTTAGGAGAACATAATGTAGTTTCAGATCCTTGCCTCTCTGTTATCTCCATATCCACCAATGTAATTCTTTGCCTCAAGTCCCTCATCCACTGCCATGCCACTACTAAACGAAGTTTCCCTCACCAACTCAGATGGTGAGATGGTGGAAACAGTGTTAAGTTAAAATTTACATGTAAAAAAAAATTACATGTAATGAATTTCTCTTTCTTTCACTTACGGCACGCGTTTTCAATGAACTCAACCTTCTTACAACTTCTATTTCTCATCAGTCCTCTGCAGACAAAGAGACAGAAACGGGTGGTATGGTGTGTCCATTTTACAGATTATATCCAAATGTGGTAAGAGACCTCACTCCCACCTTGTGAATATAATAGTGCAGGCAAGATTTGGTTTATTTATATAATGCAGCGTCAAACACAAATGATCGACCTCTCTTTGCACTGGGGAGTAATAAGATTTTCATCAAAGAGGGCTGTGGCTATAGAAATAATGCTTGAGGGCCTCCCCGGTGGCGCAGCAGTTGAGCGCTGGGCTGCGAAGCTGCCCGCAGCCTCTGCAGCGCCGGTTTGATCCCCGCTGCTCCCTGGCCACCGGAGGAGGGTCCCACATGGCACGCAGATCTCTCCTGCCGCCCTCTGCTCCCCTCAGCAGTGTACTTCGGTCCTTCTGCCTGCTCTGCTCCCCGCTCTGGCTCTGGTGAATTCTCTCACCCTCCTGCGCTTCTGACTGTACCCAGTGCTTGTATAAATAAATAAATAAATCTTTAAAAAAAAAAAAAAAAAAGAAATAATGCTTGAGTCAAAGTTTTTGGGCGATGAGACCCTTGAAAACATTTATTAATTTGCTAGTTTTAACGTTGCCACCGATGGAAAAATAACATTCCATTTTAGAGATGAAGTCGAGAAAGCTAAAGAAAAAAGTAGATTGGCTGGATTTAAAAGGAGGGAATAAAATCTAGGCTTTCTGCCTTTTCCCTCCCACCTCGTTGGGGTGTGGTTCTCCACGTGTTCTAGCCAGGCTGCAATGACTGATTAGTTTAACACTAAAGGGTGTCGGGTTCATCTAGAGAGCATGACCTCAGTATGTAAATTATTCAGCAATGAGGTTGATGTGACTATTTATAGGTCATAAATCAGTTATAAACTCAGAAATATGAGAACAGGTCCCTAAAAAGAAAGGCAATTGTTACCTATGCAGGCTTAATTTAAGTATGTAGGGTTGCACTCAGTCAAATTTCACATCTGAGTCCCTTAACAGTGAACTTTTGAAGAAGTGGATAGGACAGGTGCATTAATTATAGCAAGGGATGAGGAGCAAGCTCAGGTCTAACAAAATGGATTTCTACCACGCACAAGTTCCAAACAGTTGGTCACGGCTGCCCTATGCACTGTGTCTGAGGTCAAGTTCAGCTTCCGGGAAATTCACAGGTTCCAGACGTGCCATCCTGGTTTGGTTATGTCATCCGCTTTATCCATCAGCGACAGATGTTTCATGAAAGTGAATTCACTGGTTCACATGTCTTCAAAATTGTCCTGCTGAATCTTACACACTGATACATCTCCTGCAACCGATCAAGGAAAAAGAAACCAAAATTGCCTCCTTTCCAAGATTCTCAGAGCAATGATAAGTCATTTACAAGACCGAGATGATGAAGAAGAAATAAGAATACCCTGAAGTCCAGCTGTGACAAATCAGGTTGTTGACTGGATTTGGGGTAACTCCTGTGGCTCTCCTCTAGAGGGGGGAGTTCTCTGCTATGTCTAGGTTCTGAGACTCAGTCTGTACCCGTTCTTTTTTCTTTCATAGTATCTCTTTCACTCAGGATCCAGATGATTCAAGTGCATGTCTTATTTCACATCTTTCAGTGTGAAGAAATAACGGGTCTGAAGATATCCATTTGAGGTCATTTCTAAGTTATATGGTGGCCCAGTTCCTAAGTCTTTGGATAAAGCCCTAAACGAGTCCCCTTCCTTCAGGGCACAGCCCTTTCAAGGCTCTGACCGCTGCGATTATGAATCCTGCCGCTGTTTCTTCTCTCGTTCCTCTCTCTACATCCACATCAAACAAACAATCACTCCTAGACCTTCCTCTGGTCTCTGAAAAATCAGGTCATGTCCAGTTTGGATGCCAGGCACACCCCCATGGCTCTCTGTTCAGAACTGCACTCTCTTTACAGCTCCTTGGTTCATCATCCTACCTGCCACCTCCAGGTACACTCCCTTCAGGCTTCATTCTCTAGCTAGTTCCATAAACAGCCCTCCCACTCTTCTGGCTGGTCCTGGGAGCACAGACAGCCCCCCCCCCCCTTAGGTATTCTGATCCAGCTCGGAGGGCACCATTTCCCTTTTTTTTTTTTTTTTTTTTTTTTGGTGGGACCCTCACAGGCGGCCCGGGGATTGAACTGGCGCTGCAGAGGCTCAACCGCTGCGCCACCAGGGGAGGCCCACCATTTCCCTTTTTTCTAAAAGAATTCTTGCAGTCTCCATGGTGTCTTTCCTCTTACCCTTGGGTCTCATCTAAATGAGCGATAATTTACGTTTACTGAGAATTCATGTGCTAGAACCCATCCAAACCTCTACAAGTGTTATTGCATTAAATCCGAATCACAATTACCTTACTATCCCCATTTTACAGATGAGAAGATTGAGGCACTCCGAGTAATTGTCCAAAACCAGGTGGCAGATGGTGATTTGATTTTGGCAATCAGATTGTAATTTGTCATTTGATAAGTCAAAACCACATTTGCACAGCAAAAGCAGTTGCTATCTTGTCTGGGAAGTCTCCATTATTTACTTTCAAGTTCATGACAACCTTTTTTAATCCCCCTAATGATAAAAAAAAATGTTGATTACAGAGTTCTCTTTAAAAACAGCCTATGATTGCAGGGCGTGTTTGCTTTGTGAAAATTGACTGACATGTACACCTGTGATGTATGCACTTCTCTGTGTGAATGTTACACTTTAAAAGTTTATGTAAGAGAAACCCCCAAGCCCCTTATTCATATTTTAACTGAGAAAACACACCCCTGCATTACAATTTCCCAAGACTTTTGGGGGACATTAAATTTTGCAACAGTACCTGGTCAGATTTAAATGTTGGGGACTAGACATATATTGTGCTAGCCAGGCATGCTGTGCTTGACCCCGTGTGCTTTATGTGATACAGAGGTTGTAAAAAAACTTATTAGAACATT
This sequence comes from Talpa occidentalis, assembly GCF_014898055.3. NCBI lineage: Eukaryota > Metazoa > Chordata > Mammalia > Eulipotyphla > Talpidae > Talpa > Talpa occidentalis. Next base: position 5,532,072 of record NW_023603184.1, read on the forward strand.
ATTTCAATAAGGGGAGGAGAAGTTTATGTTATTGCAACCAACCTGCACCCTAACCGATTTAACTTGGAAGGTAGCGGGTTGCATACTACAGTTTAATGTTATTTTCATTGGGCTGGAATCCGAGATGTAATATGTTTATAACAAGGTTTCACTCATATAGGTATACTAATTAGTTCTTCAGATTCCCAGTTTTCAAAGGTCACAGAAAAGAATAATAAAATGATATGTATTTGTCCAATGTAATGCAATTTACTAAAGGCCAGTAATAACATTTATCCAGCATGTATGACATACATGATCTCATTTAACCTCCATGACAATTCTATGAAGTCATATGATCATTTCTGCACTTTGCACATCAGGAAGCTGTGGCTTACAATAGTGCATCTTTTGTCCAAGGTCAACCCAGGACTCCATGACCCGTGTTCCTGATTTCTCAAGAATAAGCCCCGCTACCTCTCATTAACAGCTTGGACCCTGTAACAATCCAGTGGATTAAGCGTTAACTGTTTTCCCCATTTTGAAGAAGGAAATAGGCCCAGAGAGATAAAGTGATTAGCTAGACATTTGCAGAGCCCAGACCCAAGCTCAGGTTCTCAGACTCCAAATCTGTATTGCCTTCCACTAGATAACAGCATTGCTTGGGCCCACAGTACAATTTATTTATGTTGATAATAGATAAACTAAAGGTGGAAATAACAAGATGATAAAATTCTTTCAACATCCCCAGTCTTGGAGGATCTCCCTGTGATAATTTTAGCAACTCAGCAGCCTGAAGGCAGACATTTCTAGGGCTCTAATTGTAACCAACTTAGTTTTTAACAACGGGGCCAGCCTGGCAGCCCCCCCATCTAAGCCAGTTACTTTTGGGAAAGGAATTAGCATCTGCTCCTGTGGTCTGTGGTGCACAGAGTCACACACAAGCAAATACACGCCTAAATCTAGCCACGGTGTTCGGTCGAGTCCAGCGGTTCTGAAAATTCTGAAACCCTCCCTCCATCCGTCATGCCATTTTACTTTCCTGCTCCCTGCCCCCACCTCGCGGAAGATATTTTGGCAATGTTTGGAGATATTTTTGGTTGTCAAACTGTGGAGATGATGCCATTGTGGGCAGAGGCCAGCGACGCTGCTAACAAACATCCTGCATGCACTCCTTCCACCCCCAGCCCCTGCAACAAAAAGTCACCTGGTCCAAAATGTCGACGGTGCCAAGGTTGAGAAGCTTACGTCTAGTTAATTCTATTAAACACACACACCTGAAGTTGTTTAGGATTACACTGACCTTGGAGATTATGGCCAAGCAATGAAACCTAACGTATACTCCAGAGAGTCAGCAGCTAATTCACAATGTTTATCTATTTGGAAGCTATACCGGACCCATTTCCAATGATGATTTTGGCTTACCATTAATGCACACACAAGACAGTGAAAGTGAAGAATTTTAAGAGATCAGTTAACTATTGAGACAGTGGGGAGAAAGAACGTACATTCAACTTCCGCTAGTCACTGGGGATTTTCTGTCATAATTCTTTAAAAATCACATTGATTTGGGGCCTCCCTGGTGGCGCAGTGGTTGAGCGCTGGGTTGCGAAGCTGCCCGCAGCCTCTGCAGCACCGGTTCGATCCCCGGCTGCTCCCCGGCCACCGGAGGAGGGTCCCACATGGCACGCAGACCTCTCCTGCCGCCCGCTGCTCCCCTCAGCAGTGTACTTTGGTCCTTCTGCCTGCTGTGCTCCCCGCTCTGGCTCTGGTGAATTCTCTCACCCTCCAGTGCTTCTGACTGTACCCAGCGCTTGTATAAATAAATAAATAAATCTTTTTTAAAAAAAAAAATGCAGACTTAAAAAAAAAAATCACATTGATTTGTCCCCTCTACTCATTTAAGCACTGTTTTGGTACAAGCCAGGTTTTCATTTATTCCAGACCAACAAGAATTGGAACAGAAGACTTGAGAAACTCCAGTGGTGACCTCCCTGCCTTCATGGAGAGGTAGGACCCTCAGGTTTTCAGAGTTCAAACCTTCTTAAGGTTGACCTTTTAAGAGACAAAGAGATTCCTTTTCAGTCTGAAGTAGGAAAAACATAGCGTGATTGAGCAAAGGAAGGGTGAGGGGGACTGAATAAGAAAGTTGCTCAATTAGTCCTTTGAGGGGAGGTGTTTCATTACTTTGTTTGAAATACTGCCCGATTCCAGAGCTTCATTCATAATCCTATACAAATGCAAGTGCAAAAATCCCTTGACACCCATGGATGTGGTATGTGCCATGCTACCACAAAACTGTCAAATAAGAAAACTCAGAAGAAACATTTTTATGTAGTCTCTACTATAATATATAATACCTCCATATAATACTACACTATGTAATAGCTCTATGATAAATTTCCCATATTCACAGTATCTGCACACTGCTCACAGGGAGCTAGATGTTTTTTTCTCATTTTTTTTAAATTGAGATATAATTGATGTATTTAATATTAGTTTCAGATGTACAACATGATTTGACCGTTTTGTCATTTTGAATGACTTTGTACATTATCCAATAGACCGTCAACGTTAATTGAATATCTAGACTCCAACCTCTCATCTTACACCAAAATAAAAACTATAGATGGTCCACTAGGTAAAGGTAAAACATAGAAACCGCAAAAATACAAGAAGAAAATTGTAGGTCTACTTCTGATCTTGGTCTTCTTAAAGCACGGGAGGCAGGGATACATAGGAAAACACTGATAGGTGTGACTACTTTTATAAAATTTCTATCTCCAATAGAATCTGACTTTCCCCTTTGCTTGACAGGGTTTTGATGGCTGTTGAATGTGGTTTTTGTTTGTTTTTTTATAGCTAGGTAGTAGGGGAGAAAATTCTAAGCTATTATGCACCTGCTATTATTAGTGTGTAATTTATGTCCAAAAGTTGAAGATTTACTTCGAAAGCGCTTCTGATGGTAAACTTCCAATTCTTCGACTTATTTCTGGGATTTTCACTAATTCATAATTTTTTTTTTTCTTTAGCACTTATGCCACTTAGCCTTTTCAACAATCACACCACGTATTTTCTGTATGTGTGAGAAAAACACCAGGGTTCAGAAAGCCCAAGTGCCTTGTCCAAGGCCACACAATTAGTGTCTGTGGACACGGGACATCGATGTGTACAGCTTGAGAAAGACCCACCAAAGTATATCACCTATCAGCCCCCACAACCTTGAATTACCCAGCGACATCTTGGATCCTATATTTTACATCTGCATGGACAAGATGATAGGACCCCAAGTATTTCCTTTTTTCAGAGTTTCCTCAGAAAATGAGTTTGCGGGTTATAAGATTCCCTTACTCGGTCCATGTGCCAGGCACCGTGACAAAGGCTTTGCAGGAATTCTCTCCGTCTTCTCAACTGCCCTACAAAGTAGGTATTAACACCTACTCTCGCAAAATAGGAAACTGAGGTTCTGAGAGATTATGAAACCGAGGCCCAAGGTGCCTCAGTTGAAAAGGTGTGACGTTTCTTAGGTGTCAGACTCCAGGTGGGTTTGGCTCTACCCCTCTCCACGGTTTGAGAGAGCGGAGGAGGCCAGAAGTGGAAACGTGGTCTATCAGTAAATCATAAGCTAGAGTGCTCTTCGTAATGTTTGATGGCTACGGATGGATATGAGACGATTCATTTGGTTAAAGTATTTTAATTTTACATAAATATCAAAAACATGATTTTGAATGTCGCCGATTTTGATTTATAAACATTTTAACAACCGAGCACCTCCTGGCACAAGAAGTTCAGTGACTCCTCAGCTTTGGGCTTCTAAAAGCTGGGGTCAGCAAACGACAGCCCAGTGTCCAATCCTGCCCACCTCCTGGTTCTGGGAGGCCTATGAGCTAAGCCTGTTTTCCCATTTTTCTAATGGTGGAATAAAAATCAAAAGGATATTTTCGTGACACACGAAAAGTACGTGGAATTCAAATGTCAAGGCCCATACATAAAAGCCGCATGAGAACACAGCCAGGCTCATTTATTTACATATTGTCTGTGACTGCTTTTGTGCTATAGCTGCATAGCTGAGAAGTGGTGACAGAGAACTGTAGGGTCTACAAGGCTAAGATATTTAACTATCTGGGCTTCCCTAGGAAAAAGTTTGCTGACCCCTCTTCTATAGCATTGACACATTCAGGCACCATCTAAGCTGCTAAATTTTTTTCCTACAAAATTCTGGAAAAATTTTTACTCCCCGCCCCCAGATAGAACACAAAAAGAAAAAAAAAAAAAATATATATATATATATATATATATATATATATATATATATATTGCTCTGGGGGGGAAAAAAAAAATTTAACAGGCTGGGCACAACCGAAATGGTTGCAGCGCCTAGTCAGTCGGGCTTGAAATGCTGCCTTCCCCACTCATCTTTTTAAATACATTAGAGTTATCTCTCAGATGGTTAAAGCTGGGTCTTGCTACCCAAGTTGTCCTTCCCTTATTCATCTTGACTGCGTTATGGGTTTAGTTTCACAACATTATGAGTTCATCCAGGCTTCTTGAATCATTTATAGGGATTTTCATTTCGCTCTCAAAACTCTTACACACTTTCTCCGCCGTGAATTTTTTTTTTTTTAACATAAAGCTCAGAGCACTAAATGGCCTACACATGTAAAACAAAGCCCATACTTTAAAATTTTTTTAAAGCTACTAGAAACCAGAATTTCTAAAAATTGGTTCTTCTTGAGAAACGCAACTTAATTTTGCAGGTCGCAGAAGTAAGAAAACCCCTTCATGGCTAATGATCTCAAAGCACCTCTGGTGGAAATACATAACAAGGTAAAAAAGAACGTCTATTTCTATTTTTAAATATCGTTTGTTTCTTGTCGGAAACACTATTTAATGGAAAAGATGTGACTAGTAACAAATAAGAGTCCAAGGCTATTTCTGGTTCTGCCAATGACTCACTTTGACTTTGGGCAAATCATCTCACCACTGTTGCTTTTTATCTGCAAAAACTGGACTTCATGCCTATGGGAGTTGCATGGCTAATCAATGCCTGAAAAATGCGTAGTGGCAGATGCTACAAAAGTGCTGAGCCTTAAAAACAAGACCACCCCCACCCCCCATTTGTATTCAGTCGAGGTTGGGGTTTATTGTTATTTAACATTCGAAGGCCGACACGACGTTAAGTCCAAGCGGGCTGCACAGAACAGATAATATCACTGTCCAGTAGGGACTGAAAAAGGGAAAAATTTAGGATTTTGGACTTTTCTTTATTGTGGCTGGGGGGTTATTTGACAGCCCACTAGGACCTCCGTACAAAAACATGAGCCTTTAAGTTGAAAACTACAAGAATTAAAAAAAAAAAAAAATCTAAATAATCCCCCTCCCCCCCCAAAAAAATTAAATAAATAAATAAATAAAAGAGAGGCCCTCCCCCGCCCCGCCAAGAAATGTCTCCAAACAAGAATTCTTCTGATTTTTTTTTTTTTTTTATCTCTCCCTCCCTCTTTCCTCTCTGCAGTTCTCCATGTTCCAGTCCTCGGAGGTAGAATAGGCATAAAATACTTTCACTAATAAAATATGACAAACCGCCGGCTTCTACGTGGCCGCTTCCCAGCGCCTGCCCTGCTACACAAAGCAGAAAAGTAAATGCCATCATCCCCCTTAGAACAAAAGAATTTAGGAATAAAAAACATGGAGAGGGGGGCGAGAAAGCGGCAATAAATAAAAGGTGAGCGAGGGACCCGGCCCCCCGCCCCTCCCCGGCGCGAGTGTGGGACTCAGTGCGGCTAATAAAGTGGTTCCAGGGTAGTTATTTGGCAGGGGGCGGGGCGGGGTGCGGGGCGCGGGGGGCGGCGCGAGCGCGGGGCCGGGATTGCATGTTGCACCCGACTTGAGGCTGCATCCTGCTCCGGTTGCCTGGACCACGCTCCCCCATTGCAGTGCTGCCCGCGGCCGCTCTCCGCTCGCGCCCGCCCGCGCGGCTCCGCTCGGCCCCTGCGAACTGCTGTGGCACCGGAGGGAGTTGGGGCCGCTCCGGAGCCCCCGCGCGGCGCCCGCCGGCGGGAGGGGGACGCGGGCGCGGGCCGCGGAGTTGGCGTGGGGGGGGGGTGGGGGGGCCCCGGCCTCGCCTCGCCTCGCCTCGGCCGCGGCCCCGGGGCGCCGAGCTGCGGCGCGGCCCGGGCCCGTCACTGCGGCGGCCCCGGAGTTCGGCGGCCGCCGCAGCCGCCGCCGCTCCGGGCTCGGCCCCGTCCCCGCGCCGCCGCGGCCGCGGCGCTGGAGTTTGGCTGGCGCTGCCCTACTTCACTCGAGTTTAGTTTCACTCACTTTACATCCGGGTTTTTTCCCTAGGCAATGGGCGCCGCAGCACACCCCGTTCCTTAGGCAAAGTGAAATAAATTCGCCGCACCGACACGTCAAGTAGTCCGCCCGCCCGAGCGCCGCCGCGGGCCCCCGCCGCCCCCCCCGCCGCCGCCCCGCCGCCCCCGGGGGCCCCCCGGGCGCCCCGCGAGGCGCGGGAGGCGGCGCGGGGGCCCGGGCCGGCCGCCGTACAACTCCGCCCGGCGGGGCCCCCCCTCTCTCTTCTCCTCTCCCCTCCCTCCCCGCCGAGCCCCTCTACCCCGGCGCCTCCCCGCTCCCCTCCCGCGTCCCCGCTTCCTCAGCCCCAGTCCCCCTCGCCCGGCTCGCGGGAGCGGCGGGGGCGCGCACGGCGGCGGCGGCGGCGGGCCGGCGGGGCCGCGCGGCGGGCTCCCGCGCGGGCGAGTGTGTCTGGGCCTGGGCGGAGGGATCCCCGGGCTGAGGCGGCGGAGGTGCTGCGGCCCGGGGCCGGGTGGTGAATGGGCTGGCGGTGCTCGCTGCTGCTGCCGAGAGGAGGAGGAGGAGGAGGATGAAGAGTTGGGCTTGTTTGTCTCCCACAGTTTCTCTCCTGCTGCTCTGAGCCGCCCCCCCCGCTCCGGCCCGGGGCCTGTGTGGGTCTCTCCTGGAGGAGGAGGAGGACCCGGGCCTCCCCCACCCCTCCTCCCCGCCCCCCCTTGCCTGGGGAAGAGGAGGAAAGAAACAGCCCAGAGAGAGAGAGAGAGAGAGTGAGAGAGAGAGAGAAGAGGAGAGGAGAGAGAGAGCGCGAGGGAGCGGGAGACGCGGGGGAGCGAGAGGAGGAGGAGGAGGAGGGAGAGGGACAACCTACCATCTTAACACACTAATATCTAAAAAGTGCGAGAGGCCCAGAGCAGCAGCAGAAGCAGCAGCAGCAGCTCCAGCGCCTTCCCTCCCTCCCCATGAAGAAGAGTTCCCTCCTCCTCCTCCTCCTGCTTCTCCTGCTCAGAGTTCCTGCCTCCAGCTGCCAGGGGGGACAGCCAGCCAGCAGCAGGAGGGTGCAGTATCCCAGCTTTTCCGTTCTCTCTTCTCACTCTCTCTCTCTCCCTCTCTCTCTCTCTCTCTTTTTCTGGAGTAGCTCCCTCTCCCCTCCCTCCCTCCCTCCCTCTGTCTTGTCTCTGGTGTTTGTCTCGGGGAGGACCCGGGGCTGCCTGCTCGGAGTTTGTTGTGGGGGGAGGTAGGGGAGGGGAGGGGTGTGTGGGAGGGAGGAGGGACGGGGGGTGCTCTTGTCAGGACCCCGCAGTCAACTTGAGATTTGAGCAATAACTTCCCCTTCGGGGCGCCCCCCTGCGTGCCCTTCCTCGGCCTCCCCCCCTGAGAAAAAGACAATGGAGAAAGCTCGTCTCCCCCCTTCCTCCCCTCTGCCCTCGCCCCTCCCCGCGGTAAATTGGAAGTAAGTTTAGGAGCAGCCCCGGGAGCCTGGACGCGGCGCGCGGCCCGCGGGTGACAGGGCGGCGCGCCGGGGGCGGCGGGAGGGGCGGCGCAGCGGCCCGGCGGGGGCCGGGGCCGGGCGGGGGCGGGGGCCGGGGCCCGGCCGCCCCCCCACCCCGCGGCCCCCCTCGGCCCGGGCGCGGCGCCGGGGCTCCTGCCCCCTCCCCCCGGGATGCTGTCGGGGGGAAGTTTTCATTATGATTATTTATTAATTTTTTTTTTTTTTTTGGAAAACCATCTTGTTTGGTGACTGAGGGATCTGGTTAAAAAAAAAAAAAAAAAAAAAGCTGCGGCTGCTGACGCTGCCGGGCCGAGCGAGCGAGCGTGTGTGTGTGTGTGTGTGTGTGTGTGTGTGTGTGTGTGTGTTGGTGCATTTGTCTTGGGTGGCCAGAGCGGCGTTGGGGAAATTCCGCTTATTCTTCTTCTTCTGCAACTTGTTATTCCGGAGAGTCAGCCTGCACCCCTCACCCCGGGGCCGGCCCTCCCGCGCCCGCCCCCGCCGCCGCCGCCGGCCGGGGGGCGCCCCCGGGACCCCGCGCGGGCCGGGCCGGCCAGGCCGCTCCGAGGGGGCCGCCGCCCCTCCCCCGCCCGCGCCCCCGCCGGGGAGGGGGAGGGGCGCGCGGAGTGGGACTCTTTCCGTTTGGTCCAGCCCCGCCGTGCACGCAGTTCCCAACACTTCTCGTCATCCCCTCCCGGCTCTTTATTCTGCCGAGCGCCGCTGTTAGGATTTCTTTTTTCCCCCTGACCACGTTCGCGATGGTGGGTAGCGGCGAGGTGGCCCCGGCAGGGGAGGGGTGGAGACCGAGATGGGGCCCCCGGGGGCAGCCTGTCTCCTTTCAACTTTGTCTGTGGCTTGCACCCCCACCCCACCCCCCTCCGAGAAGGCCACACGCCGGTTGTGGGGTGCAGATGTGCCGGGAGTGATTTCTAAGTAGTTGAGTTGTGGAGATGAGGGCACGGCGGCTCGGGGTAGGCAGGTTTTGTTTTCATTGGTGAATCTGGTGTCATCATATTCCGGTCATATGTTGAAATATTCTTTGTTTAGGTCTTGAAGTAGAGGATCTCACTCTGCACGTCCACATTGTGTTGTTTTTAAATGATGTCTCTGCAAGTATGGCTTTCTAGAATTCCTAATGGGAGTTAAGGTCCGGGCGAGTGTGGGCCTCAGCACTGGCCTTGACAGTGAACTTTGTGGCTGTGTTTTGGGTTTCAAAGATTTGCCCCATAGCGAGGTGGTTGGGGGGCGGGGGGAGGCGGGTCGAGCTGTGCATTTTTGTTAGTACGAGGTGTCAGGAATGTAGATGCTTGAGCTGGGCACGTTAGAGAGGGAAGAACATTTATATATAAATAATTGATAGCTGAATATTAGAACCAGATTAATTTGGGCTGGTGAAAGTTTTTTTTTTTTTAAAGCAGTTTTTTTTTTTTTTTTTTTTTTTTTTTAAAGCAGCACTCTAGGAAGAAAGCCTTTTTCTTTTCGTAACACACTTTATAGGGGTTCTTTAGGGCTGGGAGCTGGACTTTCCTTTTGGAGAGAGGGTGCTCATCAACATCTGTAGCTTCATTAAGGGCTTGATTTGGGGACTGAAATTGGGGTTAAGGCATCTGAGCGTGCTTTTCAGTGTTTGTGTTGTTTGTTTTCATCTGGTGTTCACTTACTTTTGGGGCAGTAGAAAGAAATAGGTCAACTTTTCTTTTGAATTTTGAAGACTAGCCCCTTCCCCCTTTTTTTTTTTTTTAAGTTTCACAATTTACTTGGTTTCACAGCATTGTAGGAAACTGTTAACTACATTTTTACTGGAAATACTGTTACTCATTTTGATTTTGGTAAGTTCCATTCTCTTTTTTTCAGTCTTCACTTGCATATGGAATCTACATTGTTGACTTAAAACGAGCTTATTTGGGGTCATTTAAAATGTCTGAAGAATGCACTTTAAAATCTCAGGACATGTCTTTTGAGGGCAAAGTAGTAATTTTTGTGTGCAATCATATTCATGTTTATGAATTTTTTTTTCTGTACTTAAAATTCTGTAGATGCATAATTATCTAAAGTGGAGAGCATAGTAATAGTGCAGAAAATTCTCAAAGCAAACTTCTGCAGAAAGTGTTAAAAAATATTCCAGATACTTTTTCTGTCAGACTTTTGCTTTTGTTAACATAATAGTGTTTGCAATATGACTGACATGGCTTGGATGGAAAAATATTTTGCTTGAATGCGTTTGAGGGCTTTTTAATTTAGCTTTTAGATAATTTTGCAAGCTTTACACACACTGCACTTTAGACTAAGGCAGGTCTTTATGGAACTGGAGGAGTAAGAGATTAAAAAGACTTCTACCTATGCCAGATTTTTATTTTTAAGAGGCACAAGTGATGGATGGGGCTCTATTTCTTTTAGCTTTGAAGGGTCAGTCCTTTTTTTCTATTCAATCATCTGGAAGGAGCTGCCTCAGAAATACTCTTCTTCTGCTTACATGAAGAGCTCTAAATGCTATCCAGCAGGAGGTGCTACAACTAGATAAAGCAAATCTCTGAATTTTGAGGGTCTTGCTGTTTGTTACAGCTCTACTTAGCTTCAGCTAAGCAACAGGATTAACAACTTAAAAGTTCCAGAAAGATTTTCAGTAAGTCCATTTAAAAATTCCATTAATGAACTGCTTTGCTGTTTGAAATCTTTGACTACTATACAAAGTAGATTTGTTATGTGGATAGCTTTTCAGGATGCTGTGCTAAGGTATAGAGGGTTGTTACTTTATTTTTAAGGGGAGTTAGTCTAGTATTGGTAAATGGGGTATTAAACATTTTTAAAAATTATGTTTAATGACTATAAACAAGAGTAGTTTGTATGGTTTGGGACTTTAGATTTTGTGATCATTCCCATAACATTAATACAAATAGTATATAGAGTACTTGAGATTTTGGAAAGGGAGCTATTGTATGGAAAACATTTGACTTTTTTTTTTTTTTTCTTGAGTCTGTGGACAATAATCCTAATGGATAAATTCTTAGGCACTCGGCTTTATAAATACGTACATGACCTCCTCCAAGACTAGGATTCTTGAACTATGGAGTAAAGTTATATCTGTGGTTACAGGTCATTGCTGATCTTTCCATTAGTAATACTTAACAATAACTGCATAAAGATGAAAGTAGTTTCATGGCATTTACAGCACATGGTCCTTTGAAACTCTGTTAGTGTTAGGTGAATTGATTTATTTCTGGAAATATGCTACTGTGGTGGCTTGTAAAGATTTATATCAAAGTTTTAAAACATAGGATTGAGTAGAAATTATGGTGAATCTGCTATGAGTTTTCTCAGCAAAATACTGTACTTTTTTCTCTATTAAGATCAAATGAGATAATACATATTCTTTGTAAATTGTCAAGCCATGCAAATGTCAAGTTGTTGGGCTAAGTATCTAATTAATACATGGACAGAAGCTTCTATCTCTAAAAATTTAACTTTCTTCATGTGATTTGGTAAATGGATGCTCTAAGTGTGTACCCTGAAATATCTTTTTTAGTATAGATATGTCTGTGGTTACCAAAAGCTTTGTTACAGTTGTAAAGCTTTGTTAAAAAAAAAGCTGCCTAGGCAGTTTCTCATAATTAAAAAAAGTATATCATTTTTCCTTTTATAGATCCTGTGAAATGTGTACCCTTTATTAAAGTTTTTGTATAATTCCGTGAATGTGATAGTGGTTGAATTCAGTGAATATTTAGCTTCTCAGATACTTCTGTACATTCTTATTAACATACAGAGTAAGAGATGTCACAGTTAAGGTTTTGATTGAGCCTGCTAACTTTCTGAAAAATTCTAACTGACTGAAGCTTTCAAACTTGTTTCAGAGTGAAAAAGATGTATATCTGTATGCATTAATGTTAGGTGTGCGTGTATATCATTTTGTTCTGTTTTAGATAGATGCACAAGGAAATTACTCAAATCTAGAGGAGTAGACTGAAATATTTTTGTGTAAAAATAACCCCAAAGTTTAAAACTTGTGGCCTTCTTAATAGACTTTACTCACAAATTTGGACTAGAAAACTTAAAAAAAAAAAAAAGAATGGGAGACCTTATGTTCATGAACATGTCGGAAGATGTAGTATCTTGAATTTGATTGTTGTTTGTGATATAGCCCCAATTAGAAATTAAATATAGGAACTTTGTTCTTTGAAGAATGAGAACATTTTAACTGTTCAGATAAAAAACGAAACGAAACCTCTCAGGGCAATACAAACTTTTTTCATCCCATAGACACAGCTTTTTTTTTTTTTGGAGGAAATACTGAAGTTAAGGTTATTTGAGTGTGCTTTTAGATTTTGTATCCTTTATTATTGTATTGCTTAAGACTTGTTTTTAATTACTATTCAAAGGGAGAAAGGAAGGGATTAATGTTTTAAGTCTTTAACCTTTGACAGAATTCTTTTATATCTATGGTCAGAGCTGATTTCTTGAAACATGTTTGAATTTTCATATTAAAATTTGTGCTGGGAAATATTACTCACTTATATTGACTTCTCATGAACTTTTGTACATGGACTTTTTTGTAGGCCCTAAGAATTCTTTGGGAGCATAGCAGTTTGTTTTGATCACTCTTAACTACCAGATGTGTATTTTTGCTGTTTTGAGATTATTTTAAAAGTGGTAATATGTTACACTACATGAAATTCATTGTAGATGTTATCTTCTTTGTATGTTTGTATATATGATGGCACGATTTTGAAGGCTTTCTTGTAATTCTTGTGTGTTAAATTTTGAACAGTCACCTTTTTTGAGAAAGTTGAAATAGACTTCTAAAAATAACTTGTCGATTACTTGTCATTCAGGTCAGTCTTAAACTGTGGCGGTGGTGAACTTTGACCTTTTACAGATAATATATGTGGTTCACTCATCCTTTGGGCCTTTTTCTAAAGCAACTTTCTGTACTTGTTTGGCAGTTTGAATACACCCTCCACTCCACTGCAAAACTACCCTTTTTTCAAAAATAAAAAATAGTTTGCAGGTTCTTGGTTAAGGGAAACTATTCTTTCCTATATTTTAGAATCATGTATGGAAATGTTTTTCTGCTTTTTAAGTAGACAAAAAAGCGAACTGATGATTGGAGAGAGGAAGGGGATGGGGCCTAACAGGTTGGTGATCTAGGCTTTATTTTGACTCTCTGGGCCTAGGGGAGAAAAATAACTTAAACACAGAAGCCAAAAAAGATGGGTTTTGTTTTATTGTTTTGGCTGCATTGAGAATACAAACTGTCAGTACTTGAGGAGAAGGAGCAGCAGAAAGGAATTGATTTTTCTGCTGCAGATCCAAGTATTGTTAACCATGTGCATCTCTAAAGCAGCATGCTTACAAATCTAACAGTACTTGATTCTTTTCACTCAATTAACAGTCAGGACCCTAACCTGTTTTTTTTTTTTTTTTTTTTTTTTTTTTTTTTTAATATTAAGTACCAAAAACTTCAGAGTAATGACAATAATTTCCTGATAAAAGTGGGTGATAGTAACCATGGCAACTGCTATCTCTGGCCTTATGGACAGAATGTTGTATTGATGAAGCTTCAGATTCTGTAGTAGCCTGTCACTTTTATGGTGAAATGTAGTAGCATGTGTTGCAGGTGATTTTTAGCTGGATTGTGTTAAATTTGTATGCCAGCTTATCTTTCCTTGTTAGGAATTTCTTGGACTGTATTCCATAGCATCTTTGTGAAGGTGCTGTTGCCTGAAAATAACCCACCACCTGTGTTAGGCCTCCTGATGCAGATTGCACTTAGTTCTTTCCCAGTCTCCTTCCTCAGTCTTGCAGAAAATAGGGGTGTGTGTGGAAACTGCATATGCATAAATTAAATCTCAAAGTTAACTGTTTGGGTTTGGATGTTATTGATGGCTTTTAAAAATATCTCTTAAGTTTTTAGAAGAGGTTAGTGGATGAGAAAAATGGGTCTTTATTTGGAATATTTTTCCCCCCCAGTGTTCATCCCAGAACTGTGTGTGTGAAATGAGGGATGAGAAATGCAGGGCTTAAATATTGAGTGAAGACTTAAGTATTACTGTTTTGTTTTGTTTTTCTTTTTTTGTTGTGATGATCTGTTATGTGTCTGTAGAACTACAAGAATATATTTCCTAGTTGGCAGTATTAAAATGTGGTATATGTTTTCTTAGGAGAATTTTCTTTGAGAAAAAATATAAAATACAACTTGCAAGACTGGTAAATGAAAAACTACTTTTTTTTTTTTTGGTGGCGGGGGGAATAGAGTTTTGAAACTGAGTCAGCCAACCTTAAAAGATTATTTTAAGAATGATGGTTATAAGTATAATTTTAAAATGTGCCAAATATTTTTGCTTTTAAGCACTTTTTAAAATGCTTATCCTGTATGAGTATTTCCTAATGTGAAATGCTACTCTAAATTTTAATTGATATTTTTCCAATATGTGCTAAAGAAACTATTCCAGGACAGAGAACACAACAAATTAGATCTGAATTTGATTAGGCTCTGATAATAATTCATACTGTGTTAGATAGTTCAGACTTTTTGAAACTTAACTGTACTAGGGTGAAGTGGTTTACTTACTACAAGTCCCAGAATGCATTGTGGTTTTTGCTTAACTTCAGATTAGAATGTTGCATGCTGGGACCTGTAGTTGATTTAAACAGTACAGGGAACCCTTCCCTCTTGTCTACTCCATTTTATACACAGCTTCCCAACCTCTAAGAACTTTCTGCTAAGTAAAGTTTGATTACTAATATCATGATTTTTATACTGCTGATATTCTGAAGTGTGTCTTCAGACACAACCTGGAGTTTTAGTTTACCTTAGATTAGTTTATTGCTTTTTTTATCAGCTGCTATAAAATTTACATGTAAAGAAACACACATATGTATATATGTGTGTGTATGTATATATGTAAATATATATTCAGAGCTTGACTTTCCAATTGTAAATTATTTTTGTCTATGGTAATATTGTCTCTTTATAACTACAGCATCATTAGTTGTTGGTATTGGCATTTAGAAGCCTGTTAGCAAAGGTCTGATGTATATGTGCATTCTCTTTTGTGATTGGGGACAACTAACTCAGTAGTTAAAGTTAAATAGAAAGTGTCTCGGTGCTGGTATTTGAGTTCAGAGTTCTTTGATTCTTTGTAATAATTTCTAAAGTCTTGAATCTTAGTATTTTTTTTTTTAAATGGAAGACAGAGTCCAGAAAGTAAATGGGGTTTTAGTGTAAGTTGAATCCTCAAAGATGTAGTTTGAAAGCTAGAGAAAAAGGTAGGTTTTTTTTTTAAAATACTTTCTTCATGGTTTCATTTGTAAAATTTAAATTTCTGTTACTTTAGGGTCCCATACTTTTACTTTATTAACTAATGTCAGAGTGTTGTTGCAAGGATTAATGTTAAAATCTGTGAGTGTGCTTAGCACTGTTCCTGGCATGTAATAAAGGCTCAGTAAATGTTTAGAATTAGTAGCAGCAGCAGTAGTGGCTATTGTTATTTTTAAAAAAAAAAAAACAGCATACTTACATTTTTCCCTCTTTTTTTCATTGTTATTTGGTCAGGAACCCAGGCTGTTCTAACAAGATCTTGAGATTTTTTAGCCGATGGTAATGATGTGGCAATTCCTTAGAATTTTTTCCTGCATGTAAAATACCTTTATACCTAGTTTCTTCCTAAGTGATATATTCCTGAAGTCAGAAAGCCAGCTGATGGTGGAATTTTAGCCAGGATCCAGCCTTACCTACCCAGTACTCTTCTCCATTGTATCATAGCCTTTGGTTGATTTTGGAAAGCTCAAAAGATAATGAAAATTTTCTTCGTTTAGAATGTTTACACTGGTAGACTATCCAACCTAGTTAATTAATGAAAATAAGATGCTGCAAAAATGTACCTTGTGTCTCAGTGTATGTAACCTTGGAAAAATTCTTTTATGTTTAGAAGTGTGAACTAGTCCATGACTACAGTTCACAGTGTTACAAGATTGATGTATTGGAGGCCACTCAGCAACTTGGGGGTGGGGGGGTGGCAAGGAAGCTGCTTCGGGTTCTGGGTTGGGTTTAAAATGTTAGGCTCAAAAGACATTGTAAGTTTTACACTCTTTTTTTTCTTTTAGGACACTTGTAGCATATTATTACCTGTGTGACTGGTCCCTTTTTTGGTTTTTGTGAAGGGAAAGGAACACATGGGAATATTGAAAAATTTAAGCCTAAATTGCAATGTACACATGTAACATGACTTACGTTATGTGCAGATTTAGCGAAGTGTCTTTCTTACCTGCTTGGCCAATTTTCAACTTTTTCCCTTGTGTAGATTTCCTGGAATATTATTGCTGTGGGCTGCTGTGTTTATTTAAGAAAATGCTGTCTTTAGTAGTAATTATTTAAGTACTTGTTTATACAACAAACCCACTATAATACTAATCTTTATTTTCCCCTCATAAATGTAAACTACAATTTGTTAATGTTTGTTTATTAGACATTAGATAATTTAGATACATCAGAAATGTATGGAATCTGATCTGATAAGCTTTCACATTCTGAATGGTTTCATTTATTTTACATGAACTTATCTTTTCAAAAACTAACATTTGTGTGTGTGTGTGTGTGTGTGTGTGTGTGTTTCACAATTGAGGAAACATCGGTTTATAACACTGTTTATCTATTAGGAGTAAAGGTTCACATTTCTTCAAATGTACATTACCACACCATACCCATTACCAGAGTACAGGTAACCCCCTACCACAGCCACTGGACCCCCTCCAACCTTTGCTCCTCTGCCCAGTAAGCCCAGTTCTGTAGTCAGATTCCAGAGGTTGTTTTGGCTTAATCTTCTCTGTTCCTTTGCTTTTGTTTCTTTGTATTCCACATATGAGTACTTTCACCCAGTATTTGTCTTCCATTTTCTGACGTATTTTGCTTAGCATTAATCCCCTCCAGTTCCATTCATGTTGTTGCAAATGGCAAGGTTTCATTTTTTATAATAGTTGAGTAATACTCCAATCCATATAGATATATACCACATCGTCTTTATCCAGACACCCATCCTTGGTCACTTAGATTGTTTCATGTCTTAGTTATTATAAACAGTGCTGCAGTGAACATATGAGTGCATATTATCTTTTTGAACAAGAGGGATTGCTGGATCATATGGCAGTTGTATTTTTAATATTTTGAGAAGCCTCCATACTGTTTTCCTTAGAGATTGGACCAGTTACATTCCCAACAACAATGTACAACAAGAGGGTACCTTTTTTTTAACCACACCCGTACCAGCACGTTTTTGGTTATTGATCTTTTTCATATAAGCCGTTGCTACAGATGTGAGGTAACATTTCATTGTGGTTTTGATTTGCAGTTCCCAGATAATAAATGATGTTGCACATTTTTTTCATGTGCCTGTTGACTGTATGTCTTTGGAGAAGTGTCTGTTCAGATCTTCTGCCCATTTTGATTGGGTTGTTAGTATTTTTATTATTGAGTTGCATGAGTTGTTTATAAATCTTGGCTGTTCACCCAACTTGTTGCATGTATGATATGCAAATATTTTTCCCACTCAGTAGGATGTCTTTTCATTTTAATGATAGTTTCTTCCTCTGTGTAGAAGTTTTTTAGTTTGATATCATCCCATTTGTTAAATTTTGCTTTTGTTTCCCTTACTGTTTTAGTTGAGCCCTTGAGACATCACTAAGGCCTGTGTCCTAGAGCATCTGGCCTGTGTTTTCTTCTATGTATTTTATGGTTGCACTTCCACATCCAAGTCTTTAATCCATTTTGAATTAATTTTTATGAATGATGTGAGATACTGGTCAAGATACACTATTAAAATGAAATACTCATTGGTTACCTAGAAGTTAATACAAAGGGCTAAACATAAGAGGGAGGGGAGAGGAATGGTTTCTGGTATTAATTGACCAGTGCAGGAAATACCCAGCTTGGTATCATCCTTATCTACGTTATATAGTTATACTCACTTAATTCCTGAAACACTAAATTTTGGAGTAAGGAGAGGAAATAGGAAGAGTTAATAAATGGGCAGCTGTGTGTCGTTTCTTATAGAGTCCTCTGACATCCCTAAATTATTGAACACAGCTTTCTTTTTTCTTATGTCTCAGACCAAGGTAGCAATAGTGTTAGTAACCTGACTTTAAAACCAGTCCTGGCACTAGTGCATTTTGGGAAATTCAACCTTGCTGGTCTACAGACTTGTAGAAGTCTGTTTCACTGTTCTCTTAAAAAGATTAGATGAGATGATACTCATAAATGTCTTTTATAGACTACATCTTGAAGTTTTTCTTTTTTTATTGTGCTAATAGTCATACTATTTAACATCTTAACCATTTTAAAATGTGTATTCTTATAGTCACAGTGTTGTGTAGCCATTACCTCCATTCATCCTCATAACTTCTCCATCCTGTAAATCAGAGATTTTATGCTTGTTAAACAACTTCCCATTCTCCTTTCCCTGCCTTGCCACCACCATTATTTATTTTGTCTTTATGATTTAGGCTATTCGAAGTACCTCATATGAGTGGAATCATGTGGCATTTGTCTTTTGTCAGTGAGGTTCATCCTTGCTGTAGTTTGTACCAGAATTTCTTTACTTTTTAACACTGAATAATACTCCAGTTATGAATATACCATGTTCTGATTATTCATCAGTTGGTAGACCCTTGGGTTGCTTTCATGTTTTATTGATTGTAAATAATACTGCTATGAACATGGGTACATAATGACCTGGTCACAACTTTGCTTTCAGTTCTTTTGGGTGTATACCCAGAAGTAGAATTGTGTCATATAATTCTATTTTAATTTTTTGATGAACCCCGATACTGTTTTCTACAGCAGCTGTACCATTTTACATTTTTAGTACCTGTGCATGAGGTTTTCAGTTTATCTAGATCCAGCACATTGTTTTCTTTTTTTAATGTTGTTTTCTTTTATCCTTGATAATAGCCATTAACTTGAATTACTGACTTTTTAATCACTAATATATGCTTGGATTTTAAGTTATTTGTTTATGTTGTGTTAATGCTGTTGTGTTTGCAGCATAGTTCTTGACAGTATACATTGTTGCATCTGTGGGGTGTGTTATATAATTTACATATTATCTATATCACAAATGTACTGTTGTGTTGTCATGGTAATTAAAAGTTTAATTGTGGGCTTTTATGTAGAAAATATTTTTGTGTTAATATACAAAGTTAAATACGTATGTGTGTATGTTTATATATATGTATACTTTTGTATGCATATTTGTATTTATAGAGAAATGGTGTAGATCTAAGACTAAATCTTTGGCAAGTTATGAGTAGATTTTGTACCTTAGGGTTGTCTGTTGCTGTAATATTACTGATACTGTTATTTCTATTGTTAGCAATATGTGTTGTTTATATTGTTATTAACATAGTTTTTATTATGAATATTGCTAAGCCTTTTATATATAGGATCTCATTTAATTTTAAACTGCACAGCAATATTCTGAGGATTTGCTATTATCCTACTCCTATATTAAACATGAGGAAAAGAGGACTTTCTTAGTCACATAGGTAACAAAGGATACAACCTGAATTCAAGCCCAGTTTGATCCCTGAGTTCCTCTTCTTAAGGGATCATAATAATGTACTAAAGCATGTAATTTTCATAGAAACCTAGAAAATGAGTTACTAGAGAAGTATTCTGTTTATTCAAATGTCTTTAGCTATGATGTATCATTTTGAGAATGTTTAATGTTGATTTTAGTTGGATTAGCTTGAATATTTGAAGTAGTAAGCACTATGCAATGGAAATGAGGGCATTTGGGTTGGTGCTTGTGCTGTTTATCATTGCATGCCCATTGCCAAGCATGGAGTTCTGAGTGGAGTGGAGTCTAATACCTATTTCTTAAAGTTGAAAGTTGGGCTCTTTAGCATGCTGGGTTATTTTATATATAAGCAGGTGCAGATAGTTTAGATGTGCTGTTTAAATTAGTTCTAGAGTTTGATGATGTGTCCTTTCTTTTAAGAAATATTACAAAGGTAGTGCCTCTGAGTTGTAAAAGTAATTCCAGCAATATATATGTATAAAATAGAATTAAAGTGCTCTCCTCCTTATTTCTACTTGAAGATTTTTTGTGCATTTAAATATGTTTTTAAATTTATTTATAAAATTTTAAAAATAGAATTATACCATACTACTCTATTAAAGTTTAATTATTTTTTTTTAGATAGGTATTTAAAAAACTTTCCTTTCTTGAAAATAAGTCTCAGATGGGAAGTGAGACTGGTTGGAAGGAGAGAGGTAGGTAAGATTTATACATTAAGTTTATAAACCTAATGCCCTAGGCTCATTATTCCTACCAGGCAAAAAGCATTTTAAATTCTTTTTGCTGGTACCTGTTGCCTTGGATAGAATAATGGTCACCATTACTTTTAAAACTTTAAAAAATATGAACCAATTAAAAATAACAGCTTTGTTTTCTGTCCTGCACGAATAATTTAGGAGGCATCATTACAGAATTAAGTTCAACTAGTTCATTCTGGTAAATACTTACAAAAGGATCAGTTGTGACTTCAGATCACTTTTTAAAATACTGATGATCTCTTCTTGGTTTTTAGAAGGCATTCAGTCAACATTTATAAGGTAAATGGGGTTTTAAAACCAAGAAATAGTTGTACTATTTTAATTAATAGAAAATCAAACCAATACTGCTTAAGTGACATAGAGATAACCTGCATAGGAGTTAGTCCTGGTTATTTACATCTTCTTTGTGAGTGATGTGGATTGACCTCACCCCCATTCCTGTTCTACTCAACAACCACTAAATGCTGTACTAGTAACTCAGCTTTTTTTAAAGTACTAAAAATAGGAAAAAAGGTATGTTTGAGAGTCATTTGTTTTTTGGCATTATATTAAAAAGAGATAATCAAGGCCTTATTTACATTAAATACAATTTTTTGATTCTGGCTTTGAGAGTTTTAACTTAAGATTGTTAGTCAGAATTCACTGTGGTGATTTTTAAATTTTTATTTTGTAGGTAGTAAGTTTTTTTATTACAGGAGTGTCCTTTTTTTTTTTCCCCAGTCTTTCCATTCTTGGAATGCACTTGTTGCATTTAAGGTACTTTATGATTCTTTAGACCTGCATTTAAAGTGCTGAAGCCTGGCCTTAAAATTTGAAGAATTGGATGTGATAGGGCTAGATAGCCTATTTACACTGTAGTAATAGTCGGTGTTTTAACGAGCAAGTTAAGAGAAATCCTCATTGGTAGCATTCATGTGTACTTTTCATTTTGTATGATTCAGACTGTGCCCTAGAAGTATTGTATTATTACACATAATGGTCTTGTAAGTGTACAAAGGCTCAGAACTTGTTGTGGATGTTAAAACTGAGGCAGAGGCAAAAATTTGAGTAAGTTAATGCAAGAACCTAATTTTTTTGGCTCATTGTAATTTTGGGCTTTTGAACCTGAATTCTCTACCAATAAATGTGTATATATATTTAAAATATATATATGTAATTTTATGAACCTAGTATTTTTTTTTTAAATATTTATTTATTTATACAAGAATGGGGTACAGGCCAGATGCGCGGGAGGGTGAGAGGATTCACCAGAGACAGTGGGGAAGAGAACAGGCAGACTGACTGAAATACACTGCGTAGGGGAGCAGCGGGCGCTACAAGAGAGGTCTGGCTGCGCCATGCGGGACCCTCGCCGGCTGGCTGGGATTGAACCTATGCTGCAGAGGCTGTGGACAGCTTCACAGCGCGGCACTCAACTGCCTGCGCCACCAGGGGAGGCCCTGAACCTAGTATTTTATGTATGTTATAAAATGTACTGGGAAGTTGAAATTTTAAAAAGGATGAGATTTAAAAATACAAGTTGCAATGATTTTTCCTTTGGCCCCCTTCCTTGCCCAGGGTGGGGGGGGCATCCATTTGGACACAAATGCTCTAGGTAGGCCATTCTTCTGCAGAAGAGGCAGCCTGGGGACACCTGGAGGACAGTTGGTACAAGGTGTGGGGCTTTTAAGTTGGAGTGATCTTTTGCAGCTCTTTAATTTTAAAGAAACATCCTTCTTTCCTGTGAAAGGCTGAAAGAGAGTGAAGGCCTTTAAGGAGGTGAGCTTAAAAGAGACAGAAAATAAAAGCCTTATTTGTTTCCTTCATAGTTGACCATAGGGAAAAGGCTGCCTACCCTGACAGCTCCTACTCCCACTATGGAGATGGCAGTGCCTTTTTCTGTTGTTGTTAGGCAGTTTATAGAACGCAGGATAGCTTGGTAAGCGTCTTCTCTGTGCCTGATATGACGTAACATTGTGGAGTATGCAGCATGCATGTTAAGTACAAGTGGTTGTATTTGGCTTGTTGCTGCAGCATTTTTGAGGCTGTCTTTTTAAAAAGCAATTATTACTCCATAGAGTTGGATATGTGCAAATTACTGAAATCATCATTTCATGGAGACCAAACTTTGTAACTTGCATTATTCTATTTAGTATTTGTTTACTCACCTTCCCCCTCATGCCCACCCCCACCTCAATACCTCAGAGCAGAATTCCCTTTTTGAAAGGAACAGATGCTGTTAAGTTATCAGGACCTGATACTAAAAAGCCTGCAAAAATCTTTGTTCTGCTTATTTTCTTTATTTAATCTATATGCAAAGCATATTGTAATTATTGCTGTTAGAGGGTTTTAAGTTGATGGTTTCTCCCTACCCTTTTTTGTGCTCAGGGGAGATGGATTAGAATGCTAAATTGACAACTTGGTATAAAGAAATAATGACCATTGAAATAAAACAGGAGTTCAAACAAAAAGCAAACCAGATACAAATGTAGAATGAAAATATCTTTTAGTAAAATGTTAGCATGCTGTACTTGGAACAGATGCCACATTAATTCAAAAGAGAGCCCAGAAAATGTGGCAACTTTACGATGTCAATGGAGGGAGCTGCATTAGTTCCTGTTTTCATTGTGTCAAGTTTTCTCAGTACCTCCAGGTCCCGTCCTAGTCTTCTGAATCTGTATATATTTCAGGTTAATATACAAGAATTAAATCCATGCTTAATATTTTATGTAATTAAGTACATTGTCATACTAGTGGATATTAGGATTAAAAGCCCAATAACTTGAAATGCAGAAGTAGTGAGTCTTCTTTTAAGTGTGTTTATCAGGATGTGTGAATCAGAGGCAAAAAATTTGACTTTTCTCTGTACCCTTCAATGCACATTTATGAGTCTTTCAAAGAGGCCAAGTGCTTTTGAATGTAGAATTTGGATAAGTTACAAAACTATGAGAATTTTGCATTTTTTTCTCATTTAAATTTATAGTTATCATTGGACATTTGTTATGATTTTTAAGTAGCTTAGATTCATTCATTCCTTTTGCACTGTTTTTATGGTGTTTTGGAAGAAAGAGTGATGGAAAGGTATGCCACACACTTGGATATTTCCAGAGTGACATTCGTTTTATGGAAGATTGCATGGGGACATCTCAGAATTGTTTCTTGCAGTGCATGGTTCATGTGGGTCTGAGTGTGGAGAGAGATGGGGGCTCTTAATCAGATTTACAGTGTGCCACTTCCTGAGCAGCATAATATCTAATCGTCAGGGGCATATGCCTGTAAAGTAGTCTGGTGCACATGCTTAGAAAAACACTACTAGTTTTCTTGTTGAAGCATGAAGTCTTGAATTCAGTAATTCTGTTGAAAAGGGTAAAAGTTTTGTCTTACGCAGTTCAGATGAAGAGATATTTTCAGCATATGGCAAGAGAGCACAGGGATTATGATTATTGGCATAGGAGATGGGGCCCGTTTGCATTGGTCAAATCCTGGCTTTACCTTGAATTAGCTTTGTGATCATGGTCAATCCTTTCACTTTCTAGGCCTCTGCCTCAGTTGCTTTCTCTGTCAACTATGAATAACTAATGGTATCCATCTTCTGAGAATGTTTCAAGGATTAAATGAATGAAAGTGTAAATTATGTGCCTGGCATATAATAAGCACTAACTAAATGGTAGCTTATTATTACACATTATTACTTAACCTGAATTCTTAACTCCTTTCTTCTGAAGGCCTGAAACAAATGTTGCATAGTGGAAAAAGAGCCTAAACGTTGGGGTCTGACCCTTGGATTGGAATATCTCAATACAACCTCTTCAAGTTGAGTGAGTGACCTTGGAGTAATTATTTAAGCTTCCTTCAGCAAAGATCCATCCCATATTTGATGTACACCAACCGCTATCCTGCTCATTTGGGCTTCAGAAAACCTATAATGTAGAGATGATCATACCAACTACCTAGGATAGATGTGAAGATAAGGAGAAAACCTTAAGCCACTTGATACTCGATGGCCACTATTATCATAGTTACTGATATTGTTACAGTACCACTAGAAGTTTATGGGAAGAGAGTAAATATGGAACAGCTTAACTGGAATGGAGGGGTTTTGTCTGAAATGTCATAGTGATAAAAGTTTTTAATGTGGAAAGTGTATCTAATGAGTTCTTGTTTGTGAATACCTCTGGGAGAAATGGAAAGTAGATGTGAATATGTCAGATTTAACGGAGACTTATAAAAATATATCAGGATACTTTGTATTTATTAATATCCTTAGTGATAAAAACTTTCTAATACCAAGATATTGCTGGTCATTTAGCAGCAAATAAACAGTAGACTAGGCATTATAACTAAATAGTACAAAATATTAATAAGCTGGTCAGTCCTTTGGGTCTGTTGCTCAGGACAGTGTACTTAACCCTTGAGAACACACACACGGGTATAACAACTAATGAAGACAATTACAGAACCCCAGAGATGTAAAAGTAGCACACAAGTGCTTTCCAGTATGATAGGCACAGTTTTTTTGCCCTCTGGTTTTGGGCATTTTGTCTTTGTGAAATTTCTCTTTATCTTGTGTCTGAGCTTTTTTTATGATAATTATTAAATTAGCTCTATATTTAATAGTAATATATTACCTCTATAGTAAGCCTTGAAACCGGCCTGAGAACAAGTTGTGAGAAAAACCATCCTAAGTCTCTCCCTTACAGATATCTCAAAATTAAAGTGGGTTTTTTGGGGTAAAGAAATTGAATGTTTAATAAATATATCCATTCACAATGAATATACATAGGTGAATATAGATAGATAAATAGATAAATTATCTATTTTCATACATTAAGTTGAAGTTGAACTTTGTTCTTCACTGTCAGTTTGGATCTGAAACTTTTGATCTTTGTAATTTTTTTCCCTGGGATTCAATAAATATATTTGCAATAGCTTACTAAAGCATTCTGAACCGCATATATGGTATCACTAGTGGCATTTGCATTAAAGTAGAATAATAACTTTTCCTAACTTTTTGTTCTCATTTACCCAGCTGCACCTTTTTGGCTGTTAAGTAGATAGAAATATTTACTACTTACTACATTTTATTTTGTCCATGTTCCTAAAGCACTATTTCTGTTTTCTGAGGAGAAATTCCAACAGGTTTGTTTTGAAAAATTGCTGTACTTTTTGCACAACAAATATTATAAATTAAGCAGTTTTATAGCAGACTATCAATTTTTTTTCCCCAATTAAAAATTGTAATGTTACTTTATGGTAGCTAAGGTGGCCAGTAAGTAAAGCTTTGCAGTTTTAGAATTAGCATAGCATAAGTACAGTATTAAGTTTTCTTTACTTCAGTCTAGTGTAGGGCCTGTACCAGTTACTTCTCTTAAGTTGAATGGAATTGTAAAAAGTTCAGAAGTATATTTCATTTTAATAAATACAGAAGTAAGCAATAGATCCAGCAGCGTTTTGGGTTTGATTTAAAGAATTATACAGTTTTGAAATTAGTTTCTCCCTGATTTGTGGGGACATTTGTGACAAGGGTGAGCTCCTATTAACTGGGTAGGAACCTATCAGGTTGAGGGGGCTTTAGCTGCTCTGTGGGAAGGGACTAACATTGATCCTGCACACCTCCTCCATTGCTTGTCTCTCCCCCATCTTCTTTATTGTCTCTTCTCTGAGAAGCTGTCTCGCCTCTCTGCTGTCATCACTCCCTCCAAAACTACCACCATCTTACTCTGTTTCTCTTAAAAACAAAACATCATTGTAATTATTAGTTTTTAAACAGAGAGAGCTGCTATCAAGACCTTAACACTTGAGCAGTTTGTGGACCTCCCCATTTTGGGCCCTCAGCCAGGAGTTGGGTAGCTTACAATCATTGAAGAAGTTAAGAGAAGACTGTGAAACATTGTATATCTTGATTAAGGAAGAGAATAGAAAAAAGACCTTTTACTTCAGAAATTGCTGTATTTTCTGGTTGGGGCTGAGTTGAGAGCAGTTGGGGAGGGTGGCCTTGTTACTTAGATAAGGGAAATAGGAAACATTAATTTATTAGATTGCCTTCTGTTGTCCCGTGGATCTAATTGGAGAAGAAAATGGAAATATTGGTGTTGCTGATTTTGAAAGTATTTTGATTTAGTAACTAGAGAAGGGTAGTAGGATTTCTTTGTAAAATGCCAAATATTGGTATGATGCTTTGTTATTACGTGTCGAACATTTACATTTCACTAGTTGGTAGATGCAAAACAGCAGATCTTTTCCTTTCTGAACTTTTCCTAGTGGCTTTGAACTGTTAACTGAATTGTTTTGGTAAGAAAAGTAAAACTTGGAAATTAGCTGAGTTACATGCTAAGTTGATGGCTATGTTAAATTTAAATTCAGTAGCTTCTAAGGTCTATACCAGGCATTTAATCCATTTTTAACTACACATACAGAAAAAACATATTTGAGACAAAAACCTTAACTTTATAGAGTTTTTAATAACTTCTCATAGAAATTGAAATGCTTAAGTTGAATGAAAAATAGTAATGAACCCCATTTTACCTGTTACCCAACTTCAATGCTTATCAGTATTTTGTGGATCTTCAAGGTGAAACATATCAGGAAAGTAATTTTTCAAAACATGCAGTACAAATAGATATGTTGGTATACCCAAAGGAACAACGTGTGCAAGAATGAGAAGAGTGTATTTCATACATTATAAATTTAAAACTTGTAATAGCTTCTTATAATATTGCGTTCATTTATCTTTTAACTTATTGAAGATGTCTGAGCCTCTGAGCCACCACTAATTTTGGAGAACCACATTTGCTGAAAAGAGTTTAGTTTCCTGATTCTGTGTGTCTTTAGAAATTCAAGATTAAGTTTTGAGTTTACTGTCCTATCAGTTGCTTTTTATTTTATGTACATCTTCCAACCTGCAACTTTTATGTGGGCCACTAATATAATGGTCATTTTCAGAATATGTAGGAGAGTGAGCAACTTAAACTTGCAAAAACTATTTAACCTTGCTCTGCACTTTTTTCCTTCTGCATTTTATTCCCATTTTACTCTAGTGTATATATTGGTCGACTTGATTGACAAGTAATATTTGTTATAGCTTGTAAAATAGTTTGTTGAAGAGGGAATTTTGACTTCCTTCTATATCTGGAACTAGTAGCAGTGATTAGGAATGTACGATATTTTCTCTTTGTTCGCTCTTCTTTGACTAAGTAGTAAGTTGTACGTGTGCCTGTGGTTGTGGGGCATATTCATTACTACTTACTACAAGGTGATGGTAGTCTTATTTCTGAATTTCCTTGCTTTTATTAGTTTAAATTAGACTGATAGAGGTAATTATTCCACCCCAGTGTATGGGGAAGGATAGTCATTGGGAGTTCTGTATCTAAACCCCTCTGCCGTGCACTGAGAAGTTACCTTTAACCTTATGATGCTGTTTGTTGTATTTCGTTTAGTGCTAGGAATGTACTTTTTTAACAGTACCCTTAATAAGCTCCCTCTACACCAAAAGATGTATTTTTAAAAATTATACTTAAGACAGCTTTGTAGTATTCCCCAGTAGAGTTCATCTAGAGCAGTAAAACCTTTCTAAAATAAAACTTATTCCTTTAACCGGTATTCATTTAAGTGGGTTCCTCTGTACTTGGTTTCCATGGAAATAGCGAATAGCTAACGTTATTTATAAGGTGGAAGTAAAATAGGGTGCCTAATGGGACCCCATGCTGCTCTGATGAAGAGACTTAGGAAAAAAAAATACATGCTCATGGGATTTTTTTTTTTTTAAACAAGGTTAATGGAAGCCCTGATTTCAGTCTTCTGAAACAGAACATATTTTTGGTTTTAAAGGCTAGCGTTAGTATCAAGCAAACTTCGTTTTTGGTCTGTATTGCTTTCACTTTCAAGTTTTAGGACCACTTACTTATCAGCACGATTGAGGCTTTTGCTTCAGACTGTCTTTGTGGTTTCTGTTTCAAAAGTTAAAATCCCTGTCATATTGTAGCTGTTACAAATTCTCATTGACATATCAAAGTACAGATGAAAAGCTAAATGTTCATTAATGATAACAGTGATGATAAAGAATCAATATATTGCAGTATACAGATTTTTGAAAAAAATACACGAATGTTACAGAACCATTTTTAGTGTTCAGACTTAAGTCAGGATTCTTTTTTACTTGTGTTGTGGAGCTAACCTAAACGTGTATTTGGAAAGCAAAGATTCTAATTTTCTTTTGGTGATGCAAATGGGCGAACTCTCCATTTCTTAACTCTTTTCTTTTTTTAAAAAATGGATTGTTACCAAAGCCTTATAATTGAAGTATATGTTTATCCTTTAGTCTTTGAATGTGGACTTGGGGTAAACCTTGCTTTTTCCTTACTTCTTCAGTAAGGCCTACTCTTGGTTTTCTAGGCCTACAACAAAGCCTTGCCTTTCTTAAGCCCCTTTAAGTGAAAGAGTATCATTTCCTTTGTGTTTGTGGGGGGTGTGTGTGTGTGTGTGTGTGTGTGTGTGACTAATTTTTCTATAGCCTGAAAGGCACCTGCTCATTTTCCAGCCTGGTGAGTACAGCAGTGCTATATTGAGAAGTGAGGCAGTATGGAACACAATAAGGCGCTATAATTTTTATTTAGTTAGTTTTGGTCGTCTTTGGCAGCTTGTGATCATTATCCGTTTGTCTTTAAGCGCTCTGTGATTATTCCTGGCTATCAATACAGCAGGAGTTTGCTTCTGTGTTTTAAAAGCAAGAATTGTAGTGTACTTAGGGCTCCATTGGGGAGGAGTTTTTGTTGTGTGTGTGTGTATTTGGACAAGCTGCTGACTGTAGTTGGGTTTACTGTGCTCTAATTTTTTTTTTTTTTTTTTTTTTTAAGATTTATTTATTTATTTATACAAGCACTGGGTACAGTCAGAAGCGTGGGAGGGTGAGAGAATTCACCAGAGCCAGAGTGGAGAGCAGAGCAGGCAGAAGGACCGAAGTACACTGCTGAGGGGAGCAGCGGGCGGCAGGAGAGGTGGGACCCTCCTCCGGTGGCCGGGGAGCAGCCGGGGATCGAACCGGCGCCGCAGAGGCTCCGGGCAGCTTCGCAACCCAGCGCTCAACCGCTGCGCCACCAGGGAGGCCCTGTGCTCTAATTTTTAAAAATTTGGTTGTTTTAATCAGCTTGATTATATTTTTGTCTAAGGCATTGTATTTCTAGTAATTCACTAGTTTATTCTGTACATATCGGTGCTATTTTAGAAAATTTCCTTAGTGTGTTAATTGTTCTTTTAGTTTCAACTTTTTCTTTTATATTTTTTAATCAGGTGTTTACAAGTGACCTTCCTTAGTGACTTTTATTTGAATTATCTTTGTGCATTAGAGACATAGGAATTTGGGTCTATTATCCCATTTCTGAGAGAAGAACTCCCAGTAGTTGCAGTTAGCACACTAGAAAGGGTTTTCTCAGATGCAGTGTTGGGCATTGATCCTCCTCCTCGGTGCTTATGGTTTACGCCCAGAACTCCCATTAGTGTTAATAGGAGGCACTTGCTTAAATCCCTGTACACCAAGATCAACCCAAACTCTTTTGTAATGCCTTGTGGATACCTGAGTTGTTTTTTTGTTGTTGATGGCAAGAGTTTTGGTCTTGAGGTTAACTGATTATTAAGATAAGAGTTGAGTTATCTTGGGATATGGGGTGATTTAACTAAGTCTGATCTGTAATTAAGAAGTTTATGTTATAATGATTAGACTCAGCTTTGTGAGCTTTGGAAGCTTGTGAATAAGTATTTTTGTACTTCCAGCATCATGAAGCAAGATTTCTTCTTACTGTTTATTTCTTCTAATACTCCTCAACTGCAAAGTAAATGATTTTACAAGTTTTTGTGCATATTGTAAGAAGACTTAATAAAAATATTTTTTTATTTGTAAGTCTTACCACAGTTACACTCTGGCCTCCCAGTCCTTTATCAGCTAGTGTTGATTACATTTTTCAACCATATAGAAGCTAATTGTGTGCACTGTTGTAGAATTTGGACATTACAATCACTGGTCAAGTATCAGATAATCACAGTTTACTTACTTACACCTATGTGCAAATTGGGGGATTTTACTACCTTCATTTCTTTATTCATAGTCTAATGAAAGAATTCCTGGATCAAAAGCAGTAAATCTGGGTTTTATGTTGAGTGTTGCCTCTTTTTATCCTTGTAGTTTTTGGCTGTTCATCCAGACTTCTTGGGCCACTGTTCCCCTGCTAAATGACAGTATGGATGAAGTGCTTTGGGGTGTCCATGCTACCTTTACATTATTTGAAGGCCTACTTTCCTGGGTACTAAAGGAAACTACTATAAGGCCCATGGTTCCTAATCCTGGCTACCCATTGGGATCATCTGGGAGATCTGTCTTCAAATCAGACATAATGAATCAGAATCTTTAAGGGTGGGGCCTGTGAATGAAAACACACACACACACACACACTCTCTTCAAATATTTTGAAGTTTTAGAAGTTATCTTGTTCTAGGTTTGAGAACTACTTGTACAAGGCATTGTTTTTAATCGTGTGTGTGCGTGTGTGTGTGTGTGTGTGTAGTCAGGAAGATAAGATGTAAAAGCTACAATGTGAGACAGTGTATAGTTGAATTCTAAGATGAACAAGATGATAAACATTCCAAAAATTCAAAAAAAGGGAGAAGTTGGGATACTTAGGAGAAGTCTCCATTAGCCATTGAGTGTTTATTTGGACCCTGATGCCTGGCCTGGGTAAGACTTGGATAGGCAGAGAGAAGGGAAATAGGTACTTTTTTTTTAAGATTTATTTTTTTATTTATGCATACAAGAGGTGGGTGTAGGTCAGAGATGTGGGGGGTGAGAGGAATCACCAGAGACAGAATGGGGAGCAGAAAAGGTCAATCTACTGACATGCACTGCTGAGGGGAGCAGCGGATGAGATAGGAGAGGTCTGCTGCGCCATGTGGGTCACACCTCCCTGACCAGGGATCGAACTTCTGCTGCAGTGGCTGCAGATAGCTTCATAGTGCTGAGACTTAAACCCTTGCGCCACCAGGGAGGCCTGAAACAGGTATTCTTTTTTTTTTTTTTTTAAAGATTTATTCATTTTTGTACAAGAATTGGGGTATAGCCATAGATGGGGGGGGGCGGTGAGAGGATTCACCAGAGACAGAGCGGGGAACAGAACAGGCAGACAGACCGAAGTACACTGCTGAGGGGAGCAGCAGGCGAGACAGGAGAGGTCTGTCCCGCCATGTGGGTTTCTCCCTGGTGGGCTAGGAATCGAACTCGTGCTGCGGTGGCTGCGGATTGCTTCATAGGTTGCAGCTTAACTCCTGTGCCACCAGGGAGGCCCAACAGGTATTCTTGATACAAGAAAGCATGAGTGAAAGCTGAGACTGAAGAATAGTTCTGATGACAGTTTCAGTCTTTATTTTAGTAATCTACTCTTGTAACTGCTCAAAATTTCCTAAATGTTTTGGGGGATTGAGCCATGAAGATAATGGAAGATAGAATTCCAGCCAGAGGGAAAAGAAAGCAAAAGATCACTGAGAAAGGAACTTGTTTGGAATCTGAAGAACAGAAAAGAGGCCATTGTGACTGGGAGCAAAGTGAGCTGTGGGGCGAGGGGAATGTTACAGGGCAGGGAGGGGGCAGCCCAAACCCCGCAAACCTGCCTATTCTAAATGGGTTCTGCCATCCGCCACATCAACACAAAACATATGAGACTTTAATGGGAAAGAACTTTAATAAAACTAGGAAACAATACAGGAAAGGTAAAGAGTCTAGTTTCTAAATGAAGCACCCAAAGTTACCCGTCCCCTCGTGGATAAAAGTCCATCCATATGGGATCGGCGCAGAGCAAGGCCCCAAAGCCTGCCACAAGTCTAAAGCATCTTCCAGTGGGGACCCACAGAAAAGGGTCAGAAACAACCAGACAAGCCCGGAAGGAAAAGAGCAAAATCAAAATCAAGATAAAAGCTGCCATTGTCACCTCCCCTTGGGTCTCTTACCCACATCTGTGTCACCCCGTCCACGACCAAAAGACAAGTGCAGTTTCTTCACGTGTCTGTAGGCTCCATGCGCCTCCTCCAGGTCTCCTTTTGGCTCCATCCTGCTTCCTTCCTTCCTCAGTCTCCTCTGCAGCCTCTTCTCTCCCTGCTCAGCTCCACCCTCCCTTGGGTGGGGCAGGGAACCTGGAATCTCCCCCTTTCCGGGGGACCACCCTGTTACAGGAGGAGAAGAGGTCTGAGGATAACAGGCTCAAGACACTTAGAGCCTTGATGGCCATTGTAAAGAACTTCTTTTTTTTCCCCCTCTGGATATGATGGGAAGCCATTGGAGAATTTTGAGCACAGGAGTGACAAGATCTGTCTTGGATTTTGTAGCGGCCATTCTTTTTTTTTTTTTTTAAGATTTTATTTTTACTTATTTATACAAGCACTGGGTACAGTCAGAAGCGTGGGAGGGTGAGAGAATTCACCAGAGCCAGAGCAGGGAACAGAAGAGGCAGACTGACGAAATACACTGCTGAGGGGAGCAGTGGGTGCGGCAGGAGAGGTCTGTCGCGCCCTGTGGCTGGGGATCTAACCGGCGCTGCAGAGGCTGCTGGCAGCTTCGCAGCCCAGTGCTCAACCGTGCGCCACCTGGGGAAGTCTGAAGCGGCCATTCTTGCTGCTGAGAGAGCAGACTTTATCAGGACAAGGGTAGAAGCAAAGAGGCCATTAGGAGCTACTACAGTAATATAGGTGAAAGATGATGGTGACTTGGACCAAGGAGGTAGTGGTCAGAGTATTTTGAAGATAGATAGGAACTGGCTACTATTGAATTGGATGGAGGGTGTAGGGGAAAAAGAGTCGATGACTTTAAGGTTTGGCCTGAAAGGATGGCATAGACATTTATTGAGATGGAGATGAGTGAGGAGGAGGTTGGGGGAGGGGAGGAAGGTAGTTGAGTTTTGGACTTGAGCTTGAGATACCTATTTGACAGGATTTTTTTTTTTTATTGACAGTGTTGAGTGGGCATTGGGTATATGAGTTTGGAATTCAGGGGAAAGGTCTGGGCTGAAGATAAAAATTTGGGAGTCACCAGTGTACAGATCCTTTTATAGCCACAAGGCTGGTGAGATTACTTTATTGGAAGAGTTCCAATAACAGCCCTGGGGCTGTTCAGCATTTTGAGGCCTTGAGAGATGAGGAAGAACCAGCAAAAGAAATCTAGAAGAGTGGCTAGAGTGATTAGGAGGAAAATCAAGGGCAGGTGGTATCCTGGAAGTTGAGAAGAAAGGGTGTTAAGAAGGAAGGAATGATCAACTGGGTGAAGTAATTCTGATTGAACGAGGAAATGAGGGCTGAGACTTCACTACTGGATTTAGCAACAGGGAGGTCATTGGTGATCTTAACGTGGAAGCCGGCAAAACCCCTAATTGAGTGGATTCTGTAAAGAATAAGAGGAGGGGAACTAGAGGCAGTGAGAGTGGTTAACTCAGGCAGTTTGCCGTATCTGAAGCAAGACATGGTGCAATAACTAATGGAATCAAAGAGGGCTTCTGTTTTTTTTTTTTCCCCCACGTTTTATTATTTTGCCAGTCATTTACATAATTATAATGCTTTTTCAAGATAGAGAAGAATGACCCAGCAATGTGGAAAGAATTAATGCTGCTTGAGAGTGAGGGAAGAGGTGCTAAAGGGATGTAGGGTAAGGATAGGGCCACCTAGATGATTATGCTATTGGGGCCTAAAGAACTAAATCTTGTTAAGCAGGATTCTTCTTTTTCTTCTAAGCCCTGATTTGCGTTTATTTCAAACTTACTGTGCTTTTTGTTGAAAGTTAGGAAGGAATGAGAGATAAAAAGCAGTAAACCTTACTGTATATAGGATTAGTGTATCAGCTTGCTGTAGTAGAAGAGATTGAATCTTCTGCGTAAGGTGACATTTTAAAGTGTCTTTGAATGACAATTATCTGTGCTATTCTAGTCCCTTATCAGAATTTATGATTGAGCACAGACTATAAACTTAATCGCTTGAAATTTGTAGTGGGATGAATTTTAGCCTAATTTAAAACATGATCTAATGTTGAATTTTTTCACTGAAATTTGTTTATTGTTCAATATATTTTTCATATGCAAAGGTTTTAGATATTTTATAAAAGGTACTTAGGAAGTAGCTATTAATCATCTTTGATTTATTGATAGTATTTTAAACTTTACAACCACATCAGAAATCTGAATTTGTTCTTTACGAGATCTAACTAAAGCAGTTAGAACTACCTGTGAAGTTCTAGAGAGGGGAACAATCTTCAGTTTTCAAAAAATTGAAGTTATGTTAGCAAGATAATGTTCATCATTAAAAGCAAAAATTATTTACTACGACGTGTGTGTTGAGTTTATTTTTCAAGAAAAAAATCTTTATTTTTTTAAAATTTAAGCAGATATGATTAAAATGTTGAACTACCTTAGTAATAAGTGTGAAAATGTATGTGAGAAAAAAATTAAGTGTACTTTCAATAGGCTTAATGTTAGGAAATTTGCATACTTAAATGTGTTTTGCATATGGGTAATGTGAAACGTATACATTTATATATAAGTATTTTTTGCAGCTTACTTGGTATCATTAAATTATAGAAATATTTTTTATAAATAAGTATTTGTTTATCTTTCTTTACCAGTTTTCATATGGTGGTCTGTTATCAGTTATTTATCAGTCTTCAGAAGAAATACTTTGGTTGTTCTGATGCGCAGTATTTAAGAATCACTGTTCTAAAAATTATTTACTCTTTCTGAGTATCTGAATCTCTTTGGTAATCTTGTTAAAACTGTGGATCCTCGTCCTGTAATTTTCGTACATACAGAATTTAGCCTATAGTATCATGGAATTGGCAAACCTCTCTGCAGCCTATTCGTGGGATCTCTTGACATAAAGAATCTCAAGTTTTAAAACCTGCCTTAGATAGCTTGCTTATATGATTTTTCTTTAAAACTTTATATGTAGACTTTTCCCAAAAATATTTGCCACGTATTTATTGTAGTTTGTTTCTTGAAGAGTAACTACTGCAACTGATTAAGAGAAAGTGAGGTTCAGTGGAAAGGCCAGCTCAGTTAGAGGAACCTCAGTAAGCTCTTCCAGCTTCACCACCAATGAACTGTTTGACCTTCCGGGGAGTCACTTAACCTCTCAGGCTTTGATTTCCTATGTAATTTCTGTAGTTGCTGTAATTGGTTTGTGAGCAGTTTTATGATATCACAGTTTTAGGATATCATGGTAAAATTCTTTATCAATTTGGAATTGACTCTTAACTGATTTTTTGAGAAAATGCGCTGGAAATAAGGTGTGTAATCCATTGTATTCCCTTTTTACTGATGATGACTTTTTAGAAGATTTTATGTGACTATACTTTTTTAAAATGCTGTATAAGTAAAAGTTAAAATCCCAGTCCTATTCTGATCACTTTGAGCTTTGATTTATTTTATATATTCTGAGTATCTACCATTGTTGAATCTGTTGCATTCACCATCTCCAGTTCTGTGGCTTGCTTTTCCATCCTTTTATTTATTAATACTTTTTGATGGGGCCTCCTTGGTGGTGCAGCGGTTGAGCACTGGTTTGCGAAGCTGCACACAGCCTCTGCAGCCCCAGTTTGATCCCCGGCTGCCGGGCAAGGGTCGCACATGGCGCGCAGACCTCTGCTGCCGTCCGCTGCTCCCCTCAGCAGTGTATTTTGTCAGTCTGCCTGTTCTGCTCTCCGCTCTGGCTCTGGTGAATTCTCTCGCCCTCCCGCGCTTCTGACTGTACCCAGTGCTTGTATAAATAAATAAATAAATAAATAAATAATACTTTTTGATGGACATAAGTTCTTAATTTTAGTTTAGTCCAATTTG
Organism: Talpa occidentalis; assembly: GCF_014898055.3. Taxonomy (NCBI): domain Eukaryota; kingdom Metazoa; phylum Chordata; class Mammalia; order Eulipotyphla; family Talpidae; genus Talpa; species Talpa occidentalis. The sequence continues at coordinate 5,567,998 of NW_023603184.1, forward strand.
TCTTTTCATTATATCTTAAAAATGGTAACATTTTAATTCCTAGTCAGCTGTTTCTAACCAAAGTCATTCTTTTAACAAATAATGATATGAGAGATTGATGCATAAGGAATTACCCCAGCCTGAAAGAACTAATAAGAAATACCTAATAGGGAAAATAAACCAGCAATAGAGTTTCAGTGTCACTCAGTTAATTCATTCATTTAACATTTATTGAACATTTACTTTGTGCCTGGTACTGGTTTAAGTGGTACAAAGTCCAGTAGCCCAGTAGGTATCTGTAATATTAAGAATCCATCTTTTTAAAATTGAGCTATTGATATATAAAACTATCCTTTTTAGGTGTACAACATTATGATTTGATATATGTATATATTATGAAGAGTACCACAATAAGTTTGGTTAGCACCCATTATCACATGTAGTTTTATCATTTTTTTCTTTGTGAGAATCCACTTTTGCATAGCCACATGATTCTGCAACTTTTTGCATGATTTTTCTTTCAGTTGGGAGTTATTCTAACCTTGGCAACAATTAAAATTGTCATTTATATAGGCTTGAGAGTTTTAAGTATTGCTACTAAAGGCAAGGCAGGATAAAACAGCAAATTAAATTTCTTTTTGAAAATAAATGTTAACTGCATAAATTGGTCCCTTTTAAAATTATTTTACTATATGTTTGATGTAACTGTACATGATTAAATAAAAATTTATAATATGAATGACATGAAGATTTTTAAAAATATCCCCTGAGAAAATGAGAACACATATTGGAGTAACATCAATCAACAATATACATTGTTTAAGGCATAGGGAAGAATTTATAGTTTTAGACCATGGTATATAGAGTTTAAATAATTTAATGCTAAAATATTAGGGGAAAAGTTTTTGTTTATGAATTATTTTAATTTAAAAAGTTTGGGTCTGGAAGGAGTTACAAATCAACTGTATAGCCTGACTTTTCAGACATTGAAGTCAACTTAAAGAAACACAATTGGTAAAAGCATTATTGACCATTGGATTGGAATACCAAAGCCTTTTTCTTTGTGACTCTATCACACTAAATATGTGTGTGATACAAGACAGGTCACTTCTGTGTTATGTAACTTATAAAAGTGGGGCAACTTTAAGAATATGAGTGAAAACTGTGACTATGCATTATTATAAAATGCTAAGAATTTTAAACCTTCTATAAGAAAGTCTATTCCAAAATTAATTTAAAAAAGGCCTTTTTATGTTGCTCAAACTAAGGGTCAATGATGTTACCTTAGTTTGTTGATATAACAATAAACAGTGGGGTGGAGGTCATTTGTTGGGAATAAGAGTGTATTTCTGTTATGTAGATGAGGTGCAATTCTCTGCGTCTCTTAGGAAAGGGTAACAATCAACTACTTTACTTTACCTTGTCTTGAACATTCTGTGGAAAATTAGGGATTTAAACTGCCCTTGAATTCTTTACTTGGTGTAAAAACTACCTGTCTCTTCCTTTTTTTCCCTTTTGGATAGTAAAGCTTTATAGACTTTTGTGTGTTTTAGTTTTTCCTTAAAATCAGATGGAAAAGTTTTCCACTTTTTATGATTTGTCATAAATCTATGTTTGTTGTCTAATTCTTTGTTCCCCTTCTTTTGTTTCAGAGAGCAAGAGAACTGAAGGAGAGCCAGTTCCCCCAAAATTGGTAAGTACCTTTGCTGGGTAGGCATCGTGTTAGATGACTCAAATTATTCAGTGTTGTGTTTTGGTTTTTTTTTTTCCCCTCAAAAAAAATCTTTCTCCCAAAAATGAGGCTTTGCTCTTTGCACTGAGTAAAAGTGAATTTTTGTCTGATTTCACATAGCCATATTTCAGATGCATTTGTGTTTCTAATAAATACTGCTAGACTTGCATGTTCCTGCATTTGATAACCTGTTAAAATGTAAAGGTCCCCTTTGCCAAAATGTCCTTAATGCAGTGGTTAGGACTGAAAATTCAAGTCAGGAGATTCAAAAGTTATGGTTCCCAATGTGTTTTATATTATTTAATATGCTGTTAAATTTGATGGCCTTAATATATATGTATGCAAAATGACTAGGTGAATGTAACTATGGGAATCTCAACTCTTAAGCATTTATTTTCTTAAACTAAATGTTGGATTGCCTTCATGTCTGATAATATATTTTTAGTGTGTGTTGTTTTGTATCATCCTCAAAGAGTAAAAACTAAAAAGAGAGAGAGAAAAATGTAGCAGTTTGAGGCATGTAGGCAAACTCATTTTTTCCTGAAGAGTTACTTCAGTATATATTCCAACAATTTGTAGATCATCCCAGCCAATCATTTCTTTGAATCTAATTCAAGATCACATATTGCACAGGACAGGTTAGTGACTAAGCATCAAACAGATATTAACCTCATTTAGAGAGCATGTCTTATGATAAAAAACTGAACTCAAGATAACTGGAATAGGTAGTCCCCTAATTTAAGCCAGCTCTTTTTTTTTTTTTTAAATTCTCTCTCTCAAATGAATTAGTAGGTGAAGTAGATACTCGGTTAATACTTCTGTCTGATGACTTAACGTTCCTTGAGTTGTCTCTCTTACCTTTTAGGCATTGGGCTTTGAACATGAAAGAGAGGCATTTGGACGAGTCTTGGATATTTTACTACCTTTTTATTCTACTTGCTTTTTTCTCATGGAACCTTTTAAAATAATGAAGAGCCTATAGCCCTCTACTGTGAGATGTAATAGAAGCATAGCATCTTAGAGAAGGGACCTTAAGGGCCTTCTTTTCCACCCTTTTACCCAGTCTGGCAATTTATTCTGTTTCCCTGACAGATTGTTATTTGGGTACATACTGAATACTATATTTTTAAAAAGTGTAGCTTATACTATTTTCTAGAATGTATTCTGAGGAACTCTAGTTCCACAGAAATGAATAAATATTACTGAGGTGGGGTGGGAGGGATGGGTAAAATATTCTGTGGTCAAATAATTTGGGAAATGCTGCATTAAATAAAGTTAAACAGGTTTCTTTACTGCAGGACTTCTCAGAACCTTTAATATGCTAATGTGCATTGTGAATCTCCAAGAGGGGGATATGATATGCAGCATTCTTGAATCCTTCTAATGACAGGGAGCTCACTACCTCATAAGGTAACCCATTCCTTTTTTGTACAGCTCTAATCCTTAGCTCTTCCTTGAATCGATCTGAAATCTAAATCCCATAACTTCCACTTCTATTAAGTACTTATTGGTTATGCTGACACCACCACACCTTCTTGTATATCCTTTGTATAATAAATATTTATACAATTCTGGCAAGGCTTGCCTGGACTAGGTGTTTTTTTTTTTTTTGTCATTAAATAGCACTCTTGTAAATTTAACAACCAATTCTAAAATCTGAGCCTCATTGTCACAAAACTCTTACACACTGCTCTCCAACTTGCTTCATTTTGAATTTCTTTGAGTTTTAAATTTTCCTTCAATGTTCCTGTTGGGTGCAGTTGGCATGATTTTAGAAGTACTTTATTTCTGTAAAGAAAAGTGGGAAATAGAAGAATGTGTTTGTGCAGTCTAGGCTTGTGCCCAGGAGGCTGAGGTAGAAACTGTATATTGAAATGAACACAGGTGGTAAGGAGAGGTGCAGCAGACTGTGAAGGAGAGGCTGCTGTGGAAACCCTGACTTGACCCAAGACACCACACCCTGTGTTGCAAGCATATGACCTGTGTAGACTTTTTTGTGTTGTTTTATTTTCAAATGAGAATCTGGCCTCCTCCCCTACAAAAATAAAAAGAAATAGGAAAGATACATGTATTTTACTGAAACACATTCAGTCTTCATAAATCTACATGTGTGTGCACATTATACACATATATATGTACACATATATAAATTAAGTGCTTTGAAAATATCATCTCTGCCTAGCTGAGGTGATTTTTGTCAACAGTTCTTATACCAGGATTTGAGCATAGTAATCTTGCCAGATTCAAAGGGTAGCCTCTAAAATCAGAGTTGCCAAGTTCTTTGTGCATTAGCATTTTCTCTTGACCTGTGGAATGTCACCAGAGAAATAACACTATGAAAATAAGAAAACAAATTATATATATTATTAATATTTTCTTCTTTTGTTGTTGTAGTTTTCAATAAATAGTAAAATAATTATTATGTTTAGCATCCGTGATCATTGTTAGCACTGTTAGGTAAGTTAAAAGTCAAAGACACTATTTTATCCCCCTGCATATTGGATACAACACAAGAAGTATTTTGCATGAACTTTGAACCTGTATTTTATTGTTAAGTACGTGACTGTAAAGCCTTTCTGCTGGCTCATATTTTAAAAAATTAATTCACTATTCTGAGAATACAGATCAAAAGCAGAGCCTTAACAACAAAGAAATATATTGTATAGAGCATATGGAGCTATCCATTTTTAGGGGATTCAGCATATTAAAGACTTATTGCTAAAGAAATTGTTGGTTGAGGAGTCAGGTTTTGATTGGAAGAAGTTTAGATCAATTCAGAAACAGAGTATTTTTTAGCAGTAAATTCATGATTATGGCATTACACATTATTAGAATCATAATGAAAGATCTAGAGGTCACATATCTCCAAGCAAAACTAAACCCCAAAAAATAGTTAGAAGCCCCTCTTTTGAAAGCATTTTAAAATAGGAAAGCCTAGAGTCTTCTTAGCAATACACTCTGTTGAAAAGTTTATTAAATGTGTGTTTGAATATGAGTAAGTTAACAAAAAGCATAGAACTTTACAATTTACATAGGGCTTTTCACCTTATTTAAACTGCGTTAACAGTCTATTAAAATAGGTGATATTCTTCCTATTTCCTGATTTATAAGCAAATAAACAAAAAATTGAGGCTGAGAGTAGTTTTACAGGGAGTAAATGGAATTTTGGGTTTGTTTTTTGGGGACAACAAATGTTATTTGCAGACATCACAGCTGCTTTTTTTTCTCTTTAAGTGGAATTGATTATTGTTTTTGTTCGACCAGCTTGTCGGAGTTTTTTCGTTTATATTTTTGTATTTTGTTACTGGAAGGTAAGTTGAGGCCATTGGGCATTAGGGTATTCCAGTGGTTTGGCATGCACAGTTTTGAAGGTAACAAACAGTGTTTCGTGCAGGCTGTTGCCCTTTTTGATAGTGTTTAGAGTTGTTGGGTGGTGAAAGTACTGTACCTCAATAAAGTATGTCTGTTCATTATTTTGTGAGCATGTTTACATTTACTTTGCAGCAACTTGTTAGTTATAACTTATTAGAACTGGTGAAAAATTGATAAACCATCTTTAAAAATTTTAGCAAATAACACTTCCCTTTATGATGCTATAAACTACCCTCTGGCTTCAAATGATGATTGCATGAGTTGTCTAAGCCCCCAAAATGCTTTTTTTAAAGATTCAACTTATGCTTACCATGTTTTGGTAAGCTATAAATTTATGTATATAATTTGTTCCTTTAGACAGAGACCAGTCTCTTAAAATTGCAATCCAGAAAGAGATCTTTTTTTTTTTTTTTTTTTTTTTAAAGATTTATTTATACAAGCGCTGGGTACAGTCAGAAGCGCGGGAGGGTGAGAGAATTCACCAGAGCCGGAGCAGGGAGCAGAACAGGCAGAAGGACCGAAGTACACTGCTGAGGGGAGTAGTGGGCGGCAGGAGAGGTCTGCGCGCCATGTGGGACCCTCCTCCGGTGGCCAGGGAGCAGCCGGGGATCGAACTGGCACTGCAGAGGCTTCAGGCAGCTTCGCAACCCAGCGCTCAACCACTGCGCCACCTGGGAGGCCCCAGAAAGAGATCTTTTTGAGGAAGGAAAATCGTGAATCTTCTGATCTTTCATAAGTTTTTCTCTAACAAGTGTTACCTTTTTTAACCCTTTAGTTTTATTAAAAAAAAAAAAAAAGACTATTTAGAGTCCTTACCAAATAAAGCTTCATGTCTTTGTGTGTCTCTAATAAACAAACAATACTCTGATGGTGGAAATAAAAGCTAACAGTTCCACTTTAACTTTAGTTGCAGACTTTCCCTGCAAGGTACTCTGACATTTTGAGTGTCTGGTTAAAACTTGGTTTTACTTTTTTCTTTCTGAGCATTTTGTTTCATTGTTGACAATCTTCCAATGTTTCATTAATCCTCAGTTAAATTTTATTGTTATTTAAAAATAATTGCTTATTTTCAGTGGAAAAATTTGAAGACATCTGTATCTTGAAAAGAATATAGTAAATAACTCTTATTCCTCCTACCCAGATAACCTAAAACAAATTACGAAATTGTCACCTGACCCAGCCTTCAGGCAACTCAGAGTATTACTGTTACAAATCTTTATTACTGTGATAAACAAAACTTCTTAAAATTTGCGTTTCTATGATTGTTGAAAATGGATGTTTTTCATTTATGTTGATCATTCACATTTCTTCGTTAATTGCTTTTTCATAGTTAAAAAATTTGTGAGCACACCAACTCCATAAACTATATTAATCTTTTTGTGTGTATTTCATATGTTCTCCATGTTTTTAATCTGCTGTTTGTTTCCAGAGTTTGTATGAGTTGAGCTGAGCTATGGTGTTTATATCTTACTACCAGTAAAATAAAATATGGTCTTCATGTTGTGAAAATACCCCGTTAACATCAAGATTAAGTTATAATTTGACTGATATAAGAAATCATATTTGGATACACTTTTTTGGTAGACCTTTGTAAAAATTAACAGTGTTCTAGGATTGTTTTTAAGAAGCGCTCTGATAGATAAGTCAAGAATTTGAGTAAGGAGATTATTTACTATTTAAAAGTGATGTGACTAGTTTTAACATTTGTTTTTATATGTAAACTTACAAAATAAAATCTTGGTGTAAGTCAGTAACTTAACGATTCTGATATTTATTTTTTATTACAGTTCCAAAGATTTTCTAAGATAGTAAGTAGCTTAGAAACCCAGGTTTGTTAATCAAATCAAAAATAATTTTCCAAATTATCTCCTCTAAACTTACTACCTTTATCAGACATTTTGGTTGACAGTACCATTGTACAGCTATCCTTTCCTAGCCTCCACAGATAGAGGTTGAAAGGAGTTTTGTGCTTTTTCTTCTTAGGTTAGAGTATCTTGATATAGTTTATAAACCCTAGAAAAGAGATTATCATTGATGTTTTAAGCCTACCTAGCTTAAGCAATATAATGAGAACTAATCTTTACAAGTTAACTTCTCCAGTTAATATTCCATTATATCAGTTTTTATATCAGAATATAGATGTTATCCATAGGTAAATAATTATCAGAAGGTGTCATGATTGTGAATCATAGTAGTTCTTCTAGTTTCCTGATTGTTCCCTTCCTCAGTTTGTAAGAATGCTGGAAAGCTGCTCTGACTACAACTATTATAGGTACAAAGATGAAAAGAGAAAAATGTAAAGTTTAAATTAATTTAAGCAAAAACAAACTTTTTTTTTGTTAGAGTACCTAAAGTGTCTAATCCCTTATTCAAGAAAAAAAGAAAACAAACTAAATTAGCCATTGAGCTAATTTAAATTGTCTAGCAATAGGCAGAGGAGAATGGGAAGGTTCACATTCACATATCAGGATTTTTGTCATTATTTCTGCATGCATTTTACCTGTATAGCCAAAGAGATGCACTCCACACTTGAGCAGATGGGAATGTCTGTCCCATCCATAGCCCACCTCATTGGTGTGTACAGATTTCTTTTTTTAATAATGCCTATGGACAGTACAGTCAGCATGGCATTGTTATTTGTGTTAACCCTTAAATTATTAACTAAATGTAAATAAACCTTTATGTTATACTAGAATTTGCCCATTTTGAGTTGTTTTTTAAATAGTAAGGAGTCTATCCAAATGAGTGTACATTAGGCTTCTTTAACCTCTGAGAGACCCTGAACTCTTCAGTTTACTCTGTGTGAGGTTGAAAAAATGTATGACCATTTTGTTTTGTCTCTTATAGGACAGTGTGTCCTGGATGGTTATACTCTCCCCTCTGTACTCTCACCTATGGTGGAAGTGGTCTTGTTCATCTCTGTGTCCTGTAACTGTCATATGTAGCTCAGTGCTGAGTGCATAGTAGGTGCTTAGGTGTTTTCATGACCAAGTTCAGTATAGGTCTCTCCTTTCTTATTTATTGAAATGTTTTATAGAGGAACACTCAAAGAAAGCTCAGGAAATTTTGGTACAAAATTTAGTACAGGGCCTCCCCTGGTGGCGCAGGTGGTTGAGCGCAGCGCTGTGAAGCTGTCCGCAGCCTCTGCAGCACTGGTTCAATTCTGGCCAGCGAGGGTCCCACATGGCACGGCAGACCTCTCCTGTTGCGCCTGTTGCTCTCCTCAGCAATGTATTTCGTCAATCTGCCTGTTCTGTTCCCCATTGTTCCCCACTCTGTCTCTGGTGAATCCTCTCACCCTCCCGCGGATCTGGCTTGTACCCCAGTTCTTGTATAAATAAATAAAAATCTTAAAAAACAAAAACAAAATTCAGTACAAGGCATTTCATTTTGGAAAAATACCTATTTGGGAAATTTCTTGCCCTGTGTTAGAGAATAAAATACTTTTTGACTAGTAATTTTTTAAATTTAACATGAATATTTCCGTTATGCCCAGCATAATAATCCAAAACATTTTGTGATCTTTACAGCTGCTGTGAGAAGAAGAATTTGTTATTTTAAACGGAGGCTGAAGAAACTATAGAATTAGCAAACATAAGAGAAAGTGGAGAAGGTAGAGGATGGAGTTGCAGACTCTACAGGAGGCACTTAAAGTGGAAATTCAGGTTCACCAGGTACGTTGTATTATTGGCTGCTCCCACATCATATTATTAAGTAATGGCTAAGATTAGTAGACAGGCCCATCTCTAGGTTTTAGTACTGTTTTTAATCATCTATCAGAATGCTGTCAAAGGGACATACCACTTGCCTTATATCAAGCACTACTTAACAAACACATTTTAGGAACTTCAATAAAGTATTCCTGACTTTCCAGAGAAAAGAACTGAACTTATTTTTTTCATATATCAAAAGTATTTTTTAAATACATTTTTTTAAATTTTGGTTCAACTGAGAGACTTTGTTCCTATGACTTAACATGCATATTTTAAATAATGAGACATATTTAATTTAACTACCATGTATACTGATGTTTTTACTCATAACTCAGTTTTATACCTTGATTCCATTCTTTAATAATGAAAATGTGATTGCCTGCACAAATGTTTAAATTTCAAATTTCACAATTCTTACATTTTACCTCAGTTCCCTAGGCTAAACCTATAAGATACATAAGTAAAAATAAATAAAATATATTCAGTTACACTTACATGATACAATGTTTATATTATTTATAAAATATATAAAATACTTACATATTAGATATGTATAATATTTATTTATGCATACAAGAGCTGGGGTACAGGCCAGAGATGCGGGGTAGGGGGGGAGGGGGGAGAAAGTGAGAGGTTCACCAGAAACAGAGTGGGAAGCAGAACAGGTGGACGGACTGAAACACACTGCTGAGGGGGAGAGCAGCGGGCACGACAGGAACTGTCTGCCTCGCCATGTGGGTTTCTCCTTAGCCGGCTGGGGATCGAACTTGTGTTGCAGAGGCTGTGGATTGCTTCATATTGCGGTACTTAACCCCTTGCGCCACCAGGGAGTCCCAATATGTCTTATTTATATATAAATGTAACTGAGACAAAAAGCTATCCTTAACTAAATCATTAATTTTATTATATAAACAGAATATCAATGTTTTATATGTGTTTTCTAGAGTTAGCTGGATGTGGTTGTAGATTCAGATAGAGATACACTTATAATCCTTTGTAATTAAAAGTAATAAATTATGAATTGACTACTTTTTGAATGTATAGCAGTTCAAGTTGTGAGAGTGGAGAACAAAAGTAAGCTATTTTTTAAAGGTATTTGTTCTTACATATAGTTTCTTGCTCTATATGAATAGCCTAATACAAGGTTAATTTCTGAAATTGTTGCAAGAAAACCTTGTACTTTTGATAGCTACTAGATTTACAAGTTGACCAGTATTAGGGTAGATGAGAATTTATAGGAAAACTTCAAAAGCACTTTGTATGTTTTTACTGTTTATATTGAGTCTCTGTATGTTCAGAAATTCCTGCTACTGCACTGAGTCTTACTAAACTGTTGAATAGCAGTTGTCTTAGAGTTTCCTGTGTACAGGTGGGCTACTCGTTGTGAAGTGTTCTGTTTTTATGGTAACTTTAAGAAGTTTAGTATGTAATATGTTATGCACATTATATTTTATTTGGGTTTATACTAATTGAGGAGAATAAAAATCTGTTTATAAAAACAAGCTTCTCTGTTCCTGGACAAAAGTATTTTAACACAGTGTTACAGGGCAACCCCAATGTGAAATGGGTTGGCCTGACTGTGGATCCTCACCTGCGTGTTAAAAGGGACTTACAATGAGACTAAACTGCAGGCAAATACAAAGAAGTTAATAAAGGGTTTATTTACAAAAAGCGGAAATGAATAACTCAGGGAGAAAGCGAGAGAGACAAATTGGTGAATGCGCCCTACCAGTTCCACTGAACTGAAACCCCAATAGCATGCTGAAAGCTGGCAAAGCACCCTCAAGGCCCACAGGTCTGGTTATATCTCAAACCTGGCTTCATAACTCCACCCTCAGTTCCCAGCATTCCTCCTTTGGTGATGGTGAATATTATGAGAATTGTAGTCCTTGGTGTTTTGGATCTCTTTGGTCTGGAGTGGGGGGTGCGGTCCAGAAGACCTATTTGTGGACTCTGTTCAGGACATCCTTCCCCCACAACAGTAGCAGTGAATTGGATACCCAGTTTGACTGACTGCCAAATGACAATAGTTAAATTCACGATTTGTTCAAAGTTGCCATCTTCATAGAATGAATTCCTAGAGAATAGTAATCAGTTTGAAAGTTGCATGTATCAAACATGATTTAATAAGGTACGTGTGATTTTTGGAAATGCTTCTCTCAAAGAAATTTTGAGAAGGTAGAGTTAACATTGTGCTTTTAGTAAATCCTCATAAGATATGAAATAAGTCCTAAACAAGACTTTCTTGAAATATTCATCACCTAAATTGAACTAGATTACTAAAAATTAAAGAGTTTTTAGATAATTGTTTTATATTTTGAATTCAGGAATACTTTATGAAAATCACAATTCTGAAAAATTTTAATGTTTATACTGTTTTAAAATCCAGTTTAAATTTTGAAATTACATTTTTTCAAAAGGAAAATAATACTCTTCCTAAAGTTATGCCACTTTCTTAATATGTACATAAGCTATTTCCATATATATTCAGTTACCTTTTAAAGCATAAAATCATTAGCTTTATATTTCTCCTTAATTAATACACAACATTTTATGTTCAATGATAAACATTTATGCGCTGATAGTGTTTCAACATCTGAAGTATATATTTCAGTGTTAGTTACATTTGGAACATTATTTTTGAACACAGTTTAAAGTATTAACAGTACATGCAAGTGACATGCCTTATTCATAGCTAAAGTTATTATTCTGATCAGCTACCTGAACTGATCATGACGAGTTCAGGGATGCCAGAAATGACAGGCACTGCCTCTTAGACTGAAACCAAAGTCATGTACATTTTACTAAATCCTGGGGCAAAGCCATCCCTTTATTCATTTCCATTTAAGGAATGAAATTATAGCTAAAATTGAGCTTACTGGATAGAAAGTTTATTGTGAAACTACATGGTATTGCTGTGTTGGAAATATATTTTCTTTATGGACAAGGGAGATGGTTAAGAAAGTAGTCATGGGCACATGGTTGATCTTTAGTAAATGTTTACATAATAATAACTGGTAATAGACATTTTATCTTTTGGGGGAAATTGCCCTTTTTTCTTCCCTTTTATGATTATTGTTATGTGGATTTGTGGAAAACATTTTTTTTTTTTTAAATTATACAACTCTTTTTTTTTTTTTTTTTTTTTAAGATTTATTTATTTACACAAGCACTGGGTACAGTCAGAAGCACGGGAGGGTGAGAGAATTCACCAGGGCCAGAGCAGGTAGCAGAGCAGGCAGAAGGACCGAAGTACACTGCTGAGGGGAGCAGCGGGCGGCAGGAGAGGTCTGCGCGCCATGTGGGACCCTCCTCTGGTGGCTGGGGAGCAGCCGGGGATCGAACCGGCGCCGCAGAGGCTGTAGGTAGCTTCGCAACCCAGCGCTCAATCGCTGTGCCACCGGGGAGGCCCTGTGGAAAACATTTTTTAAAAAGATTTATTTTATTTATGTATACAAGAACTGGGCTGTGGGACAGAGGTGTGGGGTGGTGGTAAGAGGATTCACCAGAGACAGAGTGGGGAACAGAACAGGCAGATCTACTGAAACACACTGCTGAGGGGAGCAGCAGGTATCAGGAGAGGTCTGCTGTGCCAATTGGGTCAGTTCCTGGGCCAGGCATCTAACTCATGCTGCAATGGCGGGCAATACTTGATAGCACTGAGACTTTAACCCCTTCACCACCAGGGAGGCCCCAGTTTAATATGTAATTTAGAAAGATTTTATGACCAAAATTTTGTAAAAGGCCTTGTCACAAAGAGAGTGACAGATTTTTCAGTTACATGAAAAATTAACCGGGAGGAAGCCTCTCGTTCTTAGATACTTTAGATACTTTTTCCTAGATATTCCTTTATCCTTCAAATTCTTCCTTCCCTGGTTATTGTTACCATTGGACAGTGACATTTTCACAAGTCTGGGCAGGTCAAATGATGTCCTTTTCTCTTTTGGTTGTTTTTCATTTGGTTGGACTGCTCATTCAGTATTCTCATAGCACTTCCCTTCCCAGAAGAACCCAGGTAGGTAGAGTTGTACATTATTGTTCCTTCATTTCCTTACCCACAAACACTGAGGATCGCTGCTCCACAGAGCGCATCCCCCTCCCACACAGAGAAGACAGCGACAAAGTCACATCTGACACTAGACTCCTTCTGTGGTAAGAACCAAACTAACAGACTTGCCAAATCTGTGCTTTGCTGTCTCCAGACAGGCCTGTTTTGTGTGAGAGCAGCTTCTTTCCAGGCCTTGTTTGGGATTCTAGACAATGACAACATTTTAAAGGGATGTTTGGTTTTTAGAGCTTGCAGCTTGTTTAAATTGCCTTTTTAAAGTCCTCATTCCCCCTCACATCTCCAGATTTGTTAAGAAGCAGAAGCTTTTTATTTCCAATGTAAAGTGGAATTTTTTTTTTTTTTAAGATACTAAGGAATGCGTGATTAACCTTTGTATGGATCACAGAAGTTTTGGAATATTCTGATTGTAGTTTTGCTTGTTCTTTTGTGTGGATTTAACTCTAGATTTTGGGGCTGAATCTGATTAGCCATAGTGAATCAATATGTAAGACTGATGGCTCTTTTTTTCTCTTTGTTATCAGAAACTGGTTGCTCAAATGAAGCAGGATCCACAGGTAAAATATTGCTTTTATTTAGTTCTAAAATTAAAAGTTTAAAATGACAATAAAATAATTAAATGTGAACTAATACTTAAGTTTTAAAAACTATCTAGTTTTTAGCAGCAATTTTTAGCACATTGCTCTTTTAATGGTTTAGAAATATCCAATCATCCTATTATAATAAACTTATCATTTAATCTTTGTTACTTTCATTTTATTATGGCAATCAAAATTACTGCTTATAGCCCAGAATTACTCTTATTTTCTCATAGTTTATAGTACAAATATCTTTAGAACTTTAAAATACTTAATCCCACTATGTTTAGAGTGAGAATTTTAGAATAATTTTTAAAAAGCAATTACAATTTTTTTTGTTTTTGTTTTTGAAAGAGCCCTTAGGGTTTAAAAGTATCTTATATAATAATCTAGCAAGTGTTACCTCTCCTTTAAATTCTCATAGGAATTTTTTACTTAGGTATTTTGTTCTATATCCCTGAAGAGAATGTTACCATGTTTTTGATGATTATAATTATTATTCAGGCGTTGTCTTTTTTTGCATCCATTAGACGGTGGGTCATAAGTATGGAGAGTATTTATAAGACTCGGGACTTAGCACCCAGTGGCCTAATTGTTCTATTTTAACATAATCCATTGATTCTGAGATCTGGCATTGGTAGCCCACACTTAACTTCTGTTTGGTATAGTCCAGCTTCTATGAGACGTGTCTCCATTTTAATTTTTTTACTTTAATATATAATTTAAATTAGATTTCAGGCACTAAGAGGCAGGACCTTAGATTAATAAATTCCTTATTTATTATGTTAATCTATGTTATCAGCAATTGAAATATTATTAAAAGCTTTAGCATTTACCATACAACTGGTAGTCCTATAATAGAACAGTTTTAACCCAAAGAATCTGGGGCCAGTAAGTTGTTGGATAATCTTGTGGGTAATCTGTCAGAGAGGCATTATAGCATATAAACTTGTAAAAAAGACCACATGGAGTAAACATGAGGAGGGGGGGTGTGTACCCCAACTCTCTCAGAGCAGGCAGGGTGAACTGAAAGAAGTACTTGTGAAATAATAAAAATAGTCTCTCATTGGGGTGGTAGTCAGTCTTCAGTAGGCTATCCTGCTAAATTAAGCATTTAAAAACTTTAATTTTGGATTTTTTTTCCCACTTGAATAAAGGCAAGCATACTCAATGTATCTCATCTAAAATAGTATTCTTTTTTGATTCCTAGAATTTTAGAACTGAGAAAATGCCCTAGTAGTCAGTGTGTTAATTTGAATGATGTAGTGTTAAGGCAGTTGCAGCACTGACAGCTTTTCAAATCTAGGCTAAAATAACAAATGTACTCTACTAAATAAGGGAGAGGGCAAGTAGAGAAAAACCTTTTATCTTTATTGATAATGCTGTTAAGCATGCAGTGTATGCATACTTATAACTTACATTTTCCTGCTTTTGTCTGATTAGTGGAGCTTTAGGTTTTCTGTCAACTGATACTTTCTATAAAGAATAATAATATTTTAGTAAGAAGGGGTACTATTACAGTGCAAGATGCTAAAATATAAACCTTGTTGTAATTTAAAACTGTTGCAAAGAAACTGCTTCTGTTCTAGTATTAGGAGTCTGCATTTAGAAGCTGTGTATTAGGTAGTGATAATATGCCTACCATTTAATGCATGACAAATCTGATTGGCTAAATGCTTAAGGTTGCTTCATCATTTGTAATACAGTATGCATAAGGTCTTCTTGCTACTATGCTGTTAACAAATGAAATATCTTTCTCACAGATATTTTTTCTTTCCAATCAGAATGCTGATTTAAAGAAACAGCTTCATGAACTCCAAGCCAAAATCACAGCTTTGAGTGAGAAACAGGTAGGGGAAAGGGGGGGGGGCATATTTTTAACATTGTGTTCTAAAGATATGTCTGTTCGAGGCTTCTAGGAGAACTGCTATTTTTCCTCATGTGTGAAAATAAGTGTGGGCAGCCAGACTCAGTTTTAATTTTGTTTGAGCTCTGTTTATCTATTTTTATTTTTGGTTGAAATCAGTCTCTGGAGTATCCCATGGGTATATGTTACTGGCAAATATCTAAAAGCAATGTGGCAGGCTGCTGTTAACTGTGTTAATTAAACTCTCTAGTTTACCCATAGGGGAAAGGGGTAAAGAAAGTTAGTGGGAGTATGTGATAAAGAATCTTGTAGCAGCTGTATGTGCCTTGTTACCTGTTTTAAAGACTTGAGATGACATTTAACTTAGTGTGGAGAGAATGGTTATGAATAGATTTCTCTAAATGTGGGTCTCCCATTCTGATTACTGTCATACATCTGTGTCGATCTTTATTAGATATTGACCTACTATTATGTGGGAAAAAATTTGGTTGAACCTTTTAGCTTTATTCTATATAGGGCAAGAGAAAAGCGTCTTGCTTTTTTTCCTTTCTAAAGACATTCCGGAAACTATTCTCTGAAATTTTTTGTATGGTGACCTCCACTTTACCAGTTCAGGCTTCTCCTGCCACCAGGTGGAGTGTGACAATTGTTAGAACTCTAAGTAAATGTCTATGAAGCATTTGTTTTCTTGTTTCTTTCCCTCTGGTTAAAAAGGGCAGTTTTCTGTTTTGTAGTGGCTCAATGTGTGAACCAAAAGCATGAGGTGATTTGCAGTTGATAGTTTACACTAGTGCCATCTTAGCAAAGATTTTTGACCAGATAGTTCTCAGTAATTTATTTTTTTAAACTTCTATTTATTGAAATAATAGCAAAGAGAGTAATTTACTTCTGTAGATTTCTAGTTTTTTTTAAATTGGAAATTAGTGTACTGGTTTTTTTTTTTTTTTTTTTTTTTTTGTGGGACCCTAGCCGGTGGCCAGGGATCGAACTGGCGCTGCAGGGGCTGCGGGCAGCCTCGCAACCCAGCGCTCAACCGCTGCGCCACCAGGGGAGGCCCTGGAAATTAGTGTATTGTTTTGTGTTTTCATTAAACTAGGGGAGAAATAAACTTTGAGGACTCTGGAACATACACTGGTGTTTAATGTTTCAGAATAGATTTTTTTCCCCAGAGCTGAGTGAACAATTTCTTTTTTCTTCCCTCTCCTGCTCTTATACTTCTAAGCTCTCTTATCTTGACTTCTCCTTTAGATTAGGGAGTTGCCAAACTCAAACTGGGAGGAGGATGGCATGGTGGAGAACAATTTGTAAGGAAAATATAAACAGAGTTTGTTAGTATGTATTTGACTCTTGAAAGTGATTCAGGTCTCTTAAATCAAAATGATATGTGTTAGCAAAATTGTTCTAACTTTAGAATTCTTTTAGTGTTGAACTTCCTTAGAGTTACAGGGTTAGTTTGACAGAATGCCAATAAATGAGTCACTTTTGCTGAAAAATTCACGTGTTCCAGCAGGGAAAGCAGGTGAGAACTGATTAGTGGAGTAGGGGGTGGGGGGTGCTGCCACAAAGTTAAGACAACCTAAAGCTACATTGGGGAAAATGGGGCAATTAAAAAATTACATTTATTTGAAATTTTTTGCTTATGAGAGGTAAAGGTTTAGTTTATTTAACTTTTTATTCTGTGTTTTCTATTAGGGACTTCACTTAATTAAAAATATCAATCAATCATTTCATCAAGTGGTAAACTCTTAATTGTCATTTGAACTAAGTTTGGATTTCAGAGCTGGAATTTCAAAACATGTGCTTAGCATCAGGAAAACCTTAGTTATACAAAGTAAAGACCTGGAATCAAACTGAAATGCAATTTACTGAACCTTCCTGCTAGAACAGAAAATATATCATTTTCAGGTAGGATAGTATTTGAAGAAAGCACACTATAACCTTCAAAAGTTGGTTCTTCAGACTTAATTCCAATATAAAACATTGATATTTAGCTTAAATAGTTTTATTCAGGAGAAACTCTTAATGCTGTGTGCCCAGCTTTTTGTTTTTCCTCCCAAAAGATCCACTTAGCTTCTGGCAAAATCTATTGATTTTCCTTCTACTTTAATAACTAAAATCTGAAGTATCTCATTCATATGAGTTTTACTTTAACACTAATTTTTGGTGGGGAGGAGTGAGGGAGAAAAATTTAAATACAGAAAAGGTTAAAGAATGTCAGATTTAAAAAAAAAAGAATGTCATATTTCAAAATTAACAATTATTAACCCTTTGTCATATTTACTTCCATTCTTTTTCTGTATGCATTTTCCTATAATCATTTTTTCGTTAGCCATTTGAATATTTATACAATTAATAGATGCATACATTATCTCATTTTGCTCTATTAAAAATTAAATTGCTGAGTCTTACAATAGACACTTCTTGGTTCTTAATTATTACTATTTCCTCCATCTTTGGTACTTCTTTCATTTCTTCCTCAAGATTAATTATGAAATGGTGTTCTTCATTGGGGAAAATATGGTCTTTAGTAAACATTCTTCATGGCTAAAACTTAGTGAATTTTATTGAAATTTTGGTTATTAGGTTTTAGCACTTCCAAACTGTGTCTAGAAATTTCTGAATAGAAACTTTCCATAGCAGATTTTGAAGTCAGCTTCTTGACCACAGGGTTTCAATTTGTGGTTGACAGTTTTAACTCAGGAAATCCCCAGACTTGATTGGCTAAATAAATTGCATGTTATATAGCCATTAAAAATCATGGTTTCCAAAACTATTTTAATGACATAGGAATGTGCTCATGATATATTAAGTGAAAGAGCACACACAACTTTTATGTATTACATTCCCTTTTTGTGTGTGTATTGTATGTATATGTATGTAGGTGTGTGAATGTGTAAAAAAAAGTCAGTATAAAATGTTGGGAAGTGATGAGTTTTACAGGCAGTTTATTTTTTTTTTTACTCTTATATATATTTTCTAAATACGATACATATTTCCTTTTTATACTCAGAAATAGATTCAAAAAATTAAAAATTTTTACACCAAATTCATCTGTTCCACGGATTGTTAGCACTTAAAATGACATTATCTTCATGGTATATAAAACCTCTCTAATCAGAGATCCAACTGTTTTAAACACTAGTAATGCTGAAGTGTAGAAGCAACTATTAATTTCTATAACAGGGTTCATTCTCATTCTGTACTCCACCCTCATTTTTGACATACCTTTATGTTGTTGCTTGTCAAATGGAAATTCTGATATTGGAGCCCCAGTGCATTTAGTTGCTTCAGTGCTCTGCTTTCTTCCTGATTCATTGTAGAAGCAGTCTTGACATCCTAAGGTTTGTTGCTTTTCCCTGTGGTGATTTAGGCATAAGCTACAGTATTTGTATATTTGATTTCCCCTGCCTGGAACAGTTTGCCACCCCACCTCCCTTCACCTGGTACTCTGGCCAGGCTTCAGGCCACAGCTTAATTATTACTACCTAACAGGAGCTATCCCTAAAACTCCCTCCTCCTGTCAAAATCAGCTATTTCTGTTACAATCTCTCATTGAACCCTTCATTTTTCCTTCATAGGTGTGCCATTTAGGATTAGGTTCAGCTGTGATTGACTGAAAACTGAAAGAGAAAGTAGCCTAAACAAGGTAGAATTTTATTTGTCTCTCATGTAAAAGCTTTGTAAGGTGGACTAGTGCTGACGATAGTGGTTCCCCAGTGTCAGGTAACCCAGGCTCCTCCTGTTCTGTTGCTCTGCCATCCTCAGCATGTAGCTTCCACATCATAGTCCAAAATAGCTGCTCCATCTGGTAAGAAGGGGGAAAGCAACAGAGAGCAAGCTCTTTATTTTTAAAATAAAGTTGTTTTCTGGGAGTTTCTTGCACCACTTCCGGTTCAATTGCATTGGTCAGAATTTAGTCGTGTGACCCTCCCCCCCCCACCCACTAGGTGTAAGAAAGGCTGGGAAGTGTAGACTATTCCAGGTGGTCATGGGCAGATAAAATTCAGGGACACTGAGTAAAAAGGTGGAAATAAATACTGGGGATAATTAGCAATTTCTGCCACAATAAACTATTGCAATTTATAATTTTATATATGATGATTTTTTAAAAATATAGGTCTTCCTCACTAGACTCAATTTCAAGAAGTCAGGGAACATATTTGTCTTATTTACTTCTTTATCCTGAGTGTAGTATTTAATATTTAGCATAAATTAACTTTTGGCACAGAAAAGCATTTCTACTTCATAAATGAAATATTTTGTACACTTTGTCTTTTTCTGTCTTGTAGATAATTTTTTAAAAAATGGTCTATCTTGCTTTTTATGCTTAGTGATGTGGATATGTTACTTTTTTTAATAAGTATATTTTATGTCATTCTTCCTTTTTGTACAATGTATGCTTTCTCCTCTCAGGTGTAGTTCCTGTAGAATTCCCATCACCCATTCACCCGTGCACCATCACTATAGTCCCTTGTGCTCTTCCCTCCCCTGTTTTGATCCCCTTCTCTCCCCCTACCCTGTAGAATGTCTCTGATTTATAGTTGCCTGTTAATTTTGTTTTTTAATTTAATTATTTTTTTCCTTACCCCTTGTTGACCCTACTGAATATATTACTTTTTTAGTACTTTTTAAGAACATGATTTTTAATAGCTTCAAATATTTAATGGTCTGGCTATATCATAATTTGTTTATTCCTCTTATTTGATGGTAGAATGTTTTCAGGGTTTTTTTAATTATTTTTATTTTTTTAAGATTTATTTATTTATGCATACAAGAGCTGGGATGCAGGCCAGAGATGTGGGGGTTGAGAGGACTTCCCAGAGACAGAGTGGGGAACAGAACAGGCAGACTGACTGAAATACACTGCTGAGGGGAGCAGTGGGTGAGACAGGAGAGGCCTGCCATGCCATGTGGGCACCTCCCTGACTAGCCGGGGATCGAACTCATGCTGCAGAGGTCGCCACTGCTTCATAGTGCGGTGCTTAACCCCTTGTACCACCAGGGAGGCCCTCAGTTTTATTTTTTTTTTTAAAGATTTATTTATTTTTGCATACAAGAGCTGGGGTATAGGCCAGAGGTATGGGTGGTGAGGGGAGTCACCAGAGACAGAGTAGGGGAGGAGAACCGGCAGAGTGACTGAAATACACTGCTGAGGGGATCAGTGGACCAGACAGGAGAGGTCTGCTGTGCCATGTGTGTTAGCTCCCTGGACGGGGATCAAACTTGTGCTGCAGTAGCTGCCCATAGCTTCATAGTGCTGAGACTGAACTCCTTGCACCACCAGAGAGGCCCTGTTTTCAGTTTTTTAACCAGCTTAAATATTGCTTGATAAATACCCTGCGTGTGAATCTGTTTCTCTCTGACTGCCTTAGGATAAATTCTTAGGTATGAGATTAATTGGGTGTATTGGGCAACTATTGCCATTACAGTTTTGCGTAACAAACTGGTGATTTATTGAGTGACTTACACAACAGTAAGTGTTTGTGTTCACAGTGGTGTATAGATCACCTGGAGTTCTCTGGGTCTTAGCTAGGATTGGCCAGGTACAACTACTTCAATTCTGATCTTGGTTGGGTTGGCTGGGTTTTCCTCCATGCTGCATGTTGGGTTAGATCTGTTCTAAATGTGTTTATTCTGAGACATAGCAGAAAGGAGCAGCAGCTGCTTGGGGCATACTATTTCTTGGTTTATCACCAGAGTGCAAGAAGCAGTCCAGACTACCAAAACACATTTTAAGCCATTGCTGGCATTATGTCTTTTTTAGCCAAAACAAGTCATGTGGCCAAGCCTTATAAAGTTATATGACAAAGGGTAAGGATGTATAATTTTATAACAGAGAGAATATGAGGAGTTAAGAATAATAATCCACTGATCATACCTGGTCAAAGGATATAAAAACACTTTTACTATATTTGGGAAAAAAAAAAGTTTTTACTGCTTATTTCCAGATAACCTCCAGTAAAGCTTGTGTCAGTTTAGCAGCATATATAACAGTACCTCGTTTCCCCAAAAAAAATCCTGTGAGGGGGAAAAAGTACTTTGCTAACTTGCAAGATGGATTAATATGTATCTGAAGCTTACCTGGATATATATTTCTCATGCCATATGTCCCATGATATAAATATTCCATAGTATTCCATAGAATTAACTTTCGGTTTTAGGTTTTATCTTTCACCCCTTCTCCATTTTCTTACTCCTTTTTAGCGAGATAGAATCCTTCATAGTCTTTGGTACTGGTTTGCTTTTCTGACTGTGTTAAAAAATTATAGTCTCTGTTTCTTTCAAATTGCTTAACCTAATACAAGATGAAATACTTTTCAAGATTTAAGAAATACTTTTCATTTATGGAACCATTCTCAATTTAAAATTTGAACACATTTTAGTAAAATGGACCCTGAAGCCTTTGGGAGAGAAGTTTCTGTTCCTGCCATAACTAATTATGTTTCCAATACAAAGAACAACATAATTTAAGCTCAGTAGGTGACTTGAACAATGTACTGGGTGGAGGTTGTGGGGGGGGGAGTAGGAGTTTGATTCTATTCCTGATTCTGTAACAGACTTGTTGATAGATTTTTTGAGTTATTAAGTAATTGTAACATGTCTATTTCCTTATTTTTTTTTTATTTTTATATTCCCCATACAATTGCAACCCCGATTTTGACCTCAATCCCACCTCCCCCCCCTCCCCAAAGAGTGTCTCTAGTTCATAGTTCTTTGTTGATTTTGATTTTTTTCTTTCTTATAGTTATTTCCTTATTTTTTTTAAAGATTTTTTTTTTTTTTTTTAAATACAAGAGCTGGGGTAGAGGCCAGAGGCGCGGGAGAGGGAGAGGATTCACCAGAGACAGAGTGGGGAGCATTATAGGCAAACGACCAAAATACACTGCTGAGGGGAGCAGCGGGCACAACAGGAGAGGTCTGCCACACCATGTGGGAATCTCCCGGGCTGGCCGGGAATCGAACCTGCACTGCAGAGGCTGTGGAGCTTCACAGCGCTGTGCTCAACCCGCTGTGCCAACAGGAAGGCCTCTATTTCCTTATTTATGAAATGTTTGGATAGTACTTGCTAGGAGTTACTATTGAATGCACTGAATATTTTTGGAGATAAATTTTATTTAAATGGAAGTTGATGGCTTTAGTCAATGGTGATTAACTTCATCTATAGGAAACATCTTACATGTGAAGTCCTACCTTTTCGAGATCTTAAAACATTTTACAGTTAACTCAGTCTTAGTACACCTTTGAATGCGTCAACTAGGACATGAACTATTCATGACTTAGCCATGATTATATAATTAATCGGTATTATATTGAAGATTATAATCTAGCAAGTCATCTTAAATTATTCTGTAAACCTTTACCTATCAAATATTTTTCAAAATAGGATATTAGACACAAGAATTACATTGCCTTTAGGCTTTAATGCCTTGGAGTCAAGTAAGTAAATTAATTCTTGCCATCTACTATTGGTAACCTGATACATGGCTATCTCCAGCCTCTGTAACTATAGAATGTTATCCTTTCTCTCCCACAGCCACCCATTGTGATTGGCACATTTCATTAGAATTTAGAATTGTTATTTTCTTAGAAATCCTTGAATTGTGATGGGAATCTGCCCTTATCTTAATCCAAAACCTTGGAGTTCCCTGAGGGTTATTCTAGTTTATCCCTCCTGCGCAATATTTATGTGAAGCCATTGGTCCAACCATTTGTTGAATTACTGCCACTTGTGTCCATAGGCCATCAGCCCCTTCTCCCTTACATCAAATACAAGAAATATAATATTTCAAATTTCCCCTGGTAAAATCTGGTTGGCTTATATTCAGCTAAGATGAGATGAATGAGGGGCTCAGAAATACTGGCAAAGAACATGAAGAGCCTGAAGACTGTAAAGATGGTGATGTGACTCTGGTTCTCATGCAGCATTATCTTCTGCTTGTTTTTTTTTTTTTTTTTTTAACTTTATTCTTGGAATCGAGTTAACTCTTTTGCCAGTAGTTGTACCTAAGTGATCAAAGATTTGATTATCTCTTTAAGATAGAGAATTGATGAAATACCTCATTTTAATGATTTTGTGTCATGTTATTTTTGGACATTCAGCTGAGTATGGTGGAGGAAATCAAGTTAGTTGGGGACTTGTACCAAATGCGGCCTTTTGCTTGCTGAGTAGCTTAGAGTGATCTTTTTGGCTCATCCTAATTATTTACTTTTAATTCACTTTGAAAAATTTTTTTTTAAAGATTTATTTATTTATTTATACAAGCACTGGGTACGGTCAGAAGCGTGGGAGGGTTGAGAGAATTCAACAGAGCCAGAGAGGGGAGCAGAGCAGGCAGAAGGACCGAAGTACACTGCTGAGGGGAGCAATGGGCGGCAGGAGAGGTCTGTGCGACATGTGGGACCCTCCTCCGGTGGCAGGGGAGCAGCGGGGATCGAACCGGCGCTGCGGAGGCTGTGGGCAGCTTTGCAACCCAGCGCTCAACCGCTGCGCCACCGGGGAGGCCCGCACTTTGAAATTTTTAATCATCATCATCAGGTGCTAGCCATATCTTGACACTGGGCTTCTGGAATCAACTATGTATATATTTTTCCTCTTTGCTGATCTCTTTAGTGGAGAGCAGTTGCTTCAGCTAGAAAGATCTAGTAAAGCACCTTTTTGCAAGCCCTGTGCTTATGGATGCTTCACTTTAACTTGGAAAACATTAATTTTTAACGGGTAGATAGTATATAAAACAAATGCTTTACAGACCCTTAGCCAGTATAACTCTGATACCACCTCTTCACTATAATTAATTTGTGCTTTAAAACAATCCATACTTTCCAGTTTATTCCTTTTTCCCTGGGGTTGGTGGTTTGTTGTATTTTTTTTAAGTTCTAAGATTATGACTCATCTGTTTATTCCACATACAGTTATTGAGTTTTCTATGGGGAAAGACTTAGTACTAGGTCCATGGAGAATACAGTGGCTTTTTCCCTGTGAGTGGTCATCACCTCCATATGGTCAGACTCATTAGCAGTGTCACCTTTAGCCACTCTTTCTTTAATTGCTTCCCTTATATTCTTTCCTGCTATAAAAACCTCAAGTTCCCCGATGTCACTTTATTATTAACCAGGTCCTTTCAAGACTCCATGTCTTGCACCTGCTTTTCTCAAGTTGGAATTCTCTCTCTGTTTATCTGGTTAAATTCCTACTTATCCTATGAAAACCCAATTTAAGCAAAGATCCTCTGAAAGCTCTCCTTGACTTCTTTCCATCCTCCACATCAAATTAGACACCCTCTTCTGCATAGATGCGATATTTGTGCCTACCTCTTTTATTTTTACTCATCGTGTTGTGATTATTTGTAAACTCCTCAAGGACAGGGTCTTGCTTATATTTGTACACGTGGCAGATCTGAATCAAACATTTTTGGATGTATTAATTTATTATGCTTTCAAGAAGCTAGTAGTCTAGCAAGGTGGCCAACAACATGTTTTACCTTGGAAAGAAGATTCCTGGTCAAATAGTTAAGTTCCATTTTGGTAGAAAAATATTCTCAATATTGTTTCCTACTTGAATGCTTAAAAATGTTCAACAACATATTAACTCTATTCCAATTCAGAGCCGATAACTTTATCTTAGTTACAGAGAAGGAAACTTTTATGAGGTGAAGTAGTATAAACTGGTAAATAAGTCTGGGGCCAGCAGTCTGGAAACCTGATACATCTAGAAACATTCTCCTCCGAGGCTGCATTTCTACATCAGTTACCTCTTTCTGTTTTACCTTTAAGTTGTCTACAGGTTTCTTCCCTCACCTTATGAAATGTACTACATCTTTCCTATCCTTTAAAACAACAACAGAACTCCTTCTTTTGTCTCTTTCTGCCACTTCCCAGTCTTTCTCCTTCCCTTTTTTATTAAGCTTCTTAAAAGTTCACTCTGTATTTGAATTGTTTTTGTTTTACCTTCTAGCCCTTTATCTGCCCATAGCAGTTTCCATCTTCATAATATGCTAATGAGCTCCCTGAAACTTCTCGTAACATAATTGCCAAATCTACAGGAAAGTTTTCAGACTCGTTTTACTTGAACTAATGGTAGCATTTCATATTTAATGACCCTTTTTCCTTAACTTTTTCTTCTTCTTTCAAAGAACCAAGAACTTTCCTGATTCTCTTTTTACTTCTTTGGATGCACCTACTCAGTTTCCTTCTCAGGCAATTCTTCCTGAACATACTGTTTAAAAATTCAGTGTTCCATTCTTGTGTACCTAATCATCTTGCTCTATTCCCCCTCTTCTCCCCATGACATCCTGCCTTAAACCACCACTGAATGACTGCTAGACACCAGACAGATGTGCATTTCCAACGAACTCTGACTACAGGTATATTCCATAGTTCTGTATTCTCCAAACAGAACTCTGAAACCACCCCTCAATTCTATTCCTCTTTCTTTCCCATTTTGGTTAATGACACTTCATTCATCTGGCGGTCAAGCAGAAATCTAGAAGTCATCATGGACTTCTTTCCTTTCCCCATTGGTCTCTCATGCATACTTAAGCGTTTGTCTGTTTAGTTCCCTTCTAGGTCATGAGTCCATAAGAACTGTTTCTTTTACTCTCAAAATCTAGTGTATATCTAATGTTTTACACATAGCAGTACTTAAACTTTTGTTAGAGAAAAGCAGTTAGAGTTCTTACTATGCTGTTTATTGACTAGCCTTGTGTCTTGCATTTCTCTGAGCTGAATTCCTCATCTATAATATGAGCATTATAATTATATCAGTTCAGGTGCTTTCAGCAGTGTGACTGAAAACCCAGCTAAAAGTGGCTAAAACAGTAAGTGAGCTTGTTAGTTCACTTAATAAGAAGTTGCTAGAGTTGTCTGCTCGGCAGCGCTCAGCAGCACTGGCAGAATCCATATTTTGGTCTTTTTTCTGGTCTGCCACCTTCACCGTGTCATGGACACTGGATGGCTGCTACAGCTCTAGGCTTTACTTTCTCACAACCAGTATCCTGGGGCAAAAAAGGGACAAATTCTTCTCAAATGTGTATTTTACAAAGGAAAACCTTAGCTAGAAGTCCTTCAACAGACCACCTTCTTGTTGACCATAGTTTTGTCACATGCCAACTCTTAAATCAGTTCAAGACTGGTTTATATCTTAGAGGTGAGGATTGCCTGTCATACATTTGGAGGCTAGATGCCCAAACAAAATTGGCTTTTGTTAGCAAGGAAGCAGAAGGGGTGGAGGATAATGGGTGTTAAAAAAGCAATCCAGTGTCCTTCTCCATTTATAGCACTTTTTTCTGTTTATGTAAATTAAATATAATGTCTGTCTGGAGATGTGTTGTGAGTCCTAAAATACTATAAAGTTATATCATCACTACTTGTTACTGGTTTTATGTGTTATTTTAGAAAATACTCCCTTTGCCATTCTATCTGGTAGCTTGCTTTGAGGGGGGACGGAATGCAAACAATATCTTTACTATTTATAATACATTATTATGGTATTAGAAGGATAAATCTGTTTTAGAAAATAATGTAATTTATTTCAAATGTGAATTATAAATTATTTTAGATACTGTAGAGTTATTTCTCTATAAACTGTCATTGTCATCATTGTTAGTAATGTTAATATTCTATGCCTTTGAGACAGCAGCCTTGATGTCCCTTGGTTAGCAATACCTTCACGCACCTGTATGATTCAGGAAAGTCAGAGTTCATCAAAACTCAGTGGTATTTGTGGATTTCAGTTTTTTTAAAGCCTTGAACACTACAAATGAGAGGCCAAATCATGGATTCCTTCAGCAAGCAAATGTTTGTGTGAACCAGCATGGATTGGCTTACCTATCTCAGGCTACCTCTATCTGAAAATGACAGAGATTATTAGTGTCTGTCAGTTAAGCACCAAACATTCCTTTGCTCTGGCAAAAAAAGGAAAAAGAGGACCTAGAAATTGTCAACTAATGTGTTTAATTTGTCACCTTTTCTCTTACTCCTACCTGTCACCTTTTAAAAAACCTCTCCTCTTTTTGCCAAAACAAATTAAATCATTTTGACCAAGAAGAACACTAAAGATGGAAATCAGTTCTGAACTTAATTTCCCTTATGAGCAGTGAATGATTACTGATCTTGTTTCATGTAGTGTTTCTGTCATCTAATATAGTAATTGGAAAAGAAAATTAACACCATCTTTCCTCTGCACTCAAGAAGCACAGATAAACTTATCTCCAAAAGTTGTATCGCCTGAAGGACAAGAATTTAGTGAAACTGAGGAGTGTGTTCATGGACAGAACTTGACTTTTGTTTTTCTGAATGTATACTTTGCTTATTACAGATTTTGAAGGTCCTCATGCATTGAGACAAATTTACATAAAATTTTTAGTTAATCCACCACTGCTTTTTAATTAAGAATGAGGTAGTAAGCTTACTTTTTTTTTTTGATATTATATTATTTGATAGTTTGGTAGTTCACTTCTTCCATGTAATGTTTGTTTGATTTTTTTTCAATCGGAGGTAAAATTACCAAGACTATTAGTCATATCTAAACCTCCAACTAAAATCAATGTAGACAAAAGTAGTAGTCGGAAGCCATTTTTAAACATCTGTCATAAAATTTCTGAAGACACACCCTTGTTACTCTTAATTTGTCTTGGTCATAGATGTGAGTTCATCAAGTGAAAGTGTTTGCAAATTCCCGCAAATACTGCCCTTGACTCATCTGCTCCTAATAGCTGATAACATTATATGCAACTCCTTACATTTCTAGTATCCCCATTTCCTGTCTTCCCTTCCTTCCTTTGCTTAGGCGTAAAGCATGTCATAGCCATCACTTCTGAAAGATAAATTGATTGATTTTCTAAAGATGGCAAGACTAGTATGATTCTCTAGTACAGGGATCGGCAACGTTTGACCCAAGTGCCCTTGGGCCAACCAAATGTGACGTGCTGCCTGTTTTTGTAAATAGACTTATTGGAAGAAAATCGCATCTTTTATTTACAAAAATTGTCTATGGTTACTTTTGTACTACAATGGCAGAGTAATTGTGGCAAAGATCTGGCTATTTATAGAAAAAGTTTGCTAGCCTTTACTGTAGAGACATTTAACCAGAGAAGCACTTGACTCATTAGGCACAGCTTAACAATACAGGGCAGGCGTGAGTGCTATAGTGAAAACAGAGTATATACTAAATAGTAGGAAGGCTCCTTTATGTAATTTTTCAATTCATTTTTAGTACCTTATTCTTTTTTTTAAATTTATTTATTTATGCATACAAGAGCTGGGGTACAGGCCAGAGGTGTGGGGGGTGAGAGGATTTACCAGAAAAGAGTGGGGAACAGAACAGGCAGATTGACTGATGTACACTGCTGAGGGGGGCAGTGGGCAAGTCAGGAGAGGTCTGCTGCGCCATGTGGGTTGCTCCCTGGCCAGCTGGGGATTGAACTTGTGCTGCAGAGGCTGCGGACAGCTTTATAGGTTGCGTCTTAACCCTTTGCGCCTCCAGGGAGGCCCAGTAGCTTATTTTTTAAAAGCCTCTTTTGTTTTGGATTCTCTCTCCCTCTGGTTCCCTCTCCCTCTCGCTTACATATTTGTTGAGGCAAAATTAATATAAAATATATGAAATCTCTAATATTTTAGTATAAAGACATATAGACATTTTTAAAAGAGTGTAATTTTTTAATTTTATTTAAATTTTATTTTTATATTCCCCATACAATTACAACCCCCTTATTTTGACCCCAAGCCCTCCTTTCCCCGCCCCCTACCCCCTGTAAAGTGTCTCTGGTTCATAGTTGTTTGTTGATTTTGATATTTTCTTTCTTATAGTTATTCTTTTTCCTGGTCCCTTATTTAAGTTTTCTAGATTCCTGCTATGAGTGAGACCATCCGGTATTTTTCTTTTTCTTTCTGGCTTATTTTTGCTGAGCATGATCCCTTCTAGTTCCATCCATGTTGCTGCAAATTGCATGTGTTTATCTTTTTTGAATGCTGAGTAATATTCCATGGTGTATATGTACCACATCTTCTTGATCCAGTCATCTATTTTGGGGCATTTGGGTTGTTTCCAAAGCTTAGCTATTGTAAATAGTGCTGCTATAAACTTAGGGGTGCAGGTGCTCTTTGGAATTGATGTTTCTGTGTCCTTTGGGTAAATACCTAGGAGTGGAATTGCTGGATCATATGGAAGCTCTATGTTTAGTAGGTCAAGAAATCTCCACACAGTTCTCCATAGTGGTTGGACCAGTTTGCACTCCCACCAGCAGTGCAGGAGAGTTCCTTTTTCTCCACACCCTCGCCAACATTTGTTGTTGCTAGTTTTTTTAATATGTGCCATTCGCACTGGTGTAAGATGGTATCTCATGGTAGTTTTGATTTGCATTTCCCTGATTACAAGTGATGTTGAACATTTTTCATTTGCCTGTTGGCCATTTGCATTTCCTCTTCAGAGAAGTTTCTTTTTAGCTCTTCTGCCCATTTTTTGACAGGATTATTTTCTTTGTTTTTGTTGAGTCTCATCAGCTCTTTGTAGATTTTTGTGATCAGTCCTTTATCATTAGTGTTGTATGCAAAAATGTTCTAAAAGTATAATTTTTGATGTTGTGGAACTATCATCAGAGTCAAGATCATGAATCTATCCATCAAGCTCTAAAAATTTCTTGATAATCCCTGTCTTCCCTTCCCCTACCTCATTCCCAGACAGTGGTTTGCATTTTGTCACTAATAATAAAAAAGAGACATAATAAAGACATACTGCTTTAGCCCCATAGGCTATAATGTTCCATAAACCTTAAACTGGTAGAGGTGCCCTCTCCCGTCCCCATCTGACAGTAGAATGCTCCTGTTTGCATCTTCTTTATTGAAGAAATCATCCCATACTCACTTGCTTGTTCTCATTCCATATTTTTGGAAAGATGGTGTAATCAGCCTGGTTTGAGCCAGGGACCGTGTCATTACTACAGACGTGATTAAATCCATTGTATCTCAGAGAAAAGGAATTGTGAATTAGGAGATATTCCAAAAATTTGTGAAGTCTTGGGCCTCCCCGGTGGCACAGCAGTTGAGTGCAGGGTTGCAAAGCTGCCCGCAGCCTCTGCAGTGCCGGTTCGATCCCCGGCTGCTCCCCGACCACCAGAGGAGGGTCCCACATGGCGCGCAGACTCCTGCCGCCCGCTGCTCCCCTCAGCAGTGTACTTCAGTCCTTCTGCCTGCTCTGCTCCCCGCTCTGGCTCTGGTGAATTCTCTCACCCTCCCGCGCTTCTGACTGTACCCAGTGCTTGTATAAATAAATAAATAAATAAATCTTCAAAAAAAAAATTGTGAAGTCTTATATGTTATCTGCTTCCCTTTCCAAAAAAGATCGTGTCCATTTTTAAGGTAATTTTTATTAAAAGACAAGCTATTTAACATGCCAGAATGGATTCTCCCTAAAAAATTTAATGAAAAGTTTTAATCTGTTCTTTTGGTGAATATTTATTAAGCACCTTTTGTATGCCTGGGCACACTTGTATATGCTGAGAGTGTATCAGTCTAATACAACGTAAGTCACAGCCTTTCTTTTCCTTTTGTGTTAGAAGTTTGATATACTTCAAATTAACCTTCAAATGTCCCTTTAAAGTTTTTTTTTTAAAAAAAGATTTATTTATACATAGAAAAACTGGGGGGTAGGCCAGGGATGTGGGGTGGGGGGTGAGAATGAGGAGAGAACAGAGAGAATGGGGAGCAGAACAAGTGGATCTACTGAAATACACTTACACTGAAATACACTTACACTGAAATACACTGTTACACTGAAATACACTGTTAAGGAGAGCAGCAGGCAGGGCTGGAGAGACAGGAGAGATCTGCTGAGCAGCGGTAGCATGATAGGGCTGAGGATTAACTCCTGCACCACCAAGAAGGCCCTCCCTTTAAAGTCTTAATCAGATTTCATTTTACCAACATTATAATAGTGTTAGAAGGAAACACCCATAGTATTTCCTCTGTTGGGTATATCCATTCATACTTTTCCTAAGTGATTGGAAGTTGTGTGGTTATGCTGCTTGACATCTTGAACAGCTAGTAGTTTAACCTTCATTCTTCCCTCACCACTGTGGTAGGGCAGCCAGAGAGTGCAGAGAGGTTTTTAGGCTGTAAAACTCTTGTTTCTATTTTCTGTAGATTTAGTGAAATCTTCACATTTAACAGACTTTCTTCTAGGCAAGATGTTAGAAGACTAGAGCTCTTCTCTTAAGTTGGAAGATTAATTCACAGAAAAAACTTTGCAAAATAGGAAAAGGTCTGTTTTGAATTTCCATCAAAAACAGATTAGACTTTTTTCCAGATAGTGCTATTGTCAGGCTAGCAGTTAAGTCACCTAGTGACAAACTTGAAAATGTGCTGTGCAAGCCTGGAGTTTTAAAAGAAAATTCCCCTAAGAATCATATTTTAATACCTTTCTCCTCTGAGTCTGCTTTCACCCAGAAAATCTGTGTTGCCTTTAAGCTGCGGCTAATGGGTAATGCCTTCGCATGAAACCTGCTCTGTTTGGGTGGGTCCTCTGTTAAGTGAGATGGGGCAAGCTCTGGAGCCTGCTGCCTGTTTGTACTTATGAGCCCCTTGGCTGCTGCTAGCTAGCTAGGGTTTTAGTTGATTTTATTTTATCTTGAACCATATATAAAGGATTTTTTTAAAAAGACATCAATTCTCTCTCTTCTATTCATAGTGGTTGGACCAGTTTGCACTCCCACCAACAGTGCAGAAGAGTTCCTTTTTCTCCACACCCTCGCCAACATTTGTTGTTGCTAGTTTTTTTGATATGTGCCATTCTCACTGGTGTAAGATGGTATCTCATGGTAGTTTTGATTTGCATTTCCCTGATTACAAGTGATGTTGAACATTTTTTCATATGCCTGTTGGCCATTTGCATTTCCTCTTCAGAGAAGTTTCTTTTTAGCTCTTCTGCCCATTTTTTGACAGGATTATTTCTTTGTTTTTGTTGAGTCTCATCAGCTCTTTGTAGATTTTTGTGATCAGTCCTTTATCATTAGTGTTGGGTGCAAAAATGTTCTCCCAGTCGGTGGGGTTTCTCTTTGTTTTTGTTATTGTCTCTTTTGCTGTGCAGAAGCTCTTTAATTTGATGTAGTCCCAGCTGTTTATCTTTGCCTTCACTATTACTGCTTTGGGTGATGTGTCTGTAAAGATGTCTTTGATGTGCATATCATGGAGTGTTTCGCCTATATTTCCTTCTATGTATTTTATGGTTTCAGGTCTTATGTCTAGTTCTCTAATCCATTTTGAGTTGGTTTTTGTTTATGGTGTTAGGTAGTAGTCA
The DNA here is from genome assembly GCF_014898055.3 of Talpa occidentalis. NCBI lineage: Eukaryota > Metazoa > Chordata > Mammalia > Eulipotyphla > Talpidae > Talpa > Talpa occidentalis. The sequence continues at coordinate 5,600,592 of NW_023603184.1, forward strand.
AGCTTCATTCTTTTGCAAGTAGCGACCCAGTTTTCCCAGCACCATTTATTGAACAAACTTTCTTTGCTCCAATGCATATTCTTTGCTTGCAAAAACTTGGAGAACAGTGTGAGTTTTCCTTTATTCTCTTCTGTAGTTTCTAAACCACCCTGGGTTTGGTGGGAGAATTGAGCCCTAGTGCTTTTGGCATGCATTATATGTTTTGAATTACTGTCCTGTGGATCTAGAATTGTATTCTTACGCACTATCCTTGTGATAATTAAGTCACTGGAGTAAGTTTTTGTGTTTTGTTGTTCAAATGAGTTGTGGTTGAGAAAGTCTATTCTAAAATATTAGGAAATGGTCTGTAAACTCATAGACACCCAAAGATTGTAGCTTTGTGAGTATACAGTGATACATTAGTTATTTATGTCATTCTAAGTTGGGAAACAAAAGGATCTCAAGCATTAATAGTCTGCTGGACATTATCCAGTGAAAAGAACTGTTCTGCTGTTTCCTTAATAAAGCACAATATGAACTTGTGAGGGGAAAAAGCAAACCTTGGTTTTCATGTAAACCAAAACAAATTAATGCAAATAACATTTTGTTTTGTTTTGGTTTTTTTTTTTGGCTAACATTTTTTTACTATGTCATGTCTAAAGGAAATAAAATCAGTTATCTTTATTAGTTTTTAAAACTAATTTGATGGGCTTTTTACTTACCTATTTAGAAAATCAATCAACCAAGCAAAAGGCTAAACTCTTTTTGCTTGTAAATAATGTTAACTGTTTTATGGACCTGAACCCTGAGGATAGCATATGGCTTATTTACCAGCATGTAGTACAAGGATTCTACGGCTAATCTTAATGTTCCCCTGTCTAAAATTCTTTTAAAGAGGAGCATCTATGAAATCTACACTGTGTTTTTATGGCTAAGACCTGATTCATACAGTTTACAAAACGTGTTTTGTGAGCAGTAAGAATGGCATTAGCTATCTTGATTCCTGCAGATTACGGTTGTTAACGAATTTCTCCACTCTCCTTTTAAAAAAATATATTAACAAGGAATCCTTTAAAAAAAAGTCCAGCTCCTTGTTATGAAATCTAAACTGTGATACTAGCTGAAACTAATTAGAAAACAATCATGGTTTATAAATCCTTTAAGTGGAAGTTTTCTGTTTGCTGTAGTCCATCACCTTCATATTTAACATGGAAATAATTTGAATTAATTTATAGTAAATGCTGCTCCACACAGCCCAAGCCAATAAAATGCAGTCTATATTGTTTTCTGAGTCTTCTACTAAATGTCCCACCGAATAAATTTGGAGTAACTAGGTCTTTGGGAAAAGGTTTAAAATAAAAACTAAGTTGCTGTCTAATTGAAAAGAAATTCTTAAATAATTTTCTTTTCTTCTACAAGGTAAAATTCAAAATCTGAGCTCTTATTATCTCATAGGGAGCAGGAATGCTATAACTTTATTTAAAAAAACTTTTCATATAAAGCATGTGTTTGAAATGGTACTGCATTAGCTATGAAGAAGCAAAACTATTTTAAATTTTAAGACTTTGAATAAAAGGTATATTGCAGAGCCTCCTGGTGGCAGCAGTTCTTTGTTGCCAGAATGTCCTCATTTGAGACACCTGCTGAATGGGAGGGAGCTGATTCTGAATTAACAAACGAACCTATTTTGTTTGCCTGTATCCTTTTGAGGCATCTACTACAAAGACTACAAAATGACTTGTTGAACATTTTTTAGCTTCTGGTTTTAGGCTCATCTTATATTGTAAATGGATGCCCTAATAGTTAACTTGTAAATGTCCTTTGTGAATTAAGGCACCTGGATTGTTAGGATGTTTATGGATTAGAGATTCCGAGATTCCTGCTGCCTCTACACCTGATTATTCTCTAATAATGCAATATGTAATACTTTTTGTGCTAGTGCAGGGACGAATTGACTGCTGTAGGGAATTGGAAGGACCAGTGGGAGATAAGGGGGGGGCGCAAGCCTGTAGCTAGTATTTGGTTGTCAGTGAAAATGGATAAACTTTTCAGCTGATAAACAAGTCTCAACTGACTGACTCACTGGCTTACCCTCCTCAGTCCCTTTGAATACCTGTGGTCAGTAGGTTGCTGTAGGGCACTGACACTCTTATCAGTTGTAGAATGGTTAGCAAGCCTACGTTGTTCTTGTTCACAAACCTGTTTGTGCCATTTGTTCTTATTTTCGTAATTATGTAATTTAATTATTACATAAACCCGTGACTTATGAAAATCCAAGTTGTTCAGATGAAACCTAGTTTAAATGCTTTGAATGGTGTTGACAAAGGTGACTTAGCAAAAAAATTGCAGCCCAAATTACATTTGGGTAAGACAACTATTGAAGAATGGGTACATAATTAATGTCCAAAAGGAGTCTATATTCAGGTCATTTCCAAGTGTCTTAAATTCTCTCCATAATTTAAAAGCCAAAAGCGGAAATTGTAGAGGATGCATTATGGTTATGATGTATGAAAGAAAGATGTTTTGACACTTTCTAGTGTGTAGATCCATCCCAACAAAAGACCTGGTTCTGTATTATAGGATTAGCAAATGAATGTTCACCCAAATTGAAACAAAATGCTTTACCAAAATGAGTATCAGAATACTTTGGTATTCATACCAAATTTTTATGGTTTACTGATATATATGACTTTTTCCTATCTGATCAATTGCTGACCCTAATCATTGTCAGTTTAAAAGAACTTCTGCTGTATTGCTTTAAGCTACTAAAAACTGAAAGTTTGAAACTTTTTTTTAAAGTTTGAAACTTTTTGGTTTTTAATTCATTCATTTGTTCACATGTATTTGTAGAACACCTATAATGTGCCAGGCATTCCTCTTCAGCTCAGTGCTCTCCCTCAGAGGCTGGTAGACTTTATTTTAAGGAGCTTTCCTTAGTGGCACATTAGTGAAAAGTACAGTGATATGAATAGTAATGATTTTCTTAACAGTTTTAGAATAGTTATCAAAATAAAATCTAGTCTTTGTATTGAAAGCTAAAGCCACATCTACCTAAGAACTAGTGGGTTCTCAATCTCAATCCCAGCCTCTAACCTAATTTTCTCCTGAAAAGCTTTTGAAAAACACTGCTTCTAGGACCTCATTGTAGACCAATTTAAATTAGAATCTCTAGGAGTAGGGCCCAGGCATAAAAAGGCAAGTGAATATTTGATGTTTGATATTTCCCAAACTAAATCTGATAATCCTAAGCCAATTTGATAGTATTTTTATTCCTGAGTCATCTGGGATACATCTATATGGTATTAGTTTTTCAGAGTTAATGGTTTGTTAATGGTTTGGATCTTGCTAGAGAAGAACCTTTATATAATGTAATTTGTAGAATGATTATCACATCAATACTCTGACTTTTAACTTTTCCTTTTTAAAAAAAAAATTAAAGGTAATGAGTTGGTTGAAATTCTTTTTTTTTTTTTTTTTAAGATTTATTTATTTATGCATACAAGAGCTGGGGTACAGGCCAGAGCACAGTGGGTGAGAGGATTCGCCAGAGACAGAGTGGGGAACAGAACAGGCAGATCGACTGAAATACACTGCTGAGGGGAGCAGCGGGCGAGTCAGGAGAGGTCTGCTGGGCCATATGGGTTGCTCCCTGGTGGGCTGGGAATTGAACTCGTGCTGCAGTGACTGCAGATAGCTTCATAGGTTGCGTCTTAACCCTTGTGCCACCAGGGAGGCCCCTTGAAATTCTTTCTGTAGTTAGAAGTGTGTAATTTTTAACATTTTAGTTTTTTAGAAACATTTTAGTGAGTTAGGAGCCTGAAGAAAAGCATCTTTTCTTTCATTTGCTTTAAAATATTAATGTTCATATGAAACAATAATAAAGGTTAGGAAATGCTGAGTTGTGGGGTTCTTCTTACCCCTCATAGTATGCATATGCAGTTGTAATTTTATATATAATGAACAAAAACTAAACGATGTCAAAGGTGTTGAATACATCTTGAAATAAAACCACCTCTTGTAAATTATTTCATTCATACTTAATCTTTAGGCCTATAAACTTTGAAAGTTGTAAGTTGTAGTCCATTCATCATTTTTCTTCTTAGCCCTTGCGAAGTAGAATCGTTCTTTCCTTACTTATTTATTTCCCATTTCTGTTGTTCAAAAGAGGACTCAGAGTTAGTACTTTACTCTTAGGTATTTACTTCACTGGTAATAATTCTTTCATATTGCTGTGTTGTAGATTGGGTACATTTTTTACAGCAATTTTTTTTTTTTATTATTTTCTGGTAACTGTGAGAGATGTTAGCTAGTGTTCTTTGAAACCAAGCATTTATCAGAACACTAAAACTAATTCCAAAATACACATTATATTTAATTATGAGTTTTGAATTGAAAATGTAATCTTAATATTTCAGTTCTTCTCTTAGAATACTAATGCATTGGGGGAAGGGCCAGTCAGGCATATTAGTTGAGGCACTTAGAATTTCACCTTGTGAGTCATAAATAGCTTATTTTCATATCTTATTTGCTTTGTGTGAAAATTACTCCTTTATCTAATTTTCTAGCACACGTGTATATGCCCTTTCTGTGATCTATTTGCTTATCCATCATGGTCAGCTGCTTGGATAGCTTGGCCAGAGATGTCTAGGAAGGTGGAAAAGTCTTGTCAACTAAAAGTAAAAGGGAAAAACTTAAAGATTTACTAAGTGATTAACTGGTTTGATAAAGATTTCACAGGCCCCCCCAGGGCCAATGAGAAAACTAATAGTAATAAAATGTTATCTTATCAGCACTAGCAGCTAGGAGCAATTTAGCCCCATGAATATCTTATTCCATCCATCCCTACCTTCTGTTTTAGTTAAAGTATCAATGCCTCCTGTGTAGTACTTAGCAACTTTCAATTCTCTAAGGTAAACAAACATGTTTTGTTCCCTCTCCTTTGAGTTCAGAAAACTGATATGCTATGAAATAGAGTTAATTTGACTGGTGTATTAGTGAGGACTCTTGGTTTCAGATGATAGAAATTGATTTCAAAGTTGTTGAAGTAAAAAAGATAATGCATTGGTTTATATAACTAGTAAGTTCCAGGATGTACCTGATTTCAGGCATGACTGAAGTTTGGGTTTGAACTGTTTCAGGACATTTTCTCTATTTTGCATCATTTCCATACAGACTGTCCTGTACTAGTTATAGTGCCTCTGATCGCTCTGGGTTTACAACCTGCTATTTTATCAACCCCAGTGAAAAAAGAAAACTTTTCTGGAAGTGCCAGCACAAAATGTAGGTGTAATTTTTCAGGTTCTGTTCTTGACCCAGTCATTCATTTCCTGTTGGGTTTTCTCACTGACCAGGCCTGGGCTACCTGCCACCCCTGAAGCAGGATTATGATCATCCCTAGATGAACTGCACGTATTAAAAGTAGGGGAGGGCCTCCCCTGGTGGCGCAGCGGTTGAGCACTGGGCTGAGAAGCTGCCCGCAGCATCTGCAGCGCCAGTTCAATCCCTGGCCCTTGGGGAGGGTCCCACATGGCGCGCAGACCTCTCCTGCCCCACCCGCTGCTCCCCTCAGCAGTGTACTTTGTCAGTCTGCCTGTTCTGCTCCCCACTCTGGCTCTGGTGAATTCTCTCACCCTCCCACTCTTCTGACTGTACCCAGTGCTTGTATAAATAAATCTTTTAAAAATAAATAAATAAAAGTAGGGGAAAAGTAGTTCTCCAAAAAGAGCAAAAAAATACAGGACCCCAGTAAGTTAATGAGTCTGAATTTCTGATTCTAAAGCTGGTGTTATTTCCTATTTCACTACTATTCTAAAAATGTCAAGAGAAGTGCAACCACAAAAATAAATGCAGCTGCCTAGAGATAGGATGGACATACAATCTTGATATTTATAAATTGTTTAATATCAAAACCCACTTTTCTTCTTCCTGGCAACTTAAGTATTATCACTTCACAGTATCACTGTCCATACTGTGAAATAATCTGATCCCATTTTGACTATTAACATAGGAATACTAAACTTAGAAGAGTAATCTTAAGGCCTCCCTGGTGGCGCAGGGGTTAAAGACACTGTGCTATCAAGCTATCACCAGCCCTTGCCAGGGGAGCAACCCACATGGCACAGCAGACCTCTCCTGTCTCGCCCCACTCCTCCCCTCAGCAGTGTGTTTCAGTAGATCTGCCTGTTCTGCTCCCCACTCTCTCTGGTGACTCCTCTCACATACCCCCAATCCGCACCACAGGTCTACATCCCAGCTTTTGTATGCATAAATAAACAAATCTTTAAAAAAAAAGAAGTAACCTTAGTTTTTAAATTCTATTAGTTTGAAATACATATGTGGGAAAGGAGGCTTGACAGAAAAGCTGTTACTGGATTGTTTAAATGTTCCAACATTGCAAGAGGCTCCTGATTTCTAGACAGAAGGATTTTTCTCCCAGTTCATCCTGTCTCCTCCTGTCTGTTTCCCCACCCCCATCATCCTCCTTTTTGTTTCTTGGCTTACTTCCTTTCCTTCCTCCAATTCCCCCTAGCCCGTGACAGCAGAAGCTGGACAGTTTCCTCACTGGAGGAGGCAAAACGACTAGTCTCTTCCTTCAAGGAAAGTACTGCAGAGTAGAATTGCATGTAGACGTGCTTAAGAACATTAACAGGAATTTTATTTCCTTGTGTGGAAAGAAGCTTCGTGACTCTGAAGACCAGAGTCATACTATCTTGTTCCAGATTTCCTTGGGCAGCTTCAACTTGGGTTTCTTCAGAGGTCTTAGAAGCACCCTAGATGCTGGAGGTACAGGCTTCAGGGGTTTCCTGTAAATTCTTTTGTGCGTAAGATGCCTGTGAGAATGGAGGTGGGAGGTAACGCTAAATGCTCTGGTTTTCATTCCTGCTGTCACCAGAATAAAAATGACCTAACTGTATTTTGGGCCCCCAGGCAGCTTTGAAATGACATGCCACCTGCTGACCTAATCCATTTCATTTCTGGTACTAGGATAGCCAAAGCAATTTGCTCAATTTGCAATTGTCTATTTACTCTTTAAGGCAGCAATGATTAGATCTAGTGTAAGAAATCACATGCTCTGTTTATCAAGAATTATAACTTAAGGTGGAAAGTTATCCTTTTTTGAAGAAGTCATTTAAATATGGTGTATTTTACCTCAGAGACTAACTATGCTTTTAGAAAGCTACTTTTTGCTGCTGTTCCTCAGGAAGGAGTACAATCTGCTGATGAAATTTGAGATAACAGAAGTGTTTCTCAGCAGCAGCTGAATGGAGCATAGAACTAGGAGACTGCTATATTTATCTTTAGGTAAATTTTGCAATTTACTAGGGGGAAAAAAAATCTGTATAGCATGCAAGCAGATTAACTTGTGTTAATCCAGCAGCTGCTTCTCTGGCAAATAAAAGAGTGGAGTATGCAGCTGTAGCCCTGCACACACACTCAGGTGCTGGACGTACTTTACTTTGTCTTAGAACTATGCCAAGAGCCACATATGCTGATGAGTTCCTGTTTTTTCCATTTTAACTTAAAAAAAAAAAAAAACACCTCAACTCCCATTTTTTTCTCTCCCCTGCCCCCCATCAAAATAAAGTGATTAAAGCTTTTTTTAAATGATAGCTTCGGAGGCTTGGATTTTGGTCTTGAACTCTGCATTTAATAGTGATATGGGGTACTGCCATTGATGAATAAGAGTTATAGAAGCAGCTACTTCATTCCCCCTCCCATTCCCCCTCTCAGAGATCCTTCTATCAGTAACTAACATGCTGGCAGAATTAAGGTGTCTGCTTCCAGTTCAGCCCTCTTTATTTCTTGTTGCTTTCTGTGATTCGGCAGCTATGGAATTTGCTTCCCTGCATGGGCCTCTAAGAAGCCAGCTCTCCTGCTCTCCCCAACATGCTCACAGTCAGCAGAACAGGGAAATCACACTGATCAGCACACCACTCAGTTGATCAAAGGGAGCCAGCCACTTTTCTTCAACAAGACCCAGCGGTATTAGTCACTACGCCTTCTCCTGCCGTGAGCAAGGCCACTGGAACGCTGCTGGCAACATTAGTCTATGTGTAAAAAGCTGCTTATGTTCTCTTTGCCTTGGCTTTGGCTTAGGCCTGAAGTGGGGGTGGGGGGAGGGGGATGCCCCACCAGCCAGTATCTCTCCTTCCTGAAACTTAGTGTGAAGCATGTCTCTCCATTGGCGATCCCTAGTGACAACCCCTAACTCTGCTGGGGAAGACTTGCTAATTTTCTTTTAATTGTAGAAGAGCAGAGCCCCACAGCAAATTGAACATGTGGTTACTATGTGAAATATATGACAGAATTTGACCTTATATTGATTGAGTTAATCATAGGTTTGACAAATCTACAAAATAAAAATAAGCCACTTTTTTTTAAGTATTTAATTTTTTGATTCTGTTGCTTTTTTATTGTTTTCTGGGTAGTCATGTTATTTTGTAGGAATCGGTGGGTCTCTCTCAACGCTAATTTGTTGGTTAAGAGACAGCAGTTTCCCACTTGTGGCTCTAACGGGTGTATAATTCCCTTTCTTGTAAGCAGTTGGCATTTCAGTACAGTTTACAATATGGAACATGGAAGGGACCCCCTGAGTAGGACAGTGGCTGCTCTTTGTCACTTGCAGCTGTGTTTGCAAGGGGGCATGCTGGCAGCCAGCAAGGAGAGTGCTGTGACAGGTGGGAAGAGCAAAACCAGCAAATATGCTTCTCCTTTCTCTTACCCTCTTTCTATTCCCTTCTTCCTCCCCACTCTTTTCTACCTGACCTTCTGTTTTTCTTCTCTTCTCCTTTTAGAAGCCATCTGTTTCTCTCTACCAGTTCTCTTTGGCTTGCAGATGCCATTATACAGGAATACACAGTGTTGGAGCTAGCGTGAGCTTGACCTGTACGGAACGTATGTATTTGGGCTGGGCTCAGCCTGATGCACTGAAGGGAAGGGTGAGGGCTGGGCATATACAGTTTTACACACCAATTCTTGAGACTCAAAAAAACCACATATCTTACTACCTGGATCTGCATTACTTTCCTTACAGATGGGACCAAATTGGGCTGTGTGTAAAAAGCTGTTTATGTTCCCTTGGCCCTAGGCTCGGCTGAGACAGAAGGGCAAGAGGAAAGGAGAGAACTGTCCCAATAATCAGAATTGCTTCTTTCTGAAATTTGGTGTGAAGCATTTTCACCCCTGTTGTCAGTGACACAAGTTGTCATGCTACAGAGCTATTTATTTATTTATTTATTTATTAATAATAAATTTTATTTTTATATTCCCCATACAATTGCAGCCCCCCCATTCTGACCCCAATCCCTCCCCTCCCGCCCCTCACCCCCAAAAAGTGTCTCTGGTTCATAGTTTTTCGTTGATTTTGATTTTCACTTTCTTATAGTTATTCTTTTTCCTGGTCCCTTATTTAGGTTTTCTAGATTCCTGCTATGAGTGAGACCATCCGGTATTCTTCTTTTTCTTTCTGGCTTATTTTGTTGAGCATGATCCCTTCCAGCGCCATCCATGTTGCTGCAAATTGCATGTGTTTATCTTTTTTGAATGCCGAGTAATAGTCCACTGTGTATATGTACCGCATCTTCTTGATCCAGTCATCTATTTTTGGGCATTTGGGTTGTTTCCAAAGCTTAGCTATTGTAAACAGTGCTGCTATAAACATAGGGGTGCATGTGTTCTTTGGAATTGATGTTTCTGTGTCCTTTGGGTAAATACCTAGGAGTGGAATTGCTGGATCATATGGAAGCTCTATGTTTAGTAGGTCTAGAAATCTCCACACAGCTACAGAGCTATTTAATAGTTGAGCTCTTTCCTGAAGTCACCCAGTTGATCATCTTTTGTCTATGGTTTCCCTTCAATTATCTTCTCCTCAGGCATTGCTGGTAGGAGTGTAAAATGGTGCAATCACTTTGAAAAATAGTCTGGCAGTTCCTCAAAATGTTTAACATAGAGTTACCGTGTGACTCAGCATTTTCACTCTAGGTATATACTCAAGACAAAATGAAAACATGTCTAAACAAAACTTAATATGAATGTTAACAGCAACATTATTCAGGAATGCCCACAAGTGGAAACAGCCTGTCCACTGATGGATGGCTAAATAAAATATGGTATACCCATACAATGGAATATTATTTGGCAGTAACAAGGAATGAAGTACTGATAAGCGCTACCACATGGATAAATCTTGAAAAAGTATTTTTAGTGAAAGAGTCTGGTCTCAGAGGCCATATTTTGTGATTCCATTTCTGTTGAATGTATAGAACATGCAAATCTGTAGAGACTGAAAATAGAATAATGACTTGTTTGGACAGAAAGAATTGTGTGTGTGAGAGGGGCGGGATGGAGAGTGACTGTGCTAATGTGTGTGGGGTTTCTTTTGGGGTGATGAAATTTTCTAAAGTTGATTGTGATGGTGGTTGCACAATTCTGAATATGCTTTAAAGTTATTGAATTGTGTATTTGCAGTGGTGGATTATATGTGAATTATATCTAAATAAAGCTTTTAAAAATTATTACTACATACTTTATTTGGGCTGAGGATGCCGAATGTCTTTTCTAAAGTCGTGCTGGCTAGGAGAACCCATATTCTCAAAAAGAATATCAGCTTAGTAAAGAAAATAACTTACTTACAGTGTCATCTCATTTGATTCCCACTGAACCTCAGTGTACAGATCAAATTGACATGCACCAAGGAAAAATGACTTCTCTAAGACTCTACGACCAAGTAAATAGTAGAGCAAGTATGTCATCTCTGACTCCTATCCCAGTCTTTGTACTCTTGTGAAACAAATGTTAGGCTATTACAAAGAAAATAAGAATGGCCCATGCTTAACCCTTTCACTTCTCCACTGTGACTAGAGAAGTCTTTCATATTCTGTCTTGCCTTCCTTATCTGGGAAGTGGAGATAAGAATGCTTCCCACCTTAAAAGTCACTTAGACCTTACTGTCTTGGTTTCTTTGTCTAGAAGAGGGAGCTGGTAATGTTTCCTATCTCATGGGCATATAGTAAGAACTAACAATAAAAAAACAATTATAAGACATCTTGCCAGGTTATAAAAATTCTTCATAATAAACTATCAAAGGGTATTGTTTTCCTCTTTCTTTTATGTCATACAAATGCACAGCCCAGCAGGATGTAATAATAACCACCTATGTCACTTTTCTCTGAGGAGCTCAAAGCACTTTACATCAAATTAATCCTCCCCACATCCCTGTGAGTTACACAGGGAAACTAGTATCAGAGGAGCTAGAGCACAGAGAGGGAAGTAACTTTGCTTGAAGCCTTTCTCTCAGGCAGGGTCTCTCATACTGATGGCTTATTTATTTGCCCCTAGTGTATTTATTTGGTCAATTGAATTTATTCTTTATGAGTTTGTCACTTGTTAAATATGAAAAAAAAAATGCTCAAATGGCCTCATGAATCATTATTTAGATCTGCTTAAACTTTATTGAGGGTAAAGCTGTTTATTTTGACCTGGCTATGTCATCCTTGATCTGGACAAGAAAAAAAGTTCAAAATTCCTGAATAAGCACTTTTGATTTGAACATTCACTATAGCGCACATTGCCAACTGCGTGTCCTGCTATGTAGACAGGAGAAATCCTTGATGGGCCTTTGAATACTATTCTCATTTGACCAAACACTCTTCACAGAGTGAAGGCAGACTTTCTTCTAAGTCTCTGAGTTTTACAGTGTGTTTACATGTGGAAAGCTCATTTACTAGGATCACACCCTAGATCTTCACCACCATCATCATCATTGAATATTATTTTGGTTGTATGGCTTAATGCCATTACCAGCCCTTGCAAAAGAGAATATCTATAGGTGGGGATTGTGCAAAATAATTAGAAAGGTCTATATATATGATTAAAGTGGCTTCTAGTAACCCATTGGAAAGCAGAGTAAAGCATGACTCATCCCCTGGAAAACATTAAATTCTTTTCCCTTTCCTGGTTGTTTGCCGAGTCTGGTTTGGGCGTTTGTGTTTTTTTGTTTGTTTGTTTGTTTGTTTGTTTTGGGGGGGTTATTTTGGATTTTGTTTCTTTGTTTTTGTTTCTCTTTTGTAAGACTAATCTCTTTCACTTGATGGGGATGCATTTCACCTGTCCTAAGTGCGTTTCCCTTGCACATTGGCCTTGTTGGTATGCTGCCCTGGAGAGGTGGCCCATGGCTGTTGGCACTGTCCTGTGTGCAGTTAATTAAGCCTCCTGCTGAGGACCTGGGTGGCTGCTGCCGCTGTTCACTGATGTGTGTGAATTGAGTGAAGCACATGTACACAAGCTCAGGTGCACTCGTGGAAACAGACCCGGAAAATAGCAAAAGATGAAGTTGGGGTAAAGCCTTCAGCTTTTAAATAAGCTTGGTAATCTGGCTAGCTGAATGCCAGAGCTCACAAAACTGAGAATTGCATTTCTGAAGATAAGACAGTCGCTTTTTGTGTTTTTATCTTTTCTTCCCAAAATGTATTGAGTTTTAATGTGGTACTTTATCTTTGTGAGCAAAAAAACAGAGCCAGTGATGCACTTATGGGCCACGGGGGCCAACTCAAAGAGGGGTTTCTCCTCATTTCTTTGGTGACCACATCTCAAGAAAGTAAACCTGACCAGAGTCTTCTTCCTGAGGCATGTAACTGCCTTGTCCTCATTGTAGCATGAAGGGACTAGGGAATTTGCAGAACGTGAGAAAGGCTTTCTTAAAGCACATGTTTTAGGGAACAGATTGTGATTTCTACCCATTCTTGATTTCTGCCCATTCTTTTAAAAAATACTTAGTAGTGCTTTGGAGCCTTCCTATGATTCTGTTCACTGTGATGTAAAATGCTTATTTAAGAAACGTTAAGTTTTCCAATTCCCAGCTTGCTTACTTGGGTAAAATATAGAAAATAATCAGGCTGGGATAATAATGTAGTCTTAATAACATATCATTCACTAAATCAGGCAACTTCTTTGTTCTTTCTCCACCTATCCCAACTCCTCTCAGCAAATTTCAACTGTGTATTCTTCCATATATAAAAAAAATCCATCAACCAATGTTTTTTCAACCCCTCCTTTGTATTAATATCTGGTACAATGACATGTGGTAATGCTTATGATCTTTCATACAGAGAAAAGAATAAGCACAAATAGAAGAACAGTACACTGCACAATAAAGAGTATAGATGATAAGAGAGAGAGCAGGGAAGGCGTAGCAACCTGAGGGGGACCTGGATCATCCAAAAAACAGACTAAATAGAGGCACTCTAAGAAAATCATGTGAGCCAAGGCAGGTTGTAGCAGTGGACATGGTAACATAAGAGCAAATGTGGAACTTTATATGAAACTTTCTACCTTGAAAGTGTTGGGAAACAAACAAAAATAAGATTGACTAGTTATTTCATAGGACCTGGTTCTGGAAGACTTTATTTTTTTTTTTACATTTTATTTATTTTTTCTCCAATTAAGTTTATTGAGGTAATGTTGGTTTACAATGCTAGTATTTGGTTTAGAGGTTATAGGTTCAGATCTCTGCAATTGTATGTTTCCACACCATGCCGACCACCAAAGCCCTCAAAGATTTTAAAGGGACATAAATGACCACATTGTCCCTTGCCTGGAACTCAACTTGCTTAGAACTAACATTTTGATGAGTGCCCACTCTCTGAATGGAATGTTATGAAGGGTGGGATGCCCTTGTATTTGGTGGAAATTAGGTTTCCTTGGTCTGTTTGCTTTTTTTATTTGTTTTGCCAAGATAATATGTTCAGGAAATCATGTCTACAGTTAAGAGAGCAGGGTTTTTTCCTTAAAAGGAATTCTGCTTCCTAATTGTGAAATCTGGACCTGATTGTTTGTAAAAAGAGAGTGAAAGGACAGGTTTAATGTTTAAAAGTTTGGATAGCTGTTGCAGAAGCAAAATTGATTCATAACACTGCTTCCTGATATGGGTTGCCTGAAGGAACAAGAGAAATCCTACATAAGTTGCACAGACTGTTTCACAGAAATGCTGTTTGTTGGAAGATAAAATGAGGGTGGTTAGGAGAGGAAAGTAGTAGTCTGGAGTCCCTGTTGATGTAAACATTGGGATTTTCAGTTGTAAATTATCATTAGAGATTTGAGTAGAAACAAATGACCCTAAAATGTCCAATTACATCTTTTATTTTAATAGGAATTTTCTAACATTTATTTTTCCAGTGGTTTAAGATACATTTTGGTTTAATAATATGTTCTCAGTAAAGCCAAAGGGAACCTATAACTGTAATGTAGATAGACTTTTGAGCAGTAGTTTGATATATGTTCCTGCTTGTTTTCCTGTATCTTGTGTTATATTGATAGTTGCTTTTATTTATCTCATTTAGACAGTAGTGCTTAGGCTGAAACTTGATCTAGTCAATTTTATTATGATGGGTTTACCATTTTCTCAAATGTAGTGTACTCTTCTAATGCATTGTTACTATATCATGAAGGTAAAAACAAATTTACAGCTATAACCACAAACCTAACCTTTCCTCAGTTTGCTTGATTTACTACAAATTAAATTATATTATGCCTGATATAAATCATTAAGAACATAATTTAAAGCGGTTGCTGTGATCCATCTTTTAATGTTTTCTGCCCTCACATCCAAATGTGGCACTTCAAGACTGAAAGGCAGTGAAATGACTAGAAAACTGCCCTTCGGGAGGCCTAAGCGAGCATTCATTTCCGTGTTGGTATGTGACAGTGGGATCCTTCCAGCTCGGAGCAGGAGATGCACACATTGCATTCAGGGTGCAATGTTTGCTCCTTGACTTGTCTGCCTGATTTAAATATTCATACTTCACCAGAAGGAAAAAGCTGCTGACTTCTAAAAGTGGGTCAGTTTTTTTTTTTTGTTTTTTTTTTTTTAATGGCCCTTTTGGCACTTTGTAACGTGTTAATACTGCCTTCGAGCTAGGGAGTAGTTTGGCAGAGCTGATCTTTATCGCTTCAGGGGCCAAGGCTTCTCTAGGCCAGTAGAAGGAAAGCGTTGAAGATATTAATAGCTAATAGACTATGATATGGTCTTTATTATTTCCTCTGTGTTTGTGTTTCTGAGTGTAGAATATAGTCTGTTAACCAGAAAGGACTAATTGAGGAAAACCTTTTCTGTGGAGGTGAATGTTAAAGTGATGATGCAAGTAAACCGCAGCAGCCTGTGTCTTGAGATGTGTGGTTTTTTCAGAACAAATTGTTGTATTTGAATACAACAACTTCTGAAAGGAGTCTTTGCATGGAATGGGATCCTTGTTAGGGTGTAAATCTTACTCCACTATCATCCATTTCTGCCTTATATGTATATAAAGTGTACTTTATATTGATTGAGTCCTTTTCATCAAAGGAACTCAGATGGCATTTTAAACATGTTTTCAGCCTCACAAAATTAAAAATTTATCTTTTATAGAAAGGGGAGATGGGATAGTAGAATGAGAAAGGGAGGATTAGAGTAATAGGAAGTACTAGAAGGAGAGAAATCTGCTAAGATACTGATTGCCAAGTCCTAGTCATAGGGCATAGATGAGATTGAAAGAGTCAAAATCACTGGTCAGAAGAAGTGATAACATTTACCAGCATTTGCAAAAGTTGGTTGATGGTTTCAGGCTAGTCTTATTGTGTCCATGCTCTGTCTCTGGTGAATCCTCTCACCCTTCCACACATCTGGCCTGTACCCCGGTTATTGTATAAATAAATAAATCTTTAAAAAATAAATAGATAAAAACAAGAAGTGTTTAATAGTTTATTTTAAATCTGGGTCTTCATGTACTGGGTGTGCTATAAAGCAACAAATTGGGCAGAACCCATACCTTCAGAACCCTGATATACATACTTCAATTAGTATATCATGCTGCCCCTCCCACCTCTTCTGCATAAAGCAGATAATCTTAGCCCTTCTTAAAAGAAATCAAAGGACTCCTACCTTTTACATTAACCCCTTGGTTAATATACTTGAGATAAATTTGACCCAGAAAACTAAAAAACAGTCTTTCAGTGTGTTTAGTCATGTGCTCCCAAAATGTTACTGCTCAGAAAAAAATAATACTAGAAATAATTGTTATTGCTCAAATTATTGTCAATGTGGTACCTCTTGTATGCATCTTAAATATTTCTAAGATGTCATTTAATAATGACTTGTGTTTTCAATCTTATTTTTAAAAAATTTTTAGTGTCTCACTGTGTATTCTAAAAAGCATGTGTGTGTGTTGGAAAAAAAAACAGTGTTTAAAAATATGTCCAGTTCTGCTTCTGTGTTTGAAATTGTGTTGGGGGAAGGGGCAGTGGAGAAGAGGTGATGGAGAAATGAAGAACAAGATATCGGGGTTTTGTACATTTTTACACAAGAGAAATAAGTACATGTATCTGTGTCTGGTGCTCATTGTATTATCTTTACCAAGTAAAGTCAGCAAGTCTATTGTACAGATATGTTTAATTCTAGTACACTGACAAAGGATGGGACCAGTCTTGGAACTTTTTTTTTTTTTCAGAGATTTATTTATTTACGCATATAAGAGCTGGGGCATAGGCCAGAGGTGGGGGGGAGGGGATGGTGAGAGGATTATCCAGAGACAGAGTGGGGAGCAGAACAGGCAGATCTGCTGAGGGGAGCAGTGGGCAAGACAGGAGAGGTCTGCTGTGCCATATTGGTCACCTCCCTGGCTGGGGATTGAATTTGTGCTGCAGTAGCTGCAGATTGCTTCATAGTGCTAGGACTTAACCCTTAGTGCCACCAGGGAGGCCCTACCTTGGAACTCTTTACCCTAGGTAGAAGAAGAACTCGTGTGTGTGTGTGTGTGTGTGTGTGTGTGTGTGTGTGTGTGTACGTGTGTGTGTACGTGTACACAGTGTGTGGTACCCTACTGTGAGATCTTTAGTTGTAGTTCTGAGGGTGAATAGATTTATATTTGAACAAAGAGGAAGGGGGAATAGCTATTCTTGGACTTTTGCTATTTATTTAGATAATCAATTCACAAGAGAGAATCAGTGATGTAAGAAAAAAATGCAATGGTGCTTAATATGAATATATACAGGATCCTTTATTCCCCACCATAGTAAGCAGTTTAGTATAAGATATTTTAGTTTTGAATCGTGTTTGTTTCCAGAAGGCCCTCAGCAGAACCTCTCAGAACTGTCCTTTAGCACATACTCTTTAGTTTGTCACACACTAGAGTATATTAAGTGCTAAGACCTAATTCTGGGTTTTTTTTTTTACCCTCAAATTCATCACATATTGTACAAGGTCTCTACAGCCCCAAGCCCTCACCCTTCCCTATCTTTATAAAACCACTGTTCAAATTTGTCCCTTCTACTTATAATTAGATTGCTAAACTATTTTGGAATTAAGGACTCCCTAAAGATTTTTATTTTATATGTAACGTATTTTTTTTCTCTTTATAACTAATACTAGTATCTGCCCTGTATAGTGTAGTTATTTTTTTCTGTCACCATTCCATCCTACCTCCATCTTTCCTCCATTCTCCGCTGAGGTGGACCACTGCGTTTAATGAAATTCCATTTCCTGTGTGACTTGTATTATCTCCTACCCTCCAAAATACAAGTGTAGAGTGAAAAGTCACTTGGGATAACTGCCAGAGGTTGTTCACAAGAAGCGACATCTAGTATCCTATGTAATCTGGCATAATTCATACTGAGAAGCCAGCACAAAGACTTAGAAGGTTAAATTCTTCTCCTGGAACACTTTCAGTCACATGTGCTTTAAGTTTCCAAAAAGCATAAATCTCTTTTTGAAAAAAAAAATGATTTGTATCAAGTAATAGTAAACTTACTCATGGGTTTTTTTTTAAAAGATGTATAACTGGGACGTAATGGGGAGATGCAGGAAATGAAACAGATTGATAAGCACTCAGTGTTTTTCATTCATGCAGATATTTTTAATCATTGGAAATATTTGAAATTATTTTCTCTGACTTTAGTCAAGGACTCTAGCAAGCTGCAGATTATGCAGTTTTGACTGAGATCCTGATAGTGATCTGTAATTTTAGTTTGCTCTTTATAATATTGACCTTTTGTCTTTACTACTGAGAAGTGTGGAGTGAAATACATATCTGTATTCAGTCTTTATAGCTCTACAGTTGAGCCTGTACCTTGCCTGATTTTTAAGATACTGTTGATTCAATTTGATGAGTATGACTATGAGAGTATAGGTCTCAGGGTTTAAGTTAGAACTTTCCATGCTGACCCTTGCAAGCATTCTAAAACATAAAATTAAAATAATAAAAATTATGGTGAGCTGCTTTCTTCGAGATGGGCCCTTTACTTGTTTGTTCTCAGGCTTCTCCACACATTCATTTTGAACAGAGCAAAACTTTTTTCTGAATTTTTATGGCTATACCTATATTGATTTTGCTAAACCTCTATTTATAATTATAAGCAGACAAGAAAAAATTACCACTTATATGACTACAGCCAAGGAATCAAAACCAAATTTCTCACTCCATCTCTACTAAAACAGCTAGTGCACGAAAATAGTAGATCCTAAACTTTTTAAACTTTCCATTAGTATTCTGTTCCCTAAGGTTTGAGGCTATAATAGTCAAGTCCTGTACAGTTGCCTATAAGGTCTTATGGGCCATCTTCATTTTTTGCTCTGCTCTCGCCCCACTCATCCTGCTCCAGCCACATGTGGCTTCTTGCTGTCCATGACACGGTCTGACTTTGTAGTGGCCATTCTCTATACCCAGGAAGCTCTTGGTTACACAGCTAACTCTGCTACCTCCTTCAAGAGCTTAGAAGAGTATGTGACACATGGTTGGTGCTCAGGAAATAGTTTTTGAGAGAAATAAATAGAAATAGAGGAGATGAATAATGAAATGGACTCTGTCAATTAGGAGAAATTAAGAAATCTACTAAAACAGGGATGGAAAATATGAAGGAAAATAAACATGTGGACTAGATTGAAGAGGTGAAAAAGCCATATAATAGGAGTTTCAAAAGAAAACAGTTATCAAAGAAATTACAGAAGAGAAAGCTTTTGCGATAAGAAGAGTGCCCCAGATCTTGAGGCACTCAAGATCTGTTGAGCATCAGACAAGATTATGTGGGGGCAAAAAAAGACTCATCATATTACTAAAAATTTTAAGCTCTTAAATAAGGGAAAAAAACCCACCAAACTTCTCAGTAAATAATA
The DNA here is from genome assembly GCF_014898055.3 of Talpa occidentalis. Classification (NCBI taxonomy): domain Eukaryota; kingdom Metazoa; phylum Chordata; class Mammalia; order Eulipotyphla; family Talpidae; genus Talpa; species Talpa occidentalis. Next base: position 5,619,709 of record NW_023603184.1, read on the forward strand.
ACCCAAAAAGTTACTTACAAAGGAATAAGAATCAGCTAAATATTGTATTTTTTATCTGAATACAGCTCCGAATCCTAGAAGATAGTGGAACATCTTAGAATTCTGAGGGTATGGGGTTGTGACACTAGGTGGGAAAAGAAAAGAAGGACATTTTTGGACTCACAGAGTATACTATTTTCAGAGCCTTTTTGAAAAAAATTTGTCTGAAGACTTGATTGCGTGGGCGCAACCAATTTTTCAAAATTAAAGTATTAGTAAATAAAACTAAAGGTTTATTCTTTGAAAAGATAAAAAAATAGCAAATCATTAAGCTATACTGACAGAGTGTAGCTTAGAAAAAAAGATTAGTCTGGATATTCTAAATAGTGCAGTAATATAGGAAAAGAAAATGAAAAATCCTATTGGAGCAATAGGTATATATTGTTATTTGCAGATGCTGTGATTTCCTAGAGAAGCCAGGAAAACCGTGACCATTACACAATTAATAACAGTAAGTAAGGTACAATATAAAATATTATACAATATAAAATCAAAACTCAGAGCTGTTGGTTATATCATCAGGTTCCTGTGGGAAAATGATGGAACAAAAATTATCTAGTCACAAGGTCTGGAAATCTTTTAAAAGACAGAAATAAAACTTAACAAGAAATGTGTAGTACCTGTACTTTATCTTTACTTTGGGATATAAAAGGATTTAAATAAATGAACTGCTTTTTTCTGGATGGAAAGATTCATCACCTTAAAGAAGTTACTCTCCTGAAATCTGTACAGTCAGTATTATTCCATTCAAAATTCCAATGGATATTTTGGGAATATGACAGATTGATTTTAAAGTTCACACTGATATACCTAAGGAAACTTTGCAAAGAATCAAAGGGAATGCTGTATTTCCTGGACCAGACCTGTAGTACAGCTGCTACTGAACAACTTCGCTTGAATGTGCACAGGCTCCTCCAACTCAGTATGTCCCAAACCAAGCTCATTATCTTTTCTCCATCTTGCTTCCCATGATGCTCCTTAATTGCTGTAAACTTTTCCGCTATCTACTAGGATAATCAAGTGAGAAACCTGAAAGTCAGCTTTGATTCTGAAAGGCATCCTTAGTTGTTCTCTTTTATTCGTCTCCAGAATCGATCCATTATGTCCCACCTGTCTTTCTGTTAAATAGTTCTTTAATCTCTCTTCTTTCCATAATATTTTCTGTAGAGTTACTCATCGTCACTCTTGCCTGACTTAATAAAGAGCCTCTTTGGGATCTCCTTGCTTCCAGTCTTTTCCCCTTCCAATTACTGTAGATAGAGAGCACCTTCAAAAATGCGATCTGAATCATGACTTAAGACCACTCCTAAGGCAATAGGGGGTGTCTTACAACCAAGTTCAAAATCCAAAGTGAATTAAAAACCTGTATGATACTTACTTTTCCCTCTCTTATCTTTATTCCACTCTCTGTTTCACTTAAAATACCAGCCATTTTGGAGTCTTTTCTAAATAACTGAATGGACCTGAATCTGTTGAACATTAGATTCTCCCTTTTGAAGCACTGTTGTCCTCTCCACCTTAGCAAACTTTCATGCGTCCTTCAATTCTCTGTGAAAAAAACCACTTCCTCCTGGTGTCTTTCTCTGATCTCAAAATCAGGTTAAGTCCAACCGTTAGATGTTCTCCATTCTCTTTAACCTAATATTCATTCTATTTTATTGTAACTATTTGTCTTTTTTTGCTTCTAGTTTTTAAACTCCCTGAGATTCAGGACTTGATCTGGTTTTTTTTTCAAGAGGATATTCTCTGTGCAGTACATATACACACACACACAAAAAAAATAATTGCCAGAACCAAAACATACTAGGAAGTTATAATGGTAAAACAGTGTGATGTTGACAAGAACAGATGAGTAGAACAAAACCCAAACTTTTAATATACATTGGAATTTTATGTGTTATAGAAGTTCAGAACAGTAGGAAAAGATGGATTATTTAATAATGGCATCAGAACAATTGGTTATCCACTTTAGGAAAACTATCAAGTAAGATTCCTACGCTAATCAAAATGCTAAATGTTTTGATTGATGTTTACAAACAACTCAAGTAAGTATTAAGTTAGAAAGAGGATTTATGGGAAGGATTTCAAGGCATTGAAAGGAGGGAATAGCTGAACAACTAAACTTCAGGAAAGCAGAAGCAGCAATACCTCTTCAGTACTCACAGACTCAAAAGCTGCTAAGATATTCTTACATCTTATGTTCTCAGCTTCATTTTTTCCTCCTGTATGGCAGGGAATATAGCCTCCATCAGTTTCCCAGCTCAGAATTTTGTCACCTTTTGAAGAAAAATGCTCTCCAGTCTCATCACCAAGTTGAAAATCCCTGAGGAAGTACTTTGATTTGTGTGACTTGGGTCATATGTTTGCTTATCATTCCAATCTAAGGCTTAGAGCAATCACTATGTCCAGGGAGACAGCATGATGTAAGCTCCTGCACTGAGTATATGTTGGTTTCTGTGAGTGCCTGTATGTGTGTCTCTGGGTAAGTGTTTACATGGGGGTGGGGGTAATGATGAGTAGACAGCCTCCTCAAAAAAGGAGGGTAGCATAGCAATAACCACCAAGGGACTTGTGATAAGCCAGATGACCCTCATTTTTGTTTGTTCTTATCTCTATTTCATGTCATACTAAAAAAAATAAATTTAAAGTGGATTAGAAATAAAGTAAGTTGTAAAAATAAAACAACTATGAACCAGAGACACTCTATGGGGGGAGGGGGTTGGGGAAAGGAGGAGTTGGGGTCAAAATAAGGGGGTTACAATTGTATGGGGAATATAAAAATAAAATTAAAATTAAAAAAAATAAAAAAAAGAAATAAAGTAAATTGTAAAAATAATAGAAGAAAATAGAGTTTTGTTGTGTTTTAAATATTGAAGTGTAGCTCTTCCTTGGCATGACAAGACCAGAAATCTTAGAGAGATTGAGTAGTGTAAGGGGGAAAAAGAGAAAAACCTCTAAGGCAAAGGGCAGCAAAAACAAAATTGCAAGAACAAAAATAAAAAACTCAAATGTTTTCAGCATGTGTCTGACAAAGGGTTATTAGTTTTATCTATAAAAAGTTCTTATGAATCTCTAAGAAAAAGTTGAATGTACCAACAGCAAAAAGTAGGCAATGGGTATTAATGGGAAATTCACAAAAGAAGTGAAAATGTTAGTGTGTATCAGAGGATCCATCAATGGACAGTAAGTATGACAGTTGATCTTTATTAGTAATTAGGAAAATGAGACTTAAACCACAATGAGATACATTGTGCTTCTGCCTGATTGGAGAAAACTAAAATACCCAACAACAATTGGCAGGGATAGAGCAGCAGAAAACTACACTGCTTGATAGGAAGTAAAATGGCTCAACAGCAATTTCCATTTTCTGCCAAGTTTGAAGGTACACATTATGGCCCACCAGTTTTACTCTATATATGTATCATGTAGAGCAGCACTGTCTAGTAGAAACAGAACTGAAGGTACATATATAATTTTAAGATATCTAGTAGCCACATTACATGAAAGTAAACAGGTGAAATTAATTACAATTTAATTACATATTTTACTAAATTTTGCTAACATTTATTTAGATATAAATATATCTGAAATCTCTGTTCTGCATATAGTCAATATTAAAAATTAATGAGCTGTTTTATGTTGTTATATTTAATACTAAATCTTTCAAATCTGGTGTTTACATTTAATACTTACAATACATCTCAGTTTGAAGTAGCCACATTTCAGGTGCTTAATCACCATATGTGGCCTAGGAGACTGTATTGGACAATGAAACTTAGGAGTCAGGACAACAAAGCCCTAGAGTCACTCTTACAATAGAATATTCATAGCAGCCTTATTATTATTATTAAGATTTTTTTATTCATGCATACAAGAACCGGGGTACAGGGCAGATGTGCAGGAGGGTGAGAGGATTCACTAGAGACAGAGCGGAGAACAGAACAGGCAGGTCTACTGAAATACACTGCTGAGGGGAGCAGCAGGTGAGACAGGAGAGGTCTGCTGTGCCTTGTGGGTGTCTCGCCTGCTAGCTGGGATCTAACCTGTGCTGTATAGGCTGCGGACAGCTTCCCAGCACTGCACTCAACTGCCTGTACCACCAGGGGAGGCCCTATTTTATTTTTAAAGATTTATTTATTTATACATACAAGCACTGGGGTACAGGCCAGAGGTGTGGGGGGGTGAGAGGATTCACCAGAGACAGAGTGGGAAACAGAAAGGTGGATCCACTGAAATACACTGCTGAGGGCAACAGCGGAAGAGACAGGAGAGGTCTGCTGCACCATGTGGGTAGCTCCCTGGCCAGGGATCGAACTCAAGCTGCAGTGGCTGTGGATAGCTTCTTAGGTTGCGCCTTAACTCCTTGTGCCACCAGGGAGGCCCCCAGCCTTATTATTAATAACAGAAAATGGAACCATTCCAGACATCCTTTGATGGGAATAAATATATAACTTACCATAGCAGAATACTAGAATGCAAAAATGAGTTGACTACAGATATAGGTATCAACATGGAGAATTTCACAATATGGGACAAAAATAAGTCACAGAATAATACATAAAACTAACAAAATATTGTGTATGGATGGTTAAATGAATGGCATAGTTATAAAGGGAAAAAAAGGAATGATAAAAAAATTTAAGAATAATAATTCTTGGACATAAGGAGAGGAATGCAGTTGGAGAGAGATCACATTGATTTAAAGATAGTGATAACTAGGGGCCTCCCTGGTGGTGCAGGGGTTAAAGACAGCACTGTCAAGCTCCTACCAGCCACCACAGTATGAATTTGATCCTCCGCAGCAGACCTTTCCTGTCTCCTCCCTCTGCTCCCCTCAGCAATGTATTTCAATACACCTGCCTGTTCTGCTCCTTACTCTCTCTGGTGAATCCTCTTGCCCCCCGCCCTCACACCTCTGGCTTGCACCCCACTTCTTGTATGCATAAATAAATAAATCTTCAAGAAAATAAAGATAGTGATAATCTATTTACTGGAGATAATGTATATATGTAAGCATACATTCATATATACATACATACACTAAGTCATTGATCATATTGAAATCATTATTAATGGCCAGTTAATATGAAGAAATGCTCATTTTTCTAATCAAAGAATTATAAATCATTACAAAAATGAAATTCCTTATCACACTGGTAAAAAAAAATGTAAAGGTGTCAGTCCATGTACTTGTAAGGGATAGACAAACAGGCAGTTCTCACACTATTGATGAGACTATATGACCTCTCTGGAGAGCAGTTTGAGAATAGGAATCCAAGTTTTAAATTAGCTTACCATTTAACCCAGCAACATAACTTCTAAGAATTTGTTCCCAGGAAAGATTCAGGTTAATGAATAAAGATATATTTCCAAGGATGTTCATGAAAGCATTTTTTAATAGTAATGGAACATTGAAAATTATATTCTTTGTAGGAGATTGCTTAAATGTGGTATATTTATGGTGCAGTTGTTAAGAAAAAGGAGTAGATGATATATGCATTGACATGGAAACATGTTTACTATGTACTGTAAATAAAGTAAGGGCAAAAACTGTGCAATATATGATCTCAGTATTGTTAATATAAAATTAACAAAACATCAGGAAAAATAAATCAAACAATTAGCAGTGCTTATTTCTGAGCTGCTATTTTAATGTTTTGAAATTTTTTTATTATTTATGCAGACAAGAGCTGGGGTACAGGCGAGATCTGTGGGGAGTGAGAGGATTTACCAGAGACAGATCAGGAAACAGAACAGGCAGATTGACTGAAGTACACTGCTGAGAGGAGCAGCGGGCGAGTCAGGAGAGGTCTGCTGCGCCTTGTGGGTTGCTCCCTGGCCAGCCAGGGGATAGAACTCTTGCTGCAGAGGCTGCGGACAGCTTCATAGGCTGTGCCTTAACCCCTTGTACCACCAGGAAGGCCCCTGTTTTGAAATTTTTTTTAATGAAATTATGTTACAATTACAAACAGAAAAATCTAATAATATCCCCTTTTTCTTGAGATTGGCATCATTTTGTGTAGCAGAATCCTGAAGGCACTGGTTGTCTTGTGGACCTGTCTCTGGTGCATTTCCTTTTGAGCACTTTACATATTAGCACAGTTTTCCTTTTAATGCAATACTTAGGCTTGGGCTATGATAGAAGCTATCAGCTAATTGAGCCATGGTTTGCATTTTGGTGTGGAAGAGGGACAAGAAAGATGTGTATTAGGGAAATTGGGTAACTGAGACCCAATCCATCCAGGGCCTTGGAACTGATAATGGTGCTGCTAACTTTAATCAGCCCATTTCCGTAGTCTCTGTGTATTACTCCTGAATACTTAAGAATAATTCCATCTTTTGAGTATGGTGTTAGTAAAGTTGGGGGAGGGGTATGGGGGAGGGCAGATTATTGCTTTGTTTTCCAGAAACTGTTAGGCCTTATAGACAAAACCAGGGTATGAGTCCCACCCATACCCTTTTGATTTGAATGCCTGTTAATCTAAACAGAAAAAAAAAAAAAGGTAACTAGACAATTTAAAATATATACAGCCTTGTTAAGCACATTTCTTATATAAACTTCTTAGAAAGATAATGAATTTGTGCAGTCTGCATGAACAATTAGGTTAAATCCTGCCAGATCTGTACCTCATTGGGTCCTGTGGACTATCTTTGAATTCCTGTTTCTAGTCTCCAACTCCATTACCTTCCCTTCCCCCTTGCCCTCAGCAGATGGTTTCAGGGATCATCAAGGCCTCTTCCCACTGAAATAGCCTATGACTCTTGCTGGTGTGTGTTTGTTTGTTTTTAGCCAAGGAAGTGGCATAATCTGAGTTAAGGAAAGAGAGAAGTGGTACAGAAGTGCAACTAGAATCACATTATTGCAGTTTAGGAGCAAGGAAATTATTTCTGACAAAGTAAGGGGCAAGAGATAGGAGGAGAGTTTGGAATGACCAGACAGCACAGCAGATACATAGCAAGGATCTATAAGATTAGTAATTGATTGGAATTGGGCCACAGGCAGAGAGAGAAAGAATGAGAGATGAGTCTGGAACTTTGAGTTTGGGAGGCTAAGTGCTCTCTTATACGTGAATTATAGAACTTACAGAACTTAACTCACTCTTACAGTCTCCAGCTCCTTATGGTTCTGCACTATTTTCTGGTAAAACATTAACTTTGTGAGCAAATATGGATAGAATTTACTGTTCTGATCTTAACACTTTTTCTTTTTTTCTTTTTTTTAAATTTATGCATACAAGAGCTGGGGCACAGGCCAGAGGTGTGGGGGCGTGAGAGGATTCACCAGAGACAGAGTGGGGAACAGAACAGGCAGATCGACCGAAATACACTGCTGAGAGGAGCAGCGGGCGGGCGAGTCAGGAGAGATCTGCTGCTCCATGTGGGTTGCTCCCTGGCCGGCCTGGGGATAGAACTTTTGCTGCAGAGGCTGCGGACAGCTTCATAGGCTGCGCCTTAACCCCTTGCGCCACCAGGAGGCCCTTTAATGCTTTTTCTGGCAGTATTTAAATGTGGTTTAAAAGAAATGGTGTCCAAGTAATGAAAACTGTGAATTAAAAAATATAAGCAAAAATAGTTGAAGACCATAAGTTACCACTTGAATGCAAATTTGAGATTTTGTGAAAATTTGTTTAATGTTTATGATAGTTGTTTCTTTTAAGATCTAAGAGGTGTATTTTAGTTAAAAATCTTTCGAATTTTATGTTCGTTTGGTCAAAAGTTGTATTTTAGTAGCAAAGAATTGGCTAGTAGAAAGTAGTTTATACATTTCAGGCAGAAAAAATAATACTCTCCCTATTCTCTGTTTTCAGATTTTTTTTTTTTTTTAGAGGCATGCTTTGTTTGTTTGTTTGTTTGTTTGTTTATACATGCACTGGGTACAGTCAGAAGCACGGGAGGGTGAGAGAATTCACCAGAGCCAGAGCGGGGAGCAGAGCAGGCAGAAGGACCGAAGTACACTGCTGAGGGGAGCAGCGGGCGGCAGGAGAGGTCTGCGCGCCATGTGGGACCCTCCTCCAGTGGCCGGGGAGCAGCCTTCGCAACCCAACGCTCAACGGCTGCGCCACCAGGGAGGCCCTGTTTTCAGATTTTTTTAAAAATGCTTGTCTTGAAACCAGATTTTAGTCCCCATTGGCTCAAAGAAGAATTTCATAAGTATAATATTAGATATATGTTCAAAACTTGGGCTGGTCATATGATTAGAATAAAAGATTGTACAGTGTCCTCTTATAATTAAAGAAGCATTCTTGATTGGAACAAGAGAGCTCATGGAGGGAAAAAAATTTTTTTTGGTTGTTTGACATTCAGAGAAATCACAGAACAGAAACTGAAAATGTACCTTGGTCATATTCTTTGGATTGTTCTTTTCAGGGACTAGGATTCTAAACCTGCAGTAACTTTTAATGTATTAACATTATGATCTCCAGATCACCAGCAGTTTGTTCCATTGCTTAGTGTTGATCTTTGTCCGAAGACTGCAGTGGATAGCAACCTACTATATTAGTTGTGTATGTCAGTTTTCTTCTTGCAGAAGGTAATACATTACATATTAGTCCTGAGACTAAATTTTGATGAGAAGGATAATTATCAAATCAAGTTATAAACACTACCCAAAGGACAGATCTTTTAAAACATTTTTATAAATAAAGATTATTTTATCTGCCTTCCCTTCTAATTAAGGGATTCACATTCATTTTTTCTTTTGTGCTTTTGTTGTTATTTTTACTGTGTAACTCTAGGATAGGTAAGGTGGAATAAAATTGAAACACTTTTAACTGAAAGTATTCCAGGGGCAGTGTGTTGTTTTATTCCAGGTGCATTATTGGAAAGAACATGGAATTTATTGCTAATTTTTTATTGCTAGGTTTTTAGGCTATATTTAAGGAAATACAGTTAACAATGAAGACAGCAAAGTACTTTCTTGAACTTTAAATTCAAAGGGAACTGTAGGATAAAAACAGTCTGGTTTTAGAACAATTACTTAGATGTACCTTTAAAATAGAAAAGAATATTGTTTTGGGGGCCAATTATATGGGCAAAAATTCAACTCAAGTAGTTGTTAAACTTTGTGAAAGACAATACATGTTAGTAGAATTTATCAGTGAAAAAACATCACAGATTAAGTATAAAAAATTTGTCAAAGTTTATGGAATAAGGAGTTGTCATTGGCTTCCCAAGTTAACGCTTTGATTTCCCCCAAGTTTGGTCCTTGTAACTTTTAGTTACAAGCTGCATTTCGTTATGAAAACGTAAAATCAGGTTAATAAACCATGACCACATCAACACTGGAGATCTGATAGGATCGACAGTGCATCTAACAGTCTGTAGCCGTCTGTGTTGGTGTAGTAATACAAAGTTACAGCAAATGAAAAAAATTAAAAATATCTTAAAAGGCAAGCTTTCAAAGTTTAAAGAAGTATTTTAATATGCAGACTATAAAATGAGTGTTACAAATGAACCTATTTGACTATAAGAAGGGAAAATTTTTCCCCCAAAAAAACTACATTAGTGTAATTATTATTCTAATTATGAAAGTATATATATAGAGAGAGAAAGAGAGAAAAAGCCCTTCACCTTCACCCAATTCAGCAAAGCAAAAATTGCCTGTAAGCTTAGCACTGAACTTTTAATATATTGATCCACAATAGTATTATTTTTATAGAAACTAATGTGAGGTTGTTCCCAAAAAATCAAGGCTTTTTTAGATAAAGTTCAAAAACAACTGTGTGCTTGTACTAGAAAATTGAAATAATTTTGCATCTTGACACCAGACAAACACTGGAAAGTTGAAGTTTTCAGGGTAATTAAGAATACAAGTGTAGTTTTTAGACAAGACAGTTTTTTCAAATTGTTTTTTATTATATGCCCCAAAGCTCACCCTTCAAAAAAAATTTTTTTCCCCAGAGATTTCCAACTCAAGCATTAGAGAATTAACAGTCGGCCTATTAAATAAGTCTTATAGCAGTTATCTTATTTGTATTAAGCTAAACTGCAATGAAATCCTTATTGGCAAATGAAGAAAATGGGAGTTTAGACTGCTTTCCTTCAGCATGACATAGGGTCCTTCATGGATAGGGAATAATATTTCTGAGATGGCTAAATTCATGTACTTACTACAAATAAGAAAGTAAAATATTGGTCACTCTACTTATTAAATATCTTCCCAATGTGAATTATGTGCTGAAAAATGGATAAAGAGAAGATAAGAATCATCCCTTAAAAGGTGTCCCTTGAATACTGATTTCTGAGAAGGCAACTTTTCCATATGGGTACAAAAGGTCTCTCCTTATAGCTTTGGCTCTTATTCCTCTTGTGATGGAAGGTGAATAGGGAATGTCTCTAGCACTTGGTATTTTAAAGATCTTAAGCAGTGCATTTAGTTGATTGGTTTGCTTCATTCTTGAAAGGCTTGTATGCATTAAAGATTTCATCAGATTGCATTGTATTTTGTGTGTTTCCTGTGCAGGCGTCTGCATTCAGGTGCAGGTAGTACTGTTTTCCAAGCCCAGAAAGGGCAGGGTGCTCAGTTGCCTTTATAAAGGCAATTTCTTGGTTGACTGCGATTGAGTGCAGAATTATAATACCAAGGGCCTAATTTATAACAGAAAATGCAGAAGTGCAAACCTGTTAAACCCCTTATACATGTATAAATAAGGTAAACAATGGCAGATTAGCATGGAATATTGTTTGATGTGAATAATCTTAAATACAAATTTCCTTGGCCTGTGCATGTTGTACCTGTTAGCACAGAGAAAACTTGTAGAAATCGGCACATCGTCTTTGAAATATAATAAAATCAGGGAGAAAAGCAGAGCGATGTGAGACAGCTGCTGCTTGGATTGGCAGCCTATTTATAATCTGGGAGGTTCGTAGCTAGATTGCTGTGCTGTGTGCTGTGCTCTCACACATCAGATAGGAATGATGATTTGCGTGCGTATGTGTGTGTGTTGCTACTCTCAGACTTTTAATTTTTCAGAAAAGAATTCCTTTTCATTTGTAGAAATGGAGCATGCTAACAAAAGCAGATTTTCTGAGTACCAAGCACCCAACTGTCTCTCCCCAGGACCTCTGGGCATTTTTCAGTGCAGGGGGAAAGACCTTCGGTGGGCCAGGCATTTAAAGATGTAAGGCCTTCTCAGCATTCTCCGTGAGGCTGCCTCTGCTGAATGAGTGAGTCATGTGGGACAGAATGTCGCATTTCAGTACCTTTTGGCTATCTGTGCACGTTAGACAATAACGATTGCCAAGCCAATGTGTCTCAGGTTTTTTAATTACAGATTTAAATGCTCACAGGAGCTCTGCTCATATGTTAATTCCACTGTTTGACTTTAAAGGATTTTTTTTTTTTTTTGCATTTTCTAATTCAGATTATAAAAGGCAGTCAGCCATTCAATATGAAGACAGTTTGCCACATAAACTTGTTTGAGGGGCAAGCAGGGTAGAGAAGGATAACTAAAGCTTTTCCATATTTTTATTTTGAGAAGGAAAAAACGCTCCTCACTAGTCTATCTTAGATATATTTTATCTTAGGTATATTTTAAAGGGACCCAAAGAGGTATATTAATAAAAATAACCTTAGCATCTTTTTTGGCAAAGGATTGTAAAGCATTGGAATGATATTCTTTAGTTCACATATCATTAGCTTTTCTGGTATCTTGTACATGGTATTCACATCGTAGGTTGCCTGCAACCCAGTTTTCCACCCAGGGCATTCCTGTTCCCCACCCCCACCTGGCACACTTTACTACACAAACACTTCCTGGGCCACTGAGCTTGGGTGCTTTCAGAACACTAACAGAATTTTAATTTAAAAACTTAGTCAAAATACAATTGCATAGCTATATCTTACTCCAGAAGGATTGACAATTTAAAAGCAAATATAACAGATTTGAATATTTTGGGTTTTTTTTGTTTTTTTTTTTTCCCAGTCTGGGTCTCTCATATAATCAGAAATTGACTTCCTCTAATGCCCCACCAGAGAAATAGAGAAAACAGAATACGTTTAAATGACTTACAAAACATGATCAGGGATTTTCTTTTGTCATGTTGGGACATTGACAAAATCTTCTTGAAGTTTCCTAGCTAATAGTATTACATCAATGTTAATTTTCAAATTTTGCTCCCTAACATTTTATTATGAAAAATAATCAAACATGCAATAAAAGTTGAAAGAATTTTATATTGAACATCTAAGTTATCCATTGGCCTGTCACCTGTTTTGCTTCATCTGTCTATGAATCATTTTTTCCCTTTTGGTTAGCAAAATAGTAGTAAAGGTTTAAGATGCCTGCATCTTAACTCTCATACAGCACAGGGAAAAATGCATGGGGATGTGGCAGGGGGAGGAGAATAAAATGTGGCAAAGTTAACATTTGGGGAATCTGGGTGAAAGGTACAGGGAAGCTCTGTGCCATTCTTACAACTTTTTTCTAAACCTGAAATTATGTCAAAATGGAAATTTAAAAAAATGAAATAATAGGAAAAATGTAATCTTTTGGGGATGTTCTCATGATATGGAGAATCCATAGCTAAAAGGAGTTTTTATAACCCAGACTACAAATAATTAGGGTTTTATTATTGTCTTATCAGGAGGATGACCTCTCTACTAATCTAGTCTATTCTTGTGGAAGGTCTGAACTTAATGCTAAAGAAAGAAAGGGGACACCTGTTTCAACAGTAAGAATTTGCCTTTTACCAAAAGTCCAACTGGAATGTTCACTGCCTATTGGTCACAGTAATTTGGGCATAGTAATTTGGAACACAGTAATTTGGACAAAGACAAAATTCAGTGCTGATAAGATACGAGAAGATGCCTCTTTTTGCCCGCAATATAATATTGTAACCTATTGGGAGATGGAGGAAAGTTTTTGAAAATAAAACTCCGTGTACCTGAGAGAAAATTCTTCCCCTTCAGCATATCCAGGTCAGTGTTTCTCTTTCAGACCAAGCCTTTTGTGTCGGCAGGCAATGTATACTCATTTTCATGAAGTGTCTAGAACACTGCATAACTGATGAATAGTGTGTAATAATGACAAGATTAAGAAGCAAGAAGGGAACAGCTTAGCATCACGCTCATCTCGACCATCTTCCTATGAGGAATTACTTATTACAAGGGATGTTCAATAATAAGTGGTGATGGCTTTATAGACTAGTCTTGGAGGTAGGTACTCATTATGGTGGAGAAAAAAGGAAATTAAAGAATCATCAGAAAAGCAGGCTCAGTTCTGGAGAAGTCCATAAGCCTACTACGAACAAAATATCAAGGAAAAATAGAGATTCTAAAATAGATGGTTGCATCAGAAAGAATGAAGCACAAAGTAAAGATAGATATTTTGTATGGAAGAGAAGTGGTGACGCTTATTAACAAGAGGAAAGCAAAGGTGGCTGCTAACAGGAAAAAGAAGGAAGGAAGATTGTAAGTAAGGAGATGGGGAAGAGGAAGGAAGCTTTGATAACATAGGCAACTAAGTGGTAGAATTAGGAAAATCAAAGAAAATAATAATTTTACAGGAGGTAGATAAATTCCTGGATCAAGGTCCTTGGGATGAAAAGGAGGAAGAAGAAAGGGATCAGCATCTTGATTGGACCAATAGATATAAAATCATAAAGTTGGCAGACATCCTCAGACACCACCTTGTTCTTTCCTTGCTTTCATCATAATTAGTTGCACCTAAGCCAGCATTTCCCAAACTGTGTTCCTTGGAACATTAGTGTTTCAACATGTTATTGAAGGTGTGACACCTTAGCCTTGATTCACTGTTGCAGAGGCTAACAGAACATGATTTTTTTCTGTAATAGAAAAATGACAGTCATACATGCATCTGATGAACTTCTTTTATGTCATTCTCATGTGTTTCTTTCCTGGCTCTTTAAAGAAGGTACTGTTGACTCAGTTACTCTGTGTCACTGGAGCATCCCACATGCATACACTTCTACTTAGTGTGAGGCCTGCACTTTCTATTCTTCTTTTGGTTTTTTTCCCTTCCAAAGTGAATTATTCTGCCCCTCATCAAAAATTATTGAAATTGGAGCTCACAGCAGACTTTCCAGGGTCATGGCACTGATGGAGGTGGCGGTGTATACTTGTTAATAGTGAAATCTAGTGAAAGTATTTTTAAACCTATATCTAGTGATCCCTTTCATATATTTGAAATGCTTAGTTTAGGGGTAATCTTTTTCAACTGTAACTATCTTTAACACTTTGCCAGAATGAGTTGCTTTTAGAGTTAGCATGTTTGGTGACAGTCCCAAAAGAGGACTTAAGATATAAGGAGCTTTGGGTCATTTTCATCTTTGAGACGTTTCATAACTTCTTAAGGTAAAGATGCCCAAAGAAGATAGTATTTTATATATTCTAGACCATCAGATGGTGTTCGACACAGGGGACCAGAACAGGTAAAGGAGGGAACCAGTTATATCAGGGCCTTCTTTGCGAGACACAGGTATAGTGCACATGCCCCGAGAATCCTCCCACCCACTACGTGTGTACATGGGGCTTCCCTCCCACTGCTGCATGAAGACCAATCGAACAAAGTCAGAGCCTGCTCTCCGATTCCTTATTGGCAGTTCTAATGAAAAATTGGTTTGCTGCAGGATATTGGCAGTCACTTCAGGGAATTCTAGTGTTGTCCCAAAACAAGTCGCAGGGTCTTACTCTGCAGATGCAGTATGTGTGAATGAAATGCCATGTCTGAGAATGTCAACAGAGAACAAAAGAAGACGTTGGGAAATGACACCATTGATGCCACAAAGTAGGGACCAAATCCGAGGAAAAGAATCATATTCACAGTCAGAGTATTTTTGAGTGGCAGAGTTGCCCATTTATTGGTTGTAAATAACGGGGGTAAATAAGATGGAGCAGTGGAAAACCTGTGATACTCACTGCAGTGTCTTTGCTTTTCAGAGTTGGCCTAAGCTGTTATCTTTCAGGTCAAGCAGTCTCTGCAAAATGATGGCCAAAAAAGGGAATTAAAAATGTAGAGAGGAATGATATGCCCTTGAAGAAGAATTTGGGATGTTGTGACAGGATGGTTGAGAATGATCAGGAACCTCGAAAGTCAAGCATGCGGGTTTTCCTGCTGCTTAGGGTTGTGTGGTCCTTTTCTATCTAGAAAATGTAACTCATAATCACTTGCCTCTATATTTCAAAGTTGTGCTACCATTTCTAAAACAGAGCTGCTGTTTAACTCAAGTCACAATATAAAAACAAAGTCAGGCAAACCAGCAAGATTCAGTTTCATTGCTAAGATTGGAATGTAGTCTCACCACTTAAGTTAATGCAAAGTAAAGTGTTTAGGGCTCGAAAAAATTTGTTACAAGTTGATAGAGTATAATTTATGGCATCAGTAAGATGGATATTCCATAATACCAACTCCAGAATTTATTTAGGAGCATGGCAGTTTGTCTTAACTAAATTCCCCTGGTCCCTACTTCAGCAGATTTTTCCTGGATTGACCATGGCCGAGTGATGTGTGTGGGCCTGGTTGAGTCCTACTTAAAATTAAAAGTCCATTTAATTTTTGGCCTGACATGCATACTTACCAATAAAAGTTAGTCTAGATCAATCTAGGTCTCCAGTGAAAAAAATTAAGAAGATTGATTTGATATGATGCTTAATTTTGATATGACTATTTGAAACTCAGATCCCAAACTCATCAAGAAGTGCATTTACTGCCAAGTTAAAAAGCTGACAGTCTTTTCTCCTATCTCCTGGAAAGCATTAAAAAAGCCGTTCTTTCTCTTCCTCTTCAGAGAAGATAAAGTAAAAACCAATAACTGAGAAATTAGCATCTGCAAAAGTTTGAAAATAGAGTATGTGAGTTTCAGACACACTAAAGTAAAAAACAAAAATCGATAAGCTTCCAGAATAGGAAAAACTTATTCTATTCTTCCTTTCTTTTTCTTGCCTTATTATTTTTTAAAATCAAATCAGTTTGTCTTTACACACAATTTTAACTTTGTACATGATTTGTGTGTTCTTGCTGCTTACAGTGATGATGCATTTTTTGTCACGAGAGTCTTACACTGGGTTGCATACTTCAGGACGTTATTTTAAAAGTCAGTAATGTGTGTTTGTGAGTGTGTGTCGTGGTGTACAGTAAGCAGCGCTGTTAAGTGAGTTTTTACCATCTGCTTCTACCTGCACTCATCCTTCATACAACATCATTTTGCTAGAAGCGTAAGTTGCTGTCTTTGTTTTCATTTACTTCCTTTCTTATTTTTTGTGTGGTGTCTATTTCAGGATTTTGTTCATATTTGCCAGATTATCTTTCACCAAGTCATGTGATATATGCCTGTTATTGTATGGAATTGCTTCTGTAAGAAATAGTGGGATTTTAAAGACATTTGAATGGACACGTAAATTATTCTCTTTTTTAAAATTTTTATTCATACAAGAACTGGGGTGCAGGCCAGAGGTGTGTGAGGGGGAGGTAGTGAGGAGATTCATCAGAAATAGAGTGGGGAGCAGAACAGGCAGACTGACTGAAATACACTGCTGAGGGGAGCGGCAGGGAGGAGAAAGGAGAGGTCTGCTATGCCATGTGGGTCAGCTCCCTGGTCAGGGATCGAACTCATGCAGCAGTGGCTGGCAATAACTTGATAGTGCTGAGACTTAACCCATGCGCCTACAGAGAGGCCCATGGACATGTAAATTATGCACAGACAGCTGTTTCAGGATAACTTTTTTCTCTGAATTGACAAGAGATGAGGTTGGTAGACAATTTGGAAAGATACTTTTATTTTACTTCTACAGATTGTCCAACTGGCCAAAGTTAAATGGTAATAGTGTGCATTGTTCTGGAGGTGCTGATGATCTTGAGCCCACACCTTCAGGATACCCAACTAATAGGTCATTAGGGCATCCTGGGGAGATATATTTGGGTGCTTTTATAAGGGCACTTTTGAAGCATAGCACACTTTTTTTTAACCCCTACAGCTAGTTAAAAGTAATGAATTTAACCAAAATAGCAAATGTTCTGTTTCGTACCAATTGAAATTACAAAGTTGAAAAGGAAAAGTACAATAACATGCAATTTGGGCAGCTGATTACATTGTACTTTGCTGTTTGATAGTCTTTCCTATTGAATCCTGGTTTATTTTTAAGGAAAAGATTAGCTTTTCCTATCACTTCGCACATTTATAATTAATAGTTTTCAGGGACAAAATCATTGCATTTTGATTTGTGTAATCTTTGTTAATTTTGTAGAAATTAGGAAGAAAACATTATCGTGAGTAAGGATAATGATCCCTTTCCCAGTTTGTTTTTGTTTTTTACTAGGATAGTAAATCTGAGCTCTTAATTGTCAGGAATTTTCATTTATCAAATAGCCTCATGGAACACTACCACTGCAGGTGTGCACTGTCTACTGTCCACAACAGTGGACAAGAGGAGAGCACATCCCTCTGTCTGCCAGGAGTGGTCTGCAATCTCCTGAGCTTTCAGTGTGCTCTCATACCCTCTACATCTTCAATCATTCTGAGTGCTAAAAAGAAAAAAAATAAGCCAACCTAATAATTCACTGTACTGGAACAATGAGAAGATAACAAATGTATTTTTTAAAGATTAACATTTTATAGATTAAAAGTCTAGTAATTTATATATACATGTTTATTTAATTTTATTTCTGCTAATTTTGTAGGCATCATGATAACTTTATGCCTAAAGACTTCATCATTTGTCTCCAACATAACCATAGTATAAGTATCACTCTCCAGAAATTTCACATTGATACAACACTGATCTCTAATAGAGCACTTCTCAAACTCTGTGGTAAAGTAACCTTTTTAAAATTTCCAGTCCATCACTGACATTTTTGTAAAATACATTGAAATTAATTACTAGAAAAATTAAATTTTAAAAAGCAGTATATATGTAAAGTACGATTCCAGTTGTTTTATTATTAGATGTGATAGACACGCAGTTACTTTGTCACATTTCTATAAAGTTTCTAAATGTTTGCCCTTAACATTTGTACTTACCTCACCACATGTCAGTAACAGTTTACATATATCAGCATGGGGCCATGGACTGTACTTTTGGGGAGCAGTTTTCTCATGTTCACATTTCCCTAATAGGTGACTTTATAGTTGCTAGAAGGATTTTTATCTTTAATCCAGGATCCAAACCAAAGATCACACATTGCTTTTGGTTTCCATTTGTCTTTGATTTTTAACATACAAGAATTTCATGGCCTTTTGTGGGACAGAAGAGAGAGGGGATGTTTCATTTGTTGACATTTTTGAAGAGTCCAGGTCAGTTGCAATGCTGAATGTCCTATAATTTTTATTTCTTTGGTTGTTTCCTCATGATTAATCCATGTTACACTGTTTTGGCAAGAATATGTAGGGAACATAGCAGGGTACAGCTTGTCCATTTGCCCCATTATTGATGAGGTTAAGTGTGATCATGAGTTGAGGTTAGTATTTGTTCAGTTTTTAAAAATGCCTTATGTCTTCTGCATTTGGGGTGATAGAATCATATAATATAATCATTCCACTCAGTTTAATAAACATCTGTGACGGCTACCAAATTCCAGACAATGGATTACAAACACCAGGAAGACCTAGCTGCCTTCTTGCTGAAGGCACTGGCAGTGTAGTAAAGAAGACAGGTGTATGAACTATAAATTGAAGCATAAAATAGATCATAGTAGTGTCATTTTAGCGGTATAACCTGGGTGTTCTGCAAATACAGAGAAGGAAGATATTAATCCTTAGTAGGAATTAGGAAAAGGGTTTGTGTAATAAATGGTGCTTGTTCTAGAACTTCAAGAATGAGTGAAGTTTAGACAGATAGGAGAGGTGTTGGGTAGAGGAAAGGGATAATTTAAGTAAAAAATACAGAAGCAAGAGAAAGCATTTTAAGTTCTAGAAACAGTGGATAATCCAGCATGGAAGGAATGGATATAGTGGGAGATGAAGTATAGTTGTTAAAGGCCTTTAATGCCTCACCTAAGAGTTTAGACATTATCTTATGGTTACTTGGGCAAGACGTGGAGAATTTTAAGCAGAGAAATGACATGGTGAGATCCCTTTCTGAGAAAGCCTCTTTATCCTACAAGTAAAGGGATCTTTCTGCTCTAAATGGGAGAGGCAGTTAGGAAGATGTTCTGCATTGTGCTAGTAAGAGGCCTGAGTTGCAGGAGTGGGATAGAGTACAAGATGATACAAGGGCTAGTTAGATATCAGTAGTGAGGTGGCGATGGAGTGGATGTGCCTGGGAGTCTCCGCTTAAGCTGTTAGGTTGTTATAAAGATAGCAAACTGCAAGAGGGGAGAGATTTGATCAGTTTGGTCTTGAGCAGGGAAGATAGGAGGAGTTGGTGAAGCATTAATATAGAAATTTCTATCATACAATTAGAAATGGGGGTGTGGGGTTCTAGGAGAGGCCAGAATTATAAATACAGATTATTGACCTCTACTGTGTTCCAGGCACTGGGCTAGCCCTTTATATGTGCTACCTCACTTCATCTTCACAGCAGCCATGTGAGCGAAATACTGGTGTCCTCATTTAAGAGAGGAGTAAACTGAGGCAATGAACTTGCAGGAATCCATACAGAGTTCCATCCCAGGTTTGTGGTCTTCCACTGTTCCAGAATGAAGATGTTGAACATAGTTACCCAGAGAATGAGTACAGAGAAGGAAAGAAAGAGGAACTGGGATAGAAAGTTGAAAAGGATCTGACTGTAAGAACATCTAAGAAGGAACTTTAAGGACCGTGCACAAGAAAATAATGACACATGAGGATAGGGTCCCAGGAACTTCATCAGTGCAGTCACAACAGGGGTAAAGAATGACAAAGATATGAATAACTTGAGAAATACTGGTCGATGATCACATAAGAGTGAATAGAAGGTGGTAAAGGTAAAGATGGCAAGAACTTGAGGCAGCACCTGTAGCTTGGTTGAAGGATTCTTTCCAGTAGTAAAGAGCAACTCAGGGGTAGGGATTGTCAAGGCCAAAAGGAAGAGGGTGACTAGTGAGAGGAAGTGCATGATGGAAGTCGTGCACTTTTACTATGGCCCTAGGATGGATGAGAAGTATTGAAGTTGTGATTAGTCTAGAAGTCTAGACAGAGGGAAGGGCCTGGAGTGTACATGCTTCTAATTTTTGTGCATAAAGTTTTCAAGTAACTGTTATCCTAAAGAAGCTTTCGGTCACTTTTTGTTTCAGTGTGTTGCATATGCCATTTTAAACTTAAAGACAAGAATTAAGAGTAATTCCTTTAGCTTAAAAGTCAAGCAGTAAATAAAAACTGTTGTAAAACTTCCCTACGGCAAACTCATGGGCATCTACATTTTTTTGCTTTAGGGAAATTGTGTTAGTTGCTGGAAATAACATTTCTATTCTGCAGGAGTCAGAGAAGAAAAAGGATCTCAGCCAAAACTCTTTCATGAATTTAGAAATGAAAAGCATTGCTTAGTACCAAGAGGGAGATGTCATGAAATTCTAGACTTCAAAAGCAAAAAGCGTCTTAGAATTCGCCAATCTTCTTACTTCAGCAATTGATTCATTGCACATTGTTAAACACCCTCCTGCTAACCAGGCTCAAACATGAAGTTAGCAACTCAAACATCTCACTTTTGCCCTCAAGGAGGTCACAGTCTAGTGGGAAGATCAAAGAGCCCAGTAACTTAAAATTAGTGATTTAGGCGAAAGATCCATAATTTAGTGTCTGTCCATTTTCTTTTTTTTTTTCTAAATTTTTTTTTATCTTTATTTTTTTTTTAAATAATAAATTTTATTTTTATATTCCCCATACAATTGCAGCCCCCCATTCTGACCCCAATCCCTCCCCTCCCGCCCCTCACCCCCCAAAAAGTGTCTCTGGTTCATAGTTTTTTGTTGATTTTGATTTTCACTTTCTTATAGTTATTCATTTTCCTGGTCCCTTATTTAAGTTTTCTAGATTCCTGCTATGAGTAAGACCATCCGGTATTTTTCTTTTTCTTTTTGGCTTATTTCGCTGAGCATGATCCCTTCCAGCGCCATCCATGTTGCTGCAAATTGCATGTGTTTATCTTTTTTGAATGCTGAGTAATATTCCATGGTATATATGTACCACATCTTGATCCAGTCATCTATTTTTGGGCATTTGGGCTGTTTCCAAAGCTTAGCTATTGTAAATAGTGCTGCTATAAACATAGGGGTGCAGGTGTTCTTTGGAATGGATGTTTCTGTGTCCTTTGGGTAAATACCTAGGAGTGGAATTGCTGGATCATATGGAAGCTCTATGTTTAGTAGGTCCAGAAATCTCCACACAGCTCTCCATAGTGGTTGGACCAGTTTGCACTCCCACCAGCAGTGCAGAAGAGTTCCTTTTTCTCCACACCCTCGCCAACATTTGTTGTTGCTAGTTTTTTTAATATGTGCCATTCTCACTGGTGTAAGATGGTATCTCATGGTAGTTTTGATTTGCATTTCCCTGATTACAAGTGATGTTGAACATTTTTTCACATGCCTGTTGGCCATTTGCATTTCCTCTTCAGAGAAGTTTCTTTTTAGCTCTTCTGCCCATTTTTTGACTGGGTTATTTTCTTTGTTGTTGCTGAGTCTCATCAGCTCTTTGCAGATTTTTGTGATCAGTCCTTTATCATTAGTGTTGTGTGCAAAAATGTTCTCCCAGTTGGTGGGGTTTCTCTTTGTTTTTGTTATTGTCTCTTTTGCTATACAGAAGCTCTTTAATTTGATGTAGTCCCAGCTGTTTATCTTCGCCTTCACTATCACTGCTTTGGGTGATGTGTCTGTAAAGATGTCTTTGATGTGCAAATCACTTAGTGTTTCGCCTATATTTCCTTCTATATATTTTATGGTTTCAGGTCTTATGTCTAGTTCTTTAATCCATTTTGAGTTGATTTTTGTGTATGGTGTGAGGTAGTGGTCAAGCTTCATTCTTTTGCATGTAGCGACCCAGTTTTCCCAGCACCATTTATTGAACAAACTTTCTTTGCTCCAATGCATAGTCTTCGCTCCTTTGTCAAAGATTAGTTGACCATAAATCTGTGGGTTTATTTCTGGATTTTCTATTCGATTCCATTGGTCTGTATGTCTGTTCTTGTTCCAATACCATGCAGTTTTGATGATTATGGCTTTGTAGTAGAGTTTGAAGTCTGGGAGTGTGATGCCTCCATTCCCTTCTCTTTTTTTCAGGAGAGCTTTGGCTATTTGGGGTTTTTTGTGATTCCATATGAATTTCATCAATAATTGTTCTATTTCTTTGAAGAATGACATTGAAATTTTGATTGGAATAGCATTGAATCTGTATATTGCTTTTGGTAGGATGGCCATTTTAATAATGTTTATTCTCCAATCCATGAGCAGGGGATGTCTTTCCATTTCTTTGTGTCTTCTTCTATTTCTTTTAACAGTGTTTTATAGTTTTCTTTGTATAGGTCCTTTACCTCTTTTGTTAGACTTATTCCCAAATATTTGATTTTTTTTGTTTCAATAATAAAAGGGATGGTTTTTTTGATTTCTTCTTCTTCAGATTTATTGTTTGTGTATAGGAAGGCTACTGACTTTTGCGTGTTGATTTTGTATCCTGCCACTTTACTGAACTGATTGATGAGTTGAATTAGTTTTTCTGTGGAGTTTTTGGGGTTCTCTATGTATATCATCATATCATCTGCAAATAGTGATAGTTTGACTTCTTCTTTTCCTATTTGGATTCCTTGGATGTCTTTCTCTTGTCTTATTGCTCTGGCTAGGACTTCCAGTGTTATATTGAAGAGCAGTGGTGAGAGTGGACATCCTTGTCTTGTTCCAGATCTTAATGGAATTGCTTTCAGCTTTTCACCATTGAGAATGATACTGGCTGTTGGCTTGTCATAGATGGCCTTTATGATGTTGAGGTATGTTCCTCGTATCCCAAGAATTTCAAGGGCTTTTATCATGAATGCGTGTTGCACTTTGTCGAAAACTTTCTCAGCATCTATTGATATTATCATATGGTTTTTATATTTCGTTTTGTTGATGTGTTGGATAACGTTGATTGATTTTCGGATGTTGAACCATCCTTGTGTCCCTGGAATGAATCCTACTCGGTCGTGGTGAATTATCTTATGGATACATTGTTGGATTCTGATAGCTAAAATTTTATTGAGGATTTTTGCATCAGTGTTCATTAGGGAGATTGGCCTGTAGTTTTCCTTTTTTGTGTTGTCCTTGTTCGGTTTTGGTATTAGTGTAATGTTGGTTTCATAGAACGTGTTTGGTATTGTCCCTTCCTTCTCAATTTTTTGAAAGAGTTTGTGAAGGATAGGCACTAATTCATCTCTGAATGTTTGGTAGTATTCATTTGGAAATCCATCAGGTCCTGGGCTTTTGTTTTTGGGGAGGTTTTTGATTACCATTTCAATTTCGCTAATTGTAATTGGTCTGTTTAGGTGTTCTATTTCTTCTTTATCTAGCTTTGGGTGATTGTAGAGTTTTAAGAATTTGTCCATCTCCTCTAGATTGTTGAACTTGTTTCCATACAACTGTTCATAGTAGTTACTGATTATTCTTTTGATTTCTGCTGTGTCTGTTGTGATTTCTCCTCTTTCATTTGTGATCCTGTTTATTTGTGCTTTCTCCCTTTTTTCCTTTGTGAGCCTGGCTAGGGGTTTGTCTATTTTATTTATTTTTTCAAAGAACCAGCTCTTGGTTTCATTGATCTTTTGGATTGTTTTTTTAGTTTCAATTTCATTTATTTCTGCTTTGGTTTTTATTATTTCTTTTCTTCTACTGGTTTTGGGGGTTTTTTGTTGTTCTTTTTCTAGATCTTTGAGCTTCGAGATTAGGTTGTTTCTTTGAGTTCTTTCTTGTTTCTTGATGTGCGCTTCTATTGCTATATATTTTTCTCTTATTACTGCTTTTGCTGCATCCCATACATTTAGGATATTGGTGTCCTCCTTGTCGTTCAATTCAAAGAATTTTTTAATTTCTTCTTTGATCTCCTCATTAGTCCAGTGGTCTTCCAGTAGTGTGGTTTTTAATCTCCATGAGGTAGGAAAGTTCCTTGCCTTCTTTTTATGATTTATTTCTAGTTTGATGCCTTCATGGTCAGAAAAGATGGTTGATATGATTTCAATCTTGGTGTATCTGTTGATGTTTGTCTTGTGCCCCAGTATGTGATCGATCCTGGAGAATGATCCATGTGCGCTTGAGAAAAATGTGTACTCTGTTTTTTTTGGGTTTAGTGTTCTGTAGATGTCTGTTAAGCCCAAATGCTCTAGGTCCTTATTTAGAGCTTTAGTTTCTTTACTTATTTTTTGTCTTGTTGATCTATCCATTGTTGATAGTGGTGTGTTGAAGTCTCCCACTACGTATGTGTTTTCTGTGATGTCTGTTTTCAGAGAGGACAACAGTTGTCTGATATATTTTGGTGCTCCTTCGTTAGGTGAGTATATGTTAATGAGTGTTATTTCTTCTTGAAGTATTGTCCCCTTGATCATAATGTAGTGACCATTGGGGTCTCTTTTTATTTTTTTGAGTTTGAAGTCTGTTTTATCTGATATAAGTATAGCTGTTCCTGCTTTCTTTTTTGGTCCATTTGCTTGTAGAATTGTTTTCCATCCTTTAACTTTGAGCCTATTTTTATCTTTTGTAGCTAAATGTGTTTCCTGGAGACAGCAGAAGGTTGGGTTTTGTTTCTTAATCCAGGCTGCAACTCTGTGTCTTTTTATTGAAGAGTTTAGTCCATTTACATTTAGAGTTAATATTGATATGTTAGCATTTGTATTTGCCATTGTGTTTGTCTTTCCTTTGATTTTATTTATTTATTCTTTTAATAACTTTTTTTTTTTTGGCCTTCTTTCATTGTTATTTGTCCCTCTGAGGTTCTGGCTTTAGGATTCCTTGTAGTATTTTTGGAGTGGGGGTTTAGTCGTAATGAAATTCCAGAGTTTCTCTTTGTCTGGGAAGGTCCTTATTCTTTCTTCATAGAGGAAGGAGAGCTTTGCGGGATAGAGTATTCTTGGTTGGCATCTGTTTTCTTGGAGTCTGTTGACTATGTCCCTCCACTCTCTCCTTGCCCGTAGTGTTTCTTCAGAGAAGTCTGATGTCAGCCTGATTGGCTTTCCTTTGAATGTTATCTGTTTCTTCCCTCTTGCCAGCTTCATTATTTTTTCCTTGTCCTGGATTCTTGGGAGCTTTACTATTATGTGTCTTGCTGTATTTTTCCTTTTGTCGTGGAAGTTTGGTGTTCTTCTTGCTTCTTGTATATCAATTTTCAGCTCCTTCTTCGCGTTTGGGAAGTTCTCTTCAATTATCTCCTGGAATATTTTCTCTGTTCCTACATCTCTCTCCTCTCCTTCTGGAATTCCTATAACTCTTATATTTCCTTTCCTCATGGAGTCAGATAGTTCCCGAAGTCTTTCTTCGTTCTTTTTCCTTCATACTTCTCTTTCCTTTTCTGTTTTGGTTCTTTTTATTTCTGTGTCTTCAAGAGTACTTATTCGTTCTTCCATTTCATCTATTCTGCTGTCATTGCTTTTCCCAGAGTTCTTTAGTTCCTCCTTTAATTCTTTGATCTCCTGTGTTTCTTTTGCTTCCCTCTTTAGGGACTCAATTTCCTTCTTCTGATCATTGTTTTCCTTTATGAGTTCTGTCATTTTTTTAATCACGGCAATTTTAAATTCTCTTTCTGGAAGGCTCAGAAGTTCTTCCAAGTTACTGTCGTTGCAATCTGGGGGGTGGTTTTCTTTTTGTGGTGTGTTTTTTTCCTGAGGAGTTGTTAGGTTGCGTGTGATTCTTCTACTCCCTACTGTCTGTTTTCTAATTTGCTGTATGCATTGGGACACTGTGTTGCTCGGACTGGCCGGCATCTTGGGTGAACTTCTCCGCTCCCCTCTGGCTCCTCCAGGAGCCATCTCTGGCTTCTGAGGGAGCTTTCTGCTGGTTTCAGGAAGTCTTTACTGAAGAAATGTCCCTGTTCTAAAATGGCAACGCGGGACTCAGTCCCTGAGCATCCGGTCTCAGGCACACTCTTCTGCGCGCCCGGTCTGCCCCGGCCGTGGGTGCCTGTTCCCTCTGTGGGCTCAGACTGCTGGTCGGAAGGGGCCTAGCGTGGGCTAACTTCCCAGCTGGCCACTGTCTCCTCCAGGAGCTTCTGCCTTTTTCAAGCAGTCTTAAGAAATTTCCCTGTTCTATGGGGTGTTAGTGACTTTTTTTCTGGTCACTAGGTGGCGCCAGAGAGCTCTCCTATTGTCCTTGGGGGGCTGTTTTTTGCCCCCCCCACCCTGTGGGACAGGGAACAGAGCGGGAATGGTAGGTTAAACCTCAACGGTTTTGGGGTGCTGTGTCTGCCTTGTGCCCCACCGTCGTGGAGAACCCACGCCCCGAACTTCGTGCCCTGGGTCTCAGTTCCAAAGCCCTCAGGTCCAGGACGCGGGCTGTAGCCCAGTTCAGTGGCGTGGGAATGGCGCCTTTTGCACTGCTCCCGTGCCTGGGCGCCTGGTTCCTGCTTACTCAGTGAGGGACTTTCACCTCAGTGAGGGCCTCTGCGCGTCTCCCCGCAAGCCTAGGTCGCAGGCGCGGGGACCTGGGCCGCGTTTGCTTTTCATGCGCGCCAAGCACGCCGCTTTCCCGCGCAAGCTTACCGGCCAGCCCAGGGCTGAGTGCAGGTCTCCTCCAGAGTCTCTTTGTTCTCTAATGGCGCCGGGAGCCGTTCGCTCACCGCCGCAGCGAATCCTGCAGGGTTCTCCACAGCTCCTGTTCATGGGGTGTGGTGGCTGCAATAGTTCCTTTCCACTCTCAGTCCCGCTTGCTGCATAGTTTGTTCTTGTTGGTCGTTTTAGTTTGTTGTTTTCCTCCTCTCTGCCGGTCGGAGAGTGCCGCCTCTGTGGGTGGGGGAGGGGAGCGGGGTTCTGCGCTTCCCTCCCTTCTAGTCCTCTTTTTTATGGCCACTTTCTTCTTCGGGTAGTTTGCTGGAGTCGTCCGTTTATCTTCCGTGTCCCAGTTCTCACTGGGACCTGCCGCTTTTCCTCCCTATTAACTTTTTTTTAATGGGAGATCTTACTCGCAGCGTCTCCTCACTGCCATGTTGCTCCGTCCCTCTGTCCATTTGCTTTTGGGCATTCTACTGAGCACGGTTTATTTTCACCTTAGGAAAGGGAAGGAGAAAGAGCAGCTTTGTGTGTGTGTGTGTGTGTGTGTGTGTGAGAGAGAGAGAGAGAGAGAAGAGAGAGAGAGAGAGAGAGAGAGACTGACTTACACAGAAGTCTTGAGCGTGCTTATTTATAGTTGGAGAGGGAGGAACCACTGCAGACAGAGATATTGTTCACTATCTGGTTACTTTTATTGCTCCATTGTACCCAGCAATTCATTCTTACAAATCAGCTAATCGCTATTATCCCCAGTCCACTGGGTGGTGGGGAGGAAAATGTAGTCAGGGGAAGAGGGGAACAGTAAACTTTTAAAATAAAGGGATAGGAGAGGTGCAGACTTTCACTGATTGACTTCTTGTTCTCTGACTTTTGTGGCCAAGGCTTTGCATGCTGGCTTAGGAAACCTCTTTCTTTCAGTACCAAGACTGTTTTTGGTTTTGCTTTGTGATTGTTGTTGACTTGCAGTATTATTGATTGTGAAAAGAAGACACCCAAAAAAAACATACTCCAATGCTAAATATAATTTAATCTTGAGGTATCCATACCACTGTTCCCAACAGTGTTGTAAAGCAGAAAGGAACACAGACAATGGAATCACAAAACAAAGATTTGGGCCCTGGTTCTGCCACCTAACTGTAATTTTAGACAAATCACTAAATCTCCTGAAGCTCTGCTTTAAAACAAACAAACAAACAAATAAAACCAGACTTTGGAAACTATAGTATCAGTTATATTTACAGAAACTGACTTTAAAAATAGTTGTGTACCTTGGACTGCTGCTGTACCTGGCCCCAGGTGTTATAATCATTGAATTACTAAATCTCCATTATTAATTTTCCTTATGAATACTCAAGAGACTGCTTCATGGGTTTAAATCAGGAGAGAACTTTTGTTTTTACCTTTAAGAGATTATTCTTATTCCTGCAATTGACTCTTTTTTTTTTTTTTTTTAAGATTTATTTACTTATTTATACAAGCACTGGGTACAGTCAGAAGCGCGGGAGGGCGAGAGAATTCACCAGAGTCAGAGCGGGGAGCAGAGCAGGCAGAAGGACCGAAGTACACTGCCGAGGGGAGCAGCGGGCGGCAGGAGAGGTCTGCGCGCCATGTGGGACCCTCCTCCGGTGGCCGGCGAGCAGCCGGGGATCGAACCGGCGCTGCAGAGGCTGCAGGCAGCTTCGCAACCCAGCGCTCAACAGCTGCGCCACCGGGGAGGCCCTGCAATTGACTCTTAAACTAAGCATATTTTACCTTTTTGTTTTTCCCCAGTGATATGTTGTTAAGTAACTAAATGTTTCTCAGACATCCCTCAAAGTGTTTAATTCTGGACTAGGAGCTGGAATAATCTTTTATTAGAAGCTGAACAAATTAGGATATTTAATGAAACACTAAAGTCTGGAATGACTCATTCTAATCTTGAACTTCTTCCCCCACATTATAAAGTTACTGGTGGCCCATGTCTACTTTAAAATCAACACTGAGGGCCTCCCCTGTGGTGCAGCGGTTGAGCGCTGGGTTGCGAAGCTGCCCGCGGCCTCTGCGGCGCCGGTTCGATCCCCAGCTGCTCCCCGGCCACCGGAGGAGGGTCCCACATGGCGCGCAGTGTACTTCGGTCCTTCTGCCTGCTCTGCTCCCCGCTCTGGCTCTGGTGGGTTCTCTCGCCCTCCCGTGCTTCTGACTGTACCCAGTGCTTGTATAAACAAAACAAACAAACAAACAAATAAATAAATAAATAACATGCCTCTATAAAAAAAAAAAATCAACACTGAGCACCTAATTTTATAGTCCAGAAAAATGCAAGGCAAAGAAAGAGTTACTCTAGTTGATAGGACCTTATCCTCATTCTAGATCAAAAGACAAAACACTGTGTAAAACATTTAACAAGCAGAATCTGTACTGTCTGGTTATAACTGCATGTGCCTGAATTAGAATCTCTGGCTCTCCTCTTCCTAACTCTGGAACCTTCTCCAGGTATAAAGTGAGATACTGATAGTGCTTCTCTCAGAAGATTGCTTTGAAGATGAAATTACATAATATATAGTTAATGTATGTAGAACTGTGCCTGCCATGTATTAGTGTTTGTAGCTGCTGTTATTGTTATATGTTTAGTTGTTAGATCGTATGATTACTTGTATTAGGAATTCACGGTTCATTCTAGGTTGGTAGAGTCAAGGAAAGTTTTATAGAGGAGGCGGGACTTACCAGAATCTACAAGAATGAATGGACAAACAGGTGAAGGAGAGAAAGAAAGGTACTTCAGGCCCAGGGGACATCATAAACAAAAACTTAAAAATGGGAGCCAGTTCATTCATTGAGCAGCGACAAGATTGACCTTACTGAAGGATCGCCTTAAGATGGAGAGTGTCAGTCAGATCATTGGTGGAATGAGGTAGTCAAGGTAGACGAGATAATATTAGGCCAAAAATAGTATTTTGCAGTTTCCATTTACATTTATTCACTTACATTTAGTAACTATTATCCAAATAATATTTGTGTAAGATAAAGATACTATATTATTATTTTCATTTTACAAATAAATATCCTGGAATAAATTTATTTGGCGAGGTGTAACTTGTGTAACAGCATCATGTTTTCATACTGTAAACCCAGCCCCATACCACTGTACCTTGCTTTGGCTCTTCCTTTGCTACATAAATGGTAGCTTTGATTGTCAACCCAGCCGGCCAAGTAGGCTTTTTGCCATCTTCTGCCTCTGACCCATGCGGTAGCCTCAGGCCATTGGCACTTCTCTAGTGAAGTAAATCTGGGTCAAGATGAGATGTAGGCCACTTGTTTCCTTACCCCTTCGGGAAAGTAAGGAGTTTTGATTAAATTCAGCGAATCTTTTTCAGAACGTAGGCCATATACAGTTCATGTAGCCCAGATATGCTTTGCAATACAAAGCTCTGCTCTATACTTTCTTTAATGAGGGCGCATAAACACACCAGAAAAATTTGAAACCTTTGAAGATCTCACAAATGTTATAAATTTAGTTGAATCTGAACATTAGTGTGTATTAGTAGTAGTAGTAATTATATTAGTATATATTATTAATTTAATATTTGGCATGGTGAAATGTGTAGGTAATTGTGTGTATAAACAAATAGTATGGAGGGGAAGGAATATTAAAGGTAATATTCCTAGTAGGTTACTTTTCTGAACTTTGTGTTAATCCCCACTTATCAGGGAGTAGAAAAACTGCACATTTTATTTGACGTTCTTTCTGTTCTGACCTGGAGCCACAGTAATCCCAAGTAGCGCAAAGAAAAGTAGATGCTGATGTGCTATCAGGAAAGCAGATAATGTAATAACACTGATTATCATGGTAGATCCTGTACTTTATGGGAGTCTAACATTCCACTGAGGGGCAAAGTGGAGAAGCCTGTTGTTCTAAAACTTATAAATGATAAAAATCAATCTTGTTCATGGAAATTACAGAAAGAATATTTCCATTGTGAAAGATATGCATTTCACTTTTTCTCATCAATTTTTGGTTTAACTATGTAACTAAAATCATGATGGATTTAATATTCATAATAACAGCTTGCTTTTAATGTAGAGAAAATTAACAGAAATACTATGATAAAATAGTTATAAATATCTTCCTCAAAGAGCCACCAACTCCGGCTTCAGCGCTGCGTGTGTACGCCCTAAAGGGCCAGGGCCTGCCTTCATCTCTTAGAACCTCATCAGCTCATGGCATGTTTATGGGCATGTGGTAGGTGTGCAGTGAATCCTTGTTGATCAATGGGACAGTCACATCATAGTTGGGGGGAGGAAAGTCCACTTGTTTGATTAGTCACTCTGGATTTAAGTGACTTTATAACTAACAATTGTCTGTAGAACTACACTGCAAGGTAGCTTTAAAAATTAAAACTTTGTGAAGTGCATTCCATATGCTTGACACTAATAAATAATAGTTATTGTTTTTTTAAGGATTTTATTGAATGAGTGTGATTTTGTGAGTTTGCTTTTTTCTGATATCTTGAAAAAGACATGTTGTTAGTATATATTGATTCATGTGTTGTATCTTTGAAGAAAAGAATTATTGCCTTCTAAGTGAGAAT
The DNA here is from genome assembly GCF_014898055.3 of Talpa occidentalis. Taxonomy (NCBI): domain Eukaryota; kingdom Metazoa; phylum Chordata; class Mammalia; order Eulipotyphla; family Talpidae; genus Talpa; species Talpa occidentalis. The sequence continues at coordinate 5,650,897 of NW_023603184.1, forward strand.
TGCCGATCTGAAAATATCTTCTATGATATTTTCACTGTAACTTTACCACAGTCTTATATTAGGCATTTAAGGTAGTTTCCTTATTAATTCAAGTGTGTTTTTTGACCAGTTGAATAGATTGTACCTGTAGTAAACTAGAATCAGCTGAAATCTCACTGATCCCACTAGATGGCGTTAATTCATCAAATGATCACTTCATCCTTAGTTTAGGCAGACAGCTTCCCATGTAGTTGAATTGATTTTGGATGTCTTTAGAAGGTGAGTGTAGCATACACTCTTAGGATACTTGCTGTTTTGTGAAGGCTATTCCCAAAGATTAGGAAAATCGGAAGTCTGAGCAAAGATTTATTCAAACTAAAAAGCTATAATAAACTAGAGTGCTGTGTTAGGTGCTTGTTAATGCTAGCCTTGACTTCTAGCCATTGCCCTACTTGTATATCCAGCTGGAAAAATATGAAATTGCTATTTCCTCATAGTTTATTACCCTATTATCATAATTCTTGTTTGGGCTTCTGGAAACATTGAAAAACAATTAAAAATGGGAAGCACATACTTTTAAAGCACACAGTTTGTAACAAATGTAATTTAAAAATCATTTGGTCCTTATTTATATAGGAACCACATCAACAACAATCCATTTGTAAGTTATTCTAGTTCTCTAGTTATAAATGTGAAACATTTATAACTTAATATCAATATAAACATATCAAGTGAACATTCTAGTTCTTTAATTCTCTTATGTCTGCAGTTGACTTATTTATTATCTACAAAGACTGTTTCATATTACAGATTAATCTGTTTTCAAAGTTTGAGAATTGTGCCTTCCGACACTTATTAGTAGTCTATCAAAATTAGGCTATTTTACTTATGTGTCTTATTTTCTTACATTCTTAAGTGAAAAATTTTAAAGAAATGATGATGAATACATTCCATATGCAAAAAAGTCATCCCACATTTCATTAGAAGTGAGTTTTTTTCTTTATGATCAGATTCATGGAGCTAGAGTAAAACTGTTTCAGAATTGATGGGATGATCCGTCTTGAGCCATAGAGACTTAATTACACTACAAATATTATTCTTTTATTCATTGCTCATGTAGAGTAAGTGGTTAGCATTGATGGTTCCCTTAATGTTTATTTAACTATTCCAGTGTAAGACAGTTCAAATTTCTTAGTAAAAAGGTTGCTGATAGTTCCATTCATTGGTGTGTAACAAAGCTGAGAATAATCAGGGGCTTTTGCCAGTAGAGTCACAATAACCTGTCTTATAAATCAGAATATTTGGTGCCCATTAATCAGATTAACACCCTAGATGAGGAGTTTACTTTTTATCATTTTAAAAGTTTTAACCAAAAAAAAGAGTAATTTTTTTTGCCTGTAGTAATTTATAGTTTATGTAAGGCATGACTATATTGTGACTTTCTTTCTCCTGACTAATAAGTTAATTCATTTCTTTCTCATCATACTCATGCATATTTGTACTTATGGTTGTCATATAGGCATGTGTTAAAATTTATCTGCATATTCTTATTTTCCATATGCACAGAATTTTGTAATGACAAAGAAATACTGTTGTAAAGAGGGAAAGTAAGCAGCATAGCAAACACTTGAACTTATCCATTTCCTGTGTATCTTCTTAGGAGTAGACATAAGAAAGAAGGGGGGTCTCCCTGGTGGCGCAGCTGTTGAGCGCGGGGCTGCGAGGCTGCCTGCAGCCTCTGCAGCGCCAGTTCCTTCCCCGGCCACCGGCGAGGGTTCCACCAAAAAAAAAAAAAAAAAGAAAGAAAGAAAGAGAAAGAAAGAAGGGGAATAAATTTTGAGTGTATGTAGGTGTATGAGTGTAGTGAATGAGAGAGGGGGAGAAATCATCTTTTCAGGCATTAATTTGATTTTACAAACAGATCTTTGGGTGCTAAGTCCCTTAGTCTTGTGGAGACAGTTTAATGGAATGCTATATAGTCCTTGTCCATAGTAAAATTTAAGTACTATAACAAAATAAATACTTCTGTGCTATGCAAACCAATGCGAAGGAAAATGAGTTTCTGTTGGTAAGAGGTTAAATAAATACAATTATTTAAAACTGTTACATTGAAGATATAGGGTATTCTGTTATCCAAAAATGATCAAATATTTTAGTACATGAAATACCATTTCCCACATGTTTTAAGTAGCTTTTAATATACTCTTGGAGTAAGGACTTTATTTCCTTTCTATCCCAACCCCCCATGTCTCTTCCTTCTAATTAAAGTGAAATCCTTTTCCTCTGGTCAAAAGTACAGATTTTTCTGCTGTGTCCAAGGCATCTCAGATTGATTCACCACGTCTTACAGCAGCACCATCATGATGCCAGGCCATTTCTGAAAACATTGACTGTTGTTAAGAGCTCTTTTGCATTATTTAGGTTTTATTAAGATGAATAACTGCTGAAATTTCTTACTATGCATTCTTTGGTGATTTAAAAAACCTAAGTAAAATGGAATAAGAAAAAGGGAGGAGAGGACTTTAATCATTGGTCTATCTTTTAAATGTCTACTTTGTGACTCCATTTAAAAAAAAACCCAACTCTGTAATTTTGAAGTAGAAATTCTGAAATTACCACTTTTCTAAAAATACCACTTACAGCTGAAACTTAATATATCTAAGCATTTTAGTTCTGGGGATGATACATATTTTCATAAAGATGTATTTCCAAATGGAAAAATAGCACCGAGGCTTCTGAAATAGGGAACCTTTCCAAAACAGGCTTGTGGTTGCCTGGGTGAAGAATATTAGGTTGCAACACTCAAAAAGGAAATCCTGGAATAGGAAGCAATTGATGAAGGGCAAATATCCACAGAGTTTATTGAAGCTTTAAAGGCACTTGTGTGGGCCTGCTGCTTGGCCTGGCCAGTACCTCTCAAATTAAATACCATGTGCTCCAAAGTATGCTGAGCCATGCTTATACTTCCATCTTTGCTCCTGTTCTACATTATATATCATTCTTATTTTTAATCTTCTATAAGTACTAGTCATCATCCTGGTGAGAATTACAGCCTTTTCTCACTCTGCCCTTCGTGGAAATGTCATCATCATAATGGCAGCAGGGCAGCTTTATGGTGCTTTAAAATCAAGTTCATCAGCATTTTTAGACTATCAGTTTATTATTTAGTGTCATTATTAGTACTAGGAATACTGAATATTTTATAACTCTAATTTTATAAAAAGGTTTTTTCTTTTAGCAGGGGTGTGGGATAAATAGGTAATACCCTCCTCTTATAACAGGGAACTGATACTGAAGGGAGGCTTAGTGATGATGACCAGAGTTGCATAGATGGAGTGAAAGGAAACCAGCATCCCTGTTTGTGAGAGTTTCTCAGCTTTCAGCCCACACTCCTTCCTTGTACACCACTGAATTTCAGCACTATTTTTTTAATAAAGATTTATTTATTTATGCATACAAGAACTGGGGTACAGACCAGAGGTGTGGGGGTGGGTGGGTGAGAGGATTCACCAGATACAGAGTGGGGAGCAGAACAGGCTAAAATACACTGCTGAGGGGAGTAGCGGGCGAAACAGGACAGATCTGCTGCGCCATGTGGGCTACTCCCCAGCCGGCCAGGACCAGGGATCGAACTCATGCTGCAGAGGCTGTGGATTGCTTCATAGTGCTGTGCTTAACCTTTGCGCCTCCAGGGAGGCCCAGCACTTTTTTTTTTTTAATGGAACTCTTAATATTTTTTTCACTACAGAAATATGATTTTTCACTACAGAACAAGAAACATGACTTTTAAAAAGATTACCAAGGAAATTAGTCTACTCCTGTTTCTGTGGCCTTCTTTTATCTTAAAATCTCAAAAATAATTTTGAATGGGTGTATACCATTTTTGGAGAAGAAAAAGTCACAGAAGCAAACATACCTTGATACTGCAAGTCCAAAAGAGTTGGAACTCATAGGATTCAAGCTACAATTTCTGCAGCAGATATATATTTACCAAACTAAGCCATTTTATTTGAATTAATGTAATTTGAGCTTTGCTTTACATGAAAAGATATCATGTTGAAATAATCAGTGTTTTTCTTTTTGTTTGGGGGACTTTCATTATTACAAGTATGAAATTTTGGCTTTGGGAAAGAAGGGACCCTGAATAAGGATGTCACCTAGGAGCTGGGGGGTGTCAGTATCTTTAAATTCCCTGAAATAAATGCAAAATAAGTGTGTATATGTTGGTGCACTTACAGCATTTGGGGGGGGGGAGGGGTAGAGTCCTTAGCTCTTCATTATAATCTTAAAGAGGAATGTGACACAACCTCTTCCTAATGGTAAGATTCAAGATCTAAATCAGTTCCCTTAGAAACTTTGGATATAAAGCATCTTATTTTTCCTCTCAATTGAAGAGGGCCACATGTGAATGCCTGTTATCACAATAGTACATTAAAAAAAGCTAGAAGTGTTTGTTGGGGATTGTTCTCAAATCATAACATAAATGGAAAAAGGTAAAGTTGATTATTCTTGCATTCTTTATAGAAGCAGTTTTTGCTTTTAAATAAATAAACATTTATTTAGAAAAAAAATTGAGTTTTACAAGTTGTAATACATTACAAGTCACAGATTGGCTCTTTTTAAAAACATTAGCCACTTCACAATTATTTTGAGGCCTTAGTACTCTAGTTATGAAAACCAAATATAGAAACAAATCTTAAGGATGGAGCAAAGGGAAAAGTAGCTCGAAGAAGCTCAACTCACCATTAAAATCCAACCATTGTGCCAGATTGTAATGATTTAAATCACTAATGAAATTCATGTTATTTGAGAGGGATTTTTTCAAACATTAAGTAAGGTAGTAATTTTCCAAATTTAATGAAAACATTTACTCATGTAAATTGGAGCTTTATTTTATATATTGGCCTTATTGTTTTATTTGTTTTTACTAAAAATAGTCACTCTTTTCCTTATATTTTCTTATGAAATCTTTCAGAACCACTTCTAGAAATGGCATCATTTTGCCGTAAGTATTTTGTTTTCTCCCCCATCTAGTTTTTATGAAGTAGTGCTAACTCTGCCTTAATTTGATTTGGCATCCCTGCAATTGAACATTTGTAAGTATCTTGTATTATGGCCCATCTGGGTTGTCATAGAAACCAAAGACCTCCATCCTCTTTCCTCTAGTTAAAAATGGAATGCAAACAGGGCTTCAAAGTGACGTTTTTTCTAGTACGAGTGACAGCCCTGTGAAGTGCAGAACAGAAAGGTTTCTTATTGGTTTTATTCTCCCATGGCCTATCTACCAGTTAACTCTGATGCACGCAGCTTTTCTCTTGAAAATCTGGCAAGATACTAATGGAATTTTTTAAATGTAAGCATTAGCTGGGAGGGAAAAGAATGCAGTTAATCCTCTTTCTGCTCTTTTCTTCTACAAAAATGCAGTGTTAGCTAGCAATGTTTTTGTTTTCTTCCCTGTGTTCTTTGCTGGTCTGTTGAAGCTATGGGCCACGTGGCAGGAGCAACGATTAGTCACCACAACTGTGGCTTTCATTATTAGTGTCATTATTTACATCTCAGGTCAGGTGAATGGTTTCATCTCATTAGAACCTACTGGCCCACTGGGTAAGTACATGGCAGTAACATATTCAAATGGAATTGTGTGATAGGGCAGTGTCTAAGGGTCCATCCTTGCCCCTCATTCTAAAACATCATAGAGCCCCATCTCCACCACCCTGGTAGTCACAGAATCCTTGACTTTACCTTGTTGGTTTTTCAGCTTCCACATTCCCTTCAGCTTCTCTACCAGAACAATATATATGACTTCTGTGCAGTTTCTGCTTCTAAAGCAGTTATGTTAATAAGTTATGTTAATAAGTTCCAGTGTATTATTTCAGTTGTGTTAGCAAAATGTCTAGGTTCAGTAGTTATGATTTGGTGAACTATTGATACGGTGTTACTCAAAGTTTCGAGAATCAAATTTTTGTTTTGACATCGACTTTGAATTTAGAAAATGAGACAAATAATGAAAAACTGACATATAAGTTTATATCCTAATAGGCATGTTTCAGAAGGTTGAATTAAATATCAGTAGACAGTTGCACTGGAGATTTTGGCGCATTTTAAGTCTCTTTTTTTTTTTTTTTTTAAAGGATTTATTTATTTATTTATATAAGCACTGGGTACAGTCAGAAGTGCGGGAGGGTGAGAGAATTCACCAGAGCCAGAGCCGGGAGCAGAGCAGGCAGAAGAACCGAAGTACACTGCTGAGGGGAGCAGCGGGCAGGAGAGGTCTGCGCGCCATGTGGGACCCTCCTCCGGTGGCTGGGAGCAGCCAGGGATCGAACCGGCGCTGCAGAGGCCAAGGGCAGCCTCGCAACCCAGCGCTCAACTGCTGCGCCACCGGGGAGGCCCTTAAGTCTCTTTTTTCAGAAGGAAAACATTGACATCTTCAAAAGGAAAACATTGACATTCTACCTTTAGCTGATTATAATAATTGTGCACTTAAGAATGTACACGAAAGATATACCAAAGAAAGGACTCTTTAATCCCACACCTCAACTAATGGTCATTTTCAACAGTGAATTCACTACTGTTATGAGTAGTATAGCTCAATAAAAGAGACTCTGCAACTCCAAGTAGAGTCTAAGAAAGAGGTAGGATTTAGCTGCTGTTATAGCTAAAAAAAGAGAAAATATTTTCCAAGTAACACTCTGTTCCTTGGCATATAGTGTAGACATGAATGATTTGTTTCCATAGTATTGTGTGGAAATGATGTAGCAGTTTCTTCATGTCAAGCATGGTGCTTTCTTCTTTAGTTTGCTGCCTTCACTTATAATTTGGTGGCTTCATTTTTTTGTTTTTGTACCTATCAAGCAGTAGAGAGGGTTAACATACTAGTGTTGACTTTTCCATCAATTACCAATTAGAATCTTATTTTTCTTAGATCATTATTTCCATTTATCAGTATCTATTTTAGAGGAAAGACTACGGATGTTGCTAGTTGTTTATTAAATGTCACATTGCTGCCAGCCTTGCAGAAGGTTGTGACTTTGCCTTAGCACAGAGGAATAGGACAAACATTTCTATTCACTACTGCAATGACTCATCCTCAGGAGAAAAGTTGAGATGTTTGTGTACACTGGAGACAGTGGGGCCTTGAACAAAATGAACTATGATGAATTTCTCACATACTTACATACAGAAATTGTCATGTAAGTGTCAGTCCCTTTGCTTTATCATCACCAGTTATTTGTTGCTAATAAGCAACATGATATAAGATTCTTTCAAGTCTGTGTTTTTAGGTATATTTCTGCACATTATCTGCATCATTCTTCCTCCTCTAGCCACTAATCTAGTAACTATTCAACTCCTTCTAAATTAGTTAGAAACAAGAGTAAATCTATTTTCTGTGCCCTAAGAACCATTGTCTTAAATATAAGCATAGAGGCCAATGGACATATATACATGCCTTTTCAGTGCCTACATATTTAATTTATCTACTAAGGGGACCTATAATCAACCACTAGCATCTAAACTTGTCTTACTCCATTTCTCCAAGGGAATGACTTTTCATTATTGATAATCTATATTTCATTGTTTTTATTTAATTTTTTCCTTTTGATTTAGCATTGTTCAAAATGTATACCCTCTCAGGTATCATTTTTTGTTGTTGTTGTTGCTGTTTATTTAATTGAGGGATCATTGGTTTACAATGCTACATATATTTCAGTGGTATGGGATCATACGTCTTCAGATGTATGTTACCCCAGGTTTGATCTTGTCTTCAGTCTGTAGTTCTACTTTCTCTATTTACTGCTTTCTACTGCTTATATATTTTTATAGCATTTAATAATTTTTGTTTGTGATACTCTATAAAAAAAGTTATAGTTCTTTTGCATATACATCTTATCTCCTGAAGTAACTGTATAAACTTCTTTAAGAATTTAACTTTAGGGCCTCCCCGATGGCGCAGCAGTTGAGCGCTGGGTTGCGAAGCTGCCCTTGGCCTCTGCAGCGCAGGTTCGATCCCCGGCTGCTCCCCGGCCACCTGAGGAGGGTCCCACATGGCGTGCAGACCTCTCCTGCCGCCCGCTGCTCCCCTCAGCAGTGTACTTCGGTCCTTCTGCCTGCTCTGCTCCCCGCTCTGGTTCTGGTGAATTCTCTCACCCTCCCGCGCTTCTGACTGTACCCGGTGCATGTATAAACAAAAAACAAAGAAGCAAACAAATAAATCATAAATAAATAAAAAAATACATGCTTCTTTAAAAAAAAAAAAAAAAAAGAATTTAACTTTAATATCATACCATAACATCTAATATTGAATAATAGAAAATTTAATAAATATTATCTGTGGGTAAATTCAATAAATATTATCTTCAAACCTTTATTGTCCACCCCTATTCACAACCCTAACATTCTTTCAAATCTAAGAAACTATTTAGCAAAGTGTGTGCAGAACAGCAAGCAAATTGGTTCTTGTGGATGATTCAAAGGATGTTCTGAGAATCTTCTCTAATGCTGCTTTAAGTTTTTGTGCTGATCACATTATGGAAACCCATCCATGAATTAGTTGCCAGTCTTTAAAACAAAGAGGGACAGAATGGTTTGTATTTGCAGCTCATGCTCTTACCCTTTGGGATTCAGTAATCTTTTTAGTCTCTCTCCACAGCAGTACATGTATATTCCTGGGAAGCAGGCTGATTGCTGCTGATGGTACTAAAATGTTTCGATAGAAGCAAAACTGTGCTGCCACCTTCCTCACGAGCCCAGTGTTCAGAGGTGACCTGTTTGCACATGGGCCTGTGGTGTATCATTTTTTTGTACAAGAGCAGTAGAATAAGGTCTGACTCTAGTTGATTGAAGTGGTAGTTTTAGATTCCGATAAGAGGACCTATTGCTGGTGAGGGAGGTTGAAATTGCAGAATGAGTTTGCAGCGTGAGGCAGGTCTGCCCAGCAGCAGGTTGATTTGCACCGTGAGACACGCAGCACACGTAAACAGATGGCTCAGCAACGAGTCAGAGCGACAGAGCCTGAGCAGGTAGATGGCTTTTGCCTGATTCTTCACAAGGTTATAGAGAGTGGAATTTTAATTTACCTGCCATTCCTTAAACTGAAAAATAAGTACTTAGTAAAAGAATTTCTAGTCCTTGTAAAGTGAAAAATATGAATTATTAGGTAGAGGGGGAATCTGACTGTCACTGGAACTGGACATAGAAAAACTAACATTTTCCAGAGCTGCTTTCTGTAAGCCTGGGTGACTTTACCTTTTGGCATATGGTCAACATCTTTAAGCTAAATGCTTTAGTGTGTAACATGCAGCAAGGAAACACCACAAATATGTCTTTGATACTAGGTTTTCAGGAATTATGAATTATTTAGTTGCAAGCACAAATCTGGTATTTGGGTGAGGAAAAGTATTTTTAAAAGGTACCATGTTTGTAAGTGCCATAAAAACATATAGTAATATAAATTTGTAATGGTATTAAGCAAAAGGAAAATATTAATGGAAAAAGTCTTCAGTTTCATACATAAAGCATAGAAAAAAGGAAGAGTATAGTAGAATTCCCAGATCTAATCATCTATCTTCAAAATGTAAATGTAAATAATCATTTCTCTTCCAGACACTTTCAGAAGTACTAAGCATCTCATTAATTTTCAAAATCAAGATTTTGTGGTTATATATCTTTAGAAAAGTGTTTTAAATATGACATTTGGTAGAGGAAATACTCCATGCCTATACCTTTGATCTTCAGATTACACTTACCATACACTAGTAAAGAAAGAGAATTAGCAGGAAGTAGCATTGTCAGGATACCTAGTGACCTTCCTTAGGTCACTGTGGTTAGAGAGGTACCCAGAGACACACTACCTTGTGGAAACCTTATTTGGAGATGTGAGAGCTGAGAATGCTATTGGTTAAGGCAGAGGTATAAATATAGCTATCTTTTGTTTCCCAAATAATTGGGATCCTAGTCAAGATTAATTGTGCCAGTACCTACTTCCTAAATTGGCTTTCGTTTTATCTGCTCAAGCATAAGCATGTAACACCTAGCTTTTCTGGGGTAGAAAAAGCACTAATCTACCTTTGTGCGTATGGAAAGTAATGTTCTGGGCACTGCATTAAAAACTCTAGAAGAATGCATTGTTAATGGAATAGGTGTCTCTCTCTCTCATAAAGGGAAATCACTTATGTAGCCATTGGCAAGAAGCATAGAGATAAACTTAGTGCTATCTCTTAACCAATTTTTAAGTGAGTTACTGAGATAAGTAAAGAGAAAGGTTAGCAAGTAAATTCCCTTCACAATATGCAGCTTGTAGACACCAGTGTGATCTAATTGTAATATAGATCACCCTGTAATTGTGTCACTCTGAGCTTTAGTATATTGAGTTCATTTCTTTGATAATGCCACGTTATCGAAGGTTAGAGAAATAGTAATAAATTTGGGGTTTTAATATTTCAAAGATTATTTTTTAATCCCTTTTGATTTAAATAAGCTATCATCCCATCATCTGTTTGCTGGTTTCCAGATTTACGCTTTTGGTTTGTTTTTGTCTACACATGTATAATTGAGCTGAATATGTGTGCCAATAAGTAAAGGAACTGTGGAGCTACGCTTCTGCTTAAGTCTGCAGTATTAAAGTGTTCCTTTTGTTGCATGTGCTGCTCTTGCAGACTCTGTAGAGCCTTATCAAATGCAGCCAGTTGGTGCTGCTAGTATGAAAGCACAGGGGAGCTCTCATGTGGAAGGTTAATGGAGTGTAATTATAAAGAAAAATGAACTGCTCAACCACTCTATCTCACTCTACCTGCACCAAGAGTGACAAGTGCTCTGATCTTTTATAAACCCTGGAGCAGAGGTTTAACCATCTAAAATTATGACAGTATTAGTGTCACACAAACAAACACCCTGTGAAATATAGGTATGCGCCCCTGTGTAGGAACGGTTCCTTCCTGCTACAGGGAATCTCTGTTAGGAAAGGAGCACCTTCACCCACCAAGAAAATCTGCTTGTTAAACATTGTACTCTCATATCACTTCTTTTCCACTCAATTTGTTCCACTTTCATTTCCTAAAGATGCTTTCTCCCCTCTGATTTGTGGTACAGCTGACAACCTGTACCCGAGCAGGTCCTTTCCACTGTATCCATCAGGCAACTAGCATCTTTGCTCTTACCAAGAAGCTCCATCATATATGCCCTCACGGCCATGCTTAAGTTAGTTCTTTTAAAAAGGGGGTAGAAACAGTAGTCCCTTCTCATTCTCAGCAGCCAAACAGTGGGCTGTAGGAAGTCAAATACCTCTGACAGGTCTTTCTCCCAGGATGTATGTGTGACAGAGATTGCACACATTTCTACGGGCTCAAGGTGGAGTTAGATCCTTAAATCCTTTGATTGGAAAACATCACAAGAAATATTTAGTAAGGAAGATGCATCTGGAGGGACAGGACAGAGAGAGACCAAGGAGACATCCAAAGGGCGTGATAACTAGACAAATCTGTGTCACTAGTGTGTCACATGGCCAGTGAGTGCTGCTACCGACACATTTGAAGTGGGAGCACACTGGCTTGTGGCGCTGAGTTGATTTAGTGCTCTTGCCTACTCAGCACAGAGTTGGAAATGAGGTGTTGTAGAATGATGCGACAATAACAAAACCCCTGACATCTTGTTCTACCAAGTCTAAAGCAACCACTCTTGGTTGAAACTGTGCTGCCTACTGAGATAAGTAAATTCGCATCACATACATTAGGCCTGTGGAGACTAAGCAGAAGTGATGGTTGTGTCACTTGCACAGCAGTCTTATTGACTGAGCCCTGGTCTTTTGTGATGGGAGGGGGAAGGGCAGCCTCCCTGAAAACAGGGAGGCTGATTTTAAAACCTCTGTGTGTGGTTTATGTTACTTCTCCAGCCCTTTTGCATCTAAGTTTTGATCATCTGTGCTCTATTTTAAAGGCAAAACAGCCATCTAGGGTTTTTTTTTTTTGGCAGCAGAACAAACCTGTTAATGAATAAAAACTTTAAACCCAGCTTTATATTAGTGACTGGTAAGTAAAATTTGCTGTGATTTACACCTTTAAAAATCCACCGTAACCCAACATTTTACCAGTCTAGGTGTTGCCAGTATTCATTCCATTTATTAAATTGTGATCATTGAAGTTTTTGGTTTAAGCTTGAAGGTTAGTCACAGAATCTTAACATTGTCCACCACACTCCATCGATGAGGCGGTCCTTCATTTTTGTTGGGTTGACTCCAGTGTGTATCCCTGCCCAACTAACTGCCAGAGAGTGGGAATCTTTGATGACAGAATATAGTCTCTGTGGCATTTTAGAGCAGGTGACCCAACACTGCCCAGTCCCTTGAAGAGTATTCCCAGCCCTTCCAAATGCTCAGAGCAATTTATAGGAAATCCATCTCTGCGGCACGGTCTGTGTCATTTGCTCCAGACCCATCTGTGAGCAGCCTGGGCTTCATCTCTGGCCATCCCGTCTCCCACGTTGACTGCATCCTCTGGCTCCACTCCTGCTTGACCCCTCTAGTTGCTTGCACAGGTTACTCGTCTTCCTTGGCTCCTAACAGCCTCCCTTTGTTTCCTGGCAGTTCTCTGTATCTACAGACTGATGTCCAGCAAAGGACATCTCTCCCACGTGGCCCAGCTCCTCACACCAGTATACTTTCCATTCAGTCAGTCCATTTGGATATCACCCAACCTCCTGTCAGCCCCAAAAGAGTTGGCACAAACAAATGAGCCTCAGCTCTTTGTTCAGTGAACAGAGTTTTATTGAAACTGGTGTTGCAGAGTATAGGGATTCCCTATTCTAGTGCCCGTCTTATTAATAAGTGTAATTCTTGATTAGTCATCAATCACCACATGCCTTAGTTTCCCTGCCTGAATCAATGATAGTTCCTTTAGTCCACCCCTTACACAATTGTGAGACTCTTACCTGATAAGGGGGTGTGAAAATTTACAAATTTACAAGTGCTGTATTTAACTACGCTTACTTCAGCTAAAAAATTCACACCTTTAGGAAAATATGTGTAGAAAATGATACCATCATTTTCATTTAGCTTTCACTTAGTAAGATTTTGAAAAAATATTGCATAATCTATATGTTTATAACGTGAATTCCTTTTTTTCTTAATAATATAAATTAAATGATTTTGAAAAATCTGAGTATCAGAAAAAAGACCCAATTCAGTGTAGGTTATGTTTCTAGCGTTATGGTTGGATTCCAATCTCACGATTACATTTTGCTTACTATAACTCCATGGGCAACTTCAACAAGGTAGATTTCATTTTTCTGACCTCTGCGATCGGCTATAAAAACAGCTGCTATCTTTAGCCCTAGAGACAGCTGCAGTTCAGTGTAGTGTAAGTAGTTCCAGTTTTGGTCTTACATCGCTCAGTATCATCTGATGAGAGGAGGTTAAGTTATCTTCAGGTTACTTTAAGTTGTTTTGATAAAGTCGACACAATTATGGAACATATTATTACTAAAGCTTACACTTTTACCTTTACATTTTATAGATGGTTGTCCATCTCCCTTGTGTCTGCAGGTATTTTATCTTACCATGTTCTTCTTAGTACCCATTGATTACTTGCTTTTTATGTCTGTGCTTCTTCCCACTAAAGTCATACCCCAGCCCTTTCACAATGGTGAAAATCAAAAGTTCGATGAACAAGAAAGCCATTTTAATTTTCTGCTTATCTGAAATCCTTTCTGACTTCTATTGTTGAAAATATTTTCCAAGTAATGGCTGATTCCTCTAACTATATAGTTCAGTTAATGAAATTACTTATCTAGGGGTTGAAACTGTTAGCCTTTGGGCTTAATCTAACCAGCAAAGATACTTTGTTTGACTGTTGATATTAAAAGCAATTCATATATTAGCACCTTTAGACAGGGTGCTCCCTCTCCTGACCTTAGCCCCCATCACTCCCTATTAACTCAAAGCTGGCCAACTTCATTCATGTACCTTACCTGCTCTGACCCCTCATTCATTGCAATCCCTGAATGAAACTGTGCTGTAATAATTAACTTCTTTGTAGTGTGTCATAATCATCATTATGAACATTAATTATCTGTGTAGTACATACAGAAGTAGAAAGTGTAGAGTAAGATATTTTTACCATTTGGAGATTTATAGAATTATAACAGAGGAAAATGTTGGAGATTAAGTGGAGATGCTGTGAGATCCGAGATAAGGTAAACAATAAACTCACGTTAGTGACACAACCCAGATTTCTTGTATATTTCTTATTATTTCCTTGGGTTATTTTTACTGCACAGTACTGCCTCTCTATTTACATTTCCTAAAGGTAGTATGGGGGGGATGCCCATGTGTGTGTGTGTGTGTGTATCTTCAAATATATATGTTTGTATATACAAAGAAGGTTTTCTCCTAGATGCTTTTGTGACTTGCTGTAGTATCTAGTATATAGATGTGAAGGCTCTAAATCCTTCCCAGTGAGTAAAATAATGCTTGGGGGCAAGAGCAGGGGGTATGAAATCAGATGTCAGGAACTGATACTATTAAGTCCAACTCTGCCTGATTTGAAACCTAGGTCAAGTCACTTAGATGCTCAGAGAATGTCCTACACATTTTATCTATCAGACATTATTGCTGTTGTTTTTATTATAGCCAATATGGAGCTTAACCAGCTGCCACATTAGAAGAGATCTAAAAATCCAAAGACTACTCTGTAACATTCAGAAAATGGAATATATTCAATGTTAAAAAGAAATGAACTCGAGCCTCCCCGGTGGCGCAGCGGTTGACCGCTGGGTTGCGAAGCTGCTCACAGCCTCTGCAGCGCCAGTTCAATTCCCGGCTGCTCCCCGGCCACTGGAGGAGGGTTCCACGTGGTGCGCAGACCTCTCCTGCCGCCTGCTGCTCCCCTCAGCAGTGTACTTCGGTCCTTCTGCCTGCTCTGCTCCCGCTCTGGCTCTGGTGAATTCTCTCACCCTCCTGCACTTCTGACTGTACCCAGTGCTTGTATAAATAAATAAATAAATCTTTAAAAAAAAAATGAACTCTCAAGCTACAAGAAGACATGGAAGAACCCTTAAATGTATATTGCTAAATGATAGAAGCCAAATATGAAAAGCCTACCTACTATATGATTCCAACTTTAGGACATTTTGTTAAAGGCAAAATTAAGGAGATGGATAAAATGCTTAGAAGTTGCCAGGGTTTTCAGGGAGGGAGGCTTGAAGATGCAAAGCATAGAATTTTTAGTGAAGTAAAACTATTTTATATGATGCTACAATGGCAGATAGATGTCATTATACATTTGTTGAAACTCAGTGTACATATAAAGAGTGAATCCTAAATTAAACTATGGACTTTGGGCGAAAATGATGTGTCAGTGTGGATTCATCGGTTTTTACATATGTAGCATTTGGATGGGGATATTGATAATGAGGAAGGTTGTGGATGGGGCGGGGGGCGGGGGTTGTGGAAGGTTGTGGATGGGGTGGGGGTTGGGGGAGGTCGTGAGGGGAAGAGCAGGGGAAATTCCCTGTACTTGCCATTCAGTTTTACTGTGAACTTAAAATTGCTCTAAAAAAAATGAAATCTACTAAAAAAAAAAAATCAAGGAATTAATCTTATGTTCACTAAAGTGTCCTCTTTTCTGACCTTGCACCTCAGTAATTTTGGTAGATGTGGAAAATGGAAAACAGTATAGTAAAAGACTGAGCTGCACCTTCAATACTGAGAAATATGCTAACAGAAGAGAAAAATAATAAATGACTTTTACTGCAGACATTCCATCTTTCCAAAAACTTGGAGAGAGAGAGAGAGAGAGAGAGAGAGAGAGTGTGTCTAGAGACTTTAAATACTCAGAGATTTTTGGATTGGATTTAGTGATTTTCATTGTCTGTGAAAGTTTTCTTCACACTTACTTAGATTTAATAAAGTACTTAAAATTTTAACGAAATTGTTTTTATTCATTAAGAGATCATTCATACTGTTTTAAATTGCTGGATCTCTATCTCTGATAAAATTTCTAGCACTGACAGTTTAAAATAAAAACAGCAAAATTGTTTGGAAATTCTTAGAGATGAGTTTAGGTGCCTTCTGTTTTTTGATGCAGAAAACTCAAGTCTATATACAAGAGTACTGCAAACCATCCTTGTCACATGTCTGGGAAAACCCATTCCCTTGAAGCTAACCCCCCTCATCTTGGCTGCTTATGTAGGTGATGGGTTGCTTCCTCTATGTTGTTCTATGTGGGGTCTTGTCAGAGAGTAAATTTTTAATACTGTTTGTTTTTCTCTTTAAGTGATTGTAACAAATCCTCTGCAGCAAAGTATTTAATACTTTGTGAAATTAAATACTCATTCACAGCTTTGGAATCTTTTTATTTATATATTTACGCTGTTTTGGTTGACACTAGCAATTACATGTTTAAGCATCAAGAGTGTGTTATTTATTTCGTACGTTTGTTAAAATACGTCCCAGTTCAAAATGTCAGTATTTAGTGATTTTTTTTTTATAAGGCTTGTAATTTAAGTGTGAGGGAAAAATTACATTTCATCATAGACATTTTTTTTACCTATTACGTATCCTGCCTAACATAGCATATTGTTCTAATATTATTGTCTCTTTCTCTCTTTTAAGGAAAAAAAAAAAACTGCAAAATTGAGGATTGTTAAAAGGTATCCTCACCTTTGGAAATGATTACTCCCTGTCATAATAAATGTATTCTACTTCAAATTTGATTAAATAATCTATTGTATTTACCTCTTCCAGTACCAGATTTCTATTTTGTGTTTATATGAAAAGAGGACTTCCTACATCTCTCACATTGTGCCCAGGGCTTGGAGTAGGCCAGAAAATCTGTTTTATCTAAGCAGTGTTCCATGGAGTGATAGAAGTCTTGGTTTTGTTTCTCCCTTCCCCTCTCCCTATTTTAGGAACATTACTATGCTTATTGTATTTTCATATCCTACTTGTCAGGGACAGCTACTGCACAGGCATCTCCAATCATAATTCTTTTGTGAGGAAAACCACAGCAGCTTCAGAACAGAGCAGTGAGAGAATTTCTATAGTGCATGGGGCAACTCTGACATTAACAAGGCAATGTAGCTTTTTAAGTTGCCAGTCATAGCATGAGGAATGACAAGCTGGTGGTGTGTGCAGGTCTGTTATAGATAGTTACAGGAAGGGCATGGATTTTGCTGAACTGGAGCTTAATTTATGAATTAATAGCCTCCATGTCATTGCTCATTGTGATACAAACAGCAGTTCCAGCACTTTTTTATATTAGCAAACAGCTAAATTGTGCAGATTATAAATGGTTCTTACATTTCTGTTTTTTTCTCTGCTGTCCTCACTTATCTAGGGTCTTTGCTGGATTAGGTTACATTTAAATTAGATATGTTTTATGTTTTCATGTTATGACCCTGAACCTTTTTTTGGGTATCAGAAATCTAGGCTGTACCGAGGTTTCTACATAGGGAAATAGTTCTTAATGTGTCTGACTTCTGAGATAAAAAGGAAAGTGTTCTCTTTCTCAATCCTATACTTTTGAGGGTGACGCTTATTAAAAAAAAATCAATTTGAACTCATATAAAAATGTTTGACTAGATGTTAAAAATCAAGTGATGAGAATATAGTTGACATTGGAAATACATCACATTTAAATAGCTGTTGGTCTAAGCTAAAAATTCACACTAGACAAATTTTATTATTCACTAGTTATCATTCTCTGTGTTTGTATTGCCCTCGACAGTTTCCTCAGTTATTCATTTGATCCTCAGTATTTTCCTGATGCAAATAGGTAGTGTAGTTTAGTGCTTCAAAATATAGAGAACTCAAATGTAAGCCAACTGATTTCTGATTTTTTACTTCCTTGGTCTTTTATTACAGAGAAATGCAGCTACCATTTCTAGCATGCAATACTCTTCTTTTCTTCTGTGCATCTGTACTGTGTTGCCCTAGCATCTGGGTATGTTATGTATTGGACAACCACAGTTCTGCATGGGCCATGTCTCTCTTAAGGACAGCAGCTGCACTTTTCCTTGTTTGATGCAAATTAAAGGCATTGCACAGGTTTTTGGAAGGGTCTCTAGCATTAAGCAAAGTTTGACTATAGTAGTGTTAGCAGTCTTTTATAGTCATGCCTAAGGAGTTGGGGAGAGGTAGAGTTGAGTTTACCTATCAGAGCGTGAATGAACTAAATAAGAAAAATGTAAACTGCATTTCAATCAGGCTATCAAATAAAGGGTCTAATCCCCTATGGAGATGGAATATAAATCCCATTGATAGGAATAAAAGGTCTAATCTCCTGTGGAGATGGGATGTAAAACCCATTGATGTAAATATCAGAGAGAGAGTGTGTGTGTGTGAAGAATAAGTCCAAAGAAAATTTTTTAATTAAAAAAGTAAGCCGAAATCTAACCAGCACCATGACATATGCATTCCTCACCATCTGTTACACATCCATGTAGAGAATTTTGAACTTCATTTTTAAAAAGGCTGATAATTCCAACTGTTGCTATTCCTTAATTCATTTATTTTGTACTATACAAATTCCATGACACCTTGTGGAACGACAAAATAATCCATATCAAATAATTCCCAACTCTCTAAGACCAAACTAATCCTCCCTAGTGGACAACATGTACTCTCACCATATAAAATATGGCTGGAGATACTGCTTCTGTCAAACAAGTGTTATTTTCAATGGGCATGTCTCTGTCTCTTTTAAAAGTTTAAAAAGGTTGGAAGCTATTTGGAACCCCAAAACCAAGCATTGCAGAGTTTAGAGAAAACCTTCTTACCTTTGGCTTGCAAAATGAATAAAGATGCAGTTATTTTTAAGCAATGTGTGTTTTTATGGCTGCTGCCACCAGTATTCCCTCCTTCCTCCTCTGTCAGGATTCTGTCCTGTGTATCTCCCTGGAACATTTCTGTAGTAACAGTGTATACTCGCTCACTGAATTTCACTTACTGCATTAAGAAGCAGCTTACGTTGAGTTTATTGCTTCATCTCCCTGTGCTTTGCTCATAAAATGGTGGAATCACCACTTAATTTTTCTATGTCCTTTAAACAACATACACCTTTTATTCTGGATTGTAATCTTGTCACTAGTACCATGCCAGTAACACATACACTGTTCTTTAGAGGGTAATTACGTGGCAGCATTCTGAAGACTGTCATACTTCTTCCCTGCACCTTCAGTGTTGATGAATATTGGTGTTGTTTATAAATGTAGTGGTTGAATTCCAGCCAGACAGTGGAAAGTTTATTTTCTTCTCTGTGAGCAAATACTGATCTCATCAACAAATACAAATTTGCCATGTTAATTTTTCTAAACATAAAAATTAAGTATTCTGGGTTTCCCTGGTGACGCAGGGGTTAAAGACAGCACTATCAAGCTATCACCGGCCACTGCAGCATGAGTTCGATTCCCCGCTGGCCAGGGAGCTGACCCACATGGCACAGCAGATCTCTCCTGTCTCGCCCACTGCTTCCCTCAGCAGTGTATTTCAGTAGATCTGCCTGTTCTGCTCCCCACTCTCTCTAGTGGGTCCTCTCACCCCCCCCCCGCACCTCTGGCTTACACCCCAGTTTTTATATGCATAAATAAATAAATCTTTTTTAAAATATATGTTATAAAAAAATTAAGTATCCCTGGTTTCATGTTGAACAATTGGTTTCTAAAGACCTAGGAAGATTTTCACTGCATTTTAGGTATGAAGATTATCGGTTAAGAATTATTCTTGACTCTGGATTTGTAAAACTTGACACATCTCTTTCAGCCAATGGTATCAAGGGTGAAGGTTATATTTTCTGATTGTATGGTTGATTCATGGGGCTAGGAAGAAGGTGATTTTTTAAGCAATAATATGGTAAGTTCTCAGGGTGGGTGTGTTTGCTATAAAGCAGAAAATGTTGAATAGAGCAAAAAGAAGTTGAGTGTTTGCAAAAGCAGAGATTTGAAGCACCAGTGTTCACTTGCGGAGATAAGGGCCTCGTGCCTGGAGTTCCTTTGAGAGAATCTTCCTAAAATTTGTGTGAGAATTGGACTGAAAGAAAACTGGAGGCTGGATTAGAGGAGCGGGGCTGCTTTTCCATTTCCCTTCTGGTTTGACCCAGGTACGGAACTTGGAACAATTGACTTCGCAAGAAATGAACCGAATTTTATGTTGAACTAACCCATAAACTTCTATCTTTTTCTTTGGGATCTGCCTTGCTGTCGTGTGAATGCATCGACAGTGTTGCTGGATATCACAGTATTGATCGCCATGACGACCTGGCTCAGTAACTGCAGCTCACAGAGTCAGAGGCTCTGTAAACTCTCTGCCTTGAATGAGCCTGATGAAACCTAGGGATCCACACGTCAAGGGAATCTGACATAGAATTACATGCTGGGTTTATGGAGCAGTTCTTGACAAATGGATTGAAGGGAGCAGTACTAGCCATTCTGGACGCCTGACACACACAGGCTCTGTCATTATATAACTTATTAACTTCTTTCTCCCTCTGTTCTCTTTTCATTTTCCCCAACTTTTCCGTTTTCATTTCCTTCGTTTGTTTGGGTTTTTGTTTGTCTATTTTTACCTCTTCTAACTCTCATTAACTTACGAATTATGTGAATGGTGAATGATTCAGTTTGAGGCTTAGCCTGTTCTCAAAGCTTCAGGATATTGTTCCAAAAAAATTAGCTACATTTAAAGATCTCTTTTATAAGTGAATATAGTGAAAATGTAAAATTGTTTGTGTCAGTATAACCTTCATTTAATGGCCAGAAGAATCACAATTACTTTGTTTAAAATACAGTAGTAGAAGTATAGGCTCACTGCCTGTGGAGATAAGAGGATACTTAGGAAGTTTGTTTCATACCACAGCTAAGATTTATGAAACATTATGGCTGCATTCTCTTGCTCCCCCCGGAACTCATACTGACCCAGGTCAGGGTCCTGCTGGAGTTAATGTGTGTGTTGTTTTTGCCAGAGCTGCAAGACTGAACTAGAATGAGACTGGACTGTGGGATTTAGAAAAGCCAACTAGGGCCTCCCTGGTGGCGCAGCGGTTGAGCGCTGAGTTGCGAAGCTGCCGGGAGCCTCTGCAGCGCTGGTTCAATCCCCGGCTGCTGCCCGGCCACCAGAGGAGGGTCCTGCATGGCGTGCAGACCTCTCCTGCCGCCCGCTGCTCCCCTCAGCAGTGGACTTTGGTCCCTCTGCCTGCTCTGCTCCCCGCTCTGGCTCTGGTGAATTCTCTCACCCTCCCGCGCTTCTGACTGTACCCAGTGCTTGTATAAATAAATAAATAAATCTGGAAAAAAAAAAAGAAAGAAAAGCCTACTATTGCACTAGGCTGCTCTTTTTTATTAGCCAGTCCTTAAAGGAATGTGTAAGATCTCTGTGCACCTAAGGAATGCTTTCACTGCAGAGCTCACCAAAAACTTTTATGTTGTTGGTTTTCACAGTGCAGTGATAGATACTTCAGTGACTGAAGGCATCAGTGTTTCTTCTCCTAGGCCTGGGTTTTTAAAAACAATTCAGGGACATGTATGACTCTAGCTCGGTATCCCTTTATTCTGCAAGGAGTGCTGGGGCAATGCATTTCTGAATTTCTGAGCTGCACTCTGTAAAATATACCAGTGCCTTCTTTCAAATAACACTTCACCCAGTCATATGGTCTGACCCGTGTCCAGTCTGCACAGCTCTTTTTCCTTTTCTCCCCGTCTCAAGGACAGAAGTGTGTGCTCTCTGCCCCCCCACCCCCACCCCCACCCCCACCCCCCAGGTTCCTTGGGCTTTGTTAGGCCCTGGGAAAGGAACAGTTGTGAAGGCATTGTGACTCACTGACTCCCACTTTGCTGATTCTGGTTCTGATTGGTCCGTCACCTTGCTCTAAGCCATATGGCTCCAGAGTACTCCAGCCTGCATCCTTTTCTCTGTCTTCCCCTACTGTTCCCTTCTGTTGTGCACACACTGGGAGTGGGTTCCGGGCTTTGTCTCTTGCTTCTGGTTTACCTCAGTGAGGCTGTATGTAGGAGAGCAATTTCCTAAGGATGGCTGTAGAGGAGAAAAACACCCTTTCCTTTTGTGCCTGGTGTAATAATTATTTAGTTTCCTGTGCTGTTTTTGTTCAAAGTTTATTTTTTGGCAGGTGTCACATTTGTGTTGTATTATTTCCTCCTGGTTCCTCTTCCTCCCCCTCCCCCCTCCTATTTAAGCTGTTGGGTGTTTTGTTTTTTTTTTGCTAAAGGTTTTTGGAGTCCCTTTCTCTGAGTGCTAATGCTCCACTTTAGCTAGCTTGTTAAAATGTTTGATTAATGTTGATTAACATGTTGGGGAAGGAGACTGAAATCAGCTATTGATAATTATTTAATTACTAAATATCTATATGTTCAGGCAGTCACCAAGTTACACGAGATACTCAAAATTACCCAAAACATCGCTACTGTTACTTCCTCTTTTCCTAAACTATATCGGTTCAATTACTCTGCCTTTTAAACTTGAGAGAGAGAGTTTTGAAGACTTGAAAGTTAATTTTATAAGCATTTGATATTTTTATTAATTTGCATTTTTATCCTGCAGATGGTTTCTGCAAAGTCTTTGGACTCTGCATCCTTTTTTTCCTTTAATATTTACTCAAAAGCAGTGCAACCAGAGTACAAAGTATAGAAGATTTTTTACCCCAAATTGATCTTTACATGATATTGTCTTAAAAAATCAATAATAAAAATATAAAAAATTCTCTCAAGAATGTATTTTGTATTGACTTAAAATTTTAAGAGTTCCATTTTATAAATATTTTAATGTTCAAATATATTAATCAAGTAACCTGCAGGTTTGGATTCTTCAGTGAATATGTGCAGTGAAATTGGTGAGACTCAGAAGCAGGAATTTAAAAATCAGCCTGACCCTATGGTTTTTATTAACCCTTTACTTAGAGATCTTTGTTTACTTTTTTCCACCCCATAATGTATATTAGAAAATAACAATCTATTTTTATCAGAAGAAATGGCCCTTAGCAGGCGAGCTCACTGTATAATATATATATATATACAGGTAACTAAATAATTATTACACCAGGCACAAAAGGAAAGGGTGTTTTTCTCCTCTACAGCCATCCTTAGGAAATTGCTCTCCTACATACGGCCTCACTGAGGTAAACCAGAAGCAAGAGACAAAGTGTATGAGGAGTGCTGCTCGTCCTTTTTGCCTGCCATTAGGGAGGAAACTCAGAGCCCTGGTCTGACCCACATGATTATTGTGCTTCTGGTCTCGGGTCCCATCACTTCATACATTTATAGAAAGAACATGGGCATTTACCTAGTGCTAGGTGCAGATTATAGTTGTGAACAAAATGAAGTCCTTGCCCTCATGGAGTTTACATTGTGAGGAAGTATATTATAGTAATGACAGAATCCAAATTATACATTTTTCTTGGATTTGAACAAGGTCTAGAAAATTCAAGAAACCCTAACTTTAAATTTTCTCCCCATGTAGCCTCCATCCCTACTCTCCCTAAATAAATGTATGCATTTCCATACATCCTACCCTGGCGAAAGCATCCTGCTCATGAGTTATACATTTCAGTAATTTAGAATGTCTCTTGTTAATATTGCATATTGCTGAGACCAAAGTTTCTTTGTTTAAAGATCTGTTTAATGTTTGGAACTCAGCTAGATACATGATATTGATTTGATTAACAAAAATTAGTATGGCTGTTATCTGTGTTATCAGATACAAAAGAAAAATGACCACCAGTGTGGCAGTCACAATTGGGCATGTTACATCTAGCAGCTTTTTTGGTACTTTTAAGACTCCTAAGGATATTGTTCATAACCTCATTTTACAGAACAGGAAATTAAGGCACAAACAGTTTAAGAAAGTTGACTAACATCAGATAGCTGTTAAGTAGTAAAAATGAAATTTTAATTAAGGCACCATTTTTCCAGAGTTGTGTCTTCACAGCTATACTCTACTGCCCTTCCAGCCTAGCACACTAGTCAAGAAATCTGAGCTCTGCTATGTGATCTCTGTTAGCTTCCCTCCTGTCTGTATGCCTCAGTTTCCTTTATATATAAAACATTTCTTGTGCCATCTGTTTGTCCTCCTATGTTGAATCTGTGAATTTTAGATGCCACATGTTTTAGATTATAAGCTTGATACAGAAAGGAGATCAGAGGCATATAATTGCTGCAAATTTCTATACAGCTGATAGAACAATATTCTGATGGAGTTTCATTCTTTTTGTCTTCATTTCTAGAAAAGAGTAGTCGAACAGCTACGGAAAAACCTGATAGTAAAGCAAGAGCAACCAGACAAGTTCCAAATACAGCCATTGCCACAATCTGAAAACAAACTACAAACAGCACAGCAGCAACCACTACAGCAGCTACAGCAACAACAGCAGTACCACCACCACCACACCCAGTCGGCTGCACCTTCTCCCAACCTGACCGCTTCACAGGTAAAAGTGTGCATGGAGCGCTGCAGGCTTCGTGTTGTAGATTGAATTGTTATTGGTCATGTAGAACCGGGTCTTCTTTCAGATTATACTGAACTCAACTACCACTAAACAAACGTTATTTTGGTTACTCTATTATTATATATAATTGGAGTAGTATCACTTGAAGTTCATTGACAGAAGAAAATGACATTTACTAAAATAAAAAAGTAAAAAGCTCAGTGATTTCCCACCTGTTCCAAAAAAGTAGGCAGTGAAAAAGAAAAATTGCTTCTCTGCATTAGACCAGAATTAAAGTCTTATTTTTAATTTCTAGTAGTATGTATTTACACTTGTTCTAAAAGTGTTGGTTTAGCCCTCATCTAGAATTGTTTTTCTGGAATTCTTAGGTATTAGGGGTGGAGATATTCCAGGACCGAGTGCCCTTGGGACCAGGTGGAAGTCGGCACTTAGAAAGGCAATATATATATTTGCATTATTCATAAAAACAAAATATTCATTTCTAAGTCTGTGTGCATGAGAATGTGAATCTACCTAACATATTGAAAGAAACCCAAAATGAAAACTACATGTCAAAATTAGAACCAAGGAAGCTTCATAGCATTCTAACTTGGTGTAGCTGTGCAAATGCTTCTATTGAGAGGGGCATTTAAATTAGCATAAAATGTAAGGATGGTGAGAATCAGGATACACAAGAAAGACTTACTTGGGAGTGACACGCAGTTAAAAAAAGTATTCAAACTTGATGATGTCCATGCGTTTATATGGGCATATCTTTTAAAATGGGACAGCTTAGCAATGATTTTTGATACTTTAAGGTGACGCCTTTAAGTCTCTTGGAAAGCTATGGATCCTCTTAGAAAAACGCACATTCGTACTTAATATGCCCATTTTTGCACATAATTTTAAGGACTTAGGGATTTTTTGAAACCTAAGCTTGGATACTTCTCATCTACCAATGCCAAGTTTTCACCATATGTTTTACATATAGAGAAAGATTATATAGTTTACTTGGCCAGTCACTGTTTATGGACACTGGGCTGGTTCAGATATAACATTTAGCAAGTGAATTCATTATTTATAAAAATACTACAAATAGTTGGTATTTAATGAAGTTACTGTATACCAATATCTTCCTGAATGCTTTACATAATCCCCACCCCAACCCTCTGAGGAAGATATATACCATCATCATCTCAATTTTTTAGAAAAGAAAACTAAGGCCCAGAGAGATCAAGTTAATTAAGTAAAATCAGATAGGTAAGTATATGGTAGAGCCATGATTTGAATATGGTAGAGCCAAGATTTGAACCCAGAAGTTCTGACTGAAACATCTGTTCACTTTTCTTCTGTACTGCCAAAAATGAAAAAAGAAAAGAAAAGAAAAGAAAAGAAATACCAATATTGTATAAAATGTCAAAGAAGGGGCCTCCTGGTGGCGCAGGGGGTTAAGATGCAACCTATGAGGCTATCCACAGCCACTGCAGCATGAATTCCATCCCCGGCCAGGGAGCTACCCACATGGTGCAGCAGACCTCTCCTGACTCACCTGCTGCTCCCCTCAGCAGTGTATTTCAGTCAGTCTGCCTATTCTGTTCCCCACTCTGTCTCTGGTGAATCCTCTCACCCTCCCCACACCTCTGGCCTGTACCCCAGTTCTTGAATGCATAAATAAATAAATCTTAGGGAAAAAAAAGTAGGAAAATCCTGTTGTGAATCTTCTGGCTACAGCAGTCTGTATGGTTTTTACCCTGATCTCCACCACAAGTATATTTTGGAAATTAGACATTCAAGCCAACTTTTAGAATCCCTTTCCAAGACTTGTATTTCTTCTGAAAAACTGCTGATTTATCAGATTACCTTTTTTGGAGTCTTAAGCAGAGTTCTCTTTCCAAAGTACAGTTTGATCAGAGAATTTTACAGGGAAGGCATGTGGTAGTATCCATTGTTTCCCAGTAACAGTTTTCTCTCTTAATCCATGAAAACTTTCTGTCCAGATCACACAATGCAAATTTCTATACAGCTGATAGAACATTATTCTGATAGACTTTCATTCTTTTTGTCTTATATAATACTTGCATATACTTAGAATGACAATCCCTTCTCTGGGTATGTGATGTTATGGAGCTGGGACCACGTGCCTGGGGCTTTCCCCACAGCAGTGTTGTGTGGCATCTCTCATCACTCCCTGACATATTTAATTGGTTTAGCTAAGCTTGTTTGGTACTTTATGTTCTGTTTAATGCAGATTCCAGTGTTAAAAGCTAAAAAGATTCTCTAGGTTGGTTTTTGTTTTTATAGTAAACTATCAGTAAGTATTTATGGGGTGTACTCTTTGTATACTGCATTCTGGTATACAAACAAGTATACCAGAATCTAGTGTATTATGACAATTATTGTCACTCATCTATAAATATTTGAGTCTCTGCTGTGTATAAGTGCTGTGCTTAGTCAGTGTAGAGGATAGATTCACAAAGAATTTTATGAATTAAGGAAAAATTTCTCTCTTCAAGAATTTCTAAAATGTAGAGGAGCAGAAGATGTAAACATCTAACAGAGAAGAGTAAAATTAGTGTCAGTAAAGAGCTGTGCAAATACTAAAGAACAGAGGAATTTTGACCAGAGGGATCAGAGCATGCATCATAAAGGAGCTAGTCTTTGAGCAGGGTCTTGACAGAAAAGTCAGATTTCAGTAATGGAGCAGAGTGGGGAGAGATCTTCCCCACAGGTATAGAGAGCTGTAATAACAAAAGTATGGAGTCAAAAAAGTAAACCTGCCCTGGGAATAACAAGTAGGCTGATGTGGCTGGAGTGTAGGTTCGAGAAAAAGTGATAGAAAAGTAGAAGGTAGGAAGCAACTAGCTTGTGGAAGCTCTCCAATGCATGACAAAACTTTGGGGGTTTTGACTGTCATAGAGGAGTCATTAAAGGTTCATTAGGTCAAGGACCATTGGAGAGTGTGTCTGGCATATATTAAATATCTAAATTCAGAAGAAATAACTATTGCAATCAGAGTAGGCAGGGAGGAGATGTTAGGAGAATTTTTAATTGTAAATTGGGTAATTAGCATGTATCAAACATGTGAAGAAACAGGGGAGCAGTTCCCTTAGTTAACTTAAATTCACGATTGTATGTATGTTTTGAACATTTTCTAATCTACAGGAAAAAAAAAAATGAAAAACTAGAACAGGTGACTGCAGGTATACCCTTCAATTTCTATCTACCACCCTGTATTTTTTAAAATGTAATTCAAGGGCCTCCACGGTGGCGCAGCGGTTGAGCGCTGGGTTGCGAAGCTGCCCGCGGCCTCTGCGACGCCGGTTCGATCCCCGGCTGCTCCCCGGCCACCGGAGGAGGGTCCCACATGGCGCGCAGACCTCTCCTGCCGCCCGCTGCTCCCCTCAGCAGTGTACTTCGGTCCTTCTGCCTGCTCTGCTCCCCGCTCTGGCTCTGGTGAATTCTCTCACCCTCCCGCGCTTCTGACTGTACCCAGTGCATGTATAACCAACCAACCAAACAAAGAAACAAATAAATAAAACATGCCTCTATAAAAAATAAAATAAATAAATAAATAAAATTAAAAAAATAAAATGTAATTCAAATATAAAGAAGCATGCAGTTAAGAAAACCAGACAGAAAATTAACTCTTATAGACATAAAAGGGGGGATTCTATTTGTGGTTTGATTGTATATCGGTGACCTACCATTCAAAGTTAAACAAGAAAATACTCTAAAGTAGGTGTGGTGGTTAATTAGAGCCCATGGTAATTCCTCTAACTACTAATTTGCATATTGGTATCTATCTGTTTTCAATCAATACCTCGTGCTTTGCAGGTAAACAATAATTCAGTGAAAAGCTAAATTGAAAGGATTTTGCTATTAGAGTTTCTTGCTGTATATTTTTGCATTAACTTAATAGTTTTGTCAAAATTAACGAACCCCTTCATGAAACTGTGGAGAGACTGCTATCCTCTTTTGAAGGTGATCATACTCAGTAACATCAACTAAGCAAGAACTTATCATAGCTTCCATACCCATAATTTTCTTTGTTGTTTGACACCTTTCCTCTATGTTTTCTCTTCCTCTTTAGAACAATTAAGAGATTTTTAGTAGGTTTAGATCTCAAAATTCTAGATTCTCTTTGTCATCTAAATTCTAACATCCAAGTGTTTGGTTTATACTCCCTACATCTTAGAATAGTTCACTAGTTCTCATAGACTAGAATAAGCACCAGGAGTAAAGACCTAAGCAATAACTATGTCAATAACCTGGAGTCAATAAATAGTAAATATATTCCCCAAAAAGTTTCCATTGATGCATACAGTACTCTGTGTTGTGCTTTTATAGACAAAGAGTTATTATATAGGATGCTACATGTGGTAAAATTAGCCACAACTCAATATAAAGTAGAATAAAAATGTTAACCTAAGATGTGAACAAACTTGTTAGGTTTCAGTGTTTTTTAAGTGTTGGAGTTAATGGTAAGTGTATGATCCAGGTGAGTTTGAGGTTTTATTCACTTAAAAAATAATCACTTTAGGTATATTCAAAATACTGACAATGATTTGCCTAAACCAAGGGTGTTTCAAACAGAAGTGCATTGACCTCTTTGAAAGTAGTAACACCATGAGTGACTATTTTTAAAATCCATGTCAGTGAGTTCTGCTGACTAGAAGTTTACTTCCACAACAGCGGTGGCACCGGGATTGAATGCCACATTGTGTGACTTGCCCACCACTTCAAAAGTTCTCTGTATTTAAGTATTTTAAATTGACAGACAGAGGTAATTAACATACTGAGTTAAAAACAATTATTAAAGATAGCTAGTAATCTAAAATCAGTCCATCCTGCTACACTACTATAACATTTCCGATGACAAATAGCATTTAGCTTTTATTTAGCACTCATTATTCATAGAAAGTAGACGATCTGCTATCCTCCAAAATAAATATCGCTGCTCCTCATATACTCCCATTTTACATTTGAGGTGGCAAGGCTAAGAAGAGAGTAAGCCATTCCTGTGTTGATGACTTAGATAAAAGGAAACAAAGATTCAGACGATTTTTAATTACACTCATAAATAAGGATTGCGGATTAGGACTAGGTGAGACCAGATCATTTAATTTTTTGATTAAAAGGAGAAAAGATGTTAAAACAGGTAATACATACATGTGTGATGTATTTAAGGAAGAAAATGGAAATAAAGAATTCCTTAGAACCAAACAACATTACACTGACAACTGAAGTAGAAGTTCACAAGGGAATTTGTACAGATATTTCAGGGAGAGTTGGGGTACTTTCCACTGATCTGGAGTAAAGTCGTACAATAGAACTCCTGCAATGTTAGAAATCTTCGCTGTCCAACGTGGTAGCCAATAGCCAACTTGGTAGCTCAATGGTAGCTCAATAGTCTCAATGGCTGTTGAGACTTGACATTTGGCTCACATGACTGAGGAACTAATATTTTAATTGCATTTTGTTTTAATTAAAATTTAAATAGCCTCATGCGGCTAGTGGTTATAAATTGGACAGTGCCAAGTATAGAGTAAGAAGGAAAAGGTGGAGTAGTATCAAAATTAGAATCAAGTTGGATCCAATAAGTTTTCATGTTCTGAAACACCTTCATCTTGAACGACTCACAGCACTAGATAGAAGTGTATGCCATGTAATAAAGTTGTTTATATTTTATTATTTTTAAATGACTTCCTTAATTACTCTAATAAAAGAGTCTAGAAAAATACAACTTTATAGCTGCACAGCACTAATGGGACATCACTCAAGCTCTCTCCCCTCAGTTCATCCTCTGATTTGTTAGGCTTTTTGAATCTCAGGTGTTTGTTTCCACCTTGTCACATTTCGCTGGATCCTTGATCACTTCTACAGCAGTTCTCTGGAGAAAAGATTATAGGTAGTGATTCATATCCTGCTGGTAACAAGAGATGGTATTTACAATACAAGCTGGTTAATAGGTTTTATTATTTGGAGTTTGGGATTTACTGCCTCTAAGGTAGCAGTTGTGCCTATCCTCATGTGGTTTTCACTTTCCCTTCTCCAGGGTGACACTCAAACAAATGAAAAGAACACTGTCCTTTTATCCTAGCGTTTATGTCATAGTAGGCAGATAACCAGAACTGTATGATGGTTTTCCTCATATTGAAGAAGTTGTAGCAAGTAAGGCTCGAGATGGAGTATACCTCACTAATTTGAAACTTCTGCATATTTAATTGAGAGCATTCAAAGAGTTAGAAAATTCCGTGGAAAGTTATACTCACATTTTGTATCTGTCAACCCACCACATTCATTGTTGAAAGCCCTGTGCCCATATTAGTTTGTAGTTATTCCTGTGAACTTGAGAATTCTAGCAAAGTAGAGATGATCTTTCCTTGTAAGGGTGTTGGTTCCATGTCAGAACAGAAATGTTGTTATACTGACCTGCTTTTTTGGTTATGAGATTGTTACTTTGTTTTCTTCTGGGGGTTAGCAGCATATTGTTTAGTGGAATCACGCTTCAGTATCCTAATACCTGTTCTCCATGTCTCCTAGAAGACTGTAACTACAGCTTCTATGATTACCACAAAGACACTACCTCTCGTCTTGAAAGCAGCAACTGCGACCATGCCTGCCTCTGTTGTGGGCCAGAGACCTACTATTGCTATGGTGACCGCCATCAACAGTCAGAAAGCTGTGCTCAGCACTGATGTGCAGAACACACCAGTCAACCTCCAGACGTCTAGTAAGGTCACTGGGCCTGGGGCAGAGGCTGTCCAAATTGTGGCAAAAAACACAGTCACTCTGGTAAGCCAGCAGCTGCTACTCATGTGTGCCCACATGAGCGGGGTCAGGATATGCATTTGTAGAGTATATCCGTTTTATGCTCCTGCTGGATTTTTCAATCTCCATCACTCTTCTACCATTCCAAATTCCCTGTTTGGAGTTGACAAGGGAATTTGGCATTCCTGCTGTCTCCTAGCTAGCTGTAGAAGTGTCCTGACACCTAGGACCAAAACTTACTTGAACATTCTCTGAGATCTAAGTAGGACTTGACTATAGTGGGGGGAAATGTCCTTCCCAGAGGTATACACGCCATTTCATATTTCTCTCCCTTTATCCTACCCACAGTCCTTCCTGTGACATGTGAATGCTTATACACGCTGGCACTGCACTATTGATTTTGGGGGAAACTCCTTGCTGAATTCTTTTAGTTCTAATTAATTGCACCCAGGAAGTTCTGGGGTTAGTTGGGGCACTTTAAAAATATTCAAGAGGGCCTCCCCTGGTAGTGCAGTCAGTTGAGCGCAGCGCTGTGAAGCTGTCCACAGTCTCTGCAGCATAGGTTCAATCCTGGCTGGCCAGCGAGGGTCCCACATGGCACGGCACATCTCTCCTGTCTTGCCCGCTGCTCCCCTCAGCAGTGTATTTCATCAGTCTGCCTGTTCTGTTCCCCGCTCTGTCTCTGGTAAAACCTCTCACCCTCCCGTGCATTGGGCCTGTACCCCGGTTCTTGTATAATAAATAAATCTTTTAATAAAATAATTAAAATATTCAAGAAACTTACAAATTAACATTGTTCATGTCCAAGGTCAATAAGAAAAAAAGACCCTTGAAAGGAAGGAGTACTTGAACAAAAATTGTTCATGAGATTTCCAGGGTAAAACCTTTAAAAACTGATGCTTTCACAAACTTGGTGGAAATATATCAAAACTGTGGTTTAAAAATCCCTTCTTAAAACGTCAGTTTAATAACTCTTGGTCACTTCTGAATGATGACCAATGAAACTAGAGAGCAATAAAGCTTCACCACTTACCCAGGAATCTTTAAAGAAGTAACCATATATTTTGCCAGATGCTGAGAGTTAGACAGTTCTTCATAGGAATAATGTTATTCACTATTAGATAATACTCTAAAGCTCATTTGGCCAGGCAGCAAGTTTGATTTTTATTTTGGATCCAGTCTTGACTTTTTAAATATATAAGTACAAGAGTTCTTCAGTGTCAAAGGAAATTGTGTAAGATTGCAGAGCTTGTTGTTTCCATTAGGTGTATAAGGAGACAAATGTAGTTGGTTTACTTTGTGGAGTAAAGCATGCAGGTGGGAGAACAAAACACATTTTTAAGGCAATGTTAATTATATGATGAAAGCTCATAGAAGATATTGTTTGAAGAAAATATTGTCTGGTCCAGAGAATAGTGATGCTGAAATACTTTAAGAATGCCTAGCTTAAAAAAAAAAAAATCTAGCTTTGATATTGAAGTTATTGTCCTCTCTGTTTTATTTATCTTTTCCATTTTTTTAGCAGGTTCAGGCAACACCTCCTCAGCCCATCAAAGTACCACAATTTATCCCCCCTCCTAGACTCACTCCACGTCCAAACTTTCTTCCACAGGTGAGTAAACCAGTGACAAGCACAGTGAATGGGTTGGGAGGATCCTCAAATGGGCTCTTCCAAGCAGCCTTTTTAATGCACTTATCAGCTCAGCTGTATTCAGATCCCACTTAGCTAAAGATTCTGGCTGCTGATTTCTATACCATGAAGAAACTTATTGTTGTGTTTCTTAGCAGTGACCAGCGGCAGTGGCAGGGTATGAGGAAAAGAAAAATTTCTGAAATTTAAAACAATAAAGACAACACCATTTTAAGCCTTCTAATGTAAACTTACTAGAATAATTTAATCAAACCTGCTGGCTAGTGAGGAAGGAATGCAATTACTACTTCATATTTCTTTCCTATGTGCCAAAGAGAATAGGGGGAAGGCAATAGTACCCAAGCTAACCAGTAGAAATCATAAAGTAGTACTGTGGGCAGTGATGGCACTGAGCATCATATTAAACACAAAGCCTTGTTTATAAAGATTTAGACTAGGGCGCAATACAGGGACCCAGCTCTGTTTGCGCACGTTCTCCTGAGGAGGTTCTTACTAGCAGTTAGGCTGAACTCACCATTCTAATGGCACAATGTCATAGTTGCCCGGTTTGGACCTTGAGGAGATTTCTACTTTTCTTGGTAGAAATCTTTGGAGTTTCTATCTGAAGCCCCAGGTTTTCAGGCAAAGAGAGAAGAGAAGGGATTTTGTGGTTATTGGCCATAAGTGATTTCTAAGTTGTCTCTGGGGGGGGAGATAGGCAGTGCTAATAACATGAGACAAAGTGATTTCAATCATTTATCAGATAAATCCTTAATAAATATCTTGAGCTTCAAAAAAGGCATTAAGCACTGTAAATACTACCAGTTTTCAGGACAGACAGTTCTCTGTCCTCACAGAGCTTCAGACAGATGTACATGCAATTACAGTGTCCATTATGAGAAGTGGAGAGTAGTTCAGAAAAGATGGGAGGGGCACCCAACTCATTATTTAGGAGTATGACAGAAAGTTTCCTTGAAGAATTGACATTCATTATGAGGCCTAAAATCCTGGTAAAGGTAGCTTGACATTTCAGGGGTAAGAATGAAAATGTCCCAGGTAGAGGGCAGAGCATATGTGCAGGTTCAGAAAAGAGAGATACATGGAACCTCAGAGTACCAAAGGAGACTTGATGTGTCTGAGCACAGGGGCTATGTGGCTGACTCACACCAGAATAATAGGGGGCTGGAGAAACTTATTCAGGCCGGCACCTGTGGAACCTTGTGGGCTATATTAGGAATTCAGACCTTATTCCAGAAGCAGTGGGGACCCATTAAAGCATTTTCAAACAAGCACTTGGCATACTCAGATTTTTTGTTTCAGAAAATTCTCATCACTATGTGGGAAATAGATTAGAGAAGGTCAAGACTGGGCAGGAGGAACGGTTGGGACATTGTCCACAGTATTAATAGTGAACATTTAGAGGATCTTGTTATGTGTCAGTGCTAGTCTCTTCACATGGGTTATTTTAATCGTCACCAAAACCCTGTGAAAGTGGCTGTTACTCTCTTGTACATAAGGAATCTAAGACTTTGTCCATGTTTTTCAAACAGTGGGTCATGAACCATTAGTAGGCTGTGAAATCAATTAAATGATTGTAACCACAGTTTTTAATTAAAATGAGCAAAGCAGAATAGGAAATTTTACAGTACATAGCACATAAGTATTGTTTCATGAATTTTGTTTTGTAGAGTTATAGATACATCTTGGTATGTATGTAGTGGTTACAGTGTAAAATGTATTTCCTACTCTGTATCTACAGCACCCACCACAGAGTCTCCTTAAGATATGCTGAAATTTAGAGTCTCAAGACTGTCACACACCATACTTGGCTCCAGTCTACTTGAAACAATATAGGATGGAGACCAGAGCTTGCTAGCAAGAGAGGGCATCAGACATTTTTCTTCAGTGAAGTCCCTTTAGTAGTCCCATATACCAGTCTCTGCAGCTGTCAGAGGATAGTTGAGGTGCGAAGAAATGAGATATTTATCAGGTCATGATGGCATGTAAGCCTTTAGCCTCACAGAGCTAATATATCTTGTAATAACAGTTCTGTGGGCACTGCTTTCAAGGTCATCACAAGGATATGCCCAGTTATAAGAGTCACCCCACTTCATGACGCCCAAGGCAAGATATCCCATCAAGTATTTATAATTCTCCCCCTTCCAGATATGATGTAGCAATAAGAAATCATTTTTACCGTAAGTAATGTTGCCTAGTAACATAGTTGACATTCTTACTCTGATCAGGTTTTCAGAACAGAACTCATTGAAGGTCAGGCCTTCATGAATGAATAAGAGGAAAGGATTTACCCCTAGGGTCACAGTTGAGAAACTTTGAAAAATAGTGACTTAGAGATTAGATATGTTGCCTGAGGTTACATACTTAGTAAGTGATCGAACCAAAATTTGAACCCAGGCCAGACTGATAACCATGTTTTTAACCACAGTTTTCAGTTTCAGTCACTGCTATATCAGTGAGCTAGATAATACGCCAGAGTAGTGGCAGTGAGGATACAAAGTAGACAGATTTAAGAAACATATGGGAATTAGAAGTGGCATCAAGGATGAATCTCAAATTTATTTAGCAAGAAAAGGCCATTTACTGAGGTGATGGTTATAAGAGGAAGAGTGGGTTGGAGTAAGAAATTAATGTGTTGTAGACATGTTGATTTTGAACTTTTTGTAAGTTTCCAAGTAGTGATGTCTGTAGACAGTTGAACATACAATTCTTAAGTTTAGGTGATGTTTGGTCCTGAAATAAAAGTATGGGAGTCTTCATTACACAAGGTGTCTGAGGCCACGGGGCGGGCGAGAGCCCTGGCGGGGAATGAGAACATCGGGGAGGAGGGGGTTATAGGACAAAATTCTGAGAAATATTTACATTTAGGATTGGGCAGAGGAAATGAAAGCCCACAAAAAGGACTGAGAGGAGTGATCAAGAATGGAGAGTTGGACCAGAAATAGGGGTGAACCAAAGCTGTGGATATAAAGAAATTCAGTGTGTGAATTATGGACAGTGGTAATACTAATACCCTACTGGGAGCACATTCTGTTTGGGACCAGTGTCTGGATCAGGCATGTCACCAGACAGCCTCAAAGATTGCATGGTGCAGAAGAAGGAGCTGCAGTTTGGAATCAGAAAAACTATTCGGAACCTCTTATGAGCTGATGAGTCTTATTTAAGATTATACATCTGTGACTTATAGAATTAATATTGCCAAAGTGAATATTAATAAGTATATGTACTGAAATTCATTTCACATACATAATGCGAAACATCTGGCAAATTCTTAAGACTTACACATCTTGAGAAGTTTAAGTCATGCAATAATTGTTCTCTCTTTCCCCATAGGTTCGACCCAAGCCTGTGGCCCAGAATAACATTCCTATTGCCCCAGCACCTCCTCCCATGCTTGCAGCTCCTCAGCTTATCCAGAGACCCGTCATGCTGACCAAGTTCACCCCCACGACCCTCCCTACCTCCCAGAATTCCATCCACCCAGTCCGTGTTGTCAATGGGCAGACTGCAACCATAGCCAAAACGTTCCCCATGGCCCAGCTCACCAGCATTGTGATAGCTACTCCAGGGACCAGACTCGCTGGACCTCAAACTGTACAGCTTAGCAAGCCAAGTCTTGAAAAACAGGTACATGCAGAGTGTGCACCTGCTTTCAGCAGTAGCCTTGTCATTGAATCTGGGCTGCCTCTAAACACATTTTTCTCAAGAGCTTTTTATCTCAGCAACATTGTTGACAGCCTGTTGCTTATTATGTGATAACTTTATTCACAATGCTAAAGGGCCATTCTAATTGAAGAAAGTTGGGTTGCTTTTCCCATCGGCCT
The DNA here is from genome assembly GCF_014898055.3 of Talpa occidentalis. Classification (NCBI taxonomy): domain Eukaryota; kingdom Metazoa; phylum Chordata; class Mammalia; order Eulipotyphla; family Talpidae; genus Talpa; species Talpa occidentalis. The sequence continues at coordinate 5,687,535 of NW_023603184.1, forward strand.
TTACAGATAGATTTAGATTTCTGTGTGAGTGTGCTCCCCCTGCTGGTTTTGAAGCAGAAAATCACAGATGAGTTCTGCTGCCCTCAATCAGGAAGCACAGATGAGCTAGTAAACAGAAAATACCATTTTAGTTTTGGCCCAATAAGGATCCAGATGAGGGTATGACTATGAAAGTCAGGAAGAACAAACAAAAGAAATAAAGAAAGGGTTTTTATTGAAAGATTGTCCTTGGTTATTACAGATAATGAAGAGCCAAATGAAAAACTTAAAATGTCTAAAAACCATTCTTTTAACTCTAGAGGATTCAGACATTTTAGCGCAGACATTTCAGTCTTTCATTTCTAAAATCATGTTTTTGAAAAAACGAGTCTGGGGAAATACAGATAACCTCCAAAAATACTTAATGGTCCTGTGACAGAAAGACTTCCAAAAGCAAGAAAAAGGATTTTTAGGTGGTCATGATATTCTATTTAAAGAAAGACCAGTGATGGAGAAGAATTTTACAAAGAAAAGCATCTTCTTTCAGGAAAGTTATTTCATAAAGTCATTGACCTATTTCTAATTGCTCAGGCTTGAGACCTCATTCATCTGAAAATAATCTCTGGTGATTCTAAATCTTCTGCTTCTGGATGGCTGACCATGATTCAGAGGAGCTGGCCAGATGGTGGGGAATGAGGCGGCTTCCTGCTGCCGTGGCCTTCTTGAACAGAGGGGCCTTATGCACAGAGTGCCTGGCTTCCCACCCAGGCAGCTCATAAAGGCAGTAGACCTTGTACCAAGAAGCAGGGTACCAAAATCTTGTGCTCAGAGCATGCATCTCTATTCCTGGGGCGCCTACTCAAGCCCCCAGGAAATGCTTTGAAAAATATTCAGTAATACTTACACATATTTTAGATTAGACGTTTTCAGACTTACTGTTAACTTAAATTTTTGAAAATAAAATGCTCAAGCTTAGCTTGAGTGAGGTCACATTTGGAAACTATCTGCCCTTATATCTTAGGCTGACTCTCAAAGAGCCTCTGAGAAACTTTCCTGTTCCAAAGAATGTGGTTTCAAAACACTATTTTAGATTACTAAGTATTATTTCCCTTTGACCTTTTTAAAAGATTTTTAGAAAGCAAGAATTTTTTTTAGTTTTGTTTTATTTTTACATTTTTTTTACTGGTTACAAAGATGTAATTCATGTTCATTGTAAAAAAAATGCACACATTACAGAAATATATATTGTAGAAAGTATATATATGTATATATGTATTGGATTGTTGGAAAAGTCATGATATATTTTTGCTTGAAAAACAAAAAATATGGCATGACTTTTCTGACAACCCTATAAATGAGAAGAGTAAATGTTTCCCATAATTTCACCAAAATGTTATCTCCATAAGTCGTTATAAGTAGTTTGTATTTCTCCACATATTTTCTGTGCATATACTAACACATTTTAAAGCTAAAACCAAAATCAGACAGTTAATTATGCAACTTTTTGTTAGATCTTGAATATCTTTTCATTTCTAGCCTTACATGTTGATAGAGCTTTTTGTTGTAATATCATAAAAAGATATCCATGCTATCTTAAAAACTAAAAAAAAACAAATCTCCTGTAGTAGTAAATCCCATTCTCTCTCCTCTTGTTGTTGATCTAATAGGGGAACCCAGTCATTGCTCTTGTAGTTTACAGACCACCTGGCTTCACAGTCTGACAGGGTACCACACTCCCTCCATAGGGATTCCCCTTAGACTGGACTCCATTCTCAGAATTCTTTTACTTCAGATCCTTCTTCTATCCTTTTTTCTTTCATGTTTTATTCCCAATATCACATTTATAGCTCTGAAGAGATGTCAGGGATGGGTGAAGCCATGGAATGAGTGTAGCCATGGAAGTTACACTTACAGCCTGCTCAGGGTTATCAAAACCCATGTCCAGTATGTTCTCTGTGTGACTAGGCGAGATGGGCTCCTTCTTGCTTTTTACTGTTTGCTTTAGCGTGACAGTGTTCACTTAATAAAAACTTGTTGTTTAGGTGCCACTGCTATGCCGCATGAGATATCTACATACAAGGGTGGGTAAACCAAAGCCTGAACACTAGTCAGAGCACTTGGAGCAGGAACTGTGGCATTGCCTCCATGAGTTGTGTGGTTTCAAAGGCCTTCCACATTGGCACAGGAAAGGGAGCCGATGATGATGATGTCAGTTACCACAACTTTTCCTCCCCTGTCAGGAATCACCGGTTTCCTTATCCACTCCAGATAAGAGATTGATCCCCTGTCTTCCTTGTTTATTAGAAGCTATATTGACATTGTGGTTCTAAAAAAACAAATGATAGAATTTAAAGAGGCTAGAAACATATTTAAGTCAGAAAAGTAGATAAAGTCAGACACACTTACGTTACACCTCCTTTTACACCCTTGTTCTTTCCAGCACTCTGCAAAACGGAGCTAAGCACCTGTTGAAGGAGAGAGATAAATACTTCAAGTCCATTAGACTATGCCTGAAGCAGTTAGTTCTAAGGAATTATGATCATTTCTTATTTACCCCATACCATCCCCTGCAACAGAGACTTCCATGGATATTCCCAGGGTTCTGTGGGAAAATAATTGCCAAATTGCCATAGGAACCTACACAATATCCTCTAAAACAAGAATATTTCCACGATGAACTATTATTCGCAAATCCCCATCTTGTCTCCTAGTAAACCTGGGCTGGTGACTCTTTGCCCTCTATTGTAGCGCTGGTGCCGCAGTAGAGAAAATAGACCCACGTGACCAGACAATGTTTTTTTCCCCTTTAACTTCATTTTGAATTTATTTAACTGTCATTAATAAAACTATTTGCATATTTATTTCTTTGAAAGTGCCTAAATTTGATTATTCATGTAGCTAAATCTCAGAAGGTGAATTTGGATTCGGATATAAATGGTTAATTTACTTCTAATCTTTTCTGGCCTTTGATTTCTGTCTTTATAATACCAAAAAGAACAAATTGCAAATTCACATAGCTATGTGTGTGAGGCAGGAAATATAAAAGGTAAAGCAGACTGGGAGTAAACAAGTGATAACATGATTACAAGAGATATCCCACTTTTATGCTTAGTTTCTCTTTGAAATATAATAGTAAGACAAGCACAACAAAGGTGCAATTTGGCCTTAGTGTCAAGAAGATAACAGAAAGCGCAAGAGATGCCATCTCAAGGAAGCAGCTACTTCTCATAGTGATCAATTTTTATAATATGGAAACATTTTCCAAAAACCAGAAAAACATCATCTTGTTCTTAAAATACTAGTAACAATTGAAACACCACACAGACCAAGAAAAGAAAATAAAACAAAAGGGCCTATAGAGAGGCCTCTTTGACTCTCTGAAAGAAATCAAGCTTTTAGCTTAATTCATTTTTTTGTTTCCAAATTAATTTTTTAATTTGAAGTGAAAATTGCATCCCATACTATTAACCATATCATTAACTGCTGAACAATTCAGTGGCAGTCGATACATTCACAGTGTTCTGCAACCACCACCTCGATCTAGTTCTAAAACATTTTCATTAACACAAAATCAAACCCAGTTTTTAAGTAGTTACTTCCCATTTACTCTCCCATCTGCCTCTAGCAAGCCTCAGTTTGCTTTCTATCTCTAGATTTACCTGTTGTGAATATTTCATATAAATGGAATCATATACTATGTGGCCTTGTATCTGATTTGTTTCATTTAGCAGTGTTTTCAAGATTCATTCACATTGCAACATGTCAGTACTTCATTTCTTTTTAATGAAGAAAATATTCCATTTAATAAAAAATATTCCATATTTCTGTATACCATAGTTTATTCATTCTTTCACGTGCCTTAGGGTTATTTCCTCCTTTTGACTATTAGGAATAGTGTTGCTATGGATATTCATGCCTCTGTGTATGTTTGAGTACCTGTTTTCCATGTTGTGGGTTTCTCTTTGAAATAGAAGACAGAAAAAGTTACAAATCAAAGATACAATAGTACTCCTTTTTATGTTATGTAGTTACCTTTATGTTATGGAGTTACTTTTTGTATGGTTTTAAGTTACCATTTAGAGTCTTTATTTCAGTCTGAAGGGGACTCTCTGGCATTTCATTTAGGGAGCATCTACCAATACTACCTTTTTGCTGGTTACTATTCTTGGTTAATAGTTTTTGGTTTTTTTTTTTTTCTTTCTGCACTTTAAATGAGTCAACCCACTGCCTTCTGCTTTCTGGTTTTTAGTGATCAATTGACTGTTAATCTTATTGAGGACCTCTTTGTTGTGATACATCACTTGTTTCTTGCTGCCTTTAAGATCCTCTCTTTGACTTCAGCTTTTGCCAGTGTGAATCTCTTTCAGTTTCTCTTACTTTGAGGTTGCTGAGTTTCTTCAATGTATGGATTTATAACTTTCATCAAATTTGGGAGCTTTTCAGCTGTTATTTCTCCTTTTCCTTTCCCTCTCCTCCAGGTGTCCATAATGCATATGTCAGTACGTCGGTAACACCCTTAGGCGCTGTTCATTTTCTGCTTGCTTTTTGCCTGAACCCTTCTAGTGAACTTTCCATTTCAGCTAATATTCTTTTCAGCTTGAGTTTCTAATTTGGTTCTTTTTAAAAAATAAAAGGTCTCTCTATTGATATTTTCTACTGGTGAGACATTGTGCTGCTGGTTTCTTTAACTTTTCTGTTACGTTTCCTCTAGCTCTTAAAGTGTATTTAAGACAGTTGCTTAGTCTTTCTCTAGATAGTCTGGTGTCTAGGCTTCTGTAGAGACAGTTTCTGTGAATTTCTTTTTTTCCTATGAAGGTGCCATACTTTCCTGGTTTTTTTTTTTAATGCCTTTTAGTTATTGTTTGAAACTCTTAATTTTAAAATTACAACACAATAACTCTAGAAATTAGATTCCCCTCCCACCCTGGGAGTTTGCTGTTGTTAATTGTTGAGGGCTGTACTTACCTACTTAGTGTCTTTTCCAGACTGTTTTTGCTAAGACTGTTATGTGTGATGACTGAAATTTCTTCTTTTCAAGTGTCCACTAGTGATAGATTTCCTTAGACAATTGGAGCCAAGATGAAGAGGGAAATAATAAGTAAATTAAAAAAAAAAAAAAACTTTCCCAGTCTTTGCAGATTGGCTCTGAGCAGGGCAAATCTTTCAGCACTAGGCTAGGCCACTTATACCTCTGCTTTAGTCTTCACCTGTCCTCTCAGCCAGCCATAGGTACATGCTCAGGGATCTCTCAGATCATGTGTGAGTATGCCCTTAACCCTGGGAATGATCCAAGTACTCCAAATTCCCCTGTATGCATGATGGCCCTTCAAAGTCCTTACTCCTCCAAGAATCTTCCTTCTCAACCTCCTCCTTCCCAGGCTTTGAAATCTGTTGTATACTTCTTCCACTATGAGCTGGGTGACTGGGGGTAACATAGTTGTCTTTAAATGTTTTCATCAGACACCACCTAGAAAACCTCACCAACCTAAGTTGGGTAAAACAAGGGTTGGCCCTAAACCAGTCCTCAGGGAGCCACCAGAGGTCAAAATGCACAGCCACAAGTTTTTGAGAACAAGGTCCATATTGCTCCCCCTGGCACCAGCAAGCCACACCAGGAAGGCAGGTCACCATTCCCACAGCATCTGTCCAGCTAGGGTAAGGGGTTTTGTAGGTAGCTAAGGAAAAATGCTTTCTTACTGAAATTTAGCAACCTCTTTATTCAGTAAGTGCTCCCCTGGTTGCTATAAGTTTTTTATTAGGTACTAGAGTTCTAAAAAGTTGATTCTGCTTTTGCCAGTTTAATGGTTTCTTCAGTGGAAGTACTGATTCTCAGAGCTCCCTACTCTGTCATTTTTGTGATGTTGCTCCCCTACCCTAATATTTTTTTGTTTGTTTATTTTAAGCAGCTTAAAACAACATTTATTAACCCACAGTCTGTCTCAGGATCAGGAATAGAGTTGTAGCTTTAACTGATTGGTTCTAATTCAAGGTCCCTCACAAGTTTTCAATCCAACTAATTGGCCAGGATGCTGTCATCTTAAGACTCAACTCCGGACTTCCAGACTTGGTCTCGTAGTTGCTGGCAGGCCTCCCTTCCTCACGGCTATTGAGCACCTGAGTGCTATTCACAACATGGCTATTGCCATCCTCCCAAATGAGAGACCCATGGGTGAAAGATACCCCCAATGTTTTGTTTGCTTCATCTTTGGGGTGCTTTCAGTATTCTTTATCTAACCCTGAGATTAGTGTGCTCTTGCCTGAGTGAGAAAATTTGAACTCTGGGTAATTCCATAGTGGAGAGAATTGTTTTGCTCTTCCCCAGAAACATTGCCACTCAGTGCTGTACTCAACCTTAGATAAGGACTGAGAGACTCCAAGGAACTTCACACAGCCTTGAAATGGAGCAGCAAACCATTAACAGTTGACCTTCACTTTTCTCTCCTCTCTCAGACTGGTGTACTCCCACATTCAGAGGGCTATGAAAATAAGCTGGGTACCCAGGACCTTACAAATGTCACTATGGAGTGCTTTCCTGTTGTCTCCCTTATAGGTGTTTTATGGAGGAGATAGGTCCTTCTAGGATAGAAGGAGGTGTGTGTGAGAGAGAGAGAGAAAAGGCAGATATAAGTGAGTGTTCATGTAGGTCATATTCCCCATTAAGAAGATAAGCAACTCTATTGCAAACCTCCTTTTCGTGAGGCACTGTTCTTGGCACAAAAGGTGCAAAGGTGTGTGAACAGTCCCTGTTTTCAAGTGGCTTAATATAAAGGGGGAAATATGACAGGGCACTGGTTAAAAAAATGCATGCCAACACTTGTACCCCAGAACAGTCACTGTCAGGGTACTGATGAGGGAGATGCTTGCACTTTCCTAAAGTAAAAATATAAAAAGTAGAAGGAAATGCGCAAGTGGTCAGGAGAGGAAACAAAATATCTTTGTTACTGCATTAGTTTTACAGATCTAGTAAAATATTATAAAACATAATGATTTTTGAAAATTTTTGGTGCCCTGCTGGTAGGACCAAAGTCTTTCATTTGACTCCTGCTCATCAATAATGAGGCATTTTCTCATTTATTCAATTACTTCTTGTTGCCATACAAAAAGACTATTAGCATCACATATTTCTTTAATTTTGAAAAAATAAATTAGGTTTGTGTTTACAGTTTTCTATCCACTGTTACAATATCACTTCAGTATTTACAGAGGGCTTCATAAAATGAATTAGCTCATTGGGTTGTGATAAGAATAGCAATGCAAGGCCAGTCTACCAATTTGCTAGCTGCCATTTGTGTTTGAAGATGGTATGCTACTGGTGTTTCTTTTGTTTGAAATGGATGCATCTGGAAGAGGAGGTTAGGGGTAATGAGGATGTCAGCTTCTTGCAAAATGACCTTTTCTTGGCACTTGCATCTCTAATGGGTGATACAGGCAGGTTTTAAATATCCCAAGTAAGGGCAGTTCTACAATCTCTCTTAGATTATGATTGGAATTATTTTGAAATAGAAGAGTAGGTGTGTAAGATTTTTTGGACACTACTTGGATCTTCAGCATGCTATGGACTGGAGCATGACCCAAGTGTGACAAGGGTGGGCTTGCTTCTAGAAACCTTCCCTATATCCTAACATTGAAATCAGAGCTTGAAGCTCTACTTTATTTTTATGCGTAGGGATTAAGCCATGAATTTTTTCTTTTGTGTAATTTAGACTTGTACTTATAGATTCATATCTATTCTAGCTACACAATTTAATCATTTCAACTGGGATTTTACATTTTACTTTTCCCTCTTCCAAAATGAAATCCATAATATTAAGTTATTTATTAATAATGTTTCCACTTTGAGTATATTATTTTTTTCCCTTCTTGGCTATAGTTAAACTACTGTTTGTTTTCATTCTTTCAATAAAAAATGAATTCTGAATTTTTATTTAATTTTCCTCTCCTAGACAATTAAATCCCATACAGAAGCAGATGAGAAACAAACGGAGAGTCGCACCATCACTCCACCTGCTGCACCAAAACCAAAACGGGAGGAAAACCCCCAGGTAGGCCTGCCCTCCAAAGGTGTGGCTCAGTCTGTGCCGTGTTACTTGTCCTCACCTACCAGAAGGAACACCTGCTCTCTGCTGAGTCTCTTGATTTTCCTTTTCATGCACTTTCTCAGTATTCAGTAATGTTATTCCTAGTCAGGTTGCAAGTGTGGCCTGGAGCGTCCATTAACTGACAAATAGGCATTTCATACACCTGTTACAAATTTGAAATGTAAGATTAATGGTTATTTTCCTTGCTATCCTGTTTCATTCCTGATGATCATTAATGTTTTCTTTGTCTCCGCCAACATTCATAAGGTGTGCAGTTCCCTCAGATAATGTCTTTAAGTTATCGATTACAGTTGTTACAGTGCATTTTTGTTATTACCATTGTATTGCATTAGATCCCCAATCCCAAATGAATCAGTAGCTCAAAAAGTATTTCATTAAAGCATAAAAGTAGGGATGAAAATAGTAACATCTGTACTACAACTTATGATCAAATTATAGACATAAATAGCAAGCAAGTCTGGTACAAATATAGAATGTAAATTTGTCCTTAGACAAGAGAAATTTTTAGTTTGATGTGTTTGCATAAGCGGCTGTAAAAGAAAAATGTGAACAGGTAATATGATGATGAATATCTGATAGCTGGATTTTATTAGACCAGAAATACATTTCCTTCTATTCTCAGTGCATTCTTTGTAATGAAACCATGTTAAATAGTGGCATGAGCCATTAAAGTTTCATGTCATTTTTTTTTTTAATGCGGTGGTTTAGTAAGCCAATTCAGGTTTTTCTAAACTAGTAAAAATTACAATTCTTACTGAAATGAAGTGGATTAATTTGTAATTTATCTTTAAAGAAGGGGGCCAAAATGTGAACCAAAAAGTAGTAGTAGTCCCGCAAATTGCTGGGAAACATATAAAATCATCTACAAAATTAATGACAAGTATTATTCTTGGAAGAGGAAAACTAGAGCAAGCCATTGGCAAAATTTTCTTACCAAGAGAGACTGAAGGATATTTTAGGTCAGTGGCACAGTGAGAGGCAAGCAAGTGCCTTCTTGTGTACCAACAGATGCCTCACTTTCTAGCTAGAATCACTTTAATCTGTAAAGAGAACACATTAGCTCTTGACATACATGTGGTTCATAAACTAGGCAAAAGTTCTTGACAATTTTTTGTTCTTTTTAATCAGAACATCTAGAGAGGGTTTTTTTCCCTTAATATAATTCTTTTGTGAACTTGACCTAGACTACAAAGGTAAATTAGATGTAAGTAGACAAGAAGGGTGCTGTTACTTGATTAAAAGAAGGCGCATTGTCAGCTTCCATACTGCTTTATTATCAGAGAAGAGTGGGCAGGCAGCCTTTTAATCTTGAGAAAGTGGTTTTTTAAAAAGATTTATTTATTTATTTATACAAGAACTGGGGTACAGGCCCGATGCACGGGAGGGTGAGAGGTTTCACCATAGACAGAGCGGGGAACAGAACAGGCAGACTGATGAAATACACTGCTGAGGGGAGCAGCGGGCGAGACAGGAGAGGTCTGCTTCGCCATGTGGGACCCTGGCTGGCCGGCCGGGATCAAACTGGCGCTGCAGAGGCTGCGGCAGCTTCACAGCACGGCACTCAACCACCTGTGTCACCAGGGAAGGCCCTAATCTTGAGAAAGTTTTAATAGTGAGCATTAGGAATGTAGTTAATTGGCAACTACAAAACTTATGCCATTTCAACATACAGTGTGGAAAATGGGTGAGACTGCTTTTCTATAGTGTTCTGGCTGTCAGGAAGTTAGGTGCCCACCTAAGTTTTGAAGTAAGAAATAAAATAAAAACATTTCTTCAGGACTGAGGACACCAGTAAAACTCATTTCTGTGTTCTCAAGTGGCTTGCTCGAGAACTGTATGTTCATAAAACACTCAGTCTCTTGACTAGCCTGAACTTACCACTTCAGGCCAAAATGTCTTGATATTTAATGTTGAGGAGAAAATGTCAGAATCTTTAAAGACCGAACTGTGATATAAATAATTCTACATGAATATGTCTCCTCTAACAATTGATGGTGTTCTTTACTCATTGGAAAAAGAAATTAATGATGTATTAAATGTGGGAGATTTAGTGACCACATGAAGTGATACAGCATACCACATGCAACCAAAGAGCAAAATAGGAATCAAACTGTTGTTATTTCCAGCTTGAAGCCTCTAATCCACCTTTGGGGTGCAGTATTCTATTCACTCTAGCTTTAGGACAGTGGTCTGAAGAGAGGCGTCTCTCCACGTTTTATTGCATGTTTGATTGTACCTAGTATTAAGCAAACCCACCAGCTGTTGCTTTTAAGGTTCATTTAGCTTTGGGTCAGCATTTTAGCATTGCCCAGTAGTGAAATGTAAGAAACTCTGACCTCTCCTGACAAAGGCACCTAGTCAGTGACAAGAGAAGTACCTAGAATATGAACTTTGTTGTATGGGAGGCCCTTTGTAATCCTCTGCATATTTTTTGAATGTGAAATTCTCTTCTCTCTAAGAGGATCCTGTAAAAAATTTAGGTCATTCAAGATGCTGACATGTGTCATTGAGAAAGTAGATGTAGGCCCCAGTCCTTCTCTCTTGGCCCCAGTAAGACTAGAAAGCCTCCAGAGTGACCTCATGGCTGCTAAGAGTAGCAGGTGCCCACTCTTTGTTCACCTGAACTCAGCCTCCTTCAAGTGATTGGCCTGCTAAGCCTGTTTCCCCTAGGTGTCTAACTAGGAACATTCAATTGGCTTTGTGAAAACCCAAACTGAATTGTATTCTTCTTTTGTTTCTCTGGCACAGAAACTTGCCTTCATGGTGTCTCTAGGGTTGGTAACACATGATCATCTAGAAGGTAAGAGAAGACATTCATGGCTCCGCCTTGCTTCTGGTCTAGAACTTTGTTCTTATGAGTGGTGTTTCATATATGGCTAGAACAGGAAATTCTAACATAAATGGAATCAGTGTGGACTTTAATTCCTTTAGAATATAAGTTGCCATCCCTCTAATGTTCCGCTCCTCCCCTACCTGTCTTTTTGTATCCACACTGTTGTCCTGGGGAAACTCCCCACTTGCCTAATTTAAAAGGTGACTTCAGGTGGGAGGGCAGTATCTTTTTTTCTCTCCTGAAGCACAAAACAGCAAATTCCCCTTTGTCAAGTCCTTATATTTTTCAATCATTCTAGGTTATCAAAATCTTAAGAACAGTTACAAAGCTGTACCTGTATTGATTACTTAATTCAAGAATGGTGAACTATGGTTATTCAACCAAGGTCTGGGCATAAAGTTCATCCACACCTATGTTACAGTCATCTAAAAATAAATCTGAACACCTTGTTTACAAGTGTCTGCTGTTAAGCTCTCCCTCACATTGTGGAACAGTGTGGTCTTGCTCTCTGAGAGGTCAGACTGCCTAGTCCCACCTATTTGCTCCCAGCAGTATGTTTTTCTCTGCAGAGGCTGCAGCGAAACCAGAAGTTTTGCCCCTGTTTCTAATTTATCATGGGAAGACCAGTAGATAAACAATGCAGTTAAGCATTTTAGGCTTCCTATATTTCTAATCCAAACCTTTTGCTTTCCCAAGAAATCCAAAGCAAGAGGCAAGAGCGAAAAAGAAGAACAACGGCAAATCCTGTCTACAGTGGAGCAGTCTTTGAGCCAGAGGTACTCCTGGCCAGCATGTGGCCTCCCCCTCTGTCTCCGTGTCCGTCTGTTCGGCACCTCCCATCTGAAAGCCTCCTTACAAGCAGCACCCTGATTATATTTGACCAGCTTGGGGAAATGATGGATTTTTCTCTGACCGCATTATTCCATTTTTATTCTTCGGTGCTTTCCCCTTAGTTTCTTGTTCTGTTTTGTTTTGCCCGGAGTCTAAGCAGATATATCCCTGACTTAAAAATTTAACTTATTGTGGCTTCAACACAACTGTCATCTGATGGGAAGGGAAACCTCCCTGGAATATTCTCTCAGAGCCTAGTACATGTAATAAAACCCTTTAATACCAAGACCTTGGGGTGACAAGCACAAACTAGTTGGCATCTTGACAGGCATGCTGGGTTTGGGTTTATCTTGTTCCATTATTAGTAGTAACATACTATACAACCAGTCACCTTTCCTTTTACAATCCTCAAAGCGTAAGAAGAGTGCAGTCACATACCTGAATAGTACAATGCATCCTGGGACCCGGAAGAGAGGTGAATATCTTTTTGTTTCTCTCCCTTGCTGTTGCTTTTGCTTTCTGTGTTGTGTTTCTCCCCCCCTCCCTTCTTCCATTGTCCTAGAGCCTGTCTAACTCCTAAATCCCCTGAAAATAGTTTTGTTGTTATTGTTCCCTGAGTATGGGGGAGAAAAAGGGTGAGATTTCTTACCACACTTCTGTATACTCAAAAGCTGCCTTTCCTGGGATTCTGGCAAAGCTGACTCAGGGGAATGACTTAAGGCAGCATTTCTGTCCGGGCCCAGCAGGGAGACCACCCACAAATAACAACATTGAGCAGAGACCATGTGAAAGGAAGCATTTTAGCATCAGTAAGCAGAACAGAGCACTGCTGTTGCCAAGGTGTTCTTGGTAGTGTCTGAGTCCTCAGGCTGCAAGCAAGACAAGAGCATGATTCTTTAAGTTCCTGCAGACTTTCAGGGAAAGAGAGAGGTACCCATACCTAGGACTTACAACCTGTGAAAAGAGGGCATCTCCATGTAAGAATAAAAAGGTCACTGTCAAAACAGACTCCCTGTAAGCAAAAATTCCTAAAGAGCTCCTTCCTCATATTTCGCACCTCTGGGGTTGGGGGGATCCACCTTACTCTTAGGCAGAGCAGAGGCTTAGGCAGCAGAGGCCTCAGCAGCAGCAGCAGCAGCAGCAGCAGCAGTAGCCGTAGCAGCAGCAGTAGCTCTCACCACGCAGGTCTAAATAGGTCTTAATAGCTCAGAGTTTGAGCTCATAAACAAGGTTCTGAAATTGTTCTTTGATGTCAGTAATACATCCCAAGGTCCCTTTCTCCACATGATAATGTGTCCCTGAATTATAGTTCCAGGCTAGAAAGGTTGCAGAGTGAGTGGAGTAGCATACTAATTTTTGCGTATGCACACACAATCTCAGCTTCGGAGGTCATCCTGACCTTACCTCTGCTTTAGGCTGGGCTTGGACTATACTGATAGCACCTCCTACCCACAAAAGGAGATCGTATACTCTCCCTCAGCGACCCAGCCAAATGTTTCATCAGCCCCATCCAAGTAGTCAAAAATATTTAGATGGGAATCCCTAAGTCTTTGCTCCATATGAATTCCTAGGTCACAATAACTAGTGTCATGGGTTATTTTGTCTTGTTTTTGTTTTTTGGCAATTTTTAGTGACCTCTGACAGACTTTTTAAAAAGGAGCCCCCAGACAGAAGTGGCAGTTAATTGGCCTGCTGGTGGCCAGTATCTGCTAAGAGAACAGGGGTTAAATGAGCCAGAAAGACCTTGCCATCTCTTGCCAAGGTCAGAGGATGAAAGCCTTGAATTCACAATGCTTAAGATGTGCCTTTTGTGAGTAAACAAAGAGCATTCATCTTCTACTTCCCCTTTTAGCAGCACTAAATTCCCTAGAAAAGGCAAACCAGTACATATGTCTTTGTGCTGCAGACATTGCCGGTTTAACACAGATAGGTAGCGTCTGACAGATTCGTGACTCTGTGCACGATTCTAATATAAACAACAACTGCTGGCAAAGTCATGATCCTGTGCACCGTCTACCAGGGCTTGCAGGCTGTTGTGTGTGTACCTCTCTGGCTCTCTCCTTTACCTTTGTATTCCACATACACTTTATCACTGACAGCTTGGAAGCTATGACCCTGGTCCTTAGGTGACATGGACCCTGAATTAGCTGTATGAAAGGCAAGAGCGGTTGACCTGGACTTCCCACACCCATTAGTGCTCATCGATAAGACCCACTATAGCCATGAGATGGGGTTCAAAATGCTCTCACGCAAATCAGATTTCTCAGTTAAGCAGTGTTGCAGACAACAGGGCCTGTCCTGAGACTTTAGAACAGCTCCAGTTCTTAGACATGTGGTTCACCAAGTGTTTGTGATGTGCAGTGGGGAGACAAGCACCTGGGAGGGTCATAACTCATTGTTAAGCCCACATCTTTTTAGCTCTCACAAGCTCTACCAGCAAAGAGTAAGAGTAATTAACATGAATTTTGCCTCCTCACTTTGCCTCTCTACCCTCACCAGCAGTGACACGACTAAAATGTAGATAGGAGAGAAATGAAAAGCAGAATCCTGAATAATAGGATTGGTGGAAACCGAGAATCATTAATATTATTGTCAGATTGATAGTTGCAGAGAAATCTTAGAGAACAATATGCAAAATACATGGAAAGTAAAATCTTCTTCCTGGCCTTGCTCCCTTTGAGCTTTGACATCTTGGTACTCACATTAGAAACCTCAAATTGTGACAGCCCACGCGTGTCACCGCAGTCTGTGCAGGGCCAGGCCCTTTAACACGACCCAGCACCTCCTGTCATTCTCCAAGGCTCTCTCACTCTCCCAACTTTTGAGACTCCTGCAGTTGTTTCTGATGACATTTAAATCTGTGCTTCTCTTCCTCTCTTTGGGACTGTGGTATTAACCTTCTGTCTGCTACCTCACTTCCTTTTCCATGCTAGCCAATGAGGAACACTGGCCAAAGGTATGTAAGATCATTTTTCCCCCTTTCTTTCCCTCCCCCTTTTTTCCCTTTTGTTCCCTTCTCTTGGTATATAGGTCGTCCTCCAAAATACAATGCAGTGCTGGGGTTTGGAGCCCTTACCCCAACATCCCCCCCATCCAGTCATCCTGACTCCCCTGAAAATGAAAAGACAGAGACCACATTCACTTTCCCTGCACCTGTTCAGCCTGTGTCCCTGCCCAGCCCCACCTCCACAGACGTAAGTAACGTGGGAAAAGCTCACTCTCTTTCTGAGAGCTCAGATGGGGAAGCCGTTATCATGTGTTGTCTCCTTACCAGCTGCATTTCCTTGACTAACCCTGGAACAGCGGTAATCCCTGCAGGACACTATATGCCATGTAAGGCAGCTTTCTGCTGGGGCCCCAGCTCCTGCCACGGCCTTGAGAATCTTGTTAAATTCATCAGGAGGCTCACACAGAGTTCTCAGAGCCTGGATTAATCGGCTGTCAATGAGTTCTCAGGAAAGGGCTGAGATAGGGACTTCAGCGCATATAATTGAGAGGTGTGCAGTGCTGTCATCCGTGTTGGGGGGTGGGGGAAATGAACAAGGTGTATCTTCCCCTAGCTGTCCTTGTTTCCTGATTCAGGTAGAATTCCAAAAGTAGAAAACTTTTCTTTAAAACACCTTTTCTCAGCAGAGTTAATCAAAAATAGGTTCCTGAAAAGAATGTTAGATACTTAGTAACCCTTCACCCAGAATTCAAGACTGTAAACAGTCCCTTGAGTTTTTAAAAGAGCATTTACAAAGTAGTGGATTCATTTAAGGAATATATACTGAGCCCTACTCTGCTGAGCATGCATTGTTCCTGAGGCTGGGCACACAGCTGGAAACAGAATAACTCCCTGCCCTGGAGGAGCTCATATTGTATGGCCAGAAGCAGGTGATACACAGATGAACATGTAATATGTCAGGTGGTAGTAAGTGCAGTGAAGAAAAGTGGGACAGAATCAGGGGCTTCAGGAGTCGTGGCAGGAAGGTTGCTCTTTCATGAGTAAGAGTAGAGAAAGAAAGTCCCTCTGATAGGGTGCAGAGTACTTGGTGGGAAAAACATTCCATGCAGAGGGGATGGTAATGCACAGGCCCTGATGTGGAAGTGTGCATGGCATGGAAGAAAAGCAAGAAGGCCAGGATGACTGGGGTGGAGTGAGCAGAGGTGAGACCCAGAGGTGGCAGGGCTGTGGCTCTTGAAATGGGAACCACTACAGGGTTTTGAGGAGTGACATAATTTCTCAACTTTTTAATTTGAAAAACTTCAAATCCACAGAAAAGTTGCAGAACTATACAAAGAACATACACAGACAGACACATACACATATGTATACACATCCTTCACCTAGACTCACCTCTTGTTACCACTGTGCCAAATATGCTTCTCCCCATCACACACACACATTTTCTGAACTAATTAAGAAGTTGCAGATGTCATGGATCTTCACCCCAAATACATCAGTGTATGTCTCCTAAGAACAGAGATGTTTTCTCATGTGTAGTTACAATGTAGTTATTGAATTGAAGAAATTTAATAGTGACAAAATATTACATAATATATTGTCCATATCTGATTTCTTCTGTTGTCCCAATAATTGGCTTTTCTATGCTCTAGGATCGAATTCAAGGTCATTGTGGACACTTACTGTCATGATGTTGTCTCTTCAGTCTCCTTACTCTGGAAGTTCCCCAACCTTTCTTTGTCTTTCATGACGTTGACACTTTAAAACAGCAATTGCTATATGTGCGTTGCCCCTCTGTTTGGGTGTGTTTTTCCTCACAAATAGACTCGGGGATGCATTCTCACAGGCCACAAAATAAGTGATGATGAGTCCTCAGCGCATCACAGCAGGAGGCACATGATGTCAGTCTGTCCCACTCGTGGGCGTGTTACCTTTCTTCTCTTATGATAGTTCCCATCAAATTTCTTCACTTGCAAAGTTGTCTGTTTCTTCTGATGGAGATAAGTTTGAGTCTGTATAAGTACCTAGTTCCCCAGAAAACTCTTACCCAGTGGTTTTTAACATCCTTTAATGGTTCTTGCCTGCATTTATTGTATTTATGGTGATTGTAAAATTGATTAGGATTTTAAAAGATCGCTGTGTCTGAAATAGAGAAGAGGCAGGGGAGGATAGATAGGATGGAAGCAGGAGACTAGGTAGAAGGCTATTGTCGTCCAGGCAAGAACCAGTGATGACTTGGCCTAATCAGACGGGAGAGTAGACATGGAGAAGAGTTACCAGAGCTGCGTGTTTTGATGAGCCAATGGGATTGGGTAATGGGGTATGAGAAAATGAGAATAGTCAAGGGTGAATCCCAGGTTGTGGCATAAACAGCTAGAAGAATGAAGCAAATGATGACAGGAAGATCAGGTTTGAGAAGGGAAACCTAGTTTCATTTTGTACATGTCCCACTTCTTGTCTGTAGGGTCATCTTCAGGTAAAATGTCCCCTGAACTTGAAGGTCCTCCGAACTTATTAATGGCCTACCCTCCCCAAAGAGCAGAAGGGTAGCATTTGCAAATCCTGAGTAAAAATTCCAGAAGCAACAAAGGGAGTGTCATCTTTGGAGAGGCAGGGTCATCCAAGATCACAGAAGAGTTATATTCTCCTGGCTAGGTTTCCTTCCTTGGCACAGCTGGTGGCTACCACCCAGTCTTGCCATGAAGATTCAGCATTTCATCTAGCTTTCCTGACTTTTGGCATGAGTAAATGATACAGGTTTTCTGCCTGTCCTGTTAATGGACACCAGGAGTCCCTGTCAGAAACCTTGTTTGCTAGCAACAAAGATCGTTCAGTTGAAGCCGTCCCAAAGGAGTTGCCAGCTCATGGCTTCTTGGTAAGGATCTCCATCTAGGGTGGCGCATAAATGCTGGGGAACATATGCTTCTGTGGCTCTGCGTGTGTGTCTCTTTCCTCAACAATGCTGTTTTGTTTTTTGTGATTTTTGACTGAGGGGGCTTAGGGACTTCTTGGAAGACTGAACCAAAGGGTCCACTCAGATCAAATCACAAGCTAAAAGCTTCTGCCAGGTTTCATCTTAAAATGCAAGCATTGTTCTTTTCAGAAATCTAAAGATAAAAGAAAGCTTTACTAAACCACTAAAATACGTTGAGAACTTCCTAAGTTAAACCCAGTGGAATGAAATTTTTAAAAAGATAATTGACTTCTACTTTCGCAGTATCCCAGCAGTGGCAGTGATTAAAATCAACACCCAGGGCTCTGCATGTTTGCTGCTGGGTGGCATAAGCCCTGACAACATTAATTAAACAATCACAGTTGAGAGGCAGGCATTTCCTTGGAATCAATAGCCATCAAGAAGGGGTTGCTGATACAAGCCCCAGCCGGACACTAATCCTCAGGATGTACCTTGTTGCCACTATCATCACTTTTATGAGAAGAGAAGATAGCTTGGCATAGTTATAAAACAAGTTTTTAGCAAATGATGAAGTCGTAATTCATATAGCTAGGGTGCTTTCAAAAGAAGTGCATGTCTTTATCTTCTACAAAGAACCATCTTCCACTTTATCATTTGGTTCATGGTGATAATTTGATCAGTCACCAAAGTCTCAACCTTTTGACCTGAGGCTGCACTTCCATGGTGCAGCATTTCCCCTGCGCTCTTTAAGCAAAGAACCAATTCTGTACGGATGGGTGATGTATCTTGGAATTTTATATTCATTTCTATAGGCAGTACTCATAGTGTGATTCCTGAGACTCTTTCTGGGCACCATTATGTCCGAACTATTTTTGTAATAATACTAAAATACTCTTTGCTATTTTCATTCTCATTCTCTCAAGAGTGAACACTGGAGTTTTCCAGATACTGCATGGTGTGCGATAATGTCAACACTCTGATGACTAATAAAATGTGTAACTTGTATATTTTGGGGTTTGTTATTTTTTAATACACCATATTTGTAATTTCTATGATTCTGTAATTATTTCAAAATAAAAAGTTGTAGAACTTAGAATATAATAAATCTCAGTAGATAAAACTCACATAAGCAGTAGCTCCTGAGGTGCTTAGTAATTTGAGGAGTTTAAAGGGGACTTTAAACACCAAAAAAGATGAAGAACTGCTGCTATGGGATTGGTAAACAGGCTAGGAAGATTGCTTTCCTTCAGAAACTTGAAATAATTTAACCTTGATTTTATGTGTGCTCTACCTTCTGCTTCCTGATCAGAAGTAAAAGAAAGTGAGCAGTCTCTGAAGCCATAATATTTGTGTGAACTTCATAAAGATGCAGACCCCAACATGGGGCTACCGTTTTAGGGAAACTAGCTCTCTCAGCTTGATTTTAAAGATGAAAGAAGAAAGTCACAGTTTTTCGGGGGAGTCATACCTTATTTCTTTCAGGGCCTGGAAGTTAAACTGTTAGACTGAATGCTCATGCACTGGTTTGTGCATGTACTGACTACCTTTTTCTACTGGCCAGAGACTAAAATCCATCCACACACTGATGTATCTTAGAACTTTTTGCAGCTGGTTTTCAAGGCTGCCATATACCCTAGTGAATCTAATTCTGTAAAGAACATTTTCTTTCCTTTAGAGCGTAATTGTTAAGTCTGTGTAGATATATTCCTTCAGTGGTGGTGGTTGAGGGGGTATAAAAAGGAAGAACAGGGCGTTGCTCTATGTTTCGTTGCTTCTTCTGAAAAGTTTTTGTTAGACCTTCTGGCAGAATAGCCTAGAAATCTAAAACAACACATTGGAAGTGAAACAGGGGTCTGCTCCAAACTGTGGGTGCTGCCCTGCTACTAACTTCTGACACTTCCCTTCCGTCTTCACTTCCCTGGTGTCCTTGGTCAGCGGCATTAATCCTGTTCGGAGAACATGCCAGGCATTGACTTGCTGAAAAATCCTTCTTTAATACCTCACTTTATTCCCCTGTGTTCTTTCCAAATTTCAGATCTGCTTTTTTCTGACGGTGCCTTCTGCTCAGAGGGCCCGTGCATGCTTACCCAAGTGCCAGGACTTATCCCTGGTGGGGTTGGGGGAGACAGGCAGAGTGCCCTGGGGCTGCTCTTTTTTCCATCTAGCAAAGTATTTCATAGGGAGGAAAGAGGCCTTCCAGAATAAAATGGCCCATTGAACAATAAATGCCAAATACTGATTTTAAGATAACATTGTCAGCTGCTGCTTTGGCTTTTTAAAATCTTCTTGGTAGAAAGCTCATAGGGGTTAATTTGTTCCTGACTTAATCTTTTCCTGGTTGAACTTCCACTATATATTTTTTTCTCCCTGAACAGTTCTTCTAAACTTCCCCCCAAAATGATAATGAGAATTGTTTGTATCCTAACGTGGAAGCAGGTTGATAAAGGATTTCACTATTTTCAAGCTATCTGAATGTGGGTTGTACTCTACCAATACATAAAATTGCTGTGCTATCACCTGTAACATTAATTTTGGCCGAGGTGACTACAGGGATTTCCAGTAAACTCTGCTTTAAATTCAGAATACTGTCCCTACCTGAGAAACTTAAGTCATGTGGAGCAGGTGGACACTTGTTCCATTGATGATACCCCAGTTTTCTTCATCACTCATAGCATGTCGGAAGATTATCCTAAAGCATTTATATGTATCCAGAATGTACATGTTAATATTCAAAGTTTACCTTTTCTGTCCTTTCTCTTACCTTTCCTCTTGATTTCATAGGGTGATATCCATGAGGATTTTTGCAGTGTATGCAGAAAAAGCGGCCAGTTGCTGATGTGTGACACATGTTCCCGTGTGTATCATCTGGACTGCTTAGACCCTCCTCTGAAAACAATTCCTAAGGGCATGTGGATCTGTCCCAGATGTCAGGACCAGGTACTGTGGGTGGGTCAGTCGGGTAAGGGGCAAAGGAGAAAGACAGTGTGGTCAGGAGGACCTGTGCCCTCTAATCTGCAGTAATGGCAGAATCTCTTTCCTCCCCTGTAGTTCTTACGAGACCACATCTGCCCTATTCAGAGCTCAGCACTCTCCCATGCAGTGTCCATTCTCGGAGGGTCTCTGGTGTATTCATGAGGCAGTGACTTCACGTACCAGTGAAGAGACCCTAACTGCTTCTCTTTATTTGAAATGACTTAGTCTCATTACCTGACCCCTTGAAAGTCTGTAAGACTTTGCCTCATTCTCTAAGAATGGTCCAGACCCAATAAAATCCTTTTTCTCAGCTATCCATTTATCTTTATGTCTTTGTTTTCACTACAAGCTGTCTCACATCTTTTTTAGAAGTAGGCAAAATATAAATAATAAATGTCCAGTAGCTCAGCAAGCTTTGGGATCCTGCTCAGTTCTTTGGAATCATGATTTGAGAGAATCACGGTTTCCCCTTTTAACTTGGGTCCTCACTCATGATGTTGTAGAGACAACTCTGAGTGTTCTCTTCCTGGATGCTGCTCTGTGACCCGCTGGTGATTTTCTACACAGGGTCTATTTATGTTTTCTGTCCTTGATCAGGCTGTTTTTGAGGACTTAGAAAGCTCAAATTGCACAGGCAGCCATGTCAGGTAAGGATGTACCAGCCCGTGGCTATTGCACTGTGTAGACTGTCAGCTGCGTGCTGGGGAGTCTGGCTGCCAGAGTATCTGGGGTCACGCTGCACGTAGGTGCCCAGCATGAGCCAGCCTGTTTCTAAGCCGGGCTGAGGAGTGTAGCTCCTCCAGTGAACCTCATTCTCTCAGCTTGGTAGAGTCCAGCAGCTGTAAACCAAGTTTTTACAGCACTGCCACCATATATTCTTCCTAAATTGACTGCCAGCAGCTGTAGACACACGGCTTGTTGTTACACAGGGGCTGCGTGTGTGTACACCTGCTTCTTAAAGTAAAATTCTAAAAATCTTTTCAGATGCTCAAGAAAGAAGAAGCAATTCCCTGGCCTGGAACTTTAGCAATTGTTCATTCCTATATTGCCTACAAAGCAGGTAAAGAATCATCCATACTATTTTATTATTTAGTAAGCCTTATTTAGTTGTCTCCCCGATGTGAAAAATAAAAAAGTGCTAGAGCATTTTTTTTTGTTTGTTTCTAAAAGGAAATTTACAGTTAAAAATGAAAATGTTTGATTCAATGAAGTAGGAAGTTCATGTAACACTTTCTTGGAGAGAAAAAAACCAGAAATGTTATCTTATTTATGCAAAGCCAGGTGCAGGATACTGACAGTCGCCTTAATCCACATGTGCAGGTTCTGCACGGTGGTGGGACTCCGGGCACATTAGAGAAAATGCCTTTTTTTGGCAAGTATCCCTAACATAGTGACCTCTTTGAAGAATTCCTTGTGAAAAACAGGTTCTTTTTTTTCTTTTTAGCAAAAGAAGAAGAGAAACAGAAGTTACTTAAATGGAGTTCAGATTTAAAACAAGAACGAGAACAACTAGAGCAGAAGGTGAAACAGCTCAGCAATTCTATAAGTGTAAGTCACCCTCCTGCCTTCGGTGATAGACACGGGGCAGCAGCTCCCCAGGGCCAAGTCAGGTCCTTCAGCTTATTTATAGCTACAAACTTTGCCTCCAGTTAGGGTTTGGAGCAAATGTCTATATAGCGATATACTATGTATATATTTACCAATATATAGAGTAACAGTTGGTATATAGCACCTTAGCCAAGCTCCAGAATGTCCTCTTGGCTTTGATTTGAGAGCGGATTTTCCATCTCTGGGCTAGAGAAGTATCGGTGGTCGCAGCTACGATGCAGCAGTATTGCCACCAGCTCAGTGTCATCCTGAGGGTGTTTGGGAGGAGTGTGTGGCCTCTTCTGAGGCCTGGCAGATGCAGACCAGATGCCCTATGTGATTCCTTCTAGTCTCCTGAGCTCTCTTCCACATTGTGCTAATTGTATTTTGAAGATTTTCTGACCAGCCTAAGGAAGAGGGCTTTCTAGAGACAAGTATTGGACGTGAATACTGCTCAGCCTGGCCTGTCCGGTTGGAAGGAGGGTTGTATTTGCAGCAGGGATTCAGGGGCTTCTCTCTTCCTTTGAGTAGTCCCCCCATTGGTGTGAGGTGCCCTCACAGATACCAGGTGGTGCCTTGGACACGGTGGCAGTTGAGCTACCCACTGGCTTGCTTTCTCCTATGCACCATATTCCCCATGCCATACACAGCTCTCATCTAGGACCCTAGAACAGAAGTCAGCAAGTGTGGGAGGCTGAGGACAGAGATTCTGACTGTTAGCTGCAGTCTGAGTCTCCTAAATCCCCTGTATGTCCCACCCAAGCCCTACCTCTAAATGCTGGCTGCCTAATGATCCTCCGTAGGCTCTCAGATGGAGTCCAGATGCCACTGGCTCATTTTCTAGCCCAGGAAGCTCAGTGCAGTCCTGAGCACATTAGCACCCATTTAGCCTAGCCCACGCATACCTGCCCAGCCAGCTTCAGCAGGGCTTTTATTTCATGGTAGTAGCCTGGTAATTCACATATGGTTTGAAGTCCTAGTGTCAGGTAGGGTTAGCTTTGAAACCACTCACTTCCCCTCTCTCTTAGCTCTCTGGCCGCCTCCTTCCCTTGCATAGCAGCACCCACTCCAGGGTGAAGCAGAACAAGGGCCAGGGGCTGCACACGAGCCCTGCAGGCTCCTTTTACCTGGAGAGGACTGCCAGGCTGGTTAGAAAAGCAGGAGGCTCAGTGTTGCTTCCCTTCTCGTTTGCTGCAGAAATGCATGGAAATGAAGAACACCATCCTGGCCCGGCAGAAGGAGATGCACAGCTCCCTGGAGAAGGTAAAACAGCTGATCCGCCTCATCCACGGCATCGACCTCTCCAAACCTGTAGACTCTGAGGCCACTGTGGGGGCCATCTCCAATGGCCCGGACTGTACGCCCCCTGCCAATGCCACCACCTCCACGCCGGCCCCCTCCCCCTCCTCCCAGAGCTGCACAGCGAACTGTAACCAGGGGGAAGAGACTAAATAACAGAGCCCCGCTAGGAGAAGCCACGGGATCCCGGCGGCAAAGAGAGCAAAACACTGAAGACTCTAGAAAAGCAAAGCCGGATTTCTTCTGGAAAGTACAGAATTCTTTTGGTTCTTTGGTTCCAGAGAGAGAGAAGATGCTTGTGCCAGGTGGCACCAGAGCTTGCCAATTGATCCTTCTTATTCTGTGTGTACATGCAAAGATTGGACCATGTTACATGAAATAGTGCCAGCTGGAGGTTCTTTGCCAGCACCATGCCAAGTGAAATAATATATTTACTCTCTCTATTATACACCAGTGTGTGCCTGCAGCAGCCTCCACAGCCACGATGGGTTTGTTTTTGTTTTGTTGGGTGGGGAGCAGGGACGGGCGGAGGGAGGAGAGCAGGTTTCAGATCCTTATTTGCCGAGCAGTTTGTTTAGGTAGAGAAGACAAGTCCAAAGAGTATGTGGGCTTTCCTGTTTCTAAACTTTCACTACTATAAAACCAAAAAAAAAGGAAATTGAGATTTAAGCAACCCCAGTGCCCAGAGGCGGGATGGGGAGGGGATGGGAGGGGGCCGGGGTGGGAGAAGTATATCACATAGCAGTATTTCCTGTCGTCTGTCTGCGGCGGGGGCCGGTGCTGGGGAGCCGGAGACGACAGCGGGAACGGGAACGGCCTCCGGGTTCCTCTCCCGAGCACGGGACTCCCGCCGTGGGCGCCCCGCCACCTCCCAGATTCCTTCCCTGCTTTGGCAAATTGGCGAGCACCCCGCGGAAGGTCAGGTTCTCTTCCCTCTCCTGGAGCGGCAGGGCCGGGCCCCAGCCCAGGCCCCGGGGCAGGGAAGGGTGTGTGTGTTGAGGAAGGGAAAAAGGTGGATCAGTGATTTTACTTGAAAACAAGCTCCATCCCTTTTCTATATTTATAAGAAGAGAAGGTCCTGAGCGAAGCGGCACGCGGCCCAGGTGTGTGTGAACCGAATGGAGACATTTCTTTCCTCTCTTTTTTTTTTTTTAGTTTCTGTTTTTGTTTTTGTTCTTTTTTTCTTTTTTTTAAAAAAGTTTTTATTTTGTCATTTATTTTACTTTTTTGGTAACAAAAACTAAAATAAGGAATAGAAAAGCTGTTTTTCAGGCTGACAGTCCACTTAAGGGTAGTCGAGACCTTGCATGGTAGAGTAGGAATCCTAGTGTCAGTGAGGTCAGTGAGTCCGTGTGCGTCCTTGTGTCATCGTTCGGGGCACTGTTTTTTTATGCAAGGGCAAAAATCTTTGTATCTGGGGAAAACAACAACAACAACTTTTTTTTAAATTAAAAAGGAAAATAAAAGATATTGAGGTCTTCCTAGTGTTACTTAAATTAAGATCAAGGTAAGAAACATTGTAAAAAAAATTACAAAGTGCTATTTGTTTCCTAAAAACAGTGATTTCTATTAAAAAAGGTGTCAGAACTGGAGAAAATGCTGTGTAGTTATAATTTTTTAGCACAGAACCTGCTGATCATGATGCCATTTTGCTGTGTCTGTGTCTCAAGACTGGTGGGCCAGTCTCCATGGTTTCTGTCCTCCAGAGGGACGGCCGCAGCCCTGAAGGGCCCGGCCGACCTCTACCCCCTTTCTCCCTCCTCAGAAAAGATTGTCCTCTTTTCTCAGTTGCAGGGATCTTGGCTCCTGTTTTTGAAGCCCAAGCGGAGTGTGGCTGGTTTCAGGGCCCTCCCTGTTGTCTCCTCGGATTTTGCTAGAACAAAAAAGGCTGGTGCCTCAGTAAGACCCTTCCATTGGTGCTGCTCTCGGTCTTTCCGCCACCAGCATTATGAGTGCCTGGGGGACGACTCTGAAGGAGACAGTGAAGCTCGAGGTACCCGCATGCCCTGTCCTTGTGGGAGGGTGCGGGGGACAGGCTGGCCGCATCAGCTCTTGGTGCTTAGAGAGAACAAAGGAGCGCGAGGTCTTGAGGGTGCAGGTGTCTCCCAGACAGACAGCTCAGGCGTGGCCTTTGTGTCTTCTTGCCTTGGGGGAGAGGTCTGAATCTCCAGCCTCTCTCTCTGCCTGCTGGCTCCAGGCACCAGAGATGGAATTTAGTCTACCTTGTTCACCCACAAGCTTCCTGGGTGGCCTTTGGCCAGAAGCGCTGTGCTTGCCTCTGCTTAGCCTTTCTCGTTCTTGAGAAAACCACAAGGTCCTGAAGGACTCGGACCATCTTGTCATCTTGCCTTCTGGGAAATACACCTTGTCAGGTGTGTGCTCTCCATAGAGACCTTCGCCCATTGCGTGCATCTGACTGACAGAAGGGAGGCAGAGCTCTCTGCACCTCTGCCCCCCACCCTGCCCCATAATGACCAGAGCCTAGGAGGGGCAGAGAGGTCCTACTGGTTTCTCCCTCACCCCGTTAGGCTCAGAGAGACCGAGAGGATCCTGAAGTCAATATAACATACAGAGATACCCCTTAGGTGAAAGGTGCCCCACTTCTACCAGCCCCGTCCGTTCATCTTACCAGAGCTGCTGGAAGAGTTAAGAGTGGCCGCACAGGGCACAGGCAGGCCCTGGCTGTGAAGGCCCCTGGAGGAGAGGAGCTCCCTTTTCTCATGCAGAAACCAAGGTGCTAAGTGTAGTCTGGGAGCTTTGGAGATGCCTGGGCTAGTCAGGCGGTTGGCAGGGGTTCAGAGCCCAGCCTGGCTGTGCACCCTGGCTTAGAGCTCTGCCTTCTGACTTGTCTGGGCCGCGCAGGGGTGGGGGCGGAGTGCCATACGCCGCCCTGTGTCTTTTCTTGAAGTTGGAAAGTTACCTGAGGCCTTTACTCAGAAAGGCGCTGCCTGAGGATTCTCCAGGGGGCCGGGGACAGGGTTAGGAATTGGCCCGAGTTCTACCTGCTGCCGTGAGCAAGTTATCGTCTGACCTTGCCTAGGGTGAGGATGTGGATGCTTGCTGTAGTTCAAGTGTGAGCTGCCTGGGGGCGCGGCTAGTATGGAGTACATGATGCAACCCTACCCCCTTCCCACATGCTGGACTCAAGTTCCAGAACATTCCTTACTACAAAGACCTTAGTCTTTTTCCTTCACTGTTCTGGCAAGAGAAAACCTCTGTGTCCCCCCGGACCTGTGGGGTCCAGTGACCACCTGAAGCACACGCCCGGCCCCGCTGAGCTCCTCCACCTCCCTCTTCCTGCTTCCTTTCTGCTGCCTGATTTAGCCACTGATAGACACGTCTGGGGCCAGCTGGCTTTGCAGTTGCTTCAGAGGCCTCGTTGCTGGTCTGGGATTAGGACGGGCTGCCCACCTGGCCCTTGATCAGGAGACGTTTTCTTGTCAATCCCTTGGCTTCGGCGGCGCGCCTGGGGGCAGTGAGATCATGCTGCTGTCCTCGTCCCTCACATTCTTGCCAGTGCCGCCTGCAGGTCCTTTTTCTTTCAAGCCTGCCGGGTCTTGCCTCACCTCTGCTGAGCTCATTCAGAGTTCTGCTCCTTCCTTCCTTATCAGGCCTTTTGGAGCAAGCCTGCCTGTAGTGCCTGGCACAGCGACCCGTTGCGGGGCGGCCTCCTGAGCAGGGGCTCGGAAGGCCTCCCCTGCGTGAGCCCAGCAACACGGCCTCTGCAGCCCCCAGCTGGCACCGCCCGAGTGCAGGGTTCTGTGCGGGGCCCGCCTCTGTCACTGCTGCTTCACGGCTCGGGCTTGGCAGGGTGGTGTGAGTGGGCGCAGTTGCTCACCACGCAAAGTGGCGGTGGGCCCAGCTCTCCTCAGTCTCTGCGCAGACAGTCCTGCCTCTTCAGCCATCTCTGATGCTCCCTCTTTTGGGGCCTTCGGGCCTCCTTGGGCCTTCATTCCCAGCTCAGACAATATGCTCTTAAGTGGGTTCTCCCCCTGACTACCTTTTAGTCTGTGGTCTTTCCTAGGTCTCCAAAGGGCTTCACTTAGGAACAAAAGCTCTTCAGGTAATAGGATGGACGGTAGCCCAAGGACACTTTCTAGGCCCTGGTTCTCCAGACTCCGCAGCTTCAGCTGATCGAGGCGTCTTTGCTCTGTGTGATGACTGGGCCTCACCTCTACCCCTCAGCTGGGCGCCCTTGGCAGGAAACAAGAAACCCCCTCCCACCCTGACGTACAGCCTGCCCTCAGTGTTAGCTCCTTTCCAAGAAAGGAGGGGATAGCCCCCGAGATTCCCCTGGCCCTCCGGCAGGAGTGAAGGGGGGTAGCTGGTGGTTACCCCCTCCGCAGAGCCAGGGCTGGAACTCTGAAAAACAGCCCTTGGAAGAAGAGGGCAGGACTCGCCAACTCCACTTCGCACCCCTCCCACGAGGCCCTTCCTCCCTGAGGACTCCAGTGTCCCCCATCGCAGCCTCTGGCCCCTGCACCTCTCCAGTGTCCCTGGGTGCTGAGGCCAGGGTAAGCTGCAGTCAGGCAGGACAGGACAGGCAGGCCAGAGGTCGGCGAGCTCCGAGCAGGAAAGAGCCAGCCAGCCCCCAGTCCTGTCTCTTGTCCACACCCTTTGTGATTTCAGTCTTGGTAGAACTTGTATTTGGAGTTTTGTGCTTCAAAAGTTTTGTTTTTGTTTGTTTGGTTTTTGTTTTAAGGGGGTGGGGGGGATACAGAGCAGCTGATCAATTTGTATTTATTTATTTTAACATTTTACTAAATAAAGCCAAATAAAGTCTCTCAGCCTCATGGTGTTGGGTTTGAGGCACGGGAGGGTGGGTGAGACACCCCAGTCCCACCTCCAGACGGACCTGCCTTCTTGCGACCCACCCCTGCCCCTGGGCTCACGGACACCCTCACACCCCAAGCCAGGAGGAACAGGAAAAGGAGTTTTTCAACCTTTAATTACGAAAAAGAGACACACAGTTGAGGATGGGTGAACCCGCCCCAACTCAGCTGTGGCAGAGGGAGGCTGAGCCCTAGCTACAGAAGAGCAGCCATGGGAGGTCCCCAGGTCCTCCCCAACCCCCCAGGATCCCCAGCGCAGCCCTTCCCACAGAAATCTTAAATAACTTAAATAGCTGGGTGAGGCTTGGTGGAGGCAGCAAAATTGCTCCAGTGTCTGCAAGGAGTGTGCAAGCCCAAGGTGCAGGCAGGGGAGAGCTGCCTGTGAGGTCAGGCGGGCCCTCGGGGCTGCTGCAGGGCAGTGAGGTATTTGAGGGCAGCAGCCCCATAGTGGCGGGACAAGTCCTGGTGGAATTCGTCCTTGAGGGCCTGGAGGCAGTCCCGATAGGTGGGGCTGGAGCGGAAGCGGGAGATGTCCAGGCTTGGGGTGTGCGGCAGGTGGATGGTGAAGGCCTCGGGCAGCACCAGGAGCTCGTATTCCTGCAGGCGCAGAGACGGAGGAATAGTCAGGCCAGGGAAGATGGAAGCTGGAGGCTGGTGGGAACAGGCAGGCTCGTTCGGCAGCCTCTAAGAGTCCAAGGGTGCATGCTTTCAGCTCCACCGAAGGGCAGAATTTCTAGTGGTGCCACCCAGGGTGCAGGGCCCGCCGGAGGCCTCCCGGGCTCCCTGGGCCTGGAGGTGTTTGAATCAAAGCTGAGGCAGCCAGGCACCCCTCACCTGTGCATCCAGCTCCACGATGTGGGCCACCTTGTTCCAGCCAAAGCCCACAAAACGGGGGTCATAGCGGGGACAGTCCCGTGGCACCACCACGTAGGGCTCGTAGTCGGCTGCCCACTGCACACGGTAGGGGGCCTGCGCCTCCCGCCAGCGGGCATAGTCGGTGGGTGCGTGGCCCCGGGGCCACTCGTGGTACCTGTGGAGCAGGACAAGCCGGGCAGTCAGTCTGCGTGTCGGCGCTGAGGTGGTGGGGGCTGGCGGAGAGATCAGAATGGGGTGGCGCAGTGGCCTCCCCTACCTGAAGGTGCAGAGCGCGCCAGCGTCCAGCAAGGCCAGCAGTTCAGCCTTGGAACTGGGGAAGCTGAAGCGGTAGTGCAAGGTCTCAAAGGCAGGCACCACCAGAGCGGCCTTCCGCCTGCTGCCCAACTCCAGCTGCTCAATGGAGGCCCTGCGGAGGGAGCACCCAGAGAAGGGAAGAGGGCAGGCTCCACCTGCAGCTCTGGAGGCCAGGATCCTCTTGTATTTACTGGTCATGGGGCCCGGCTCCCAAAGGCTAGCTCCCCCTGCCACCCCCCGGGAAGCAGGCCCAGTCTCCCTGATAGCCTAGAGCTGCCGGAAAAATGAAGCGCCCCTGCCCTAATACAATCCCATTTCACAGAGGATTCTGAGGCCCAGAAGGAAGCAGGGACACACCGGCTAAGAGCCCACAGGTGCCCCCCATCCTGTCCACATGCGCCAGCACACATTCCTCTCACGGCCCCACAGCCCCACCTGAGGTAGTCGTAGAGGGAGTAGGCGGGCAGGAAGTCGATGTCGCTGAGAAATACGTAAGGCGTGAGGGCCTGGGCCAAGGCCACGTTGCGAAGCTGGTTGACGGGGTACAGGGGACCCTCACGGTACACCACGTGGTAGGCCACATCCTTCCGGGCAGAGAGCACTGCCGAGGCTTCGACGAAACGCAGGAACTGCTGGGCCTCTGCGTCTGTCAGGTACAAGGCCAGGCTCATGGGGCCCGGCCAGTGCCTGCACAGAGCTTCCAGCATCTGCAGCCTGGGGTGAGGGGGGCGGTCAGCCAGCGGGGGGTGGGGAGGGCTGCAAAACCTCCCCAGCGGAGCTGCTGCAGACACCCCCTCAAGGGGCATTTTGAGCTGGCCTTATTTCCTCTTCACAGCTACCCCCCCAGTGGGCACGTTCTCATTTGCCAGAAGAGAATACGGGGATTAAGACGTGCCCGTGACCCCACACTATGGAGGGTCAGTGCCAGGCATCTCAGTCTCCAGCTTCTGGACTCGTCGGGGGAGGAGCATCAGGCAGCGAGCGCTCGTCTTTGCAGCCAATGAAACCCTCCTCTCGGAAGGTCCTAGTCCCAGCCCGTGCCCTGCTGGGGGTGGGGAGGGGTCCCCTTAGCACCCTCACCGGTCCATGGAGAGCTGGGCCACCAGCGTGACGTCGTGGGGCCCGGGGGGCGGGGGCGCGTGGGGCAGGAAGGTGACGTGCACGCGGTGCACGGTGAGCTGCTGCTGCCGGAACTCAGAGCAGGGGTCCTCCTCGGGGAGCTGCGCCAGGGCCCGCTGCAGCTGCGGGGCGGGAGGGAAGCAGGCGCTGGGGCCGGGGGACGTGTCCTGTCCCCTGGGGCCCCGCCAGAGCAGAGCCGGCGCGGAGCTGCCGTGGCAAGGGAGAGCGGCTCCCTCTCACCTGCTCGGCCCCGGGCGGGGGCGCGCTGGGGCACCCGAAGAGCTCCCTCCGCAGCAGGTTCCCATCATACTCCAGGAAGGTGAGGTGGAGGGTGCGGAAGAATTCCACGTGCTTGTTCTTCACGCGCAGCTTCTTCGGTGAGTTCCAGTGGATCACCTGGGCCCGCGAGGGTGTTGGCCGGGAGCAGGGGTGGGGGCCGGGAGCAGGAGACCCCCTCCTCGCCCCCTCCTCGCCCCCAACCCCTCGCTCACCTTGAGGTCCGAGGCCTCGGAGTAGCAGCGCTCAGCCAGCGTGTGGTCCGACAGCTGCACGTTCCAGACGCAGGGCAGGGGCCGCACCAGCCCCGGGTGCCCCTTGATGACAGCATTGAAGATGTCCTGGGCAGAGACAGCCGTCACCCCTCAGCCCGGGCCTGCGGCTCCCGCTCTCCGCAGGGCTCCCCCAGACCTGGTCGGCCAGCGAGGTGGCAGGCAGGGTGAGCAGCTCCCGGGCAGCCGTCCGCTTCCACATCTGCTCCCAGCCGGCCTGCCGGAGCCGCTCCAGCCACAGGAGGATCACACCTGTGGACGGGGAGCTGCTGCCACGCCCGCCTGGATGCCCAGCTCCCGGGCCCGGGGGTCACAAAGTGTCTTTTGAATGTCTGGGTGTTTCGGGATGTTCCTGACCAGAGCAGGGACTGCCCTTGTCAACAATCCATCCTCCCCGGGGGGCGGTGCCCCCCAGCCCCCCCAGAGTGCCTTCGCTGCTCTCTGCTGGCACTTCGAAGCCCCGGGGCAGGTAAAATCATCCCCATTTGATGGGTGAGGTTCAGTGAGACCCAGTGGTTACACAGCCGAAGCACAGCTGTTTTCTGGTTCTTCTCCCGGTGCTCCTTCCAGAGCCCTATTCTTCCTGGGGCGGGGTGGGGGTGCTGTCTAGTGTCTGTGCCCTGTCCACTCCCTGGGGCCCGAGGACCCGTGGCCACCCCTCCGCCTTCCCCACCCCTCTCCCCACCTGTGTTAAATCCTCGGCCTAGGGCAGGCCAGGGCCTGTGGTTCCTCCAGAGGTTGCCCAGGTACCAGTTGCTCTGATTCTCCACGAGACCGATCACCTGCTTGTCTGGGAGGGGAGGCCACGAGGGAGCTGCCTGAGGCTGCCCCGAACCTTGACTCAGGGCTAGCCCACAGGGGGCGTGGACGGGCCAGGGAGGGGAGCTGGCCGGGGTGGGGCCCCGGGCCTCTCACCAGAAAAGTGGGCAAAGAGCGCCCAGAGCTCTGCGATGTCGGAGGCGAAGGTGACATCTGTGTCCAGGACAATGACACGGGCCAGGTCAGCGGGCAGGACCCGGGGCAACACCAGCTTCATTAACCCGTAGAGGCCAGAGTAGTGCTTGTTGGGAATCCAGGAGACCTGGGGCTGTGGGTGGGAGGGACAGGGCATGAGGCTGGCAGAGAAGGCCCTGTGAGTGCCAGAACATACTCGGGGGGACCCAGGGAAGTAGAGGGGAGGGGTGTCGAGGGGGTTGAGGGATTTGAACTTGAGCAGGCGCGGTGGGACTCTAGGGTCCGGGAGGAAGGAGCGGGCTGGGCGCGGCCGGGGAGAGGCCCAGAGCTCCTGCCTTGAGCTCATCCGCGTCGTAGAAGCTGATCCCGAGCGCGGGCACCATCCACGTGTGGAAGAGCGTCTCCAGGATATTTCTGGCCACAGCATCAGTCACCAAGTGGAGGTGCAGCGGATTTTTCCTGGGCGAGGACAGGAGAGAAGGCGGGTAGGCCTTAGAAGGAGCCCCTGGGGATGAGCCCCACCCCAAGCGGCGCGGAGGCGGAGGCCCCAGCTTCTGCAGAGCTTCCAGGGCAGCCTATTCCTTCCAGCGCCTTCAGGGGAAGAAGGGGCCATGGCCAGAGCAGAAGACAGGTCAAGGCCACAGACAGGGAGGCTGGGCCCCGAGGCTGGGCGCCCCCGCCGGCCCTCCCTCTCTGCCACCTGGCTGTACCTGTAGAAGAGCATGGATTTCACCAGGGTAATGACATCGCGGCTGGAGTTGTGTCCCGCACACACCAGGGCCACATGCAAGAGCTGGGGGGGCGGGGGGGACACTGAGGTCGGCGGCAGCCCCCTCCATCCGCTCGACCTGAGGACCAGGGGCGGGCCGGCCTGGCCTCGGGCTCGGGAAGGGGAGGGGGCGCCGCGGAAGTCCAGCCCCCTCATTTCATGCCCCGGGAAACTGAGGCGGGAGCCAGGAAGTCGCACCCCCGAGGCGCCTCTGGCCGGCCGGCGCCCGAGCCACGCCAGGTGCCGCGCGTCCCACAGGTGCCCAGGTGGCAGGCGCCGCCCGGCCCCAGCAGCCGCCGCCAGGGGCCGCGCCACCTACCTCGCACTTGGGCGGCAGCGGCGGCGGCCGGGCGCAGTCGGGGCGGCTGTGCTCCCCGCGGGCCGCCGGCGGGTCTCCGTCGAGGGCGGCCGCCGCCCGCCACCGGCCGTCTGGGGGGACACGCGGCGTCAGCGGGCGGGGAAGGGCCGCGGCGCCCCCACCCTCGCCTCCCGGCCGGCCGCACTCACACTCCAGGTCCCCGCCGAGCAGGAAGAAGCCGATCAGGAGCAGCAGCAGCAGCGCGGCGGCCCCCAGGGCCCGGGGGCGCCCTCGGGGCAGCATGGCCGCCAAGGGGGGCGCTCAGGGCGGGGCGCGCCCCCGGGCTGCGGGCTCCATCGCGGACCCTGCGGGTCCCGGGCGAGGCGGGCGCGTGGGCCTTGGGCGGCGGGGCCCGACGGCTGCCCGGTCCCTTCCCCGCGCCGAGGGGCCGCCCCACCTGCTCCCGCGGCTCAGGGGCCCCGACCTCGCTCGTCGGGAGCCGGCGCGGGTTGCGGGCAGGGGCGGTGGAGGCCGGGCCGGCCGGGGCCCCGCGGGAGCCAGCCCCGCCCCCAACCTGGGCTCAGGTTTCACCTACGCTTGGCTGAGCTCGAGGGGGCGGGGAGACCCCCGGGAAGCCTGGCCCTGCAGCCGGCCTCGGCACCCGACGACCCGCCTCGCGCAGCCCGGGGGCCCCGGGGAGCCCCTGGAATGGCCGGAGGCGCAGGGCTCAGCCACCCGCGAAGGCCCGGTCTCCGGTACCTGCCCGGGACCCATCCCCCCGCTCCCTGCTTTGGGGCTCCACCTCCTCTTTTAACCTCCCCTTGGGGGAGGGGCCGTGACCCCGGGTCCGGGAGAAAAGGGGCGGCTGGCCTGGGGGACGGGGCTTGGCAGCCTCGCCGCGGGGTCCCAGACACCTGCTCCGGGGACGGGAGGCGGGGCCGGCCCGGACCTGCCCGGGGCCGCTCGGCACCTGGAGCCGCTGCCTCGTTCCGGCCCTCCCGTCCCCTGCACCCCGCGCCCAGGCGGCCCGGGCGGGCTTGGCGGAGGCCCTGACGAAACAGCCTCGTGAAGGCCGCCTCCTTGGCGGGAGCTGGCGAGGGCCCCTGGCCCGCCTGGGCACGATCCGGTGTCCCCACTCGGGCCCAGGTGGCGGAGATGGAGGAGATGCACCCGAGCCGTGCCCGCGCCCTTCCTCCGCACCCCCCTGGCCCCCCACGGCAGGCCCCGGCGCCGCCTGTCCCTGGAGGGAGTGGTGGGTTCTCGGGACGGTGAACGGGACAGCCAGGGTGGGCTGAGCGCATGAGCCCTGTGCTGAGGTTGGCCAGGCCCCATCTCCGTTAGCCCTCACGTCAGTCCTGGGACACCCAGATTCCGCGGCCCCCTGGCTGGACGCGACCTGATAGAACAGCCTCCAGTTCCTTCTCCAGCTTCTACCCCGGGGACAGAGCTTCCTGCCTACTCCTCCCTGAGGGTTTCCAGCCCAGGTCTTGACCCTGGTGTGCCTTCTGCCTGCAAAGCAAATTCTCGCAAGGCAGCTTCTCTCCTCCCACACCCCTCTTATTAGCTCCCGGCACTCCCGGAAGTTGACCTCAGTGACGTGGCCACAGCCTCTCTCCCTGCTAGGAGGCAGCTGCTCAGGTGACGGAGGCCTTGGTTCTCCTTTCCTGCCTTGGATCCCCAGTGCTCAAAATTGGGTGAGAATGACAATATGCGCCCCCATGACTCCCTCGGTGCCTTGAAGGCCTTTCTCTGGGAGAGATGGGGTCTTTCCCTGGTAGGTTGGGCTTTTGAGCCTTTGGAGGCGAGGGGCAGTGGTTGCCACGGAGACTGAGGGTGGTTCCCTGTGCATCAAGGAGTTGAGAGGAGAAGGGGCAATTCAGGGGCCACTCAAGGGTCTGGAGCTTTGAGTCTCCAAATCCCCTGACCCTCTTCTCTGGCGTAGTCTTGGGGTGGGGGTGGGCCATTTCCTTCCCCAACAAGCCCCCACAGACAATTAAGCCCCGCATTTAATCATGGGGTTAAATGTGAGGGTGCAGGTAGGGTACATGTTCAGGGCCTGGCCAGGGAGTTTATGAGCAGAGGCTGGGTCTGCAGGTCTCACATGTCACTGGCAAGGAAGGCTCCACCCTTCATCCTTTCCACTCAGGGGAAACTGAGGTCCTGCTGGGCATCCAAGGGGTTGTTGCTGGGCATGGAGGGGGAGAATGAGACAGGCATGGGCATAGGAAAGGGTGTTGGTCTGGGCCTGAAACTTAGTTTGGTCCAGCTCTGCCTAGGACTCTGCTGTGTGACCTCGGAGCAGTCTGACTCCCTCTCTGGGCTTCATTTGTGTCTGTTGGACATTCTAGCTCTCTCCTCCTGTACTTCAGAGCCGACTGAAGGGGGAAAGCCCAGATCCAACCTGCCCAGAGGCCCTTCCAGCCTAGCCAGGTGACCAAATCCAGGCAGGGGCCCAGCAGGGAGGAGCTGCTTCTGCACACGGCCATTATTTGTCTCTGACACCTAATCAGACCCAAGATCTGAAGAGGAAATTTAGGCACACCTGCTCTAGCCAACTTGGCTGGGTCCGTGCTTCCTACCCAGTCCTGAAGGCAGGGAGGGAGGAGGAAGAGGTTCCAGCCCCGGCACCCTTCATATGCTGTCTGCCCATCAAGGAGACTGCCTGTCTGTCCTCCACCCCTCTCTTTCCTCCTCAGAAGCTCAGGACCAACAGCCTTGGGGCAAAGAAGCCCCATATTCCTCCTCACTGTGGCCACAGCTGCAGAGGGAGGGTTGGAAAAGTGGCCCCTGGTGAGGTTTGGGGAGCAAGTATACTAAGGTGGGCGGGTGCAGGGAGGAACAGAGGCAGTCCCGTGCCCAATACCTAAAGCCCTGGTCCAAATCCAGTTGCTAACTTGACTCATGATAAATGGCCTCGATGTGCCACTGCCCTTGCTGGGCTGTGAGCACTGGAGGAAGGACATTGCCCTGGGAGACCTGCTTTGCAAGCAATTTGGCCAGCGCCTTGGCTCTTGACCTGCGAGCAGTCTTTCCTCCTCTGTGAGCCTCCTATTCCCTCATTTGTGATAATGTGCTCATGCCAATCTGTCTCTGAGCGCGCCTGGCACCCAGGGTGGTGAGGAACGCGGCTGCTGCGCCCACGGCCACCTCCTCCTTCACCAGGACTTTGCTTCTCCCGAGGCCCCTGGACACATATTCCTGGGTCTTCATTCCTTGGCCTGAGCAGGGAGGGCAGCACTAACTCCCCAGCTGACAGAAGAAAACTAAGCTGGGGTGCAGGGTGGGGGGCGGGAGCGCGAGGAGGGGCTGTGGCTTTCAGACGAAGTGCGTCGCTCAAAACGCCTAGACTCCGTGGTCAGACTAGGCCAGGATTCGAATCTTGACTGGACGTTCTTAGCCTGATCCTTTCCTCACCTGAAAAAAGTAACGTCTTGGTGAAATAACGCTTTGGTCTTCTCAGGACACCGCCAGGCCGCGGGCGGGTCCCCGGGCGCAGCCCCCCGCGCCCCGCCCCTGCCCCACAGCCAACCAGCGGCCGCTCCGGGCTCGGGGCCTCCGCCCCCGGCCGCGCCTCTCCCCGCCCCGCCCCGTGCAGGTGGCAGCCCCGTGGAGGGAGTCTCCATCTGGGGAGACTCAGCTGGGGCCCCACTGGGGACACAGAGGGGCATCCGAGGGCCGAAGAGCGCTTTGGGGTTGATCCCGAGGTCGAGGACCAAGTCCGCCCTCGGGCATTTTCACAGACGGGGAAGCCCGAGGTCCAGAGGAGGGACGCTCCCGACCAGGGTCACCCCGAGCAGGGAGCAGAAGCCCGAGCAAGGAAGGGGGTCCTCCGCGGAGGTGGGAGTACGGGTGCGTGTTCTTGGGGGGCCCAGTCCACGCGGGCGCTGGTGCCGACACCCGGGCACCAACGGTTCTGACAGCCTGGGGGGGCGGGCTCCTGCGTTGCCTCAGTTTTACAGCCTCTGGGGGGGTCGGGAGACGAGCAACGGACTAAACGCGCGCCGCCGAGACGCAGCCGGGCTCTCAGATGCTCCCTACGTCTTCCCAAATGTGATGGAGGCTCCTTTTCGCGCGCTGCCTCCCAGCCCTCTCAAAGTTGGTCCTCCCGTTCGAGCCTCTCGGCGTTCCATTGGAATGACTCCTGCCTCCCGGCCCCTTCTCCGGAATGGATTGCTCAGACTGCCGCCGGGGCTGTAACTGCGCAGGCGTGAGAGCAGCCAACCCGGAAGGCGGAAGAGCCGGGTCTGGACGCCATTGGGAGGGCCGGGGGCGGAGGCTGTGTTAACCAATGATCTGACGGGGAAG
Organism: Talpa occidentalis; assembly: GCF_014898055.3. Classification (NCBI taxonomy): domain Eukaryota; kingdom Metazoa; phylum Chordata; class Mammalia; order Eulipotyphla; family Talpidae; genus Talpa; species Talpa occidentalis. The sequence continues at coordinate 5,724,992 of NW_023603184.1, forward strand.
GGAGGGGCGGGATGAGGCCCGCAGTTGCTAAGCGCTACCGTAGTGGGAGGTGATTTAAGAGATGGGGTGAAGGGTGGTCCAGGGCCCTTACGTCACTGATTCGAGCCCGCGGAAGTTAAGCAGTGGGGAGGCGGGCCTGGGACAGGAAGCAGGAAGGAGGGCGCAGGAAGTGGGGCCCGCAGCCAGGCGTCCTGTCGGTCCGTGGGTCTGTCGGTCCCGAGGGCAGTATGGAGAAGCTGCGGCTCCTCAGTCTTCGCTACCAGGAGTACGTGACTCGTCACCCAGCCGCCACGGCCCAGCTGGAGACGGCAGTGCGGGGCCTCAGTTACCTCCTGGCAGGTGCCACCCTGACCTTTGACCCATTCCTTCGGATCTCTGACCTCTGAACTCATTAGCCCCCTTCCCTGCGGAGTCAGGTGGTGACCGCTGTGTCTCAGAAGTTCCTTCCAGCTTCCCATAGGGCGTAGGGAGGGGAGGTCCAGGGACCTGAAGCCGAAGGGCGAGGCAAACGCTCACCGACGCCTCCTTCTGTGCCTTCTCCCCAGGTCGCTTCGCGGAATCGCATGAGCTGTCAGAGTTGGGTGAGCCGCCCTGTGGGGTGGGTCGGGCCTGCTTGAACCCGGGAGAGCTTCCCCGAGGGCTGACTATCCTGTCTCACAGTCCTGGGCTTCCCGTTAGCTCACCCTCTGCCGAGATTGAGTGGGACAAAGTCCACCGTCCCTGTCCTGGGCCCGCCATGTCCTGATAATTTGGGGATCTTGACTGGCCAGGCGGCTGGGCTGGAGGCCTTTCCTACCTTTGCTCAGTTAATTCTCCCTACAGGTATATGAGGTGGGTACTGTTACTGTCCTAAGTGTCCAGTTAAGGGAGCAGAAGTTCAGTGAAGTTGGGGAACAGCCGCTGATGAGTTCCAGAACCAGAATTCAAATCCACATCTCCCAGGTTGCAGTATCCCCAGATTGTAACTGCTTCAGTAGTGCTTGTCCACTGAGAACAGAGGTGACAGTACTGGGAGGATAAGCTGGCAGAGTGTCAGGGAGTGGCTGCAGAGAGAACAAAAACCAGGATGTGGGACCACACATCTCTTGCTGTTTGGGCACTATGGGCTTCAGTAGTGCTTGTCCACTGAGAACAGAGGTGACAGTACTGGGAGGATAAGCTGGCAGAGTGTCAGGGAGTGGCTGCAGAGAGAACAAAAACCAGGATGTGGGACCACACATCTCTTGCTGTTTGGGCACTATGGGCTGATCTGGGCAGCTGGACAGTTGTACTCCCCAGGGAGGCGGTCGCTACTTTGTCACTGAGATCAAACCATTTTTTCTTGTTCCACCTGCTCACTGGAGCTGATATTCGGGAATGTGGAGCTGAGGGAAAGTGGGCGGGGAGTTGGGCTGGTTCCCACATAATCTGTGGGAGCCTGAGCGCAGAAGGTGACAGGTAATCCCTGCAGCTCTGGGGAGAAGGTGAGGGGTGGAAAATGCAGAGCCAGACTTTCAAGTCTACACTCTACCCTTCAGTGTACTCTGCCTCCAACCTGCTTGTGCTGCTCAATGACGGCATCCTAAGGAAGGAGCTGCGAAAAAAGCTGCCCGTGGTAAGAGTTCTGCCAGGAGCTGAGGGTGGGCGGCCCGGAGGCTGGGAATGAAATAGTAAGAGTCAGCCCACATGTGCAGCCCATGTTACGGCCTTGGAGGATGAAACAGGTCGCATCCACCTGCGCCTCAAGCCGTCTCATTAGGTGAAGTATTACAGTGTTTGTGTCCCCATCTCAGATTAGCTTCAGAGAGGTAGAGGAACCTGTCCCCAGTCACCTTCTTGTAGTGATGGAGTCTCCATTCTTAGCCTTTGAAAGTGGAAAGTCTGCATCTCATCAGAGGTTCCCCCTACGGAAAGGGCCTGAGTCTAGGGGAAACCCTGACCTCTTGGCCTGGGGTTCTTGCAGTCGCTGTCCCAGCAGAAGCTGCTGACATGGCTGAGTGTGCTGGAGTGTGTGGAGGTGTTCATGGAGATGGGGGCCGCCAAGGTGTGGGGCGAAGTGGGCCGTTGGCTCGTTATCGCCCTCATCCAGCTGGCCAAGTATGTGGGGATTGTGGAGGGCAGGCCCTGGGAGGGTTAACTGTGGGCAGCTGTGCTGATGGTATTCAGCAAGGCACTCGACCCACTGCCAGCTGGCCCCACCCCGTTCAGCCCTTCCATACCCCAACCCAGGGCTGTACTGCGGATGTTCCTGCTGATCTGGTTCAAGGCTGGCCTCCAGACCTCACCCCCCATCGTCCCGCTGGACAGGGAGGCCCAGGCACAGCCCCCGGGTAAGCTGCTTCCCTGCTTCAGTGGAGTGGGGCATGGGACTGATTTGTGGATTTCAGCTGACGTAAATATAGTTTGCTTGTTTGTGGAGCACAGCTTTCCTCAGCAACACATTTTGTTCCCATTACCCTATACTTTAATAGAAGAAAGATTAGGTTAGGAACAGGATCAGAATTTGGACTTAAGACTTTTTTTTTTAAAGATTTATTTATTTATGCATACAAGAGCTGGGGTGCAGGCCAGAGATGAGGGGAGGGGTGAGAGGATTCACCAGAGACAGAGTGGGGAGCAGAACAGGCAGACTGATGAAACACACTGCTGAGGGGAGCAACAGGCGAGACAGGAGAGGTCTGCTTCGCCTTGTGGGTTGCTCCCTGGCCGGCTGGGGATCAAATTCGTGCTGCAGGGGCTGCGGATTGCTTCATAGTATGGTGCTTAACCCCTTGTGCCACCAGGGAGGCCCTGGACTTAAGACTTTTGATGACAGAGTCCTGAGGACGAGGGGACAGAGCCGCAGCAGCTGCAGTTCTGCCATTCTCGACTGTGGGCCTGGTTCTGTGTCAGTAGCCAGAGCCTCAGGAGATGGGGCACCTCCAGTCCTTTGGTCTGCCCCTATAGGGCTTTATGCCCACCACCTGTTGGCCCCTGGGCTGCACTCATAGTGCTCTCCTGACCTTGATGGGGGCGGTTCTTTATTTTTCCTCCTAGTCATGTTGAAAGCAAATGACTGAGAAGATGCAGCATCCTCTGGGCTCTTGTCCCCATAAATGTTGCTGGGCTGGTCCCTCTCACCCTGCCTTGCTCCAGTCCCTGAGAAGTTGGAGTCTTTTTTTTTTTTTTAAGACTTATTTTATTTAGTTATGCATACAAGAGCTGGGGTGTAGGTCAGAGGTAAGGAGGGTGAGAGGATTCACCAGAGACAGAGTGGGGAGCAGAACAGGCAGATCTACTGAAATACACTGCTGAGGGAGCAGCGGGTGAGTCAGGAGAGGTCTGCTGTGCCATGTGGGTCACCTCCCTGGCCAGGGATGGAACTCGTGCTGCAGTGGCTGCTGATAGCTTCATAGTGCTGAGACTTAACCCCTTGCGCCACCAGGGAGGCCCAAAGGTGAAGTCTTGGCTGGCTTATCTGTTACAAGTGATGCTGACCTTTCCCTGGGATCAGGGAGGGTTACAGAATGCTCCCCATGGTGGGCAGGGGCTCCACAGACCCTGGCTGCAGTGTCCTTAGCTCAACTGCTACATTAGTACAAACCTATCCATTCACCCCTTAGCCTGTGAGCGTTCTAGGCACGTGTTCTTTGCAGGCTCTACTGGAAGTCTCTCCCTCTGACAGTGTGGCTTTTCCCCTGCTAGATGGTGACAACAGCTCTGGCAGCCAGGAGCAGTCGTATGTGGGAAAGCGGTCTAACCGAGTCCTGCGAACCCTCCAGAATAGTAAGTGTGGGTGTAACTGGGGTCAGTTCTGGGGTCAGCATGGACCTGAGGGTCTAGTTTTGGCCTCCTTCCTCCAATTGGGCCTGATCCTGGCTTGCTCATCTGCTCCCCTGTGTTCTAGCCCCATCCCTGCACTCAAGGCACTGGGGAGCCCCCCAGCAGCGGGAGGGATGGAAGCATCAGCACCAGGAGGAGCTGAGTGTCACCCCCACCCCACTGGGACTGCAGGAGACCATCGCTGAGTCCTTGCATATTGCCCGGCCCCTGCTGCACTGTATCCTTAGCGTGGGCCTGGCGCTACAGGCGGGATGATGGGAGCAGGCGGGTGGGCCACATGTTGGAGATATCCTTGACACCTGGGCCGTCAGTGCTTAGTCTGGGCCTATGGGGTCAGAGGTCGTGGGCACCCTGGCTCCTGTCTGGCGTCGTGGATGTGACCAGGTAAGCTGGGGCCTGCCTGGGGACTGCAGTCCCTCCGCGGCCGCTGTGCTGCTGGCCTGACCTCGTCTCCATCTCCCCCCAGCTTGAGTCTCCTGAGTGACAGGAAGAACCTGAATCGGAGGGAGCAGCTGGAGTTGCGGCGGCGGACCATCCAGCTGCTCTACTACCTGCTGCGCTCCCCGTTCTACGACCGCTTCTCTGAGTAAGGACTCTGCTGGCCCGACGAGTGGCGAGGCCCACCTTCATTGAGGCCAGGGGCAGGGGAAGCAGGGACTTCTTCCACAACCTCAGTTCGGGTCTTCTCTTCTTCACTCCCCCATCTGGGTTCATCAAGCACCCATGTGTGCATTCCTGGGGTGCAGTCACTCCCTCATTTATCAGATGCCAGCCCAGCCCTGCCCTGAGAACTCCTGAGCTGTCATCCTGTGTGGGCAGGAGCCAAAGTAGTTCTCGACAGGAGACGCACCAAGGACGGGGTCACGGGGACCGTGGTGGTGTGGGATTCCACCCAGCTTCCTGTGAAGTAGTTTGGATTATCTCCACCTCTCACAGGTGGCACAGGACAATCAAAGAAGCTGGGTGTTGTTTTTTTTTTTTTTAAGATTTATTTCTTTATGCATATAAGAGCTGGGGTACAGGCCAGAGATGCAGGGGTAGGAGGGTGAGAGGATCCCCCAGAGACAGAGTGGGGAACAGAATAGGCAGACTGAAATACACTGCTGAGGGGAGCAGCGGGTGAGACAGGAGAGGCCTGCTGTGCCATGTGGGTTGCTCCCTGGCCCACCGGGGATTGAAACTCAGGCTAAAGAGGCTGTGGATTGCTTCATAGTGTGGTGCTTAACCCCTCGAGCCACCGGGGAAGCTCCGAAGCCGGGTGGTTTAAACAAAGCCACATGGTGATCAGTGGCAGAGCCAGGTCCCACATGTGTTTGCTCTTGGCCTGTCCCTTCCCAGTCCCCACTATCACCTGTGGAGTCCAGGCTCCCAGCCTCTGCCAGACACAGAGACCTACTGGGGCAAGTGGGGGTGGGCTGGGGGCCATGCCTCCCAAAGGCCTGCCAGGGTGACTGCAGTGATTCTGAGATCTGAGGAGGGGTCCTGTCCAGCGAGTGGAGGTGCACACAGTTTCGAGGCTCCAAGGATCCTCTCTGTCTAGGCCTGAATAAGCACGCTGCCTAAAGACCGCAGTAGTCACTGGAATCACACTTGACACTAGGATCACTCTGCCAGGTGTTTTTTCGAGACGATAGGAAACAAGGTTATAGCATATTTTGCACCACCCTAGTAAAAATACCTTCACCTGGCAGTGCCTATTCCAGGTGCTTTAGAAAGCTCATAGGTACTAAAGCCAAGTCCTCTCCCATGCTCTAGAGCAGCCGTGCTGGAGACTCACGCACCGCGTGACCGCCTGAACGGATCACATGCACTTGGCTGCCAGCCTAGACTTTGGCTCTCCCTCCTGCTCACCTGCCTAGCACCCTCAGAGCCGTGGCCCTGGCTGAGAAGGGTCTAGAAGTCTGTCAGAGAAATTCCTTGTTTCCCCAATGAAAGGGAGTGGGGCTGCCAAGGGGCTCCTGGTGCAGTCTGGGGAGCGGGCAGTCTTTCCTGTTTTTATTGCCAGAACTAGTGGAGCTCCTGGGGCCAGACTGCTCTCAGTTGTGTGGCTTTGGGGCAGTCATTGAACCCCTGTGCGCTCCATGTGCTCATCTATAAAATAGGGACGTCAGAGTACCTACTGCGGGGTTGCTGCAGGCGCTGAATCACTCAGTGCATACAGTGGTGCCTACTATGTAGTAAACGCTTAATGCCCCATCTTCATATTTCCGTTATCATCACCTCAGCCCAGGTTCTGTGGGAAACCCCATTCTCTTAAAAAGCCAGGCCTTGGTCCTTGCCTCTTCCTCTGAGTCAAAAGTATTCTCAGACCGTCCCCTTCTGGGCCCTCAGCTGCTCTTAACATTGGTTATGGGGCTTCTGCCAGTCTGGGGGCTGAGCTCTCCTCCCCTCCGGGCCCTCCAGAAGCTCTCCAGAGCCTGGCCGGGAGCAGCAGGCCCAGGGTGTGCCAGCACGCGTGTCCTGCTGTGCCGTGTCTGTCCTCGCTCCAGTCCCTTTGGGTCTTCCGGGAGGCGCAGCCATTAGTCAGGTGGGCAGAGGAGCCCCACTCAGCCTGCTTCCTGTTTGTTACCTTGCAGAGCCAGAATCCTCTTCCTGCTCCAGCTGCTGGCCAACCACGTCCCGGGCATTGGCCTGGTTGCGAGTAAGCATGGGACTGGGTTATGCTGACCATGGTCTTGTATTTCCCGTGTGGCGACGCCACCTCCCTGTGTGTCTGCTTGCCATGGGGTTCTTGGCACCATGGGGAGGGGGGCTTGGAGGCGAAGCGGGGTGGGCGTGGGCCGAGCTGGCGGAGAGCTTCAGGGGTGGAGGGGTGTCAGCCTTTTTCCTGCCTCACTGGGCTGGGGCTGTCCACATCTGCATCTGGACACGCGTGTGGCTTCTCTGAGCCTGAGCGCCGTTGTCTGCAAATGGGGACAAAGACGGCCACCGCCGCTGCTGCCCCCCCCCCCCGGGCGGGGGCTCGAGAGGCAGCCGGCTCCGGGACCCGTGGTCTTCGGCCAGCAGTAGCCGAGCGGAGCCCTGGGTCGAGCAGAGCGAGCCCAGTCTGGCCCTCGGCCCTGAACTTGGTCCTTTCACTCTCTTTGCAGGACCGCTCATGGATTACTTGCCCACTTGGCAGAAAATTTATTTCTACAGTTGGGGTTGACCGTCGTCCCGGGGGTGGGGCACAGGGAGGGGCAAGGTGGCATGCTCCACTGTGGTGGGCAGGGCGTGTGTCGCCCCTTCAGTCCCCTGGGCCCCTCTCTCTTAATAAAACTGACTTTGGCAGTGTCCATGCCTATGACCTCTCCGTGCTCACGCCCAGGGTGCCGGGCGCTCCTCCCTTGCCAGGCCTGGTGCACAGCCCCGGTCACCAGAGCTCCCCTGACGCCTGCCAGCTGTGACGACACCCTCTGGTGATGGCGCCTCTGCAGCTGTGCCTCGTCACTGGAAGCTCCGCTAGGACTGGGACCCATCTTCCTCAGCACAGAAAGCCGGGGTTGGCCCTCGTGGAGCATGGGGTGCTCCTGCCGTGGCAACAGGGGGTAACTGCTGCTTCATCGGTCCCGTGACTGAACCCAGGCCCTGGGTAGCCGCTGCTCCTCAGCTGGTGACTTGCGGCCGCAGCTGTGCTCTGCTCCTTCTGCAGGGCCTGTTGCTTTGGCCCGGGACTGCCTGCCAGACTCTCTTGGGTAGAGCCTGGTGAATGGAGGGGGAGGTGGGGGTGCTGTGTGCCATGGTACCTCAAGCCCTAAACCTAAGAGTAAAGGCTTTTCTCCCATTGGGAAGGACTCCGGTATCAGCCACCGTGAGGCCAACACCCAGGGGGTGATGAAGGCTGTGGAGCCTGAGGGGCTCTGGGAGAAAACTGGTGCAGGTTTGGGGGGCATAAGGTGAGCTAGCCCCCTTATTCTCTGTGCCAGTTCCTCAGTGGCCAAGTCTGCCGAGAGCCAGGCAGGGGGGTGGGGCCTCACGAGGAGCTCAGACTGGCCACAGGCTGACCTTTCTCCCTGGTCTTCTCCCTCCTCAGCCCCTGCCCTGCACGCTCTGCTCTGAACAGGCCGCGCTCCTGCTGAGCTGCCAGCTTGGCGGCAGACCTAGTGAGTTGTGAGAAGGCACAGTCTACAGCAGCGCCCATTGGGCCTCTCGCCTCCCAGGCTCCCAAGGGCCTCCCTGGTACTGCTTCCCCAGCGTGTCTAAGAAGCCCACCCAGGGCCTTGGCTGGGTGGTGGAGGTTCCGAAAGTTGGGGCGGCCACAGCTTCCGGTGAGTCTAGCACATGCGGGGCACCTGCCCTGCTGCTGTGTTCCGGGTGTTCAGAAAGCGGGGCACCATTGCTTCCCCCAGGCTCTCACTGGTCAGTGGAGGTGTGTGAATCCATGCAGTGCACTGGGCCTGGGAAATAGGGAGTCGTAAGTGGGGGTGGGGGCTGGGCTGCGCTCACTGGCAGCTGGGGAAGGGCTCTATGGGGGGGGGCTTTCGTGCTTTTTTTACTGGGAAAACACCATGTTTCCAATGGGAGAGGGGGCTGTGTGCAAACAACAGCATGCGAGCGTCACGGTGTGACACCACTGCCAGGGCACCTTGTCGCTTGGGCAGAAGGGAGCTGACTCAGGGCAGAGGGAATGAGGTTGGAGGGGAAGGTCAGGGCCAAGACGAACAGGCCATCACACGCCAGCCAGGCAAGAACCCGGGCCTGCCTATGGGGGGGGGGGACCTGCTTCAAACCTCTCCCCCTACCCCCATCGCCTGGTGGAGGGTGTGCTGGTGGGCAGAGATGGAGAACGGGGGCAGCAATGTTGCCAAAGGAGATTGCAGTGGGAAGCAGAGGGGCAAGTAATGGGAATGCAGGGGGCCCAGGGAGGCTCGGGTGTAACCTGACCTGGCCAGGGGCATCTCAGAGGCAAGGAACTTGGAAGGATCAAGTTTGCAGTTTGAGGGGCCAGAACACCCACTCCCCTGCAGGGATGAACCTTGGTGGGGACGGGATGCTAAGGCAGGTTCGTGGGCGATGGGCATGTCTGGGAACTAGCAAGACGGGTGACAGGTGGAGCGTTAGTGTGTGGGCTTAGAGCTCAGCGGACCAGTCAGCCTCAGGTGAGTGGGACCAAGAGCCCAGGTTTGGAGATGAGGGCCATCCCTCTCCGGGCCTTGGGGGCCTGGAGGTAAAGGACAGTTAAAGGACTGGGTAAGGCCAGGTCTGCTGTCCTAGAACAGCCGTATTTCTGAAGGGCAGACTTGGCTGGCACACAAAGCAAGGCCCCTGCAGCTTGCCTCAGGCCTGTGAAGAGACTGTCCCCGGCATACTCTCACATTGCATTTATTCATTCAACAAACATTTCTCAGCACCCACCAGGTCCTCGGGGCTGGAGATCCTGCAGTGAACCAACCAGTCATGCCCTGGGAAGTGTACACTTAGGGCAGCAGGTCCCAGGCTTTGCCACCTCACTTGAAATTCCTCTTTCCATCTTGGGGGTGGCCGGGTCTGTGGAGCCCCTGGGCTAGGTAGGTTATTTTAAGTTTCAGGGAGCAAAATGGGGAAATCCCTGAGACACCGCCCTCCTAGTGGAATCTGAGTGGGCTGGGGCTGTGACTGATCGGGGCTCTTCAGCCAGCAGGTCCTTCCTGGGACTGCTGGAGGAGGGTAGAGGTGGTGGGGGGAGGGTGGAGGAGGCCGAGTGGGAACTGCTGGGGCTCTGGGGATTCGGTGACCAACACTCCTAGGGCTTACTGTGTGCCAGACCTTGTGCACATTATGTATGTACCTTATCGCACAGGTGAGGAAACTGAGGACAGCGTAAGGGACATGTCCGCCTAGCAAGAGTCCAGGTCAGTCAGCATTTCAGCTGAGCCCTGACTCCAGAGGTCTGTGCCCTTAACCCTTGGGTGACACTAAAGAGAGACGAGGTTGGGCACCTGTTGGCCGACTTGAGTAGAACAAACAAAAAACAAACCTCGGGGAGGTTTCTGGCCTAGCCAGGAGCAGGTGTGTGGCTGAGCCCTGGAACTATGCCCTTTGTGAGGTGGCCTGAGAGTTGGCATCAGGTTCCGGTGTTCTGTGAGGGGGAGGGGCAGACAGAAGTCAGGGACTTGAGCAGGAGATGGTTCTCACCATGCTGGGGGCTCTGTGCCCCAGGGCTAGGCTGAACCTCTTTGTTCTCTACATGGTTCTGGCGGCTGCAATCCTCCACCCCCAGCCGTTGAGGTGATTCCTAGGGGACAGAGGGCTGGGGATCCACAAGACTAGGGGGCCTGGAAAGTGGGAGGACTCTGCCGGGCCACCCCTTCTCTCTCCAGAGTAGAGGCTGGCCCTTTACCCTGGGTGTCGGGCCTGGTTCCTCCCTTCACAGGGAGATGGTAGTGGTGGGGCCCATGGCTCAGGACCCCAACATCTCCCACAGGGCTCAACGATCTGTTCCGGAGGAATTTTCAGCCCCCCTGGAACTCTCACAGCCACTTTCTGGCCTGGTGGATGGTAATATCTCCCCTCCCCTCCCCACTCCTGTCGGCCCTGGGCCCTCCCTGTGATGGAGACAGGCCCCAGGGGAGGGTACCCAGCTCCAGCCTCAGGCTTCTCACCCCAAACAGCATTTTCCCAGGGGTGTCTAACAAATTCCAAACCCGTTTCTCCTTCCCACCCACACTCTCTCCTTTCTCTTTAGATTATGGGGTCCGACCCAAGCACCCATGGCCACGAGGGCCTCGGCCCCTCCTCTCCCAGGCCCAGCAGCGCAAGCGGGACGGGCCGGACATGGCTGAGTATTACTACGACACGCAGCTGTGACGGGAACCCCTTATAAAGCTATTCTGTGCAGCAAAGGCCTAGGCTTTGTGGGGTGGGAGCGAGCGGGCGTGGGAGGGGCTCCAAGCAGAGACACCCACTGCGGTCCAGACAGGAAATGGCACTTTAATAGTTGTGGCCAAGGTGGGAGCAGCCCAGAGGCCCCAGCTGGCCCGGAAGATACCTTTTCCTGCCTGGGAGGGCCCCACAGCTCACTCCCCCTCCAGTGAGGCCCCCCATTTGCCAGGGGCCAGCATGCTGGTAAGGCAGGTGTGGAGGTCACCCAAATGACAGCTGAGAACAGGGACGGGGCCTTCACCTGCTGCGGCTCTCTTGCTGCCGAGTCCTCGGAGGTGGCTGGACTTAGCCTGAGCTCAGGACCCAGGGGTTGGGAGTCGGGGGCGAGGGGGTGGGGTGGGCATCCACAGGCGGCGTGGGCTTCAAGGCAGGAGCCGGTAGCCAGAGAGCCAGAGGCCCGGGATGGGGCAGACAACTGCTCCTAGGATGGGTAGCCTTCCCTGTCGGAGGCTCACACCCCACCAGCCCGCCCCTTCCCAATCCCCGGGCAGCCCGCTTTCTCCATAGATGAATCTAATCCCATATATTACAGTAAACTGCATGTGCCTCTCCCCGTAACCCCCACCCCCCCTCGGCCAGTGGCCCCCACTTCCCCATCCTCTGGCGGCGCGTGTCCTCCGCGAGCAGCGCCTCTCCTGTCAGCAGCCAGCTGTCCTGGCACCGGCCCGCGCCCAGGGGCGAAGGCGGCAGCCGCTACTCCAGGTAGATGTCTTCTGTGGGGCAGGTGTACTCCACGAACTGCTTGTAGAACTGCTGGAACGCTCTCCTAGGGGGCAGGTAGGCGCCGGTGACGGGGAGGAATGTGAGCTCCACCCGAGGTTTCCAAATTGGGGTTTGGGAGGGCGCCTGGGGGGGCTCCCAGTTCCCTCTGTCCAAGCTGCTGCTGCCAACTCGCAGCCTCTCTCCAGGGCCCTGCATGGTGGTGTGAGCGCCTTGGGGAGGCCTGGGGGAGACACTGAGCCCGAGGAGTGTGCTCTGAGCCTGAGGTCACTGGGGCTTGCTCGCGGGGGACGCTGGGCAGGATATACACATATACGTACCCCACAGATTCTGCCAGGGCTTTGGTGGATTCTTCAGACACAAAGACATGGCAGGCAAACCGGTGGTCAGCGGGGTGCTTGGTGATGAACCCAAAGTACCTGGGGAAGCCAGCAGCCTGTGAGTGGGACTGGCTCAGACCCTCCAGGCACACTTGAGGACCCACACCCTCCTATCATGGTGCCAGATGACCCCCCACCACCACCTTGACCTCTGTCCCGTCCCGCTTACTTGTTGTTCTTTGGATGGTATCCGCAGAAAGAGATGTTTTTCAACTGGAAAAAGTGGCTACATTTATTCCCCTAGAGGAGGGAGAAGAGAGAAAGAGGGTACCGTCAGCCTGCAGGAGGCGACCCGGGCGGGAGAGCTGGCGGGAGAGCCGGGGGCCAGGGCCGTCACCTTGGCCTCCTGGGAGTCTTCAGCCTTGACGCCTATCTTCACGCCCCGCACGCTGATCTCCAGCACACAGCTGGAGGGCGGGTTAAAGTGCACGGTGAGCCGGCGGGTGGTGGCAATCTGTAGTGAGGGACAGGAGCGTCAGGTGCTGGGAGTCCCTTTTCCGGAGAGACAGCAGGAGCTGGGCCCCGAGCCCAGGGGAGCAGGGAGCAGGTACCTTTTGCATAGCAGCACAGAGGACGTCATTGCCCTTGTGGTAGGGAACCTGGACTGAGCCCAGGAACTTCACCCGGAACTGGTCCACCCAATCACTGTTTTTGGTCAGGGCTGGAAAATAAGTGCGACGTGAGCAGTGGCAGGGCCGGCGGAAGGTGCCACATCTGCACACATCCCAGCCTCCCTCCCCATTCACCTGGCAGCAAGACAGGACGCGACAGAGGTGGGGGCCTGGTGGCACCAGGTAGGGGCAAGGGAGTCCTACCTGCCATGTGATCAGGCTCCTTGGTGACCTCGATGGCATAGTAGGCAGGAAAGATGCCCCGGACACCTGTGCGCATATTGTAGGCCTCATACCAGTAGTCCTCCGCCTGCAGCTCCACCAGCAGGGGATCATCCACTTCCAGCTCCAGTTCATCTTCGTGTCGAGGCACAAACCTGTCCCCGACAAAGAGCACATAAGAAATCCATCGCCAAGGCCGCTCAGCCAGGCCTCACCTGGCCCCCTGCTCTGGGGTCAGAGAGCTACGTCAGCATCACTAGTTGAATAAACATTTGCAAAGCATTCTGTGTGCCTGTTGCATGCTAGTTCCTGGGGGAAGCTGAGCTCGTTCCGACATGGATCTGCCACGAGGAATTCACAGGCCAAGAGAGGGTGATAGAACTGAGTGGTCACGGAAAGTGAGCCCTTGAACGTGGCTGGGGCGCGGGCTCTGTGCTGCTCAGGCAGCATCTGCTGGGAAGCCGCCTGGCTCCTGCAGCACAGCAAAGCCGCGCGGCATGGAAACCAGCCACTCCACCGGCCTCTGAGGTCTCGGAGGGTGGACACTGTCTCTCTGGGGCCGAGTAGATGCATGAACGCCCGAGGTTGGGGGGGCCAGTTTAGGCTGTGAGGCCCAGAGGCCAGGCCCGGCCCGGCCGGGTGTTCTTACCTGAATATGGCCCGGTGGGTCTGCTCCTGCTCCTCCCCATTGATGACACAGGAGAAGAGGCCGAAGGACTCTGCACCTGTAGGGGAGGGGGATGGGCTGGAGAAGGAGGGTCCCAGCTCTGGTTGAGGTTTGGGGGCGGGTGACAGCTCTCGTTCCTAATGCCTTGGGCCAGATGGGCCTGAGGCCACCCCCCCCGCAGAAACACCCTCATTTCGGCACTCCCCAGCCAGGTCTCCCCACGCTCCCTGCTCTGGACTCACTAGAGGAGCGAGAACGGCCACTCATGAAGACGTTCAGGAACTTCTTGGAGAAGTGGACGTCGGGTTCGTCAGGCGTAGAGTCCTCGGACAGGCAGGCGGAGGGCCGAGGTCGGGGGGCCTCCTCATATTCCTCCCCGATGGCCGACTCATAGGGCGAGGAGGCGGAGGCACAGTTGTCGTAGACAGTGGCCGAGTCACTCTCGTCGCTGTAGTCTCCGAAGCAGGGCCGCAGGCTCACCAGCTCCAGCTGTGCGTGCTCATCCACCACCAGCGTGTACTTGACCGAGTCGTAGGACAAGGCGCTGGTGTCCGAGCTCAGTGAAGCCCGTGGAGGTGGCGGCGGCTCCCCCAGGCTCCCCCGCCACCCTCCGCCTGGCGGCTCAACCCGCTCTGGGGACGACAAGCAGTCAAAGCCCTCGTCCTCTTCACTGATGGAGGGGTGGGGCCGCCCCGCCGTTGAGGGGTAGGCAGCAGGGTCTGGATCTGAGCTGACTGACATCCGGCTCTCAGCTGGCGGCAGGAAGGCGGAAGCGGGCTCTGCGGGGTCTGGGGGCCGCTGCACCGGCGTCAGGTAGATCTCCTCAGTGGCCTCTAGCCGCACGTCCGCCTGGTAGTGGATGCGGTCTCGATGCGGGTGACCCCGACCGCCGGGTGGGACAGCAGGGGGGCCGCTGGGAGGTGCCATCTGGGTGGCGGCACTGCGGCGGCAAGGGCTGTCGGTGGAGGTGCCTCGATCCTTGGTGGGGGCGGGGCTGCTCTGGGGTGGCAATTCATCGCTCAGGCAGATGTGTTCATGTGGCGGTGTCTGCTCCCCTGGAGAAGAGGCAGGTCAGTGGGGGAGGCAGGTGCCCTCCCCTGCCTCCCAGGCTACCCTCCACTTAGCATGGTCACATGGAAACTGAGACCAAGCACTCCTGCAGCAGGCCCTTGGAGGCCCTGGGGCCATCCTCTCATGCCACAGTTGCCCATTCATGGGCAGGTTCAAGGCCACAGGCACCTCTAATTGATAAGCTGCAGACTGCTGGGTTTGCTGTCGCAGTAAGGACTGAGTCAGGGCAAGTGGAGATCCAGGTGAGGAAAAGGGTCCTCACTCACCTGTCTTCAGGGGCGAGGACGATCGAGACACCCGATCCTGCCAACTGTGCTTCTTGCCCAGAGAGTTATTATTCAGTGTGTCCTGTGTAAGGAACAAAGGGCTCTTGTGACAAAGGCGGTCAGCAGTGCCCGGCACAGGGAGGTCCTGGCCCTGCCCCCATCAGGCCATCCCTAGGCCATTTGCTGCACCCACCCCACTTGCCAAGGGCCTCACCCCCAGGGCTACTCTGGTGTGGGCGGGGGCGGGGGGGCAGGTCACAGGACTCCCATCTGGGCGCACTGGCCAACTCTCAGGGAGATGCTCTTATCAACCTCAACAAAGGTGGTGGAGACCCGTGTGTGCGGGGGCGAGTGAGGGGAGCAGCAGGAGCTGTCTGGGGACAGACCAGACTCCTGGTCCCAGACACCGAGGGCTGACATGTAAGACGCTCCGTTCCAACCCCAGCCGCATGGAGCTTAGGAAGCTAGGGCCTAGGGAAGGGACAGGGACATTCTGGGAGAGCCTCAGAAGAGCGGAAGGGTCTTCCCAGCAACTGGCCTGGGGGACTGGGATGAATCATCCAAATGACAAATCCACACCGTGCCCCCCACCCCCCGCAGCACATGACTGAGGAATGACAGATGCAACTGTCAGCAGCCCTCCTTCCTGGGCTGCGCGCTCCCCAGTCAGCCCCCCGGACCCCCTCTATAATGCCTCCACACAAGGCTCCTCACGCACAATACAGTCCCCCTCCCCTGGGAACACCCTCACTCTCATGAGTTTGGCAGCCAAAACCCACTCCAGAGGATCCTGGGAAAGGGACCAAACCTTTCCCTGCAGCCCCTGCACCATCCGCCAACAGCCCCACCTCCCGGAGCTGCTCTTCACCTCTCCCGGCTGGGCTGGAAGCCAAAGGGCCCCAGCCGCCTCTCCCCACCCTATTCAACCCTCCTTGGCATCCAGCCACCCAGCCCAGGGGCCCTGAGCCCCCAACCCAGTCGGGCAGCTCCACCTCCCATTTCTGTCCCTGCCTTCTGGGAATTCCCAGCTGCCCGCATTTCCAACTGGCTGCTGCCCCTGAGCTCCCCATCACCACATCGCCACCATTTCCTAAGGCCTGCCCGCGCCGGGACACTTCGATGCTCTTGCACCAGAAACCCCACACCCCGAAGGGAAAGCTGCCAGACGCCCCGGGCGCCACAGCCTTCCGACGCCTTCCAGGGCCTCCGAGACCTCCCCATGCCCTGCTGCTCTCCGCACCCGATCCTGCCTCCGCGCTCCTGAGCCCCTCCCCGCCCCCG
This sequence comes from Talpa occidentalis, assembly GCF_014898055.3. NCBI lineage: Eukaryota > Metazoa > Chordata > Mammalia > Eulipotyphla > Talpidae > Talpa > Talpa occidentalis. Next base: position 5,740,851 of record NW_023603184.1, read on the forward strand.
GCCCCTCCGCCCAGGCCCCGCTCCCCCGGGACCGACGCCGCCCGACCTCCAGGCCGCCTCCCGCGGGACGCCGCGCCCCCGCCGCACCCCTCCCGCGGGCCTCCGCCCGCGCCGCCCCCCGGCCCTGCCCGGGCGCCGCCCCTTCGGCCGCGCCCCCGCCGCTCGCGCCTCACCTGAGACCGCGGCACCTGCGGGAAGAGGTTGAGGGTGGTCGGCCGCTTGGGGCGGTACGTGTCCCCGCCGCCCTGGCCCTGGCCCTGGCCCTGGCCGCGGGGCGCCGACTCCTGGCGGGGCTCGGCCTCGGGCGGCACGGCTCCCGGCCGGCGCGCCGCGCGCTCCTCCTCGTCGTCCTCCTCGTCGTCCTCGGCGCCGGGAGTGTCCCCGGCCGCGTCGATCAGGTCCATCTGCAGCATCTCGGCCTGCAGCCGGCTGCCCGCGCCGCCGCCGCCCCCAGACAGCAGCCCGGCGCGCGGGGCTGCGCGGCGCAGACGGAGGCGCGTCAGGGGGCGGGGCCGCGCGGCGCGGGGCGGGGCCTCGCAGGGAGGGCGGGGCCTAGCCCGCCGGCACCGCCCCCCGCCCGGGCGAGTCCATTCCGCGGCCGCGTGCGGGGGAGAAGGGAGCGGTCGGGGGGCCGGCGAGACGGGGCCCGCGAGATGGGGCCCGCCCCCTCCCGCCCCCTGCGGGGCAGCGCGCGTCCGCCGCAGCGCTCGCCAGCGGGCGTCCGAGACAGTCCCCACCGCCCCCTGCTCGCGCTCCCCCCCTCTCGGGACTCTGTGTGCCCTCCCGTTCCCTCGGCAACGGGCGATGACCTCACTTGGGCTGTAAGCGGAGTACAGAGTGAGGTCACCGCTGTTGCCATGGGGACGCAGGGTCGCCCAGGAGTTCGGGTCCCACAGGGAGGGAGGCGGGGGCAGTATTTGATGGGAGCCAAGAGGAAAACTAGGAAAACAGCCTCGGCCAGGAGAGGGCTGCGACCTGCGGGAAGGCCGCGGGGCAGAAGACCGGGAAGAGGGGTGCTGGGGGGCGGGGGGGGGCACCTGCACAAGAAAGTGGCACCCCGCCCTCCCCGCCACAGACAGAAGTTCCTCCCTCTGGCCAGCCTCACCTTGACAGGTCCCGCTCTGCCACTAGGCCCTGGCCCCTGGGCAGGGCTGACCCTGTGGCGAAAGTCCCCCACAGCTGGTCTAAGGCCCCCCGCTGCCTCGCCCGGGCGGGAGCAGCGGCCCTAGGGCCTGCGTGCTGCGGGAGAGCGCAGTGTGGGAGCCAGGAACAGGTGTATGACCTTAGAGAAGCTGCGTCAGGATCCAGTCAGTGGCTCCTGGAGCCGACCCTCCCTGGCCTGGCTAGAGGGTGAGGGGTACGAGACATTGGGGGGTTATTTCGCCCCTTGGCGCCCCCTTGCCTGGCAGAGTTTATAGAATCTCCGTGGGGGGCGGGGCAGGGTGTCAACACAGACAGGCGACACCCCAACTCATGGTGCAGCTTTCCTTTGCGAACCCTTCTCCAGTCACCACATCTGCTTGGGCCGCCCACCCCCCTGGGGGAGGGAACTGGCCCCGTGGTTGCCTTCCACTTCCTGGCCAGGGTTTCCTCTCCTCCTGTTCTGAGAACACAAGGGGTGGGGGGACCCTCACCTAGCCCAGGCTTTCCAGATGCCAAGGGCCTCCTGGACGACTCAGAAATCTGGGGCTAGGAGAGTCCAAAGCAGCAGCAATGCTGGGTTAGCCCTTCGGGGCGGTCTTCAGGACTGCGGGCTCAAGGGCCGGGGAGGCTGCGTGGTTTGGTGCAATGGCGGGCGGGAGGCCTTGGCTTTTTCTCCTGCCCCAGAGCACTGCAGAGTCCACTAGACTCCACCCTGCTCTGCCTCAGGCCCTCTGCCAAGGCCGATCCCTCGGATTCAGGGTAGCCCTGAGTCTTCCCTTAACTCTAGCCCCTAATTGCTACTGCCCCAGATCTCAAGACCTCCTGCCCTCGCCCTTCCTGTGGCAGGCTGAAGGAGCTGCCTCCCACCCTAGGCCCTGGCCCAAAAATTTTTTTAATTCCTAATTGAGCACTGAAGATGTGCCAAGTATTATATTGGATGCTTCCTGTACGTTATCTTATTTAATCAGGCCCTGAAAGCCCTTTATAAATAGGAGGACGACCTCACTCTGACCCTACCCATCCTGCCACCCAAGTGGGGGCTCCAGGGGGCTCCCCCCTTACCCGTAAGGACAGGGTATCTTTGCATTGCAGGCTGATGCCACACTCATCGGTGATCTCTGAGAGGTCTTCATCCTCAAACTCCTCCAGGCTGATGTCGTGGGTGAGCCTGGTGGGACAGGAAGCCAAAGTTACAACCCAGGGGGATTGCTTGGCCCACTGATGTCACCTCTTCCAAAGGGCAGCCCCTTGAAGGCAGATCACAGTTCCTAGAGGATGAAACTTGGGGTCCACCAGTACCTACGCAAGGGATAACTAACAGGCAGGGAGAGAATTTTGGGTCCATGCCAAAGGACAGTCCTCCTAAGGTGACAGTGGAACAGGAGGCTCCAGGTTCCTCCAGTGCCACCAGCTGGGAGCTGTCCACCTTGCTGCCAACCAGGAGGCAGTGCCTAGAAGGCCAGCTGGTCAGAGCCTCAGCTCTGCCAGGGAAATGTCTCCCCTGGTCAAGGCAGGTGCCAAGGCTGCTTCACCCCTGGAGAATACAGAGTGGAGAAGAGACTCCAAGGGCTGCCTAGCTTGGGTGGGGTGAGGGGGCTGCCTGTGCAATTCCTGCAGCGAGGAGGAAGAAGGCTGGCAGCAGCCCCTCCCCGGCCTCCAGGGAGGGCTCCCAGTCCCCAAGTCCCACCCACCCAGAAATCCTCCTAAGTCCTGGAAGCAAGTGAAGAGAGAGCTGGTGTCCATGTGGGCAGTTTCAGCAGCTTCAAGCAGAGACTCGCCTCCCTCCCTTCCACGCTCTTGTCTCCTCTCTTCACCCGCAGAGCCTTGCCAGCATGTGCATCGGGGCAGGAGGCTGCACCTGGGGTCAGGGAAGGCCCCGGGCTGGGTGTGGAGGTGTCTGGAACTCTGGAGGGAGGCCAGCGCCTTTAGCGCAGAGCTCGGCGGGCTCTCCTGGAGCCCTGTCCCCCCAGGCCGGTCCTGGGCCCCAGCCCCGCATGCAGGGCTGTGCCAGTCACTGCGGTGCCTGACTGCCCCCTGCACCTGCTCGTCCCCAGCCCCGGGTGCTCGGCCGGGTTTGGTGTGGGTGGGCCATTTGGGAGAATTCTGTGGGAGAAGTTGGGGGGAATTCTGAGCCTTTCCCCAAATAAGACCAGGAGACTGAAGCCCAGAGTAAGACCCATTGGTTCAAGGTCACCCAGGAGAGGTGACCGCCCAGCCCCCAGGGAAACCAAGCAGGCCCACGCCCCTGGCTCGTCCCCTCCATCAGACCCAGCAGACACCCAAAGCTCAATGGCGCTGTCCCCTCCCAAGCTCCCCCCGGCCCCACCAGCCCCCACAGCCCTACCCACCAGCGCTCCCACTGATCCTCCAACCAGCTGTCATTGTCTGGGCTTGAATCCATCTTCAGCACCAGCTGCATGGAGAGCCCTGCCCGGCTGGGGGGCTGCTGGGCCCCAGGGCCGCCCTCTCATGCCCAGAAGAGTGGGGGGGCCAGGGCTCAGGGCAGGGCTGAGGCCTCTGGCCTGCACCTCCTGGGCCTGCCTTTCTGCGTCCTGCCCGCTGCAGGAGCCCGGGCAGCTCATTAAAAATAGATGGTCCAGGAATGGAGGCTGCGACTGCCGACCCAGGCCCCAGCCTCGGCTCCTGCCGGCCCAGCCCTGAGCTGCAGGCAGCTTCCTCCCCCAGCCCGCTCGGCTGCCGCTGCCGCTGTCAGTGCCGCCTCCCACGCGGAATCAGGTTACAGCAATCGATGCCTTGCTCCACCTGCCCTTCCAATGCCCCTGTCGGGGGCCAGGGTGGTCCCTCTCCCCGCCCAGGCTTGTAAACAGATGGCAGAAATCTGGGGTGTTTCCCCCCCCCAAAAGCCAGCCCCTGATCTGCTTTAAAGGGCCAGCAGCATACTCAGGGTGCCTGGTGGCAAGATGTGGGGGGCTTGGGAAATCCTCCACGAAAGGATGCCCCACCTGCACGGCTCCCAGCGGGACCCTGACCCTACATCAGGGGGCCTGGACGGCGCAGGCAGTGCTGCCTTGGTCAGTCTGGCCGCCCCTATCACCTGTCTGGGTGCAGGACAGGACCCTGCCCCTCCCTGGGCTCCATCCTTCAAGACTAGGAAGAGCCTGTGGGTGCAGGAGGTGGCACAGTCCAGCCAAGGGCAGTCCAGTGGGTGGACCCCTCGGGCAGGGCAGGAGGGACAGCCTGGGGGGTGCGAAGCTGCAGACCCCAGCGGGAACTGAAAGAGGGGTTCTGGCCAGGGCAAGGGGCAGGGGAATGAGGTGCTCCTTAGCAGCTCGAGAGGGAGGCGAGGTACCTTTAGGTTTCCAGGGCCGGCGGAGGGTGTAGTGCGGCAGTGGGGGTAGGCTGGGAGGAGGGCAGAGCCCTGATGCCAGAGCAGCCTGCCCAGTCTGGCTAATGTAAGTAGCATCTCCGGTGCTGAGACAACCCCGAGGCTGGCACAGGGTATATGGTCAAGGCACATGCTGCCTGGACAGTCACAGACCAGGCAGTCTGGAGACGCAGCCAGCACTGGGGAGGCCCAGAGGTGCCCGAAGACACCCCCTGCTCTGTTGGTGACCCCCGGGCACATCTGAGACTCCTCTTCCCCACTGCCCAGCCCTGATCCAGCTCCTGTGGTCCTACACCTCCCCCTGGCCTGCTCGCCTCGGTCTCCCCATGCCTGTGTCACTCTACCCACTACCATTACCAGGCAAAGCTGCCCAAAATACCACTATTCCTTTTGCCTCCCCACCTCAAATCCCCCCAAGTTTCTCTGCTAGCAGCCACCTCCTTGGCCTGGCATTCAAGTTCCCCAGTGCCATGTGTGACCCTCCCTCTGTACCTGCCTCCCCAGGCATGGAGGCTTCCCTTGGACGGAGCACTTGTCAGGCTCTCAACCCATGCTGACGCCCTCTCCTCCAGGAAGTCCTCCTGGCAACACCCACTGGTCCTGTCATCCCCTCGCTTGGGGTTGGTGTCACCATCTGTGCAGCTAGAAAGCGGTTCGCTAGGGCAGGCAGGCCCAGGCCTCTGTCAGACACCCCCAGGCTGCTCCAAAGGCGGGTGGAGCTTGCAGCCCCTAGCCGCTCCCAGTGAGTGATGGTTACAGACCCCTCCCTTCCAGGTGGTCTTGCAGCAGGGGCACTGCGTGCCGCATGCGAGATGCTACCCAAAGAGAGAAGCTTGAGCTTCCACCTACTCCCTGGAAAACAGCTGTTGGGGGCAGGCCTGGAGCATCTGGCTGGAGCTGTGCTGGGGGCACCTCAGCATCCCCTGATGTTCCCACTGGGTCAGCAGCTCCGGGGCACGGGTGGGCGAGGAACAGCTGTGTCACTCTTCACAGATGCAGAAACTGAGGTTCGCTGGGCAGTGGTGGAAAGAGCCTGGGCTGGGAGGGGGTCCGAGGCCTGCACTTGATCCCCAGCTCCAACCGGTGGGTTAAGGAATCTCCCTGTCTTACTTCACGGGTGTCTCGAAAGTGCGGCAGGACGGAGAACGGGCACCCGATGAGCCCAGAGGCAGCAGGCCTGAGAACAAATACCGACACCCTCGCCTGGGGAGTGGCCGCTCCCTCCCGAGCTGCTGGGCCCTGGCCACCGACTGCCTCACGTCTCCACGCATCTCCCCTAGTCCTCACCTCCACCCAGGGAGAGGGTTTCCTTTTGCCCCTTCTACAGATGGGGAACACTAAGGCTCGGAGACAAGGCACCGCAGGGCCTCGCATATTAAATGGGGCCACCCTTCCTTGCCCACCCTCCTCAAGGCTGCTGGCTGTGGACCGCGGTGCGGTGCGGAGGCCACCACCAAGGGCCAGTGGGATGGGCTGGCCACGGAGTCCCTCGGCGAGTCACTCCGGACCCTGCCTTGCTTCCTCCCTCCACACCCTGGCTCCTGGCCTCCCAGCCAAAGCCCAGGCCACCCGCCCTGGAGAGAGGCTAGATGGGCTCTGCGGGCCTCCAGGTTCAGGGAAGGGGCGTGAGGAAGGAGGCGGGAGGGAAGTGATGGCCGCAGGAGGGTGGAGAGGGAGGAAGGAAGCCGAGCGCCTGGAACCACCTCAAACTGAAAGGCAACCTGCCACAGCGGCACCCCTGGAGGCCTGGAGGCCGAGCAGCGCCCCTTCAGAAGCCAATCGGATGCACTCCCCAACGGTGAGGTGGCTCCTGAGGTCGCATCCACAGGTCGTTGGACACTCTGGCGTTTGGTCTCTCCAGAACCCCTGGCCTTTGGGGTGCGGAGATCTTTGGGGTCGGTCTATAGACGAGCTTCCTCTCCCTGCACTACCTCCTCTTCTTCAGGGGCCCAGTGGACTCCCCAGTGTCTCTGCAAGTGCCAACTTCCAGGCCCCCACCTGCCCTGGGCTCCTACAAAAACAAACATGCCTCTGGCCTCCTGATGTTTATCTCCGGGCCTTCCCCAGTCACAGCTCCCCATTTTCTCCTTCCCCCTCCAGCAATCCTTTCTCATTGGCTGCTTCGGCCCAGTGGTAGGAGGTTAGAAGTGCACGCAGCAGACTTCCCCAGTCTCGCCCGCTGCTCCCCTCAGCAGTGTATTTCAGGCCACCTGCCTGCTCTGCTTCCCACTCTGTCTCTGGTGAATCCTCTCACCCCCCCCCCGCCCCGCACCTCTGGCCTGCACCCCAGTTCTTGTATGCATAAAAAAAAATCTTAAAAAAAAGTGAATGCAGGGCCTCCCCGGTGGCGCAGCGGTTGAGCGCTGGGTTGCGAAGCTGCCCGCAGCCTCTGCGGTGCCGGTTCGATCCCCGGCTGCTCCCCGGCCACTGGAGGAGGGTCCCACATGGCACGCAGACCTCTCCTGCCGCCCGCTGCTCCCCTCAGCAGTGTACTTCGGTTCTTCTGCCTGCTCTGCTCCCCGCTCTGGCTCTGGTGAATTCTCTCACCCTCCCGCGCTTCTGACTGTACCCAGTGCATGTATAAATAAATAAATAAATCTTAAAAAAAAAAAAGTGAATGCAAAGGAAGGCTTAAATGGTGAAGCGTGGAGGTTTTAGCTGAGCAAGGCCAACTCTGCGCCAGGCGTATGCTGTCCCAGGGCCATTCTTGAATCTTTCCATTCCTGCCTGTGCTGAGGGAGGTTGGGATGCCAGCGGAGTGACCTTGGGTCCTGATCATGCTGCCCCCTGAGGCCCTCTGGCAACAGAGCACCTGTGGTTTCAGGGTCCAGCCTGTCTCTGCCACGCTCTGTGTGCCGAGCAAAGAGCTGGCTCCCTACTTCCGCTCTGGATCCCGCTACAAGCCATTTTCCACTGGGCAACCCAGACCAATGTTTGCGATGCAAATCTGATCTTTCCAGCTTCCACAGCTCAAAATCCATGAATAGCTTCCCCTGGCCCTCAGGGAAAGGAACCAACCCTCTCACCTGTGGCCTGCAGGCTCAGCAGGCCCTCCCCTTCTCCCCAGCCCCTGCTTCCTGCTCACTGCCTTCCCCAGCAGCAGTCTCACCTCTGCAAAGCCTTCACCCATCTCCCCAGCCAGGCCAAACACCCCAGCTATTGGCTCTCTTAGTCCTTCTGCTGGGTAGTTCCCAGATCACTGATTTTACCCTTGGTTCTGGGACCAGTGTGGGCTCCCCTCAGAGGCAGCTGGTCCACCAGGGTGGCATCAAGTCTTTCAACCAACATGTGGATGCTAACAGTAACTTAATAAACGGTACTGAACGAACGAACCACCAGTGTCCCCAGATATTTCTAGATTTCCCCTTGGAAATCTTGAAGTCAGTTCCCCTTTCAAGTCAACTTCCTGGCACCCATCTGTATCAGTCTGGGGTAGAGTGTGGAGGCCTCTGGGAAGGTGGTGCTGGCTGAAACGGGGGGGGGGGGGCGGGGGTGAAGCCCCAGCTTCATTCCTCAGAACCCTCTCTCTGGCCCACTCCCAGTTCCAGGTGGGACAGTTCCAGCCAGTCCCAGGACTAAGGTCAAGTTGGGTTTGTTCTTCTGGTCTGGAATTCTCTTCCCAGCCATGTCCACACTGGGGTGATCTCCAGGGAAAAACTATCCAACCCAAGAAGCAATTTCCCGGGGACCACCCTACCTGGGGTGATAATGTGTCTGAATTTTTTAATGCCTTGGTGCTAATCTGCAGCAAATGGACCTTGGGAGCCAGCGGTTGAGCTGCGGGAAACTCCCCAGAGGAAAGAGTTCCATGTGTGGGAAAACCTTTACACAAGGATGTGTGGGAAAAACCTTTACACACAAGCGTGTGTTCTACTCATAAAAGCAAACAACTCAAAGACAACCAAAGGGCCAGTCTCAGGGGGAGGGTTAGAATGCAGGTGTCCAGCGGCCGGGGTGGCCTGCAGTCTTGTGGGCGAGCACTGTGAAGCCTCAGTATTCATGTGGAAAACGACAACCCATATAATGAGCAAAAAGGCAGAACGCGTGAGCTCGTGGCGTCACACGGTGAATCCTGACATGGACTAGGTGTGGGAGGTGGTGGCATGGGGAGGGCCTTCTACCCTGCTCTCCAGGACAGATTTTGTATACCGGGTCATGAGCTCAGCCCCCTCACAGAGCTACTTCCTGAGGGTATGACTCTTTACACTTGTTCTAATCTATGCACAGATCCTGAATGTTGTTGGTGCTAAATAAAAGCCCATTAGAAGCACCGGCTGAAAGAGGCACTGGAAGCTCCCCGAGAGGACCACCGGCATCACCAGGGCCAGAACCAGTCCAGGGCTCTCCCTTTACAGGGGTGGCTCTGAAATTAGACTGGGTTTGAGCCCCAGCTCTGCCACTCCCCAAGCTCTTTCTGCCTCAGTTGCTTCATCTGCAATGCAGGGAGAACATGAGCCTCTCGCTATGGTTTGGGCGCACCGAGTGCTCCTGCGGGGAGTGCTCAGAGCAGCGCCTGCTTGTTTCCTCTGGCCATACTCACAGGGCTCTGTGACCCAGGAGGTCGGCACCCAACACCACCCTCCAATAACAAGCCAGTAAGGCATCAGAGAGCACCTACTTTGTGCGGGGCATCAGGGACAGCAAAATTTAGGTATTGACTCCTTGTGCCTTCTGGGAGCTGGCAGTGGTACTCCTCTGTTCCCCCAACATCACACCATCCTAACAACAATAAAACCAGCCCTGGGCCTCCCCGGTGGCACAGTGGGTTGAGCGCAGCGCTGTGAAGCTGTCCGCAGCCTCTGAAGCGCAGGTTCGATTCCCGGCAGGCCAGGGAGATTCCCACATGGCGCAGCAGACCTCTCCTGATGCGCCCGCTGCTCCCCTCAGCAGTGCTCTCAGTCCATCTGCCTATTCTGCTCCCCATTCTGTCTCTGGTGAATCTTCTCACCCTCCTGCGCCTCTGGCCTGTACCCCAGCTATTACAGAAATAAAAAATAAATCTTTAAAAATTAAAAACAAAACCAGCCCTGCATGAATGCAGCTCTTGACAGCCCTTGAAACACTCAACTGTATGGCCTCATTGGAGTCTCACGACAGCCCTAGACAGGGGGCACGCCAGCAGCGCGGGGCAGTGACAGGCTCTGGGAGCTAAGTGCGCAGTCTTGGGGCACACAGCTAAGAAGGCCCAGCCAGGATGCAAACCGAGGTCAGTTGGCCCCCCGAGAGCCACAAGAGAGCAGTAACCACCGGGGGTTAAACTGAGGCCGGACAAGGAAAGGGCAGCAGGCACTGCTGGGGTAGGAGGGGCAGTTCAGGCCATGTGGGGCCCAAGACACTGTCCCTCATTATTCCCAGAGTTGGCCTTGTCACCACATGGTGTCCTGGAGGGCCAGCCCACGCTTGGTGTACTGCCACGCTCGCCCACCTGGACGCACTCACTGGCTGGTGTCCACGTCTTAACTCCTCACTACAGCGCCCATGACATGCTGTGTGCCAAGGGGGTGAGTAGGACAGAGAACATGCTTCCTGGGACCAGGAAAGTGGGGGGCGGGGGGCGGGCGGAGGCGAAACTGACCTCTCGCCAGAGGCCCAGCCTGGAGGTAAAGGATTTAACACGACTGGGTTCCAGTCAAGCCTTGGTCTCTGACTTCCTTGGAGTCTTCAGGGGAGCCAACCTGCCTCCCTGAATCTCAGTCTCCTCACCCAGAAAATGGGCAGAGCAATACCCTCTCCCAGGGTGGTTATGAGGCCTGCACTGGGAAAACGCTCTGACCAGTAACCAGCTGCAAAAATGCCCACTCGCATGGAGGGCTGACACACTTGTTGCGTGCCACCTTGATGGGCATAATCTCATTTTCAGGCAGGAATCAATATTAATTAGTTCATTTAACAGACGCGACTCAGGACAAAAACCCAGCCAGGTGGTGCAGCTAGAAAGGGGTGGAGTCTAATTTGAACCCAGGTGTCTGGGGCAGGGGGCCTCATGGGAGGGAGGCTGCGCATGTCATGCCCAGTGAGGAGCTCGGTGTCCAGGTCCTGCAGGCGGTTGGAGGCGCTAATCACTAAGGCCCTGGGCTTCCAGCCTCAGGCTTGGCCTCCTCCAACTGGCCCCCTCCTCTGGTCCTCCTGGCTCAGAGCAGGGCCTCTGGGGAGGTTTCTGGTCCTTATGATGCCATTAGACATCCCCAGGGTCCCGGCCCACCTGAGGGCCAGGGAGCCAGCAACCCCTTGGCCAGAGGGGCTGGCGGCAGAGCCCAGCTGGGGCCTGCTGGGCCGGGGGCCCCGGGAGAGGGGAGGGCCCCGGCTCAAGGGAGGGAAACAATGGGGTATGCCCAGGCCTCCTTCTCTTGGGCTCAGGAGCAACCAACCCCTCCTCTTTCTTCTCCCCAACTGAGGAGAGGATTGTGGGGGAAGGAAATCCTTCTCCCACCCCAACCCCTCCAGCATCCACTGTCCATGTCTTTGAAACCCACTTGCCACCTGCCACCCACCAGACGGGGCAGGGCGCGGGGCGATGGGGGAGCTGGGCCAGGGTCCTGCGCCCCTGCCCTGGCAGGAGCACCCGCTGCCACCGTCCCTGGCGCCGGAACCTAAGCCCCCTCCCACCCCCAGGCCTAGGATTTCCCACTTGAGGCTGCACCTTCTGCACCAGCGCACACCTGACCAGGTCAGTGCTTGGCCAGGTCCTGGCCATGCCCGGTGCGCGAGGGGGTCGGAGCAGGGGGGAGGCGGAATCAGGCCGGGCCGAAGGAGGGGCTCGGACTCCCCGCCAGCTCCAGGCGGCGGCTGCCCCAAGGACTGGGCCCTTCAGGGCCCCCCAGCCTGTTCCCATCTCTACTCCGGCCTCGCGCTGGGCACTGGCAAAGCCCAGCCGCGGCCTCCTCCGGGGTCTCAGCCCAGGTCCCGGGCCCCACCACAGCCCCAAAGTGGGGGAGAAGGCGCTGGAGCCCCCCACCCCCCGCCCATCCCAGCTCAGGTTCCCCAGCCCGGGGCGCGGAATGGGGGGGCCGGCTGCACCCCGAGATGCCGCGGCTCCCGGAGCGGACTCGAGGCCGAGGGGCCCCGGGGACTCTGCGGGGAGAGCCCCCCAGCCCCGCCGCCTCTCGCGACCCCGCCAGGCGCGCGCGGAGCGCGGGGGGGGAGCCCGGGGGCCCCGTCCCGGCCGCAGGGTGGGGCGCTCGGCCGGGGAGTCTCACCTGAAATTGGGCGGCGACGCGATGTGCAGCCCCAGAAACGGGGAGGCGGCGGGCGGGGACGCGGCCCCCCCGCCCAGGCCGCCGCTCTCTCGCTCCGCCATTCCCGGGCGCAGCCCTGGCCATCCGGGCGGAGGCGGCGCGGGCGGCGGGAGGGGGCGGGGGCGCGGCGAGGGGCCGCGGCGGAGCGGGGCGCGGGCGGGCGGGGCGGCGCGGCGGGCGCACCTGCGCAGGGCCGGGCGCGCGGCGGGACTGGCGAGAGCGCCCCGCGCGCCCCCGGCCCGCTCGGGGTCCCGCGCGCCCCGCCCCGCCCCGCCCCGCCGGCCCCGCCCCGCCCCGCCGGCCCCGCCCCGCCCCGCCGGCCCCGCCCCGCCGGCCCCGCCCCGGCTCTCTCCGCGGTGCTGAAGCCGAGGCCCGGGTGGCGACCGGCCCCGCCCTACACCCCACAGGGCCGTCTCCGCCCCTCCCCCTCCGCTGTCCCCCCCCTCCTCACGCCCCCCCACGCCCCCCTCCCTGCCCGCGCGGGCGCGGCCCCGCCGAGGGGGCTCAGCGCGGGCCGTCAGCTCTCCGGTGGCGGGACCCCGGTCCCCAGGGCCCTGGTGGGCCCCCCACCCCGTCCCGGAGGACAAAGAAACAAGCAGACAGGAAAGAAGGTGCTGGAGGAAGGCGGGGGAGGCTGGAGGGTGGGGGAGCGGGTCCCGGGGCTGCCCCGTGGAGTCGGGTGTTGGGGAGGCACAGTCTGGCTCCACGAGCAAATAGGAGCTGTGGCCCTGCTCAGTGACCCCGCAGGCCTAAGGTTTGGGTTCCCAGGCTGAAGTGGGGGTGCTACGGCCTCTCTCCCGTGGCTGTGCAGATGAGTAGTCACTGGGAGCCAGGAACACGCGGCCTCCTGCTGGGAGGCCTCACCCGCCCAGTCCCCTAACCTTAAGGGGACCCGCCCAAGATTCCAGAGGGTCTCCTGGGGACTGACCCAGCCCCACCTCAGCCCCAGCTACTGAAGATGACCTGAGCTCTCCGCCTTGGTTTGTCTCTCAGGCCCTCCCTCGTGTCAGGACTTCCCGGGATTTCTTCCTTTCCTCCCTTTGGCACCGCAGTCAGACACCCCATGGCGGGCTTGGGGCTTATCTCTTGCTCCTGCAGTTGACTTCATGGGGTTCCCATACCCACCGCCAGTTGGGCCCTGGTTCCTTCCTGGCCTTCTGCCCCTCCGATGTTTTAAGCCTGGGCCTCCATGCCTGTAGAGCCCTGGTCCCCCCGGTTGAGTCCTTTCACAGTGTGGGGGGCTGGCCACGGCTAGGCGCCCAGTTTCAGTGGGTCCTAGAGCCTCGGGCCAAGCCTCAGTGACCTTCTCTGGCCACTTCAGAGAACTGCGGAGATTCTGGTCTTCACCTCTCTCTGAAGGAAAGGCAGAGAAGTTTCACGTGTGATGTCCTGTGTGCAGAGCCAGACGCCCACTCTCACGCTGCTCCCTTTTCCTTCACAGAGCGCCCAGCGAGCAGCTACAGGCCTGCCCTGCAGCAAGCAACCCCCCAGGCCCAGCCCAGTACTTAGAACACCCCAATACCTAGAGCCAAAGGCCTTGGTGGCCTCTCTCCTCCCTGCCCCTGGGCTCAGAGGCCAGGGGCCACTTGCCCTTCCGTTGCTGTCTTGGCTGGGGCTCCCTTCACTAGACCCCGTTGCCACCCGCCGCTCTGGGTCACTGTTCCCGCCTGGAAGGCCATCTTGCCGTGGTGGTTAACATTGTTCCTTAGAGTGTGTGCTTATCTCAGCTAGGCGCATCCTCAGGCCAGGAGTGTGTGTGTGTCAGTGTGTGTGTGTTTTCTAGCACCCTTTGCTTGAGAACAAAAGGCATTTCTGAGCCCCGTCACACCAGAGAGAAGTCAGAGGGAGAGAGGGGGAGGCCCGGCTCTTGCAGGGAAGAGGAGAGGAAGGCCAGGGTGTCTCTTCTCTTCCTCTGCAGGACGGCTCATTCCTGGGCCTGGCCTGAGCTCCTCACACAGGAGGTTGGGGTGGGTGTGGGCTAACAAGGCTTCCGTTGCCCAAGCCCACAACCCACCCCAGAAAAGTCCATGCACACTGCCGGGGTCGCCGCCCAAGACCCTGGGCTTGGTTGTGGGCAGATCTTGGCTGCCCACAGCACCCCCTTGGCATCCACACAGCTGCAGCTAAGGGGGTTCATTTGAGATCAAGGACGGACTGAGGGCATGGACAGGGTGCTGCCGCTGACCGATGGCGCCTGGGCTGAGAGGTGCTGGGGTGCCTTACCCTGGGCCGAGTGCTCGGTTATTCTGGCTGTACAAGCCCAGCAACCCCGCAGCTGCTCCAGTCACTCACCTGGGAGCTGCCCCCTTCCCCACCACCTCCAAAGATGAGTGAGCCAGAGGCTTCTGGTCCAGCCGAAGCCAAGAGTCAGGCCTAAGATTCTAACCCAGGCTCAGCTGTGTTGACACTGGGCCCCAGACCTCCCACAAAATGAGGCCAACACAGCTTTGCTCAGAAAGATCAGACATTTATGAGACAAGTGAGCACAAACGCGGTGGGGGAAACACACCTTCTCAGTAACAGAAAATCGCTCTATAAAGTGCATTTTGCCCACGACCATCTCTTCCCCATGCTGGGCCCTGGGCCAGGGCTTGGGCAAAGCTCTGCAGCAGCCCCCAGGACACCCGGGCCAGGAGACGGTGCACGAAACCACTGTGGAGCTCCAGGCCCCTGGTGTGCCCTCCTCACCCCCCCCCCACCCTTTCAGCAGGGACTGGGCCGGTATGTCACGGGTGGTGGAGAAGCTGGGGGAGATGCCGCCCAGGCTGCACCTCAGGGGAGAGCCCTCACCAACGGGCAGGGAGAGGGCACCAGCCCGGATTCGCAGGTGCTGCTGGCGACACATCGACTCTGGCCCTGTGCTCCAGGCTTCGCAGTTCCTCAGACCAGCTCTTCCAGGCTGGCTCCCCTTGTGTGCACAGCCCCGACGCGCCTCCCTGCTGATGGGGGTTAAAGGGGCTGGGAAGCCCTGCCCCGATGCCGCGAGCACACACCGTCACCTGTGCCCTATCATCCCCCCGCCCCCCCTCCCCCCGTGACCGAGGGCGTCTCCGGTGAGAGTCCATGTACACAGCTGGACTCGAACATTAGGCGGCTCCAGGCCGTGGGACCCCGCGGGCATCTCAGGAAGAAGCCTGTCCATGTGCTGGGCAGCCTAGGAGACGGGGTCTGCCCCGGGGCCCTGGTGCCAGGACAAAGGGCAGCTGGGACAGGGCTGGGGCGAAGGGAGTCAACAGCTGTGGGGCTAGGAGAGATCACAGGGGAGGTAGAGAGGAAGAGGCCCGAAGGCCAGCTCGTGGTACATGTGAGGACGCAATTCTAAGAGGAGTTAGTCTCTCAGCTACACGTGCACCTGTACACACACACACACACACACGCACGCACGCACACTTTGTGGCTCAAGTGCAGGCCACAGGGTGGAAGGAAGACTTGCCTGCTGATCACACAGCTCTTATGCTCGTTATGTCTTTCTCAACACAGGCCTTCGACTGTGGGCGGGAGAGGCGGGAGGCATAGGTCACGCCTGGAATGCAAGGCCTCCTGTGTTTGCATTCCTTGGCTTCTCTGGGGCAAACCTCCCACCTGCTGCTTCTGGAAACACTGGTGTGCTGGGACCTTCCCCAAGTGTCCCTGGCAGTGTCCATCTGAGTCCACTTGCCACTGGGAGAGTAACATGGCTTGCACTAAACAGTCCAGGGCTGGTCCTGGAAGCCTCCAGAACATGGACTAGAATGGTTCCCGTGGTTGGGTGTCAGCTGCCCTAGAGTGTGGCCAAGAGGGCCCGGGGTGAAACCACCAAGAACTTGCCCCCTCCGCACCCCCAGTCAGCTCTGATGCTGGCTCACAGCTTCTGGGGAAGGGAGAGTGGGGGCTGGGATTCTATTCCTGACCTTAGGTTTTCAGTCCCCAAAGGAGGACATGCCGCCTGGGCTGTCAGCTTAGCACCGTACACACAACATGCCAATAGGTACCTGGGTATTTTGTAGGGTGGTGGAAACCTTGTGCTCAGCCCCAGACACCCGAGGAAGGAGCTGGCGGAACCGGTGGCAGGGAACTTTAAGAAAGAAGCCAGGCCAGGTGACTGTGTCTGGACAGCGTCGTCCACTCCGGCCTGCCTAGTCTCAGGGTCGTAAGGGGGAACTCAGCAGGGCTCTGCCTGCCTCTAGAATCTCACGTTCCAGACGAGAGTCCAAAATGGCGCCTCCCTGCTCCTCAGTCTGATGTAAGGAGGGAAGGAAGAGATGTTGGGAGGGAGGGGAAGATGCCAGAACCCCAGGAGGATCCTACCATTCCTGAGGTGGCCAGGCAGCTGGCTTGCAGGGACAGGTGGAGCTGGAAGGCACCGCCATAACCTCCAGTCTGGTGTCTGGAGGAGGAGGGGAAGGTGCTGCAGGCGCTCCTCCAGCCCTGGTGGCGTCCGGAGTCACAGTGTAAACAGAAGCACGCACACGAGGTCAGGCCCTGCACTCCCGCACACGCGCACACAGGTCTGCTTGCTCTGTCAGGATCAGCTTTTCGGCAGGTTGCACTCTGCGGCATGGCTGCTGCTTGGGTGTGCCAGCTTTGCTCACGGAGCCATGGTGCTGCAGCTGGAAGAGAAAAACAAGGGAGATGAGGAACATTCAGGAAGGATGCCGATGCCCAGGACGCCAGCTGTGAGTTCAAGACCCTCAGGGTTTAAGATCGGTCTTCTGGGACGTGCAGGTCTTCTAAGACAAATGTCAAATCCAAAGATTTTATCTGGATGATGCCACTGGGTAAATTAAAGATCAAACCTAGGCACAGGTGCCTGTGTGGGCCGGCAATGAACACCTGTACTTTAAAACGTGTTCTTTTCAGTGATTTTTCCTGTTAGGCCTGTATCATCAAAACCTAGCTTTTTTTTTTCCTCTCACTACAAATAATCTGTCTCTAAAGTATATGTATGTTTTACTGAAACACACTGACTGTGATATATGTATTTTAGACACAGGTGGTTCTCTCGACCCAATTGTTACGCCAAAGAGATGACTTCTCCTCCGAAAGCAAAGCTCAAGCTTGGAGAGCATCCCCGAGAGGTCCTCTCACCCGATCCCGCTGTTGTTTCCTTTCTCCGCTTCTCAGGGATGGGAAGGGACAGAGGGCTTGCAAATGCCTTAGGACCGGGCTCTTAATCCAGGTCCTAGACATGGGCCAAGCATGGGCTTAAGGAGCTGTTCACGCACACCCTGAGTTTCTGTGCACACCTGTGTGTGTTTGAACAGATACAGTGTTCTGGGGAGAGGCTCTGCCCTTTATCAGACTCTCCAAAGTATGGGTCACCCAAGGAGGGCCAAAGGGTCAAGAAGACAAGGGGGTGAGGCCCAGGCTATACAATCCAGACCCGTGTTGATTTGGGCACAATTCAGCTGAGGGACAGGCTCATGATGGGAGGTGGCAGCTAAGCCTCAGCTAAGCCCCAGTGACCCGAGTCCTATGATGGGGACACATTCCCCCCCACCCACCCAAGGTTTGGCAGAACCAGTCTGTGCTTCTCTACAGATGCAGCCAAAGGCCCATTCGCTGAGTTACTCAAGCTGCTGACCAGCAGATAGTGGGATGGTCTTGTTCTCGAGCTAGGGCGTCAGTCTGCAGAAAAAGGGGCCCGGGGAGATCAAATGAGGTTGTGCAGGAAAACAATGACAGCAGCATGAAAGGAAAGGGAGGCACAGCCAGGGGAGCAGCACCAAGGGGAAAATCAAGTCATAAAACATGCACCGACAGATCAGTCTCTCGGTTGTCTAACTCCTTCAACCTGTCACTAATACCAGGAACACAGAAGCAGCTGAAACAAAAAGTAAGTTCATGGCTGTTGCCCGCGGTGTGCCCAGTGTTAGGATGGCCTCCCGGGTACCTGTCTTCACACCCCTGCCTATCAATTAGCGGCTGACAAGACACCCAGGTCGTGAGTCCACGCCCTCCCGACGCTGCCCCGGGGGAGAACGGGTAATGTGCACATGTGAGCTGTGTCAACACAAGGTACCCGGCGCTGAAGGTCTGAGGGACTCTGGAGCTGTAACCAACCAAGTCTCAGATGTGCCCTCTTTCCGCCACAGTGCCCCAGAGCCTGAGAGGGGCACCAGGCTCCAGGTTGGCAGCAGTGCAGCTGGGTCTGCTGAGCTCTGAGCTCGGCCTCATGCCTACCCCTCCTGCATCCAACAAATCAACAGCTACTCAGCAAGTGCCAGGGAAAGTGCGAGGGGACAGAGTCCCAACTTCTCCTTTTCAGGCCAGGAAGAACCAGAGAGGTGAGGCAACTGGGGTCTCAGTCTCCCAGCAGCGAGGGGCAGGCCTGGGATACAGACACTGGCATGAGTGTGACGCTGGCTCTTCCTCTGAACCCCACACGCCCCGCACAGCATCCAACAGACTGCCGTGCCTCGTGTGCGCTCAGCCTCACGCAAGGTGGGCACTACACAAGGGTCAAGAAGACAAAGGGGCTGCAGAGAAGTGGATTTTCCACGTGAGGCCCTGTGGCTCACGGAGCTCTGGTGAACTGCAGGCGGGGGAAGGAGGGGTCCTTGGCCGCGAACCTTTGTATTCACTGGCCCGTCTCTCAAAGATCCCTGAGCACCGACAGAAGGGAATGGAACAGGGAAGCTGTCTCCCCAATGGTAAAATAATTGGACCAATGAGAAAATTCTGTATATGGCTCAAGGCTAGCGGAACCCAGAGCAGTCAGCAGCTTTGGGGATTATGGAGAAGCAGGTGAAACAATAGTTTTTTGGGGGTAGCTTGTTTTTCAGTTTAGGGAACACTGTACAATAAAACCAAGGACAGAACAGACACTGCTTTAGGTTGAAGCAAGCATGGAACCTTCTGGCATGAGGGAGTGCTTCCGCACAAGAGCAGTTTAAACTGTAAATGATCACCTGCCCCGGCAGCGCCACAGACCTGGCACTAGAAATAACAGAACTACAAACTACAGCGCTCACAGGTAAAGGGGGGGCCTCAGAAGGTCCAGGATGGAGCCTTCCGGCTGGCAAAGATTCACGCTTAGGGGGCCTCCCCGGTGGCGCAGTGGTTGAGCGCTGGGTTGCAAAGATGCCCGTAGCCTCTGCAGCGCCGGTTCGATCCCCGGCTGCCGGGCGAGGGTCCCACATGGCGCCAGACCTCTCCTGCCGCCCGCTGCTCCCCTCAGCAGTATATTTCATCAGTCTGGCTTTTCTGTACCCTGCTCTGGCTCTGGTGAATTCTCTCACCCTCCCGCGCTTCTGACTGTACCCAGTGCTTGTATTAAAAAAAAAAAAAAAAAAAAAAAAGATTCACGCTTAGGGCTGAAGCGTCTCAGGAAGGTTACGTGCCCCGCCCCATGTCACACCACTAAAATCAGCGGAGGGGAGGGCCAGGGGCACGGCCCCACCCTGTGGTCCTTTGAGCCCAGGGTACTGGTTTCAACTCACCATTAGTGTGATTTTATCTGCCTGGGTCATTTTACTTAGTCAGGCTTTTCACGCATGGTTTGTCGTTTTCTTTCCCTGGCATGTACACTGGGCGGGTCGGGCAGGTGGCGAGTCGCAGTCCCCGCTGTTTCACAGATGAGGCGGCTGAAAGCGCCCAGGTGGCACCACCAGTGCAGTGAGCCAAGTGGCTCTTCTGTCTCAGGGCCTCTACCAAGCACAGGGTGGGGGAGAGGGGTGGGGGCTGTTCCCCACCTTGCCTCAGGAGGTCTCACCCACCTAAGCCCTATGGCCGCCCATGCAGGCAGGCGGCCAGAGTGAGCTGCCCATTCGGTGAGACTAAGGGCAGAGGAAGCCCTGAAGAGCAGTCCTCATGATCCCAACAGGCAGCCACACTCTCCTGCCTGCAAGATAAGAGACAGGTGCTGCCCTTGGGGCCCCTTCTGTCTTCACCTGGAACCACTGCTCCAGCCTATCAGCTAGGTCCCCCACACCCCCCCTTTTCCTTGGCTGGTCCCAGCCTAATGCCTGGTCAATCTTCCAGAAATGCCGGGGTGATCATTTCACATTCCCATTCAAAATGCTTTCAACCCTTGGGGTACACCAGGGGGTACACTTCTCTGCCTCACATTTAAGACCTGCCAGACAGGGTCAGACCCAGCCGTAATAGTCTTCAAAACAATGACGATAACAACGCCCGTAATGATAATTAGAGCTGCCATTTCTTGGGTACCATGAACTCATAAGCCAGCACCGGGCTAATAAGCGCTTTGCATATTACACAGCCCCTGTGAGCCAGACACCAGCAGCCATGCTTCCTGCTAAGAGAATCTAGATTTTGTTAAGAGAGTCATGGGCCTGGTCCAGACAATGGATCACAACTGGTCTGAGTCAGTGATTCTCCAAGTATCTTCTTCTAGGTGATTCTATTGCTCATTCAAGTTGGAAAACCAACAGTCTACAACAACGCTGTCATCAGGATGCCTACTTCCCACCTGGGGGTGGCTTTGAGACTCAGTTTCAGCTCACAGGACCAACATTAAAAGCAGGGGGAGGGGACAGCTTCTATTTCTTCATAAAAGGAGAGTGGCAACCCCTAACAGCCTGAATAGTATAAAACTGCAACCCCCCTACTGTGTCCCAACTTTTACTTTCTATCCTCTACCCAACCTCTATTATCTTTTCTTTGTATACTTAAGGCCTCATGACATATATTTGTTTACTGCCTCCTCCCACAAACACGTACTGAAGGGGGAAGGGACTGTCAGTCTTGTTCACAAGCACATCACAATGCCTAGAATAGTGTGTGGCAAATCTGAGCACTTGATGTTTATGGAAACCCACAAGCAGCTAGCTGTCTCTCTCATGCCTTCTCTTTCCTACTCTGAATGAGGAACTGGTGGCTGGCAGCCATCTTGAGATCACGAAGCAAGAGAATGTCAGACCAACTGGCTCTGATGTTGCTGAGCCACTGACCCAAGACCAGCCACGCCCAGTTCTGGGTCCTTAATTTTAGCCTCAGTCGTCAGGTTTTCTCCTGCCAGGAGCTCTATACACGTATTCATTTAAGTTTTACAACAAGCAGGAGATGGAGTCTGGTTAATAAATTTATGCAAGATCGCGTCACCATTAAGCTGTTTTCTTGTCCAAAATGCTCTCCCTGCTGTCCAAAGCCAACTCATCTCTCAAGCCCCCCACGTGTAAACGTCTGTGTTGTACTTCCCGATCCCTCAGCCCATTAATAACTGTCTCGTGAGAAGCATGTAGTCTGTGTCACATGTCTAGGAATTATAGGTATTTGCTTTTTTCTTTTTTTTTAAATGATTTATTTTTATTTATGCATACAAGAACTGCGGTATAGGCCAGAGGTGCGGGTGGTGAGAAGAGTCACCACAGACAGAGAGGGGAGCAGAACAGGCAGATCTACTGAAACACACTGCTGAGGGGAGCAGCGGGTGAGACAGGAGACTGAACTCCTGCAGTGACTGGCAGAGCGTGACAGCACTGAGACTGTAACCCCTGTGCCACCAGGGGGGCCCTGCTTTCTACTTTCTAAGCAGACTGTTAACTCCCGGTGGACGGGCATCAGATCACATTTTCCATGACTCGTGTCCCCTTCCTTGCCTACCTGCTGGCAACAATTTCATACTAAAGTGATTGCCTTTAGCTTACTGGGCAACCCTGACCCAGACACCTAACCTCTCTAGTCTGGTCTTCTCACCTGGAAAATCAGAGCATCAGCCTGGCAAGCTCCCGACTTGTAAGTCAGAATGAAATTTGCTTAGCGCCACAGAGCTAAGTCACGAAGAGAACAGAATCTAAGGTTGCCGGGGCGCCTAGAGCAAGACCGCCCACGTGTCCCTCAGCGGTGACTGAGACAGAGCCCAGGAAAGGGTGTGAGCAGCAAGCACTGGCCAACTCCCCAGCTGACCCTCACACGACTTGGCCCCACCTGCCCTGAAGTGGAAGGGTTTGGAAAAGGGAATCAAGGAGCTCCACTGAGGAAATCACCCCTCACCCCCGCCCATCTAAAGACACGATGCACAGAAAGAACAGACGGAGACGACTCAAAAAGGACCAGAATTTACATTTTCCCACAAAAGACAGAAAAGGCCTCGCCTGCTTTGGGGAAGGAGGAGCTAGTTTTGTTTCACTGCATCCAGGGGCCTCCTAGAAAGATGAGCGCCGACTGGCAAGCTCAGAGTCAAGGCCGGGAGAAAGGCGGAATGCAAGAGTGGCCAGAAGGCGCAGACAGGATGGGGAGCTGGGGCCTGGGGGGAGGAGGCCTCGGGTGGGGCTGGGCTGAGAGCACTAGCCGACCCGAGGTGAGTGCTGTCCCCCACTGGCCGCCAGCCCACAGCCTGTCTGGGAGCAGGCCCCGGGCACCCTCAGACCCCGGCACAGGGCACTTTCTCTCACAGCTTTACGCAGGCCTCTGCTTTGTTTTTGTTGGGCTTGGCTCACTAGCATAGGTAGAGAAAGGCAAAAAGAAAATTTATTTCCTTAGCTGTCAAAGACAAATTTTAGAACGTGTGGAAGTCAAAGTGGGAGAATTTTTGAGCTGAAATCCTTAAAAGCCATGCGGTCCCGCCCAGGTTTTGTTCGAGCTGACCGGGCCTTCATCGGGCAGGGCAGTGTTTCCCAACCCACTCCCATGCCTCCCGCACCCCTTCTGGAAGCTGGATCTGTGACTCACTCTCAGACGTCCTTGCTAGGCGCCTCTGGGGTGGGCAACCCCGCCACCCTGGCCCGTTTGCTGAGTTCTTCACCAGGGGGCTCCTCAGCTGCTTCCAGCTTGCGCTTGGGGGACGCTGCGCCGCTGGGGAGTGGCCGCGGGCCTGCAGGGAAGCATGTGCAATGGTCACGGTGTGTGTGGCCAAGGCGACCCCGGACCATGCGGGGGAGGCTCTCAAGGCAGAAAGCCTGCTCATTAAGGCAGTGCCGGCATCGTGCTCCTCAGACCTGCCCTTGACCCTCCCCCTGCAGCAGTGACCTTGTCTGGAAATGTCCAAGGGGACCCTACCTAGGCTGTGGGCAGCAGTGCTTGTTTTGGACCCTAAATCCCACAGGCTTCAGGCCAGAGGTTGGTTTGTCTTCTCTGCTATCCTGGGTCTGAGGGTGAGGCATTTATTGCCTCTGAGACCCTGGGTCAGCCCCTGAAAGAGGGTGAGCAGTGCCCTGACCCATGGAGCCAACCTGGCTGGGAAAATTAGAAACCTCTGGAGTGCTTGCCAGCCTGTCACTGATTTTTATCCCAGAAAAGTGGCAGGTCTGTCAGTTTCTCCCTTTCCTGTCACCACCCGCGGTGCTGCTGCTATCTCCTCCCAGACAGCTGCAGTCACCTCCTCTCCAGCCTCCCTGGGGCTCACTCCTGCCCACATTCTCCCCTCCACACAGCAGGCAGAGCGAGCGTCTTAAATCATAAACCACATCCTGACCTGCTGCCACTGTCAGTGCCTTCCCCACGCTCTGGCAACAGAACCCTGCCCCCCGCAATGATGCAATGCCTGCCGTGTCTTGTCCTCGTCCCGGCTCCTCGCTTGGGATGCGCCAATCCTTGGGCCCAGTGGGCTGAGCTCATGCCATCTCTGGGCCTTTTCCAGCTATGCCCTTTGCCTGAGTGCTCTTCCCCTGCTACATGGAAAGGATCCTCCTCACTTTTCAGGTCCCAGCAGAGGCATTTCCTGGCTACTCCGGTGGAAACCCCATCCCCAGTCTCTCTCTTACCAGGTCACTGACTGTATTTCCCCTAGCGCTCTTGTTATCTGCAACAACCCTGCATGGTTTTCTTAGAGTCTCTCTCCCCCAGGTGGGGCATAAGCCCATTTTGGCCTGTGTTCTCAGCCTCGGGGCTGGAGTGGGGGTGGCTGCACAGTGCCCTTGGGATGGGCACTGGACTGGAGAAGCCAGATGCTACCCACCTGCATTGCCTGCGCTCCCAGCCTGGCTCGAGCTGGGCTCTGCCACCGGGTTGCTGAGGTCTTCAACACAGGCGGGGACAGATGCCAGGAGACCTGGGAGGGAGGCAGGGAGTAATCAGAGTACAATCTCCCGGACTGTGGAGGGTAGAGCAGCAGGAGAAAACGAGGCAGGGGCCTGCAGGACCATGACACTGAGGTCCCGTCTTTTCCCAATGGCCACCACTACTCAGAGAGGCCTGATCCAGCCCAGCCTGCAGTGTCCTGTGCCCTGGGAAGTCCAGGCCACATAAAAGCCTGGAAGACAGCACTTGGCCTCCCTTGACAAGTGTCTGGCAATGCCCAGCTATGCCTCTGAGCCCTCAGGTGATGTCCTTCTTCCCTTCAGTGAGCCAGGGGGAGCCGGTGGGCGGGGGGCTGGAGGTGGGTAGTGGCTCCTTACACAGTCCCCGGTAGCGGGACAGCTGCTGGTAAATCTGCTTCATTCGCTCAATGTTGAGCCGGCTGGTCTCAGCATGGTTGACGATGGGCCGTGGGTAGTCCACGCCGATGATGCACTTGGCTGCCTTCTGAATTGACTCTGGGGCATTCCAGGGCTCATAGATGTACCGAGAGGGGAACCCTTTCAATTTGGGCAGGTACCTCCTGAAACACACACACCCAACAGCCTGTCACACACTGGGCCCCTCCTTAAAAGCGCCAAGGGCACCTCTTCTTAGGAGCAGGACACAGTGGTCAGAAGTCAGACAGTCTGGTCTGCACCCTCACCTGACGTAGTCTCCACTGGGGTCCGTGCGGCGGCCGAAGCCCACAGGGCAGTAGCAGTGGAAGAACTGCTGGAAGAAGGCGCTGCAGGACAGCCACATCCAGCTGCCCGCATTCACACTGAAATCTGCGTCCAGGAGCAGCTCATCGAATACCTGCATGGAGGAGGCAGGACAGTCGGCCTCCTTGAGGACCTACTGCCATGGCTCTTCCCAAGTTCACAGTTCCCCTGGAAGGAGAGCCAAGCCTGCTGCCGAGGGCCAGCCAAGG
This sequence comes from Talpa occidentalis, assembly GCF_014898055.3. Taxonomy (NCBI): domain Eukaryota; kingdom Metazoa; phylum Chordata; class Mammalia; order Eulipotyphla; family Talpidae; genus Talpa; species Talpa occidentalis. The sequence continues at coordinate 5,765,446 of NW_023603184.1, forward strand.
AACGTTTGGAGGGATTCATTCACCCCATCCCCCAGCCCTGAAGGAGGCTGCCCAAGCCTAGAGGGCGGGCCTGACTTGAAAAAATACAGGCCAGCCTCCCGCTGAGCGAGCACTCACCCGGACCCCGCTCTCCCAGCTGACCCAGAGGTCCCCGCGGGTGAGGAAGCAGGCCACAGCGTGCCGAGCCAGGTGGTGGATCCAGCCCTCCTGCCTCAGCTGGGTCATGATGGCGTCAATCCAAGGGAAGCCTGTCTTGCCCTCGGCCCACTTGGCCAGGGCCTCGGGGTTGCGGTCCCAGGGGATCTGGATACAGATGGGGTTCCCCTCCATGCGATCAAACCTGGGGTTGTTGGTAGCTGCCGTGTAGAAAAACTCTCGCCACAGAAGTTGCCCAAACAGGGAGAGGGGGGGCGTGCTGTTCCGCTTCACCTGGGGGTGGGAGCAGCACATGGAATCATACCTGCCCAGCTCTCAGCACCATCTCATCTGCAAACGTGGTGGCTCCAAACCCACACATGTACAGAGGACTATCAGTCCCCAGGAGAAGAGGTGCCCTACACCTGCAGCCTGACGGCCCAGGCCCTGTCGTGCAGTACTGCGGCCTGAGGTGGGCTGTGCAGTCGGGTGGCAGGAGGTTGTCTGCAGGAGGATGCCACACTGCCAACTATACCCCAAAGCCTGGCTCCTGAGCCCTGCCCCCAAGGGTTCCTGTTTGGCTCCAATGGCTAGAGCACCAAAGGGATGTCCCTACCTGCACACATAAATGCCCAGTCTAGGTTCTGGTTCAGTGAATCACATACAGCAGGCTAGATGGGGAGCCCGGAGAAAATGGAGACATCAGACCTCTAAGTAAATAATGATGTTCTTAAAAGTCACAAAATGACCCAACAAACTGGCAAAGCCACCCCATGCCACAAAATCCTGGTACTCGCCAGGCTGGGGAGATGTGACATAACCAGGATGACCTGATGAAACTGGAGGGTTGGGGGTGTGACAGGGGAGGGCAAATTCACACAGGATGGGGGCCTGCTCTATGTCAGGCGGGACCCTGCGTGTAGCCCTCAAGTCATTTGCTTGTCGCCAAGGTGACAGGCCTTGGAGCTCTTTCAGCTGCTCTGGCCCAGCCCCACACAGGGCAGCTGGCTCTCCAGCCAAGGACTGGCTCCACCTCATCCACCTTGCACTCCCCACCCTCCCAGCTGAGTGCTTGCCCAGTCCAGTCTGCCTGCTGCCAAAGGCACTGTCACCTCCCGGGTCATGTCCTGAGGTGGCTTTTCCTCCTGTCCTGCTCTGCTGTGATGTGGATCTTACCCCCCCCCCCCCCCCACCCCGAGCAGTTCACACCATGCTCGGGATCTACCAGCCTGTGGATATGGACTCTGCCCCCACCTTTTCTGGACTATACTCACATTTTGACACCCCCAGGGTCAACAACCCCGTTGGTCCCCAGCCCCTTTTCAGGGTCACTGACTGGCCTAGAACACCCTGTTCTACTTGGCCGCCGTGGGGTGGGTGTGCCCCCTCACCTTTTTGTACAGGTCCCACAGGCGGTAGTAGAAGAGGCGGCAGGAGAGGCAACCGAAGCGCAGGTAGGGGCTGAGGCCTGTGGGGCTGGCCAGCAGGGAGTTGGCATTCATTCGTGGTCTCTCATAGTTGGCAACCCAGGCCTGCAGTGCAAAGAGTAAGTGCAGAGAGGAAAGGCTGGATGTTACAGGGGAAACTCAGGGGCTAGGTGGTAAGGAATTCACTTAAGGTCACAGAAGAGCCCAGGAGCCAGGACTCGGGGGTTGCTCTTGGAGGTTCCACTCTGCACGCCAGCGGTTTTCAATGGAACCACCACCAAGCCAAACAATGTGGCCCACATTCTTTTTTATTTCTTAATGATTTTAAAGAAAGATTTATTTATTTATGCATAAACTAACTGGGGTGCAAGCCACAGGTGCAGGGGGGCGGGGGTGAGAGGATTCACCAGAGACAGAGTGGGGGAGCAGAACAGGTGGATCCACTGAAATATACTGCGAGGGGGAGCAGTGTGTGGCCCACATTCTTGTCCTAATTCTGCTATATAATTTGTGGTAACAATGTAGCTCAAGTACCCTTTATCCACTTACACTCAGGAGTCACTTGGGTTGTTGCAAATGGCAAGTTTTCATTCTTTTTTATGGCTGTGTAATATTCCACAGTACACACACACAGAGAGATATGTGTTGCTTAACAGTGGGAACAGATTCTGAAAAATGCATCATTAGGTGATTTTGTCATTGTGTGAACTTACACAAACCTAGATGGTGTAGCCTACTACACACCTAGGCTGTAGAGAGAGACCACTGTGTATAATGGTTCATTATTGACAGAATGTTATGAAGTACAGGACTATATCCCACGGCTTCTTTATCCATCCATCAATGGACACTTAGATTGTTTCCTTGGTTAATTCTGACTCTTGCTTCAAGTCAACCTAAAGGTAACCTTCTCAGCAGGTAATCTGTGCAGTATTAGGTTAAAGTACCGCTAATGGACACAAAATTTATTTGCCTCCTTACATCTGCGCCCATCTCACTTTGAAAATATTTTTTTAAAGATTTATTTATTTATACATACAAGAACTGGGGTACAGGGCCAGAGCTGTGGGGGGTGAGAGGATTCACCAGAGACAGTGGGGAACAGAACAGGCAGTTTGACTGAAATACACTGCTGAGGGGAGCAGCAGGTAAGTCAGGAGAGGTCTGCTGTGCCATGTGGGGAGCTCCCTGGCCAGGGATGGAACTCACACTGCAGTGGCCGCGCGAGCTTCATAGGTTGTGTCTTAACCCCTTGCGCCACCAGGGAGGTCGACTTTGAAAATATTTTTAAGTGAAACCGATACATAAGTCACAGAGACTGTGGCTTAATGAACTATTCTAAGGTAAACATCAAGGTAGCCCTAAAAAAGCTCAAGAATCAGCACTTTACCAGCTACCCCAGAAGCCCACCCCATGCTCATCCCTGTCAGTCCCCTCTCTGCCCCACAAATAACCACTAACCAGCTTTTACAATCATCATGTCCTTGCATTATAAATGTTTACTTTTTTCTATTTTTGCAAAGCACATCTGGAAGGCATATTTCACAGTTTTTCCTTGCATTTTTAAGTGTCTGTTTTTTTCCCCCATCCAGATGTGCATCCCTAGGTACTATAGATGAGTCTTGGCCATTTAAAAACTTGGGTATGTCATTCGAGTTTCTTTTACTCTAAACATTTCCTGTCATTACTGTCTTTTATGTTTAAAAATGCGGGCCATTTGACTTGACCTAGTCCCCAGAGTCCAGATTTCACCATAGGCACTCCTGGGGCAGTACAATGTGTCACTCCGTCCTGTGACTGCCTGCAAATTGGTGGCTGCAACCAGAGACTGGATTGGATTCAGGCCTGACCTCCCTGACAGCCTGCAGTGGGGTGTAATAACTGTCTTTCTTTATGGGTTAAGAAGCCATTAATGCATTGTACAGCATCAGTGGCAGTACAAAATGATGATATTCAAATTCCTTTGTCACTTAAGAACAGGGATACCTTTATAGAGAATTACTTATCCTCATTAACTATGGGGTCACCTGGTGGTAAAGATGAGAACAGATAGAAAAGGCCCTCCAGGGGTAGGTGGAAAAGATGCTCCCTGCTCCGTGATCTCAGGCCATTCCTCTACAAAAAGCTTTTAAGACATTAACAATCCATGGGCCAGGGCAAGCTCTTTGCATTTTTAAGTCTTATTCTTCTGCTGCCATCACATGTCACTTCTGCCATTCTGGCCCAGTCTCATCTAGAAACTGTGCTCCAAACTCTCTGGGTAAAACTCTTGACATGGACAGTGAGAGCTGGTCCCCGCCTATCCCTTAGACAACAGTTTGCATCCTCTTATGACATGGGGCTTGCTTTTAGCCCAGGCTGATGGTAACACCCAGAGGGCACATCCAGGCACTAGGCCTCAGGAGGATGGGCCTGTGGCATGCCTTCCCTCCTGCAGGGGCACCTCTAGGGAAGGGACAGTGTTCTGCCCTGTCATAGCCTCCTTGTGCCAGTTACCACCTAGATGCTGGGCCCAACGGGTAACAGAAATAGAAAAAGTTGAGGTCTCAGGGGCCCAGTCTCTAAGCCAAGTGCATGGGACAGGAAGCTAGGAGCCGACTGTCCTCAGCCATGAGAACCTTCTCTGCTCCTTTATCCCTGGGGCGTGGGGAACACGTGACACAGTTGAGACATGCCTCTGGGGCCTTGTCCTCTTTCCTTCCCCTGGCCAATTCCCACTTCACTGGGAAGTGAGCCATTTGTGCTCTGTGTCCAAGCAATGGAAATCAATGACTTGGAGGAGATCTGGCAAAAGATGAGGGGGACACATAAGCACAAAACAATTAATTTTCTGGGCTTTACTGATGACCAAATATCCTTTCCATAAGGGAACCTGCCTCTGATTAAAGAAATGCCATCTAGTGTAAGTTTTAGAATCTCACAAAACAAGATTTCATTCTACCCCTTACTAACTGTGTGATCTCAGGCAAGTTACTTAACCTCTCTAATTTCCTAATCTGTAAAATGGAGCGTTTAACACTTACCTTGTAGAGCTATTGGAAAGATGAAAGAAAATTATGGAAAACAATGGAAGCAGGTGCTTATTAACCCAGGGGTGCTCAGCCCAGTGACCAGCAACACATGGAGAGCACTCACTCACTAAACCCATCAGCAGCATTTTCCTCTTTTTTTGCCCTATTTAAGCTAGAGGCACGAAGGGACACAAGCCTAGTCTGGTTCCACCCCAGCTTCCCCCACCCGCCGCCACCACCTGCTGGGAGAGTGTCAGCTATGAAGTTCTGCTTCTCAGAAACAGGGTCCATACCTTCCGTTCCAAGTGTTTATCCAGGCGGGCCAGCGCTTCTGTTTCTCCTCCCTGCCAAACAGCTGGGCCCAGTCCCTCCGTGGGGAACCCTACACGAAAGAGGAGAAACAGGTCACGGGGCTGGAGGTCAGGCCACACCAGTGAGTGCTCAGCAAGTCTTGACACACTGGTCTAATCTTTGAGCTTTGTGGGGACTGAATGGCAGCCAGTCTTTTTTTTTTTTTTTTGAACTCCAATGTTCTGGGGCTGAGATAATCCCTAACTTTTTAGGGTTTTCTAGGTCATCCTTGTTCTCTTCCTTCCTTGTTCTCCTGCTTCCCCGTTCCAGCTACTCATCATTCAGGCATCTGAGCACAACCTTGGCCTTCCCCCTCTCAGGTGAGCTGGCCATGGTTGTGGTTCTCAGATGCGAAAGGCTAATTTTATTTAGATTTTTAAAATGGGGGTGGGGAGAGAAGGGGAGAAGGGGGAAAGGGGGTCCTCGGTGAACTTGAGAGGCTGACAGAGCTTTCCACGGAAGCGATACTAGAAACACTGGCACGCAGAGGCCAGGTGACCAGACTGTGCTTATATATTCAGAGGGGGGAATACAAACATAAAGGCATGGACTGGAAACAGAAAATTCCAGCTCAGAGTATAAACAGAGAAAACAAAACAAAACTGGAAGAACATACTCCAAAGCCAACAGTGATTCCCTCTGGGCGGTGGGGTGATAGTGATTTTTCATGTCCATATTCATTTCTCTGGATTTTTAAACTGCCTACAGTAACATGCATTACTTTGACAAAAAAGAGGACAACAGCAGCGATTTTACAAAGAAGTTGGTGCGGGCCGAAGCAGCTTGGGGCGGGAAGCACACACCCAGCTCCTCCAGGGAGGGCACGCCGTAGGTCTCGTCGTGGTTCTCCTGGATCTCGGCCCTACAGCCCTCCATCTGCTGGCTGGTCACAGAGCCCACGGGCTTCTTGGGCAGCTCCATGCGGCTGATGATGGCCTGGAAGCGCTTATAGGTGAGGGGCGGCTTCTGCCCATTCAGCTCGATGATCCTGGGAATCCCACAGTACAGCTAACGTCATCCATAAGGCCTTTGTTCCGGGTCCCTGCCCACCCAGAAAAGCACCCAGATTCTGAAGGCTTACAAGGTGGCATTCCTCATCCACTCATGGGCCCCACCCTTAAGTGGCAAGGAGGGGCTGAGGGAGCTACATTTCCATTTCATCAGGAGGGAAAAGGAAGTCCAGAGAGCTGGAGCAGGTAATGTAGCGAAGCAGGGCCAAAGCTGGGACTCAATTCCAGGTTCCCTGGTATCCACGTGGCGCTGCCTAGAGACACACTGACCGTCTCTCTTAATCACAGAAAACCCCCCACTACCATGTTGGTACTCAGCCTCTCTGCTGAAGCCAGAGTCCCGTGGACCATCCTTGATCCCAGGTAAGCCTGGAGAAAGTTCCTTGATCAGAACTTCTGCAAACAGGTTCCTGTCTGGGTCTGCAACATGGTTCCTTCATGGTCTCTACTTACTAGAACAGGGAGGAGGAGAACAGCTGATCCTCCCTAAATCAGAGACCAGAGCTGCAGTTAAAGGCAGCAACTAATATTTAAAGGATGCTCAACTTAATTCAGAAAAGTTATAGGAGAGACAGAGGAGTGGAAAGGGGGAATTGAGGCTATTTATTTTTTTAAAAGATTTATTTATTTATGCATACAAGAGCTGGGGTACAGGCCAGAGATGTCGGGGGTAAGAGGATTCACCAGAGACAGAGTGGGGAACAGAACAGGCAGATTTACTGAAATACACTGCTGAGGGGAGCAGCGGGTGAGACAGGAGAGGTCTACTGCGCCATGTGGTTTCTCCCTGGCTGGCTGGGGATCGAACTCGGGCTGCAGAGGCTGTGGATTGCTTCATAGTGCGGTGCTTAACCCCTTGCGCCACCAGGGAGGCCTTGAGGCTGTTTATACAAGACAAATTGGGATAGTCTGGAGCCAGATTCCCAGGGCTCTCAATGACCAAGAAGTAGTTCTTGCAAGGCCAAGTGGAGCGGGCGGGTGAGTTCATTCCTCAGTGGTCTAGTATGCTCCCTCTCTTCCATTAGCATTAGTGCAGATGTCAGGTCCCCTCCCACTGCCGTGTGGCAAGTGGCTGGAGGAGGAGCTCCACACCCAGGATCTCCTCCTGCAACTCCAGCTCACATGTGAGCTGGCCTCCTGTCACGGGAGGAGGAACAGGAGGGAAGTGGTGGCTGCTGACTGGGCAGGGCAGCAGCAGCAGGAGAGTGCCAGCTCTGACTGGGAAGGGAAGGAGTGGGTTTTCTCTAAGACTCTGACAACACAGGGGTCCGTCCTCAGGGAAGGAGGCTACTCTATTTATCTGCTCCTTCCAGGATCTCTAGGACCTCCTAGGCAACATCTAATGTATGGCCTGGAGATCCATATGTCAGGGGAGGCCACAGAACTAGTCCTAGTACAGAAACCGGGTCTGTGAGAACAGAGGTTTCTTGGGAGGGGAAACACACAGGGTCCACTGAGGCCAGAGGAGGCCTTTGAGGTGGGTAGTCTTTGAGGATGGAATTGGGGAGTCAGGGCCTGGAGCAAATGAGGAGTAAATCTCTGGCACCCTGAGTAGGGTTCCTCATTGTTCCAAGCTCTGGGGCCTAATAAGCTTCTTTGCAACCAAAGTGGGTAAGCTCTTTGTGACCTGATTTACAGAGTGGGGACTCTGGTCTACTCTTGTTTCTAGAAAATGCCATCCCTCATCTGCAGGTGGCACTACTGCTGAACCTCCCAGGATTCTGTTCAGCAGGGGCCCAAATCCCCAGTGCCCACAATTAGCAGCTCGACCCCTGGATGCCTCTCTTACCTGTCCAGGTCATAGAGAGTGTGCGAGTTCTCAGTCACCACCTCCACACCAGCCTCCTTGGCCATCTTCATGATGGCTGTATCCCGTTCCTTCCCAAAGGGTTCAGAATCATATTCAAAGGTCAAGCGGGTCACCCCCCATTCCTGTGGGAACAGAATTTGTTATGGTCTGTTCTGTGTCTGGGAAGGAGGGAGAAGCTGGGCATTCGGCTCCTTCCTAGGAGGGATCAGGTTAAGTCCAGAAACGTGTCAGAATGGGCTGCAGAACCAAGCAGGGATGGAGCTCGGACCTAGAAAGCAGGCAGTTCACAGGGTTCGAGGCGGACAGGCCACAGGGCAGCAGGGCCAGGGAGCAGCAGGGTGACAGAGCCTGGCCAGTGGTGTCTCTGTCAGGAGGGAGCTGGGTAGCCCAGTGCACTTGCTGTATCCTTGAGGCAGGAGAATGCAGCAGGAGGCTATAAATACAAAGATCTCAGGGGAGCCCCCATGCTCAGAACGAGGCACTGACTCACTGGTGAGACTGCGGGGACAGGACTGCCACCTCCTGCCCGTTCAGCAAGCCTTTCCCAGATTTCTCACAGCCCTGCAAATTTCTGCCCTAGTTTTCTTGGCAGACTTGTGCTATGTGAAGTGTCCTCATGGTTTCCCTGGCAACACTCCTGAGGCCAGTAGCAAGCAGAGCTCATAGGCTCCAGTTCTCAGAGCTTGGGAAGGAAAAACAGTCCTTAGTCCAGAAGTCAGAGGAATCAGATGAGAGGGGCATGTGTTGGAAAAAGAAGGGAGTTCTTTTCCAAGGCTTTAGTCATTTCCAACAGAAATTTCCATATTTCTTAGGAATGCTGGCCCAGTGAAAGGTTGTACACAGCCTACGGACAGCCCGAGAGCATGCAACCAGCAAGCAGAAAACATTCTAACCAAAGACTGGTCATAGTTCCTTAGAACTCTGAACCCCACGGGCAAATGGCCGTGCCTGGGCTGATCTTGCTCAGCGCTGCCTGGGGTCCTGGGCAGGCCTGGTTATTCCTTGGCACTAAACATTCATGGAACTCTGACTCAGAGTCAAGTACCATGCTTAGCTGTTCATAGAAATTACACTGGTAAATACTCATAGCCTTGAAAGTAGTTAAAAAAAAAAAAAAAAACCATTAAATGATTCCTCCAAGAAGCCTTCCTTGATCTTCTTCAGTATGATTCTCCTGCACCTTGCTTTTCCATCACACCACTGATCATATGCAGTGAAGTCGCCCACTGCTTGCCTATTTGCTCCATCCGAGTGTAACTCTCAGAGCAGAAACCAAGCCGTGTCATGCAGCATTACCCCAGTACCTAGTGTGGGGCCTGGTACACAGTGGAGGCTTGGTAAATACATACTGAGTGACTGAATGGCTGATCTAGCTGCATCTCTGGGCTACTACTGGGTTGGCCTCTGATGGGGGTGTGGGAGACACTGCAGGGGGAGGCAAGCATATGTAAAGGCCTGGTGACAAGAACCCAACCCTGCGGTCGGAGAGCCTGTGCCTGAACCCTGGCCCGTCACTTCCTAGCTTCATGACCTAGGCAAGCGACCACTTCCTCATCTGGGGACCAGGGACAGCAGTACCCATCCCTCCAGTCTACAGACACCAAGGGCCACACTAGGGCCAGGCCTCTAGGGCTGCTGTGAGGAATATGCACGCTCAGGTGCATGTTGCACTGGGCCCTCAACGAACACCACATCATGAGGTTTTCACTCTGGGTATGTGGTGGGGAAGGGGGGCGGATGATGGAAGTATTTAGTAGCTGCTTGCCTCAAGTGGGACCCACCTCCTATTTTGCCCCCAAGGAAGAGTACGGGAAGAAGCTGCAGGGGAGGGACATACAAATAGTTGTGTGCTGGTGAGGATGAGCGGAGGCTGTCTAGAGCTCTCTGTCTGTGAATACTTTTGCCACTGCATGAGCCCTAAAACAGAGGGTTGGGGGGGAGAGGGACTGGCTCTGATATAACAAAGGGAGGCCTATGTAGTGTTCAAATGAAGACTTTATAAATCATTATCTCAGGGGGAAGCAGGGAAGCTCACTCAGAAAGGCTGACTTTTTTCTCAATAAGTAGAGCAAGGCAAGACAGGAAACCTCACCCTCAAACTCCTGGCAGAGAGAAGCCGTAAACCATGCTGACCTGAGCCAAGAAAACATCTAAGGAAGCCAGTGGCATCAGGGTGGAATAACTTGCCATGGCGAGACCGAGCTGGGAACCTTCCAGCAAGACACGGTTTCACAGAAGTCTTTCCTCCCACTGGCAAGCTGACTGGCTGAGTGTGCTCCCAGCTTTTCTAGCAGCGGGGGACAGATCGGCCCTGACCATTTTCATTTTCTCAGTCAGAATCTCTCATTCAATAGGCAGGGGAGCCCTGGGGAGCAGAATCTCACCATCTCCTCGGGGTCTCTGCTCGCTCACCTTGAACAGCCTGGGGAACACATCGGCCGGCTGTCCCCGGACGACAAATAGGCGCGAGTTCAGTTTTCTTAAACTTGTGTCCAAATCTTCCAGAGACTGAAGCAGAAACCTGCAGAGTCCACAAGGGCTTTGTTAGTGGTAACTTCACAGTCACTTTCCTCTTTCTTAATAACGCAGGGAGATGCTGGTCACTGCTTATGCCAAACAGCAGGCTCATTTGTCAAGCAGCCTGGGCTCTAGCCCGGCTATGAAGAGGTGATGTGCCAGGTCCCTCCCAGGAAACCCTGGCTTTGCCGTTCACAGGCAATGTGACTTTAGGCAGTTTTTTACCCCCTTCAGCTCCTTATCTCCCCGCCCAAGTTTGCACTGTGGAGTTGCTGTTAGATCCAGCTCGTCGAGTTACTAAGAAAAGCACATCAAATAATGGGTGGAAAGCGCGTAGGACACTCAGTACCTGGCACACAGAGAAGCTGCGTAAACGTGAGCTGCTTCTCACACTGTTGCTTCTCTGTGATCAGAGGCCAAGTCACTTAACCCCATCAGCCTCAGGCCCTGTGTGTAAACATCTGCCCATCACGAAGTCTTGGGAGAATGCGGAGGGAGAACAGAAGAGAGCGCTATCTGAGAAACGAGCGTGGTGCTGTGATACAGGAGCCTGAGGGCCCACCGACGGGGAAAAACTCGGCAAAGCCCTGGACGCTGGACACCCTACCGACGCCAGCCCGCCACACACAGCTGTACACGTCTACTGCGCGGCCCGGGCCCCAGTGCTCCGTTTTCTTTGTAGGTGGCTCACTTTCCAGGCTCTCCAGGCCTGTGGCCACCAGGTCCTCAGCTCCAAAGGGAGGAGATGGCCTTAGAGGGTGCTTCTCTGCGGGCTGTCTCACATGCTTTCTAGAGCGGGGGATGGGGGAAGCTGGTGGCGGGGTGTGGAGCACTCAAGATTCTCCAGACACCTAGTTCAAGGGCTGGGTCACCATGGGAAAAGAAACTGATCTTTGCAATGCCTTTTTTTTTTTTTTAAATTAAATAATAGATTCATGTGGTTCAAAATTTAAATTATAAAAAAGCACACCATAAAGTCGCCCGCTCAATGAATCTGACTCCCCTCTCCAGAGGCATGTTATTATGGATCTGATAGGCTTTTTGATATTTTCTTTTTATTTCTCTGAACACATTTTGAAGGGAAATATGCTCATTTTACAGATGAGGAAAACGAAGCACAGAGGATAATGAATCTGCAGTTACTCAGTGACAAAGTGGGAGAGGAAGCGATTCCGAAGCCATGTTGTCTTCCCTGTGCCCCAATTTTGAGCCTTTTCGTGGCTCGTGAGGTGCTCTGGGCTGAGACCCCACGTGGCCTCATGTTCTTGGACTCGTCTCTCTGCCCCTCCCAAACCTGACTGCGGCTACTTGGCCTCCATCTCCCCTCCTTCCTCAGGAGCCAAGCCCTGCAGAGCAGTGGGTCCCTGGGCACCTCCTGCTTGCACCCTTTGGCTGTCCCGCCCTTCCTGTTCACACCCAGAGCTGTTGCTTTTACCTCGAGCACAGTGAAGCCCGCGCTGCCTCTGCAGCACATTCCCCGAGTCTTGGGGGCTTAGAGCAGCAGCCACGGTTCCCGAGCTGCCCACTAGAACAGCCCTGGAGCCTCTGACGTCCACAACAGACACCCGTATAGCGGCAAAAGCCACAGGCCCATGTTCCATGGGACCCACAAAGCACTGTGCCAGCTGAAGAGCAGTGGGCTCTGCAAGGGGGCACAGGGGGCGCTGACAGGCTGAACACCTCTTCTGCAAACCCACAGCTCCGCCTCTGTGAATTTCTGTCTTTGAAAAAGACTGATGTGCTCAGCTGGGAAAGCTGGAAAGAGAGACGCTGGCCTCCTCCCAGGCCTCAACACGCCTCCTGGGGGGAAAGGAGAGAAACCCATCTAAATATTCTCGAGCCAGCCGAAACCCACCCTGCCAGGTAAATGCCTTGAGGTTCATGGTGGTGACTTCAAGGTCACCAGCACAGAGGTCCTCGGCCTGGGGCTCTCAGGAATGTCCTTGCCACACACTCGGGGGCTTCTTCCTTCACAGTGCACCAGGCTGTGCGGGACTCAGATTTGAAGCTGTAAATAAGACTGACATGCACCTGAGCCCTGGGTGCCAGCTGCCATCTACAGAACTTTTTTTCCTAGACCTTATTTATTTACAGCATCTCTGAAGTGGAGGTAACCCCATGAGAGCCCCTTCTTCTTTGAGAAGGGAAGCTACAGCTGAGGCAGGGAGCAGGCGCCACTTTGAATTCAGCACCTAAATGATAATAACAGCTAACATTTAATGAGCAACTAAGTCCACTAAACCAGGCCCTGTTCTCCTTGATTCACATACCTCATTTAATTTTCAAACAGTCCTATGAAGTACATACATTAACTATTCCCATTTATAGATGAGGAAACTAAGGCACAGAGAGATTAAGCAATTTGCCCAACGTCAAACACCTACTGAGCGGCCAGCTGAAACCCAGGCTCCGTGGCTCACTATCTGTATTCTTAATCACCAGGAACCGCAGCCTCCGGGCCAGGCCTCACTGCCAATGTCCAGGCCAGCACCTTTCTGCCAGACCCTCCTGCTCTGTGTGTGGTCTGAGGATGGACAACACTGGCTGTGAATCACCCAGAAACTTGCTGAAAGGCAGCATATCAGGCTCTACCCAGACCCCCAGAATCAGAAACTGCATTTTAGTGAGCTCCCCTGGTGATTCCTTCACACACTGAAATTTTGGTGCACTTCAAAGTTTTGGAAGCACTGTTCCAGAGACCTGAACTTCCAGCTTCTGTCTCCAAGTTGCCTTTCTTTACTTCCAATTTGTTTCTATGAAACTGTTTCTCTCTGAGATTTCAGCCTCTTCTTTGGCCTGCAGAAATGCTCTGCTATTTCCAATGTCCCTCCTAGCCGAGCCCTGCAGGGCTCCTCCAGAAGGGAGGGTGCAGGACGGCCACACAGTAGCCAGTGCCTCCAGAGTGAGAAGCCACTGCGAGGGCAGACCCATGGAAGCCGGCTGGGTGACAGCTCTGCACAGGAAGGAACTGGAGCAGCAGTGCTCCCTGGTGTCTGTGCACTCCTTCATGAGGTGCTCCCTCAGAGCTCCCCTCTCCACATGGCCAGTTTCTCTCTACTCCACTGAGGGGGGACTCTGAAGAAAGCTGGCCTGGCCACTGGAGGCAGCAGGTCATTCTCGGGCACTCCCAGGCACATTCACATGGCCAAACACTAGAGCACACGGCCCCTGTGAGGGGTCACAGCTCACCCTTTGTACTAGAACCACGCGTGCAGCTGGACCATATTACGTAAGTGCTCTGGAGCCCGAGGCAGAGAACTGGAGAAAATCAAATTGGGATTTCCAAAAAAACAGGAAACGGGTGCTGTCATTCAGGGATCCCACGGGGCCAGCCGAGTACAGTAAGATAGTCAGATCCTCTGGTTAAGCACTTACATTTAGTTGTGGGGAAGCCTTCTCTAGAGACGGCAGACTCTGTGTTGAGGACTATTTTATCTGTTGTTAATAGAAGGAAAGCGCATGGTAGTGAACTCTTTCCTGGGTCCAGATAGCCCTTGACTAAGTTTTTCTGCTTCGACCCAAGATAAGTAACTATAATGGTGAGATCATAGACGGGGCCAGATGGTCACATAGGATATTAATAGAAATTAATTTCCCCTAAGTAATGAAATCCCAGAGGAAAAGATAACATAAATCTACAATCCATGGCGGGGACTAATCTCTTAATTATCAATCAGATAAAAATATACTTATTCTTTCCTAATTTTAAAGATAAAGGTGATGATTTTCTTCCCTTCGGGGCAAACGGAAACATTTTCATAGCAGCAGACAGTAAAGAGAGCTGCTTGGGGACCAGCAGGAACAGTATGAATTACTCTGCCAGGAGACAAAGGTTTCAGTCCTCTTCTGGTTGACCAAGTTCCAGGGCAGAACCACCCACGTGGACAGTCTAACAGTATTGAGCTCCCAGAATTTGGGAAGAGAGAAACGCTTGTTCTCTCCAGGCATCCCGAGGAGTTCCCCGTTCGCTTCATTTATTGATTCTGTGTAATATGGGCTGAGAGAGAACCTCTCTTATTCTGCCAACTCCCTCTGTCTCGAAAGCTCCTGAAGGCAGGTGCAGGACAGGGCAAAGGCCAAAGTGGTTGAAATAAAGGGTGAAGGGAACTGTTGCCAATATCTAAGTCGTAGTAGGGAGTGAAAAACCACAGGAGCCTATTTTGAGTTCCCATTTTTAAAATCTAAAAGCTGCTCACATCCTCCTTTCTCCCCCTTTCCTTCCTTCTTTCTTTCTTTTTTTTTTTTTAAATGCTGGATAAGGGCGAAGAGCTTAGCCGACTAGTGCTTGATGAAAAAAGTCCTGAGGCTCATACAGCTCACGAACTTCCCACGACCACCACTGCAAGAAGTGTGCCGGCCCTTCCTCAATGCTAATAAATACACAGACTTCTCAGCTGCCTTTCTCCATCTTCTTTTACTCTTGCAAATTGCCATGCATGGTTATTTTAATCTGAGCCTTCTGCCAAAAACACTGTGTGGGAGTCTGTAGGAAGTACAGGATAACAGAGATCACAGATTTCGATTCCCCCCTCCTGCAGATGGCATAGGGCCCACCCTTCTGAGGGAGGCTTCTCCGAGACGGCAAAGGATGTATTTGCAGAACTAGGACGTGTGCTACAACACGACTCTCCCAGATCCAGAAACAGGCATGGGTTTTACAGACTGTAGTCATGAGGGGTACAAACGGCTCAGTCACTCTCCCAGACCCCAGCCAAGTGCACAAAACAGCCTGAAGCTCTGCCCTCTTGCAGTATGGGGGCAAAGAGTATGGTGGAAGGAGTGACTGTTTCCAGGCCTAAGAGCAGTTGTCAAATTCGATTTGTTTTGTGGTATTTCACTTCTTTCTTCTGAAGCCAAAACTAATTAGACTCCCTGCCGATGCACTTCAACACAGTTTCCCTGTTGTCCAGGTCAGATGTGCAGTTCTCCAGTGCAGTGCTGCTCAGGCTTTGCTGAGTTTTCAAACCCGAAATTTCCAGGCCATAATCCAGAACAAATAAATCACAATTAGGGTAGGAAGGGGCCCATACATCTTGGGAAGATCCTTCAGTGAGACCCAAATTCATCAAGATTGGGCTCCCCTACACCCCATCCCCCTATTTTTTTTTTTCCCATGGCATTTAGTTCTACTAAATTATGGTCACTTATGTATCTCCCTACACTAAAATACAGGCTCTGGGGCTCTGCACAAGACATTTGCTGGGTTACTGCCTTAACCTAGCAGCACCTAAAGCAGTGCCTGGCAGATATTAGGCGCTCATTAAAATAACTGCTCCAACAATGAACACTTGAAGCTTATATAATGCTTCAATGCAATGACTTCAATAAAAAAATAAATAATTGCTTAATTAATAGCTGCTTTTCTACCCGGCCTCTGACTTCAGGGTTTGACTGAGGCACCTGAGCGGCCACATTCCTTTTCTCCTTTACTTGCTCGAAAGCACAACGGCAAAAGGGTGACCCACTAAAATCCAAAAACACCTAGTTCCCAGCAAATCTGAATTTAAAAAGCAAAAGAATTTTTTTGTTGTTGATTTTTAATCTCTAACACAAAGGACTAGCACTTTCTATGCAATGTCCCCCCAAAATCCTAAAAGAAGAAACTGCTTTGTGACAATGTAACAAGCAGGCCCTCAGATTCTATTTACTCTGCCCTGATTGGCACACTGCCACAGGAGACTGGCAAAGAGAGGCTTGATTTAAATGTCCATTCTGGGGATGGTCATTTGAGAATGTTTGTCAAACCAACCTCCTATCTATAGAAACTGGAGCAGAGGCAGAGCCATAGGTGGCCTGAACACTGCGTGGCAGACTCTCCACAGGGCTATCTTCAGTCGTTTCATACAAATGGAGCGGGAGGGGGCATTTAATTGGCCCACTGCTAAGAGCAGGGCACACACCTTGGAGAAGAAAGAATGCCATACTGAGTACCACGGTTTCCTGAAAATAACCCTGTACAAGGTCACAGGCAAACATCCTCCAGAACGGTGCAAACAAGCCCTGCCGGCTGTTTTAGAAAAGACGGGCACATGATAACCAGACTTGAGGTTTCAATCACTGGCTACGCAGAAAATACATCCACGACCTATTTGTTAGTCCTTTCCCATGATTCTGTCAGCTCCATCTCCTAGCAGTCATCAAACAGGGGCCCTTGATGCAGCTCTCCTTCTCACTACCCTCAGTACCTCAGTTGATAAAAGGCAAATCGACAGGGGTCCAACCGGTGTCCTTTACAATAAATCTCATGAGGACGAGATTCACCCCCACCCCAGCAAGCTCATAGTTGATGAGGGAACTTCCAAAATGAGTTAAGCCATGTTGTCCAGTTCGGGACACTGAGTGCCTCTAACTAAACATGCTCTTGGGATCTTTATTTAAAAAAAAAAAAAAAAAAGGATGAATGTGTCTTACCTAAGGCTAACACAGGGTCCCTAGACATCTTCCGAGGTAGGATGGTCTCCGGGAGGTAAGCCAGGCTGGGTGAAAGGACAAATTTAACAAACCCAAGGCTCAGCGATGACCTTCCGGAGGCCACGGACGGGCCCCTCTCCTGAAGAAGGCAGCATCAGAGGGCGGCGGGTTGCAGAGTTTGCCCCCGCGCCCACGCCACGACCCGCTCCCCTGCCCTCCCCGGCGCACCCCTAAGGGACCCAGATCGGGGGTCTGTTCTGCCTCTCGCTGACCGCAGTCCCTGGCAGGTCTCTGCGTCTCTAGGGCCCGGGAGTTTCCGCTGCACACTGGGGGCGCGATCTCCGTCCCCAAGGAGCGTCCGCGGCCCAGGGCGCTCACCCCGCGGGAAGCGCGCGGGACCCCCGGCCGCGAGGACCCCGAGCTGCGCCCGGGCCCCGGCTTCTCCCCTCCCGAGACCCAGCTCCGCCTCCGTGGCCCGGCGCTCAGGGGCCGGGTCTGCCGGCCCGGGCACGGGCCGGGCCCGCTCCTCCGCGTGGGGAGCGCCCGGCGTCCCGCGGTCAGGCCGCGTCCCCGCGCCCCGGCCTCACCTCCAGCGGTTGATGCCGACCGAGGACGAGGCCGCGAACCAGGGGTCGAGGATGTAAACGCAGCGCACGCAGCGCGCCCCGCGCACGGCCGCCAGCAGCGCGGGGTTGTCGTGGAGCCGCAGCCCCTTGCGGAACCAGTGCACCGAGGACGCGCCGTCCGCCGGGACCACCGTGCCCGCCGCCGTCGCCATCGCAGCCTCGACTCCGGGGCCGTCGCCGCTCCGCCCCGTCAGCGCCGCGGGCCCCGCCCTAGCCCGCCCTGTGACCTATGACACCGCCGCTCCTTCCTCCGGACCCGCCCCCCGAGTCCCGGAGCGCGCCTGCCATTGGCTGAGCTCCTGCCGCCGCGCGATTGGACGGCGACGCCGCGTCCGGCCCCGCCTCCTCACGTTCCTGCCATGTGTCGGCGGGCCGAGGGGGACTTCCGGGCCGCGGAGTGACGCGGGCGGCCGCGCCGGCCCGAGGGTTGGGCGGGGGCTGCAACCCGGGAGCTGGGGTCCCACGCGCGTCCTGCTCAGGGCGGCCGCTGGAGGAAGCTGCCTGGGTGGCGGGTCGCGGTGACCCGGCCAGAGACTTCCAGGACTGACGGCCGGTGTTCCCACGGCAACACCGTCAGCTACCGCGCTGTTTGATCACGCACATCATTCTACCACTGCTGTCATTTTTTCTCTTTTTCGTGTCCTTTACTGATCTTTAATTGTCTCCATAGTTTGGCTGTTGGAAGGCATGCTACAAGGAACACAGGAGGGCATATATCCCTTCTAATTGTGATTTTGCATTCTTTGGGTACTTATCAAGGGTGGATCCTATGTTAGCTCTATTTTTAATATTTTTTGAAATCTCCATATTGTTTTCCATAGGGTCAAGGTCACTGTACTTTCCCATCAACAGTGTATTAGACTTCCCTATTCCCTACACCCTCGCCAACAATTATTGTTTCTGGTCTTTGTCTTTTTGATATGGGCCATTCTCCCCGGGGTGAGGTGGTGTCTCATTGTGGTTTGATACTGCTGTCATTTTTGAGTGCATTTTATATGCCAGGCAGCGTGATCATTTCCTTTATGTAAACGGTCTGATTTACTACTCTGAACTTAGCCCAATGACATTCATTCAACAAACCCCAGTGAAGAAGTTAATCTCATTTTATAGTCGAATTGCTGCAGGTTGAGTGACTTGCTCAATATCCTAAAACTAATAAAATGATTCCTCCCAGATTATTGTGAATCCGGAGCTTCTTCTTTTATCCACAAAGCTATGCTTTTATCTGTACTGAGTTCTTTGCATTTGCAAGTGGCTGTCTAAGGAACAGTAGAGAGGTTGGGAGTAGGGACTGGGGATGTGGAAGATGTGGGTTGAGATAGTAATTATGCTGTCAGATGAACTGTTAGTTCTTTGTAGATCTATGGAGCCTCTGTTCATGAAACATTGCACTGGGTTCATCGTGGGGGTTAGAGATGTAGATGATGCTGTCCCCAACTTCTCCCTACCCTCAATCCTTAACCCCCCCCCCCAAAAAAAAAGACTTAGGTTGGAACTCTGGATTATCAAGTGGAGAACAGGTTATTTCAATTTGGAAGTTGGGTTAGGAACACTTCCTGCTCAGTACCCTTCCTGAACTTGGCAATGAGCAATGAAAGAATTTAGCAATTTATTGGCATCAGTCTATAAACCAGAGCATCATTTACAATATTAGGCTTTCTTTCATTTCCAGTGAGAAACTACTCAAGTTGTTCCTTGGATCTCACTCCTGACTCCATCAGCTTTCTAACTGCCCTTTGTCCTGTGCCACTATTTAGAACAGATGCACTTTCTTGCAGTCTGGTGCCAGCTTGCATCGTGCCCCATCTCCATCTGTGCTGCTTATTTCTGGCCTTAGTATATGTAATGGAATTTCTTAATTGTCTGCCCCATTAGATGGTAAACTCCTGGAGGGCAGGGACGATGCCTTAGTTACAGTTGTATTTCCAAAGTTTAGTACAGTACCTGACACTGTAAGTGAAAGTTGAACAAGGATTCAAGTTGGCAGGGACTTTGAAGTTGCATCAGTCCACATCCTGTTCTTATTTTTGAATCCCCTCTCCAATGCTTGCTGAATGACCAGATGCCACCTCTGACTACTTTTCCTTTGAGATTTTGTGTTCTCCCCTCTTCTAATCTCCACTTTTCTGCGCAAGACCGATGCTCTGCTAGGGATAAAACAGAATATAAGCAGAAGGTTCTTTCCTATAGCTCAGAGATGGGTACTCTTTTCTTCTTCTCCTCTGAATTCCCAAGATGTTTTCTCTATAAACTCTGATCTCCACAAGGACAGGGACCATGGTTATCTTGCTCATCAGTGTATCCACAGCACCTAGTTTGGTACTGGACAAACAGTAGGTGCTCAATAAATATTTACTGAGTGATTGAGTATCATCCCTTTCTATCTTATTATCTTTTTTAAAAAAATTGTTTTATTTATGCATTCAGGAGCTGGGGTACAGTCCAGAGGTGCGGGGGGTGAGAAGATTCACCAGAGACAGAGTGGGGAACAGAACAGGCAGATGGACCGAAGTACACTGCTGAGGGGAGCAGCAGGCAAGTCAGGAGAGGTCTGCTGTGCCATGTGGGCTCCTCCTGGCCTGCCAGGGATCAAACTCGTGCTGCAGAGGCTGCGGTCAGCTTCATAGCTTGCGTCTTAACCCCTTGCGCCACCAGGGAGGCCCTTATTCATTATCTTGAGAGGCAGTGTGGTATAATGGTTAGACCCAATGGTTAGCACATTTGGAATAACTGTGCTCAAATTCTAGTTCAGTTTTTTTACTCTGTGTGACCTTGGGTACTTTCTTAACTTGTTTACAATAGAAATGGTAAAAGTGGCTAAGCTACAGTAAACATTTAATAAGCATCAACTACTATTATTCTGAACAGCAGGATCTGTGTGTGTTTTTGTCTTCCTTGTGATACCGCACCCTGGGTCTTCTACATAATGACTTCCATAAATTGATGCGTGAATAACAGATTTTACTTAGTTTTTTTAAGTCCTCAAAATTATACTAACATAAAAGACACAGAGAAGTAATTACTATAAATCCCTAAAACCAAACAAATCATTATTTTTATCTTCATGTTGCCTTCCAGACTTTGTCCATAAACACCTTTTTGCAGCTCTAACCAAAGCAGAACTGAAATGTTGCACATATTCTGAAACAAAATATCAAGTGTGTTATTGCCACGTCATTGTCTTTGTGTTTGCCTTTTTAATGACTATAATCCTTCCTGAAGTTTGTAAAGGTGATTTATTTTATTGAATGATTTTATATTGTCTATTCAGAGGGTAACATTTAAGAACCAGGAAGTAAACCTGCCACTGGAGAGAACAGCGGTGTGCAAAGTCCATTTTAGGATTTTACACTTTAAATTGACACAGAGAAATGGGAGTGAGATCAACGAAACCTGTAAATTGCTAAAGAGGTGCAATGTAATCGGGCACTATTATCTCTGAGAGAAATGGGACCAAGATTTGACCTCATAGTGTAACAGGGTGGTCTCCAGGAAAGGGGGAGTTTCCCTGCCCCACCCAAGGGAGGGTGGAGCTGAGCAGGAAGAGAAGAAGCTGCAGAGGAGACTGAGGAAGGAAGCAGGATGGAGCCAGGAGACCTGGAGGAGGCGCATGGAGCCTAGAGACACGTGAAGAAACTGCGCTTGCCTTTTGGTCGTGGACTGGGTGACACAGATGTGGGTGAGACCCGTGGGGAGGTGACAATGGCAGCTTTTATCTTGATGTTGATTTTGCTCTTTTCCTTCCGGGCTTGTCTGGTTGTTTCTGACCCTTTGCTGTGGGTCCCCACTGGAAGATGCTTTAGACTTGTGGCAGGCTTTGGGGCCTTGTTCTGGGCCGATCCCATATGGATGGACTTTTACCCACGAGGGGATGGGTAACTTTGGGTGCTTGATTTAGAAACTAGACTCTTTGCCTTTCCTGTATTGTTTCCTAATTGTATTAAAGTTCCTTCCCATTAAAGTCTCATATGTTTTGTGTTGATGCGGCGGATGGCAGAACCCATTTAGAATAGGCAGGTTTGCGGGGTTTGGGCTGCCCCCTCCCTGCCCTATAACAATAGCTATACACCTCATTATTGACAAACATTTCTGGAGGGTTTGCCATGAAAACGCTAAACAATTGCTCCTTGTTTCCTCGAGGTAAGGCTAGAACAAAAGAATCTAGCATATGCCAGGAAGCCTATGAGATTTAAGGAAGGACTTGGCATAAGGGAGTTCAGGCATAAGACTAAAACAGCTAGGCTAGGCAGTGGGACATTTCTTTCTTCGCTGAAAATATTTGAGAAGTTATCGGTCCTGTTTTGTATTTTTATTCTGGTTTTGCGAGGAGATTAGATTAAGCAGCCTTTTACACTCCCTTTGTGCCATATACTTCTGGTAAATGTCCATAACTGGCTGAAGTGCCACGGGGGCGGGCGGGAGCGACGTCCCTGGCGCGCTGAAGTTTCCCGCGCCCTCTAGTGGTGGGACTGGGAAGCAGACTATTTGGACAGAGCCCTCAGCTGGGGCTCCAACCCGGGTTCCCCCTTTAGTTCCTGGACCCTTGCGGTGAGCAGGAGGCTTTCCTGTTTCCAAAATTTCACTGATTTTTAGTTCATTTTAGTTCACTGATTTTTAGTAGCTGATTTTTAGTTCGTTTCCCCCGTGCACTAGTGTCCTTATAGTGCATATGTGTGGGAAATCATCCAATATTTGTCTTTCTCTTTCTCTTTGCTTTGCATGGTCCGTTCTGGTTCTGGGGTCCCATTTCTTGGCCTGGGCAATACTCACACAGACATCTGAGGAGCCGTATACTTTCATGATTCACCCTCTTGTTTGTATGTATGTTACACTTCATTTTAGAAGTTTAGGAACACAAGGTGTGGGCACCCTTTGGGTGTGGTGAGCCTGGAGGCCCCCACCCCATATTTGTCCCTGTCCTCTCTGGCTGTGTTGTTCCCAGAGACTTTGCTTCTAAGGGTGTCCCCTGAAACGCCCAGGGTTCTGTGGAGTAGGGGGTCTTCCTTGACACCAGCGCCTATAAAAAATGGTGGTTTTCTGAGGGTTGCCTAGGAACCTTTCCAGACTGTTCTGTGGGTCAAAGTTGAAGAAGCTGAGTGCTCACAGACACACCCGAGTTTTTCCCGGAGGTGGGAAGTAACCAGCCTTATCTTTTTGGTTAAGTCCTATTGGATCTTGCACCCTTAGTCAAATAGCAAGGGGCGGTGACACGGTGGGCTTGGGCCTAACCATCTCCTGGGCCACCTCTGAGATGGGCGAGCAAAGAGCCAAAGGAATGGGCAAGCAAGTCTTTGCTTTCTCTTTGCCAATGTTGAGCACACAGACATTCCCTCCCAGATGTGGTCTGGTCAGCAGACCACTTGCCCCATTGGTGGGGGTGGGCAGGCGCCATGCTCAGGGCCCTAGAACTGAGACCCAGTCACCGCCATTGCTCAGAAAAGCTGAGCTTACCTCTCCCTTGGGAGGAAGGTAACTGCTGGTCCGCGGCAGCCTAGTCTCTGCTGTGACATGGAGCAAGACCAGGAGGAGGGGACGTCCCAGAGAATGGGGCAGGTAGTCTTAATGAATTCCAAAACTGAAGTTTCCTAGGTTTTTGTTTAGGAGAATAGCAAATACTCTTTCAGCCCAAGGCAGGGAAGTGTGGTGTGGGCGTTTTCAGTGCTGTGGGTGGCAGGTGCTAGCTGCTGAGAGGGACAAAGAAAACAGGGACATAGGCCTCTCAGTCACCAGAAAAAAGGCCACATTGTTGAGTCTTCACTGCTGATCCATCTCCAGGGCCATGGGAGAGATGTGTCTGAGTGACAGGATGATAAGGGACTTGGCTTGGCCTGTCTCACTGACAAGCCTAATTTGGAGGAGTGGTGCCCCCAATTGGGCTTCTAATATAATTGGCCGCTAAGACAGTCGCCTAGTCTTTTCTGAAATATTAGCATTCCATTCTAGTAAATAGATAAATTATTTCATGAGAATGAAGTGCTAGAGCTGGAACCTTCTTTCTCAAGGACCCTGAAGGGTGGCTTTCTTTTGGGAAAACTGCATCTAGGGCCTGTCTGCCTCCTGCGGTAGAATATGCTTTCCAAAGGGGTTGGGGTGCAGGGAGTGGAAGGAGCAAATAGCTGCTACCCCTGTGCCCCAAACCCCTCAGGTTCATGAGGCAAGCTGGGAAACTGTGTGTTTGACCTTGGTCAAGGTCCTTCAGGCATCAAGTACCTAACTACCCTTACTTTGGCTAATGTATCAGTTATCTGTTGCTGTGTAGTAAGTTGCCCCATTATTTAGATGCTTAAAACACCAATCTCCTGTTTTTTTTACAGTCTGAGTTGGCTGGTAGCTTTGCTGCTGGTCTTTCCCGGAATCATCAATGCCTGCATTCATCTGATGGATGGTGGAGGCTGTTGGCTGGAGCCCCTTGCCAGGAATGTATTCTGTGTCCTTCTGTGTTCTGTTCATCAGAGCAAGTCACAAGGTCAGCCCAGACTCAACTCCTCCTCTTGATGGAAGATGCGAGCCGTGCATATGAGGATGGGGGTAGTGGAGAGTGGCTGGATGATAGATCAGCCATTAAGACAGAAACAACCAGTTTTGGTTGATTTCTCAGTAGTGGCTAAAAGAAATCTCACTAATATATCTTAGTGTTGTAGAGCAACCCCGATACAAAACGGGGTGCCTGACTGTGGGTCCTCACCCGCGCGCTTAAAAGGACTTATCAATGCTCTACTGCAGGCACACGTGAAAGGTTAATAAAAGGTTTATTTACAAGGGAAGGGGAAATGAGGAAATGTGCAGCTCTGGGAGAAAAGTGGGAGACAAAGTTTTAAATGAGTCCTACCCGATCCGCCGATCAGGAATCCCAAAATGGCGCTCTCAGAGTTGGCCGCCAGCCAGGAGCGGTGAAGCCAGGAGGCGAGCGATCGCGAGCCAGAGAGACCCCAAGGCCCACGTGTTTGGTTTTTATATCCAACCTGGCTGCCCAACTCCACCCTCAGGTCCCAGCCACACTCCCCTTGGTGGTGATGGGATTTGTCTTTCCCAATGTCCTGATGGCTTTAGTCTGGAGTGGGGGTGGGGTCCACAAAGCCTGTATGGGATTAACTCAGGACATCCTTTCCCCCTAACATTAGGACTGACAAACTCCCACCTACCACGCTGTAATTGCATGATTTCATTTCTCACCATCTCTCAGCCATGTTGGCCTTACCTGTCCTCACTCACACCCACCTCACACCCACCTTAGGACCTTTGCACCTGCTGATCCCTCTGCTGGCACATTCAGACCCAGCCCTTCTCCTGACTGCTCCTTTACCATGTTAGATCTTTTCTTTTTTCTTTTTAAAGATTTATTTATTTATGTAGACAAGAGCTGTGGTACAGGCCAGAGGTGCTGGGGGTGGGGGGAGGTGAGAGGGTTCACCAGAGAGAGAGTGGGGAGCAGAACAGGCAGATCAACTGAAATACACTGCTGAGGGAAGCAGAGGGTGAGACAGGAGAGGTCTGCTGAGCCATGTGGGCTGCTCCCTGGCAAGTTGGGGATCGGACTCCTGCTGCAGTGGCTGGCAACAGCTTGGGAGTGCTGTCTTTAACCCCTGCATCACCAGGGAGGCCCCACCATGTCAGATCTTTACTAGGTTTTCTCTGGTGCTTGGACCGAACCTCACAGCCCTGACACTGTGAGTTGTATAATCAGGCCTTATCTTCTGTGGCACATATTTTTAATTTTAATTTCTTTTTTTGGTCTACTGCCATTCTTTTCTTACCAGGCTCCAAGAATGCAGGGACTGTGGTCTGTCCACATCTCTGCTGTGTGCCCAGTGCCCAGTGCCCGTAGGGACTCAATAAATATTAACTGAAAGAAAGAATGAATATCAATGCTTTGGGGATTTTACAACATTAATATTCAAAGAGTTGTGGTTAGGGGCAGCTTAAATGGTATCATCCATAGTCTGTGAAGCAAGGCAGGGAGCTCATTTCTAGGCTGGATAAGCTCCATGATCTTGATCCTCTGTAGTCTGGCTAGTCATGACTATAAATGAGGAAGTGTTCTGAAAATCCACAGGCACAATGCAAGCACCTAGCTATGACTACAGAGAAGACAGCTTGGGAGTTCTGTGAAGGAAGGGTGGGGCTGGAGCACTTGCTGGCCTCTGGGAGGCGTGCCTCACTGGCTACTGGGTATGAACCCAGACTCCTGCCGTTGTGTTTGCTCATGAATTAAGGGGCCACTCTCATTGGTGGGGGTCATAAAAAGAGCTGAGGGTGCCCTCCCCAGTGGCCGCAGCGGGTTGAGCGCCACATTGTGAAGCTGTCCGCAGCCTCTGCAGCGTATCGTGGGTTCGATTCCTGGCCAGCCAGGGAGAAACCCACATGGCGCAGCAGACCTCTCCTGCCTCGCCTGCTGCCTGTTCTGTTCCTTGCTCTGTCTCTGGTGAGTCATCTCACCCTCCCATGCCTCTGATCTGTACCACAGTTCTTGTATAAATAAATAAATCTTGACGAAAAAAAAAAGGGCTGAGAGGCCTCAGGGTTCTTTGCCTCTCTTCCCATGAAAGTTGAAGACTGTCTTCTACCCTTGATTCTGGATGGGCTTGTAATGACTTGAATCCAATAGAGAAAGTCAGAAATTGCACTGTGTGACTTCCAGGGCTGGTCAGGAAAGGCTTCCACCTACTCCTCTTGGTATATACTCTCTGAGGCTCACCCTGAGACCATCAAGCTGGAGGGGCCCCGGCAGATGCTGCAGACAACAGCCCCAGCGAAGCTCTCTCAGGCGCAGCCAGACTACAGTCAGCCACGTGAGCGAGCGAGGGAGCGGCCAGATGGTCCTGGACCCGCAGCCCAGTCAAGACTTCAGATACCGGGGGCCCCAGCGAGCATCTGAGGCCACTGCCTGCAAGGCTCCAAGTCAGAATCCCTCAGCTGCACCTTTCTCAACCCACAAGATCACAAACAAAAGAAAATGGTTATTTTCTGCTGCCAAGTTTTGGGATACTATGTGGGGCATCAGTGATAAGCAGAACAAGCTGTTTCTTTAGTGCTTTCTCCCTCTGCAGGCCTAACATCCTAGGGTGATGTCTAGTCCCGACGCACTGACATCGCAGCTTAATAGGTCCAAAAATAAACTCTCGCTTCCAAGCCCACCTCTGCTCCCTTTGTCCTCGCTGTCCAATCCAGGCACCTCCTTTACCAGTTTTATAAGAGTCTGGGCATTGTTCTTGAATTCCTTTTTTCTCTCTCTCTTTTTTTTAGAAGTAGGGTACAGGCCAGAGTCGTGGGGGGTAAGAAGAGTCACCAGAGAGAGCGGGCAGCAGAACAGGCAGATGAACTGAAACACACTGCTGAGGGGAGCAGCAGGCGAGGCAGGAGAGGTCTGCCGTGCCATGTGGGTTGCTCGCCGGCGGAACTCACACCGCAAAGTTCGCGGACAGCTTCACAGCGCAGCGCACAATCCCCTGTGCCACCAGGGAGGCCCCCTTCTTTCTCTTCACCATACATCCAACCCCTCTGAAAAGTCTTTGGGCTTTGCCTCCCTGTGCCTGTCAGATTCATCCTCCCGCCAGGCTGCCATCCGGCCATGACCCTTTTCCCCCTGCAGCCTCCTGACTGGCCACGCTCCTTGTGGCTCTTGTTGTTGGCCTCAATTCATTCTCTTCACAACTGCTAGAGGGATCTTCTTAAGATATAAACCAAGTCATGGGCCCCCCCCAGGGCTCCCACAAGGCACCAAGAATAAAGTGAACCCACTCACTGAGGTCGCCATGGTGTTCCCAGGCTGGACCTTGGCCTCTGACTGGAGCCACACCAGCCACTTTTCCAAGGAATATCAGAAAGTTGCCAAAACTGTTCTTACCTCATTAACTGTCTCCGGGGCTTTGTCCTGTGGGAGGAGAAACCCCACTGGGAATAGCAGATAGGTCCCCCGACTCTGCTCTTGTCACATTTGCCTTCACTGTGGTGTTTGACCAACTCTTTTTCCTCCCCAGGGCCTCTGCATGGGCTGTAGTCCTGTCACCGCCGCCCTTTCTCCAGCTCTTCCCGTGGCAGGCTCCCTTCCATCCTTTGGGTCTGAGATTAAAGGTTCACATTTAAGAAGAGGTCTTGGAGCCTCCCTGTTGGCCTAGGGGTTAAGTCTCAGCGCTCTCACTGTGATGGCTTGAGTTCGATCCCCGGCCGGGGAGGTGACCCACATGGCGCAGCAGACCTCTCCTGTCTCCCTGCTGCTCCCCTCAGCAGTGTATTTCAGTCAGTCTGCCTGTTCTGCTCCCCACTCTGTCTCTGGTGAATCCTCTCACCCCTTGCACCCTTGGCCTACACCTCAGTTCTTCTATGCAAAAAAAAAAAAAAAAAAGAAAGTCGTCTTCCATCTAGAGATGGTTCTCTTCTGAGTCTCTATTTTGGTTTTTGGTTTGTTTCCTCCAAATCAAAGTGTGTCCCACTGCACTTACTTGGCTCTTGCTTTTAGTGTCTGGTCACGACACTTTTCTCTGTGGTAAGAACAGCGGCCCACTGTGTTCCTGGAGCTGAGTGGAGCCGAGCTTTCGCTCACAGCCAATTTCTGTAGCAGGAAGGTCAGGATTATCCCAACTCTCAGACAGGCAGAGTGAAGCCTGGCAAGGTTAGGGATCTTGCCGAAGGCATCTAGCTTCTAAGAAGTAGAGCCCAGCTTGCTGGAGTCCTAGTCAAGGGCTCTTCAAAGGCCGAAGTGAAGAGACAGGCTCTCTGAAGGAGAGGGAGGTGGTAGCCCCTCTAATGTCTAAATTCTCCATCCTCACCTACCAGGTTTTAACTGGGGAGCCCCACTTCCACACCCCTGCCTTCAGGGAGAGACAAGAGCCTGGGCT
This sequence comes from Talpa occidentalis, assembly GCF_014898055.3. Classification (NCBI taxonomy): domain Eukaryota; kingdom Metazoa; phylum Chordata; class Mammalia; order Eulipotyphla; family Talpidae; genus Talpa; species Talpa occidentalis. Next base: position 5,793,579 of record NW_023603184.1, read on the forward strand.
CGGGGAATGGGGTGGGAGGAGGGACACTACTTCTGCCTTCTTGCAGGGGAACCTTCCTGAAAGTGCTCTTGGCCCCTTTAAATACCATAGAGATGAGCTGGGCACGAGGCGAGGCGCCTTTGTGGGAGCTGCTGGGCAGCTGGAAGAGGGGGCTGGGCTCTAGGTCTTGTGCATCAGAACCGAGGCCTGCAGCAGCCCGTGGCTTCAAACCCATCTGCAGACACTGTGTGTCTGCGTGGGTGGATGTTACCTAGTGGGTGGGTTTTTCTGTCCTAAGTGTTGGGTTTCCCTTGAATTTTTTAAAAATGTATGAATTAGTTTAACATTTGATTTGAAGCTTTAAGTCAAGATTCTTCTTTAAAACATTTTTGGTAAATAGTTAACATTGTCTCGGAAAGTGCAAGTAGTGTTCAGAAATGTCTCAATGTTCTCTGATTGTGCAAAGGGTGGTCACATCTCTTCAGCGACCCGGAGATGGCTTGACATTGAGAATCCCGCTCAGGATGACCACACAGTCAAGGTCCTTCCCACCCAACCTCCCTCCCTGTCGGATCTCTTCGCTAACCCTCAAGTCCCTGCACCCCATCTCTCACTACTCCCCGAACATGCCTTTTCTCCAGCCTAAACTGGCTGGGTGCCCTCTCCCTGGAGCCTCCTACAGACCCAGTTAAGTCCCAGTTCTGATGTCCGGGCCCTCTGTGAAGATGGCTTCTCCATCCCCAGACTTCCGCACAGGAAGTTACTGTGAGTGGCTGCACCTGCTACAAGGCCTTGGCTCCTGTTGACATGTGAGCCCCTTGAAATACACCTGGGTCTTCACATGAACACCTTCCTAGGGCCTGGCATACAGTAGGTGCCCCCAAATGCTAGGTACAGTTAGGGAGTCTGAAGGCAGAGGCCTCTGCTGGACTCGTTCTGCCTCCTCCTTCCCATGTCCTCTGAGTCCTCGTGAGCTTGCCGTGCCCATGGGGGTGGTCGGGGGTGGTACCACCTCAGAGCTGTGGGCGCTTGGTGAGGGCAGGGAGGAGTGTTTCTGCCCTTTACAGAACCCCGCTTCTCCAGAAGGCCTGCTCCTAAATCCTGTCCTGGCCCCGCCTCTTTTCCACTCACTCACTCCACACACACACACACACACACACACACACACACACACACGCACGCACAGGGTGTCTTACTCCAATTTTTAATAAAATCACACAATTTAGGGGATCAGGCCCCACCCATTTCATTAGAACCTCCCGAGGTGGGGACTCAGTACTTTCTATAAGGGCTAACACCACCAGGAATGACCTCTGAGATGGCTGAACAGAATGTGCAACAGAAGGGAGGGGCTGTGAAAGTTGCCCTGAGGCTGCAGGGTGGAAGAGGATCCCCCATGCTTCTTCCCTTGCTAGGAGAGAGGCTCCCACCAGTGAGGACACCCACCCTGCAGGGAGGTGGGAGGTTCAGCATAGCTGAGCTGTGGACTTGCTCCCACAGTGCTGCCAGGGGATGGAACTTTGGGGGAGGCAGAACTGGGGGAATTGAGGAGCAGTGCCCTGGCTCTACTTCCAGGAGGCTGTTCCCTGCCCCAGGCAGCTGTGCCAGGTGCTCGGAGACCCAGAGACCGGAGGGGCAATGGTCCCTGGGGACAGAGGATTGAGACAGGTGACCAGTTTCAGGCTCTGGGGGAGAGTTTAGTGATCCTGCTTAACCTGGAAAACACTCATGGTTCCCGCGTGTTCAAAAGCTGGAAGTACAGGGTGAGACAGTAGGGAAAGGGTGCTTTCCCATGGTGTACCCCATCCCCAGGCTACTTCCCAGCAGTCCCTAGGGGTGTCAGGGCCAAGCAGGGGTATACTAGACCCTCTGCCCTCTTCCATGGGGCCTGCTGGTCTCAGGGAAGGCTGGTTTGGGGTGAGGGGTCAGAGCTACGCTGCCTGCCCCAGCACACAGAGAGGTGAGGTTTCCCAAATCCCTCCAGAGGCCTGGGGTGGGATCACACTCCCATCTGCCCTGAGTAGAAGACTTAATGGCTTTGCCAATACTGTCCCTTAGAGGCTGCGGCCCATCCCCAAACCCAGAGGTCTCATGGAGGTAGAAGGCCCTGGAAAGGGGGGAGACGGGGTGCTGCCTCCCTTCCTACTATCCGAGAGCCTGTGTTCATCCAGAGAAGCAACTGGCCACTCCCCTGGGGGACCCTCTACCTGAGGGGAGGACAGCACCCCAGAAATAGGAAAGAGGTAGAACCAGCTGAAAACACTGGCCCCCTTTCAACCACCGAATTCCCATCAGGTCTGTAAACAATATCCCTCGGGGCCACCCTCTCCTCCCTGAGGTGCTCACACCCCCAAGCTGCTCTTCTCCTCCTTGGGGCTGGGCTCCTCCTGAATCTTCTTCATCTCCCAGCCCCTGACCCAGGTATAGGCAAAGGAGCCGCCCAGCACCATCATGTTGCTTGTCCACCAGAGGAAGCTCTTGGTCTCCTCATAGTAGAGCACGGCCAGCACCGTCTGGGCGCAGGCCTTGGCCGTGCCCGACACGTTGTGGGTCAGGGGGCTGGTGAACTTGATCTGCAGTCCCGTGACGTAGCCGATGGCGAAGCCAAACAGGCCGCCCAGAGTCATCATGCCCCAAAAGTGGGCGCTGCCCAGCTGGGGGAAGTCGCGGAGGGCCTGGAGCTCCCCCAGCAGCAGCAGCAGGGGCAGGAAGAGCACGCAGGCGTTGACGTTGTTGTAGAAGGTCAGGCGCCAGATGCTGCCGTCCACCGCCGGAAGCACCTTCTTGGTGTAGATGGCGTTCAGCGAGACGCAGAGGCTGGCTAGTACGCCGAAGAGGGTGCCCACCCAAGACAGGGTGCCCTCTGCCCCTTCCTGGTCTACACCGAGCCAGAAGCCACCTGCGAGGGCAGAGCGGGAGGAGGAGTGTGAGGATGGGGAGGAAGGACAGTTCTGGCACCCGAGGTCATAGACTGTCTTGCTGCCTTGGGGCCCACACTCCCTGCCTGCCTGGTACAGACCGCCCCCCCCCCCCAAGTCTCTACCACATGCCAAGCACACACAAGGGCTGGGAAGTGGCCCGTGACTGGAACACTTCTTCCCAGAGCTTTCACTCCAGTGGAGGAGAAAGACATTGAAATGATTCATTTCCCAATTATTTCTTTAATTACAACTGTAAAATAAATAAGGCCATAAAATAGTACCGGGAGCTGTGAGAAGCCATAATTGGTCACCTGCGTTGGCATGGGGCATCTAGAAAGCAGCATCTGTCTGAAGGGTGAGTACTCGGCATTAGGGTGACCCTAGACAAGTGACTGAAGGGCTGTAAAGTGGGAATCCACTGCCCCCCAACACATCTTCACTCCTCAGCCTGCCCCCTGGGCCTCCTGCGCCATTGTCAGCCCCATCTCAGTCCCAGACCACCCAGCCGGCCCCCTCATCTCCCAGCTTTTCACGCAGGGACTCAGGGTCCTTGCTGTCTCCTCTGCAGGAACACCATCCTCTCTGCAGTCTTCAAGGTTAAGGCCCACCGCTCTGGCGGGGAGTTTTTCCTGATGCCCACGCACCCAGGCCTCTTCCCCGCCTCTTCCTGCCTGAGCTCCCCCGCAAGATCCCTCCCTTGCCTGCACAATCTCTAGTGAGACTCCATCTCCCCAGAAGGCGGGCACTGAATCACGCACAGTCACTCTCCACAGGCATCGCCTGTGGTAAGATGATGTAGTAGGAAAAATTTTGGTGTCAGAGACTTTTGGTCTCCAGCTGGGTCCTGCCATTTCCGAGGCTGAGTGGCCTGTGGAAAGTTTACTTCCCTGTGCTCCCATTTCTGTGAGATGTAGAAATCTGGGTCACTTTCTTGACCCTCTCTCAAACCAATCTTCTCGTCACTTTGCAACCAGAGCAGTCTTCCAGATCTACGCAGGTCCCGTCCTGGGTTAAAGTCCCCGTGTGGCTCCCCACTGCCCTCGGGAAAACTTCCAGACTCACTGCACTTGGGCAGCCTCGGGTCTGGTGAGTCTCGCCCTGGCCCAGCTGTGCAGGAGCACATGCGCTTTCTTTTGCCCAGAACATCCTCTCTTCACTCTTTCCTCTACTTCCACACAGCGCCTCCTCCAGGAGGCCTGCTTAGATGGCCCCCTCCCTGCCCCATCAACCCGCATTGCCTTCCAGGTCCCCTTCACACAGGTACTCAGTACTAGCCTCAGGCTATCACCTCGCCTTCTAGGAGTCTAGGGAACTTTTCCAAACTCAGACCCCCAAAGTCTGGCACAGGCTTGGTTGTTAATGTTTGCTGAACAGAGGGAGGAATGGATGGAGGCTGTTCTGGAGGTGCTTGGAGTACCAGCGGGGACAGGGCACCCACTAAGCACAGGCACTCCCTCATAGTATTTTTCTTCTTGGAGCTTTTTTGTCTGGGTACCCACAGACCTGAATGGGTACTCAAGGGGTACAGGGGAAGCTTAACCAGAGCACCCCTAGCTTCTTGCTGGTTACCTTTCAAGTTCGGAGGGGACAGCCACTCAAAGTTCCAGACCCCAGACCCCAAGGTTCCAGACTCCTGGACAGGAGATCTGAAAGGTACTATGTCACTTGGGGGCAAGGGAGGAAGAGGAGACTGGAGTAGTGGCCTGAGACTCATCTTCCCCTCGGGAGGAAGGAGAGAAGGGGAAAGATTGCAGAGAGGAGGCCAGGACCTGGTCTCCAGGTCTAGCCAGTGTCATTGAGCACCAGACACCAGGTGCCACCTGTGCCACCAGCTGGCCATGCTGCACCTTCTCAAGCTATCTCACCATCGGCTACTCGGGTTATTTTTTGCACTTGGGCCCATGTTCTCTCTCAAGTTGGCCTTATGCATGCAAATTCTCCCACCAAGAGCCTCCCCCACCTCCCTGCTCTGGCAGGACTGAGGTGGAGATCTCTGGGACTACCTACCAGCTGCCCCAGAGCAGGAAGCAGCTAAGAGATCTGCCCCTTTGCCCAGGGCCCTCGCAGCTCCTCCCACTCTAAGCCCCACTGGCTCCTTACTCCCATCTTGGGCCCAGGCAGAGCAGCCCTAGATCCAGATGTGTCCAATAAAGGGAATGTTTTCTAGGACAGGTGGCATGGGTGGGTCCCTCCTCTGAGACACCAGCAAAGAGTATGTAGGTCAACCTAGATAAACTTCACAGCACCAGGAAGAACCTGAGCAAGTTCAAATAAAGATCACATTCCTGGATGGCAGAGGCCCACAAGGACTTGGAGGGAGGGGAATGCTGAGGCAGGCTTACCCAGCATGCTGCGCAATAAGACATTCTGCGCCAATGGAAATGTTCTGTAATCTGTGCTGTCAATACAGAGGCCACTAAGCACTTGAAATGTGACTACAGGATCACGTTACAACACCTGTAACTGAGGAACTGAATTTTAAAAATTTCATTCAATTTAAATGGGACTAGACACAATGTGGTCAGCGACTACCGTACTGGATATGCAGCTCTAACCAGAGAGGTGTGGCTAGACGCGCAGGGGGCTGGCCAACCCCGTTTGCATCCTGCCTGGTTACTTCTTAGCTGTGTGGCACCTAGCAAGTAACTTAACTTCTGAGCCTCAGTTTCCTTGCTTGCATGGAGATGATCATGGTGATGCCGTTGTGAGGGGAGGCATCACCTGGGGGATGCCCCCATTGCGGGGGATCCTCTGGGGAACAAAGGAGATGGTAGATATGAATAATTTCCACAGTGCTCCCATCAATAATGATTATTTTCTGAGGGTCAAATCAGGGAACACGGCTAAGGCTTCTGAAAGCATATCTCTTGCCACTGTCTCAGGCATTATTGTGAACCTGCAAAGTCAGAAGGTGATGGTGTGTTATTAAAAGGTGCATTGTCCTCTAGAAAGAGCACTGGATGGGGAGGCAAGACATCGGAGCAGCAGGAGCATAGTGGCCCAGCCTGTGAAGCCTGAGTGCTTCACAGGCCTGAGTGCTTCACAGGCCTGAGATCAGACCCCAAGCTGGATGATCTTGGAGAAATGACTTAACTTCTCTGCGCCTTGGTTTTCCCTCTGTGAAATGTCAATTGTAACCCCACCTTGTAGGAGGCACCCTAGCTGGATCTTAACTTGCTGGGCAGACTCCAGCAAGTCATTTGCTCTCTCTGGGCCCCAGGTTCCTCCTCATCTGACTGTTGCAGCAAGGGAACCGGACCAGATAAAACCCAAAGAGGCCTGAAGGGTTGCCCTTTAAGGTTTTGGGCCCTCATGCCCTCCCCAGTCCCCCTGGCCCTGGCTGGCCACTCACCGATGATGATGCTGCAGGAGAGCAAGGCATAGAAGGAGGTGGTCTGCTTGAGCAGCAGGTAGGAGAGCAGCACATTGAAGACAGTGGTGAGGGAGCGGCCCACGTTGTAGAAGGCCACACCCACGTACTTGAGGCAGAGGTTGTTGAAGGTGATCATGCTGATGAAGACCAGTGACAGGGGCAGGACGCTGCGGGCCACTCTGGGGTCCAGGCGCAGGGTGGGGAAGTCCACGGCGCCAGGGCAGCAGGTGGCCAGGGTGCTGAGGCCTTTGCACAGCAGCGCGGTGACCAGGCACTGGTAGAAGGTGACGAAGATGGGGGTGTCCAGCCGCAGGGAGGGGCTGTCCAGCAGGTACTTGTTAAGGAACACCATGGAGATGGAGGTGACCCAGTAGAGCGAGACCACCAGTGCAATCTGGAAGGCCCGCAGCAGGAAGGGCTTCTCCTCCTCTGCCTCCGCATCTCCCGAGGCCTCGGAGGCTCCCATCAGTGCCATGTGCAGGATCCTGGACCGCTTCAGGGGGGCCCTGTTCATGGCGGCAGGGGAGCTCGGTCACCGGGAGTAGGGGTGAGCGCACTGCTGCTTTCTGCAACCTGCACCCCTCGACTGTCACATGGCAGCTGCCTACAGGCTTCCCTCCCTCCTCTCGGGTGGGGCGCTCTGGGGTGAGCTCCGCAATAGGCTCTCACCCCGAGGGGGCTCTCGAGACCAGACACAGGAAAGGGGCGACGGCCAGGCTGCGGCCGGGCGAGCCGGCGGGAGGGGGCCGGGGCCGGCGGGGTCGCGGGCGGGCAGAAGGGCGGGGGAGGACGGCCCGGCGGGGGCAGGGTGCCGGCCAGGGCGCGGGAAAGGGCGGCGGGGAAGACGGGCGGAGGCGGAGGGAGGCTGGAAAGGGGGTGCAGCGCGGGGCAGAGGCGCTCGGAGCGGCGGTCCCGGCGGGAGCCCCCGGACGTCCGCGCCGCAGCCCGGCGGGGCGGGCCCAGCCCGTTTCCTGACCCGCCCCAGCCCGTTTCCTGACCCGCCCCAGCCCGTTTCCTGACCCGCCCCAGCCCGTTTCCTGACCCGCCCCAGCCGCGCCTTAAAGAGCCCGCGGCCCGCGTCAGCCTTAAAGCCGCCGCCGCAGGATCGGGGTCGGGGTCGGGGTCGCGTCCCCCCCAGCCGCGCCCGCCCCCGCCCCCGCCGGTCCCCGCCGCGCGGAGGGTGACGGAAAACCCTCCCGCCTGCAGCCCCGCCCCCCTCGTCCCCCGTCCCCCTCGCCCCCCACCCCCCACCCGGCTCCGTCTCCTCCACGGCGCCACCCCCGGCTCGGCTCAGCCTCAGGCCCGTCCTTTCCTCCTCCCGCACCCCCTTTCCAGGCCGAGCCGCGCCCCCAGAGCCGCGGCTCCTCTCCAAGCCCTCAGAGCCGGGAGCCCCGGCCTGCCCGGCGCTGCCCCCCGCCCGCGCGCGCCCTCCAGGGCCCCCCGCCCCCCCGCCCGGGCTCGGCGCGTCCTCCCCCCGCGCTGCAGCCCCGGACGCGCTGGGGGCGCCCCTCGCGGGTTCCCTCCCGCCCGCTCCCCGCGACTGCGGCTGGTCCGAGCTCCCGAGCCTCAGCGCAGCACCCCCGCCGGGAGACACCCCCATGCCGGGCCCGGCGGCCGGCCGCGGCCCCCAGCCCCGCGCGGCGAGGCCGCCCCGCGCTCACCTCCGCTCCCGGCCCGCGGCGTCTGCGGCTCCCGGCGCCGCCCGCAGGGCCCGGCCCCTCCCCGCCCGGGCGTGGGCGCCGCGGCCGCCCCGCGGGCTCCCCACTAGGGCCGCGGACGGCCCGGGCCACAGCCGGACCTTGGCCCTGCACCCTCCCAGGCTGGAGCCCCACTTTGGCCGGGGCCACTCAGCCCCGCCCCCCGCCCCCCGGAGTCTCAGCTTAGTTACCGCCGCAGGCACGTCCGGGGGCCCCGCGGCATCTCCGGCCACGGCGCGGCCGGGCCGCGAGCGCTCGCAGAAGTGCGCGCCGGGGGCGCCGGGGGACTCCTGCGGAGAGGGGAGGGTCCCCCACCCTCCCACCCTCCCCCGGACGGGCCGTGAAGTCACGCCCCAGCCCGGCCCGACGCTGCGGGAGGGAGGCCGACTTCCCCGGGCTGCGCGGGGTGGGCAGGGCCTGCGACTCTCCTCCTCTCTGTACTGTGAAGTGGGGGCGGTAGGACATCAGGGGGCTCGACCGCCCTCGGAACCCTGACTGTCTGGGCTGGAAGTAGGGACTGCCACGTATTTATAATATTCAAACACCATTTATTTATTTATTTATTTATTTATACATGCACTGGGTATAGTCAGAAGCGCGGGAGGGTGAGAGAATTCACCAGAGCCAGAGCGGGGAGCAGAGCAGGCAGAAGGACCGAAGTACACTGCTGAGGGGAGCAGCGGGCGGCAGGAGAGGTCTGCGCGCCATGTGGGACACTCCTCCGGTGGCCGGGGAGCAGCCGGGGATCGAACCGGCGCTGCAGAGGCTGCGGGCAGCTTCGCAACCCAGCGCTCAACCGCTGCGCCACCGGGGAGGCCCTCAAACACCATTTAAATAGTACCTTTTTTTAAATTGACAAGATGGTATGTCTGAGCTTTACTTTTAAACACTCAGAGGACTCCCCCCAAAAGAGAAAGAGAGTTGACAGATTCAACAAGATAGGCAACATATTGCGAACTGTCGAAGCTGAGCATAGGTACAGGGGATTCTCCTTACTTGTGTGGATGTTTGAAAAATTACATAATAAAAAGGTAAAACCCTTGGAGTACATTTCAAGTTTCACTTCTTAACTGCATAGACCCTTGCCTGAGTGTAACCCAGCCCTTGGTGGGCTACTGGAACTGGACACCTTTCCAGCTCTGTCCAGCTCCCAGGGCAGGTGAGAACTCTCTCACAGAGCTCTGCCCCAGGCCCTAGTCTCCTCCACCAGGACTTCTGCCCTTGCTCTGCCCCACCTGCGTTCCCTCTTCCTCCAGAGAGGGACTTCCTGCTTCCTGGTTGTGGCCCTGTCTCCGGGTGGAGGAGGGCACCTGGTCACCTAGTCCCCACTGGGGTCAATTACCTCTTTGGGGAAGGAAAGCCCTAAAAGGACTGAACTGGTCATCTGCACCCTACTTGCAGAGTCCTCTTCTGGGGCCAAATCTTGAAGGTTGTGAGTTTCAGAATCACTTGTCTCCTAGACCTGATACTTCACCATGACAAATAATTTAATGACAAACAGGACAAGCTTGTCTCTGAGTGTCCCTGTTCCTGGAAGGGCCCTTTTCCTTGACACATTAACTGGAATTAATTTATCAGATAAATTTGCTGCCACCTTGAGCCTCTAGGGAGGAGACATGTGCTCCCTCAGAGGCAGCAGGTGCTGGAATGTGGACTCCCCACGGGAGACCAAAGTGTGTCCCAGGCTCCAGTGCCCACCTCATGTCAAACCTGAAATTCCACTATCAGCACATTAGCGATACTCCTTTGTAATAAGGTTGAAAAGGGCCAGTCGGACAAGTGTCCCAGATTCCAATTCTTTTCTGTTCCTTATGAGGGAAAAGGAGGTGGGATTTTTTTTAGGGTCAAAGGCCTTAGGAGTGGTATACTTTGCACAAACTGTCTGCTTTTGAATTTTCCACAAGGAATATTAATTGTTTAAACAATGTACAAAGGTTTAGGTTTTGTCAAGAGGAATTATCCTGTGTGAACTTGGTTTGGGGTGGAACATGAGGTTATTAATGTGACAGGTGGAAATTGTACTAAGCGAGGGAGTAGGTTCCTTTATGGGTGTACTTTCTTGCCTTGGCTGGAAGCTAATGATGATGTCAGTAGAAGGCAATTTCTAACAGATAAGTGAGCAGAACCAGCCTCCCAGGTATAGGGGTCAGTGGGTTTGTACCAACAGGGGCTGAGAGCTCTCAGGAATACACAGATGTCAACTATACCCCCACTCCTCTGCCCCCCACCCAGCCAAGTTCAATAAGGACTCAAATTTATTCTGTGTGGTGGACAGTACTAATTGTCTACCAGAACTCCCTCTCCTGTTCATCCAAAATAATGGAGTGGTAGCTTGTCACTTGCCTCCCTATCTGTCTGTCCATCCATCCATCCATCCATCCATCCATCCATCCATGCACCCACCTATCCTGTCTTTGTCCATAGGTAGAATAAATACCCATCTTACCTGCCACAGTAGATTCTCAGCATCCCTATTTGTGGAATGAACGTAAGTCAGAGCACCATAGGTGCCTGCGAATTAAAGTCGATTTAAGACTTTCATTGGCCTTATGTCCTGAAAAACTGATAAAGCTCCTCATTCATCCTATAGGTAGTTCAAAATATAAATGAATACTAAAAATTAATATTAGACTGTAAAATAAACATAAGCAGAGCAAAAAAGTTCTGATTTTTTTCTCCTGAAGATTGGGATGTTATTTTGAAAATAATATATTATTTCCAGAAAAAAAAAAAGTCTTTCATTTGTTGGTACTTGGAGCATATCCCTCGTTATCTACCCCAGGAGTTGGCAAACTTTTTCTGTAAAGAAGCAGACAGTAAATACTTACAAGTGGACAGAATATTTTCACTTCTCTCACCACTATTCCACACTGCTGCAGTAGTGTAATGGATAATTGGGGGCAGTTGTGTTTCAATAAAACTTTGTATATAAAGATAGGGATGGGCAGAATTTGCTTCACTAGTTGTGATTTACTGACCTTGGTTTACCCTATATTAGGTTTACCCTATATTAATGTGTCCTTCTCCCTCACTGTTGTTACCCCATATTTTGTTTGTATGTTACTATGTTCATCTGAAAATAGGACTCCCCTGGCTCCCTTGCAGCCAGACATGACCACACTTTTGGCCAATGAGTCAAACTGCTTTTGCTTTCTTGATGTAAGCACAGTCTTTGCTGGCCACTGGGGCTAGGGCAGCAGGAATGGGGGTCTGACTGTCAGGGAGTGCACCCAGGTTGGAGATGGAGTGGAGACCCCAAACCTGGCCAGAGCAGGATTGGGGTGGTGGGAGAGCAGACACCAGAATGGACAAATCCCAAATCATGAAATGCACCACCAAGGGAGAGGGCCTGCTAACGAAAGAAGTTGTGCCGTGGAGGAGGGGTTCTTTAGGCCAGAGCAGGAAAGCCAGGGGATTAGCAAAGAGCTGGCACCTCTTTAACAATAATATTTACCAGAGACACCACCTTTATTTCCTGGTCTGGCTTTGGGGGAGCACCTAGCTTTGGCTGATGCAAGCCTTTTTGTTGTAGGTTTACAATAGCCAGAAGCATGAGGCCCCAAAGCTCCTGTAACACACACCTGGAAATCTGAGCAGGAACATTGTTTACCCCTATTAACAACTAACCATGGGAAGAATGTTAGAGGGTCAGTTCTGCTGGGGGAGAGGGGGGAAAGGGTGTTTTACTAACAGCTAACGCTTACTGGGGAGCAGCTAGCTTCATGCCAGATATTTTATCTACAACATGTCAGCCCTCCCAAGGCCATAGTGACATTATAATGCCTATTTCATTATAATGCCTATTTTACAGATGAAGAAATTGAGATCCTGGAGATGTGTTGCTACCCTTTGCCCTGTTATTGAGGGGCAGATGTGTGCCTGGTACTCGGCTGCCCAAGCCCCAGGGGACCCCTCACGTTGGGGCAGGAGATTCCTCCAGCTGATCCACTATCTGATCTTTCTTTCTAGTTTTTTCACTCGTTCTTATTTTTTGCTCCCTCCTAAGTGCTAAGCTCCCTGGTGGCAGAGCATGTGGTAGCTAACAGTCATTGGGCACTTGCTGGGCACTGTGCCCTGGTCACTAATTGCAGGAATTGAATTGACTCTAATACTTGAGATGGCGCCATGAGATGGGCACTCTTTGTTTTTTTTTTTTTTTTAAGATTTATTTACTTATGCTTACAAGAGCTGGGGTGCAGGCCAGAGATGAGGGAGTGGGGAGGGGTGAGAGGATTCACTCGAGACAGAGTGGGGAGCAGAACAGGCAGATCCATTGAAACACACTGCTGAGGGGAGCAGCGGGCGAGACAGGAGAGGTCTGCTGAGCCATGTGGGTAGCTCCCTGGCCATGGATCGAACTCATGTTGCAGAGGCTACAGATAGCTTCACAGTGCTGAGTCTTAACCTCTTGTGCCACCAGGGAGGCCCAAGATGGGCACACTTATGACCTCATTGTATGGAAGAGGAAATCTGGAGAGAAGATAAACCCAGAGAAATAAATGTCACAGGGCCTGTACGTGGCTGGGCTGGGATTTGAAAGTCAGGGAAGCCTGACTTTCTCAGTTATTACTGTTATACTGTGCTTAGCACTTTGTGGTAGACAGAGTATTTTCAGTTCTCAGATCACCGAGCTTAAAGGTAACTTAGAGATTGTCTACTCTAATCCGTTACATTACAGAGAAGGACATGGGGTGGGTGCGGGATCTGCCCCAGGCCTCACAGTTTTGAGAAGGGCCTTGAGCTCCACTCTCCGAACTGCTTACAGCCCTCCTTGTACCTGAGCTTCTCCAGCCCAGGGGCTGTGCCATCAGCATCTTTGCTTCTTTGGCTTCTGGCCCAGTGCCTTCCATGTTGTAGGTGCTCAGGAAATGCATGTAAAATGAGCGTGAGTTTGGTGCTTGTGTTAATATTCAGCACAGCACTTCATTCCACTGTCTCTGGTGTCACTCAGGGCAGGTAGCATGTGGCCTGGCACGTCCGTCCTAAGTGTACGTCAGTAGTGTCCTCCCTCAAATTCATCCCCAGAACCTCAGAATGTGACTGGATATGGAAATAGGGCTTTTGCAGATGAAGTCAAGTTAAAATGAGCTCATGCTGGTTGAAGGGAGACCCGAACTCCCCTGACTGGAATTCTTATGGGAGGGAGACGTGGAGACAGGGACCCAGTGGGACCCAAGCCCTGTGAGGACAGAGGCAGCGATGGCTGCAGCTTCAGGTCTGGAGACTCCAAGCATTGCTGGAAAGCATCAGAAGCTAGGAGACAGGCAGCATGCAGATTCTCCTGGAGAGTCTGTAGAAGGAAGGTACTCCATACCCTTTGATTTCAGACTCTGGACCTCTTGAACTGTGAAAGAATTGATTTTTGTTGTTTTGAGCTACTAAGTTTGTAGTTGCTTGTTTAATATCTCTAGAAAGCAAATACAGTGATGTGTGCAGAAAACAAAACCAAAAATTGTTGGGCCTCCCCTGGTGGCGCAGCGGTTGAGCGCTGGGCTGCGAAGCTGCCCGCAGCCTCTGCAGTGCTGGTTCGATCCCTGGCCACTGGCGAGGATCCCACATGGCGCGCAGACCTCTCCTGCCGCCCGCTGCTCCCCTCAGCGGTGTACTTCGGTCCTTCTGCCTGCTCTGCTCCCTGCTCTGGCTCTGGTGAATTCTCTCACCCTCCCGCGCTTCTGACTGTACCCAGTGCTTGTATAAATAAATAAATAAATCTTTTTTAAAAAAAAAAAAACAACCCAAAAATTGTTGTTTGACTGATCTGTGGTCCTAGAAATCGTGACAGCAGCTGCTCTTCCTCAGTGTTGGCTGTGGGTGAGGGGACAGAGAGTTCCAGCAGCACAGTTAACACTTGACCCTCTTCAGCTGCTGGTAGTGGTCCTCCTGGAGAGACCACGAGGCATCAAGTGGAAAGCTCCCCCGACTCTGGTCCTTGCCCTGGTGACTGCCATCCTGAGACTTTGCTAATCTCTCCATCTTTCTGGACTTTAATTTTCCCACAGTAAAAGGAGAGTGGGGGTCAGACTTGATGATCTCTAAGGTAAAGGGCTCTGCTTCTGATCTTGCATGGTAAGTGGGGTGACATGGAAGAGTCTGTTGAAGCAGTATGGAATTTACTGGTTCCCGCTACTGAAAAGTTCAAGAAGTCTGGCTTCCAGTGCAGCTGGACCCAGCAGCTCAGGGATGTCAGCAGTAGATGCTGCCTGAGCACCTCTCTAACTGTTGGCTTCCTTCTCAGGCATGGTGTGATGGCAAAGTGGCTTCAAGCATTGCAGCCACACAGCACTCTGGAGTAGTTGTTTTTAAAAATAAACTCTTTTTTTGGAGCATTTTTTGGTTCGCGGCAGAATTGAGCAAAAGGTAGAGATTTTCCATAGACCTCCTTGCCCCCCTTCCATGTATAACCTTCCCGACATCCACATCCTTTGGCCCTAACATACTTAGAATTGATGATCTATATGGACACACCAATGTCATCTAGAGTCTAAAGCTTAGTTTGTAAACTTGGTCCATCTTGGCATTGCATGTTCTGTGCGTTTGGACAAATGCAGACTGACGTGTATCCACCACTATAGCATCGCACTGTCATTTCACTGCCGTAAAACACTGTTCAGGGTTAAGTTTGGTGGGAAAAATCAGTTTCTCAGAAGTTGTGAGCGTCACTCTAAATTGGTCTGGCTCAGATTATAGGACCACCCTGGACCAATCACAGTGGCCAGGAGGATAAACCTAATCTCTGTCTGAGGATTTGCATTTATTTATTTATTTATTTATTTATTTATTTATTTATTTATTTATTTGTTTATTTATAAAGATTGATTGATTGATTGATTTATACATACATGCATACAAGCACTGAAGCGCGGGAGGGTGAGAGAATTCACCGAGCCAGAGCGGGGAGCAGAGCAGGCAGAAGGACCGAAGTACACTGCTGAGGGGAGCAGCGGGCGGCAGGAGAGGTCTGCGCGCCATGTGGGACCCTCCTCCGGTGGCCGGGGAGCAGCCGGGGATTGAACCGGCGCTGCAGAGGCTGCGGGCAGCTTTGCAACACAGCGCCCAACCGCTGCGCCGCCTGGGAGGCCCGCATATTAAAAAAAAACTAGCAACAACAAATGTTGGCGAGGGTGTGGAGAAAAAGGAACTCTCCTGCACTGTTGGTGGGAGTGCAAACTGGTCCAACCACTATGGAGAGCTGTGTGGAGATTTCTGGACCTACTAAACATAGAGCTTCCATAGGATCCAGCAATTCCACTCCTAGGTATTTACCCAAAGGACACAGAAACATCAATTCCAAAGAACACCTGCACCCCTCTGTTTATAGCAGCACTGTTTACAATAGCTAAGCTTTGGAAACAACCCAAATGCCCAAAAATAGATGACTGGATCAAGAAGATGTGGTACATATACACCATGGAATATTACTCAGCCTTCAAAAAGATAAACACATGCAATTTGCAGCAACATGGATGGCGCTGGAAGGGATCATGCTCAGCGAAATAAGCCAGAAAGAAAAAGAAAAATACCGGATGGTCTCACTCATAGCAGGAATCTAGAAAACTTAAATAAGGGACCAGGAAAATGAGTAACTATAAGAAAGTGAAAATCAAAATCAACAAAAAACTATGAACCAGAGACACTTTTTGGGGGGTGGGGGGCGGGGAGGGGAGGGATTGGGGTCAGAATGGGGGGTTGCAATTGTATGGGGAATATAAAAATAAAATTTATTATTTAAAAAAATAAATTATCAACTGAAAAAAGAAAATAAACTCCACCCTAAGACCAGACAAAGTGGTTTGAGATGGGTAAGGGGTGGTTTTAAACACGAAATGCAGGTGGTATTTCCAGAAGAAGGGGTTAGATGCTGGGTGGGTTGCCACCAGTGCCTGCGGAGAGGGCTCTTTGTTAGAGGGGAGGGGTCTGGAGGGCTGCACATGCCCCCTTTGCTCATGTGACTCCTACTTTGTTCCGTGCTCTCCCACATTCACCCCTAAACCTGGCTAACCGCCGTCCTTCAGGACTCAGTGCAGACATCATTTCCTCGGGGAGACCCTCCATTGGATTGGGGCTCGCTGATGCACACGCTGACAGCTTCCCTTGGCCCATGAACTGCGATGAAAGAACATGCAGGGGGCAGCTCTTTCCTTTTTGGGTGAGAATGTCTCCCTCTCCCATTGAGAGCGCCCTGCTCTGGCTGCTGCAGCTTCAGGGACTATCAATTCAGGAGCTTGATTTCCTCCAGGCAAAGCTGCGGGTCCATGCCGCAGGTGGTGGCCCTGAGCCCATGGCTTCCTGCTCTCTCGGACATGGAATATAAAGCATCGCTGCCACCATCACCCGCATCCTTATCAGCAACAACAGATCCTAAAAGCAGTTTGAACTGATTCACGGAGGCAGCCACGCCCAGAAAGCCCTCGCACCACTTTCCTTGCCCAGAACTACCCTCTTTGCTAGTTCTTCCCATCTTTGTTCTTCAGTTTGCACCTACCGCCTCCTGCCCCAATTCTGGGAGTAACCCCGGGCTCTTCTAGTGACCTCCATTTTGTTTTTATGCAAAAGCTGGGTGAAGTCTGTATCTGTTGCTTGCAACCCGAGCACCCTACATGCTGCAGTGGAGTTTCCTCTGGCCACGGAGAGGGGTGGGGGCAGGAGCCAGTCAGCTCCGGGGAGGCCGTCCAGCCAGTGCAGCCTCACTTCCTCCCCAAGGGCTGAGGTTGAGGAAGAGCGCGTGGGAGAAAGGGTGGGGAGCCAGAAGCGTAGACCAGGATGTGTAAACACTGCGTTTGCAGAAGGGCTGCCAGCAGGCAGGTGGAGGTCAAAGTTGATGTCTTTTCTGGGTCTTTGCTGCACACCTGGCAGGTGCGACGAGGTGGTGGTGAGGAGGGTGGTGTGGATGTCTGGGGATTTAGAATTGGTTTAATTTAACAAGCACCTTCTGAGTGCTCCTTGTGCTTAACGTCCCTTCCTGTCCCCCCCTTCTGGCCTCCTTGTCCAGTCAGATGATTTGTGGGACCCTTGCCCTGGCACACTGGTAGCATTTTTGTCCTTTAGTGGGTTTTGAGTGGTCTGAAATGAACATAATGAATCCAAGTTTAGGGGCCTCCCTGGTGGTGCAATGGGTTAAGACGCAACCTATGAAACTTCTGCAGCCACTGCAGCACAAGTTTGATCCCCGGCCGGCCAGGGAGCTACCCACATGGCTCAGCAGACCTCTCCTGTCTCACCCACTGCTCCCCTCAGCAGTGTATTTCAGTCAGTCTGTCTGTTCTGCTCCCCACTCTGTCTCTGGTGAATCCTCTCACCGCCTGCACCTCTGGCTTGTACCCCAGCTCTTGTATGCATAAATAAATAAATATTTAAAAAAAAAGAACACAAGTTTAATATTCAGATTATATGAACAAATGACTGAATACAAAAGTGAAGTGAATTAATTCCAGCTCTGGAGCCACAGAATCCATAGTAACAATCCTCTTGCTGGCTTCTCGCTTTTTCCTCCTGTCCCTTACAGGACAGCATAGCATTTAAAACCTTACCCTCCAGAGTCGGATAGGCCTAGGTTCGAGTCCTGGGCCCACCACTTACTTCATAAGTTGTGGGGTCGTAGTCAGTTACTTAACCTCTTGGAGACATAAAAGCCTAATCTGTCACACAGTTACCTGGATTAATGTTATCTGGGGGCTCCCTCCCACCCCCCTATCCCCCTGTCTTTTGTATTCTGGGGACCGTCTTCATCACTGCATGACACTCTGCTGGTTAGCTATTGCTGTGCAACACAATGCTCCAAAATTTAGTTCATGAACCTGTGGGTCAGTTGGGCAGGCCCAGTGATGGAGGCTGGGCTTTTCCCCCCGATTGGGGGCCTGCTGGCGCTCGGTGGCTTAGGCTGATGCAGCTGAGATGACTAGGCTCTCGTCCGTGGGGTGTCTCATCCTTCAGTGGTCTAGCCTGGGCTTGTTCTTATGGTGGCCAGAGATCTGAAAGGCCTGGGAGACGCAAGCTCAGAATAGGCATGATATCACTTGCGCCTAATTTATTCTATCGGTCCAAACAAGTCACTAGGCTATTCCAGGGCGGGAGGGGACTACAAAATTACAGGGATACAGGTATCATTGGGTCGTTAACACGACCAAATCTTTCTTGCACAGGATAGTATAACTGAGCACTGTTCTCTCTCCAACCAGACTCCACCTTGTTCACCACAGCAGCCCTGGTGCCTGGCGCACAGCTTGGCATGTAGTAGGTAGTAGGTATTAATAAAGGTTTGTTGACTGAGTGAGTTCCTCAGGCCGTGGCGCTGTCGCTGGCACCCCGGAGAGCTCAGTGTCCTTTTCACTTACTGTAAGAGACATCCCAGCCCAGAGGAGGACCAGTATCAGCCAGTGCGGTCTGGTTTCATCTGTCCAATGCCTTCAGCCCTCGGAAGGTCTAAGAGCTGAATGCCTCTCAGTCTTATTCCCGACATTCCTGAAGTTGTGTGAGATCAATGATGCACACAGGTACTTGCTATTTACCCAATATAATTATTGGAAACACAAACGAGGCAGGCCCTTGGGACTTATTAATATCTGAACATTTTCAAACATAGGTAAGCATTTTAGAACTAAGTCAAACTGAAAAAAAATCTCCTTTTGTGTTTTATGTATTGAAATGATTCCATCAGTTAGTGAATACACATGTATTTCTTATTCTCGGGTAGAATGGCACAATAGTGAATGATAATTGAAAGCTATTAATTTTATGTACAAAAGTAATTGCTAAGTTTCAAATATTTAAATAAACCAGAAAATAGCCTGCTAGTTCATATGAATATTAAGAGAGAGTCTGTTCGTTAGCTAACTTGAAGAAGAACATTTTATTCTTTGGGAACCAACAAATGTTTATACAAATTTAAATAAAGAGTAATAGGCAGAATAACAGAAATCCAATTATCTTTTATAATTCCAGTTTTGATAGACTTGTGTGGCAGAATAGCATTTTTAGCATTAAACAAAATAACTTTTAACAACTGTATTTAACTTGCAGTTATTAAATCCATTTAGTCCATTAATCTTTCAAGAATGTGTCTCCGTGGGAATTAGTCATATCTTGTGGGATCCAGCAAAAGCTAATGTGCGTTTTGCCACCTCAAAGTTTTATTAGGAAGGAAAATTCTGATCTCGAGAACAGCAAACTCCATGATGAGTGGACTCCCATGCAGACATGCTGAAGAACAGAGAAGATATCAAGGAGAAAGGGCAGTGCATACAAATAAGAATGTGTTTATAAGTACAAATATGTTGCTCTTCCACTCATCTCAGTTGGAAATGAAAGGCGTCTTAGTGGGGCAGACTTGCAGGATATGACTGGGAAAACAATGTACCTGCTGATGATATAGAGAATGTAGGATTCCTGCACATAATGTCAAATTTCTATAAAGTTTATTAAGGTATTCGTCACACACAGAAACGTTGATCAATTATAGGTGTGCAATGGTCTTGGTGCAAAAATGCATGGTCTTGGGTGACCACCACAAAAATCAAGTTAGAGTACAGTTGTCTCTCCCTGGAAAGTCCCTCTAGCCATGAGTGCACTGATTTCTGTTCCTATATGCTTTGGCTTTTCCAGAATGTCCTATAAACAGAATCGCAGGCTGTGCAGACTTTGGTGTCTGATCTTTCATTTACCATGAAGCTTTTAAGATTCATCCTGTTGCAGTCAGTTCACTCCTTTTATCACAGGCTACAATTTGCTTATCCAATCACCACTTGATGGGCTTCTGGGTTGTTTTTGGTTTGGGTGACTGATCTTGGGTAAATACTTAGGAGTGGGGTTGTAGGTCTTATGGCAAATGTGTTTTTTAAGAGACTCTCTTTAAAGAGAGTATTTTTAAGAAATGGTTCATCTGTTTTCCAAAATGACTGTAAGTACCAGTATAGGAGAAATTCTGTTGTTTTGTTCTCCATCCTTGCCAGCGCTTACTCCTTGTGCAACTGGTACCCAACAAGAAACCCTTATATCTCTCCACAGTGACTTATTTCCCCAAGCCCCTCAGCCCTAGGCAAACAATAATCTCTCCTCCACCTCAAAGATTGGCCTATTGTGGACATTTCCTGTGAATGGATTCGTACAACACTTGGTCTTTTGTGATTGGTTTCTTTTCCTGAACAACAGAAGGTAGACGCATGGCAGGAAAATTGTTATGGTTCATTCATTTATGGGGGCTGAGGAGCCCTGTGATCTGCCAACTGAATCTGGAGACCCAGGGGAGCGGGTAGTGGGATTCACCTTAGTCCACAGGCTGAGAATCAGAGGAGCTTATGGGGTTAAGGATAGGAGAAGATGAGATGTCTCAGCCCAAGCTGTGAGGCAGGAAAAAATAAAGGAGGTGGGAAGGACACAAATTCCTGCTTCTCCCCTTCTGTTCTATTCAGGCCCCCAGCAGATTGGATGACACCCACCTACACTGAGGAGCGATGCTTACTTTACTGAGTCCACCAGTTCAAATGCTTATTCCATCTGGAAATGCCCTCGTAGACACATTCACCATCACTAGAAAGAATGGTTCATTGTTCAAGGCTGAGTAATATTCCAGTGTCTGGATAGATCACATTCACCGCTGCGCCACCAGGGCAAACCCTAGATTACATATTATGTATCCATTTACCAGTTAATGGATGTTGTGTTGTTTACACTTTCTGAATATTATGATGAAGCTGTTGTGAACATTCATTTTTTAAAAAAGATTTATTTATGCATACAAGAGCTGGGGTACAGGCCAGAGGTGTGGGGGTGAGAGGATTCACCAGAGACAGACGGGGAACAGAACAAGCAGACTGACTGAAATTCACTGCTGAGGGGAGCAGTGGGTGAGACAGGAGAGGTCTGCTGTGCCATGTGGGTAGCTCCCCGGCCCAAAATTGAACTCGTGCAGCAGTGGCTGTGGATAGCTTCACAGGTTGTGTCTTAACCCCTTGCACTACCAGGGAGGACCCTGAACATTCATGCTCATGTCCTGTATAGATATATGTTTCAGTTCCTCCAGTTGTTGGAGGAGTGTCCTCTGTAAGTCAGTTAGATCTAGTTGGCATCGAGTGCTGCTTACATCATTTCTTTCCTTATTGGCCTTCTGTCTAGCTGCTCTATCTATTATTGATAGTATATTGACATCGCCAACTATTTACCCATATTACTGTGGGACTGACCTTATGGACTGAATGTTTGACTGCCCCCTAAGTCCATATGTTAAAGTCTTATCTCCCCAGAGTGACTGTATTTGGAGGTAGGCCCTCTAAGGAAGTAATTAAGTTAACCTTAATCATATGGGTGGGGTCCTGGATGGTATAGGATTAGGGCACTTATGAAAGGAGACAGGGGGCTTCTCTCTGTGCACACAAAGAATATGATTTCTGTTCCTTCCTTTCTCCTTCTCCCTGGGGACTCCCATTATGCATATGTTGGTTTGCTTGATGGAGTCTGACAGGTCAGGGACTATTCATTTTTCTTCATTCTTTTCTCTTTCCACTCCTTAGGCTGGATAATTTCAATTGACCTATCTTCAAGCTCATTGATTCTTTCTTCTGCCTTCTGAGTTCTACTGTTGAATGTCTCCAGTGAATTCATCATTTTACTTATTGTACTTTTCAGCTCCACGGTTTCTATTTGGTTCTTTTTGTAATTTCTGTCTCATTCCTGGTACTCTCCATTCTGTGATACACCATTTGGTTTCCCTTTGTTCCTTGCCTGTGGTTTCCATTAGGTGTCTGAATGTTTAAGACAATTGATAGTAAAGCATTTAATCATGTGAAAGAAGACAGGCACAAAAGAGTGTGTCCATTTATATGAAATTCTAGAACAGACAAGCATACGCTCTGGTTATAGGAAGCAGATCGTGGGTTGATGGAGGTGGCAAACTGACTACAAAGAGGCCCTAAGGAACTTCCCGAAGCGATGAAAATGTTCAGAAACTGATTAATGCCAATATCAACTGATATCTTGATTGTATCATAGTCATACAGGTAGATATATTTGTCAGATCTTAAAAATCTGTGCATTTTATTGTATGCAGTTATACTTAATAAAGCTGATACTAAAAATGTTGGTCAAAACAGTATGTCTGGCCCATTTCTTTTTTTCCAAATATTGTTTTGTGTGTGTGTGTGTGTGTGTGTGTAAGGGGGTGGCCCTGAAACCTCTAAAGTGTAGTTTAGCTTTCATTGGCCTCTCTTTATTCTCCAGCCCCAACTCTAAACTTTTGAGCTTTTAATTTCTAAATAATTTTCCAGCAATTTATGTGTTTGCCTAACAAAGTGATAACAAAATTTAAAGTTTTTTTTTTTTTTTCTAGCTTCCAAGTGAATCAACTGAAAGGAATTTGGTTGGAAATGAATGTTTACAGCCATTAGTTCATGTCTTGATAAGGTCTTTGCACCCTGGGGAGATTTGCAATTTTCATATGCATTTCGAAAGCAATTTTGTCTGCTTTTGAGGTTATTTCATTTTAAAAATTCATTTGCAGTCATCCATGTCCACTTTACCTATTTAGCTCTGTTTTCACAAATTCCACAGACTATTTCTACTTTTTTAGAGAGGAAGACAGAATTGACAATTCACAGAAACATTGCCAAACAAACGGAGCAGGCATAATGGGCTGAAAATGGATTAGAATATGAAATTAAAAAACAAAAATCCAAAGTCCGAAAGGGACTATAGAAATGCAAAAATATTGCAACATAAATGCATAAAGAATGATTTCAGGGCATTCCCAAAAGCTGTGACTAGCTTGCTATGTGACCTTGGGCAAGTTTAACCTCCTTCAGCCTCATTTCCTGAACTGAAAGGTGGGGGCTGATAATAGAAAGTACCCCATGGATTATCATAGGGTTACATGAGATAATTAATATGAAAACCTAGAGCCCATTGCCAGGCATAGAACAGGCAATTAATAAATATTTGCAATTATTTCATTATTATTATTACCTCCATGGTGTATAATTCCACTGGGTAAGGGGAATGGACTCATCCTCCGTCCTTTTGGTCACTTCACACAGGGCCAACCTGAGAGTGTGACTGGTTGGCTTAGGAGGTGATTTTGTTACGGGGCTGGTGCAAGATAAGGAAGGGCATTTACAGAGCTGAGAATGCTCAGAGGGTGAGAGAGCTTTAGATCTCGGTGTCTTCAAGTTCTGAATATCCTCATTTAGTCACTCAACAAACACACTGGTTCCTCAGTGTCCCATGATTGTCGGTCAGGGGTCTTGCTCTCAGACTAGGGAGGAGATAACACCTGGGTTGTGGGAGCTGAAGTGCCTCTAAGTTTGCATCTACTGCTCAGTTGGAAGAGGAAGCCCAGAGGCTGAAAGTGACTTGACAGGCAATTGGGCTGAACAAGAGCTGGGGCTGCTGCTGGCCCCAAGGCAGAGCAATTCCTCTTGGCTTGTGATCATAGGAGGCCAGGTAGAAAGTCCTTGGGGCTGCCTTATTAGGAGAGCAGTACAGTTCACTGGGGAAGTATGAAGGAGTGAACTTGGCATTGACACAGGGGGGCTTTTGGACACTTAAGGAGGAAAGGCTCTCCAGGTGGAAGCCAAGAGATGTGTCTGGGAAGAATTCAGTATGGTTTCTGATATCCTGAGACTTTCCCTCCTAGTCCAGAAGGAGAAATCTGGAGCTTTTCAAGACTCAATAATGAAAGTGAGTCTTTAGAAATGTAACTCAAGGTGGGAAGGACACAGACCCTCGTGGAGTATCATTGGATATGAAAATACAGGTGCATTCCCCCTGAGAGAAAGTGCTGAATGATTACTTAGATGCTCTAGAAGCTCTGCCCAGAGACAGAAAAGTTGAGACTCCTGTCATCTCTTCCTTACCCTCAGGCTCCAAAGTCCTGCTACCGCCCTACCTCCCCATTCCAAAGCAAGTCAGAAGGAGATGGAGATGATTGTGTCTCTCCTGGAGGAGACTGGACATAGGGGAAGTAGTCTTAGGGTAGTACATGGGAAGGAGGTTAGGAGAGATGGGGCATCCTTTCTGTCCAGAATGCAGAGAAATTGACATGGGGGGAGAGTTGGGATTAGCCCATCTGGGTGGCATCTCGCATCTGTGGATGCCGCATCCAGAACCCCTGTGTGAGAACGAGGTGGGTGCTGACAGGGATCCCTGAAGCCCACATCTGCCATTGCTGGGTGCGGCGGTGCAGCTGCACGCTTCTGGGGTTAAGGGCAGCAAGGGAGATCTTCCAGGGTGAGGTCACAGTTTACGAGAACTTCAACTACGTGGTTTTGGGAAGATGCACCATAAAAATGCTAATGTTTAGTGTATGCAGTAGATTGGAAATAATGCAAAGTCCTCAGTTAAAAAAATTGTCAAGAATTGCAGTTTCCGAGAGTAGGAGGAGTTAAGTGAGTTGTTAATGGGCTCTGTAAACCTGCCTCATGGCAACGTGCCTTTGCTTGTTAACTAGAAATCCCTGCCCTCCACATATGTGTGCCGCTGTTGGCATGCACCGGATTCCTAATTTCTGTGGGTGATTCTGGACACAAAGTTTCCATTTTCTCAACCTTCACAGTAATTATAACTTTAAATCTTTTGTCTGTATCCGGTAACAATGTCAGCCCAATGTTCTTTAAGTGGTGGTGGTGAAAAATGCACCTGAAAATCAATAGCATTGGAAAGGAAGCGAGATGTGATAAAATGTTATGAAGAAGGCCAAGCCACCGGCAGGAAATGCTGTGCTGTTAATTTAGAAGAGAGTGCGCTGTGAAATATTAGAGAGAGTGCTGGGAAAAATAAAAAGCAGCATTAAAGCAAAGATACGCCACAATAGGGGCAGATTTATGCAATGCATCCTTTCTGCTTTGCATTCATTTCTATGGCAAAATTAGTGTGGAATTATGCATGTTTTGAATTATGCAAGATCTTCAGGAACGCCTGCTTTGCATAAAACAGGACTGCCCAGTGCGTTTCAGTGGGTGTTGGGTTGGGTGGCGGTTACTCTAGGGTTCTCTTAGGCCAGGCAAATGTACCCTTCTGTTCTGGCTTTGAATTCAGTGACTTCATTTGTAAAATGGGACCGTCAGGCTGGCTTACTTCTCTTTCTCTGCTAGACTTCGTACAGACGGGAATCATGTTTCTGCTCTGAAGGACGGAAAGCCCAGCATACACTAAGTCCATCTTTACTAAATGAGACTGTGAGGCTGGCTGTTCACATGCTAGGTACAGAGAAGGCCCTTCACCCAGCTGAGTCCAGGTGGATGAACTCTGGAGACACGTTTCCTCTACCTCCACCCGAGTCCCACCCGGATGTGGCCTGGGGCTGGTGACAGGGGAGACTCCGAGGCCCGGGGCCATGGGGACTTATGGCCACCAGAGGGCAGCACGAGTACACAGCTGAGGCTGCCTTCCCGCGCTGCGCGGAGGGGAAGGTTTCATGACGTTTTAGGGTGCACACCTTCCCGGGCACCCGACACCAGTCTGGATACCAGCGATCCCAGGGTACCCCAAGACCCAGTTCTTATGAGATTTACTTATCCTGGAGGAGGCAAACAGGTGAGCAATTAATAAATGAGATGGCTTCAAGTAGTAATCAGCAGCAATAACATAACACAAATTAAATAGACAGGGCGGGGACCCCCAGGGCCTCGAGGTAACAGCAGGAAACCAAATGGGAAGGCAGAACAGAGATCAGAAGGTCCGCGCATGTGGATACTGGGAGGGTCTCTCTAGGGGTCCCCAGAGAAACCGGGGAAGCCCAGCAAGGGACATCTGCTTCCTGGCAGATGAGAAAGCGGAGCTACAGCGAAGTTAAGGCACCTGCTCAGGGTCCCGGCAAGTTAGGGACAGTGTCTGACACAAGCTGAAGGTGAGGAAGATGTACCTTCCACATGCCTAATTCCCCTAACCCGCCTCTCCAAACGGTAGGGACGGTGACAGGTTCTCTCCCTCCTTCCCTCCCCGTTCCTGACCGCAAGCCAAGCAGGCCGACCGGCCAGGTGAGCCCGAACAAGCCCCCTTCCTCTCTAGGTCTCAGTTTTTGTCGGTTGTAAAATGCCGGGTGGGTTCCTGTGACCGAGAGCTCCGGGTGGGGTCGGCTTGCAGGCGGGCCTGGCCCTCGCTCCCGCGCGCCCTCTTGTGGACGGCGTTGGAATCACATGTTGAGCTGGAAAAGAATTGTGAAGGGTCGTCGCCCATTTCCAAGAGGCCGGTGGGTTCTAAGACATCCCAGAGTGAGGGCACATGTGTCCGTGTCTGTCTCTCGGTGTGTTTTATTTGCACACACATCACATCTCTGTGCTTGTTTGTGGGTGCAAACTGCAAGGACCTGTGTATGTTTGCGTGCGTGTGCTTATTTCTGGGTGCATGCGTGCACAGGTGCATGGGTGTCTGTGCAAGCGTGTGTGTGTGTGTGTGTGTGTGTGTGCCTGCATCTTCTTGTCTTTCTGGGTGTCTGTCTGTACGTGTGCGAGAGCACATGTCTACGTGGGACATTTAGGGAGGCTCGGACAAGCCGGGTCGTCCTCCCAAAGGCCTAACTGCTCTCCCGGCGGCGGCCAATCCTTGCTCCCCCTGCTCTGGCCGCCCCCGCACCCGAGGTCTCCCCTGGGATCTCGCCTCCTCTCTCACTTCTCACCTGCACTATTTCTAACAACCTTCTTTGACTATTTTTTCTCTTTTGTGTCACTCGAGGCTCATTTGAATGTTGCAGATTATGGTTCAGGAAAATGACTCCCCTGCTCTCCCCACCCAGCCGTTGGGTTTGCACCTCTTGAGTGGGTTGACCCCCAACTGCCCTCCTGGGAGGGGGAGGCCCTGGGGCTCCTAAACAGGTATGCCCTGGAAGACGGGGCAGCCTCCAGGCCTACGGCAGTGAAGACACTAGGGTGTGTTGGCCAAATGCCCGGCCTCTGGGTGTGGACGTGTGTCTGCTCACTTGCTGTGCCTGAAGGTCCAGCAAGCCCCATTTTTCAGACCAGGACATTGAGGCCCAGACAGACAGAGAGAATAGTAGGCCTGCGGGAAGGATCGAAGCTACATGCAATCTCTCTTAGCCAGTTTTCCTAACGCCCTGGAGGGAGCTATGCAGTCCCCTCTTCAACAGACCAGGAGATGGAAGCTTTCAAACTTTAGGCACGAGCCAGCTGCGGTGCAACTGATGGGTTACTGGCAGGAGCTGGACCCTCGAGGAGGTGGACCCTTGCAAACCAATACCACCTCTCTCGGTGGCAGGTGCGAGGGCTCTCCTGCCGTCCCTGGCTCAGGCTGCGCCTCACCATGTCTCTGGGGTTCATTTTCTCAGGACAATCTCCTCCCCAAGGGTGAGCAGCTCCTGCTAGGTCCCCAGTTTCTCTCACAGAGGTGGGGGGGGTGGTGAGTCCTGTTGCACAAGCCACTTTCCAGAAGCTGCTGGAAGGGGGCTGAGCATTAATTATGCAATAGCCTCGCTGTGGTGTGCCTAATTGCCTGATAGCCATAATTGAATTTATGGATTACACCAACATTATTGCAGGGAGCAGTTTGAGGCCGAATGGGAAGCTGGCTGGCGTTGCTGTACTTACTTCCTGACTCCCCAGCGGCCTGATGGGGAGCCCTTTCCCGGGGCTGAACCAGGCATGGGGTGGGAGGGGTGGTGCAACAGCACAGACACCACATGGCCTTATTCTGGGAGGTGAGAACAGTTCTCATGGCAGGTGGAACTGTCATTCTTTAAAGGAAAATGGGGCATAGGAAAGTCTAGAGGCTCTCCAGTTTCTTTCTCTGTCCTTGCTGGTCCTCACCAGCACCCCCTGGGGCCTTGTGGAAATGCAGGAGCTCAGGCCCCACCCCAGACCTCCTGAATCCAAAGCTGCTCGCTGTAAGAGCCCGGGTGGTGCACAAGCCTGTTGGTGTTGGAGAGGGACTGAGGGCTGGTTTAGATGATTTGGGGGCCTTATGAAGGGTCCATTACACTGATTGAATAACCTCGATTCTCCTTTGGGAACAGGCCCATTCCCCAGCGTGTGAGGTTTGCTGGGATGCACAGCACACCCCTGCTTTCAGGCCCCTCAGACCACAGCAGCTGCTTCAGGGACCCCAATCCAGGTAGGCCAGGCAGCCCCTGCTCCTGGAGGTGTGACTGAGGAAGGCACATTTGATCAAATAATCGGGGATGATCTTCTGTCCCTCCCTTGCCTGGCCACGACATGCTGGGGGTAAGTGGGCGTCCTCACCTGGCTGCGGGGGGCTTTGGCCATCGACTCGCACTGGCCAGTGGAGTTAGGAGGAAGTGGCGCTGCACAGGCCCCGGCTAGGCCTGAAGGGCTGGCTCCTGTTCCCATCTCTCCTCTCGAGCTCCTGAACCGCACAAGAGAAAGGCCTGCCCAAGTGGCCGTGGTGCTTTCCTCTGGACTCCCGGAGTGAGGATGTGGAGCAAGTGGACCCCAACCTACAGACCTGTGTCCGGCCTAACCCAGATGATATTAGCCAACCCCCAGCTCACGGAGAGAGCGTGAAGTGAATGGTTGCTGCTGTAAGTGACTGACATTTTGTGGGGTTGCTTGTTATAGAGCATGGTGGCAGCCGACACCTGATTGACATAAAAGAGATGCTTTTTCCCACAGAGGTCGTTAAGCCGAATTTGGACCAGAGCATGCCCAAGGGTGAAATGAACACGGAGGAAAGCAGAGCTAAGCTGTGATGAGACTCCTAATCCTGAAGACGGTTTTGTTCCCATGGATTTGGCCTTACTTGAGTTGATCCAGACTTTTGACTCCAATGGTATACCAGAAGGCAAATTAGTGACTCACATAACCCCAAGTCCAGAGATGAATCAGGTTTCAGGTGAGGCTTGATCCAGTAGCCCATGGATGGACTGGTGTCTTTGTCCCTCCTGTTTTGCTCTTTTCATCTGTTTCCCTTGTCATATAGGGTGATTCCTCTCATTCAGGGGAGAGAGTTTCTTCTGGAAGTTTCTTTCCTAGGGGCTATTTCCTCAAGTCTCATTGCCTCAAACTGGGTCACACACCTTTCCCTGAACCAAACTTAGAGGCTGGGGAGAGGGAATGTGCTGACTGGCTTAAGCCAACTGGGTGGGAACAAGTCAGCTTCATTGAACCACATGGATCTTCAAGGGAAAACCAGGGCAGGGATTCTGTGTGTGTGTTGGGGGTGGAGATGCTGACTAGGAAGGCCCATCCATTTCCTAATAATTACCACAAACCTGGGGACTTTTAAACAACAGATTTCTCCTTTCACTGTTTTGGGTCTCGAAGTCCAAAATTCAGCCATTGGCAGGTTGGTTCCTTCTGGAATTTCCGAGGAAGAATCTGTTCCAGGCCTCGCTCCAGGGTCCTGGTTGTGGCTGGGGACACACACCACCCTCCACTCTCTGCCTCCATCCTCACAAGTGTTCTCCCTGAGTGTCTGCATGTGTCTCCCCCGCCCCACCCAGTGGGATTCCAGCACACTTAGTTACAGCTGCCACGGACCTGCATGCAAAGTCCAGAGACCCTCTTCTGAGGTTCCCATGGGCATGAATTTTGGGAGAACCCCATTCAACCAGGTACAGAAGACAAGCAGCAAGTGCTTGCAGACTGTAATTCTTTTACACAAAAATAGGCTATGGGAGCTGTTCTGTTTAACGTTTTTTAAAGTTTGAGATAATTTTAGAAGCACACAGAAGTTGCCAAAAGAGTACAGAGTACCCTACCCAGCCTTCACTGAGCCTTCCCGAATGTCCCCATCTTGCATTCCCCTGATGTGACGACCAGAACTCGGACATTAACATCGGCCCCAAACTCTTAACTACTTTATTCAGATTTCCCTGGATTTTTTTTTTTTTTTGTAAGATTTATTTCTTTGGTCATACAAAAGCTGGGGCACAGGCCAGAGATGCGGTGGGTGAGAGGGTTCACCAGAGACAGAGTGGGGAACAGAACAGGCAGACTGACCAACTTCATAGTGCTGTGTTTAACCCCTTGCGCCACCAGGGAGGCCCCAGGTTTCACTGGATTTTCGGCTGGTAACCTTTTCCGGTTCCAGCACAACCCAGGGTTCACACATTTCGAGGTCAGGTCTCGTCATCCCCATGAGCAGGGACAGGGTCTCAGCTCTTCTGAGTCTTTCATAGCTGTCACACTTGGGAAAGTATGGGGAGGTCACTTATTTTCTAGAATGTTCCTCCATCATCATTCAACTGAGATTGTGCTCTTTAGGCAAGAGCACTCTAGAAGTCCCGAGTCCTTTTCAGAGAGGGCAGGAAGCCCTTCTGTCTGTCCCTAGGATTAGGTGACATCTGCAGTTTCTCTCCTGTGAACCTACTGTCCTTCCCTTTGTTGTTAGTAAATACTTGGAGGGGGCGATCCTCTAAGACTCTCTAGTTAATTAGTTGGAGTCCTCCTGTCATGAAAATGTCTCTTTTCTCTTCCATCCATGCTGTTTTTACAACCCCCTGCCACTTAATACTACTTAGATGCATACTTATTAATACTTACTAATACCTAGATTTGCCCAGTTTCCATTTTCGACTATATCCTGATTATTACTTAATCAGTTCTCAATTGCTAGACATTATTGACTCATTTTCTCCCAATTATAAACAACCTTGCAATGAATGTACATGTATTTATTGCTACCTCCTCATTTTGAGGGCTGTAAATAGTAAGTCTGAGGTCAGAGTTGTGGGGGGGTCTGAGCATTTTCAGTTTTGAATGGCTGTTGCCAAACTGCCTGCCAATGTGATTGTACAGGCAACAGTGCCATTCAAGTGTGTGAACATCGTTCATTCATTCACTCACTCACTTGTTCAAATAGCTTACTGT
This sequence comes from Talpa occidentalis, assembly GCF_014898055.3. Classification (NCBI taxonomy): domain Eukaryota; kingdom Metazoa; phylum Chordata; class Mammalia; order Eulipotyphla; family Talpidae; genus Talpa; species Talpa occidentalis. Next base: position 5,824,312 of record NW_023603184.1, read on the forward strand.
TGGTCTGACCGCACCGAGGGCCAACAGTGGGGGCGCGAAGCCCCTCTGCAACTCCCCAGGCCCTTTCTGATCTTTCCTTGTCCCTTTGTTTTCCCTCCTGTCTCTTCTTCTCTTGGCTGGGAACTGACAACTGAAAAACCACTGCTTAAGAGTCAGCAAATCTCTCTGCATCCTGTTCATTTTCTCCTCCAGGAAAATGGGAGAAGCAGGCAATGTTGGGTCTGGTTTTTTTTTTTTTTTTTTTTAAGATTTATTTATTTATGCACATATGAGCTGGGGTACAGGCCAGAGGTACGGGGGTGAGAGGACTCACTAGAGACAGAGCAGGGAGCAGAACAGGCAGGTTGACAGAAATACATTGCTAAGGGGAGCAACGGGTGAGACAGGAGAGGTCTGCTGCGCCATGTGGGTCACCTCCCTGGCCGGGGATTGAACTCATGCTGCAGTGGCTGCAGATAGCTTCATAGTGCTATGCTTAACCCCTTGTACCACCAGGGAGGCCCAGTTTTGGGTCTGTTTTACAGATGGGGAAACTGAGGCTCAGAGAGGCGAAGTGTGTGCAGTGACACGACCAGTCTGAGGAGAGGATATGGGACAAGAGTGCTGCAGCCCTGGATTTCAGGAGCTCACACTCCAGTGAGCACATTTGTGAGGCAACAGGGACTAGCTTTTTATATTTGCTGACATTGGCCAGTGGGCTGGAGCCAAGAGACAGGGGTGCTTTGTTTGTCTGAATGGTGTTTGCTCATTTTCTTAAATGCTGAGCCAACATACAAATAGGGAAATTTTACATAATTCTTTGTTTCTGGCATTTTTGGAAAAGTCAGACTGTCCGATGATCCTGGACTCGGGTGGCTGCATGACAAGATGGGTTGGGGTTGAATGGGGCCTGCTGGTGCTCAGTTCACCACAGTCCTCACCACTCCCTATTGTCTCTCACCAACACATTTACATGCTTCCTTGCTGCTGTGGGCAGTGAGAATGTGGTCTCTGGATTCTGTGGTGCCCAAAGACCTTCCCTGCCCTGGCTCTGAGAGAGTAGATTTTTCCAGCTACTCTTGACCCATCTTTGGATACCCCTGGGCTTTCCCTCTGTCAGCTTCTCTAGGCACCCTATTAGTTCCCTTTCCTTTGGTTACTTGAAGACATAACCTTGGTGATGTGGAAAGACCACATTCGGGGAGTTTCAACGCTCAGCTATCATTTCCTTAAGGATTGACCTTGGGCAAGTTAACCTACCACTCTGTTAAGTGCAGCTTTTACACCTGAAAAATAGGGGGGATGCTTCTTACCCACTCCTGGTGTCACCTCCCATGTAGAGGGCGCACTGATTAGAGTAATATTCTTTGTTCCCCCACGCCCGCCAGCCCAGCCTTCCCCAAGGAGGAGGGATGATTTATAGATAGGGGAGCTGGGGATGAGGCTGCTGTGTAGGTAGCCCAGGCCCTTGTTCTCATTTTCTTTGGGAGTCTGCCCACACCCCACTTTTTACTGGGGCACCTCTGTCATACCAGGTGATGGTGCCCCCAGCAGTGTGGGAATGATGCAGTTATCTAATCCTGGGGTTCAGAGTTAGGAAACCACAGACCTTAGACAGTGAGAGGATATTTGAGATTCGCTGCTGGTGCCCTGGGTCAGAGTCTCTGTTGGTTGCAGCAGGGGCTGGGAAGAGGGGTTCTCTCGACTGGGTCCCTTAGGCCGCCTCAAGTGGCAGCTCCTTTGGAGGTTATTGTTGGGGCAGTGCCTGGCACAGAGCAGGTGTTCAATAAGTGACCATCTAATGAAAAATGATCCTATTTCTCCAGTTTAGTGGCGCACTCAGAAATAGGACAGAAAGACCCATGACTGGGGCTGGGGTAGGGTGAGGTGTGTGTCAAAGGCCCAGGAAGAAATAGAGAGATGAGGGGAAAGCAGCCTTGATAAGACTTCACTTAAAAATTGCCTCCCAAGTCCTTATAAGTATATGCAAATCACATGCAAACCACACACATATTTATTAGCAGCCCTCCTCAGGAAGTCTGACTGGATGTGGCCCTGGGGAAAAATCGGGTGGAGGTCACCGAATTCCAGGGAGCTTTCTTTCAGAACTAGGGGGAACAGTTGCCTGGGAACAGAGTGTGCAAGGAAGGCAGAAGTGGGGGCAGTGGTGGGCAGAAAGGTCGTGGTGGGGAGGGGGCTGGGGCCTCTGGGTGGGTGGGAGAGGAAGCCAGTCAGGAGGGAGGCGGGATCCTATGGGTGGAGGGGGCCTGCGTGAAACTGCCAGTGGTAAGGAGGGCTTAGGATGCTGCATCCTGTGGCTACACCCCTGAACTCGCACCCTCCACTCACCAGAGTTGCAATTACCCTGAGACCCCAGGTGGACTTCTTAGCCGGTCCTGACGCTTAGAAAGACAGTGTGGTGCTGGGGCTCAGACAGACTGGTTCACGTCCAGCTGTATGACTTGGGGCCCCTACTGAGCCCCAGTTTCCTCTTATGTAAAATGGATCTACAACACTCACTCCTAGAACTCTGCCGAGGGTGGGAGATGAGGCATGGAGGCTCTAACTGAAGGTGCACAGCTGGCGTGATTGTTCTAGCGGCTCCATCCTTCACAGAGCCAGCTTTGCACGGGGCTCCACGGCGAGTGCAATTGCTAGAGCTGAGGGTCTCAGGACCAGGCAACCTATCCCGTTTGTAAATGGAATGAAGCCCAGAGAGGTTGGGCAACTTGCCCGAGGTCACACAGCCAGTTAGAGGCAGAGCTGGAGTCCCCTCATCTCCTGGCTGTGGGTCATGCAGTCTTTCCTGAACGTCACAAAAGCCTCCGCCCCCCCAGGCATCCCAACCTGTCCACCCTGGGGGCTCCGGTTCCCCTTCCCTAAGCAAGAGAGAACTGGGGCCCATCTTGTGGTGCTGGCTCAGGATTGGGTGCTGAGTGTCTCTGGGGCAGCGGTCTTGTTTCCTAGGGAGGCTGGGCGGTCCTACTGGCCCAGCCAAGGATCCGATGGGGTTCTGCCTGCTGGGGCCTTTTGGGGGTTTCCTCTTCCAGCTCACTTCCTCTTCTCCCGACTCCATTACTCCACCTCTGCTCATCGTCTGTCCCTTCCCCTTTCCCAGCCCCGAGGCTGTCAGTGTTTGGGGAGATTATGCAGTGTTGACATTGGAATATGAATGAGGCAAGAGCAGCAGCCAAATATTGGAATTAGGAAAAGCGGGCGCCCAGGCTGGGGGCCAAGAGTGGCTAGAACATCTGTGTCTTGCCTGTTCCAGATGCCTGACCCTGCCGCCCGCCAGAAAACGGCTGGTCCGCGTGCCACAGACAGGCTCCGCCGCAGCCAAGGTTTGGGCCTCCGCTGCCAGCTGGGCCCCGGCGAGGAGTCCTGCAGGCCTCGGGCCCAGCAGCGCTGTTCCAAGGCCCGGGGAGGCAAGCGCTTCCCTTGCATCTGAGCCATGGAGGAAAGAAGGCCCAGGCTGCGTCCTTCATCGAGGTGTTGGAAGTCCCATCGCTTGTTTCCTGTTTCTGTTGGTCCGATCAAGGTGTTTCACGAAACCTCAGTCCTGAAGACTGTCAGCACGTTTCCCTAAGAGTCAGTTTTCCGTTCTCTGTTTCACAGTCACGCCTGGCAAACGTTGCTTTGGGACTTTTCAGTCTTTGATCAGGGAAAGGCGTGGTGATTCTTCCAAAGGGGAGGAATTGGATGGCTTATTGGATGGAAAACCCTTTCCTGGTGCAGAAAGTTCTGGACCAGTTGTCGCAGGTAAGGGGCGGGGCCATTTCTCCCACTCCCGCTCCCACTTACATGCTCCCACTTGGAAGAAGATAAACTCTCAATGGTTTCAAAGTAAAAGTGAAACTTCCCTCCTCTTTGATCCTATTGGCCTCGCCCCTATTCCTGGGTCCAACAGGCTCTCCTCTGCCACCCTCACCCACGTGCAGAGTCAACATGTATGGGTGTGACTCAGTCTATTTCACTGGCCTGCGTTGTGGGCACTTGAGCTGCTCCCCTTCTTTCCTGAGTGCACTTCGAAGCTAAACGGATGAACCGTCTGCAGGAAGGCTGAGCTGTCTGCCCCTCTCACTATAGTCTTGCGCTGATGTCCTGTCTGTCTCCTTCGCTTGAGAACAAGGCCGGGTTAGAGTGTCTCAGGCACATAGTAGGCTCACGAGGGGCTTCTTGAGTGGAGTGATGGGTGGCCAAACACTGGCTCTCTTCCCAAAGAAAAGTGGAAGCTCTTCAGTTCCTAAAAGTCTGTGAGGTCAGCTACATGGTTGGCAGACCTGACCCCTTGCATCCGGCTCTCTGGACAGCAAAGAATCCTGAGAGTCCCAGGCACTTCTTTGCATGTGGGGAGTGCGAGGTTTTTGTCTTCGAAGCTGGCCTCAAGGATCTGGGTTGCCATGGCAACTCTGGAGCAGGGCTGCCTTTTCGCTTTCCTCCATCTTGGGAGCTTTGGTTGCCATGGCAACCACTGGTCCACTCCTCTTCCCCCTGACCCTGCCTCAGTGCCTCCCAGTTCCCTATCTGGGTGCCACTGTCGTCAGGTTTGGGGTGACCCTGATGTCACTTGACTCACGCAACTTGGGATTTTCTTGAGGGGTGATCTGAGTCACCCCAGGGCCCACTCCTGGGGAGGGTGCAGCATGGCTACAGTGAGGAAGAGACGGCTCAGAGGAAGGATGAGTGAGGGCCTTGCTCCTTTCAAACCCAGTGGGGTCACTGCTGCCTGGTGATCAGAGGGTGGAGCTCACAGGTGGCTGTGTGTGAGCACCCCTCCCCCACACTCCTGTTTAAGTGCGGAGCAGATGGGGTGAATGCAGCACTGGCCTGGACCCTGGCGTCCTCAGCCGTGGAGGAGGCAAGACAGCTAGACCTTAGAGGCCACTTACAGGTCCTGCCAAGAGCATGCTGGGGTTCGTTGCAGGCTTCTTTAGAATTCAGTGAAGGGGTCTGAGGCAGTGACACAGTATGCATTTATCAACCCCAAGGAGGACTCCATGGCCAAGCTAAAGGAGGACGTTGGGGATTCTGTTGACACTTGGAAAATACTGCTAAGAGAGAACAGCAGCCAAACTGCTGTGTGAGTGCTGACTGCAACTGTGTAAGACCAGTGTGGGCTTCTCAGAGACTGGAATTTGGAGGAATGTAATATAAATGCAAATATAGTTTCCCCCATTGGTTCTCCTCCAGCATTTCCCCATTTCTGTTAACATCCTGGCCACCTGCACCATTGCCCAAACCAGAAACTTGGCATTCAAACTAGATTCTTCCCTCTGCCCTCATGCCCCATTCCTATCAGTCACAAATCCTGTTCATTCTACCTCTGAATAGTTTTCATGTTTATTTCCCCCTCGCCTGTCTATGGCCCTCGTCACTTCTCAGTGGAAACCACTGTCTATCCCAGGAGGGAGTCTCTCCCCTCCCAGGTGTCTGGTGTGTCCCAGGTCTACTCCCCCAGCACACCTGCCAAGCTGTTCCCAGGGAGGCAATCTGGCCATGTGACTCCTCTCCTTCTGCTCGCCATTTGCTCCAGGAGCAAGGACAAACTTGTTGACACTCAAGACCCTTCATGATCCATTTCCTCTCTTCCCTTGAACCTTGCTTCTTGCTATGCCAACCTGCAGGCAGTTCTCTTCCATTCCTCTTGCCTGAGAACACACTGTTCCCCTCACCAGGATGTACCTTTCCCTGCCCCATCTGCCTGGTCAAATCCTACATGCCCTTGACACTTAGCTTAGGACTTTCCAAGATGGTGGAATGAAGACACTTCCCTGCCATTCTCCTTGTAACATCCCCAAACAGAAACCAGCAGGAGGACAGGGACAGAACTTGAATTCTGTCTCTACTAGAACTTGGGTATTTCTAATCTCTCAAATATCAATTTGTGGAAGGGGATAGCTGCGAGAGGAGGAGTAAATGACTCCTCTGGACCCTGGGTGGGGGAGGTACTGGTGAGAAGCAAACAGATTCCTCCAAAGCGACCCGGGAGCGAGGTCAGCGACCTGGAGGCAGCAGGTGTCACAGGAAGTGGAAGGAGATAGGAATTGACAAGTCTGCATAAGGAGTGGTAGATAAGGGAAGGGTGAGGAGTCCTGTTAAAATCAAGGGATCAAGTCCAGCTAGACTGACAGACGCCCAGGCCCCTTCTCCCGCCCAAACCCAGAATGCCAGAATCAGGCTGTATCTGCACCTACAAGTCTACTTACTTTGGATGAAATAAACAATCCCCAGGAAATGAACACTAGGTACTTACATTTAGGTTTCTGTAGCAGGTGAGCTGGCCAGAACAACTGATCTTCCTAGAGTGAAATTCATTCAATCATCATGTCAAACCCAGGCACTTAAAACCTCTGACTGGACTTTGGGTGGCTACTCTAGAATGTGAACACACTGCCAGGGAGTACTGGCAGCTGTGGGAAGCCTTCCCTCATTTTGGGAAATGTGAGCCAAGAGGAAATAGAGATTACGCCGTGAGCAGGATATACTGTAAGAAACCCCATACTCCATATCCTTAGAGAGGTAAACGAACATGTTGCAGTTGTAAAATAAAAAAAGAGAATGGAATAAAAAAGAAATAACCAGAGACGGAAGAACTATTGGAAGTAAAGCTCTGACAATAGACATTAAAAGAAATATCAGGGGCCTCCCCGGTGGCGCAGCGGTTGAGCGCTGGGTTGCGAAGCTAACCGGCCTCTGCAGCGCCAGTTCGATCCCCGGCTGCTCCCCGGCCACTGGAGGAGGGTCCCACATGGCGCGCAGACCTCTCCTGCCGCCCGCTGCTCCCCTCAGCAGTGTACTTCAGTCCTTCTGCCTGCTCTGCTCCCCGCTCTGGCTCTGGTGAATTCTCTCACCCTCCCGCGCTTCTGACTGTACCCAGTGCATGTATAAACAAAACAAACAAACAAACAAATAAATAAATAACATGCCTCTATAAAAAAAAAAAAAAAAAAAGAAATATCAAGTGACGGAAGATGATGCCGAGGAACTTTGTCAACTTTCTCTGGAAATACAAAGAGAGAACAGAGAGAAGAGCTCGAGGAGAAGCAGGAGAGAAAGCAAAAGAAATTAGGGCATCCAAAAACAGATGATGGATCAAGAAGATGTGGTATATATCCGCAGTGGAATACTACTCAGTGATGAAAAAAGATAAACTCATGCCATTTGCAGCAACATGGATGGAGCTGGAAGGGATCATGCTCAGTGAAATAAGCCAGAAAGAAAAAGAAAAATACCGGATGCTTTCACTTATAAGAGGAATCTAGGGGAACCAAACAAGGGATCAGTGAAAAAACAAAAACAAAAACAAAACTACCAGATAAACGATAAATTGGAGATATTCAGCTGGGGAAGAGGAAGGAGAGGGATCAAAACAGGGGCGGGAAGAGCACAAGAGACTATGATGACAGTTCATGCGTGACTTGGTGGTGGGAATTTTATGGGGACAACACCTGAGTGGAGAAATCAAACATTGTACAAAAATGAACAATGATGTAAATATATCTGTACGGACCCAATATCTGTAGACAATTCTGATTGAAAATGTTTTCCACCAGCATTTCATACCAATCTAGACTATTCGTTAAATGTGAGCATGAAAGACATTTCTAGATGTACACTGTCTTTGGATAATTTGTCTTCCCATGGGCCTTTTCTCAGGAAACTACTGATTCAAAATCAGACTAATTCAAATGTGGAAGCCAGAAGAAGATAGGGGTCTGGGAACAGGGATCCCGACATACTGAGAAGGGAGGAGGATTCCTTTGGAAATGGCTAAGGGAAAACCAGGAGGGCTGCCCAGCTGGAGCCACAGCACAACTCCAGCTGATCAGCGGGAAGTCAGAACATTCCAGGGGCTGGGGAAGTTTGTCCCCAGGAAACAAATGAGAATGACAAGTTATCCGACAGGTCTGGTCATGTGGAAAATTATATTAAGGGGATAGGGAGATTTAGTCAATTGTTTTAAAAGAAACAAATGTACATTGATGAAAAATGAGGTAATTATTAACAGGAAAAACAAATAAACAAACAAAAAGGAAACGGGATCGTAGTCGGCTACTTGGCCAGGACTAGAATCCAGGGACATGGTCAAAATAGCGAAGATGTAGAATAAGAATTTAGAAAAATGGAGATGTACATGTTTTGGAGACTGGAAGAGAAACTTGTTGGGGACTACACAGAGACATGACGGCTGTTTGGAACTCAGCGGACTGAAGGATGCGTGTGCTGTTTAGAAGCAGGGAGGTAACAGAAGAAAGAGCTTTGGGAGAACAAGGCGAGGAAGGTGAGGTGGGGGAATGAGGAACCAAAGGCTGCCGTTTTCAACAGAACCTTCTAGCACTATTTGACTTTTCAAAAGATATGCAAGTAATACTTGAAAACACTTTTGATAGATTTGGCCATGTCCTACGTACTGTCTGGCTCTTCCCCAACTACCCCAGGGTTCCCACACCTCCCCTCTGAGTCCCCTACACTGGCAGCTACCAGGGGCTCAGGAAGGGTTTTGGACAATAAGTGAATAGAATCTTTGAAACAAAACTTTTCTTTGTTAATTTCAGAAGAATTAAAAGCAACGTTCGAAGAGATTGAATTGGGAAAGCTAAGCTCACATCCAGGCCATCTGTCTTTGCTTGGCTGCCATGAGGGGGTAATGGTACTTTTTTGGGGGTGAGGTGGGGTTGATTAAGATCATAGTTCTGGTGGAGACAGGTAGGGCTTTAGGGCCAGATACACCTGGTGCCCACACTGTCTCCACTACTCTCTAGCTCAGAGCTCCAGACAAGTCCCTTCACCCCATCAGAATAATAGAGAAAAAAAGCTGTTTTTTTTAAAATTAATTTTTATTTATTTATTTATACAAGCACTGGGCACAGTCAGAAGCGCGGGAGGGCGAGAGAATTCACCAGAGCCAGAGCGGGGAACAGAACAGGCAGAAGGACCGAAGTACACTGCTGAGGGGAGCAGCTGGCATAGCAGGAGAGGTCTGCGCGCCATGTGGGACCCTCGCCGGTGACCGGGGATGGAACTGGCGCTGCAGAGGCTGCAGGCAGCTTCGCAGCCCAGTGCTCAACCATTGCGCCACCAGGGGAGGCCCGAGAAAAAATGCTTTGTAGGCTTGTTAAGGCCTAGGAAATAGAGGTTCAGTGCCTAGCAGACAAGTTGCTGGTCTTATCCAGCTGAAAGATGTTCTAGGACAGCAGCTCTTCCCTGTACCCCACTTTCTGAATTCCTCTCCCTACAGAACCTCTGAAGTGTTGGCCTCTGCGGGGCTTCGGGTGCTGGGCTCCTCCTGGGCCAGTGGGGTGTGCCGCGGGGCAGAACATGCACATTACCCGGAACTTTGAGTTATTCCACTTTGGGAACTGTGCTGAGATGGCTTCAGTGGCTTTGCCTGGTTTCTAAACAACAATTATTTAGGTGGGAACAGAGTCAATTCAAGGTTTCCATGATTTTCACACGACCTTTCAATAGCCCAGATTTGCAGCTTCCTTCTTTCTCAAATGAAAATCTGGATCATCTTGGAGAAAAGAAACTTAATTAGAGGCTGCTACCCCGCAAATGTCTCAGCTCCCCTCCCTCCATTGGCTCCACGGGCCTCTGGCCTGGGTCCTTGCTCCACCCCTCCCCAGGCGCAGGCGGGTTCCGTGGGAACTGCTCCCTGGAAATCTCCAAGCACCTCCCAGTTGCTGCGCCCAGAGACCTGGCACAAGTTCCTTCTCCGGGCTGCTGCTGAGCCACCGGCTTGTAACGTTTCCCTCCCAGGGCTTCCAGACACAAAAGGAGCCTTCTTTATTATTATTATGATTTCTAATGATGTCTCTACTGCGGTCACATTGGTTTACAGCACTGCACGCTTCTTAGGGGTCTAGGTTCACACACAAATAGATGCTATCTTATTATTTTTAAGCTTCTTTGTCTTCACTCTTAATTCTGTGATGGTGCCCTGAGGTCCAGTCTGTTATCTCCTGCTTTATGTGCCTTTGTTCTTGGGGATTTTCATCATCACCTCTGTGAAGATGGTTCCCTCTCTCTCTCCCCATTTCATTCCAGCCTCTCCCTGGAGTTCCAGACTTGAGTTTCCGGTGGACTCCTGGATGCTTTCCCTGAGATGTCCTGAAGTTACCTCACCTCAGAGGCCCGGCCGACTGTCCCCTGCCTCCATCTCTCGCGTCTCTGTCTTGGTCAGAACTTCTTGAAATCCTGGAGTCATTCTTTGCTTCTTGTTTCCTCTGTTCCTCCCCCACTTGCCCCCAGATTCACAACTTGAGTCACCTCTGATCTAATCTTTGTGGCCTCTGAGTTGTCCCCAGACACGTGATCACTCCCCTGCTGTGCTGCTGCATTTGTGAGGACACTCTGTCATGGACACGTTTTTCTGGAAGAGCTTTAGTGCTGGCCTATTACCTACTTGCCGAGAGTCCAAGGATGATGCAAAACACCTTTGTCCCAAATGTCTACCACTGTCCCAACAAGGCCCCTGCAAGGAGTAGGGGTGAAGGCCAATTCCTGACACCGAGCCCAGGCAGTGTGTGGCCCCATCTCTGTGCAGAGGACGTGTCCTGAGCGATGGGTGGTGTCCTCTTGGCGCCAGTGTGACTAGAGACGTGTGCAGCGTGGTTCTGTGAGGCTCCTAGTCAGCTCCTTCCCCAGGGCCCTGGCTCCACCCTGCAGGGAGCTGTTAGACCCTTAAGAATTAAAATTCTCCAAATTCTTAGAACATGTCTAAGACAAATCAGTTATTCTCTCATTTCTTTCATGCATCATTATGCTAACAAAGTCTTGTCTTCTTACTTAATCTTGCCAAGGAGGCTCTCCCCTTGAGGCGGGGAGGGGATGAACATTCCACCCTGCCATGGCTCACCCTCATCCCCTGGTATCTTGTTTACCTTGTCTTTTTTGTGGCATATTTATTTCTCTCCTGTCTATGCAGTCATAATCTACCTATTCTTCAGAATAAATAGGAGTCTTAGCTACTTTTGTGCCATGGATCCCTTTGGTGACCTGATGAAACCTATAGACCCCTTTTCAAAATTATGATTATAATCCATAAAAAAAGGACATAGGATTATTAAGGAAATTGATTGTAATATGGTTGTCAAAAGAGAAAATGAGACCCAAATAGTGATTATGGTCATACTATGTTTTTTTATTAACTCACTAAATAACTACTATCATTTCAAAGTAGTGATGTTCGTAAGAGATACTTGGAGACACGAAGATATGTTCACCTTCTTCTGTGGTTTGCAGCCTGCATTTATACTGGAAGGGAATGCCAAATTTCAGTTAGAGTTTAGTGAACACAAAGATGTGATTTTTTCCCTCATCCAAGTTCACAGGGCCCTGGTATTATGTTCATGGAAATCTAGGAGTTCTTGCTGGGGGACCCAGTTGAGAACCTTGGCTTCTGCTTCCCACATGAAGCCCTCCATGACAACCACACTTCTATTTAAGGTTTTGCCATGATGAATTCTTACAACATTCATTCCTTCATTTATTTAACAAACATTGATCAAGACTGTTCATTTTCAAGCAAGCCACTGTGCCTGATATTGGAGGTCCATGTAACAAGATAAACCAAGTTTTAGGATCAGTAGGAGAAATGGACATATCATCATCCAACTGTTACCTCAAAGGTGACATGAAAAGCGTCACAGGGAGCTTTAAACAAAGGTCTGAAAAATTCCAGAGATGGCAGAAGTCAGTGATTCAACTTGGTGAGGAAATAGGGGAAGGAAATGTTTCCAGAGGAAGGTGACATTTGAGCATGGTCTTGTAGAGAGAGTAAGATGTAAAAATTTTCCACTACTTTAAGTAAACCTTGTTGGTTTTTCCCTTTGTCTGTCCTGCTCCAACTAAATATAAAGCTCTGAGCAAGCAGAGATCGTGTTTTATATAGTTTTTTTTTTTTTTTGCATTTTCTAGAACCTAGAACAGGACTGAACATGGGTACTCAATATAAGCTCATTGCTTAATGGATAATGAACTTTTAGAATATTTATCTCTGTATCTGTTAGTTACTGGTGTGTAACAAACTACTCTAAAGCCCAGTGACTTTAAACAATAATCTGCTCATTCCCATGGCTCTTCCTGCTGATCTGGGTCAGGGCTGGCTGTTCTCAGCTGGCTTCTGTGGTTCCTGGCAAACTGGCCAGAGACTGGCTGGTCTAGAAGTCCTTGCCTAGATGACCTGGCCTATATGACCTGGCTTTCTTTGGCATGTGTTTTCAAGTTGGGCATGCATGAAGTTTGCTATTGTTCCATTGGCCAAGGCAAGTCATAGGCCAGACCAGGAGTCAGGGAGGAGGAGTTTACCTAAGGGCAAGGGTCTAGGAATGCATAATTGGGCCATTAAAGTCATCAATCTACCATAGTATTCACAATAAAATAATCAGCCTCAAATCCTTTGTGAAACTGGGAATCATCTAAATCAATAGATTAAACGCATGAACAAAATAGTTCAACTGCAGAGTGGCAATTTATAAATTCAACTGGTGGTGTGGCTTCTTGTGACTATCTCCTGAAGACCGTTATCCACAGGGGCTGACTGGGCCAGCTTTCATTATTATTTTTTTAACTGGGAGGCAAACCCATTGAATTGTCTTTTCATGTTTGATATTCCGTCAGTTAAGCATCCAACACAATTTTTCACAGAAATGTTTTCTTTCCCCCTGAGGACGTCTGCAACAATCCAGAACACACTTTCCTTGGTACTTGACTCTAAGTTGCTATAAATATCAGACATGCTGGCAGCAGCTCAGGGTCACAGCTCAGGTCCCTTGAACCAATATCATTCTCACTCTGCCTTGAGTTGTGTCTGGAAGAGCCAGTAGTCCGGGAGGCAGAGTGAAGTGGGATAATACACAGGTCAGGAAACATGTTCTATGAATAACTAAAGTAAAAGCATTGTGTGTGTGTGTACAGATTCTACCCAGACAATTGTTTTTAACTCCCTAGACTTTAGTGTAGGGGATGGTCCAATGTGAAACCATATCATCCATGTAATGGCAGTGTAGAGGTTGGCGGGTGGGGTCACACAGACCTGAGTGTGGGTCACAGCTCACCGTTTATAGGTTATGTAACCTCTGGCAGGTAGCTGAAACCTCTGAGCTCCAATTTTCCCTTCCCTGTAAAATGGAGACATTCACAGCCCACCTCAGTGTGGTGAGCATTAAGTGAGCCGCCATGCGTGGGCAATGAACGTCCCATGTCCTTTCTACAGACTTAATGCACTTACCGAGAGCAGGAATGTTGTTCTCTCTTTGGGAAAGTTCTTCCTTGTCATCCGAGACTTGCCACTAACTAGAGGACCATTTAAGCCTCAGTTTCCCCATCAAACACAGTGATGAGTGTTGTCCTGCCCTGAATCCTCAGTTTGTTTTGACAATCAAATGACATATTGCAAACTAAGCTCTTTTACAAAAATAGTTTGACATCCCCATGAATACATTTTACATTTGAAGTAATGTTGCAGTCACTGGTCCCTCCCACATAAATTTTAGGGAGCGCCTACTTGGTGCTCAGCACCCAGGGCTGCCCCTGCTGTTACTGATGCTGCTGAGGAGACATTAAAATTACCAGCGTGTTTCCTTCCAGATGTTGTTGCTACAGGCTCAAGGTGCTCTTCTAACTGGGACATGAGGATTTCTTGAAATAGACAAGAATTCTAGAAACATGACATTGTGCCTGATTCATCGCTGCTACTTGCCACTGACTCATTCTCTCCTTGAGAGTTTCTTCAACAGTAACTTTAATTACATCATTTACTTATTGTTTGTTTTCCTCGCTTGATTTATTCTCTTCCTACAATTTTTGTTTATCATCCCAGTGATTGGGCCATCTCACCTCTGCGACTCTAAACCTTCTGGACTCTACAAATAGGAACTGAGGTTTTCATGTGCCTGTGCTCATAGGTACACGCTCCCCAGGCTGGTAGACTGGAGATGCATCAGCAGAAGGGAGAATTTTGCCTTTGCCAGTGTTTCACGGAGCTTATATTACTGAGCGCTCTTAGCTACCCTGCAGAGCAGATGTGATTTGGTTATAAAAGTTCAGGAGCAGGGGCCTGCCTGGTGGCGCAAGGGGTTAATGCAGCACTATGAAGCAATCCGCAGCCACTGCAGCATGAGTTCAATACCCAGCCAGTCAGGGAGGTGACCCACATGGCACAGCAGACCTCTCCTGACTCGGCCACTGCTCCCCTCAGCAGTGTATTTCAGTCCATCTGCCTGCTCTGCTCCCCACTCTGTCTCTGGTGAATCCTCTCACTCCCCACACCTCTGGCTGTACCCCAGTTCTTGTATGCATAAATAAATAAACCTTTAAAAAAAAAAGTTTAGGAGTTGAAGCTCCCAGGGGAGTCATGACTTGCCCAAGATCAGAGTGATAGATAGAAAAAAAGTGGTCCCCAGCCTTGGTGCTTCCCTGCACCTTTGGGCATGTCATCTGCCACGTGCTCCTTTTCTGACTCTGGGCTTGGCAACATAACTTGTTCTGGCCGGTGGAATCATGGCAAAGGTGATGCAAGGAAAACCCTGGAAAGCACTTATGCAACCAGGGCTGGTCACCCCTCTCATCCCTCCACCACGAGGACATGACTGGGTCGGCCTGATGGAGGATGAAAGGCATGAGGAGTAGAGCTGCGTCACCCCAGGTGTCCTTGCTGAGGTCAGCCATGATCACTCAGTGGCCAAGCAGACCCTGTCAGCGAGCCTGGCCATGACAAGCAGCCCCACAAAGCCAGCCACCCCAGATGTGCCAGCCACAGCTGCTTTTTACCGTGTGCCACTGAGGCTGTGGTTACTAGTTTCGTGGCACTGCTATGGCAATAGATGATTGGCGGACTTGGTGCCCGGGGGAGAGCGGGTCTTGGCAGTGGGCAGCCTGGCTTTGGATTTCAGCTCTGCTGCTTGGAGCGTGATTCTTTTTGAGACTCAATTTCCTTATCCTTACTGTGAGGTAATAGTATTTTCCTCATTTCCTCATAGGGTTGCTGGCAGGTGAAACCAAAGCAAAATAAAGCTGCTGGGACAGTGGGGACCCTAGATGATGTGCAAAGATGTGGCTTCTCAGTGCGCTGCTCCAGAGAACCTGCAGGGGCGCCAGGCCCGGGTCCAGGGGGGCCGGTGCCTTTCACATCAGCTCAGAGTAAACACAGAGGCCAGAATGGGCTGGTTCTACCCTGTGAACTGCTGCTTCCCTAATTCTCTGGCCCAGTATTATTAAGCAGAATGGGGAGCCCCTTGAAAAAAAATGAATTCATGCTGCTTAAATCGAGAGACTGAAAAAAGGCAAAGCCAAGAGTGTCCTCTGGGCCTGTGGCTTCGCCAGGCGGATGGCGTGAACTAGGGGAGAGCTTTGCTGTTGCCTGGGGACGGGTCTGGTTCAGATCAAGGTCCGCAGGGCGCTGCGCGGTGGCTGGCCAGGCGGCGTGTGCGCGGACTCCGCTGGCCGCCTGCCTTGCGCCTGTCCTTTTGATGACAGATCATTCAGGAAACGCGACTTTTTCCCTAGGAGGCTTTGCTTTGTCACTTGGCCTTCTTTTCTGGGTCCTTTCCCTGCTTTTGAAGCCATTGTCTTCTCGACATGACAAATGTACTCAGGTAAGCTTCTGGCTAATTGTCTCAAGGGAGGAGGAGAAATAGTCAACCCAAAGCTGAAATTCAGAGCAATTAACTCTATATATTCTGAGAAGCTAGGAGATGCTCTTTGCAAATTTCTATTCATTTAGGGAAGGGTTTTCTTTCCCAGCGGAATGAACTTTGTTTTCTACAAACTCCAGTTCCCTTCCTCCCTCCTCCTCTGCTCCTGCCCCAGATAGCTCATTTCTTTTTATCTTCTCTGATGGTAGCAGGGGGGTGACAGCAGTGAAATGCACCAGATTCTGCGCTCCCTCATTGCATGACCTTTGCGAAACCACGTGGCTTTTCTGATCTTCAATTTCTCACCAGTGCATGACATTTCTATACGATTTTTTTACACATTTTTTAGGAATGAAAAACAATAACTCATTATTATCTCAAACAGCCCCATGGATGGCTGGGGCCCCGCTGGGAGGTCTTTTCTTGGGCATCAAATAGTGGCTGGGGAGAGAGGGCTCCACCGGCTGGCGGGGCTGGCGCTCTCACTCCAGGTCCTGGAAGCTCAGAGTCAGTGCAGCCCCCGGCCTTGGCTTCTCCATGAGGCCGGCTTCTCTCAGCCTGGTGTCTGGATTTTGAGAGCGAGCATTTCAGGACAGGATATTCCAAGACACCTGGGTGGAAGCTGCCAGGCTTCTAATGACTTAGACCTGGAGGTACCGGCGCATCACTTTTGCTACAATATTAGGTTTCTTTTGATGCTAAAATTTTATGATTTCAAGACCTCAATCTTCTGTTTTCTGCAACTGAATCAGATATGAGTTTATGAAGCTGAGCAGAGAGCCAGCTGGGACTGGGTTCAGAGGGGACCTTGTCTCATGCTAGAAACTCCAACATATAAGAGCTGCATCATCCTAATTGTCTGGGGAGGGAGCCGGGGTAGCATGTCATCTAGCGGTGCCTGAATGTTCTTTCGGTGCCCACCCCGGCTTCTGAATCTCTCTGCCCCTCTCTCCACCCTGCCGCTCTCCCCCGCAATGCAATTATGATGTTACGCTTGTGTTAGTCATGTGAGGGTGAGAAAGAGAAAATACAGTTCCTGCTTTTTTATCTAGATGAGAAGACAAGCTATGGGGAGAGAAAAAGATCGCTAGGCACAACAGTGAGTGTTAAATGCCAACCGGGTGTCACAACCGGAGAGTGCTAAGCAGCGTCAGAGGCAGAGGGGAGGGCGGGGGTACTCATCCTAGAGGAGGTGACCTGAGTCTTGAGGGGCCAGTAGGAACTCACGTAGGGAAGGCATGGCAAAACATGAGGGACAACATCAAGGAGCAGCAAACTACCCCAGGATGTGGCAGGAGATGTCGGCAGAGTCAGGCAGGGCCTTGGGGGACAGACAACGACGTCCCAATTTGCCTGGACCAGGACACAGAAGCCCAGGCAGATAAAGGGACTTGACTGAGGTCATCGAGCTTGTAAGTCAGGACTTACAAGTGACCAAGTGACCAAGTCAGGGTTTGAACCCGGGTCTGTCTGATTTCTCAGTCGCATCTGTAGCCACCTGCCACCTGACTTCATTTGCTGTCATTGCGTTTCCCAGCACCCTCCTTTGATTCTCCAAGATTCCTGGCAGATGAAGGGTGTAGCTTTTCTGCACCATTTATTGTAATGACTTCAATTAAACCATCTTGTGCTGGATCAGTGAGCAGCTCTAGGGAATCGATGAACAGGGCCGGCTACCAGGGAGGCAGAGTCTCCTCCTCTTGTCCCTCCAATCCCTGGGCTGAGCTCCTGTCCCCGAGCCTGGGGAGGACTCAAGAGCAGGAAATGGGGGCTGGGGGTAGGCGTCAGGTCACAAAGAGACAAGGAAGCAGATGTCTATTACCTTCCAGATGTGGAGGGTGTGTGGTCAGCTCTGTGTGCTCATCCTCCCTGGCGCTGCCCACGGCTGCCCTTGCCCTGCTGCCTCCCTGAGAAACTTGGATTTTCAGCTGCAGGACCAGGATGCAGAGCCACCCCCACTTGGCTACCCTCAGTGCAGGCACAGTATGCAGTGGACTTTGACCCCAAGGAGAGGAGCCGACGACGGGCCTGTCCTAATTTGCTGCCTGATCTTGGGCAAGTGGCTTCCACCCAGGCTTCTTCTGGGAAAAGCAACAGGGTAGAAACTAGTTCCACTAGGCTGTTACTCTCTGTGCCCTCTAATGTAGGGTCCCCCTTCTTTGTCCTGCTCTGTTCTGTGTCTCAGGAGGCTGACCCCTGTGTAATGAATCAGTGGGTGCCAGGTGCCAGTGGCTCCAGTTTGGTTTGGTTACTAGAGCCATTGGCAGGAGGCTGGTTGGCAGGAGGACAGAGGTTGGAGTGTTTCTTCCTCTTTGCTTTATTGCAGGGGTTGTGGGAGTCTGCTTGGCCACAGCTGATGATGTCAAGCAACCCTGTCTGCCCCAGCCCTCCCTGGGCTTCAGTAACACTGCTTTCCCCTTGGCCCTTTAGGCCTGGGGGTGGTTTCCATTTGTTCTTAGTCTAGGGGCTTTTCAACACCCCTTCTTGGTGCCTTTAATCCGCCCCGTCCCTTTGTAAATCGCCCCTCCACTTTACTGTCTCTTTGGTGGATCTTGCTGGTATATTTTCTGCCTGTCTTGCCACAAAGCTCCAAGAAGGCAGGAACCATGTTTTATACTTTTTTCTGCTGTATTATATATTGTATTGTCAGGGGTTCCAGAATCTATGACAGTGACATGAACACTTAATATATCCTTGTTGATTGACAATTAAAAAAAAAAATGTAAGTCTGCACCAGATATTGCTGTGTAACAAAGTACCCCCATACCCAGTGCTGTTTCTGGGTGGGATACTTCTAACTCCCAAATCTTAGGAGTTTATGAAGGGGAAGATGCAAGGAGGTGGCTGACTCATAGGGTGTCCAGGCCAGGGGCTCCCAACTCCTCAGCAGCTTTTTTTTCTTCCTTTATAATCAACTCCCACAATTTTGCTTGTTTGTTTTTTTGTTCTAGTCCAACCACATGGAGGTATAACTTTCTAATGGAAAACCACATCTGTTCAAAGCACCATGAGGTGAGGGCCCTCCTTTCTGTCAGCTCTGTTCTGACAATTTTCTAATTGGCCTCCAGCGTCTGTTCTCATCCCTGCAGATCCACAATCTCTCACATCAGTTGATGTCACTCTCGTGCTCAAAATCCTTGACTGGCACACCTTTGCCTCAAAGTCAGAGCCCACACTCCTTGGAGTAACAAATGAGACCTTCATGAGCTGGAATGGAATGCTCCAGGCTCAGCCGCTCATGCTGGCCCATTCTCCAGCCACAAAGAACTCTTTACTTGAGCCCTCCCCTCCAAGCTCCCCACCCTGTGTTCCCAGGCCCAAGTACCCCCTGTGCCCTTATGTCATTGACCTTCAGCATCCCTCTGTGCTCACACATTCCCCTTGGCCATAAGCATCAAGCTGAAGGCCCCTGGGGGTAGGGGTGGGGCTCTTCCCTGATGGTGCTCACTTCTAGCAGGGTGCCTTCTCTCTGCTCATGTGGGTATTTCTGCTATTGTGCTTATCCTGGACCACAAATGCCACCCTAGCTCAGTCACCCCCTGTCTCTCCCCACCCGTGTTCCTGTGGCTGAGACCTAGGCCTTAGGTAGGTGAAGACTCAGGCCGGAGGGGCCTCATAGATGGTGATGGGGACCACTGGAGTTTGGGGCTTATCCTAAACAGGCAGTGGGGATGATCTGGGTGGAAGGCAAGGGTCTCTTTTTGTAAGTAGAGGTGGGAGTAAGAGAAAAATATTTCTGTATGCTTCAGTCAATAGGTCTTTGCTTTATGAAAACAATCCTGCCTCCTGTGAATAATATAATCTGGCAGGGAGGGAGGGGGAGGGAGGAAATGGCAGGTGGGTCCCGGGAATGCTACTGAGGTGAGTTCAGCTGTTAGCATTTCGCCACAGCTTGGAAAAGGGGACAGAAGACTCTGGATTGAAGCTGAGAGATAATTTCATACTCAGGAGCTGAGGTGCACGAGCTTTCGGAGACCTCGCCCAGGACCTCAGACACCCCCATATCTTTTTTTTTTTTTGTGGGACCCTCACCGGTGGCCGGGGATCGAACTGGCGCTGCAGAGGCTGTGGGCAGCCTCGCAACCCAGCGCTCAACCGCTGCGCCACCAGGGGAGGCCCACCCCCATATCTTCTAAATTAGCACGGCGCTCTACTTGTCTCTTCTGCCTCAGTTTACTCCTCTTACTGATTGGCCAGGTTCTTCCACCCAGTTAACCCCTGTTCCTACTGGGTTGGCCGTTGGCTCACCAGCCGCAGTATCACATGGGATTGGCTGGCTTCTGGAAGGCCCAGCAGGCTTGCCTGATGCCACCATTAGATTCTTCCTCATTAAACAAATGAATCACAATCCTAATTAATTTGAGCAACAGAATTTATGTAACTACTCCCAGCAGGGTGTCTGCTCTCAGTCAGTAGCGAGATTAATTCCTCTCTCTGGGAAATTCCAGCAGTGCTGGTCAATAAACCTTAATGATGACTGAAATCTCCCATCTGTCTCTGCTCAGGGCAGCTAACCCCTGCTAACCAGATGCCCAATTGGCTTGACATGGTGCCCCAGACACCGAGAGGACAAGCACAAGATTCGCCCAGCCTGGGCCACGGAGAGCACACAGTAGGTGTTCAATTACGTCCAGGCACGGCCCATTCTAGGGTCATTCTGAATCACTTTAACTCCACAGGAGGTGTTCAATTTCTATTTATGGAATGAATAAAAGAGACTGTGCTGGGATATTTATAAAACGGTCTCAAGTTCCTGAATTGCAACCAAGCCCCTCCCTCTCAGTTCACCCTTTACTCCTTCTCCTTCCCACGACCATACCCGATTCAGTCTTTTTATTGTTTTCAACTTTCTGGACTTGGTTCTTAATGTTCCCTGCCCTTGAACTGTCCCAGCCTCTCTCCAAAACAGCCCCACGCTGGCTGCATGGGAGGCAAGGGTAGCGAAGTGGAAAAGTATTCCAGAATTAGCTCTAATTCCAGCTCTGCCACTTACTCATTGTGCTTCACCTCTCTGTTCTTAACCTTTTCCTCATATGTGAACCACCTGAGGTTCTGAGAAAGATTAAATAAGAAAACCTGGTGAAAATGTATTGCATGGCACCGGATTCATTTAATTAGTGACAGGCGGGGTTTTAGGCAACAGGGAGGAAGCAGTGCTCAAAACAAGCATTCTGTTCCCACAGAATTTCATTTCTAGGAGACAATAAGCAATAGAGCAAATATGAAAGATAATTAGAAGTCAGTGCTCAAAGGAAAAAAAAATGTTGTGGAATGTGTCTAAAGGCTGCAACTCAGATTTGTTTGAGTTGAGACCCAAATGACAAAGCAAAAACCCCACAAAGATCTGGGGCACAGTATCATGGATGGACAGCAAAGCAGTGCAAAAGGCCTGAGGTGTGAGTGAGCTTCACCTTGTCAAAGGGCTAATTTTCTGCAGGATTGAATAATTTGCCCAGTGGTGCCCACCTCAGAGTTGCTGTGTGAACCTAGGTCTTAAACCAGGCAGCTTAAAAGAGAAATTTTGGCATCATCCCCACAGGTTAGGGGAAAACAAGCCAGCAGGAGGACAGCAACTTAGCCCCCCTCCATTCCCCACCCCGCCCCCTACAGCCCCAAATCCCTATATGTTCTTTCCCCTTGTAGAGTTCTCCGCTGTACCCCGTCCTCTGACGCTGCCCTTATATGCTCCACCTCCAGGCTCAGGTGTGCTCACTTACATGCCCACCTCACACTCCAGGTGACCACCATCACGCACGCGCACCCTGAGCCCATGCTCGCAAGCGCCTCCTGCATTCAAGGCCGCAGGTGTTAGCCACAGAGGCCAACAGCGAAAAAGCCTGAGCAATCTTGACTTACCCTACAGACCACCACCCCTACCGCTCCCCCCGTGGCTCAGCTCCAGTTCCCTTTTCATTTGCAGCAGGGAAGAACCGACCACTTTCACAATTTGTTGTGTGTCTGATTGTATGGATCATTGCTTAAAATAAAACATTGTATAACAAAATAAAAATCAGTGATAATTCCAACCTCTTCTGGAATTTTTGGTGTTTTTCTTGAGACGATGAACATCCTGCACTACAATTTTGGAAGAGGCTTTTTCCCTCCTGTCATGCCAAAAAGTTTTCAAATGCGTTTTTAACAGTTGCATAGTAGTTAACTACTGGGCTAGCCCAGGTGTGACTACCGTAAGGCTTTCATTACTAGAAATAACACAGGGAACCTTCTTACCTGGGAACCTTCTTACCTGTTACATAATGTCCCCACTGAGTACAGCAACATGCCCCCACTTTTCCAGCCCCTGCATCTGTGTCTTATGTATCAGGGAACCCCTTTTCTTTGCTGGTAGGGAGCAGGGATATTTATGCCCCCCAAAAACCTGCCCGGGAGTGTGCAGCGGAGTTCATGTTCGCTCTGGGACAAGGATGCTGTCATACTTTCCCACCTGTACCTTCATTCCCAGCCTCTCCTGATCGTTTTTTGGTCCCAGCAAGGATACAAAAGGGAAAGGAGGAGGAAGAAGGAGGAAGGCAATTTAGTGTTACATTTGGAAACAATGAACACTCCAATCTTACTTCAGGCACATGAATATGATTTAATATTTTAGTACACAGACTGGCAGGAAGGTGAGGGGCCTCAGTATGCCAGAGTCTAAGGTGACTGTGTTTTGCTTCTGTAGAGGCCTGCCACGGGAAGCATGGGAGGCAGGTGTCAGTGGTTCTAACGTCTGGGGGTGATGGGTTAGAGTGGGGTGCACCCATCTGTAGCAGGCCTGGAGAACAAACCCGGTACCAAAGTGGTGGTTGAAAGGGCATTTGAGGATAGGCGGCGGCAACGTCTGCTCCTGCTAGGGTAGACGAAAAGGGGTCTAGCTCTTATGGTGGATGCTCAGGTTCGGGGGTGCTCCTCTGGATGACCTCCATGTCACAACTTCCCCGGCTCCTGTTTGGCCTCAGAAAACAAAAGCGAAAGAAAAGAAAATCAGGCCAGAGAGAAAGACATGACAGATGGAACAGAGTGAAAATCAAGAAAAAAGAGACAGAGTGGGCAAAGTGGGGAAGGTGGTTTGAGAAGTACAATCTTTTACGGTAGAAACCGAAGTCGCAAGAGGTGCTCTGGGTCTAGACAACTGAATTCTACCTGTGCAGCTGACAACCTGTAATCCATGGGGTACAGTGTCAAGTGCTCGGATGCCCCATAGGTCAGAGAAGTAGCTTTGTCAACAGTACTTTACAGACCATCCCTCTAAACTGATTTGGTGTCCTCTGGCTGAAAAGCAATTTTTCAAACTTTCAGGAAACTGATTACTTCTCAGTGGAGCAGCAAGAGAGAGCCTGGGCCAGGAAGCCCTTCCTGAATTTCTGGCAAAGAAGTGAAAAATGGAAATTGGAGTGGACCGGGCTAGCCAGACAGTGGGAGAAGGGAAGCCTTGGGAAGAAGGATTTTGGGGAAAGTAAAGGAGGGAGGAGGGGGGGCTGGCTAGAGGAGACAGAGCTCTACTTCTCTCCCCCACTCACCTCTTGCTGCCCAACAATTACTCTGCATTCCCGCCTGGCTGTAGAAAATGACATTCTAGTATCCACTGGAAAAGCCCCACAGTCATTGTCAGCTGTTGCAGGTGGTGCTGCTGGAGAAAATGGAGATGGCAGCAAAGCAGGGCCACCTCCTCTGTGGCAACAGATCCTTGCTCAACTTGATGAGAATGAACTCTTCAAAAGGACCTTTTATAGCAAACTACAAGAAAGAGACAAAACAACCCATAAATGGGGCTGGAGGTGACTCTTCAGTCTCCACAGCTGCCCCTCACCTCAAACTTGTTTGCCCAGACAGCAGACCACAATGCTTCCTTTGTCTTTTGAGCCCAAATTCAGAGGCCCTCCTAGTAAGCAAGTGCCTCCTGGTTGGCCCTAGGCTTCTCCCTCAGGCTGGAAGTCACCCCTCCTTATCCTGGAGAGCAGCCCCTGCTCTGGCTCTGGGAAGTGCTTCTCCACCGCCCACCTGTTGTCTCCCTGATGCTCACAACCGAGGTTAAGCTGGCTTCTCCCTTTCTTGGGGCACAGTGTCTTCCAAGATATGAAAAATAAAAGGGGTCAGAGCGATCATGGGGTACCAAGCACTTCTTAAGAATCAGCAAGTGAGGTCGAGTATGTGAGGGAGACTAACCAAGAGCAGCCTTAACACTATTCCCATTATTATATTTTTTAAGATTTATTTATGCATACAAGAGCTGGGGTACAGGCCAGAGGTGTGTGTGTGTGTGTGGGGGGGGTGTGAGAGGATTCTCCAGAGACAGAGTGGGGAACAGAACAGGTAGATCTATTGAAACACACTGCTGAGGGGAGCAGCGGGCGAGTCAGGAGAGGTCTGCTGCGCCATGTGGGTTGCTCCCTGACTGGCCGGGTATCGAACTCGTGCTGCAGAGGCTGCGTCTTAACCCCTTGAGCCACCAGGGAGGCCCAACACTACCCCCATTATTAAACCCCAGCGCTGAGATGGTTCTAGGCCCTTTCCCCAGAGTCTCCAAAGATCCCAACCTGTGTGTGGGTCTAGGCTGACTCGACCTTCTCCACGCTCCTCCCCAGGTCCCCCTGCGCATGATGTACCGGCCCCAGCGCGCAGAGCATAAGGTGGGGCGAGCCCCACAACCCCCGGGCTCAGAGAACCGTTAACATGGCCTCCAAGCCGCGTTTCCTGTCAGGGGTCTGCTCATTGGCCCAGCATAAGTGATTGACAGGTGAGCAGTCCAATGAGCGATGAGTCTGGGAAGCCCGCGGCCGTTACCGGTCGCCCTGGTTGCCCCAGCACGCGCCCTGGAGTAACGGCTCTGGCCCTCGGCTTCCGGCCGTTCATGCTCAGGGGCCTGTGGCCGCTTGGGGAAGGGTGAAAGGCGATTTCTCTCTCAAAGAAAGAGCACATGAGGGCATCTAAAAGTACAAAACGAATCCCCCAAAAGAATATAGGGCCGTTATACGGAACAAGCCACTAAACAGAGGGGGTTTGATGCTAAAAAGTGTCGGTGGACAGTGAGCGGGCGGGAGAAGGAACGGCCGCTGGGGATGCTCAGAGGACCTGGTAGTGCCCAGAGGGCAGGCGTTTAAGGGGTCTGTTGCAGCTTCTGCAGGCTGTATGAAACACTGGGGCTATTCCTACAGCTTGGATGGGTTCTGGGACCTGGGTGAAATGATGGGGTCCCTGCTAAGGGCTCTAAAAGCCCTGGGGTTGGAGACCCGGCTAGTGGGTTGTGGTTGTGGTGTTCTGGCCAATGGAAATGGTCTCTCTGCAAAGGCCTCTAAGTAAGAGTGGCTTGGGTGGTGAAAGGGGAGGCCTCGTCTGTGAGATGATTCCTTCAAGTATGTAGGATGGCTGGAGCACAGGAATGGAGTGATCTATCTTTTAAGGGTACAGCTGCAGATAATGTGGCCTCTGGAACAATGGCTGGACACCCTCAGGAAGCTTTTAGAAGACAGAGTCAGAGATGGCAAGAGATGAGACAGGAAGTTAAAGAGATGACAAAGGAAAGAGGGGATTGCAGGGACTTAGACTAGACTCCCCAGCACACACGTGCTTGGTACATAGTTGACACTCAGTAAGTGTTAGCTATCACCATTATTATTCTTGCTCCTCTTACGGAGGAACTGAGTGAAGAAGTAAAAGGGAGAGCCAGGAAAACAAGCCATTTGGTTGATTTCTCTGTCTTCACCTGTGGTCATGAGAATCGCGGGGGCCATCCCACCACTGGGGGATGAGAAGGGAGGATTGAACTGAAGAGTAAGAGTGTTGGTGTGTGCTCAAGCTGGGAGTACAAAGGATGGGAAGTAGGAATTTAGGGGAGATTGTCCTTCTCGAGTCTATCTTAAATGGGGCCTGTTACAAGTGAGGCAAGAGAGGGAGGTGCAGGTGAGGACAAGAATGGGAGGTGGTGTGGGCAGCACTGGATGAGCTGTGTCACCTCATGCATAACAGCTGTGGTCATGGCTAAGGTGGGGCCGGGGGGAGGAGCCCACCTAGTTGTCTCCTGTGAAAAGGAAATGGTAAGATTCAAGGCTTGACTGGAAATTCCCATCAGTCATTGTCACAATTGTCAACTTACTCAAGGGTCACAACTGGGGGTGAAAGGGAAGAACTCTCCTTGGTGGCTCTGAGACCAGGAAAACCTATTTGTCATATTCTAGTTGACAGGGAGGGTGTCTATAAATGAAGTTTCCTGAATACTCTGGAGAGTACGTAATACTTACAGCTCATAAAGTTTTGAACAGAAAAAAGGAAACTTCCTGCATCACACCCATTTCCCTGGGCCCTGTCCTATCCTGGCTGGCTTCTGTGTTCCCTTTATCAAGTCATTGCATCAGTGAGCTTTACTGAGCTTGCAGAGTGGGCAGTGTTGAGGTAGCTAAGAGAAGGTGATGTTGAAGGAGGAGTGAAGAAATGCTTTTGAGTCCCGGAATCACCCTTACTTAGGGGTCTGTTGAGGGCTGGGGAACCACAGGCCCACAATTGAAGTACAAAGTCAACTGGATTAGCTACTCAGGCTAAGGGGCTCTGGCCCATAGTTCTGGGCGGGGGTGGGGTGGGTGGGTGGAGGAAATGTAGAGGGAGCTACAGTAGGCCAGGTATGAGAGGGGGGAGAAACGGGGAGAAAAAGACAAGGGTGAGAAGGACTGAGGCAAGATGGAGACCCGTGACAATAATTAGGCGCAGAGCTTGGACTGAGAGAGCTGAAAGAGCCCTGAAATGAGCTAAATTATAACTTGACTTGCTAAGTCTTCAAAGTCTTTTTTTTCCCACTAAATATGGTTCTTCTAATTTACAAAGAAAATTTTATAGAGCTGTCAGAGTCTTCCAAGATTCCAGCATTTACTCACTTACACCCATTTTCTATTCTTTACACCCTCAGAATCTTACTGATGCCCAAGGCAATTCCTGATGATCTTATCATGGGGTTCAGATCTGGATGGGGAGATGAGATGGACAATGAGGAGCTTGTCAGAGTCAGACCCAAAAAATCAACTTCTGCAAGATGCTCTCCCCTCCATAGATCAAGGATGAAACAGGTGGAGAGGAGGGAATGAGCTACTGGGGAGCAGCCGTGTCCATCATGCCTGGATGTGGCGAGGCTGGGGCATCACGGTTGTGTCACTGAGGCAGTGGCGGTAGCATCACGAGAGGCATGGAGGGAGCCCATGTTGGCGGGCGAGTAGTAGACTGGTCCTTGATGAAGGCTAATTTCTAATGATCTTGGATGTTTTTCCCACAGTCAGGGGCTGGGGATGTTTCTGGTCAACAACTTGAGTTGGATCCCAGGCAGGAGACCAGTGGGGATGGACAACCTGGACCAGAAGGACACAGTTACTGAGCAGGGACCTGAATCCAACTCTTCCCACCCCTCAGAGGGAAAGCAGATAGGCCAGTGAAGGTCATGGTTGAGTCAGGCGTGGAGACAAAGAAATAAGTACGTGGAGGTGAAAGAGGCCAAAAAAAAAAAAAATCCCAGAGCACACAGAGAGGTGGACTCCCATCAAGCAGATTCTTCAAGTCCTCTCAGAGGTCTCTTTCTCTTCTTCCTCCTGAGATGGTCCTCGAACATCGTGGCTCTTCAGAATGGGCCCACGGCTTTCTGGGGCTTCAGAAAATGGCCGTCATTCTTTACGGGGCTCCCTTGAGCACAACCCTCTCAGTGTGGGGGAAGCACAGTCTTCACAGAAACTGGGTTTTCAGCGAGGGAGGGTTGCCTGCGTGGTGGGTTGTCTTGTGGGAAATTGGCCAGGAGGATGATTGACCAGCCAGGAGCTAATTACCCCCTGATCTCACCCATCTTACCCCCAGCTTCCCTCCACCAGCAAGAAGTAGTGATGTGGACAGGTGGCCACTAGGAGAGTTTGGGGAGCTGGCAGGGGGCTGGGGGCAGTCAGCTAGGCAGAGAGGACTTATTCTGAAGGGAGAAACACAGTATGGCTAGAGGGGAGGTGGGTGTGTGGATCCGTAGCTTCTTCGGTCCTTCTCAGCCCTTGTCCGGACTGAGCTGTCTGGGACACTTGGCTTCCCATCCTGTTCATTCCTAGGTTTGTCCTCCGTCTTGTGTCTTAGAACGAAATAAGGAACAGGGAGCGAGGGAGGGGGGGAAGAACAGGGGAGGCCGAAGAACAGGCCGAAGAACAGGGGCCGAAGAACAGGCCTCGGGTGGAGCGCGCATACAGAGGTGGGAAGACAGACAGGCGGAGACAGGGGCACGTAACAGCAGTGTGGCACGTAACAGCAGTGTGCTGCTAACATCGCCGTGAGTCCGCTCACCCCCACGGGCTCTCTTCCTCCTCCTTCAAGAGCCTGGAGTCCCGCGCTCCAGCCAGAACACCTCCTGAGCGAGGCTTGCTCGGGGTGCCCGTCCTTACTAAGTGACGGTTCCTCAGCTGACCGGGCCTTGCACTAGCTTCCAAATGTGCAGACGGGCCCCCTCGCCCCCACCTGCCTCCTCTCCCCCGATGTGGACAAATACAGGAAAGGGGAGATGGGGGCTAAGAGACAGGGCAGGGCCCAGGAAGGAGCTGCAAATCTTTATCCTGACATCTCCTGAACCAGTCTGTTGGGGAGCGGAGAGGAGAGAAAAGAGGCCAGCCGTGAGGGAGAGGGGCGGGACTGGGAAGAGGAGGCTGTGCAAACCAGGGGAAGGCCGAGAGAGGGGCCTGGAGGCCTCGTCGCTGCTTGCTAGCTGGATTGTGAAGTCATTCAATCTGCCCATAGGCCGTTAGAATTAGGGCTCGGTACCCCGAATGCTTCTTGGACTTGTGGCATAATGGGATCTTGATGCTCTCAAGATTCAGGAGTGATTCTTTTTGTGTGTGAATTGCTCTTTCTCTTTGAAGACGGGAAGGGGTGCCATCCGATGGAGTGGAAGCTTCAAAGG
Organism: Talpa occidentalis; assembly: GCF_014898055.3. Lineage (NCBI taxonomy): Eukaryota > Metazoa > Chordata > Mammalia > Eulipotyphla > Talpidae > Talpa > Talpa occidentalis. The sequence goes on from NW_023603184.1 coordinate 5,852,821, forward strand.
AAATACCCCCCTTTACCCTCCCTCCTCCTCCCATTCTTGGGAGGCATTTTTTTTTACTATTATCCCTCTCTGATCAGCTCTTCACCCCTCCTCCGTGCGCTCTCAGAAGTGCAGGACGGACCGTGGAGAGGACAGGACCCCAGGGCTGGCCGCCGTCACCGCCGCCACGGGAGTGTGCGGAGCCCTTTGCTCTGGCGGTCTAGGATGAGACTGGAATTTTTCAAAAGGAACTTTTATAGGGAAATGAAAAGTTAAAAAAAAAAAAAACTAAGAAAATGTGAAAGATAGGAGCCAAGAGATCCTTGGCCTGGTTTGTAGCCTGCTGCGATCCTAAGCTTTGCTATTAGCTGTTTGGCTCTATTGGATTCCAAACCAGTTCTCAGCTTGGCCTTGTGGAAGCGGCTTCTCCCGGGGGCCCAGGGCTGCCGGTGCCGTTGTAGTGTCGCTTTGCCCTTTTTGGGTGGGGCAGCCTTCCCGTCGTGCTCTCCCCAGGAAGCTCATCTTCATAGGGATTTCCCGTCTCTTCCTCTGGACGGCCCCTCCCTGTGATTTGGGGCCCTGTGTTCTAGCCTAGACCACTTCTCTTGGACTCCCTGGGGTGCCCAGTCTCGTTATCTTCTGGGTGTAACCCGTGCAGGGGTGGCTTTGGCGGCGGGCAGTGGAGTAGGCTGTGTGTGTAATCACCAAAGCAGAGGTGCCCTGTCCTTGGCGATGGACAGCACCATGCAGGGCATGCTCCCCCCTCTTTCCATCTTTGGTTCGTTTTTGAAGCCACTTGAGCCCCATCTCTCCTCCAACCCCTGCTGCCACATTCCCATCCTCCCAGTGGTTACAGAGTCAAGTCTTCACAGTTTTACAAAATGAGTGCTGAGAATACAAGTACTGTCCAAGAATTTTTTCTCAAAAGGGTAATTTTTCACAGAAATTGGAGCCTAACCATATAAGCTAAACCTCAACGAAAACAGGGACATACACAATATCTGATCTAAAAGTGTGTTACCTAAGTTAATATCTATGGATAAAATGCGTGTGACTGAAGTGGTGGCAGGAAGGCGGGAGAAGGGTGTGGGCCGGGGTGGGGGTTGGGGCTGTCTCCAGCAAGCTCCAAGTCCATGCACATGTGGTCTGGGCCTCAGGGTGTCCTTTCAGGGCAATGGGTGAGGGATGTGTGTGGCAGAACCCACGTTCTGAGTGACTCCAGGGTTGCTAAGGAGACTCTAACTGAGGGGACTTAGGGGAGTCGGGCAGCCTGAGGGGGCTTTAGTGACAGGATGAGAACGGGTCTCATTGTGAGCAAATGTGCTGCCTAGAACTTCCTGGGAGGGAAGAGGAGCCAGCCGGGGAATGGGTGCTTCGAAGTAGCCTGGCTGAGTCTCAGCTGGTGGCACGCGTCTCGCAAGAACCCTGAGCCCCACAGCAAGGTCACAAGTCGCACTGTTACCCGCACGGTGGGGCAGAAACTTCTATGTCCCAGCAGAAGTCTAAGTCTCGATGGCGGATGCTTTCTGCTCTCCTTCCTCTCGCTTTTCTCTATTCTGCAGTATCTCCAACTACTACTCTCTTCTGGCCTGGTTCTCCCTGACTGTTGAGTGAGACAAGATTAAAGGGCCAGGGCTGTAGGTAATGAGGGATGTCATCTTCAAGTCCAAGGCTGTCGCGGACCACAGGGATATGGCAACACGACACATGAGCTGACCTTGGGGAGGGAGGGCAGACATGGTGGCCCTCAGCAGGCTGGAGTCTAAGGTGCCTATGTTTGGCTGTTGTAGTGGCTGTCGTAGGCCTGGGGAGTTTGTTAGGAAAGTCTTGGAAGGCTCTGGTGCACAAGGGCCCACCAGCAAAGGCTTGTGGGAGGCGCTCCGAGTGACAGAGCTGGCCTTCCTATGGACGCATGGGCACATGGAAGCTGGGGCGCATCAGCTAGGTAGAGCAATGCAATGGTAGGAAGAACTAGGGATCATCTCTTCGCGGTACTTCCTGTGGGGCCACGTCATGTTGGGTACCTAAGGCAAAGGGATAGGTAAAGCTCTTTGGAGTCCCCACAGCTATCGCTGCTTCCCAGCTCTCCTGAGGGGAAAAATGTCAGAGGGGAAAGGAGTGAGAGAAAACAAGACCAGAGAGGGACAGGCAAGAAAGCGAAGTAGGTAAAGAGGCACAGACAGTGTAGGAAAGGCAACAACCAAACTCTTAGTCTCCATCAAAAATAGCTTCGCTAAACAGAGCAGCGTGAAGGTGTTTTCAGAGCTTGGTAGTCTCAGGAAAAACTGTCTACACTGTGCATTTCAGATGAATCCTCTCAGCTTCGAGAAGGTTCACGCTCACAGAAAGAAGCAGGCCTGCACTGGGCAGATGTCATTGCTCTCAGTTTCCAGTCAGCTCTGGGAATGCGGGGAAAGGTAGGCGAGCAGACAGAGGTGTGGTGGCCCAGTGGGGAGGGGTGTGAAGGGCAGGAGGCTTGAGTGTGGAGAGGCTTGGGGTTAGGATTCAAAAGAAGAAAAAGAAGGGACGTGTTAGACCCTCTGAATCGGCCCTAATCAGAATCTAGTAGTGCCGGGGCAGCGGCAAAGTGCAGGGCTGGAGAGGGGAAGAGAGGAACGGGGGTGCTGAGAGGAGGAGGCAGGGAGTTAAGCTCCTCCCATTCTTTCTGATTTTTCCACTGGGCTTTGCTCGATCCTGCTGGAAATGTCTGATGTGAGGTCTGGGAAGATGGAGGACACGGTTAGCAGAGAGTGGCTCTTACAGAGTGCACAGGGGTACAGAGTGTTCCTTTTTCCTCGGCTCTAAGAGAATGTAGGCCCACTGTTGCTCCTTTTCTGGCTCCTTCCTGATCTCTCTGCTATCCCCTCTCTGCTTCTCTCTCTCTAGCCCTCTCTTCAGGTGAGTGGTCTTAGAAGAAGCATGGAGTTTAGCAAAACAATGCAAAAAGTAGAGGTGGTTCTTTGTTGGGGAGAATCTTCTTTGGGGTGTGACTCTTCTGTTTGTTCTTGAGCTTTACCTTATGACTATGCTGATAAAAAATAATAATCATACCTGAGGGCAAGTGAGAGGAAAAGAAGGGTGAGTGCTTTCCTTTGGCAGGCCAGAATCTAAGGTGAGCTTATTAGGACATGGTTCAGGCCCTTGGGTTAGTTAAGTGAGGTCATGGGTGAGGACATTTTGGCAGATCAGGTGACAGGGATGGACCTGGATTTTTCCTCCAGAGATGGTGAATGAAGTTTCTGATAAATGGGAAAAGTCTCTTCTGAAAGGTGTTGACTCAGAAGCAGGGTCTCCAGAGGAAATCTAACCTGGTGAGGGTAGCCTCCCATTGGCTCCTCTGGGCTGCTGGTGGCAGAGCCCCCACCCCTTCCCCAGGCCTGTCTCCAGCTTCCCAAGGTTCATGCCCACTCTCGGGGGAGAAAAAGAATAGATGAGCCAAGGGAGAGACAGGGAAAGAGAACCCAATAGTGATGGAAAGTTGGGGGCCCAGAAAATGTTACACCTCTCCAGTTGTCAAGTTCTTCAAGTCACCCCTGCTCTGCCAGAGCCCCTCCAATGGATACTGCTGGTTTGAAGTTATATTTACCAGATCCTCAGAGCCTTTTCAAGGTGTGAGGGTGCTGAGCTTTCCAAGCATGTAAGAGGCACCTTCTTGGTGACCATCTCTTGTGCATTTTGATCATTAGCCTTGGGACTCAAGAGTGTGCTGAAAGAGGGACAGAAAATGGAGAGAATGTCAGTCAGGGCCAGATGGAAGGCAGCTTCTTCCCTTGTTCCCTTGAGGGAAAGGGAACAGGTATGTTAATTCTCTGTATCCTGAATGTCTCGCATATTGTAAGAACTCAATAAATAGATATTTATTGAATTGAGCTACATTATTTGTTGAATTTCCATGTGGGTAAATACAAATATTGAGCTCCTGGAGTAGGACCAGGGACCATAAAAGTAGAGGGTGGAGCATGGGATGGCCCAAATTTGGAAACCCAAAGGGGACAAGTAGGATATATACCCAGACAACTACCACTGGGTTTGGTATAGAATGGATGTAGGAACGAGAGAGGGTTGAAATGAGGTAGCTGAGCACAAGAGCTGTGTAGCCTTTGAACCTGTGCATACTTCTTCCTCAGAAAATCCTTAAGTCTGGGTTGTCCCTTTACATTGTCCTTTTGGCAGGTAGGATTCCTGACCGCCCCCCGCCCCACCCCCCAAGAACACAGTGTAGTCAGAGACTACCCTTCTATAGGACTGAGTAGGTAGAGGGAGAAGGGGTGTGAGAGCTGGGGGCCCAAATGCTAAGGCCGCTGGGGGGGTTATGCACCTGTGGGACTTAAAATAGGGGCACAACAGAGAAGAGTTACCACCTCAATGAATTTAACTAGTGTTCACGGGTAACGGGAGATTTGCCATCTGCTCGGCCGTCTTCAGCTTGACCTCTTTGCTCAGGGCCCATGTGTTTTTTGTCATTAAGAGGCCTCCCAGCCCACCAGGAACCTGACAGTCTGGTTCGTCTACAGCAGTCTGTCAGCCGGGAGATGCACAATGGTGCTGTGAGGTGCTGTAGCCATGACTGCGGAATAAGGCGAGCTGGCCAGGAGACCCCTCTGATCAGCTCCATGGAGCAGAAGGAGCCTGGAGTAAAGATCCCATTTCTTGGAAACCAGAGAGGGACCAGGGCAGACATGTTGGAAGCAGACCTGTCTCTCCCAGTGGGTCCCAGACTTGGATTCACAAGTAGCAAACCTTCCCCTCTGATATATGGGGAACTAGCTGTTTTAGGTCAGAATATTAGAAATGTAAATATGATTAACCACTATCATTTTACCAGAGAAAGACTCTTAACTCCACAGAGGTAGGAAGGATATAATCTTGGACAAATTTTGTTTATGATTTGGCCTGGGGAGCAGACTGGCTCACACTTTTCCTGTGGAATTCCAATCCGGTGGACTCCGCTGCGTTGCCTTTGCTTTGGCAGTGCGTAGGCTAACTAGAATGGCTTCTGTCTGGGGACAAGACGGACCCTGGAGGCTGGACAGCTGATGGGCATGCCAGCAGTTGTCGCTGTTGCTCTAATCACACCGGACTGGTTAGTCCAATTTCCCGAGTGTGCCGAAGAGTTTCATGCCTCCAGGCTGGTTTTCCTGTTATCTAATCAGCAAGGAGAATGATGCTTTCCTCTCCTTCACATTTTCCAAGTGGCAAAATCCTACTACTCATCCTTCAAAACCTAACTCAAGGGCCACGTCCTTCGATGTCTGTCCCGAGACCCCTCCCCACTTCCATGTCAAAGGAGTTCATGAATGGAATCCTCTGTGTTCCAGTCATACTTTGTATTCCGATTTCTTATTCACACTATTAGTGAACCTTGTGCTAGGGAATGATTTCCCTGCTAGCTTGGAGGCTCTTTGGGGACAAGGACTGTTTATTTTTTGGTATCCTCAGTGCCTACATAGGAGGTAACTTTAAAGTCCAGCTGATCAGGAGTGGGTGGCAGGGTTTTAATTGTTAGTTGCTTTAAAATTGATGGCCAGGCCTGGCCTCAGGTCACTTGGCAGTGGGTGATGGCCATTGATCCAGGCCACAGAAGTTTGATGCCTTGTCATGCCCTTGGGGGGTAATCTTGGAGACTGACTGGGGTTCAGGAGTGAGACTCCATTTTAAGTAGAAGAATAAAAAGCAAGATACCAGCTTGCTCTTGAGGACTAAGCATCAAAACAATGGCTTCATTTATTGCAATTGGTTTTTGAGGAAAACCTATTTATCGGGAACAGTGCCGAAGGTGCAGATGCTAGAACCTAGGTTCCTGGGTCAGGGGGACCACCAGCAATTCAACTCGGCCTGTGTCTCCTGGGTGATTTTAATAGTTATGTTAGAAAGCTGGCCCCTGGATCTCAGGGTTGCAAACAGGGACCTGATGGGCTTTCTGGTGGGAGTAGGTCATAACAGGTCCCCACTCCCTTGCATTTTGAAACTTGTGTGATAGAACACTCGCAGTCCCATGGGGTAGTTTCTTCGACTGTAGGGTAGTTGTGACTACTTTTAAAGCAATGTCTATTGAACTTTATCTGCCTTCCTTATAACTAGGACTCATTGGTTCTAGTTCACAGTCTTCAGTATCCTGTTAAAGTCCAGTCTCATCCACGTCAATTAAGAGGAAAGCAAGTCAATGTTCCCTCAATGATTATAAAACTTACTGGCTCCTTCAACCCTTCTCCTGCACCCCTACCTCCCCAACCAATCTTCATAGACTCAGTTTTAAAGTCCTTTCACCATTGTGCACACACTTTTCTGAAAGGCCTTGCTCGAGGTCATTAATGGCCTTCTTAAATGTGGTTCTGCACAGTATGACTCAGTTGGGAACGACTATGTAGTTAAATCATTACCTGGATATTGTAGTTAACCGATGCAACCCGAGAAGGTTGCCAATAAAAACCCTGATCTCTGTTATTTTTTTCCTTTTTTCTTGAAATTTAACTGTTGAGTCAGGTTCTCCATTTTCCACTCAGTGTAACTGATTCCTTTTTCATGTGGGATTTGCCAGCTATCCTTGGTAAATTTTACCTTTTTAGATTAATGTCCTCTCTGTTGAGATCTGAATCAATTCGGTTAGGCAACATTAACTATACCTCTCTATTTCGTGATATCGGCATATATGGAGGGACACCGCTTTTATGCCAAGCACACAGCCAAGGGCTCTGTCGTCCTGCCGGCCTGTGTGCTTCTTTACCTCCTTAGGACAGATGTCGTGAGATACTGTGTCAGTCACTTTACTGGTCAAGGCATATGTGTCTTGTTTCCGCCTGTTCTTAGTCCTAGTCACCCATCAAAATAGGAAATTTGATTAGTGTAGCATTTGTTATCTGTGCATTTATGATGGAATAGTTTTATTCTGACAGTTACCCTAGACTTGGCGAGGATAACACCAAGCTACGCACACATGTGCGTATATACATATACGTACATATGACATATATGTGCATTTAGACGTTTGTATTCTTTGAGCAAGACAATATTTTCTCTTTTCTGATTCTGTGTTTACCAAGAAGTATCTATTCTGGTCTTTTTATTGTACTGCCTTTCCAGGAAGGACATGTCCTGTGTAGAAATCCTGGCCTGGCCAATTGCTTATTGCAAAGGAATTAAGTAGCAGTTGAGCTTTAAAATCTTTCTTAGGCACTTGGTGTGAATCTGTTCACTGGAGCCTGACTGGGGAAATGATATAATCAAGCTTGCAACACATATTCTCAAATCCTAGGAAGCAACTATTTGGCCTAAGATTGGCTGTCGAGGGAAGTTCAGCCTGAAGCATCCTATCAGAATTTAGATGAGAGTGAAATTACTTGTAGGTCAGAGGGCAGGCATCAGGGAAGTCTCCCTGCAGGGGTGAGAACAGAGAAGTCTGTCTGTCCATTGGTGTGTTTTAGTCTTGGTTACTTTTCCATCCTAGCTTCCCAGGAAGAGATTTAAAGGGAAAAATATCCACCCTCCCAAATCCTGGCATAATAATTTGCTTATCTGCCCAGCCGCAGACAAGTGCTATACGAAAGCCATGAGGCTTTTAACTGAGGATATGACAGGCTTGTAAGGTCTGATACGAGTGTTTCCTATTCATGAGGGCTCTTAACTAGTTGCTTAAGCCGACAGGTAGTAGATAACACTCATGAGTTTACTTTTGACCTTCAACCTCAGTCTTTCTTGCAGCTCCCTTCCACAAACCGGTTCCAAGGTCTTAGCAGACAGAGGCATGGCACTTATCAATCACTAGTTGGCCTAGGTTAGGGCCAGTGGCCTTTCTTCCATTTCTTGCTTGGCTACTGTGCTCATGTCTTGCTTGGGAGCTTAGTTTGATCCCTAGTTGCTGGAGGGAATGTGAGATCTTGTTCTTTTCCTAGACTTGGGAACTCTCCCACTCTTGCCTGCTCTCATAGGCACCGACCTCCTTTCCCTCCACCATGATCCACTGACTAGATCTGGGCTTTCCCCCAGGAGTTCACTGTAAGGACTGTAGCCCTCTGCATGACCATGTTCATAAAGCAAGGATTTAAAGGCCTAAGGTCACGAGGTTGAAACTGTAGGGTGAGAAATATGAAAAGCCACTGCACAAAATTAATATATAGAAGAAATGATCGTGGTGCAGGCATGTCCCCATGCCCTTCCACTTTCTTTTCTGCTCTTCTGTTCCTTGATACATATTTCCTGAGTCTTCTATTATCTTCTTGTTTTCAGTACGACTTTCTGCCTAACCCAACATGGCTTCAATAGGGAAAATGCCTCTTTCCAGGATTTCACCCCTCTTATTTGTTGTAGGTCAAATGACTCCCTTTCTTTTACATGGTGAGATGAAACTTTCAGATTCGGAGACCTTCAGAAAGTTCTAGCCTGAAATGTGTACAGAATCTAGTACAAGCTTGCCATGTAAGCTGTTCTGCCAGAGGTGGTGATAGCGTGCAGACCTGGGTCATTTCTTTAGACCTTTAGGATTCTTGGTGATGACTGCTGTGATTTCTGCAGGAGCTTGAGGGCAGGGGATTGGAAGAGGCGAGGTCAAAGAGTGGTTAGTGGAGAAGTGATAGTCGCTAAAGGATGTCAGGAGTAGAGTCGTAAAATGGTGCAAACTCCACCTTGCCCCATTACTACTATTAAGAAAATTCAGCAATCATGTCTCAATCCAATCTCAGTAAACCTCAAGGATTGTTCCTTTGAGACCACCCCTTGCTTCAGAGCTGGAAATTAAGCATCCTTAATGTCGGTCATTTTTCCATGTTATTATGGGGGGTTTAACTTGCACACTTCTGTTAAGGGATAACAGGGAAACATCAAGCGTGATCTCATTTTTCTCTCCACTCTCAACATTCAGGCTGTTTGCTGGAGACAGACACTGACAGCTACTGGGCAGCTGTAGCCCTCTCTGGCAAGACTTACTTGCAAGACTTGGAAGGCTTTTAGAAGTTGAATGAGATGCAAGTTCAAGAACCATTAAGTTGGCCGCCACAAAATCTGCTGATTTGGACCTAAAATTACCACCTCGTGGCTTTGACTTTCTTTTTCAACTGCTCTGTGTTCTGCTTTTTTTCTGGTGTTGCTGTAGCTGAAGCAGAAGCTATAATGTCAGGAAACACATTGAAATTTCCCATTCTCTGGCAGTCACCCTTTATTTCACTAAGACCGTAAGTTCCTGGAGGGGAAGGCCATGTCTTGTTCATCACTGTGATCCCAGTGCCTGGCCCAGGGCCTTCAGCATCAATAGTGTGGAGAGTTGGATGGTTCTTGCTTCTCTGCCTGGCTGACACCACATTCTGACTTTTTTTCTGCCTCATGGACCATTTCTCCGTGGCCTTTGCGGGGCTAGGCAAGGTCCAGAGGTATTTTGTTTTTCTATTTTGATACTCCCTTAACTTCAGCCAGACTCATTATTTTGGATTATATGTCAGTGGCTTCCAAATGTGTATCTCTAGTCTCAGACTCCCATGGGGTCCATGAACTTTCAACTACTTTGGTATATAGCAGGCATTTCCTATCATGTCTAAAATAGAACTCTTGATTTTCTTTCTTAATTATACCCTCAAATTGTTCGTACCTCACTCTCCCCCATTTTAATATCGGGACCTGCATTTATTCAGAGCCCCCAACTGGATTTAGTTTTGATTTGTCTGCTTTCTATACATCTCCATATCCAATTTATCATCAAATCCCATTAATACTACTTCCAAAACACACTCTTGGCTTATCTATTTCTTCATCAGACCTGTTGTTACCACCCTCTGCAAGACCACCATCATCACTAAGCCAGATGATTGATAGATCAGTTATGGATAACATCCTATTTGCTTTTGCTCATGCCTTCCTAGGCCTAGTCTCTACAACACACCGGGGTGATTTTTTGACAATGTAAATTCAATTCCGTGTTGCTTAAAATCCTCCTCTGACTGTCCCTGGCACTGGAATAAAATCCAAATTCCTTGCCATGGCCCAAAAGACGTGATGCTTGCTCATCCCAGCTGAGCTTTTTGACTTTGCCACGTGCCTGTAGCCTCGCTCCATCCACTCCTGCCTTCAAGTACTCAGAACGCTGTTTCTCCTGTCTGGAACACTCACTCTTCCAATCTTTGGTCAGGATCTTTCTCCACATGGAGGTTGCCACTGCTGAGGACCTGTTTCCAGGTCTTCTGTGGAATACCACCTCTGCTATGGCACACACTGCCCTGCTCTTCAAGCCTGTCTTACTAGCACACATCACTATCTGAAATTATCTTATTTATTTTCTTGATTACTGCCAGCATCTGGCACATAGTAAGTGCTCAGTCAATAGCCAACTGAATGCATTGGCTGTTGAGTGCAGGGTGAGTGAATGTTGAGTATTGACAACACATGTGCCAACAAGGCCTTTGTAGAGGCCCTATTGGCTTCTCCTTTCACAACTTCTGGTGAAGCAACAGCTCCTTTTCTCAGTAACAGAGCCCTGCTCATCGTGACCACCATCATCTCTACCATCTCTAATTTTCAGATGGGAAGAATATGTCATATGAGTGGGAGGATACGGTTTTATTTTAACCATAGCCTAACAATAGTCCGAGGATACAGAAAAGCTGGAAATTAAACATCCCCTTGAGTCTGTTTTCAGGGCCGGTTAGTTAGGAGGTAGACAGGGTACAGGGGGTTCGAGAGTGAAATCACCAGGTGTCTGCCAAAGTTCCTTGCCGAGCCCTAGTAGCACGGCACATAGCCGAGTGGGACCGCACGTTGACTGGGCAACTATTTGACTTGTGATTTTTTGCGGTGGTTCCTGATGTCACACCTCCGGGAGGGATTATTCCTGTCTGCCTCACATCAGATCAAACTCCCTTGAGAACCTACATTTTCATATCAGTGTGGCAACTTCTTCATTTATATCACTTTACCCACATGGGTCTCTATATTGTCACCCTCGCCAGTGGCTCTCTGCTTCCAGAGCTTCCGCCAGTGCAGAGATGGGAAAGGACTTAAATTCACATGGAATACTCAGTTTCAGTTTTGTTTTGTTTGCTGGAAGGAAGGAAGGAAGGAAGGAAGGAAGAAGAGAAGAGAGCATTTATCAAGTGTTCTCTATGTGTTAAGCCATGTTCTCAATGCTGTCTCACTTAAGGTAGCTAGAACTGTTATTAAGATAATTCTAAAGAAGTTTCTCTTGCCCGTGCATCTGGTGGCATCGCTGGTGGTGACAGATGGCCAGAGTGGGCAGGAACCGCGTGCAAGTCACATTGCCTCTGGTTCTAACTGAAGAGCAGATAGAGAGGATCTGGCTGTTCAAATCAGTGAAAAAAGCCTTCTGATCAGAAATCTGATCCAAGTCAAAGGGGAAGTGAGAGCTCAGATAAGCACTGGTGTGAGGCAGTGGGGAGCACCCGCATGCCAGGCTAAGCCCTCTCTCGGATGGTATTTGGCTCCGCATAGTTACTGAGATTCTGCTCTGAAGGGGGCGCTCTTCCAGCTGCTGGGATATCTGTCCGTGTCCTTATGAGGTCCACTCCCAGGCAAGGGTCCTTTTTAGGGAGACACTTGAATATGGGGAATTTGATAAGGTCTTAGAAGGACTCTTTTAAGACTGAATCTGGAGAGCACAGTTAAAGTCTCTCCGGGCTGAAGTCCTAGCCTCTAGGAACTCACTGCCTGGGAGAAAAGAAAGACCGATGGGTGACGATGGCAGGGCCCAGCAGAAGTGCTAACAGGTTCTGATAATGCCACAGAAATCTGGGGAGGGGAGGTTCTTGGGGAGACAGTGGGAGGCTCCAGGAAAACGTTTTGGACAAGGTAGTATTAGTTACATGCAGTCTTGTACAAGGGGTAACACTGGAGGTGGAGATGCATTGGGATGGGGTGTAGCTCCATAATTCAGGCAAAGACTTAGTCTGGAGAGGGACGGTCTCCAAACAGCTAACTCACTGCAATCGGGCAGCTGAACTGCATGGCTGGAGGGACAGGTGCACACGGCTATGTTTTTGCTGCTGTCTCCTGCTTCTGGAGAGGAAAGGGTGCCAGGGGTCTGACAATCTGGAAGTTTCAGGGCAAGTGAAAGCTTTCCCTCTGGTTGACTTAAATGGCCTTGGTAGGGAACTGAATAGTTGGGGCCTGGGGGCTGGTGGAGAGAGAGAGGGAGATTAGCTGCCAGTGAGAGAGAAGGAACCCAGAGGAGCAAGTGGTGAGAGGTTTTGTGAAGATCAAGAAAATGGTTCTGTCTACCAACAAAAATCTGGGGTTGAAGTATGGAAAATTTACTGAGAAAGTTACTGAATTTTGTAACCTAGGCATTTGTTCTTTTGCAGCATGTGCTTACGTAGTTTTAAAAATAAGGTGTCTGTGATGTTTGCTTTTGCATTTCAATCATCAGGCTGTCTTTTTTAACAAACACAAAGTGGGAAAGTCATGGATAAGTGAGAAGGGCTGGGGACAAGGGAACCAACACCTGCAATGGCAGGGGCAAACCCCCTCGCTGGATCACGTGGCCAGCGGAGTGACCCTTCCAGGTGTCAAGGTGGTTCAATGTCAACATTCCCCTTGCCTTTGCCTTGTTAAAGATTAGTGGAGAAAAACCAACAATGAAGCAGTAGTAAAGTTCACAGAGCAAGTGAAGCGAAGTTCCAGATCTCATGTTCCTCATCTGTGAAATGGTGAGATGGTGATAAAAGTTACTGAAACTCCATTGGGTTAATATCTACCGAGTACCCTGCACAGAGCTGTGCTTTGGAAGCGTTATCTCTTCCTTCTGTCTTCCTTCATGCACACAATCGCGGACAGACCCCCTCTTCTGTCTGACACCCATTGCACTGTCCTCTTCAGACTTTCGTGTCCACTCAAACTGTGAGCCAGTCACCTCTAACACTTCCCTTCTCTCCTTCCATCTTCCTTTCATTGTCAAGTGCCACCTTGAGACAGCCCCACCTCCCCCTTCTGGACATTCTAAGGCTAGTTCTCTAGAAGCTGAGGTAACTGCTGCTATTTCCTTGCTAGCCCGCTGCGGTGGGTGCCAAGATTCATGGCGACCATCTCTTCACATTACTGGAGTCGGCTCTTCTCACCCTTCCGGACTTGGAAATCCGGGACTGTGATGCTTCCAGTTTTGGAAATGGCTCAGCCTGCGTTTGTTGAGCATTTAATCTGGGCTGGACAGGAGTCTTCAGGGGATGCCAAGAACTTGCCTGTGGGGACGCCGCCAGGCCGTAGCCACTGACTGCTTTGGTTTGAGGATTTATTGTCTGGGTTATTTTTTCTTTACCTACTTTTCTGACCTGTTGTCCCCACCACAAATGGGGGAGCCCAGTAGATATCCTCTTTCCTAGTTAGAACCTCATTAGCATTCAAGTAAACCCATAAATAGTCTTGCTCAATTTCATGCTTAGTGAGCTTGTTGAGGGCCCACTGGCTGCCTAGTGTAGGGGGATCTCTCGTCTCATTAAGAGCCTTTCAGTGCTGCCTCCTTCAGGGATGAGGCTGTAACAAATGGGATTATTATTATCAATAATAATGGAAACAACTACCATTTGCGCCAGGCACTTTACATAAGTTATTTAGCATAAGGCTCACAAATTTGCAATAACCCTATAATTTTGGTATCAGGTCCCCATTTTATGTACATGGCCATAGAATCTCAGAGAAGTCAAAAAAGGAAGTAAGTGGCATAGCTAGGACTCTTTAAGTCTTCCTATCTCAGAGCTCATACTTTTTCAAGTCCTACTAATTTTTCTAGTAGTCTTGACAGCTGAGCTTGCCTATGTGTAACCATCCTGCCAACATTGACCCCTCCCCCCCAGTTTGGAGCTCTGTACCCACACTGGAACTTCTGCCACAAGGCACAGCTAGAACCCTATACATTTTTTTTTCAGAATGAATGTTACCTGGCAAAACTGGGGGGGGGGGTACTGCCACATGGCCTAGTTTGAGCTCAAATTTATTCGTCGTTTATTTCTGTATACAATTGCTTTCTCCCTCCTCGTCTTCCTCTCTCGATATCCAACACATTTTTTAAAATTCAAGATCTTAAGTGATCCTTAAAATAACCCCATGGGGTAGGTTTGGACTGAGATTATTATTTTGAGTGTATGGGTGAGGTATTTAAGGCTCAGTTGACCTAAATAAGCTGACCCAGTTAACACAGCAGCATTTTGGGGCTAGTGTCTCTTTCTGGTTGCCAAGCCAAGTCATTCCTTCTGCAAGGGGACTGATTGTTTGGTGTTTTTTCAGTTGGGGTGGGGGCAGATTTCTATCAGAAAGATGCTTTTTAAATATGCTGGCTTGGCTGGTCGTGGGGAGGGGGCTCCTGAGCATGAGGATGGAGGGACCCCGTATCAGTCCACCCTCCTGCCTTCCCTCTTTGGGTCACCCCCTCATGGATTTCTTTCCTTTTTTTTTCTTTTGGGTTTATGCATTTCTTAATGAATTCTGACTAATGCCACTAGTGATGATGGTCATTGTCAAGGTGATAACAGTTAAATCCCAAGAGGGAATTACAGACGGGAGAAGCAGCGAGGGGCTCTTGCAGGAGCACCAGGATAACAGAGGATGAGTGCACTGCTGGGCTTCGTTGTGCAGCTCAGTTTGGGCCTGGTCAGAAGCTGCTGAGGGAGCAGAGGAGGTCATTTTAGTAGTGGCTGGAGGCAACACCCGGGGTCGTGGCAGGTGGGAGGTGACAGCTCAAGAACAGCTCCAGGTTAGTCTGGCTGGAGGAATAGGGTGGATCTGAGAAAACAGGCTTCCCTGAATCTGGAGGGGAAGAAAGGAGGAGGGACCTGGATCTGAAATGGGCTGACAGAGCCCATTTCTGTGTTGACAGAGGCGCCCCAAGCGACATGTTTTAGAGGATTTAAATAATAAATAAGGTGATGGTTTGGCATGTGCTAGCTACTCGGGAAAAGCGAATTTTTCTTTTTTTTGGTGGCTTAAAACCACAGCTGATTCTAAATCAACAATATATTTTCATCCAGAATGGAGTTTGTACCATTGTTGCTCTTTCCATCTCAGCTAAGGCAGCCGGGCCCGAACAGAGGTCAGACTGGCTTTAGAACCCTGGGTGCTGCGTAGTGGCGCTGGACAAAGTCATACTCTTCTCTGAGCCTGCTTCTTCATTTGAAAGATGGGGTTGGCACCCTTCTTGCAGGAGTAGAGCTGGGTATCCATGGAGTAAGGTCTCAGATGCTCAGCGATGGAGCTATAAGCTAAGCTACGCTCTGATAATAGGGTCATGTTGTCCAGACCTGAGGGAAACCATGGTATGTGAGGTCACAACTTGGACTCCAAAGCCTGGAGGCTGAGTCCCAGGCTGACAATCCTGGGGTGGGACTCCCCTGGGTCTGAGGATCAGGATCTCTCATCATCCGGTCTGACCTACAATCTCAAGGGGATGACGTCAGGGATGAGAAAGACCTCTCAGGCCCTTGTCCTAAATCCCTGGAGATGTGATGACCCTTCCAGCCGGGAGGAATCTGGATTCAAAGTGACTGGTCAGGTGGGGCAGGCCTGACCCATCCTCGCTGCCAAGGTGTGCGAAGCTTTTGCAGCAGCCCCTCAGATCATTGCTAGATAGCGTGCTGCACGCTTTCGGGGCCTCTGCCCTGCCACCCCGGCTCGTCAGGCCCTTTTGTGACTGTAGGTTCCTCACACACTGCCTTTCTCAGGACACTGCTGCTTCACTTGAGTCCAGCTGACCGAAGCTCGCCCGCGGGTCACCCTCCTCCTCCAACCTGTCGTGCTGGGGAGTAGAGAATTTGGGGCTGTGCTCTTCCCCAGAAGGGGGTAGTGGGCCTCTTGGGGGAACAACTCTCCTGTTTGTACTTTCCTGAGACAAAGCAGCAGGGAAGGAGGACTCTGGACGTGGGTTTTTTTTTTTTTTTTGAATCATTTTGTGGGGCTTCTCAGCTGGCCTTTTCTTCAGATTATTTCCCAAGTCCTTCTTCCCTTGCCCGGCCCAGTCTTCCTTCTCTTGCCCGGCCCCAGGGTCTCTGCTCGGCCCTTTGTGCCTCTGTTTCATCTGCCTCTGGGAATTTTGCAGTAGCTTCCTGCAAGGCCCTCCATCCTCTAGCCTCCGGCCTGCTGCAATCCATTCTCCTTGTGGCTGCCAGAAGCTGCTTATTCAAGCAGAGGCCTAAGCGCCAGCTCCCCAGGCAGTGCGAGTTGACTCCCCTCTCTTGGAGCTTACAGTCTAATAACCAACCTCCCTCTGTTGCGACTCTGCTTTTCCTCTTGCCCTGGAGCTAAAACTCTCCAACAATTGCTCCCGAGGACGGAAACCTGGGGGTGCTGTCTGGCTTCCGGGGTAAGAGTGTAGCAGGGGATAGTGGTTCCTCCTCAATGTGGACCTCGTGCGCCTTAAGGCCACCCCGAGCTCTTGGACTTGTCTTCATCTTTCCTGATCCCCAGGTATCTGCCATTGGGCGAGCCAGAATCTGATGGTGTCAGCTCAGGTTTCATTTTGGGTCCTCCCAGCCCCTGGGGGAGAACAGCCTATAGTCTTGCCTGCTTTGGCTCCTGCCCACTCCCTTTTCAGGCCATTTCCTTTTTGGCCATCTTCTCTTGTATCTTTGAGTTGCTGCTGGAATGCCTTGGCCCCTGCTTGCTCACCTTGAAGAGGTCTGCCAATCCTTTCAGGCCCAGCTCAAATGCTACCTCCTCTGGAAGCTTTTCCTGACTCAGGCAGGGCTGGGGACTCCTGGAGCCTGCAGCTCCTGCTGTTTATGCCCCTCACTGCAATTGCCTGAGCCACATGCTCGCCATTCGATTATGAGCGCCCTGCGAATAGGAACTGACTTCCCACCACCTAACTCCGGGCTTGGGACATGCATGTTGCCCCATGTTTATGAAATGAAGGAAATGTTAGCTGAACGTTTCCTCTCCTCCAACTCCGACCTGGGCCTGGGAAACTGGAAGGGGTGAAAGATGTGGGTTGGGGGAGTGGAGCGTAAAATGAAAATAAATAGCTAATTCCTTCTAATAATGCCTGATTTCCTGATTTGATATTCTGCATTAATTATAATTACTTGCTAGGAGATAGGGTATTAATCACCATGTGTGGCACTTCTGTAGAATTACAACACAATGCCTGACTGTCTGGCAGCTGGTATGCCCAGGAAACTCCAACGAAGATGGAGCAAGGGTGGGTCAGAGTTCCAGGACAGGTACCCGATGCCTGTGCTAGGCTCTTGCTGATACTAAGGCTGGTGAGAAAAGGGCTTCTTGCAGTCTCACCAGGGGACTGAGGTGCAGATATTGTGAATGAGAAGGACAAGTCTTTATAGTGAAGTGGTTGACTTGGAATCAAGAAGTGGGCTCTAGTTCTGACTTTACTTCTGGTGGTGTGATCTCAGCAAGCCTTACTTTGGGCTTCAATATCCTCTTTTATTGATACAGGGGTGGTGGGGTGAGCTAGATTCCTCCCTAGAACACCTCTGCTTAGAATCCTGTCCTCCTCCTTCTGTGCCTGTCAAATTCTACACATTCTCGAAGGTCAATCTCAATGCTTTGGTCTCTCTGAGCCTTTTTTTATTCTGGTTTGATGGATAGAGCTGCTCCTTGTATGAGCTAAACCCATGTAGTTGGCATCTGCTTTCCTTCCCTGGGCATAAGAATGCCCCAGGACCTCTGCAGTCACGATTCCTCCTACGGAATGCTTTCCCTCACCCACAGATAGCCACACAGCTGGCCACTTCACTTCTTCAAATGCCCATAAATGTCAGCTTTGCAGAGATGCCTTCCTTGGGCTGTCTGTGCAAAACAGTCATCCTCTCTCTCTCCGTGCTGGGCTTTTTATTTTTTAATAGCACTTATCCCTACTTGGCATTTTGCATATTCACCTGCTTCTCTCCTCTGCATCTAGAATGAAGGCAGGCACTTGGTTTTGTTCAGTTATGTTCCTGTGCCTGACACCTAGGGGACACTCAATGAATAATTGTTGAATAAATGAATGAATGAATAAATGAGTGAATGAATGAACTGTCCTCATAACCCCTTGGCCTTTCAGAAAAGTTTTGGGTTAAAGGGGAGCAAGTGGTTACATAACTCAGTGGCCTGAGAAGATCCTGTATTTTATGCAACTTAAAGGAGGGGGCACTCCGGTTTATTGGACACTTGCTACAGGCCTGTAGGAACATTTGTGTCTCATTCAGCACTCACAAAACACTTGGAGGTATCAGCACCTTTCGTTTATAGATGGGAAAACTGAGGTTCCAAGAATTTAAGTAGTTGGCTTCAGATCGCAGAGCTAGGAAGCAATGAAGTTGGGATGGGAACTGAGGTCAGCCTGGCTCTAAAGCTCTTCTGTTTTCCATGCTGCTATCTTGGGAGTGGGGGCTTGGGAGGGGAGGAAGCTGCACCAGAGTCTGGGGGTGACCCTGCCACCAGATGTGACGTGCTGATTGCAGACCTTGGCTTCATTTTCCATTCTGCTTATCTTCCTTGTCTCTAGCGCCTCCTCCTCTCTGATTTTCCTTGTTTCTAAGCGTGGTGCACCTTTAAACTCCTATTTTCCTAAGAATTCAAACTCCAGCCAATCCATAGGAGTCCATGATCTTCTCAGTCATTAATCTTAGTCTCGGTTGCCTGTAAGCCATGACCAGGGCCTGGGTTCAGCGAGGGGGACAGCCTGTCTCAGTCATGCTGGGGTTCTCGCGCCCCCCTGCTCTCCCCGGCCACACCGGTTTGCAGAGACCAGAAGCCCCAAAGCTGCCCTTAGCTTTGTTAATGCGCCAGGGGAGCCAAGGTCCCCTCAGTAGCATTGCTCCTCTGGGGCCAACTGAGGATGAAGCACAGAGAAATCTAGAGACACGGGGTGTCCTCCTGGGGGTGGGTGGAGGAATAGAAGAGGTGGTGGGAGATACTCGCAGTCCTGCTCTGCTCACGAGAGCATCTCTCCACGCCTGGGACAGCTCCTGGTCTGGCACTCTACGTGATCTCCCGAGCAAAAGGATGTGTGAGGCAGGCAGGTGCCCCCTGAGCTAAAAGAGGCCCAGTTGTGCCACTGGTGATTGTTCTGAGCTTGAGTTTTTCTAGGACTCTCGGAATTGTAGACGGGTAGCTTTTAGAGCCAGCCAGAAGAGTTCAGTAAGAGTCCAAATTCAGCTCTCTTACTCCTTGGGAAGGGGTGATAATGGGCTTTAGAGGGGAGCAGAGGGAGAGGATGATTGCCCTAGAGACTCTGGCGGACAGAGGTCCTGGGAGGGGCGTCAGGGGTACCCTGGATCTCGTCCTGGACTCTGGACACATTTTGCCCTCTCTGGCACTCCTTGTGGTGTACCTGTGCAGAGCGGGCGGTCCTGTCCTCCTCCTGCACCCTCACTGTGCCTTCCAGGCTTTGGACCTTGAGTGGAGACAGCAGGCAGGATCTGTGGGAGGTAGAGGAGGCTCTGGAGTCTTGAGGGGCAGGGGCAGGCAAAGGGGACTGATCTAGAGGTCTCTTCCTGCTCTAACATTTTCTGATTTTGTAGAAAGAGGCTGGAGAGAAGGGCAAAGTCTATACTCTCTGACTCTTCAGTTCTGACTTTCTAGAGACAGATGCTGGCCAGACAGTGTGATAAGGAACCAAGCCTCGGGGCGCTCTAGGAATTGAAGGTGGACAAAGGCAGAGGTCAGAATGGGCAGCAGGTGGTGCTGAGAGATAGCAGATCCACTGGCCTGGGAATGCCCGCAGGGAACTGGAAGAGGGAGTGGAGAGTGATGGGCAGCAGGAGCCACCCCGGGGAGAAAAAACACCATTTTCAAGGCTCGGCAGGTGGAGACCTGGGGAGTGGAGGAGAGAGTGGCAGGTGGGGCTGGGAGCTTTCTGAACTGGAGGCTACTTTTTGCCAGAGAGCAACCTGTCTGAGCTGCCCAGCTGTGCTCCCCTTTTGCAGCCTGTGCTGGGGGACTAGCAACAATAGGGCAGCAAGATGCTTATGTGTGTAAGTGTGTGAAGAGTAGGGGCTTCTCCTGAGGGATCTGCTCTGCTCAGCTAGGAGCTGACGCCAGGGGGCAGGTGTCCCGGCAGGTGACAAAGAGGAACAGTACATAAGGGCTGTGGAAGTGGAGGCCCAAGTCTCCTTCAGCCCCGCTCTTCACCTCCTCTCCAGGAGGGCAGGCCCTGCGCTGCCCCTCTCCCAGCCCTACATGTGATTGGTCATGTCCCCTGTCCCCAACTCGGCATCTAGTCCCCCCAGCTCAGCGGGACCATGAAGACTGCTCTCCTTTGCCTTAACGTGATTCCTGTGTTCTACAAGGAAGTTGCGCTCCTTACAGGGGACCGGAGAAGCGCACACAGAACAATACTTAAGAGACTCAACTCAGAACCTCACCGTGCAAAGATAGCAGCCCTTGAAGTGGTTTCTTTTTTCCTGATTGGGCGTTTCGAGCAGTGACGCGGGCACTCTGTGGGAGAGACTAGTCCCGGGCATTTCTTCTCCCTGCACCATCAAAGATCTCCAAATAGATGGTCGATAACAAGCCGGCCGATGGCGTTGCCACTATCTCTTTGGCCATCGGATTTTGATCAGCTACTACACATTTATAGTTTTCCAATATCGAACATTACATGACAGGAAACTTGTAGCACATTAAGCTTTGTTTCGGATAATTACTTCCTCCATTTATTTCTGTCTGAGAACTGTTTCTACCTACCTGAGGGGGACCCGCCTGGAAAGTTGACTCCAGAGTCAAGACTACGGAGTAGTCACCCTTTCTCTCACTGCTGTGACATCTAGAGCTTTCCCGCACACTGTCCCTCCTTAGGCAAAGAGCCGGGCAGACCCTGTGAGAGGGGGTGTTTGCAAGGCCAACTATCCTCTCCCCCCTATATTCCCCCCAAAACTCACCCCAACAAACCCCAAAGCTAAGGAGATCACCTGTCAGAATTTCTTTTTAAAAGAAAACTCACTATTTAGTTCAGTGAAACACATTCAGGCACATTTGTTTTTTGCAGGAGCCACAGGTAAAGACAAAGGATCTCCACCTCTCTGAATTTTAGGTGATGTGGCTTCATTACCCATCTACCCCAGGCTGGGGCAGGGCATAAAACCCTCATGTCTAGGGGACAGAGAGCCCACTCTTCACTCCCACCCTTGCTGTGGTGGGGCGCTTCCTTGGGCCTCCTTAGGAGCAGCCGCCAGCAGATCCTGTCACAAGTCAATGAGGAGGCCTTTTGTATTGGGGAGGGAGATGAACATTTTTAGAAAGTCTTGGGGTGCAGATGCACAGGGAGAGTTGGCCACGGGGCTGTTTGGTGGCTGTGATTGGGCCTGGGGTCCAAATGCACCAGGGAAATAACCCTTTGCTGCTCGCTGTGTCTGTTTGGCTGAATGGGGCATGTCCGTGTGGGGTGGGGGCAGGTTGCTGCTCACCTGCTTAGTGAGCAGATCCCAAGTGGTGCCGGTAGTGCAGGTCCTGGGCTCCGTAATGAGCAGGTTCAGGAAAAGAGTGTGACCCGGTTTTTCCAGGAGAAGCAGATCATTAGTTGCAGGGACTGGGGGGCATACATATTCCTGGGCCACAAGGTCAGCGTGGGGAGTGAAAGGTGGTTCCTCCCAACCCGGAGGGTGAGGGGTTCTTTACATGAGAAGCAGTGTGATTCTAGTAGGGCCTCGGGGGAGGAGCAGGGGTTTGAGGTGAAGAGATACAAGAATGGGCAGCCTGGGCAGTAAGGGCAAACTTCAGGTTGTCTCTTGGCATTTTCTGAGGAAACGCTTGTCCCTAATAGAGGCCTTGTTGGGGAGTTGCCATCCCAAGGGTGAGGGGAGATGCCAGAAGGAAACGTGGACAATGGACGTAAGCCACAGGAGGACTTCACTAGGAATTCAGTTCTCCAAGAGTTCAGAGAATTCACTAGAAGTTCAAGGAATTCACTTGGAATTCAAGGGATTGGAAGGGGCTCAGGCTGAGCCCTGAGTCCCACCTGGGACGGTGGTGTGAAACAAGGTCATGCTTTGGCGAGCACTTTGCCAACTGCCACGTCCCTAAATACTATGCCTCTGTTCTAGGCGTCACCCCAACAAAGCCGCTGCTCATGGCAGAAAGCTGGCACTTGGGAACGGAAGATGCAGCCTGACAGGCCAACTCAGGAGGCCCACCGAGGCCCACACCCCAGTAGTCTGATTGTGCTGCCTCTGGATCCCCATGTGAACAGTCTGGAGCTTGGAGGGGCCCTGCGGGTCACAGGAGGAGACACGCTGACTCCAAGTCAGGGTTCTTTCTGGGGTCCCGTGCTCTTCATGTTGGTATGGGTGGATGGGGTGAAAGTGGCAGCAAGGAGGTGAGGCAGGAAGGAAGAGGGACTGAAGAATGGTGAGGATGCCATGAGATCGTATGCTTTAAATATGCTCAGGGGGGCCTGGGATCTTACCTGGCGCCAGCGAAGACTGTTCCACTTGACCTCTAAGCCATGGCACCCTTAACGATGCCTGGTGGGGGTGGGGGGGGCATGGCACGTCTCCACTTTGCAGGGACGTGCCTGCTACCGAGAGGTCATGCATTCTGAAGGTGACGAGGTCATACAGTCATGGTTGAGAGTGTGGGTTTGTGGACTGGCTTAGGTTCCAGTCCCGGCTCTGTCACCCACCATCCTGTGGCCTCGGGCAAATGATGACCCCTCCCTGCACCTGTCTCCTCCTCTGTAAAATGGGGATAATAATAGTGCCTACCTATGGGATGTGTTGCAAAGATGAAATGATTCAATGCCAGTGAAGGGCTGAGAGTTTTGCCTGGGCCTGAGCTTTTGTTATGATGTCCCCTCTCTGGCTCAGTAATCGCTCCTCATGCCAAATGCCCTCGGGTTGTTCCATTCCTCAAATGTGAGGCTCTGACCTGATAGTCACCACTAGGGTGATTTCTCTGGGCTTTGGGGACCCCGCTCTTGGGGTTGGGGCTCCTCCCCTTTGCTTCTCTCTCCTTGCAGTCCCCTGTTCTGGACTAAACACATCTTAAAATAGTCGGTCTGCAGAGTCTCAGATCCAAAGGGTGCCCTGAGCTCGCTGGTCCAAATCCTTTGTTCTTCAGAGACTGAGAGGGGGGCTCTGGCTGCCTTAAAGTTGCCCAGTCAGGCCCGGAACTTGTGCTAGATCAGGTCTTTGTGTCACTTGTCTTGGCAGGGTACCCCGCCCCACCACCACCTAGATATATGGCATCAGTGGGTGGGGTGTACAGGGCTGAAGGCCCGGATCACCAACAGTAGCTTAATTTGGTATGATATAAAGTGTATAACTGATGGAGCAACTCATGTTGGTTTTATAAAACACATCGGCACGCTGCGGGGCAGGGCAAAGGGGGAAGAGCGTCGCCACTTTGTCTGGAGGAGGAAGAAGCTGTTTAAATCCAGTGGAAGAGGAGATGTGTGACCTTGGAGAGGAAGGGGGAGGTTGATTGCGGGCTGCTGGGCTGCTGGAAGGAGAGGGGGTGCAGGAGGGAAGATCTGCCAGGTGGTGAAGGCCAGTGGGAGGGGGAATCCTCTTCCATCTTGACTTGGTTAGGGGAAGGCAAAGATGAGTTAGGGACTTGCAGTTGTGCTAGCAGTTAGGGACCAGCAGGTACAGAATCCCAGCCTCTTCCTCCTCCTATCCGCTGCCCCCCAACTCCATTTCCACCCCAGGCTACTTGGGAGGAGCATCCACAATACCCTTCTTGCAAAAGGACGCTGCTCCAGGGAGTGTGAGCTGGGGAGCCCTCTGGAATGTTCTCTAGAGGTTCTGTTTTTATAGCTCATAGATGGAGCCTGGAACCTGCATCTTTTAACAAGCTGTCTGGGCATTTCTGCTGCCAGTGGCCCATGGATGGACCACATCTGAGAAGCCTGAATCTGGGATCTTAGTGTCAAGATGACTTTGCAGGGAAGGGTAGCAGGTGGCTGCTTGGAAGGAATGACGGCTATTTAGTCAACATCTTAGTGACGTCAACATCTTATTGACGTCAACATTTATTGACACCTATTTGCTATGTTTCAGACCCTGGGGTGGGCACTTAAGGAGCTACAGAAATGTTCTGCCCACAAGGAGTTTGCAGAGAAGGTAGGAGACAGGCCAGTAGTAGTAAATCACTTGAATGTGGCTCAGAACGGTAGAGGCGCTGTATGAGATGGCCAGGCCTGGACTGAGGGGACTCTGGGCTTAGAGCAGAGAGGACGGGGGAGCGGGCTGGACAGAGGGGAGGTCCCTGGCTGGGAATGGCCTGGGCTGCCACCCTGAGGAGCCGGGCTTTCTTCTCGAGGTCAAACTAAGCCCCATGGAGGTCAAGTGACTTGCCCAAGGTCACATAGCTAGTTAGCAGCAAGACCAGACTTCGGACCTATTTGAGAGCAGTCACTCAAGGAATTTCAGTAGGGATGTGATTAAAATTGCTTTGGGGACCTTCATCTTACATGTAAGATGGATTGAGTAGGAGGAGTTATTTTGTGTTTTGTTATTGTGGAGGATGGGATGTGTTGAAAGAGTGGGGATGACTACCTTGTATTTATAGGAACATTTCCCCCGGGGGGCACTCATGCAGGCAGGGTAGGGAGGCGGGGATTCCAGAGCTGTTAGACTTCCTTGAATTTTCCCACATCTCTGTTCTGGGATGAGAGCAGCCAGGCCTTGGCTGAATGACTTTCCTGATAGAATTTGGACAGAGATCTTGGGGTTCCTTGTTTATTGGTGGTGAAGAGAACAAGTGGCTGGGACAGGTGAGGCCCCTTAACTGTGCCTCATGGCCAAAAAACAGCTTTTGGCTTTGCCTGGATACCCACCCTTCCCACCCCTTGCCCTAGATCATCTCAGTGGCTCACGAGGAAGCCTAGAAGTTCATGCTCTACAGGTCACCCTTGGGGAAGCCGAGACTGAAAGCGGCTGGGCACTCTGATGACCCCTCCTCAACAGTCCCAGACCACTATGCAGATGTGTGGGGATGGGTAAGGGAGTTTCCGCCTCTGTCCGAATAAGTATCTGTCAGTCGGTTCCTTACTAGGACAACCAGGCCTAGAAGGCAGCCAACGTCTGCTCCTACCATGCCTAGAGGCCAGAGGACTTCTTAGGGGCAGCCGTGCCGTGCAGGCAGGAGCTTGGGCTCTGGGTTGACTCCACAGCCACCAGAGCAACACAGTCTCCTTCCAGTCCTAGGCTTTTCCTAGGAAAAGCCCAGAGGAGGTTGTGTTTATATCTGCTCCCTTGTCTAGATTGCTCAGGAGCAGTGTGACCTTGGGAGGAACTAAGTTAAATCACTTAGTTTCTTCAACTGAAAACAGAAAGAAATGTGGTTGAACCTCAAGGAGTGCTGGGGCTCATGGTGCTCTCCCCAGAAAAGTTGGGTCCCACACGTAAGCTTCTGGAGATGCGCTTTGGGGGCTTGCTTGTGCCCGGCTCTAGCTTTCTGGCTGGGATAGGGCTGGGAAGGTGGGATGATGTTTCTTCCAGGAATCTCACCTCAGGATCAGGGGCCTAAAGAAGAAAAAGAAAAGGAAAAAAAGGGCTTGCAGATTTTACTTCTCATGTGCCAAACTGAGCCAGGGCCTATGGTTCTCGCCTAGAATACACCCCCCACCCCCATGCCCTGGCAAGGGTTCTCACTTGGAGTTTTGGTAGGGAGGCAAGCTGAGGAGTCCGCGGGGAGATGGCAGGTCAAGGGGTGGGGCTGGGATCAGGAGTGGAGTGTCTGTGGCGCCCTCTTCTTCCTCGGCTTGTGCTTACAGCGGTAACCAGCCTTCCAGCCGCTTTCTAGATTCTCCTCTTCCAGTGCAGCCCATACCCCCACTTCCAGATCAGCCTCAGAACACTGTTGGGGTAAACCTCTCCCACATCAGTCCAAACACTTTCAACTCCTTGCCAAATGACTTCCTGGCTAGCTCATCGGTGTGGTGCCTTTCTGCTCTATAATCCACGATGGTCTTTCCAAACCTTCCGATGACGTTGGGAGCCTATTGGTTTATTCTCTCATTCATTGCCTTCACAAACACGGACATCCCATGGATGACGCCCCCTTGTGCTCCAGGAATATGTCTCATCTGGATGATGAGAATCAGGAATTAATGTAGTGAAAAGGGTCACACGGGATGGTGCGGGGCCCGGGTGTGCGGGTGCTGATGGAAGTTTCCCAGGGGAAGCAATGTTGGAGCGGAGCCAACCTTGAGGAGAGCTTAGGGGAAGCAGGAGGAGCACAGGCTAGGCGGCTCTTGTGGATTGGGTGGAGTGGTCAGAGCCCTGGGCAAAGTCCTGGACTGTGGAGTCTGAGCAAAGTAAGATGTGAGTCCAGACACTTGGGGAGAGGCTCCCCCTAGGGGTGTCCTCCTCCTGGGGAGCTCAGTGGGAGCCGGATACTTTCAATTGGAAGGCAGCGTGGGGGTGGGGTGGTGGAGGTTCCTGGGGCATAGACTCCTTAGAGGACCCCAGCAGCAACCTAGGCAAGCACAATGAGGGTCCTACTGCCTGCAAGCAGGAAGGGAGGGGCGAGAACGGGCCTGAAAGGCAAAAGGGGTTTCCAGACACTTCGTGTCTTGAGCTTTTCAGCCTGTCTCTCAATCTCAGTCGTAGGGCCAGGAAGTGCAGAGACTAGAGATCATGTGGTCCAACTCCTCTTCCCTTTGCACAGGTTGGGAAACTGAGCCTCAGTCAAGGGCCATGCCTTGCCCAGTGTCAAGAAGAGAACTGGCCACTGGACAAGCGTGAGGCCTGTCATTTAGCGCTGGGTGGAGCTGGAGGTCACAGCTACCTCCTGGTCACTCTGCATCTGAGGGCTCCTCCTCTCCAGCCCCTGAAAAGGCACGAGGCTCCATCCTATGAGGTGGCTGCGAGCCCATATCAGGCCGGGGCACAGGAAGTGGGGAGTTAGGTTATGCTGAAACTGCCCTCCCTTGATGCTATGAAGGTGCAAGCTTGGTTCCACTGCTAAAAATGAGGTCAGCTCTCTATTGTGAAAAGTGACTTTAATAGAAAGTCCCTTCAGCTCTGTCTAGTATTCGGAAGAACAATAAAAAATGAGTTTGAGCCTTTAAAACTACCCTCTAGAAATGCAAACTAAGGTCTGTTAGAAACTTCCTGAAAAATAATCTGAGAAGACGTGCGGGCTCCCTAGCTACCTGTGAAGACTTCCAAGAGGAAGCCCTCAGCGTCCCACCACAGTCAGGCTGACCTTTGAGAATAAATCCTGACAGCTAGGTGCTCAGTGGCTGCTGAAGGCGCCTGAAATGGAGCTGCAGCATGAAAAAAAAAAAAAAAAAAAAAAATGCAGGCTGGTGTGTGGCTTGTGAGAATTTTAAACGCCCATAAGGCGTGAATGAACAGAACTTGCAGAATCCCTGCAGAAGGGCTGTGTCCACCCGATGGTTTAGTTTCTTGATCACCATCATTAGGCTTCATAATGCGTGTTACTGGCGAGGAACGGGCTCTGGGGCCCAGGGCTATAATATCCTGGGGCGGTATCAGCTGTGTGCAGCCTCAACATGTCTCTTCATGGCTGAGCCTTGGGCAGGCCTGAGACGCTTCCCTCCACTTTCACCCATGGTTAGCCAGAAAGACCCAACCATGCCCTCCCCTGTTGCGGAGAAGGGAAGCTTGTCCTGATCTAGGTGGTGCAGATACTCGAAGTTGATGCTGTTGTTGGAAACAGTAGATGAGGTCGAATTACGGAGCCAGAGACTCTGGTGTGTGGTCAGCTGCCTCATCGTGCCTCAGTTTCCTCATTTATAAAACCAGAGCTCCCCTGGCTTCCAGGTCATATTATAATTGAATGAAAAAGGCCTTTGATGTGGTCGTGGTGTTTGGTGT
Source organism: Talpa occidentalis (assembly GCF_014898055.3). Lineage (NCBI taxonomy): Eukaryota > Metazoa > Chordata > Mammalia > Eulipotyphla > Talpidae > Talpa > Talpa occidentalis. Next base: position 5,880,507 of record NW_023603184.1, read on the forward strand.
TTGGCGAAGACGAAGACTTGGAAGAGCCAGTGGGGTAGGGGCGGCCTAGCCGGCGAGCGGGGAAGGGGTGTGCCCGTGTGTCCCCCTATCCATGATGGTTGTCTCCTGGCAGGTCAGAGGGCTGTTTGTCTGGTCAGTCTGGATTTTTTCTCTTGACAGGATGAAGGGCATAATCCCAAAAATGTGTTCCACATTTGCGATTTTTCTTTCTTCTAAAATGTGCCCCTGCCGCTTTGGGAGGTCGCTGGTTGCTGCTTTGGGAGCATATCCTTTGTGAGGCCTCTAGGCTCACTTCAGGCAATTCCTGTGCAGGCTTGGGGGGCCTGGGCAGGGAGGGGTGGCCTGGGAGGGGAGGGGAAGCTTGGGTGGGGAAGACGTCCCCCATCTGGCAGCAGCAGGCAGGGGCCGAAGAGAAACTGAGGTGAGAGTGGGGCACTGTAAGCATCGGCCAGGTGTGGTTAGCTGATGGTGCTGCTGGGGCCAGGTCAGACCGGAAGAGAAGACAGGCAGCCTCGCCAGGCCTGAGCGACCTGAGCCCCCAGGCTCAGCACATTCTTATCTGTAATCCAAACCCGTCTCCAAGGGTCCCAGGTATTGCTCTCTGCACAAACTCCTTCCAACCGCTGCCCTCGGCACTCCCTCCTCTGCCAGCACTGACAACATCTTCCTCTTCCTCATATCTGGGTCCCTAATTATCTTGCTGAACAAGACATGTTTTCTGGGCTGTCTGGATGGTGCTCATTTAGTTCAGTCTAGTCTCCTATTCTTATTTATTTATTATTTATTTATTCATTCATTTGTTTGTTTTGTTATACAAGCACTGGGTACAGTCAGAAGCACGGGAGGGTGAGAGAATTCACCAGAGCCAGAGCGGGAGCAGAGCAGGCAGAAGGACCGAAGTACACTGCTGAGGGAGCAGCAGGAGAGGTCTGCGCGCCATGTGGGACCCTCCTCCGGTGGCTGGAGCAGCCGGGGATCGAACTGGCGCTGCAGAGGCTGCTGGCAGCTTTGCAACCCAGCGCTCAACCGCTGCGCCACCGGGGAGGCCCTAGTCTCCTATTCTTAAAAAAAAAAATGAAAACCACCTCCTCCTGTCCCAACATGAACAATCACATCCAGAAATGCTTACAAGATACCCTTTTCAATTGTTGACTTAACAACACCTCACTACAGTAACGACCCCCCCTTGGTGGAGCTGTGTCTCAATGAGGTACCATCTTCCTGTAGAGTCACCTATAGGTGTCAACGCTCTCCAGCAAACGGTCACCAGAACACCTCTATTTGAACAAACTTGGTTTATTGGCTCATCATAACAGAAAGGCACCTCGTAGGGGAACATGGGCAGTCTCGGGGGTGCTAGGGAAGACTTATGACAGACTTTGGTTTAAGAGATTTGGAGGGGAGGGTGCAAGGAAGCTGGCCTTTGCTCTGGATTGGATGCTGTCAGGAAGAGGTGGTCAGTCAATGGTTGGTATCTTCAGGGGGGTGAAGATTTGAGCCCTGTGGGTGTTACCAGGTGGGGAGGAGGTCTGGTCAGGAAACTGGGGTCCGGACAGTTTGGCGAGGGCTGGATGGGTGAGCCTGAGGGACCACGATGTCACAAATTGCCGGGCGACCCTTCTCTGCCCCAATCCTCTTTTTGGCCAAGGGCAAGTCAGGCTGCAAGACCTTCATCCACACTCTTCAGGGCTTCGCCATGGCCAAAGTGGTGCTGACCGGGAGCCGGTTAGAGGATGTGGCCTATGGCTGGAGGGGCATTAGTCTCCCCCCTTCCCCGCCCCACAATCCCCACGCCTTGGTGGCAGGGCGGGTTTCTTATCATTTGACATGATAAGAGCTGTCCAATGGCTTCAAAGACTGAGCAGAAGACACTAGGTGGTTGTAACCAGAAACAAGACATTTTATTGGTTCTTGTAACAGACCCTACAGACTGGGGCCTGGATTAGCAAATCCAGGCAATGAAAATGTGTCCTAAATCCAGCTGGACTTTCCCCAGAAATCCGGGTGACTTTTTCTTTTAGCCTACTTGTAGACTGTTCTGCTTGGGCCTGCAGTGTTTATACAGGTGGAGTGAGAAGGGTTTGCGACAGTTGATACCCTTGACCTCTCTATGAAGAAATTAGGGCCTGCGTGGTCACCAGCAACAGCTCTGACTTAATACATTTAAATTTAAATTGGTTGGCGTGGCTTTCAGAGCAGAACCACTGCAGTTTATAACATCTGCCGGGTCAGAGAGGCACGCTGGACCATCTTTTCTGGCCGAATGCACCCCTACCATGAGGGGTTGCGTGCCGCGGACTGTGTTGCGTTGCGTGCCGACAGAGAAAGCCCACTGACCCCGCTGGCCACTCTCCCAGGTGCTCTGGGTTTGTATCTTTTGAGAAGTTTCTGAACAATCTTTTCAGGGAAACAAAATCCATTGGCAGGGTGGTAATCTGAACGTCTAAAAGTCTCTAAAATTGTCCCGAAAACAGGGACGAGTTAGTGTGTGTGGTGTGTGGGCAAGCCTGGCCCGAGGAGAACAGGTCCTGCTGGGAGCTGCTTGTCCCCAGGGGAGCAAGCTGGGTCACCTTCCCCGCTCCCCCTGGCCCCACCTTCATGTTGGGAAGCTTTCCTGAGTAGAGATAAGTCATTTTTGAAAAGCAGGAGGAAGTTCTGAAGAAGAAAAACTAACTTTTGTAGCAAGAATCTTCCTATACTCGTTTCCATTTCAGACAGGCTAAGTTCTGCTGACAGGGTTATATTGACCTGAACAGAAACATTCTCTTGCTTGACATGAGGTCAAGGGCCAATGTTTACAAAATTTAAATTTGGGATTAATTATCTGAGGGAAACTTAAGTATTAGAAGAACTTTTAGGGGGAATTCTACCTTCTGAAGTTTTTAAAGGAAATGTTATTAAATGTTTGTCAGCAGGTAGTTAAGAGCTAGACTCATTAGAGTTTTATTTTTATTTTTTTTAAGGGACAGAAGACCACGGGGTCAGAATACCAGGGTGTAGATGGAAGCCATGTTGAGCAATCCCTTAGTGAATAGAGTGTCAAAGTACAGTGATAGACAAGATTGACTGCAGAGTGAAGGAAAGAAAATGCCACTTGAAGAATCCAAATTCATCTTGTTTTATCATCTCAGATAGGAGTTACCCACTTCAGCAGCCAGTAACTTGTCTGTTGTTTTAAGTGGAAGCTGTTCCTTTCTGCTATTTCTCAAGGTTTTGTAAGAACCCTCCATCTGAGGTCTTCCAGTGGAAAGGCTGTCCAGCAGTCACATGATATCTGTCTTTTAAGTTGGGACACACGAACCCAATGATCAATACCTTGCAGTTGACTGCTGTGTTAGCTGTGAACATTACTTAATAAAGCCTTTCCGGACTAAAAGGCTGTTTTTGTCAAGCTATTTTGGAATACCAAGACATGACGCCTGTAGGTTTTTAGGTTTTGGCCTGTAGGTTTTTAGGTTTTGCAGAGGCTGCTGAAGTGGAATCGTGCATAGGCTGGGACCCGGGTGTCCGGGACACGTGACCTGCGACAGTGTCCAGGGCCCAGGGCCGGGGCAGCCCGAGCAGCTGCTGACTCTTGCCAGCCCCTCCACTTCTGTCAGGCCCTTTCCCCAGTGTCCTTGCAGTTGAACCAAGTTGGGTCCATGGACTCATCTCAAAGAGAACACCATGGTGGCAAGTGCAGGCTCTTCGTGTGCTGTCCACATGTCCTCCCCAACAGGGCTGGAGCTCTGGGGGGCCAGAGCCCAGGGTGGCGCTCCCCATTGTGTCTAGGGCTGCACCTGGTAGAGAGGGGGTGACTCAGCAGATGCCAGTTAAAGGATCAGCCGGGTAAGGCCTTAAAGAGAGGCATAGGGATTGCAGCAGCCCCTCTTTCTTGAGAGGGCAAAGGGATGAAAAGGAAGATGCAAGACTCATCTGTGGAGAAGATGGAGACAGCAAGGGCGAAGGGGAGGCCCTGAGAAGGAACTCACAGAGCAACTTTTTCTGAAGAACTATAGTGACAGTTCCCACAAAAATAATGACGCTTTCTTGCCTGTTATCATGGTTTCAGTTACTCCTCCCTCCCTGGCCTTTATTGCTCTGTTTGCTCTTCCAAATTCTAGTTTCCAGAAACATTTGTGGCACTTAAATGCCAGGCCTTGGATTTGGACTGTGAAGAAGACTTAGGTGTGATCCCCAAGACTCACCCTTCAGTGATTTATAGGGTGGGGGTTGATGGCAGTGAAATGGGAACCAATGAAATAGAATTACTTCCTGTTACAACTGGATCCTCTGGAACTTCAGATGATTTTGGTTTCTTCTCTGGTTCTATGCAAATCCATAGAGAAAGAGGCATCTTTTTGCTTCTTGAAAACCAAGTCTCCTGGCGGCTACCTGTGGCCATTTGGAAGGAGAGGAGGCACTCACGTGCAGGAGGTGTGGCCTTAAGCCAGCAATTTCTATGGCACACCTCCGAGGAGGGACAGGGCAGAGACAGGGTGGATCTGAAGTAGGTCCATGGGGGGTGCTGAGGTAGAGTCAAGGTGAGGGGTCTGGTCAGAACTGGGGCTGGAAATGAAAAGTGGGACCACGGGAGTGTTACGGCAGCTTGTGGTTGGGGCCTTCCTTGTCCAATAGCCCTGGCTTTCCTGACCCTGTCCTGTCCTCCCCACCTCCCTGAGCGCTGGAGCAGTGGGCACTCAGGCACGCTTCCCTGGAGCTCAGGACCTTCTCCACGCCCTGGAAGGACACTCTTGGGACCTGAGGGCTTCATCCTCGAATCCCACCCAGGGCAGCAGACTCTCTCCTCCCCTACTTCTCTCTCTCTCCAAATCCATCTTCATTAGTAACTATAAACGTCAGAGTCGGAGCCGTTAGAAGGCTGTTCCTAGATAAATAATGCTTTTCATATTTAATTTACGAGTAGTTTTGCAGCCTCTTTGGGGTGTGCTGGGTTAATTAAGAGCTGAATTAGATGGAGCTGCATCTCCCTGAGGAGGCTCAATTAAACTCTTTCTTGCCAAAAAAAAAAAAGGAAAAGGAAAAAAATGAAGGGACGTTGGCAGGAGAGTGAGAGAGGGGTCCATTGGAGGACACCTTCCGTTGACCATGACCTAAAGCTGGGGCTGGTGGGAGGGAAGCTTGGGGTGCTTTTAGTTCAGCCTTTCCTTCTTTCACAGTTTGGAGCTTTCTCCAGTCCCCGAGGTGGGCGGTCCAGGAGGGAGGGGTGAGGTAATGATCATCTTGAGCCAGGCCACATTTCCTGGCTGGCATGGAGGTAATGCCCAATGGCCAGGAAATTAGCCTGGAGCTGAGCCAGTTGCCTGTGGGTGCTGCTAGGACTTGGACACGGTGCTGGAGAAGCTGATCCCAGACCAGGGTTGGGACTGTGGCTCTGTGATCCCCATCCCCCGCCCCTGCCCTTCTAGCCCCAAACTCAGTCCCCTTTGCCAGGGCTAAGCAGGTGAGTGTCATGTGCGTCCTGAGCATGTCATGGGGAGTGGATGAAATCCCACAGAGCTCGCCCACCGTAGCCATGGCTGGGACTCCACTACCACTGTTTGGGGAAGCTGCTGTGGGGATCAGACTACAAAGCTCAGACAAGTTGGTCCACCCCTCTAGCTTAAGGGAAGCAATATGGTCAAAGTCCTAGTGTGAGTTGGTGCAGAGGAGGGCTCAGAATCCCAGACAACTCAAGTACGTGTGTGCACGCACAGGTACACACACCCCTTTCCTGGGAGCACGGGTTAACCGGAGGTGGTTACATACCTCTAATCTGACAGCCCCCAGGTACCCGAAGGCCTGTGGGGATAGCGGCCCCCCCTGGGTCACAAGCAGACCCTTCCAGTCTCCTCTGCACACACTTCTGTTCTAACAAGATCCTCCCCACACAGCCGGAGACCCCGTCATATACTGTGTCGTCACAGTGTCTGCACATTGTCAGCGTAATAGACACTGTCAGTGCCCCTCTGTCGCAGACACAGTCCCCAAGTGCCAGATGACCACAAACTGGCTCCTGACCTCATTGTCACATGCTCATTCTCCTTGTGTGAAATTCAGGCTGGTGGGGGGGGGGGTTGTCTGTAGAACATGGTGTGTACTTGTGAGCACCCGCACAGGGCGACTCGTGCCTCACACGGGTTCATGCCCAGATGCTGCTCTGTTATGCAGAGAGATGGAGCACGGCTCGGCCTCCTGAGCAGTCACTTGTAGACTTTAGAGCAAGTGGAAAATGAACCTCTGGTGAAGAATAGGAAAAGCAGCACAAGTAGGGCCAGAAGGGAGCCCTTCATGGGAACATGGGAGCACGCCTGGATTTCCCTCTACCCCAGAGACCCCAAGAGGACACTGTTGCTCCCTCATCCATCAAAGTGCGATTTGTGACAACCTGTACACTCTTTCCCTCAAAAGTGACCTGCTAGCCAGACTGACACGTGACCTCTATCCTGGTCAATTCTCCACCTTGTGGGGGTGAACACATGAGCTGGGGTGGGGGGGGTTCTTGGAGATGACAGAGGGGCTTCTCTGACTCTTTCATTGGCCTGGTTCCTGATTTGCAGCTTCCCCTCCAGTTTCAAGGTCAAGTTCATATTTGGGGCAAATTGGGCTTCTCTGGCTGGCCCCAGGGTGCTGCTCCTTGGGCACAGTTTTGTCCTGCCTTTGATGCCTTGCGGGTATCCACCTGGACATATTCTCTGGGAAGATGGTCTCCCCATAGCGATGTTGGGGCCTTTACATTTGGCTTGAGAGCTGGGAGGGTCTCAGAGATCCTCATTCCCCACTCCTTCATGTACAGGGGAGCAGGGGGCCATGTAGTGGGTGAGGGGGCGGACCGGATCCAGACCTGGGGTTCCTGGCTCCCGGAAGCTTGTCTCTGCCCTACCATTCTTCATCACACGCAGATCCTTCTCAGTTTTGCTTTTCTCCATTGCTCCATCTCTGTCTTGCATAGGTGCATCTTGCTTTATTCAACAGAGAAGTTCTTTTTAATGTTGTTTGTAAAGAGAGCTTTTATATATCGAGTCATATTGTGAGGCGTGTCCCCTCTCCCAGGAGACTTGGCCTCTGTGTTTTTGCGAGTTAAAAGGGGCTTTCTGTATTTCCTCTGATCCTTGTGCATAGCCCCGGTGATGCAGCGGGGAGGGAGAGACCCTTGTCTATCTGTGGTGCGATGTCTCATCACTGAATTCCTTGTTAGCTGGAATACTTAACATGGAAACTGGATTGCTTAGGTCTAGTTCTGTTTTTTCCAAAGCACGTTCCATAGAACATTGGTCCAGAGAAATCTGCTGGGATAACAGAGTTCCTTGGTCAGGAAAGTTTGGGAACTATTGCCCATGGCCCTTTTGGAGTCACGTCATATATTTGAGCACACTAAAGGCCTAGGAAGCCCTGCTTTTACAAACCCCGGTGACCGCTGCTTTCTGAAACTTATTCGAGCCTGTGAATCCTTTATTTCTGGAAATACCTGATCTGTGGCATGCATGATGGCAAACATTGGTCTGGTTTATTTTCTGTGTTAATCTGGATTTTTCGCCTCTTAGGCTGTCAGTCCCCAGCCTCCCCCTCCGTCAATCCCTTTCTCCCTTGGGCTTCCCCAGGTCCCTCAAGCCCTCAGGGGAGGTGCCTGGTGGGGCTGGGCCACGTGACCTGGAAGAAGTCAGCAGACTAAGTGGGACAGGACGCAGGTAGGGGTGCGACTCAGCCAACCCCAAGCTCAGAGGGGGCCGCGGGGCCTCTATGCACGTGGAGGGGAGGCCTGGGTGATGTCCCCTGACCCCGAGGGTGTGTCTGGGGCCCCTGGTCTCAGGCCTGCTGTGCTGTCTTCCACCCCCACTCTGCCTCCTCACGCTTCTCCCCGCCACGGCGTGCCTTCTCCACGCCCTCGGCCGGTGTTCTCTCTGGAGCGTCATTCTCTTCCCCCAGATGCTTCTTAGAGGCTCCTCCTCTCCTTGTCTCCATGACTCAACCACAGCTTGAATTTCTTCCTTTTACCTCTTGCTGGGACCCTGGGCTGAGGTGCTATGAGAAGCCGGGTTCCCTGTCTCCTCCTCACCTGTTGATTACAGTCGGTTACCTCACTTGTAAGGTGCTGGCCCATCTTTCATGTCCTGTTCTTCGAGGCACAGTTCAGATGAGGGCGGGGTCTCCCCAGGCACCTGTTGAATGAAGGTGGTGGGGGGCGGCACTCACTCTGTGCCCTTCTCACACTGACCCTCAGTAGTGATTCTAGTACCTACGATGTGGTCAACGCTGGGGGAGGAGGATGGGGTGGATCTTCCATCTTTCTTCACATGCTTCTTCCAGTGCAGAGAAAGGCCGAGCAGCCTCTGTTGCTCCCCCGTGGGCTCGCCAGCGCTTAGTCAACCCGGGTACCCAAGCTTCTTTAGGGCGATGGCTGTCCAGTCCACCAGTCCCCGGGGCCCACACTTGGCTTTTTGGGATGCAAGAGCGGGACCTCACTTGCTCGTGGTGACTTGTGGTGCCAGCCCTCGGTGTCTGCCCAGCTCGCATCTCCGGGCCCTCAGCCGGTCACTGAGCACAAAGTGCGCAGGGCAGTGGTGTCGTGACACAAAGTCAGGTGCTCTTGGGGAAGCCACTTTTTTTTTTTTTTTGCCTCTGTGAGCCTCCTTTTATTAATCCCGAAAGTTAAGGAGCCCATGCCTTCCTCACAGGGATTCCTGAGGATGAAATGCAGTGGCACAAAAGTACACTGAAAACTTGAATAAAGTACACTAAAAACTTTAATAAAATAAGGCAATATGTCAATCCCTCTTTCCCTTTTGAGGGGCCCACCCTACAGCATTTTCCCGCAAGTGAAATGGGGTGCTCGCCATCACAGGCGCGTGGTAAAAGCAAACTTCTTTCCATTGCTCTTACAAAAGCTCTTGCCACTTGATGTCAGTCACTAGAAAATCCTAATCTCAGCCTCATCAGCCACTCCCTGACTCAGTCTTGGGCTTCTTTGTATTCTTTGCCTAAAAGCAGAGACAGAGTCACACCCAGCTTCTGCCCTGCTGAAGCATGGGATGACTAAGGGGTGGGCTGGGAGCCCCGAGCTGGGTGCTCCCTTACATACCAAATGAGTGAAAATCCACCTGGAGGAACCCGTGTCTGGCCAGGGTCCTCTCTTTGTCACCCCTGGACCTAGGGAGCCACGGCTGTGACTCTTCTTGGGGAGCCCTCTGACCCTGTGAGGCACAGTGGGGATTTCCCCCTGGATTTTTGCTCCAGCGTCGTCCTCACAGCTTGTTCTTGGGGAACTTGCTTGCAGGAGTCTGGCCTTCCCTCCCTGCCTCTTCCAGCTGGTTTCTGTTTTTGGGTGAAGGGTGCGGTCTCAGGTCAGCAGAGGGCATCTTGCTACCCCCTCTGCGGCCAGGCCAGAAGCCGGAGTGGACCCAGCCCTGGGGCGGGGTGGCAGGTGTAGGGGTGGCAGAGCAGAGGGGGAGGGCCATTTGGAAATCCATAGCTTGCATGGGTTTAGCTGGAGCCTGGCGCGGATGGCAATAATATGGATGTTGGTGACAAACAATCAGGCTTGTTGGTAGTCCCGGGCGCAGGGTTCCACCTCGGGGGTGGGGGGCTCTCTTCCTATCGGGGTCTCAGGCTGGGATGCTCTATGCATCGGAGCATAGACGGGAGGGCCTGTGGGTCCAGGCCAGAGCTTGAGTACCCAGTGCCCACTGACTGGGGGCCAGTCAGAAGAACTCACTCACTCACTGGTCCCTTGGTATTTGAAGTCACTTTTGCGATCCAGTTGCGTCTACTCAGTGGCTTCCTGTGAGGAGCCCAGCCTGAGCTAAGCTCCGGGTTGTTTACAGAGGCGAATGGCCAGACCCTGACCTCAAGATGCTCCCGATCTAGTGGGAGAGGCAGATGCACAGACCTTGAGAGGGAGATGGTGAAGGATGGGGGTGTGAAAAGCACCGAGGATTCCACTTTCATGCGAGGGAGCCCAGGCAAGAGGCTTTGGTGTGGAATGCGACTGGGGGGAAGACACCAAAGGTGAGTAGTTGCTGCCCAGACAGAGGTGGCAAGGTGGGAAGCGAGGGCCTCAACGGCCTCCTTTGTAAAGTTGGGAAGTTGGGGTGTGTGTGTGTCAGGTTAGACTTTGGTGCCTGAGGCAACAAGAGGCAGTGGGAAAGAGCAGAGGCCAGCATGGGCTCAGCACTGGCAGGGGCAGCTGTTGGGGCTGTGTCAGGGTTAGTCCCGGCCAGAGCGGGGCCAGATCCCCACTGAAAGCCAGAGTGTTCAAGCCAATGTTTGAGAAAAGGTAGGCAGAGAGTGAAGGCCTCTGGTTATTCTGATCCCTGGGCTCTTGGCGTGTTAGGAGGGACTTTGTCTGGCCTTGGCCTTCTTAGGGGATTGCCTGCCCATCAACAGGCCCTGATGTCATGGTGTCCCAGAGTGGGGGGCAGCAGGTCCCGCCTTTTAGAGCTCCCTCTGCATTGCGCAGAAGAGTGGCTTGGCTTGAGGGGCCAAGCCCCTCCATGAAGCCGGCTGAAGGTGTGGGGAGAGCTGGGATTGTTTGAGAGGCTCTGGGAAGGTTCTTCACATTGGGTTTGTCTCTCAGCAAGTCCCCTAGTTCTCTGGCTCCATGCAATGGGCCCTAGCAATTCTCTCTGTATCACCTTAATATTCCCCCACTTATAGGGTTCCCCTCCCCAGAAACCAGGGCCTCCAGGTGGTGCTGTAGGCTGCCTTTGTGTGTTTTCTTCCCCACAACGTTGCTCTCACTCTGTTATCCCCTTCCCTCCACATGCCTTCTGCTTTGAATGGTCTCCCCATTTCTTTCCAGTCTCCTCGCAGACATACCTGTCTGAGCCCTGCTCTGAGGCAGCTGATTCTGCCCTTATCTGCTGCCTGCAGCTGTCCCTGGGGTCCAGGCCCCTCTTTCCTTCTTTTCCTCTATCTCTGGCTCCAAAGGCTTTGCACATCTCCCGGTGAGGCCCATACCAGAAGCCCAGATTGTCTTTTTTTTTTTTTTTTTCAAAGGTTAAGCAGGTATGTCACGGTTGGGGGCATCCATAATTGGGGAGAGGGCAATCTGGTGACAGCTGGACACATCTCAGGTAGTCTTAAAGCCATAATGTAAAAAAGTTGGTATTTATTGAGAGTCTTCTATGTGCTTGTTACTCTGTTAAGAGTTTTACATTATACATTAGTTTCCCCTCCTCCTTGCCACAAGCCAGGGAGGGACATAACATTACTGCCCCCATTTAAATGCCAGGAACCAGCTATTTCATGCTTCCTTGCTGGGAGGCCTTCTTCCCCAAAGGCGCCAACTCAGAAGGCCAACTAGGACAGCCCCTCTGCCTCTAGCCAGGATCGAGGAGGGCGCCCAGCCTGATGAGGAGGGCTCTAGCGCAGGCTCAGGGGCCTAGGGTAAACGTGGCTTCTTCAGCAGGCCTTTGGGGTTCTGTTCTTGGTCGCAGAAGTTTATTCTGTGGCCTAAATGTAACCCTTCCTGGCCCCAGAACAGCCCTCTCATGGGCACGTCCGTGAGGCTTCAGGCCTGGAGCTGGCAGGGGGTGGGGGCACAGCACATTCTCTGTTACCAGTGATGGACTTACGCTCCCACCTGCTGGGTGGGTCAAAGCAGGCACCTATGGTCCAGAACCCCTTCTTAGGGACCCAATTTCAACGTTCTTCCTTTGGGTCCAAGGACCCTGATGTTCTTGCTCTGTCCCTGGAACTAGATGCCAGGCTTGGGGCTCTCTAGTACCTCTGTATCCCGTCCCGCCCCAGCCCGCCCCCCCCAACCACTGACCCCACTTTCTGACAGTACTGAGTGCTCTGACTTGGGAGGGAGGCGGGGAGACCCTGGGGGACTTGAGATCCTGATGTGTGTCTTTGCTGTCCATAGCTTGGCCCAGGCCCCTGCAGGCTGCAGTTGGCAGCTTTGCCCTTTATTTTTTTTTTTTTTTTTTTTTTTTTTTTTTTTAAATTTTTCTAGAGGCATGTCTTATTTATTTATTTATTTATTAGTCTATACATGCACTGGGTACAGTCAGAAGCGTGGGAGGGTGAGAGAATTCACCAGGGCCAGAGCGGGGAGCAGAGCAGGCAGAAGGACCGAAGGCTGGGGAGCAGCGGGCGGCAGGAGAGGTCTGCACGCCATGTGGGACCCTCCTCCGATGGCCGGGAGCAGCCGGGGATCGAACCGGCTGCAGAGGCTGCAGGCAGCTTCGCAACCCAGCGCTCAACCGCTGCGCCAGAGGCCCAGCTTTGCCCTTTAAAAAGATGTCTTTCTTTCAGAGGGTGAAGAGTTAGTCATTAATGTACAGAGACCCTTCTAGGATAGGTGTATTCTGGGACTGCTTGTGGCTGAACCACTTTGGAGAGGGGTAGAGGTAAAGCAGCTCCAGGGAGGTTCTTCTGGAATGCCCAGAAAACCTGATGGGGTGGCTGCAATAACTCTGGGTGTTCCCCAATATGCAAGAGTCTTCATTCTCCCCTCAGGTTGTGTGGGTGGGGAGGAAGATGCTTAGGCCCAGCAAGAGATTCCTAGAGGTTAGTGACCCTTAGGGCAGGGCTACATCAGGAGGCTTGGGGTACACAGGAGACCCCCTTTCCTGGCAAAATGAACTCCTTCCTATTTTAGGGCATTTGGTTCCCCCATTACTCCAGAACTTATCCCTGGGATCCTGGCCCCTTACTTTTTGGCTTCTCTGTCCCGCACACTGCACATTGGAATGCAAGTTCCCTTGTGTCTCCTACCCCAGTGGAAGGCCTAGACATGGAGGGGACCCTTAATGTCGCCCAGTGAAAGCAATGGGCTCTGCCTCCTCCAGGGATTTTGTCCTGGACAGAGGCTGTAGCAGGTTACAAACAGCCCAGGCTTGGGCAACTTGTGATGCTTCCAGAGAGGACAAAAGGGGCTCAGAGGTTCAGGCACTTGCCCAAAGTACCTTGGCTTCCAGGCCAGCTGGGCCCAGGTCTGCCCGGCCCAGGGGTCTAAAACCCTGTGCAGGGGGCTGGGTGTGCTGGCCCGGCCTGCCCCGGGCACGAAGCGGAGGGAGTTTGCTAAGTGAAGGAAAGGAAGGAGGGTGACGCTGAGCTGACCCTGTCCTGCCGGAGCTCCCAGCATCCTTCATCTCATTTCGCTGCCTCGTAACTCTGGGACACCTGGAGCTTTTCCCAGGGCACCGGGGGCCTTCCTACTTCTCAGCACTGAGACTACATCACTAGTTTCCAAGCCCCTCACTATCCAGGGGCTCCCCCTTTCCATTTTCCTGACAAGCCTCCTGTGGGGAGCAATGAACCCAGAGGGGTCTGGAGTTCACAGGGACAGGTCCTTCCTCTGGGCCACCCCCTTCTTGGCCAGCCCCTCTGCAAGGCACTTGTCTGCTCAGCTCTGCTCAGATGCGCTGTGCATCGGTGAGCATCTCTGCTGGGGCTGCCTGCTCCACTCCGGGCTGCATAGACAACTCTGACAGGGAGGTGTTATTTTCATTTCATAGATGAGGAAACTGAGGCACAAAGAGATGAAGTTACTTGCTTGAGGACCCATGGAAACGGCAGAGCTGGGATTTGAACCCAGGACGCAAACAAGCTGGAGCTCTTCAAGAAGCACATGCTCAGCTGTTGTGAGCTCAAGTCTTGCCTCCCACCAGGGAGGGCTGCCTCTGGACCCCAGATTGGACAGGGGCTCTCCGGGGCCCTGTCTGCCCAGGTTTGCTTGCAGACACCATCATGACAGGGAGCAAGTGAGACAGTGAGTGGAGCAAGGGGCCGTGGGCTGGCTAGGGGCCTAGAGAGCCCCTCAGCGGGAGGAGCTGGGTGAGGGGGTCAGCAACCCTGGGCCCACTGCCCTCAGGCACTGGCAGGGAAGGGGCTCTGTGAGCACTGCAGCTCCCCTGAGGCTTCTGCGCAGCCTCCTGCTCCTCAGGCCATAATGGGTTCTGCACCGTGCTCAGTGCAGCCCAGCCATGGACTTTTCCCAGCCGGGCAACCACAGCCAGATGCAGTCTGGCAGGGCTTGAGGAGGGGAGACAGGCTGGAGACAGGGGAAGGGTGGGGAGGAGCGGTTTGCCTTGGGAATTAAGTGCATGGAAGCCACGGACATAACGGCTTGAAAATAAACATCTCAGACACTTTCCTATTGTTTGCTTCACGCTCACTTTTTGAATATGTAATACACTCCCGGGGCTAAGAAAAAGAGCCTCATGGAAGGTCGTTTTACAGCTTTGGTCCCCAGCAGCGTGGCCTCCTCTTCTGCGTGTGTCCTGAGAGCTTCTCCACACGCACAAGCACGTGGGTATAGGCGGGACTTAAAGCCGGGTGTGCATACTGTCCAGAAAATGGCACATTTCTCTTTCACATTGACCACTGCCCGCAATCTCTATAAGCAGACAGAGCTTCCAGACCCCTCGCTATGTCTGGGTACTACTCCCTTCCCCTGTGGTACCCAAGAAGGATCGCTATACCTTCTGAGTCTCCAGGACTCCTCTGAGGTAAGGCCTGGGGTCAGCCCTGGATTCTCTCTCCTGACCTTACCACCTCCAATGGCCACTGTGCAGTGGCCGCTCAGCAGCTTCCAGCAGGGCATGTGCCAGAAGGGCGTCCCTTTGCCCCAGCACCAGCCAGGTTTGGGGAAGGGGGTGCCTTGGGGCCAGTATCGGCTGAGCACCCATGAATAAGAGATAAGGGATGTGGGAAGAAGGTAGGTAAGGGGGGTGTGGGAGGAAAGAGGGTAAGGTGGCTGGGGAAGATGGCTGGTGGGGGCAAATGTCCCCCAGACAAGGTCCCAGGCTTCTTGGGGTCTTGGTTTCTTCCTGCCTCTAGGCAGCCTGTGTCCCCGAGTCTGAGCCACGGCCCTGGGGGCCTCCCACAGTCTCCTGGGTCCAGACACTTTCCCCCTTTCCCTCTCCCTGCCACTTGGGGTACCTGCCCCACAGAGCTTGGGGGCAGGGAAGTGTCTCTTGGGCCTCTGCCTGCACCTTCCAGGTGAGAGCTGGACTGTGCTCTGAACTGTTGGACCCAGGGGCTGAGGCTTCTCGGGCAGGAGATGAAGAGGGAGCTCAGCTCTGCCAGGAGCTTGTTTCCTCTGGGTCAGCCTCCCTTCCATGGAAACAACCTGACAGAGGCCTGGGAATTACCCAAGATGGGAGTTTTAATTGTAGCCCGGGAACTTGTTTTACTGTCCGCCCCCAGCTCCCACCAGCTCCCCAGCCCTGGGGGCCTATGAAATACTTACTGTGCCCCATTTTTAGCTCAGACCCAGGGCCTGTGGCAGTGTTAGGCCTTGTTTGCCTTTGGTCAGTCTGTCTCTGCATGGCTCTGTGGCCGGCTGTTTTGGGATCTGGGTCTGGGTGGGGAGCCTGAGGGTAAGGCTTCTTGGGATGAACACGGGCCCTGTAGCCGCATCTCTGCTTCCACCACAGGCAGGCTCTTGGTGGCACTGGCCTGAGAGCACTTACTGATGTTCCTCAGGCTGGGCCTCCCTGGTGAGGGCTGCAATGGGCAGGAGAGCCGGCCACAGAAGCTGAGCTTCTATGCTGGACCTCCTCCTCTGAGGGCAGCAGGAGCGGGCTCCTTCCTCAGAAGGAAGTGGACATCTGGCCTTCCCTGACCTCGCCTTCCTCCTGCAGAGAAGCTTTGGGGGACTTAGAGGATCTTGCCTTGGCAAGATCTGAGCTGGACCACGTGAGGCCAGAGGAAGGAAGATGGAGGCTGCAGGGTGGGATGAGGCCAGCTTCCATCTGCTGGGGCCAACACAGACCACTCCTGCCTTGCACCTACCAGAGGGGCCAGGAGGCCTGGGGCGCCAGGGGTGGTCCGGCGTGGTGACTTACTAGAAGCAAATCACTTAATTTCCTGCTGTCTCCCACCCAGCAAGGCTGCTGGCATCCTCTAAGTTACTAGCAGCACTTTGTTCTATAGTTGGAGACTGCCTCTTGGGAGAAGAGAAGGAGTAAGGAGGGAATAGCACCCTCCTCCCTGCCCCTGGGCCTGTGTTTGAGGCCAGGATTTAGCGGCTGCTGCCACCAGCAGGACGAGCGCTTTACAGAGGGGCTGGGGAGCTTGGCACGAGCAGTTCTACCTCAGGCCCCAGGGACTAGGGCCCCATACACTGGGGAAGATGCTGCTCCCCCTGCCTCGGACAGCCTAAGGTGTAGGCTCCCCTTAGCTTTCTCAATGGGCCTGAATCAGGGAGGCATGGGGTGGGGGGTGGGACTTGGGGCCCTCCTTCAATTAGCCTCCTGGCCTTTGGCAAATTCTAGAGCAGAAGCAGAGACATGACAGGTGCCAGCGGACAGACTGGTCTGGGAGCAATGCAACCCCTTTGAGGGGTTCACAGCACCTTGTAAGTGGGGCAGGGGTGGCTTTTCAAGGGGCTGAAGCAGAGGATCTGACAGGAAAGGACAAGGATGGGAAATTGGGGGGTGAGGCCCAAATGATCCTGGTCTCCTAAATCCAGGAGCTGGCAATACCAGCTGGAGTCCTCAGGGCTCAGTGATTTTATGAGAAAGAAATGGGGCTAGTCCAGAGTCTGGCTGAAATAAGGCCCCTCAAATATTTGATTTTTTCATTCACAAAGAATTTCAGGTGCCCTGATTCATCCAGAAGGCATGTCATCACAAATAAGAATTCATCCAGTGCAAAGCAGAATTGGAAAAAAAGAGTACAGAAGAGACCTTGTCCTCACAAAGCTGGAGACCCAGCTGAAGGCTCAACTCGCTTCCTGTGTGACCTTGGGTTAGCCACTTAACCTCTCTGGCCACAGTTTGCTCACCTCAGGGCTCCTTGAACTCTTTTCATGAATGGGTTTCTGCAATAGCACTCTTTTCACATCACCTGTGGGGAAACTGAGGCTCCAGAGAAAGGCTCAGCTGGGCCTGGCAGCCTTTGCTCGGACTCTTCTAGTCGGAAATTTCTCTGCAGGTGTGGCAGGCTCTCAGGCCAGGAAGCCTGGGAATTGCTGGGAGCCATTCTCTGCGTCTGTCGCCTGTCAGCATCCCCGTGAGACAGGGGAAATTGAGGATCGCAGCGGCTGATCTTAAATCAAAGCCTGGGCCATCAATCTCTTAGAAGAGACTGAAATAACAAGGTGGGTGGCACAGGCCACCACCGCATGGACACGCAAGCGATATTAAAAAGCTGAAATCTTGAGCCCCCAAATCCCTTAACAAATTTCCAAATGCCCTAGGGATGTGTATGCTGAGGGAAGTGGGGATATGTTATTTCAGAGTTCCCCAGGAGGACCTGGGGCTCTAAGTCAGATAAGCTCTCTGCCTGGGGGCTTCTGAAGGTCCTACCCCCTGCCATCATCCTCAATAGTCCACTTGATTTTCTGTTGCTTCCCACAGGCATCCCCACTGGTGTCAGAATGAGGCATAGCTTCGTGGCTAGCGTACAGCTGGACTGCTCACTCAAATCTTCTATTACTCACCACCTCTGCCAGCCTGGGCAACCTGCTGAAACTCCTTGACCCTCAGTTTCCTTATCTATAAAATGGGAATGATCATATTTCCTTCACAGGTTGTTTTGAGACTGAAGCAAAATAATCCACACAAAGCAAATGGCACAGTGCCTGGCCCGTGTGAAGATTTTAAAACCTAGCCATTAATATTAATCTTCCTATTATTCCACAAAGAAACTCCATTTGACTACTGCTTCTTTTCACCAGCTCTTCTGCTCTTTTGCCTTTTTACATCCTATTCATCCCCAAGCTTGAGTTTAACTACCTCCTCCTCCAGGAAGCCCTCCTGAATGTCCCTCCTAGACTCTATTTTCCTTTGACGGCATATTTTATGTTCGATCACATTGGTGGCAATTGCTCTTTATTGCTTTGTTGTGTGGGATCCACATTCCTTGAGCAAAGCCCTTCTCTTTCCCCTATAGCATTTACCACAGTGCATTGTACACAGTAGGCACTCCAGAATCACCCATGCTCATCAACTGCAAGATCCCAGGAAACTGGAAAAGGAATCCTGGTGTTGTTTCTGAGACCAGGTCTTTTGTCTCTTTAGAGTTTAAATGCTATTTTTTTAAATTCCAAATTCCACTCCATCTTTACGTGGCAGCCACACCAATCTTTTTCATGTCAGCCAGATGTACATTTCCCTCCTCTCCACCCGAAATACACCAGAATTTGAAAAATGAGGCGCTGGATCTGAGAGTGCGAGATAGGGAAGACGCTCTGGAGACCCTGACTATTCTTGTCAGCTGGAAACTTGGGGAGGGCTTAGCTCTGGGGAAAGCGAAGTTCTGATGGCTCAGCTCCGGGCTGCGAGATGCTGGTTTTCTATGGAGGGACAAATGGGATTTTGAAACATGAAGTCCTTGCTTCTGGAAGGTCAGTGCTCTTGTTAGGCATCCCAGAACACTGCCACTCCTTGGGGGGCAGGCAGGGAAACAAATCCGGTCACCTTGAAGTCGGGACTGAGGGCTGGCTTGACCGTCCAGGCTGAGGGAGGTGGTGGGCCGCAGGGTTGAGGCCAGGCAGCTGGCCCTGGAGAGCGATCTCTGGTCACTTCAGCTTGATGGGGCTCCACTGCCGGGCTTGGGGTGGGGCGGGAGGGGGCTTATAATTATGAATTTACAATTTTGATTAAGATGAATGACCATTTGGTCTGGAGGGCCCCTTGGGACAAGGACCATTATATGATCTGGTTCTTTCTTGCTGAGCTGAGTCCTCAGAATTGCCATGTTCTCCTCTGGGTGAGCAAGTGAATGTTCATTCCTGGCTACCCGGAACACCAAGCAGCCGATAACAGTAAGTGCTTAATAACTGCACAGTGCTATTATTGTGTACCAGGTACTGTGTTGAGTGCTTTATAATTGTTTTACCAGCAGGGGTTTTAGAGCAGCCCCACGATGTTAGGACTGGCATTTCCATCTCCTGGGTGAGGACACTGAGGCACAAAGGGGCTGCACCCCTCACCTAAAGTCACTTGGCAAGTAGTGACCGTCTCTGGCCTGGCCCACCACTCAACCAGAGTCATACTTCCAACACTGGGGGGAGGGCTCCCCAGGGTGGAGGGCTTTTCAAGTCCCCTCTGTGTCCAGCAGTGATGGAGAGGCTGTAACAAAGTGAGAGGTTCAGAGATGGAGGCCGATGCTCTTTCCCCACCCCAGAAGATCATCTGTGGGGATGAGCCGGCAGTAATGGGGGATCAGCCCGTCCAATCTTCAGATGAGGAAACAGACCTTGACACCTCCCTGCCTCACCCCCCAAACCCCCCTGTCCCCCACACACCTTCTTTGCCATCCTCTCCAGCGGAGGGGCCACAGACAACAGGGTATTTTCTGTCTGTTTACCCTGCTCCCCTCTACTCCACTCTGAGAGGCCAGGGGTCCATTTGTCTTGTCACCAACGAGTCCCTGATGCCTACAAGGGCCTGGCCTGTGGGAGATGCTCAGTCAATATTTGTGCAGAGAATGAAGGACGGCGGTGCGTAGCCTGCCCGCTCTACCTGCAGGGCCCCCCTACCTAAGGGCAGCACGGCTCCTGCTAGCCACAGAGGAGGGCCAGGTAGGAATGGTCTGGAAGGTTTACCAGGAAATCCACTTTGATGTCCACCCAGGTCACCCCCGGACCCTGCCCAAGAGGCACAACTGGAGCAGGGGCAAGTGACAAGTTTCCACAGCTGGAAAAGCGGGAGGCTGGGCTAGGGGTGTGTGTCGGGGTGTCGGTACCAAAGGGCGGTTGGTTCCTGTTCTGGCAGGGGACAGCTAGGCCTGGGGCCCGCAGGGGCTCCCGCCCCACTTCTGTCGTGTGGGTGTGGAGGGCTCAGGCGCAAGTCTGGCTGCGCAGTGAGCAGCGCCCTTGGTTGGGGGGTGCAGCGGGAGGGAGGGCATGCGAAGAGGTGCCAGTGGGCAGATGCTCCCTCGCCCGCCAGCTTCCCCCAAACCGGGGTGTGGGTGTGGCTGCCCCGGGCTGGGCGGGGGCTGGCGCGGAGCGGCCTGCGGAGGTGCGCCAGGCGCCCGGGGCCGGGGCAGCGCGCGGGCGGCAGCCGCTGGGCGGCGCGGGGGGCGGGAGGGCGCGCGCCGGAGGGTGGGGAAGAGAAGGGGCGGGCGGCAGCCGAGGGGCGGGCGGCTGGGGGGGGGGGTGGAGCCCGGACCGCAGCGCCCGCTGCTCGCTCGGCGCTGTAGCCGCCGCGGCTCCGCCACTGCTCGGGTCTCGGACGCGCGGCGGGCGGCGCTCGGTGAGGCTCCGGCTCCTGCGGCCGCCGTTCCCCGCGCCCGGGCTGCGGCGCTCTGGTCCCGGCCCTGGCGCGCCCCCGGCCCTCGCGCCGCCGCCCCCGGTCCCGCGCCCCGCGCCCCGCGCGGGAGAGCCTCGCGGCTGGCCCCGCCGTCCGAGCCTGCGCCCCCGGCCGAGAAGCGGGGCCCGCGGGGGGCGCGCGGAGGCGGAGGGAGCGGAGGGAGGCGGGCGGCCGCGGAGGAGGGCGCGGGAGGCGGAGGATGCCGCCGCCCGGCCCCGGGCGAGCCTGACTCCAGACGCGAGGATGGAGCCGGCGCTGGGCGCTGCGGAGGCTCCCGGTGCGCCCCGGACCAGGTACCGGCCCGGCCGGCGGGCCCCGGGGCGGGCGGGAGCGGACCCGCCGCAGCGGCCGGGAGGGGCGCGGGCGCGGCGGGAGACGCCCCTCCGCTCGGGCCGCCCGCCGCTGGCCGTGCGGGGTCGGGCAGGAGGGGTCGGGCAGGACCGCGCGGGAGGTGCCTGCAGGGGCTCCCCTGGCTGGTGGCGGGCGAGCGCCGCGATCGCCCCAGCCCTCCCTGCCCCCATTCGGGGAAGGCAGCAAACTTGAGGTACGCGGGGGGGCCCCCCTGGGCGCCCGCTTTCCTCCGCTGCGGAGCGCGCCCCGGGGCCGCCTGGGGCTTACTGTCCCACGGCCTGCCGGGCTCGGGGCTGCTGATGCGCTTCCAGACCCCGAGGTCCCTGCGTCTGCACCAACTTTTGAAACCAGGGCTGCACACAGAGGCGGCGGGGGGCGCGGGGGAGGGCGGCCCGGGGTTCCTGCTGCCTGCCCGGCAGGCACCCGCACCCTCACCGTCCACTCTGCGTTGTTGACCTGGGCCCGTGGGCGCCGGGATCGGGGATGGTGCAGAGCCCCCCACGGGAAGCCAGAAGCACCTTCCCGCCCTTCGCTGGGTAGCACGGGGAGCTGCTTCTCCCAGGCTCCAGGAACCCAGTGCTGCTTTCAGTCACAGCTCAGAGTGGTCCTGGCTAGGAATCAATCTAGGGGTTGAAAGGTAAGACCCGAGGTCCTCCTGGGGTGTGTGGGGAGGGGGTGGCACTTTGGCCTGATTTCTGATATCCCGAGGTGCTGGATTCCCCCCACCGAGGCCTGCCCTGCTCCAGGATTAAGCCCCTCACCTCCGTGCAGGCTTCCTTTTGCTAGTCTTCAATACTGCTCATAAGCAGGAGGCTCCCAGGAAGCCCTCTAAAGAGTCCAGGTGCCAGGAATGGGCTTAGACCATTGACAGAGAGGTGGAGGCAGGAGATAGGTTGGTGGGCATCTAGTCAAGGGCAGACAATTCACCCCAGCAGCTTCTGGGAGGTTGGTAGGAGCAGGGACAGAGGGACCCTAGGACTGGGAGCAGGAAGCTGGCACCCTGGCTGGGGAGATGACAGCTTTGGCAAGATAAAGGCACAGGTAGGTGTACGAGGCTGATGGGGGTCCAGGTATCAGGTATTGCCTTGAGGGGTTCCTCAGCCCCTGGCTGTGGGGCCAGCTGTCTCAGGCAGAGGCCTTACCTGGGCACACAGCTCTCAGGCGACTGTCCTCAGCAGTTGGGGACACCCAGCCGTCAGCATGACCTGTTTCTTTTCCAAAGTGCTCTCACCCACCGTCATGACTCACATCGCATTCGCCGGGAGGTATCCAGCCCCCAGCCTGTTCTCTTCTCCTCCCTCCTGGGTCTCAGGGAGTTGCTGGAGAAGGGAGGGGGGCAGATTTACCATTGGGTCTTAGACCCCAGCCAGCAGCCAGAAGCAGATACTGCCAACTTTCATGTTCTGTGTCTGTCGCCACCCTGGCAGGTGTGCGGCCCTAGCTAAGCCTCTTCAGGGGTCTAGTCCAGGGTCTGGGGCACGTGAAAGGTGGTCCCAATCAGAGGGGGTTTTGATATCGCCCCTCTCACCCCCCCACTTAACCCCATCCTCCCCATCTCAAAGCCGAAACCCCCCACCCCCAACCCACCAACATCCCTGTTGCCCTGATGATGTTGTAATGCTTTTGGCCAGAGGTTTCCTGTTGGGTATCTGAGGTCCAGCTTCTCTGGCATCTTCATACCTCTCTGCCTTCTCAGTTACCTCTGACATCTGCAGACCTCCGTTAGGAGGAGGGGTGCGTATCCCCTTACCTCCTGCTCCCCAACCACAGGATCCCAGTTACAGAGGAAGGGGGTCCATAGGTCAGTTCCATAGGTCATGGGGCCCCTGTGTCAGTAGGGCTGGATCTGTGCTGGCCTCAGCTGTGCATGTGGGTGCACACACACAGAGGAGGGTACACCTGTGCGCTACTGAGTCTGCAGGGGGCCCAGATGCCAGGCTGTCGAGGGGGGGCAGAAGGGGGGTTCCCCTGGCCTGTACGTCTGTCTCCCTTATGCACTGTGGGCTTCTCTTTACTTTTTCAACTCTCTCTGCATTGGTGTGGGGAGGGAGCATTGGATATTCATAATCTGGTTCAGAGAAGGTCCCGAAGCCCTGAGTCACTGTATGGTTTCCATGGAAACAGACTTGTTCGGAGGACTCGGTGTAGCGAGGCAGTGGTGGGGGAGAAGGGAAACATATAGTAAAATCAGGCTCCACAAGTGTGGCAGGAGTTGGACCAAGTCCTTTGGAGGGGGCAGGGAGAGGCTGGGTGAGGTACTGCCATCCCGGTAGGACTCACTGGGGTCCCCCCATGAGGACTCGCTTAGCTACCCCTGTGGCTCTTGACAGTTTGCTGCTTTGCCTGCGGCCTTCTGGCTTGGTGCCAAGACTCTCCATGCCTCAGTTTCCTCCTCTGTGAAATGGGGATATGAGAGTGCCCACCTCATGGGGTTGCTGTCAAGGTCGAGTGCATTGGTATGAGGAGCACACGCAGAACGGAGCCAGAGCGAGTGTTCAGCGGTGTCGGCGTCGTTAATGAGCTGTGGGGTGGAAGGATCTCTCCTGGTGTATTCACCTGGATCCAGCCTCTGTGCCCCAGCATGTGGTCCTGACATCTGGCAGGGCTGGCCTCCCAGCATCCCCTGTCCACCCCCAGCTGAGAGCCAGCGTTCATTTCTTCCTCCCCCGGGGCAGTATTCCAGGTGGCTGAGGGCCGGACACTGTGCGAGGAAGTCCTGGCTCCTGTTCAGACCCCACCTGCCTTGGAGACTTGTGGGAGCAAATCCTCCTAGTCCAGATGGATGGGCAGCTTCCTGCCTCGATGGTTCTCCCCTCCCCCTCCCCACCATGGGGGAAATTGGTCCCAGAGCCCCATGGGATCTGGCCAGAGGGAGAGGGATGAGAGAGGCCCGGGTTCTGAGCAGAGAGCTGGGTGTAGGAGAGGGTGGAGCGACTCTCCCTCCTCCTGGAGAGGCTGGTTCACCTGACTGGAGAGGCAGCTCTCTCACTGATGATCAAAGAGGGATGAGGAACTCTCCAGAAAGATAACTGGTCCCGCTCCCCTCCTCCCCCCAGATTAGACCCTCTGTGGCTGCAGGTTTCTGGTACGCCCTACAAGTCTGGACAGGTTGGGGCTCCAGCCCGAGCCACCAGCTGATGATGAGTATTACCCAGTCATGTGGGAGAGATGCTGCCCACCGCTGCTTACCCCAGCACACCGGCTTGGCAGCGCCGGGGCAGCGATTTGGGGGAGATTCTGGGTGCCAGGGATGCCCCCAGCCTGTGGACAGCCTGTCCTTTTCTATATCATCGTTTCCCTCCTCTTCACCTGTAAAGTGAATTTCAGCTCCAAGCTTCCTAAATGCACTCTCCCCGCCCCCTCGCCACCAGGGGTCCGATGCAGAGCACCCTGCATGTCTGCTATCTTTTTCCTTCTATTTTGCAGATGGAAAAATCGAGATGCCTGGGGTTTGCCTAGAACCCTAGCTAGCTGTGGCCACTCCCAGCTCCACGCCAGCCCTGGGGATGCCCTTTCCTCCTCTTTGGCTCTCTGGCTAGCCTCAGATGCTGCCCAGCAACCCCCCCCCACCAACCCTCCTCTCCGCGCTGCAGTTTCCTGCCAAGGTTCTTCCCCGCAGGTCTCCCTGGACCGCTTTGCTGTCCTCATTGGTGTTCACAACACCTTCCAATTTAATATCCTCTGCAAATTTCATTAACGGACTGTTTACTCCCTCTCTCAGGATCATTAATGAAGATGTTAGATAAGATCTGACCCAGTGCTGGGTCTTGACAGCCCTGCCCCCACTCCTAGACTCTGTCCTCAGCCCCTGCCCCCTGGCCTGGCCTTTTCCATCGGGGGCCCTTGGGACCTGCCCCCTCCTGCTTTTCGACCCAGGACAAGTGCTTAGGGCCAAGTCTGTTTGAATTAATTTTGTAAGATTACTCGAGGCGCTGTATCAAATGCTTTACTAAAAATCAAGATATATTACCCTGCCTGCATTTCCTTCATCTACCAGACTTGTAATTCTATCAAGAAAGCTATCAAGTTTGTCAGGCATGATTTGTTCTTTATAAATCCCACGGTGCCGCGTGGGGCACAGAGTTCCCGCGTTTTCTAAATGTTTAGAGATTCCCTCTCTGTGTTTGCTCCTTGATTAGAGCTGGAAGGCTGTGGCCGGGACTGTTGGGAATGCTTGTCTCCTCCTCTGGGACTGGGGACAGGACACGGCTCTTCCCTCCTCCAGAACGCTGCTGGGGGCAGCATCTGGTTTGGTGCCCACTGGGTCCCTGAGGGCCCCAAGGTGGGCAGTGGGGGTGGAATGGGTGCACGGAGGACCTGTGCTCTCCCTGGAGGATTCTGTTGGCAGATAAGGTGACAGATGAGCGTGTGCGCTCAGAGCACCGTGTGGGAGCTCACAGTTGCGCTGCTCGCCTGCCCTGGGCGGCTGTGCTCCTGCCCTGGCTTCCGGGGCTCAAAGAGGATAAGGCTGCCAGGACCCGCGGTCTGGGCTTCACCCTCTGCTGGGTTGCTCCTAGCCAGTTAAGGCATATGTGCAGGATCAGGGGCGCTAAGTGGGGGTGATTCAGGCTGGAGGTGATAGGGAGCCAGAGGGTGGAAGGCAGGGAAATATTTAGGGAGAGACTTAGAGGGGTGATGACCTCACAACACCCCATAACCTGAAGCCTGCCACTTCCAGGCTGCGGGCAGTGGGGAGCCTCTGTTCCTCACCTCTGAAAGGGCCACAAGCCTCCCCTTTCAGCCCGTGGAAGGAGGAGTGAGGAGGGCGATGGGCGGAGGTCTCAGGACTCGGTGCCCTCATACCTTCCTGCTCCTGTCCATGTGGGAGCAGAGACATTCATCCAGCTGCCGTGTCACCCATGGGTGGTATCTCAGCTGGGAGATGGAGGGGCGGCAGCTTGAGCCACGATTGTGTCCTGGTGTTGGGCCTCAGTTTGGTTCACTGTGGTTGGTGGTAAACCCTGGGCTTAGGGAGTAAGGAAGCCTGCTCTGGGCATAGCCTAAGCCCTATGCCCCATGCCAGACTATTTCGGGCCAGGTGGTAATAAACATTCCTGGGTGTCCCCTTGACTGCAGAGGGTTTGGGAAATGCTGGGTTCCTTAACCACAAGTCCGTGTACACCTGCCTCTATTTACCTAGTCAGACCCAGGGTGGGGAGTCACTTGTATTTTGGCTCCTGCTGGTCAGGTGGTGACCCCACACCAGGCGTGTCCACACCCACAATCTCCTTTGACCTTTGTGATAACCTTCCTTTTGGTCATTCAGCTGGGGAGGGAGAACCCCCTGGGAGGTGAGATGGCACAGACCATTTGCTGCGCCAGGGGCGCAGCCAGGAAGGGCCACAAGCTGCCCCCAACCCTTCCAGACCTGATTCTTAGAGATGGCGCATAGGTGGTGGTTGACATCTGGCCGGGGCAAATGCCGGGGTCAAGGTTGGCCCCAGGGTGTGCTGGGACCCTGGCACTTCTTGCCCCTCCCCTCTAGTCTCCACATGCTGGGTGATGTGTACACTCTCAGGTGTGGTCCCAGGTTGTAAGTTTGGTGGCTCAAACCACAAAGGATGTAGAGCTGGCCTTGAATCCTGGCGGCACCGTGGACTAGCTGTGCACACTTGGAGAAGGCCCCTCACTTGCCTGGGCCTCACTGCTCCTCGTCTGTGAACCTGGCCTGTCGTGAGTGCCCATTTGTTGAGAACTAGGACAGCTGGTCATCTCTGGGTATCTGCTCCTGATCAGAGGAGACACCCCCATGCCCAGCCCCTGTCCCCAGGGGCCAGCTGGGCCTGAGACCAGGAACTCTGGGGTCCAGGGACAGACAGCGCCCCTTCCAGGCCCTCCAGCAGCTGCCTGAGCTTTAGATCCTGAAGCTGGAAGAAGAATGGGCCAAATCCCAGGATCCAGGGGGTGGCGCCTCTGTACTATTCTGACTCTGACTGGGACGGGAGGGGGGACAGGAAACCGGGGCCTTTCCGCCCCCAGTGCTGGGGCAGAAGGTCCCGCCCACCACCGGCCAGGCTGTGGTAGAGCCAGCCTGAGACAGGGAACCGGCCATCTGAGTCATCCATCCCCTGCCAGGAGAGGACACACTGGGGCCTGGCTGGGAGCTCAGGCACTCTCCCCATTGCTGGGGACCTCCCTCAGGTCAGCCGGGGACCACACTGACTGGCTGGGACAGACAGAACCAGTAGGTGGTCTCTGCAGCTCTGAACAGCAGGGGTCTCCAACCACACAGTCTGGGGAGCTTTGTGGAGGAGACTGGGCATGTTTTAACTTCCTTAAGCATTTCCAGGCTGCTGTCTGCCAGTTCGGGTAGCCCCTGAAAAATCACACGTGTGGGCCCCAATCCACTGAGACCTTCCTCTGTGCTCAGCACTGTGATCAGCTTCACTGGTGATCTGTCTTACACCCCCAATACATGAAAGCATCTGTGATAGTTCTTTCCCATTTTGTAGATAAACACCAGTGAGGCCTGTAGAGGCCAGGCCTTGCTCAAGGTCTTGGGCTGCAGGGCCACAGCAGTGAGAGTCAACCCAGCTGGTCTTCCTGCCACCACCCCGCCTGCCTCCTTGTCCACGGCTTAAGGCCCAGGGTCATTCCCAGGGTCATCACGTGTGGACATTGGCGTGACTGCTCTGGAGACACCCCAGCTCGTGAGAGGCGGCCAAGCGGCTCTGCTTCTGGGGAGTGGTCGGTCGACCAATTGCTGTCTGGGTGCTTGCTTCGGGCCCGCTGGAGGTGCCTGGAGGTTGTCTGGCTTTGCCGTGGGGTCTGTGGACAGGCCCAGGGCCTCCAAACATTATACACAAATACCGTGTGTGTCAGTGCCGGTTCTGAGGAAAAGGTCCATAGAGGACCTTGATAGTTTTTCCAGTCGAGGGGCCATAACCCCAAAGAGAAGCACCTGTCACCCCAGTCTCCCTTGGCTAACCCAGACCCCTCAGTCTATCTGGATGCCATCAGGTCACCTTCCCTGGAAGTGTCCATTGGCTGAATGATGTGTTGGCTTACTGTTCCTCTGAAAGGACTGACACTTGTTCTCGTGCTTAATAGGTGTGAGGTCTTGACAACAGGACGTGCTCAGGGCTCCTGAGGGAACCTCTCAGGAGAAATCTTATGTTGGATTTAGTACTAGAAATCTTATGTTGGATTTAGTACTATGTTGGATTTAGTACAGCTGGGTATCTCCTGAGCAGATGCTTTAATCCTCATCTCATGACTCCTGTGAAACATGTCATTGTATTGTTTCCTCTTTCTCATTGGCTACCAGGTAGCTCCGGCCCTGCAGTGTACAGTCCAAAAGACACTTGGCTTTGGTGTACCGACCTGGCTCCCTGTTCTTTCAGAATTTCATACCCTTGTTTCCCATGTCTCATTTGCATCACCTCATTTTCCTGAGGAAGGGAAAAATCCTTGTTGTTTTATGTGTTTTAGCCTCAACTAAATAAACATCTATGGTGGCTCAATACTGGCTACCGCAGACACAGGGATTAAGCATTTCCTTTACGTCTCCATCCCAGAGGTCTGCCTGCCAGCTCCTCCCTCCCTGTCCTGTTCCCCAGCCCCTTGCTCTGATTCCTGGGGCCCCAGAGCCTGGGGAACCTTGAATGAGTTTGGTCGAAAATTTGATGTTCGCGTTCTTTTCCCTCTGCTTTCCCTCCCTACCTCCCCAGGCATACAAACTGCTTTTAGGGAGAAAAATCTAGGAGGGGAGTCATAGTTCCCTCAACTCAGGCCTCAGCTGCCCCCACCTCACAGCCCTGGGCCCACTTGGAGGTCTTTTTCCCTCTCCCACCCTGTGTCAGCTGCCTGAGCTGTGTCGTCCTTGGTGAGCCACTGAGCAGAGACTCGGACCCTCCTGCCTTGGGCATGGGGAAGGGGAGGGGCACTGGCAGTGCCTCGGGCCAGAATGGCAGGCACAATAAGGTGCCAGCGTGCAGTTCTTGCGTGGGTGACTTGACTGTCTCCCAGTGTGAATGGACTCAGACTGAATTTAAAAGCTCTGTGTAAACTGTGCCTTCCCCATGCCAGGCCCCTTGTCCTCCCAGGTAGGCATCTACACTGGTTCAAAAGCAAGTTCTTTCAGTGGTTGTTTATGTGCGTGCGCACGGGCACACACACACACACACACTTTTAAAAGTCAGAAATGGTGGCATACCACTGTACTTGTGTGTTCTAGTCTTAGCCTTTTTTATCCAGCATGTCTTAGGTGACGGCTCTGAATCACTATATATGCATCTCTGACGTAGTTGGAAAGAAAATCCTAGAGTGGGGGAGGATTCCCTTAATCCTCTTGGGAAGAGAAGGGGTGCCCATGGGTCAGCTTTAGGGGGTTCTGGAACCTTCTAATCATGTGTGTCAAATGGTAGGCACAATTGGGCCTTCCTAGGAAGAGGGGTTGTGCCTCTTTAAGGAGTCTGGTCCAGAAAAGACCAAAAGCCACAGTTCTGGGGTGCTGGGGGTTTCACAGAGCAGGAGCACAGGTGGGGGCCTGACTCAGCAGAGGGCAGAGCCTCTTGGTTCTTGGGTTGCACTGGAGCAGCCGCGATCAGGCCGAGGTGGGGGCCAGAGCTGCCCAGCCCTGGTGTCTTCTTGGAAGGTGACTGGGGCTTTCCTGCTCCCAAAGGAGGGTGCCTCTGGTCTGCAGTGAGAGCGACCCTGGCTGTGGGCCTTCCTGGAATCAGAGATCCAGTGCTTCTCCAGCGGTCCGAGCTGGGAGGCCCTTGGAGTCTCTGAATCTGCAGAAAAGCCAAAGCACAGAGAGAGGGCAGGGGCCGAGTGCAAGGTCACTCGGCCGGCCAGGGCTTCCGCGGTGGCTGCTCCTGCCTTTGACATTCAGCTCCTTCCTCTACCAGCACGGACTGAGACCAGCTGCCTGTTGCCGCTTGCCTCTTGGTGTGCGGGCGAGCGAGAGAGGGTGCGCAGGGCAGGGGCCACAGCCTGGTGGGCATATCATCACTCCTCACTGTGTCCTTCGGCATCACCTCCCGCTGGCTTCATTCTCACATCAGGCTGCAACCAACCCGCTGGGAATTCTGAACGCAGCAGGCGTGGGGCTGGAGGCTGCAGGACAGCGAGTGGACACGAGAGGGCAGCAGGCAAACCACTGCCAGGGCTCAGCCAGAGAAGGTTCAGGGTGGAGGAAAGAAGGGCCCTGGGCAGAGACCTGCCTGGCAGAAGTCTGGCCTCCATGGTCAGGCACAATGTCTACCTCACTGTCAGGGTCAGTGATGAATTTGTTGTGGGGTGCTTTTCCGAGATAAAAACAAAGACATTTAATGATAATAGTAACGTATGTTTATTGAGTGCTTATTCTTTGCCAGGCACTGTGTCAACTAATTAGTCCTCACACCAGCCTTGTTAATGTTAATGAGAAAACAGAGACCAGGAGAAGCTGAGAAATCTGGCTGTTCGTGGGGCTGGTCCTGGAGACCATGTTCCTGGCCTGTGCCTGCCATTAATGCATTAAGTCCTTTATTCTACGACCACTACTCTGGTTGTACCTACTTTGTGGATGGGGAAACTGAGGCACAGAGACAGTTGATGAATCACCCTGGGTCCACACACCCTGCTAAGTGCCAGACCCCGTGAGCGTGTGGCTCTGTGACTTCAGTTCTTTGTTCTGAAGTATAGTTCTCCGGTGTAGGGGTATAGGGGAGCTTCTCTAAGCCCACCTGTGCCCTAATCCGAAGTTGACTACACTGAGCTTTCTTCTGGGAGAAGGAGTTCACTGCCTTCCCTGCCTTCCAACAGAAGTGAGAGATTCTGTGTTCTGTGTCCAAAGTTTGCCTGGAGTTTGACTACCGGGAGGTGGAGGGGTATGCAAGGCTGCTGGCAGCCCAGGGTCGGGTCCTGGGCTCACAGCCTGCCTTGGAGGATCAGGGCATTGAGGAGTCTTGCAGAGGCTGGAGTCCCCCTGGGAACAAGGACCTGGCCCAGGGGCCGCTGGTTTTCAGGGCAGATGCTTCTAGCATACCAAGGACGCTTGGCCGGCCCTGGGCCCAGCTCTGCCAGGCTGGCAGGGGAGCAAGGGCATTTCCAGGAGGGCCTGAATTCCTCCACCTTCCTGTTCCCATGCCCTGGCTTTGCCCTCTGGGGCAGGGGGTGGCCTGCTTCTGGGCCCTCGAGCACAGCCCCCTCCCAGGGCCCTGCTGTACCTTGGGATTTCGTGGCCTGCTCTCTTAGGGACATGTACTCTTGAGATGCTCCAGTTCTGTCCGACCTATTAGCACAGGCAGCGCCTTCCAGCCCTGGCCTTAGGCTTCTCTGGGCAGAGGTGGGGAGGGGCACCGAGGGAAGATAATTATATGCTTTCCGCCCTGCAAGATGCACCTTCTTTAAAGAAAACCCTGGGTGAATTCTGTTTGGGGAGCTGGATCCTAGAGCTAAGGAAGTCCCTTTAAGGTTCTGTTTCCTGTCTCACTGGGATGCGGTGGGTGGGGTGTGAGTAGGGAGCAGACATGGAGGAGGGTTTGAAAGTGGACTCCGGAGCCTGCTGCCTGGGCTGAATCCCGGCTCTGCCCTTCCTAGGGGTGTGAGCTGGGGAACAGCATCTAACCTGGCAGAGCCCCAACTTCTCCAGGAAATGGGGACACAACAGTATCAGCCTCTTAAGGTGGATGTGAGGGTGAGCCGAGCTCACAGTCCCCTGCAAGGCGCACTGTGCCCTGGAGAAGCAGGAATGTGTGGAAGTGTCTGCCTTCCCTGGGGCAGTTCACCCACGGTGCCTAGAACAGAGCCTGACTCACGCAGGGTACCTGAGCGATGTTGGAGAATAAGTACACAGGAAGTACTTCTGAAGGAAATGACATTGCAGTTAAGAATGGACCCCTAAGTCACTTAAAAAAAAAAATGAAGTATAAGCTCGGGTTGATTCTCCATGATGCATTGAAACGTGTTATCATGCAATGTCACTTCAATTAAAAAAATTTAAAAAACAGAACAAAACCATCCAGTGATTACAAGCATATTTAGAAAGCTGTCTATTGACCAAAATAAGGAGGATGTGATATGGCAAAAAATGACTTAGAAATGCCACGTAGCCCTGTGACTGATGGATGACCTTCCCTCCCTGTTCTTGAAAGGCATTCCCAGCTGTCTTGGGCACTGGGGCAAGATGGGCCCGTCCTGTGCAGGGGAGTCCCCATTTCATGCAGGATGGGGTTCCTTAGGTACCCCAACCAACTCTGCTGAGGTGACAGCACTCCCAGCTGCTTAGGGCAAGCGGGGATGGTGTGGGTGTGCTCATGGTTTTTCTCTGATTATAGTGGCGGTTCCCATGGATTTAGGTTGTGTCCTCCCCCAGTCACTGCTTCTAGGTGGTCTGGTACCGCTGCCCAGGGGCCGTGAGATCATACAGGATCATAGGCCTGGGAGCCTCAGCTGGCCTGATGCCTCCATCCCTCCCCATGCAAACAGACGCCACAGCCCCACACCCTCCCACCCCCAGGGTATGGGGCTGGATCACTAGCTTAAGAGTCTGACCGAGGGGGCATTCATGTTTCTGCTACTTCTCATTTGCTTATGCACCTTTGCTTCGTCTTTGAATCTCAGTTTCTCCATCTGAACAATGAATGTGAAGGCCCCACCTCCCTGGGGGATTGTAAGGATAACACAGAGTTGAGGGTTGGGTGAGCAGAAGCAGGGAAATGACAGCACACCTGCCCTGCCCCCAAAGCAGTCATGCCCAATGAAGGGATATGGGAAGGATCTTCCCAAAGCACAAGTTCACCCCATCAGCCAAGAGCCAGTAGATCAGCAAGACCAGACGGTGAAGAGAAGGGACGTGCTCTAAGTTTCAAAAAATCACCTTCTGTGCCCCTCTAAGGTCTGGTCCTTTTCAGGCCGCTTTGCAGAATGCATTGGGACGTTAATGGAAAGCATGTTTGAAGGCCAAGTACTTGTAAGCTGGAGAAACAGAACATCATAGCTCCTTGGAGGGCAGCGGGGCACCCAGCGAGCCTGCTGGGTGTGGGCTTCAGGGCGCGGGCAGCTAGCGCCTTCCTTCTGGGCCTCAGTTTCTCGCCTGTGCAATGGAGCGAATTTGGGCATCCATGTGAAATTCTTGCCTGGAACAAATGAGCTAATGTGAATAAAGGGCTCAGCACTTAGGAAGTGCTCATAGAAATCGAACCAAAATAATGCTGCCATCCTGGGGTTTTGAACTCAGAATCTGCGGAGAAAATCAAGGTCGGGAATGAGCCCTGGTCCATGTTTGCTTCCACAGGTAGCTTGGAAGAAGACCCGCGCTCCCTGCTGGCCTGTCCCTGCTAGATTTCAGTGCCTGGACCATCTCCACTGAGCTGCTGCTTTCACTGGAGGTGAGGGGTGAGCCCCTCTGCCCTTGCTAACTTCCCCTAAACCCCTTTCCAGTGAGTCACTGAACAAATTGACTTTTGAAGGGTTAAGCTTATTGTTGATCCTTACTCAAATGCATACCCCATCTGGGCTGAGCTCTGGCCCAGTTTCTTGGGTCAGAAGCCTGACTTTGACACTCTGTTCCATTGTTGGGTGCAGGGTGCTGTCTAGTGGGCTCAGTCTGGTCATCAGAGCTGAACAGAGCTAGCCAGGCCTGGGGGTGTTTGTAGCCAGTGGATTTCTTTGTTGCTCCCTTTGGGGTGGTGGGGGTGATTCCCTGGGGTGGGTTCCTATGTGGGGTGCTGACTCTCAGCAGGGCAT
This sequence comes from Talpa occidentalis, assembly GCF_014898055.3. NCBI lineage: Eukaryota > Metazoa > Chordata > Mammalia > Eulipotyphla > Talpidae > Talpa > Talpa occidentalis. The sequence goes on from NW_023603184.1 coordinate 5,913,722, forward strand.
GGAGGTATGCAAATCCTCACTGGGTCCTGGTGTGGGCAGAGGGACTATCCCTTGCTGGGAGGATATGGGGTGGGGTGGGATGCAGCCCAAGGTTAGGGGCTGGACCCGGGGGATCAGAGATATCACTGAGTTATTTGGATCCCCAACTGGATAGATCAGGAAGAGCAGGCAGGGTCCCTGGGGATTAGTTTGAGGGGCACAGGACACAGGAGAGAAGGATGGGAAGGGAGGTGTTGGGAGCTCCCCCACTCCCCACTCAGAACCCCTTTCCTCCCTGTCTCCCTGCAGTGTGCTGCCACAGGTTGCTGTGCAGGCTGGCGTGGGCAGCTTGACCAGGAGACTGGTGGCTGCGGGCCCCTGCTCGGAGCAGCCCCCCTTGGTGAGTGCTGGATCCCTCCCTGCATCTGCTCTTGGAACATCCCTAGCTCTCCCCCCAGCTGGGTAGCTGAGCTAGTCTCTCTTGGGGGGCTTCCAGATGCTGAGGCTGCCTCTGCCCTTCACTCTCCCTGCTTTCCTGGGGCCCTCCTCATCGGTCACACTTTATGCCTTGAGCTACCCCTTCCTCTCCTCTCCATCTTGTCTGGGTTCTCTGACCATTTCTGCATCAAATTGGTGGGGGGGGGGTCCCTGAGCTCATGCTATAGGCAGAGAAGGTTGAGGAGTGGCTGGGATGGGGGACCTGTGGGAGCCAGCCCCGCCCCCATCTCTCTGGGCTCCGATCTTCTTTGCAGGCCACTTTGCTCTGCTGTCTTTGAGGGGGGGGTTCACTTGCCTGTGGCCTGGATTCACCCCCCAGTGGCAACAAACAAATCCTGGAGGGCGATGGGGCCCAGGAAAGGGTAGTTCTCAGCAGCCCTTGGGCCCTCTTTGTGTGCCAGGCCAGTTGACTCTTAGAAGTCCTGGTTGCCCCAGGAGTCCTCATCTGGAGGAAGCTGGTCACCTGCATGGGGAGGGCCTTGACACAGCTGATGCTGGCAGCCTGCCAACCCAGGCAGGGGTCCCAGGGTCCTTTCTGCATAGGGGCTTGGGTGGGAAGGAGGCATCTTCCTCTGCCTGGGGGCAGCCAGGGCATGAATGGACGGTGACCACCTGGGGAACTGGGCACCAGCTGGGCACCAGAAGATGCAGGTGGATGCTGGCAGGAGTGTTAGGTGGTGGCAGTTCTTGTTTGAGGCAAGAACTGGTCATTCCTTACATGTGGAAGTTGAGGCATTAGGTGTTTGCACTGTAGGACCCCACAGAGATCATGAGGGGAGGCCCCGGGCAGTGTTCGTTGGTGAAACCCCAGGGAATAGGAATCAGTCCCTGGAACCTCTCAGGAGTCCTCAAAGAATGGTAGCTGCCTAGACCTTGAGCAATGTGAGCACAGGAAAGGGAGCTGGGGTACTTCCCCCGCCCGGAGGCCGGTTTTCCCGCGGGAGCAAGCTGGTGCCCCTGGGGGTGTGGGGCACCCAAGGTGGCTGCTCCTTGACCATGGTCCACCTTTGCCCACAGACCTCGCCTGGTGGAGAAGCAGCCCCATGAAGGTGCCCAGCCATGCAATGTTCCTGGAAGGCCGTCCTCCTCCTTGCCCTGGCCTCCATCGCCATCCAGTACACGGCCATCCGCACCTTCACGGCCAAGTCCTTCCACACCTGCCCCGGGCTGGCCGAGGCGGGGCTGGCCGAGCGGCTGTGCGAGGAGGGCCCCACCTTCGCCTATAACCTCTCGCGCAAGACGCACATCCTCATCCTGGCCACCACGCGCAGCGGCTCCTCCTTCGTGGGCCAGCTCTTCAACCAGCACCTGGACGTCTTCTACCTGTTCGAGCCCCTCTACCACGTGCAGAACACGCTCATCCCCCGCTTCACCCAGGGCAAGAGCCCCGCGGACCGGCGGGTCATGCTGGGCGCCAGCCGGGACCTGCTGCGCAGCCTCTACGACTGCGACCTGTACTTCCTGGAGAACTACATCCGCCCGCCGCCCGTCAACCACACCACCGACCGCGTCTTCCGCCGCGGGGCCAGCCGCGTGCTCTGCTCGCGCCCCGTGTGCAGCCCGCCCGGCGCCGCCGACCTGGCGCTGGAGGAGGGCGACTGCGTGCGCAAGTGCGGGCTGCTCAACCTCACCGTGGCCGCCGAGGCCTGCCGCGAGCGCGCGCACGTGGCCATCAAGACGGTGCGCGTGCCCGAGGTCAGCGACCTGCGCGCGCTCGTGGAGGACCCGCGCCTCAACCTCAAGGTCATCCAGCTGGTGCGCGACCCGCGCGGCATCCTGGCCTCCCGCAGCGAGACCTTCCGCGACACCTACCGGCTGTGGCGGCTGTGGTACGGCACCGGGCGGCGGCCCTACAACCTGGACGTGACGCAGCTGACCACGGTGTGCGAGGACTTCGCCAACTCCGTGGCCACCGGCCTCACGCGGCCCGCCTGGCTCAAGGGCAAGTACATGCTGGTGCGCTACGAGGACCTGGCCCGCAACCCCATGAAGAAGACGGAGGAGATCTACGGCTTCCTGGGCATCCCGCTGGGCAGCCACGTGGCCCGCTGGATCCAGAACAACACGCGGGGCGACCCCGCGCTGGGCAAGCACAAGTACGGCACCGTGCGGAACTCGGCGGCCACGGCCGAGAAGTGGCGCTTCCGCCTGTCCTACGACATCGTGGCCTTCGCCCAGAACGCCTGCCAGCGCGTGCTGGCGCAGCTGGGCTACAAGATGGCCGCCTCCGAGGAGGAGCTCAAGAACCCGGCCGTCAGCCTCGTGGAGGAGCGCGACTTCCGGCCCTTCTCGTGACCGCGCGGCGGGGCGCGGCGGGGCGGGGGCCCCGGGCGTCGGTTTTGATAAAACGGACCGTTTTTAACTGTTGCCTTATCTCCCTCTCCCCCCAGTGCCCGGTCTGTGTGTCCTTCCTGCCCCCTGGGCCCGGCCCCCGCTCCTTCTGCCTCTTTTTGACTCGGAAATTTGCACTACGTCTCGGCTAGGAATCCCCGGGGCAGAGGGGCCTTGAGTGGGGTCCGATCCCCGCCCCGCTCCTTTCAGACACAGGTGGGACGGGTGTCGGCGGTGGGTGGTGACCATGTTTACAAGCACCACACACACACACGTGCACACACACACACACACACGGGCGCCCACGCCAGAGACACCCCCAACCACACAATTTCTGAAGCTTTCAGAATGCTGGAGAGGGGTGGGGCAGGTCGTGTTTGTACTGTCTGATTTCTACAAGGTAAGAGGTTGAAAACACAAAGGCCACCTCTCTCTCTAATTTATGAATGGTGTCCCTCCCTCCCCATCCTGCCTCCTGACCCCAAGGCTACTGCCCCCGGAGCAGAGAAACTGCCCCATCCTGCACACCCGTGCCTGTCGGTGAGCAGGTTTTTACTGTGAGGTGAATGTGGACCTTTATTTTTTTCCAATCTGTGGCGATGCTGTCTGTCTGTCTGTCTGTCTGTCTGAGTCTTGTGGCTGCCCCTGGACTAGTGATGGCTGATAAATCTTAGGGGTTTCTGATTGATCTTGGGGTCCATCTATGATATTTCTTTGTGCCAAAAAGAAAAAAAAAAAAAGTGAATCAGTTTGCTAAATGAACATTGAAATGCTTCATCTGTGTTTTCTGTAAATAAAAGTACAATAAGATCTGAATGTGATTGTGGGACATTTTATGCGAGAGGGCACGCCATGCTGGGGTCTAGGTGTTTCTGGTTTTGGGGAGGAGAGAGGCCTTGGGGATTGAATAACAAGTCTCAGACTTTTTGAACTCGGGTTGTCTTTATCACCCTTGACATTGAGTTCAGGGTTTCATTGTCCTTCAGGCAGTTGAGATCAGATACCTTCTGGCCAGGGGGGATAGATCTGAAATATCTAACAAGTGCTGATGGCTTGCTCAGTCAATGACCTGAGGTCAGCATGAGGTCTCGGCATATCCTATGCCAAGGTCTACCCTTTAATTTCTGGGTCTGGGGCCAGGATAGCATTTGAGGAACGGGGTGGCTCCTTATTAACTTGCCGGGAAGTAGTCGAGTGGGTGGCTTCATGCTGAGCCTGGGAAAGCCTGGAGCTCCTGGCCTTTTGGGAAAGAACCCTTTCCCTCAACTTACATGACTGGAGTCTTGACTTGTGTACACTGGTTTGGGTGGGGGGGGACATCAGCTGTGTTACTTCCCTTTCCTTCCTTGCCAATCCAGCAGCTTCCCCAGCTGTTATTCCAAGGAAGCAGCTGGTCCCTGGGGTTGAGGACACAGTTCTGTTGTGAAGAGCAACACGAGTGCCTGGGTTAGGCAGCCACAGAAGGCCTGGGCTTCCTGAGGTAACTTGGCCCTGGTCAGGTGAATATAGACTTAGCCTCTACAGCAAATACCTTGGATAATAGTAACTTAGTGAGGGCAGGTTATTTTGTTTCATTCTCATGCATACAGGTTCAAGCTGGTCAAGGCTGATATCTTGGCTCCCAAGTTGTGTGCCCAGGTATCAGAGGCCCTGGGTCTTTGCATCTTCTTGCTGCTCCACCATCATAAGGTGTTGCCCTTGACTCGTCAGGCAGAGAGAAGAAGAAATGAGATGGGAGGGCACAGCTCTGTCATTTGTGAGAACCCCTCGGAGTTACAGATATCACTCCCCTTCATGTCTCATAGGCTGCAAGGGAGGCTGGGAAGTGTAGGTTTTTATCTGAGTGGCCAAAACTGTTAAAGTGGCCAAGGAGTCTGGACTTTAGATTTCTTTTCTGCAAAAGAGACTATATGATTTACAACCTCATGCTGTAAGACCAGTGAAGCTGATTTAGAAAAGTCTCTGGCAGGACTGGTGGACAGGGCCTGGACTTTTGGCACCCTCTTCTCAGCCCCTGGTTCATAGGCATTACTACTCCAGCCTGAGGTGAGGGAGACATCCCTACAAGTTGTCTCCCTGGTCCTGGGAGTTAGAGAAGTTGGGGAGAGCTTCTCTAAGGGGGTGGTGCCTGAAGTAAGTCTTGGGGAGGGCATGAGATGATCCTTCCCAGCTGAGGGAGCAGAAAAGGCACAGTGATAGGAAGGCCTGGGACGCTCATGACCGCGTAGACATAACGTGCCCCCACGTCCTGCCCTCAGCTTCTCAAGCTTAGAAAATCCACATTGCCAGATCACCCAGGAAAGTTCAGTTTTAAGGGGTTTATTTATGATGGCCAGATCCTCAAACTAGAGACTGAGAAGCCAGAGGCCTTGCCCACTTTTAGGGTAAAGACCAAAGTTCTGGAATCCTCTTAGAGGCCCTTCATGTCCTGGCTCCTGCCTACTTCTAGCTTCCCCTCCAGTGTTCCCGCCCTCTCGCGCCTTCCTGCTTTCCTTCAATTCCTTGAACACACTGAGATTGTGTAGTTGTAGCCCCCGTGCATGCCTTTCTGGAAACATAGTCTTGGGTAGCCGCCTCCCATTGCAATCCTGTGTGTGGCCATGCGTCTTAGCTGCTGGGAGCTTGTCCTTTTTTGCAACCTTGTGGGAGCCTTTCACTGCCATGTGAAGGAAGCCCAGAGCAGCTGACCAGAGATGCAAAGAACCAAAAGTGCCCCAGCGCGTGGTCAGCCAATTCCTCAGTGACTTGGTGACTGACGCAGGTGCACAAGTGAGCCCTGTCAAGATCAGCCACGATCTCACCCAGGTTGTTAGAACCGCCTGACTGAACCCAGCCAAGTCTCTGACCCACAATATTGTGGGTTAAAAAAAAGTGGTGTTTGTTTTAAGTCACCAGGTTCTGCAATGACTTGTTATGCAGTGAAAGCAAACCCATACACACACCATTCTCTGTCCCAGTGCAGAGTTTTTGCACAGAACTTTCCTTATGCCTAAGTCACCCCTACTCCTGTCTTTCCCTAATTCATGTCCACTCAGCCTTTGGATCTCAGTTTAACTATCAGTATTTCCTTGGTTTTACCAGATCAGTTATCTTGATTATAGCCCTTACATAACTGATTATACATCTTATATATCCTGATTATAGGCCCGTGTGGCACCAAGCACATCTTTTTTATAGTGTTTACCACCGTTGTAATCACAATCTTTACTACAGGAACTTGCACTCAACAGGTATCCAATAAACACTGGTTGTGTGAGTAAAAGAATGAGTAAAACATTCTTCCCCACCTGATAAAAGAGCTGGCTTGTGTTGAGTCTTTACCGGTGGGGTGGAGGGTTGGGGGGTAAGGCTTCTTAGGGATCTGAAGGGGAATGGAGGCACCTGAAGGGGAATGGAGGCCCTTCACCCTGCGTCTGACAAATAATAATGGACACTTGAGCTAGGCTGGTTCCAAGAATCCACATCTACTTCCTCACAGTGAACAGTTCTCTCCAACTCCACACACCAACACTGGATCGCCTGTTTCTCTGTCACCTGCCTGCCACTTGTTACAATTTCCAAAATTAACACTCTTTAGGGAGGATCAACTAGGAACAAACACACGGAAAAGAATTTTAGTTTATGAAGCACGCCTTCCCCTCCTACCAGTCACACCTCGACGTGGGCTGTTTCCTGCTGACACAGAAGCACCTTTTCCTTGTCAGGAAGTGGTGGTCAGAGCCCCACGTAGGCAGGCATGGCCCCACCCCCATCTCCTCTGTGTGGCTTAGATCCTAAGGAGAAACTTCCCAGTCTTGTCCCACACTCGGCACCCTCTCACTGGTGGCTCTAGGGCCAAGTTCCGTCAGTTCTTTTCACCACACGCTTCCTCTGTTTGTGTGTTCGCACCTGCTCACCCTTGTTTCTCTCCTTGCCAATAGCAAACACGCGGGTCTCCCAGCCCCACTTCCCGGGGACTCTGGGGAGCTCGCTGGTCTCTGCTTCCTATCATCCTAGAGGGTATTGTCTGGACCAGACCTGCCCTTCCTGGCGTATCCTCCCTGGGGAAGAATTTCTCCCTGCAGGAATGCCTTTCTTTGTTGGGAAGGAAAAGATATGGGAGAAGCCCCTTTTCAGATCCATTAAGAAAACACATAAGCTTCTGTCTCTGGAGGCCTGGACAACAGATGGGAATTGGTTTTTTAGGCAGGTAGCCAAGGTCTGCACTCCTCAGGGGGTCCAGCCGCAGCCGTGGACCGCACGGCCCCTGGGGTGGTCTTCCTGTGTATGTGTGCACACACGTGTACAACTGGGAGACCGAGGCCCAAGCTGAGGCTCTCACTGGGCTGGGGGCCTGCAGTCCACGTGCCCGGGATCCACAAATGGGGTGACTGCCCAGGCCTCACTGGGCATCTATCAAAACCTCGGATCTGCCTGCCCTGCCTACCTCCCTCTAGTGGCGCTTTCTGCTTCTGGGATTTGCCACCTGCTGAGGACTTGTAATTGCAATCAGCTCTTTTTGATCGTGGGAACCACAGTGATAAAAAGCATGGCTCCAGGTTCCAGTCCCATCGTTGTCATGTGACCTGGGGCATGTAAACCCCCATGTCCTTATCTGTACAGAGATAACCATGATAATACTCATCTCAGAGGGCTATGTGAAGACTATGCATTACACAGAAAAGCATAAGGTAATGTATTTAAGTGCATAATATGGTGCTTGGCCTATTAGTTCTCAGTAAATACTAGTCACCATCATTATCACCATCACCACAATCATCATCTTCATCCCATCATCATCTCACCCACAAATCCTAGCAAGTTGCCTGGAATATGCTAGATGCTCAATGAACATCTGTTGTATGAGCACTTGTTTGGTGAGCTCTTCTGTATTGAACTGCGATTGTAACAGGGTGGTCCCCAGGAAAGGGGGAGGTTCCAGCTTCCCTGCCCCACCCAAGGAAGGGTGGAGCTGAGCAGGGAGAGAAGAAGCTGCAAAGAGACTGAGGAAGGAAGCAGGATGGAGCCAGGAGACCTGGAGGAGGTGCACGGAGCCTAGAGACACGTGAAGAAACTGCGCTTGTCTTTTAGTCGTGGACTGGGTGACACAGATGTGGGTGAGACCCGTGGGGAGGTGACCATGGCAGCTTTTATCTGGATGTTGATTTTGCTCTTTTCCTTCCGGGCTTGTCCAGTTGTTTGTGACCCTTTTCTGTGGGTCCCCACTGGAAGATGCTTTAGACTTGGGGCAGGCTTTGGGGCCTTGCTCTGGGCCAATCCAATTTGGATGGACTTTTACCCACGAGGGGACGGGTAACTTTGGGTGCTTCATTTAGAAACTAGACTCTTTGCCTTACCTGTATTGTTTCCTAGTTTTATTAAAGTTCCTTCCCATTAAAGTCTCCTATGTTTTGTGTTGATGCGGCGGATGGCAGAACCCATTTAGAATAGGCAGGTTTGCGGGGCTTGGGCTGCCCCTCTCCCTGTCCTATAACACTATGAATGCATGAAATTACACCAAATAAAATAGCATGGAACCAATGTAGTCCCCCATCAGCCAAGGCCTAAAACCCAAGGCTAACTAGAGGGAGAGAAGTGGGGACAGCTGTAAATGTCCATCAAATGACCGCTAAGCTTAGGGACAAGCTGGCTGACCCATAGAAGAGCTCCCATAGGTTCCTAGCACCTGTGGAGGAGTAACCCTTAGGAGAAGAAGTTGGCAGCAATAACCTGCCAGCTTCCTGGGAAGATGATTTCCTGGGGTGGTCCCATGCCAGTTGTGTACCCCCGCCTCTATGTCAGAAGGCTTTGCCTTTCTGCCTCCTTTAAGGCACCTGCTTGCACACTTCTTTTCCATTCATAAAGGACCATTTTCAGTGTGGGGTCCCAGACATTCTTCTTCATCTCGAAGGCCCAGAGAAGCCCACCATCTTCAGCAAAGGAGACAGTGTTTTCTTAAGCCCGACTCTTTGAGCTTCCTGGAGAGGGGCTGGCAGCAGCCACACAATTAGCCACACCCCATGTTTGGAGGCTTCCTCCTCTGGCAAACTCCAGCATCGTGGCTGCAGGCAACAAAGCCTTCTTCCTGCATTGCTTCCTGCTTTCTTCCTTCCTTAGTAACACCTCAGCCTTCAGCAATGTCACCCTTGCCTGGGGCTGGCTTTGGGAAGCCGGATGTGGCCTTGAGACAAGGGCCTTTGCACTAAGAAGAGCAAGAGGCATTTAGAGCCATCCAGGAAGAATTGAAAATTAGTGTTTAGGTTCCACTGCATCTCGCTGGACAAATCGATAATTGTTTACCAGCTTCGTGTCCCAGCATTACCTCAGGGACAGTGAAAAGGATGTGTCTCCTGCGGATATGGGTGTCATGGCTACCTGTGACCATGCTGTCAAGAGAAACAGATTGGCTTAATACTTCCTGACTTAAAAAAAAAAAATCTCTATTTATTCTAATGATGATTGAGAGTCATGTTAGGTATTTCATACTCACTGTGTATCATCCAGTTCCCCTTATAGTTTTATCACCTTTTTTTTTTTTTTTTGAGGTTGAGGCTGTATTTTGGGTGCATACCAATCTAAAATTGTTATGCATTTTTAGTGATCTGAACCTTTTATCATTGTGAAGTATTCCTGTTTACCATGGTCACACTTTTGCCTTAAAGTCTATTTTGTCCACTATCGATACAGCAATGCCTGTCTTTCTTGGTCAGCATTTAGTCCATATACATGTCTTATAAGGAATGATGTACTTGAATTTGTAGCTACCAACTTATTTTGTGCTTCATATTTGTCTCACCCATTATTCACTTTCTCACCCCTAGTTGTATTTCAGTACTTTTTCCTATTTCACCTTCTTTGCTACAGTGGTTAGAAAATTGCACATCTGTTTCTGTTCATTTAGTGGTAACCTTAGAAATACATTCTTTTCTTAGTTTATCCAAGTCTAAAGTTAATCAATATCTTCACCCATCTTTTGAAAAGCACACTTAATACTTTAATACCCTTTAATTCCATTCAGCTTTTAAAAAACTTCTCTGTTGTGCTGCATTTAAAAAACAAAAGCTTTCTATATAGTTTTTTTTCCCCCTAAATAATCACCTCTTGGGGGGTTATCATTTACACACAACAAATTTCACTCATTTTAAGAATATTGTCTGATATGTTTTAATAAATGTATAGTTATGTAATCACCACCATGGTCAAGATGTAGAATCTCTTTTTCAACCCTAAAGTCCCTTGGTACCCTCCTGTGAGCAGTATCTTTTCCCATCTCTACCCCTTGGAAACCACTGAATTGCTTTCTATCACTAGTTTTATCTTTTCTAGAATGTGTATAAATGGAATCATGTAATATATAGACGTGTGTGTAGCTTAGACCACTGCTTTCACCACTATAAAATTCACTTATGCTGGATATCAATATTCTGTTGACTATTAGTGATTTGCTTCTTTTTATTGTTGAGTGCTCTTCATTCCTTTGTACAGATTCAAATTTCCACCTGGTATCATTTTCCTTCTGCCCAAAGAACTTTCTATTGCATGTTTCTTGGAGTGCAGGCTGACTGATGATATAAATTCTCCCAGATTTTGTTTGTAAGTATTTTTTTTTTTAAATACTGTTATTGCTTATGGTGGTAAAACAAATCAGACAGCAGTTTAAGCCTTTGGAAGCAGAAGTGGAGGTCCCTTCTCATACATTTTAATTCTGTCTTAAATATTCTTGGGCCTCCCTGGTGGTGCAGTGGGTTGGGTGCTGCGCTGTGAAGCTGTCCACAGCCTCTGTAGCGCAGGTTCAAATCCCAGCTGGCCAGGGAGAAACCCACATGGTACAGCAGACCTCTCCTGCCTTGCCCGCTGCTTCCCTCAGCAGTGTCTTTGGTCCGTCTGCCTGTTCTGCCCCCCACTCTGTCTCTGGTAAATTCTCTCACCCTCCCGCACCTCTGACTGTACCCCAGGTCTTGTATAAATAAATAAATCTTGAAAAAAATATTCTCGGTATATTCCTTATTATATAGTCATTATTTGGTTAGATTTACCCATATAGACCACTGTCTTTCTTCTTTCATCTCAGGTTTTCTTTCTGAAAGTTCTTGTTTTTTCCCATTATACAACTTTAGGGAGGGTCTGTAAGTGACACACGCTCCATTTTTTTATATCTGAAAATATTGTTATCTAAACTTTGATCTTTCAAGGTCAAAGTTCTCTGGAATTTTGGGTTGACAATTACTTATATCTCAGCATGTTGATAATAACATTCCAGGATAATCACTATTGTTTTCTGGCTGCTTTAAACATCTTCTCATTACAGGTTTACTATGATGAATCTAGGTGTGGACTTTTTAAAAATTTAATATGCCTGGCTTTTGAAACTGTGGGTTGATGTCTTTCATTACTTCTGAAAAGCTTTCAGCCATCAATTTTTGAAATATTACCTCTGCTTTATTCTCTTGCATCTGTAATTCTAAAAGATGTATGTTAGACCTTCTTACTCTATCTTTATCTTCTCTCTTAATTTCCAAAATTTTTGCCTTTGTGTGCTTAGTTATTCTTTACTATTTTTCGTTCCCTGCACTTAGTTTTCTGACTTAATTTTTATTTCTTTAAAAATAGCACACACATTTCACAATTTGTATGGTAAGTCCAGTAACTTTAGTAACCCCTGTAAGGGATGTCCTGTCCAGCCAGCTGTTTTTGTTGGTTCTCAGACACGTTGCTTTGTTTCCTTGTGTATTTGGTTAGCTTTGTACTGTGGGTTGCTCATTTTCCTTGGGTTTCTATTTATAGAAATTTATGAGTCCTGGGATTACAGGGGAGTCTTCAAACAAATTGTTGCTTTTGTTTTTGCATCTGCAAAAACATTGGTGGCACTGACTGGCAGCAACACTCTAAAATAAATTCTCGGTTTTTGAACCACCCAGTTGGTGTGGATTCAGGTTGGATGACACTTCCAAATTCTTGGAGGTTTTTTTTTTTTTTTTAACCATTTTCCCATGTAATGCTAGTTGAAGATGGCCATCTTTCCTTGCAGTTCTTATGAAGGAGGGGATTGTTGGTATTTCTCATTTATGTTAAATTGAGAGTGTAGCCCTTTGTAGTCTCAGTTATTTGAGGGAGAAACTCCTATAGGTCTCCCCACCTAGGGAAGACTGTGGGCTTTGTTAGCTCTTCCCTCAGCCCCAGGACACCAGAAGAACCAAAGCTCTGTTTCATAGGGTTCAATAAATGCCTTCTGGGCAAACACAGCTGCAGCTCTCCTTACTTTTTTTTATTCCTACCTTCATTGCGTTCTTTTTTTGCCTTGTGCATTATTTACTTACTTAACATTATTTACTTTCTTGCCAGCTTATATTTAACGAGACTGGGTAAGATATTTTATCCAGATATTTTAGTTGCTTGCAGGAAGATCATACCAGGTATCTAGCATTTTGTATTATCATTTTGTATTATCTAGCATTTTGTATTATCAAAAACTGGAGTACTGGTGTCACCCTCTGTATTCTTCTTTGTCCATAGCACATGGGGTCTCAGACACTAAATGAGTGAACAAGGGAACAAATGAACACATATTCATACAGCTTGGACTGCATGGGCTGTCAGCCTGGAAACATCACGAGGCTAGGGAGCTTGCCCTGTGAGTTCACCACTGCCTCTGTGTAATGACCCATGCAAGGTTCAACTGATGTCAACTGACCTTGGTTCAGAGTGGCCTAGGGACAATGGGAAATCCATCCCCATAGGCAACCCTTACCTCATGCAGAGAGCAACTTTACAAATCTATGGGCCTTTGGAAATAATGGGCTTCAAATGTTGGGGACAGGTTTCAATGACCCTCCTCTGCTCTTTAGTGAGTGCTCTGGGGTTGTTGGCTACAAATATCCTCTTCATAGCGATGGAATCTTGTCTTTGGTTTCAGTGCTGCCATCCAAGTCCCTGCATCTGTATTAGTGGGGCACTTGTTAGAAATGTAGAATCTTGGGTTCTAGCCCAGCCAGCCCTACTGGTTCAGAATATACATTTTAAATTAAGAAATTTTGGGGGCCTCCCTGGTGGTGCGAGGGGTTAAGATGCAACCTATGAAGCTATCCGCAGCCACTGCAGCACGAGTTCGATCCCTGGCCAGGGAGCTACCCACATGGTGCAGCAGAATTCCCCTGTCTCACCCTCTGCTCCCCTCAGCAGTGTATTTCATTCCAGTCAATCTGCCTGTTCTGTTCCCTACTATTTCTGGTGAATCCTCTCACCCTCCACACCTCTGGCCTGTACCCCAGTTCTTGTACGCATAAATAATAAATCTTTTTTTAAAAAAAGAAACTTTGGTTATTCATGTGCACATGGACATTTGAGAATCCCTGCTCTCACCCAGAGCTTTTCAATGTGTGTGCGGCAAATGGGTTACAAGTGTGTAATGAGGAACTGATTCTTCCCTCCTTTCAGCTGGATGGCCATATAGGATGACCAACTCTTCATTTTTGCCTGGGACTTTCCCAATTTTAGCAATGGAAGAGACACATCTTTGGAAACTGCTCAGTACTAGGCAAAGCAGGATGGCTGGTCTTATCAGAAGGGACCCAGGCATCTTGATCTCTGGGGTTCTAATAGACTTCATGATGAGGAGCCACATCTGGCACCATGTTGGGCTGATGTTGACTGCGAGGTACTCTGGCAACTGCTCACTTGTGTCAGCAGCTAGACAAAGAGCACTGTGCTCCCCACTGTGGACATGGGGTTCTGGGACTGCAGAAGACTTCACGTTCCTGGTGTTGGAAGAAATGTGCCCAGTCCATGGAGGGACAAGTCAAGAAAGGAGGTTGGAAGGATCTCAGGATGGAGAAGCTCTGGAGTAGGCCCCCAAACTCTGGGTCTTTACATTAACTAACCACACAAACCCACTTGCCGGTGATGTGTCTTGTAGCGGCATCGACATTAGCTGCAGGGACAGAATGCTCACAACACAGGCACATTCAGAAAATTAGAACTATATCATTATTTTGAAATTCTTGATATGAAACGTTTGATTGTATTCACAATCCATTCACATTATCACAAGAAATTTCAACATTACATTTGTCAAAGAAAGAAAAGGAAGAGCTGTTAGATTCTTTTAATACAATTTCAAGTGTTACACATTTTTGAATGGTTGTAAAATGGTTTTACATTTCCCATCATGTACTTGTGTGAACAAAACTTTCCTGTTGATAGTAACTTTCAAGAATTTGAAGAGATGATTATTAAAGAGCTCCCATCCAGAAGTATGTGTGGCCATCTCACATGTAAAGACTGATACTAAGAAAATTGTGTTCATGGAAGAAAGCCCAAGTTTCTCATTAAATTTCTTGAAAAGATTTTATGGGGAAGTCTTATACATATTCCATATTTAATATTCTCTTGATTACTTTGTACTTAGTTTTCTTATCAAAATTATATCATATAAAGAAAATTTAATGCTACTTTTTTACCCAGTTGCTTATAGATGTGGCCACATTACCTCCAGTTTTACCCCAACACACTGGGTAAATTTGATCATCTTGTATGTGCGCTGGGGTGTGGAGTCTCTGGGGAGTCTTGCTCTAACCCTGTGTGCTCCCCACTTCTCTGAATTGACTTGGGCCCCTCTACCAAGAGAGGGATAGAACAGGGTGAACAATACACCCTCCAAGAATTCACGCCTACCCCACAGACACATGTAAAAGAATACAATTGGGTCACTGATTTCATGCACAAAAATAAATTCAAAATGCAACAATAAAATACATGGAAGAAAATTCTGGTGATACTTTTTTTTTTAAGATTTATTTATTTTTATACAAGAGTTGGGGTGCAGGCCAGAGGCACAGGAGGGTGAGAGGATTCACCAGAGACAGAGCAGGGAACAGAACAGGCAGACTGACTGAAATGCACTGCTGAGGGGAGCAGTGGGTGAGACAGGAGAGGTCTGCCGCGTCATGTGGGAATCTCCCCACCTGGCTGGCATTGAACCCACCTTGCAGAGGCTGTGGACAGCTTCACAGCACGGTGTTCAACCCGCTGCACCACCAGGGCACAGTGACCCAAATAAACAGATGGATTACCTCAAATGAAAAAGTTTTTATACAGTAAAAGGAAAAATTAGTAAATTACAAAGACATCCTACAAGATGAGTGAATATATTCATACTGTTATAGGACAGGGAGAGGGGCAGCCCAAACCCCGCAAACCTGCCTATTCTAAATGGGTTCTGCCATCCGCCGCATCAACACAAAACACATGAGACTAATGGGAAGGATCTTTAATAAAACTAGGAAACAATACAGGTAAGGCAAAGAGTCTAGTTTCTAAATGAAGCACCCAAAGTTACCCGTCCCCTCGTGGGTAAAACTCCATCCGTATGGGATCGGCCCAGAACAAGGCCCCAAAGCCTGCCACAAGTCTAAAGCATCTTCCAGTGGGGACCCACAGAAAAGGGTCACAAACAACCGGACAAGCCCGGAAGGAAAAGAGCAAAATCAACCTCAAGATAAAAGCTGCCATTGTCACCTCCCCACGGGTCTCACCCACATCTGTGTCACCCAGTCCACGACCAAAAGACAAGCTCAGTTTCTTCACGTGTCTCTAGGCTCCATGCACCTCCTCCAGATCTCCTGGCTCCATCCTGCTTCCTTCTTCCGTCTCTTCTGCCGCTTCTCCTCTCCCTGCTCAGCTCCACCCTCCCTTGGGTGGGGCAGGGAACCTCCCCCTTTCCTGGGGACCACCCTGTTACAATACCATGTAAGCGACAGGGGTTAATATCCAAGGTGTACAAAGAACTCATCCAACTTAACAAAAAGCAAGCAGCCACATTTGAAAATAGGCAGCAGATCTGAAAATGTACCAAAGCAAGGCACATGGATTTGTGGAAATAATCACTTTTAATAAGGGAGACATGACTCAAAATCACAATGAGGTACCATCTCACACCCGTGAGGTAGGCATACATTAGAAAACCTCCAATAGGGCCTCCCTGGTGGTGCAAGGGGTTAAGATGCAACCTATGAAGCTATCTTCAGCATCTGCAGCAGGAGTTCAATCCCCGGCCAGCCAGGGAGAAACCCACACGGTGCAGCAGATCTCTTCTTTCTTATCCGCTGCTCCCCTCAGCAGTGTGTTTCAGTCAGTCTTCCTGTTCTGTTCCCCACTCTGTCTCTGGTGACTCCTCTCACCTTCCACACCTCTGGCCTGTACCCCAGTTCTTGTATGCATAAATAAATAAATCTTAAAAAAAAAAAAAAAAAAGAAAACCTCCAATAACAGGTGCTGGAGAAGACGTGGAGAAAAAAGAATTCGAATGCATTGTTGGTGGGAATGAAAACTGGTGTAGCCATTTTGGAAAGTGGTCTGGATCTACCCAAAATAACTAGAAATGGATCTACTGTATGATCCAGCCATCCCACATTGGGTATCTAGCCAAAGAATATGAGGTCAACTCAAAAATTACATGTTCTGTGCAGTGAAAGGGAGCTCAATGGCCATGAAGGGACACCAGGAAGTGGGGTAGGGAGTGGTGAGGCAGGGGTGGGTGAAAGAATTTGCCAGAGACAATATGGAAAGCAAAAAAGGCAGCAGATTTATTGATTACCTTGCTAGAGATACAGGGGGTGAGACAAGAGCGTCTGCCCAGCAAGAGAAGTTTGAAGCACTTTTCACTCTGAACTCATGGGCTTTCTAAGATTTAGGACACATGTGTGCTGGCTGCTGTCTATTAAGTGTCAGACTGATGAGTTCTGCATTTTTAGACTTGACAATGGCCTTTAATGGCCACAGATGGCCTTGTGGCCCTGTGTCAATACGGTCACTTGGCTCCCTGTCTGCCCACGGTCTGCAGGCTGGTTCCCGGGGTGACTCTTCAGTTCCCCTCATTTGTTCAAAAGTTCCCAACATCCCACAGTGTTTACTGCAGGATTTTTTTTTTTTTTAAAGATTTATTTATTTATTTATACAAGCACTGGGTACAGTCAGAAGCACGGGAGGGTGAGAGAATTCACTAGAGCCAGAGCGGGGAGCAGAACAGGCAGAAGGACCGAAGAAGTACACTGCTGAGGGGAGCAGCGGGCAGCAGGAGAGGTCTGCACACCATGTGGGACCCTTGCCGGCGGCTGGGTATCGAACCGATGCTGCAGATGCTGCGGGCTGCTTTGCAGCCCAGCGCTCAACCGCTGCGCCACCAGGGGAGGCCCTGCAGGATTATTTACCATGGATAAGATAAGGAAATGATCTAGGTGTCCACACTGGGTCAAGAAAATGTGGGCTAGCCACCCCGTTCAGCTATGAGGAGACATGAAATGTTACTATTTACAGTAAAATGGAAGGAGATGCACCGCAAAGTAAGCCAGAAAGACAAAGACCAACGCTGGGTGATTTCACACACATGACTGAAATAAGGAATTGAAGTGGATGACCTGACAAAACAAAATAATTATAAACTAGCAGACGGGTTTCTGAGGTTGAGGAGGAAGGTGGGGGAGAAAGGGTCAAAAGAGTAGTTAGTGGGGAAAATGTGATATTCTGGGCCTTGTGGAATGAAGATTTTAAGAAGGCTCCACTTTCCACCTGTCCTCTCCCGTTCCATCTTCCTCTGTATGAGGGACCCCTTCTTCAGTGAAACCCCAGCTGCCTCCGATGGTTGCTGTGGTAATCTAGTGCTGGGAGGAGCAGGGCTGACTTGGAGATGGGCTTTCCAGGCAGTTATTCCTCTTTTGGGGGGCAAAAATATAATGATGGGAGTTGAGGACAGGACAGGATGCTGAAAGGCTGACCTGGCCCCCTGGAGACAGAGAACCTCCATATTCAGAGACCGCAGGGGACACTCCCGGGCCTGGGGTATCGCAGACACCTGGCTCCTAGCCCTCACAAAAGATCTGAGTCTTTCCAAAGATGAGTTCATCATAAGGCTGCTCCCTTATCACAACTAGTTCAACCAGCCTTTCTGCTGGAGCCTGGAGGCATCTGCCACACCTCTTGGCCTATTAGCTTGAACCTGACTTTGGCCTCCAGGGTCTTGTAAAACCATTCAGCTGGTGCAGATGGTGTCAGCCTTGTGCCCGGGGGCTTAGCATTGGAAATAGTCTTGGGCCTGCCACCTCCCAGCTCTGGGGTCTGGGGCAAGTCCTGCTGAAGCGCCCTAGCCCCCGCCTCGCACACCTGGATTATCGCAAGCCCACCTCGTGGGGTCGCTGTACGTGAGCTCATCTTTGCCAAGTCCTCAGCCCCGCTCCTGGCAGCCCTGTGTCCAGTCAATGGGGATTGATGTCCTCATTATTTTCCCTCACCTCCCCAAGCTGTTCTTTTTTCCTTTTCTTCTTATAACAAAGTCCTGCCAGGTACCTGGCGTTCAGGTGACTGTGACCTCTTTAGCTCTTCCTGTAAACCTGACTCTCAAAGAAAACAGTCTCCCCCAGCAGAAGAAAAATCAAAGTCGGTGCACCTAAATCAATAATTCTGTACAAAGCATGGGTAATTAATAAATGAAACTGCTAAGAAATGCCCAAGAGAGCCTATTATAGAAAATAATGCTAGAGCTGTTATCTGCCATCCAGAGTTGCGTGTCTTCGAATTAGGCCTTTGAAGCTCCCCAGCCAATCTCATCGAGGGCTGCAGCTGGAGGGGACTTCAGTCTATTTTGCAGTCTGTTACTTTTTTGTCACGGATTAATCATGACTAGCTGACCAATAACAACATCGATGGGATCATTTTGGCTGCTTTCTGAGTAAATTTATCAGATGGTGCTTCGGGTTGGGGTCTCCGGGAGGCAGACTCTCGGAGGGTGCCAGAGTCCAAGAGAGAGAAGTCAGGTGGGGACACAGGCCCAGGTCAGGCCAGGCCCAACGGGGTTTGCAGCTCACAGGGGCACCTCAGAGTTGTGGGAAGGAACCAAGATGCTAGCACTTGGTTCCTTGCTCAGTCCCTTGCTGTGGGGCACCCCAGGGAAGGACGACCTCTGGTGGCGGCCCCTGGGGTGGACACTGATGGGGACTCCTGGCAGCAGGGCCACTGTGGCCTTTCTTTTTTTCCCCAAAGATTTATTTTTTATTTATACAATAGCTGGGGTACAGGCCAGAGGTGTGGGAGGGTGAGAGAATTCACCAGAGACAGAGCAGGGAGCAGAACAGGCAGAAGGACCGAAGTACACTGCTGCAGGGAGCAGCAGGTGCGACAGGAGAGGTCTGCCTTGCCATGTGGGTATCTCCCTGGTCGGCCAGGAATCAAACACGCGCTGCAGAGGCTGCGGATTGCTTCACAGCATGGTGCTCAACCTACTGCGCCACCAAGGAGGCCCACTGTGGCCTTTCTTGCAGAAGTATCTGGGCCACTCGTGTCTGTGTCATCACAAAAGGTAAACAGAGGCTGAGACAGGGGCCTGGAGTCTTGCTTAGCTACGCCAGATGTTATAGTAGCTCCTCAGGCATATTTATGGAGTACAGCAGAGGGAAGGGGGAAGGATATTTGTTTTTTTGTTTTTTTTTTAAAGATTTATCTATTTATGCATAGAAGAACTGGGGTACAAGCCAGAGGTGTGGGGGGTGAGAGGATTCACCAGAGAGAGTGGGGAGCAGAACAGGCAGACTGACTGAAGGACACTGCTGAGGGAAGCAACGGGTGAGCCAGGAGAGGTCTGCTGCGCCATGTGGGTAGCTCCCTGGCCAGGGATCAAACTTTTGATGCTGTGGCTGTGGATAACTTCATAGGTTGTGTCTTAACCCCTTGCGCCACCAGGGAGGCCCACATATTTGGGTTTTGTATCAGATTGTCCTGAGCACAAGCCTGAGCTAGGCTGTCACCTTGGACAAGTTGCTTCGGGTCTCCAAGCCTCAGTTTCCTCGCCTGCCAGATGCTGATAACATTGCTCACCTTATAAGGCTCCCTGAAGATTAGATGAGCTAATCGTTGCAAAGCTCTCCAGCCAGTGCCTGACCCATGAAAAGAATCCAAGGAAGGGAATTTCAAAAAGCAGCTCAGAGGGTGCTGGGACGCAGGTGAGTCAGGAAAAATGTAAGCATCAATAAGTTCCTTGGACGTGCCGTGCGCCTGGCACCACGCCAGGGACTCCAGACCTTAGACTTTCCTGCTTGCACTGATGGAGTCAGCCGAGGGGCTGGGACATGCTGTTTAGAGGAGAAGGGCTCTGACATGCTGTTTAATGGGGCTTCCTCTCCAGGCTCCAGTGTGAGAGGTGACATTGTAATGTTCATTTGCCGAACATTTACTGAGTTGCAAATATTGGATCCCATTGTGGCTACTTTGTGCAGGAGAGGGGATTTATGAAACCCTCTGAGATAATTCATGGAGTCTTTGGGAGGGCAGGGGCTTGAGGCGAGGTTTCCAAGAGAAATGTTCAACACTGTGTAGAACTGGCTTGCTGGGGGATTGCTGTCTCAGCAGCTGTCATTGAGCTGGAGGCCAGGAGCTGGCATCACCACAACCATGATCTGTCCTGCCACAGGGAGCTGACCTTGCAACCAAGGCCACCTGCAAAACTTGACCACAAGTCAGAAATCTGTGCTGTTCTCCCTGGGGTTCAGTTCTGAATTGGGGACCCTCAGGAAAGAGCAGGTCATATGCCTGAGTCTTCTCTGCAAGGGAGACTGGAAACAGTTCTGGAATATTCCTGAGAAGGCAGAACACAAGGGATTTTTTCAAAATGAAGTGCTTTTCAGAGCATGATGATAAATGTCCCTATGCTTCTATTGAAAACACCATGTAGGGAATGGAGGGCCATTTGTATGGGTGGGGGGTGCTCAGGCCTGCTCTTAAAGGCGCTCAGTTTCTAGTGGGGCATTAGATATCTCCATAAGTGACACTGCAGGTGATGGAGGCGCTTACAGAGGTATAGATCATCTGCCCATCCTCAATATGTTTGCACCTGGCTGCAGGGCCTAGTGGGTATGGAGAGAGGGAATTTGTAGTCTTTATTTTCTAGCAACAACATGAAGTGTCATCCAGCCTGGGGTTATCTGTCCTACTGACCATCCATATCATTTTGGATTTCTTAATTTCTCCGAGTTTCAGTTTCTCCATCTGCAAAATGGGAACAGCACATCTACCATATATATAAGGGCTAGTGTTGACTTTCAAGGCAAGGCCTATAAACTCCCTGGTATGACAGATGTCTGACAGAAGGTGGTAGCTTTTAGTTGTGGGTGTGAGCAAGATGAGAGCGGGTTCTTTTGGATGACAATATGTGTGCAAAAGGCTTTCAAGAGGTAGAGGAGGGTTGGGAGAGAGGAGGGTCCAAGACCTGTCTGCCATGGCGTTTAGGGAAGTGTTACACTTTGCTAACAAAGACATCTTTGGGACTCTGTCAGTGGGTGTTCAATGTTGACTGTCATGAAATGAAAAATACCAATATGCAAACAACCTTTCTTTCCTACAGGGTGCCCCTATTCAAACAGAAAACAATGAAAAGACAAGAGTTTGAGTTTTGGGCTAGACAAGCCTTGTCCTGCTGCTGCAGGTGCCCAGCCAAGGGCTTTGGTTCTTTGGGCGGGAACAGGAGGTGACAGGGAGACATCAGTCCAGAGTGGACAGTTGCTCCCATGCTCTGGTCCCAGGTGTGCAGACTACAGCGGCAGGCTGGAGTCACATTGACCCCTCCTCTTTGGCCTCCTCTGTGTTCCTGTCAGGTACAAGCCACAAAGCTTGGTGCCCTCTCACCTTGTCTGGTGCTGGCAACTGCTGGAGGGCTCCATAGAGGCCTCCCAGAGGGTCCAGAGGGCCACTGGAGACCAACTGCTTGCTTTGGAATTCCCTGGGGAAGCTTCTCCCAAGTTCCCATCTACCCACCTGGGTTGATCCTCAGAACTTGGCCCAGAGGGGAGCCCTAGATTCTCTTCCTGGGGACACAACAGTTGTGAGGGACACACAATTGGTGTGCTAGGGAGGAAACAAAGGCTTTGGAGTCAGGCAGACTTGCTTTTGAGCTCTGGTTTCTTCTTTTACTTTTGGAGTGGTTGTGGGCAGGGGACTTGTTTCCTAACCGATAGATGGGCAATTTACCATCTATCTCCTGGGGGTTATTCTAAGGTAAACTGTGATAACATAGGCAGCTGACTGAGTTCCTGCTCCAGAGTAGGCTGGACAATCAATTTTATTCTAACCTAGTTTCTAGGTTAGGGCTAGCCTTTTATCCTAACCATTTTTATCCTAACCTTGAAGAGAAACAGAGAAGCTTTGGTCTACCTGAGACAATCCACAGGTAAAAAGCATTGACTTAGACGCAGACTTGAAACATTCTGAAAAAAAAAAAAAAAAAAAAAAAAGATAGGAAAGATAGATAAACTCAATGAATGATGCAGATGATTTATGCCATGAGATTCTATCATGGAAGACTGCTCAATAAAGGTTTGGGAAATTCTAAAAAAAAAAAAAACTAACAAATTAAAACCCAACAATTTAGACTATTTAATTCTGAATAATTTAGGAGTGAACAAATGATATCCAAAGATATCAGGCTTAAAAGAGCAGATTCAAAGAGGGGAGAAAGTAAGAGAAATGCCCTTTCAGTTGCATGAAACTAAAAGGATTTTCTTGAGAAGTGTAGGGGTAGGTCTGGTTTCAGGTACGGCTTGATTCAGGAGAGCAAATGATGTCATGGGACACATTGCAGGAGTGCCTGCTGGCTCCGTTCTCAGGCTGGCATTCCTCCCATGATAACCAAGTGGCAGTAGTAGTTCCAGACTTACATACTCTGGGGTTCAAGTCTAGTAGCAGATGGAGGTCAGCAGTCCTAGCAAACATCTCATTGGCTCCACTGGTGTGTATGGCCATTCCGAAACTAATCACTTTGGCCAGGGAATACAATGCTTTCACATGTTCACCAGTGGGAGAAGGGTTGTTCCTAAATTAAGCACTAGCATCAAAAGAAGACAAGATCAAGACTGCAAGTCCAAAAAAGCAAAGGTCCACTCTGGTAGGTGTAAGAAGACAGTTGCAGAAAACAAAAGGTCAAATAAACTAAAACTTGCTAAAACATCAAGGATATACTGAAAAGCGCATTTTGTAAAATTTACAGCAACATGAAAATTAGGAGTAAAAGATACACTACTTGAGTTAATGGAATGTTGAAAAATTTTTTTTAGATTTATTTATACAAGCACTGGGTACAGTCAGATGTACGGGAGGGTGAGAGAATTCACCAGAGCGAGAGCAGGGAGCAGAACAGGTAGACTGACGAAATACACTGCTAAGGGGAGCAGTGGACGTGACAGGAGAGGTTTGCGCGCCATGTGGGACCCTCGCCCTGCGGCTGGGTATCAAACTGGCACTGCAGATGCTGCGGGCAGCTTTGCAGCCCAGCGCTCAACCGCTGTGCCACCAGGGAGGCCCTAAAATTTTTTTTAAATGGTGACTTTTAAAATATATTTTTCAACTTTTATTATTTGTTTTTAGTTTTATAAAACTGGGTCGGAGAAAGTAACTTGTACACTTCCTGTTATTTGGCATTTACTAGAGTTTGATTTGTGCCTTGGCATATGATCAATTTTGTAAGTGTTACACAGACTGCAGAGACACTTGACGAAAATGATATAGTCTCTTTGCAGAATATAAGCTCAATGTCTATTAATTCAGCTATTAATGATATAGTTTGACTCTCTTATCGCTTTATTGAGTTTGCCTTCTTGATCTTACATGGATTGAGATGGGGATGTTAAAAGTCTTCCACTAAAATTGAGTTTCTGTCAATTTCTGTTCACACTTCTAAGAGTTTATGCTTAATATATTTCAATGCTATATTCTGCAGTCCATTAAAGTTCATGGACTGGGCTATGACTTCATTATTGATCATAACTTTTATCAATATTGAATGACTCTCTTTGCCCTTTTTAATGCATTTTGCTTGAATTTAACACTTTCCATTTTCCATGTTGCCTTCCTCTTTCTTTTGGTTCCTATTTTTTTTCCTGATATATTTATGCTTTAGGGTGAACGGAGCTTGGGGAAGATGGTGTAGCATCTTTTAGGGATGGACAGAATAGAATTATTTATCCTATTTTGCATGGTCCCTTCTCTTTGGCAATACAAGCATGGACTGGAAGCACGAGATGAGTGAAAAGTTACCTGTGTTCACCTGGCTGCTCTAAACAAGTTCTGTGTCCCAAACGGAACAGGAAACCCATGGTCCTAGAACAGGTGCAATGATCACAGAGCCATTGTCTCTGTCCTGGAGAAACCGAAGAGTCGGAAGAACTGCTGGAGATAGGTGAGGGATGTATGTCCTTCCACTTCTCAAAAGTGAGAAGAATATGGATTCTGAGACTGTAGCCAACACACTTTTCTGCATGCAAGATATGAAGATGGATTGAACAGGTGTGATTTGTATTTTGAAAAGACAGTAAGAATCACTGGGCTCCAACATGGGTTCACTACGAACAAATCTTGTCAAATAACATAATCTCTCTGTCGGACAACTGCAGGGCCTGACCAAGTTATTCTAAACACATTTCATTTAAAAAGTGATGAAAGAATATAAAACAAAGAATAGCATCATGAAGCGTATGGACCCATTCCCTAGTTTTGGTTTTTAACTCATGACCTTGAGTTGAATCTTGTAGAATTCTCAACCATATTCTCTCCCTTCACCTTTTCCTTATTATTTTGTAGCAAATGGTTTCTGAAAACCATAACTACAATACCATGATCACACCTTGATTACTTGTTGCTCTGTAACAAATTGCCACAAAACTCACAACTTAAATGGAAGGTTGTAGAGATTTGATCAGATTCATGTTCAATGTCTTTTCTTTTTGGTGAATTTTGTGCCATTTAGGGGTTCAGTAGGGAAAACAAAACCCACACTTGGCCTCTCAGCAGAAGGCAGAATTACAGGACGCAGTTGCCTTTCCTAGGAACAGGGAGTGAGGGGAAAGGGCATGGCAGAATTGAGGACTGCAGAGCTGGGGCTCCGATTTCCCAGTGGCCACTGAGACAGGGCAAGCTAGGGTTATTAGGCAGTTTTTAGGGACAGTGCAGGAGGGGACCTCTGAAGAATTCAGGAAGGCTTCAGAGATAAGGACCGAGCAAGGAAATGAAACCAATTCCACTGGGAAAAACAAACATCCTAGCACCACAGATAATCTTGTTAAGGATGGTCCTGGTTTTCTTCAGATGAGAAGATAAAGTGTAAAGATGCTCACCGGGAGGGCTAGACCATAAAGATAAAGATATAACAAATGGGAAAAGACAGACCTGTTAGATAAGGAATGTGAAGATCTCCCACTCAGTAGCAAATTAAGTGAGACAGCCAAAAACTGACCAATCACGAAGAGACTGGTAGAGCTTTAGAATAATCAGGGAAAGAAAGTATATATTCCCTGAGACACGACTTCACTTTGGCTTCCTTGCCCCTCCCAGGCCTGGTTCCCTGGCCTGGGAGTCCCACTTTATTTCTGTTCTTTTTTTTCTTCTCAATAAACTTTTTCTAAACAAACCTGCCCTGCCTCTGCTCGCTTGCTTGCCTGAGCATCTGCGAAGTTCCTGCTGCGGCTTCTTGAGACACCAACCCGTGGGGGGTCTAGTGGCCCTGCAGCCTGGAATCCGATCCTGGCTGGGAGACTAGGCCTGACAATTCCGGCATCACCACCACCCAGTTGCTGTTGCTGGGTTCTCCCAGGGCAAATGATGAAGGTTCATGCTGGAGCATTGGTGCCGGACTCCAGCAGTCAGCGAGAGAAGTAATAAGTCCCTTCTCCCTTCCCAGAGGCAAACGTGAAGTGAACCTGCAGGGGAGAAGAGTGTTGGCCAGAGATCCAGCCCCAGCATCTCAGGGCAGGGAGAGGAGGGGCTTGCAGATGAGAGGCAGCAGGTGAATGAAGGCACCTCCTTCCTAAGTGGTGTTATTTATTCATCTGGAGCTACACAAAGCCTTGCTATTTCTCTTTTGTATATGTTGTTGTCAGTCACTGATGGTGATTCCCTGAATCCATTAATTCATTTGGGATTACAGCATCAGCAAATATTTGACTCCTGATATCATTGTGGACCAGGTGGAGAAATAAGCATAGATGGAAAGTTCTCTGGGTGGAGCCGTATTTAGATGAACACACACACAGAGTTGATGAATGGTTCAATGTCTACCTACAGGGAAGTTCCTGGTGGTTGGGTTTTTGTCCTTGACCTTGCACTATTTAGCATTTTTATCAATCACGGAAATGAAGACACAGTATGTAGAGGGCATTTAAAGATATCTGTGGAGGGTAGTGTTGCTGACTACTTTTTTTCCACATCCTGGCACTCACGGTAGCCTTAAAACTTGTACAATCCACTGGGGAAATCTGAAGATCTCACAGCCTAAGGTGATTGCCTGGAAAATCTGGCTGTCTCAGGTTCTATTGTACTTGACTGCTCCAAGGGCTGAGGGCTGAGGGCTCAAGGGCTTCAATATCTGGGGAGCACCGGAAATGTCTTCCTAGCTCAATAGGCTGGAAGCCCTGGTCTAAGGAGGGGTGTGGTCAAGCATTCTGCCTCAGGGTCCCAAGGCAGAAGAGCAAATAGGGAAGTCAAATGACCACTTTGTTATTTGCTGTGCTGGGTTTTTGTCCTTGACCTTACACTATTTAGCACGTTTATCAATCACTTAAATGAAGACAGACTCCCATGAAAATCTCTGACTCCCATGAAAAGCTCTCTGAGAACCCGAGCTGGAGCTCAGGGAGTAAGCTCAAGTGTTAGGTGGGGTGGGGAAAAGGGAGCATTGCCAAGCAGTGAAGGCAAGTCTAGAATAGATAGGCTTGCCCAGGTAAGTCATGGTGTCTTGCCACCGGGAACAGATAATAAGCTGAGGCTTGGGAGTGATGTTCACACAATGTATGGGGAGTTAAGCAAGACGCCATCTACGCTTCCCTCTGACATTCATCAGCCATTAGCTCAAGATTCATGAGACTAGAGAAGACCCAGGCTCACAGCCCTTCAGGGGAGAACCTTTGGAAAGTACGCTGTGGAGGAGGGAAAAGAATATTAAGTGAGGAAGGATGTGGTGTAGGGAGAAAGGGCAGGACACCAGTCCTTGGGGTTCCCATATCACATACGGGCAACTCTCCTAGTCCAAATTACAGCAGGCTCTGCCCTGCTATGAGGGAAAGCTTCACCCCTTGTGCTACCCCCCTCCATAAAGCAAACAAAGAGCAGCAAGTTTCCTTATTCAATGTTTTGTCACCAACCCTCGATAGATGTCCCTGAACCTGTGGTCCTCGGATGCTGTTCTTGTTAGGGGGAAAAGGCTGTCCCAAAGCAAATTCCATATAGGCTTTGTGGACTCCACCCCCACCCCAGGTCAAAGCCAAAGACACTGGGAACTCCAAATCCCATCACCACCAAAGGGAAGGTGGCTGGGACCTGAGGGTGGGGTTAAGCAGCCAGGTGGATACAAAAGGCAGACACGTGGGCTTTGGGGCGCTCTCCATTTTTGGGCTCTCCGCCAGCTCGCGGAGTCCGGCCAGCTCTGAGAGTGACTTTGGGTTTCCAGGTCGTCGGATCGGGTAGGACGCATTAAAGACTTTATTTCCCTATTTTCTCCCTGAGTTGTACATTTTCCTTATTTCTTTTTCTCTTGTAAATAAACCTTTTATTAACCTTTTGTGTGTGTCTGTAGTAGGGTATTCATAAGTCCCTTTAAAGCGCGCGGGTGAGGACCCACAGCCAGGAACCCGTTTAATATCGGGGTTGCTCTATAACATTCTGAGGCCAGAGCTGACTCTGAGAATATCCCCACTGGCTGTGTTACAAGGTAGGGCAGCAGGTGGGGATTAGTTGTAAAAACTCTTTGTATTCTCAGTATAAAGAGGGGAAATATGAACCCAGTGACAGACAGTTCTGTCCCTTCAAGTGAAAAAGTAACATGGTCCAGGGGATAGTTGGGCTTGACTATCAGTGGAAGGAGGCAGAGTCTGCTTCAATGCCCTTGAGTTAGTCAGACTTCCCCTCTATCTTGACAGTCCAGGAATGGTTGCCAGCACAGCAGACCCAAGGTGTCCATGTTGCTGCTGACTGTTTACTTGCTGGTCTCACCACCCTTATGCTTGTGAGGGGCCCATGGTCACCTCTGTCTTAATAAGTTATAGGCAGTGGCTGTAGATTCAGGTGATGGTTCACGAGAGCCCCCTACTTGCTGTGTGGTGATGATGGAGATTAATTTTTGGGCTTTTTCCTTGAATCTCTGAGTGAGAAGCAGGTGAGTAACTAGGAGAGTCCAGTTATTTAAATGACATGAAATGTTGAGAATACAGAATTTATTCACACATCCATGTACCCATTGACAATCATCCACCCAGCCATTCATCATTCATCAATTCAGTTATCTATGAATTCACCCATCCTTTATCCATGCACCTGTGCATCTACTCATCCATTTTTGTATCAGTTCATCATCCAGATACCCATTTGCCCATCCATCCATCCATCCACCCACCCACCCATCCTTCAGGTGTCCATTTATCTGATCATCCATTCACATGTTATATACGAATCCACCCTCTATCCAGCAAACCATCCATCTAGCCAACTATGCATTTATACATCATCCATCATTCATGATGTCCATCTATGTTATGCACTGTCCAGATCACCTTGCAATGAAGAACTTGTTGACCCAATTAGTAGGAGTGCTGGTGTCAAAAGGCATTTATAGGCGAGTTTCCTCAAGAATTATCTCAGCTACAGACAGCTGCCTTGCCCAAGATCTTGCCCTTTCCCAGGGCAGCTTACATCCAATAACTTATAAGTGTGTGGATAGAAAGGCCTGACCATCTTGGCCCATCAACACAACTCTGAAGGTCACTTCTTGCTGCAGAGCTTTCCTGGTTTGGACACAGGTCTTGTTGCGCTTACATAACAGCTCCACTTCTCTGCCCAATCCTGCTTCCTTTCTCTCCCTTCCACAGGTGTGATACCGAGGGCACTCTTTATTTATTTATTTATTATTTATTAATTTTTTTAAAGAGGCATGTATTTTTATTTATTTGTTTGTTTTTTGTTTATTTGTTTGTTTATACATGCACTGGGTACAGTCAGAAGCGTGGGAGGGTGAGAGAATTCACCAGAGCCAGAGCGGGGAGCAGAACAGGCAGAAGGACCGAAGTACACTGCTGAGGGGAGCAGCGGGCTGCAGGAGAGGTCTGCGCGCCATGTGGGACCCTCCTCCGGTGGCCGGGGAGCAGCTGGGGATCGAACCGGCGCCGCATAGGCCGCCTGCAGCTTTGCAACCCAGCGCTCAACTGCTGCGCCACCGGGGAGGCCCTCGAGGGCACTCTTTAATAAATATCCTGCACAATAAACTCTGTCTCAGAGTTTGCTTCCTGGGGAGCGTACTCTATGACTCTGATGCCATCCTTTCATTCCCAAATGAATTCTTCCATCCACATATCTTTCCATCTAATTGACAATTATCTTAAACTTTATATGTAAGAGTTGGGCACTGTCAAAGATTCAGACATGAATAAAACATGGATCTTGACCTCAAGGAGCCCACGTTCTAATAGGAATGATCAGATCACCAATAGCTCTGACAAGGAAGTCGGAATGGGGGCTGCGGTCTCTTCAGGCTGAAGGGATCAGGGAAGGCTTCATGGGGGAGGTAGCACCTGAGATGGGCTCTGAAGGATGGAGGATAGGAAATTGAATTTGGTTTTATGGATTGGGGATGGAAGAGGCTTTTTATGTAATAAGAATAACCTGTGCAAAGGCATGAAGCATGTGAAATAAGAATTATCTAACCAAGGTGAAGGGGCAGGTGTGACAGCTGGGTGCAGTTGGAGCTTGGATGACCTCATGGCATCCACTTCTGTTCCCTGCCATGGTCCTCCCCACACAGATCTCCTCCTTTGCTTCCAGCCCTTCTTCCAACCTGCTTCCCCTCCATCCCCAAAGGAATTTACTTAGGTTATTAGGTAAGCCTCTGTGGTCTGGCCCATGGGGACAGGGTCTGAGGGCCATAGTACAGAGGCAGGCAGGGACTTTCCTGACTGCAGATACCAGGAGGCGGTGGCATCCTTGGCAGGTTGTTCTATCCAAGGCTGCACACTTCCCAGAAAGCGCTTCCAACATCCCACTTTTGGATTAATAAGAAAATCAGATGGGCCCAGCTGGTTGGTGAGAACAGTGTGCTAATGAGGCCAAGGTTGCAGTGTGACCCCTGGAAGGCCCTGGAAGCTCAATACACAGAAAACTCTGGTCACAGATCTTTGACCCCGGCACAGATGGTCATCTTGACCTTGGCCAGGTACATAGCCCCTGCTATCAACTCAGCCTGGACCCTGCTCACAGACTGAGCTCTGAGTCTGACTGCGGAAGAGTCCCCAGTACCAATCAATCAATTAATCAGCTACCTGACAGCTCTCTCTGGAAGAACTTCTAGAGCCGCCGAGTGCTGTTCCAGGCTGGTGGGGGTGAAGGCATCATGTTGGGTGCTGCGGCCCACCAGGCACAGCCATCAGGCTCTGCAAAGGCCCAGCTGGCACACTGGGTCCAGGAGAGGCATGTTCAGGGGTGCTGGCTTCTTCCCATTGTCAGAAGCGACTGCCTCGGCACCCCAAGCTCTTGGCGGAAGTGCCTAGGAGGTGGCTTGGGGCAATCCTCATCAGTGGCTCTTAGAGAGGATGCTTACATGGAGTGGGGCCATTACCAGACGTATTATTTGTCAACTGGGTGATCTGGGGCAGTGGCTTGTCTCAACACCCAAGTCCATGCTGCACAACAGGGGTGAAGGAGTATGGATGCTCAGGATAAGGTGTGCAAGAAGTACCAGTGATTGCTCGAAGACCCCCCCTACCCCCGAGGGCTCATGAGATTTCTGTGTTTCAGTCTGAAGAATGAATCCTGCCCCAATTAGACACCCAAGGTCAGGGGGTCAGCCTGTACAGCTCCCAGAACCTATACCCCTGAACCTAGAGAAGGGAGATCTGTGAACCCAACAGACCTCCTTCTGCCTCCCCTCTTCCCTCACTTCCAACACCCCAAGCTCCCTGGTCTTAGGTCCTAGTAGGTGAGCGGGGTCGGGGCGCGCCATCCTTGGGGCATATCAGCAAGCACTCCCCCCTCCCATCCTCCTTCGGGCAGGATTAATGCTGTTCTGCAGCCTCAGCTCGAATTTCAGCCGCCACTAATGGTTACCATGACAACCCTGCACGGGGAGGAGCAGGGCCGTCCTGCTTTGGGGCTGGAAACCTGAGTTTCCAAGGCAGTGGCGCGGCCTCCTGGTGTGTTGCGCAGTTAAGATTCTCCGTGGGGATGGGGTGCGGGTGGGGGACAAGGTGCTCGGGGACCACCCTTTTTGCCGACTCCCAGGACCTCTGTCCTCACAGCTGCTGAGGCCGCGCTGGCTTCACGGGATCTCTTGCTGGGAGCCTGACTGACTGGTCCTTCAGCCCAGATTCCTGCTCTCCTGTCCCACCCCACAGTCATTCCCTGTGTCCTCCACAGCAACTCTGACTCAGAATGACCCCAAGGCTCTCCTGAACCGCTCAAGTGCCCGAGACACTGCCACGGAAAGGAAATGAGTTTACTAAAATTCAAATTTGATCAGGTCTCTCTTTTATTTAAAAGCCTTCAATGGTTCCCCAGTGTCTTTGAGATAATGGCCGACCTTTTATCACTGCCTGCAGACTCCTGGCAGCCTCTCAGGCTCCCTGCTCCCTCCTGTCTCCACGCTCCTTTCCTGCTGTTTCCCACCTCACCCCCTGGACTCGGTCCACACCCCAGTCCTAAGTGCCTCTGGAGGGTGCACCCCTCTCGCCCCTGGGCTGGGGCCTATGCTGTGTTTCTCCCTGGACATTTCCTGCCTTTGGCTTATTTGCTCTCGGTCCAGGTGGTGTGTCTCTGGGGAGCTCACAGCAGGCCCAGGAGCCCCTCTTTGCTCCAGAGTAGCGGCTCCTCATCAGAACGTGGATCTG
The DNA here is from genome assembly GCF_014898055.3 of Talpa occidentalis. Classification (NCBI taxonomy): domain Eukaryota; kingdom Metazoa; phylum Chordata; class Mammalia; order Eulipotyphla; family Talpidae; genus Talpa; species Talpa occidentalis. Next base: position 5,945,398 of record NW_023603184.1, read on the forward strand.
TCCTGGTTAGCAATGCCGGCTCCATGTCTTCTCTGCCTGCTGCACTCTCATTGTGTGGCTCTGGCCTGTGTGCAGGTGGGGCCTGATCCTGGTCGTGGGTTGCAGGGTGAATGCACGGAGGAGACCTCTGCGTGTCCTGGGCCAGCTGTCGGGGTCGGGGCAGGTGGGCACATGGGCAAGTTCTGGCCTCTGAGGTGGGGGGAATGGTGGGTCATAAGTGATAGCAGGAATTTGCTGCTCTAAGACCCTTAGTTCATCAAGCTTCCAGAGGAAAAAAAACACAAAACAAAACCCTAGACACCTGGGGTCCCTGCACCAGTGGGGAAGTGGGAAGAACTGGAAACCATTTAAACCTCAGGCCTTCGGGAACTGGGTCAGCCAATTGGGCCTGGGTACTCCGTGGGGAATTGTGCAGTGGCTAAAAGCTACTTTGAAAGAGAAAAAAGGAGCCCGGGAGATCATGGCAAGGACTGTGCAGAAAGAGGGCGTAGTGTTTGGAATGATTTGCTGTGTAAGTGAAAGAACAGAAGGCAAAATTCTGTGCCCCAGGATTCCACGCTTGGGGACTGGCTGGGGTGGGCATGGGGGCAAAATCATAGTTTTCACATTGAGGTCTGTGGAATACCAGGGGCTCCAAGGTGGGGTCTTAGGGCCTGGGGGCACCCCGACTTACTGCCTCTGCCCCCAAATTTACCCAGACCTACTCTCCCTTCTCTGGGAAGACAAAGGGGAGGGAATAAAAAGGCTGTGAACATCTATCCAAGTAAGAGGTTAACAGGGATCGGATTTGTAGCAAATGACGGAAAGTGCGAGAAGAAAAAGGCATTTGCCGCTTTTGGACAGGGAGGCCCTGAGAGAGGGAATGACCTCGGCTGCCTTAGGGTCCTGCTGGGAAGGGAAGCCCACATTTCTGTGGAGTGCCCCTGGAGAGGCATCTCCAGGAATGCCTCTGGGCAGGAATATGTGGCCGTGTGGATGTGAAGCTTCATTCCCAAATGCAGACTCCAGCTGCCCCCCTCCCAGCTGGCCCCGGCTCCCTGCCCCAGAGCACAGTGCTGGGGGCAGTGCTCATCCTTGTCTGTAGTCCGTTCTCTGCGGTTCTGCTCTAGCTTTGCTGCTTCCTGTCCCAGGCCTGTCTGCACTCTGATAGTCCCCCTTTGCCCCCACATCCCCCAAATGCCTCTGCTTCCACCTGCAGATGATTCATTTTCTCTCAAGACCTGTCTGTCCCCCTTTCATTCCTGCCCCAAGCCCTGGCTCATGAGCCTTCCTGGAACCATCTCCAGATGTCCTTACTTTTTTGGGGTGCTGGAAAGGGATCCATTCTGCCTCCATCCCTTGGAAGGGCCCGGAGGAGCCCTTGTGTTTTAAGAGAGGTCCAGTAAGGCTCTGTGGTGGATGGATGCCCACACAGGGGAAACTGCAGTCTTGGGGGAGGTTGGGAAGGAAGGTGTTTGGGGCACAGGTACAGCACTGTACTCTTTCATCATCCCATAGAGGGGCTTTGGGGTGACTCTCACATTTTTGTATTATTCTGTACTTTTCCAATCATCTAAAATATATGTTTGCTTTAAAGATCAGAACAAAAATTTCACAGACTACTCCTGCGCACTCACCCCCACCTTGGGCATCTTCTCCTTTGTCCCCCTCATAATCACCCTTAGTCAGGAAAGGACCAGCACAGATGGCAGATCTGAAAGTAGGGCCTTCACCTAGCCCTCCTCCTAAGGGCAACGTGATAGAGATCGTGGGCTTTGGAGACAGGCTCTTTTGGGTTTGATTTCAGGCTCTACTCTTTATGGGCAGTGGGACCTTAGGAGTGTTAATTAACCTTTCTGAGTCCCATTTTCTCATCTACTGCATGTATTTAATAATGCCTATGTTAAAGTTCTTGTGAGAACTATATGTGTTGATTAGTTTTCGGTGCCTAGCACAGTGCGTGGTACATGGTTAGTGCACCATAAGTGGTGTCTTCTTTTTATTAGGGGGGAAAGAATGGATTATTTTGTAAAAGCAGCTTTAAAAAGCCCTACATGAAAAATTCCATTCGGATCTATGTCCCATGCCTCGAAGTTGGACAGGAAGGAGAAATTCCTGGCTGGCATCATCGAGGAGCCCTCCTGTCCCAGTGTCTGCAGATAAATGGAACTCTCATCAGGCTGTAAGGGGGTGTGCTGCCAGTGTGTGGATGGAGGATCTCTGTGGAGGCTCTGTTGATGTCCACCAATGGACCAATGCCTCCACAGGCAGGAAGAGATGGCAGGAGGGGTGAGTTGAGACTGAGAACCTTTTCACATAATTTGAATTTCAGAGGACAGGGAAGAGCAGAAAAAAGCATTTGAGGAAATAATGGCCCAGAACTTTCCAAAATTGATGAAAACTATACATGCACACATTGAAGAGCACAACAAATCGCAGAGGGGACACCCCCCACCTACCCCTACCCCCGCCCACACACATTGTTATATCATAATCAAATTTCTAAAGACTAGTGACAAGGAGAAAATCTCAAAATCAATCCAATAATAAAAGCAGAAGAACATAAGATGATCACAGTCTTTGTCAGCAACTATGCAAATCAGAAGATAATGAAAATTCTGTCAACTAAGAATTTTGTATCCATTGGAAATATATTTCAAAAATAAAGGCAAAATGGAATCTTGTTTAGATACACACAAGTTGAAAGAAGTTGTCTTTGGGAGATCTACACAATAAGAATCGTTACAGAAAGTTTTCCCAAGTATAACAAAATAGTGTTAGATAGAAAACTGGGTCTACATAAAGGAACAAATAAAATGATATATAATTGAAATATGGTAAAATATGAGAGTTATCTACTCATTTTAAAATTTCTTTAAAAGATAATTCATTATAATGTGTATAATACAGACAGAAATAAAATCTTTAACAACAATAGCATGAAGAACAGGGGAGAGAAATGGAATTATACTATTTTAAGCTTCCTTAAACAACTTAAACTTGAATATTTTAAACCTTGGAATAACCACTATCAATAAAACAAAAAGTTTAGTTAGTACCACTGGAAATAAAATGGAACACTGAAAAATACCCAACTAATCCAAAAGAAGGTAATAAATGGGGTGGAGGGGGGAAGGACAGTTAAGACAAACAGAAAACAAAATATGAAGTTGGCAAATTTAAACCAAACCTTTTGATGGTTACAATTAAATGTAAATGGTCTATTTTAGCTCAAAGGCAGAGATTGTCAAACTGGGTAAAAAAGTGAGACCAATTATATGCTGTCTATGAAACCAATTTTAAATGTAAAGACACAGATATGATGATAGGAAAAGGATGGGAAAAGAGATGTTATACAAACAGCAAACATAAGAATGTGAATGACTATTAATATCAGACAAAGTTGAAATTTGTTCAAAGTCAGAACAAAGAATATTATCAGGGGTAAAGGAGAGTCAGTGTATAATGATAAATATCCATTCTCAACTCTGCTACTTTCTGATTATATGATGTGTAGCCTGTCACTTAACTTCTCTGAGTCTCAGATTCCTCTTCTATAAAATGGGTCTTCTACCTCACATGGTCATACACCATACAGCAGCTGACTTGGTGACTGGAATTGTGTGGTTGCCATGGTTCTTAGTGTTATGGGTGAGTCCCAGATGCTGAGTACTCCTTTCCAAGGGTAGATTCCCTGTCTCTCTACCAGATCTCCACCTTGGACTACCTGACAACTATTTGTGCCAGTAATTACCCTCTGATACATACCAAAAGGCTATTGACTTTATTACTAGCTCTATAAGGAGGCACTTCTCCAGATATTGGGAATTCAGGTTTGTGAGTTATGATCTAGTCAATTTCTGGAAGTGTGACTGGGCTTGAGTGTATCCAGTTACAGGGAAAGTTTTGATAAATCATTTGTTCCTCTGAGGTCCTTGCAAAGATCATGGAGTTTCATTGGTCTTCAAGAGCAATGGTTATCTCTGGACATTTATTTTATTTAACTTGTATAAACATTTCTCATCTGTGATAGTCCAGATTTGCTTTCAGAAATAAAACCCAAATATCAAATGTCAAAGACAATTTCAAAGAACTTTTCCATTGAGTAATTATTTGATGATAATTTTTAAAAATGTGGTTAGGACTTTTCTGAAGCAATGTCAGTATCTCTGGGCTTCAGAGTTGCATAGACCTGGATTTAAATCCAAGTTCTGCTACTGCATTCATTTTCTCTGCAAGTATTTGCTAAGCAACCCAGGTCCTGTAGGGACTGTAGATACAATGGGAAACAACCAAGATGTCCCTGTCTCCATGGAGTGTACATTTTAGTGTACAAATGAAATAAATATTTACATATAGTGATAAATGTTATGAAGAAAATAAAATAATGTCATAGAAGGTGTGTGGATAGTTGGGAAGATGAGATCCCTTGGAGGTATGAATATGAGTTGTGATACCTGCATGAAGGAGAATCCAGTCAGGTAAAAGTGTGTATGAAGAGCATTCCAGGTGGAAGGAATAGCAAGTGTAAAGTCCCTGGGGTATCACTAGAAAGGTGAGGCTGAAGGGTATGAGTGAAGGGCCAAGCCAGGCAGACCTTCTTAGGCATTAAAGGAGTAGGGAATGGAAGTCTCTGCAGGATTGGAAGCAGCTCCTTACTGTTTGGGTGTCCCTGTGCCATCTGTCTGAACCTTAGTTTCTTTACTTGTAAAAGTGGGGAGGATACCAATCCTGTTTCATGGTATTGTTGAAAATTGGGCAACACCATGCACATAAAAACAATGTAACCTGAGGCCTTGCAGGTACCTGACAAATAACTGGTTCTTCCCTCTCTGAGCTTCAACTTTCCAGAAATTGGGTAAGACTCGGTGATTTCTGTGGCCTTATCTAACTGGAACATTCTTAGTGCTTATAAAAGGAAGGGGAGTTGTAAAGCTAAAATGTTAGGAACATTACCTCAAAATGAAGATAAAGTGTCTCAGAAATTGTGTTGTAAATCATTGCCGAAATAGGATTCCATTTATAAAAATTCAATTTGAGTGCAATCTTCTCAGGAACACACACTTACTGTACAGAGTAAGGTCAACCTGTGAGTAATACTCTTCCTTCCAGACTCTCCAGTGCATTCTAGCACATGGGACAGAGGAAGCTTGGAGGTGTTTGTGGGGGGGAGTTTGAGGAATGACTGTCCTAAGTCCCTCGATTCAAGTGCTCAAGATCCTCACACCCTGACTGGATGATGGCCCAGGTCTGGGAAAGCAGAGATGGGGACGGTCTCAGGGAGGTCCTGGAATCATAGGGGGCTCATATGAATCCCCAGGCCTAACAATGCTGATTTCTGTAGTACAAACAGTGCTACGTAGAGTTACATCCCAGATCTGTGGAATGGGGTATTGGAGTCACTTTTCCACTGAGCTCAGATGTGGCCTCAGTGACTTTCCCAGCAATCTCTCTGGGCAGTGTCTGCAAACTGGCTGTGGTTGACAGGTGAGTAAAGCTCTTTGCAGTCCATGGCCTTGTCTTACTCCCGAGATCGGGCAAACCCATTCAGAGAGGGAAAGTGAATTACTGAGGGCACACAGTTAATAAATGGCAGTGACTGCCTTTCCACTGACCTCTACTGACCCCAGGGTGGGGAAATAGTGGGAGTCTGCTTGCAGGAAGAGAAAAAGGTCATCTCTGCATTATAGATACAGACACAGGGACATTGGTCCACTGGAACCAATAGGGGTTTCTGGATTATAGTCCTGGCTCTGTCACCCCTCCCTCTAGTGGCCTCTTACCCCATTGTAACCAACAGTACCCTGATATTCTGTTGGGGAGACTCACCAATCTCCAACTTAAGGGTGAGACCTGATGGGTGTCAGATAATTGGTGAATCTATCCTCCCCGCCCCCTGCTGCCCCCACACACATGGGCAAGGCAATTTGTTCATAATGGACGTTAGATCAGTCAAGGCCAAGAAGAGCCATCTTGGGGCGAGTTCTGACTCTACTCTGGTTTGATCACTAACTTCCTATGTCATCTTGGAGCTCATGTTTCTCTCCAAACCTTCTGTGCCCAAATTTGAAAAATATTTGTGTTTGGGGAACAATATCATAGTTTTAACACTGAGATCTATGGAATACCAGGGACTCCTAGGTGGTATTTTAAGCCTGGGGGTACCCCCTATTACCTGCCCACCTACACCCTACCCCTTATCCAGACCTACCCTTCTCTTCTCTGGGCTTCTGAGGAAAGTTTGGTTTGAAGAAAAGGCTTTGCATCTGAAAAAGTATGGTAGCTCTAAGGTCAGGCGGCCTCAAAGACGCCTACTTCACCCCATCTGTGACATTTCAAAACTTATAGGTCTGCATAGGAACTGAGGGCCTGGGGGCGTCTTTTGGGGATCATGGCTCCCATTTTTCAAAGTCAACAAACATTTGCTGATTAGATACTCTGCTAGGCTAGTTGAGTCGGTCTGAAATAGCACATTTGTTTAAGAAGAACACTGAAACATGCTCAATGAAGAAAACTTGGTGATCAGAAAATCGCTAAAAAATGAGTAAAATCCAGAAAGAATCCCATTAGCGTGCATCAGTGCTGGCAATGTCAGTGAGAGTCATTCTTTTCTCCCTTCCGCTCTGCCGCAGTTTCTGTCCACAAGCCCATCATTTAGTTCAGACCCTACAGAACCAAGTCCTGCTCTTGGTTCTCTTCTTTCAATTTTCTAAAAAAAGAAAGACCCAACTATGGATGGAAAGTGCTATCAGTTTCCTTTTCTGTTCTTATCCGTCAGCATTTTGGGGCATAAGTAGATAGAGCTTGTGCATTCCTCTTTCTGCAGACTCATGGGCCTGATGTCCCAGGATAAGAGGAGCAGCTCCCTTTAACACCATGATCCATCCCAGAGGAGGGAGTTGGTGGGAGTAGGATGAACCCACCCTAGTCCTAGTGGGGTCCCTAGGCACGAGAGCCCACACTGGCCCGAATACCTTCCAAGGCATTTGAAAGATCCTCCAGGGAGTAAAATCCTGCCCTCCCAAGGGCTAATGCAGAGAAAGCCTCTCATCCTAGTAGAAAGTTGAATAGCCCAGAAGACATTAGCTGTTCACACTTTAGTGTGAATGAGGGTCTTAGACAAGATCTTCATTGCGGTGGAATGAAGTCCTGGGCAGCGGACTATCTCATGTCCCGGCAGCTTGGTTGCTCTGTACCATTCTCTATTGCTGCTTCTTTCACAGTGCATTAAAATTTGACTGTCTGCCACCTTTGAGGCTGAGCTACTGAGTCTTGAATCCCCAGAGGCTGGGCCAAAGTGAGCATCGGTGAAACCCCCCTGAATAAGCACCCCTCCATCTCACACTGTGCTGCATCCCTGCTTTCACACTTCCTATCTCTCGTTACAATCTGTGATCATATATATGTTTACTTGAGTGCTCATTTCTTGCGATCCCATGGTCACAGACTGCAAGACCTATGAGAGAGGGCCTGTCTTAGCTTGGGTTATTCCTGAAAGCAGGGCCTGGGACAAAGAGTTTGTGCAAGTACCTTCTTTGGGAGGTCATCTCCAAATAAGCTGTGAGGCATTAGGGAAGGTGAAATGGGGACAGGAGGACAGGAATGGGATATCTGTTGGTAGCCTCTAGGGCAGGCGGAGGGCGCAGGAGTCAGGGACCAACAGCCTCTGCGTTTTGCGCCTGTGTCCCCAGCCCATAGTCGAGCACCATGCCCATGGTCAGCCATTGTGAACACCTGCGTGATGCCCAGTGACCATCTTCAGAGGCCATGGAGTCACAGAACAGAGAAAAAACCCCCCTGGAAGAACCCCACCTTCAGTATTTCCCAAACTGTTCAATGCCCCTGGGCAAAAAGGGTTCCAAGGACATCAAGTTTGGGACCTACTGCCTGCTCACCCCACCCCCACTTTGGGGAAATACAACCATGTGAATACGGAGAATGTTCTGAGAAACCCCGCAACAGAGACCTCTGTTAACTCGAGGTTTTCCAATCACTTTAGTTGTCAAAGATTTTTTTTTTTTTTTACTGAAACGTCCCCCTCCCCCATAATCCATTTTAGGAGTGGCTGCTCACGGAGGTTAAGGTCCCAGGAGGGTGTGTTGACCACACCCAGACCTGCTCTGGGGCTGGATGTGTTCTTTGCCCCTCGCCACCCTGTTTCTTGGTTCCTAGGCTCCAGGCTCCAAAATAGTGTCAGCAGCACCCCAAATTCTGGGGTGGACAGGTCATTGCTTATCTTCCAGCCCCCTATATCTGTGGAGCTGGATTTTCCCGAATTTAGGGGAGCTTTCCCTCCCCTATTAGGGAGGACTGTGCTCCGGCCTGAAGAAGTGACTGGGAGCCAGGGAGGCCATGAGGCTTGAAACAGGCCGGGAATTTTCTGATATGTTTACCCAACGCTTAGGCTGAGTCTCAATTTATTTACATTGAACATTTCAGTAACCATCTGCTCTTAAACTAAACGGAAAATTATCCTTCTCCTACTGTGATGGCAGTTCCCTCGGATGTTTTTAATAAAAAAAAATCTATCATTTTAATGCAGACAGCTCAGCTAATAAAAATGATCTGTGCCATTAGTAATTATCCCACAAATACAATGCAAACGAGCAAAGAGGCCTGCAGGGACCCTGGCTATCTGGAGCGGTTCCTCATTGGGTCCATGGCAGGGTGGGAGGGCCCAGCACCTGTTGGAAAGCTGGTGAGTCTGGGGAGTATGGAATTCATGGAAAGACCAGCGCCAGGCAGCCAACAGAGGCTCTGGGCAGGCCTACAGCCTGGGTCTGCGGAGTTAGAGATGGCAGGAAGGGGCAGCCCAGGTGAGGTATCACACTGGGATCATGATGGTGTCAGTGATAATTGCCGCTTTGCCCCAGCTTCTGTCACATCACCCTGCAAACCAGAAACCATCAACCTCATCAACTGTGGCCCTGAGGGAAGGGCAGCTGGAGGGTCTCTACCAGGGGTTGCAGTCTCAAATGCCTTTGGGGGTCAGACATGAAATATAAATGTGGGGCGCTTCGGGGATACAGAAAAATTGGAATTGTAGGCTGCAAGATGCATTTATTACCTAAAAAAACTTAAAAATAGTCAAAGACTGGGCAGATGAAACATGTTGCATGTGGAATTTGACTGTGGGTACTCAGTTTGAGACCCTGGTCTCACCCCCTCACTCCATAGCATCATCCCCTCCCCCAAGCTCTTGAAGGCTGCATATAAACAGAGATGTGCTGAGCTCTTCCTCCCCAGATCCTGGGAAGGTCCACACCTCTGCATTCCAGCTGTGGACCAAGAAGCAGGTGCAGCCGACATCAGGCCAGAACTGGGGGACAGATGATGGATGGGTCTTGGAAGCAGAGCTAAAGCTTCCCAAATCCTGAGTTTTTCAAGGCAATTGGATCTTGGAGTTGAGGATGTGCTAGAAGTGAGGAAGGTAGGAAAGGGATATCTGTTAGGTTCAAGTTCAAGTTGGGCCGTGGCCCCCGCCTCTATAGTTGAATGGGTTATTAAAAATCATTCAGTTGCAAGGAACAGAAACCCAATGGGCTGAAAGAAAGAAAAGGAATAGCTTGCTTTATGTAACAACAAAAATCCAGGAGGTTAGTCTGGGCTCAGGTATAGTTGTATTCAGGTGCTCAAAGGGTGCATTCAGAGATCTAATTTGTCTCCTGGCTGCCATCTCTGTTCCTACTGGGGTCTGTGCCCTTTCTGTATCGACTCGTAGGATGAAAAGTCTACAGACTTGGTCAGTTGGAGGGTGTCTGTAAGGGGAAGGTCGTGTGGCTGAACATCTGCATTCCCCATGTGACCGAGCTCCTAGGAGGGCATGGGTTGTGTTTCACCTGTCGGGCCCCTTAGCATTGGCCTAGGGATGGGGGGCCAGGAGATCAAGATTCCAGTCTTTAATCTACAACCCAACGCCCACTGGTTTTTGGCCTCTCCACTGTCCCAAGGGCACTGCTTAGACCTCTCTGGACTCCTGGGGTCCCCCAACGGTTTCATCTCTGTAGAGATGGTAGCAGGTGCTCACTGACGGTTCTTTGGACTTTAACAGTCTCAGGACCCCGCTGAGCATTTTCCCCCAGTTGACCAACAACACAGGTCTGCCTGTGGATTCCAGGCCCCCCTGGCCTTCCAAGTTGGAAGCCGTCCTGGACTAGTCCTGGTCTCAGGGAAGAGTCTGGGGATGCTTGTCTCACCGGGGAAGTGAGGAGTAGAAGGGAGGCTGAGCTGCTTCTTACATACCTCACCATGTCCCCCCACACACTGACATGGCAGTGGCCTGAGTGGCTCTGGGGAGGGGGGTTTGAGCCCAGAAATCAGCCCCAGTCTCCCCTCTCCGCTGCCATGTGGATCACTCTGGATCTAGCTGTGACAGGCATGCAGACCTCTGGCTTCCAGGCAGCTCTGGAGAGACAGGCAGTGGGGAAGGGAGGCTCCCACCGCCTCCCAGCTCCCTCCCAGCTCCCCAATCACATCAACAATTTCTCTAGGCATTGTTTCCAGTCCCATTAATATTCATAAGCGACTTTTCTATTGTGTTTGCAATTTTCCTGCAGATAGACAGGCCGGACTCCCCCATGTTAATCGGATGCAAAGCTCACCAACTCAGATCTTATTAGCAAATCTCCATTAGATACCGTGGCCCTTCTGGGCCGCCTGATAGGCAAGCCTTCCACCACGGGTGACAGCTGGAGCAGGTCTTAATCCAATATGACTTTGCAATCCCCACTGCGGAGACAAACCCGCAGGAGTGAATCAGGTTGAGCTGGGCCTCCCATTAAAAGGTGGGAATGGAGTCGCTGGGGCAGCCAGAGCAGAGAGGCTGGTGCGGGTGGCCTGCTTCTCCTTCCAGAGAGAGCATTTATTCAATTGAATCTTTATTTTTTTCCAACAAAAGAAGCACTGAGTGCTTCCAAGTGCCAGGCCCTGGGTTGGGTGCTGGATTCGTGTGTGCAGTTTCCTGCCTCTGGGGGCTCTCTGGGTGCTTGGAAGGTAGCCGCACTCAGGAACAATCACCTGGAAACAGGGGTTATGGAGAGTGGATCCCAAGGTGCTTTGGCCCCCAGAGAGGGGCAGATGAATCAGTCAGAGCGTAGCAACATTTGGGGACAGGCGAGAAGAAGAAAGGAAATGTGCAGACCAGGAGTACAGAGGCTTGGCAGCAATCCCATCTCTACCCTGAACTTGAAGGAGTTACCCTCCAGCACTTTACCAGCTGCATGACCTTGGGTAAGTCTCTTGCCTTCTCTGGGCTGCTGCCAGTCCATTAGGAATCATGGGATTAAATGGTACTTAACACACAGGAAGCTTATGTCAGCATAGCTATTGCTGTTATTATTTGGGGAGCTCTTTCCAGTTTTAACATTCTTCAGTTGAGCCTTGGGGCCTGAACAGTGGGGAACCAGTGTGGCGTGTGTGAAGGTGCCAGGCTCCTCTGCACGCACAGACCCTTGTTAGCTCTGTGGCAGCTGGTTGTAAAGTCAGGGCATTTTGTGGTCTCTTGGAGAGTGGGGCAGTGTGGCTCCAACCCTAAACTCATCAGCTTATTGGCAACCTCACTGCGGATGAAGTAAATCCAGGTGCTACATGACAGGTGATCAGAAGCTTTGAGGTTGGGGAGTGGGGGTAGTTAACAGGGTGGGGAGATTGGGGAGAGAATATTTCTAGGTTTGAAATCTGATGAGCTCAGGTACAGACCCCACCCTCCAGGTGCTTGAGGAGGACAAGTCTACCTTAGATCAAATGTACCCAGAGCACCTTGTAATGAGGGACAAGTGTTGAGTCCCACAGGTGAGGGGTGGCTGGAGATGTGAGAAGGGGCAGTCTGGGAGGGCTGGACTTGACCTGCACTGAAATTGTAAGAAGGGCTAGCATGTGAAGAGGGACAAGGACAGTGATCTGGGTGGTGGGGACAGTGAGACTCAAGGTCTGGAAAGAGGCTGGAGGATAGAGAGTGAGCAAATGGAAGGAGTGAGCCCAGGACAAACTCACAGTCCTTAGGACACTAAGAATCAGTTGGCCATGGTTTGCCTTCATTGATGCTGAGTGCCCTTAGGAGTGTTTGTGAATTTTCCTTGCCACAGTCCTCACCATTCCTTATAGTACCATCCAAGGTCCAACTCACACTGTGAGTTTACTTACCTGGTTTTTGCAGGTATTTGGATTTGTGACCCCAGCCAGATGAAACCTTAACTGTTGGGTGGGAATTCAAGCTCCAGGTGAAGGCCAGACCATTGACCCTAAAGCTCCAAGAAAGTGCCTTGAGAGCCTGGGCTCTGGGGAAGCTGTGTTATCCTGGGTCGCAAAGCCCCAGGGGCTGGCCAGATGGTAGAGTGCCCCCTCTGTGACTCCCCAGTAAGGGAGCTGTGTGTTCTGATTCCCAGCCCCACGTGGACAAAGTGCCTAAACTTCCTCCCTACAGAAGGGGAATTGCTGGCTGATGGGTGGCCAAGTTCATGTGCCAACTTCCATGATCCACAATGATCTGGGGTCATTTTCTGCCCCTAGACCCCTTTCTCTGTGGGCTGCAGTGGTGACATTGGAAGTTGCCAGCCTTCCCCAAATGCCTGGGAATAAAGAATGGGGATAATACTTTAACTGAAGGAAGTGAAAGTTTTCTAAACTCCCTCGATTGCTTTCAAGTGTGAGAATGTCCATCACCTAAAAATCTGTTTTCTGGAAGGTGACTGCTTTGCAGTCAGGGGGCCAGGAAAGGCAATTCTGGATTTCCCTCCAGGGAGGGGGCAGGGCCAAGGAGGTGGGGGTAGCGGGTGCTGGATGGGCAGTGTGATGTTGTTATTGGGACAAGGCCTTTCTGTGTCACAGCTATCTGGGTGGAACCCTGGATTAGCTACTAGATCTCTGTGTGACCTTGAGCAAGTCCTGTAACATCTGAGTCACCCACGAGGTGACTGAATGAGCTGATGCATGTAAAATACTCAGCAACGAGCGTGCCACGTAATAAGCCCTCCATAAAGGAGCTCTAATGACTTAATTTGAAGCTAGCCTCATGGAGTCCTCAGCTGGTGGGCAGCTGAGCTGTTCCACCTTTGGAAGAGCATTTGGAACATGAATACTCTGCCCTTTGACCTCAGGCTGGACAGATCCAAAGGATATTAGGGAGGACATTTTGAGACATCATTAAGCTGGGCAGCTGAGAAAGAAATACAGCCTTTACAGAGAACTGCAGCAGACTGGCAGCTTCCAATGGGTTCTGGGGCACGTATACATGACTTCCTCAGGGGTCAAGGGTCACGCAGTCCTGCCATGTAGAACTGAGGCACCAATTCTACATGTCACAGCTGGCAGGAGCCTTGGGGTTATCCAAGCCAACCCTCATGAATTTTTTTTTTCCATTTGGACTAGTTTCTTACTGCTGCTGTAAAATATTGCCACATTCTTGGTGTTTTTATTTTTTATTCATATATTCTATTTTTTTTATTTTATGTATTTTTTACATCATTCTTCACTTTGTACAATGTATGCTTTCGCATCTCGGTTATAGTCCCTGTGAAATTCTCACCACCAATTCACTCGTGTACCATCACATAGTCCCTCGTTCTCTTCCCACCCGTTTTGATCCTATTCCCCTCTCCCCTGCTGTAGAATGTCTCTGGTTTATAGTTGCCTGCTGATTTTGATATTTACTTTATTATAATTACTTCCCCCCGCATCCCTTATTTGGATTTTCTACATTCTTCCTAAAAGTGAAACCATTGGTATTTTTCTTTTTCTTTCTGGCTTATTTCACTGAGCTTAGTGTTTTTAAACAATACAAATTTAATTTTTCATGGTTAGAGAGGCCAGAGGCCCAAAAATCAATGTCACTGGGAGAAATTAAGGTGTCTGTCTGCTGTGTTCTCTCTGGAGGCTCTGGAGGAGATTCTGGGCCTTTTTTATGGGGGCTGCTGGTGTTCCTTGGCTTGTGGCCACATCACTCCAGTCTCCATGGTCACATCATCTCCTTCTCTTGTGTCTGTGCCAAAGCTCCCTCTGCTGCCTCTTATAAGGGCACATGTGGCTCCACTGAGGGCCTGCCTGGGTGGTCTCATGTCAAGAGCTTTAATTGATCATATCTACAAATGACACTCCCCTCCCCCATTTTTGCCATTTAAGATAATATTTACAAGTTCCAGGGATTAGGACATGCATATCTTTTGGAGGACCATCATTCAGCCCATTACGTTACTGACTTTTTTTTTGGGGGGGGGGAATCATTTTAATGTACACAAGAGCTGCAAAACTGGTACAAGTGTTCCCATCTAGCCTTCATCCTGTCTCCCCTTTGTGATTAGCTTACATAATCATAGAACATTTCTCAAAATGAAGAAATTCATTGTGACAGTATTGTTAACTACATTTCAGAACATTCGGATTTGCCATATTTCCCCGCAAATGTCTCCTTTCTGGTTAGGGTCCAGTCCAGGGTGCCACATTATTCTAGCTGCCTCCTTAGCCATGCCCACTCTGGCACCTTTCCTCAGTCTCTCCTAGGCATTCATGTCCTTGACACTTCTCAAAGGTCCTGGTCGGTTATCTTCTGGAATATTCTTCAGTTTTGGTTTGTCTGGGGTTGCTCATGGTTCCACGATGGGGATTATGGGGGTGTTTTCTGGGATTCTCCATTGTAAACTTATTATTTTTTCCCTTTATATGTCTTCATTATTTTGGAAGAGATATTTCAAGTCTGTGCACATATCCTATTTCTACTTAAACTTCTACCCACTAATTTTAGCAGCCAGCAGTGGATCTTGTCTTCAGCCATTATTACTGTGGTGTTCCATTTTCTCATTTCTTCTACATTTATTACTTGGACTTCTTCTGGAAGGAAGAGCTGTATCTTCTCCCCTATTAGTTATTTATGTTCATGTGGACTCATGGATAGGCATTTTATTCTTTGCGTTAGAATTCAATACTGTTGTGATTTGTCTTTTTGCTCAATTTGTGCTGACTTGGGTCAATGGAGCTCTTTCAAGTAGGATCTTATGTCTTTTTAATATGCCCCGTTTTTCTTTTTTTTTCCTTCCTAAGGTTGGTTCTCCCCACCCTCCTGTGAGCAGAACATGTGGCCTCCGTGGGCTGGGAGATCAGTCCCATCTTTGCTGAAGATGGCCAGAAGTTTTCTGGTGGACAAGGACTACATTTTACTTTAAAATATCCATCACTTAGGACTGGCCAAACACATAAGATCTACTCAAAAACATGAATTTTTGTTGTTTCTTTTTGCCCTCAATCCCCCTTATCTGTCTGTTCCTAGGTCACCAAGGGTCTGCCTTCTCTCCCAGAACAACTTCCTAGGAGGCAGGGAGTGTCTAGTTGGGAATGTAGATTTTGGAGGTAGATCTGGGTTCAAATTCTGTCTTTTCTGCTTCTTTGATCTGTGACCTTAGGCAGTTGACCTGCCCTCTCTGCATCCACTCTGAGGATTCTAGGAGGTACTAGATGCTTAAGAAATGTGGTTGTGAAAGTTGTAGCCTAAGTCAGGGGAGGTTGGCCTGGTCAGTCTTAATTCTAGAAGAACCCCAGTTTCATGCATTCATTTTAAATAGAGGGGACTTGTTAAATACATAGCTTTAAGTGTTTTAAAATATGTAAATTGTGAGCCTTTGGCTATAAACATATTTACAGATAAGAACAAAAAGATCCTCTCTTTACCCATAATGCCCGCTTTCTTTCGGTTTGCAAGTAGTTCCTGTGATTTCCATGTTGTCATGTCCAGGACGCTCTGAATCTCGGAACTGACAGACCCCCATCTGCCTCGCTGAGCCCTACTCCTCCCTCAGCCCAGGGAAGGCCAGCGGAGAGCAGACCAGAATAGCTTCCTTCCCAATTGGAGAGAAAAGCCTGATGCATTAACGACCACACTTAACACGCCTCAATTTTAATCCCTGCTTTAAATTTGGCACTATTGTTTTTACAATAAAGCCTGATTTTTTCCCACAATAGGGAGCTGAGGGTATGTGCTTCCCATTCAAACACAAAGAAAGCCCACTTTACTTTCTAAAAGAGAGAAATAAATAAAAATCAGCCTGTGCTATACTAGAAATTCACAGATTCGAGTCAAATGCCAGACTGTGCAGTAACCACCTCCTGCCCCTTCTTTCCCATCCTCCTCAGCCTCACCCTTGGGCCACGGACACACCAGAATGCCTACTGTGCGTGGGGCACTGGATTGGGCATGAGGGAGACGAGTGGCTGTCCTCTGGGAGGGAGAGACGATGCGCTCAGTGTTCATAGGCTGAAGGTGAGCGCTAGACCCACACTCTGGAAACCAGGTCACAGACCCAGCATTTCTCAGATTGGGGCTCTTAGAAGGCCTCAGGCCCTCAAAGTGAATAGTGATTGAGAAGGTTACTCTCTTTTGATCATTTTCAATCCTGATCCTGGTAGGAGAACATCTCCAGCAGGGGCTGTCTGTCTGTCTCCCATTTTCACCAGGAAAGCAGAGCGCAGGTTCAGGTATCCCAGCCGCAGTGGCTGCCAGGCCCTCACCTTGCAATCACTGTACCTATTTTTACGGTTATTTTATAATTGTGGAAAGTGATTCTGGTTTTCCACATGCAGGAGAGAAAAAAGCTTCCTTTAAAATAAATTGATCTGCATTAAAGAAAGTGCATCAATGTAAAGAAACCTAATAGGTAAATAATTATGTGGGTGATGTGCGGACACAGCACAGTTCCGTGGAGGGGGTGGGGGTTACTGAAAATGATCTAGACTCACATTTCCCGGATGCCATTCCTGACCTCAAGTCTAAAAGTCCCAGCTTTCAGGTGCTGAGGACTGGGAGGGCCATGTGTCTCAGGTTGGGCCAAAGAGTTGAATCTTGAGTGACCTTAAACGTCAGCCAGGCACTCAAAGGGAAGGTGCAA
Organism: Talpa occidentalis; assembly: GCF_014898055.3. NCBI lineage: Eukaryota > Metazoa > Chordata > Mammalia > Eulipotyphla > Talpidae > Talpa > Talpa occidentalis. Next base: position 5,962,245 of record NW_023603184.1, read on the forward strand.
CACGGGGCAGAGCAAAGTCATCTGGGCTCACCTCATGGGAAGAATTTCCTCTCACCTATCTTGGAAGTCCTGGGTTGATCTTTATTAAGAAAAATGACCTTCCTAGTGCCTCTGCAGTGTTTAATGTTTGTTTGAGGTTTGGAGCTCAAGGGATTTTCAGGTTAGTTGAGAAAATAGAGAAAACTCAGTCTCACTGAGACAAAAGCTCATGTGATGTGGGCAGAAGAAAGCATGATGAATTTTGATATTTAAGCAGGGAAGGCTGCCTGAATGAGGTGGCATTTTAGTACCATTTTGAAAGGAGGTAGCCAAAGTATATGACTCCTTATCCCCTTCCAGGGAAATGACTGGTGTGGTAGAAAGAATTTGGGATTTGTGATCAGACAGGCCTGGATTTGATTCCTGGCTTACCTCACACTTACCCCAGCATAGCCCAGCCTAGTCACCTTGAACAAGTCATTCCATCCTTGCTTCCTTATCTGTAAGGTGGAAAGTGAGGCAGGGGCCTATCTGTCTTGCTGTCTCTGGCAGACTCGAGGGTTAAAGTCTCCCCAAGATCTACTGGTGAGAATCCTCCCATTTTTCCTATAACAAATGAAAAGTTTTTTACATTAGCTCGAAGTTGTAGAGTAAGTTGAATCATAGTCTTCAGTTGAAGTCCCCGAACTAGAGCCTGAGATGGGGGCTTTCTGCCTGTGGCTCATTGAAAGAAGGCTCTTTGGGGAAAGCTGCAAGAAAACAGGGAGAAACAGGATCTGGCAGAAAAAGCAAAGGCAAAGATGTGGATTTGGGAGTTTAGCCTGATCCCATTGGGAGCTCTGGAGTTAAGAATTTCCTCACTGAATTTGTCCTACCCACTAGCCAGGGGTCTTCCCTGCTCTACCCCTGCATCTGTTGGTCTCTGGTCATAGGAACGGGGGTGGGGAGGCAGGTTGCCAGCTGTCTCTGAGTGAGTCCGCTCCTGCCAACCCAGGGCAAGCCTACAAGAAGGGTGCATTGTGAGCAGCCAGCCCCTCTGAGTGGGACTTTGAGTGCATATGCTGCAGGCCTCTCTGTTTTGGGGAAATCGTAGCCATTTTCTGCTGTGATTTCCAGTAGTATGGGCTGGGTTGGCCTGGCAAAAGAAGCTTCCCAAAGGAGGGTTCAGAGGCGCTCAGCCTTTCCCTGTGGGAGCCTCCTGCCTTGCAGTGGGCTCAGAGCAAACAGTGGAGGAAAAGCAGGGGTTCAGCCAGGTGCGATGTAGCTGGCAGCACCCAGTGGGCCCACGCCTTCAGTAACCCATACACCTGACAGGTGAAGACTTGACAGAAATATAATTCCGGAGAATGAGGGCCCCTGTTGGTCTGATGGTGAAATACAGTGGCTATCTGAACTGGAGAAATAAATCTGCCCAGCAGTGCGTACCAGCCTGAGACATGAAGTGCTCCATGCAGCTTCTGGAAGAGCTGAAGCACTTAGCACGGGAATTTTTTTTAAAAAGATTTATTTATTTATGCATATAAGAATGGGGGTAGAGGCCAGAGGTGCGGGTGGTGAGAGCATCCACCAGAGACAGAGTGGGGGAACAGAACAGGCAGACTGACTGAAACACACTGCTGAGGGGAGCAGCGGGCGAGCCAGGAGATGTCTGTTGCGCCATGTGGGCTGCTCCCCAGCCGGGGATTGAACTCATGCTGCGGTGGCTGCGGCCAGCTTCATAGGCTGCACCCTAACTCTTGAGCCACCAGGGAGGCTCAACACGGGGATATTTCTGTCCGGTGGAGTATCAGGATTCCAAGGATCCTCACCCTGCCCAGGCAGTGGTTCCCATGGGCTGCCTGCCCCCCCCAGGCAGCTGGAGTAGCCAGAAGCTAGCACTAAGCAGGAGCGGGAGGGAGCACCTGCCTGGCTGAAGGGAAGAGAAGGGCACTGGACCGCATTGAGTGACTGGCATAGGGGGGTGGGGTGAGGAGTACAGACTGAGAAGCTGGAATTGCCTAGCATTGTGCCCTGGATTCTGCTTCTTTTACCACCACATGGAGTTGAGCTAATAATCGTGCCTCCCCCGGGCTGTGGGCAATTAAGTGGGCAGTGCCCCTGAAGTGCTTTGTAGGGTGCTTGGCTCAGCGACTTGCTCGGTGAAGGTCAGATACCACGCCAGCATCAGTTTCAGCCTAGGCCTGGCTAGCTGTGTGTCCTCAGCGGTCCACGTGAACTCTCAGAACAGGGCTGAGCAGACCTACCTTATAGCTGTAAGGATTGTAGGGACTGAACACAAACCCCCTGGATGATGTCACAATTCACAGTGGCAGCGGTGGTGGGGATGAAGGAGTCAAAGGTAGATTCCAACAATATGGGGTTAAGCCCCTCCCTGTATAAGGCCTGGCTGACCTCTCTCTTGGCCTCTGGATCACCGTGGTGGCCCGCTACCATTGCTGCATAAGAAATCACCCCAAAACCGTGTGTCCTAAAACAAACATGTATTATTCCTCACAGCTCAGGAGGTGAGGCATTCAGCCAGGGCACTGTGGGGTGGCTTGTCTCTGCTTCATGACCTTTATGGCTTCAAGCTGGGTGAACTGAAGATGGGGCAGGACCTAGTGGTGGCCGATGCTGCCTAGTTTCTGGTGGGTTCCTAGTGGAGGCTGTTGGCAGGTTTCTGCCCATGGCCCTTGGCCCTCAGCCCCTCTGTGTGAGGGGTCTTCCTGAAGCCCAGCACCTGCTGCCACTGCCCTACCATGGGCTCCTGTTGCTTTCTGCTTTGAGGACTCTCCCTCCAGTCTCCTAGTTCATTTCTAATTATATCTGCTAGCACGCTCTGGCCCCCATGTCGCCTCGTGGTGCTCCCTCAGTCACCGGGGCCCCTGGTGTCTGTTGCATTGTATTAATGAGCACTTTCCATGTGTCCAGCAGTTGACGAGGTGCCTCACATGCTAACCGCCCCCTTGTCTGCGAGGGCAGGACTGTGTCTGCCTCTGACAACCTGTTCAGCCCACAGAAGCTTCTCATTGATTACTGCATGAAGGAATGAATAGACCTGGCATTTAGGCTGTTTCGGCAGCAGTGGAGACTGATAATACCCTGGTTCACCTGGCTCACCGACTCCTTCAAACTGGAAATTGTGGATGAGGAAGGGAATGAGACGATGTCCTTTGCGCTTTAGGGAGCTAAAGCCATGTCCCCTCTAAAGGGCACAGCTACTGGTGTTCAGCTGTCGTAACTTATCTCCTGCACCCTGCAGTTCTCTCTGCCTTACCAAGTGCTTCCACATCTCACTCAAGTCTTCTCATGACAGCAGAGATGGGAGGAACAGTGGCTTCACTCCAGTTTTATAGATGAGGCTCAGAGGCCAAGGATCCGGCCTGGGGTAACACAGCTAATGATGGCAGAACTGGGAAGCGAGACTCCTAGGTCCTTACGAGAGTTCTTTTTCACTCCATTTTACCACCTCCTGGGCCACATAGTCCTGAGATCCCAGAATGACAGTATTGGTTGGAATCTTTGAGGATGGAAATACTCAAAAGTTCCAAGAGTGAACTTGGGAAAACAGACCCCAAAAGGGGAGGTGGCTGCTCGGTTCCCCCCTGACTAGCAAGTGGGGAGCATGGACTAGAATCCAGACATCTTGTTTTGCAGCCAGATCCTGGAAGGGGCAGGTTCAGTTAGCAATGAGCCCTCTGATGTCACCAATCTGGAACCTTGCACAGAAGGGTTCTTTGTCATAGCCTGAAGACTGACAGCATTAGGATATGTTCTTGGCTGAAATACTCTCCCCAAGAGCCTGGCCAACCAAGCAGATGGGCATCTGTCAATGGCTATAACAAGGAGGCAGTGGGACTCATGAATCAGGCACACCACTTAGAGACAGCACAGAACACCAGGCAGAACAAACAAATGTGTCAGTGATGAGACAGAGTTTCAAGTGAAGAACAGAGACCCCAAGATGTCCACCGAACCAGACACCACTTCAGCACTCGGGACAGTTCCCGTGGCCCATCGCAGGAGCCAGGGATCCCCAGAACTTTAAAACCAAAAGCATGACCTTCAAGGGAGGTGCTTTAGGAAGGGTCACCGAATTTCTGAGAAAAGAATCCAAGTGTTCACAGAAGCATGATGTGACTTAATTTTGTAGAGTTTTGTTGCCATTTGGGAGACCATTTTTTTGTTGCCATTTTTTAGAGACCCAAGATATTTTAGGATTAAGGAGATGCATGATAATAACCCTAGAGGAGAGGCAGAGGTGATTTTGGAATGTGCTTGAGCGATGATCATACACAGCTCCCCCCGCCACATTATAGCCAGGAGGGGTGGGGGAAGAAGATGGAAGCAGGTGGGGTGAGAATAGAGTGGGGGGGAGAACAGATCCACAGAGAAAGAGAGGCACACAGGGAGAGAAGTGGGATGAGAACTTGGAACAAAGGGCTGGAGTGAAGGCCTGTAGGTTCTAGAATCTGATTGCATTTCTCACCTACTTTCCAACATTCCCACGATCCCCGGCAGCTCAGTGGGGTTCCCCCCTAAATGTCATGAGTAGATTAAGTTTTTTTCAAAGTTCTTCAACTGCTCACTATGCTTGGAGCACCAGAAACTCGACTCTGATTAGAGTTGCTGTAGGTCTATGACAGTGATGTTTCTCCTGGTGCTGCCACCTGCAAAGATTTCAGTGAGGACAAGGTTTGTGGTGGGTTTAACCTCGGCTTATGATCCTTCACTTCTCACGATGAGAAGCGGCAGCACGGAGGATTGATGTCCAAGGGCCACGGCTGAAGATGGTAGGAGGAGAACCCAAACCTCCCCCATGGACCATCCAGAATAAATGCAACTATTTCATGACCCGAGAGAGCAGCACAGAGCTGTGCGTCAATCTTAGGGATTAAATGGCACTTATAGTCTCCATTTAAGAAGGTGGGAAGGTATGAATATTTTCTAGAAACATTTCCATCAAGATAATTGAAATAGAAAAGCTTAAATGTGTAAGTTTTTGTTGTCTGGAGAATTCACGCCGGTGTAATACCTCACTGCCCACCCTTGTTGGACAATCAGGTATGTACTCTTAGCCAAAAAGACTCACGTTATTATAATGCATTAATCTGAGCTGTAAAATACAATAATGATGCAGGGTGTTATGAAAGGGAATTAATATTCTGAGTTCCTTGCAGATGCCTGACGTGGCCTGGCATCAGGGGTTTTGCAGGCTGTAATGACTGGATTATTGTTCCGCAAACAGTCAATCCCCAGCCCCCTAAGGTAGCGCCTTTCCCTTCTTTCCCTCACCCCATTATATTAGGCTTGGTCACGTGGTTTGGTTTCGCCAGTGGAAGGGGAGTGGGGCTGAATAGTCCAGCTCCAAGTCAAGCTCTTAAGAGGCTTTGTGTATTTCCACCTGTCCCCTTGGGCCACAGTGGGCCCACCTTGAGAAGAGCAGGCCTGAGCTCAACCCACAGCCTGAAGCAGGACCTCCCAGCTGAACCCCGTCCAGATCTGAGTCCTGGTCACCCTGCAGACCCTTGAGTCCAAGAATAAACGCTGATTGTCATCAGTCACTGGTTTGGGGGGTCCGTTGCTTTTCAGCATTATTCTGCCAGATTGACTAATGCAGTGTGCTTTCTCTTATTTCATCCTTGCAAAAACACTTTGTAGGGGCCATGACAATCTCCCCACTTCATAGGATGCCCAAAGAGAGCAAATGCCCAACCCATGGCCCCAGTGACTTAGCTAGTGATGGGCACACCCAGAGCTCATCCTTCCTTGATAAGGTGAAGAGGCTGTTGCTTGGCCCTCCCCACCGGCCTCTGCTAGCCTCTTCCACTCACCCGTCCTCCACCAGGCAGTGTCAGGGTGGGGGTGGGTGCTTGTGAGCTGCCAGAACGTCTGAAGCTCCTTTCAAAGAGCTAGCGGGGGTTCCCGCCCTGTGGCAGCGGGAAAGGTCACACTCTGCGATCCAGCCCACGGAACAATGACATTTCAAGGATCAAAGAAAAGGTTAAAATATTCCTATAAATCTATTCTTGGGACTTTTAAGTATTTCCAATGTAAAGGGAAAATGTCATTTCTTTTCCCCCTAAGAGCGACAGAGGGTGGGCTGCTGGTAATGGGCCTGGGGAAGATGAGAGGGGAGGGAGAAGGATTTACCCCCATCCCTCCACATGCAAATGAAGGTGCAGTTAACCCCAGAGCTCATTTATTTATAGAAATTGAATCCCAAGTGGCCCCCAGAATTGCTTCTCCAAGGGGGGAGATGGACAGTGCTGGATTCTGGGGCTTTCCTAATTCCTTTCTCCCAAGCAGCAGCTCATGACCTGAAGCTTTAGAGGAGACCTCCAGGGGCTCGGGGCCAGAGGGTGGGTGAGGCCAGGCAGGGGTGGGGGTGGGGGTGTGTGGTGCAGAGGGTCTCGAAGAACATCTCCCCAGTTTTCCCATCCTGACTTCCAGCCTCCTGGTGCAGGCACACGGGAGCATCTCGGCCCCTCAAACCCATGTGGCATCTGTATAGACTCACCACCTCCTCCTGGATTTCCTGTCTTGGTGGTAGCACCACCCCCTCACCTGTTTATTCAGCCAATGTGCACAGGGCAGCCTCTGAGTGCCAGACACTATACTGAGCACCAGGAAAGCAACAAGGGACTGGGATCCCTGCCCTCAGGCAGTTGGTAGGTTCTTGGAGGAGACAAACCAAGAAAGGGACAAGGACTCTACCCCAGTTGAAGGACTAACACGTTTGTGAATGGGGGCTGATGAAACCCATTGAAGAGAGGGATGGAACCTGCTGGCAATCCGGGAAGCCTTCCCAGAGGAGGTGTTATTGAGCCAAAGCCAATCTAGAAGGGGCAGTCCAGGCAGAGGAGGGATGGTGCATGCAAAGGCCTAGAGTACAAGAAGTCACCCCCTCATGGGAGTTTTGGGAACCACAGGGTAGCAAGTGTTTCCCCTGTGGCTCCAGGTCACAGGTGGCCTGTATCCCACATATTCTGCAAGATGTCGCTGATATTCTTAGTCCTCAAGCCGTTGCTCACCTCCCACATCCCATCAGTCACCAAGCCCAGTCCTTTCGGCCTCTGTCCTTCCCACCCCCAGCTTATATGCTGCTGCCTGTGTGGATCTTCGGTGGCACCAGTCTTGGCATTTTGCTCCCTTGCTGAGGTTCTTCTGGTGACTCCCTGATGCTCACAGGACAGGGTTCTGGTTCCTGAGCATTGAAGCCTTGCTGGGGCCCCTGTGTCCTCACTCAGTCACTGGAACCATCAGCTGCAGGAACCCCACGGCCTCTTCCTGCCTTTGCACATGCTGTTCCCTCTGCCTGGAATTCTCTCCTCTGTGTTCAGCTGCCTAATGAACTCCCACTTGGCTCCCAAGACCCAGATGAATAAATAGTATTAATGAAAAGAATGACTAGCATTTACTGACCATCCCTTCAGTCCCTTGCTCATATATGACTGTTTTCCCATATCTGAAATATTTCTTATTTATGACAGCACTGTCTAATGTCCCCTCCCACGGGAGGGGTGCTCCCTGAGGGCGGGGCTTGGACTTCCTGTGCTCTCAGTGTCGGGTCAAAGCTGATGCCAAGTGGGGGAATCAGAAGAGTGAGGACCAGAAGAAATGAGTCCTTACAACAACCCTACAAGATGGTGCCCATGCTCATTCCCCCCTACAGAAGGGGAAACTGAGTCTTTGGCTATAAGGTTTTGGCAGCTACCTCAGTGCTCCCCATTTCCAGGTCTGTTCCAAGGAGCTCCTCAAAGGCAGAGACCATGTTCCATTTCCATCAGCATCCTCTGGGTCCCTAGGAAGGTTCTGGAAGTGGTAGTGCCTGGCTCCTGCCAGTTGTGAGAAAAGGGGGTACATGGGGCAGCTCAGCTAGTTGAAGCTTGGCTTCTCAGAGTGTTTCTAGGCTGGAAATTAAAAGCACTGGTGGCTCCCATTCATGCCTGACTTGTACTGAGTTGCATGGAGTGGGGCTGGCGGTACTGCTGATGGGCTTGATGTGTGCTGGGGTGGCAGTTGGAGTCAGTAAAAGAGCTTCTGTCTTTTAGCTTCCAGCCAGTGAAATAACCCATGTGAAGGTCTGGTGCTGGCCCTACTCTTCATAACCCCTAGGGTGAACAGTTGGGCATCAGGTCATGGACAAATCAAAGAATTTTAGCCATAGGGGTCCAGAGGGACATAGAGGGTTAGAAGCAGAGTCATGGGGGCAGGGACATGGGTAGGGAAGGAGACTGACAGGTAATGGAGTTAGTGTGGTGTCTGTAGAAGGTGCTGGAAGTTGCATGAAGTCACCATCCCAGCAAAGAGCTAGGATCATACCTAGCAGAGTAAGATTGGGTTCAGGGAGGGAGTAATCTCAGAGCAGTCTTGAAAGACTGCTTAGCTATCAAAACCTGGATATGAGAGTCTCACAGCCATGGGTTCCATTCCCAGTTCTGCTACTGACTGGCTGTGTGACTTTAGATAGTTACTTAACTTGTCTGAGCCGCAGTGTCCTTAGGATACAATAGCAATAATCAGCCCCACTCACAGCATAGTCTGAGGAGCCAGGAAATAGCCAGTGTGAAGTGCCCAGTGTTGGCCCTACTCTGTAACCCTCCAGCAAGCAGGGGAAGTTAGTGTCCTTCTCATCCTACTGAAGGGGGCATGACTCATTAAGAAGGTAGTTTCTGGGGCTCTGTGGAGCCCCAGAGTTATAGTCTTTGGGTCTTCAAGGCCCCTTGGGGCCTGGTACTCTAGAGCAGGAAACTGCTTTGGGAGCTGGAGAGCCTTCTGGCACCCCATAGCCACAGTATAATGAAGTAGGAGCACAAGGTCTGCTGCCAGCCTTCTGGGTTCAAATCCAAGTCCGGCCACTTAGGTGCTGTGTGACTTTAGGCCAATCACCTCACCTCTCCTTGTCTCCCATTAAAAATGGGTTTGATGACAATAATAATTGCAGCCACCTCTTAAGATACTAATACAGGTCAAATGAATGAGGGTATACATAGAGTGTCCAGACTTGCCCTGGCATACATGGCTGCCAAGCCTCTGAAATGCACTAATCCAAGCTGAGAGGTGCTGCACCAGGAAAAGAAATGCTGGATTTTGAAGACAGTGTGAAAAACAAAGTGGTGAAGTATCTCTCTAATAGTCATTCTATTGATTACGTGCTGAAATGATTATCTTCTGGCTGTATGGGGTTATTTAAGCATGCTGTTCACCTGCTTCCCTTTAGTTTAACATGACTACTAGAAAGTTGAAGGTTATATACGTGGCTTGGTTTCTCTTTCCATCACTCAGTGCTGATTTAGAACAATGCTAAGCATATACCTGGTGCAATGCCAGGGTCTGTTACGATTACCATGGGTTGTAGAGTTCATGTAATGGATTTACAACTTCTGGTGTGATCTTGTGAAGGTAACTAACTTCTCTAAAGCTCAGTTTCCCTCCCCATGAAATGGGACTAATGGCTGAAATAAAACCACACCTGTAAAGTGCCTGGGTGAGTACCTAAAACATAAGACACATTTTTTTCTCAATGTGAGCCCTTATATGGCTGGCCTGTGGGGCCAGAGGTGGGGGTATCCACCCCTCCTAGCTGGAAGAAGGACTCATCTGTTATCCCCAGGGGGTGCTTGTGACGGGGCTTGTTTTCCCCACCAATGGGACCAGAACTCTGAGTACAACTTCTTGGAGCCGGAGGTTGAGCTGTTTGGCTGGTTATATTAAGGGAAGGGTCAATATCACACTAATGGGATCAGTGGCCCTATTAATCTTCCTCTAATGAACAGTCGTTCAAGCCAAACTGTCTTCCCCAGATCCTGGAAGACATTTTGTTTTGGCAGGAAACTTGCCGGGTAGAAAGAACCTCCAATCCTATAAAAGTGATTGAGTGGCTTGGCAGGGGAAAAGCGTGCTACAGAGGGAGGGCAGGGCAGAAATGAAACAGCAGAGTCACAGCCAACCTCTCCCTGGGGGCTCAGATCCAATCCCAGAGAAGGCAGGCGGGGGGGCGGAGGCAAGAGGGCACTCTGGTGAGGATCATGGGTGAGGGGAGAGTTTAGCTCACTGACTGACTCAGTTCCCTTGACCTCTGAATCAACAAGATTGTTGGTGATGCCAGAGTTGGGGTAGGCTGCAGGACCTGGGGCGTGAGGATAGGCAGTGGGGAGAGCCAAGGTAGGCACCAGAAACCCTGGGTTCCAGTTCTCTCACAGGAGGACTTGGATTGCATGACCATGGACAGCTCACTCAGTTGCCTCATCTGTAAGGGTCTTATAAATGGTGTCAGAGCAGGGGCCTGAGAAAGCTTCTTCCAGCCCTCCCTCCATTTCTTGACTGGTACCTCCTAGAGCTAAAACTGAGCTAGAGATAAAGGCTCTTTCAGAGATGAAAGGTAGGTAAGACTAGCAGGAAGCGGTCTTTGGCAGGGAAGAAGATCACTGGCTTTAGATGCATGATTTTCCCTGAAGCCAAGAAAATCTTCCACACTTCCCCTTCTGTAACCATCACAACATGACCCCCAACCACCATCCCCCCAGCTAGCAGTAAAACCAGATATGACAAATTGTAGGAGAGCTTTCAAGAAGATGTGGAGAGGTGGAAAAAGGGTGTGACTAGGAGTTCAGTTAGAAGTAGACTATTTGCACATTCATCAGGATCCACACCAGTGTGTGTACAGTTTTGGGGTGCTTGCATTGACTAATTGACGGGTTATGGACAGCCAAGTCTCCCTTTTGTGCTAGGGAAAGTAGCACATATCCAGTAGCAGTATCCTCTACCAGGTTTATTCTAATAGGGAGAGGGAGAGGCAATCTCCTCCCCTCTTTCAAACCTCATACTTCTGTTAATATAATCTAAGATCATATAGGTGTGCTTTTTAGTAGTTGCACAATCATATTGATTCAATTTATACTTAATATTGAATAAAACCCCCAGGATATTTCAGGTTCCTTGTTTCTGAGCCACATTATTTGCCCATTCCAGCTTCACTTCCCTCTGCCACACTATGGTGTTCTACGCGGTTATTCAGATATGCTAGCTGATTGGATGGAGAACAGAGCCCTATGGTTCATGACCTGGGATTTCTCTTGAGCCAAAGCCGCCAGTCATCCTGCCAGGAGCTCCTGCGGCCACCCGATTCTTCCTCCTTTCTAATCCCACCCATTCTTCCTCACTGGGCTGCCCTGAAGAGGGCCTACTTCTGGCCACCCAGAGCAGGAGCCCCTCTATGTCAAGGACCCATCCCCTCCTCTTCCCACTGTCATCCACAGAGTGGAGGCTGGAGGCGAGACTGGCAACACTGCTATTTTCAAGCTGACATTTTCAGTGTCTGAAAAATCTCACTTGATGCTTAATCTGATGTTTGCCATCTTTCATAGAAGGGTTGAGGTTCCTTCCACCCTGAGCCGGTTCCTCATGAAACCCCCCTACTTTATCCTCACCAGCCTCTTCCTTCTAAATTCTAGGACAGGAGCAGTTGAGGAAAAACAAAAACAAAAACAAAAAACAGAATTAGCTTTAGATCCACCTAGAAGTGGGGTGTGGGGGGAGAGGTCAGGAAACAGGAAGGCCCTGGAGATGAAACTAGATCTCCCCGGTGGATCATTGGGTGGGTCCCCTCAGACTCTCCACCTCTCTAGGGTGCTCGGGGTCCACAGCTTAATGTGGCTTCCAGGCCTCCAGTCCCAGCCCTGGAAAGAAGCTGCCTTGGGCTCAGAGACCCCAGCCCTGGAGACTTGACTTAAAATGTTGGAGGTTTATGGGAAGGGTAGAGTGATTTCCACTCCTGGAGACGTGAAGAGCCCCCAAAAATTCCATCATTGTCGTGTGGTTTGGATATACAGAACAGATTTTCATCGTGGGCCGCTGTGTCCGCCTCTAAACAGCATGGCCTGCCTGTCACAGCGGGGAAGCCAGCGAGCCCTGGGAAGGTGTGGCTTCTCCTCCTGGCCAGGAAAAACCTGCCTGGGAGGCCACTAGTTAATTGGGAGTTGAGTTTCTGAGAAATTCTTCAAGATTTGGGGTCTCAGTGGGGGTAAGAGTGGGTGGGAGGGTCCCTGCTTTTTGGAGCAGCTTTTACTGAGCATCTAGTATGTGTCGGGCCTGTAGTGGGGGTGGAGGTGAATAGGCACATCCTTGTGCCCCCATCACACCATCTGGAGCAAGGAGACAGGCATGAAACCATAAGTGATAACATTGGACACAAGTTGAGTGCCACAAAGTGGCAAGGGGCGGTCGTGTGGCGGGGAGAGGATTCTGGCAGAGGAGCATCTGGGAGGACATCATACAGGATATGAGTGATAAGCTGGTCTTTTTTTTTTTTTTTTTAAATAGAGGCATTATTTATTTATTTATTTATTTGTTTGTTTTGTTTATACATGCACTGGCTACAGTCAGAAGCGCGGGAGGGTGAGAGAATTCACCAGAGCCAGAGTGGGGAGCAGAGCAGGCAGAAGGACCGAAGTACACTGCTGAGGGAGCAGCAGGCGGCAGGAGAGGTCTGCGCGCCATGTGGGACCCTCCTCTGGTGGCCGGGGAGCAGCCGGGGATCGAACCGGTGCTGCAGAGGCTGCGGGCAGCTTCGCAACCCAGCGCTCAACCGCTGAGCCACTGGGGAGGCCCGATAAGCCCGTCTTGAAGGGCAAAAAGGGTCAAATGATCTTCCTCGGGCTGCAAACTTGCTTCCTTTTCCCTTGTCCTCACCGCAATAAGTTACTACCACCTTCCTGTGTGTTTAAGTCAGAAACGTGAGCGGTTCATCATCAACACCTCACCTGCAAGCAGAAGTCCTCCCACCAAAATATACATCAGATCTGTCCCTTTCTCTCCATGTCCCTGCCAGCCCTGGCCCAACCCCCCATCAGCTTTTGCCTGGACGCTGCAGGATCTTCTTTAATAGATAGTCATCAGGGCCTCCCCGGTGGCGCAGCGGTTGAGCGCTGGGTTGCAAAGCTGCCCGCAGCCTGTGCAGCACCGGTTCGATCCCCGGCTGCTCCCCGGCCACGGGAGGAGGGTCCCACATGGTGCGCAGACCTCTCCTGCTGCCCGCTGCTCCCCTCAGTAGTGTACCTCGGTCCTTCTGCCTGCTCTGCTCCCCGCTCTGGCTCTGGTGAATTCTCTCACCCTCCCGCGCTTCTGACTGTACCCAGTGCTTGCATAAATAAATAAATAAATCTTAAAAAAAAATAGATAGTCATCAGGTAGGACCTTCCAGGCTCCTCTCACCGTATTTACCATAACAGACCTTGCTTATCACCTGGTGGCTGCACCTCTCCCCTTCAAGTCGTGTTCTTCCCAGGAAGCCGGCTTCCTCCCTGGCTCCAGGAATAGAGCACATAGCTCCTTCCATTCCTCTGGCCATAGTAATGGGCTCAGGGGTGGGCACATGAGGGGGTCAGACCAATCAGAACAAAGGAGACTCAATTCTAGGACCTGTCTGTGTTATGAGGGAAGACAAGAGTGGATGTGTGACTGGGGCTATGGCAGCACCTTGCCCCTGTTTAGTGAGAGATTCTGGGGGGAAATGGAGCCACTGAGAGGAAAGAGAAACAAGAAATGGAGTGAAAGAAACGAGGTCATGGCAACATTGTTTGAACCTTGATTAAACCCTGCCTGAATCTCTTCCCTATAGGTGGCCTTTCATCAATACTTGACAGTCAATGCTATTTTTATTGAAACCCCTTTAGGTTGTGTTTGCTGACATTTACAACAAAAAGAATGTTGTAGCTTCTCAGAATTGCCCATATTCTCTGCTGTCCACCCCCAACCCAGTGATTTTCATTCTATAAAACCTGTTAGTGCCTACCCATTGCTCTAAGGATAAAATTCCTAAATCCTTCACATGGTCCTCAGGGACTGGCATCATCAGGATCCAGTCCTCTCTCAGCCTCATTTACCACACTTCAGTCACGCTGAATTCTCGGTGTTTCAAATCTGCCAGCTCTTTTCTAGTCCAGAGCCTTCCCATACACTATTACCTCTGTCTGGAACTCTCTGTCCTAGTTCTCCACCTGATCGGCTCTGACTCACCCTCCAGGTCTCAGCTCAAAGAGGTCTGCTCTAAATGCAGTTAGTCTCCCGCCACGCTCTCTCAGAGATCCGCTCTTTTACTGTGAGCAGCACGTCGCCCAATTTGCAGTGGATCGGGCGCACACGTGTGTGTGCGTGTGGATGTCTACACCCTCCATGAAGCTCGGAGCCAAGCCTGTCTCGTTCACCGGGCTGACACTTACACCTGGAAGAGTTCCCGGCATGTTCTGGAGGCTTGATAAATGTTATTTGACTGATGAAGTAAAAAATAGGTGTTTGGGTAGGGCTGGGCAATTCTGCTGGAAATTATAACAGAACAGAAGTTTAGGGCCTAAACAAGTGTCGTTGAGCAAGAATAAGAACCCAGAGCAGAGGCTGGATTAAGGAACCGGGGTGGGGCCTGGTCACATTGCTGGGATGATGGATAGTCACCCTACAAGCTGGCAATTTTCCAAGTGTTTTCTGGGGAACACCAGTCCTGCAAGTTGCTCTGCCAAAGGAAAAGACCAAGTGGATCAGATGTTAGATTTTAAAACGTATTCTCTAAGCCCCTCTGGGAGAACCACAGAGCCCGATTGTTCCCAGACCCTGACAATACCTGCAGTGGCAGAATCTTAGGTTAACTAAGTGCTTGACCACAAAATCCAACAGTTATTGTTATAAGGTGGATATTTCTATACTTATGAGAAAGGGTTGTGTCTTATGATCAATATGAACACGTCACATAAGATTTCCTTACAGTCCCAGGAATTGGTTATTTAACCAGCAGGACTTCTTACAATGGATGAGGTCTGAGAAGGAGGCCCACATGGGTCATATCTTGCAATGTAAGTAATGATCTGTGGAAGCTGCTTTTGAAGAAAGGGACATGTTGTAACTCGTGTTTGGGGATGGCCTTACCTGCGGTAGTGTGAGTGGAATGGGGTTAAAAGCCTGAAATCTGGACCTTCCAGGCCTACTGACAGGTCTGTGGAGAGAGGCTTTGGCTTTGGTGTCTGAGAATAGGAGGATTTAATTAGGACACTGGAGTATTGTTGAAAGGTTAGATCAATTTCCCCCATGGAGGCCTCCTGTCTGCTAATGTGAAAAGACAATCTGGAAGGAACCCATTGCTTTTCATACAGCTGTGCAGAGATGCCTGTTGAGGGGTCCAGGGGCTGATGCTGTCCACAGAGCCTTGGGGTAGGCCCACGCTTGGCCTCCTCCTTCCCCCCACCCCATGCACGTCACTGATCCATCAGGAAGTCCTGTGTTTTCAGAAAATATCCAGGGCTGAGGTGCCCCTGTTCTTCCTCCTGGGTAATCGCAAAGCCTCCTAATTGGTCTCCCTGCTCGGCCCTTGCCTCTTGCAATCTAGTCTCAATTTCATAGCCCGAGAGATTTTTTTAAATGTAAGTCAAAGTGTAATCACACCACCCCTCTGCTCTACGATGACCAACCATTCCACTAGGCAGAAAGCCCATTTCCTCACCATGGTGTTACAAAGTCCCTACACTGTCTGATCTCACACCCTGTGACTCGCATTGGTCTTTGCTGTCCTTCCAACATGCTGCCCCTGGGCCTTTGCACATACTGTTTCTTCAATCTGGCGCCCTTGCCCCAGAGATCCACCCAGCAAACTCACTCATCATCTAAGTCTTTGCTTGAATGTCACTTCTCAGTGGTGCCTGTCTGATCACCTATTAAAGATGACCCTCCATATCCTGTGTCCCCTTAATTGCACTTGGTATTACCTCACACCTGCTAATATTCAGGGCTGGGTAGAGTTCTCGATGCCCACAGACTCCAGCTCCCTGGCAGACACACACCCTTTCCCAGTTATTCAATCAAATATGAATCTAGATGTTGCTATAAAGGGATTTTGTAGATGTAATTAAGATCACAAATCATTAGTTGACTTTTAAAAAGGAAATTACCCTCTGGGAGACTAACCTGATTAGATGAGCCTTTCAAAGGACCTGGGCTTCCCCTGTCAAGAGAGATTCAAAGCTTAAGGGAGTTTCCATGTGTAAGGAGGTCTCCATTCCTGACTTTGAAGATGGAGGTGATGTGAGGCCATGGACCTTCAAGAGCAAGAATAACCTACTAGAGCCAAGGAGGAATTCACTTCCACTAACAACCCTGTGAACTTGAAAGGGGACCCTGAATTCCAGAGGGGAGGAAAACTGATAAATTTTACCTTGATTTCAGCCGAGGATTTCTGAACAGAAGACCCAGCTCTCCTGTTTGGGAGCTCCTGGCCACAGAAATGGTGAGATAATTAGTGGATGTGGTTTGTAGCCTCTGGGCTTGTGGCAATTTGTTGTGCAGCAACAGAAAACCAATGTGGGACGTGACATATTTCCTTTGCTTCTCATTTGCCTCTGTGTGCTAGAATGTAAGCTCTAGGAGGGCAGGGATTGGATGATTTGACCAGGTGGGACTGCAAACAGAGCGGCAGGGTCAGAGCACAGTGTCTGCTCTAAATTTCTTCTGCCCGCCCATGTAAGGATCTGTATTTTCATGGCCCCCACAAAGCATGTGCTCAGAGAGGAGCACTGCTGCCAGGGCTCGGGCACCCCTGGGTGACAAAAGCCAGCCTGGCCCCACCTCCCACTCTGCTCATAATGAGGTTGCCTGGGGGAACCTGGTCGCCAGGGATTGCCCTGTGCGGAGAAGGTGCCTCTAACTGTCTAAGTAATTAACTGTTTGAAATGAAAGCGATAAATCCTGGTGCCAAGGTGAGGTGTGTGTGGGGGGCACCTGGTGCGCTCCCTTCATTGAGATTTCAAGCCTGTCACCGTCAGAGCCCCTGTGATCCTGAGCCAGTGTGGGGGCCGCTCCTGGGAAGCCGCCACTGTGCTGAGGTCTGTAATGAAGCGGCTACCCCCAAACCCAGAGCCCTGCCTAGGACTAGTTGGTAATTGTCCTTTGGATGTGGGGTGCCGGGGCCTGGAGAGGCTTTGGGGAGGCGATTCGGGACCTCTCCGCTGAGGCCAAGAGGCTGGGCATTGCTCTGGAGACTCCATTTTCTGTTAGTGGAAGATTCCCCTAGAACACACTTCCTGTGGCATCTGCGCTTGGACTGAGTGACCTGGGAGAGATCACTGAGGCAGGAGGGCAGACTGGTACTGTGGGGCCTTGCGACAGGACCCTGGCAAAGCACACAGTGTGTCTATTATTTCAGCTGCACTGAAATAGGGGGGTGGGCATGTGACATGGGGCATCTCAACTGTCTGCTGCACACCTGGAAGGACACAGAGGTGATTAAAGCGAGGGCAGATTGACTCCAGTTCCTAGGCTATGCGGAGCTTATCTGACTTGTGAGACCATTTCATAGCCACAGACCTGACCTCTTCCTGCAGACCACACGACCCAGCATGTGCAGAGGTGAATGGCCTTCACACTGAGAGACCATCCACGTGAATCCAAAAATAACCTAGGAGTGGTCACCCAAAGGAGAGGGCCCATCAGACCCCCAAAACTCAGTTATCTGCAGAAAAGCCTCTTTATCCTTCCCCCTGTATGAACTGCTCTGTAACTAGCCGATCAACTTCAGCCGAATCCATGCTCCTTTACCTCCAACCCACTTTTTAGCCATAAAATTTAGCTTCTTTGTCTCATTCCTGTTCCCCAAAATAAATATAAGCCTTTTCCCTTTCTTAGATGAGGAGGGAGATTTGAGTTTTCCTTTTGCCTCTTTGTCAATTGATTTGCCATAAAGCTCTTTCGGTTCTCAAAACCTGGTGCAAGTCGGGCAGTGAGCTCATTGCTCGGTAACAGGGACAAGGAATCAAGCATTCTGGACGAAGGGCCAGGGAGCAAGGCAGGGAGGGTTCTCTGAGGCTGCCTGCTCCTGCTGCTCATTGCTCTGGTTGGACTTAGCTTGATGGTCTCTTTCTCCCTTAGATTAAGTGGCCTGTAGGGTAAGCCCAGCCATTATGTACCCACAATTGGAAAAATCATCTGGGGCCATTAAATTTCTGGACAGAAAGCCTTTGACTAGGTGAGGCCAGCAGTTTCCAGACCCCTTCATAGCATGTGCTTTTCTACCCTTGCTTCCCCCTCATGACAGTGGTGGTAATTTAGAATCCTTTGATTGAGAAAATGACCAGTGATTAAAGCTTCTGGGAGTTCGGCCACATTTTAAAATGAATTTGTATTTATTTGTCCTAATTGCATCTATAATACTTGGGGGCGTGGAGAGGGGGAGGAAGAAGAGGATTATCAGTGCACTGGGCATGGTTGGGTTTCTAGACACCAGCTGGGGGCATTTGGATGGGGGAGCGCCTGCAATTACTCCTTGTTCTCTCAGTGTTTCTGGTTTGGGAGTTTTACGAAACATTTTCCTGTTTTTCTAGGGTGTGCTCACAATAGGAGGCGTCCTAGGAAGGCAAGGTGTTGCTATTCCCATTTTAAAGATGAGAAAGCACTGACTTCTTTCTGAAAGCCAAACTGTTCAGTATTAGATGAGTGCTCCAGACGCCCTGGTTTCCATCCTGGCTTCCGCAATCACCAGCCGCGTGTGACTTTGAGTGCTTTCCAACCTCTCTGAGGCCTAGCTCCTTATCTTTGATATTGAGGACACTAATAAATCCACTTTTTAGGATCAAATGAGCTGATATGTATGAATATTCAAGAAATGTGAGTTGCCCTATCTCCCAGAGCAGAGCCCTGCCGAGTTACTGGCGAGCCCCTCCCCCATCTCCCTGGGCCCAATTGAATCTGAAAACAATGAACTAGCCCCAGTAAGTGTTTTCAGTCAGTGCTGACAATCAGGGGAAGGTTTAAAAAAAAAAAAAAAGAAAGAAAAGAAAAGCATGAGACCAAATTGTTTTCTTCAGGGAGAAAGAAATCTCATTTGGAGGTACACTCTGGCGGGGAGACGGCGTTGCAGGGTGTAATGCAAGATCTGTCCATCTCCACGTGGCTCTGGAATTGTTGCTGGCATTTCTAGCAAGAAGCTGCCGTAGGCTCCACTCCTTATAATATCCTAATTAAAGGTCTGTTATTCATATGGGAGGCACCTTGGCAAGTGAAATGCTGATGGTTTGACAGTGTCCTGGGCTGCCGGGAGCAGAGGTTGGAGGTGTGGGGAGGCTGGCAGCCAGCTCCCCACCGTGTACTTGGCCAAATGCCCACTTCTCCCTGCCCGCAACCCACACTCCAGTTCTCCCAACTAGCGGCTGCTGCCCACAACCAGGTCTGAGCTGTGGCGCTGGGAGTGCCAGGTCTCCAGGGGACTTTCCTGTCCCCAGGCAGTGTGGGTGGCTCTCAGGCAGGAGGCCTGGAGGCCAGGAATGGGGAGAGGGCTACCTGGAGCTCAGCAGGGAGGGAGGGCGGTGGGGGGAATATACATCAGAGAGAAGGGGGCGGGGGAAGGGGACAGAGATGGAGGGGGAGAGCGACACAGCTGTACTCTGCCAGCTGCCAGGCCAGGCTCCTCATGTCTGCTGCTCACTGGCCTGCCCAGAAGCCTGTGGCAGGGCCTTCCTCGGGCCTCAGTTTCCCCATGTCCAGCTGCCAGGCCAGGCTCTTCATGTCTGCTGCTCACTGGCCTGCCCAGAAGCCTGTGGCAGGTCCTTCCTCGGGCCTCAGTTTCCCCATGTCCAGCTGCCAGGCCAGGCTCTTCATGTCTGCTGCTCACTGGCCTGCCCAGAAGCCTGTGGCAGGTCCTTCCTCGGGCCTCAGTTTCCCCATGTCCAGCTGCCAGGCCAGGCTCTTCATGTCTGCTGCTCACTGGCCTGCCCAGAAGCCTGTGGCAGGTCCTTCCTCGGGCCTCAGTTTCCTCATGTGCAAAGTGAGAGGTGGGTTGGAGTGGATTCCGAGAGGATAAATGAAGTGAAAGACTGAGGGAAAATAGAGGGAGGGCGGCTCAGGGTCAGCGCCACCTGAACTCCTGGTGGAAAGCAGGGAGGTGTAACCTTCAGCTGTGGACTCTGGGTGGGCAGGTGGGTGGAGGAGACTGTGGGTAGTTCGAGGGGTTCAGGGCTTGGAAGGGTGGAAGAAGCAGGTGATAGGTGGTGCAGAGGCCAACACAAGCCCTCTGTCTTCTCAGTCCCCGGAAAGACCCTATTCTGTTGTCTGCCCAGGACGTCCTCTGAGTTGGGCAGTTGCAATTTCTCTGGCCCCTGCTCTCTGCTGACACCTTGACTATAGCTAATGAGAGACTGAAGCTAGAAGACTCGGGTAAGCCATACCTGGACTCCCAAGCCATGCAAACAGATATTATGTGTGTTAGGTGCTCAGTTTTGTAGTAATTACAAAATATGTCCCATCATAGTCACAGAACTGGGCTCATTTCATTCAGTCATGACTCATTATCCACCCAGCCACCCAGTCACCCACCCATCCATCCACATCCTCAGCGTCAGCCACGCCCTCATGGTCATGAGGTGGCTGCAATGGCTCCAAGCATCACAGCCTCACTCAGCTGCAACTGGAGGCCAAAAATGACTTGCTTCCTATTGCTCATTTCTTCTTAATAGTAAGGAGACCTTTCCCAGAAGTTCCCTGGCAGAATTCCTCTCTTGTTTTGTTGGCCAGAATTACACCATATCACCCCCCTGCCCCTCAACAAACCCACTGGGGTTACTGGGACTGGCTCAGACCACTTGTGATTCACTCCCTGCAGCTAGGAGGGCCTGTGAACAACACTGGGCTCTGTTAGCCAGGAAGCTCCCCTGCCCTCCCCTCCCCACTCTGGGCCAGCTGGGATGCTCTCCCAACACCACACCCGGCTCTCCCGCCTCCCCTCTGGTCAGCCAAGGACAGGCAAGTATCACAGTTCTCCAGAGACAGAGGGCCCAGTGTGGGCCTGAGCCCTGGGCTGACGCAGGCCCTTGTCACCGTCCAGCCTCCAAATCCCTGGGCGGCTGATCTCAGAGGTGCCCTGGCCCCAAGCCATCCCAGAACTCACTCCTGCTAACACTTACATCACCTTACTAGTCTGTCCTAAAATTGTTACACAGGTTCATTATTCCAATATTGTGGAAGCAGTGCCCTTATCATGCTCACTCAGAGCAGGGTGTGGAGACAGAGGCAAACATGCAGGCAGGTGGGGAGGGGGGGACATGTACCCAGGTGCTGTGGGGTTCTAGAACCTTCCCTCTTAACTGCAGCCCATTGCCTCCCAGTCCTGATTCTGTCTCTCTATGGGCTAGACTCTCTGGACTAGATGAGGCCACAGGACAGGGCAGGGGATGCCAGGGACTTCATGCCCAGGGCCCAGACTTCTCATCTGTCGGTGACCTTGGGGTCTCACGCAGTGACTCCATGAGCCACTGCTTCTCCTATTTGAAGGGGAACATCATAACACCTCAATTTGGTGCTCCATGTCTAGTGGTTAGGCTCCAGTGCTGTCATGATAGGATTTGAACTCTGGGCTTGCTGAGGGAAGGAGAGGGCAGGCTGAGGGCAGCCTCCCTACCCCACAGCCTCTGTCCCTGGTGGATGAGGAGGCTGGTCTAGGTGGGGAAGGAGCTTGGCCTCCAACTTCTCCTGCCAGGCCCCTGCCCTGGACCTTTGCCTTTCCTGGGCACAGAGCCTCATCCTATAGCCTGAACACACCAGAGGAGTGAGGAGTCACTGAGGGTCCATCAGCATTTTACCTCTGTCAGAACCACCAGAACACTAGGTTAGTCACTAGACGGGCCGGGGTCTGTGCCACCTCTGACTTCCTGCTGCGAGACCTTGGGTAGACTCTGACCTGCAGCTTTGTTGTGAGGATTAAATGTGCAAACACATGTGGATACTTAGGCTGGCTGAGGAGAGGGCTTAAAGAAATGAAAACAAAGAAACAAACTATCTACTGGGCTAGGTGTGGTGCTGAGCACTTTATGCCACTTTAAAGATGAGAAAGTTGGGGTTCTGAGATGTTGAGTTATTCACCCAAAATCACAGTCATGGTCGAGCAGGGAATTAAACAATTACAGCAAAAGCAAAATAAAATGCAGGCTGCCAAGACTGGGTATGAGATTAAGGCACAGCGAAGGTGCTCTGGCCTGGGCCGGGAGACCTGCCCTGGGTGTCTGGCTGCTGGGTCACCTGGGTTATAGAGCCAGGTGCTGAGGAAGCTCAGGGGAGGACAGGCTTTCTGCAAGGGGACCCAGGGGGCTGGACCTCAAGTAACAGAAAGTCTTGCTTTGCTCAGTTTTTAGACCTTTTTTTTTTTTTGGCGGGGGGGCGGGTGGCAGTGGGAAGCTTCTGGTTATGAAGTCAACACATGCTCAAAAAAAAAAAAAAAAAAAAGAAAGAAAGAAAATGACTTAAAAGTATAAAGAAATAAATAAAAATGAGCTGAAATTTTCCTACCATGAAAATATCCACCTTTGGCAGGTTAGTGCATTTAATTTGTTTGCTCGACAAATGTTTATTGCCTGCCTGCCATCAGCCAGTCCCTTGTTCTGGGTTCTGGAAACAGCGTGAGAACAAGATGGACATGGTCCTGGGCCTCCTGGACCTGAGACTTGGCAAAGCTGACCTGGGCAGCATGGTGGGTGTGGTGGTGTGAGGGGGGCAGAGGCGGCCTAGAATACACACAAAATCAGAACTTACTGATAGGGTTTTGGAGTCCACAGTCTCCACTAGTAAATGGGAATGACTAATTGTGGAATTTTCAAAATGCAGCTGTTGGGGTAGAGGGGAGGGCAGACAGTACACCTCATAGTCAGGCTTTAGGATGAGGGGCCCATCCCCCTACAGGAACCCTCTGGCCTAGCTGCTTGTCCTCCTGGGTGTTTGTGTCTGTCAGAGCCTGGACTCAGGTCTCACCCAAATTTCTCTGGCCCAAATCCTGGACTAATGTGAGTCATCTATGGGTGTCTTGAATGGCCACCTTTGAAGTCTTTCTGCCTTGTTTAGCTCAGAGCATGCAGGGGTTCCATGGAGGTTGCACAGCAAGGCAGGGCCATTGCCAAAGTCAATGTCAGAGATCAGTATTCTCATCTTCTGTGTTTTTTTGCTGCCACCCTGCTCCATCCTGAGCCAGTAGGGTATGGAGACAGCCTGGCTAGGGGTCTCTTGCCCATCTCTGCTCTTCCGTTTCCTGCATGAAAATGGCCAGGCTTTCTAGAGAAAGGGCATCTTTGCCAGCAGCCTCTCCTTGGGGCTGTAGCATTTTACACAGAAGCAGGGGGTGGACTTAGTGATCTCCTGATGCCCCATCATCCCACCTCATGGCTGGGGATGCTGGGCTGATATTCCAGAACAAGATGTTTGCAAATAGGCCACGCAGGGCCGGAGAGATCCTGCACCTGCAGTCAGAGGACTTGGTTTCAATCCTTGTGACCTTAAGTATGTCATTTAACTTTTCTGTGCCTCAGTTCCCTCATCTGTAGAATTGAGATTGCATTCCCTGCATCATGGCCTGGTCTGTGGATTAATGAGCTAATGGTGCTAACAGTATTAATAGTGCCAAATGACTTTGTCAGGAATGCAGTTAAGTGCCCACTCAAAAGGTGGTAGCAATTATTGTTTTGGTTAGAATAGCAATTAGCTTTTTCTGTATGCCCTCCTACCCCCAGCGGGTAGGCCTTGCACAAAATAGGCACTCTAAAAAACATCTGGCTATTGCCCAAGGAACTGAGACTTTACAGCCTTAAGGGCATAGCCCAGGCACTTGGCTGTATTTTACCCTGAGGTGGGACTATGAGCAAGCTTCTGTCCAGCGCATGCACAGTGACTGACTGAGCACACGGCATGGCTGATGAATGTCCACAGCACAATGCAACTTTGCCCAAATCAGACAATAGATCCTGCCAGTGCACTGACTTGAGAAACGAGATTCGATTTCTAGCTGCTATGATGTATAGGCATGCTCTCTATAGAAGCTCCTAGGCTTTTCACTCGGGCCATATCACAGCCAGGTTCCAGCACCAAGAGCCTCACCCAAGGACCCTGGCAGAGACCATGGGAGCACAATCCTCAGGATTTCCTGGCCATGGCTGCAGCCTGCTGGCTATTGGGAGACGGGACATTATGGCTGAGAGCAGCCAAGGGATACCTTGTCTCCTTGGTCTTTCCAGGACTTGGAAGTTTGCAGAGCTGGCCTCATCCCTGAAGGCTGGGAAGACCGTCTCTGGAAAGGGATGTCCATCCCTGGGTCTAGGGTGACCAGGCTCAGCTAATAAAAATTCAGAATGCCCACTTCAACTTAAATCTGAATCAAGATCAAATACTTTGAGAATAGGTACCTCCTAGACATTAAATGAGAACTATTTATAATCCTTTACTAACCTGCAGGTGAGGCTATGCTTGTGTTTTTCTGCAGGACTCTGATTCACCCATCTGAATCCCTGATAGACTAATCTGACACCTTGGTTCCTCCACTTCACCGGCTGAGACTTGAGGAGTCACAGACCAGTCCTACTTTGCCACCAACTTTTGCCACTCTGCGTAGCAATCTGCCTCCCTCTGTTCCCTTGTGTAAAACCTTGCTTGATTTAAATAGTGCTTAAAATAATGTAGACAGATTATCTTTGTAATTGTTTATCAATCTCCTTATGTTATACTGCCTGTAGATCTAGAGAAATATTGGTATGATAATTTTGGTATTTATGCTCATAGATAAAAAAATTTTAAGACTTGTTTAATGTTCTCAAGGAAACACTTTCGTATATTGGTAATCAAATTCAGCATATCAAAACTCACTTAACCACTAATGTCACTCTGATTGTAAATGGATTTGTGTTACTCCGCATGTTTATAATTCTTCATCTATCTCTTGGAATAATGTTAAAAATCACTTGTTAGGAGTTTGGGATGATACGAATGTTTCGCTGGATCTTACTAATCTTCAAGATGATATTAAGGCAATTAGTTTAGCTTATGTTTCTTCCTCCACTCCTGCCGAGATTGCTGATTCCTTTCTGGCCTCCTTACAGCATTACACCACAAAAACCGCTTGGTTCCCCTCCTTCATTAACTTTGGCATTTCCTTGCTTATAGTGCTGGTTCTCTTGTTTTTGTTCCCAATTCTCGCTAAATTGTTTTTTCGTGCTATGAAGCAAACTAATATTGAATTAAAAACAATGCAAATGTTGGCCAAAAACAAAAAAGGGGGAATTGCGGCAGGCTGCACCTCCCATGCTGTCTCTTGACATGGTCCGGGCACTGGGGGAGACTCCCGAGAAGCGGGGAGTTCCTGTGCTCCCCCGAAGAGGGAAAGTTGTACTTCCCAGAAGAAGGAAGTTCTTGCACTTCCCAAAGAAGATCTGAACTAGGAAGTCTCCATGGCAACGCCTGCTAAAGCTCTCCTCTTTGTTCTTGGTTAATGCTGAAGTAAGTTAGTTATTAATTGGCATGTGAAAACCTAATTCGGACCCAGGTGACAATTGGCTTATTGTTCTTACGCATGAACTATCACAGAGGAAGTAAAAATTGTTAAAGATATAGTTAGGGAAGAAATGTTTTGGCCCTGAGAACTATGGAGAACAAGCTGCCCTGAACCAGCTGTGCTTGGAAACCATAGCCTAACCTAGGGGGGTACCTGTTTGGGGCAACAATACATTCCTGGTGTATGCAAGAGGTCAATAATTTGCAGGCCGTGTGGAGGTTAGGAATTTCTAGTTAAGAGTTAGACTTCAGCAGAACTTACATAGATTTGATGAGTTGTTTTAGATCACTTTGAAGTAATTGATAATAGGCTAGATTAATCTAGTGCTAGAGAATGGGTTGATTTTAGTAATATAGCATAACAATGCTATATTACAATAACAATTAGGATAGCTTGACAAGATGATTGATTGGTACTGAACATTGTACTGTCTTAGACAATTATGTTAGAAAATGAGTTGTACCTAGGAGAGTATTTGTCCCTGTTGATTTTCTTAATCAGATTAAAGAAGTGTCCTTTGTAGTATGAGATCAAGAGGGTCTTCGTATATTCATGAGAAAATATGTAATGATTGTTTCTGTTCTGCTTTGATGCTTATGCTGATGTAATCTCACTGCTCGCCTTAAGGTATAAAGACCTGCTGAGACCCTCAGTAGGAGAGACTTGCACCAAAGAGAGTGTCTGTGTCTACCTCACTTCTACCTCGCTCCACTTCCTCTCAGCCCTCTGAAAAAACTTCACTGACACCGTCTTCTCCTCTCTGAGGAGGGTCTCTCAGGGGTCTCTGAGACCCCTGACACAACTTCTAGCTGGAGATGGTCTCCAGCATTTATACTAAAAAGTCATTGTTTATCTGAGATTACTATTTAACTGGGCATCGTAATACAGGGCAGCCTTGTCTAAGCCCTGCTAGTACCAGCTGTGAGACCCTGGCAGCTTGTCCCTCTCAGATCCATGGTCTCAACTATACAGTGGGGGGTCAACTGCCCTCCTGCAGGGTTGTGTGGGTGTTGGCAAGATTGCATAGACATGTCATAGAAAGGATGAGTGAATTTAGAGGCAATCTGAGTTGAAATCCTGACTCGGTAGTGTCCTAGCAGTGTAACTCTGGGCACATGCCTTAGTTTCATCATCTGTTTTAAACAAAAGATGATCATAATACTTTCCTCAAAGGGGATGACTAGATTAAATCATATAATACACATTTGAAGTGCTTATTATAGACCCTGGCACATGGTAAGTGATATATAAGGATAAGGTACTATTGTTGCTGTTTTACTATTATAGCTACTATTATTATCATCATTATGGATTGCTCCATATTATTCAGTGATCTTGCAAGGTTGTTCCCTTCTTTTTAGTCATTTTCACTTTAGTATGAATTATGTGCTAGAACATTTCCAATGGGTTACTTGTGAGCACAGGCTTGAAGAGGGGTGATTAGGAGAGAGAATGAAGGCCTGGTGTCCAGAAAAGGGTACCTGAAGACCCTCAACCCCACATCACACCTGGATTCCAGGGGCTTTTCAAAGGCATCTCAAACTTGACTTGTTCAAAATTCAAATTCTTGATTATGCCCCCAGCTAAACCTGCAGCTTCCACAGCGGTCTCATCTCAAGGGCCTGCAAATCTCTTCCAGATGCTCTAGTCAAAAACCTTGGCCTCCCCTTGACTCTGCTCTTCCTTCCACACTCCATCCCCAAATCCACAGGGAAACTCTTATGATTCTACATAAATCGAGCATCTGACCACTGGTGGGAGTCATTTGAAACATTGCAGGTACCTCCTCCCTGGTCCTATCAGGCCCTAAAGTTGGGCTTTCTACCTCCTCCCTTGACTATCAAGTGCTTGACTGGGCTGGAGTATCAAGTGCTGGACTGGGCTGGAGTGATACTCATCAAATGCATGTAGATTGAAACAGGACTCTGCAGGGAGGGCTGGGGGACTACTGTAGGGGAGGGGGGAGGGCATGTGGGCTCAGGCTGGACCTGGGCTCTGTGAAGCCCCCCATGGAGACAAGTCACCCACCAGCCTCTGAGAAGCTTCTTCATGAAGAATCATTTTTGCAAAGCATGTAAGCTGGAGTGCAGGTCACTGTGAGACTTAATTCATCGGTGTCTGCAGAGCAGGGGCCTTCTCTGAAACTGACAGACCTCTGGGGGCGCACCTCTTTGGGGAGCCAGGATATTGGATCACTCTGTGCTTCTTCCTCAGCTTGTGCCCACTGTATCCAGATACAGGCTGGAATCTTGGCAAGAGCCAGGGCTGATTTTAATATAAATGAATCTTCTCTGCTCTCCAGAAGCCCGAACTGCTCTAAAAGGATAATTAATTGGAATGAAAACACCAACTCTGGCTCCTAGGAGCGGCTTCTCTTGGAGAATTCACAATTCTCTTCCTCCAGGCCCTCCCTGTCCTCCTCCCCAGCCTTGCTTTTCAGGCTCCCTGCAAATTCTTTTAGCATTTCAGCAGCAGAGGAACATCCCTGGCTCTGTCTCCTGTGGGAAGAGGTCCTCTGGGGTACCATCTTGGGCTGTGCATCGAGGGCTTCTTGTTGGATGGCCATAGACAGATTGGGGGCAGGAGAGGTGGTCAGAAGCACAGGGCGACCTGTTGCAAGAGACAGAGGCTCTCCCTTGGCCCAGACCATCTTCCTCCCCATTTCTTCTTCCCCTCCCTCTCTCCCACCTCTTTCCACATCGGTTCCCCTGGGTTAGACTGATGGTGAAGTTGGCACATGGGTAGTAACCACCACCCTCACAACCAGGTGCTTCTAAGAACTATGAGTACTGAAACTTTACAGTCACACCCCGTGAGTTAGGTACCATGATGGATCCATTCTATTGAGGAGGCAACCGAGGCACAGAGAAGTTATGCTGCTGCTCAAAGCCACACAGTGAGTGATAGAACCAGGGTTCCAGGTTCCCTGGGCCTGGACCGCTGGGTGGGATGGAGAGGAAGGACATGGTCAAGCTCATGGTCAAGTTCCCACCCACTGCCCAGTGCCTCTTTGCCAATACTCCCTCCTGGCAGCTCTCTCTCCGCTGCTGCCCTCTCGCACAATCACATCCCCTCTCTCTTGCTCTTTCTTCCCCCTTAAAAGACCCCAATCGTGGCTGATCAGTTCTCAGTTCTCCGTGTGAGAACATAAAGCGGACCTTGGTTCTGAAGTGAAATTAGACGTAATAAAGCACAAGAGTGCTCAGCTTCAAAAGCCCTTGAGAAATCCCAGAAGCCCCCTTCAGAATTGCCACCACAGACTCCAGTTCGCTCCTGGCTCCCAGAATGCAACTGGCTCTCCTCCACGCTCTCCCTCCAGGTGAAAACCTCCTCTTCACTTTGTGGTGGATACCACTGTTTTTCTGTAGAGTTTCAAGCTGAGTTTGGAGGCGAATTGCACTCTATTCTCCGGGGCAGGGAGAGGATCCGAGCTCAGCGATGACCGAGCGGGCTGTGGTGGGCTCGCCTGGGGAGCAGCCTGCCTTTACCAATGCTGTGTCTGTGGGGAATGCACCCGGGTCCTAGAAGCCAGGCTTCCCCCCCTGGTGATGACGTGGCTTATACACAGCTTCTTGCAACCGCAAAATGCCTTTTGCATTGCAGAATTGGGCTGCTTGGAGGAAAAGAAAGGTCCTCCCTTCCCTCGGATTTTCCCACCTCACTCTGAATAGACAAAACGCAACCCCCGATCTCTTCATTCCATCATGCACTTTTCAGTGCCAGTGAACTATCCAGGGAGAGGCGCAGTGGGGAGGGAGGAGCAAGAGCGCTGGGTATGTGCAGGAGAAGACAGTGGCCATATCAGTGCGCTCCGGCTCCTGTAACAGATGCCACCGACTGTGTTGCTTAAACAGCAGTTAATCTTGTCACACTTTGGAGGGAGAAGTCCAAGATCAAGATCCAGGCAGGCAGCTTCCTTCTCTTTGGTTTGCAGGGGGCCACGTTCCTGTCATATCTTCACATGGCCTCCCTCTCTACACAACTGTGTGCAAATTTCCTCTTCTTCTGAGGACATGGCCACTTGGGATTATGGCCCAACCCAATGACCTCATTTGACCTTAACTACCTCTTTGAAGACCATATTTCTAAATATAGCCACATTCGGAGTTGGGGGTGGTTGTTAGGACTTCAACACGTAAATCACAGAAGGGAACATAGTTCAACTGGTAGGAGCAGCCTTTTGTCCAGTGGGAATTTCAAGAGCCCTGAGGGGCAGGTGGGATGGTTTAGCTAGATGTGAGGCAACCCCCTCACATCAGCAGACACAAATGAAGGTGTCCTGATCACCCGCAGCTCCCCCACCTTTTGTGACTGGTTGTTTAAGATCCCAGAGCAATGAAGCTTAGATAGAGCCTGATTCAATTCATAACATCTGTAGGGATTTGACTGACACCTAGAAGCCTCTGGAATCTTGGGATTGAGCCAGGGAGTGTTTCAAATCCAGTGCAGAGGAAATTTCTTTAGAATCTAAAGTGTAGACTGGGGTTCTCTAAGTCAAAACCTCTTTTCCCACTGCACCATGTCTCAACCCCGCTATTGCCATTGCAGGTGCTTTATAAGTAGAAGTGGGAGGAGCGAGCCCTCCCAGGTGATTTCTACCCCCAATTTGACAATGTTTGCCCTTTGGGTCTCACCTAATAATCTCACCTCCATCTGGTGACTGGCCCATGTGTCTGAAACATTTCTGGGTGTGCATGGGATTGACTTGACATCTTGAAAGTGAAGGCTATTCTTTGGGTCATTTGCATCTGTGGATCATAAGAAATCCTCAAGTGGCAGCCAGTGTACCTGGCCAGTGACAGGAGCAGTAGGACCTTCAAACCAACAGAGCATGTTATGCCCAGGAGGCTACTTGTTAAAATACAACAATACAGGACGAGCGGGACATGGTTTTGGGAGCAAGTTGGAAGAGTAGGGTTCAAAGTGGGCTTGGCTCTTTGCTCCTTGAGAGGGGGGGCTCAGCCTAGCCCCCTTCAATAGAAAGAGCCTAAGATTTTTGAATCTGGAAGACCTAGGTCCACATTCTGGCAGTGTGACCCCTCTATAAAATGGGGATACTCAATGATATCATCTATAAAAGTGACGAGCCTAGTTTCTGGCACATAGAAGGCATTCAGGACATACCTGCTTCTTCTTCCTTGTTCTCCCTCCCCCCAAGTCTGTTTCTCCAGGCCTTCCCACACTCATCTTGCCCAGGCAAAGTGACTGTCACACCTCTTCTCCCTTCTCTGCAGGGTTTGTCATATAAGACAAAGCAGGCTGGGTATGTGCAGTAGAGTTTTTGAGTGTTCCTCGGTTTTCCCACCTCTAAGTGAGTGGGTTGGATATGGTAATATCGGGGTGACTTCCTATTTCTGACTCCCTGAATGTTATATTCTGTTGGGGCTGTAGAACCTTGACTTGAGCTTTCAGTTTGGGGGCAGTTAAGCCCCAACTCATCTTGGTAGTGAGAACGGGCCTGGATCCCTAAGGGCCAGCTCCAGGTCAAGGGGCCTCTCCCCACTCTTACCATGAGTGTCGGGTGGGTGGGGCCGGCACTGGTGACAGAGCTAGAGGGTGTTGCTATAATTAAAACACCAAGTCTTACATCGATTCCATGCTGACACTTTTCTACAGTTGGGCTGACATCCATGACTAATAAGAATGCTTTGTCAAAATAATTTTTTCGTTATGAAAAGATTCTTGCCAAAGCAGCAGAACTACTCCATCCAGGAATCTCCAAGGGTGAACTGACTCAGAGCAAGCTCTGAGCAGAAATCTGCCTTTTGGCTCTTACAGACCTGGGGCTGGGATGAGTCTGAGTTCTGAGGGGTTACTAGTTCCATGTCTGGTACTCCAAGCTCATAGTCAAGGCCTGACACCCCTCTGTGCATGGAAATAAAGATGCCTGGAGCTTGAAGCTCTTGTCCAATGCACAGGGGGGAGAGGACCTGCCTGAGATCTCACTGACTCCTGGGAGGGCAGGGCTGGAGGCATTTTATTCATGAGTGAGGCACTGTAGAATGGAAAAGACGATGGGCCAAGTGCTGTTCCTCTCTTAGACTCAGTTTCCCTAATTGAAAAGTAAGGATGATAATGCCTCAGTTAGGGGCTTGTAATGAGGGTTAGATGAGATAGTTTATGGAAAGGTACTCTGGCTTGGTGAAGATATGAGTGATTCTTAAGGAGGCTCTATGGAAGGGTAAAGAGCCTAGGTTCTCAGCAGAGCTCTGCCCCTGATCCATTACATGACCTTGGATCCATCTTTGCTGTTCTCTGGAACTCAGTTCTCATTTTGTGTGGTACGGATAATAATGCCTTTTGTGCTGTTCTCACAGGGCTTTATCAAGATGATTGAAGCTAAGAGGATGTTGTTCCTCCTGAACAACATTATACCTGACCCCACCGGACAGGAATACAATAAGGATTGGGGTTCTGAAGTGGTTGTTATGAGGCCGACAATATTATTTCCATTTTATAAATGAGAAAACAGACACAAATGGTCGAGTACCTTGTCTGAGATTGTGCAGTTCAGGCAGCCCAGTTCCAATCTGTGCTCTTGTGCTCCACGCAGCCTCTCTAGAAGGATCCTGAGTGTTTATAATGACAATCCAAAGCATCCTAGGCCTTCTGAATGATGAGCCTGTCTCAAGGACTATGCTCTATGAGGATGTACTACTGACAAAGAAGGTGCCAGGGTCTATGATCAACTGACGAGTTGCTCTCTTTCCCTGGTCCTGCCTTGGAAACAAGGATGTACAACTTTGGGGAGCTCTCTGGGCAGAGAGGCAACACTCTGGGCTCCAGGATGCTCTTTCTTCCTCATGATTTGATGTTTTTTTTTTTGTCTAACTGCTTATGAAACAGTTTTGTTCTCTTGAGCCCTGGGGATTGAAATGGTGGCCTTCCCACATTTCTGGGAGAATCCACGAAGCAATGTGCTACTTCTCTTGGGAAGTTTTCAAGGTCCTGGTCTCTGCACCACACAGCCCCAGAGGTTCCTAGATAATCTTCCCAATGCCCTGTGAGAGGGTTTTGGGGGGGGGAGTCTGGGGAAGGGGCCTGCTAGTCTAGATACAATTCAGGATTGAGTTCAGGTCAAAGCACGACAGGCTACAGGTTAGGCTGGGCCAGGAGTAGTGGCATCTGGAATTTCCATGGCAGTCACAGCACAGGTGTAAGGCAGGGGTGTATAGACTTCCAGCAACCCTAGAAAACAGTGGGTCCAAGTCTCTCTTTCAGAGATGAAAACTGAATTTGGGAGAGGGGAAGGAGCTAGCCAAAGCTACACAGCAAGGTGGTTGCAAAGATGAGACAAAATGAGATCTTTAAAGAGCCCTTAGGCTGCACTTCCACATCTCCAACAAAGCTTGTAGGACAGACTTAGAGCTGGAGGAAGGAATATTGTCCTTAACTCTTGGCCTAAGGGCTTCCCTCTTATGGACTCTATTATTTAGCATTGTGCTCGCCAACTAGCTAGGCCTCTGGCTTGGGAGGTCAACCCAACACCCTCTCAGATAGGCCTTAATCAGCTGTCAGCTTTATGGGGACATACGAGTCCTTCCCCTTTAAAAACATACAACCAAACAGTGTCTGGCTCCCTGCCCACTGCCTTTTCTGTGCCAAATGACTTAGTGCTGTCCCAAATGGAAGCATTTCCTAAGGTAAAAAAGCCCACACTTCAGAAACAGGGGAATGGCTGGGAACTGGCTTTAATTGGACACCCTGGGACAGACATTTATTGTTTAAATCCCATAATAGCAGTATGAGGCAGGTATCATTTAATTCCCACATTATGGAGGAGACAATGGAGGTTCAGGGTGGGGGGGGGGAACTTCTGTGCCCTAGGACACACTGATAGGTGTCAGAGCTAGGACTCACATACAAAGCTATTAACTCCAGGATCTGAACATCTTCATAATACCAAGTTGTTCTTTTAGAGGAACAAAGAATGTGGGAGAATTCCCCTCGGTGGAGCAAGAACTTGGATGATCTATCCCAAGACCTGAGCCTTGGAATAAGAGAGAAATGCAGCTCTTAGGAAAAATCAGCTGTATTATGCAACCCCCCCCCAACTTTAGATAGAACTGAACCCCACTTGTGCTATGGGGTGATGTTCATCTGAGCGAGTCATCGGGGTGAAGTGTACAAATGGGAGCTCTGAGGTTCAGAGAGGTCTGGGTATTAGCTCACGGTTGCACTGGGTTTTGGGGCAATATCAGAACTTGAATCGCATCTCTAGTAACTCAGAATTCTGAGGCCTTCCCAGGGAGCTGTCCCGGGTGCTGATCCTAGATCAATAACTCTCGATGGATTTGGGTTCTTAATCTGACTTGAATTCTTGCCCCATGGGACCCTTAACAGTCTCTTTTGGTAGAGAAGGACAAAGCCCTGAGAAGACAAGTGACACATATAGGCCACACAGCAGATCCTATGTCACTGGAGTTACCTTAGCATTCACTGTGCTGGCTGCAGATTTTGCATTTCTAGATTGACATATGAATTTTTTTTTTTTTTTTTTTGGTCTCCTGGATTCACCTCAAATGCTTTTTGAGACCTGACTTTAAGCTTGTCTTGGTCACTGACTCTGCCAAAGTAACAGAAATATCCTACAAGTGTGTGGTATTTGCTAATTTAATTGCAAGGTGCTTTCACTTTGAATTTTTAAAATAATCTTGTGAGCAAGGCAGACAGGACGGAAAATAGAGATGAGAGAGAAGAGATTTAGAGATGTTAAGTGATTTTCTTAAAATCATCCAACTAGTGAGAATCAGAAGTTCAATCTGGTTCTTCTCTATCCTTAGCCTGATGTCCTCTACACGTTTCCCAAATTTGATTCTGGAACAACTCTTGTTGGCTTCAGACCTCTTCTTGACTGGACATGCCTGTGCCCTCACTCTATGCCTCAGCCTACTTTCTAGCACATTTGGGGGTCCTGCTCACCTGGTTTTGGGCAGATGCCCTTTTTACAATCATGCAAGGAGGGAAAAGCACCATTTACAACCCATCTCCACCTCCCTATTGTCCTGAAAAGCAGCAGATTCAGGGACACTGGCCAGGAATTCGTACGAAAACTGTATGGGGGTCCACAGTCTTGACCTTTAAGACTAGTGAATGACTACGACAGGTTTATTTTGGAGTTGAGAGACAGGAGGCTGTGGGGGTAAGTAGGACTCAGAATGAAAGATGAGTAGCTCTCCATGTTTCATTACAGTATGTTGTGGATGAGGGCACTGTGACCACAAAAACTTGTCCACAGTGTATGTGGAGCCTCTTTTGGGCTGGTAGATTAGGGTCATGTCTTCAAGGCGGTTCTAACATAGAATGACACCCAGTCATGGACCCTGACCAGGACACATAGACAGCTACTTCTAATACTCTGCTCTTCCCCTCCATGCTAAGTGATACTTTCCAAGATCGGATTAGTGGAAATTTCCTGTAGTCTGTAGTCTCTATTTCTGGGTGCGTGCATGCCTGTGGTTGGGCATCTATCCGCTCAGCCTTTCTCTCTTGTCTTTCTTTCATTCATTTCTCTTTCTTCTCTTACCCTGGCCCATCTCATCTCTTCACCTATGCAGAAGTGCATGAGGACCCAGTGACCTAGGACCCCAAGGGATGTTGGTCATGGCCAGAGGGCCAGGGAAGCTGCTGGTGAAGAATCTCAGCACGACCTTCTCATCCAATTAGATGGTGAAATAGAGAACTCTTTCTCCCCTTCTTGTCCCGCACCCCATCCTTTATCTGTAATAAGCTCCCTTTTCCCAACTGCGATGGAGGAGGAGGAGAAGGTGGAAAATTATTCCTGTTCTGCTCCTAGAAAACTTTAAAATGCTATCACCATGGAAACCGCTCTCCAGCAGTCATGGAGCACGCTTGTGGGAGAGGGCGAGGCAGGGGGGGTTGAGGGGAGATGAGGATGAAGTTGGTGAGAGATGCTCACAGGGGTCTTGCCATCACCTCAGCACTGTTGTTTATTTTTGGTTTACTTGTTTGATTGCCGTCTTCCTTCTAGTTGATGCACGAGGGAACAAGGCTGTCTGGGCTGAGAAGTCTCCCTTGGAACTGAGTGGGCACAGAGACATTCCCTTTAAGGCTGGGGTCACTGGAGCTCTTCACCACCACCCCCTACACACACCCAACAAGCTCATACATTTCAAGCACTGACAGTATGAGTGTGTTCAGGCTTTGAGTGTGTGTTTGTGTAGGGGGAGGAGTACAGAGATCAAACATCTTCCCTTGAAGTAATTTGCAAATTTGGGGGAGAGGGGGAGAAAGATGACTCTTCTCCAAAACTTACTACACGCCACACACTTCATTAAATGTCATCTCCTTTTTAAATCTTTACACTGATTTTGTCAACAAAGGCACTTGATTTCCATTTGATAGAGGAGCAAACTAAGGCTCAAGGAAGTAAAATGACTTTTCTAAGGGGATTAAGTCAATAGCAGAGTTGGAATTTGAAAGTGACCAGTCTGGCTCCAAATGATAAGTTACTGTTTATCTGGTGCCTACTCTGCATCAGGCACTGCACTAGACACTTACTAGATTTATAGTTCTTAGTCATGTGAACAATTTTTACCTCGATTCACAGAGGAGGAAACTGAAGCTCAGTGCAGAGAGTTTTCCCAAGGACACACAGCTAGGAGGGGAAGGTCATAAGTGGTAGAGCTGGAATTAGGACCCGGGTGTATCTGATGCAGAAGCTGGCGCCCTTTCCACCACACTGCAACCAGATAATGTGCACAAGAGAGTAAAGGGCCAAGTGTGCCTTCCTGCATGGGTCCGGTGTGATGGCCAGCACCAGGGCAGGTATTGTCTCCAAGGCACAGCCAGCCTGGAGATTTTGTTCTAGAAGCGGGGGGGAGAGGAGAGGCTCCATGAGTCCAGTGGATAGCCATCCTAAGGCGATCTCACCTGAACCAACAGGCTGAACATAAGAGAAACCTTGAAGATAAGACCCCTGTCAACTTAATTGGGATGTTTTTCTTTTTCCAGAGGGAAAGGAGAAGGAAATATCTATCAGTCAGGAAGGGCCAGGTTTTGCTGCACTAATCACATCCCCAAAGATCAGTGGCTTAGTACTCTGGGGTTTACTTTCACTCATATTACACTGTATCTTTCAGCCTTGCAGAGAAGCAAACAGCGACATTAGTAACTCCAAACACACATTTAACATTTCCCCTGATTCTGCAGGTTGGTTAGGTGATTCTTCTGGTCTATGCCAGCTCAGATGGGGCTGCATGGCTTAGAGTGGGGGGCAGCTGAACAGTCGGGACCTCTCTCTGCATGGCCTCTCTTCCCGCAGGAGGCCAGCCTGAGCTCCGTTCACACGGGGGGTGGGGGTGGGGGGGGTAGAAGAGCTCCCAGCTGTGAGAAGGTAAACTCCAACATGCAGGGGCCTTAGACTCTCTGCTTGTATCACTTTTTCTGACATTCCATTGGCAAACACAAGCCACTGGGCGAGCAGTTTTAAGAAGTCGAGAAATGGACACTTTCTCAGAGTGGGGGAAGTAGCAAAGACAATTTGCAGAGAGGAATACAAACAGGATGGAAGGAATGTTCCAGCTAGCCTTTCAACCCACACATGTGTCTTCATCGTGGGTCAGCTAGAGAGGTCTGCCCCAGCTCTCCCCCATTCCTGGA
Source organism: Talpa occidentalis (assembly GCF_014898055.3). Taxonomy (NCBI): domain Eukaryota; kingdom Metazoa; phylum Chordata; class Mammalia; order Eulipotyphla; family Talpidae; genus Talpa; species Talpa occidentalis. The sequence continues at coordinate 5,999,158 of NW_023603184.1, forward strand.
CCGGGGCTGGTCATGGCTCTATCTTATTGCTGCCATGATTACAAAGGGAAAAAAAAAAAAAAAGAGTGGTGAGTTGCCCTTGGGTTGTTGCAATCCACAAGGATGACAATTTCTGGTCTCATTTCATGGGCCAGAGTAAATCATATGGTGATGACCAATTCTAGGGGGGGAAGTAGGATCCTGCCACATGCTTGGGAGGAGGACCATCCTAATGACTACTACAGCATCATTTATTGTGTGCCTGCTGCATGCCAGGCACTTGAGAATGTTATCTCAGTATTATCCTGGCATCTTTAGCTTCAAAACAGATATAATAACTTCATAATGAAGCAGAGTGTTGAGGAACCTGCCCAAGGTCACACATGTGATATGAGGCAGAGCCGGACTAGGTCCTGGTATTCTGACCCCAGAGGTGATGTGCTTCCCAGAGTCATGCTCGTCTGCTTACTGCCCAAGAGAGGCAGAGGGCATGCTCCACAGGTGGCTCCAGCATCCTGTAAGCAGGTGGGTGAGGCGAACTTTCAATCATTCATTCACTTAGCTACGTAGGAGCTTGATTCACAATGATTTAAATACCACCATGGACAAGAACACTGAACAAGACAGACCTGGTCCCTGCCCTCTCGTGAATTTTTGGTTTGGAACACCCACTTTTGATCCCAAAGGTCACAAAGGTCCCATAAACCCCCAGCTTTAGATAGAGGGGGAGTTTCTACAATTGAGAAAGTTCACATGACCTCTGCTGTAACAGGGGTTCCCCAAGGATCAGAGGTTGGGGAGCACTATACCAGCACCCAAGCTTCATGCATGGCTTGAGTTGCTGACAGTTTCATACATACTCAGGGGGGAGTAGCAGTTACTGGGTAATGCACCCTACACTGTGGGCAGCTTCTCATGGCAGCCTCCTGCCTCCAAGAAGTTAGTGTTTTCAGAGATGAGCGAGAAGGTTCCTGAAGGTCATTCAGGTGAGCCTCCTGGAAAATGAGAAGTGGGGAGGGTGGCCATGGTCTTGCCAAGCCATTAAGGTCCTGAGAGCTCCCACACTGTCAGTATAGACAGACATTGGGGCCCCAAGAACTTTGGGGTGGGGCCCAGCTTTTCTCTCTGCCCTCACCATGCTTCAGCGTCCAAAGCGCCCAATTGTATGCTTGTCACGTGGTCACCCAGCTCCCCCTGGAGCCCCTCCAGGCATGAGGCGCTCACTACCTCCAGAATTGGTCTGTTCCAAAGTCCTTTCTGATTACTTGGCTACTTTGCCCAGGAGCCCACACAACCCACATGCCACCAGCCACGTGGAGCCAGCACATGCCAGGATGCTGCTCGTCCTGGGTGCAATGACACCCTTGTGGTGGGCCGGCTGCTAGTGGGGGGGGGTGTTATGTGAGCATGTATAGCCCCAGGCAGATGGGCCTGGCTCTGCAGGGCTGTCAGTCAGGGATGCTGAAGCCTCAACTCGCTCTGGCTTCCAGCAAGTACAACTATTTATAAAAGATGAGGCCTGCCAGGGAGCAGAGAGAGGCTGAGACATCTGCTCCCTCTGCTGGGGCGGCCAGCACTCCCCACAGACCCCCCCCAGCCTTGTCGCCCTGATGGGTGCCCCAGACGCCCCAGTCCCACCCGCTCCCCTGGGGCCCCATGGGTACCCCCTCTCTGCCTGGGCCCCACCTCCAAATGGACTCTCAGGGATGGGGCTGCAGGTGGTAGATGATGCCTTGCTCGGGGTGACAGCTCCCTTGCTGCTTCCCTTCCAAATGCATCTCTGAGAAGAGGGCAGCACCTCTCAATGGGGTGAGGCTGTGCTCCCTTCTTTGAATGCGCAGGGACATGTTTGTCGTTGGAGAGCTGACTGCTGGCCACCAGGCTGCTGCCCTCTGAGACGGGAAGGCTGAGGACAGGGGCCACAGATGGCCCTCATGTGCCTACCCTCCTGGTCCCCCCAGAGCAGGTACCTGCAGTTGGCGGGTTAGCATGTGGGTGTGGAGCTGAGTTTGGGGCGTTTTTGAGCAGATGGAAGGCCCTGGGTTCAAGTCTGCCATCTTCCCTGAGTCTCAATGGGGTGGGAGAGGGAGGTCACCTCAAAGAGCGTCTGCAGATCCTGGGATTGGAGTGAAGAGGAATGGAGGGGCAATTGCAGAGGAAACATCTCCAATTTCTAGCCCTATTCTGTAATTTTTAAAATTGGGGTAACATTGATGGATGGCACTGTATGTGTTTCAGAGATGCAGGTTCACACCCCTTTGGTGCATGTCACCACCAGGGTGCCCATGGTCCCCAGCCAGAGTCTGGGGGGCCTGGGTTGTGGTCCAGCCACTTCTTTTGCTGATATGCACTTTGGCTTTTGTTATGGAGCCCTCCCTCTCCTTGTTTGTCATCTGCCTCTCTGGGGCTTGCTACAGCGCCCACCTGCTAGTTGTTTGCTTATTTGTCCTTCTGGCTCTTGTTACCAAACTACCTGCTAATTTTTGCTAATCTGCACTTCCAGTTCTTGTTATTTTTTAAAGATTTATTGGCTAGAACTGGGGTGTAGGCCAAAGGTGGGGGGGCAGGGGAGTGTGGGGGATGGGTAAGAGGATTCAGTAGAGACAGAGTGGGGGGCAGAACAGGCAGATCTACTGAAGTTCACTGCTGAGGGGAGCAGCAGGTGAGAGAGGGAGGTCTGTTGTGCCTTGTGGGTCAGCTCCCTGGCAAGGGATCAAACTCAGGTCATAGGGGTGATAATGCTGAGATTTAACCCCTAGATCATCAGGGAGGCCGCAGTTGGTTCTTATTGAGCCCATCCTGCTCCTCATTTGCTAATCTACCCTTTGGGTTCTTGTTTCTCTCCAGTCATTGTGGGGGTGGGGAGCTTCCTTTAAAGAAGCCTCTGGACTGCCCTTGAAAACAGGGGTGAAGCAGCTGGAAAGTAGCAAGGAAGGGTACCCCTGGCAGAGGGCACAGCGGGGGTAAAGGCCAGAGACCTGCCAAGTGCCTAGCCCACAGCTTGTCTCATCACAGGTGCCTCTAGAGTCTGTATCTGCACCCTCGGGGCCCCTCACAAGCTCAGGACTTAGAGAAGAGCTGCAAATGGGGTTTTCACCCAACTCTTGATTGAGATAAGTTGAGGCAGAAAGAACATCACAGCTAAGAAGGGAGAACAGAATGCTGAGGCCCTGGCAGTGATGTAGGTGGTAATGGAGCTGACAGGGAGCAGGGTAGGGGGAAGGGTTTGACTGCCGTTACATTATTTTTGCTCCCAAATTGAAATTAAAGATCATTTCAACTCCAGATGCTAGAAACGCCTGGGCTCATTACTTCTTAGGATTTTGTCCATGCTCTCTTTCTAGATTCAATTAGAGCAATTTAAGGTAATTAATTAAATTTGTTATTTGATTAATAAAGATAGAAATTCAGCTAAGTTGCTGTGAAGGAGGAAGCCATGTTGGGATTTGCTAGCAGAGGTTTGGGGGAGATTCCTTCCTGCCTCCTGATCTTCCCCCTTTACCCACCCTGTCATCTATGCCCCCCGCTCTTCCACCAGCCCAGTTTGGGCCAAGGAGTGGAGCGAGGAGGGGAGATGGCTGCACCAATACCACCTACGGGGGAGAAGTAGGAAACGAGGCAGGAGTGAGAAGAGCATCGCTTCACCTGGAGAGGCTGGGGTGCTGAGTAGGAGGGTTTGGAACTTGCTGGGGAGAGCTGATTAGGCAGAGGAGCTGGGGGCCTGGGAAGTGGCTCGAAGTCAAGAGTCAATATGGGGTTGGGGAGGCAGAGCTCCAGGAAGAGGGGAGAAGGATGTCTAGCCAGAGCCAGGTAGAGCTGTCCAGGTGGGCTGGATGCAGGTAACAGGTGCCAGTACTGGCAGTGGGTCAGACACTGACATGGGGAGTCAGGGTGCGTTAAAGTTTAAAATTTGAGGTGCTTCTTGGACACAGACCCCAGAAATGCCACAAAATCTAACCCAATAATTTTGATGTAGACTGAGTTGAATGAAAAAGTGGGGAAAATGCTGAAGCTCCTATCCTAGAGGCCAAATTCCTTAATAAACAAAGAGTTCTCATAAATAAGAAAAATAACCTAGTAAGAAAGGTGAGAAAATGTTAGGAAAAGACAGTTTGTAGGAAAGGAGCTATAATTGGTTCATAAGCATATGCTAAGTTAATTGTTCTTTCCCTAATAAGAAAAAAGCAAATTAAAAGTAGGTAGAGATATCAATTATCCTTCAGATTAAGCACGTTTAAAAAATATGCTAAAATTCTGGGTGGAAACAAATAGGACCTTGAAAACATGCTGGTGCATCTCTGTGGAGAGCAGGCTGGCATTTTCTAGCAAAATCATGATTACTCATGTTCTTTGACCTAAAGATTCAGCTTCTCAGTTTTCCCCCTAGATTTCCAATAATTTATTGCAGCCCTGTGATAGTTTGACAGGAAACAGCAAAAAAGTCCAAGAGTAGGAGAGACTGGCAAACAAATGATGGTAGTGGAGTACCATGCAGGCCAGAAAAAGAAAGAAGCAACTTTTCACATCTTGATAGACTTTTGAAAAACTTCGGAGCTGGGCTCCAAGGGGTCGGTTCTTGTCTTGGTGAAGAAAGAATTCAACTTTGAGATCAGAGTTAGCAGAAAAGCGAGACTTATTGACAAATGAGGAAAAGGAAAGAGAAACTCTCCGAGCAGAGAGGGGCCCCAAGTAGGTTGCCACCGAGGGAGCAAGAAGCGGGAGTTTAAATAGGTATAGTGGGCCGGAGTGGGGGTTGGGTTTTGGGTGTCTCCTGTTGATTGGCTGAAGCCTGCTGGGTCTCCCGGGTTATTTGGTCTGTTTTCCCAGAACCCCCTCCTGGCCGTGTCATCAGGACCATCAGATGAGGGCAGTCAGGGTGATGACGCTTGTGAGCAGCACCTTGAGCCTCAGTTTCCACCCGCGTGGAATGTGGAGATGATTGTGAATGAGGACGTTAGATGGGTATTGGCAGTCAGTTAGGATCAGGGTGCCTGAAGCCCATTTATCAAACTGAATGAGGAGAAGTCAGTTGGGGTCAGGGTGCCCCAGCCGAGTGAACACTGAATGTTCAGAAAAACACACAATGTGGAAGCAAAGCTGGTTCTGGGAAAACGGCTTTGCTTCCACACTGGGGACTACAAGAGATGGCCTTCGCATGTTCTCGCTTAGGCCTCACAACAAGCCATGAGACAGGTGATGTTATTCCCCTTTCGCCAGGTGAGAAGCGGGGCTCAGAGGGCTGAAGACCTCTGCCCCACCTCACACAGCAGCCCAAAGACTTAGTGCCACAAAAGCCTCTTCCTTGTTTAGTTTTTGGTGGAGTAGGGGGACCTCATCACAGCCCACCTCCGGGAGGCAGACCTCACCTCTAGTCCTTGCTCTGTACGTGTTCAGTCAGGGCTCCGCTGCCCTCCGGGGCCACTTCCAGCCCATGGCACCCCAGTGCCTTCTAATCAGACCTGGCAGGTTTGGGCTACTGACTCGCCACCCCCCCAACCCCACACCCCACTGCCAGCCCTCCCTTCTTCCCTGTCATGCCTGGGTCTCCTGTGCTGGCTTGGGCATGGCCGAGCCAGTCCTATACTCCTGCCTCACTCCAGGCTGGTGAAAGGGCCTGAGTGAATCTGGGAAGCCATTTCTACCTGTCCATGTTCTGCCCAGTTCCTGCTGTGACCTCACCTGTCATCCTTTCCTATCACCTGCTGTATCAAGACAACCGACATCTCCTACTGGCCAGGGAGGGGAGTTGTGGGGCGCAGACAGGGTCAGTTCAGCAGCCATAGCTCCCTGGCTAAGGGAGCCACCTGTTCTGTCTGAGCATCTCATGGTGGGAGGGAGACAACCAGGTCTTTCATGAAATAGGAGGCGGCTTGTGGGGGGCCTCAGGTGCTAAAGAAGTGACTTTCTGGCTGTTGCAGGCTTCACGGAATGATGGGAGCAGCATGGATGTGGGATCCAACTGAGTTGGATGCCCTCCTCCAGGTCTGATGGCTGTGTGACCTTAGACAGGTTCCTTGACATCTCTGAGCTTCTTTCCATGATTGGTTCATGGACATGCTAGAGGCCTGCAATGAAACAAGATGCGCTTTGCAAATACTAAAGCTTTAGTGGCTGAGAGCATGGGCTCTAAGACCAGGAAGGTTGGTTTCAAATCCCAGCCCTGCTGTGTGATCTTGGCCAAATGACTTCACCTCTGTGACAGGGGGCTTTTGCTGTGCAACAAACACCCCATGGCTCAGTGGCTCGGTGTGACTACCATGTATAATTTGGGGGGTCGGCAATTCAGTTGGAGTCAGTCTGCTAGTTTTCGTAAGTATTTTGCTTTGTCAAATTGTCTACTATGTAAATGTACAATTTGTCTTTTTTCTGACTTGCTTTACTACACAGAATTCCCTCAGGCACCTTCCATTTTGCTCTAAACAGCAACATTTCGTCTTTCCTTAAGGTTGAGGAACACTCTGTGACGTGGCTGGATCACATAGTCTCAACCCCACCATCTCTCAGTGGGCACCTTGGTTGTTCAGGGCTCGGCTGATCTTGGCTGAGCTTGCTCACGTGTCTACTGACGAGGTGGATCCCCAGCATGGGCTGGTTAATGTGGCTTCATCTGGAATGACGGAACTGCCGGGCCTGTCTCCACTTCTGGCAGGCGAGCCAGGCTTGTTCCTGGGGTGGCAAAAGGGACTTGAAGTTCCCAGTGGTCTCTGCATCGTGCTTCCTTCTGTCTCATCAGCTAAGCCTGGAGCAGGGGCGGGAGGCACGGCTCCAGGCAGTGCACAAATAATCCTACCTACAACCACGCTCTGTGCCCGCCTCTCTGGGCCTCCTCTGTCGAATGGCCTGAGCTTGTATCTTCCTTAAGGGAGCATTGGGAGGACTGAAATGAAATGAGCAAACTGTCAAGCGCCCTGCCCAATTTAGCACTGGAAAGAATGAGCAATTCACGATGGTGAGCTGCTGTTAGGAAGATTATTAGCAGGGACCTGGAGAGAGACCATTAAAAATCCCACCCAGCAGGTTCTGGGGTAGTGAGCGGATCCTAGGCTCTGGGAAGACAGCTGTGGGCCTGCTTTCCTGCCCAGAGGAGGTGGACGGTGCCAGGCACGAAGGTCTGGTGGAGGGCCCTGGCCAGAGGGAGTAGGAGGTGACCACTGCAGCTCCTGGTGCAGCTTTGCACCCCTCAGAAGTCCTCCCTGGGATCCAAAATAATGCTTCTCTCACTTCCTTTCTCTCCCTCCTCCTGGGCTAAAGGCACTTCTGGACCAGGAAGAAAGTGTTTTGGGCACGTGCTTACCTGCAGGGCTGGGTTCTGGGAAGCAGCTGTTGGGCTGGGGTCCTGTGCCTTCTCCCCATCAATGCTCACATGGATTGTCAGGTAAGTCTATGCACCACGCTCTCTGCCAAACTGTCCGCCACAGCCCACATCTGCAGGGTGGCGTGTGAGACACGCACGCCTATGAAGGGCAGGTAGAAACTGGCAGTACTGGGCATGCGGTCTGGAACGGGGCTTGTGGTCTGTGATGTTGCCAACAGCCCACCAGAGCCCCTAGATGGTTGTTATGTCTGGGCAAAATCAAAGAGGCTGCCATCCTGGTGAGTTTGGGCAAGCCAGCCACAGGAGGACCGGCGGTAGCGGGGGAGGAGGCGAGGGCTGACCCACTTGATTAGGGTTTAAAAAATTTTGAAAACAGGATTTACACAACTACCTTCCCAGACCCCAGCTTGGCACCATCCCTGGGTTTGCGTGGTTCCGGCGTTCTTCCCGAGTCATCCGGGGATCCCGAGGGCATTTCTCCCTTAATGTGCTCTTCATTCTCCTCAGCTCATCAGGCCCCATCCCAGACACCAGAGCTAGGACAGTGAGCCAAATCAGATGCAAGTCCTTCCCCCAGGGGATTTATGGTCTAAGGGAGACAGAGATTAATTGATCACAAGAATAAATGTAAAATTATATGACCAGATGGTTTTCGTTTTGAAATATCCATCTTCCTTCTTTCCCTGGCACGCCTCTTTTTTTTTAATAGGGCACTTGGCCATGGGGGAGGGATGACCCTTTGGGCATCAGAAGTCGCTTCTTGCCTCTTGAGTGTCAAAAGTTAAAGCCTGGGTGTTGGGAGGGAGGGGAATAAACTAAGATCTGGAAGACTCAGGATGGCAGCAGTGCCCAGACCGATGGCACTCCTGGACCTGGGGAAGGGAGAGCCACTGGAGGAACAGGGCTGGCTGGCATTGGAGATGAGCCACAAGCTTACTCTGACTCACCCCTGCTCCCCATCCAAACAGGACCGGAGTGCCTGGCACAGGGGGGGACCTGTGTCTCCATCCCAGGGTAAGGTGCGGGAGGCAGGGCACCGCGGGGCTGTGCTCTGAGCAGCAAAGTGTCGAGGCGGCTGAGAGTCTGAAGGCCCTGGAGTCTCCTGGACCTGCGCTGCCCCCACAAGGTGAGGCTCACCCAGAGGCACTGGCAGAGCAGGGTAACCTATCCTCCCACCTGCCTCTGCAGTTGGCCCAGACCTGGACTAACAGGTGGGCTGTGCACATTTTGTTTGGGGGAAGAAAATGTTCCTCTGAGTTTCACTGCTTTGTGTTTTATTTTGACACAAGCATATTAGTCACTTTACCTCCTTGAACTTGGCAGCATCTGGCACCGCTGACAATCTGACATGGCGCGTGGGATGCTGCTGCCCTCTGCTATTACCTGCCCAGCTCACACTCTGGACGAGGCGCCTCTGCCTGGTGGTCCAGCATGCGGAGAGACAGGCGAACCACCGGCTGGACTCAGTCTCAGGGTCTCCGCCTGTCCTGGGAGCTGCACCCGCAGGGAGCTGCCTTCCTGCACAGAGTTCTGGAGGGGGAGCAGGAGGCGTGGCCGGCTTGACCATGGCCCTGAACTGGCCATGTGACCTGGCACAAGTCATGTTTTCTCTCTGAGCGTGTTTCCGTGTCTGTGAGACAGGAACGGATAGTATATACAGGGGGTCAGGGGTTAGTTCCATTTTCTTTGTGCTCTCTTGCAATTCCCAAATTTTCTAAGGACAAATTGTAATCAGATCACAGCGTGCCTGGCCACTTGCCTGGAGGCAGGGAGGCAACTCAAGCAGCAGAGGGAGGCAGGGTGGTGTCCACTGCCTTTCCAGAGGCCTCTGAACCTTTCATCAGTGCCTTGAATGTTTTCCTGGACTGAGGGCTGAGCCCTGTTCCTGCTTGGCCCATCTGCTATGGACCAGGGGGCGCAGGAAGCAGTTACCATCCAAGTTCTCTGGGGATCTGCAGTGTCTGCCGAGAGTCTGACTCACTCACTTCATCCATCCAACAAAACATATAAAATAAAAAAAAAAAACCCCACAAAAAACTCAGCACCTACTATGTGCCTGGCGCTGTTCCAGGTGCGGGGAATACAGTGATGGACAAAATAGCAACACTGTTGTCCTCATGGATCGAGGCATGAATATGTCTCATTATTTTTAGCACAAATAATGAGCAATTGAATAAATGAAAGTATAATGAATGTCAAGTGGTAAGAGGAGACTAGAGGTCAAAGGTCAAAAGGATAGAGCAGGATGAGGGGAGCCCTTTGAGGTGGGCTGGTCAGGGAAGGTCTCTCTCTGAAGAGGTGGTATTGAGCAGTCGGCTGAGCATTTACACAAAGAGCAGCTTTCCAGGCTGAGGGAATAGCAAGTGCAAAGGCCCTGGGGCAGGAGTGTTATGGATACTTGAGGTGAAGGAGGAGGGGCAGAGACAGGGAAGAGACAGGCAGATAAGGCTATCCCCGGCTGACCCTGGCTGAGTAGAGAAGGGGAAGTCGCTGCTGTAGCAAACCAGGGGAGACATGCAATCCAGATGGCAGCTGGACCATTGTGGGGCGGGGAGGTGGGCCCAGTAAGAGTTAGGATTTCGGATGCATTTCCAGTGAAAGTCAACTACTCGGGGCCCGTACTCTCCTTCCACAGCAGTCTGAGTTCTGGGTCCCCCGCAGCCTACCCCTTAGGCTATCTGCCTCTCTTTATCAGGCCTACCCTCTCTGGGGAAGGGAGCAATCTGGTTCCTGGCTGGCACCTGTTCACTTTCTGTGCCCCCTCTACCTTCCTGCTGGAAAGGAAGCCCCACGAGGGAAGGGCTTTTTAGAAGTCTGGCTCAGGCTGTCTGCCCAAAGCCTGAACAGCCCAGGGCTGGCTTGGGAACGAGTCGATGCAGGAGAGTGGGGGTTTGCCGCGCAGACCTCCTACCTGAAGACCAGCAGCTCCAGGCCAGCAAAGGGCAAGGCGGGTCCTTGTCAGTCCCCATGAGTCGACAAGGCTGGGTGTTGGTGGGAGGGGGTGGGGGATGGTGCCACCTGGATCATTCTGCAGAACTGGGTCGTAGAGCCCATCAGGAGTGCCAGGTGGAGGGACACAGGCCCCCACCCCTCCCTCTTCCTAACTCCCAGGATCTACAGCAAAGATTATTAATTTGGTACCACGTCTGAGCCAGCATCACAGCTCTGGGCGCCTCAAAGCCAGCGGCCCTTGTTCTGCTCTGGAACAGTGAGATGGGAAGGTCCCTTGGCGCCCGCTCCCCCATTTCTCCCCCCATTTGACATAATTGCTTTATCCATATCGAACACCCGTGATGGGAAAGCTCGTGCTGAAGGGCTCGACGAGATCATAATGCTTGCCTGAGCCTCCTTGGGAGGCTGTGGAGATGCTGGAAAAGTGGGTCAGCCTGCTGGGGGCTGTGTCGCGGGGGCACAGGCCGGGGGCCTGGGCTCCACAGTCCTCTGGACTAGACACTGTCCAGATGCTAGGGGAGGGCGGGGTGACTGAGTGGGGTTTTAAGACAAGAGATCATTGCGTAGCCTGGAACTGAAAAGCTGGAAATTGTCACAACTGCCTGATGGTTTAGGGCACAGATTCCCAAAAAACAAAGAGCAAAATAGAGGTGTTTTTGGTGATAAAATACTTAAACAAAATTAAAATGACCCTTTTGCCTTGACAAGACTCGTCAAGCCCTTTATATGTTAACAAGAATGGTAATACTGAGAACAAATGGAGTGTTTCCCAAACTCCTATCTTTGATACCCTCTTTTCTGGGAGGATCTGGAAGGATTGGGCTTCCTTTGAACACTCTTTGAGACACACAGATCTCTGTCACCAGCTATCTAAGAGGCTTCCTCCTCTCTGCTTCCCTCTGTTCTAGCTTCTTCCCTCTCTCCTTCCATTTTCTTTTTTTGTTAATCCAGCTTGCATAATGCTACCACCTCCACTGACTCACAGAGAAACACTTGACTCTCTTCCGTGGGCACTGGGGAGCTATTGAGCAGTACATTGCCGCAAGGAAATCAGACTTCTCCACCTGGGATTCAAGGTTCGCCTGGCTCTAAACTTAGCACCTGTGGCTCCCCCACATACCTCCGCATTCCTGCATGCACCAAGATTTCTCTGCTTGAGCCAGTCTCCTCTCCTCACTGTCCCAGGGCGGCTGTGAAATGCTTGTCTCCGGGGCTTTACTTTGGCTTTTCTCCTGTTTGGCCACCTCCTTCAGGTAGCCTTCCCTGATTATTCCTTGTCTCTGAAGTCCCTGGTGATGGTATCAGAAACAGACAAGGATGAGAAACCGAAATGTTAGTTAAAATGACTATAAAAGGATACCCTATGATATCCAGGAGACTATAACTATGTGTACCCAAAGGAAAAATTTAGGAAGAATTTTACAAAACAGAGATCCATCAGCCTCAGAAAGATTGACCGCAGGCCCTCTGGCTTTCTCAAAAAAACTCCAGTAGCATTTGCATGCCACACAATCTCAGAATGCCTGATGACATAGGCTTGTCCTTGGTTCACTTAATTTTTCCTTTTGACATTTTATGGTGGAAAAATTCAAAGGTAGAGAGAATATTATAATGAGAGCCCATGCAGTTATCACCTCAACTTCCCCAACTATCAATCATCTTTCATTTGCACATGCACCTACTCCCTGGGATCGTTTGGAAACAAACCCCAGACACTACATATTCTGTCCATATTTATCTCAGTACGCTTTTCTACTATTTTTTTTACATAACCTTAAAACCACTGTCCCACTGTAAAGTAACAACAATATCACTAAATACCATTAAAAATCCAGTGTCTGTTCACATTTCCAGTTGCCTCTCACATGTCTTAATTTTATTTATTTTATAGTTTGTCCGTGCTAGGATCCAAATGACGTTGTTAGACAGATTTAAGTGTGTTTTCATCTATGATTCTCATCCATGCCTTTCTCTTGTTTTTAAAATAGATTTAATTTTTTAGAGTACTTTCAGGTTGACAGCAAAATTGAGAGGAAGGTAGAGATTTCCCATGTACACCCTGCTCTCATGCATACACAGCTCCCCCATTGGCCACATCCCCATTAGAAGTGGTGCATTAGTTACAGCCGGTGAATCTTCACTGACGCATCATCATCTCCCAAAGCCCATAGTGCTATACATTCTACGGGTCTGGAAAATGTACAGTGGCATGTAATCACCAGTATGTGTCATACAGAGTTTTGTCTTTTCTAGAAAGTCATAGAGTTGGAATCATATAGTCTATGTAGCCTCTTCAGATGGTCTGCTTTCACTTAGCAACATGAGTTTACGTTTCCTCCATATCTTTTCATAGCCTGACAGCTCATTATTTTTCAGTGCTGAATACTATTCCATTGACTGGATGTACTAAGGTTTATTCATTCATTTACAGGAGGATGCCCTGGTTGCTTCCATTTGGAAATTGTGCACAAAGTCTCTACAAACATCTGCAGTAAACATGGCTATAAACATGAGCAGGTTTTTGTGTGGAAATAACTTTTCAACCATCTTTGAGTAAATACTAAGGAGCGAAGTTGCTGTTTCATATGGTGAGAGTATGTTTAGTCTTGTAAGAAACTGCCGAACTGTTTTCCAATATGGCTACACTCCTTAAAAACAGATATTTTTTTCAGAAACCAGATGCTTGATCTGTGTTGTCCCTGTGCCAGCTGCAGTCCACGGCGTCTTCTCATTCAGTCCTCTGTCCTCTATATTTCTTGTGAATTGATGATGAGCTCTTGAGACTTGAGAAGCTTCAAGTTGACTTTTTTTAACTTTTAGTTTTCACCTGGAGGCTCGTAATGCATAATGTTTCCAGTGTGAGGATGTTAACAGCTGTGGGTGTTCAATATCTAGATCCTATAATCTGTTAGGGCTTGCGATTAGGTGAGATTCTAATCCCATCATCCCTTTCTCATTTATTAGCTGAAATGCTTCTGAAAAGAGAAATGTCCCTCATCTACAATTTGGGTATCCAGCAGTACAGTTTACACAAGAAAAGCAGGATAAATGCTTTTTCTTTATTTACCAGCTAATTACCTTTGAATAGAGTGATGCTAACAGTTAACATTTTGAGAGCACCTACAGATTATCAAATGCTTTTTATCAACACTATCTCATTTAATTATCACAATAACCCTGTGAGTTGGAGAAGACAGATGGTGCTATTTTTTAATCTTTTATTTATTTATTTGAAGATGAGAGAACAGAGGTGCAGAGAAGTTAAACGATTTGCCCAAACTCAGAAAGTTATCAGAATAATCATCACCAACATACCAGGATCGCTAAGTCTGTGCCAGCCACTCTTGTCTAAATGCAAATGAACATATTTGTTACTCACAACTCGAAGGGCCAGGCAGGGGCAATGATTTTCTCCATTCTACAGATGGGCAAGCCGGAGGCCCAAAGAGGTTAGCTGACTTTCTTAGGTCAGCTCATAATGGTTATTATTTATCGAGCATTTAATGGGTGCCAGGGGTCCTGCTAAATGCTTCAAAGAACATAACAGCTGTTCTACCATGGGTTGTGTGATGGCTTCTTGCCATCTGCCAGGCACATCGATTCTGCAGAACAACCTTATGCTAACCCTGTGTTCCAATGGGGAAACGGAGGCTCAGAGCGGCAGGGTCACACTCCCTAGGTGGTAGGGCTGGCATGTGACCCAGTTGGACTCCAGTCGAGTTCTGCTCTGCATTAGACTGTCCCCAGCCCAGGCACAGTCAGGACTGCAGCCCAGATTTGGGGGCTTGTGTCTGCACCCCTTTATCTCCCATCTCCAGCCCCCATGGAGTTTCTGATCATGTGAGAGAACTATGCTGTGGGTGCGGAGCTGCCTTCTGCCTTCTCCAACCTCTGATTACCAACCTGCCAGCCAGAGCTAAACTGCAGGGTTTGGAGGTAATTGACAAGGGGAGAGAGAGGCACAGGAAAAAAAAAAAAAGAGAGAGAGAGAGAGAGGCAGAAACCTCATTACCTGGTGAAAGAATTAGTGGTTTTAGTGCCTCCACAATGTCCCTAGATGTAGCTGGCTGGCCTCTAATTGCTGCTCACTGCCACTTTTCTTCCAGAACCGGCATATTAAACTCACTGAGCTGAGCTAGGATTGAAACGACATGAGGCCTCCTGGCCTCGCTGGGAGGGGCTGGAATGACACTGAGAATCTGGGAGGGGTAAAGGGCAGGAAGGAGGCGTACCTTTGTCTGGGGTGGGGTGCTGTAGGGTAAGGTGAAAGTATCAGGTTTTCTACCCTCCCACCATTAGGATAGATGACGGAACCCTGTGGTCCCAAATGACTGCCTGATGGCTGGCACCTGGAGTAGGGTGTGGGCATATGTAGATGGGATTCACCTGGGCTAAGACTGGGCCTTTAAGGGCGGCATCATGGGAATGCCAGCAGAAGAGAAGCAGAGAAGCAGGAGAGCAGAGAAGCAGAGAGAACACGAGAGAAGGCCGGAGAGCCCAGAAAAGAGTGAAGACTTGCTTGGGGCTGGGAGGCCTGCCAGCCTCCCGGCCCCCCCAGCACCCCTGCCTGCTGTGTACCCGGTAAATCCCAGTAAAATCCTGCAAAAGCCACTGAGGACTCCAGGACTGTCTCCTCTTTCACTAGGTCTGCTGGATCAGAAAACCTGCCCTGTGTCCCTTCCTGCCCCCTACAGGTGCCCATCTTGTGCCCATCAGACATCATCGCAAGGCCCTCAGTCATGACGGTCTGAACAACGCTTGCCATCCTGAGTTAATGCTGCTGCCACGGGCTGGAAGGGAACTGTCATAAGTGTCCTGGCAGTGATGCTCCTCTCCTAATGAGATGCTGGGCCTCTTCCTGCGCCCGGAAAGGCCCTTTGGATGGCGAAGGAGATGGGGGAAAAGACAGGAGGAGGAAAAACAAGAATCCAATTAAACCCTCAACTCGAGCAGAGTAAATGAATTTGACTTTAGGTGATCAAGAGGGAGAAAACTTCTAATTAGACACACAGCAATTCTGGGGCTGAGCACGCTCGTGACCCGCCCTCCTGCCCGCCCCCGTCACTTTTTTAGATAAATGTTAAGGATTAGAATGAGATGTAATTAAAATCCGTCAATCCCATACACTTGCTGCCCATGGGGTTTGATGACTGCTCACCTGCTTTCTCCTTTGTCATGAACTCCCGCCCCTCTCCTCGCTTCTCTGTCCCGATTGGCTCTTGTCACCAGCCAGTCCCCTTCCAGAGAGAGGAAGGTTGGGCGGGAGCGGCAGACCTGGGAGCTGATGTTCAAAGGCCAGGAGAGGCCTGGGAGAGCAGGACTCGCCTGCACGAGGCAAACTGGCTCGAGGTTTCAAATCTGGATGGAGGCCGTGGGATACAGTCTGGTTTGACATAATTTGATATGCATTTCCGCCTCTGTGAAATTTGGATATTTCACATAATTGCTTGGACTTTCTGGTTTCTGTTGAAACATCAGAGATCTGGCCATAGTGGACCTGTCTTCCCACACAGGGACAGTCCAGTCAAGCTGACGTTTAGACAGGATGCTTGTGCCCCCTGGAGTCTCTAGTCTGGCCTGATTCACTCCTCTGTGTGATCATTGAGTCCCTGAGGACTTGCGTTTGCAATCTCTGATCTAGATCCTGGATCTGATCTCTAGATGAAGGGAGGTGCCTGAAGGTCCAGCCCGAAGTCCAGCCCGCCACACCTCTCCTCTGAGCAGAGACCCTTCATCTGATAGAGCCTCCTATGAGGCTCTATTCAAAGGCCACCTCCCCAGGAAGACTTTGCCATCTGGCAGGCATTTGTCTCTTCCTGCTCTGGTTTTGGGGATCTGGGTATCTACCCCCAGGTAGCACCCCAGGAGTGTGATGGTGGCTCCACTTGCCCCAATGGGCTGTGAGCTTCCTAAGAACAGGCTCAGGTATGATTTGCCCTGTCTCCCTCCAAGTGGCCAGCACAGGGCCCTGGCCAGTGTAGACACCCACTGAATGTGACTTGACGGAACTGAGTACCTCCTGAGGCAGGACCAGCCTGGGCAAACATGGGCAAGGCCATCTTTACCTCTCTCTTGCTTCCCTTTTCTCCTTCTGCAGGCTCCAGGCTCACTGACCGGAGATCACTGACAGAATTAACACAGCACCAGGGCCAGGGAATCCATCTTGCAAATAAGAATGACAAGAAGCACTGCTCAGCACAACAGAAAGGTGCACTAATGAGAGTGCTGCAAGGGCATGGCAGAAGAGGGGACCATGGGAAACACCCACCCATCCCTTTGGAAGCAGGTCTTCACCAGCTGACGCACAACACGCAGCCTGCAAATTGTTTTGGTCAAGCTCCTTCCCTCTGACCTAGAGTCACAGGGCAAGCCCCTGGACCTAGCTGAGCTCCAGTGTCTTCGTATGCAAGGTGACGATGATGACACTGCCGTGGAAGTGCCTGAGAGTTAGCTGTATTATGATTGTAATATAAGTGTCTGACATTAAACTTTTGATTGCGGAGGCACTTATTTCAGAGACATTCATCTTGAATAAACATTGCCAGTGACATAACTAGAGTATAAAGAACAAGGCCACACCACCCATGAAATTCCCCTTTTTGAAAACCCTGGGTGACCTATGCAACTGACACTGGGGTGACCCTGCATTTCCCTTCCCACGCTTTAATTCCTCCTCTTAATATTTTAAATTTACCAGTAAAGAGTGAATCCACAAAACTCCACATTTGACCTCAATAAAGGCAGAACCCTGGGTGTCCACATTCTCTCTCTCTCTCTCTCTCTCTCTCTCTCTCACACACACACACACACACACACACACACATACACATTGGCCTTCCAGGACTTGTGAGTAATAAACCTTGTTTTTTCAAAGCCCCTGATGCTTGTGCTGAGGACGTCTTATATAAGAACCACAGGGCCCGGACAGGTACACACTGGCTTGGAAAGGGGAACTGTCTGCGGGGGCCGCCACCAGAGTAGGGGCCCAGGTGGGTGCCCTGAGGCATTTGATCTGTCCCATCATCTATGGGCCAAGGCTGAGACCAAACAAAGACCTTGTGCACATTTCTTTACATTTCTTCAAAAGTTAAATCACAGGACCCAGCAAATGCATTTCTAGATCTTTATGCAAGAGAAATGAAAGCACACGTCTGCATAAAGACTTGCTCGTGAATGTTCACAGCAGCATTGTTCATTATCCATAACAGTCCCCAAACTGGAAACATAAATGTCCACCGATTGGTGAACAGATAAACAAAATGGGATGTATCCATATAATGGAGTATTACTCAGCCATAAAAAGAAACATATTACTGTGTCTACTAGAACTTGGATCGAACTCAAAAGCATTATGAGAAAGAGCCAGACATCAGACACCAGATTGTGTGATTCTGTTTAGACAGAACGCCTGGAAGAAGGCAGCTCTATAGAGGCAGAAAGTAGGTTAGTGGCTGCCTGGGGCTGGGTGGGACAGGGATTAACATAAAGGGACACAGGGGATCTTTATGGGGTGATGAAAATATCTTAAAACTGATTGATGATGGTGGTTGCACTACTGAGTTTATTTACTAAAAATTCTTGCACTGTAAACTTGGAGTACATTTTATGATATGTAAAATATTCCTCCAAAAAGTTGTGAAAAATCACCTGTGCAGAGCAATGTGGGACTCACAGACGGCACACCATGGTGCCCAGCTCGGTCCCTGCCCTGTCCTATGTGCTCCCGAGCTGTTAGCTCTTCATTTTCCCTCCTTCAGAGCTGTCTTTGACTCAGGACAATTCCAATGGGTAGGGTAAAGGTGACTGCAGGTGTTGACACATTTCAACTGAATTAATCTTCACAACCCTGTTAAGTGGGAAATGTTACCCCATTTTATTTTTTTTAAAGATTTATTTATGCATACAAGAGCTGGGGTGTAGGCCAGAGGCAGGGGGTGGGGGTGAGAGGATTCACCAGAGACAGAGTGGGGAGCAGAACAGGCAGATCTACTGAAAGTCACCGCTGAGGGGAGCAGCAGGCGAGACAGGAGAGGTCTGCTGCGCCATGTGGGTAGCTCAAACTCATGCTGCAGTGGCTGTGGATAGCTTCATAGTGTGCTGAGACCTTTTTTTTTTTAAATATTTTTAAATTTTATCTATTTTTTTACATCACTCTTCATTTTTGTACAATGTATGCTTTCTTATCTCAGTTATAGTCCCCGTGAGAGTCTCACCACCAATTCACCCGTGTACCATCACATAGTCCCTTGTGCTCTTCCCTCTCCTCTTTTGACCCTACTCCTCTCTCCCCCCTTGTAGAATGTCTCTGGTTTATAGTTGCCTGTTGATTTTGATATTTACTTTATTATACTTTTTTCCCCCCTGATCCCTTATCTGAATCCTCTACATTCCTTCCAAAAGTGAAACCATCCAGTATTTTTATTTTTCTTTCTGGCTTATTTCGCTGAGCATGATCCCTTCCAGCGCCATCCATGTTGCTGCAAATTGCCCGAGTTTATCTTTTTTGAATGCTGAGTAATATTCCATGGTGTGTATGTACCACATCTTCTTGATCCAGTCATCTATTTTGGGGCATGTGGGTTGTTCCCATAGCCTACCTATTGCAATTAGTGCTGCAATAAACATAGGGGTGCAGGTGTTCTATTGATTTATGTTTTTGTGTCCTTTGGGTAGATCCCTAGGAGTACAATTGCTAGATCATATGGAAGCTCTGTTTTTAGCATTTTCAAGTACCTCCAAACAACTTTCCATAGTGGTTGGACCAGTTTGCACTCCCACCAGCAGAGCAGGAGAGTTCCTTTGTTTTTTGAATATGTACCATTCTCCATAGTCCTGAGACTTAACCCCTTGCACCACCAGGGAGGCCCCTGATACCCCATTTTAAAGAAGGGGATAAGTGAGTCTCAGAAAAGCACCTGTAAATGACAGAGCCAGGGTTTGAACCCAGAGAGCAGCCAGCCTGGCCTTCATTCATCTGCTCACCCCTGCTCAGCACTGCCTCTTGGGTGGGTATGAGCACTTCAGCCTGAGTGTAAAACTTTGCTTCAGTGTGGCCTTGGGCAAGTTCCTTAACTTCTCTGTGTTCTGATCCTCCTCTGTACCCTGGAGATTGTCAAGATAAGACCAGGGCATGTGAATAAAATTCTTTGCAGTGGTCGGTAGGATTTCCTTAGGAGTGGAGGGCTTGGCTGACCCCCACCATCCGTCACTCTCCTGCTCCTAGGAAGGGCTGATGGGACCTTTGAAGATGGTGCCTCACTATAGGACCTGCGATACCTCGTACAGTTTGCCCTTCTGGAGGAGGGAAGGGCATTTGCTGCTGGTCTAGGTCTCTGTCACATCTATAGTCTAATGGCTGCCCTTTGTAGCCTTGGCCTACCCCTCCCTGGCTACCCACTCCTCATCCCTGTCGCCCTGACCTAGGGCCTGAGAGAGTAGAGCACCAGACATAGAAATAAAGACCTGACCCAGCCCCCAGTCCCTCACCCAGCGACCTGAGGCTGGGGTGGCGGCTAGGCCTTCTCGCAGCTAGAGAAGACATTCAAACACTTTGCACGTAGAGGCTCCATTGGGAGAGCTGCCTGTATGGCCAGGGTGGGAGCAACTGTGCTGCCCTGGCCTGCCCGTGATCCCCAGGGGCCTGAAGCAGCTGGCTTCTCTCAGAGTCTAATTGCCCGCCTACCCAGAGACCCAGCCAGGCCCTCACTGCGACAGTCATCATCTGTCTTTCTTGTCCTGGAGAGGGAGCAAAGGAAGGAAGATGGACAGGGAGTAAGCCAACCCTCAGTGCAGAGAGGGCTGTGCCTGGGGAATGTTCTGGAAATGACTCCAAGGAATCTGCTTGTGTTGGGAGAAGGAGCCTAGCTCTGGAGTCAGTTGCTGTTGTAGTCCTGACTCTGCTGCTTCCCAGAGGTTGCTCAAATTGAGGGGGCCTCTGTATTACTGTCTTTGAACTGGGTGTCCTATTAATCTCCTTCTCCCAGTGGAAGGGGGCAGCTCTGAGAGAGAGACCTGGAGACAGCTGGTGGGAAGATCAGCCTCTTCTTGAGCACTTTGTTCTATCACAGCACTGATGGTAGAACTGTGGCTTCCACGTCTGGTCTCCCTCTAACCTGGGGTTCTAAGAGGGCCCAACCTGGATCTGATTCATCTAGTGTCCTGGTGCCCTGCACATAGCATGGTACAGAGTTGGTGCTCCATGGCTGGTTGCTGAAGTGAATAAATGATGGTAAAAGTTTATCACCGAGTATTGATTTTTCTCTCCTCTCAGACTGCTATCAGGGCTATTTCTTGGCAAAATTGAGATTAATAAAGTTTGTATCAGATCCCTGCCCACTTTACTTTCCCTGTCCTATTCTCTCTTTATTTGGCATCATCTATGGTACTCTTATCATTAGTCAGATGTCAGGGAGAAAATGATCAGTGTAGCTAACTTATACTAAAGTGAAAATGACTGATAGGGCTGTCATTCTTTACATTTCTCTAATGGACAATCCCTTATCCAAAGGGACAAAAGCTAATGACCAACTGTAAATAGTTCAGTGCCCCTTTCCAGTCCCATATCCTGGGACTAATTTTTCCTTCATGTTCCCATATATCCAATGTAGGGTAGGGCAAATGGCCCTCCATTCTCTGCTTGAAACCTCCAGTAACAGGAAGCACAAGTGATGGGGAGCTCAATGCTTGTAAGACAGTCCATCCCATTGCTCTGACTAACCCATCAGTCCATTTTGCCCTTGTCTGTCTATGGAGCCAGAGTTAAATGGAGTAGCTCTGCCCCTTCCCCTAAATAAGACCTTTAGACTTGCTGCTTCCTGAACCTACCCCAAATGTACTTTCTTCCCTTCCAGTCTTTGCTCTTTTTCCTTCTCTCTGTGCCCTCTGCCTTCTGAGGTCACTTTCTGAGGCCATACCTTGCTCTTGGCTTATTTGTGGCGCGAATATGATGGACAACACCCTGAGCCCAATGTCCCTGTGATTCTTTCCAAGTCCAAGTTCTCAGAAGTTCTTAGAGGAATGGGTTTGGGGAATTCTGACTATCAGCATTAGTGAGATAATAACAGCCAATGTTCCTTGCATGCTCACTGTATGCTGGCACTCTTAGAAAGGGCCTTTTGTGAATGGCCTGGTAAAATCCTCATAGCAGTGTTTCTAATAGTCACTATCACTCTCCCACTTCCAGATGGGGGAACTCAGCCTCACAGAAGTTTTGCAGTGTCCCCAAGGTCAGTAGCTGAAAGTAACAGAGGCAGAATTTGAAACTTAGGTGGTCTGATTTCAGACCACCGTCCTCTGAATGCTGGGATCTGCTAGACATCTGATGCTGCCATCAATGAAGGTGTGCATGGGCGTGAACACACGCAGCACATTACACCACACATACACCACACTGCACACCTCCCATACACTACATCACACACGCCCCATATGCGTATACCATACATGCCGCACCCATATACATGCACACACACACACACACACACACACACACACATGCCTACCAATCATGCCCGTGCTCACATGCACCAAGGTCCTTCTGTCTGCTACAGTGGGCTGGACATAGCAGAGTAGGGAAACCTTACTTCAAATTGTCCGGCAAGAACCAACCATCTGTGGCTTTTGCCCACACAACTTGGATCCACACCCTGTGTTTATCTCAGGCTCATCTTTCAGTTCCAAATGTGCAAATGTTCCTCCCACTAGTACTTACTTGGTTTCTTCCTACTTATCCTTCAAGACTCAACTCAAACATCACCTCTTCCAAGAAGCCTTCCCAGCACTCTTCTGTAAGTACCTCCAGACCCCCCTAGCACTGGCCACATTGTCCCAAAGTTAGCTTCTCAAGGGTGGGGTGCCATGTCTGCTTCTCTTTTGCTCCCAACACCTAGAAAAGAGGCAGACACAAAATACATAATAAATTGTTGACTTTAGCTGTACCCTCTTGCCATGAAACATGGAGCTACCACTAAGCTTCTGCGCCATTGTTTCCCCGTCTTTGATTCGGGAATAATAAAAGCTGCCCCGATTTCCCTCATGTGGGTTTTAGATGTTCCTGGCCGAGCCTGAATTTGAAAGTCCTGTGTAAACAAGACCCGTGCGCGTGTAACACGTGGGGGTCGTGCAGAGGGTGAGTCTCCACACCAGGTACTCTGACCCGGTGTGAGTGTCCCGGGATCCCCGGACGGACATGTCCCCGCTTCTCCAGCCCAGGCTGAGCAACGCGCAGGGTGACGAGAGCCAATGGACTGGCTTCCAGGGCACAGCGGAGAGACCCCCAGATGGAAAGGGGGGTTGTTTGCATGAACAAAGCTTTGGAAGGCAACTGGCTTCAGCTTGGACAGAAAAGCAAACCCCACAGGGAAGCATTTTGCTCCCTCACAACGAGCTGGAGAAGAGCAAAGAACAAAGAAGAAAACAGAAAGAGCGACTCTCTCTGTGGCCCCAGCATCCCCAAGCAAAGGCTCACGCACGCGCGACAAGAGGGCTGTGAATTTCTGAAGGATCAAGGAGCTCTTTCCAGTCCGAGATATCTCCACAGGGGACTCGCGGTCACATAGGAGGAGCCGACAGGCTCTGATGCCAGACTCCCCTAACCTCGTGGACAGGGTGTCCTAGGATGGCTGAGCTGGGAGCAGCGCCCCTGCCCTCGAGCCCAGTGAGCCGCCTGCTCCAGGGAGGGGTCACCCCCGCCCTTTGTCCAGAGCCCTCCCCAACACACCACCTCCCCCCCAGGGCTGGTCCTGAGAGTTACTGGTGGAATAAAATTCCATTTCATCCATGACTGAGGAAATAAGGTGCACGTCGAAGTTCTTTCTAAACGTCAGCTCCGTGGATCCTTATGAACAAGCGGCAAACGCCTAGTACCATCACCCCGGTTTTACAGATGAGCAAACTGAGACTGAGGGAGCCTCCACAGCTGGGGGTGACGAAGCTGGGGTTCTAATACGGGCTCCAGCGTGAGGAGAGGTCTGCTCCTGCCAACACCAGAGGGGTGGACAGGTCAGGCTGCCAGCCCTGCCAGCTGTGGGGCAGCCGTGTATAGTTACCCCTCGGCAGGTCTGCATGAGTTTGGACTTCAGGGTGGAGCCTGTAGAGACCTCATTTCCCAGGAGAGGAAGCGGGGGAGCCCCTAAGTAGGCAATGGGTGACCCAGCATGCTATGAGCATGGGCTTGACCAGAGCAGTGAGGACCCGAGGGAAGCCTCACTGCTGAGACAGCTGGACATCTGGTGGAGACTCAACGGGCTCATGGGTGGGGACAGCCTTAGTTCTGTCTGGCTTCTCTGAGCTCCTGTCCTGTGCTGCCTTCCCTGGCCCCAGGGCCCGACACACTAGGTTTCCTCAGCCAGCATTGTTCTTCCTGCCTCCAGGGCCCCCAGCCTCTCACCCAATCACCCTGCCCTGCCTTTTCCACATAGACTGCTCCTTCCATCTCAGCTCTGCCAACATCTCACCATCTCTGGGAGTGGTTCTCAACCCCCAGACTAAGTCGGCCCCACTTGTGATTCTCAGTGTGTCCGGCATACCCTGCTTCATCTCACCTGTAATTAAATGAATCATGGTGTTGTAATTTCTTAAATAGCTTTCTTGAACTGCACATGTTTAAAGTGTAAAACCTGATAAGTTTTGACGTATATGCTCGTCCGTTAAACCATCATTGCAGTCACAATAACGAGCATAGCCATCTCCCCTAAAAGGTCATCTCCTGACCCTCAGTAATTTCTCTCTCCCTCTCAAATCCTCATCCCATCTGGTCAGCAATTGACTTGCTTTCTGGTTGGCATTTTCCAGAATTTCTAGAATTCTCTCCAGTATTGACAACTTTTGTCTGGCTTCTTGCATGTGGCATACTGGTTTTGAGATTCATCCACACGGTTGTCTATATCAGTAGTTCCTCTTTATTGCAGAGTATTGTATTGTCTGGCTAGATCATAATTTGTATAGCTTCTTTCCCTCTTTCCTGCCCCCTCTCCCAGAGAGTGGGCTCATGTTTGCAAAGGGCATCAAATTTAGACAGTTATTTCCCAGTGGGGTTTTACATCAGTCATTGGACATGGGTAGGTGGCAAAAGTATTCATTAGTTAAAAGCAAATGTTCAATATAGGACACATTTTGTATACCTGCTTTGCCATCATCTTTACTTTTTTTTTTTTTGTGGAACCCTCGCCGGTGGCCAGGGATCGAACTGGCGCTGCAGAGGCTGTGGGCAGCCTCACAACCCAGAGCTCAACCTCTGCGCCACCAGGGGAGGCCTGCCATCATCTTTACTTTTAATATATCATAGGCCTCAACAGCAGGATCTATCAAAGCTTCAGGCCAGAAAGCTTCAGCTTTCTAGGACTGAAGGTGGGGGAATGAGGACTTCGTCACCTCCTGAGACGCCCCTACCTCCATCCTTTTCCCAAGGCCCAGCAGCCCCAGCTCTGCTGAGGGCCCAGGAGACTTTCAAAAGGCAGATTTGAGCTCAAGGATGGTGAGAGAGCCAGCCCCTGCAGCCTGCCCAGACGTGGCGATCACTCCAACTCCAGATAAACACAAGGCAGAAGCAATGGATCCCATTTTGCTGTTGAAGAAAGCAACGTGGAGATGAATGCTGTGGTGCTCGGTGCTAGTCCTGTTTTGTGAGCACCTGGAAGGATTGTTCTTCCTGGCCCCTTGCCATTGAGTGAGGTCACATCTTCTCTGACCAATGAATTGGAAGCCGAAGTTGTGTGGTGTGTGTCATTTCCAGGCTAGAGGACTTAGCTGTAGATATAATACACGGCCTTCCAGAACATTCTTTCCTTCTGCCATTGTAACCAGCAATGTGTGACAGGATCATCCGATCAGCCTGTGTTCCTGGGTGAGAGTGAAGTGAGCAGAGTGGCCCACTGGCCCGTGATGGCCACATAGTGAGAGTGAGAACTTGGCCTCTGTGGTTATAGGCCACTAAGATGTCAGGTTAGTAGTTACTGCAGCATTATCAGGCCTATCCTGACAGGTACAGAAGAAAGTCGATGTGCCATTTGCAGGGCATGAAATATCTCACTCTATCCTTACAACCTTTCCAAAAAGGAAGGGTGTAGCCGCCATTACTTGCCTGAGGACAAGACTACAAGTGGAGAAGAAATCAGTGCCCCCAACGTCAGTCAACTGAACAAGGATTTGAACACAGACTGTGCTCTTCCCAACAGTCTACACAGTCAGAATTGCCCAACAATCAGCTCAATGGTTTTCCATGTCTAGGGCCTGACTGTCTGGGGGTCAGCTCTTTGGAGTTGACCTCAGGGAGTGGAGAGATCCTCAGACTGGACACCAGCCAGGCTGTCCTTGGGTCCTGTCCCTGGACACTTCCTTCCCCATGCACGAACGTGTTCCGATGCCAGTGTTTACAAGTGTTTACTCCTGTGACTTTTTGTTACGGCAAAAGCATCTGATGAAGACCAGCCAAGAAAGAGGAAAAGCTCCATAAACCAGGGAAGGGAGGGAAATGAGAGGCAGGGGGTCAGGCTGTGGAGGATAAGGTGGGTGCCACCATGGAAGGACTGATGTGGAGGGAGGGGTGAGCATGAGCAAGTTCAGAGTGAACAGTATTAATGAGAATAGCAGTAGTCACCACCTAGGGAGCACCTGTTATGTGCCAGGCACTGTGCTACAGGCACTTCCTCTATGACATCACTTCCTGTGAACCACTGCCCTCTGAAGTCACCATTATTAGCCACATGCCACACACAAGGAAACTGATACGCAGAGAACTGAAGGAATTTGCTGAAGTTTACATGATGAGGGAGGAGCAGGGCCAGGATTTGAATTTATCCCTGTGTGTTCCAAAGCCCATGATTTTAGCCCATTACACACTCTGTCCTGTGGAAGGATAGATGTGCATCAGTGATGGTGCACAGAGCGGAGGGTGCCCTTCTTCAGGTGGAGGCAGCCCAGCTGGACAAGCAGAAGTGCCTTTGTGTGGATGGGAAAATGTACCACCTGGCAAGCGGAGGGCAGAATGAAGTTTTGCTTCCAAAAGCGAACACAATTTCTACTTGCTTCTGGGAGACTTTGGAACATTCACTATGTCTCCTTTTCATTTGATCTGAAAATTAAGAAAAATATTCATGGGCAAGTCCAATTTCACATGCTTCATCCCAGGTCTCTCAGCTAGAGGAAATAACAATCTAGAGATTATAAAAGGACAGTGGGATGGCAGCCAGGCAGGAAGCCTGGAGGGATGAGGGGAGACGATGCTGCCCATTGGGAAGGAAATAAACAGAGACAGCACTCTAGACTCTGGGGAGGAGTGTGGGTCACCTGCAATGAGAGGGAGAGAACACCCACTTCTTATGGCAGAGTACTGTGGCCCAGAAGATGAGGCAGGCATGACAGGAGCTAGCAAAGGTAGGTCTAGAGGGTCAGAGGAAGAAGGAGGTATCTGGGTACAGAAATAAGTGGACCAGGTTGGGGTCCTCTGTGAATATCCATTTTCCACTTATTGAAGAGATAGGCCTTTCTTCATTGTACATTCTTGTTGTGAATTAATTGACCAAATATGTGGGGGTTTACTTCTAGACTCTTCTGTTCCCCTGATCAAGGCATCTGTCTTTATGCAGCACCATACTATTTTGATTACTATGGTTTTGCACTATAGTTTGAGCCCAGGAAGTACAATACTTCTGGCTTTCTTCTTCTTTCTTAAGATTGCTTTGGCTGTTCAGTGTCTTTTGTGGTTCCATACAAATTTTAGTAGTTTTCTCTATTTCTGTGAAAAATGTCATTTTGATAGGGATCACATTTAATCTGTAGATTGATTCCACTGGTCATCAGGGAAATGCAAATCAAAACCACCATGAGATACCACCTCACACTTGCTAGAATGTCTATTATCAAAAAGGACAAGACATAACAAGCGTTGGTGAGGATGTGGAGAAAAGGGAACCCTAGTGCATGTTGGTGAGAATGTAAATTGGTACAGCTACTACGGGGGAATTCCTCAACAAATTAAAAATAGAGCTACTATAAACTACCATATCATCCAGTGATCTCATTTTCAGGTATCTATCTGAAAGAAATGAAAATAAGATCTTAAAGAAATACTTCCACTGCTGTGTTCATTGCATCATTATGCACAGCAGTCAAGATACGGAAACCACCAAAGTGTCCATCAACAGCTGAATGAATTAAGGAGCAGGGTGGTAGAGCTTCTCGATGCTACTCAGTCATGAGGAAGAAGGGAGTCTCGCCCAGTGTAACAACCCCGATGAAACTTGAGGGCCTTGGACTAGGTGAAATAATGCAGAGAAAGACAGATTGTGAGTTATCCCTTAAATGCAAAATCTGAACAAACAAAAGTTAAACGCACAGAAACAGAATAGAAAGATGCTTGCCAGGAGGTGTGAGAGAGAGGGGGTTGGAGAGATGGGAAGCAATTGGTAACAGGGACAAACTTTCAGCTATAGGATGAACAAGGTCTGAGGAGCTAATGTGCAACAGGGTAACTAGAGATGATAACCTCTATTGCACAGCTTTGAATTTTGCTGAGAGTAGAACTTAAAAGTTCTCCGTAAGTAAATAAATAAAACCAACTAGATGGAGAGAATTCTTCCACTGTGTATCCTCTATCAAATTGCCACCTCATGCACTTTAAATATCTTACAGATTTTATTTGCCAGTCATACCTTGATAAAACTAATACAATGAAAAAAAATGAGAGCACTTTGTATACTAACTGTATCTCAATAAAGTGAGTGAAGAGCCTCATATGTATGTGCGTGTGTGAGCATGAGCAGGTGTGTGTACGTGTGTACATACATATGCACGTGTAGTAGACGCTGTTATCTTCCTTTTCAGGAGGGGAAACTGAGAAACTGGTGCATCAAGAGGTTGAGAGGCTCCTGCAAGGTGTCCTGGTCCCCACTGAGTTTGCGCCGGTGGACGTGTCCAGGTGACTGAGCTGTGGCAGCAGGCATGATGGCAGTCGCCCAGGAAGGGCCTCGCATCTTCTGCCGGGGTCGGGAGGGACCCACGAGTCACTTGGATGGGACCACCCACAAAGGGCCCCTGGCTGAGGCTGTGAGGTGCTCTGGGAGCAATGGAGAGTTTCCAGGGACACAGAGCCTGTGCCGGGAGATGTGGCTTTATGTTATTTATTGAAGCGAGGATCGCGTGGTACCATGGGCCACTGAGTGTTGTGCACACAGCCACTCCAAGGGCGAGTACCACTGCTCCCGCACATGATGGAGGCGGGACGGGCTTAGGTGACTAGCCCCAGATCAGCAGCTCTTCTGTTAGCCTTCTGATGGCGGGGGAGGGGCCAGGGCCCTAGATGATCCTGGGCCCAGAAGGCCTCTGAGACCCTTGGACCCCAATCTGGGTTAGGCCGCACCCCTCCGGTCACCCAGGCTCTGGGACAGCAGTCCCTGCCCACCTGGGAGTACGGTGGAGGAGGCTCTCCCGGTGTCTCCAGGGCACCCGGGTGCTGGGGCTCTTCTTCGCACAAGATGGCCAGCGTCTTGCCCTGGGAGAATGACTGCCCTGTAGACCATGGGCACCGGGGCTTTTGTGCTCAGACTTGGGTTTGAGTCTTGGACTTGTTTCTGAGTTGAGGGGGTGACCCACTGGTCATCCCTATCCCTCTTTCAACCTCAGATTCCTGGCTATGAAACCAGGGTCATCAAACAGAGTAATCAAAGGTCCCGCAGCCTCTGATGCTCTGTGGCCCCAGAGCATGGTGGGCACAGAGGCAGGGACAAGTTGGGAAGGCTGGCTTTGTTAGCCCACCCTGAACTTGGGAACTAGCCAGACTTAGGCTTTATAAATTTGCATTTCCTTGGCTCACCCCTCCCCCCTGCTCTCCACCCCCCACCACCTGCCCACCCCCAGCAGCCTCCGAGGCCTATCCAGGCTGCTGCTAAGAGGGTCGCTCTCCCTGGCTCCTGTCAGCCCAGGGAAGGCTCGCCCTGGGGGAGCCCTCCCTCCATGATGGCTATTTTTAAAGAGCTTCTCTCTCCCCCAGGTTTTCCAGTTTTCTGATGTTGGCTGTTTTCTCCCACTGCCTGGACAAAGCGGGTGGGGTTTCAGAGAATTAAGTGGAGATGTGGCTGTGTGACCCTTCATTAATGCCCTCGCCACACAGCACGGGCCTTGGAGACCACACTGGGATTTGTTCCTATGTTTAATTCATGTTCCAGGGGCTTGACTTCCGTGATACATTTGTCTCCAGAATGAGGGAAAAGACCTAGGCAGAGAGAGGTGGGGTTGGGGAGGGGGAGAGGCAGAGAGAGAGAGAGAGAGAGAGAGAGAGAGAGAGAGAGAGAGAGAGAGAAACTCACAGAGGGAGACATGGAGAGAAGAGGCTCTCTGAGTGAGTTCTCTAAACTTGGAGGCACCCAGACAAGCGAGACCTCGAGGCGAGAGACAGAGACTGATGCGAGTGAGCTGTGTGCAGAGGCCTGAGGTGGGCACATCCCTGGAGTGAATCTTGGCTTTTTTTTACTAGTGTCTGACCTTGGATATAAATAAGTAATCGAATTTTTGTGAGCATTCAAGTCTAAGGTATATATTTCCCAGAACAGTGTCTGGCATATAGTTGGCACTTAATAAATGTTCCTTCTGGAGATACTTTGCTATCATCTCTCTGTTCAGTCAGATGCTTGCCCTTTGGGGCCAGGGTCTGAGCCTTATTTGTCTTGGGACCAGGCCCGGAGAATGCCCCAGAGAATGCTCGCAGGAGCATCAGCCTGCAGATGAGTCAGGCAGCCATGCAGGGGTGCTAACCTGGATGGAGCAGCCGTGGCTCCTGGAGAGGGCTGTGTGCAGTGATCCACATCCCTTTTCTACCTGTGGCCCAGCCCCCTGCTTGTCCCCAGATGTGTACTCCAGAACCTCTGTCCCTCCATTTGGCTTCCTGAGCTGGCAGTCCAGTTGCCATGGAAACCAGTGGTTTCACAGAGGACAAAGCACTGGGAGACTCAGCGATGGACAGAAACTCACAAACACATTATGTAGAATAAAAGACAGTCGGGGAGGCTGGGGGTGCAATCAAGGTTTCATTGCTACTTGTTTAGGGAAAAAAAGCCTTCACAAGCCCTAGCTAGAAAAGGGATTGTGGCCATATTTATAGGTTTTATTTTCTTCTGGATGACTTTTTATTTTCTCGTGAAGCAAACCACAGTCCAGGAGTGCTGCTAACTCTGCAGTCTGTTGTCCAGCTCAAATGTCCTGCCATTCAATCATCTCCTTGCTCAGAGTAACTGCAACTTACTGGGTGCACTGAAATGTACATGCCTAACCGACCCTGCTTCTGTGCTCTCATGTCATAGCAAAGTGGGGCCAGTTGGAAGCAGGGACACTGTCCTCTCCACCTCTCCAAGAACTGTCATCCTTTTGCCAATGGCAGTCTTCTTGGGTTTATTTGGTTTCTTACTTTAAAATCCTGAAATGTGGGAGGCTTCCACTTCTAGCCAAGAAAGAGTAAGGAAGTCCAGAATTGCCCTCGCCTTGAAAGCATCACAAAACTGAACAAAACATCCAAAGCAACTGTTTTCAAACTTTAGACAAGCAGAGCAAGGAAAGCCAGGCTCAGCTCTGGAGAACACAGAGATTAGAATTTGTGGAGGCTAAGGCAGCTAGAACTTGCAGCTTAACAGAGAGGTAAGAAATGCAGAGGGGGAGGGCATGATTCACATGGGGAGGGGGGGCTGTCAAAGTCCTTGAGGTTGGGGTAACTCCTCCTAGAAACCAGTAGGAAGAGAAATTCCCAGAGCTCACGGAAGGCTGGGGATAGATTATGTTCCCACTATCCAGAGAGTTTCGACCCCACAATTCATGGGACATCAGATTGCCTTCAGAAATCCTTAGTGATAAACTCAGGTAACCTTACACTAAAGGTTGTTCTGAACCTGCCAAACACAACTTAAAAGGCAAGACTCAGGAGAACTGAGCTAATCTCAAATGACTTAACTGCAAACTGTATTCTTTAAATGAATACAACAAATCCAGCACCAAAAAACACAATACTATGCTTGACTTTCACCATGATCATAGCCCAAGAGAAAAATATATCAATTAAAATGGATCTGAAAATAACAAATGATAAACTGATGAATTCTACCAAACATTTAAGGAAGGAATAATACTAATTGTATACAAACTCTTCCAGAATATTGAATAGAAGACTTTCCGTTCATTTTATA
The DNA here is from genome assembly GCF_014898055.3 of Talpa occidentalis. Classification (NCBI taxonomy): domain Eukaryota; kingdom Metazoa; phylum Chordata; class Mammalia; order Eulipotyphla; family Talpidae; genus Talpa; species Talpa occidentalis. The sequence goes on from NW_023603184.1 coordinate 6,030,568, forward strand.
AAACCAACATGATTCTGGAACCAAACCCAATGAAGATATTATCAAAAAAAATGATATTCAAAGAAAAGAAAAACCACAAGCTAGATCAGTGATTGCCATGCATTGGAGAGGAACATGTGAAATCAATGGGAACTTGACTGTGGTGGTAGTGCTTACATGACTACATTTGCCAAAACTCCTTAAATTGGTGAATTCTATTTTTTGTTCATGATACAACAACAATACTGATTTAAAAAGTTGTATGATGGTGACTCTGGAAGGGATCTTGGAAGTTATCTACTCTAACATGCTCATTTTAGAGAAGGTGAAAGTGACCGGGGATGTGTATGGGGTGTCAGGAAATTATCAGATGGGGCATGTAGGGCAGGTCACAGAGACACTTATTTGACTGGAGCATGAGGAGTGGGATATGGGGGAGGGGTGGATCTGTGGGGAGGAGACAGAGAGTCCAGAACACTGGCCTGCATTAATTAACATTTAGAGCACCTTTGTGCAAATTAGTAAAAAGAAAGGCTCCACCTCTGGGGTGGACCAATTAGGAAGAGGCATTATACGGTTGGACCAATCAGTGAGCAGTGCCAGAATGCAAAGCTTGGGGAGGAGACTGCACCCCACTCATAACCTCTCAGTTGAATGTTCCCCTTGTAGTGAATAGCTGTGAGGTTGACCTGCTGGTATTATCTGGACAGGCATCATTCAATGGTGACAGTGATTTTCTCAGTGGTGCGTGGCCCACCCATCTACATCTGTCACTGTCCCTCTCCGAGGGTAGGGTGATAGACGAACCCCTATTCTTGCACTCTAGCTCTTGCTATTCAATGTGTTCCTTCTCCATGCATAAGAGTAGGTTCGAGTATTTCCAACAAATACATAGCAGTATGTAATCACTACAGGGCTGTCCTCTGCCCGTGTCCCTTACAGAGTCCCCAGTATGACACTTAGCTACTGTCCCTCTGGGAATACAGCAACGTTCCTGACTGTGTTTACCCTGGGTCTCTTCCCCTGTGAGCACACAGAGTGCTCTGCCTATTGTATACACTGTCACCAATTCCACCTCCTTCCGCAGGGACTCACTTCAGCTATAGTTTTCCCTAAAAATTCCCTTCATGGCAGATATTGTCTTGTGAAAAGCCAGTGCATAAAATCAGTTTCCCATTTCAATCAGAAGCTATTTATTCTTTTGAAAAAGCAACCAGTGCTTGGTCTGCTTGTCACCACCAACAAACGTCTGGGGAGTCCCTTTCTCTCCTCTCAGATCTCCCTACAGATGTCAGCTTCTGTCCCTGGAGGAGAATCTCCAGGGCTCTGGAAGCCTCAGAAGTGCTCATTCTCACCCTGATCCCTCATTTTAGGGTTCCGGGGCTTGGGAAGGATGCAAGTCCTGTCTCCAGAGCTCCCACTTAGCTTAAGCTGCAGTGGAGAGGCGCTGCAGGAGCACAGCTCATCAGAACCAAGCAAACCAATATTCCAGAACTTCACCTGTAATCTTTCATTTCTTTCCATAAAAACTTTATACCCATTGCAATTTGGATTTTCAGTGGTTCCCATTAGAGACGACAGAGTGTATTTCCTTGTCCTGTTGATGATGGACTTGGCCATGTGCCTTGCTTTGATCAAAGACATGTTAACCGGCATGGTGCAAACAGCAGTGGTAGATGAACTTGTGAAGTTGGTTTGGCCTTTTATGTAGCTATCATCTATCATGAGGAGAGCATGACTTGGGCAACGCTGGTTCCAGAATGAGAAACATGCAGAGAAGACCTGAAGTCAACCATTACCATTAATAGACACCCCAGCTAATGAGCAGACTGGTGAGAGAGAAAATTAACTATCGCTGTGAGTCACTGAGATTTGGGGGATTGTTTGATATGGAACATTATTTTAGCAATAATATATTTGCCATTGTAGTCAAAATAAGTAGCAATGTTTACAATATGATAAATAAATAGCAATAATACACTCACATTGTATTTAAAATAAGATCCAAACTTTACACCATGGACGAGAAGACCTTACATTATCTGGCTCCATACTGCCCGCCTTTCTGATCTCAGCTGGGGCCTCCTGTCTTCCTCACACATATTTCAGCCACTATAGCACTTGTTCAAACTCTCATACACACTACTAAATATACCATTTCCACCTCAAGGCTTTCATCAGCTATTCCCTCCACCCAGAAATCTTTTTCCAGACTTCTGCATGGGTAACTCTTATTTTTTGAGTGTCTGATCAAATGTCTCCAACTTAAAATATTTAGACAATCAAAAGTCACTCTTAGTCACCTTATTTCATCTTCCTTCTTGTTGAAATGATTTTTTAAAATTATGTTGCTTGGTTATTGCTTCTTTTCCTCCTCTAATATATAGAATTCATGGACACAGTGACACTATTATGGTCAACTTTTATGTTCAGTGACCGTAACTGTGCCCCCCAAAAGTTAGTTCTTCAAAAGGTTATTAAAATTGATAACCCTATATTAACACTGAATAAGTGTAAGAGCTGAGGCAGAGATTTTCACTCTTGAATGAAAAAGGGACATCATTACACATCACACATCTTTCAGACATAAATAAATAACACAAGGACACTATGACTCATTTTATGCCAATGAACATAAAAGCTTTATAGAGATGGACAGTTTTATGAAAAACACTTCTTATAAGAAGAACTAAGAAATCTAAAAAGTACCATATTTATTGAGGATTGAATCCATAACATAAATTTTTTCACCAAAAAACCTATAGGCCCATGGGCCTCCTTTAGTAAATTCTTCCAATTATTTAAGGACAAAGAGAAGACCTTTTCCAAGGACTAGAAAAAAGAGAGAGCATTTCTCAGCGTGTTTAATGATGCCAGCATAACTTTGATAGTCAAACCTGATAAGAACATTGTAAATAGAAACCAATAATACATAAAATGGACGCTATATAACAACTAAGTGAAGTTTATTCCAAGAATAAAGATGTTAAGATAATTGGGTAGTTTTCATTTTTGTTCTATTAAGATTATAAATGATAAAGATTGAATGTTAAACCAGCCTTGCTTTCCTGGAAGAAATCTAAACTCAGAGAAAAAAATAAATTTACGTGCCGCAGAGATTCTCCCACCTCCAGCCTCTCTCCCCTGGTTCACTTTAGTCCAGCCTTGTGGCCTCCTGCTTTCCATGAACATCCAGCCATATTCCTGCCTCAGGGCCATTGCACTTGCTGTTCCTCTACCTGGATCATGTATCTCCCAGACAACTGTACCTCTATCTCCCTCACTTCTTTTTCTCACAGCTACTTTCTTAGTGAGCCTTTCCTGACTGTCCTATCTAAAATGTCTATCCCTCTTCCACTCTGTGTAACTTCTAGTCCTCTTTCTTGCTTCATTTTTTTGACCTTAGCATTTACTTCCATGCAATACATTTTCTCTTGTGTGTCAACTGGTCTGGACCATGGAATGCCCAGATTACTGATTAAACGTTGTTTCTGCATTTGCTTACGAGGGTGTTTCCAAAAGACATTAACATTTGAATTAATGAACCAAGTAAAGTATTATAGATACCCTCCCTAATGTGGGTGAGTATCATCATTGCAGCCCTGAATAAAACAAAAAGAGGGAGGAATATTGAATTTACTTTCTGCCTGTTTGAGCGGGGATATTGATCTTCTCCTGTCCTGGTTCTCAGGTCTTCAGACCTAGACTGATTTCCATACTGTCTCTGAATTTCAAGTCTTTAAACTATACAACTGGCTCTCTTTAGTCTCTTGCTTTGTGGCCAAAAGATTGTGGGGCTTCTCAGCTTCCATTATCATGTTAGCCAATTCTTTATCATCTATGTGGTCAAGTGTATATACACATGCTATCAGCCCTGGGGATGGACTACCACATCTCACTTAGTGTATGTCTTCCTTAATGAGCGTTAAAACTCCATGAAGGTAGGGAGCTGAGTTTTGCTTTTGTACTGTTGTATCTCTGGCATCTAGAACATTACCTGACCTAACATAGGTAACCTTAATAAATTAACTGAATGAGTGAATGGTTTCAAAATCCTTCATAGTAAGACATACATTCAGCAAACACTTACTAAGCCACTGCCATATTCCTACTCAAGCTGGGAATGCAATGATGAGTCAGATCCCATCTTTATCCTCAAGCACATGGGCAGGGGAAACTCAGGGACAAACAATTCATCTCAGCGTGTTAGCTTCAGTGGATTTTCATTATTTGAAGTAGTAATAGTCTATAAAATCACTACAAACTCTGAATCAGTGAATACTGGGCTATTACTCCTACTGAAAAATACTGGGTTAGTTTCCTGCAGGCCTGGGGGTCAAAATATTTTTGTCAACCAATCAATACATAACCTTGTTTTATGTATGTTTCCATTTAAAGACACCTTAGTTAACATATAGTTGATTCACTAGCATGAACTTAGACCAGCAGAACTGTAATTCATGTTTTAATTAACTGGCACACAGATTTTTCTCCCACACCACAGACTCCTAGCACCTAGAACACTAAACATTATGCTTGGGGGATGTTTTAAACAACAAAATCATCAACAAAATGCACCCAAAAAAATGAAACCTGGCACAGAGTAGATCACGAAAGGACACTTGTTTACAGGGGGAGTCTGAGATGCAGAGTTTCAGCCTAGAACAGGGGAGTAGAATGACTCAAAGTTTTTGCCAATAACAGTATGGGGGCTTGGTTTTAGAGAGTCGATAAATTCACAAATAAGGAATCTGCTAATTATGAGGTTTGACTGTAACTTACTGGGTAGATCCCAGACCAGGTGGGGAGTTTGAAAAGAAGCAACTGGCAAGGTGGGTGGGGAGGTCTCTGCAAGAACCTTTGTGTCAAAAGGAGAAGATGGATTCTCCCTGAGACTGTTTTCCCCATACCATTCCCTACCCCCCTCATCCCTCTTTTGACAAACCCATTTGCAATCTGCTAACCATGGCTGGTTTGAATGCCTTGAGTTGTCAGGTCTGATTTTAGTCTCTGAAAGTCAATTTTTATTTTTAATTCCTGCCGTCACTTCTCAGAACTGGCAGCTCCCTGTGGCGTGTGACATGTGCCACAGACAGCAGAGATCATGGGGAAAAAAGAAGACCCTCTTCAGGAATGAAGCTGCTCATGTGGATTTCCTGACAGCCCGGACACATTGTATTTTCTTCTGCTCTCCATGCTAAGAGTGTTTACACAGGAATAAGGCAGAGGGTGTAAGTCTCCAAGTCCATGCCCAGGGCTGATAGTCCACCTGAAATCCTCATTCCCTACTGATGATGCCACTGTGGTTTCTAGAGCAACCATTCAGATTGGCAGAACATGGGGGAGGGTGTGAGGAGGGTTGAAAGAGGAGCCCTACTTAGTCTGAGCCTTTTCTCACAGCAGGAAGCAGGAGAGTGAAGGCTGGAAAGGTGGAATCCCACTGCTCAAGGCATCATATCATTAAAGCAATCAAGTACCCAGTTTGTCAGTCAGCAAACATTTATTGAGCATCTACTATGTGCCTAGCTCTGTGCTAGAAGTGAACAGGTCAGATGTTAACCCTCTGGAAGTGGAGATTAAACAAACTCCCACATGTGTTGTTTTAACTGCAATCGAGAGACAAGAGCCATGAAAGAAATTTAGGCCGCAGAGGAAAGATAAGAGAAACTGTTCTAGTTTGGGGATTCCAAGAAGGCTTCCTGGTGGTGACTATATTACACTGAGAGTGACAGTTGATGTTATCTCTAGGTAAGTACTGTCAGATTTAGTTAAATTGCGGGACACACAGCTGATACTACAGAACGGCTTGTTGTGCTGGGACATGGGTCTTTTCCTGTCTTCTGACTCAAAACCCATTGGCTTTCAGACTAGAACTTAACCACCAGCAATCCTGAGTCTCCAGCTTGCTCACTATGGATCTTGGGACTTAGCCTCCATAAGTGCTTGAGCCTGCTCTTCATAACAGATCTTTCTATATCTCTTTCTATCCAACCTATTGCTTTTGCTTCTCTGGAGAACTTTGAGTAGTAATACAGCCTCTCTCTCTAACCCCCAAGGCTCCCGAGGGCCTCCAAGTCTTATATCTGCAAGGACTATCTTCCCAGATGTCCATTGCAGACCCCTTGGCATGACGGAATCCTTTCCTTGGTTACACATCTGCCCAGGCACATATGCGACCTCCCTCCCACAAAGGAAGAAAGATCTTGGTGAGGAGACCCAGCTCAGAGTCTGGGATTCAAGTCCTGACTCTACCACTGACTTAGAAGCCCTGCGCCTCCTGGCCTTATCTGCTTATGGCACTGACATCCCCTCACTGCCCACCCACAGGATGGGCCATGAGGATGAAATGAGATCTTGAATTTTCTCCCTCACACCACTTCTGGGCCCTAAGTTGTGTGTCTGCAGAACCTGCTCCTTTTTATTCCTATCCCCAGCTCCCGGCTGAGCACCTTGCTCCCCTAATGCACTCCATGAATGTTTGATGACAGACTGAAGGAGCATATGAGGAACCTCCATGTAATCACAGGAGACACCCATCAGAGGCTCCACAGCCTGGAGATGTCCAAAGACATTCTATTAAATGAGATGGAAATTAAAATGACAAGCCAGCGGTGCTGGAGGTGGTGCTGGAGGTGGAGTGGAGCGCACTCGGGAACCCAGGGGCGCTGGTGGACTTTCTTCCAAATGTGTTTTCCAGCAAATGGTGGTGCCCAGTGAACCTTGGATATAAAGCTCTTTCCAAATGAGTCTTTAATAATTTAGCTATACAAATTGAGCCTAATTAAATTGTACCCATTGAAAATGCACTGCTGTACAACCGAATGATGAAATCGAGATAAAAAAGCAATACAGAATAGATGCTAAGGTAATTTTCCACTTGTACTAAGCAAGCTGGGATCTTCAAATTGCAATTGTGCTGAGTGCCCACCCGGGATTATTAAAGGGCCGGTCCTCCAGGTTTATGGGTTCCCGAGGCTGGTACCATCTCTCTTTCTCTTCCTCCGGCTGCCTGCTCCTTGGTTATCAGACCCAAAGGCAGAGCAGGGTGGGAGAACTTGCAGATTCCAAATGTCGCACCAGCTTCTCTTTGGGCCTTTATAAACATCAAACATGCTCCCGCGTAGTGGCTTTTGTGCCTGCAATTGTCCCTTGGAGGAATGATTGCCCTGGGGGACTTTATTTTTTTTTAAGATTTATTTATTTATACAAGAACTGGGGTACAGTCCAGAGGTGCCGGAGGGTGAGAGAATTCACCAGACACAGAGCAGGGAACAGGACAGGCAGACGGGACCGAAGACACTGCTGAGGGGAGCAGTGGGCGCGACAGGAGAGGTCTGCTGTGCCATGTGGGTTAGCTCCCTGGCCGGCCAGGAATCGAACCGGTGCTGCAGAGACTGCGGACAGTTTCACAGCGCTGTGCTCAACCCACTACGCCACTGGGGAGGCCCACCTGGGGGACTTTATGGCACTGATTCATTCTCACCTTCCAGGTATGGGCTTAAATGTCCTGAGTGAACAAGCCTCCCAGACAGCCCAGTCTAAGTGCCCACTGTGCCACATACTCTCCGTCACTGCTTCGCCGACACTGGACCATGTCACTCCTTGGGAAGCATTCCTTGTCTTCAGTTCCTCTCTTTCCACTTCTCCCTGCCCCCCAACCCCACAGCTGTACCCAGATATAAACTACAGAAACTCAGAGACTTTGCCTTATTCCTTGCTGTCTCCCCAAGACCTTGACACAGAGCAGGTGCAAAGTGAGCACTTGTTGAATGCACGGATGATGCCAGAGATGGAGGGTCCTAGAAGCCAAATAGCTGATCCCGATGCAAAGCCCAGACAGGGAAGGAATTTCCGAGGCTTCACAGTGAGTTTGAAGGCAGCAGCGGCAGCTTTGGCTCATAATCCAAATGCCCTCCCTATTTCTCTTGCACTGTCCCAGCATAGCACTGAGCGTGAGAGCTTGGAGCCAGACTTCTTGGGTTCAAGTCCCACCTCCGACTTTACTAATGTATTGACAAGTTCCAGGACCCCAGTTCTAGAATAATAATTACAGTAGAACCCAACTCGAGGTCTCTCTGCGACCTTCCTAAAAGTCACTTTTATTATCTGCACATTTCAGTGGAGGAAGCAAAGGCGCAGAGATTTCAGGGACTTGCTCAAAGTGACATTGCCAGCAGCAGCCAGCACAGTGCTGGGACCCTGGTCTCCGCCCAAGACAACAGCCCGGGGCTGCGTAATCCCTTCCTCCTGGGGTACCCCCAGCCCCTCTCCTCCTCCAATTCCTGAGTTCTGATTGATAAAGGCAGGACTGCTGACTTCTGTTCACAGCCGCTCTCCTGACAAGGTTGCCTCATGTCAGGTCTGAAAGGCAAGTTTACAAGATAGATTTAAAAGCCTCCTGGACAAGGGAGCTGGTTTACATGCCTCCAGGGCTGGTTTAGTTCTCAACGTGTAATGAAAACAGACTTTTGGTCCCCCAAATGAGCTCAGCAGAGGCACTGGGCTGATAGCAGGCGGGATGGATTGCTGCAAGGAGATAGGCCATCCCCCATTTTGGGGACCCAGGGCCATCCCCTCAAGACCCCTTCTATTGGCTCCCTCCTCCACCTGCTCTGTCTACCCTTTCCAGAAACCTGCATCAGTGAACCTCAAACTGCTGGAATATGAGTCTGTTCTGATAAGTAGATGAGATGTGTTTTCTAAAAGAATTGAACCAAAATTTAAAAGTCAGATGGTTTCTTATTAAAAAAAAAAATGGATTTTCAGCTTTTCTTTAAAAATATCTGATGAATTGTGGGGAACCCTACTGTGTGCATGTATGCAAGTGCATACACACACACACACACACACACACACACACACACACACGTGTTTCCACGGTTGGCAACAGCGGGCAGGGAGAGAGCAGCCCCCTCTCTGGACAAGGCAAGTTTTTCCCGGCCTCCTCCTGTCCCTGACACTCCTCTGCCCCTTCCCCAGTTTATATTTCCTGCCTGTCCCCTGTGAGCACCTGAGTTTGAAAGCCGCAGGCTGCTGTAGAAACGCCTGGAAGGGACTTAGACCAGTGCCTGGGACGGCCCCTCCTGGGAAACATTTGCTGCCCTGAACATCACCTTCAGACTTGGGGTTCTGGTTCTCCCCTCTTTGATATCAAGAGGCAGCCACAGTCTCCTCCAAGAGGCTCCTGCCCCCCAACCCAGCTGTCAGAGAAAATTTTGAAAGCTCAGATCTGATCTCAATATGTCACTCATTTCCCAGCTTTGAGGAGAAAAAGCATTTCCCAGTCTCAGGACAAAGGCAACCTCCTTGGGATGACATTCCGGGTCCGTGGCCTGAGCTGGTTTTCCTGCCTCTCACCCTGGCACTGTCTGACCCGCCCTGGCAGCCTGACCTGGCCATCCTGCGGGGCCATTTGCCCTTCCCCAGAGGGCACTCCCCTTCGGCAGGTGAAATTGTGCCCGGCCGTCATGGACCCCACCCACTGCATCACTTCCTCCTAAGAAGCCTTTGCCCCCTGCCACCACCCCAGGGGGCCGGGTCAGAGCTAGTGCCTCCCACCTCTCCTCCCCCAGCCCAGAGGGCAGATTCTGTGTGTTCTTGCCCCTGAGTGCCCATTCGTCTTGTCCACCTGCCACCCTAGCGATGGTAATGCTGACTGGGCACCGTGCGAGCACTAGGCTGAGTCTTCTACATGGATTAGCTCATCTGGAGAGGGCACCAGCTCTCCCTGCATGTTCAGATGGAGAGACTGAGGCACAGCACGGTTAAGAGGCATGTTGAAGCCAGGATGTGGCCCCTCAGGACTCCTCTTGGAGGTGGTCCCAGGTCTCAGCCTCCCGGCTTTGAGGAGGCTTAGAGGAGGGCTGTGTGTGTCTCTATCCAGGGCCCTGCACTCTGGCCAGATGCACCCGGAGGGTGTCCTGGGGGCAGGGCCAGGTGGGGCAGGGCCAGGTGGGGGCCCCTGAAGCCGAGTCCTCAGTTCCTAATACCTCAGATCAGTTGCCCAATCCCCACTTCCAGCCCTTCCCCCATTTCCTTCACCACCTGCCCCACCTCATTGTCCTCTAATAGAAAAGCTCAGAAAGCAGTTTTTCTTGGTGGGAACATATTGACCACAATGGGCTGCTGGAATCTCCTCCTGTGACCCGGCTTCCAGGCCTCCCCGCACAGCATCCTCTGCCTGTGCTGCGCCCCTCCTCGCTTCTGTCCTCGCTCCCAGAAGGTTGTCTTGTCCTTTCGCAGGTAAACTCAGGGCTCCTCATCTGGCCGCTGCCGACCTCTCTGTCCACTGCCCGGTGCCCGTGCCTTGTCCACTCTGCCTCCCTCTCCTCAAACAAGCAGAGAACCCCTCTGCCCGGCACCCCCATACTGCTCTCGCTCCTTCTTATTTGGGTCACGGGTCACAGCTCGCAGATCACCGCCTCAGGGGGACCTGGGCCCATGCACCTTCATGGCAGAGAGGGCGGGCTCACATGTCTGTCACCCCTCTTCCCTGCGTGCCAGCCCCGGGGGCAGAGACCGCACCTGTCTTGCTACAGTGCCGCAGGGCAAGGCTGGGCACGCAGGGTGTTCAATAAACGCATGAGTGAAGGCAAGGAAGGGGGAGAAAAGCAGGCCCAAGGGAAGAGGGTAGGAGGAAGGAGAGTCCGGAAAAGAGCCGGCCCTTCCAGCTGTCCTGCAGCCAGGCTGCCCTTGGAAAGCAACAAAGCGTCTCTCCCGCAGCTCAGGGGGGTGTGTGAGGGTGGGGTGGGGGCAGGAACAGGAAGAGACAGATGTCTCTCTCCACCCTCCAAGGGCCCCTCATTAGCACTGCTCTCCCACTGAGGCCCTCTCTCCTCTCCCTGCCCTGAGAACAAGGATGGTAAATGAAGACAGGCGCCCCTGGGTGTCAAGTGTGCTGGGAAGGGCCAGATAATGGAAATGAACGCCAGAGGTTGGGCCTGACCAGAGGCCAAGAAAGATTAGAGCTGGAAGAGACAGGCGTCCTGGTGAGAGGGGCTGGCAGGGAGGTGCTGAGGGTGGGGCCCGCGCTCGTGGTCCTCAAGTCCGCAAGCCTCTGGCTGCTGATAAAACACCACCGCGACACGGATCACAAACGACACGGATCACAAAGAGTCGGGGTCCCAGATTAGCAGTGGAATTAAGTACTGTGAGAATTCAAGGGGAAGAAAATTCACATAAAATTCAATTTTAGGATTAAGCAGTCATGCTTTCGGCAGAGCCTCCTCTGCGATGGCTAAGACAGCCTGCAGCTGAGCAGGGGCCCTCACCTGCCTGTCCCCCGGCGGCAGTCGTGCTGGGTTGACACCTGCCTCCCATTCTCTCAGATCCTTGCGAAAGGAATGGCCCTGTCTGCTTGTCTCCTGCCCATCAGTGAGGCCACTGTCCAGCCGCCTCCTGTGACTGGGTCACAAAGAAAGGGCATCGAGGTGGTGTGGAGGGCACTGGGCAAGCCCTTCCCTGCTGCTGGGTGTGGTTCCCGACGACTCTAGATGACATCCTGCCCCCTGCATGGCACTTGGAGCCAGTGGGCCGTGTGCAGGCTGGAAAGTAAGGCTCCAAAGGACCCCAGGTATTCTCAGAGCTACCCCTCTCCAGATGACAGACTAGCCCAAGGTGCTAAGTGTCACGGCTGGAACTGAGCCCCAGGGACTCTAGATATCTGGAGTTCCTGCTTCCATGAACCCCATTCATGCAAGCAGGCAGATAGAGCCAAGTAACACCTACCCCAGGACTTGGATTAGAATTATCAGGAACAAAGTCCTTTCTATGCCCTGAGGTTGTCCAGCTGGTAAGATATAACCCTAGCGCTACTGGACCGCATATCTCTCACCATGTGGGGATGGTCTACTTGAGGTTAAAGCTAGAGGAATCATAGCTAAGAGATGGAATAAGACAGACTTCAGATGATATCCCTGGAGCCCCTGGATCCAGCCATGCCTGAATACAGAACATTGGCGGTTTCAGTTATATGAGTCAAAACCTTTCACGTCCAAGACCATTTGAATGGAGTTTTTATTGTTGGTTACTGTAGATGCAAAGAGTTCTAACATAATTTCCCTGTCCTGAAGGAGAGAGACTGAGCTTTTGAGAATGGCCTGCAGAGCTCTTGGTACAGGTGCGCCATACTTCCCTTCTGCACCCCTACCAACTGTGCTTGGTGCTTCAGCCACACCAAACTGCTTATGAGCCCACACTCCTGCCATCCAGCCCTTGAGCCTCCCTGAATGCCCTGTCTAAGATGCATTTTCCACTTTGTGTGCCTGAAAACCTCCTGTTCATTTTCCATAATCTTTCCCAGCAATTACTCTACTCCCCCCTCAGGCTTCCCTACATAGGTTATTTCCTTCCCTGCACCGTGTCAAACAGGCAGTGTACAGTTGACCCTTGAACAATGTACCCGTTAGTGTGCGGATCCTCCTCCCTGCCCTCAGTCAAAACCCCCCGTGGACATTACAGGCAGCCTTCTGTGCACGTCAGGGCGGCATCTGCACATTCAGCCATCCAGCCAACCGCATGCACGGTGAGTTGGATCTGGGAATGTGGAGCACGCAGATAGAAAAATAAAGAGCCTAATGTCAGTGGACCTGTGCAGTTCAACACCCTGTTCTTCAAGGGTCCACTGGATTTTTGGTTGTGCTTCTTCTCCTGGTTGAAATAGGCCATTTATTTGTCTGTTTCCTTTAGAGGGAAGGGGCCAGTTCTCAAATGCCTTTATATCTCCCGAGCTTAGCAAAACTGTTCTCTCTACGGCGGAGCTGGTTAGATGCTGCAGAACTGAACAGAACGTGGAACAGGGGGCACTAAGCAAACATGACTGACTGTTTCTCTCAAGCCAACCAGTGCTTGCCAAGTCATTGGCCTCAGGTCATTGGCCACATCTGGCCAGAGAAGCTTTCTGGAAATACAGCCCTTCTGACTCATTCCCATCAGTCCCTGACCTGGGTGAGAGAGTTGCTTCCAGAATCTCACCACTTGGGTTCAAAATATGGCTCTGTCACGTCCCACTGTGTGTCTGTAGGGAGGACACTTAATCTCTCTGAGCCCTGGCTTCTTATGGTTGTTGGATTGCACTGGGGGAGGGGGTGGCATGGTATCTGTTTAGAACTGCGTCTGGCACATTAGTAAACACCCAATAAATGTTAGGTGTTATTATTCATTGTGAAGAATATGAGGTGAAAATTAACAAGAACTTTAACAAGGACCTTCTGTGCCTTTCCTGCGACTCTGTTTCATATTAAATAATATTTTATGTGAATGCTTACCATGTCGTCCTGTTTAATTGATTTAGAAGCACTTCAGAAAGCTTGCTACTGCCCACAGCACAGGTATGCTGTTTCAATGTGATTAACAAAGATGTTTGCAGTCATTTTATAAAACGTCGCATGTCAGGTCTTTTCTGAGAACATCATTACCTCATTGTCATGGGAGAATTAGATTAGGGTTAGATCATTTTGACTAATAAGTATTTTACAAGCCCAGGCTCTCCCAAGCAGGGTAAAAGAATGGCCTAGAAACGTTAGGGTTCCCTGCAAAACTGACGGTCCCTGTTCACTTCCTAGCATTGGTCACTGGAACAAGGCATAGAAATTTCCCACCCTCGTGTAGCCAGATAGTATCCTTAGCTCCTGGGAAAACAGCATGTGCCCAGAGTGATTTAAAGGCTTACCTAAATGGGCTCCGGGCTCCCCTATCAAAAAAGGGTGCTGGAGGGCAGGGAGATCAGGGGAAACTCATATACTGAAAGCTTCCTGGGTTCCAGGTATCCCACTTTAGTGCATTGTTCATTACGCCTCATAGCATTCCTGTCAGGAAGGTATGATGGGTCTAATGACCCATTTTATGGATGACAAAGTAAGGTAAACAGAGGTGAGCTGACTTGTCCAAAGTCATACAGCATTATGACATAGAATTGAAAACAAAGCTGTCTCGCCCCCAGGGCTCCTTCCATTCCATACCCTCTGTGTGCTGGGGTGTCATGTGTGTATCCTGGAGCCTTTCCCCAGCCTGACTATGAGCCAGGTTCTGCTTCAGTGCCCCACCATATTTCCAGAAGTCTTCTCTGTGCCCTCCTGGCCCCTTCTGCCAGTCTGGTGGAAAATTCCAGCACAGGTTCTCTCTTGGGTAATATAGAAATGACCATGTCTTGCAGTGTTTAGGCTAGTGGAATGGATTTCCAACAGGGTCTTTGCCATGAGGAGACATGCCCATCCTGGGGAAGAACATGTCCTTCTGTGATTTACTCCAGGTTGTGATGGGTGACAAGCAATCGGAGCTGAAATGTGCCTCCAAGTGTGTGAGTAGATGAGCTTGGAATGGGGAGTTCAGAGTCTCGAGGATCCAAGGTCATTCAGTGTCATTAGGAGAAGGGACCCCTTAGCTCTTATGACAATGTCCACGTTCTTTCTCCAACTTCCCTCTGGGTGCAAGGACCCCAAGGACTTTGAAGGGAGCAGGGCGACAACATGCAGGGAGCCTGAGTCCCTGCATGACTGCATGGAGCAGTGCCCCTTGATTCTGTGCTTTATGACATGAACAATAAACTCTTCTGAACCTGGCACTTTGTTAGGCCTCTTGGGATGTGACCACTCACCTCTACGAGTAAGGCAAGGTGGTAAAAACAGACTAATATCTCTGGATTGAGAGTCAGTTCTAATCTGAGCTCTTCCACAAACCTGCTGCCTGACTCTGAATAAGTCATTTCCCTTCCTCTGGGTTTCAGTTGCTCCACCTATATAATATAGAAGATAGATTTTTTAACCTTTAGTACAGGAAGTTAAGCTGGATCCCATGGTTAAAGAAGACTCACAGGATCCTAAATGAGAACACACTAGAGTTGATTGCAGGGAAAGGGTGGGCCATAGCGGCTGCATTAAAGTCAAATTTTGTCTCACAACCAGAGGTCTGAAGGGGCCAGGGGCAGGCTCGACTACCTTCCTGCTGGAAGGGGCGTGTGCTCGAAACACCCCCAAATGGGAGGATTCTCAGAGTGGGTATTTTTATATTATGCTGCTCATGCAGGCACATGCCTGTGACGTAACCACCCTCAAACACAGAGCCCTTCGGGGGCTCACCAGGACCAGGTTGCAAATCATCTACCTTATCTGTAAGCAATGCTGACCGGCTGTCCCGAAGTCCTGTGGCCCTGCGTGTTTCATGTCCTGATGAAGGGCCCATGACAGGCGGGGGCTTTAGCAAAACAACTCACGGCTCAGACCATCCGCAGGCCTTTTGATGACCAGATGATCGACCTTAGTTTGACAGCAGTGTAAACGCTCGTGCAGCTTGCAAACATTTGTAACAACCAATGGGGGTGGGTAGGAATTTAAATAGCCCACTGAAGCAACTGATAACACCAGTGCAGTTTTCTTTCTATGGTGACACTTCTTTTGACGCTGCGATCTAGAGCCATCTGCCCTTAATGGTATACATTTGTGGAGTGATTAAGAACTTCAATTAATCTGTCATGAATTCAATCTAAATCTTCTTTCTTCAGTGCAATTCTCCTCCATGGGCATTCGGTCCCAAAGGGGTTGATTCATTCTTCCAATACATTGATTATACACATTAGTATTATCATAAATCCTATTAGCTTCTACAATATTAATTTTACCGGTGAATCCCATAGTCTGCTAGACAGCAATATCATGTTCTACCCTGGACCTGTGGTTACAATAGAAAGGAGACATAATTACTGTATAATTATTTGGTCCTTCTTAACAAAACCTGCCTTTTCCCAGATACCCTATCATATTTCAGGTAGGAGGATAGCTTTGAGGTCTTGTCTCTGTTATTTCAGGATTCAAAGCTGCGTGAGGACACAGCCAAACTCCTGTGACTCCACTGATACTGTCTCCCAATGAGAGACCCCCGGGAGGCTCCTCCAGCCTCCAGGACAGGCTGTAAAAAGTCCTCTGATCCCAGTCCTGGGTTCTATGGTGGGTGGGGACTCCGAATGGAAGAGAGGAAAGGTTGGGGGCTGGGAAGGTGTTGGGGAGTGAGGTCGGGAGTTGGGGCGTGCTGCTATTCAGGCCTCAGAAGAGCAATTATTCCCGCCTCTCCATGCAGGAGGCCTCGGATCATAATCATATTGATTTCCTATCAGGCAGACAAGCTGGACTGGGGCTTGAACAAGCCTCTCACCGTACAGTGGAGGAGGTCTACCTGGGCCCCCTGGTTTTGCTGAATCATCTTGGAAAATGCTAATGCCTGCCAGGGACAAGCTTTACTTGGCAGCCAGGCTGAGGCCCCTTGTCTTGCAGTGGGGGGCTGTGCTCCACCCCAGGTCAACCTTTGTTGGTTAACCTTGCACCCTGGTCCTCTTGCCCTTGGTGTTCTTTTCGCTTCAGCTGCTCACTGAGCAAGCACTTTCTGAACTCCTGCATGCCTGGCCCTTCCACCTGGGTGACCTGGCTCCAGCCTTACCTCTCACCCCAGGACTGTGTAGTCTCCTTGAGTGATGACACTGGGGTGACTCACCCAAGGAACTGACTTGCAAGGGAGCAGCCCAGACTCACACTCAGGTCTTTGGGTTCCACCGCACGCTCCCTGTTCTTCAGGGCTGGACTGTCCATAGAGAAAGGCCTGACCCTGGCACCAGCACAGCCTGAAATGGGCTGAGCGTTTGTATAGGGAGGGGCTGGAGTCCCGGAGCTGGTAGAACGAGCTCCTGAGGTCATAGGTCTCTACACACTTTGACGACCAACATCTGTTGACAAAGGCCTCTCATGAATGATAACCTCCGTGGCAGGACAGGTGCCTCCTGCCCAGTTTATAGATGAACAAACAGAGGTTGAGGGAGGTTGTGACAGAACCATGAACAAGGCCAGGTCCAGCACTCTGGATGGTCACTTCCCGGTACCTGATGTAGCAGCAGCCCAGATGTAGGCCTTTGATTCACTGCCAAATGAATCAAAGATCAAAGTACAGTCTTTCCCATTTTTTTCTTTAGCTTTGGGACTTCTGAGATGGTCAGATCAAAGACTATAGGCCATTAGAGCAAGAAGGGGCTGTGGGGATCCTCTAAACCTCTCATTGTATAGATGAAGAGACCCAGACGCAGAGAGGGCCAGTGGCTTGCCGAACATCACACAGTCAGTCAGAGGTGGAGCAGGCAGTGGACTCCTCTTTCAGTGCTCAGGGTGACCTGATTGGTCTCAAAGTCTATCCACATAGAGGACAGTGATGCTGGGCCAGGAGAGACGTGCTTTGCAGGAGGCTGATGGAGAGGTGACCCCTTGTCTGAGTCACCTGTACTGACTGAGACCCAGCAAGCTTTTGCAGGGAGCTCATTGGGCAGAGGGAAAGGGAAGCCTCTTCGGGGCTTTGCTGTGCATCTGCAGGAGCAGAGCTGGAAGCACCTGAGCCAGAAACAGGACATCCTACTCGTTTCCGCATACACCAAAGAGGAAGCCCGGTGGCCCTGCCTTCCAGGAGCTGTGGTCTCTTGGGGGGACACAGGAGCCCCTCCAAAATGTAAAACTGTAGGCCTCCAGACTCCACTGAGGAGAGGCGGCACTTTCTCCAGCTCCCAGTCGATCTGTTTTCCCTGCCCCTCGTGTCTTTCTTCCTTGTGGCCTTTGCTTGCTGTCTCTTTTCTGCCTTTTCTATTCCTCCCTCCCCCTCATCACTCTCCCCGTGCTCTGTCCACCTTTCTGGGTCTCTACCCCGCTCCTGCTCTCCTGTGCTGCTTTGCTGCCATCTCTGTCTCCACCCCTCCCTCTCCCTTTCTGTCTTCAGTCCCTCACAGCAGGGAGACCCCCCTCTGGCTTGCTCAGGCACCAGCCAGGCTCTCCTTGCAGGCTTGCTGCCTTCCCCTCCCACCTGGGCCTGGCTAACTCTGCCTCTGCTAAGCGCTCCTGTCCTGCCTCTCCCCAGCCTGACCTCAGTCCCCTGCCTTCTCCCTCTCCGGAAGGGCCCTCCCCGCGGCCAGCCAGCAAGCTCTGAGAACACCCGGGCCTCATAACCTGAAGGGCAGGATTGATGAGAAAATAAATTCCTGATTAGTGTTTTAATTTTCAGGATCTTTAGAGGGGACTAAACAGCAAGGGAGGCTGGTGGAGAAAGTCTGTATTATTAAAACCATAAATCTCTGCGGAGGGGTAGGGAAGGGGCCAACAGGAAGACCCAGGGGAGAGGCAGGGCCTCTTCTGGGATGGGGATTGAGGGGCAGTAGGAAATTGACGCCAAGGACTTGGGTTTTCCCCTCCTTCCCCAACCCAGGAGGCTCTGGAGTGGGGGGCGGTGTCAGGACCCCCTGGCCACACCTACCCGCTCCCTGAGTGAACTGAGTGGGGGTGAGAAGTGGAAGGTGTTAATTTGCCAACTGGTTGAGCAGGTGAGAGGCCAGAGATAGAGGAGACACTGGGGGAAGGGGTTAGTTTGCTCAAGTGGCAGTTCTGGCTCTGCGGCCTGCCTCAGATCCCCCATCTACTGGGTGGAGAAAATCACAGCCCTCCCCTCCTAAGCATGTGACAATGCACACAATGCTGAACGCAGAGGCGCCCACTGAATGCCCGCTTTGCTTCTTGGGGCTGGCACAGAGCTCTTTCCTCTGCACAGTTTCAATTTTAGTCTCACTCCCTTCCACAGGCCACAAACTGAGGCCCTGAAGTCAAGCCCCTTGCTCCAGGTGACGAGGGCTTGAGCCCAGCACTGAAGCCAAGTCCTCTCCAGGTGTCCCAGGGTCTGCCTCAGAAGGGGGTAACACCTGTCACCCTCAGAGAAGACTTAGTCCAGCCAGCAGCCCTGCCAGGCCGGAGGGATAGCGGCTGCCGGGGAGTGGGGCTGCTTGGCATCACTGACAGGGCCCAGAGATTGTGGGCCACAGGCCTGGGGCAGGGAGAAGAGGCTTTCAACCCCACACCAGCAGCCAGGGCTGAGGGGTGTGGCTGGTGGCACCTGGAACATCTGTGAGCCCCCAAGTCATCTTAACACTTCAGGCTCCCCAATCCTCGCTGGGTGCCCTCTGATTCCTAGGGGCGTAGCTGGCCAGTGCACTGCGCAACACCAGGGGGCAGCACGCCCATCTGAAGAGCGTGGGTTGTGTCACGCAGTATAGGGAGGGTTGGGTGACCCAACAAACTAGGAAGTAGCCATTCCATGGGATTTCCTCCCCATGGGGTCTTCAAACCCCACTGTAGGGCAGGAGGACTGTTCCTCTGGAGAAGGGCTCTCAATGGGTCAGTCAGAAGAAGGGGCTTGGCAGCCATCTTGGGAAGAGGTGAGGGAGGTCCCCAGGCGGGGGCAGGTGGACAGAGCCAGCAAGCCCAGCCATGGGCGAGAGGACGGCCGTGGCCTGTCCTGCAAAGAAAGGCAGGAGGAGGAGTCCAGGCAGTGCCCCCAAGAAGTCTCAGGTCTGGGGTGGCTTTTCTATCCCTCTCTCTCACCAGCCAGAAAATGTCACTGTGTCTAGAGTCAGGGACCTGCTCTGGGCTCCCTGGGACCCCCTGTGGCCCATTTCTGACTGACGGTGCCGAGGGGGCCCCCAACCCCACTCTCCCATTCCAACTCATAGCATCACATCTATTTTAATAAGGGAGCTTAACTGTGGAGGCGACTGGGGCCTATTGCCAGCTCCACCCCCACAAGTTCAAGGGCCCATGCTCTCCTGCTCTCATTTAATTGTTTCCTTTCATTTTATTTTAATTGTTAGAAATTGTCTTTGGAGCCGGCCTTCTTTCTGGTAGCCCCAGGGCGGGAACAGAGGGAGGAAGAATTTGCCTGCCCAGGGAGAAAGGCCCTGGCTGACCATTGGCCTAGTTTCCCCGCTTCCCTCGGGAATCTGTCCACATCCTGGCTCAGCTGAGGTTCAGGACAGGGCAAGTTAAGCTGTGGTAGTGCTACAGTTCAAGCCCATGGTGAGCCGGGTGGGGGGGATTTGGTTAAGTGGCTGCTTGGGTTCTAGTTCTCATTATGCTGCTTTCCTGCTGGATGAGATGAGCGTGGGAAAGTTACTTGCCCTTTTTGTGCCTCTCTCTCCTTCAATGGAAAGTAGGGATACAAATACTCCCCCCAGTATCATTGTCGTGAGACTTTCCCCCAAACCTCAGCCTCATTACTGGACTTCCACTGCCCAGACTAGACCCCTCCACCCAGCAGAGCACTGGGCAGGGCCTCTGGGACACCTACTGGCTGCAGTGCCCGTTTGGTGTCACTTAGCCACAGCCCTGCCTGGTCACCTTGGAGAGTCCTCTCTCTAGCCTCCAGCCTCGGCCTCCTGATTCGGCTCCAACCCGGCCGTTATCCTGTCCTCTGTCTTGTTGGCAGCCCCCCACCCCATCCCAGGCCATCAGACACCCTCACAATGCTTTACTGGGCTGTTTAACATCCACTCCTGTTTAACATTTTGTCCCTCCAAAACTGGTGTCATCACCCCATTTGCAAAATAGCCATTTGCTCACAGTCTCAGCTTGTTGGGTGTGGAGGGATCTGAACTCTGCTCCTGAGCCTATCTCCAGTCGGAGCCTCTGGTGTCCAAGGGAGGCTCCCTGCTGCTCTGTGTCAGGACCCCCTGGCCACATCTACCTCGGTTAATCAATGAACAGTTGACTCCTTTCATTCCTCACTGGGTCTGAAGGCCTCTCTTCAGTCTTGACTACAGGTTCACAAGGACCCTCTGGCTGGCTGGGAGCAGGCCCCTTGCTCCATCCTTCCAACTGCCAACAGGCAGAGCCGTGGGCAGTACTATCTTCCCTGTCCCCGGCTAACCTGTCTTCTGGAGGGTAAGACTGGGACCTGAAGGAACCCTCCCTAATGCACTCTCTCCCTGCCCCCCTACTTCCAGGAACAGAACAGCACAGCTCTTTGCCTGCCCTCTTCAGTGGTGGCTGTTTTCAAGGTTTGTCTAGCCCCCATTTTGAGCTCCTGGGTGTTGGGGCAGCGCCCTGCCCCTCTCTGCATCTCTATTTCCTGGTCTGTTGCAAGGAGAGAGGAGGAACAAGCTACCCCAACAGTCCTTCCAGCCAGGATAGATGACTATATGTGGGGTCCACTTCTGGAATAGTGGGGTACAGATGAGGTAGAAGTGGCAGGGACCTGTGTCAGCCTCTCTGGAACTGCAGGCCTGGTTAGGCACATTTCATGAACAGCTAGGAATCTCTGAGCTCAGCCACGAAGTCAGAATAACCTGCATTTCCCTGCTTCTAAATCTAGGGAGCTGGAAAGGGACCATTAGAAGCAATTTACTATAGCCACAGGCCACTGGCTCTGGGGCCCTGCTGGGCTGACACTTCTCATCTGTCTTTCCAGCTCTGTGTGACCTTATGCAGGTTCCTTGACCTATCTGAGCTTCAGTATCTGTGTCTGTAAAATGGAGATAATAACTGAGCCTATTCTGCAGAGAGGTGTGACAGGCATAGAAGAGTGGCTGGTGTGGAGTCAGTTCCCCGAAGGGTTAGGTAGGCTTTTCTTAGTATCTCCAGAGTAGGCCACTTTGTAGGAACCAGAGGTCAATCAAGGGCCTTAAAAAATGCTGACTCTTGGGCCTCCCCGGTGGCGCAGCGGTTGAGCGCTGGGTTGAGAAGCTGCCCGCAGCCTCTGAAGTGTCAGTTCGATCCCCGGCTGCTCCCCGGCCACCGGAGGAGGGTCCCGCATGGCGTGCAGACCTCTCCTGCCGCCCGCTGCTCCCCTCAGCAGTGTACTTCGGTCCTTCTGCCTGCTCTGCTTCCTGCTCTGGCTCTGGTGAATTCTCTCACCCTCCCACGCTTCTGACTGTACCCAGTGCTTGTATAAATAAATAAATAAATCTTCAAATCCTTTAAAAAAAAAAAATGCTGACTCTTTTGGGTTGAGATCCTTGAGAAGGCTAAGAAAAACTTCTGACCTTGCCTAAGTCCTTTTGTTCTTTCCTAATTGAAAAAAAAAAATCATCACATCCTAAGCTTCTGCCTTTTTCCTAATCAAATAAGCAATTATTTAACCGCCCCCCCCTTTTATGACCTAGAAGAATGTAGCTTGGGGGTCTCATTCATTTCTAGGATTATCAGTAAACATGTTCTCTCTATCTAAGAATCTCATTTTTACTCTCAGTGTAAGGATGAGGTCACCCCCTTTTCATCTGTCATGTGAAGTCTCCCTCTCTCTGCTCTTGATGCCCCAGGTCCCAAAATGCAGGATAAATATCCCTGATCTGTTCCATTATTCTTTAGAATTTAAAACCATGTAAATTCTCCATGGAGATGGTATTAAATTCTTTCTCTTTTGCTAACCTGTCTGATGCTGGTGCATTACTTGTCCAGCCCAGAGGGGCACAGGGTGTTTTCTTCTGTACCTTGACACTGGCACATGGCAAGGACTTAATCAGCATAGCTAAGTGGTTACATCTCTTTCTCCCCACTCCTGCCAAGGGGGGCTACTCTCCCCTTACACAGACGAGGAAACTGAGGCCAGAGATGGGGGTGATCATGCAAGGGCACAGAGATGTAAGAAGTGGAGCCCTGCTTTGACAGATTGCCAGGTCCTCCATCATTACTCCCATGACAGGCCCCTCGGATTCGCAGGGGGAGGTTCCCCACCCACCCACCCGAATACTCTCAGTGGTGCTGAAAGAGGCCCTCTGGGTCCTGGCTGCCCTGGGGCTGTCCCCGCATTAGGACATCTGCCCAGTCCCATTTCCTTTTTTTTTTCATTATAATTTTTCTCATTTTCCCTATCCTCCTTCTATGCTAGAAACCATGCTAGGCACACCACCCACAACATCTCATTTAATCTGCCACCTCAGTACTGGAGCGTGAGTCCTGTTTGCCGCATGTCACGGTCAGGGAAACAGCCCACACAGCTGGTGCAAGCTGGCAGGGCTGGCCCGAGACTTCTGCACCAGATCCACGTCCACCCCACCGCTGTCCCGGAGCCCGACACCCGCCGCCAGTCATGTGCCCTCTCTGTGCCTCAGTTTCTCTATCTTTGAATGGAAGTGACAGGCTAGAAGCTACCTGTCTTCTGGAATTATTGTGAGGATTTGGTTAACAGACACAGAAAACCCAGGACCATGTCCGATGCAGCGAGTGTTCCTCAGGTAACATGAGCTGTTTCCAGCTCTCCTGCTTAGCACAGGGCGTGATGCCACACGTCCAGATGGGCACCCCACATCTCTCCTCTTAGGGCTCCCCTTCAGGGCCCTGGTGGGCTGAGAGGGGAGGGCTCCCTAACCTTCATTTAAACATTCACGCATTTACTGGACACGGGCACTTCACAGTGGCCCATTTAATCCTCACGACCTGCCTCCAAGATAATCAGGGATTATCCTGAATGTTCCTTATTTACAGATGAGCAAACTGAGGCCCTGAGAGGTGATGGAAGCTGCCCACAGTGAAGCAGGGAGGGAAGGACGGTGGCCTGGCTGCAAGCCCTGTGGCCTCCCCATGCATCCCACCGCGCGACAGCCCTCACGGCCAGAACACAAGAACAGGGCAAAGAGGAGCCTTTTCCTTGACCACCGCCCCCAGCTATTCACCATATAATTAATGATGATTATCTTATCTCGTGGGAATGAAATAGACACACCATGACTGCAAAGCCAGTTATACTAGATCCACCTGCCCCTCTCCCAGGAGATAAGGGCTAAATGGGCAGAAACCAAGGTGGTGATCTCTAAACACTGCAGGAAGGAGAACTTGGGGGCAGTAAAATAACTGTTGGCCTGAGTGTCCTGTTGTCCCAAACTATCGTCCTCATTGTTTATTTTAAAACATCTAAATCAGGGTGTCGTGGGAGAAGAGGGACCAAGCCTGGTCCTCAGGGCCTCTAGCATGTTCCTTGGCAGGTCCTGGGAGTGTAAACAGATCTACCTCTGTCCTCTGACAGATTGACTTTTGTAGTTTCTCCATACAAACCAGGTTCCCAAGCCCTCCCTCTTCTATACACATCAGGCTGGACCCTCACCCCCACCCCAGCCTGCACCCCAAGCTGAGCTCTCTCCGGGACTAGCTGTTGTGCCTTTATGCAGCCGATGAGTCGGGGAGGGGTAGGTGGGCTTCTGTTCATAAAACAGCACCCCTCCTGGAGGCCAGATTCCAAGGGCTCAGCCGGTCAGTGCCCTGGGGATGGGACAGGCTATTCAAAAACAAGATCACTGAGGCCCCAATCTCCCCTGATCAACCCCAGGTAGCTCCACCTGCTACGCTGGCCCCATGAGGCACAAAGCCAGGCTGCTGGATGCTGGCCAGGAGAAACCCCAGGAGGTGAGGTTGAAGGTGGGTTTCACGTCCAGAGAGGGGGATCGGTGTCTCCAGAGGCCGGTAGGCCCCGTTTCAGCCCTCCACCTCCCGATGGAGCCCACGTCAGTAACAATTTCCCACTGGGGAAGTGAGCAAGGGAAGCCCCAGTGCCTGTCCTCCGCGTCCACCACACTCGCACATCCCTCATCTTCTCCAGGGGGGGTCCTGCTGGTGTGGCTGGAGGGAACTGGCCCTCGCAGCAAAGCCTGGGGGTTTGCAAGAACCAGGTAGGCCCAGTGCCGCTCCCCTGTGGGTTGGCTTCAGTCCTTGTTGTGAAAGAAGCCTTCCCACAAGGTGTGAGGCAGCCGGGAGTCTGCAGCGGGGCCTTGTCTAGAGAGTCTGTGGTCTGGGCTTGGCCTGAGAGTCCAAGAGACTGGGCTTGGCTCAGTCAAGATTGCCCATAGGCCTTCTCTGCGAGGGGCACAAGGTCTGGGGTTGCATGTCTATCACTTTAATTCTCACCAGGTCCCAGCTGTTTCTGCTGGGTACCCCCCCTCAACACCACCCCCCCCCCCCAGTCTAACTCACACCTCATCACACATTCATCTCTTCCTCTCCCCTACTCCAGGGCAAGACGATGGGCCTGATTTGGTGACTGGGAACCTTGCTGCATGTGGCTCCCAAGAGTTCAAATCCTGTGGGTTTCTGACTCCAATACCAATTTCCTAACAGAAGCTGAAGGGGACTCGAATAAGGAGTAAGGGCTTGTGACCCTTGTGCACTGGGTCCGTCTCCCAGAGGACTGGTCTGATAGATTTACCCATCTTCCTTTCCTATTGTCTTCCTCCGGGCCTGGTCTGAGCTCCAGAAACAAAGACTGGGAAGGGCCCTTTGCACTGGCCTTCAAATCGTGGGCAGGATGAGTGAGGAATATCCCTAACCCTTGACTTTCTGCAGCCTTGGCCTGGAAGAAAATAACACAGCCTCTCCAGAGAGATCGCTCTTGGTGATGAACATTTATGGAACATTTGTTCAACTTGCTCACTCACTGACTTGTCCAACCACTAATTTTCCAGGCAGGATCTACTGTGAGTCAGTCCTGTTCCAGGTGCCAGACATGCAGCCACAGAGCAACCTGAATCTCTGTCATCAGTTTGAATTCTGTCAGGGGAGGCAGCCCAGAAGTGAACAAGGAAATTGGATGTCTCTTAAGTGATGAATATTAGGGAGCAAAATGAGTAGGTTTAAAAAGAAGAGGAAGGAAAGGTCAGGCAAGGAAAGACAGGGCTTAGAGAAGGGTGTGTTTGAGCCACAGGGCATGACATTTACATGTTCTTATGCACCATCAACAGCTGGGCGAAAAGCTTCCCAAGTGCCCTGAGGGAGAAAGAGGGGACTGAGAGGGGTGCCCCCTCCCCATGGGGTGTGTGACCCAGCTGAGGGAGAGACTCTTGCCCCAATATAATGGGAATATGCTGGATGCCTGACCCGACCCTGTGCCCTTGGCTTTAACATTGGATTGTACCTGTCTGGTGCATGGAGAAGTTACTTGGAGGGAAACGAAGTTACTTGGAGGGAAACGAAGTTACTTGGAGGGAAGTTACTTGAAGTTACTTGGTAGGGGATAAAAAGGGTAGATTAAGATCAAGCAGAAGTAAAGGTGGGGGGGGGGAAGACTGGGGAGACGGTATCCCTTAGAGGAGTAGGGATGGGGAAGGGGATGGAAACCAGCCTACAGGTAAGGTGCAGGGAGGGGAATTGCTCTACCTGAGATTCTGAGGTGATGGACATGGAGAGCCTGTGTCTCGGTCTGGTCCCTGGAAGCAAAGCCTGGAGCAAGGATTCAGTGCACATGACTGATGGGGAACAGAGGAGGCGAGTAAGGGGGAAGAGAGAGAGCAAGATAGGTCAGCTGGAGTCTTGATTCAACCTAATTCCAAGGGCAGCTCTGCAGCACAAACTAAGCCACAGGTGGGTTCCCCCTCAAGGCAAGGGCACTGGCCTCTCGTATTCACCTATCTGTCAGCCATTGGCTCCTGTTGGGTCAAGGGAAATTCTCTGGAACAATTCTCTGTGAATTGTTAGCGGCCAACACTCACAGAAATTGAAAACTGTGTGCATGAGCCCCCAAAAGGAGATCTAGGTGGGGTACCAACAGCATTTAAAACAACTTGGCAAAAGTCTCTCTCAGACATGCCCACCCCAGACTGACTGAAAGACCCTTTATGGACTAACAAATATTTGTCCTTCTCACCCAAGAGCATGCATGAGATTCACCTCGGGGATCAAGTGCGAACCGGATCTGGAGAGGGAGCTCCATGACTGTTCTCGCTGTCTACCCACAGAAGGAGCTGACACTCACATGGCCTGGCTTGGCAGGGGGCTCTGTGTGCGGCCACTTGTGCCCCATAAACCCTGGAGAGACACCTGGCTAAGGGCTTTGCTGGCATTGTCTAATTATCCACGAGAGAGATGCTTCATATGAAAAAACAGCAGCTCCCTCACTCAGGATCAAGCAGCTCACGAGAAAGAATGGAATTAAACCAACTCCACCTGATACAGAATCCAGGTTCTTAATCTCTTCTCTGTGTTGCTGTTCCATGTGGCAGGGGTGAGGAAGGCTGGAGATTGCATTTGACTTAACAGTGAACCAGGGTCGAGCTATCCCGGAGCCCCAGAAAACCACCATCCAATCCCATCCACCCCACTCCACTCCAGTCTGGTATTTTAAAAGAAGCAAGAAGAAAAAGGAGAAAAAACTTCTACCTTGGTCTTTTCAGGCTGAGGGTGCACATGCCTGACTAATGCTGAATTGAGATGCCCTTCCATGGTGCCTCTGTCCCCGGCAGAGAAACCACTGGGTTTCAGTCTAGGTCCCCAGGGGCAGGTCATGGCCTGCAGAAAGCTTCATTCCAGAAAGGTCTGGACACCGCACCCAGCTCTCTTCTGGCCTGGATGCCCTCAATCCGACTGACCGCCTGGCCTCTGATGAGGTCTTCCCTGAAACAGATCTGTTTAAGCTGCCAAACTTTGGTCTGGGGAGGGGCCAGAACCCAGCGTCGAGCACCCTTCCAGCTTTCCGCAGGGGAGCCAGAGACTCCCTGGCAAGGTCAGGAAATTGTCCTGGTTGGAGCTTGCTGGGCCCAAGTCTGCAACTGGGGAACAGGCCACTCAAAGCCACAAAACCCCCCTGCACTGGTATCTGGAGCCCTGGATTCTGGGCCCCCGTCTGTCTCAATCTCACTCTGTGGCTCAGGACCAGCGCTTAACCCTGGGGACTGTGGCACACTTATGTGGAAAGCAGGGTCTGTGGCTTTTCTCCCAGGTGGGCATGTGGGCCAGGTGAGAATCAGAGGAGAACGGACAGTGAGTAGACACTGGCCTTCCTGTGCTCCTTGAGCCCAGAGGAGATCACCTCTCTGTGTACTATTCTCTCTGCTTAGGCTGCTTTTCCCCAGTTCCCCACAGATCTGCTCTTGCGCAGCTCAGGTCCGGGCTTCGATGTCCCTTCTCAGAGAGGCCTTCCTTGACCACACATCTAAAAATAGCACCCCCAGCTCCCGCCCCTCCCTGTCTTATTGTCACCTTTGCCCCATCACCATATACATATACAGCTGACCCTTCAATAGCACAGAATTGAATGAATGAGTCCACTTAAAGGCAGACCACCCCCCCCAACAAATAACTGAATATATTTTCACTTTCTTATGATGTCCTTAATAACATTGCCTTTTCTCTAGCTCACTTTATCGTAAGAATACAGGATATAATACAACATACAAAATATGTGTTTTCCAACTGTTTACCTTATCGATAAGATCTCTGGTCAACAGGGGGTGATCTATCCTTAAGATTAAGGGAGTCAAAAGTTATATGCAGATTTGACTGTGTGCAGAGGGAGGGTGATGTAAGGGCTCCTAACACTGCATTGTTGAAGGATAAATGCGTGTGCATATACACACACACATGCATGCGATGCATTTTTTGTCTCTCTCCTCATAGAATATAAGATGCTCCGTAGTAGCAGTTTCATTTCCTGCCTCCCCACCAGCCTTAAGGCACACGCCCCTCAGCTCACTGTCCTCTGATGTCCCTGTGTCTTGCTTCTGCTGTTACCTTACTACAGGACAGCCTTTTCATCCTTCAGAACCTTTACCTTATTGGGTGTCCCCTGTTCCGGCTTAGAAGCTGTCTCTCTGGTAGCGCCCTGGGTTACCCCACTACCTGCCTCTCTGGCAGCAGGATAATCTGGAGTTTGCCTGCGAGTCTTCATAGTTCAGTTCTTAATCATTAAACTGAAACCCAACCAACTGGTATCCAAGGGAGAGTAGTGCATGAGCAGCCCTGAACTGCTCACAGCGGGAGGAGCAGGCACAGAAAGTAATGAGGGGCCCCTCACCTAGAAAAGCCACTTCATCTCTCTGAAAAACAGAATTTCCTCTTTGACTTCAAAAAGTATCTCTAAAATAGATACCTGGAGAGCTGAGGTATACACTGAGATTAATAAAACAGTACCATGATTGATTAGTAATGTCTGTCATGGGCAGTATCAAGGTCACGTGTGTTGTTCCCTGTCTAGACTATTATGCTCTGACATTGCATAATTCAGTGACTACACAGAGTTAAATATTAAGTATTCCTGTGTCAAGGGAGGAGGGTCAAAAAGTTTAGAAAGGTTAAGAAATCCTGATCAGATCCATGGAGAACTCCAAAATAGATGGAGAATAGAAGTAGCCTCAGTGCCCACACATAGTGCACTCTAGGATAATGCTTTGTTTTTCAAATTGAATTGCTGATCACTAGTGGGTTGTGAAATAAATTTAGTTGGCAACAACCCATATTTTAAGAACATACAGAGCAGAACAGAAGAAAAGAGAATGAAATTAAAAGGAATATTTTATCTTTTGACATGGTGGGGTTCAGATCTACTTCTCTAAAATAAGATCCCTTAGCATATTGAATATTTTAAGCTGAAGGAATTTGAGAAAGTGACAGAAGCAGAATGATCACTTGCCAACAGTCATGTCATCCATCTTGGAAACTGGTTAGCCACCTTGGAAGCAGATCCTTCAGCTCAGCAGGAACTATCAGATGCCACAGCATGGTCAATATCTTGGATGCAATGTCACAAGAGACCTTAGTCCAGAGCCTCCCAGCTACCCCATTTTCAAATACCTCCACTAAAACTATTAGACAGTAAATGTTGTTTTAAATTGCTAAATCAGGGAAATCTGTTACACAGCAATTGATAACCAATACATTTTTAAAGTTATTTCTTTTGATTGAGAAATTATATGGCTACTCTGTGTAGGAACGACTTCCAAGATCCCATGGGGCATCTGAGAATCAGATGAGAAAATCAGAAAGAGAAAATTGCAAGGAGACAGGAGAGGATAAAGTTGCTTTGGCTTGCCAAAAACACAGGGAAGGTGGAAGAACAGATTCTAATCACAACAGAAATAGTCTAGATGGACTGAGGAGACAAATTTTGGGAGCAACTGAAAGAACATGACTTGGTTCAAAGGCCAGCCTATGCCCACCAAAGTCAAGTTTCCCTGAATCATACATTTCCCCTTTCCATAGGATGACTGCATTGGAAGACCAAAGGATACAGGGCAGGTTCTTGGTGGTTTGTGTGGAGTTTATGTGGAGGGGAGTGAATTAAGAAAGCCACTTATGGTACAAAATGTTGCCCTAGTTCCAACCTGTCCAATAATTTCACCAGAGACTTGGATGAAGAAACAAAAGCTGTGTTCATCCAAACCTCGAAAGCACAAGTTATTCTGATATAGTGATTTATGATCCAAAGCTCCCTTCCCAGGCGGAGGCTGGGCCAAAATCAACAGGAAGAAATTTAACAGTAATCAATGTAGAGTCAGACACCTTCAGATCAAAAAAATCAATAACCCCAGGAATAAGCCCAGGGTGGCCAGCTTGGCAGAACTCCACCTGGAATGATCTGGTCATTTTTATTTGGCCCCTCAGGTCACTGAAAGCACAGATGACGTGATA
Source organism: Talpa occidentalis (assembly GCF_014898055.3). Taxonomy (NCBI): domain Eukaryota; kingdom Metazoa; phylum Chordata; class Mammalia; order Eulipotyphla; family Talpidae; genus Talpa; species Talpa occidentalis. The sequence continues at coordinate 6,060,714 of NW_023603184.1, forward strand.
TGGCTACTTAAATAGTGGACCCAGCCATGGTTCCTAACTTCACGCGGGCCCAGGTAGTGGGAGTGGCTGCCCTCCCCCACTCCCTGCCCTTGTCAGTTGTATCCAGTGCTGTGGCTTCAGATCTGGGTTCCACACTTTATAGGGTGTCCGGAGGGAGGACTCAGAAAGGGCAGCAGGCCCTAATGTCCTCGCAGGACAACCTGGATGCCTTTCAAGGTCTGAGGATGGACCTGGGAAGGAGGGAGGAGTCGAGAGCAGTGAATGGAAGTAACAAACCATTTGGGGTGACTCAGAGAGGGTGTGTATTGACAGGTGGGCTTATCTGTGGGTGCTTGAGCCCCCCCACTACTGGGGTGAATGGAACAAGTAGGCTCCAATCAGGACACTGGACTATCGGGGCCCAAAGTCCCTCCCTTGCCCAGTCCTGACAGTCTCTGGCTACCAGGGGTGAGGGGTGGCTGGACAAGAGGGAGAGTGAGCAGGGCAGAGGGGAAGAGAGACAGGGTGAGTGTACTAGGGCATCCTGCAGGTATAGGGAGAGACATCATTTGTTCCCAGGGCCACAGGGCCACAGAGAGGGACCGGACAGTGAGCCACAAGCCGCCACCCCCTGTGATACTGGGGGTGAGTCTCCAACTTGGATGGGCAATGCAGATAGCGCCACAGCATTCACGACATGCTGGTGAGGACACAGGGCACGGCCTGGCTGGACTTCTCCATCCCAGCCACTCTCCCCGCCAGGCCAGCAGACAAAGGGGACTGGAAGGGAAGGGCTGCCTCCCTGACCAGTGAGGCAACAGGGGTCTGCAGCCTGGGCAACCAGCTCTGGGCAAGAGGCAGAGGCAAGCACGGGGTGGCTTAGGGAGGAACACCCAGTCCGGTGCCACCACAACATTCTCATCATTGTCATCGACTCTACCAAGCAATCTGCATAAACTTCCCTCTCTCCACTCCTTTTAAAAAATACCTTTGATCTGGGCCTCCCTGGTGGCGCAAGGGGTTAAGCACAGCACTATGAAGTTGTCCAAAGCCTCTGCAGCATGAATTCAATCCCCGGCCCACCAGGGAGCTACCCACGTGGCGCAGTAGACCTCTCCTGTCTCGCTCACTGCTCCCCTCAGCAGGGTTTTCAGTCAGTCTGCCTGTTCTGTTCCCCATTCTGTCTCTGGTGAATCCTCTCACTGCCCCCGCCCCCTACACCTCTGGCCTGTGCCCCAGTTCTTGTATGCATAAATAAATAAATCTTTAAAAAAAATAAAAAATAAAATACCTTTGATCTGGTGCAGGAATCACAAAAACAGTCCAAGTTTGTTTTTATTAAAATCTGGCCTCAGCCATGGGCCTCACTCCCTCTGGTTCCTAGTATCTGTGGTCTCTGGGCCAATGCTCCAGATTTCTATTTAATAGCCAGCTGTCCGGGCGGATTTAGAGTGCATCCTCTAAAAAACTCACCTTGGTTCAAATGCTGGCTGTGCCCACCAAGGTCAGGCTAGGTGATCTCTCAGTGATACTTGGTCCATCTGTAAAGTGGGTAACACGCTCTCAGGGTCTGCACTGGTAACGAGCATAACCTCCCTGGTGTCTCCCCTGCTTAACCACATTCAGCACAGCTCAGAGCTCACCCCTTGTTACATCCCCTCCCCGCCCTGAGGCTCTGCTCCGCTCTTGGAATAGATCTTGGCCACCACGGCCTTACTTGTGTGTTTGATAAAAGACTGCTCGATCTGCTCACATGGCAGCCATAGACCAGAATCTGGATGGAAGTGTCCAGAAGGAAGGTCTCAAACTCAGAGTCCTAGCTGGGCTGAGAATGCAGGGGTCCCGCCCTGCCCCCGCTTGCATCCAACACATCGGGGCTCTGGCCTATTTTTTGTCCTTCTACAAGCTCTTAGAAGTGGTGGTGGGAATGGCAATTGGACAGAGCCCAAAGGAGTCCTTGCAGCCCTGCCTCCCTCACCCTTTCTCCCACCAGTGAAAATGTTGAAGCCCAGATCAGTTGAGTGACTTGCCCAGGGACACACAGTGCAGCTTGTCCCTGGGCACAGCTGAAAGTCCAACTTGGGCCTTGTGCACCCTTGGCCCCTGCTCAGCCCACCGGCCCACCTTGCCTTATTCCAGAACCTGCAGCTAAGAGGCATTCTCCTCTCTGCTAGCTTAGCTTGATGACAGTATTTTATTGCCCCCTGCTACCCCTCCCCCTTTGGAAATCTCCAGAGTGAGAGGCATTTTCTGTGACATCCAATAATTGGAGCTCAAGCTCTGAAATTTTTACTTACTTGCTGTATGATTTTAGGTGACATCATTTCTTTGAGGTTCAGCTTTCATATCTGTAAAATGCAGCTGGTGCAAATAGTATCTACTTCATGAATTGATATGCAGTTAGAGATAGCACAACTGTTTAGCACGGTGCTGAAACGGTACATGTTGGGGCTGCCTTGTATGGTTGGGCAGTGTGTGCACTGCACAAGGGTACTGCAGTGAGGCAACCAGGCACAGGATGGGCAGCGGGGGCCAGAGGCCGGGAGGCTTGCAGACCTCCCAGCCGCAGGCAAATCTTTACTCTTTCTCTTTGGCCTCTCTCTGGCATGGTCTCCTGGCCCTGCCTCTCTGTAGTCGCTCGTCCTCTCACAGCTGTTCCATTGCCATAGCTGATCTTCTGCTTCTGAGTGATGCTGCCTTTATAGCCTCAGCCTCCAGGCTCAGGTGTGCCCACTTTGCTCGCCCATAGCACACTCCAGGTTTCTACTATCAGGCATGCGCGCCCTGGGCCCATGCTCCTAAGAGCCTTCTGCGTTCAAGGCCGCAGAGGCCAGTGGTGAAAAAACCTGACCAAGTCGCTTACCCTCCAGGTAGTAAGCCAGGAACAAGTGGGGCTGACAGCCAACCTGCACTCACCCCCAAGCTGCTTTCCCTTGAAGCTGTGTCTGCCCCCAGGAGGTGCTGGTTTATAGCTCCCCCACAGGGAGGGGGGCATCTTTTTTTAATTTGCACAAAGGAGCTGAGGGGTGCAACCTGCGTGCCTTGGCTGTAATTAGAAGGGCACAGGGCAGGATTCCAACGACTCTCATCTGGAGATCAAAGTCCCTAAAGTTCCACCATTCAAGCCTCCCCTTGGGGCCCATGGCCATTTTTGATGTTCTAGAAACCCCACTTAAAAGGAAACATCCTTCAGGAAGGAACAAAACACCCTAAAAATCATAACACCTTTTCATCATTTTCATGATCATCACTGCCATTATTTTAAATCTTGTGTGGATGAATCTTCAGGCAGCCAGAGTAGGGTCAGGCAGGCCAGGCCCTCAGGGTGGGGCTGGAGAAGGGGCAGAAGGGGGATGCTGACCCAAAGGCAGGCAGGTGGTGGTAAAGGCTCCATAATTTGTCCTTGCCTGACTCCAGCTGAGGGAACCCATCTGGCTGGTGCAGTGATAGCAGTTGCAGCAGCAAAAGATTCTGATTTAGGTGAAACCCCCTCCCTGCAGAGCATTAAAGTCAGTGATAAAGTTGATTTCCCAAGAGGAGCTCTGTTTTAAGGGGCATGAGAGATACATTCTAAGGGAATGAATCTCCAGTGGAGGGATTCTGGGTGGTGTAGAAGTGATCACGGGGCCCTTGGTCCTCTAACTCACACCCCAGGGTGGCAACCAGTGTCACCAATTCAAAAGGTTGCCTGGCAGGTGGGATTGAAATTACATTCCAGAGGTAGATGTCTTAGACCTGAGCCCTCAGAAGCAGCCCAAATAGGAGGATTCTGTGCAAGGAATTTATCCAGAAAGTTCTCCGGAAAATGGCTGAGGGTGTTGGGAACAAGGAAGGGAAGCTGAAGAAGGGCAGCAAGGCTGTGACCTCAGGCTTGTCCCAGGCTGGAGCGCTCCAGGGTGTAAGTTACACCCTGAGATAAGGATGCTGGGGCTTCCCTACCCCTGAACCCATTTGATTACTGGTTAAGGGCATCCTGGGGAGGGGCAGGTGGAAGTACATTCCCAGGCACTTCCGCTCCCTGCCCTAGCTGCAAAGCTCTGGAAGCCTGAGGTCAGGGCAGGACTCTGGGAAAGTGCCCGGCTACTGGCTATTGGAAGGTAAACCACACGGAAGTCCACCACCTCCCCTCCCCCAGCACGAACCAGGTAAAGGGACTCCGCAGGGTCTGGGCTGGGCACCTGCACTCTGCTGGATGGGAGACGGGGAGGTGAGACCTTAAATGCCCCCTCTCACACCCAAGGGAGCATCTCATCACCAGGAATGAAAATTTTTCTAATTTCCCAGCTTTTCACCACTCACTCAGCTTTTCACGCTCACTAGAACCAGCCCACTTGTGCCAGGCACTCCTGGTTGAAAACTGGGGACCAGCAGGCAAGTCTCTGGGTGGACCCCTGAGGGATCCAAGCTGCCCCCACGCCAGCTGGAATTTCTATCTCGGACATCTGGGTCCCGAGGCCACCTCAGCTCTCCCCACCTCTTCTCTTTATTAATGGCCATTTTTGCAAATGGTATTGATCGGAGCTGGGTTGCTAATGTAATTTTGCCCCCAAAGTCTCACAGACATCAGAAAAGAGGACACTGCAGATACACATGCTCCAACCGATTTTCAGTCTCCTCGGGCCCCGCGGCTGCGCAGGCTGCATTTTAAAACGCCAGACGGTTCCCAGGCCAGTCTGGCAAGAGCAGGATAAATGGAGCTGTCGAAGGTGAAGGATTGCTCTGTTTACTCTGGGGCGAAATTGCCCCAAAACTCCCACCACGGGTGTAGCGGGTTGAGTAGTGTCGCCGCCAAATTCAGGCCAGGCCAGAACCTCAGAATGTGACCTATTTGGAAATCAGGCCTTTGCAGACATAATTAATGCCATGCTGGTTGAAGTCTTCTGAGATGACTGGTATCCCCATAAGTAGTGGAGAAGAGACCCACACAGGGAGAGCACCATGAGGGGCAGGGCGGGAGGTGGAATTGGGCTGAGGAGTCTCAAGCCAAGGACGCCCAGGATTGCTGTCTCTAGAAGCCAGGACAGTCTGGAGTAGTCTCTCTCAGAAACTCCAGAGGGAACTTACCCTGTCAACACCCAGACTTTGCCTGGCCAACCTACAGAACTGTGGAAGAATAAGTTTCTGGTGTTCACTTCTCTTTTATTATTTTTTAAATTGAGGTAACATTGGTTGACATTGTTGGTGGTATTTTGGAAGTAGCAGATACCCCCTCAGGCGTAGTTGCCCATCATCCTCCCACCTCCAAAGCCCCCGTTGTCACCACCATCATCTATTGTGCTCCTCACAGACACAGAATAGTTGTTTCTGTCCTTTCCCTAACTCCCCCTCCAGTTCAACCCTGGCCCCCCACTCCTGTGGGCACAACCCTCTTGGCAGCTCTTCTTCCAGGAGGGCAGCAGGTATGGGGCATGAATCCACTTTATCACTAAGAGGAGGGCCCTGTGGCCCCTCACATCCAGTGGGGAGCAGAGGAGATAGTATTGGGGGGAGGGAGTGAGCAGTCTCCTTCTCATGCATTTGCTCTTACAGTGCCTACTAACCCATCAGCATCAGCCATCCCTCTGTCTTCTTGCTCCAGAAGGGAGGGGGAGTGGAAGAGGGCCCCTCTCCCCGCTCTGGTAGCTCCTGCAGTGAACTTTCCATACATGACAGATGCTTATGGCTTTAGACAATGAAACGGATCATCGCCTCTATCTTAAGCTGGGGTCATTACCCCTCAGAGGCGCATCCGCAGCTTAATTTTTTTGTTGTTTGCATATAAGCTCATTTCGATTAAAAAGAACTGGAAACATTCCCCTCCATTTCTTTAGCAGACACAGCCTATTGCCTCCCACCCCTAACAGACAAAAAAAACAATATTATAATTTTACAAACAAAACAACTCTTAAGCAGATATGGGTGGGCTCTGGGTGAAAGGACATTTGTACATGTAGGGATTTTATTAAGAAAAACACATTTGTCACTTGTGGCTATAAGTCACTGAGCGGTGGAACTAATTGAAGCAATCTAACACAGTGGGATCACCCTTCTTTCTGCCTTGGTGTTACTCAGATCTTCTGCCAGTCTGATTTGATGCCAGGCAGACTACTCTATATGGTAGGAGGGAAATTACTTGGGAGACCCCAATTGCTGGCTCATAAGAATCACTTGGAGTGATTGCTAAAATGTGGATTATTATGCTGTGCCTTAGAGAATAGAATCTTTAAGGAAGGGGGTGGGGTCAGAGAACCGGGATCCTTAAAGTTTGTTTCAGGCAAGTGGGGGTGGGGGGGGGGAATCTGGTGCATGCTGGAAATGATGTATTAGAGGTTGGTTTGGGATCTGGTAGTCTAGGGAGAGTCAAAGTTACAAAACAGCAGAACCCATAAATAAACACGTTGAGGTAGAAAAGAGTAAGCAGTGAACATGCCAGTCATGAAAGGAGAAAGAGAACCATAAAAAGAAACTGAGAATGAAATCTGCCTAGTCATGTGAATGAAGAAGCCTCAGAGAGACTGATACAAGGCAAAATCAAAAGCAAATAACTAAAAAACAAGCAAGATGGCAAAATAGTTTTAATAGTGGACAAAGTGAAATTAAAGACTAAAAGCACAAATCAGGACAAAGAAATATAGAATATAACATAGGATGTATTTTATAGAGAAGATATAGCTGTAAACATGTATGTAACAAACAACACAGCAATTAAACACAAAGGCAAAAAAATTGGAGATATAAGCAGTGCTAAAAGTTAAATACAATTTAAATTCAAGATCTTTAACACACCTGTCAAACTTGGTCAGGGTCTAGTCAAGAGGCCTCATACCACCTTGAATTATGATACCTTTACAATGGCTTTAGACTCCTTGGACAAGACATTGAAACTTCAGCTGTAGAAGGATTTATCTTATATGATTGTCATTACAGATTCATAGCAAGTTCAAGCCAGAAGGCCCTGAGTAGTCATCTGATAGAGTTAAGGTTATCAACCATTGCAGTTTATTTGAAATTTTCCTGGCTTTAGCACTGGAAGTCCTACATTTTGGGGAACCATGGGTCCAGACAGGCCTGTTGGCACTTCAGGTGTGAGGGTCCTCAAACAGAGGTTTTATAGACCTGTCTTTGTTAGACAAATCACCTGGGACTGGTGCCAGAATCACTGGCAATCCTAGTATTGGGAGCCAGGTCCTCAGGAGGCTCTGAGACCCAGCCAGGTGTGGGGACATAAAAGAGTACAACTGTTTTGTTTTGTGGATAGGGAAACTGAGATCCAAAAGGAGTACTTAGAGGGGATGAAATTGATGCCTTTAAAGTTTCTGCACTGAGATGACTATGGTACCACCTTCCTCATAATAATTCTAAATTCCATTTTAGACCAGTGTAAAATGGCCTGTATAGTAGGTATAAGAAAGTTAAAGTTCTGATTTTCCCCACAAAGGTCTATTTCTCTCCCTGCCTCCCCCTACCCCCGTCTCTCTTGCATTTAGTATGAAAGCATGTTGTAGGTGTCCTCCTCTTTTGCTGCTGCCCAAAGCCAGGACTTAGTCTGCATATTGAGTGACTCAGCCCCGAGCAGTAGAACACCCATCTGGAAGGCCTGGACCCCAGGCCTTGACATGTGAGGTGGTCCCGGCAGCCACAGTTGTTTAGAGATTTCTGGGTTCTAATCTTAGAGCTGGAAAGTGGGGTTTCCACTCAGGCCTGACCCAGGTGTGGGATCCCCCTCCATCACACTACTTTCAGGTCTTTCTGCCATGGGGACTAAGCACAGAGAGCAGCATAGGGGCCCCTCCTGGCATCCTGGGTGTGAGGACAGGACTTGTGGTGAGCAGGGTGGAGCAATCCAGGCGCCACCAAATCCTCTGTTGTGGCTGGACTCCTCCACAGGGTAACATCGAAGACCTTTGGCTACCAATTCAGTGGAAAGAGAGTCATCTTTTGCAATACACAGACCACTGATTGCATGTCCATTTCCTGCTCAATTGTGCTCAAACAGAGCCCAGGAGATAGTCCCATCACTTGGACTCTTGGTTGCCAGAATTTTCTTTTCTTGGAAAGGAAACAGCATGTATCCCAAAAACAGCTCCAGCTCTAGACTTCAATGCCTGGGTCCAAAGTCCCACAAAGCCACCTCCTAACAAGTCATTTACCCCTCTGGACCTCAGACTCCCCCTGGATGAAATGGGGTATTAACACTGATCCTATAGTATTGTGAAGATTAAAGGTAATATATGTCACCATCTCAGACACACAGTAGGAACCTAAAACAGCGATAACTGTATCATCATAATAATATACTTAAAGTACCTGGTACACTTACGGGCCCAGCTGGTGTCTTTGAGATAGGATCCACTCCTCAGCGACCTGGGCCCCCTATGGGAAGATTCTACTCAAATAAAAAGAAAAGTCTGTTGCACAGAGAGAAGCAAACAGACAAGCAAAGACATCCAGGCAGTTGGTGTTTTCTGGCTGTGATGCCTGCCCTAGTTTATTTTGGCAGCGGCCTCCACCATCAGCGATAGAAGGAGAAAGGAGCGAGAAATGGCAGTATAACAAATGGATCAACCAAAGAGTGGGGGTTGTTTGGTTCCAGCTTCCAAAGGCGAGCCAGCTGTCCCCGTGCTCGAGATGAGATGGGCCCCTGGATTCTGGTCTGGCCTTCTCAGGCTTGCCCTCAACATGGAGGGAATGTTCCAGAATAGCTGGGCTGGGGGGAGTTCAGGCCATCGCTCTAAATTCAATCATAGACTCATTCCAAATGCAACTGTTTTCAGTAATGAGTGTGGCATGACAAGCCACCCTAAAACTCAGTGATTTAAAACAGCGACAGCCATTTCTTTGCTCTTGATTCTGAAATGTGGGTGGGGGAGGCAGCTGCTCCTTGGGGGTCACTTTATGTCACTGTGTCCAAATGACAGTTTGGGAAAAAGATCCAAGAGGATGTCATGGACGTGCCTTGTGCTTTGGTTGAAGGGGGTGAGATGACGGGGCATGGTGGGGGGGCGGTGGGATGGGAGGGGTCTCTCCCTGAGCAGGCGCTGATTCTCAAGCAACCTAGCGGGGGGCGGTGGGGGGCTCCTGATAACAGTCTCAGGACAGCAGCAGAGTGAGAGTAGAAGCAGCATATCTCTTAAGGTCTGGGCTCTAGAACTTCTTCTCAGTCACTCCTGCCATATTCTACTGGGCAAACAGACTCGGGTCAACCCAGATTGTAGGGGTGAGGAAACAGACTCCAGGGAGGAGGAGCAAGACACCCAACAGAGTGTGGAGAGAGGGAGAAAGGAGCCGTTAGGGCCCGTTGTCACAACAACCCAGCGTTCTGCAGAGCGGCATCCAGGGCTCTTGGCCTCTGCCCCCAGCGCCTTCACTCTCACGGTGAACTGCTATTCTACACTGTCCTTGTCTGAGCACCTCAGACCCTCTCCCTCCTCAGCGTTCTTTGCTGGTGGGTCTTCTCTTGCAGGGGTCACAGGCCCCGGAGCCCTATGGAGCAGCCTGCCCCCTCCCATGCACTCTCAGCTGTGTGACCTTAGGCGGGTGTCTCAGCTTCTCTGAGTCATTCCCAGCACTGTTTGAGGATGCCGAGCCTTCCCCCACCCCAGGAGCCGGCTGTGAAGGTAAAGTGAGCGGCAACAAGTCAAGTGCCTGACATGGACCCTGCCTGGCACCAAAAGGTGTTTGCTCAGTCTTGGTCCCGATCCCCTTTCACCTTCACCTGCTCCCTCCCCTGCCTGCTGACCTCCTACTTGTCTTGCTAGTGCCCAAAAAAGTTTTCCCTGGATCCCCACAACCCTCACCCCAAGGAAAACTAATCCCTCCCTCCCTTTAGCTCCCAGGCCCCTTTACAACACTTCAATTGTACGCCAGGTTCTCGCAACCCATCCACGGGAGCACTTACGTCCACGAGGCAGGTCTCTCTCGTCCTCTCATCTTCGGTGCCTGCACACTGCACACGGGGCGTGCTCTGTTCATTCACGTGGCGAGTGAATGAGTGAATGCTAGAGTTTCCCCGAACTCAGGCACATGCTTCGTTTCTCCAGAACCCTTCTCTCTCACCCTCGACGGCTCCCGAGGAAGAGTGGGAGAAAAACAGGGATCCGCCTTTTGTCCTCGTGATGTGGCCTTGGAACAGTGACCCACTGCCATGACGGCGGCTCTGGGGTGGAAGGCCCTGAGCTGAGGCAGCCCCGTCTGCCATCCCTAACTAATGAGGCTGTGCAGCTCGAAGGAAGGTGAGCGAGGCCTGCTCTTCCCGCAGGGTCACTGTACAATAAAATGAAAGCATCAAGCAGGAAGCCTCGCTCATGCCCTGGAGACACACATCCCTCACTGGCACAGAACCAGGGCCCTGGCTCCCATCCACCTGCTTGTACCAGAGATGTGGGGACAAGGAGGTTGGCCTCAGACAGGCAGGTCCCATCCTGGAGGCTCAGCAGAAAACAGTCCTTGCAGTGGAGGCTTCTGGGGGAGGACAGGCCTGGCTTCCAATCCTAGCTGCTCAGTTGATCTGCAAGTCTGATCCAACCTCCTCGCCAATCTGAGCCTCCATTTGTGCATCAATAACGCGGGGATAATGGTACCTCTCCAGGAGGACCACTGTGAGATTAAACAAGGTACGGTAGGTGGCATATAAGGGGTGCGGTATATGGGGTCCTTCTGCTGCCCCCCACCCCCATCAAGTGTGAAATCAGTGATCGATGCTCCAGCAGATAAATGATTCCAAGAAATAAATAACTGAACAGGTTAAGTCTGGGAAAGAACCAAGTGTGGGTGCTGAGCGGTTGCTAGGTTCACTCACTGGGCGATAAATATCAGTGCTAATAATATTGGAGCAAACAGATGAGCTTTCCCCACAGGCCGCGGATGGTTCTAAGCACCTCACTTACATTCGTGCATTTAACTTGGCAACAACACTGTGGGGTTGATACTATTATTTCCCCATTTTGCAGAGGAAGACACTGAAGCCCAGAGGCTGAGCAATGTCCCGTTACAATGTTCTGTTCCACAGCCAGCAAGCGGAAGAGCTGAGGCTCAAACCCAAGTGGTGTCCTGCCAGGGCCTGTGTGCCCAGGGGGGAGGCCATGTGGCTCCTTCCGATTTCCCAGTCTGATGGTGTTTTCAGCTAAGTACACGAACAGCCCCAAGAACCCCACGGTCGTAGGTCGCTGGCTGCGGGACACACCTTGATAGGCCTCTCATTCCATTGTGACGAGGGACTTAGGAGGCCAGGACTATCCTCTCCACCTTGTAGATGAGGAAATGGACATACAGCGAAGGCAAGGATCTCCCTCTCTCAAGGTGACTGGGGGTGGAGGGGAGATCTGGACTACAGCAGAGCCCATCCTTAACTATCACACAGCTTATTACCTGAGAGATGTGGGTATTTGAAACCTCCCAAGCTTAGTCCTGGGATGTCATTTCTGGGACTGCAATATGGCTGCTCAACCCTCATAGCTCTTAGCTCTCCCTCACCCCCAGCAGCCCCACAAAGGTGGGTGCCTTCCTGAACCCCGCTCCAGGCTCTCCCTGCCCGGTCCCTCAGCATCATGTTCCTCCTTCCCTTAACCAGAGGTCTTTCTGGGGCAGGACTTAGCCACAGGGGTCTATGGGGTTCTGGCCGGGTCTCTGAATAGCATTCAGGGTATCAGAGAACTAGGGATGGAAAAATAACGTCTCTTGTGTTCACTGATCTTAACTGAAATCGAGCATTTCCTTTAGTTGTATGTCACCACTAGAAATAACAGATAAATTCCTATCACATTAGGTAGTTGCCGACGCCTGGCAAAACCATTTACGCCGATCACTGCTTTGAAATTATGGTGCTTATTAGACCTGCTGCGAGGTCTTATTATTTAATACCTTAATAAAGAAGCATGTATATTGCTAAGTTATAAATTTGCGTTTTTAATATTTTGATACTATTTTTACTACAATTAGTGCACTTTGTAATCCTATGTATTTTTATTGTATGCATTGAAAAGCAATATTCCCAGAGGGAGTCTAGAGGCTTCATTAGACTTCCAAAGAGTCCCTGGTTCATGAAATACTTATGATAATATTTAGCAATCCTTTGCATTTGGACTCTGTTGTGTCTCTTATAATTCCCATTTTACAGAAGAGAAAACTCAGGCACAGAGAGGTCAAGTAAACTGCCCAAGGACACACAGTAAGTGACAATCAGGATTTGGACTGAAGGCAACCAGAAGGAGCCTGCCTCTTGTCTAACATATTGACTCAGGGCCTGGAGACCCCTTCGAGACCCCCAGACTATCTGGCACTTTCCCCTCTGGAATGAAACAGCAGATCAATCCCTGAACTACCCCCTAAACACCCTGATGGCCTAGAGGGCTGGGACTGGTTCAGTTTACCTCTGAATCCTTCATACCTGACCTGGTGCTGAACCCAGTAAAAGTTTCAAATAAAACTTCTTTGAATGTGTCTTTAACCCATAATGCCTCATATATGGTTGGTGCAAAGATCCTTTTTTCCTGACAGAATTTTTACAACACTAAAAAAACAGAATCAAATAATTCATCCACATTTTATAATGGCATTAGTATTGAGTCATGCATTTTTATAGCATTTTCGATGTTTTCAAGAATTTTTATATCCTTTTGACTTGAACCTCAAGTGTAAATTAGTCTGGACAAGAGTGAGGTGCTTAGTGAGGAGCAGACAGAGGCTGCAGGTGGTTGGCTTGGGCAGCAAGTGCAAGAGTGAAGGGCAGGGGCTTCACCCCTGGAAGCCCCGGCTCTGCTGCTCCCCGGCAGGCCTTCAGCGAGAGCCTCCCCTCTCTCAGGCAAGTGACCTCGTCCTTAGAATGGGACAGTCGTGGCTCCCTTATGGAATTTTCAGGATTAAATGAAAGGAGGCCTCTGTTTAGCTTCCACCGTGTCAGGAGTAGACAGGGACCTGCAGGTCTCCTCCTCAGGAGGATTGAGAAGTGTTGCTGTAATCACTGGCTGATGCAGTTACGATGCATGGGGGCAGGGGACAGGGGACAGGCCTGGACTGCGGTTCTGACTCAGCCACAAGCTCCAGAGCAGACCCTGTCCTTCTTGGACCTCGGTTTCCTGATCTGCAAAGAGAGAGCGTGTGAGCTCAGAATCCCTTCTTCACAGGGAAGTATGTGCTGCATCCGTTTGAAAAACAAAAGTAGGGCTGCCCAGTTTAGAGATGGGGTAGGGTCCTCAACCTGAGCCCTAAGGAGGTTAGAGGTGCTGCCTGAAGACAATGGGAAAAGCGTTAGAGGATGAGGGCCAGAGTTGACCTGTGTATTTGTCTCCTTTGGTGTGAGGAGTTCAAAATAAAAGTTGTTTGTGTGCGTGAGTGTGTATACGGGTGGGGGAGAGGAGCTGAGTGTGTGTGGGGGCGGGGAGTTAATGGATTTGAGCATCTTTAGACTACATCCTGCTTCTGTTCAAACTTCCCACTCCCAACTCTCGGCATGTCCAGTTCTTAAAGATCTTGGGAGATCTCAACCCCTCTCTTCCCAGCCCTGATCTGGGGAGATTCCTCCAGTTCTTGAATCTTGTATAATTAGGAACCTCAAAGATTCCCCCATAGCAGGCCATTAGTGCAAAAGGCTGGCTACCCCAGGTCTCTCTGCTGAGGGGGCTCCCAGGAGAACCCCTATACACGTGGCCTCCTATACTTCCTCTGGTTAAACCATGATGGGGACTGAAAACGTGGGAGAGAAGGTGGTGGGGTCAGCCCAGGCCATAACAGTGCCAGGGAGAACCCATAGAACACGTCTGCTTCCCCAAATGACTTTCCTCGTGTAAAATTGTCTCTATTATCGCTGGAAAAGGGGTTTTTAAAAGAGGTTAAGATGCAATTTAATGAATATGGAGTAATAATGTTCCTTGTATCAAATTAAAATTCTAAGACTGCCACACGAAACAAGTGCATTATGAGTATCCAACATTATGTATTATTATTATTGGACTACTTGATTGCCCTACATACTTGGAAATAAAAGAAACAGCTCCAAGCCCTGCATTTGAATTGGCAGCATCATCCTCCCAAGAAGCGTCTAGACCGACCAGGAGCACACCCCTCCGGAGAAGGAACGTCTTGGGATATTAAGAAACACCTTTATGCTAAAGCAGAAGGACAACTTCACAAATAGGTGGTAATGCAGGTTTTGTGGACAAGAGAGACAAGAGGGGTGTGTGTGACTTGGGGTCCTTGTGGCTCCATCCCTATGTCTTGTGACATCAGGCAAGTCGCTTCACCTTTTTCACTGCACCTCTGTCTCTGTTTTCGAGTCTCAGTAAGGATCCTTTGAGGGCAGGACAGTGGCAGAGGATAAGCAGAGAGTGCAGGTGTGAAAGCACTCTGTAAACTCCAATGGCGAATGGCGATTGGGGGGCAGGTAGTGGGGGTTAGGGGGGTGGCGATGATCTCTGAGCTAGTTCATCCCTTCCAGATTCCCTCCCCCACCTCGAAGTCTGTCTGAAGGCTGTCATCTGTACTATTTAATAACAGTAATCCAGGTTTTTAAGCATTTACTAAGGACCAGGTATTATCTCACTCAGTTCTATTGTAACATTATGTGGTAAACATTATTATGAGCTCCCTTTTACAGACTAAGAAATGGAAGCTCAAAATGGCTCGTAAGTTGCCAATGCCACAGGGTCAGTAGGTGGCGTGGATTTAAACCCAAGTCTTTCTGACTCTAAACCCTCTTCATTGTTATATTATATTTGCTTCTAAAATACACCTGACAAGTGCTTCCAAACAGTGCTTGAACACCTCCAGGGATGAGGGGCTCATCACCACCCCATCCCCAGCCTCACAAGTGCTCTCTCCCGGCACATAAAGCATTATTAAGGTGATCTCACTATCTGTAAAACAGAGTGATGGCAGTAGATGCTCTCTTAAGGTCTATTCCAGAAACATCAGCTGAAGAGCACAAGCATTTACAGGCAAATCCAACCTGGCTGCAGAGGAAAGGATTAAAAATCTCCCTATGAAAATAGTACCCAGGGAGTAAGAGGTATGCGTGAATGGGGGCAATTAATCCTCTTTTGCCAATCGCTGTAAAAAAACATTTGCTGGAGAGGAGGCATTTATTCCCTGCAGACACATGGTGCGATTTTGAAATATCTCCACGGAAGGAAAGATGACTGAGGAAATGCGAATCTATTAAATGCGCAGGGCCAAAGAAAAAGGGGCCCCCATAAAAGGATTTCTAAACCATCTCAAAGGCTTCTGAGGTCAGGGAGGACTGTCGGAACACTACCAATTAGAGCTAAATGGGAAACTGGCTTAAATCTCAAAATTAAAGATGAAGAGCAGCAATTAACCTGTCTTCTCACAGAAAACATGGCCCTTAATGCTCAGTGTAATTTAATATTTCAAAATTATGACCACAAGCATCTAAGGCTCCTGTTCGACAATATAAAACGGACAATAAACGTCTCCATGGGGCCCTGGCTCTCGTGGGTGAGATGGTGTAGAAATAACGCCGGGGCCGGGGCCTCTGAAGTCACCAGGGCTGAAGGGCCGGGGACATGGCTGGAACGCTCCCCAGGAGAGGCTTGCAGCCTCAGCTCTGTTTTCCAAAGACCGGCTCCCTGGCCAGCGGGAAACATTTGATTTGTGCTTTGGGAGCTTTAATAGGGTGGATTATGCTGATGTGAGTCGAAAGAAGACCCCGACTGTGTTTAGAGGGTCCACAGACAATTCCAGCGGGTTCCTCTAAAGGCGTGTTTCTCAATCTCGGGGAGCTTTGAAGATACTTGACCCTGGGAAGATGCCTTCTCAGGGACACAAGTCCAGGCATTTGTATTTTTTAAAGCTCCCCAGTGAATTCCCATGGACAGCCAGGGCTGAGAACCATGGCTCTAAAAGGTGGGCCCGACTGGGAAGGAAAGGGACTCTTTGGAGCCTGGTCCGGCCTGGGTTAGATTGGAATCCGCAGCATGGAACCTGACGGGCTGATAATAAGCTGTGCAGATGAGAAAATGGGTGCATGGAAAATTCTCCTCCTGGCAGGCAGGAGCATAGGGAGCTAAGCGAAGTGACCACCGAGGATTCAGCACCTGAAAATGTCCTGGGCACAAAACCAGAGTACAAACCCCTGGCTGGGAGTCTGGGTTTCTGTGCCTCAATGAGTATCTGTGGCCTCTCCAAATGTGTAAGGCCCGTTAGTGGCTGACCTTCCCTAAGGAGGACAAAGCTTCCGGAGAGTCCTGGAACTTTCTGCATCCTCCAGCTGACCTGGAACCAGTTGTTCTTCTCCCATTGCCTACTGGCAGTGTGGCGTGCTGGGGATGTCATGTCCTCTGCAGAGAGACAGACAGACTGGAACCCCAGAGCCACCACTTACTGAGTGATCTTGGGCAAGGACTTCCCCTTCCTGCTCGCTGTTTCCTCATTTATAAAATGCAGATAATTACAGGACTCCCAGCTTCAGTGCGAGTTCATCCGTGTGAGCCCCCGGCAGGTGCCTGCACGCTTAGCCGCATCCACACTAAGCACGGCTTAGTGCCCCTTCCTGGACCCTCTCAACGTGGGCCACTATTTAAATGCTCCAGTCACACTGACCCCGACTGCCCTGTGCTCTGGGTCCTTACCTGCCAGTGTCTTCGTCTGCGTGAGTCATGTCATCACTCCCACCTACGCTGAGGACTCCCTGAAGGTGAAGGCTATGATACCCCCTGGTGGTCAGGATGGCATCCCAGAAAAGCATGTGCTTGGCACCTAATCCTCACAGCTAGTTTATTAGTCAGGTCCTAGGACACCCACTTTACAGGTGAAGAAACTGAGGCAAAGCTTAAGTCACCTGCCTGAAGTTAAATAGTGCAGAGGTGGATCTTGGAGCCAGCAGGATGGCCCAGAGTCCAGACTCTTAACCACTTAGGAATACATCCTTGGAGAGTGTGGTTCCCCTCCTACTGGGGGGAAGAAAGGGGGGCCAAGGAGATGGGGTGGGGAGGACAGAGACACTCAGCCTGGAGCCAGGAGGCTTGTCATCAGTGCCAGGTGGCCTCAAGGAAGCCACGTGAGCACCAAGTGTCCCTTCCTGTTACTGTCTGCATGAACCCCAGGGGATGGGGTCAGAGGCCCCCTGACACCCATCGGTGCCAGAGACCACCCAGCCCTCTTCTGACCCAGCCTGAATGGGCAGCTCTGAGTCCAGCCATCTAGGACGCTCATGGTCGGACCCAAAAGAAGAAAGAGCCCACTTGAAACCACTGTCCAGCAGGGCAGCCGTGGATCGTGAGCAGTAATACTCCACATGCCGACTCGTTGGGCCAAGCTTTGCTGCATTCCCAGATCTCCCTCCCCCTCTTTCCTCATGACAGGGCTCCAGTGACTTCTCCCACCCACACCTCACCTCCCTGTGGCACCCCTCTTCCCCCTAGCTCTGTAGGAGTCCTGTCCACACGGTATCAGGCTTGCTCCTTAGGGTCTGTGTATGCTTCATGCCCTCTCTGGGCGGGGGGGCTGCTCATGCTCATCTCTGCCCCAAGTGGAGCCCACAGCATGCACCCAGAAGGGCCTCGCTAAGCCACGGCTGGCTGCATGACTGAAGCTCCCCGTTAGTGATCTCAGCCCACTGGTGCAAATCATCTTGACCTGTGAGGCTTATGAATTTCAAGACCAGGAGAAGCTGCCTTCCCAATAACCTCCCCCACAACCTTTGGTGCCTCTGTGCTGCTGGCCATTCTGGTTTCACCTGCTGTTAGTGTGAGGACTGAGGTAAGTCATGACACCCCTGGGGACCTCGGGGGCCTCTCTGTAGAGGGGCCCATTGCATTTGCCTGGCAGACTCAGTGGAGGATACGAGAGCTGCCATTTAGAAGGAGCCCAGCGCTGACTTGGCAACGGGAGGCTCTGGGCTGAGTCACGGGTCCCTGATGGGTCTTTCCTTCCAAATGGCTAAAAGAAATGGTGTCCATTTGGCCCCACTGGTGTCCTCTTCTGGTTTCCAGACAGTGCAGGGGGCCAGGCCCTTGCTGCAGGACCCTCTCCCTGCCCCTTCACTGTGAGCAGGATGAGTGTCCAGAGGTTCCCAGGACCCCTGTCGGGGGGGACTCCTCAATTCCTCTGCCAACTGTCCTCTGCAGAGTGAGGGGCCTTAGATACCTCCTGTCCCTCTTCACCCCCCCCGCCCCCCCCTCGGGATGCTGTTGTCATGGAAGGGCATCAGGGAGGAGGACACTGGGCTACCCCAGACTGGTGCTGGGCTTGTCAGTGCCCCCATCCTGCTCTGAACGCCAACAAGCCCCTCAGGGACTTCCCAGCTTCAGCCCCCGTGACTGAAACCTCTCCTCTGCAGAAAACAGTTTTCACAGACAAAATAGAAGAGGAACAGTTTGAAAACTCAAAGTGGTTTCAAAGCCCAGAGAACCAAATGTTCAGAACAAGAGCGGAGACTGGGGCTGCTCCGTGGAGTTTAGTTTTCCAAGCAAAACATAAGCAGCTTGGATTTTCCAGGACTGGTCACCTCAATCGTTAATGGAGGGTCTGCTTATGCCACCCATGACACACACACACACACACACACACACACACACACACACCTGCATGCACACATGTAACTCAACTAGGCCTTTCCCCATTCCCAGGACAGTCCTTTGGTCTGTTTTCACAAGCATGACAAGGTGCAGGGTGGGGGTGAAGGCAGCTCTTTTCCTTGTTGTACAGGTGACCCCATGGTTGCTCAGAGAGATGGAACAGGTGGGTGGTCCTGTCACCCGGCCATGTGTGCTGGACTGGGACTCGAACCCATGTCACGACCAACCAGGAAATTTCCCATTGTGTTCTGGGAATTTTGCAGATTCTGGGAGCTTGGGGGGAGGAGAAGGGGAGTTGCAAGGCAGAGCAAGGTGTCTACCTTTCTTTCTCTTGCCCGCGCAGCGATGGCAAGCCCAGAGCAGAGGCTGGGAGGGCAGGCTGGCAAGCAAGGAGCATGGATGGGAGGAGACGGGCATGCACACATGGCTTCATTTTTGTTGCTGCCACACATTAGAAATAGTGCTTCCTCTTACATATCAATTGGGCTTCCACATACGATTTCATTTGAAGAAAGGGATAAACAGCTTAAAAATAATTGGAAACCAGTGCACCAAACCAAGTCAAGTCCACGGCTTGTGCCTCTTGGATTGGTTTGATGAGGCGATTTTCTGTGCGGTGGAGGAACAATGAAAATGTAGAAATCTAGAAGTGGCTGCTCGGTGGCGGAGGATGGCTGCATGAGCCGGGTGGGGGGGCAGCGTTCCTTTGCTGAATTTGGATTTTACTGTTTAGCTATAAAAAAAGGGCATGAGTCCCTTTGCTATTGGTGAGACCCACTTGCCACCTCCCAGGACAGAGTTCCGGGGAAGGGTGTGATCCTTGTAGGATCTGGGCCCTCACTGAGGAGCGTGGCCCTCCAGGCCAGTCAGCACCTGATCCATTGCCAGTGTCTCTGACCCTGGGCTGAGCTGAGAGACCGAGATTGGCATCAGCCAGCACCCAGCCACTGAGCCCTGATCCTCAGACGATGGGGAATAGGTCTTCCCACATCCATGCAAAACCTGGCAGACTGCTCGGGTGCATCGAGTTAGCCTTCACAGATGACCTGGCATGGCAACTTAAGAGAGAGACAGAAGTTTAAGGAAGACTCTGAGCTCAGACAGCTGCAGAAGCTAAAACAGCAATTTCCTTTCAGTGACTAGACATGGAGTTCCTAGGGAGCACATGGACCCCAGGTGCCTGTGGGTGGCCACCGTCGTTGTCGCCAACCCTTTTCCTGTTGCTCAGAGACAGAGCGACTTGCCCAAGTGTGCACATTCACCAGCAACAAGGGCCAGGGGCCAGGTGACCAATGTTCATGGCCTGAGGAGCAGGAGACATGCTGGGTACCTGCCCCACCAGCTGGTGAGTTCTGGCATCACGACCATATAACCACCACGGTTTATTGAGTACCTACTATGTGCTAGGTGGTCTAACGTGTCACTGCATTGTATTATCATCGCCATCATGTAAGGTGAGTCTTATTTCTAGCTCCATTTGACAGATGAAGAGACTGAGGCTCAGAAAGGTCCAGTCACACAGTAAGTGGCATAGCAGAGACATGAGCCTGAGTGTGATGCTCAAGCCCTTCCTCTTGACCAAGCTCTACGCCAAACCTGATGGGCCTGGAGTAAGTGGGAATTTACTCCCATCATGTGTAAGTTCCTGGGCTCCTACCTTGGTTTCTCTACACCGTACAGTCTGAGCAGGGTGATTATTGAGTTCCAAAAGAGAAAACGATTAATATTTGGGGGAGGATGCAAAACATATCTCACTTTTTATGTCTATTACATAAACATGTATATAGCGTACCTATGACAATTAGAGGAAAAAGTACCTAGAACATAGTAGATGCTCAGTAAACAGTCATTCCCTCTTTAATCACCAACTACAGCCAAATGTGAACTGATTCCACTGGGAGCCTCAGTGCACCTATACCTGCCTAGTTCCACCCTCAGTCCTTTGACCATTGATGCCAAAACCCAAGCAGGCTCCAGACCACGTCTGCTCCCACCAATTCTAAGTTCATCTCCAACATCCCTGGTCCTCTTTGGAGACCTCAGCTCCTCAGAGTTGCCTGTGGGGACTTGTTAGAGGTTAAACAGGTACAGGCTTAGCTCAGCTCAAATGAAACTTGAACACTTCAGGTCGTTGTTGTCAATTTTCCCAAACAGGGAAAAAGGTAATTGTCAATTAATGAGCCCATCAACTGAGGTGGAAGGAAAATCAATAACATGGACCAATACCGAGCGTTCTAATGCCAGTCAGGATTCAGGAGTGGGAGCTTTTCACATAGGTACACGGAGTAATTGGTTTCTCCCTTTTGACCCGTCCCGCGGACTCTACAACTCTCCAATTAACATGTACCGTTGACAGGCACACAATTATTTGGGTTCACTGTGCCCCAGCCAGTGTTTGTTCAATCAGAACTTGCAAATATGCAGGAAGTGCACAGAATAGTAAATGCAGGATTACTCTGGGGGAAGTCAAACAGCAAGTGGGTCTTAAAGGAACCCCGGACTTGGGTTTCTTTTCTAGGGAGCTGCCCTGAGTCTCAGCTCAGATGCTGGCTCAGCAGTGCTGTTCTGGCCGGTCCCTGATGACACCTGTCCCACTCTGTCGGAGGAGGGGGAACCCAGACAGGGCTGCCCATGACGTGGCTGATACTGTGCCCCACAATCTGTCAGAAAGGAAGGGATCATCCCATTTGTGTTGGGCAATAACTGGTTCTGTGCCTTGCACAGGATGCCATTTTCCATTTCTTTCAACTGGATTTTTCTACCCATCTGAGTCAGCCTCCAATTCCTAGGGTTCTTCCTGGGCCTCCCCAAGCTACATCCAGGACCCTGCATCCATGGGTCCATAGCACCCTGGTCTTGCTTCTTCCTTAGCACTTACAACACTGAGTCATACTATTGGTTCATCTCCCAGTTTCCCCACAAAAGAGTGATACTTGGAGACTAAGTACCATCATCTCTAAATGCCAGCACTTGGCATAGAGGGTCCTTAGGAAGTGGTTGCTGGATGGATGTGTGGGTAGGTAGTACAAGGAGTAGGGAAGTGGGTGGAGGATGGTACATGGCAGGACACTCAGAGGATGGATGACTGGTTGGGAATAGAGGGTGAGAGAGAAGACAGAGGATAAGTGGAGGGGTGCTTGGGGGTGAATGGATGGCTGGAGTGGTATGCAAGGGGTGTGGTAGGTGGAAGAATGGGTTAAAAGATGGGTGGAGAGTTGGGTGGATGGTGTGTGTGGGGGCCAGCATTGGGGAGGCCATTGATCACAGGGGTTAGGGGCATGAGCTCTGGAACCAGATAGAAAGGGTTGAATCTTAGCTTTGGTATTTCCTGGCTGGGTGAACACAGGCAATGAACCACTCTCTCTGGGTCTCAGTTTTTACCTATAAAGTAGAGATAATAATAGAACTTCTTCTTAAGGATGTTGAGAGGGCTAAATTTTACCTGCAGAAGTCTTAAAACAGTGGTTGGCATAATGAAGGGCTGAATAACCATTAGCCACTGTATTTTTTGAATTATTATCATTGTTACTATTGATAAATGGATAAAGGAATGATTGCAAGAATGGATGGATGGATGTGAAGAAGGTGAGATGAGTAGGCAGATACATGGATGACTGTGAGAATGGGTAGATGCAAGGTAAGGAAAATGGCAGGAGGGATGGAGAGAGGAATGAATACTCTGTGCAAGAGTTGTGGTGGGGCCATTTGCACAGGGAGCCTCCTCTGAACTCCCCTGCAAGGTCTCAGTGGCTGCTGCCTGCCACGCCCCCTCCACATGTCCAGGTTTTATCATTCCCAGTGGGAAATCCTATTAGACTCTTGCCTCCCAAATACACAGGTGTGCTTCTGGGTGATTCTTGACAGTTCACAATCCTAGTTGTCCTTCTCTGAGGTCCTCCTGGAACTGACCAGCTGGTAGCTCAGCCCCCGTCCTCCTCTCGTGGAGTCATGCCCCACAGCCCAGACTCTCCTTCCAGAACCTGACACCTATGGGCCTCTCTGAATGTTCTGGGAGCCCAAGTTTGCACTTGGGCTTTCACTACTCCACTTGAGGGAGCAGAGCGCAGCTTTGCTGCTATTAAGCCAATTCCATGTCGGTCATGGGATTGACCTCAACCTCCCAGAAAACTAAAGGACTTCACCGAGCACCTGCTATGGACCAGGCCCTTGATACTTATTCTTGTGTTTAATCCTTACTGCAACCTTAGAAGGTGGAGAGTAACTATCCCTGCTTTATACAGAGAAGTCAGAGGCTCAAAGTCACAGAGAGTAAGTAGAACAGAGAAGATTTGAACCCGGGTCTCCCACTCTAATGTGGAGGCTCTTTCTACAATCCCAATCTTTTTAGGGTTCTCAGAAGGAGATCCCATCCCATTTCCAGGGTGCCTACAAACTGCTGCTTGGGGACAGAAGCTGGAACTGTGCCATTATTCTGGACCAAAAGTAAATGCCTTCTAGGGATAAAATTATATTTCTTATTGATTTTATGTTAGAACAACTTGGCTAGAGGAAGTTCTGTTTATTAGTTTAAAGAGTTCAAGCATCTGCCCTCCCCACCCCTGCTCTGGATAACAGTGAGGAACATGGACATAGATCCCCTTTGGTTGCCAAGGATACCACACTGTGATCTGTTATCTTCCCAGCAGGAGTGGTCCTGGTTCTGGCAACAGGGGAGTACGCCCTTCTCTGCCTGTCTCACAGGCTGGCGGTGAATTCTGAAATTAGCTTCAGTGGTGACCCACTCTCAGGGTTTCTTGGGTCTTAAATGGGACTCATGAGACAAAACACCTTCAAGAATCATGGATGAATCCTGAATTCTAGACACTGAGCCAGCCAGACGCTCTCACCCTGTGTAGGCAGCTTCATATATCTTTCTCCCTGAGTCAGACTAGAAGGCTCTGGGAGGTGGTTATTAAATATCTAAAAATTTTTTTTTTTAAATATCTAAAAATTTAATTACTGCATGACGTTCAAAGCACCATTTCACTGGTGCCCAACCCCGGAAAAAGTAATTGCAGACCAATCTCACTTATGAAATTGAACAGGAAAATTCTAAATAAAATAGCATCTAGTGGAATTCAGAAATACATTTAAAAAAATACATTGTGATCAAGTAATATTTAACCTAGGAAAGCAGAATTAGTTCAACAGAATTTTTAAGATAAAATAAACCATATTTACAGATTAAAAGAGAAAAATCAGAGGATCACCTCAAAAGATGCAGAAAATGTACTTAATAAAATTCAACATGTATTTTTGATTGAAACAAACTCTTGGCACAGCAGGAAAAAGGAAATTTCCCAATCTGATAAAGTCTATCTATAAAAAAAAAAAAAAAACACTTTACGATGTTGTAGGCCTAGTTCCACTAAGTCAGGAACAAGGTCAGAAGCCCTCTAGCCTTGGTTCTGTTCACACCGACCTGGAGACCCTAATTGATTCAGATGGGAAAGAAAAGTTAAATAAATTGCATAAGAATTGAAAAGAAGGAAACAAAACTGTTTTCATTTACATCTTGCCATAGAAGATCCCAGAGAATCTACAATCTTCTAGAATGAATAAGAGAATTAACCACAATTGCCCAATACAAGTTCCATATCTAGGTTTCCTAGCCCCTTTCGATGACCAGTTCAAATGTCTGATAGGGAGGGGGTGGGAGGGAGGAGGTTAGGGCCCATAAAAATAGCAGAAGAGAAGATGCCTCAGCTGAAGACCAGGCTTAATATGGATGCAACTATTGTCCCTGGTCCCCTTCCTGGGGGCATCTATTCACTATTGTTAAATGCTAAACCCACAGTTGGGTTTTAGCTGAAAATCCCCTCCTGGTAGAGGGCTGTAACCTTGCTGGCGGTGTGAGGGCGTCTGGTATCGGTTAATCAGTCAACCACAGACACATCTTCTTAACAAATCTGCCACCTGGAAACTTAGACCCCCTCCCTCAGTTTATGCTGAAATTTGGGAGCCTGACTTGTGGAAGTTAACTTGCTGCTGGCTGGATCTAGCCCTTTCCTCGCTGAATCATAGGGCTTTTGCATGGTAAGGGAAGCCAGAAGCCACAAGCATGGGGGAGGAAAGCACAAGTAGTGAAATGACCGGCCCAAGATCCTGCAACCAGGAGTAGCAAGCACCCAGCGCCCACCGAGCTGTCTGTCTATTCACCCAGCTGCCTGTCCATCAGTCCAATCCTTTGTCCATCCTTCCATCCACCCACCCATCCATCCACGTGTCCATGTTCAACACACACCCAAGAGTACCTTCCAAGTGCCAGGCACTCTACGAAATCCTGGGGCTACAGCTGGATTAAGAGGGACCCTAACCCTGCTTTCTCAAACCTCTCCATCCTGTGAAAAAATTAGCCATGAACAATAATTTGTGTTAGTAAAATGTGCACAAATAAAGAAATTAAATTAACAAAAATGAAAAGGAAGAGAGCTGTGAAGGAGATAATTTGTGGCTGTGTGGCTCCAGGAGAGAGAGAGAGAAAGAGTGTGTGTGTGTGTGTGTGTGTGTGTATGGGAGGGTGAGTGTGTGTCAGGGTGGGGCAGGGGTGGGGGTTAGAGACTGTCCCAAGGGAGGTTAGCATATGGACTATGACTCAAAGAAGGTGCCACCAAGAAGCAAAAACTAATAATAGTGAGAAAATCCTTTCAAAACAGAAAGACAACCTGAAAGATTCCTAGGAGTTAACTTAGCAAAGGATGTGCCTGACTTTTATGGAGAAATTTATAAAGCATTACAGAAAGAAATTGAAGAGGAGTGGGGGGAGAGAAGGCAGGCAACAGGGGCTCCCCCAGGCCCACACCAGGTGGACTCTGCAAGGAGGCACTAAACGTCAATGGAAGAAGCAAAGAACCAGTTGGATTCTGGGCTCTGGGCACTCGAGTAACGAGCTGTACTTTCATGCCCACTTGCCATAGCATAGCTGGTGCACACATGATTTTGTAACCAGCTTTCCCCCACTTAACAATATAGCATGATATGGCCCATGTCATTAACTGGTGTTTCATTAAAAAATGGATCTCTGAGGTAGACAAGCATGATGCCCCCCCTTATTTTAGCGATGAGGACAGAGAGGGGTGGAAGGGTGAGGGAAGCCAACAATCCTGCAGCCTCCATCATGCACCATCTAATTCTCACACCCTCACTGGCACGCCTGATTTTCCCCTTCACCCTGCAAATGAGGGAGTTGGGAGGAGCAGGTTCCAGCTGCTGCTCTCAGGGCTGAGAGGGGAGCCTGGCCCCGGGTCTCTGTCCTGGGCTGCTCCCAAAGCAGGGGAGTCTGTCCTGCTGCATTTTCCTGGCACAGAGTGAGGTGGAGCGCAGCCACTCAATAAGAGGGTGTTCTCCTTGACATCATGCTAGAACTTGGGGTGCAGATCTTGGGAGCAAAACCAAGATCCCACCTTCATGTCCCAGGAGTGCTACATCACATTCCCACAGCTTGGCGGCTCAGAGCCAGGGCACTCTGCTGTCTCGCACACCTGGAGGCCAGAAGCCCAGAGCCAAGGGGCCAGCAGGCCTGGGGCTCCCGGGAGGCTCCTTTGTGTCTTCAGCTTTGGTAGCTCCTGGCATTGATTGGTTTGTGTCAACATCGCCCACTCTCTGCTCCCATTGTCACGTGAAAGGGGTCTCAAATCTCTCTTTTCTGATACGACACCAGTCATTGGACTTAGGGTCCAGCCCAAATCCAGGTGGTCTCACCTGAACATCCTTAATTATATCTGCA
The DNA here is from genome assembly GCF_014898055.3 of Talpa occidentalis. Taxonomy (NCBI): domain Eukaryota; kingdom Metazoa; phylum Chordata; class Mammalia; order Eulipotyphla; family Talpidae; genus Talpa; species Talpa occidentalis. Next base: position 6,086,928 of record NW_023603184.1, read on the forward strand.
AAGATTGTTTCCAGACAAAGTCAAGTCATGGGTATAGGGGGGTCAGGACTTGGACTTAACTTTTGGGGGGACACAATAGAATGTGCTGAACCACATTCTAGTGGAAGAAAGTGAAGACAGGTAGTCTGCTAGATTAGTAAATGGCATGATAAATGTGGAGCCGGGAGGGAGAGAAATTATGCTGGGGCACAAATTGCTGTCTAAATGGGTGCTTAGGGAAGGCCTTGCCCTGAGGGTAACATCTGAACAAAGATGAGAAGGCAGTGACAGGGAAAATCCACGCAGGTGTCTGCACAAACAGTGTCCCGGGGAGAGAGAACAGCACGTTCAAAAAGCCCCAAGCACTGAGGAGTGTCTATTGTCTATTTTCCGAGGAAACCAACAAAGGCCTTGAGCTGAGATTGGGCAGGAGGAGGAAGAACTGGAGTTCTGAAACAAGAGGAGGCGGGTCTAGGGGAGGCAGAGATGGATGTGCCGTCCTGCATCACCTAACAACGGGGGTTCAGGGTGCAGACGCCTGCACAGTTGAAAATTGCAGCCTAACTTATAGGTGGGTCTCCCTGTAAGCAAGCAGAGTCCCCCTCAGGGATTCAACCAACCCACATGCGTGACTGGTTGAATCTGTGGCTACAGAACCAGACCATATAAATGGACCTGCATCATTCACTCTGGTTCAGGGGTCCGCTGTGGATGGCGGCCCCTATGCAGGGCCTAGGTACGTGGCTGATGCTGCCATCTAGGTCAGTGGCAGTGCCTCAAGGGCGTTGGCACAGCGATGACTTTGCCCAATGGTGTGTCTCTCAGAGTGAAGCTGTCATTAAGTGACCCATGTCATAAACAACCCTCTCGAGAACTGTTCGCTGCTCGCTGCTTGAAGGAATCTGCCTGGATGAATGAGCTGGTGCCGCACGTGGGCAGGAAGCCCCACTCTTTCTGTCAACTCTGCTCCGTGTTTCTAGCCTCTAACCGGAGCCTGGCACTTACCCCACGTTTGTGGACCGCAGTGTGAATGAGCCAGCATGAGTGCTGAGGTTGTCTCCACTGCGTGAGAGCGGTTTTCTCCCGGTCACCCTCATCTCCACTCTAGGAGGCAAGAGCGAGGCCCCGGCAGCTGAAGAGCCGTGGCACCAACCATATTGCGGGAAGTTAATTAACTCTGGGGTGTTTTTCCCTTCTGTTCTCGGCGCTGGAAAGCGAGCCTTTGTTCCTGACAACCTCAATTAGCGCCAGCTTCTCTTGAGCTCCCCCACCCCGACAGGAGGCTGGCGCACAGCACCAGCCTGTTTCTGGGCAGGCAAGATAGCCTGGCTTCCCCTGAAGCCCCCGACCTCTCCTCCCCCACGGGCACGCCCGGCAATGGCTCTGCTCAGGCACCGTGCAAGATGGTGCTGGACCCTCCCCGTGTCCACTCCTGCTCGTCCAGGCCCCACTTACCCCCTGTACACCCACCACAGTCCTCAGGACCCCTGAAGCTCGTCTCCTAAGCTCTAAATCCAAGTCAGTCAGGGCCGGCCTGGGCCTCTGCCTCTTTTGGACCAAGTGAAGCAGTTCCTACCCTCACTAGACGGGAGCCTCTGACCAAACACACACCTGCTGTAAACCCAGGAGAGGTCTGAGGGTAGCCCTCGGCATCTGTAGTTTACAAAACTCCCCGGGTGTTTTAGAAACAGAACCAAGATTGAGAACCCCTTCAGCAGCCATCAAACCACCGTCAGAGAGCCTTCCTCATGGTGAGGAGTTAGCACTCCAGACCCAACACTTCCTACCCTCTTTAACCATGGTCGTCCCAACAGCTAGGCATCGGCAGATGGGGAAATAGGCTCAAAGAAGCAGATGACTTGCCCTTGGGCATTCAGCTGGTAAGTGACAGAGTACGGACTTGAACCCAGATCTTTGGGACCCCAAGGTAGCGTTTCTTCTGTACCTGGCACACAGTGGGCTTGTATTCACAGGGGCTGTTTTCTCTTTTACCATGTAACAACAACTCCACTTTGTTGCATTCGTTACATTATTATGCAAATAATGCTAATCCTTAGTAGAAAGGGTGAAGTGTGTTTTTTACCAGTCTACAGATATAGTTGTGTGGCAGGCAGCTACATGGTGTGAGGGAGAGGTGAGGGTGCTTGAGTAGGGGATTTAGGAGCCACTGAAGGCCTTGGAGGTAGAAAAGGAAAAGGATGTGGTCAGAGCAGGAGGAATCAAAGCAGGGACGGGAGGAGAGCAGGCAGGTTGCAGGGAGACTAGTCAGGAGGCTTCTATGCTGACTGGCCACTGCAATAGTCCAGGCAGGGAAGACTGGGCAGACAGGAGTCAAGCTGCAAACAGACCAGCAAAAGGCACACAGGGCAGCCCCCTGGGTCCTGCTGCTGCCTTTCTGCTAGAAAGTCAGGCCATTTTCAGAAGGCAGCTAGACACACTTGCTTTCGGGTACTCTCATCTCAAAACGAATGCATTTTATTATAATTTTAGTCATTCTTGGGCTTCATCAAAGGCTATGAATGCCGTGACAAAGAGAAGCGTCTCTTTCCTCAGGTGAGGAGAAAACACGCCAGAGCTTTCTCTTCTAATATAAACTAGACACGGAGATGCAGCTGAACTTGGCGGGGCCTGCAGGAGAACGCTAATAGACTCGACGAAAAGAGAATTATGGAAGGAGACAGCTCCAGAGGGTGGTGGGTAGGGAAAGAAAGAGGCCCCAGGCCTGCCAGGTCTGGGTGGGCTCCCAGGGAGCCCGGATCAGTGTGGACAGCAGCAGCAGCAACAACAGCTGCAGGGCCTGGGCGGGCTCAGCTTCTCACAGGCTAGAAGCTTCTCTGCCCAGAGACCAGTGAGATAAGACCCCTTCGCCCCCAGCATCCTTCCTGGTCAATTTCCAGTGATCCCATTAATTATGGAGGCTAGGGGACTGGAATGGAATCCGTGGCGTTTCCTGCATGAGAGCGCTCGGTGGGGGAGCACGGAAGTGACCTAGAAACCTTTAGCCAGGAAAAAAAATAAAACCCGAGAAAACACCGCTGCTTGGACACTCCTTCCAGAGGCGGGGAAGGGGCTGGGAGCTGTTGTGTGCACACGCATGTTTTAAAACATCATCTCAGGCAGCTAGACGCCCCGTGGAACACTGGCTTAGGAGAAGGTGCTCTGCTTTCATAAAATCAGATTATTTTCCTTTTGCCTTTAATAAAAACCAGTGTTGGTCTCTGACTCACAGCTCAAAACAACCTTCCTGGTTACAGAGGCCGGGATTTCCGTGGTGGCGCAGGCTGGGACTGCTCTCAAATAGGAAATCGAAGACAGGAGACAAAGAAGGGAGAGGGAAGGGGGATGGGAGACGAAGAGCAGGAAATAAATGTGGAGTTAATGCTCAGCCAGGGCTCCGTGCCGGCTCCCCGGTGTCCCCCAAAGCTGCTCAGGCCCGGCATGAGGAGGGCAGGGGTTCTGGGCTTCCTACCGGCAGCCCGTTTGCCCCCTGCCAGCCAGCCCACTGCACCATGAGGCTGCTCCGCTGCCTGTCCCAGCTCTGGCAGAGGCCCCTGGGTTTTAAGCAGACGCCCTGGGGCGCGGAGCAGGAGGCTGTCGGCTCCAGAGGGAAGGGGCCATCACTCAGAGTTGATGGGGAGGCTGCAAGGCTGCTAGGAGGCAGGGCGGCACGGGCCTGGAGAGGCCAGGGGTGGCTTCTAAGGGAAGGTGTTCCCTGTCCTGTCTGTCTCGCCTCTCATTCTGCCTGTCTCTGTCTCTGACTTGCTGTGTGCTCCTCTTTCTACCTTCCTTTGAGTCTCTGACTCATTTTGTCTCATTGTCCCTCTTGGGCTTTGTCTCCTTCCCTCTTTTTCTGTCTGAAATTCTTTTACTCTCCTAAGAACAATGGCTGAACTTGTTAAACCAGAGATCAAACTCCCCAGTGTGCGGGTTGTGTGAGAAGAAAACGCAGCTTTAACAGCTTTAACATCTGGTGCGCGCGCTCTCTCTCTCAATTTCTCTGTCCCCCCACCTTCCCTGTGTGCGTGTGTGTGTGTGTGTGTGTGTGTGTGTGTGTGTGTGTGTGTGTCTGCCCCTCTCATTCTCTCTGTCTCTCTCACTCCTCTCTGATGGGGGGCCGTGGCTAGGGGAGGGAGCACAGTGTCAGTCCCTCAGCCCCGAGGCTGGCTGGGAGCAGCGAGGCTGAGCCAGGCCTGCTGGGCCAGTGTTGGCCACAGGGACAGGCAGAGATAAGTGACAGTGGGACCCACGACCCACGCTGCAGCCGCAGTCGCCTCCCTCCCAGCCCCCCACACAGCCAAGGACTTACAAACTGTAATAGCAGCAGGCCTGGCTCTGCCCCTCCCCTGATAACTCCGCTCTGCTGGGGGAGCAGCCGGCATCAGGCGTCTTGTCTGGGGAGCATAACTGAAGCCCAGAGGAAGGTGAGGTTGGGGGTCGAGGATGCAAGGGGTCCCCCAAGTGAGCTACACATCCAAGTAGCTCCCTGTGTGCTTCTGACCTTCAACCTAACAGGCTGGAGAGCAAAGGAAGGCGCTTCCATGGGGTCCATAGACTCTGAGAGGAAGAGCGGGTCATCCTGGGAGAGGGGAGCCGACGCACAGCGCTGAGATATTCAGATAACAGAGCAGCCTTTCCACGTGGCCCTGATAAGAACCCAGCCACAGAATGGATGTGGCTGGTGCCCACACTTAACACTAGCCTCGGTGTCAGTAACCTGCGCCCACTGTGCACCCTCCAAGAGGGAGGCTCGGGCACCTGCTCCTGCCATTTCACCATTTCACTGCTTATTTGAGCCATGGCTGATATGTGGTGTTCACCTATGTCAAAAGGTTTTGAATCAATTTTCCAAAATCAGGAGATTCACATACAAATCAGAGTGTCTGGCTTTCTCCCAGGGGCCTGTTGCCACTGGGCTTCTCTAGCTGATGCTGAGCAAAGCGCCGTCCCCCACCTCCCCCAGGCAGGGCAGGTTCTCCCTGCTGACCTTGACCTGCACGCTGCCTGCTTCCCTGCCTCCCATGCCTGCCTGGCCCTGCAAGCCCCTGGGCTGGGGCCCTGGGTCTGGCACATAACTGGTGGCTCCCACAGCACCTTCTTTTTGGTCCTTGACAAAATATCAGGACCTTCCCAGTTTAGGAAAGGCGGGGTCTGTCTGCTTGCTACCAGGAGGAAGCCTTGTCTTGGGTCTGTCCATTGCTGCCCATCTGCAGATGACAGTTGACGTGTTTCTCCAGGGGACACCTGGACTGGACACGAAGAACCTGTCGTGGTGGCAGATGGGATCTCCCTCGCCTGCTCCTCACTGCCCAGCAGCCTTCCGGGGCTGCCCACACTCAGAGGCAGGCCCGGTCACTCTGTGCCCCGCAGTCGCTGGCCCAGTTGCTGTGGGAGCCAGAGGTGGGCGGGACCGAGGAAGGCGGGGCTGTGGTCCATGACAGGTGGCCTCTCCTTCCCCAGCTCTTGCTCAGGACTGTTTGCAGCACCCCAACCCCTGCCCCACCCCAGGTCCTGTATGAGAGTGAAAGGAGACTTAGATCTGTCCCTTGCTGTAAGAAACTCAGGGCTCAGGGAGGAGGCCAAACAGACACGTGTGGCCTGGCCCCGGCGGACTCAAGAGTTCAGCCTCAGGAAGAGGTTCCGCCTGACGCTGAGGGCTGAGGAAGGCCCTACAACTGGGTGGAATCAGCTTGCTCACGTGGGATCATGGCTTTGGAGTTAGGTCTTGAAATGCTTCCCTGAGAAGAGAGTCAGAGAGGGTTTTCTGGCCAGGGTGGCGGGGGCTGGGGTGGGATAGCAGGAACAAAGTTGCAGCCGGCAGTGGGCGCGTGTGGGGTGAGCAGGGGCGCATCTGGTCATGGGGACTGGGCGCCACGCGGCTCCTGTTTGCTTCACGGCCAGAGAAAAGTGGGGATGCCTGGGTTAATTTCCAGGAAGGTCTAGAGAACACAATCTGCCAAGTTAATTCATCCTCCCCTACCCCCTTCCTTTGTACTGTGGCTGTGAGAACACCCGCTTGGCTGGGTTGGGGGGCAGCACGGAGTGGGGGGTGAAAGCTTGGCAAGGAGGCAGAGCCAGGTCGAGCAGAGCCTCGGGTGCCAGGTAACAGCTTCACTCTGCAGGTAACGGGAACACGAGCAGGTTTTAGGTGGAGGTGACATTATCAGGTTGGCTAACATTGCAGAAAGCTCGGGGCCTGTTGAAGAAGATGGAGTGGAAGGGCAAGTATGAGGGGTGGATGGAGCAGGGGAGGGAGAAGGCTCCAGCCCTGAATGAGCAAGAGGAGGCGAGAGTGACAAGGCAGGTGGCAGTGGGTGTGGGGAGGAGCTGGAGGGAGCGGCACTGGATAGCTCCTCCATGGGGTGGGGGAGAGCGGACCTTGCTTCCTTTCCCAGCAATGGGGAGCATGCCCGAGGTGGGAGGCAGCTGCCCACCCAAGTAGGAGAGTTGTCCCCAAAGGCGTGGATTCCCCTGTTCTCTGCAGAGGACTGCCGAGCTATGTGCACTGACCTCCCGGGCCTCCAGCTCCACCTGGGGACAGAGACGATGCGAGGGGTCTGCAAGGATCAGGGTGCATCTCCTTGTAGGTCTTCAGGAGCAGTTGTTTCCCCGATGCTTAGGCTAGTGGCTGGTCATGAGCTAAGGCTCCAGAGTCAGGGCGAGGTGCTTTAGATTGGTCCTGAGGCTGCAGAAGCCTCCTCATCCGATAATGGGGCTAATGATAGCATCCCCTGTAGGAGCGGTGAGGACTAAGTGAGAGATTGCACGGTACGAGGTGCTGTAATAGTGCCTGACACAGTAAGTGCTCAATAAATATCAGCTATTACTAATTTTAATATTAATGGGGTTTTATACTATTTGTACTAAAAGTTCAATTTGGATTTATATTGCAGAATTTCAAAAGGCAGTTTTATTACTTTCAGGTACACACAGTGACCCCTATTGGGCCTCTACAATATTGGCAGAAAGTCTTGGGGGGCTGCAGCTACAAAACCATGCTCTGCCTGGCTTGGTAACAGCAGGCTTGGCCACTTGTCTTAAATTGGGGAAGTTCATGAATATAAATACACAAACATGCAATGCAAACGTCTATTTCTTGAATATAAACACACTCTCTGTGGGCACACAATAGACAGAGAACATTGGTTGCCTCCAGGAAGGACTGAGCAGGGGGAAACTTCTCTGTACCTTTCTGTGTCTCTGGATTTTCAACCATGAGAATGAATTAACCATTAAACATTGATAACCATCATTAAATGAAGAATATATTCCAGCTTAAAGATGAACCAGTTATTACACAAAACGTGTAGATTTGAAGAGCTGAGGTCAAGGCTTCCATCCACTCTGATGAGCTCTCTACGGTCCCTCCCCTCCCATGGTGCCCCCCTCCCCAGGGCTGGGGAGGCAGCAGCAAGTGTTGGGACCCCTGGCTCTTTGCTATAAACTCAGCTGTGAAGTAGGACTGTGGTATACAGTTGCAGGATTCTACAGTTTTGATTGTTGCTATTAAAATTGATTTCTTTTCTTGAAATCACCTAATATATAGAAAATATATGGCTGGTTCCACAGCCGCAAATAGCCTAAAGCAATCTACTCTGAGGTCAGAATCCCAAGCCAATGTTGCCACTGGAAACAGCTCTACTTGTCACCAGCAGGGGACACTTTCCTTTGGGCCCTTGGGAGTCCACAGCCTGGTGAATCCAGGGAGGATCTGGTCACTTTGGGGAGGCAGAGCCAGAAGGATTCCCCTGAATTCTGCATGCAGGTGGCCACTAATGGACCGGTAATGGACTCCTGTCCCCAGTCCAGCACAGGCAAGGCACCAGACCTGAATTTGGAGAGGTTCCTGCTCAAAATTTATTAGTGATTCCAGGATGGCCACAGCAAAGTGATAAACCAAGCACAGGGCCCTCTGAGCATGGGGCCCCACCCAGATGAGGAAGGCCCTGCAACCGCCCTTTGGGGTATGGAACCCAGATACGGCTCACTGAGGTTAAAGGCAGACACCTGAGGTCACAATGCAATTTAGTGGAGGGACCAAGATTTGAACCCAGGGAGAGTCCATGTTCTTGCACAATAGTAATAGCCAACGCGGAGCATTCCCCTGGAGCAGTGCTCTGTCCTAACTTCATCCACGTGTTCATTAAATGCCTACAAGCACATGATGGGCACTGTTATCACCCCCACTTTAGAAATGAGAATGTTAGCACAGAGATATTCAGTAACTTTCCCAAGGACACATAGCTAGTGAGAGACAGAAAGAGGGTTCAGATGCAGATGGCCTGATTCCCAAAGTCCACTGTCACCTCCATCCTTTCCAGGGGAGGCAGGGAGGGCTCTGTGTAGAAGGCGCACCCAGGAGGTGTGGGCTGAAATCAACCTGCCCAAACATAGGGGGTTGACAAGTTGGTCAGACAGGGCTTTCCCATATTTCTAGATCTGTCTGGGACACCTTGGGAAATTCTGTGTCATGGCTGTGGGCCTGTTGTGCAGGTCATTACATACCCACTGTTTATAGGAACATGGGTGTCATATTCATAGAGGGCCTCAGGCTGATGGGACAGCAGCTCACCATGGGAGGAGGAAAAACAACGGAAAATATGGAGAGAAGCTTGAATGCTTGCCTAACACTGGGAGGGAATCCCACCCCAGACTGCCCACGAGTGGCACCCCCATAAAATGGGCACACAAGGTCACATAAGCTGCAGCCATCCAAGTGTCCTGGCCAGGGCAACAGACTCTGAAGGGTGGGGTCAGCACTGGGCAGGTTAGGGTAAGAGACTGGCATTTTGGGCCTGGGACTAACAGAAAAACAGTGTGCTTTAGGGGGAAATGAGGGGGGCCCCAAAGAAGGAATCAGGCTGAATCTAAATCATCATATCCACACACAAACCTTCATGGACAAGTACATTATTATTTCCATGTTATCCACAGGGGAGGTGACACAGTAAGTAACTTGTCCAAGAACACCCAGGCTACAAGGGCCAGAATTGAAATCCAGACAGGCCCATCTGACTCCAGAGTCTGAGTGGGTGACACTGTGAGTCCGTAAAATTCAGTGGCCAGGGCCAGTTTCCATTTCTGTGTCTGAAAATGAGGACCAAGGGCCTCCCCCGTGGCACAGCAGGCTGAATGCAGCGCTGTGAAGCTGTCCACAGCCTCTGTAGCGCCGGTTCAATTCCCGGCTGGACAGGGAGCTACCCACATGTCATGGCAGACCTCTTCTGTCTCGCCTGCTGCTCCCCTCAGCATTATTTTTGGTCCATCTGCCTGTTCTGCTCCCCTCTCTGTCTCTGGTGAATTCTCTCACCCTCCCGCACTTCTGGCCTGTACCCCAGTTCTTGTATAAATAAATAAATCTTTTTAAAAAATAAAATAAAAAAATGAAAATGAGGACCGAGGGCTCTGGTGTGGAATAGTGCTGTGCTAAAACAAGACACCTCACATGTAGACAGTGCATAGTAGATGCTCAAGAAATGAGCTTCATGAAGGAGCCAGCACAGTGGCTGTGACAGTTCACTTGGCTGAGGACCTGGATCTGTGTGAATCCAATTGTAGCAGGTTGTATAATTTTATTTTATCTGAGGCACCCAGAGTTTGGACCTTTAAGATGCAGCACACTAATGGATGTAAATGAGATGCAAATCAAGCTGTCCCCCGATAAACAGGAAGCCAAATAGTTCCACTCCAGCTCTCAAGACTCTTTCTGGAGCTCCGGGTCGGGCTCTCGCTGAAGAAGAGCCACAGCTCGCATCGGCCTGATGTATCGGCCTGATGTATCAGTCACCACCCACTCGCCCAAGCAGTGATGGTATCTGAAGGCACCTCTGCTGTGCTTTCAGGGGCCCCATTCTAGGGAATGTGTTCCCTCCCCATCTCCTTCAGGACCGGGGCCCACGTTCTAAGTGTGGCCCCTCTAGAAACATCCACTGCCACATAAGACAACCACAAAAATAGAGAGAGCTCTGCTCAGTATGATGAGGTGCCCACGGTCGAGGTGCTATTGGCATCTCAGAAACATAAGTAGCCCAGAGATGGTGGGTGTGGGGACTCCCAGGGAAAGAACAGGGACTGGGGTGAAGGGGGTATCTGTCCCGTCTCCAGCTAAAAGACCCCACTCTGCGGAAGCCGCAAGACAGATATTCTGTTTGTTCAAAAGAAGTTACAAATCTTGACTTTTAGTGTGACATTCTTGCTTTCTGGCCCAAGCTGCTGTCATGCCATTCAGCTTTCAAACAAAAGCATGGAGTTTTCCGGCTCATGGGCCTCCTGTTTATAGAAACATAAGTGGTTCTCAATCTTTCCTGGGGTCATGGGCCCTTTGAAAATATGATGGATGCAAGTCAAAAGAAAAGCCATATTTGCAACTCATATAACTGCATAACATTGATTTCTAGGATGTATTAAACCAAGATCCTGTGTGAAATGATCAATTAACAAATATATTGTGACTCAGTAGAAAAGTAGATGAAAGGCCTAAAGTGTACTTTGCAGAAAAGAAAGCTGAGTGGCCAATAAACTTTGGAAAAGTGCTCAGTCTTGTCAATCATGAAAGAAATGCAAATTAAATAATATGACCAACCCCTACGCCTCCTGGGTTGGAAAAATGAAAATGCCTGACAATATTGATGCTGGTGAGATGTGGAGGAACTGAAACTCTTGTCTGTTGTGGATGGGAGAATAAATGGTAGAAATGGTTGGGACTGTGTGGTGAAGCTGGCTGTGTACACGCCCACAAACTGGAACACCCCACAACCTACAACGCCCCTCCAGGTTTTTTCCCTAGAGAAAATTTTGCGCATATATAAATGATTGTCTACAGAACATTGTTCATAAAAGTCACATCCTGTGAATATCCCAAATGTCCAGAACCTGGTCAGAGGCAGTTGAGTCATGTAATGCAAGATGATGGAGCAGAGAAAGGTGCAGACCTGGGATTCACACAACAGGGATGGATCTCCCAACAGCATCACTGTGCCATGTGCCACTCGGGAAGCCAAGTTGGATATTTATAGTCCACATCCATCAAATGCTCAAACGCAGGCCACAATGACTCAATCTATCATTTAGGACAGGTTCAGAGGTGGGGAAACTCTAACAAAAGCAAGGGAATGATCATTTCTTTTAAAAATGAGGACAGTGGTTACCTGTGGGAGAGGAGAGAGAACGAGACAATGAAGGCAGGGGCCACAGCGGCCAGGGAAGGTGCTACAGTGACCTGTTTCCCAGTCTGGATCATCCATACACACGCCTTTGTTTCATGTCCTCTCCATTATAAATATATACTTCATAAACTCTTCTTTGTATGTATTCCATAACAATATATATATATTTTTAAAGATTTATTTTATTTATACAAGAACCGGGGTACAGGCCAGATTCACGGGAGGGTGAGAGGATTCACCAGAGACAGAGTGGGGAACAGAACAGGCAGACTGATGAAATACACTGCTGAGGGGAGCAGCGAGCGAGACAGGAGAGGTCTGCTGTGCCATGTGGGACCCTCGTCGGTCAGTCGGGATCGAACCGGCACTGCAGAGGCTGCAGGCAGCTTCACAGCACTGCGCTCAACCGCCTGCACCACCACGGAAGCCCACAAAATATATTTTTTAAAAAGCCGTTGTTCTTCCTTCTTCCATTAAAAAAATCCAGTGAAATCTATGGCCCCTACCATCAGAACAACTAAAAACAAACCCCACTTAAATGCAGAGAACTCATACCCCTTAGAGATCCTTCATGGCAAGATCTCACATGCACCACTACAGTTGATTCACACACTCATGACACAGGAGGTGGGTGGCCAACCTGTGCAGTGATGTGGCTCAGTGAGTACTGTGGAATGTTCTGGAACAAACAGCACCCTGGGAGAATACCTCTCCACATCTGCACAAACCCCCACCACGTGCTCAGCACCTCTGCCCTCCCTTCCTGCGGTATTTCCAGTTCCCAAGACCCCAGCTTCCTCAATGTCTGCTCCAGGGCAGCATCTTGAGCCAGCAGTCCTTGCCAGAACCCCTAATTATTGGGCCCCCTGCAACCCCACCCCACAAACTCAGTCCTTTGGTAAAGAGGAACGTAAGGAAACACCAGAAGGTAGCTAATTGCGTGTGTTACAAATAGTAATCTTGCTTTTTAAACCTTAGGAGGATAATGATCTGTTTTTGGTATATTAAAGCTTAATTGTTTAAGTGGGGGAATAAAAATCAACTTCAAAACAGGGGAGCCTGGAAGCAGAACAAACATCCTGGAGAAGCAATGTTGCGAATAGAGTGAGACTCGCCATGTGGCGTTGGGGAGCCACTTCTCCCCCTCTGGACCTCAGTTGCCCATCTGTTCTGTGGAAATGTTGGACTAGAAGATGCCTAAATAATTCCCAGTCCTGACATCCCAGGGTTCTGACCACCAGCTTCATCCACTCTGTTCTGGAATTGCACAATACCAGAAACTGTCCTCCGATCGCAGCCCAGCACCTGGCACCGGCAGACACCAGCTCACGAAATCATTGGCTTGTGCTGTTCTTGTTCCATATTCCTCACACAACCTAGGGCAGACCCTGGCTCTTGCTGGCCCTTGCTAGATTCTATCTAGTTGGGTCCCATCTTTCCTCATGGGTCAACCAGAATCACACCTGTTCTGGCTGGGGTCCCTCAAACTGAGTCCATCCTCAGCCCTGGTCACCATCCTGCCGGATGGCGCGGGTGACCGTGCAGGCAGGCCCTGGTGGCCAGGAACTCCGGGTGGAGGTGGACTGCTAAACCTCTCCACCCCACAGCCCGAGAGCCCCTGTCTGTTAGGCACAGTCTCCAGGGTGACTGGGTCCCCAACAACTACACGGCTCACCCCACATCCCCCTCCCTCCCTCAGGTCAGAGCCCACAAAAGGTTGTCAAAAGAGAAGGGAGTTCTGACCACTGCAAAAGTTCCTTTAAGATGTTGGCTGTTAAGGAAAGTCAAAAGGGGAGCATTTGGAGAGGACAGAGAGACAAGAGGGGAGTGTAGGGTAAATGGAAATTATCAGGGTTTTTCTGCCCTCCCACCATTAGATTAAATGCATGCCTGATGGCAGACCCCTGGAGTAGGGTGTGGGCATGCGCAGGTGTAGGTGGGTTCACCTGGGCTGAGAGACTGGGCTTATAAGGGTGGCGTCAGGGGAAGAACGGAACCACCAGGAGTACAAGAGAGCAGAAGGGAACTACCAGAAGGAGAATAAGCAGATAAGCAGAGGCCACGAGAGAACGCCAGAGAGCCCAGAAAGAGTGAAGATTCACTAGGGACCAGAAGACAGTCCCTGGTGACACCATCCTACCCCGCCCCCACACCCCCGCCTTGTAAAAGCTCAATAAAAGCCTGAAAAGCCACCGAGGGCTCCAGGACTCTCCTTTACCCATCGGCATAGAATCACAGAGATCCTGCTCTGTGCCTTCCTGCCCCTACAGGGAGGAAGAAGGAGGAAGGTAAAGAGGTACCAGAAAGACAGGAAGGGGGAGTGGAGCATGAAGAGAGACTAGCACTTCGGGTCCTGGTGGGGAGCACTTTGGCTCCATGTGAAGTGTCAGCAGCTTGCTTGCCACCTGGGTCGAGGAGGCTGGGGTGGAGGGTGTGAATCCATTTGGCCTTCCCGCAGGCTGCTGGGGCTGTGCACTGCTGCTCTCACACCCAAGAAGAGACTCAGCCCCAATCTCCGGGGGGGGCACGCCTGCCAGGGAGCGGGGCTCAGAGCAGGAACGGGGAGGGAGAGGCCAGTTCTGCAGCCATCCCAGGCAGGGCAGGTTCATCATGGGTTCAGACAGCTTAAAAGAGAAGCTTGGAGCCCTTGGCATCAGCCCCACAGGTTAGGGAAACAGGCCAGCAGGGAGACAGCACCTTGGGCCCCTGCGAATCCCTATATACTCTTTCCTTTCGTAGCCGTTTTCCACTGCTTTTACCACTCTGCTGCACCGTCCTCTGTGACGCTGCCCTTACAGCCTGTCTCTTGGCTCAGATGTGCCTACTTATGCACACCCACACCACACCCCTGGGGTCCACCATCAGGCATGCCTGCCCCGAGCCCTCACTCCCATGTGCCTCCTGGAGAGGTCAGCCCTTTTCCAGAGAAGGAAACTAGGAGTCCAGAAGCTCAGAGAGGGGAAGTGGCTTGTCTGAGTTTGCACAGCTGGTACCAGAAGAGCTGGGATTAGAACCTCATCTCTCTCTTGAACACCTAAACCCGGCATCTTTGTGTTACTCGGGTTTCCTAACCAACAAGAGAATGGTTCAGGCTGAAGGCAGGAAGCTCAGAAGCTAACAGGGTCACTTACCACCTGGAAACTTCCTGAGCTGCACCCTCAGAGGCAGCTGGGAAACCTATCTTCCTCCTCTGCAAAGCCCTCTGTAGGGTAAGGTAAAAAGTATCAGGCTTGGGCCTTCCCTAGTGGTGCGGCTGTTGAGTGCTGGGTTGCGAGGCTGCCCGCAGCCTCTGCAGCGCCAGTTCGATCCCCGGCCACCGGTGAGGGTCCCACACACACACACACACACACACACACACACACACACACACACGAAAAAAAAAGAGTATCAGGCTTTTCTGCCCTCCCGCCGTTAGGATAGATGAGGGAACCCTGCGGTCCTGAATGCATGCCTGATGGCGGGCACCTGGAGTAGGGTGTGGGCATAGGTAGATGGGATTCACCTGGGCTGAAACTGGGCTTTTAGGGGCGGCGTCACGGGGATGCCAGCAGACGCCGAGACACAGAGAAATAGGAGCAGAGAAGCCAAGAAGCAGTGGAATGAATGGAAGAGCAGAGAAGCAGAGACCACCAGAGGCCAGAGAGCCCAGATAGAGTGAAGACTTGCTGGGGGCTGGGAGGCCTGCCAGCTTCCTGGCCCCCGGCACCCCTGCCTGCCATGTATCTGGTAATCCCAATAAAAGCCTGCAAAGCCACTGAGGGCTCCAGGACTCCTCCTTTACCTGGTCTGCTGGGTCAGAAAACCTGCCCTGTGTCATTCCTGCCCCTACACCCTCTCCTTCCCATTTGTCAGAATGTCCTTAGTAAGTGTCCTCTCTCTCCTCTGTCCCCAGAACCAGGGCCCCGGCCTCATGCCCTCCCACCCGGGCTGTTGCCATAGCCCCCAGGCTGGCCTCCTGCCTCCATCAGCCTCACTGCTGTGGGAGGGATCTTCTAGAGAATGCCCACCTCATGTCAAACTTCTCTTTTGAAGAATCTATCTCTGCCTCCTCGCTGCCCGCGGGATAAAGTCCAAATCTTTGGTGAGGGCGTTCAGAACAGGCCTCCCCCAGACTTGCCACTATGATATGCAGATTATTTCCAGCTGAAATCAGCCCAGGCCCTGAAGTCTCAGGAGAAACTTAAACCACTCCCTTAATTACCTAGAAGCATATAAATGGGGGTGGGGGGGGTCTTGTCGAGAATTAGGGTTACAACCAGAAAAAAAAACACCTTCCTATCAGAGAAGCCACCTCATGGCAGGGCAAACACCCGACCTCAGACCATCTGCTCTCCCTCACCTGAGTTCCCTCACTGTTGCCCCCAGGATCTCTTCCCCACGGCCTTAAATCGCACAGACTGAGCAATGGTCATGGCAAGAAATCTCAGGTTCACCGTGGCCCTCTTTACCTGGATTCTAATGACCATCGTGCCTCTCTCCCTGGCTGTCTCATGAATGTCAGAGGCAGGAGTGCATCTCCGTCCTCTCTGTCCCTCTGCCCAGTCCCCAGCAGTGTTCAGCCTGCAACAGGGTGGTCCCCAGGAAAGGGGGAGGTTCCCTGCCCCACCCAAGGGAGGGTGGAGCTGAGCAGGAAGGGGAGAAGCTGCAGAAGAGACTGAGGAAGGAAGGAGCAGGATGGAGCCAGGAGACCTGGAAGAGGCGCATGGAGCCTAGAGACACGTGAAGAAACTGCGCTTGTCTTTTGGTCGTGGACGGGGTGACACAGATGTGGGTGAGACCCGTGGGGAGGTGACAATGGCAGCTTTTATCTTGATGTTGATTTTGCTCTTTTCCTTCCGGGCTTGTCTGGTTGTTTGTGACCCATTTCTGTGGGTCCCCACTGGAAGATGCTTTAGACTTGTGGCAGGCTTTGGGGCCTTGTTCTGGGCCAATCCCATATGGATGGACTTTTACCCACGAGGGGATGGGTAACTTTGGGTGCTTCATTTAGAAACTAGACTTTTTGCCTTACCTGTGTTGTTTCCTAGTTTAATTATAGTTCCTTCCCATTAAAGTCTCATATGTTTTGTGTTGATGCGGCGGATGGCAGAACCCATTTAGAATAGGCAGGTTTGCGGGGCTTGGGCTGCCCCTCTCCCTGTCCTATAACAGATTTGGCGACCACGAAGATTTAGGACAGAGCCATCCGTGGTTAGTCAGCCCCATGGGGAAATTGGGCTTCCCTGTGGCGCTGGCTACCATAAGCGCAAATGTGATTTTTGGTTTCTCCGGTGTGTTTGTTTCATATGTCCATTTGCTGTTAAAAAACTGGCTTGGGCTTTGTGAAGATTCTGTGTGTCTGTATGTAATTTGTTTGTAGTGACTTGCTAAGACATTTGATTTTGTGGAAATTGTTCTGTGCCGGTTTTACTCAAAAGATTAGGCAGTACATTGGACCATGTGGCCAGATCAAAGATGGCGTCTGAGGCCACTTGGAACTTTTTTTTTTTTCTTTCTTTTTGTAATCTCTGCTGTCTCATTAGCATTTCTAAAGGCAATAATGGTTCTTCAGTGGTATGTTGCTTTGTCTTTGACTACTTCCTGCCCTGTGTCTGACCGGTTTTGCAAGCCAACTGTGGAGTGGTGGTGTTTTTAATTAGCAAATGTATGCCTGGGTGTTAAGGAAAGAGTAGCCTTAAGCATTAACTGGTAATCGCTGGTATCCTTGATGGATTCTTGGAGATAACTTGAATTTTTGCAAAGTCTGGATCAGAAAATTAACAAGATTTTGTCTGAGTCTGAAAGGATTTGCTGCTGTGAATTTTGTCTACACAATTTGTTTTGGGCATGTTTGCCATTTTGAATACTGTATTTGTTCAATTGCTGGTGTAAGACAAGATTCTAAGTTTCTGCTTCCTACTGAGGAAGGTCTGTTATGGAAAGCACTCTTTAGGGTGCATCATGTAACTGTACCAGGTTTTCATACCTGTGTTGTTGTTGCCCCTCCCTAGTGTGGGGGAGGTGTAATCTGTGCTTAGATGTTGAATCTGCTCTTTCAGCTTCTGTCCCAGAGTGGCTAACAGAAGTAAGGAGATAATTCCTTTTAATTGAAAGTTAATTACTGATATTTTGATTTTGCTTTTTCAGGTTCTATTCCAGGAAACCCAAGGAGTGCCTGCTTGGTGGCTAACAAGAGATGACTCCTTTTGCTTGAAAGTTAACTGTTACTTTTATTCTTTCAGTTGCTGTACAGAATACCCCAGGATTGACTTCTAATAAAAAGTCTTCAACACTGAAAACCCTAAGGTGTTAAACAAGGTCATGTAACTCTTGTGATTAATAAAACTTTTCCTTCCTATTTCCAAAGTCTTAGGTTTGCAGGATGACAACTGGAAATTTTTCTGCCAGCAACATTCCACATTTTTTTTGGACTTTGATATTTTTTTCTGAGCCTATGGAGTAAAACTGCAGTTACATAACATATTCTACGTGGCATAACTAAAAAAAAAAAAACTGTCTTTGTCTATATGTTGTATGTCTGTATGTCCTTCTGTCTGTCTTGACCTCCAGTGATCGACGAATTGATATACATGGTGCCCATAGACGTTGGAAAGGAAAAAAAAAAAAGTCTCCAGTTATGAGAAAAACAAAAAGTTATGGTTTGATTGTCAACATTGTGCTACTGAACTAAGCCGGTGCCTTCATAGAGATTGAATATTGTTGTTTCTGTTACTTTTCTGATATTTATGGCAAAGCTTCCCAGAAATCTAAATTCAAGTACAAATTTGGTAGCCTGTCATTTGACTGATGCAAGGAAATTTTGTGGAACCTCAGTAGAGCTCCTGAGACACTCCACGAAGTTTCTCCCTTTCCTCCTGGGAAGGCATTAGATGAATTTGTTCTATTTGGCTTTTACCTAATGGAGTAAACTGGAAGGGAAGCATTGTCACTTGGGAAAATGGTAAAACTTTGGTATGTACAAAATGTTAACAGTAGTATCTGGTATGTATGTAAATTGTCAATGGTGATTGTCACCTTGTAATATTGTATAATTCAATTGTTTCACACCTACAGAAATTGTTTCCGGAAATATAGGGAGAAAAGGTCTCAACGGATTCCTATTGATGGACCTGTTGAGAGTAAAAAACTTTCCTACAAAGAATTGAATAGACCTGGAAATACACCTGACGTTTACTAAGGTTTCTTTGACATAATACTGGAAATTTTTTTATGCATTCTGTCCTGAATCCACGAAGTTTTTGTTTTGTTTTGTTTTGTTTTGAGTAACCAGGATCTGCAGCACGGTTGCAATTTTTTTTCCAGCAAAGCTAACTTGTCACATTTTCTCTCCCCTTGATACCAACACGGCATACAAATAGTGGTAGTAATTTTGCTACTTATCTTAGAGTCTGTTTTTGCATAACTTACATAGGTATTTTGCCTGTTTTAACAAAAAAATTGGACGTGAGTTTGATTGTGTGGCTTTGTGTGGAGTTCTTCCAAAAAGTTGAAAAAGAGCTGAACCAAGAAGAGGAGAACCTGTTTGCCTTGTTTGTAGGGTTCCAGAGACCTCCAAAGAAGGTGAGGAAGCTTGCCTCCATTGGCAGGACTGGACAACCCGGCCAACGAAAATGCCCTGGTACCCTCGAGAAGAGGAAAGCCCAGGTGGAGTCTGATGAGACCAACTTTATACCTGAAGCCTACATCGACTGCATGCCACCGGTTCGCTCTGATCCTGTGTGGAGTATTTCAACAAAGCCAGCTAAAAATTGCTGTTAGTTATTTTCTGCTCTGTGATTTTATGCAAAAATAGGAAAAATGGTTTAAAAGTAGATTTAGTTTGCAAACTTTTGCTTTGCTGTTAAAAGTTTGGGATCAAGGTTGAGAAAATTTGTGGTTTTTTACATCAGTTGAACCATTTTAACATTTTTTCCCTGTGATTTTGATATATTTGCTATCTTGTTTTAGCCAATGCTCCAAATTTTTTCTTTTGGCTTGGATAATGGACTATTTTTAAGTAATGAAACTGTCATACTGGACATTCATGGACAATGCTGCTGACTAATTGTTGCTTCTCTTACACACATTGGAACCCTAAAAAAAGACTGTCTCCTAAGACTACACCCTGAGATCTGTGCCACCATAGATATGGTGGAATAAAAATTAAAAGGGGGGATTGCAACAGGGTGGTCCCCAGGAAAGGGGGAGGTTCCCTGCCCCACCCAAGGGAGGGTGGAGCTGAGCAGGAAGGGGAGAAGCTGCAGAAGAGACTGAGGAAGGAAGGAGCAGGATGGAGCCAGGAGACCTGGAAGAGGCGCATGGAGCCTAGAGACACGTGAAGAAACTGCGCTTGTCTTTTGGTCGTGGACGGGGTGACACAGATGTGGGTGAGACCCGTGGGGAGGTGACAATGGCAGCTTTTATCTTGATGTTGATTTTGCTCTTTTCCTTCCGGGCTTGTCTGGTTGTTTGTGACCCATTTCTGTGGGTCCCCACTGGAAGATGCTTTAGACTTGTGGCAGGCTTTGGGGCCTTGTTCTGGGCCAATCCCATATGGATGGACTTTTACCCACGAGGGGATGGGTAACTTTGGGTGCTTCATTTAGAAACTAGACTTTTTGCCTTACCTGTGTTGTTTCCTAGTTTAATTATAGTTCCTTCCCATTAAAGTCTCATATGTTTTGTGTTGATGCGGCGGATGGCAGAACCCATTTAGAATAGGCAGGTTTGCGGGGCTTGGGCTGCCCCTCTCCCTGTCCTATAACAAGCCCAGTGTGCTGACCAAGCCACAAGCATGGATGATCCTCAGTCACATGAATGAGATGTCTTGGACTTGGGGCTGCTGTGTGACCTGAGGCAAATCCCCACCCTCTCTGTGCTCGTTTCTTTTGCTGAAGTCTGGCTAGTAAGGCCTGTCACTTGTTCATAAACATTTAACTGTCCTTCTCCTCCCTGTCTCAGAGACCAAACCCTCTCCCACGTGCTAGAATGCTTTATATTTCATGTTTATCCAGCGCTTTCTTTTAAATTCTCCTCTTGGAGTTTCCCTAAATCCTTTTGCAGTTGAATTTATTTACACCCCAAGGAGGGTGACTTGGATCACAGAGGGGCTGCCAGCAAAGCTGGTCATTGCCACACTTGCGCATGTGAATTCTCTCATCCAGAAAGGATGTTGGCTCCCGAGCAAGCGTGATGGGCCATGGGAACATGCTGGCCTTGTCTGTACCCACAGGACAGGACTCCAAACCTTCTGGAAACCCAGCTGTGGGGACCCTAGACAGCACTCCACCTCTGCATAAAATCATCAGGGAGGGCTGGCGGCAACATGATCCTCCTCTGGAGAGGAGAGCTACCCCCAGCTCCTCCAGCCTCACAGTAAATGTGCCTCCCCCACCACCCCCTGGGGCGGAAGCCATCCAGAACCAAGGCTGTGTGAAAAATCGGGCTGGTGGAGGACACCCCCCTGGGAAGACCTGGCCTCCCCTGTCGCCTCATTATAGCAAGCTTTCCCACACACTACCCCCGATTCATGGATCTCAGGCAGCCAAGGCGCCATTCGCTTACAGGAACGTGACTTATGATTTATGGTTATGATTACGATTCCTTTTTTTCTTTTTCTTTTTTGCAAAACATCTGATTTAACAGGGAAAATGCTATCCTGAGGAGCTGTGGGCTGCAAAAATACAACAGCAGGGGAAAAAATGCTGCTAATGGTCTCCACGAGCAGCGGGGCCTCAGAGATGAGCGCTCAGGGCTGGAACGCAGGCTTCTCAGGAACTGACCTGTGACTGCCCCACAGAGCCTGAAAAGGACCCAGGCTCAGCCCCAGCATGGGAGGAGGCGGCCCCAGAAGTCTGGGCCTTTCTGGGGCCTGTCTCTGTCTTTTAAGTTCTTAAGCTCCAGGTGTCTGAGAACTCACAGGTAAAAACCAGGAGCAGGGCCTCCCCAGCGTTGCAGTGGGTTCAACGCAGTGCTGTGAAGCTGTCCATCGCCTCTGCAGTGCCAGTTGGATTCCTGGACAGCCAGGGAGATGCCCACATGGCACAGCAGACCTCTCCTGCCTCACCCGCTGCTCCCCTCAGCAGTGTCTTCGGTCTGTTTGCCTGTTCTGCTCCCCACTCTGTCTCTGGTGAATTCTCTCACACTTCTGCACCTCTGATCTATACCCCAGTTCTTGCATAAGTAAAAATAAATCTTAAAAAAAAAAACAACCAAAAACAGGAGCAGCAACAACCCTGCAATCAACATGAGGACGGACTGGGCATTGTTCTTTCCTGGGGCTTGGGGGCGGGCACACGCTATGTCCATGGTTGAGATTCTCTAGGCCCAGTTTGAAATGATCCACACCTTTGTCTGCTCTCAGATGGGGAGCTCCAGGGCCCATCTGAAGTCTGGGGGGTCTGTTTGCAATTTTCACAAACCACAGAATGAGAAAGAGCTGCTTCATCATTGCCTTCTGAAAACCAATCTGGTCTTTGTAGCAATCATTTTTTCATGACTGTCCAAAATTCGACTGCTGGATACACCATAATTTAACGTGCAGCACTAAGGAAAATGCTTATGATAGGACAGTAAAGGCAGGAAGCAGACAGCAAGGTTTGTTCATTCCGGTTATACCTATTTAACAGTCCAGCCACCGCGGGTGGGAATCGCCAGCATAAAAGCTGTTTTCCAGGCCAGTTCTTTCCCACAGTGTTCTTCCGTATTATTGCTGCACTGTTTTTGTTTTTAAGTTGTGTTTTGGACCTTCCTGAAGCCATAACAATCTCCCAGCCTCCTTTGCAAACTCTGAAAGCAACTGTTTGGGAAGAAGAGGTAAAAAGAGGGCAGAGTTGAGTCTCAGCAGAGCAATTGCCCAGTAAAGGAGTGAATCAATACATAAACTGGCAAGAGTCCCCCTACTTCCTGTTTGCATCCTGGGAGGTTAGGATTCCGCAGGATTAGCCAGGAGAAGGTGGCTTCTGCCTTCACAGGCTCCACCAGTGTCCAGGTGCCCGACTTCCTCGGCAAGGACCTCTGCAGGCCAGCCTGTTACTGAGGGTCGCTTGTGTCTGGGTGACAGACAGCCAGTGCAAAGGAAGGACCCTGCCTACTTGCTGATAATTAAAAAATCCTTATGTGGTTAGCTATTAAGGGAGTTAGATATTCTGGCATCACCCCCAAATGATCCCAGTGGTTCAGGCGAGGAAGAGATGCTTCCCTTACAGGGATCCATTCATATTCCCAGAGAGGTACCCTCAGGACTCTGGGAAGGCAGCACAGCCCCCCACCCTGGAATTCCAGAGCTCTGCCTTGCAGCTCTGAGGCCCAGATGTCCCCCTATAGGAACTGTCGAGTGATCCAGGACTGGAGGCAAGTCCCCTCCTTCACCAGGCAACCTGGTCCCCAATCCTAGCTCCCACGAGTAGGGAGACTGGGCTTGGGAGCCTTCATGTGTAAGAAGAGGAAGCTAGTGGCAGATCGACCACCCTGCCGAATCCTTGAGGTGCTGTCAAGCACCAGCATGGCTGTGAAAGTGCTTGGGCGGTGGTTAAAATGTGTGTGTTGTCACAGGACCTGTTCTTATGCAACTGGCGGGTCTGCTCGCCAAAACTCCAGTGCTTGTGAAATCCACCAGGCAAATGCACATGGCCATGATTCTAGCTCGTCTCCCTCTGCTGGGGAGGTGTCCTGGCAGGGGCTGCAGGCCATCTGGGCTGAGGGAGAGAAACCGAGGCTTTTGGGCGAGGATTGAACATCAATCACCACAAATAAATAACAACTAAAAATGTCATTTTGAACACTTCTCTGTGCCATACATTTTGCATCCAGTATCTTTTTAAATCCTCACCACAATCCTATGGCAAAGAAACTAGGCTTTTGCAGGTAGGACACTGAGGCCCAGAGTGAGTAAGTAACTAAGGCAGGTCACACAGCTGGGGTGGACTCCCGGGATGGTCCACTCTGGAGCTCACACCCTCCATCACTGCTGTTTGTGTGGTGACCTTGGTGACCAACAGGGAAAAGGACAGTGGGCATTCTATCTCTTCAAGAAGCGGGCAAAGATAAGGAGGCCAGGGGGGCAATGGGACCACTGTAGCAGTTAGCTATTGCTGCATAACAAACCCCCCCCCAATTGGTGATTAAAAACAATATCCACTTTGCTATGCTCAAAACCTGCTGCTTGTCTGGGATTCCTTGTTTGTGGTGGGAAGCGCAGACTGGGAAGGTGACTGCTGAGCTTGGCTGCGGGTTGATCTGGGATGCTGTGACTCTTCCCCATGAGTCCTTCCCACAAGCTAGTCTGGGCACTTATAACAAAGGCAGAAGAGCAAACGCAACACGGAAATGCACAAGTGCTTTTACACACTCACTGTGTCAACTGACAGGGCCACACAGGAGCCTCCCAACGTAGGAGGCGCTACCCAGGGCAGGGCACAGGGCAGCATGAAAAACTCACTGCCACCAGCCCATCACAGCCCCTTTGGCAGAGTTCTGTTGCTGCTGGCTCTGTGAGACCCTCCAGGGGAAGGGCCTAGGGGCTCACTCAGCCTGCCAGGTGGGGTCCTGAGAAGCAGGGCAAGTCTTTCTGCCTTGGGACCACACTGGTCAGTTGAACCCGGCAGCCTCTGTCAGAGGTGCCAAGTCTGAAGCTGACATAGTAATAGTCATGAGGCTTAAAGCGGTCATGGCGATCACACATTCATTCCACAGACATTCCTTTAGGCTTGTGGGGTGCCATGCGCAGTCCCATGTGCTTGGTAAGTGGAGAACTTGGGTCACTGGCCACTGGAGCCAGATCCCCAGTGGGCAGCAAGGATCCCTGCCCTCAGCCTCTCTCATCCACTCTGCCACTGCATTCCCAGCACAGCCGTGGGAGAGCTTTTACGAATGGTGACAGGTCAGAGAGGCCCATCCACTCACTTATGGGGCCCCCACAGCACGTGCATCACAGGACTGGGCTAAAACCTGGGTCTCTTTCCAGAATACCAGCCTCCCATCTAGTATAAGTCTGCAGATTTTGTTTTTTGAGACCTTTAAAGAGCTCCTGCCACCTCCCCCCAAG
Source organism: Talpa occidentalis (assembly GCF_014898055.3). Classification (NCBI taxonomy): domain Eukaryota; kingdom Metazoa; phylum Chordata; class Mammalia; order Eulipotyphla; family Talpidae; genus Talpa; species Talpa occidentalis. The sequence goes on from NW_023603184.1 coordinate 6,111,093, forward strand.
TCCTGAGCTTTTTCAATCCACACCCCCACATCCTCACTACAGGAGTCTTCAAACTCCTCTGCCCTCCTCCTGTGCTCCCTCTCTGGCTCTCCCTCCACCGGCCAGGAACCCTGCCAGAGAGGGGGAGGCCTTGTCGAGGAAGGGTTAAAATACACAGAGTCTCTTATAAATATTTCATGAAAAATATCTGCTGAGATAACCCCAGACTGTTGATGTCGACATTATTGCACCTGCACATTTTAATTGGTCCAAGAGAGCTGGCCCATAATTGGTGCCTGGAAATCAGCACAAACCTGACTTGGCTGTAAAAGGGGAGACTGGGCACCCCAGAAGATGGCATTTTAACTCCTACATGGCCAGGATGGAGGAGAGTCGGGTGGAGAGTCGGAAGGAAGAATCATAGCCCAAGCTGATGATTCTGGTTAGCCCCAGAGGCCATGGTGGCAACCGCTGAATGCCTGAGAAGTGGGGAGTCCTTCCTGGATAGAGCACAGGCTGGGGGTGGGGCAGGGCCTCTTAACCTTAACCCTGCTGTGACCCCGCAACCCTTTGGTAAAATCTGGGGGCCATTTCTCAGAACATTGTTTTAAAATGCATAAAATATGCATGATTGCAAAACAGGGCAATTATATATTTTTTAAAAAAACAGTTATCAAAACATTTTAAATTAGCTATAGCAATGTACGTGCTTCTTTATTAATGCATCCAATTATAAGACCTACCATCAGGTCTAACTACTGTAATTTCAATGTAGTGATGAGCATAAATGATATTTCAAGTTACTGGCCACGAGTGTGGTGTGATATGAAGATATCATCATGTTGATTGGTGACAAAGGCACAGGTGCTGCCGACATTCACACTTGCAGGAAATGTTACACTGTAGGAGCACGAAGCGACTGAACATAAAGTTGTATTTCTTTCACACTAGTTCACAGACTCCAGGTTAGGATCCTGACCTCAGGATCTGACAGCTCTGATATTTACCAGCTGGATGACCTTGATCCCCCTGTGCTAGATCTTCATCTGCAAAATAGGCTCTGGAGACAGGGCTCACAGGCTTTACTCACTGCTCTGCGGCTTGAGTGTGGCCTTGGAAAGTGACATGATGTCACCAAGCCTCGGTTTACTGGCTGCAGAACTGGCTGGAGATGGCTGACAGCGCCGTCCTCATAGGCCATTCTGAGACTTGGATAAGACAGTGCAGGCAGAGCACCTAGCAGAGTGCCCAGCACAGGATCTCAATACACAGGAACTTTGCCACAGCCTCAAGAACCAGCCTTGGTGCTTTGGCATCCAGCCCAGGTTGCCCAGGGCAATGGACAGATGTGAAGCCCGAGGGTCCACAGCAAGACCTTGAAGTCTCAGTACACTCAACCTTCTGTCCTGCAGGCATGCTCTGTAACACATGTGCCTTCTGTCTGTCCCGTGTGCCCCTCTCTCTGTCCCACATGCACCCTCTGTCTCAGCCTCTGTTGCTCCTTGCTATCACCCAAACTAAGAGGGCCCTGGAACCCCAGGATACATCGTCTCCAGAATGGGGCTGCTCTGGGACCCTGTCAAGCCAGCACCTGCCAAGCAGCTGCGCTGAGAAAGCCAGACATAGCCCATGTGGCGACTGGCACATCCCTGCCTTGGAGGAAGTGCCACCTTTAGGACTGTAAGTCTCTGACTCTCACCCAGCATGTGCGGTGGCGTCATCTCCACTCCCACTCCCTGACTGCTGAGGTGCCTCACGAGGAGGCATCAGGTCTCACCCCAACTCCGCTAGGATGGGAGCGGGGAGCAGGACAGTCCTCCAAATAGACAGCCCCACTGGGGAGGCGTAAGGCTGTGGCAGGGGCTGGCCTTGGCACCTCCTGCCCTCTCCTGGCCTCATTTGCACACAGAAGGTGGAGGGGTGTGTCCTGTTTTGGAGTGTCAGGAAGGTTGCCATGGCTACCTCCTGGGTCCCTTGCCACCCAGCACCCCCACCCATGACTGGCAGTGCAGTGCCACACAGCAGCCATTCCCATCCTCCTCTGCTCCTAGGTGCAAAAGCATCCTCAGCCCCCTGGAAGGCAGTGCCTCCCACTGCCAATCCTGGGGGAACCCTCCATTCCCAGGAGACCCTCTTCTGCCTCCTGCGCTTATTGTGGCCCTGGCTGTGTACATGGAGGGGGCAGCTATCATCTCATTTCAGAGGTGTATAGGGCCCATTAGTGCCAAAGTGAGCAGGGAGATGCAGCCTCAGGGGAGCCGGGCGGTGGGGATGGGTTGCTAGGTGGGCCTAGGCAGGTTGGAACACACGCACACCTTGCTGGTCCAGGCTGGATAATTGTGGGAGGTGGGGTGGGCACCAGGGAAGGAGGCCCCACAAGCTGCAGTGCCTACAACATTCTGGGTAGGCACTGTGCCCCACTTTATGGACACAGTCTTATCCTACATCACATGACCCTCTGGGCTGGAGGAGTGCCGCTTGAGTCCCATTTTACAAACAGCAACCTAAGGCTCAGAGAGGTTGAGTGCTTTGCTTAACGTGACAGAGCTAGGAAGTGGCAGCACCAGGATTCCAACCCAGGCCTGCCTGAGTCTGAGGCCTCCATGAGCCATGGGCTTCTGACTCTAAACCTGACCCCTCAAAGCCGACCTGCCAGTTGCCAAGGTGTGTCTGTGCAGGACTGTTCTGGTTTGCATGGGTGTCACATCTCCTTGGATCTATGGATGCACAGTGAGCCTCAGAGAGGTTATGTCACAGGCCTAAAGCCACACAGCTAGTAAGGAGTGGGAACCTGACCTAGATTTGTCCAATGACCTTCAGTTCCATTTAACAAATACTAATTGGGCACCTACTATATATCCAGTCTTGACCTCATGGGGCTACCAGTAGCCATGAAAACCAAAACCCCCCACCCCTCATGGAGCACACCAGCCAGATCCCTCATGGCGCTCACCATCCAGTTGGGGGAATGGGCAAAAATAACACACAAACAATAAATCACCTCGTGTATTAGAAGGTGCTAAGTGCTGGGGGAAGCAGGCTGAGTCGGTGAGGCTGGGTGAGCCAGGAGCGGGTTTTAAATCAGTGGCTCGGTGAGAAGGCTCCATTCCAGCACAGACTGAGCGGGGTTGGGGACTTGAGCCAGGGGGCGGCGGAGTCTGGCGCAAACTAGGTGCTCAATAAATATTTGTTGGAACAATAAACTCATCCCAGGACCCTCCTAGCAGGTGGTACTGACATGCCGCGTGTGTGTGATGGCGGTTCCTTAGCACTGGCTGAGCAGCACTGTGCTTCCAGTTTGAGGGGCTTCACTCGCACGGCCTTCTCCTCGTGGAGCATGTGGACGCTCTTCATTAGCGGTGCAGGCACAGAACGAAGGGGACGTAGGAGCGAAGGGACCCGCATGTGGCCCTGGCTTCAGCCTGCGCTGAAAACCAGCTCCTCCCAGCATGGCTCAGCCCTGCTCTCGGGGCGCTCACTCTGTAAGAGAGGAAACTGCCAGGCCTGGGATTCATGCTGGGCACAGACCCGTGGGCAGGCCAGACAGTCTGTGGAGGTGGGCTGGGCTGTGGCTTCGTGGTTGGGAGCTAATGAAGGGGCCTGCTGGCAGGTCTGAAAGGAAAACCCAGGGACCCGGTTCTTCTTGAGCCTGCTGGGGGGTTCAGCACAGCCTGCTGAGAGAGCAGCCAGGATGGCATTTTTGAGGTTAATGCCCAGTGAGATTTGGGGGGATGGCTAGAGCATTATCTATAGACCAGGCTTGCAGGAGTGATGCTGACAGAGCTGCAAAAGTAAACTGTGCTTTCCTATAATTAGATACATATTTATTTTAAAAGGTTATAATTTCCTACTGGTTTGTGCTTGATAAATACAGACTTTGTTATTATTATTTTTTTTCCTTAACTGCAGTGCAGGAAAAACAAATCCAGGTTTGGACATGTATGGGGAAGTCATGGTGATCTCAGGCAGAAGTTTTCCTCTGAACCCACAAAAACCAAGATGGGATGGAGGTGGAGTGAATTTGGGGTGCTGGAGTGAATTTGGGGTGATGTCAGGGGGCATGCAGACAGACAATTGAGAGAGAGAGGACCTCCTGAGTGCTGGCTATAACCAAGATTTACCACCTTGCAATTCCCTTCTCCCTGCTCTCACCCCTGCACAACCCTCTTCTTGGAATACTTTTCCGTCTCCATAGCTGCAAGTCTAAACCCCGCCTATCAATGTATGGCTGGAAGGCCACCTCCTCCCAGAAGCCACCCCAGAGTCAGCCGCTTAGCAAGTCTCTTTAGTCTGAATTCCCACAACCTGTCCTCCATCCCTCTCAGGCTGTTGCCATGGTGCATTGTGGTTACTTGATGTTGTGGGTTAGCCTGTGTTCCGGCGCAGAAACAGATACCAAACTCCTAACCCCTGCTTCCTGTGAAGCTGACAATTTGGGAACCAGGTCTTTGCAGAAATAATTAGTTGGGAGGAGGTCATACTCAGTGAGGAGGAGCCCTGATTCGACTTGACTGTCTTTATAAGAGGAGCAGAAGAGATACCTCGGAGAATGCCATGGGGTGACAGAAGTAGCGATGGACAGACACAGCAGCAAGCCAAGAATGAATGGCTCTCCGGAAGCTAGGAAGGGGCAAGGTGGAGTCTGCCCCCGCCCCACGCCCCCTCATCTAAGAGGAAGCTTGGCCCTATGGACACCTTGATTCCAGACAAGGCAAGACGAGAGAATACATTTCTGTTGTTTCAGCTGATGTTACTCAAAAGAAACGAACACACTGAGGTATAGGCCTCCCTCCCTCCTGGGAGGCGCATGTTCCCTTCGTAACATGGCCTGGCACGGTGTGGGGGAGGGGCGCTCACTAAACAGAGTTTGATGAGTGAATGCTTGGATGGTGTCAGGAGAGGACCCCCATCTGACTGGTGTTTGTGTCCCCAAATTGCCTATCTCAGACCGAGGCACCATCCTGGTCATGTCCCCTGACCTCCTGTCTCGGCCACCACAGGGGTCTCCCAGCTGGTCTTGCTGCCTCTACTCTCATCTTCCACGCACGTCCTCAAGTTTTGCTAAATGCTAGGTCACTCCAAACTCTTGGGCTTTCCATCTTCTTTGCCATGCTGTGCCCCTGGCCGAGTGCCCCTCCTCCCGCGTCCACCAGGCAAGCTCCCGTGGTCCTTTGCTCCTGAATGCCAACACACTTCTCACTAACTTCCTGAAGGTCTGCCCGCTTTGTGGCGGGCAGCAGGCTCTGCTTCCTATTCTGAGCTCGCTCTGTTTCTAGGATAGCTCCTATCAAGCAGGATTACAGCTATCCGTCTGCTTGTTTGTCCATCCTAGTGGTGGACATCTTGAGGTGAAAGACCTTCCTTCCTCATCTATATTTTTTTAAAGATTTATTTATTTATGCATACAAGAGCTGGGGCACAGGCCAGAGATGTGGGGGGTGGGGCAGGGTGAGAGGATTCAACAGAGACAGAGTGGGGAGCAGAACAGGTAGATCTACTGAAATAAACTCCTGAGGGGAGCATCAGGCGAGACAGGAGAGGTCTGCTGCACCATGTGAATCACCTCCCTGGCCAGGGATTGAACTCGTGCTGCAGTGGCTGTGGATTGCTTCATAGTGCTGCGTCTTAACCCCTTGCACCACCAGGGAGGCCCCTCTCATCTATATTCAACAGAGGAAGGAGGGTGGATGTCTGAGGGTAGTTGAGGGTATGGTGGGTGCAAATGAGAGCTGAGCAGTGAGGAAGAAGTGTCCAGCTTACCTTAGGGTTAGATGATTTTTGTGTCTTCAAAGGGCCGGGGGCTCTAGGAGGCTTTAGAGTGTCTTCCTGGTCTGTCTGTCTCAGGCCTGAAAAAGGGGCCCAAGATCAGGAGAAAGGCCCCCGGCACATATGGAGGCACAGGTGCCACCAAAGCCCCAATATTTGACTAAAGCCTCCAACCTGTTTCCTTAATAAGACTCTTAATATTAGAGGCTAGAACTGGAATTTTATAGGGAAAGGAGGGAGAAGGCAACTAAATTTCTCAAGAGGTGATGGGAATTTGGATTTACAGTGTGCCTACCGTGTGCTGGGTTTTTAACACTGTCTGTATTCTCAGCACAGCCCGAGGAAGTGGGTGCTATTTACAGATGAGGAAACTGAGGTTCAGTTGCTTTAAGTCCCATGGCTGGGAGACCTGGAATTTGAATCCATGTCTGCCTGACCCTAAGGCTTTCTGCTACATTGTGGTCGCTCCTCCATGAAGGGCATGGAATCTAGGTCAGACCTTGACCCCAGAGGTGGCCAGTCCAAAGGACCTTCAAATCCCATGTTTCCTCAGGTTCCTGGAAAGCATACTGTAGTTTGTGCTTTTCAAAATGGGGTCCCCAGGACCAGAGGCAAATAACACTCAGGCTGGGAACTTGAGTTTGGAGGATTCCATCCACAGTGTGATCAGGTTAACACAAGAGGCCAAAAGCCACATTAATAGAGGTGGAGAGTCCAGAAGGAGGGAGGTGATTACTTTGCTTGGCCTTGCAGAGGTCAAATATAAGCCTGAGCAGGATCCACTCCAGGAATCTCACACTGAGAGAGCCATTACCTGGTGAGGGGCCTGGGGACTTTTAGTCCAGAGAAGACAGCAGGAAATGAGAACTGTCATCAATACCTCAAGGGCTCTCCAGTAGATGAGCAATTAGAAAGAGTTCCTTCTGGTTCTCAGAGGCAGAGCAAGGACCAGCAGCTGGAAAGCACAGGAAGACACACTTCACAAGGGCTGCCTGGGAGCTGGGGAGGAGTAAGGCTTCCATCCCAGGAGTTATTCAAGTGAGGTGGTATAGAGGTGATTCAGCATGAAATTATGGGTTTGACAAGTGTCTCACCCCTGAGAAATGATGAGCATGCCCAGTCCCAGGACAGACTCATAGCTCCATTCTCATTGTAAAATTTTCGACAGCAATATAGTCATTACTTGCTCAAATGTAGGTGCCTTCAGCTTCTAAATTTCCCCACTGTGGACTCTGGGAATCTGAATTTTGAGATGATTCACTATGCAGACAGATTTGAAAATCACTGTCTTTGAGGTCATGGGGCCAGCAGCTCCCTCCTCCACCACAATGATAGAGATGCTCAGGCCAGGCCCAGGCTGAACTGCCACAAGCCAAAGCTTGACTGGTGAAGGCAGACGTCTTGCATGCCAGCTGGTCCCTTTCCATCATGAACCAAGTGTTAGGATTATCTGTCCTGCCCTACAGGGTGGGGGTGTGGGGAAGGAGAAACATTCGGAGACCTGGAATACTTACTCTGGCATGTTTGCCAACAGTAGGATGTGATGGCTTTTCTTATGTGACAACTTGACTGCTCACATACATTCTAGATGTTTCTCTGAATGTATTTTCTGAAGTGCATTAAAAGTGGTAGACATGAGCAGATTGCCCTCCATAAAGGTGGGCCTCACCTGAGCAGCTGAAGGCCTGAGATTTTGGTCATTCCTCCCTCTAGAATTGTGAGTCAATTCCTTTAAAGAATCTCTTTTTACACAAACACACATACACCCTATTGGTTCTGTTTCTCCGGAAAACCATGAGTAGTACACCAGGGGACAGACCAAGGAGATCAGTAGAGGAGCCCCAAGTGGCCAAACCCTCCGGGCAGTAGGAATTGCCAGGCATAAAGAAGGCACAGAGAATGCAAAAGTGCATTCGACAAAGCCATTTCCCTCTGCTCTGAAGCTGGCTTCAGAGACGCAGTGTGCTGGCAAGTGGGGAGATGTACAAGAAGTTCCTCAGAACATTCTCAGGAAATGCAGAAAAAAAGCCAAGCCAGAAACCCAGTAATTGGACAGCCAGCGGGTGGGCTATGACAGCTGATTGGGAGTGCATGCCTTAACCTGCTGGACACAGGAGGGGACACCAAAAGTGGGGGAGTGTGGAAGAGAGAGCCCCAGACAATGCAGAAAAACAGAGACCCCTGGAGGTCAGTGCTGTTCTCACCAGAAGGACCAAAGCTAGGATATCTTGGGGAGACTATTCCCAAGATTCTGAGACTCCAGAATCAAGAGACCAAGGGGTCATTTGGTTCAGTCCTCTTGACTCCTGGTCACCCAATTTCACTCAGTATTTTCACCCAAATAGACTTTTCACAACAGATCTGGTCAGATCCCTTGCTTCCTGGAAGTCTCTCCACTGGCTGCAGGAGAAAGTCAAAACTGCCTTCAGCACCAAATACCCTGACAGTGACCTGCTAGCCCAGTCCTACCTCCTGCCTCTGTCCCCCAGGTTGACCCCCATACCAGCCACGCATTCCCTCCCTGAGAACTGCTCTCCCACTGCTCACTGGATTTGCACATGCTGTTCCACCACCCCATACATCCCACCTCACTCCCAAGCACATGTCCCAGCCCCTCGGCACTCAAGGCAGCTGCATGTTCCTCCACATGGTATTTAGATCGTGTGTTGTCTGCCCACTACACTGTGAGCGAGAGTTGGGTGGTATCTTTCCCATTGCCAGCGACTAGCTCCAAGCCTGCTGTGTAATTAGGGCTCTGTGGGCAGCTCTGGGCTGAAAGCAGGTGTGTCCGCAGCCATAATACTGCTAGAAGGTGGGGCGCAATGAGATAATATCGAGAGGTGTAAGGGAGAGAGAGGAGATGCATTCTAAGGCTTTCTGGAAGTGGTGGTGAGGAAGAGGGCCCTGAAGCCTGGGTAGGGTTTCAACAAGCAGAGATGGGGAGGGCAGGAGGTAGCCTGGGGACTCTGCCAACCCGTGGGTAAAGCATATTGTAGACCTGGAGCATCCAGGCTCAGATGCAGGCTTGAGACCACCGTATCCTGTCCACAGGCCACACAGACCTTGCACTTTCTACATGCTTGGGGGCTGGGGCAGCCTGAGGAGGCAAAAGCAACTCGCACTGGCATCCATGCACCGCCCCTCCCCACCCCCCGCCCCAAGGCAGACTGCCTTCCCTCCGGCCACTGGGAGAAGAAATAACTGTGAACATTTAAATGACTTGGCCCGATTTTCCATGGTTCTGATTTGCCTTTATTCGCCCGCGGCTTGGTCCCACTCAAGCAGCCAGCCATTTCAAATCCCTCATTTTTTTCCTCTGTGGGCCCAAGGCTGCAAGTAGCTGGAAGGGAACCAGGCCCAATGGGGAGGCAGGGCTGGGCAGCAAAGCCTTTCCTGCTGCTCCCTGAGACCCTCTGTTCTTTGAGGCTGTGCGGAGACGGGTGAGAAGACCCGTTTCTGTGCGAAGAAGAGGATTTGGACGTGTTGGCCAGGTCTCTAGAGTAACCAGGGACTTGACCAAGTGTCACCAGAAATCCACAAACAAGAAGGCATATTTTCTCCTAAATTGGTCCGTCACATTCAGGAAGCTGGGCTGTGGGCTGTGGGTGCAGCACATGGGTGCAACTGGGCTGCGGGATCACTGCACTGGGAGCACGCCGAGTGCTGAGCTGTGAGCTGGCCGGGCAGGGCCTCCTGGACCACCTTGTCATGGCCATGATTCAGGAGCCCGCGCGAGCCAGTGACTGCTCTTTTGTCTCCTTTGTAAAGCATCTTGCTTTGAGGAGCTGCTCTTTGCCATCTCCCCTTTACCTGCAAAGCAGGAACCAAGATCCACTCCTATTTTCTAGCCCCAAACAAAAAATGAAAAGTAAAACCTACAACAAAACAGAGGAGGACAATGATTCGCGGTGAAACCATGCGGTTGGGTGGATTTCAGTGCCTGAGAAATGACAGCGCGTTGTTTTGGGAAACCTGTTCTTGGGGGCAGGAGAGGGTGGACGGGGAAGGTAGGAAAAAGAGGGGCAGGCAGGGAGAGGAGAATGTTCTGGAGCATCTACAGGCTAGACACTGGTTTACTTAAATCGAGAGGCCACAGGGCAGAGTGGGGACACCAGAGCCAGGGGACCTGAGCTCAGAACGGCGCTGCCCTCTGACCTACGGCCTCGGGCTCTGCCAAACCAGCCTGAACCTCACTCTCTCAGCAGTAAAGGTTAAATGAGCAAGTACATGCAGAGTTTAAAACCCAACCTGGCACGCAGGATATTAAATGTTGGATGTTGTTCTACTAGCTCATTTCATCTTCACAATAACCTGCGAGGGGCTTGAATTCTCAGTTTTCAGATAAGGGAACAGACTCAGAGAAGAGGGTCCCTGCCCAGGTCACTGAGCCAGGAAGAGGGGTCTCCTTATGCTGATGCCTGTGGCAGGCCCTCTCCACCGCTGATTGGTCCTGGCCCTCCCATCAGGGAGGCCTCCACCCCAACACTGGGCCCCCACCTGAGGGGTCCTCAGCAAGGGGCTGGGAGTCAGCAGATGTGGGTTCCAGCCCAGCTCTGCCTTGAGCCGATGGGTGACCTTGGGCCGGTGTCCTTCCCTGTCACTAAGATGAAGACGTTGGATCCGACCACCCTGAGCCCTGGGACTCCAAGTTTATGAATCTGAGGCTCAGAGAATCACATCTCGCTTAAGATGAAGAAGCGAGAGTTTCAGCCAGTTGACTGAAATAGAAGCCATCCGTTATGAGCCCCTTGGATGCACGTCCATTTAGCAGGTGCCATAAATTCAGTGGGCTTGGAGGAAAGTTGGGAGAGCAGGGAAAGAACTGGTTTACTCTGCACAGCCCAGACACGGTGCTTCCACGCACCAGAGCCCCGTTAACCCTGACAGCAGCCTGGTGGCACATTTGTGATGCCATTTCACCGAGACTGCTGAGATGCAGAGGTGTCAGGCTGGACCAACCGAGACGACCTTCGAACCCAAGCACCACTGACTCCGCATCCACGCTGCTTTTAAGATTGCATGCTCCACGCCAACAAAGACGTCTAGCAAATGAGTGACTTCCTCTTGGTAATCTTTTCAACCGCCTTGCCTTTCGGGAGCTGCTCTTTTGCAATCTCCTTCGCCTGCAAAGCAGGAAGCATGAGCTCTATTTTCTATCCCCAAACATCCACTGTCCTGGAACAAAACAAAGTCTCACCCTGGCTTGGAGAGCTCAGGTCTGAAGATCCTGAACAAATCTGAAGAATTTCTTCTGAAGTCAGCTGCACTGTGACCTCCAGGGCTGAATGACCATGTCCCTGGAGGTGCATCACCCGCTCCCCAGGGACTCCCCACCCTCTACAGCTCACCTGTCCCACCTACGTTCCTCATTTGGGGGTGTCTTCTTTACCAGAGAGTCAGCACCAGCTGACCTGGTCCTCTCACTGGAGGAGGAGCCACAGCCCCTTCCAGCCCCTCACTAAGAAATGGGGTGCCTATATCTTGGGGGCTTTGGTGTCAGGCCTGCTTGGGCCTGCAGCCTGGCTGGCTGCCTCATTAATCATGCAATCTTGCAAGCTACCTCATCACTCTGGGCTTCAACTTTCATATTTGAAAAATGGGGATACTATTTCCTCTAAGAGCATGGTGCTTTAGCTCCAAATCCCCCAAAGCACCAAAGGGACTGCCCAGAGGGGAGAGGGGTGTGGGGTGAGGGGCACTGCCCTGGGCACCCCGCCCATCCCACCAGAGCAGCTCTCCTGGTATCTGGCTTAAGTGACAGGGTCAGCCTGTGATTTGTACGGAAGAAAGGGTTATGCAGCTGAAAGAAAGAATAAAAATTGCTGTTCTAGTTATTGTGGATGTGCTTGGTGCCCAGCGGGCACTTAATAAAGGTTAGCATTTTCCTTGTTCCTTTTCCGTGCCCCCTCGCATGCCCTCCCCCTGCATTCTTTATTAATGGCTCAGCTAAAAATCAAACCCAAATGATTGGAGGCAGCAGGAAGAGTACGGCGTGCTTTCAAAATATCAAGGCACTGGCTGGGGTGTAGAGTCCATATGGGGGGCGGAGGGGCAAAGGCACTGTGACCCCAACTAGCGCATGTCACAGACTCTGCTGCAGCTCCATGCCCGGGACCTCCTGCCTGCATCAAGCTTTGGAAAACAAGTCTCTCAGGAAACCCCAGCACAGACCCAAGACTGCAGGGTGCAGTTCACAGCAAGCTCGCCTTCTCCTTCCCTGAAGGCAGGACCCAAAGGAGCTGGAAAGCTTTGAAGATGCGTGAAGGGACGCCGAGGTAGGGAGTCCGGACTGGGCTGGACTGGTTGCTTCTTGCAAATAGGCGGGAACTGCTGGACTGTGAGACCCCCCCAGAAGGAATAGAACCATCAAGCTTGCCCAGTTTCCACAGATATTACTCTGCAAATATAGACCAGCCCTGAAAGCAGCTCAGCAACTGGAGCCACAGCGCCACCTTCAGGCTTACTTCTACCTTGCATTTTCCCAGGAAAATGCCGCTTTGGGGCTGCAGGTAATATCCTGGGGACTCTCAAGCTAATCCACCAAACCTTAAAGATGGTGCGTTGCTGATGTGCCTCAACAGACAAGCTTGGGGTGGAGAGAAAGGTCGTTGCTAACAAGTGGATCGCAGGCTGGGCGTCGGGCTGTGCGCCAAGCCGGGCCTTGCAGAGCGAGAAGCAATCTTCCATCTTTAAGATGGGGAAACTGAGGCTTAGAGGCCTGTTCAAGGGTCCTCGTGAGTTGTAGGCAGAGACAGGACCTGACCCCAGCCTCTTGGAGCACACCCTTCCTCTCATTTTGGATGACTATTCACCTGCTAATTCTATGATGACTGCTGTGTAAGAGACGGCCATCATCAGCCCACAGCACACGCAGATAAGACACAGCACATGTCAGCCTCAGCATCCGTGTCCAGAACCCCCTGCCTGCAAAGAGCATCAGGAACAAGGCTCCCAGGAAACCCTGGGCATCCACCTTTGCCCTCCTGCACGTGACATCCACTCAAGCTTTCCTCCTCCTTCTGCAAAGGGGAAGGCTCTTTTTCACTCAAATGCCAGATGAGACTGAGTTTAGAGGATGCAGCTGCAGTCATGATGGGGGCTCCATGGGCCTGAGCAGAGCCCTCTGCACTCACAGTGTGTATGAAGGGGGCTCAGTCTCGGGATCCTCTTACCATCCTACACGTCCTCACACTCAGCCCCTCCATCTGGCAAACTTGCACTGACTCTTCATGACCCACACAAACTTCTATCTTGGAAGCGTTTCTCTGACCCTTCCTCCATGCCAGAGCTGTTCCTCATTTGTGCCTTGAGTCACCACCGTACCTACCTGAGACATCTCTCAATGGATGGATTCTCTTATATTAGGAAGATTTGTGTGTCTATTTGTCCAGGTGAAATTCTGGCTGGAATTAGACCTTATTCTTTCCTGTATCTCCCAAGTCCAGCCAGACCCAGGCACACTGCAGATAATAGGGACTCAGAAAATCATATAGGATGGATGGATGATGGACAGACGGCAGATAGATGATGGATGGACTGGAAATGAGGTCACTCTTATGGATAAGGTATCACTCTTTAAATCCTAAAACAAGGATGCAATCTATTCTAAGGAGACGTACGTTTGTTTCCAAGCCAAAGTCACAAAGCGTAACATTGCAGGTGTGCCTGTGAGGAGTGGCATGTTGGCACCTGTCAGGAGCCCTCTTGTGACTCTTTCTTCTGGTTTCCCAGGGAAGCTGTTAGAAATCAGTGTTCTCAAGGCGTCATTCCTGATGCCTGCAACAGAACTATCTGGGGAGTTTGTGGAAATGCAGGTTCCTAGGCCTTCCCCTCAGAGATTCTGACTCAGTGAGTCTGAGCTAGGACTGGGAATATGAATTTTTAATTAGCCCCACTAAAGAGATTCTGACGCATGGGCAAATTGGCAGCCACTCACAAAGAAGGAGAGGCACACAGGGACAGAGGCCCTCAGGAAATCTCTTTGCTCACTGGTTCACCAGAGAGGCTGAAGATGAACGCAAAGTCCCAAAGATATTAAATGGTGGAGGGTGCCTATAGTGTCCTCAAACACCATGAAGCTCAGGAGGCTAATTCCCTCCTGCACCCACCCCTGCCCCAGCGTGAAGAAGTGGCTCACTCCCCTACCCCGCCAGCTGCAGAGAGCAGGGCCCTTGCCTGTGCTCCCAGTGCTCTGACAAGCCCAGAGTGGCAGGGCTTCCTCCGTGTTTACCAAGGCAGAGAAGCCAGCAGCTGTTTTCAGTGTCTGTTTCTACCTAAACACAGCTCTCGCTCCCAAACACAGCACTGCCAACAAATGTTACCAGCCCTGGAACACTAGCCCCAGTTGTGTTCATGCTGGAGAGGGCTCAAGTAAAATGGCAGGACCAGAAGATGGTTCTGGATGGGGAATGGCCAAACGTCCTGGCAACCATGATGGGCAAGCAGTCCTCCCAGGGCAGCTGGTGAGCTCCTGGGGGGAGGACATCGCCTCTGGACGGCAATGAGAATATACAGCATCATTCAGATGCTTGTCTGCTTGTCCCTGTGGTCCTGCGGTAGCTGGTCCCCGCCACATGGAGTTCCATCTTCCTCTTGCTGAGCATCTACTACATGCCAGGCCCTCTGTGTGGTGCCTTCCTGTTTTGATGCACCCTCATAACAACCCCAAGAGTCCAGTGATTCCATCCTGCCCACGTCACATATAAAGAAACCGAGATCCAGAAAGGGAGTGACGTGCCCCGATACTGAGGTGGTCAGGTCAGATGCAGAGTCAGAACTTATACCACTTTTCCATGCTTTTCCCTATGCTGCCAGCGGGCTCTTCCCCACACCCCTTCCAGGCCGTCTAGCCTCCCTGCCTCTGTCTGTGCTCTTCCTTCCTTAGGGATGTCTTGCCCCTGCTTGCCCCTGAGTGTAATCCTTCTGGTTCTATAGACACAATCAAGGCCACTTCCTCCCCAACACCCCTCTGGGTCCCATCTCCCATCGCACTGCTTGGATTGGTATTCAGGCCTGTTTTCATTTGCTTATAGTTGCTGATTTCCATGACGATGCTCATAAATCTCACTCTCCAACCTGATCACCGGCACCCAACCCTGACCACAATGTCCTGCCCCCATTGCTCAGCTCAGAGTTTCCTTCCCACAGCAGGCTTTTGGGGTGTCCCTCTGGTGAACCGCTTAGGTCCAGGATCCCTCTGTAGAGTGGGTGGGTGGATAGATGGACTCTCGCACAACTACTGTGTGCTGAGTGGGTGCATTCTCTGCACACATTTGCATTTTATCAAACATTAGATCCTCTGAGCCCTCAGAATAGCTGTGGGCTGCCTGCCTGAGGGGCACCAAGGCAGGCTCAGCTGGAGCAGGGGTTCTCACTGGGAGAAAGAAGTGCGTTGGGGTGAGTCATCTGAAGAGCTTTGAATGCCAGGAGGGGCAGTGGAACTGTAGTGTAGTGGGGAGTGGCTGCTGCTCCCCGTGAGGAAGGGTAGGAACGTGGGGGTGGGAAAGCTGGATCGGCACCAGTGTGGGGGTGATGGAAAGAGAACACAGCCTGAGACACATCCATCAGGAGACACATCCATTACTGGAGGAAGCCTGGCTGTCATAAGACCACAGTTGGGGCCAGCAGGCACTGCTGCCGGACCAAGAAGCCAAAACTCTAGAAACATCTTTAAAGAAGCCTATCTTGGACCCAGTGAGGTCAGCGTGCCTCTGGGAGGAAGGGGCAAGCAAAGGTGTGAGCCTGGGTGGTGAGGTCTGGAGAGGGACGGAGGGACAAATCTGTAGGGGAACAGGCTGAGTGCCTGTGAGCCAGACTCCTGGCTTCTGGCCTCCATCCCCGTCGTACCTTGAGCTGCCACTGCTCTCCTCCCAGCCTGCTTCATCCTCAGTGAGTAGGGGAAAGACTCCTGCTCCCCTGATATGGATGCGGTGCATTTTTCAAGCCCTGGTACATGTATGTACTGTGCACACATGGTGAGTTGATAAGCAAGGACTATTCTAATGCTTTGAATGCACCATCCATTTTTAGCCCACAATATAATAATAATTATAATAATAACTCTCAGGTATTGACCGCCTGCTATGTGACACCACTGTGAGCAATAATTCATTTATACTGATGATCCGATTTCTTCCTTACAGGAAAATGCCTCCCCAGCCCCCACATTTTGTAGATGCTAACACTGAATATCTGAGAAACTGGGCAACTTCCCCAAGTGCTCATGGCTGCTAAGTCACCTCCAATGAGCATTTGGTAAACACCTAAGAGGGGCCCGAGTGGCTGGACCACAAAAGGGAGTAAAAACCTGGGTTGGGTCTTCAAGGCACATGGTGGCAGCACCTAGCAGCCTTCAGTGGGCCGGGACTCTGAGCTGTTTGTCCCGCGATTCTATTCTCTCTGCTGTGAGTGCTGATAGAGAGGGGACAAACGCCTCCCGGCTTGACTGTCTGAGCGCTGGGCACCAGAAAGGATGTCATGCCCTGCGGCCATTGTTCACGATCAGCCACTGTACCGCCCGCCGGCCTTTTATCCAACTTCGCTGGGTGCTATTATTCAGCGCTGAGCCTTCCCCAGGAGCCGCAAAGCAGTTAATTACAGAAGTATAATCCCCTTCTTCACAAGAAGCTGATCTGCTAGGGTTGCGAGAAGATAAGATTTATGCCTCTTTCAATTCCTTTATTCTCTCATCAACATAGATTCATATTTCAGTTTCCCGCATCGGAAACACAAAGGAAACCCGCTTAGCCCACCGCTGCCTGAGAGAGATAAATTAGGCTACACAAAGAACCGTCCTACAAACTCAATCTCCTTCCCTTCCTTTCATGTTTGTGATTACAAACAGAGTCAAGGGCAGTTGAAATATATCCCTTTGCCTGCCCGGTCCTGCTCAAAGAGAGGATCGCAATGGGCGCAGTGGTGGGGAAAGCGGAGCCTGGCCCCCCACGGTTCCACAGGCTCCTGGGGAGCAGATCAGATGCAAAGACCTTTGTCTCCAGCTATTCCCCAGTGCAGAGCTGTTTCAAAAGGCTGCCGAGAGGAGCTGGTCGTGATGCCGCTGTGAACACTTCTCTTTTCTGAATGGCAAAGTGTGTGATGTTATTTGCTCCAAAGAAAAGGTCTTTCCTTTTGGCGATCAGGGAGAACTGATTATGCCAGGATCCCCGGCCAGGCTCAGAAACGTGTGGACACGAGTCTCCAGCAGATCAGACCACAGAACAAAGCCAGTTCTGGCAGCCCTGAGCAGCAGATTCCAGGCTTTTCAGAGAGAAAAGACCCATTTACATAGAGCAGGCCAAGAAAAATGACATTATCCTTCTATAGGAGGACCGGGGTGGGTTTTTCTTTTTTATTATCGCTTTTGCTATTCTGCTGCCTCTGTTACTTTTTTGGGCTGCACTGGAGTTATTAACTGTCAAGAGTTCCGCTGGCGCATGAGGAAGGAACAAGGGGGCCACAGAAATAAGCCGCTTTGGCTTAAGGAAACAGTATAAGTTGGCTGCAGAATGGGGAATGACAGAAGTTCCGATTGTAGCAATTGATTGGGGCACTTACTAAAAAGTGCCAGGCACTGTGCTAAGCATGGTCTTATGCAGCTTTGTGACAACCAAGAAGTAAACAGTAGCCCACTTTACAGATGAGGACACTGAAGCTTGGAGGAGGTAAGAGACTTGCTGGTTAGCGTCCACTCTGGAGTTCCCGCATCAAGCTGCCAAGCAAGTCCTCTCAGGTTTCCCGACTCTTCTCAAGATTGGAGAAAGAGTAAAATCTAATTTTTGAAAGCTCGTGAAGAAAGGGAGGGGGGAAAGAGAAGAAACTGAATCTAAGAGCTGTGCTGGCCCCTGTAATAAAATGTCATCCTGCGAGATGTAAGACAAGAGTCTTTAATAGACTTTGAGATTCAATTATCCCCTTATATTTCCAGCAGACTCGCCATTGTCTAAATCATCCTTTCACAGTAAACACACCCTAATTCACAAATAGAATATAAAACAAATCAAATTTGAAAGTCGGGTGGCTCTGGAGCTGTTGCTCTGCAAAGGCACACACTTCAGCATCCCTTCCCAAAGGACGAGGGTTAATAAAAGCTGTGGGCCTGTCTCAAGTTCAAGGCCCCAGGCCTGTCTCACGGATGGCCAGAAGGGCACTCCGATTCTGAGGCTGAATCCATCTTTTCCATTCTGGGGTTTTTTAAGGGGGGTTCTTCTCTTTCCCACCTGGCCATCCTCTCCCAAGCCCTCAGAGGAAGGAGAGCAAATCCTGGCTCCATCTGGATCATTCCAATTATTTTTTTAAAGATTTATTTATTTATGCATATAAGAACTGAGAGGTGTGGGGGATGAGAGGAGACAGAGTAGGGAACAGAACAGGCAGACTGACTGAAATACACTGCTGAGGGGAGCAGCGGGCAAGGCAGGAGAGGTCTGCTGCGCCATGTGGGTAGCTCCTTGACTGGGGATTGAACTCTGTGCTGCAGTGGCTGCGGATATCTTCACAGTGCTGCAACTTAACCCCTTTGCACCACCAAGGAGGCCTCATTCCAATTATTTTTTCCAGCAGCCTTTCCAAGTGTTGCATCACAGAGGCATGCCAACACATTAGATAGTTCTGAAAGCTGGGGTGGGACAGCCCAGCCCAGCCCCACTCTGGGCAGCTGGGCCCCCCTGGAGCGCCTGCCCCTGCCTGGAGGGCTGACCAGCCCTGCTCCAGCTCTACCTGGGAACCGGCTCCTAGCCCCACTGGCATTCCCACCCCCAGGGCACTTTGCTTGTCTTTACTTTGTTAGCTTTCATCTTTTTTTGAAGACCAAAGTCATACATGCTCATTGTAACTAACAGCTCTTCACTAGAGTAATAAAAAGCAGAGGTTTCCTCTTTCTCCTCTAACCTGATGCCACATTTCCAAGTAAACGAGTCTGGTGTGTGTCCTTCACACACAGACACTTCGGTTCATGTAGGTATTCAAGATTCTTCTAAATCCAAGTTGTGCCTTTTTTACAAATATGGAATCAAACCACATATGTTTCTCTACAACTTGCTGTTTAGAGTTAACACAATAACAGGATTCTACTCAGGTCAATCCATTATTCTGTTTAGTAATGTTGCTTGCATGGAGTTATGTGGCGTGAAGATACCATAACTTTCCAAGCCACCTATATACCGTGACTTTCACGGGTGGCCGTGGCTCCTACGGATCGTGGTATCACTTCACACCAGACCTTCATGGTTTCCCTCCATTGATAAACTGCCTATCTACGGCAAGGCCTTTCCAGGCCAGTCCAGCCTTGGGGAGAGAAGGAATCTTTCCCTGTAGCATGTTCCCAAGAGCAGTCCCTATTCAGGTGGTACCAGCCTCTCAGGCAACACTTAGATGGACTTGCACAAGCAGGTTTTACTGCCATGAGTTCTGGACTTCCGTTTTGCAATGAAAACAACCATAAAGCACAACTAAACCCTTAAGATGTCATAAACAGGCATGCGAAAGACTACACATAATTCTAGGCATAAACCCAATACCCGCCAGAAAGACTAAAGAAAACAATCCTTGAGAACACAAAAGTACGTTGTTTACCAAAGAAAGATTTTTATAATGCTGTTGCTGCGTTTTATTAGAGAGGGAAGAGGCCTGAAGTGGAGCACAGAAGATTTCTTGCTCATTTCAACTGAATGCTAAAACACTCTGGGCCCGAAACGTTTCAAAATGAGAAGTAAATTCTTTGAGGCAATCTGCCTTTCTAAAACTCTTTGACGGAAATCACATCTGAAAAGTTTTAAAAATCAAAATGAAATCTCGTAGAATGTCTTAAGAATATGTGTCCTTTAGAGACTGTTATTCTATTTCTAGGACTCTATCCTCAAGAAACAGTCAGCAAGGCCAGGAAAGAGACACGTAAAAGGATGTTTCTCCCAGCATTGCTTATCATTGTGAAAAACAGAAAACAAACAAGCTAAATGGCCTACAACCAGGAAGCTTAATAGTACACAGCTATTAAAAATGTTATTCGGGGTGGGGAGAGGGAAGCAAATATTGTTTAAAAATGGGCAATGATGTAAAAAATAAATTTATCAAAAGGAAAAAAATGCTATTCACTGAGTGTTGAATATTAGGAATAAATGCTATGTTATGACACTGAGAAATCATAAGATAAAACCATATTTGAAAACTACATAAAAGTATAAAAATAGGACACACCAACACATTTACAATGGCTGCTTCTGGGGGCTAGAACCACATGTTATTTTTCTTCTTCTTTTATTTTCTTTAATTTATAGCTTTTCTAAAAGACGTCTGCATTACTTTTGGAATGGAGCGAATGAATCCAAAACCATGAGAGCAAAGTAGAACCGACTCTACTATGTTTAGGATCATGGGGTGGCTTGTAGGAAAAGGAGTGGGGAGGGGCAAGGCCAAGGATTTTCTGGGTTGGGAGAGTGATTAAGAAAATCTCCTCTTAGGCCTCCCCTGGTGGCGCAGCAGTTGAGCGCTGGGCTGCGAAGCTGCCCGCAGCCTCTGCAGGGCTGGTTCGATCCCCAGCGGCCAGAGAGGGTCCCACATGGCGCGCAGACCTCTCCTGCCGCCCGCTGCTCCCCTCAGCAGTGTACTTCGGTCCTTCTGCCTGCTCCGCTCCCTGCTCTGGCTCTGGTGAATTCTCTCACCCTCCCGCGCTTCTGACCATACCCAGTGCTTGTATGAATGAATGAATAAATAAATAAATAAATAAATAAATAAATAAATAAATAAATAAATAAATCTTTAAAAAAAAATGAAAATCTCCTCACTCTTTGGCATCTTTTAAGAGTATGGATGATAGAATACAATACCTTCTACAGAACAACTGGCACACAGATAAAGCTTAATCACATCTAGTGTTCTGTATTGGAAGAACACGTGCAAAGGGCCTGAGGCAGGAGCGCTGCCGGAAAGCCAATGGGGTGGAGCACTTTGAGCGAGGAGGAAAGTGGATGGAGACTGAGGTCAGGGATGGAGCCAGGAGCTAGATCACATAAGGCCATGGCAGTAAATAGCACTGACATGGGAGTTCGGATTTTATTCAGAGTGATAAGAGGCCACTGGCTGTTTTTGAGATCGGGTGTGAGGCGACCTGGTTTCGGTTTCTAAAGATCACTCTGACTACCACGTAGGGGATAAGGATATAAATAAGAATCTGGGCTAGGTAGCTGTTGCAGAAGTCTGGTGAAAGATGATGGCAGAGATGGTGAGAAGTCATGGGATTCAAGGCACATTTTGAAGACAGAGTTCACAGGATTTGGGGATGGATTGAATGTGAGGCAAGAGCCAAAAATAGTCAAGGAAAATTCCAAGGGCTTTGGCAGGAGAAACGGAATGCACAGAGGTGCTCTTTACTGACTGTGGGCAGCGCTGGGGTAGGAGTGGGTATTTTGCTTTAAGGGGACATGACAGATGCTGTTGGTGCCCAGGGTGTAGTCCTCAGCCTTGCTACATCCTGCACACCTCTCTTTGCCTGAGACCTTTCTCCCAGCTTGCAGAAACCACGGTCGCACCATCCACTACTGACACTGGGAAGATGGTGTCCAAATACCGCAGCCCCTTTCCTGGGTGGCACGGGGG
Source organism: Talpa occidentalis (assembly GCF_014898055.3). Classification (NCBI taxonomy): domain Eukaryota; kingdom Metazoa; phylum Chordata; class Mammalia; order Eulipotyphla; family Talpidae; genus Talpa; species Talpa occidentalis. The sequence continues at coordinate 6,132,426 of NW_023603184.1, forward strand.
AATGTGGGACTATTCTGAAGTGAACTTGCTACCACTGCTTCCCGCAATTTACCCGCATGACGTTAAGCTCCAAGCCCCATGGTGGCAGCTAGCTAGATAATGCCCCCTTGATTTGCTTCTCACTTTTCCAGCTCATTCCCTCAAATTCCCAACCAATGGTTCCTACAGCTACCAAATAAATTACTTATGCTTGAATCCTTGCCTCGGGGCCTAGGGTAGTTCATACTACGACAGGGAAGTCAACAGAATCTTCTAGTTCCTTATAATCCATTCTTCTTCCCAGCCACTGCTAACCCCACCTTTTGGTCATTCTTTCTCACTGTCTCTACCAAAATGACAGTAGCAGTGGCAAGATAATCAGTAAGACCTCAGTCATACATGGAAAAGACAAATGGAGTCATTTTAATAAATCAGTTTGTCAACTTGACTGCCCCATCCTAATCCCTGGACATGCTAATAACTGGTTTTCCTTTTCTTTTCCAACTACTGAGCACAGCTACCCCACGCTGCATTCACATTTCCAACGAGGAGGAGAAAGGAAAGTTATCTGACAGCATCTAGGGAGATGTCAAAATGGAAGAGGCAGGAGAATGATGGAACTTTTCTGTCCCCTCCTTCCTCAGGCTGCTCAGCAAATGCCCTGTGACATGCAGGCCATAAACTATTAGCAGCAGCATCAGATGCTATTTATTAAGCATTGACTCGAGAAGGAACTGAAGTCTCATCAAAAGCCAGGGGGCAGAGACACCTGACTTGCCATATGCCACATCTCCTACGGAAGCAGCTTATTTATACAGTATCATTTCATTTGTCACAAGTGATTCACAGGCCTCACTTTCCATTTTTCTTCTATTGACATGGATTGACTGGGGGTGGGGGAGTGAGGAGGGCAGTTTAAAAAAAAGCAAAAGCTGCACAAGATCTCATGGTTTGAACAAAAAAATCACTTGGTAAAAATGAACTGCTGTCAGAGTCCATCAGGTACGATGAAAACATGATCATCTTTTTACAAACAAGATGACAACAGGTGCACAGTCCCCTAGGCAGTGAAGACTCCGGAATCTGTACCCCCAGCATTTCCATGGGAAGTGAAGACTGGACAAGGGCTTTGTCATCAACTGGAGCAGAGATCCAACTCCAGCTTAGCAATTGCTGTTGACTTTGGGCATTTTCTTTAGCCTCTTTAAGTCTTGGTCTCCTCATGAGCTTAGGGGAGACTATATGCCCCTTTTATAGGGTGCCTGAGATATGCTAGTGATGTTAGTTCCCTTCTCTGGCTAATTCTTTGTAACTGAAGAAAACCTGGCAAATCTACCCTGACTCAGTAGACTTAAAACCAGCTCAGTGAGCCTCCAGGCGCCAACCTGGCAGATGGCAGACACTGTGGCTGAATCAGTGAATGGAGGGGCAGAGAGCGGTTCCAGATGTGTCCGGATCAGGCAGGGGCTTGTAGAGTATGCTAATTAGTACAGGAAGGCACTGGGTGATTCTAGATAGAGGAGTGACCGAGTCTAATTTATATTTTATTTTTATTTTTTTTAAACTTTTATTTTCTTACATGTTAATCTTTTTTTTAAAAAAAAAAAAGATTTATTTACTTATTCATACAAGCACTGGGTACAGTCAGAAGCGCGGGAGGGTGAGAGAATTCACCAGAGCCAGAGCGGGGAGCAGAGCAGGCAGAAGGACCGAAGTACACTGCTGAGGGGAGCAGCGGGTGGCAGGAGAGGTCTGTTGCGCCATGTGGGACCCTCGCCGGAAGCGGCCAGGGATCGAACCGGCCCTGCAGAGGCTGCGCGGAGCTTCGCAGCCTAGCACTCAACTGCTGCGCCACCAGGAGAGGCCCTAATTTATATTTTAAACAAAATACTTCAGTCACTGTGTGGAGAATGGATTGGAGGATGGGGAAAGAAATTGGTCATGAGATATCAGAAGTGGGGAAACCAAATGAAGACAATGTTAACGAGGTAAAGGGTGATGGTGCCTGGGTTAGAGCGGTAGAGAGGAGAACAGTAGGTGGGTTTGGGATATGCTTTGGAAGAAAAGTTGATAGAATGTGTGATGAACAAGCTGTGGAGAATGAGAGAAAGAGGAAAGTGAGATAGTTTCTGAGTTTCTGCCTTGAACACAAGGGGAGATGCACTGGTTGAAATCAGGGGCCTTGGTGGAGGAAAAGCTTGGGCTGGAAATGGAGTATTCAGACCTGTAAGTTTTGAGATATTTATTAATGAGCTGACCTAAGCCCCCATCTCACACTTTACATATATTACCAGACTAAGGAAGATGAGGTCCCAGACTCTGTCTTCCTTTCCAATTCCAGGAAGAAAAGGAAAGATAACTGAATAAAAATATTCAGTCTTTTGTAAAACACTCTTTTGTGGTCAGAGTTTGGGTAGTGAAGCCACATACTTCCTGGGCAGGCATGAGAAGACAATCAATCACTGTGTCACACCAAGCAATTGTTCAGGGGGCAAACTAATTAAAAATTTAATCCCATGATTTTCATCTTAATCTCTTTTTCCCATTAGCTTTGATCAATGCCCACAAATACAATTTAGCAGAACTTTTCATTTAGATAAATGACTGAGTGGGGTACCTAATTAGTCTGTTTGTTATGAACCAATTGATAACCAAAATTATCTGCTAATTACCAAAAACTGGATGCTAATTTTAAAATATTTTATTAGCACGGAAGCTAGGTTGCTGTTATCAAGTGAAATGTCCTCTCTCTGTTCTACCCACCAATTTTTGTTCAAACCTGTTTGTCTTAAGTTTCAAAAGTCAGGTTATAGTGTGCTGTACAGGTAAATGGTACACTTGAGAAATGTCTGCTCACCCTTACTTTGCACTGTAGCACTAACAGTGGTGAAAATAAGAAGATCCCATGAAATTTAGCTACCTGGGAGATTCTGTTGCACCCTACCTCACTAAAAAAAAAAAAAAAATCAGGCCAGAAACCACACAAAATAACTGAATGTGGGGGTGTAAGGATTGGTTTGAGGAAGGGAGGATTCTGCAACTTTTCCAATGCCAGGGTGGATGCTGAAGAAGATCATGACCTTGCAGTTCAGAGAATACTCTTTCTCATCACTCACAGCAAAATTCTACTGTTTTCCAAGCCCCACAGTATTTCTCAGGACGCCAAAATCTTGCAAGTTTTTTCAAGTAAAAGTCAACTTCATTTTAAAAATAAAAAGTCAATGTCTCAGGTCTCCTGTATCTTTCCAGCCCCTTGACTAGCAGTGTTTTCTCAGCTTGCATTTTCACTGCCATTGCAGTAAATGAAGAGTGAGGAATGGTACCTGCATCAATGAAAACTAATACGACACCTTCTCACGCTACACATGACCTCAGAAACAGGAGGAAAGCTTGCCAGCAGGGTGGGTGTCAGCTGGGACCATTTCACGAACAAAACTTAAAAGAGAAGCATGTGGTTTTCAGGCTGTGGAGATCCTCTGTACACACACATTCTGTGGCGATGACGTCCTGGCCACTAAGCATCCACGTCTCTGCCCACACATCACGTCTGCCACTTCCAACAGCCCAATAAGAACCGGTTCTGGTGTGGGCTCTCAACATAAACTTGCATGACCGGCCTCCCAGCCACCTCCCCCTTCCGTCCCTCCCCTCTCGGCCCTGTCCTCAACCCCCTCTCGCCCACAGCCACGGGCTGTGTCGCTCCGTCTGGCTGCGGTGGAGCAGAGGCAGGAACATGCAACACGAGCAGACACGCTTCTCATTCTTAGCGTCCTGGGGGCTCCAGGGCAACGGGAGCGGAAGTGACTTGTTACCGCACAGGAAGCGGAAGTCGGGCTCGGGGCCAGGTTGCCGCCATGTTGTGTGTGGCGGGTGGGGGCTGGGTCCTCAGGCTGCCCCCCCAAGAGCGCCTCTTCTTAAAGGAGGAAGACGAGCAGGTAGCCTTAGGAGAAACCAGAAGTTGGTGTTGCAGAGGGCAAAGGGACAGCACTTCCAGAAGGTCAGTTGGGTCAGTTTTCCTGAGAAATCAGTGAAATGAAAACCGAGAACCCCTGTGACTAAACAGGTTAGGTCAGGACGCTCCCTGCCAGCTGGGCCAGAATCACAGCCCAGCATCTGTGCCCTCCCGGGCGCCTTCCACTTGGTCTCTCAGCCCCTAGCAGTCTGGCCTCTTCCAGCCCTGTTAGAGGTTTTTAATCTCTTTGGTGCCCAGGGAAGCCTTTGGGCACCTCAGAATATGCTAAATGCCTAAGCTACATAAAATTACAGTTATATTGAGATTCTATTACGAAAAGTATGTTTAATTGTGATAGAATAATATGTACACTTTATTAACACCTTATATAATAAGTTCTGGTAGTGGATTTAATAACCAATTTTGAAGTACCTATGGACATCATTTAGCATATCTGAAACAATTACAATATGTTATGAAACTTTCTGATTTCTACTGATTGACAATTGGGACTGATAATATGAATCTTTTCTTTTTAAGAAGTGGGGTACAGGCCAGAGTCGCGGGGGTGGGTGAGAAGATTCACCAGAGAGTGGGGAGCAGAACAGGCAGCTGTACTGAAATTCACTGATGAGGGGAGCAGCAGGCGAGACAGGAGAGGTCTGCCACCCCATGTGTGTTGCTCCCCAGCTGGCTGGGGATCGCACTCACGCTGCAAAGGCTACAGACAGTCTCACAGCACAGCACTCAATCCCCTGTGCCACCAGGGAGGCCCCAGGACTGATATTACTATGGTTTGTTACCTATGAAAGTGCCTGAGTCAGACCACCCCAAGATTCTCAGAACTGGTTTCCTCAAGAACCACACTCTGACATGCAGAGTATTTTGAGCTAAGAGCAGTGAAATCCCTTGAGGCTAAAGAGAAGCTTCCCTCCTTGCCTGAGTCTTTCATCCTCCCCTAGTTGAAAAAGAGATTGTCACATCATGGCCTAAGGCCTAAGCTTTTCCTGATGAAGAAGCAATCACTGCTCCCCAATAAGTGCTCCTCTGTTTATGATCCTGAAGAATGTAGCTTGGGGAAGTCTCATCCAGCTCTAGGTTTATCCACAAAGCTGTCCTCTTGATCAGGTAATGTCATCTTTGCTCTCAGAATAAGGATAAGGTCACTCCTTCCTTATCTTCATGTGAAGACACCCCCTTACTCTTCTTGATGCCCCAGGTCACAGAATATAGGGTAAAGAGTCTTGGTTGTCTCCATTATCCTTTAGAATTGACAACCATGTAAATCCTCCAACATATGTTATTAAATTTCCACCTTTTCTCCTACTAATCTGTCAGATGTGAATGTGTTCATCTGTCTAGTCTTAGAAGAACCAGACAGGGTGAGAAAAATTTCCCCTGCACCCTGACACCTACTACTTTCCAAATTAAGTGCTACCTTTGAGTTAGAAGTTAGTGGAGACACACATCAAAAAACAAGAAAGAACTCAAAGAAACAACCTAATCTCGAAGCTCAAAGATCTAGAAAAAGAACAACAAAAAAAAACCCAGAACCAGTAGAAGAAAAGAAATAATAAAAACCAAAGCAGAAATAAATGAAATTGAAACTAAAAAAACAATCCAAAAGATCAATGAAACCAAGAGCTGGTTCTTTGAAAAAATAAATAAAATAGACAAACCCCTAGCCAGGCTCACAAAGGAAAAAAGGGAGAAAGCACAAATACACAGAATCATAAATGAAAGAGGAGAAATCACAACGGACACAGCAGAAATCAAAAGAATAATCAGTAACTACTATGAACAGTTATATGGAAACAAGTTCAACAATCTAGAGGAGATGGACAAATTCCTACAACTCTACAATCACCCAAAGCTAGATAAAGAAGAAATAGAACACCTAAACAGACCAATTACAAGCAGCGAAATTGAAATGGTAATTAAAAACCTCCCCAAAAACAAAAGCCCAGGACCTGATGGATTTACAAATGAATTCTACCAAACATTCAGAGACGAATTAGTGCCTATCCTTCACAAACTCTTCCAAAAAATTGAGAAGGAAGGGACAATACCAAACACGTTCTATGAAGCCAATATTACACTAATACCAAAACCGAATAAGGACAACACAAAAAAGGAAAACTATAGGCCAATCTCCCTAATGAACACTGATGCAAAAATCCTCAATAAAATTTTAGCTATCAGAATCCAACAATGTATCCATAAGATAATTCACCACGACCAAGTTGGATTCATTCCAGGGGCACAAGGATGGTTTAACATCCGAAAATCAATCAACGTTATCCAACACATCAACAAAAAGAAATATAAAAACCATATGATAATATCAATAGATGCTGAGAAAGCTTTCGACAAAGTGCAACACCCATTCATGATAAAAGCCCTTGAAATTCTTGGGATACAAGGAACATACCTCAACATCATAAAGGCCATCTACGACAAGCCAACAGCCAGTATCATTCTCAATGGTGAAAAGCTGAAAGCAATTCCATTAAGATCTGGAACAAGACAAGGATGTCCACTCTCACCACTGCTTTTCAATATAATACTGGAAGTCCTAGCCAGAGCAATAAGACAAGAGAAAGACATCCAAGGAATCCAAATAGGAAAAGAAGAAGTCAAACTATCACTATTTGCAGATGATATGATAATATACATAGAGAACCCCAAAATCTCCACAGAAAAACTAATTCAACTCATCAATCAATTCAGTAAAGTGGCAGGATACAAAATCAACACGCAAAAGTCAGTAGCCTTCCTATACACAAACAATAAATCTAAAGAAGAAGAAATCAAAAAAACCACCCCTTTTATTATCGAAACAAAAAAAAATCAAATATTTGGGAATAAATCTAACAAAAGAGGTAAAGGACCTATACAAAGAAAACTATAAAACACTGTTAAAAGAAATAGAAGAAGACACAAAGAAATGGAAAGACATCCCCTGCTCATGGATTGGAAGAATAAACATTATTAAAATGGCCATCCTACCAAAAGCAATATACAGATTCAATGCTATTCCAATCAAAATCTCAATGGCATTCTTCAAAGAAATAGAACAATTATTGATGAAATTCATATGGAATCACCAAAAACCCCGAATAGCCAAAGCTCTACTGAAAAAAAAAAGAAGGAAATGGAGGCATCACACTCCCAGACTTCAAACTATACTACAAAGCCATAATCATCAAAACTGCATGGTATTGGAACAAGAACAGACATACAGACCAATGGAATCGAATAGAAAATCCAGAAATAAACCCACAGATTTATGGTCAACTAATCTTTGACAAAGGAGCAAAGACTATGCATTGGAGCAAAGAAAGTTTGTTCAATAAATGGTGCTGGGAAAACTGGGTCGCTACATGCAAAAGAATGAAGCTTGACCACTACCTCACACCATATACAAAAAACAACTCAAAATGGATTAAAGAACTAGACATAAGACCTGAAACCATAAAATACATAGAAGGAAATATAGGCGAAACACTACGGGATTTGCACATCAAAGACATCTTTACAGACACATCACCCAAAGCAGTGATAGTGAAGAGAAAGATAAACAGCTGGGACTACATCAAATTAAAGAGCTTCTGCACAGCAAAAGAGACAATAACAAAAACAAAGAGAAACCCCACCAACTGGGAGAACATTTTTGCTTCCAACACTAATGATAAAGGACTGATCACAAAAATCTGCAAAGAGCTGATGAGACTCAGCAACAACAAAGAAAATAATCCAGTCAAAAAATGGGCAGAAGAGCTAAAAAGAAACTTCTCTGAAGAGGAAATGCAAATGGCCAACAGACATATGAAAAAATGTTCAACATCACTTGTAATCAGGGAAATGCAAATCAAAACTACCATGAGATACCATCTCACACCAGTGAGAATGGCACATATTAAAAAAACTAGCAACAACAAATGTTGGCGAGGATGTGGAGAAAAAGGAACTCTTGTGCACTGTTGGTGGGAGTGCAAACTGGTCCAACCACTATGGAGAGCTGTGTGGAGATTTCTGGACCTACTAAACATAGAGCTTCCATATGATCCAGCAATTCCACTCCTAGGTACTTACCCAAAGGACACAGAAACATCAATTCCAAAGAGCACCTGCACTCCTATGTTTATAGCAGCACTGTTTACAATAGCTAAGCTTTGGAAACAACCCAAATGCCCAAAAATAGATGACTGGATCAAGAAGATGTGGTACATATATACCATGGAATATTACTCAGCATTCAAAAAAGATAAACACATGCAATTTGCAGCAACATGGATGGCGCTGGAAGGGATCATGCTCAGCGAAATAAGCCAAAAAGAAAAAGAAAAATACCGGATGGTCTCACTCATAGCAGGAATCTAGAAAACTTAAATAAGGGACCAGGAAAATGAATATAAGAAAGTGAAAATCAAAATCAACAAAAAACTATGAACCAGAGACACTTTTTGGGGGGTGGGGGGCGGGAGGGGAAGGATTGGGGTCAGAATGGGGCGTTTGCAATTGTATGGGGGAATATAAAAATAAAATTTAATATTTAAAAAAAAAAAAGCATAAAAAAAAATAAAATTAAAAAAAAAAAAAGAATATACACCATCAAAAAAAAAAAAAAAAAAAAAAGAAGTTAGTGGAGACAAATATATATTTCCCACCCAAATTCACAGATCCCCTGAGTCCCTTCCATGAACATGTTGAGGGTCTATCAGTAAAAGTCCCTGGACCTGTATCTCACCAGAAAGCAGAACCATAGGGTAGAGGAGCTTGGGAGGAAGTAGTTTCCTAGGCAGGCAGAGAGCTGATCCCAGGGCCACAAGTTTCATGTTAAAGACAATCATCTCTCCATTTTCCTGATCAAGAGCTCATGCACTGCTTTTAACATACCAAGGAACTTCAAAAGCAGAGATGCCTGACAAGAATAACTCTTAACTCTTAGATTTACAGCAGAGCACGCTATCAAAGGCCTGAGAAAGCTTTGCAAATTTCCAGTTTTTAGTGATCTAGTCTAATTCTGTGGGGCATTTGTGACAGACACATTTTTCCAAAGAAAATTATTTTATGGCTTAATGTGAAAGTAACTCCCCAGCACATTCCTGCCTATGTTCTCAGAAGCCCCTGGCAGGACCCCTCTGGTTCCTGACCTCAAAGAACGCCCTGCAGTTTGTGAGGAGCCCACGGGGCCTGCTTTAAAAAGATTAGGCACTGTGTTTTGTCATTTCTGAAGCTCACCATGTTTGCAATCCTGCTCTCAGTCTCCCTGCGGCTCAATTAACTGCTGACAATTCCAGTGTGACAGGACCCAAGGCCTTCTTCTCTCTGCCTCATTATTTTATAGATTTTGAAATGCTGGCTTTTTAACTTAAAGATCAATTGTACTGCTTCTTTGGGTGGGTGGGTGGGAGAGAACCCTCCTTGCTCTTGAAGGGAAAATTAGGAAACACAGAGAAGTAAATCTTCCAATGTATGATTCATATCCCACCCGCAGTATGTGAGAATTTCAATTCTGTGTCTTTGTCAGCATTTGATGTCTTCTGTCACTTTCCTGTTAGCCATTACATTTAAATTTGCATTCCATGTGTTTGTTGGTCTTTTGACCATCTCTTTTTAAAAAGCCTGTCCAAATCTTTCACACATTTTTCTATTGTGTTGTATTCCTTTTTCTTATTGCTTTGCAGGGATTAGTGATAAATCCTGGATAGACAGTAATATAATGACATTCCTCTATCAGGTATATGAATTGCAAATTCTTTTCCAAATCTGTTGTTTGCCTTTTCACTCTCCTCATAGTATCTTTTCTTGAACAAAAGATTCTCGTTCTAATAAAGTCCAATTTATTCATTTTCCTTTGTGCTTGGTGCTGCTAAGACTTTTAAGGAAAGAATTTGGGCAGACACACTGACATTAAGAGGCATTGATGCAGTTTTGCTTTTCCTGGCCTGTCCTGGGCAGGTCGTGTATACAGGAGGGGTCTGCATGTTACTAGGTAAGCACAATGTCTCACAGAAGTACCGTCAATAAAAATATAATGCAAATCAATTGTGTAATTAAAATTTTTCTGGTGGCCACACTTAAGTGAAAAGAAACAGGTGAAATTAACTTTGGGGGTATATTTCATTTAACTCAATATATCCTGGAACCCAGGTCATTTCATTATTGAAAATTTTCCCTAATTTAGTTTTAAAATTGAGATTTTAGTCACATGAGCAACAAGGTACGTGCTTAGGGGCCATATCTGTGCAGTGGCTGTGATAGTGGACAGAGGTTGACATTGTGCTCTGGAGGCAAGTGACCTAGGCCCCAGTGTGACTGTCACTTGTTACTATTAGTAATGAGCATCTGCTTCCTCCTTGCCAGGCTCTGTGCATGGGAACTGATGAGTCTGAGGATTAAGGCATCCCAGCACCTCACAAGCATTATCTGAGTGCATCCTTCCCAGACCTTATGAGGTAAGTCAGATTCTTACCACTTGGGGAGGTTAATTTTCTGTGTGAACTTGACCATATTGCCCAGTTGCTTGGTCAAACATCTGCCTGGATATTACAGTGAAGGTATTTTCTGGATATAATTCACACTTAGATCAGGAGACTGAGTATTGCAGGAGTAAATCAGGAGATTGATTAGTCTACATAATGTGGATGGTCTCTGTCTAATCAGATGAAAGTCTTATAATGGAGACTGAGGTCCCCCCAAAGAGGAAGGAATTCTGCCCCCAGACTGCCTTTTGTTCAAGACTGCTGGAATTCCCAATCTGCCAGCTAACCCTGCAAATTTTACATTTTCTAGCCCCCACAAATACACACTCTCTCTCTCTCTCTCTCTCTCTCTCTCTCACACACACACACACACAGTTGAAAACATGTTCAGGGGCTTGAACTGCATAGATCTACTTATACATACATTTTTCCAATAAATATTATCAATATTATCAATGCATGCATGGTTATACCTGCAAATAAGTATTTCTTTTTCACATGATCATTTTTGATGTCCAGTGTTAGTAATACATACAACATCTATTGTGTTTTGTGGTGTATAAGACAATGTTGATGTCGGTACTGACAGAGAGACCTTCCATGTAATAAGTAAATTTACAGTTCGACAAATACAGTCTAATACTGTAAATGTCTTTTCTTCCTTATGATGTTCTTAATAGCAGTTCCTTTTCTCTAACTGTGTTTTAAGAATGCAGTGTATAATGCATATGCAAAATGTGTTAATTGCTGTTTATGTTATTGATAAGGCTTCTAGTCAGCAGCAGGCTATTAGGGAAATTTGGGGGAAGTCAAAAGTGATGTGCTAACTGTGAGGGAGAAAGGTTGCACCCCTAACTCCTATGCTGTTCAAGGGTCAAATAGGGGCCTCTGTGATGGCCTAGGGGTTAAGTCTCAGCACTTATATCACCACCAGGACCTGAGTTCCATACCACCAGCACCCCCTCCGGCCAGGGAGCTAACCCATTTATGGTCAGCAGACCTCTCCTGTCACCTGCTGCTCCCCTCAGCAGTGTATTTCAGTAAATCTGCCTGCTTTCTGCTCGCCACTCAGTCTCTGGTGAGTCCTCTCACCTCCCACCACCCCCGCCCCTTAGCTACTCCCCAGTTCTTCTCTGCAAAAATAAATCTTTTTTAAAAAGTGTCAAATACATATAATATTTATATATATCTGTCTCTCTGTATTTGTGTATATAAAATATATGCACATAAGTGTGTACAGACACATGCATATCTGTAAGACACATATGCACACACATAATAGTACCTATGCAGTAGGATTTGCTGTCAAGAGTGTTCACGACAATGCAATAGACCGGCACGTGGTAGGTGCTCAATAGAAATTATTCGTAAGTGCCTTTTATCTTATAACACTCTGGACAGGACCCATTACCGGTTGCACTGTAGACATCAAAAAATCGAAAGGATAAAGTGTAGAAAATACATTAGACTTATTGGTGGTTTTCCAGGCACTTTGAGAATACACATTTGCCATACCCATGTCAATAAAAATCACTAATTCTCACAGAGTCCCTGCCAGGTGCCAAGCACCTAAACTTTATCTTCTGTTGAAATCCTTAATTGTCACTTCCCAATTTGCAGATGAGAAACCGAGAGGCAGAGTGACTGAGAAATTCACCCAGCTTCTAAGTGACAATCTCTCAGGGAAATCATTTCCCCCTATCGTTATATCATCCAACCATCAGGTTATTTGTTTTCTTTAATAATCCTTTACAAAGCCGCCCATAAGTGAAATGAAATTAACATCAAGTCCATGTGGGGAAATTGAAAACTTAATCATTCCTTTCTTCTCCTTTATTTTTATCTGCTGCTGGTTGCACATATTTGTAATTCAGTTTTGAAACTGTCGTATAATCTTATGTTTTGTTCTTTGCAATTTGGTGCAGGTAATCCTAAAAGAGGATTTTTCATATTATTGTGTATGAATCAAAATTGAATGTAGCTTAAAAAAATTGAATTGTTAATAACTGAGAGCCTTGTGTTCCTTGAAAATATTTGTTGTTAAATGAAAAGAGACTTCAGAATGGCAATACATTTCATTTTTTTCATTCCCCTTCCCTTCATCCTTGTATTCTTCCTGTACATTTCAAATTGCTGTAATCCAGAGATTAACTTCAAAGTATGTCTTTGAGTTATGTTCATAAATGTCAGGTTTTATAGAAAGATTATTTTTGCATGTTTTAATATATTTTTCTCCTTCATTCTTTCTTTGATGTCTGGACTCTATAAATCCAGTTTAATATGACTTTCATTTGTGAGGCTTAACATAGAAACCATTGTGGGCCTCCCTGGTGGCACACGGGGCTAAGACGTAACCTATGAAGCTATCCACAGTCACTGCAGCACAAGTTCGATTCCTGGCCAGGGAGCTACCTGGCATGGGAGACCTCTCCTGTCTCACCCGCTGCTCCCCTCAGCAGTGTGTTTCAGTCAATCTGTCTGTTCTGTTCCCCACACTGTCTCTGGTGAATTCTCTCACCCTGCCCCCCACATCTCTGACCTGTACCCCAATTCTTATATGAATAAATAAATAAATCTTTAAAAAAAAAACATAGAGACCATTGTAAGGCAAACCAAATCTCCTTCTATTTTTCAATGATTGTCTTTTCCTATCAAAACGAACCAAGCCCTCTACTTTGAGGATTTGTGGGGGAAAACGTAGAAATCAAAGCTTAGAGGGTGAGCTCTAATTGCATCTCTGTGCTACCTTTATCTTTGCATCCCCCCTTCTGTGCTTTTGTGTAAGCTGGTAACTTTGGATATTGAAGGGCGAGTATATATTTTTGAATTATAATTCTGTCATGTTTATTTTGAGGTTGGATATAGCAATAGTTCTTTATTGCATGCCCTTTGACTTCTGAACCCTGATACTTTCATATATCTGATTTTTTTCCCAGGCATAGTTACCTTGAACCATTTAAGTAGTTTAGACACTAATTTATATTAGAATAGATACATTCGTAACTGGACTATTAGCACCAATATTTCAATGAAAGACCTAGGATGTTTTTAAATGTCACACTGTCCTGAAATATTGCCCCTCTCTTCTTGATCTCTTACCTTTTTCTCACCCTTATGAGCAAATCTTTGTTCTCTCTCTTTGAGACTTAACAAGACAGCAGCAGAAATGTAACTGCTGTGCTTGAAAGAGTCTGGATTTATTATGCTCAAGTTACAATCCATGCATATTTATTAAGCACCTGCTATGTGCAAAACTTTGTTCTAGTATAAAGATCAGCATGGTCCCCTTAAATATCCGGCCCCGAGGTATTATAGTTTCATGGCCCTAAACATCCTCTGTGTGTGTTTGAGCTCCGTTTCTTTTTCCCCCAAACCCCCAGGCATCCACTCATCTTTTTATTGTCTTCATAGTTTGTCTTTTCCAGGATGCCATACAATTGGAATCATACCTTATAGTCTTTTCAGATTAGTTTCTTTCACTTAGTACTATTTAAGTTCCCTCCATGTCTTTTCATGGCTTAATAGCTCATTTCTTTTTATTGCTGGATAATATTCCATTGTCTGAATGTACCATAGCTTGTTTTTTCATCACCTATTGATGAATATATCTTGGTTGTTTCCAGGTTTTGGCAATTATGAGTAAGGCTGTTATAAACATTTCTGTGCAGACTTTGTATGGACATAAATTTTCAACTCATTTGGGTAAATACCAAGGAGTGTGATTGCTGGATCTTATAGTAAAAGTATGTTTAGTCTTGTTATAAACTGTCACACCATCTTCCAGAGTGGCTGTACCTTTTGCATCCCCACCAGCAATGGATTAGAGTTCCTGTTGTTTCACATCCTTACCGGCATTTGGTGCTGTATGTTGAATGTTAGCCATTTGGGCAGGTACATAGTGCTATCTTGTTTTAATTTGCAGTTCCCTGTGACATAGGATATCGAGCATCTTTCCATATGTTTATCTGCCATCTGTATATCTTCTGTGGTGAGATATCTACCCAGATCTTTTGCTTATTTTTTAATTGGTTTGTTTGTTTTCTTATTGTTGAGTTTTAAGGGTTTGTATATGTTGAATACCAGGTCCTGCATCAAATGTATTTTGCAAATATTTTCTCCCAATCTGTAGCTTATCTTTTCATTCTTTAAACAGTGAAATTCAGGTCTTAGTGCCCATAAAAAATTGTTAATGGAACACAGACACGCTTGTGAGTTTATGTGTGTTTGTGGCTGGTTGCACACCCCATCAGCACAGCTGCCAACGGCATCCAGATGTTTTCCAGCTGCCCCTTAACAGAAAATTTTGCCATGCCCTGATGACAAAGTTTAGGGCATCGTCGCCATTCCCTTCTAACGAGCCCATCATACCCAGAAAAGTTGTTCTCAGGGGCAACAGTTACTGATCAAAAACTCCCTTCTGGAGTCTCTGAGCTGAAGTGCATCCAATTGTGGTCTGAATGGCCACTTTCTTTTTCTCTCATCCAATTACTCTTTTGTGGCTCCGTTTTGACTCCAGAAGTTCCTGCTGAAGGCCTGCTGAGTGGAGAGACCCCACCCAGAGCTGTTCTACTCTTGGGGTTGCTTCCAATGGGGGTTCAGCCCAGTGCTTCCCACTTTCCCAAGCTTCCCGAGCTGAGGGGTGATGCCCCTGGAGGTGCCTCTGTGTCATTACAGGGACATGGAGGCTTGAAAGAAGGCCACCGGCCCCACCCTCCGGTGAGGAGCTCCCTAGTCCTCCACCTCCCAGCCACCCTTGAGCTCTGTTCTGTGTTTGGGGTTGAATTTCCCTCCAAAGTTTTAAGGCTCACACGCTGCAGATTTCTGCCATCTCATTTTCTCCTCCCAATAGCAGTACTCCAGTGTGGGGGTGTGAGATAATTGAAAACAGCTCCGTGTCATTTGCATTTTTCAATTTCCACAGAGCTGCCAGTCTGATTTCTTTCCCCCATATTTCTTGCCTTTTGATTTTTTTCATGCCTTTAACATTTGGTCCTATTTTTTTTTTCTCTTTCCAATAAGTGAAAAGATTATAAATCTAGATAAATGTGGGCAGATGTAGGCTCTTTCCCTTGCTCAGTTTTCATTCCTTAACTATAGTAGTATGGCAACAAGTGAAAAAAAACAGAGACTCACACTCTGGTCTCTCCTCCACTGCCAGTTAATTTTTGCTGGCAGGGCATCGATTTCTTCCCAACTTGCATCTTCAGCTTCCTGTGAAGCAATGGTGCTAAGGTGGTGGGCTGTAGCCTGCCTGGCTCTTGGGTGTTGATAAAGATAATAACAAAGAGTATTAAATTTATTGAGCACTTACTATTTGCTAGGACTTTGCTAATAAGCACCCTTGCATTCAGAGGCCCTGAAAGGAATTCCAGCCAGGGGGCTCTCGGCTCTACCCTGCCCGACCTTGGCCTGGCAGGAATGGGTGGTTGATCATCCTAGACTTTTATTTTTTTTTAAAGATTTATTTATTTGTTTGTTTGTTTGTTTGTTTTATTTATACAAGCACTGGGTACAGTCAGAAGCGCGGGAGGGTGAGAGAATTCACCAGAGCCAGAGCAGGGAGCAGAGCAGGCAGAAGGACCGAAGTACACTGCTGAGGGGAGCAGCGGGCGGCAGGAGAGGTCTGCGTGCCATGTGGGACCCTCCTCCGTGGCCAGGGAGCAGCCAGGGATCGAACCGGCGCCGCAGAGGCTGCGGGCAGCTTCGCAACCCAGCACTCAACCGCTGCGCCACTGGGGAGGCCCTCATCCTAGACTTTTAAATCTGTGGCCTGAGGTCCATCCCCGGCTCTGCCGTCCAGCAGCTGTGAGGGTTTAAGCGTGTCACCTCCACTTCCTGAATTTCATCTGTAAAATTGGACTCATAATAGTACTTATTCCGTAGGGTTGTTCTGAGGGTTGTTGAGAGAACCTTGAACTGTGGTGGCATGGGGGAAGCATCCTGTGAGGACAGGTGCTAGGCGTAGGCATGCCTGTGCCAGTCTGGCTGTGGTGAGTGCTAGCTAGCCCACAGCTCTCTGCTCCCTGCACAATCAGCTGGGCACGAGAACATTCTAGTGAGAGACGAGGTTCTGCCAGCTGAAGTCCCCCACCTGACCCTCCCTCACATGCAATCGTGCACACACAAAATAGCACACTCTTCACGCATCCACATACACATGCACACACTGAATTCATAAAGGATGTGCATTGGGGTTAGTTTCTAAGGATAGCCTTTTCTGTGAAACTGACCCAGTCATCCCAGAGCCTGCCCAGGGATTTAAGCCAAATATATGGGTGTCACCCTCAATTACCCCTTCCTCTGGATTCTGCCCCCAGTCAGCCCAGCAGCAAGTCCTGCCCCCAGCTGGTATCCAGAGGCTCCCCATAATCTTCCAGGCAATGGCCTCTGCATTACCTGCTTCCTGCTCCCCTGCACTCCCTTATTGGAATCAGCATCTTAAAATGCAAATCACTTCACTACTCAAACCCTCTAACGTGCAAGAAAACAGCACAGGGCATCCAGGCAGCCTGAAAGAGCTGCACAGGGTCTGGTCCAGCAACCACAAAGTCCTCTTTCCTCATCGTCACCATTCCGTAGCCCCGGGCATTTCCTGCTGAGCCCTGACCCTGGCCAAGCTCACTCCTGCCTGGGGGATTTTGTGCTTCTTTTCCCTCCATCTGGGGATCTCTCCTCTGACCCCCTCTCTCTTGGACAGATTCTTCTTGGCATTCGGGGCCCTGTTCAAGAGCCTGCCAGGTCCTACTGGGCATCTTATCAGTCTAGTACTGCCCCCTGCCCAGCCACCCCGACTCATGAGTCGGTTGGCTCTGTGCAAAGCATTACCACGCTGAAAACAGGCAATCGACACATGCGTTTCCTTATCGCTTACATCCCCCAAGGGGAACACAAGCCATCTCTCCATTGATCCTGCCAGCAGTGAGTGATCCGCAAATATTTAGTGAATTCTTGAAGACCTTTTGCAAAAGTTCAGGGCTTTTTACATAAGAAGAAAAGGTTTTTTACAGTTAAGCATCTGAAAAACCCAGCATAGGTTTTGAGCAGAAGCTACAGAGTAGGCAGAGTGGGGTGGTAAAGAGCAGTGGTTCTGCTCACAAGGAGGTCAAAGTTCAAATTTAGGAGGTGGCAGGGAGAAGATTGGAAGGGACGAGACTACAATTTAGACCCCTAGCAAGGTTAGGTGGGGGAGAGGTGGGGGGGTCTAACACAGAGGAGACCTGCACCCCCTGCCCAGGCAAAGCCTCAGTGGGCACTGGGCCTGGTGAGCCCCTCTCCCTGCAGGGCGGAACTGCTCTTGAGCGGGGCAACGATACCTCGTCCCCAAATCCTGACCCTGGAGTGTCAGAGGAGAGGATCTGAGAGTTTGTCAGGACCAGAAGGAGGGACACAGAGCAGGCAGCCGGTTGTCAAGCCGGGAGAGGTCTGGCTGTTGCGGGGAGGGGATGGAGAGTGATGTTTGGGGGTCCAGCAGAGGGCGCAGAGTGGCAGCAGATGTGACAGTCGCTTAAAGAAGCATTAGGCAAATCACACCAGCCCTGAATGCCCCATTAGGATGGAGCAGGATGAGGAAGAAAAGTGATGCCCCATGTCTCTGATGGGGAGGGAAGAAGCCTAATTGACTGACCGTGAGAAAACTGACCTTGACATTGGCTGCAGATTGGCAAGTTTTCCAGTCACACTCCCAGCGGGGAGAGGGGTTTTGAGAGTTTAGTTCTATCGGGAGAAACCTGGGCTTGCTGGACAAGAGCAGACTCCTCAGTCCCTTCATGGAACATTCCAATAATGCAAAATGTCGGTGTGGTGAGACTTTGCCACGTGCCAGGCGCTGACCTCATGTTTTACATGTGGTTTCGGCAAAGGTCATTAGAATTCACATTAGCAAGTTTAAGTCAAAAGGCATCTATTAAAGTTTATTTATTAGGAAACTTCTGGATTCTTTGATGGAACCAAACAATCAAGCCTGAACGCTACTCAGGCTCAGAGCAGTACTGAGCATCCTGGGGTCAGCAGAGCCCTAAAAATGCCCCAGCTCACCCCAAGACTGTTTAAATGCCCGCCAGTTGCCACCCATGGTGGGAATGTGCCAAGTCCCTCCGTTTCCCCAGGAGACCCAGCACCTCTCCCCTGTGCTTTGCAGGTCGTCTGGTCGGATCTGATCTGTGGCCACCTTCCCCCGTTGCTCTCTCTCACCTCTGAGTCCCCAGTGAGCGTAGGTGATGGGCAGAAACCAGGCCTCCTGCTTGCACCCTCGCTGCCAAGGAGTCTGGGAAACAGGGTTTCTGGTTGTGCAGCTTCTAGAACACAGGCAGGCCGTCCGGCGGGGAATCAGAATGGATGCTGAGTCTAGCACATGTGCATTTTACATAAAATGCCATTTTATATAAAATGCCTTTTGCATTGTATGGATAAAGAAACTGTGGTAAAAAGGAATTTTTCTTTTCTTTGAATGTTGATGGTCAGCAAGAGCCCCATTCTTCTTGTTTTGGGGAACCTGGGTTCTTTCCCTGTTTTCCCCTAGCTTATAAAAGACCCCAGGTACAGAATGTTCGAGAAAACACCGCCATCACGAAGTCCACCCCAAATCCGGAAGAGGTTCAAGGACATTTCTCCTCCCCAGGCGATGGCAGCCTGCCTTCTCTTTTCTGCGTTTTCTTTCTAAGCCCCCCTCTGCTTTCTGGACAGAGGCTGTATATCAGGATTTTGCTCCTCTCTTGGGACCTCTGACCCCATTTTTATTTGTTGCATCAATTCTTCTGGCTTCCCTTTCATTTCTGTGATGTTTTCTTTTGTGTCTGTAACTGCAACTCCCTGTCTTTCTAACAACAAGATGATTATGATTTCAGATTGAAGTCCTTATGAAATTGCTTCTCAATTCACCCACAAAATTGTTCCCATTTGGTACTTGAAGTGATGCTTCCTCTTCCGCTGACTGGAGCAGCATCACAGGGCACATTTCACACAGACAATTCAGGAGGGAGCCCCCTCCTCTAGTAGAGGAACCCACTTTGATTCAGCCTCAGGCAGGTGTGGCTACAACCACACCCTGGGAAGTTCTTCTCCTGGAGACAGAGGTGGGGCCTAAATTAAGGAGTGCCCTTGAGAACATCATTAATAGCAATACCTTAAACCAAGCAGAGTTAAAGAAGGGAGTTCAGACAGCCCTAAATGAAGAAATCACTCACAGATACAGCCCAGGTTCCAGAGAGTGAATTCAAACCAACAAAAACATTCAGGTTTAAGTTCTAAAATAGATGGTGCAACTGGAGGCTATTGGCGCTACTCGCACAAGGGGTCTTACTGATTTGAGCCAACACAATGCCCCCTGACCCTTTACTTTGCTGTCTACAGAGCACCTGTTATATATGTGTGTGTGGCCCAGATCCCGGCATGTCAGTGAGGCTGCAGTCCCCTTGGGCTAAGGCACGCTGGTCCTGCCCCAGCGATTGGTCCAGAGTTTGACATGTAAACTAGCTCTGGCCAATGGAGTAAGGGAAGCCTCCTACAGGGACTTCTAGGCAGTATTTCCTTCCTGGATAAAAATCCATGGCAGGAGAAAGTCTTTGCTCACGGCTCCTTACTTCCTATCGAGAATATAGATTATGACTCGTGGATCTGAGGCTGCCATCTTGTGACCACGAGGAAAGGCCGAGAGAACCACAGGGGTGTAGACTCAGAGCCCTATCATTTCTTGTGTGAGAAGTTGGGGGTTGGTACATCTTTCCTGTAAATGGCCAGAGAGTAAATATTTTCAGCTTTCCAAACAACCTGCTCACCTCTGCCATTGTAACATGAAAACCACCACAATACATAAATGAATGTGCTCACTAGGCCCCAATAGAACTCGATTTATAGTCAGTGAATTTTGAACTTCAAGTAATTATCACATCACAAAATATTTATTTTTAAATTTTTTTTTCACCTATTCAAATTGTAAAAATATCTTTAGCTACTGGGCAATACAGAGATGGGTGGCAAACCACATTTGGCCCCTGGGCTGCCACCTCTCAGTGGGTTTTCAGTTACTGATGTTAAATGCCTTCTAGACTATTCTAAGTTATCCACCATCCCATTTCACAGATGTCAAAACTGAGGTCCAGAGATGTGGCACAGCTTGCTATTATCCCCTCCCTGCTACAACACTTCCTGCTCACTCACACACCATTTGTGGCTCTTTTTCATCTGGGCTGTAACATTTTCCTTCATGTATGTGAAGCACACACAAGCACCTTACATTATTTAATCCCCAGCAATTGTGCAGTAGATATTACTAGACCCCCTGGACAGAGGAGGAAATGGAGGCTCCACGAGGGCTGTGCCCAGGCCTGCTTCATGGAGTAGTAGATGGAGCACACGTCACCTCCACATGTCACCTCCTCCCGTGCTCCCTGACCCACCCCTGGATGAACCCTAATGAAGACAATGTTTCCCCTTTCTTTAGGCCACTGAGCATATTCAAGGAAACCCGAGCAGAGCACCCGCCGACATTTCTTTTGGTTTCTGAAAAGTTTTGCTCAGTGAAAGGATGAGGTGCTGTTCACCATACTGACCACTAGTGGGCAGCAAGAGGCCATGTCTCCGAAACTGCTTCCCTTTTCCTTCCGTTTCCATTGAATTCCTTCACAAGTCATAGGAAACGTGTGGGAAGACTTTGTCTAGGTCTTTTATTCCAATATCCTCACTTTTCTGATGGGGAAAGAAAGGAATCCTACGAGACTCAGTCCGCCTCCCTAGGGTCAGATATTGGAAATCGCTGTCAACAATGTGAACTGAATATTCACTGCCCAGGTGGTGGAGGTGGAGCAGTGGGCAGGGAAGACATGGTCCTACCCACGCTGGGCTTGCTTTCTAGCGGGCAGCAGCAAATGCTTGCAGCAGGCAAATGATGAGAGATGGTGGGAGGAGTGAGGAGAGGGACAGGTGCTGTGTGGACACGGCCCTTCCCCAAAGAGCTGGGCTTAGAATTCCAGGGATAAGGAACCACAGAAAGAAGAGAGTTTGACTTTGGCTGAACTTGGCAAATCAGCAGCATGACGGGGTGGAAAAGGAAGGCGAGGTGATGACACGAAGTAGCTGAACTGCGCACGAGGTACCAGGTGAGGCGTTAGGTGCATTATCTCCTTGTATCGCTGCCACAGATCTATGAATTGCTTACTATCATTACCCCCATTTTACAGCTTCAAAGCAGTTAACTATTGGCTGAGGTCACAGCCTAGAAGGGATCTCGCTGGGATTTAAGCCAGGGTCCCTCTGCCTCCAACACCTTATAGTGACATGTATGTTTTAATGAATACAAAATTAATGTTTACTGACTTAATGATTCCCAATATCTGACCCTCAGAAAACTACTTGATCCCTGTGGATCAAGGCTGGAGAAGGCAGATGAGTGACTTAACACTGGGCTGACATTCCAGGCTCCGGGGAGATGTATAAAGCTGCCTGTACTGTCCTGACCCTCTGCAATAGCAGCTCTGCCTTGTAGAGCTACCTTGTGACTTTTGATGAATGAAGTTGGTCCTGGAGCAGGGGGCATGTTTTTAATGGCTCAGGCCTGTGGTCTTGTCATTTTGGGGGTGGGTTTCAAGAGGAGGGAGGATACAGGCCAGATCTGGGGCTCTTCAGCCTCCTACACTCAGGCTTTTGCATCACCACATCGAGTGCTAGCTCATCTCCCTGGCCTTCATGGCATAGCCCCATTACCCCAAACCTGCCTCCAACACTCTCTCCAGGCCTCAAGGTGTCTCCTACCCCTGCTCATTCTCTCTCCTAATCTGCATGAGTCTAGCATTTGTTCATTGAACTAACACACAACATTTGGAGTTAGAAAATCTAGGCTCAAGTCCCTGGCCCACCTTGGCAGGCTGTATGGCCTCACACATGTCACCACACCGCCTTGAGCTACTCTCACCAGGCCTGGGGTTAGCCCCAGGACTGCAATGGCAAATGATCCCAACCCTCCAAGAACTGCTGGTTCCTGAAGAGCTACCTTTGTCTCCACCCAGAGCCCCAGACGTCACCTTGTTTCATCTTTATGAGAACATCATTCTAAGAGCCTTCCTGTTTCAAAGATGATCTTACAGGGCTGATCACATCTCAGTCCCTGATTGCGTTCCTTTTCCCAGTTGTTTGACATTGACGTGTGAAATAGAATTCTTTCATCCCTTTGTACCTTGGTCGCCTGTGTTGTTTCATTCCTTCCTTCTCCAAGGAGATGGCACACCTGCCGCACTGGGACCTGAGGTCTGCACAGGAACACCCCATGGCCTTACACCCCAGCCCGTGCTGCTCTCTTCACATCTCTGTGCTCATAGCTCCTCCCATGGACTGTCAGTTCCTTGATGAAAAGCCTGCTTCTTCTTCTTTGATCTCTGGTGGGGGCTGAGGGAGGCACACAGAGACATATGGAAACCAATGCTCGCAGGCTGCCGGCTGAGGGAGAGAAGGAAGGAATGAGTGGCTGATCCCAGGGCCAGGTTTGGAGATGAAATCTAGGTCCTAAGAGGTGGCAAAGCAGATCTTTCACTCTGTTCAAAGTTGGACAATCCACTTTGACGGTTGCTTCTCTAACAACCCAAGTACTGAGCCAAGAAAATGCAGGTCTAAGAATGAGCCCCAAGCCCCCCGGGAGATGAATTCTCAGATGCCCAGAGCACCTGTGAGCAAAGTGGGGCTGAAACCCCACCCACTCTTACCAGTGACGCTGGCACATTTCTTCATCTTGTCTGGACTACTATTTCTTAACCTAAAATGGGGAGATCCCTTCACAGAGATTGTTGTGAGAATGAAATGGAATGATACACAGAAAGTCAGCCTCTTCCCAGACAGCAGCCTATGGCCTCTGCCATTACGACTCTGTGCATCACACACCAAAAAAACTTTAAAGGAGGACATGGAAAGCAAAATTCTCCCCAAGTTAATATAAAATATAATGTAGGCCTATCATTATATAATTCTTCTCTAGAGCAAGGAAAATAATTTCAAAAGTCAGATGGAAGAATAAATATTCAAGGATAGCCAAGAAAAATTTTGAAAAGTAATAGGGAGGAGGAACTTGAGCTAGGAAATATTGAAACTTAGATCTAAAGGTGCTGCAATAAAAATGAGTCTGATGTTGGCACTAAAATACGCAAATATATCATCGGCTCAGAATAGAGAGTCCCGGAATAGACCCTAGTGTACTTGAGAACACAATGCATAATAAAGGTGACATTTCAGTTCAGTGCGTTGAGCAATTTATTTACTCAGTGGTACCGGCATGACTGGCTCTGCACCTGGACTGAACAAAGTCAGGTCCTTTCTGAACACCATCTAATAATAAATTCCAGATGGATTATAAACTTAATGTAACAACTAAAACTTTAAACCATTACATAAAACACAGGCATGGGAATTACCTAATTAGGTAAGGTATGGCGCCAGAGTCATAAAGAAGACAGACAGATTTAATTAATATTCTATGTGATATCACAGAGTTGGAAAACAAAGATTATGCTGGGAGGACATATTTATAACAAATGCTAGAAAAAAGGGTAATCTGCATTGATTTCTTACAAATTGAGGAGAAAACGATAAGTAGCCCAATCGAGGCAAAGGAGAATGGCATTTTCAGAAATACTTTGGAACAGGTATTCAGAGGACCCCCTTGGTAGCCAGAAATGCTTGAGAGAGTGTACAAAGACATTTGTAAAAGCATGATTGGACTGGCAGTACAGTCAAGGGGACAAAGAAGGCAAAACTACGAGAAAAAGGGAACCAGAAGGTAAACTAGAACAACCATATGCCCAGCCATCCCCTTCAGGATGTGTATCCAACGGAATGGATACCAGGATCTTGAAGCCTGCACCCCGTGTTCATGCAGCATTATTCACAATAGCTGGGCTGGGAGGTTCCGAGGATGCTGGCTGAGGACATGCTCAGGGACACTATTTACCCACAAGCAGGGCCTGCCCAGCGCCGTGGTCAGGGCCAAGATCATGGATGCCCTGGGCCAGCACTTTGCACCACGGTACCTAGTACCTTCAGGTCACTTTGTGCCACTGGTGGGGCCAGGCTTTATGAAGAACAGAACTGGCTGTCCCGTCAGCCCCAGAGCCAGAAGTTGGCCACCCTCTTCTCCTCCCTCCCACCCCTTCTGCCTGTGACTTTCTCTCATGTGGCAAATACACCCAGGTGGTGTAAGAGCCAGATCTCTCTCTAGGATTGGTCACAGGCTTCCCCAAGCTGTAGGTATGCAGTTACAGCTGCAGCCGGGTGTTGTTTAAGGTAAATAGGCTTTGTTTCCAGTGAGGCAGATTCTGGTATTCCTGTGCAATCGTCCTCAACCTTTTTATTGTAAAAAGAGAACCACCTCACTGTGCAGTACTGAGAAGGGACTGGAGGCCCATGTGGCCTCCAGGAGTTGCTGGTCAGATGCCCTGCACACCCTGCTGGTCTCCAGATTTGTGTCAAGATCCATTTTGGTGTTGTTTTTTAAAAGAAAATTATTATTGTTATTATTATTATTTCATATTAATAATAATAATAATAACTTCATTATTATTATTATTATTATTATTATTATAGTCTAAACTCAATAAGACAGAGGGAAAAGTTAAACACAATGTAAGTAGGAAAGAAATTAAGACAAAACCAGAAATCAGTGCACAGAAAGTATAATACAGTAGAAGAAAATCAGTGAAACCTGATATTTCTTCAAAAAGGTTAATAAAATGTATAAACTTCAGGCAAGCTGACCAAGAACAAAGAGAGAAAACACAAATTACTAGTATAAAACACAAAAAAGAGCACCTTTTACAGATTTTACAGAGCTTAAGAATATATAAGGGTGTTAAAAAATTTTTTGTTGAATCAGTATTTTAAATTTCAGTGAAATGGACAAGTCTCTTTTAAAAATAATAAACTTGCCAAAGGAACAAATAGAAAATTTGTAAGTAAATCAAATCTGTTCATAAGAAATCTTCCCAGGAAGAAAACTCTGGGTCAAAATGGTTTCATAGAAGTATTCTTTCATATATTTAAGGAAGAAATAGTAATAATCTTCACAGACTCTCCTAGAGAATAGAAAAAAAGGGACAGTTCCCAATTCCTTTTATGAGACTAAAGATACTTGGATACAAAAACCCGAATTGGAAGTTACGGTGGAAAAAACATAGACAATTCGTTTTTATAAATACACAAAATCTTAAAATAGTATAAAATGTATAAAAAGACAAGAGGGATTTATTCCAGGTATTCGTGATTAGTTAATATAAAAAATTGATCTGTATAATTCAACACATCCCTCAGATCAGAGAAGGAAAAAAAATACGACAACCTTGATTGAAGCATTAAAAATCATTGGATAAGGGCCTCCCTGGTGGCGCAGGTAGTTGAGCGCCGCACTGTGAAGCTGTCCACAGCCTCTGCAGTGTGGGTTCGATCCCGTCTGGCCGGCAAGGGTCCCACAAGGCGCAGCAGACCTCTCCTGTCGTGCCCACTGCTCCCCTCAGCAGTGTGTTTCGGTCAGTCTGCCTGTTCTGTTCCCCACTCTGTCTCTGGTGAATCCTCTCACCCTCCCGCACATATGGGCTGTACCCTGGTTCTTGTATAAATAAATAAATCTTTAAAAAAATCATTGGATAAAATGAATACCCATTCATAATAAAAAATAACTCCTATCAAACTAGGAATAGAAAGGAACTCCCTTAATTCATAGTCTAGCTACAAGAAACTTATAGAGAATATTATACTTAACAGTGAATTATTGAAAGCTTTCCCCTCTGTGATCAAGCACAAGACAAGAATGCATGCTGTAATCACTTTTATTCAAACTTGTATCATATGCAACAGTACACCAATGATATAAGGCAAGTGAGTGAAATAAATGATGTGCTAGAATGTAGATCATTCTAAAGATAGATAAGCTGTTAGAACTAATTACTAAATTTAGCAAAATCATTGGATTCAAAGCCAATATGAAAACTCAGCTATATTTCTATGTGCCAACTGCAACAAAGAGAACACAAAAATTTTTTTAAGTGGAACCTTTTACAATAGCACCACAGAACATCCAATATCTAGCAATAAATCAATAAAAAGCATGCAAGGCCTTTTCATTGAAAACCAGAACATATTACTCAAATAAATTTTAAAAACTATGACTCACCAGAATGAGCAAAATTAAAAAGGTGGACAAAATCTGCTGGAGTGACCAATACATGTATCCATTGCCACTGTGAGAAGATTCAACTACTTCGGAAAACTTTTTTGTCATTAGCTACTAAAACTAACAATCATTGATCCAGCAGCCCAGCAATTCCCTTCCTAGGTATTTGTTTCCTAGTTTGATAGGACAAGGATGTTATTAACAACACAATTAGTAGGAGCAAAATAGGAAAGTCCAAACACCCACTATTAAAATGCATTAATAAATTGTGGAGGAGTCATTTCCTGTGGATTATGCCATAGCAGTGAGAATCAATGAACTCTTGCTATATGAAATAGCTTAGATTAAGTTCACCACATGATCAAGAACTGAGGAAGGAAAATGCAAGAATTGAGGAAGAAAGGGAAAATGGCTCCAGATTGGGGGAACCTAAAGAGAATAATAACCAAATGCAGTGAATTAGATTGAATTTCACATTTTTAAAAAGCTCTCGATACTGGGGCCTCCCTGGTGGCGTAAGGGGTTAAGACACAACCTATGAAGATCACCGCAGCCACTACCGCACAAGTTTGATCCCCAGCCAGGGAGGTGACCCATATGGCGCAGCAGACCTCTCCTGACTCGCCCGCTGCTCCCCTCAGCAGTGTATTTCAGTCGATCTGCCTGTTCTGTTCCCCACTCTGTCTCTGGTAAATCCTCTCACACCCCACCTCTGGCCTGTACCCCAGTTCTTGTATGTATAAATAAATAAATCTTTTTTAAAAAAAAAGCTATCAATACTTTTTGAGGCTGGTTGGAGAAGTTTGAGTTGTGCTATATAGCGGATGAAATTGTCGAATTGATCTCAGTCTTTCCAGAAGTGGTAATATTAATGGGTCATATTGGAAAATACTCTATTCTGGGGAGGTGCATGCGGAGTGTTTAGGGGTGCATGCGATGAGGTTTGCAAGCTTACTTTTGTGGTAAAGGGGAAGTGTGTGGGTATTTATATACAGAGAACTGAACCCAGAGAAGCAAATGTTAGCAGTCATCAGTCATCTAGGTGAGAAAGATACATGAATATGACGGTATGACTCTTAACTTTTTAGGAGAATTTTTTCTAAAATTTTCTTTTTTTCTAAAAAAAAAAAAAGGAAACATGAATGCAGTGCCTACCAATTATAGAAAATGTGTGAATTAAAACATAAAGAAAAAAGGAATTTTGAAAATCCCCATAAACTTTTTATGATTATAACCTGAAAAGAAATTGCATCAAAAGAGAATGTCTGTTATCCCTGTGTTTGTTCAATATTGTTTAATATTAAATTGGAGGTTCTGTCACACAGTAATAAAAGAAAAAGAAATAAAGATTGAACAGGAAGAAACAAAATCATCTTCATAGAAGACCCAGGAGAATCTAGAGACAAATTATTGAAACTAAGAGAGTTTGGCCAAGATTGCTTGCACATAAAATCAATCAGCAAAAATAAAATGTGTTTCTTTATCCTAGCAGCATCCAGCTAGAAAAAGTAATCTTAAAAAGATTGCATTTATAATGGCAACAAAAATAAATCTAACAAAAGATTTATAAGACCTCGATGCGCGAACAGTAAGACTTTATTTAAAAAAACATGAAAGAAGACCATAATAATAGAGAGATAAGCTGTGTTCATAAATGGCAAGATTCAACATCATAAATATGTCAGTTGCTTCCTAATTATTCTAAATGCAATTCAATTTCAATCAAAACCTTCAAAGAGTTTTTATTGGCTTTGAAAATACATATGGAAGAGCAAGAATAGCCAAGACAGTTTGGAAGTGAGTGGAGTTTGTCCTGGAAGGGATTAAGACTTAAATAGAAAGTCAATGTATACAGAATAAAAACCTGGATCCATGAGGAAAAGTCGTGAACCCGGAAACATAGATGGAAGCTTTATATCCCCACAAATATGGCAAGTTTACAGTTGTCTGTATGGCATTACAAATCGATATGAAGAGGACAGGCTAGTTGATTAATTGATTATGTTAATGGGAAAAAATAGGTCCCCACCTTCTACTTGAAGACATAAACTCCAGGTGGATTAATGACTTCAATGTGAAAAAACAATTAAAACTTCTAGAATAAAATATAGGAGGCTATCTTTATTGCTTCAGACTTGGAAAGGTTTTCTGTAGCAAAACGCAAAAAAGTACAAGCCAGGAGGAAAAAATTGATGAATTGGACTATCTTCACATTAAAAATATTTGTGAACCAAAAGTCACCTCAAGAAAGTGAAAAGCAGACCTCCCTGGTGGCACAAGGGGTTAAGCATCAGCATGAGGAAGCTATCAGCAGCCACTGCAGCACGAGTTCCATCCCAGGCCAGGGAGGTGATCCACATGGCACAGCAGACCTTTCCTGCCTCACCTGCTGCTCCCCTCAGCAGTGTATTTCAGTCAGTCTACCTGTTCTGCTCCCCACTCTGTCTCTGGTGAATCCTCTTACCCCCGGCACCTCTGGCCTTCACCCCAGCTCTTGTATGCATAAATAAATAAATCTCTAAAAAAATAAAGTGAAAAGGTATCAGTCACTGGGGGAGATCTGGGCAGACCCAGAGTGAGGATCACTCATGGGATAAACAGTTTCGGTGAAGTCCTAAGAAAAAGACAAGCTCAATAATAAAATGGAAAGAATCCTCAGCTAGGCCATCTGTCCCTGCCTGGGTCACAAACCTGGTGCGTGGAGCCCTGAGCCCTCCCCACCATGTAGCAGCAGAGGGCAGGTAGGACCTGGTAAGCTTATTTGTGAGTCTTGGGAACTGAGATGTGGCTGCTCCTGTTAACTGGATGTGAGAGCACCAGGGCCTGCTCAGTCTCTACCTCTGATGGGGGCTCAATGGCACCAAGAGCTGTTCTTTGTCTTTTCACTTTTCTCCCCATCTCTTTCTTCATCAGAAAGGCGCCCAGCTCCTCCCCAAACCTGGCACTTTATTAGGGGTCTGTAAGTAGAGGTGTTGGGGGAAACGGATGTCCTGAACAAACTCCACAAATAGGTTCTCTGGACTGCACCCCAACCCCAGACCAAAGACACTAAGGACTACAAATCCCATAATGTCATCACAACTGAAGGGAGGATTACTGGGAACTGAGGGTGGAGTTAAGCAGCCATGTTTTGTACATAACCGGACATGTGGGCCTTGGGGGTCCTTGGTTTTTTGCCGGCTTTCCGCATGCTATTGGGGTCCCAGCTCAGCGGAACTGATAGGACGCATTCACCAATTTATCTGTCTCTTTTTCCCTGAGTCATCCCTTCCTTCATTTTCCCCTTTTTGTAGCTAAACCCTTTATTACCCTGTTTGTGTATGCCTGCAATTGAATCTCATGATAAGTATCTTTGAAGCTCGCGGATGAGGATCCACTGTCAGGCCAACCCATTTCATGTTGGGGTTGCCCTGTAACAGCTGGATGACTAAGATATGCTATGTGTACTTAAGGTGCCCTCAACCTGGTAAAGGGAGACAGATAAGCCACAGTGAGCCCCTAAGTCAGTCTTCTCATGTGAGGTAGATGGTTAGCATCTCCCCTTTTAGAAAAGCCCCAAAGAGGACTGACACCAAAGGAGGCTGCAGGACGGAGGGCAGTGTAAGCAGAAGCTGCCATAGGATGCACGTTCCTAAGAGTGTGAAGCTGGGGGCTGGGCTTCTGAGACTGTTCACCCCAGTGGGTTTTCCAGAGTGAGGCCAAGGGGTGCAACTTGAGTAAGGCCTAGTCAGTGGGGTGAGGCTTTATTGAAGTCAGCAGCTCCTGACATCTGCCTTGCCGGAGAGGGTCCTATCTGAGAAGAGAAGGTTGATGGTCCACGACTGGGGAGCAAGTCAGAGGAGCCATCGAGGGATACCAGAGAGGAGGGCAGTGCTGTCCAGGAAGCCTTTGTTTTACGCTCATTAACCAGCCCCACAGGCACGAGGAGTGGGGCCTGGCAGCCAAGGGGTGTTTATAAACTGAAGCAAACTGTTATTTTATGACTGAGGATGCAGGCAGGAAATCAGTGTTTTATGGCTCGCTAAACATCATTTAACAATTAAACTCAATTAGAGACTCCATGGCCCTCCACAGGCTCAAAGCATTAAACATTCTCCCTCATGGAGAAACACCTCTGCCAAGCTCTCTAAGCTACACTTTCTACCTCACAGTGGGAGCAGGAAGGCCCATGGGAATTGCTTTATTGACTTAGTTTTCTGTTTTTCCAGAAAACAAAGATTCTGCAATTCTTTTGCCTAGAAAAAAAAAATGAAAAGAAAGACCTACTCTGCCAAAGGAGTTAAATAAAAGGTTGGAACATTATAATATCAATTGCATAAACAATATAGTTTTTACAGTGTTTAGGGTGATCACACTCAGCCTCCCCATTGGTCCTCATCACAGTCCCCAAGGAAGCAGGAATCATCACCCTCGTTAGGCATTTGAGGAAACTGGAGTTGAAAAGTTGGAGCCCTTCACTAAAAGGAGGCAGATAAAGTAGGTTAGCTGGTTGGTTATTTAGAACTCTTTCAGTTGCAGGTAATAGAAAATTATTTTAAACTGGATAAGACAAGGAAAGAAAATGTAATGTTTCATATGACCAAGGCTGGGGTCTCTTCAGGACTATCTAGATCTAGGACTTGGCGTTTCTCTTCATCTCTGGGTCCTGCTTTCCTTTTATGGTATCCTCTGCACATACAGATATACATTATTCTTACAGCCATACATCCTGGTAGGAAGGATTTCTTTTTTCCCTTTTGTTCCCATAAAAGTCCCAGAATTTAATCTTATTGGACCAAGTGTCTCTCTTGGACCACTAACTGTGCCCAGGGGGTGAGATAAGCTGACTGCCCAGGCCTGTGATTGACCATTCATGAAGTCACTGGGGTCTGCAGTGACATTTTGGAATCTTCCAGTGAAAAGACTAGCTGCTTTGTCCATGATGATGAAACCAGGATCACCAGCAAATAAATTATGCATATGGCTCCCCATTGACTTTTAATTACTTCATTCTAAAAAATGAGTAAGCTCCCAGAGAGAAAAGAGAAAAAAATTACAACATGGAAGAGAAAGTTTAAGATAAATATATGGTAAAACTGACACTAAAAGAAATGGAGCTAGTTCTACTAATAGCAGTTTTCAAAATTTCTGTAGAATATTTTGAGATTTTGCGACTAAGAAAACTAAGAATTGAATGAAGGAAAAATAACAGGGAGTTCTTGAAAAGGAAAAAAATGCCAAAATTTAAAATTCAATCAAAAAGTTAAAATATCAAGTCTGCTAGCAGATAGAACAAAAAGGCAGAGAGATGGGAAACATGAGAAAAATAAGAGACATGAAAGATAGATCCAGGAGACACAACTTCTGACTAATAGGAGTTCTGGAGAGATAATTGGACAGTAATAATATTTATTACTAATTTAATAATGATTATTGTTATAAATGAAGAGAACAGAAGCATTCTCTAAGGCTAAAGGTACAAGTATTTGGGTCAAAAGGGCCCACAATGCCCAACACAATGCATGGAAAGAGACCCCATACCCTGTGCCTAAACTTCCCAACACAAAATGTAAATAGCAAAATCTTGGGAGCTTCCAAAGGAAAAAAAAAAAAATGCCGTCAAAGTAATGAAATGCAGAATGGCATCAGAAACACTAGGCACTGGAAAAAATTATGGAGGAAAATGTTAGAAATTTTGAGAGAAAGTGATTTTCAAGATAGAATTTTACATCCAAGTGGTTAATAGAACTTAATAGTCTGAAGGTCAAGAGGGGAGGGAAAGATATTTTCAGACCATTTGTCTCCCACACACCTTTTCTGAGGAAGTTGCTTGAGGATGTGCTCCAGCAAATACAGTCCTTTCTTGGACTAAACAAAGAAAGTGAAAAAATGTGATGCAAAATTTAGGAGAGTGATTAAGGGAAGTCCTAGAATTCCAGCTACAAACGTGGACCTGGAGAGCACTTAAGGTCCAGTGGGAAAGAAGGAGGTGGAGGATTCCAGGAAGGAGATACCTGGAAAAATAGAGAATTGGGAGAGTTTAAAACATTGAGCAAATTTGCATCACATGAAAGGATGTTTCAATCAGTCAATGCCCAGTAAAAGTAAGGCAACAAACCATCGGAGAACTTAAGATTAAGGAACATAAAACTCCTAAGAGGTGTCATGTAGAGATGAAGAGAATAAACTCAGAATCAAACCACCTGGCAATTTGTAATTTTTCTTCATGGTGTTTTATCCATGGTATTACACCTTCTCCTAATTCGAATCACTGCCAAGTCTGTTGATTAATATAAAGTTTTATAATGATATTGATGACAATAAACATCTTGCCATCTATTTAGCACTTAGCAATCTTCAAAGTGCTTTACATGGGGCCTCCCCAGTAGTGCAGCAGTTGAGCGCTGGGTTGCGAAGATGCCCGCGGCCTCTGCGGCGCCAGTTCGATCCCCGGCTGCTCCCCGGCCACTGGAGGAGGGTCCCACATGGCGCACAGACCTCTCCTGCCGCCCGCTGCTCCCCTCAGCAGTGTACTTCGGTCCTTCTGCCTGCTCTGCTCCTCGCTCTGGCTCTGGTGAATTCTCTCACCCTCCCGCACTTCTGACTGTACCCAGTGCTTGTATGTAAATAAATAAATAAATAAATAAATAAATAAATAAATAAATAAATAAAGATAAATCTTTAAAAAAAAAAAAGAATTACAAAGTGGTTTTCACTGATTATTCTATTGTTTTCACAGTAATTCCCCAAGCCTGCACTGGGCTCTTTGCTTTGTGACTGTAGGCTGTATTGCCTTTGCTTGCAGACATCCTCAGAGTCACCAATTTGGTTTTGCCTCTGAAATGACTTAACCTGATAATAAATTTCCTTTAAAAAGATCTCCCAATTCCTCTTGCTCTTTCTGGAAATCCATCTTAATTTGACTGACAGGAAAGGGGAACCTCCCTTGCTCCTTGAGCCCTTCAATAACTGGCCAAAAAATAGACTCGAGAAGTTTGGGGGTAGGAGAGAGCCTGAACTTGGAGTTAGAAGTGGGGGAGCTCAGTTCAGCTTGCCACAATGTTGGGGTGACCTGGGCAAAGTCCTTTGCTCCTTCAGACCTTGGTACCCTTGACTATAAATTGAGCAACCAGTCTCTGTTTACAAGTAGAAATTCCACATAAAACTATGGGGGAGGAAATTTTTTTAAATAACAATTAAAAAATGCTTCTCCAGGACTTTATAACCTCTGGTTTTCCTTTCAGCCCTAACATTTCAAAATCATGGTAATAATTTCCAACAGTCCAGTGCTAAACACATGCCAATTACTTCACACCCATCATATAATTCTGTCCATTCACAGATGTCAAAACTCCCAAGATAAAGGCAAGACAAAGTGTTTGCTGCAGGTTCCCCACCTGGTTCCCTGTGGGACCCAGATCTACTCCCGGGCAGACTGGTGCCACCACCCTCCAGCTTGGCCACCACATAGTACTGCTGCCTGGCCACGGGCCCAGGTGTGACACAGACCAGGGAATCCAGCAGCTCCAGCTCACGCTCCTCCCAGTCCTTCAGTTCTGGAGCAGTTTATTTTTTTTTAAAGATTTATTTATTTATGCACACAAGACCTGGGGTATAGGCCAGAGATCTGGGGGGTGAGAGGATTCACTAGAGACAGAGTGGGGAACAGAATAGAAGATTGACCAAAGTACACTGCTGAGGGGGAGCCAGGAGAGGTCTGCCACACCATGTGGGTTGCCCACTGGCGGGCCGGGGATCAAACTCTGTGCTGCAGAGGCTGAAGATTGCTTCATAGTGCAGTGCTTAACCCCTTGCGCCACCAGGGAGGCCCCTCTGGAGCAGTTTAAATAGTGCCAGGGATTTCCAGTGCTTACCTTTTGGGTGGCAGTAGGGATGACAGTGGTGGAGAGAACTTGCAAAGGGGCTTTGCATGAGCAGCAAAGCTTCAGGCATGGGTGGAGGTCTACAGGCAGGGCTGTGGGACTGGACCAGAAACCTTCCTGTCCACTCATCCTATTCCCTGAGGTACTATTCTGAGCCAGACATACCTCAGGGGACAACACAGGACCATCTCCCTGCCTTCTTGGGGCCTGGATTCCAAAAGGGAAACATACAACATCAATAAGACAAAAGTACAGGTAAGGAAGAGTATATGAAGTATCACAGGTGCTAAAATTAAGGCAGGAAAGGAGCACTGGGAGTTGGTCATAAAGAGGCAGAGGCGGCCTCATAGTCAAAGGAGAGCCCTGAAGTGAAGACCTGGGGAAATCTATTTCCCCAATGTCCACTAGGTGGCAGCATCCTCCACTGGTTTCCTCCCCAGCCGGCCAGAAGTCGGTGCCCAAGAAGCTTGCTTCAGTCTGAGGCTGTGGGAAACCTGGGGTACTCAGCCCACCTAAAATGCTGGTTAAAATGGGGAATCCCTGAAAGGATGCATAAAGAATCCTTGGGTTGTGGATGTTGTTCTGTTTCTTGATAGGAGTGTCGGAGACACCGGTGTGTTCGCTACATGAAAATCCACTGAGCTCTACCTGTGAGTGCCCTTTCCACCTGTATGTTACACTTTAATAATACATTTTAAATGACATGCATACCTTAGCATTTTATTTTAATCTAACTCCTAGTTTTCCTACCTCTAGCTAATTGAGATCTGTATCATCTTTTTGAAGTTTATTAAATACATGCATGTAGAAAAAAATGTTCTGAGCCACGTCTGACATGTAGAAGGCACTTCATAAACACACCCACGATGCAGCATCTGATCTCTGGCATCACTTCTCTGCAGTGGAGGGAGAGTTTGGGAATCCTTGCTTAGCAATCTGATGGCAGAATCCTAGAATTTTATGTTTTTATTTCATAAAATTTCAAAAAATTTGTATTTTACAGATAACCCACTCATACCTGTTTCAATAAAATTTCTAAAGGCAACTGATCTTTATGGCTCTTTCTACAATACTCACTTTATTTTTCATAAAACTAACCTCCTTCATACCTCTCTTTCATTCCTTGCCATATTAATTAAAGTATATAATTCAGTAATGAGATCACTGCGACAAGCACAACTCACCTAAGTGAAAACACAACTCAACAGGCAGGGGTGGAAAGGTGAGGGCAGCTAGACAGGGGCCTGCTGGCTGTGAGGCTTCACCAGGCTGTGGACATCAGGCCACAGGTCTCCAGACCAAGGCGGCGCTGTGGCCCATCAGTGGAGGTTGGATCAGAGATCTACTATTCAACTCTTCTCCAATTTTGGGGTCCCCAAGATTGAGTCTTACATGATTATTAATGGGCTGGTGTACCTGTCGGACATTGCCCCAAGTGCTAGGTAAGATTGCAGATCCTGAGCTAGCTGCCTCTGATACAGGCTTCCTAGAGAGTTCAAGTATCATTGACCTTTGGGCCTACTGGTCAGTTAGCTCGATGTATGACATATTTCAAAACTTAGTGGCTCAAAATAACTCATAATTTGAATTTAGTTCATCAGTCCGTGGGTTGGCACTTGGCTGGGCTCAGCTGGGTGGTTCTTGTAGATTCGCATAAACTTGGTCATGTGTCTGTGAGTAGCTGCCAGTCAGCTGTGTCGCTCTGCTTCTGGGAATTGGGTAGCTGTTGGCTGGGAGATGGAGGTCACCGGGCTGCTTCACATGTGGCTGGGCAGGATTCGGGGACAGAGAGTGGGAGCAGCCAAGGTCTTTTCAGGCCTAAGCTCTGAGTTGATACAGTGTCATTTCCATCACAGTCTATTAGCCAACTCAAGTCACAATGCTGGTCCAGGTTAAGGAGTGAAGCAATAAACCTCCCATCTCTTTGAAAAATCATATTGCAAAGAGATAAGGACACAGGAAGAGAAATAAATACATCCAATTTTGCAAACAATATACCTCACTCATTTTACAAATAAAGAAACTAAAGCGCAAACAGGTTAAGCTGCCTAATCTTTCTAGCATCTCCCAGCTAGTAAGTAATAGGGCTGGAACAACAACTACCTGTGGGGCTTGTGTACCTACTCTTTCCGCCAGGCTAAGCTGCTTTATTAAGAAATTAAAGAATAGGGCCTTCCTGGTGGTACAAAGGGTTAAGACGCAACCTATGAAGCTATTCGCAGCCACTGCAACACCAATTTGATCCTTGGCCAGGGAGCTACCCACATGGCACAGCAGACCTCTCCTGACTCGCCTGCTGCTCCCCTCAGCAGTGTATTTCAGTCAATCTGCCTGTTCTGCTCCCCACTCTGTCTCTGGTGAACCCTCTCACCCCCTACACCTCTGGCCTGTACCCTACCTAGTTCTTGTATGCATAAGTAAATAAATCTTAAAAAAAAAAAAAAGAATCTGCAGCTAATGGGATCATTTCAGTTGTGAATTAGCAATAGTTAAGCATCTTCTATTTATGCAGCACTATGCTCGAGGTCACCCTCACATCTCTGTGAAATAGAGACAATTGTCCCGATTTTATAGATGAGGGCTCAGAAAAATCATGGTTTCTTTCCAATGGATCCTCTGACAAACCACACTCTCTCTGGGCTTCGGTTGGTTAAGTGAAAGGATTCCACTAAGTGATCTCTGAAATCCTTCCAATGTTAAAATTCAGTTGTTCCCTTTGTTTATATTCCTCCCTCCTGTTCTGTACTATTTGCAGGCACCATAAGTATTTGCTAAATCAGAGGGCCTTCTATATTTGAAATCCTTTTCTCTGGGGTGGGGTGGGGGGAAGCATTTTAATATCTTAGAAATCCAGAGTGGATACTCAGAATATTTAAACATTGAACAAGTCAATCACAATAACAATCACAATAACAATGGTGACATTTCATCAGGAGGCTGGGGAACCTGCAGAGCTCCACTCCTCAGCCTTCTAGAAGCCACCCCAAACCTCCTGCTTTGTGTGCCCTTGGCAGTCTGGTGGCTGCAGAAATTCCCATTTATTTACAGGCTTATCTCCAGACTGTCTCAGCCGATCCACTTGGTTGGCTCTGTCACTGCTGTTCTCAAAAGAGATGATCTTGTTTTTCACAGGAGCCTATGGATGCTTTTTCTTAGAGAGTTGTCATTAAAGGTTACTGCCTAGGCCACCCTGGTGGCGCAAGGGGTTAAGCACTGTACTATGAAGCAATCCACAGCCTCTGCAGCACAAGTTCTATCCCTGGCTGGCCAGAGAGAAACCCACAGGGCAAAACAGATCTCTCCTGTCTCACCCGCTGCTCCCCTCACCAGTGTATTTTGTCAGTCTGCCTGTTCTGTTCCCCACTCTGTCTCTGGTGAATCCTCTCACCCCCCAGATCTCTGGCCTATACCCCAGATCTTATATGCATAAATAAATAAATCTTTTTTTAAAAAACAAGGTTACTGCCTAGATACCACTCAGAAACCAAAGTTGCAAAGGTGGATGTAACAAAGGTGACCCAGAGTCCTTTTTGACTTAACTGGGCTCCAGGTCTCCTGAAGTCTGTCCTAGCTCTGCTATGGGTCTCCTGTGTATGAGGGGGTGAACAACAGGCTGCTCTTCTTGGGCTGGGGTTCCTCTTCCTGATCAGAATGAAGGTCACCACAGCTGCTGTCATCCCAGTAACCATGGTAACAGTAGACCACATGACAGGTGTCTGAGCCCCATCAGACAATGTCTGATATTAAGTGTTTTTCATCCCTCCCCTCACCCCCCCAAACCCCTGCACCCTAATCTTGTTAAATGGCATTGAGGGTCTCCCAGGGGAGCAGCTCAGGCATGGGAGATCCAGACTCACAGCATTAATTAAACCTCTTGTTTCCCCAGAACATTTTGCGCTGCCAGACCCAGGAGCCAAGAAAAATCTCCCAGGGAAATTTTTATGAGAGAGAATGCTAAGACTGAGATGCTTTGGCTTGGCGTTAGGCAGCAAATGGGGCTCAGTAGGGAAATGTGCCTGGCATACAGCAGGCACAAAATAAATACCTGTAGAAGAGTCAATTTAGTCAAATGGAGCTTATATAGCAAACAGGATTCCTTCCAAGACACTGGAAGTTCTGCACAAGAGTGTCATGTCGGTCATTGACCCCTTTCAGCAATTATAGTGTCTCATGTATGCACCCCTGGGAGGAGGGTTCTAGAGATATTAGCTTGTAAATGAGTGCTAAGTTCCTGGGAATTACTGGGGCTCAGTGGTTGGGAAGAGGCAGAGCTGGGTAGAGGGGAGTCTGAAGGGATGGTGACCATATCACAAAGGGTTTTGGGTCTAACTCCAGGCTTTATCCCTGGAGAAATCAGGTAGGTTTTATGCATTTGAATAACAGCATCCGCTGTGCTTTCAGAAACATCCTGTTAGAGGCACTGTAGGGAAAGGATTAGAATAGACACGATATTTTAAATAGACAATAGGTTCTCAAAATTCTGAAATAGGCCTTAAGAGAACTGGTAGCTTCTGCTTCCTTCCTTTTAAAACACAGTTGCCTTGTTCTAAGAAGCCCCAGCCACATGGAGGAGAACCAAAAGGCCGTGACACCCAGTTGTACACCCAGCAGCTGCCAGCGCCAATTGTTTACAATGTGACATCTTGGATATTCTAACTCAGCTAGTGGCAGTCCTGGGAGAGATCATGTTGAAAACCAGCCAGCTGAGCCCAGTCCCCCCACAAAATCATGAGAAGCAACAGAATAATTATTTTAAACCACTAATCATTGGGAGACTAGTATGCAGGGGTAGATCTTGAGAGAGTGGGGGAACAAGTGGAGGTGACATCTGCAGCTCAGCAGAAAGGTCTACCTGGATGGTCGTGACTTCTGGAATCATCAGCTTCAAGGAAACTTAGAAGTCAAGTCAGGGATGAAATCATCCACGGCCCTCTCACACATGCCCGGCACAACACATGTTTTTGACTCAAATGAAATTCTCCCCACAATGAAAACCACTGAAAATCGCTGTTTTCTGATCTAAGAC
Source organism: Talpa occidentalis (assembly GCF_014898055.3). Taxonomy (NCBI): domain Eukaryota; kingdom Metazoa; phylum Chordata; class Mammalia; order Eulipotyphla; family Talpidae; genus Talpa; species Talpa occidentalis. Next base: position 6,171,874 of record NW_023603184.1, read on the forward strand.
AATCCTTCACAAGCCGGGAAGTTTAATTTTCCCTCGCTCTGAGCGTACAGCGATTATTCTCCCCTCTGAGTTCAAGTGTGGCTGCCGCCTTGAATAACTTTTTATCCTTCCACGTTCCAAGTCCTTCCTTGGAGTGTGACTTGTGGATTTGGAATCTGCAAAGTCGAGACTGGGTTCCCAATAACTGGGGTTTCCCAGCTGCCCCTCACACGTCTATGCCCTCTGAGCCTCGGCTTGCTCATCTGTAAGTGGAGATGAGAACACAGATCAAATCGGTCATAAAGGTGAGCTTTGTTCAGTCAAGGCCAAAGGAGCTCGCACCTAAACAGACCAACTGCAACTGTCTCCACCAGGACATTGTACAGTCTCTACCCCCAAACCCCATGAATTCTCTATACCCCCTACCACCGCCCCAGCGAAGGCCTGGCGAGGCCAGGAGATGGACACCTCCAGCTTTGTGTGCCTGAGCTGCTCCCACAGGAGCCAATGCTGTGACCCCTCCTGGGGCAGAGAGGGTGAGCAAAGCGTTAATTAACAGTCTGGCAAAATCACCCTCTACCCAGAGGGAGCCCCGGGCCTGGGTTCCAGCCTGGCCTGCCCATGGCCACCGTGCGCCCTGGCCACCTCCTACCCTTCGTGGGCCAAACGCCCGCATACTTAGAGCGGGGCAAGTGGCCCGAGACACCCCTAAGGTTCCTCCCACCCGAAAGGCCCCGGCTCCCGCTGGGGTGGGGGGTCGGGTCACATGTTCGTGGGGAGGGGTGCCGCTTGACTGGTGCCGAGGACGCACCAGCAGACTCGGGGCCCGCCTCCTGCCCTGACGTCGGCGCGGCCGCCTCCCTCCCCGCCCCTCCGGCGCGCGAGAGCTGCGGGGCGCGCCCGCACCCCGGGAGCGGACGGGCGGCCGCCGTTGGGCCGGGCAGGAGAAGGCGCGCGGCGGCGGGACCAGCCCCGCGCGGGGAGCGGGCACCATGGTGCTGTCGGTGCCGGTGATCGCGCTGGGCGCCACGCTAGGGACGGCCACCAGCATCCTCGCGCTGTGCGGGGTCACCTGCCTGTGCCGGCACATGCACCCCAAGAAAGGGCTGCTGCAGCGGGATCGGGACCCGGATCCAGAAAAGGCGAGACCCGGCGTGCTCCGGCCAGCCCAACAGGTGCGCGGGGGCGCGCCTCGGCCTCGGGTGCGGAGGGGGGGGCTCTCGGGCTGCAGTGGTGGGGAATGGGGTGGGGGGGCGGCCCCTTTTGCAAGAGTCTGGCGGGGAGGGGGACAGAACAAGCAGCGAGCACCGACTCGGGGGTCCGACTGGCTCGGGCTGGGGGAGCGCGGGTGGAGGACAGTTGGAGCCATGCTCGGGAGGGCCGAGAGCAATGGAGACCGCCGCGCTGCGGGAAGAAATGGGCAGGGGTACTTGGCTAGAAGGCGGGCTGGGAGGGGAGTTGGGGGGCTGGGAGGGCCGTGGGAGGGGGCTGGGAGGAGTGAGAGGGAGGCTGCGAGCAGAATCTGCCGAGGGCACTCAGGGGAAATGTGGGAGGGGGCGGTGCTGGCCTGGGGGAGGGGATTGGGAGGGCCGGGGAGATGGTAGGAGGAATCCAACAGAATGAGAAGCTTGCAGAATTGTGGGGCAAAGAGGCATGGGGGCTGTGAGAGGGAAGAGAAGGGGGGGCAATTGCCGGCTGGTGTAGGGAAGGGGGGAAATCCGCCACCAAAAACCAGAAACGGGGTGGCTGCATTCCTGGCGGGAGCTGGGGGCCTCGTGGGAGGGGGCGGGGGCGGGGCCCTGGAGCAGGGTGGTCCTGGGACCTGGACCGGCTGGTGAATGTGGACAGGCTTGAGGGACCCTGGCCCGCCCCCACCCAGCAGCCCTCAGCTCCAGCCAGCCAGAGGGCCTTGCTATGGCCTCCGGGAAGATGTCTCTGAAGGTGCTTCTGGAGACAGGCGGGCTTTTCTCCCGACCCACGAGCCCCTTTGAGCAGGGAATGGGTGGTGATCCCCATTGTTCAGTGGAGCAGAAGACATCAGGGCTTGAGGTTTGGACAGACTGCCCTACATAGACAGGACTCCAGGAGGCCTTCCCTATGGGGAGGTGCAGATGTCCCTGGAGGAAGAGGGAGGCTTGAGTGATTCAAGGAGCAGACCCTGGAGAAGGGGAAGACTCCATGGCGCCTCAAAGCCCTGGAGATTTCTTAGAGAGTTCCCAGTTCCAGGAGGGGAATTACAATATGGTGGCTCCACCTTCTTCCAATCAATTATTCAAAGCTCTGAGACCCAGTTGATGGGGACTGTGTTAGTCACTGTCTGGGGAGGGTGGAGAGGAAACGGCTGCTGTCCTTGAGACACTCACAACCAAGACAAGTGACATTGACATGGTCAGAAAGAGGAGTCCTCTGGGCAGTGGCATGTGGGAGGCGGAACTATCTGGAAATGAAACGTCTGGCAATGGGAATGCCCCAGTGGAACGGGGTGGGGGAAGGGGCTTGGAGGTACCTCCTCCAGAGGCTGTGACCTGCTGCCACTCTCTGTCTCTCCAGACCTGCCCACTGAAGGAAGAGCCAGTCTATCTTTCATGCTGTTGACCCTCCCTTCTAGCTGTCCCTTCCCCACCCCAGAGAACCACTGGGGAAGGAGTTGGTGTAAAGGATCTCTGGGCTCCCTTCCAACTCTTTATCTTATTGACAACCAGTAGCCCACACACTGGCCCAAATCTGTTAAAGACAAACTGGATCCTGCGTCTCTTGGGCTGAAAATCCTCCACCACTTCTCATTAAACTTGGCACAAGTCATAGCAAACCATTAAGTGGCACCATTCTAAGTGCTTTACTTAATGTGTTTAGCAACTCCATGAAGGCCATCCATGATGACCCCAAACTTGAAGAGGAGGAAGCTAAGACTCAGAGAAGGTGAGTGACCTGCCCAAGGTCACACAGCAAGAAAAGTCTTAGAACCAGATTCTAGCCAAGCTGGCCTGGTTCTGGAGTCCTTGCTATTAGCCACCACACAGCACTCCCTCCCTTCTTGGTTGACAGGCGTGTCCACCACTCCGTCCAAGTTCATGCCAGCTTCCCTCTTCATGAGCAGTCTCAGCCTCTGGAGTTATGATTCTTTTTAAATACACCAACCCCTCCCATTTTTCTGATGTTCACACAGATGGTTCCTGCTCATCCTCTAGATTTCTTTTTAAAATCTGCCCTTCTCAGGGAGGGTTTTATCTGCTGCCACGTGTAACAAAGCACCCTCTCCCTATTACTCTTCCTTCCAGATCCTTTCATAGCATTTGTTACAATTGGATGGGATCGTTCCTTATTTGCCTACTTTTATAATATTTGCTCCCAGTGCCAGGAACCAAGTAGGTGCCCAGCAAGCATTTTTGACAATAGACACACCCCAGTGTCCCCCCCATTAGTGCTTATTGTCTGAGTTATTTCTTCAGGGGCCCTGTTCTTGCCACCCTGTGCTAGCTCAGGAGGGGTGCAATAAGCATTTGTCGATCCATGAGACCCACCATTCCCCCTTTCCCACACCTGCTTCCCTTGGTGACAAGAATTTGCGCAGCGGGGGCAGAGTCTATGAGCTTGAAGGTGTTGACCTGGGATCCTACAGTGTTGACTTGGCTACCATTGTGTTCTGGCTGATTCAGTCCCTGACCCAGATAAAGTAAATAGAGAAAAGGCAACACCTGGCATTTCAAAAGGCGGTTATGGTGGTGCAGGGGGTGGACTGGGTTGGGGGAAGTGGAATGGGGGTGGTGGTGCAGGTGACAATAGGTCACCTGCCTGTGTTGACAAGGAGGGAAGACTCTATGAAGATGCTCCTTGAAGTGTGAGGGCATGGGGGCGGGGAAACTGGGTTCTACATTCCTGTGGCCACTGACAATCGGGCACCTACAGGACACAGAGGGAGAACACAGAGGGAGTGCCACCCGTGTCTCCTGAAGTCACTAGATGTAGTTGCAGGGAAAATTCCTTGCATTTGCAGACCAGGCCCGGGACTCTGATCTCTGGCCCCAAATGGTTGGGCAAAGTTGAAGTTTGTAGTGATTTTAAAAAATGTTTTGAAGTTTCCCCAGGGGTTCTTAAGTTTCCCACAGGGACCCCCCATCTTCAGGGCATCCCTAGATAGAATCTAAGGAGCTCATGATCTGGAGAGCAAAAACTTATGTCTTTCTTTCTGCTAACCTCTAACTAAAACTTAGTACTTCCTGTAAGTAGACATCTGAACGCTAAGCCGTAGAAGGATCAGCCAGATCTGTGAGGTTGTCCCCAGGGAATGGCCCAGTCTCCTAGCACATACAGCTGTTGCAGACATCTATGCTCATCTCTAATTCTAAATGATGGTGCTTATTAAATCCCCTGCTCGAGCCTCTTAATTAATGAATGAATAAAGAAACACACACAGGGCTGTTTCACAAACTGATTTTATTAGCGATTCCTTTGTATTCCTTTGTCTCTTATCACTGCTTTTTCAGACATTCTGAGAAAGTGGCCATGGACTTCTCCATAAGGAGATTCGTGGGACCCAAAAGGTCAAGAACATCCACTAAGTGGGAGACAGAAAAGGGTGAGGGCCCTCAGGCTGGAGGGAGCAGGGAGCCTGCCCTCCCCTCTGCTCAGCACCCTGGAACCTGGAACCACTCAGCAGGGGATTGGACTTGAGCTTCAACATTGCACTTTTCTCCCCACGGGCACCTTAAACGCATCATCTCAAAAGCATCTCAGAGGTCCCCAGGGGAACCCTGGTGCTGTCCCTTGGAAGTTAGCATGTGGTCCAGGCTTCGGCCAATTTGCTTGACCTCTTCTTAACCACATCCCTTGCCTCACTGCCCCTTAAACCAAACTATAAAACCCCTATCCTGCTTCCAGCAGAGGCGAGGAGACCAAAGCAGCCTGCAGTGGCACAGTGTCTTGGTCCATTCAGGCTGCTGGACCAAGACACCGCAGACCAGGTGGCTTATAGACAACAACAATTTATTTTGCATAGTTCTGGAGGCCGCGAAGTTCACGATCAAGTCTCCAGCTCTTTCAGTGTCGGGTGAAGGGCCACTTCCTAGGCATTTCTGATGCCATCTCATGTGGTGGAAGGGGCAAGGGAGCTTTCCAGGGGCCTCTTTAATAAGGGTACTAATCCCATCCCTGAGTGTATGACATCACCACCCAAAGGACCCTCTGCTAATACCAGCACTTGGGGGGTTAGATTTCAACACCTGAAGACAAGAGTGGGGGGTGGGAGTAAGGGGCTTAGGGGGGAAGGAAGCAAACATTCAGGCTGTAGCAAACACTAGAAGATTGATTCTAGGCTTTTATGAACTAACATCAATGAGAACTGAATGTGTATCAAACAATACAGTTGCACCCCATGTCATGCATAGGGCAGTGGTGGGCCTGCAGGTGTGGCGGCAGCCCCTGGAGGTAGCCTGTGCGTGTAAGCTCTTACACCATCCAGATTTGGGGGGGTCCCACATGGTCCCACATGGTCCCACATGGCACAACCACCTAATCACGTTTCTCAGAACGTGGCCCCGTCACTACGCATGCATGGTGATGTATGTGGTGTGGAGACTTTCCCGCCAGGGTGGGGAGTGAGTCTTTCATTCTTCTGTAACCTTGACAGTATCTAGCGGGATACTGGGCGTGTGATGACTCTTCCACATGTATATTTGGAATTACATCATCACAGTGTGACATAACTAGAGCAAGGGAGGTAAGACAGCGCCGGGGGTGGATGTTAAGGTTCCATTCCCACAAAATTTGAAATCAAGCCCAGTTTTTTTATGGTGTCGTGGGGCAAGTGATGACGGGTGGGCGGGGAGAGCTGCTGGGATTTGGTTGACGCTCTGCCTCTGGATGAGGTGCTGGCTACCATGGTGTGTTCATTTGGTGAAAGAATACTCTTTCAACTCCACATTTATGCTTTGTGTATGTTTCTGTGTGTAGTTATACTTTGGACTAGCTTTTGTGAAAATCTGTCATATTATGACAAAATGTGGGTGAACATTAATTTAGTGTCAAGTGAGTATTTTTAGAACTGGGAGGACTTTGGGGCTACAGTCGAGAGATGTGGCCTTGTTGTACTTCCACATGTCCTACCTCCCTGGCCCTGTGTGCTTCCTGCTGTCCCATGGCCACCTCCTCCTTGGGACAGGGGACCTCGAGACCATCACTGTAACCCCTCAGAACCCCCCTCACCTGTTCTCCTCCTTAGACCTCTCAAGCAATACCCTGTCAGATCACTACCTGACTTCATGCCAGGAAGAGCCAGGGTGGGTCAGAGCCCAGACGCTGCATCTCGTTAGCTGATAAGCTCATTCATTGAAAGTTAACGAGCCTGTGTTAGGCACTGGGAGACAGCAATGAGCAGACAGGTAACAGACAAGGAGCCAGCAGGTGCTGGAAGAGGTGACAGTGCTACCAGGGCAGGGTATTGGGGGGTCATGGAAGCCCTTAGGAAATTTGTCCCTTGAGCTGACCACTCTACTGAGGGCACCCCTGCACCCCACAGATCCTGGGGGCCCCATACATTGCTAACTCCACTCCTGGAACTGATCTGATTCTAGACTGCCATCAGAGAGGCCCTCCACAGAGTCTTTTTTTTTTAAGGTTTAAACTTTCATTAGCTGGAAAATTTGCTATTTTTTTTTACATCATTGTTCATTTTATTTATGTATTTATTTTTAAATATTTTGTTTTATATAATTCTTATATCATTTTTCATATTTGTACAATGTATGCATTTTCATTTTGGTTATATTCCCCATACAGTTGCAACCCCCCCTTATTTTGACTCTAGTTCTTCCTCTCCCTGCCCTCCCTAATCCCCCCCCAAGTGTGTCTCTGGCTTATAGTTGCTTGTTGATTTTGATTATTACTTTGCATTGATTAGTCTTTTTCCTGGTCCCTTATTTAAGTTTTCTAGATTCCTGCTATGAGTGAGACCATCCGGTATTTTTCTTTTTCTTTCTGACTTATTTCGCTGAGCATGATCCCTTCTAGCTCCATCCATGCTGCTGCAAACTGCATGTGTTTATCTTTTTTGATTGCTGAGTAATATTCCATTGTGTACCACATCTTCTTGATCCAGTCATCTATTTTTGGGCATTTGGGTTGTTTCCATATCTTAGCTATTGTAAATAGTGCTGCTATAAACATAGGCGTGCAGGTGCCCTTTGAAATTACTGTTTCTGTGTCATTTGGGTAAATACCTAGGAGTGGAATTGCTGGATCATATCCTCCACAGAGTCTTGACCCTTTAAAGGACTCCTTTCTCCTGGCTGGCAAACTCTCCTATTTATTTAAGTAAACAAACATAAAAAGTAGGCCCATTTCCAATAAATAATAGACCAATAAATAATAGCAACAGTTACACTGTCATTTATTGAATTATTTATGTGTGCCCCTCACTATTCTAAGCACTTTAACCATATTAATTTTATCTTCATGATAACCCTATAAAATATGCATAATTATTATTTCCACTTTACTGATGGGAAGAGTGAAACACTGGATGCTTTAAGTAATGTATTTAGTAGCAGAACTGAGAAGCAAATTTAAGAAGTGTCATTCTTGCATCGTTTTGCTGTAGATGACCGGACTGAAAAGTAGAAGAAAAAAACTAGATAAAATCATATAAGCCACTATGTTCCCCCAGCTATGGCCTAAGAGGTCTGCAAATATACATCTTTGCAGGTCAGCTTCTGAAACCTTCCCCAAAGCTTTATATTGCTCCTGCCCCACACATCCATCACGCTTCAGACACTGGGTGCCTCCAGAGAAATTTCACACAGTAAACATGTTTGGGCTGGTTGCTTAGCAACACGGAAGACAGTATGAATTTTTCATCAGCAAATTAGCATAGATTATTTCAGGGAGATGAGCACACACCCGCTGGAAACACAGGGCCCTTTGAGATGCTCACAGTGTGGATCCTGAGTCTGGAACCATCAGTCCCTTCCCAGTGGCAGGTCCTGGACCGTCCTGTCTCCCCCTCTTCCTGGTTTCTCCCTGGGCAGCATGTGGACCATCCAGGGGCATGGCTGTCCTCTGCATGGGTCGATGGTTCACTCATATCTTTTGTTAGGTACATCCTTGGACACTTCCAGAGATAGTCGCCCAGGTGACCCAAGTGGCTGAGATGCAGGTGAGGAATAAAGAGCCTATCAGACCACAAATGAAAAAACACCTGAAAGAGAAATCAGGGCGGGGGGTGGTGGGAGTAAGCAGGAAGGGAGAGAGCAGCTGAATGGGCAACAGCAGACCCAGAGGCAAAGAGCAGACAAGAGAGAGTGACTGGCCATCCTGAGAGGGAGACCAGCAGGAGGCAGAGCATCTGTGTGTGACCCTCACACGCTGTTTGACCTGTGGTCTCCCAATAACCTGCCCTGGCTCCTGCCCCCTCTGGCTCAGTGTGATTGTGTGCACTACTCCCGAGCCTGTTTGCTCACAAACGCTGGGGAGACCCTGCTTTAAGGATGGAGGAGAATAACTTCACAGAGACGGGTTTCAAGATCTAAAAGATTTGCTACATACAGAATCAAGACACATGTACATACAAAGGTTCCCCCTAACCAGTTTGGTAGGAAATAATGTCTTAGTAGGTGTCTAAAGGAAAACAGATGAAAGGGATCAATTTATTCCTCCTACCTTCCTTCCCTCCCTCCCTCTCTCTCTCGCTCTTCCACCCTTGATTATGTTTATTGAGCACACACTGTGTACCAGCTACCACACTTGGGGATGAGGAGACTGTATAACTGTCCCCTCAAGTAGCTTGCACAAGGGACTTGTTCCCCAGTCTGCATGCAACTAATGGCATAATAGGGGAGAGCAGAGTTAATGGAAGAGCACAAACAAATGCAAATGTGTGATGGTGTTGTGAAGGGAAAGTTGCTTATGAGAGTGTGAGGTGGGACTGACCTGGTTAGAGAGCCAAGGAGACCTTCCTGCTGGCAGCGACGGCCTAGCTGCAACTGCAGTCAGAGTGGAAGTTGGCCAGGGCCAGGGGTGGGATATGAGGAGCTCCTGACAGAGGACTGAGCCGTGCAAAGGTCCTGTGGCAGGAGGAAGCCTACCACTTAAGAGGAACTAAGGAGATACCATCGTGCCTGAAGAGAAGAGAGCCGGGGGCCTGATGTATGCTGAGGCTGGGGCAGGGGTGTCCAGGGGCCTGGGTAAGCAGGACAGTGTAGGCCATGCACGGGCTCATTCGTTCGTTTCTCCATTTGGGAATCAAACTTTCATTAATGCATATGTGGGGGCACTGACATAATAATATATATAAATTATTAGGATAATATAAATGCTATCGGATTTTGAACACATTTATTTTTATCGATATTAAAGTCACATGAAGTGAACTATGCTGAAGGGTTCAAGTCAGTAACAGGTGGCACACTCACACCCAGTCCAGCTACCCCCTCCATCTAGCTCTAAAACTCATCGCCCCTGAAGACAGCTCTTACCCAAAAAAGCAGACACCCTGTGTTCCACGCTCCTCCCCCAGCCCCTGGCAACAAGCTGTTTTCTCTCTTTATGGATCTGCCTGTTCTGGACATTTCCTATCCTTGGAATTACAAAATGTGTCCTCCAGTGTCTGGCTTCATTCACTGAGCATCGTGTTCTCAAGTTTCTATCCCTGTGGCCGCCTGTATGAGCACTTTATTTCTCCATTCCTCCGAGTGGCATCCCATGAGAGGCCCACGCCTCACTTTCTGTATTTCCTTCTTCCCCTAATAGACTTTGGTTGATTCTACCTCTTGGTTTTCATGGCTAGTGCTGCTGTCCAAGTATTTTCTTCACTGCCAGCTTCCAGTCCTTTCTAATGTGTCCCTAGTGAGGAATCGCTGGTCACCCTGTGTTGGGCTTTTTGGGGAACTACCAGGCTGCTTTCCGCAGTGCTGCCCCGGCTCCCTTCCCACCAGCAATGTGCTTGGCGCTTCCAGTTCCTCCACATGCTTGCCAGCGGCTGTTCACTGCCATTTTTTTTTTCTTTCTTCATTTGTTTTTTGCCATCCTAGTCGGTGTGATGTGGTATTTTGCTGTGGTTATTTTCTATGCTTTTAATTTAAAAAAATTCCAAATACTCCTTTTTAAAACATCCTTTCCTGTCTGGCAAGCTTGAGGCAACCCTCCCCCCCTGGGTGGGAAGCCCACCATACCCGCCACGCGGCACACGGGGAACACGTCGTCGCCCCGAGTCTTCACGGGATCAGGGATATGCCGCAGCCTGGCTCCCTTGTTCTCCCTGCAGATTTGCACCTGCTGCCCCTTCCATTGCATGTCACCACTCTCACCTTCCCCCTATTCTGCTGGATTTCCTGGATCCCAATCTGCTTCCCCCTGGCACCTGCAGGCCTGAAACCCAGGCCCTATTGAGGAGAGATTTACGATCTTCGACTCCGTATCCTTAGGTCCTGGCAGTCCCAGGCCCTGTGAGGCCGGGCAGCACCTGGCTCCCTGCCCAGTCAGGTGCCTGCAGACACACAAGCTGCGCTGCCCAGTCAGGTCCCTGCGCGCACACACAAGCTGCCCTGCCCAGGAGGGCCTGAAATGCTCAGTAAGCGAAGGGGCTTTCCATTGATTTATCTTCTAGAAAACTCCTGGGGGATTTTTACATGGTATTTAAGAGTATTACAGAGATATTTTGAAAATTTGGTTGCGCTTGGGGTGGCCTTATTTCCCATCTAAAATAATGATATACAGGGGATTATGCTAAGTCTGAAGGACAAAGACTAATCCCAGATGGCGTCACCTATATGTGGATTATAGGGAAACCAAGCAAAGGATCAGATAAAATCAAACCAATGACAAACCCTAGAAGTCTTACTGTGGAGTTGAGGCTACCAGAGAGGGAGAAGAGAGAAGAGAGCAAAATGGGGAGGAGGCACCGTGGGCCAGGGTGGAGGACAGTCAGGGTCAGGTGTGACACTGAAGAACGTGGCCTTATACCTCTAAGTTATCTACAACATTGTAAGCCATTGTTGCCTCAATTTGAAAAAAAAAATGGGGGCCTCCCAGGTGGCGCAAGGGGTTAAGACACAACCTATGAAGCTGTCTGCAGCCACTGCAGCAGGAGTTCGATCCCCAGCCAGGGAGCAACCCTCATGGCACAGCAGACCTCTCCTGACTCGCCCGCTGCTCCCCTCAGCAGTGTATTTCAGTCGTCTGCCTATTCTGTTCCCTACTCTGTCTCTGGTGAATCCTCTCACCCCCCCGCATCTCTGGCCTATACCCCAGCTCTTGTATGCATTAATAAAAATAAATCTTTAAAAAATAAATAAAATAAAATAAATGGCTTCAATGAAAATAAAATAAAACTCATGGCACACAAGGGACTGCTCTCTGAAATTCACTAGCTAGCACGTTTCTGTGAACAGGTGCGTCAGGTACCAAGGGGTACTTGTATGTGTGATTATGAATAAGGAAAAAGGGGAGGAAGCTCCTACGGAATTTCTAGAAAATCGAGTCCTACTCCTTTGACCAGTGACTCCAGGGTATTTTGACTATTTCATCGATTTCCCCATCTTCCACTCCCAAGCTGGACCTTCTTCATTCACAGAAGAGCTGAGCTGAGCTTGGCGGATCAGGAGAGAAGTGGGGAACAGTGTTGAGAGACTGAGTCAGTGACTGGATGGATAGATGAATGGGGAGGCGGGGCTGCGTGGGCCCCCACTCTGCTTGCAGCCAAAATCAACATCACAGGAACAGGAAGGCAGGGGAGGGCACTGGCTGGCTGAAGAATCTCTGTGCCGCCTCCAGGGAATCAGCAGTGGACCTGACCCGCACCAGCGGGCAGTCCCTGACAGCTCCGCTTTCTCTGGGACCCCTCCCTTGGAGTCTTCCTTTAACTAACAATGGAGACATCAGGTTTTAAAAACCTTTGGCTACAGGATCAATGAGGTGACACCCAAGGAGACGCACTTTACTGGGAAAAGCATAACAACCCCCCCTGTGAGGCTTGCTGCTAAGAACCAAAAGGAGGGGCATGCGGTTTGTCAAGACAGGAGTAAAGACTTTTTCTTTTTGGGGGGGTGTTAACCAAATTGGGTTTTACCATTCACTTACAAAGTTGTGTAATTCTGGGGGTACAGCTTCATACCTCAATATGTGCACATGCTTCATTCACTCCCCACCAGAGTTCTAGAGCCAGCACACAAGCCTGCGGGCCTCCCTTTCCTGCCCTCCCCAACCCTCCCTTCCCTCCGGGAGCTGCCATATTTTCCTCAGAGTCTAAGAGTTGTATTTAGGCAGTTTTCTTTTCTTTTCTTTTTTTTTTAAAGATTTCTGTATGCATAAGAACTGGGGTATAAGCCAGTGGTGCCGGGGAGTAAGAGGATCCCCAGAGACAGAGCGGGGAACAGAACAGGCAGACTGACTGCAATACACTGCTGAGGGGAGCAGTGGGTGCGGCAGGAGAGGTCTGCTGCGCCATATGTATTGCTCCCTGGAGAGCTGGGGATCAAACTTGTGCTGCAGTGGCTTGACAGCCCTGTCTTTAACCCCTGCACCACCAGGGAGGCCCCACGTTTTGGCAGTTTTCTAAGGTTATTTATATTTCACGAGTGAGTGAAACCATCCTGTCATTGTCTTTCACTTTCTGACTTATTTCACTTGGTGGTGTCACCCCAAGATCCATTCAAATTATCACAAAAAGCACAATTGCATCTTTTTTGAGACCTGAGTCATATTCCACATCTGAATATATAGACCATGTCTTCTTAATTCAGTTACCCGTCGATGGGCATTTAGGCTGATGCCATGTCTTGGCCTTTCTGAATAGTGCTGCTGTGAACACGAGGTGCCTGTATCTTTCTCTATTGGTGTTTCATATTGTTCAGGTAAAAGCTGAGGAGTGGTGTTGCTGCATCATAGGGTATTTCCATTTTTTATTTTTTTAAGGAATCTTCAGAACTGTTTTCCATAGAGTACCGACATACTAGTTTACATTCCTACCAACAATGAATGGCTTTTTTTTTCTTTTTTTTTTCTAAAGACTTATTTAGTTATGCATGCAAGGGCTGGGGTACAGGCCAGAGGTGTGGGGGGTGAGAGGATTCACCAGAGACAGAATGGGGAGCAGAACAGGTGGATCTACTGGAATACACTGCTGAGGGGAGCAGCGGGTGAGACAGGAGAGGTCTGCTGTGCCACGTGGGTAATGCCCTGGCCAGGGATCGAACTCGTGCTGCCGTGGCTGTGGGTAGCTTCATAGTGCTGTGTCTTAACAACTTGTGCCACCAGGGAGGCCCCCGAAATGGCTTTGCTTTTCAATTAGAATTAACAATAGTGTTTTGGAGAGGACAATGTTGGAAGATGAAAGCGAGGTTAGGGAAAGCAGTTTGAGCAGTGGGAAGAGTTGATGGAGACAGCTGCAAATGTAGAGCTTCAGCGAGCTCCAGGCTTGCTCTGTGTTTCAGATCCCTGCTCTGGTTTCCAAGTGCACTACCGGGCATCTTAAAATGCGTTTTCATCCCCAGTACAGTCATTTCACATAGAAGGAAGGGCAAGGCTATCGGCGAGAAATGCAGCGAAGGTGATGGGTGATTGGGCGATTTGGCACCTTCCCTGGGGGGCGATTTGGCACCTTCCCTACTAATGCGTCATCTGATGAGCCTGTCTCTTTCAATGCCAGTGGAATGGATTCTTTAAGCCCTTCGCTCAGCAGCCTCCTTACAAAACAGAGACAATGAACCAAAGGGACGGAACACGAGATTAGGTAACCCATTTGTAACCACTGCCTCAAACGCTTGTATTTGATTTTGGATTCCCACAAGAATTAGTTTTCTGTAATAACAATCTCATTTTTTGAGACCACTCAAAAGAGAAAATTGCCTCTAAGAAGGAAAATGTTCCTATTATGACCAAGATGCTGAGATACGATATGAAATAAATGAGACTGAGACCCCAAACTTGATTTTGAATTCAGACTCCACCATGTTCTAGCTAAGTGACCTTGACCATTCTGAATCCCTTTTTTCTCATGAATAAAACAGAGATAATAATAAGGTCCGCTAAGGTAATAGTAAAGACCAGCTGCACTAACTCTTTTGAAAGTTTCCAATAGACTCAGCACCTGGCCGCTGATCAGTGCGTGTGTTAGCAATCTTTCAATGGCTTTCGGATTGTTCCTCTACACAAGCAATGAGTTGTCTGTATATTCATTAAGCGGGGAAGAAAGAGTGTACTGAAAGTATTCCAGATGTGAAAAATGAAAGGCTTCTTTTTGTATGAAAAGGGGATCATGAAGATCTAATTTCTGGAATTTTCATTCATTCAGTAAATGTTTCTTGATCACCTGCCAGAGCACAGCATTGAGTTAGCACCAGGCGAACAGCACCCTTCTGTAGCGCACGGTATAAGGGCAGACATGTTCATCACACAGTTGTACAAGTGAATATAAATTTACAACTGCATTAGGTGTGGTGGGAGAGGCTACGGGAGAGGGAAGTCGGGGCCTCCCAGGGAAGTGGTAACTGATTAATGCTCTCTTATCTAGCTATTTTGGAGACTCCTTTCAGTAAAAAAAAAAAAAAATTTTTGAGTTTGTATCTCTTATACAGGGACATTTAATTCTTTGTAAAGTATATATATGCTGTGGAGGGGCTCAGTCAGCTAGAAGAAGAGGCTGTGGCCATGGGCACCCAGAAAGTAGTATGCCCCCAAGGTCAACAGGCAGGTGGGGCCAGCGTGAAGGCCCAGTGTTGGAGTAAATAACAGATGTCCTAAAAGTCATCACCAAGAGGAAGAGTCGAGTCAGCAACTAGTTAAGTCAGCAGTCGCCTGCCATGTGATATTTCTGGAATTTGTCTTTGTTTTGGGAAATCATGAGTTTCTTGTGAAAGAACATCTTGACTCTGTAACATGTGGAGCCCCCAGGAGGGTCGGCCAGGTGCGTGCTGCGTCACAGGTGGGCTGCTGCTCCCCACCACAGTGTCACTGGGCCTGGAGAGCAGGGGCATGGTCACCCGATGCCACTGGTGGGTCTGCGGCTCCTTGAGCCGCTGCCTGAGATCCAGGCCATGTCCCCAAGCACCAGCTCATCACTGCTAGTAGCACATCAGGCCCCTTGGCCTCCCCAGGCACATGGAAAAAATCCAAGTTCCTATGACTTATCCAGGAGGCGCTTGGGAGGCTGCATTCATTACAATGGAACATGGAATGGTCACAGGTTAATCCACGATATGAATCATTAAGTTGCCATTAAAATGATTCTTTTAAAAGATGGGTCTTTACATACTAGATGAATGGAGAAGATGAAGCACTTGGGTTTGAGGCTCCTGTTCTAATCTACTCCTTGAATGCTGTGTGACAGTGGACTCGTGACTTAACTCTTCTGGGCCTTAGTGTTGCCAACTGTTAATTGTGTCATTGTCATGGTTTTGTTGGGAGGATTAAATCAGGTAACCCAAGTGGGGAAGTGCCCCAAGCATAGTGCTGGGCTGAAAATCATACTGATGTGCTTCTGGAACAATCCTCCAAATCCTCCTCCCCTCTTCCCCACCTGAACCTGTCCTCATTTTCTACCCCCCATGGCCAGGCCTCAAAAGGTGAGGTCTAGGGTGCTCATAGCACCCTGCTACTCTTTTTTTGAAAAAAGATTTATTTATGCATACAAGAACTGGGGGAGAGGCCAGAGGTGTGGAGGTTGAGAGGATTCACCAGAGACAGAGTGGGGAGCAGAACAGGCAGACTGACTGAAGGACTCTGCTGAGGGGAGCAGCGGGCGAGACAGGAGAGGTCTGCTGCACCATGTGGGTAGCTCCCTGGCTGGGGATCAAACTCGTGCTGCAGTGGCTGCCGACAGCTTCATAGGTTGCATCTTAACCTCTTGTGCCAGCAGGGAGGCCCTCGCCCAGCTATTCTTGGCCCTATTCTTCCATTCCTTCTTGATTTCTTTAACGCTCCGCTCCTTTGTAAATATCTGCCTTAGGAAACTCTCCTTATTGAGTTTGAATGTGTCATTTGCTCCTGCCAAAACCCTTATTTTTTTTGAGACTGCAGAGGTAACACTGAAGCTGCTCCCTTCCCTGACAAGTCCTGTGGATTCCTCACATGCCCTGCACTTGGTCCCACGCCCAAGTACAGGCAGATCTCCATTGGAGAGGTCTCACTCACTGCTGATTTCCCTTTTCCATCTGACAGTTGCACCCGGACCTGGCTCCTGGCTTTTCACCTGGAGGATCCCACCTTGCACACTGCTGGTCCTCTCACTCCAGCTTACTGCACGTCAGTCGCTCAGGCATGCAGCTGCCAGTCTGATTTACTGATAATACTGTTTTGCTCTTGTCATTCTCCTACTCACAAACTGTCAATATTTCTCCATGGCTGATAACACAGAATTCAAAATCTTTTGCTGGGGTTGCAAGGTCTGTCCCAGCCTAGCCTCATAGTTGCTTTCCAACTCCGTCCTTCCTCTTCAGCTGGTTCTCCAGACTTAGCATGTCCAAGCACATGGCCCTCTCCACCCGCGCCACTGCCATTCTCTCCATTTGCGAGACCTTTGCCTCTCCTATCCGTGGTCATGAAAGTTGGGTTGTAGCCCCTCTTCCAGGAAGCCTCCTTTCATCTCAGTGATGAGGAGGAGCTCCTCTAAGGTCTCCCATAGCACACAGGGCAGATATTTGACCTTTTAAAACTTCCGTCTATACCTAGTTATCTTTGTATGTCTGTGTCAAGAAAATCAAATAGCTTTCATCTTGCACATCAATTTGTGTTAATTGATGGTGGTTTCCTGGAGCCCTGAGCTGATCTGGCTGTGTTGGAGCATAGCAGCAAGAATGCTTTGATTGATTAGTCATGTCTGCCATGGGCACAGGGTAGGAGAATCATCGCAAAAGCTCTTCATATTTCTCATTTATGGAATATCTCATCCCTGCCATTGATGGTAAACATCCTGAGGTCAGGGACTTGTTCATCTTTCATGTGGGTAGTTGACTACCTAGTTAGTGGGTGACAAGTGTGTACTCGTTTCTGTTCAATTGGATAAAAATCTGATGGTTGCTTAATTGGGGGATTTTGGCTCAAAACCAAAATATAGAGAGAATCTAGTAAAGCAGTCACTGTCCTGTTTTGATGCCCCACTTTACAACTTGGCTGTTTTTTTAAGCCTCCAGGTTAGAAATTGACGTGCTTTCCAACTGTCTGCACATAAGTGGATGAATGTCTTCGATTAGTGGTTCTCTGTACTTTTTTCCCACGCCGCATCACCTTTGATGGATGATACTCACATGCTCCAAGGGTTCTGTAGAATTCACCTCCTCTCTCTCCAACTAAGAAAAGCTTGTCAGAATGCAAATAGGTGAAAGAGGTATTGTGATAAGAACAACCTTGAATGTGCTCTGATCAATTGAAGTGGGTAAAAAAAAAAGTATCCAATTTCAGTACTTCGGCTATCATTTGTAATCTATATTGACATAATAACAAGATTGAAATTTGTTTCTTTCATCAATGGTTTCATCAATTATCCAAGCATCCTGGAATCAAAAAGTCCCATAGCCATTCTGGAGAAATATCCTAAGTTCAACGTCAAGGGAAGCAACATATAAACAGATTGTTCAGTCTTTAACAGCAAAATTACTTTCTCACATTAAAAACATAGCCTCCACGAATGAGAGACTGAGGAAAAACTGCCTCAAGAAATCAGATGGGCTCTGCAGGTCTCAGCCACAGAGACTGGCATTAAGCATGTGTGTTCATGTCTTCTGGGAAGTTATTCGCAACACAGGGCTGAGACCCTCCTCCTATTTGTGGACTCAGCTGGGCAGAAGGATGTTTAAAAACCTAGAAAACAATACAGTGGGGGAGGGGCACTCACATGGAAATTCTAGAAGTTAAAGTCTGGCAGAGAGACTGCTCTGAGATGAGACCAGTTGCCAACAGCCCTATGATGGCGGCTGGAGGTGAGAGGGTAAGGATGAGGGAGCCTAGTTGTGAAGCCCGGATTACCAATGGGGGGGTTGCTGTGGCCTTTAAAAAAATAGCCTTGCTTTCACAAGCTACGTTCAGACAGTCCACCAAAGAGGTTGCCCAGACGATCCACAGAGGCAGTTCTCCTGTCCACCTGGGTCCATGCAGTTGTCTCTTTTTACAAACCCGCCCCTTTCAGGGGCAGCTCTCTCTGCCCACTTGTGTCTGTGCAAGCCTCCTTGAACTTTCCTTGCTTTAAAAAAATATAATAATAAACCTGCCCTTCTGTATATTGGAGAGAAAAAAAAAAAGACCAATATCTAGGTGGGAAAATACCCATTGCTTCCAGTACGAGTGGTGCAGGTTGAAAGTTTGATTTGCTCCTACATCCTCTGTCTCATATGCTGGGGTCTCCGTCCTAGAGGGTCTTAGGCTACATGCACCGCCCAAGCCTCCCCACACGAACAGTATGGGAGGGCAGGGAACAGGGGCTGCCACAGCCTCCATTAGAGAAAAGGTTCTCACTGTCAAAGGATGACAGGCAGGGTGCTGGGTGGATGGCTGGGGTGGGAGTGTGAGGCAGGATGCCCTCCGCCCCTGCCTCAGTTGGCGTCTCAGATCTACCCAAGGCCTTGGAAAGGAACGGACCACGACGTCTTTGGCTCCTTGATCTCTCGCCCAGACAGGGAGACACGTGGCTAAGCTGTCAAGCCCGCGGTCTCCGCCGTCACATGCCTGGGTTCAAATCCTAGCTCGGTGTCTGCTATGTGACTTCAGGCTTAATTCCTTTGCCTCTGTGCCTCATTTTTAAGGCTTCAGTGCCTCCTTGATTAAATGAGAATAACATCACAGCTCCCTTTTGAGGCGTGATGTTTAAATGGATCCCTGCGGGTGAAATGCTTACACCTTTTTCCCACACTTCATTAATGCTAGGTATGCTTTTCTGCCAAAATTTCAGCTAAAGAATCTGACCCTCAGATTCTCAGTGACGCAGATTCCCCTCCACCCCATTACCATCTGTCCCTGTCTTTTTTTAAAGATTTATTTATTTATGCATACAAGAACTGGGGTACAAGGCCAGAGGTGTGGGGGGTGAGAGGATTCTCCAGAGACAGAGCGGGGAACAGAACAGGCGGATTGACTGAAATACACTGCTGAGGGGAGCAGTGGGCGAGACAGGAGAGGTCTGCTGCACCATGTGGATGGCTCCCTGGATGGCCAGGGATCCAACTTGTGCTGCAGTGGCCACGGACAACTTCGTAGGTTACCTCTTAACCCCTTGCACCACCAGGGAGGCCCAGGCCCTGTCCCTAACATGATAGGACTTACTGCCCTTTTGTGTCTACTGATTTCTTGCTCTCAACTCCACTGGGAATGCTTACTCTTTGAAGAAAATGATGGGACAGTTTTGTTCCTGTAGCTGATCGGCATCTAGAGGTTTAATAAATGTGGAACGAGAGACTGAATGAGTGACTACAGCAGAGAGGGCTTGCACTGGGGGTGGCTGTGGTTTCTCACTTGTGCTGGCTCGGGAGAGACACTCACCTGATAGGTGCTAATCCACCAACAAACCTTCAAGTCTGTTGCATTAGGTAGCAGCTTGGGGGTCGGGGTTGTGCAAGGTCAGCCACAAATTAACCTTTCTAGATTTTACAAAACCAGGGAGGGAAAGAGACTAGCAGGAGGCGAGTTTCAAGGGAAGAAATTTGAGAAGGGATTGGGGGAACAGACTTGTAATAAACAAAAGAGAAAGTGGTGGAAGGGCTAATAAAAGATGGTGCGGTGGCTGGGTTGCCATGGAAACACCGCCTGGCGCCTGGACCAGTTGATAAGCAGCTTCTTCAAAGTGAATTTCAACTTTGTTGCTTGAAATCCCTCCTCCTCCTGGGATGTGACCCTGTGAATTCTCCCCACAACAACCAAAAAACACTTCCTAGTCTCAGTGGCTCCCCAGGAGCTGGAGCTCCACCAGACAGATGCTGTGGGGAGCCCAGAGGACTTACCAAGAGATGGGGAGGCTGTGCCTGTGGGCAGCTCCCCACACAGGTGGACATTTCTACATCCTCCCAGCCTGGTTTTCTGGGGCTTTCCCTAAACCCATGCAAGCCGCTGTGACCTTACCCACAACACAACATGATCACCCTGGGGAGCTTCTTAGATAGGCAGATTCCCCAGGCCCCACCTCAGATCTGAATCGGACCCCTGGGGTGAGGAGCCTGGGGGTCTGAATTCCACATTTCCACAGGCTGCACAAAACTGTAGTGGCTGAAAATAACATTGATCATGTCATTGTCACAGTTTCTGGGAATCAGGCCTTGGTCTTGGCTCCATCCACGTCTTCTGACTCGGGTGTGCAGGTGCTGTGGTCAAGGAATCCACCAGGGTCACCCCAAGGCCTGAGTGGGGGAGGTCTGCTTCCAAGCTTGCTGGGATGGCTGCTGGCAGAATCTCGTTCCTTCAGGGCTGCCCTGCTTCCTGGCCACATGCATCGGGCAGCCTTCAACATCACCCCATGTTTTATGAGAGGGAGCAGGAGAAGCGCAATCTTTCAGTTAGCTCAACTCAGCAGTGACGTCCCATCCCATCTGCACGTTCTGTGATCATCAGAAGCAAGTCACGGGATCCAGCCCTCACTCAAGGGGAGGGGCTCTCGCAGGTGGCAGAGCCAAATAGCCGGAGGCGAGGGTCCCTGCAGCCACTGTGAGAGCACCTGCCACGCAGCTCTGATGTGAGACCGTGACCTAGGCCAGAGCTTCTTGAAGCATGCATGAGGGAAGGGCCCGGTTTGCTTTGTTCCAGCCTCTACTGATCTTCTTACAATAAGATGTAGGTCCTGATGCGCACACCCCACTTTGCCAGGACTTGCTATGCCATCTCTGTGCCCAGAGCTCTGCACTGGCTTGTCTTATCTAATCCCCAGTCAGATTCTGGAGTCAGGTGCGATCATGCGCGCCCCCAGGTACAGGTGAAGAAACCAGGGGCACAAAGAGGTTAGTGATCAGATCACACAGCGTGTCAAGGGCAGGGCTGGACTCCTAACAAGTTGTCCTGGTTTAGAGGCTGAACGCCTGGTCAGGATGTATTTCCAGCCCTGTTCACATGGCAGTAGGGCAGTTAGCAGCACTGGAGCTGGCAGGTGCCTTGCCCCAGTCCCAGCTGCCCCCTGAGGGGCTTCCCACGCTTAACTGCAGACCCTGCCCACAGCCCGTGCTCGGCCATCCAAATGCTCTGTGTTCAACTGCTCTGCCCTGTTCTAAAGTTCAGGTGCAAGGGGCAAAACCATCTGTCCCCTCACCCCTTGGGTGTGCATCCTCCAACCCCCGTCACATCCTGGGTGCTATCATTAAGATGGGGACCCCAGAATGAAAACGCACGTGAATAAACAGACTTTGGGTGCAAAACTTAGACTTGTCGCCAAAGGAGTGGCCTGATGTCCCGGGTAAGTTTAAGCATTTGTTTACCGATCGTTAATTACATAATTAATTTCTGTTTTTCCAACATAAACCCCGTGAGGGTTGGGCAGCATCTGTCTCGCTCACTTCTGTGTCCCTAACACTTAGCACAGGACTTGACCCGATGCAGGGCTCCAGAAATACTCATGGGTTACGTGATGCCTTGGGCCAGCCCCCACTCCTGCCCGGTCTCAGCCTCTAGGGTTGCAGGCCAGGGAGCGGCCCTGAGGCAGCTTCTGTGCTGCCCTCTGTCAGGCCTGCAGTTCAGGGATCAAAGAGGAAGGGAGGAGGGAGCTGGGGAGGAGGGAGCATAGGGAGGGAGGAGGGAGGGGAATGGGGAGAAGGGGGTGAGAAGAGGGAGGGGGAGGAGGGGAGGAAGGCAGGCTCTCACAGGGCCTGATGCTGAGCCCCGCTGCACTCCTGGACCTCAAGGTGTCGTCTTCTAAAAGGTCCCCCGTGCCTGACTGTTGGGGCGGGCGGCGAGGAGGCAAGAAGAACTCTGTTTGGCTCACGGCTCCCAGTGCTCACGTTCCTCCCATGAAGTTTTAACTCCCGACACACGTGGGTCGACCTTGGCTGGACGCAGAGTATTCCTGGGGTGCCTCACCTCTCGGCAGCCACTGAGAGGCCCAGGACTATGGCAAGGGGGGGCACCAGGGCAAGCCACGAGGCTCTGTGGGGCTGGGGCCGCGTGAGCAGGTCCGAGTCTGGCAGAGCCGGCCACGGCCCCAGGGACGGGTGAGGCAGGGCAAACCCTAGGAGACGGTGGGCACTGGTGTCTGAGGGTGCCTCTCACCCCCCTGCTCAGCAGGGCAGCCCCTAGCTGGTGAGCGCCTGCCCCCTGCACATTCCTGACTCTCCCTGCGTCTGACTCGCAGCCCCTCTCCCCTGCGCTAACGAGACACTCGGAGAGAAAATGCCCCTGACTCCTCCATCCACAGGCTCGGGCCCTTCTCTGGGGTCTGCTGCCCCAGCCTCTCCTTCCGCGCAGGCCTTCTCATGCTCCACCTCTAACCCCTTCCCAGCCGCCCTCCTCAGCCCCCAAACCACTCTCCTGCTTCTTGGGCCCTGGAGTTTAAGCTGTTTAAGTGGAAATACAGATGCATTTGAAAGATGTGGTGGACCCAGGGTTTTGAAATGCAATAAATAAGATTGTACAAGAGAAAGAGACAGATAATCAGCTGCTGCTTTCACTATTTGAAGAGGCTCATGTAGCAACCACGAGACCCTGCTCTCAGCCTAGTCAAGGGCTATAAATCATTCTCCACTAAAGGCAGGACAAGGATGAACAGCAAGTGAAGATGCCTTTGGCTGCAAGTGGAGAGGTTGGGGGTGGGGGCAGGCTGGGGGTTTACCCCAGGCAGTTTCTCTATGCCAGGGAGGTGACAGTCTTGTGTTATGGGTTCAATGCAGTGCTTCTGTTTGGGGTGCTCTTGGCTGCAAGTCACCAAGACCCCAGTTCAAACTGGCTCAAACAATCAGAAATTTGCTCATCGAACTTGAAATGCAGAAGTAGAACAGCTTGTTTGATTCAGGAGTTTAAGGACACCGCCATCAGACACAGCTTTCTTCTCCCACTCCCCACTCTGCTGTCCCTCCCCACCCGGCCCTCCATGCAGATGCAGGACTGAGCCATGCGCTTCCTGTCCAGCCAGGTCAGACCTGCTTTTTTGTTTTTTCAAGATTTATTTTATTTATTTATGCATACAAGAGCTGGGATGTAGGCCAGAGGGGTGTGTTGTGTGTGTGGGGGTGTAGTTAGAGGATTCACCAGAGACAGAGTGGGGAGCAGAACAGGCAGATGGACTGAAAACACTGCTGAGGGGAGCAGCGGGTGAGACAGGAGAGGTCTGCTGCGCCTTGTGGGTCACCTCCCTGGGATTGAACTTGTGCTGCAGTGGCTACTGATAATTGTACAGGACTGAGTCTTAACACCTTGTGCCACCAGGGTCAGACCCTCTTCTACTGTGGGATGCTAATCCTTCCATTCTTTTTTCATTGACTTCCCCAGAACAGATGCCAAGTCCTAGGCTGAAACAGTCCCCAAGATAATGCCAAGAACTAGGATCAGACCAAACAGAACCTTCCTCCCTGAGAGCTGGAGATGGGGTGGGGCCCAGAAAACCTGATGACTAGGAGGGAAGGTAGAAGGGAGAGAGATGAATAACCCCAACCTGCTGCTCTGGGAATGTATTCTAAGCACTTATCCCAGGCTCCTGTGGTTATTGGGGAGACCTATTGAGTCAGGAGGAATGTGGAGGCTCTGCAGACACCTGAGGCCACACAGAATGAACCTCACTCAGAACCAAGCCCGATTCTTTTTTGAGAAGCTTCAGGGCAATGACCAGGTCGTCGCTTCCCCCTCTGGGGTAGGAGACAAGCAGAAGGCCTCCGTGGACTCATCAGAATGACTTGTCTTACAGTTCAATGTCCAGAAATCCACGGAACCCGTGCAGCCCCGGGCCCTCCTCAAGTTCCCGGACGTCTATGGCCCCCGGCCAGCCGTGACAGCCCCGGAGGTCATCAACTATGCGGACTACACGCTGAGGACCACGGAGGAGCCTGCTGTGCTGGCCAGTCCCCCGGCCCCGAACGACAGCCGCCTCAAGAGGCAGGTCACAGAGGAGCTGTTCATCCTTCCTCAAAATGGTAGGGGTCTCCCAACCCTTGCTCTTCTGGGGCGAGCTCACAGAGGGGCTGGGCGGCACCTGTTGATGTTGGGAGTGACTGGCCCCAGTGTCCCTGGGATTTGACACCGGGCAAGCAGCTGGGCACAGGGCCTCAGAATTACTCCTGTGCCTGCTGACAGGTTGCCCCATCTGCTTCTCTCCAAAACTGCCAGCTTTCCCTGGAAAATGGAGGGCCCCTAGCAAATTGTGGGCGCAGTTAGGGAGAGGGGCCTAGAGAGTCAGGGATAACTCCGTGGGGCTCAGAGATGTGAGTTTAATTCTCTGGGCTTTAATGTACTTTCGGTGTGGCCTTGCTCAGTGGCTCACTTCTCTGGGGCCTCAGTTTCCTCTATCTACAAAAGTGCTTCACTCGGGGCCTGGCACGGAAGTGGTGATTAAAACAGATTATTATTGTTTCTACTGTCTTGTCATCAGCAGCCACAGGCAGAATGCAATCCTTTCAGGCGCAGGGCTGTGCTGGGCCCCAGGCAGGTATGAGACGCAGAGGCATAGTCCCTAATCCAAGGAGCATGAAGTCTTTTTAAAGAGAGCAGAAAAAATCCGGCCTGGAGAAGGGACAGCTGTGGCTGTGGGCTTTGTTTTGTGTGGCTGGAGAGGGAGCTGGTGGAAGTAGAAGCCACATAACCAGCTCAGACTTTGATCCTCACCCCTAAGCATCTGCTGGCCCAGGTCCAGCTGTACCCCTTGCTGGCCGGTAAACAAGTGCCACCCACACCCCCCCCCCCAAACCACAGTGATTAGCTTGGCTTTTCTTCAAGAACAAATTCTTGCTGTGCCTGTGGCATCAAAGGATCCTGGTTGGCTTTTGGCCTCCAGGTTTGCCAGCCCACACTTTAAAAATAGACCCATTGAAGGTCTGAATGCGTAAGGTTAGAGGGTGGGGAGCAATTTGCATGGGGACTGTAGGAGGCGGTCACTGTAATCATATTCACGGAAGGGCTCTTTTCTTGGGAACCTCGGATTTCTCAAAGCTCACAGGAAGCCAGGTTTGGACACTGCGAAGGAGAGTCGGAGGCAAATCAGAGTCTGGAGCTTTAAGAGTTCAGGATGTTAGTTCCTTTTCTCCTATTCATGGCTCCCATTCCTTCCCCTGCCCTGAAAGGCAGCTCTGCTGAAGTCTATCAAGAGTGACTGATACCCTGAGCAATGACTGGGGGGGGCGGGAACAGAGAGACATCAGACACTGTCCCCACCTTGAGCCAGCATGGTCCCCACCCACCAGGGAGGATGGAGCTTGGCCCTGTAGAGCTCAAAGTCTCATTTCTTGAAGCTGAATCTGCTCCTTCCTTTGGTTTGTTTTGAGTTGGCTTTGGTTTTGAAGGCTGAGCCCTCTGGGCCCAGCAAGCCCCTGTTCACCCTGACTGCGCCCTGGGCTGCCGCGGGGTCCTAGGTGCCCGTCTTCGCTACGCACAGCATATCACTCCCGTCCTGGCCCATCTGAGCCTTGCGTGGATGCACCGGGGAGAGTCTGTACTACTTGCTAGAGTCCCGTAATGAACCATTTGGAAAATTAAATAGTCCTTTCTATTTCTGCCCTCTAAATTAGGTCTAAAAATCAAAATGTTAAAAGTTCCAATTTGTTTAAACTGGAGTCTGCTGCAGCTGCTGGAGCCTTTAATTCTTGTATTATGTTTGACTAATGAGATTCTTCCAGGATGAATAATTTGGTTCATCTTTCAGGATGTTAGCTTCTTGTTCTAGTGAAGAGCAGGGTGAGCAGTATTTGTGATTGTAGGGCTTTCTGGTTCAAGATAAGACTGGGCGTTTTCTTCAGGAAGTATTTACCAACCAGGCACTGAAGTCAGATCCACTCCCCCCCACCACCCCCATCTGTCCAGCATCTCCTCCTGACTCATGCTCTGACGTTGGTCTCTAGCCATGAACTCCTGGGGAGCAAGGAGTGACTCAGTGGGAGAGGGGGAGCTGGAGAATGGTTGGAGCTGATTTGCCTCAAATGGGGTGGCCAGGATCACACAGCTGTGACAGTTCCCTTTACTGAAAGCTCAGGCTCCGGGCTAAGTACTGCCTCACTTTCGTTCACTATTGCTTGTAGTAATTCTAGGAAGGATGAACCATGACCATTCCTATTTTAAAGATGAGGCAACTGAAATTCAAAGAAGTCAAGTCACTTACCCAAGGTCAAGTGCTGTAACATAGCCCCTCATATCTGGCCCCCACACCCATCTCTTGACCCTGGGCCCTGATGGTCCCTTTGTTGGGGGGAAAGGATGTCCTGAGCAAACTCCATACAGGCTGTGTGGACTCCTCACCCCCACGCCACTGGGAACTACAAATCCCATGATCACCAAAGGGAAGGTTGCGAGGACCTGAGGGCGGAGTTAAGCAACTAAACTCACGGTTTGGGTATTTAACTGGCCATGTGGCGGGGGTCACACACTTGGCCACGGGGCATGCTAGGTTTTTCACCAGCTCGGCGGGTCATTGGGATTCCAGGTCAGCGGAACGGGTAGGACACATTTATGAACTCATGTCCCTCTTTTTTCTCCCCGAGTTATTCATTTCCCACTTCCCCTTCCCTTGTAAATACACCTTTTGTCAACCTTTTGTGTGTGTCTGCAGTTTAGCATTCATAAGTCCTCTTTAAGCATGTGGGTGAGGACCCACAGTCAGGCAACCCCATCTTATATCAGGGTTTGCCCTGTAACAGCTTGAGCTGTAATGCTTCAGCCCACAGGCACTGCCCTGCTGCTGCCACCAGGATTCTGCCCCAGGTAGAATGGCTTTGCATCTTTGGCATGGGTGGGAAGGTGTGACCTGGAAAACGGGTTGCTGGTTTGAGTGGTTGTGACAACCTGTTCTCCTAACAGGTGTGGTGGAGGACGTCTGTGTCATGGAGACCTGGAACCCAGAGAAGGCTGCCAGCTGGAAGCAGGCCCCCAAACTCCACTACTGCTTAGACTATGACCAGCAGAAGGCAGAGCTGTTTGTGACTCGCCTGGAAGGTGCCGATCTTATTTGACTTTCATGGACTTCTGAGTGTGTGTCTCCCCTGGTAGAACTGTGCAAGTGGCCAGGAGCACCTACATCTGGGGGGAGCACTGAGAGCCAGATTAGCATTAAGTAACAAACAGACCAGCAGTGTGTGCAGCTCAGACACACGGGGTTCCTTTTCTTTCTCGTATAATAGTCCAAAGGGAAGCAATTCTTTCCTTCCAATGGTGATTTGGGGACCAGGTCCTTTCTGTACTCTGTGGCTCCAGAATTATCTCTGGCCTACTTGTCATCTGTACATAGCAGGCAGAAGAAGGGGGATAGCAGGGGGATGGCACACCTGTTCCTTACAAGGTGACCAGCATAGGGCATCATTGACTACAACTCAGTCACATGATCACCAACTGCAAAGGAGCCTGGAAAATTTGGTCTGTTGAATACCCAGGCCAGAGAGGCAGTGGGTTTTTGGTGAACAGCTGGCTGTCTCTGCCACAGGGACCTTTGACATTGGACAAAGCTTTGCACTGGACAGAGGCTGTTCTGAATGATCAAAAATGTCATCCAAGAACCGGCTGTCTCTGCAGAGTCAAGGCATCTCCATTTTCCCTCCCCTGACAATTCACTTTGTCCTCAGCAAACAAAGCTCAGATTTTGCAAGGGAATGAGTGTTAACAATGGGCTACTTGTGGTGCCGGAAACGAAGCAGGGTAAAATCTGACTTTTGTATTCAAGTTTAACTTTTAGAAGGAGTTATTCCCTCTATGTTTTCTTTTGAGTTTTTTTAACCTTTTCATAGACTTGATTATATTTGGTCTTCATAATAGTCCCATTCTACAGATCAGAAACTGAGGTCTGGCAACATCAGGTGACATAGCTAAGATCACGCAGCTCACTGGGGCCGGAGCCAGGACTGAGCCACCCTTGAGATCTCAGGGGCACATGTGTTCTGTCAGGACCCAGGGCCTTCGGTCTTCACCTTCCCTCCCTGGGACGTAAGATCTACCACAGTCTCAAATGATCATTGAGGAGCTCATCATAAAAGCACCACGAGTGCAAATTTCTGGATAAATCCACACAGTGACGCATTAAAAATGTCAAGCCCAGAATGTGAAACAACATTTACGAGATTGCAGCCAAGTGGTTCACATCACACGCGGTTGTGTGGTAAATATTTAAAACATGGAACAAACAAATGATGGTATCAGCTGGAACACAAACCATCAGCAGTTTGTGGGTCCTGGCGCTCTGGGGAAATCTGAGTCACGAGCCCCAAGTCTTGGCCCTGTTCTCTAAGACCAGCAGGCACTGCTGCCACAGGCCCCTTTCTGACCCTCTTACCGAAATGCGTCCCCGAGATGCCCATTAGTCACGGGTCTTTCAGACACGAGGGCTGTGACGGTCGTGTGCTCACATTTGGACCATGTTCTCCCCTCCCCTCCTCCTCGAGAAACCCCATAACTATGTTGCTCTGTCCTTGGCTGCAGCGGTGACCAGCGACCACGACGGGGGGTGTGACTGCTATGTCCAAGGCAGCGTGGCCAACAGGATGGGCTCTGTGGAGGCCCAGACGGCCCTGAAGAGGAGGCAGCTGCGCACCACCTGGGAGGAAGGCCTGGTGCTCCCGCTGGCGGAGGAGGAGCTTCCCACAGCGACCCTGACGCTGACCCTGAGGACCTGCGACCGATTCTCCCGCCACAGCGTGGCCGGGGAGCTCCGCGTGGGCCTGGACGGGGCCTCTGTGCCTCTGGGGACTGCCCAGTGGGGCGAGTTAAAGACTTCAGTTAAGGTAGGGAGCCCTCTCTCCGGGAAGGGAAAGACCTGTCAGAGGGACATGGGTGGCAAGACTGGGCTGGTGCTCGGGGACCTTCCCAGTGTGAGTACGTGTGTGTGTAAGGAAGGTCGGGGTCATGATTAGGGTGGAGGACTGCAGCAGACCTCTAGCCCTGGATTTGGGGTTCCTGATATTTAATTTACCTTGCCATGCAAAGAGACCCCCGCCCCACCCACACACACACCATCAAGGAAAACGTCATGTTCTGAATGTATTGGCTCTGGTGCTGACATGTCATCACCATTTGATTCCATTTATACTCCTGGGGCTGTGTTAGCACTTCACAGTGTGCCTTTCCCAATAGACACAGTGTTACAGGGCAGGGAGCGGGGCACCCCAGAACCCCCAAACCTGCCCCCTCTAAATAGGTTCTGCTATCCGCCACATTATGACAAAACATACTTTGGTGCAGAAGACTTAATGGAAAGGAATTTTAATACCATTAGTGTGCAACAAAGGAAAGGGGAAGAATAAAGTTTCCAAGCCAAGCTCACAAAGTTACCTATCCCCTCGTGGGTAAATGCCCAGCCAAACAGGGTAGACCCAAAGCAGGGCCACTGAGGCCTGAAAGCCTGTCACAAGTGTGAGGCACTTCCTGGTGGGAGCCCATAGAAAAGGGTCAGAAACAGCCAGACAAATGTGGAAGGAAATGAGCAAAATTAAAATAAAGATCAACACAGCCATTGTTAACCTCCCCACGGGCCTCTCACTCAGTCCAGGACCAAAAAGCAGGTGCAGTTCCTTCACATGTCTCCTTCTGGCCTCCTCCTTCAGCCTCCTCTCTAGCTTCTCTCCTCCCTGCTTAGCTCCACCCTCCGAGGCTGGGGGTAGGGAACCTGGAACCTCCCCCTTCACTGGGGACCATCCTGTTACAACAGCAGGAGGAGAGTCACATTCATGCCTTACCTGCTCCCCTTTTACTATGATCTCCTCCTTGACTTACTTTTCTCTCTCCCAGGCTGGGAAAACTGATAAAAATTGACAGCCACTCTCAGCTGGAACTAGGCTATTCCAAAGCACACTGTCTAATTAGTGTATGATGTGGGGTGTCACAGGAGAGACTGTGGGGGCAGGTCCTGGGAACAAGAACCAACACTGCTGTGATCTGTTCAGCTGGTGAAACAGTTTCTCTGAAAATGGCAGCCCCTCTACCCAGGGCTTTGGAATCTGGGACCACCTGAAAAAAGGCTACAATCCAGCCCCTTTAGACAGAAGTTGCAGGTGCCTCTATCCCTCCCCCTAGAACAAACATTATTTATTCCACAAATGTCTTCCCCAGTTTCCACCATGCCCAGGCACTGTGCCAGGAGCCAGGGACTTAGCAATAACATTTTTTAAATCAAATATTATTGATTTACCATTTGCTTACAAAACCTAATGTCAAGTCATAGACCCAGCAGGGGTAATTAAGACAAAGCCCTGCCCTCATTCATGTTACTGGTCATCGTGCTCCTAGCTGTCACCATTGCACATGTGACTCCCACAGCCACATGGGCCTCTGGCCTGATTCCCACAAACATGCCCACTGCAAAGGGTGTGCTGGAGTTCAAGGTTGGAGGCAGGGGTGCTCAGCTGGGGCACCCCTCACCACAGCTGGACAGTGCTGGCTGACTTGAACTAGGTGGGGGTGGCCTTAAGCTGCTGCAGCCCAAAAGTCTTTCTTCTTTGGGCCAGAAGGGGTTAACTGAGGTGCCAGCAGTGTGTCCTGGTTCTCCCCAAGAGGCACTCAGCCAAAAGTGGCATGTGCGTCACCAGGACTATAGAGTGACCCATTCCAAGGGCAGCTGCAGTGATTCATTGAGAACCTGAGAGAAGGATGGTGGGGGAAGGGACAGGAAAAACGAGGGAGGATTGGAGAAAGGAGAGTTGTTTCTATGGACAGGCACTTTAGCAGCAGAGCCTGGGGGCAGATGCAGCTCATGACCCCTGGTCGGGGTGCAGGGCCCCTCACGCTCTACAGGAAGATGAAGAACCCTTCCCTGGCTGGGGATTCAGACCCTTCTCAACTGGTCTCAGGGAAGGCAGGGCTCAAACCTGATCACCCTGTGGCTATCCCCATGCCAACTGGGGGCCTCTAATAAGTGCCCTTGAGTCAGGAGACGGGTATCCATCCCAGCTCTCTGCACCCTCTGGGTGCCTGGACTAGAACCCAGGTTTCAGTTCCTTCGCTGTGAAATCGGAGTCTGGAACAGACCGAACTAGGAACACTACAGAGCCATAGGGTTCGCACCGGGCTTTGCTCGCAGATGGACCTCTCCCATCAAGGCTACTGTGCTTACCGGCTCTGTGGCCACAAGCAGTGACATACCTTGTCAGCTTCATCAGGGTCTCCTGCTTAAAAGGGGCCAAGATCAGTAGCCCCCTGGCTCCTGGCAAGATCAAGTGGCATCTCACTCTTCTTTCTCATAAATATTCACTGTGTGTCAACTATGCCAGGTGCTGGGGATGGCGTCCTGGCGCTTAAGGTCTTGTGGGATGGATGATACAATTGCACCTGGCATGTAAAAATTTGTAACCACACTAGCCGCTCTTAGACTGCCACAGAGTGATGTTTAGATGGTGACACTATGTGGTTTCAAAGCTCCTGTTGCCTAGTGACACCTAGCCTAGGAGGGGAGAGGCTCTACCTGGGAGGTGGGCGTGAGTGCACCTGTGACACTGGCATGATGTTGAAATCACCTAGTGCCGCATTTCTCAGAAGGTGCCTGTGCTTGAGACACGAGGCGGTCTTTGTGTCACGGTCAAACTTGCTGGCGGCTACACATCATTTCCTCATGTGGGTGGTTGGCTGGGGGAGGGGGTGTATGCTGAAGGCAACTTTCCCGGGTGTCAGGTATGTTGCTGAGAGAGACTGGCCGGTTCCTCTACCCATCTCGCTCCCAGTGGCCAGCACGGCTCCGAGTCACCCAGTGTCCCCACATAACACTCGCAGAAAATGTGCTTGGCGGCCTTATGACTCCTGGTGTGTGTTACAGCCACAGCTTCCTAGTTGCAGTGTGCCTTGAGCACTGTTCCAAGCCATTAAATACAAGCTCACTGAATTTTCACTTTGGGTGGAGACAATATTATTCTCAATTGAAGATTAAGAAGTGGGAAAGTTAAAAATTTGCCAGTGTCATAGCAGGTACATGGGATTGGCACTCAGAACCAAGTAGTGTGGTTCTAGAGTCCATACTGTCAGCGAACCAGGGCAATAATGGTTGGTAAGAGTGTCATAATGATAAGACAGATGGGGCCCTGCCCCTCCTACCTTGTCTTCTGCTCCTCTGCTGCATTGTCCTTTTCTGCTCCTCTTTCTGTGATGAGGGCCTCAGAACCACAGCCTCCAGGCTCATGTGCGCCCCCTCGGGTATGCCCACACCATACTCCAGTCCCCACCATTACATGTGTGCCGCCACCCATGCTCCCAATAGCCTCCTTCTTTGAAGGCCGCAGGTGACAGCCCCGAAGCCCATGGCAGAAATACCCAAGCTCTTCACTTGTGCAAAAATCCCCCCTCATGTTTTTTCGGTGCACAATACCCCCGTGTTTCCCTTGGCGAATGTTAGCACTGCAGCCACGACCCATAAAAGTAAACCAAATGCACCCGAAGCCAGTACAACAAATACAACAGAATTCAACCAAATCCAAACTGGCTCCCACTTAGGGACAAAAGTAACTGGTTAGCACCAATCAGGCCCGCTGTGCGCAGGCACTGCTCACTAGAGGGGGACCCCTTTCTCATGGGGCTGGTGTCACGTGCTCACAGCCACCAGGCCTCCTGCCTTCTCCAGCTGTGGTCTCAGCCACAACTCTGCAGCACCCCCAGAATGAACTCACTCTGAGATTGGAGATACTCTATACTCTTTTGGGGTATCACCCAATCCCAGGGGTGCTACTGGTGTCACTCCAACACTTGGCTTTCATAGCCTCCACTGTGACACGCAGACGCCTGCACTCAGGCCAGCCCTTCGCATATGCGCAGGGGCAGGGCACCCGTGGGTACAAGCCCCACATGGGGCTTCTCCGGTTCCCTCTTCGGTCCCCTCCACACACCACATTCCCCACCTGACCCCCAAGGACGTGTTCCTCAGCACCTCACCCTTATTCCATAGTGAACAGGGCAGCACCCACAGGTGCTTTCATGGGGCTCACCTGCCTTTTTAACATCCTTCACTGCTTAACAACCACTCAAGCTTCCCAACCTTGGCACCGCCTTTTGCCTTGTGTAAATTGGCTTTTTTGATACATCTGTGCCTGGCTGCAGAGAACCTCACACAGGCTGCTTTAGGCCACCCCTTGATTTTCATCTCCTGGGGTGTGCAAACGATACCCTGCACTCCCCGAGTCCCATAGTCCTAACAGCAACCTCCCAGCATACTCCACCCTCTGGTGAGTTGCTAGCCCATTGGTTTTCTCCTTGCATCAGCACTGGGTGAGTGTGGAATGATGAATCAAGTATGCTACCTCAGGGGTCATGGGCTGGTCTTCGCAGGCCGTCTCCTCCACACCAGGTCTTGTCCCGCAGCTCTGGCACCGGCACCGTGTCTACCGCCTGTGCTGGAGCATCTGTAGGTCTTCCCGCAGCTCCTGCACTTTGGCCACCACCGGCGCTGCCACAGAGCCTCCAGCGGGGTCCTCAACTCCATTTGCAGAGCTGTGAGGAACACTCAACCCCCAGCCCAGCCTCAGAGCAGGCATCATGTCCATCCAGGGCCTTCCCCACTGTGCATCCTCTCCACCTGCACTGGGATTCTGGAGGCGCCCCAGAGAGGAGGCAGGCCCCCCAGCACTACATACTGAGGGCTGTCCCTCTGTCCCTCTTGTGGTCTTCAGAGGGCTGTATACTAGTCTGTGTTGGATCCTATGACCAATGCCAAGTGTAGTGGCAGGCCTGCAGGGCAGGGGCAGGCCCAGGCTCAGCGAATCTTGGCGCTCTCTCTTGTGTTCTCCTGGTCTCTTCCTCTCGTAGCTGTGGCTCCACCATCCTTCAGCCACACCATCCTCTGCCAAATTCCACCCTCTCTGAAGCCGCCCTTAAGTGCTCAGTCTCTCGGCACAAGTTGCCCACTTACGCATGCCCACACCATACTCCAGGTGCCCACCATCAGGCATGCGCACCCCTGGCCCACACTCCCAAGCGCCTCCTGCATTCAAGGCCGCAGGTGTTAGCCACAGAGGCCAATGGTGCAAAAGCCTGAGCAATCTTCATTTACCCTACAGGAGGTCCTGGCCCTTTACCCCTGCTGTGTCCTCAATGGCATCTCTTTCATCTGTTTGATATGTTGAGTTGAAAAAGAAGATATTTGGAAAATCACACTTTGTGGCAAGCAAACTTATTAAAGCACATGCCATTTTGAATTCCTGTGTGCCGCTTCCTTTCTGCAAAGGTAGAGCAGCCAGCCTGGATGGGTAACGACTTCTGGGATGCCCACTGCACACAAGTCCAGTATGATCCCAACCTCAGCTTTAGTTGATGGGTCAGCAGCCACCCCTACATGAAGCTCCTCTCCTGCACCCCTCTTGTGTTTCAGGAGCTGTCTGCAGGAACTGGAGAGGTCCTTCTATCCATCAGCTACCTCCCAGCTGCCAACCGCCTCCTGGTCGTGCTGATTAAGGCCAAGAACCTCCACTCTAACCAATCCAAGGAACTCCTGGGGAAGGGTGAGTGAGGCGTGAAGGAGAAAGCCAGGGCCCCCCTGGTCTCTGGGAACATGTGCAGAGACAGATGGTACCAGCAGGCAGTGGGGACAGGTGAGCAGAGAGGTTAAACATGAGCACATTGAGTCACCTCAGCTGTATCCTGTACCCCAAACTCACAAACCAATTTTGAAAGACTCCCCTTTTAAATTTATGTCTCTTTCCTCCTGATCAATCCCACTCAACAGGGTCCAGCTACCTGGGGCTACCTGTGAGCTCCCTGGGGCTCCCTACCTTACAAATCAATCAGAGAAGAATAAGCTCTCATGTTGGTCAGAGTGTGGGGCCTCTGGGCTGTGGAGTAAATTGACCCTCTTCCAACCCCATCACCCAAACCTGGCAGATATTGGGTAGCACAGGCTCTCCTCCTGGCTCAGCTCACCACCACTGTGCTCCCCATACCCACCCTGGAGCTTCTCTTTCTGAAACCTTTGCCAGCCTGCCACCCCCACACCAGCGAGAGAAGGTGATGCCAGAAGGTGTGTGGGTGCATAGGCTGAGGCGGCCTTAAGCTTAGGGCATCTATGCCCCATATACCCGAATAAACATCCCTTCACCATTCTCAAAACCTTGGTTTTTCCTTTTGGATACCCCAACATGGGTCTAAGCCTGGAGGGGCCAAGCAGAATCTCTTGTGAGAGTAGTGTGAGACCTGGACCTGGAGCCAGTGCTCGTAGCAAGAGCTAAATCAATGGATATTTATAGCAGGAGACAAATACAGAATTGCCACTGAGTTCGGAATCTTTGAACAAAACATCATGGGCAAATAAAGTCAGAAGAATCTGTCTGGCTGACAGCGGGGTCAGAACGCAGCCTTTTTTCTCATTTCCTCCCCACCACGATGTGTGACCTTCTGCTCTTTTTTTAATAACCCCTCTCAGGACTATAGACTTGTCTATCTCCACTGAAATAACAAACTAACCACCTGGGGGAGATAATTATAGCAATAAATACAGAGTAACAATTATTTGCACTTCAGGAACCTAGACGAACACAAAGCATTACCAGGGCCCCGAGCCTCCTCAGGTCACCTGCAGTCTGGTCTGGGGACCCGTGGAGACCGGTTGCCAGTGCCTGCCCCTCTACATGGGGTCAGCCCTCCAGTAAACGTACAAAAGAGCAGAGAAGAATCCAGGCGGCCGCAGGAGATCTGCTATCTTAATAATAGATCAACAGTGCTTGGAAGGGGAACACAGGACATGAGAACAGGGCTAGACTTGTGGTTAGAGTTAAAACAAGCTGCAGGACATCTGAGCCTGTAACCTGGGCCTGGTTTGCTCTGGGACTTGGAGACACTTAGAAGGGCCTATGGGACAAGGTGACTGATGCAATCACATCACCCAGCAATGGGCCACCGAGGGAGCCACCTCACATACTACGTTACTGTCTGTTTTCCACGCCTGAGCTTAAGTTCTATGAGGCAGGGGTTCTGGCTGTACCCCCAGTGTCTGCCAAAGGGTAGGCATTTAATAGTAGTATGAAGGCATGACCCCGTGGGGGTGGAGAGGGAGCCTCAGGGCACATCTTGAGCCAGAGACCCTCTCTCCAGCCCCAAGAGGGAGCACCTTCCCAGGCTCCACCACATCTCAGCTTTCTCTTAGCTCTTCTCTCTGCCCCTCCCCAGATGTCTCTGTCAAGGTGACCTTAAAGCACCAGGCCCGGAAGCTGAAGAAGAAGCAGACCAAACGGGCCAAGCACAAGATCAACCCGGTGTGGAATGAGATGATCATGTTTGAGCTGCCCGACGACCTGCTGCAGGCCTCCAGTGTGGAGCTGGAAGTGCTGGGCCAGGACGAGGAGGGGCAGAGCTGTGTGCTGGGCTGCTGCAGCCTGGGCCTGCACGCTTCTGGCTCTGAGCGCAGCCACTGGGAGGAGATGCTCAAGAACCCGCGCCGGCAGATCGCCATGTGGCACCAGCTGCACCTGTAACCAGAGCCTGGGCCGCCTTCCTTCTTGGGCACAGTCCCACCCGTCAGCCCAGCTGTCTTCTGCGATCTCCTTTTTGTGCCCCATCCTCATTCTGACACCCAGAAGACAGACATGTTTGCAAAGGCCAGGTCCTTATTGCTCTCTCATCACACTCCTGTTCCTGAAAACTGAGCAAGGCGGTGTGTGGAAATTACACCCGGGTCGTGCTGAGCAGTGCGTTTCACTCCTCTGCATTGCTCCAGCTTAGCAAATCCAGCCCAGGTGCAGATTTTGCAGGTAGGGTCAGGTGGGATCCAGAGAAAGCTTCATTTGGAGGAATAGTGGATGCAAAGAAGAGAGAGGATGTGTGTGTGTGTGTTTAAATAAGCATTGCAAAAAGGGTAAAAGAAAGAAAAGAATCCTGGACCAACCCATAGAATTCGAGATTGTCAGGTGGGATGAAATCTTAGCCAGCATCAAGGCACACTCCTGACCCGAGGCCGGGACCCAGTAGCTCTCAAACCTTATTGTGTGAAGGATCATCAGCAGCTTCCTGGGCCCACCTGTAGACATTCCAGATCCGTATCCCTGGCCAAGACCCAGGAGCCTGCATTTTTAACAAGCACTGGATGGTTATCCTGCTGGGATTGGAGCCCTGCAGATGGAGAAGTTCCTGTTACAATGTTCCAGAGGGTTTTCACAGTCCTTGTCAGGGCCCCAGCATTTTGGAGGCAGCCAGCTCCCAGACTGGACACTTCAAACGTTCAATGTGGAATTTGGGAGTCTCTGTTTTTTAATTATTGCAATTAAGTAATTAATATTTTCATCTGTGCTTTCAGATTCTGTTCTTGGACTGAATTGTGTGCTTTTTTTATTGAGTAACTTTACTGTTTTATCTCAAAATCAGTTTATGTCCTATTTGGGGAGAACTTCCCTGACCTTACAGGAGGGATCCTCTATTAGTGGACTAGATTCTGAGCCCCAGTTGTCACTTCCACCAGCATCGCCAAAGTGACCCTCTGAGACAGCCCCATCCCTTCTCGGCTTTCCAGCCACTTCCCGAGGAAGTCATTTTGGGGCACATGTTAATTAGTTTATTATACCCGGTTATGTGAAAGTAGAAAGAAAGATGACTTTAAATAGGAAATGAAGTCTTTTGCAAAGATACCTCTCTCCCTCAGTTTTTGAGACTTGCCACTTTAAATGAGTCAATAGACATCAGCTAGATTTCAGATTCCTACCTTATTATTCCAAATAGATGTCCACAGCATTGATTAAACCTGAAAGATGAGTTTTGCTCAGTGGATGTGGTCTCTGCCTGTGAACCAGGATTCTGGGCTCTCTGTTTGGCCACCTGCAAAATAGTCTGGATGACATAGCGGCTCTCTGGGAATGGTAAGGTAGATGAAATTGTGCCCCAAAGCTGGAGACACCCCAGGCTAAAAACAAATGGAGTCTACCAACAAATCATCTTTAAGCTTTAAGTTGGTACCTGGCAATGCCTAGAAAGTTCCAGAATCATCCCAAGAATTTCCAGAACCATGGATCTGCATTGGGACACTTCCATACCGACATCCAAATTCTGAATCTTCAGCTGTCACACCAAGCCCCTGATCTAAAAGCGAATTCTAGACAAGAGGGCCTCCTGTCCTTGAGCAAGTCAAGCTGTTCTTGGTCTCTCCCAGAGACTCTGAGGAACATTACCGCCTCTTATCACAATTTTCCCTTTCTGTACAGAAGCACAGAAGCATTAGAAGTAACTTCAACCCATCCTATGATAGAAAAGAAAAAAAGCCTCTAGTTCCTCTTCAATGGGAAAGTCTTTTAGATAATTAGAAATCTTGATAATTAAGATTGACTACCTCCTGCCAAATATTTTGGTTAGTGATTTCCTATAACATGTTTTTGAAACCCTCCTCACCACTCTGGTCCCCCTTTTTGGGCTGGTATGGCTAAAAGAAAACAAAAGATCCCCATGGAAGCTGATCAGTATTCTCAGCTACTGCCATCGAGAAAAATCGATTCTGCACTTAAAACCAGGAAACATGGGTTCCACATTCTTAGAAGCCCAGGCCTGCCTTATAGTCACACCAAAGGGTATTTGAGGATGGCTGGGCAGGACCCCTGATCCCAGAAATGTCAACCCTCTCCATGGCCCCTCCATCATGACATGTTCATTTATTTGGATCTCAAAGGTTACATTTTCCAGAATCCAAAGTACGGGTTGCCCAAGATAGGAGTCACATTCCACCACTGAAAGCCGTAGGTTTCAGCCACCATGTGACTTAGTAGTGATGGACAGAGATGAGGCAGGTGAGCAGGTTAGCACTGTTGTGCTCACTGGTATATTCCACGCACCTCGGAATGAAGCTGGCACGGGCCTTCCACAAATGTCGAGGGAACCAAGGAATGAAGGATGGATGGGGGCGTAGGCAGAAAAAGCTGAAAATGGCATGAAAATCAGAGTCCTGGCAGAGTTCTCAATGGCAAATGCATCAGATTCTCAGCAGTTGGCCTAGAAATTCACATTATTATCACTCACCTAATGACAATTCATAGCTCTCTGTGTAAATGTAATTAATAACAGACAAGAACATAATCACTGTGCTTTTCTACCAAATCTCCATCTTGGTGAATTTTACATTACCCAGAGATATCAGACTGCCAAATTGAAAAACTTCAGTAATCTTTGCATCAGCTTACCTTGAACCAGATACATTTGCAATTTACTACCAAATGAGAGTAACTGAGTCTGTGTGAATGCGTCTGATCCTTTTTTTGAAAGGAACACCTTGTATTTTTCCAGGGAGCATTTTCTAAGAAGAACATGAAGCAGAGGTGAAAATAAAATGAGAAGCCATCTCGGCCAAGGCTGTTGCCCACAGTGTGACCTGGTTCTTTCCCAGATACAGCAGTGGGACTAGAGAGTTGGGGGTCCACCCTCATTATTCTGTGACTCCACTTCCTACATCAGATCAATATCTATTTGTTCAGTGCTTATTGACTGTCCTTTTCAATTTAAAATACTACTCTTGGTGTAGGTCGACTGAGTGGTCATCCTAAATGACACCCTGTGGGGAGCATAAGATGGGAAAGCAGTTTTGGGGGGTGATTCCTTTGGGGTTTAAAGGAGTTCTGGGTGGCAGTGGCTGCAGCCCAAGCCAAATTGAGGTGAGGACCACCCAAAGAGACATTTAGTCCTTGTGAATTGTTTCTGCCACCTGCGTTTCCTGTTGTCGATGCTAAGTGTGTGTGTTTGTTTTACAAATCATGAACCGAAGCACAAAAAGACGCATGAGACATTGTAGTCGTGTCTGGTGTCACACTTTGGAGCAAAAACCATCCAGTGGTAAATAAATCATTTCCAACAGGGTCAATTGTCTGGGGTTTTCTTTTTTCCTTCTCTATATCCTAGTTATATAAGATGCTGAAAAGATCATTTGCTCACTGCTTCACGATCTATTTAATAAAACTGGATATGTTCGAGTACAGTTGACGTCTTATCATCCCTTCCCTCAGTAAGCCTTCTTGATAAAGGGATAAAGCATTTCTTTATCCCTCCACCATCTTTATATGTAAATTCTAAGCACTACAAAGTATTTTTTGCATGTTTTTAACTTTATTTGAAATGCATCTCACTGCAGTTATATGCCTCTTAGTAACAGTTATATGCCTCTTAGTTTCAATGACAGCTCTCATGTATAAGAGTGTTCCGCTTAGCATGGAGTGGGCTAGGCCATGTAGGCTTGTGTAGTTACCTGTGTTCATGTAATAATGTAACCACCCAATGAGCATTTCTCAGCACACATCCCTGTCATTAACCTACACATGACTTTCATCTTGTTCCACAATAAAATTTTGAGCTTTGCCCACACAGATATAGGAGCTATAGTTCATTTTTCTTTTTGTTGCTGTATAATATTCCATTGTGTGGGTTTGCCACAGTCCCCTCTTCCTAATGAGGTACACTTAGATTTCTTTCTTTTGTTACAGGAAATGCTGCTGTGAACACTCCTATACATGTCTCCTTGGGAATGTGTGTGCGTGTTTCTCTAAGAGGCCTATCCAAAAGTGGGTTGAATTGCTGGGTCACACAGTGCTCTGTGTGTGCATGTGTGTTCAGGCAGGCATGTGCCTTAATGATGCTTAAGCACTTAAGCAAAGGGTCTAAGTACGAGCAGAGAGGCAAGCTTTGACTATTCTTGAGACAAAAAAAAAGTAAGGTGGACACAAAGACATTCTTCCTCCAACATCCCCAAAAGAAATACTCCCAATTCTAAAAGAGTCACTGTAATAGCCAGTGGTTCCCTGTACTCCAGATGCTGGGCAGGGAGAGGGTAACTTTCTGAGTCCTGTCACTCTAGGCCCTTCTGGTGGCCACTGTGGCCCTGGCCTCTGGAGGAAGAGACTGGCATTAAGTAAGAGGCAGGACCTAAATTTTAAAGTTGTTGGAAATCAGCCAGATCACATAAATTTACATCAAAGATTATTAGGAAGGATAAATGATCCATAAAGAAAGCCATGAGATATCTCTGCTTTCCTTGTTCTATGTTAATGAATATATTATTCTATTTTAATGACAACAAGGATTTTTATTTTCATGGTAAAAAAGAAGTGGGTCTTTGCCCACACGCTAAATAGCATGAAGACCATGTTTCACAGATAAATAAGAATATGGTTCACCTGAACCTAATCTAATCTGTGCAAATCTCACATACAAGAGATGTGGAGGAGGGGAGAAGATCATTAACCATATCACCCCGGAGCTTAAGTAATGAACTCTGCCTCTGCCAGAAAATGTACTCCAGGCAATTGGAGTTGGAGCTCCCAAAAGTACTAATGGCGCAGCCTGGCTGAGCCACTGGCCACCTTCACAGCCCTGCGCAAGTCACTTGCCTCTGGCTCTTCGTTTCCACTCCTGTAAAATGAATTGAGACCAAATGATCCTGAGGCCATTTTAAGCTTCAACATTGTGTGGCTCTGTGAGCTAGCCTGCAGCAGCACACTCCTCACACATCTATGGTCTCCAGGCTGGCGGTGAAGCCCCACCCCCGAGTCTCCTGCCAGCCACCCTCCTCTAGACAACAAGCACTGTCACCTGGAGCTCTGAATCAGCCTCTTCTCATTTGCTTAATTTCTAATGGAGCGGTGGTAGTTTTCCACCTAACTTTCTATTTTCTTAGACGCAATGGAAAGCGCCACCATCTCGGGAGCTCGAAGCTCTAGCATCTGTTCTGTCTCCCTCCAGGGCAAGGCGCCTGGCAAGGATAGCGCCACAGGACGTGTCTATGGATGCTGGGCGGGGAGGTGGGTTGGCGTTTGCTCGTTCAGCGCTGAGCTGCCCCCAGTGAGCCAGCACAGATGGTCCTTGGCGGGACCACGGCAGCTTCCCCAAACCAGAAATGGAAGTGGCACCTACCTGGTGGGAGGAAGCCAGTCTTGGGGCTGGAAGCCAGGTGTTGCCATGGAAACGGATCCAATTTTTGGCCACGGTATGCCGGGGCCTGTGGCGGCTTGTCTTCGCTGGGTGGAGTCTCATGTCCACACAGCCCAGGCTGGGCCTGGCTGCCATCCCAGGCCCGCAACTTCTCGGTGCTTCAGGGCAGCCTGGTGGCAGGTGGGATTGGCGGCAGAAGTCCTGCTTTAGAAGCCCCGGGATTTGAACCAGGGACAAGCAAGGAGAAACCTGTTTCTCCGGCCCAAATCAAACACATGAACAGAACCTCTAGGTGGCCCCACCCCTCGAGGGCCAGGTCAGATGGCTATTGAAGCACAAGGCACCTGGAGGACCTCTCTCTCAGATGAGAAGGAAAAGGAGGTTCCTATTCAAGCAGAGGGTTTCACCAGCCGCCAAGGTAGAGGCTCTGGATTAAAAGTCACAGACACGGGTGTCCCTGGTGGCTCAAGGGGTTAAGATGCAACCTAAGACGCTGTCCTCAGCCACTGCAGCATGAGTTCAATCCTGGTCAGGGAGCTACCACATGGCGCAGCAGACCTCTCCTGACTTGCCCACTGCTCCCCTTAGCAGTGTGTTTCAGTACATCTGCCTGTTCTGCTCCCCACTCTGTCTCTGATGGGTCCTCTCACCCCCTACATCTCTGCCTGCACCCCAGCTCTTTTATGCATAAATAAATGTTAAAAAAAAGTCACAGACAACCCGTCACACAAGGTAGCCCCAGAAACCTGAGTAAAAGAGCTGGGAAGCACCAACAGTTCCTCGCACTGCTTCATCCTGACCCAAGGGTAACAAGCATGATGGCAGGGGCCTCCCTGGTGGTGCAGAGGTTAAAGACAACACTGTCAAGCTACCACCAGCCACTGCAGCAGTTCAATTCCCGGCCCTAGGGAGCAACCCACATGGCGCAGTAGACCTCTCCTGACTTGCCTGCTGCTCCCCTCAGCAGTGTATTTCAGTCAGTCTGCCTGTTCTGTTCCCCACTCTGTCTCTGGTGAATCCTCTCTCCCCCTGCATCTCTGGCCTGTACCCCAGTTCTTGTATGCATAAATAAATAAATCTTTAAAAAAAAAAAACAAAAAAGAATGACGGTAACGTGAGCCAGGAGTCAGTAAACCAGCAGTCTATGCTAAGTCCCGGAGACACAGCGCTGCTGAGTGAGCTGTTGAGGGCACTGGGTATTGGGGGGGTCCTGAGCTAGAAACAGGCATGGGGAGCTGGAGGAACAGAGAGGAGACCTGGGCAGCTGGAGCAGGGTGGAGAGACATGAGCCTACGAGGGGACTGGATCGCGGGGCTGGGTCCTGGCGGGGCTGTGGATTGAACTCCAAGGGCAATGGCAGCCCTGGGGGTGGGTAGGGAGCATTTTGCAAAAGGATGCCATGGCAGGGTCTGTTTTTAAAGATAGCTCTAGAGACCATCACATAGCAGCCTTTCGTGTCTTTATCAGCCTGCCCTTCCCTGAGTCTTCTCCCTGAACTCAACTTGTCCTTGAATCTTGGAGCAGGATGCTGGGGGGTGGGGGTGGAGTATGCTGTGGAGGAGGGAAGGGAGAGGACTGGACCTCTCCTTCTTACCACATCCTCGACTCCTGCTTTGGGCAGACAGAGGTCACGGCTAAGTGGAGATGGTGGCACTTTATTGTCCTTGCTTCCTAGTGGTGAAATCATCAGCACAATCCAGATACGGCTGCAAATCCAAATGGCCAGCGGTAGGGCAGAGTGGACCCTGGCCGCCTGAGCTAGTTAGATGTTGACAGTGAGTGGCAGCCCCTGGCTCCTTCCTCGACTGCTCCCTCTCCTCTGGGAAGAGAAGCAAATTGGAACATTCCATGGGGATTGTAGAGCACCTTTCAAAACAGGGAGCTCCTGGGCTTCCCTGGTAGCCCAAGGGATTAAGACACAGCACTATGAAGCTGCCCGCAGCCACCGCAGCACACTGGCCAGGGAGCGGACCCACGTGGTGCAGCAGACCTCTCCTGTCTTGCCCACTGCTCCCCTCAGCAGTGTATTTCAGTGGCTCTGCCTGTTCTGCTCCCCACTCTGTCTCTGGTGGATCCTCTCACCCCATGCATCTCTGGCCTGTACCCCAGCTCTTGTATGCATAAATAAATCAATCTTTTTAAAAAAAAAATAGAAAAAAAACAACAACAAAACAGGGACCAACTAAGGGCTCCTTAGTGACCAAATAAGGGGTCTCCAGGAGATAGGCTGGAGGAAGGGGCTAGGCACCAAGGCAGAAAAGGGAAGAAGGAAGGGCCCCCAAAAGAATCTGGATGGGGGAACAGGAGCTGAGTGAGAAGGGCTTAGCATCTTGGAAGGAAAAAGTGAAAACATTTATCTGTATCTTTATGGCATTTATGTCCATCTTCTTACAAAAACAACTTGCACACCACATCTCCATCACCCATCCCCAGACCCACACCCTTAACAGATCATTGGGAAAGACCCTCCCCTGGGACGGGGGCTGCAAGTGGAGAAACAAGGGTGGGCAACTGTTTAGCTGCAATAACTGTTTCCTGAGATTCCTGCAGGATAAAAGACGCAGGGGCCAGCATATTTGTTTTAAGTAGCTTCGATTGCACCTCCTCTTGGGCAGGTGGGGAGGTGTCACCTGCTGGAAGTGGACTTGAATGGGGGGGGGGTGGGAATTGAGGGCAGTGGGAAGGAGCTTTGAAGCCCTTTCTTCTAGATCCTTCCAAGCAGGCAGACCCCAGAGCCACAGCACAGGTC
Source organism: Talpa occidentalis (assembly GCF_014898055.3). Classification (NCBI taxonomy): domain Eukaryota; kingdom Metazoa; phylum Chordata; class Mammalia; order Eulipotyphla; family Talpidae; genus Talpa; species Talpa occidentalis. Next base: position 6,216,461 of record NW_023603184.1, read on the forward strand.
TGGAATACAGGGGAGGAGGCAGAGATTCAACCTGGGTGAGTAAATTTAAATGCTTTTATTAACAATCTTCTTACATTACAAGGATAATATGATAAAAGGAAAGTCTCTGCGTACATACTAGGATAGACCAACATAGCTCTATTTGTATCCAGTGTTCTAGGCCCCGTCACACAGGAACTATAAAGCGTAGTCTGCAAAATAATAACATCAAGAGGTTTTTTTTCCTTAACAAAGAAAGTATTAACATATTAATATGCATGTGATAATAGACTCCTAGGTCTGCCCCCCCACCCCACTTTATTTTTCCTTTGTGATTGAATGAAACTTCAGCAGCGTGGTGGTGGTGGAGAGGAGAGAGACGGGCTGGAAAAGACCAAACTAGAGAGACAAAGTGGAGACGGAGGGGTGCCCGAGGGCAGCCTGGTCCTTGTCTTTTTTGTGAGCAGTATTGCCGCCAGCTGTCTCCTCTGGACGAGGGCCTGCCCCCGTGCCCCTTGAAGCGCGCTCTCTCTGAGGTACAGTGCATGTGGGATTGCTACCAGGGGAATGCCCATCCCCTGCCCTGGGTCTGCCCCGTAGCAGCGGGAGGAAGGCTTGGGCTGGGCCTGGCCTTGCTTGAGCCAGGCACTGAAGGGTGTTTGGAGACCCAGTTGGCAGCCAGCTGCGGCTCAAGTAGACCCAGGCGGATGTAGAGGGTTGAGGAGTGGGCATTGGCGGAGCAGACCCAGCCCGGACTAGGTATGGGCCGGGTCTGCCGGAGACTGAGGTACATTGGTAGGATGGAGGGGAAGAGAAGGACAGGGCGCTGGAGGAGGCGGGGGATGGGAGGTAAGTGCCTTTGGAGGGTCACAAGGCAGAGGCTGCCCCCGAGAGCAGAGGATGCCACTGCCGCCTGTCTCCCATCCTCCGCAGCCCCACCTCTCTCCTCCTCCATTCCCGGGGGAAAGAAACAACAGAGAAACCTGCAAGTGAAACGGACTTCTGATTCCGTCAGGGCTGCACAAGCCCTCCGTCATGCTGCCAGCTGCACCAGTGCCCCCTCGGCCCCAGGGCATCCCTGCCGGGGGGGGGGGGGGGGGGGGCTCGGAGTGGAAGCAGAGATGGCCGAGGAGGGCGCCCTTCCCAGTGGAAACAGATGAGCTTGGGGCATCCGGCTCAGCCTCTGCCTCAAGTCACAGAATCAGAACAGTGTATGTGAACTAAACCTGCCTGCTGCAGCGGCGGTGGGTGAGGGGCGCCGGGCCTCCGGGCAGGAGAGGGGAGAGCATTGTCCTGAGTACAGCCAGCAGCAGCAGCTGTGCAAAGTGGGCCGGGCCACAGCCCTGCTTCTGAACTTGAGTTGCCACTGAATTTATGAGTGTGCGGATATGTCTCTCCGCCCTTTCCTGTTAGCTGATGCCCCCTGCCCCGTCCAGGAAAAAAAAAAAAATCTCTGGATGGCGGCAGCGTTGCCCCCTTTACTTCTCTGGGGCGCCGCAGACCAGGGTGGCACGGGAGGGAGGCCAGGAGGCTGGCGGCAGAGGCTTGGCCTCTAGGGGGCAGCAGAAACACTTAAGAAGGGAGGGCAGCCTCTTGGCTGCCAGTTTGTACCCTCCATGTTGCCACCCACACCACTCATCCTGGAGGGGGGTATTTGAGGGAATTGTGCAGTGGTCCCTCCACCAGGGGCCGGAGACCACGTCCTACTGCCACGCAGCAGTGACCACCCAAGCGTCGCTTGCAGGAGGGAGCATTTCAGCTGGAACTCAGGGGATGAGTGTCTCCTTCCAGCCTCAGGCCAAGCCTGGGGTAAAGGAGAGAAAGTGCACAGAGAGGGCCGGGCCCAGTTCCTCTGCTCGCCAACAGTGGGGTAGGAGGCCCCATTCCCAGCAGACCCTGCTGGCTCGGCTCCCACACCTCCCCCTGCCAAGGCTCTGCCTCCTCCTTCTTCGCACATCACTGCGACAGACTTTCCCGTTGCTCTCCCAGCTCTCTATAGACTCTATTTTATATCTATTTAAAACATAGAAATGTATAAATATATAGGATATTATTTATAGATATATAGACGTGATTTAATCTCATACTCTGTGTGTATACGTACTGTATATGCCCATATATACAATATATGCTGTAGCATCTGTATTATACACTGCACACACCCTTGCTCCGTGCACTCTCCTAGGGAGACCGGATTGCATAGGTATTTCCAGGGTGCTACTACTTGAAGGGATGGGGGTCGGGGGGAGCCAGATGGAAGAGGAGGGCCGTACCATTTTCCTCCCGAAAGGGCACTTTTTCTCCCTCTGGCTCACACACAAAAATCACCTTAAAGGCTCCTTAAAATATCAGGGCTCCATCTACTCGGCTAAAGCACCCTGTCAACAGAGGGCAAGAGAAGGGTCTCCCTCCAGCAGGAGGACCCTGTGCGTCTTTTGACATCCTCTCCCCTCCTCGAGAGGCGAGGAGGAACTCAACCTAGAACCCCTCATCCGGCACTGCTTCCCCAGGGGGCCCTGTGCCTGGACTGGGGCGACCCCAAGCTGCCTGCCTTCCAGGAGGCCCTACTTAGGCTGTCCCGGCTGGCCGGGCCCGAGGCCTGCTGCTTGAAGGCGCAGGGGGAGACCACGGCCGCCTTCTGCCCAAACAGGGTGTCGGGCCAAGATAAAGCACAAGTTCTACCTAGAAATCAACCCCGACCACCAGACCAAACTGGAGCTAGACACAGAATAGCTATTCCTAGAGACGGGGGGAGACAAAGGAAGGGGAGGAATCTAGAAGCGACGTTCCATTTCAACCCTCAAGCCCCCTCCTGGACCCCATCAGGCTCTAGGGGAGCAGCTAGAACAAGGCCGGGCCCACAGCCGGGCTGGGCCAAGTCTCTTGTCTACTTCAGTCTCCCACCCTCATTGGGGCACTCTACGTGCTTGTCCTCGTCTGCCCCTTCTCGCCGTCACTTCCAGACAAATGGAAACATTTCAACATCACCTAAGTAAGTACAAGGTCCTTCCTCCGAACTAAAGGGGTGACATGAGCGAGTCAAGGGGAGCAGGTTCTCATTCCGAAAAAGTGAGGGTCTATCCAGACTATGGGATGTTGCAGGCAGTTGTAAAAAAAAAAAAAAAAAAAACCGAAAAAGAAAAAAAAAGCTGGTGTTGTTTTGGCTGCCTGGACTCACATTCAGCCGGGCAGGCACAACTCAGGGATTCTGACCTGGCAAGAGTTGCAGATGTGGCCGGGTGTCCTCGGGTTTCACAGATACAATGGTCTTTTTCCTCTGTGGAGGAAAATCAGATCATTTCCACCCCAATCTGGCTCCCAGGGTCTGCCACGCATCAGCTTGGTACAGCTGGCCACTGGCCCAATGCCACGTCCCACGTCCTCCAGGTGCTGAAGACAGTCGCTATTATCACACATCTCAACCCCAGAGACACAGGCGTCTCCCGCTAAACCAGTGGCTGGCCTCCTAAGTCAGGGGCAGAGTCACGGAGCTGTCTTGTCTGAGCGACCGTCGCTGTGATGCCAGGACCACCTGGCCATGGTTCTTCCCACCCGTCAAAGGGAGGTGAGGCTGGCCGGGCACGTGGTTCCCTGGGCTAGACCCTGAGGGTGCCATCGACCCCTGAGTCCTCAAGGAGACCGAGTGGGAGATGCTGCTTGCAGAATTCCCATGGCTGAAGCCCTGAATCTCCTGGGAGCGCCCAGATTGAGAACAGTCCCTGTGTAACTTGCAGTGGTGTGTCACCCAAATTGTTCCCTCCTTACTCCCTGTCCCAAGCTGAGTGGCCAACAGTGTCCTACATGGCCAGACCCGGCTGCACTCAGCAGAAGCCATGAGCACCCAGTTTTAAAGATGCCTTGCCAAACTCAAGGCCCTCGGCCCCAGTGTGAGGCCTGTTGTCACAGGCTGCCTGCAGCAGCTCAGGCTAGCCCTAGCCCAGACCCCCACCGACTCCTAGCTTTCTCAGGAGAGAGGGCAGACAAGGGCATTGGCCCAAAGGATCTTCCTTTCCTTCCAGATAAAGACTTGAGCTACGTTGGCCATGGCCTTCTGAGAGGACACCAGGCACGGCCCTGACTGGGTCTTAGGCAGACACTAAAGATTCTCCCTTCCTGGTTTTCAAATGAGTGGACTAGGGGACTATTCCCAGCAGAGGGTCCCAATGAAATGGGTGGGGAGAAGCAGAGGGAAAAAGAAGGCATAAGGCAACTGTTGGCTAGAAGAAAGGGTCCCAGTTGACTATTTCTGCCTCCCCGAGGCCCACCTTGTCAGTCATCTCTGCCCTCGACCCATCTTAGTTTGCAACGACCAAAGAAAGCTCCTGCAGACAAGGCAGTGCACGCATGCAGGGGAGACAAAGCCCGGGGGTTGTGGGGGAAGGCGGAGCCCTGTGATCTGCAACAGCATCCCACCACCCACTGGATCCCAGCTCCACGCTGGCCCCATGGGTGTGGGTGACCAGGAGCTATAGCTTCAGAGAGGCTGGGCAGCTCAGAGTCTCAGGAAGGGCGCTGGGCCTTCCTTTGCTACTTCCTGCAAATGCTCTTCTTGCACAGAGGAGGGGGAGGGGGTATGTGCAACTGGGCATGGGGAGGGGCGAGTGTCACCAGGCAGGGGTGCATTGATTTGTTGAAGAAGGCAGCATATGAGGCCTGGCAGTGGGAGTCGGAGAAAACCAGTTTGTTTTTTTTTTTTGTTTGTTTTTGATTTTTGTTTTTGAACATGCTACATCACTGTCGAAAACAAAGTTTCAAAAATAATATATAATATATATAATATATTTATATAATGAAAAGCTATTGACTAGCAGCAATGATTCTAAAATTCTCTTAGCACCAAGACCATGGGGGGAAGGGGCCTGTGGGGGGTGAAGGTAACTGGCAGGATGAGGAAGGGGGAGTGGCGTGTTCAGTGTTGATGACATTCCACTACGGTTTTCAGTGGTGGCACAAGGGCTTGGAGACGAGAGACACCAAGGAGGAAGAAGGCCACCACCGTTTTATACCCTCTGAGCCAAGCAGGTTGGGGACACAGGGGCCTTGCCTGTGGCCAGATCACACGGTCCTTTGCCCACCTACCAACTGAGAGGGGTGGCCCCCAGAAGAACTGACCACGGACCATGCAGAACTCCTTCCCTCCCCCCAATAGGACCAACCTCCATGACATAGGATCTCTGCATATCAAATATGCATAAATCAGAGGTGGACACATGAACAGAAGTTTTTAACAGCTCACGCACATTTTTTTTTAAAACTCCCTTGCGAGGTATACTGGTAGTTAAATGAACGAAAGAGCATTGATCAGACTCGTCTAGCTTAAACCACTGCTTGCCCCAGGGAGTAGGCAAGTGGCTATTTCTAAAGCTTATATCATGGTATTGTGTGTGTGTGCACATGTGTGTGCGTGCGTGTGTGTGTGTTTGTGTGTAGGCTGATGCCTTGAGAGTCCTGTCTTATCTCTTCTTTATTCCTTTTCTTTAGGACATCTCTACCCTGTTCAAAAACGGAAGCGTTCACAGGTATAGATCCATTCCCAGTTCCCCACGGCCTTCCCGCCAGGCTGTAGGGCTTATCAGCCTCGCTGCAGAAGGACGGCCTCTGCAGACTCTCGCTGGAGTCTGCATCACCCGGGGCCCGGCTTGCATTGACACCTCCTGCCACTGAACTATAGCAGGCATTTCTTGATTATTAAAGGAAAAAAAAAATACCCCCAACACATTCTATGATTATAAAGACAGAGTATAAATAATTCATGTAAATTGAATATATACTTTCCATTTTTAGCCAAAAATCACTACCCTCTTGGGGTCCTGACTTCTTGGCTTTTCATTCCCCCAACAGCCCTGGATCTGAATGGAATTATATTATTTTATCCCACACCATGTAAAAACAGGAATGCAAAAAATCACCCCCTCTCCCCTCCCCAGGATTTCAAGCTCGGTTGTAAGGCAATCTTGCCTTCAGTATAACAGGTTAATATCTTTAGGACCTGGCGGGGCTGAAGAGAGGGAATCGGTGGCCTGGGGATGGGAGAAGCGATGGAGGTGAAGAGGTGGGTGTCACAGTTTGACCAACACTTGTTTCTGAGTGAAGGCCCCCTCATCAGGAGATGAAGAAACAGCCTTCAAGCTGAAGTCAGGTGGGAGAGGACAAAATCAAACACGGCGAGCCAGAGACACGACCTACCCCATCGAAAGCAGAGATCGGACTCGAAATCAGAGACCGGACTCAGAGCACCGACACGCACATAACAGCAGGGAGGCCCAGAAACCCCCTCACAGAACCAAACGAGAAATGAAAGGTAAGATCATAAACCCACCCCACAGCCCCCCAAAGGAAAACATGAACCAAAAGAGCTACCTAAAGGTGATGACAGAGACCCGTCATTTTAGCTTATGCTGTTGGTTGACTGTTAGGTGGGAACACGTGTGGCCCAGCACATGCTTCTGTGAGTGGAAATGAGTTGCCACATATGGCGCAGCTGCCAAATTTTGTTAGACAAGAGTCAGTTTCCGACATTATTCCTTTCCGAAAGCTCCCAGTAGCTTCTGGTGGACGTGTCACCTTGGCTTTTAAAAATTTTTCAGTGTGGGTTTATATATATATATATATATATAATATAATATATATTTATATAATATATCAAAGCTTATGAGTATAGATTAAAAAAATATTCAACAGCTTAGTGAACTCTGAACGCCGGCTCCCTAGATGTCTGGGTAAAACTCTGACCCATGGTCCACGGTCTGCAGCACCGGCTTTTGCTCCAGCGCCGACATCCTGCTGAGGACCTCGGCGGACAGCGTGTAGCTGTTGCCAGACTTCTCCTCAAACCAGCTGTCCAGAGCTCGCTTGGCATCGAAGCTGGCGATCGGTGGTCCGTTGACAGCGATGGTCAGCAGGTCGCTGAGCTGCTCCAGGGTCAGCCGGGAGCGGTGGTTCTTTCGAACTCGCTGCAGGGCATTGCGACCTTTCTCGCAGCAAGCGGTGGACGTGGGGAGGACTTTAAGGACCTGGATGATCTTGTTCAAGAGCGGAAACCTCTGTTTGTACTTGCAAATATGGCCGATCAGGTCTTTGAAGCCATTTTTGGTATAGTAATCAGCCTTGAGTTCCCGCCACTCCATCAACAGACTCCCCCTGGGATCCAGCCCTTCCCGGCAGATGTCCCGGGAAAAGGTGGGGATGGCCTCCAGGTGGTCAAAGATCTGAACCATATCCTCTTTGCCATAGCTCATGAGCTCCTCGCTGTTTCTGGGCCAGGAGGCCAGGTCGAACACCTGGCAGGCCTTCACAAAGATCCGGCTGCGGGAATCGAACCTCTGAGCCAGGATCACTTGGGTCTTCTGGCATATCTTCTCCCTGATGGACTGGAACTTGGCTTCAGCCACCCTGAGGTTCTTCATGGCGATGCCATTGAAGCTCTCTCGGAAATTCTCCTCGAATTCCTGCAGGTACTCCCCCGGGGAATCGGCCAGCCGGCTGATCTCCTGAATGGCTTCCTCGATCTTGTCATCCACCTGGGACACCAGGAGGTACTCGCCCTGGAAGACATAGGCCAGGCGAGAGAGCACGGCGATCACGTCCAGGAGGAAGTAAATGAGCTTGATGGACTGGTAGTCCATGAGGAACTGCAGCAGGGCCAGGGCGATGGCCGAGGCGTCCGCCCGCTGGGTCTGGCTGCTGACGTCCTTGAGGTGGGCCACCACCTCCAGGTAGTCCTTGATGAGGGCGTTAAGGACGTTCTGTTCGCCGATGATCCACCTCACGGCCCGGATGTCCCCCAGGAACTCTGTCTCCTCGCAGAGGGTGGACGCCGTGGACCGCAGTTCGCACATGAGGCGTGGCGAGTAGCGGTAGAAGCTCAGCAGCTGCTTCAGGTTGTTCTCCAGCTCCTCCAGGCACGGGAGCTCCTTCCCGCTGATGGCGTCCAGGATCTCCAGGTGGGGCCGGTGCACCATGAAAGGCAGGCACAGCAGCCAGGGCAGCGTCTTGCGGATGGTCATGAACATGCTGGCCCGCAGGCTGGCTGTGACGTTGGCCCCGTCTATGCCCAGGCCCACGGTCGGCTTTTCATCCTGCAGTCGGATGCCCAAGGCGGAAAAGGCGCGGTCCAGGGCCTGCAGATAGCTCTCGGTGCTGGAGAAGCCCAGTTCCTGCAGGGACAGGAACTCTGTGGCTGGGGGGCCGTCGCTGCTGGTGTACTGGACGTAGACGGCCACCGTGTCGGCCAACAGGTCGTCGCTCTGCCCGTCGAGGATGATGCTGAGGCAAGGCGACTGGCGGATGCGCTCCACCAGGTCCTCCCGCAGCGCCCGGGCGATGTGGTGGATGAGGATCTGGCAGTCCCCCTCGTTCATGTACTGGTCCACCACCTTGAGCTCGCATTTCCTCAGAAGCTCAGCCAGGGGCCGGAAGTCCAGGTAGGGCCTGCCCTCCAGGGCCAGGTGGTAGGCGGTGTTGAAGAGCAGGGTCATGTTGCGGCACATCTCCTCCGTCTTCTCAGGGTGCATGCGGAGCTTGTACAGCTGCAGGCACTTCTTGTGCAGGTTACTCTGGCTGTGCAGCTTGATGGTGTGGATCTTGAACTGCTTGGAGCCGATGATGAAGGCCGAGGTGCGGGAGGACTGCACGGTGTACTGGCGGCACACGTGGCACCACATCTCGTTCAGGGTCGGGGAGTACCGCAGGAACCAGAACTTCTTCAGCCACTCCTGCTTAAAGCGCCGGATCCGGCGGCCGGTGGCAGACGACATCTTGGAGGGCTCGTCAGTGGCTGTCATCATGTCGTTGGAGACAGATTCGTCCGCCGAGTCCACCTCCTGGTCATCGTCCTCCATGATGGCAGGGCCGGAGACCATGCTCTCGGAGGCTGGAAGACAAATGGGAAAGACACATGTACGCCTGGTGGAGAAATCACAGGATTCTCCAAACTGAGCGGTTAACGCTGCCCCAAGAGCAGGTGCCACACTACGTAAAACAGAAGCCGATTCCTGTGACAGCCTAGAATTTCTTTAGCACCACTCTGGTCATCCACTCATGCTTATCCTCCTGGTGGACTACCCAGGGTGGCCGCCATGCTCCAGGCTGCCTGTCTTCATCCTGCACTAGTTAGTGGGGGCTGGAGGAATTTAAATTTTCAACCCAACAGCACAACTAGGAGAGCATGTCTGGTGGAGGACCAAAGCGCACTGAACATTCCCAAATCGCACAGCGAGGACGTGGGGCTTGTGTGTCCCGCCACCAGCGTAGGACAGACACCTCAGGGAGGGAGGTGTGCTGTCCTCAGATGCGGGCAAGTGACTTCAGGATCAAAACGCAGTTTAGTTAAGATGCATGCTTTAAATAACAGACACATCATTCTGAGCTAAGGGAAGTGGTTAAAATAGCAAGTGCTATGTAAATAACTCGGCTGCAGATGTGGACTGAAAAGCCTTCCTACTTGTCAACCAACTCTAAAAGATGCTGGTAGCCAACAGACAAGGTCAAAGGGAGGCAGCTCAACACCCTGGACCCCCATCCTTCTAAAACAGGCAGGGGAAGAGAGGACCATGTGTGCGGCAGAGACAGCAATCCGGGAAGAGAAGAACGGGGCTGTGTGCCTACAGCAAGTTTCGGAAGACCGGGAGAGCTAGCCCCTGCAGACACCCTGTTTGGTATGGGGAGAGAGAAAGACTGATTTTAGACGTTGGGCTTTGGGGTAAGACACCGCCAGGACCACCAGAGAAAGGCAACGGTCAAGAAGACAGCACACACCCCTCCTGCAGCGGAACTTCCTTTATTGACAAGGATACAAGGAGCAGATGTGAGCATCCCGGCCCAGCCGCAGAGGGCCTGTCCCAGGCCGCTGCTCAGCTCCCTGAAGGTGTGGGGCAGGCCACCCTCCACGCTGCCCGCTGCGTCTCTTCCCTCCGACCACAATCTCATCCACACCAACTTACCTGCGGGGTCTGAGAACTCTGGGAGCTCCAGTACCTGTGCTGGCAATACGGGGGGCTCAGGCAACTTCCCAGACTTAAGCATGTCTAGTTCTGCCTGCAGTTCTCGGACCTTCTTCTTTAGGCGAATACAGTTAGGGCAAAAGGAGGTGGTGGGAAGCTCGTGAGGGTCCGATGCAAGGGAGGCCTCGGCGGGACTGTCGGCCTTGAAGGATGAAGGCTCCTCTTCCTCATCCTCCAGCGGGCCTGGCTCCTTGGAAGCCCCTTGGGGGATCTTCCAGTCCCCTTCCCCCTGGGTCCGGCTGACATTCTGCACGCCGTGAGACACGGCCATGGCGCACCGGCCGTAGGCGTCGTCCTGATACTTGGGGACTTTCCTGATGACCAGGGAGGTGCTGAGTGCCAGCTGGTGGGCTTCTACCTTGGCCGATTCCAACGAGGCCTCCAGCACATCCTTGAAAATGAGGTCTATTTTCTTCTTCTTTGCCTGGGGGTGCACGTCCCCCTCGTCAAAGCCACGCTTGTAAGGACTTTTGCCCTGTCTCAACACGGGGAGCTGAATGGGACCCCTCAGGTCTTCTGGGTTATCCAGAGCCTGCTCACACTTCTCCCTCTGCAACCTCTTCTCTCCTAGGAAGGAAAACCAGGGTGTGAGGAAGTGGGGAAACGCCCCAAAGTGGAGACACCAACAGAAAACACAGCAGTCCTCCAGCTAGGAAGTCGCTCAACACATCCCTCTGGGTCTGGCCGTGGATCGCTCTGTCACGGGGGTCTAGAGTCATAGAACCGGGCAGAGAGGGAAGAACTCTTTTTTAAAGAGACCATTTCAATGGAGCCTTATGGAAATAAACTCTATGTTTAGAGGTTGAGAGAGGCTATAGGGAAGGGTGGTTGCAAGTTCTTTCAAAGGGACATGCCATCCTTTGACCCGAGAAGAAGGCGCCCCACCCATCAAACAGAGCGAAGCGAGTGTGGACTCCCCACCCCCGGCTTCCCCTGTGGGCCGAGCAGTGAGAAGATGGCTGCTTCGACTTGGTAAAAGGTACACGGGAGACACGGACTCTCTGGAGAAGCCCATCCGAACGAAGTCCATCCCACAGCGACTGTCCTTGCTCCCGGTTTTTTGGAGACTGGGAGTGTGTGCGGATGCATGACCTGAATCTCACTGACAACCAAGGCCAGAACAGGGAAGATGAATACCTACAGTGCTGGCAACGCCAAGATGGCGACCCCCAACAAGCTACACAGCAGACACCACGCAGACCCAAAGCAATGTCCACACAGAGCTGCTTCCTTACCTGGCCATTCAGAGGACTTAAATTTTTTTTTCTATCATAAGTGACTTCAGAGGCCTTGGTGAGATCCCCCACAATAAATCATTTTGCCTGAGTCTTAAAAACCATTGACACAGTCTGATAAACTGCTACAGAAGTGTGGATGTTGTCTTGGGGGTATAGAAGCTAAGAGGGACCCTCAGAAGTTCATGATAGCAGGCTGTGGAGCTCAAAAGTCTCAAAGAATCTTCTGAGCTCAGGGGTGGGGGCCAGGGAGATGTGACTGTGTACAATGACTTGACCTGGATGTATGTTGTGATCGGACTTCTGAAGGCTGCGTTTGTGAGCAGCCTCTGGGTGAAGGCCAAGTTATGTCCATGTGTGATCCAGATGTTGCACACTGTGACTAAGCCTGGCTTCGCACAGCTGGCACAGGGTGCTGGCCCTGGTCTGTGGATCACTCCAGGCTTCCTACAGGTAACAGTGCAAAGGGCAGATGCCCTATACAAGATGCCCCTCTTCTGTCCTCAGATGAATGTTTAAGCAATAACCTATCTTCCGGGCTCATGGGACTCAGGTGACTCCCTGCAGCCTGTGTATTTGTAGTAGGTGGCGGCAGAGAGGGTGGAGGTACGGAGAACTTTTAACAAAAATGCAACATGTTCTTTGACAGATCATATCGGCTGTTCAGAATTTCTCAAAATCAAGAGCCACCCTTTCATTTTCTCAAAGACCGAAGAAGCAGCTCACAGTGAAGGAAGTTGGAAAGTCAAGGTCACATGTCGCCAGGGATTCCTCATGCCTCTCTGCTTAGACAAGGTCACTCAAATTTCCTAGGACCAGCATGAGACCTCTTTGGATTCAAGGTTTCCACAAAAATCTAGAGGCCCCAAAAGAACTCAGCATCATGATGAAATTGGTCCCAAAGCCTTCATAAAATATGGGGGAAATACCACAAAGTAAATTAATGACTCAAAGTAGATCAAATAACGTAAATGATCTGAATGCATGCATTAGATGTGTCCTGTTCCTAAAAGGTAACCACAAAGGAACCATTTATATCCTCTTCAGGAAGCAGTCCTGAGCTTCAACTGAGGCCCCTACCTAATTAGGGACTAATAATTCATGCTTCGTCATCAGGGCTCCAGACTCCAACTACAAAGAAACCTCCTTCCATGTAAAACCAAAAGTGACTGAGCACAGGGGTCTCCCTTCCAAAGCAGAGCTGGCACACCAATCCAAGACACCACTAACCTTGTAGCGCCTGCCAAAGCTACAGGCTACAGAGATACACCTCTGAAGGCCACTGAGCTCCAGGACTGCTCCCAAGGGCTTTGGGATCAAGTCCGCCCACCATTCTGGCTTCACCCATGGTAGCTGTCAGTTTCCTTCCTGTTTCCTGCTGCTCAGCCTGGCCAGGAGCAGACTTTCCTTCCTCCTGCATCTTCACACCTCTTGGCGTCAATCCTTTCAAGTCTGTCTGCCACGCCTCCTTGGAATCATTCCCGAAAGCTCACTCCCTCTCTGAGCATTCCCCTTAGGTCTCGGGGCTCTCTAAGGGTGATGCAGCTCATGGTGCTTTGGAGAAGACTGGGGTGGGGAAGGGACTTTCTGTCAGAAGAATTCACACACGTGTCCTCACACATGACTTCTCTTGCTTTGCTTTTCTTCTGGTGCTATGATTCTTTGGGTGGCTTCTGGGCTGTCTTCATTCATTTCTTCTTTTATCCATTCAACACAGATATATTGAATACCTACTATGTGTCAGATACTTTTACATGAAGCACCTCCAGAAGTCAAGTGGAAATCATTGTAAGCTTATCAGGGACAACACGTGAAACCAGCATGTGGCCAACCCCCCAAATCTGGAGAGACAAGAGATGAGCATGTCTATTAGGTCTCCTCCCACTTCTCAGCCCATCACCAGACACCTTTTACCAAGTCAGGCAGCAGTGGTGCACTCCGTGTCCACGATTTGCTTTGTTCTGTTTTGTTTTTAAACATAGTTTAATTTCATCGGGTCACTCCCAGCCCCTCTTCATCTTCTCCACTCATATTCCAAATGTAGACTTATTTCCAACAAATAGGTTGGTGGGTCTGGGTATAGCTCTGGCTGCTGGGACCTAATGAACTCTGGGTCTTTCCATATACGGTTTTAATGCAAGGAAGTTCCCACTGAAAGAAGAGTCTGGACTAACCAGTTTGCCCTGGCGAGGCTGAGGATGGAGTTTGAGGCAAAAGACTAGGGGCTGGGAGTAATCTGAATCACTTTCAAATGGCTGAGCCTGCATGCACAGCCACCCCCCAGGTCACCTTCATGCCTCCCCCCAACCTTCTCCTAACAGAAATGATTCTTTCACATCATATCATTAGGACTAGCAAGAATGATACCGGCACGAAGCAGAGAAGAGACCAGTATTGTCTGGGGGCTGTAACCATTGTAGCTTAGAGAGAGCTTAGACCCTGGGGCCAGACAGATGTACGTTCAAATCTAGCTCTGTCCTTCCCAGCCATGTGAGCTGGCAAACTCACTGTGTTTATCTGATGCTCAGTTTCCACGTGTGTCAGATGGGGACAGTAATCCACATGGGATCACCAGTATTAACGTTACAACCAGGGCCCACAATGGCCATGGCAGTCTTTGTCCTGCGCTTGCTCTGTGAATTACTCCTCTATTTTCACCTCACTTAAGGGGTAGGTGCTACTGTTGTGACAACTACATGGGGCACCAAGGGACACCTGCTTAGCACACAGAAGTACTGAAATGTCACCCATGATTGCTGCTTTCTTGGGGGCAGAGAGAAAGAGGACTGATGCTGAAGCTTATGTGCTGAGCCTTGGGAGCTTGCCTCTCTCCCCAGCACTCTGAATGGCCTGGAATGAGGGTTTCTGAAACCACTTCATGGGGAGGGCAACCCCCTGAGGTGGTCATAACCCAGCCCAGGCCTGCAGTTCAGACCTAGACTGTGTGGCCTCTGGTGTCCCTCTGGGGCTCCCTGTTGCTGGTGTGCTCTAATTCCCATGGGTTTTCTTAGGAAGCTCCTAGAAAGGCATGTCTGCCCTCCCAAGGGGCTGGGTGGTGGGCATGGCCCTCCCTGGGAGTGTGGGCACTCACCTCTGGCCAGGTTGCGGTGAATGGTTTCCTGGGACATGCTGTGCAGGCGCTTCATATAGTCCTCGCTGTACCAGACCCGCAGCCGCTCCCCAGGCCGGATGTCCCGGCATGCCCGGAAGTAGATGCGCTCGCTGTGCTGGAACGCCAGCAGGTTCTGTTCCCTTTCTTCCCGGGAGATGACCACGTACCTGGGGGGCGAGGGGGAAACGTGAGATGCATAGGCCACTCCTCAGTGCCAGACAGGGTGCTGGGCACATGCGGGTGGTGAGAAGCGTACCAGGCCAATGTCTACAAAGCAGTTCCCCGTCAAGGAAAGGGTCCGGCCCCTTGTCCTCAGTCACTGTGTTGTGTGACCTTGAGCAAGTCTCTGAAGCTCTAAGAATCTCTGTTTTCTGAGACCAGAAATGACATCTTCCCTGCCTGCCTTCCAGGACAGGGTAGGTATCAAATGCAACACCAGCTATAAATTTGATTAAAAAACTGAAAGATCATCTCATCTACCCTCCCGTAACTTTTAACCACAGGGGTCCCCAGAAACCGCTGGTCTCTGATGATGGTAAGGGTGGGGGTCTTTGAATCAATTTAAGGAGCTATGAGGTCTATGCCTTCCCCACTAGAACGCATGGCTCCTAAGTGGGCATGCCAAACACTCAGCAGTGCTCAGGTAACCTTTAAAGACCTGCAAACCTCAGAATCTATAACGCTTACCATCCTCCCTGAACCACTTTCAACAACTAGCCCGCTACCCACTCACCTCCAAAACATGAGATGATGCACCATCTGCAGAAAAGTGGAGGTGCACAGGTCAAAGGGCAAGGGGAAATGATTTGGAGCTCAAGGGGTCTGTGCTAATAAGCATCATGAAGATTCACAGTCAAAAAGAAATTCTTTCCCCTGTATTGTGATTTGTCTCAAACGTTAGGAAAGAAAACAAAATCTGTCCAACTGGTATAGCCCAAAGAATTGCACTTGGAGCAGCCCAGGGAAACAATCACTCACAGCAAAAGCCCACACAGATAATGAAGTGAAAAACATTCCACACCCTGGGCCTCCCCGGTGGCGCAGCGGTTGAGCGCTGGGTTGCGAAGCTGCCCGCAGCCTCTGCAGCGCCGGTTCGATCCCCAGCTGCTCCCCGGCCACCGAAGGAGGGTCCCACATGGCGCGCAGACCTCTCCTGCCACCCGCTGCTCCCCTCAGCAGTGTACTTCAGTCCTTCTGCCTGCTCTGCTCCCTGCTCTGGATCTGGTGAATTCTCTCACCCTCCCGCGCTTCTGACTGTACCCAGTGCATGTATAAATAAATAAATAAATAAATAAATAAATCTTTAAAAAAAAATATTCCACACCCTAATAGGAAACACAACATAGCACATTGTCTCACTGGCACAGATTTTTTTTTTTTGGGGGGGGGCGGGGGGTGGGAAACGACAATATCCACATTGATAAAGGTGGTGAGATAAGGGCCTCCCACACTAATGGTGGCCAAAACCCTGGCGACCCTTTGGGAACAAATTGGCAATAAGGACTCAAAAGACACTTTGTATGCCCATGTGCACAGCCAAACGACACACAATCCTCAAAAGGTGGAAGCAACCGAGTGCCCACCGAGGGATGGACGGATACACAGAAGTGTGAGCACAACACACACAAACAGAACACCACTGAGCCTTAGAAAGGAGCAGAATTCTGACACACCATGGCATGAACGAACCTTGAAGACACACGCTGGGGCAATAAGCCAGTCACGTGACAAACACGGGAGGACTCCCCTTGCAAGAGGGGCACGCACAGTCAGATTCACAGAGGTGAGGATGGAGGGGGGTGGGGGGTCCTGTTTCAGTTGGGGAAGATGACAGTGTTCGGGGGTGGATGGTGGTGGTGGTTCACAAGTGTCAATGCAGTTAATCAAGTGCCTTTAACTTAAGATGGTTAAAATGGTAACTTTTATGCTAAGTGTATTTTACCACAATTTTTAAGAAATTTTTAAAAAACCAACAGTGAGCTGTAGACCAACTATGTAAAGTTGGCTGTATCATTGGCAAACTTGTGCAAGAGCAAAAACATCTAAATGTCTAATGCTGGAGACATGATTTAATAAACCATGGCACGTGGGTAGGATGGAATGATAGCCACCTATGGCGAAATGTTTTCAAGGCATCTTTCATGACATGGAGAAATGGTCGTGACACAAGGCAGCGAGAGAACAATGGGACCGAGAGCTATTTAAGTGCGGCTCCCATGATTCTTTAAGAACAAGCCTCCATCAATGACTTGCAGGAAATACACCACCGTTTTAACAGTGATTATCCTTTATGGGTGGATTTACTCTGTAATTGCAAAGTAAATTAAGCAATTATTGTTACCTCCACTTCCACCCCTTAAAAAAAGGCTTTCCAATGCCAATCCGGGCCTGGGCTGGCGTGTGGCAGACAAGGTGGCCAGCAGCATGGCAAACCCACACAGTCATACCCCAGGAGAGCAGCCCCTGCATATATCCTGGCCCTTCTAGTCTAGATAGTCCCCTGAAGACTCGGGCTCTATTCAGCTGCAAAGGAGGTTGTCATTTTACAAGGGGGGCCGGGGCCAAGCCATTGTGGCAACAGGATGTAGCAGAGATTCCTGGGTGAGGAAGAATAAGGACTGGAGAGCAGTCACTATCCCTGGCCGCTTGGCCCCTTTGAGAGAAGCAAGTCATGAGCTCCACCGGAGGGTGTGGGTTCGCAATATTTACGGCTCTTACAGCCCCAGAACTTGCTTCTTGCTTCAATCATCTGTGGTCAACATCCCACATGAGTGTCCATCTCCTTGGGTTGTAAAGACAATTCTGTGATTTCTATGACACTCAGCCATGGTTAACCAAAAAACTTAGGAGAGAGGAAAAGAGGCCCCCCTCAGCCCAGAGAAGCCTTGTCAAATGAATGAATGCTTCCCAGTCTCAACTCGCCACCGCTATAGGCTGCCTTTCCCCACACCTGCCATTTCTTCAGAAATGTGCAAAATCTAGATCTCCCTGGTGGCGTAGGGGTTTAGTCTCAGCTCTTTCACCACTACGGCTGAGTTTGATCTGGCCAGGGAGCTGACCCACATGGCACAGCAGACCTTTCCTCTCATGCCCACTGCTCCCCTCAGCAGTATATTTCAGTCAATCCGCCTGTTCTGCTCCCCACTCTGTCTCTGGTGAACCTCTCACCCCCGCCAATCCCACACCTCTGGCCTATACCCCAGTACTTCTACACATAAATAAATCTTTTAAAAAATGTGCAAAATCTGTTCCATCTCCCAGTTTAACGAATCTGGAACATGACATCCACAATGAATCAACCTTGGGGTGAGTACAGAATAACAATGAGGTAGACTCAAGCTTCCCATCTCCCAGATACAGGAGGCGAACCATTCATTCATCCTTTTTTCTCGCAAAGTCACTTGAATCACAGAGCACACACACAGTCTTCTTTTCTTTCAGTTTCTAAACAGCCATTAAACTCTAAATGCTAGAATTATTTCCCCTGGCACTCAACTTTAAGGGAAAAAGACAGATGAGGAATTTGTAACCACTATCAGGGATTGATTCAAAAGAGCGACTTCTAGAGAATGTCAAAAGGTTTAGTAAGATCCAAGTCCATTTTCCCTCCTGCTTCCTGGTGTCTTCCTAACCAAGAAGAATCAATGTTTAGGATGAGAACACCCAATCTTTGTGTCAATCACAAAATAGCTCCAAAGACAGATCAGACTTTGGTTCAGCATCTGTGATACTTGGCGTTTTGAAACTTGACATTTGAAATATGACATACACGGTGAATCTTGGGGAATCCTAAACCCCATCCCCCTGATGTTTATGCTACATCACTTCTGAGGTAGTGCTAAATGGAGCCAGTTACATCCCAACACCAATTACCTTGAATTAGGTCTCCCCCTAAGTATTTTGCAGTCACACACAAAGGCTTGCCCCAATTCCAGAATCCTCCTGTGCCCACACGACCCTCGCCGCAGACCCACGCCTGTCTCGTGACATGGCTGCAGTTAGCCAGAGCACTCCCGGGACAGGAAACTTCCAGGAGTGAAATCTACTTGCTGGGTGTCCAAGTCTTGGAAGGAAGGCCCAATGGAAGTGGAAGGGGATGGAAAATGATCAGCACAGGCTGCTGACAAATGCCAGCGTTCATTTGATAGCACTTCTGTCAGCCCCACGGAGCTGGGGCCTTGGAAGCCATCAAGGGTGGGTGGTAGTGGTGATGGTGGGGGGTTCTGCACGGAACCTTTCAGGATGATAATGGGTTGTTTTTATTCCCAAGTCCTTGCTGACTTTGGGTACTGAACAGATAAGCACTAAGACATTTCTCACACCTCACCCACTGTGTCTTATCAAGAGCACCATATTCTCCAGCTGGGTCAGGAAATGACTATCAGTCTCAAGAGAGAAAATAGCCACGGACATCCATTTTGTGGGAGAACACAGGCCCAGACTCTCCTCCCCATTGGGGATGTCTCCAATGGAAAGGACGTTGTCCCAGTCACAGAGGCAGAAATGGGGAGACTGACCAGAAAGAGGCCGGGCTGTGCATTCAGGTCCCCAGCTGGGAGGGTCTGTGGGTCATGGGTCTACCTGATCCATGGTCCCCTGACCTCTGACCAGACACCACCTCGCCATCCTTGGCACTCCTATAAGGGACTTCCCTACCCTAAGGTGAAATTGGCTGCTCTTTCTTTGGCATCTACCGGCCCCGGTTTTGCCTTCCTGTTTTGACACGCCAGACCCAAATTCCCACTGAAGCCAAGAAAAAGAAAATAAAGTCTTTTCCATTTGAAGTTCACAAGTCTCCAGCTCTCTGCCCCCTTTGCTTCTAAAAGGACCCCTTGCCTCTCCAGGCCCAGAGGGAGGCTGGTCATTGCTTAGCACAGAACCCTGGGGGACCACGGGACGGTCTCATAGCGTCTTTGCGTCACCTGGAAATTGGAAAAATCTTGATTTCCAAGGCCGTGCTTTTTAGCCAAGAACTGCAGAGAATGACTTGGACCCCAAGTCAAAGGCAAGGTAGAATCTTCCAGAAAAGGAATGGATCCCTGGTGAGATGGGAATTTCCTGCCTGGGAGAAGCCCCACCTGTGACCCAGGATAAGGGAGGACAGTGCACAGGTGAGGACGCCCCCTCCTCCCCATGGAGAGGCCCCTGGGAGCCAGCGAAAGCTGCTTCCTTCCGTCACTGATAAACCTCAGCCTGGGGGCAGGGCCTCACTGTGACACAGAACCCCACCTCAGAGCTCAGTGTCCAAGAAAAGCTCATGCCTCAGAGTGGACCCGGGTACACTGGCAAATTCCTGACCCTCTGGGGTCTCCTGTCAGAAATGATTTTTTTCCCTAAGACCCCTAACTCATTTTTAGGGATTAAAAGTTAAAATTCATTCAACATCTCACTTTTGACGTGCAGAGAACGCAAATATGGCTGGTTTTCTGTGGGCTGCTCTGTCTCCCCCAGCCCAGAAGGTCCTTTTCTTTCCTCGGAGGGCAAACGAGGCGCTGACTAGGGCATCTGGCAGCTCGTGGAATCGGGCACGCCAGGGGCACTTGAGTCCCTCTTGACAACACTTTTCCTCGGGCATCTAACCCCTGCTTTGGGCGGCCTTGAGGTTTTCACAGGAAGCGAAGAAAGAGAAGACACACCAAAGAAAAATCCTGGAGACTGGGTGTGTTCCAAGTGTGAGATCAATTTCTTTTTATTGCCATCTTAACAAAAATACTGGGGAAGGCAATCTTTGATTCCAGCATCGGAGGGCAGGCAATGCCAAGCAATCAAGCCATCGGGCTGTCAGACAGGGGACTGTTGGGTATGGGGAGGCAGGAACCCCCAAAGAACCACAGAAGGGGGAGATGGAGCCAAGAATACAGGAGCCTCACAGTGGCCCTCATTTACCTACTTGAGACAAAGCTGGGTCTGGGTTCAGAAGCAGCAAACCAAGAAGGCCTCCTAGCTCCCACTATAACTGGAAGGCCTGCAGGGCTGGGGAGGAGTTTGTGCCAGGGTCAGCTTCAGGTCAGGGAGCAAAGAGGTCAATGAGCTGCTCCCAAGTCAGAGCTCAGCTTGCATCTGCCACTCCCTAACCTGCCAACACTTCCAGAACCTGGTTGTCTCCCACACTCCAAAACAAAACTGCAGCTAGAGATGTGTGTAGCTGATGCATATGCAGCCCAAGCAAGCAGAGGCGAGGCATGCTGGAACCTGGACCCGTACAGGAGTCCTGCTGGGCTCTGGGTTCCTTTACAAGCTAGAGGAGGGGTCTCCTGCTGGATCCCCAGACTTGGGCCCTGCCTCTCCCCAGCCACTGGCTACCAGCCTCAGTGCCCGGGTGGGGTGGGTGGTCTTACCTCCTAAACACTGCCATTGCCATCCACGCACACCCAGGGGAGCCGAGGCAGGGCAGGCAAGGAGCCACATTCCTCCCAACTCCAGATCTGGTTTCTCTTAGGGGGCTGAAAAACCCACAGTCTCCGCTTCCAGTTCTGCCTCTCCCTCTTGCCCCCACTAACTGCTGTGCTACTTAAAATGCAGGTGATGGTGGCAATGATGGTAACCCCTGCCTTGGTAGCCTCTCCAGCTGTCCTGAGAACCTCCTGAGATCGCACATCTGCAAGTGCGGGGAGGGAAAAGCAAAAGGACTGGAATGCAAGGTGGTCTTCTTCCTCCAACAGCACCTATTCTTCTCCCCACTCCACGAAAGGCAAGCACAGCAGCAGAGCACACGCACGAGGGCAAGCGGAAGGCCGAGGCGAGGGCACCCTTCCCCCCACCCCCCAGGGCATATTGCCCTAGGGGAGGGAGGGCAGGTCTCTCCAGGAAGGGCTGAGCCCCACCCGTGCATCCTCAGGCCTTGCCCCCTTCAAAAGCAGCAGCATCAGGGTCTGGGAGGCTGACGCAGCAGCCCTGAGGATGGAAAGCAGGAGTCCATTCGGATGCCCCCCACTCTTGTTCCTCCCTTTCCTGCAAGGCCTGCTGCCAGGGGTGTAGACCAAGAGGAGGCTGACCCTCTAGGCCAAGCAAGCATCAAGCAGGTAGCTTTTCCTGCATCTTGAGCATTTGCCGAAGATGAGGGAGCAGGGCTGAGCACATGCTCTCAGAAGCACAGGGCAGTCGACCTGTGCTCGGTGGGGGAGGTGACAGCTCCCCCCAAAATCCTACAAAGGTCCTGGACACAGAGATTGGCCCCTATGTCAAGGCCAGACAATCTTCTCCATCTCTCTTCCTCCTAGTGCAGACTGGCCGGGTTAGAAATTGTGCTTTCTCTTCCGAGACCTGGTAGTCCGTGCAGGGGCTGGATCTGGGGGGGCTGGTGGGGGCTCCGCAGGTGGGCCCTCAGCCTGGAAGGTAGAGCCCGTGGGGGCTGCCCCGTCTGGCCCCCGCTGAGATGTTTGAACCCCATCCCGGATCTCTGTCAGGGTCTGGCACATCTGGCCGACACGGCTGGTCAGCTCGGCCATGGCCTGGCCGATGGCGTGCATGCTGTTCGCCATGTCCCGGTGCACGGTCACCAGCTCCTGGCAGAACTGCTGGAACACCTCAGTCTGCTGGGCGTGGATGTGAAGGAGCTGCCAGTCAAGGCCCACACTGGGTGGGTTGGGGTGCAGCCGAGGGGTCCTGCAGGCAGCTTGGGCCTGGGGCGAGGGCCTGGGCAGGGTCTCTGGCTTGGGGCCCACTGTCTCCGACTGGTCTGAGGAAGAAGATGAGCGGAGCAGCGTGGGCCTGGCAAGGTGGGCCTCTTCTTCCGGGGACCGCTGCAGGGACATCCGCAGAGGTTGCCTTGAGGGTCCGGGGGCCTCCTCGTCTTCATCATCTTGGAGGACAAAAACAAAGAAGAGCAATGATTATAACAAGGAGAAAGGGGGTAGCCCTGGGCTTGGGCGCCCCCAAATGACTCTAGCATCCCCCTACCCTGCCACCTCTCAGCCTAATTCAGCACACGCCCGCTCCCCATCCACCCGTGGAGAAATACCTGCTCCCCAAATCCAGGCATCCCTTGGGGGAGGGGAGTTAGCTGTGTCCGGGTCCCCTTCCTTTCACAGATCAGTGATGTTCTAGTGGCTGAGCCCAATCCCAGTGACAGCATGTCAGTCCAGTGCTCACATCCTCTCTCTGCAGAGATACTAGCTGCTCTGCCCACCTACCTACCCGCCTGCACACCGAGCAGGGCTGTTAAGAACCATACGCGAGAACAGACAAGAAGCACTGTGCAAAGCTGAACGAGAGGCACTTGCCAAAAAGAGCCAGGATGCTCCTGGTCACTCAGTTCCAGGCTCTATGAGGCTGTTTCTGAGTTGCTTGGGGCCACCTTGTGGTCTTACTGGAATCTGCAACTTTAAGTAGCCCCAGGGGGATGCAAAGGGATGGAGAAACTCCGGAAAGGACAAGCCCACAGTTGAGGAGCAGAACTACCATCTCTGCAACCAGCCTGGGTTCCCCCATCACCCCCCAAAGGCAGGCTGCCTGAGCAGACACTCTGCTGTCCACCTGGGACCACCTGACAGCCATGGACACCATCAGGCAGCAACCTGCAGCCCACCCCAGGGAGAGGCCCAGCCTCTGCACACGATGGTCTTGGCCCTCAAGATCAAGATTAAGGGGACATTCCCCGGGCAGGAATAAAAATCTAAGACTGACCCAAACCGCTCTGCCTGCATCTGTGGGGCTAAATTCAGATTCACCTTCAGGGAGGGGAGGGGAGGACACATTCTGCTGGCCTATGGCCACAGCCTCCCGAGGGCCCCAGGTCTCACTTGGATCGGCATGCTTAAGAGGACCTGGCGCCAGGTGACCCCAGGGATCTAAACACCTGCTCTGGCGGGAGGGGCTGGAAGGAGTGGGGCTGGGCTGCGGTGAAGCTGCTCCTTCCTTCCAGGGCCCCGCTGAGACAGGCGAGGGCTGTTAAGCCTGCGGTGAGGGGTCCCGGGTCCCTGCCAACCCAGGGCACATCTGGTGACCTCATCATTACCTTCAGTCTCAGGGAGATGGAGGGGAAGCAGGGCAGGATTTAAGGAACTGACTGCAATGGGTGCCCAGGCCCCTTCTTTTTCTCATAATTGGGTGGAACCATCATGGAACGCAACAGGACTGATTCACAGGTGGCTGGCGATCGGCTTTGAGTCCTGATTCTGAATTGAGCTCTGGGGCCACCTCTGTCTCTGGAGCTTAAACAGCTTCATCTGGATAAGGAAGAAGTCGAACTAGATGGTTTCCCCGTTCCTCCCAGTCCTGAGAATCTGACTGCGATGGGCCACCTGTCAGGAGCCCTAGCCAAACAGGAAATTAGCAAGATCCCAACCACAGGGGCCTGGGAAGGGGAGGCCGAGTCTGTGAACCCACAGTTCCCGTGGGCTGGGCTTTCCTGCTCCACTCTCATAGGCCAGCCGGCCTCCAGCTGGAACCGTGGGCTGGGGGTGGGGGGCGGGTGTGTGCAGAAGCAGAACTGAAGTGGGTGCAACCCAGCACAGAAGGGCCTCCCCGGCCTCCCCTCTTGGGGAACCCCAACTGGAATCACAGACACCCCCCCAAAGATGCCAGTCTTGGCCAGCTACGCCAGATGCAGCCCCCCAGCCCCCTGGCTTCCAAGTCCTTCCTGCCACACAGGATGCAGAGGGGCAAGAGGGAAACAGCTGAGGGGGAAAGAGGGGTGCGGGGGTCGGGGGGTGGTATGAACGGGAGGGATCCAAGAAGGACAGAGAGCGGGATCTGAGTCTTAGGGTGGGCACAAAGGTAGGGTGGAGGGGGATGCAGCACGGCACAGGAGGGGGCGCAGAAAGTCACCGAAAGGAAAGTCAGGAATAGACAAAGGACTGAGCTCTCCGTGGCCGGGGCCCTGAAGACTTGGCCGGCTTCCTGCCACGCCCCCTCCCCCTCGCCGGCTTCCCTGGGCTTCCCTGGCTGCTCTCTGTTCCTGGAACGTGCCAGCGCCTTCCTGATGCCGGGCCGTGTACATGCCGTTCTCATCTCGAGCCTGTGCCTGTGCGGCTCTCCCCTCTCCTCCCCTGCGCCGCACACCACCAAGGCCTCGTTAACTCTTCCTTTCCTGTCTCAGCTCCACTATCCCTCCTCTGGGAGCCCTTCCCTGCACCCCCGCCCCTGCCCCGGTGGGGGGGGGCAGTCCTGGCACCCCTCCTTGCTCTCAGGGCTACATCACTTGCAGGCCCAAATGCAGAATGATAACATGGGGCAACTTGTTCAAAACTAGCATGAGTTCGGGGAGGGCGACAGCAGCGCATAAGCCCAACCGGGAGCCCGGGTGAGAGCCGGACCCAAGTGACCACGGCGGGTGCCTGTCTGTGAGGTCGCCCTGCCCTCAGGACCCCCACGCTCGTCCTTCATTCCTTCACTCCAGCTCTTTTCTTGGGCAATGGTCTAACTGAGGTTTGTCTATTCCCACAAGTCCAGGAAGCCCCCAGGCCAGGGCTGGGAGGCTTGAGAGGCAACTCTGTCTTCCCAGCATCCAGCAGAAACCCTGGCCCCGCAGTCAGGAAATGTTCTAGAATGAATGATTGGAAAGCAGTGGAGAAGAGACAGATGCGGGGAAAGGAGGGATGGACGGACCGACCGGGCGAGGCAGAAAGGGATGAGACAGAGAGGAGGGGAGGGAAGGGACCCGGCCAGGGAGCGGGCGCGCGACGCGGTACTCACAGCTGGTCGAGGGGCTGTCGGTGCCATCCAGTTCCGCCCTGGGGAAGCTGTGCCCAGCACGGGCCGTGAGCAGCGTGGACTCGATGGCCCTCTCGTGGGCAGTGAGCACGATGGGGGCCTGGCCGCCGGCCCCGGGGCCCGACAGGGACTGCTGCATGAAGGCCAGCTTGTCCTTGGTCCTCCGCTTCATGTCGTCCCATCTGTGCTTAATGTCCTTGACGGAGCGGGGGACCTGGCTGGCGGAGGTGACTTTCCGAGCTATGCCTTCCCAAATCTTGTCCCTGTCGGCATGGGACAGCCGCATGGTCTCCCTCCCAAAGAGAACCGCCTCGTGGTGGGTCACCTCCGTGACCAGAATGTCCAGCTCCTCCTTGGAGAACTTGGGCTTCCTCTTACGCTCGGCCAGGGACGCCACATTCCTTGGGTTGAATATCCCACAAAGCACAATTGGGTAAATGAGCGTCAGCGCGGGCTGGTCCTCCTCCTTCCTAATTGCTGGCCCCCAGCTGGGGCTGCCAGGAGGCACCTGGGCGCCCTCGCCGCTCACCTCCACCGTGCCCTCCTCCTACCGAGAGGCCCCCTCCACTCCCTCGGAGGGGAGCAGGAGACGTGGCATTAGGAGTGGGCGCGCCGGGCTGCGTGGAAGGCCTTCGTGTCAGCCCTGCCTGGCCCTGCACCGGCTGAGAACCAGGCGGCTCATGCACCTCCCCGGGCCCGCAGTCCCCATCCACATGGGCGCCGCGACCACGCCAGCCTCGGGGTTGTCACCAAGGAGGGAGAAGCATAGTGATGAAAGAGAACTTCAGAGCCCTCGACAGGAAGAAAAGATCCTTATGGGGCTAAGGATCTGCCTGTACAAAGTGATATTTTCATTTAGCCAAATGGCTCGAGGAAGAACGCGGAACAGGTAGCCTATTTACAGTGCTCTTCCGCCGGGGGCGCGGCTCACTGGGGACACGCATGGCTGGGGGGCCGTCACAGAAAGTTCTTTCTGTTCTGTGGCCCTCTTCTCCTTCCCGGCCCCCTGAGTTCCCACCTCTGGGTGTGCGCAGGCCCCTCTGAGGGACTGCGGCTGGGGGCAGCTCACCCTGGGGTGGCTGCAGTGACTCTGGCTGCTCATGGTGGAAGGTGCAGGGTGCCCCACACCCACCAGGAGACCGGGTGCTCCTAGACAGGGGGTGAGGGGGGCGGGCTGGGCTCCCATCTGCCAGGGAGCCCTCCCACATCTGACCTGACACCTGACCTGGCTCTGGAACTCAATTTCTCCACACTGTGGCTCTGTCCTCGCTCTAGCTACAGGTTCCCAGAGATCCACCCAAGAGCTGTATATGAAGGGGAACCTGGGGCCCAGCTCACCCTTCTGGCTGCTGCTGAAGCCGAGGCCAGAGGCCAGGAACACAAGGCCCCTTCAGTCCTCACTTCCCAGGCACCCACCCAGCATGCCACAGCTCAGGACACAGAGGAAGGCCAGGGCTCACGGACCCGCCAAAGCCGGGACAGGGCCAGCCTAGCTCTCAGCTAGCCCTAGGGCCAGAGGCCGAGCCTCCTCTGCAAACCCTCCTCCGGCCCACTAAAGGAGTGCTCATCTACTGCATCTCCCTCACCTGCCTGGGAGTTTGCAGCAATTGGCTGGACAATTCTATCAGTGGGGCAGGGGGTGTCTGGGGTCCTGAGGATATTTATCAGCATCCTTGGCTTCTGCCCAATAAAATCCAGCAGTATCCACCCACAGACTTGCAACAACTAAAAATCTCAAAGTACTGCCGAACGCCCTGGGGGTGGGAGTGGGGAGGCAGGCAAAACAGCCCTCCTGGTGGTGGACCCCCGATTTCATGAACACAGAAAATTCAGCATAGGGCTCCATAATGGCAAATGGTCACTACACATGGGTGCCCAATCTCTTCCTGGCCCAACACTTATTTTTTGTAGAATCTAAAACAACTCCATTCAATCACCCCAAGGCCCTAGGCTGTGACAACACAGGCGAAGTTACCTGCAAATTAGAAAGAATTGTACAAATGGAAGCTGCATGTTAAGGGGAAAAGAAGGTCCCCAAGATGAAGTGATTCCCCTCCAACTACCACCACAGGGGCACCTCCATGGGAACAACCACACACCCAACCCAACCTATTCTTTCAGTCTTTAATGAGCTAAGGCCCCATTGGGCTGTGACTACCCTGGTGCCATCTTGGATCAGAACAGGCTGTGAGCAGACTAGCACAGACCCCATGGCAGCAGGAGCGGCACAGAGCCCAGGCGGCACACGGCCCGGGAAGCCATGCTTTGCTAGGATCCCGGTGCATAAGTGGAAAGAACACTGGCCCAGAAGTCCAGAAATGGGTTCAGGCCTGGTTCTGCCACTGACTGCGTGGTCCTGAGTGAGTCCTGGCCCTGCGCTGGGCTTCAGTTTTACCATCACAGCAAGAAGAGCAGCACCGAGCAGTGGTTCACAACACTAAGAGCACGTCAGAATCACTCTGCAGAGCTTTCAAATACCAGTGCCCTGGGCGGAATCCCAGCCCAATGAAGTCAGAATCTCTGGGTGCCAGATGCTCCCTCAGTTAGTTCAGATGATGAATCTCTTTGGAGTTGTGGGAAAGCCTTGTGCCCAAGCTGAAAGACGAGAACAGAATAGACGCAGCTCTACGGGATAAAGCTTCTGGAAGCCTGAAAGTGACAGCGCAGGAAGGCGGGATGCTGGATGCCACTGACACACACTCCCCTCTGCTTCTCAGAGCCAGACTGAGCCAGAAGGGCACAGGCCGGGGGCTCCAGCCCCTCCGGCAGGCCTGGCAGGCAGCTGGTCCCGCTTGTGTGTCTTTGCTCATAGCACCCTCAAAGGAAACTCTGGCCCCTTTGAAGGCTCGGCCTGAAGGCCCCTCTTTCATCTGCCCTTTGCTGCACATTGTCTGTGCTTCCCTTCAGCAGCCATATGAGAAAGAGCCCTTTCCTGAGTGGAAGATGTGAGTCCTGGAATGGCCAGCTCAGACCGGGTCAGGCCAGCCCAGGCCAATCCAGCTAAGGCACCTGGGACCTGTCCTGCCTCACACGGGTGCTCAGTAATGGGTGGTGAACTGCATGGGCTGAGCCGACCTGGACCCAGTGGTTGGGGAGAAGGCAGCAAGGAGCACTGTTTACCTTCGAGCCTCTTTCGGGACAGTGGCCAACCAGACTATGTGTGTGGGCCCGCTCATCCCTGCAGCCCCTGCTTCTGCACCTGTTAAATGGCAGTGAGAAGAGCTGCCCTAATGAGTAAGGAGACGAGTCCTCCACTGCTCCGGAGAATGAGCGCAGCCACCGATCGGCAGCTCTCATGTGGGAGAGCAGATGGACAGAGGGCCCAAGAAAGGGACAGGCAACCTTGTCAGGGACTCCACACCGATTGCTCCTCATTTGCTGGGAATGTCTCTGAGTTAAATACAGGAAACTCCCTCTTTAAAGTCCCGACCTGCCATCCCTCCAAAACAGTCCCTCCACCAGTACACCCCATGGGCATGGAGCTGCATAGCTGCCCAGAGGCCCCAGTGCACAGTGCAGCCATGCCCCTGGGCCCAGGCCCCCCAAAACCCCTTTCCTTCCCAACCAGATCCAAACCCCCTACTCAGCACCACACCTGGGTCCCAGAGAGGCCGCCAAGGAGATACTGAGGCAAATCTAGGTGGGCCCTGGGCCACTGCGCGGGCAGCAGCACAGAGCTGGGAGAGCCAGGCCTGGGTGTGCCGCCCCGGCACCTCTGAAGTGTCCTTCTGGAGCAAGCCAGCTTCTGTCCCGAACACCGGAGCAGGGCACACCCTTCTCAAAAGGACTAAGCCTGGGCAGCAAGCACCCTCGAAAATTGTGCCAGAGGCCTTGTTGGGAGACTGCTTTTCAGAGAAGCCATTTAAACAACCGCTGGAGGTGATAGTAAGCTGTACGCCGGTCTAGCAGTGTCTCCCCTGAAAGGTGTCAGAGTCCTGAAGGGAGGGATACCTCCCCCACTAGGAAATGCTGCCAGGAGCTTGGGGTGTGGGTACTCCAGACACACGGACAAGTGTGCTACCTCTAGGAGTCCCTGTACCTGCCAGCCTGGCCGTAGTCCTTCTCCAGAACCCCCTGATGGAAACCTGTGGGAACTTGAGAGGCCCCTGGAACTAGACACATCCCAAACCCTACAAACGGAAATCTGGGGCCCTCCAAGGGGCTCCACCACCAGAGACCCTACAGGCCGAGCATGCCCCCTCGGCCTCCTCTCCAGAGTTCAGGCTCCCGGAAAATCAGCAGAGAGCAGGACTCACCTCATCCAGTTGGCCTTAGACTCATCTGACCCGTCTATGGACTTGTAGCGGTTGTTCTTGTCCACAATCTGGAAGACAGAGAGAGTCTAGAACGGGCTGTTCTAGAACAGGCTCCCATATCCCGGTGCTCTTCTCCAAGCCAGGCCCCGCAATCTGGATCCACCTGCTGCAGCAGAGAACTATCCATTTGCCCTCACCCCACAGTGTCCCCACTGGTAGAGGGTGGAAACCCCGGTGAACCCCATCTCCCTCCTTTGTCTTGATAGAATACCCAGCAATTTGCCCAACCAGTGGTTCTTCCAGACTCACATGGCAAGAACAAAAGGTAAGTCCAGCCCCCTTACCCCCACGTTCTCTAGTTTCTGTGGGAGACGGGGGATAGAGACCAGCACTGGGTGACCAGGCGAAGGTGATCCCAGAAGGCTCCTCCTCTCGCCCATCTCCAAACGTTTAAGAGCTTCAGGATTTGGGGTTGGGCCCTACTCTCTTTTGTAAGAATGCCCACAATTCATCATCACTCTTAGCTCAGTTGAGTACAGAATTCTAGGCAGATTAAGTGTTATTTTCTTTTAGCACTTTGAATTTTCTTTCAGCACTTTGAAGATCTCCAAAGAGGCTGCCATAGGCTCATAAGTAACCTATTGTTGGTTTCATGTTATTCTTTTGTATCTAGTCTGCCTATGGTAAATTTTTAAGACTTCCCCTTTGTTCTTGGTCGTCTGCTGTTTCATTATGCGTTTTTGAAATGGAGATTTACTTTTTTTTTAAATTCTCCTCATTACTTGATAAGCACATTACTTGATGAGGATTTGTATCTCTTTTGCAATTCTGGAAAATTCTCACCTATTATGCTTTTGAGTATTGCTTCTCAGTCATTTCCTCTAGTTTCTTTTTATAGACATTCAGCTAAACATATAATGAAAATAGCTCAATCTATTTTCCATGTCTTTTAACTACCCTTTCATATTTTTCTCTCTTTATCTTTCTGGGCATCACTCTGGTAAAGTTACTCAGAAAGACTCCAATTCATTAATTCTCTCTTTGACTGTGTTCAAAGTTTACCCATGTATTGAGGTCCTCTTTCTTTCTTTCCTTTTTTAATGAACACTTTCACTGCAATGAATATTTTCTTTCTAGAATTTTTAATTGGTTCTTTTTCATAGCCATTTTTTTACTCTGCCTCTGTTTCATGTTCCTTTTTTTCCTTTTCTAACAGTTTTATTGAAATATACTTGACATATAATGTACCATCTAGTAGCTTTTGACATATGTGTAGACTCATTGTCACAAGCAAGGTAATGGACATATCCATCACCCCCAAAAGCATCCCATGCCCCCTGTCATCTCTCCCTCCTGCCTATCTTCATGCCTCCCATCCCCAGTCCACAGACAACCAATGAGTTACATTTTGTCACAAAAAATTACTTTGCATTTTTTAGAATTTTATACAAATGCTACTCCCCGTGGTGCAGCGGGTTGAGCACAGCGCTGTGAAGCTGTCTGCAGCCTCTGCAGTGTGGGTTCTATTCCCAGCCGGCCAGGGAGATTCCCACATGGTGCAACAGACCTCTCCTGTTGTGCCCGCTGCTCCCCCCAGCAGTGCTTTTGGTCTGTCTGCCTGTTCTGCTCCCCACTCTGTCTCTGGTGAATCCTCTCACCCTCCTGCGCCTCTGGCCTGTACCCCAGCTCTTGTATAAATAAAAAATAAATCTTTTTAAAAAAATGCCATGAGACGGAAGCCATGTTTGGCTCTCTTTACTCAGCATTATTTTAAGATTCATCCCTGCCTATGTGTGTACCCAAGTTCATTTCTTTGTATTGATGAGTAGTATTCCATTACTTATATGTGCCACAATTTGTTTGTTCTATCTGCTTATTGATGGACCTTTGAGTAATAGCTGCTATTTAAGTAAAACTAGTAAGAAAAGTCACATACCCATCTTTGTATAGATACATGCAAATTTCTCTTTAACTTCTCTCGGGCAATACCTAGTGAGGAATGGCTGGGTCACATGGTAAATATATGTGTAACATTTAAGAAATTGTTAAACTGTTTTCCAAAGTACTTGCACCATTTTACAGTTCCATCAACCATGTACTAGAGTTCCAGTTAGTTTTGTTTTGTTTTGGTTTAAGCCATTTAAATGAGTTTGAAGCAATACCTTCTCACTGTATTTAATTTGCATTACTCTGGAGATTAGTGATACTAAGCATCTTTTTTTTGTGCACTTATTTATCACTTATTTTCAGCCATGCATCTTCTTTGGTGAAGTATCTACTAAAGTCTTTTGTCCATTTTTAAAAATATTTTTTCTTATTTATAGTTTTGAGTATTTTAAAATATATTTTGGACATAAGTCCTTTATTAGACATATGATTCACCAAAAAATCCTAGTCTGTGGTTGTTTATTCTCTTTATGGGTTGAGGTTTTAAATTGAAACCAACACGTTTCTTTTTTTTTTTTTTTTTTAATTTTCTAGAGGCATGTCTTATTTATCTATTTGTTTGTTTGTTTGGTTTATACATGCACTGGGTACAGTCAGAAGCCGGGAGGGTGAGAGAATTCACCAGAGCCAGAGCGGGGAGCAGAGCAGGCAGAAGGACCGAAGTACACTGCTGAGGGGAGCAGCGGGCGGCAGGAGAGGTCTGCGCGCCATGTGGGACCCTCCTTCGGTGGCCGGGGAGCAGCCGGGGATCGAACCGGCGCCGCAGAGGCCGCGGGCAGCTTCGCAACCCAGCGCTCAACCGCTGCGCCACCTGGGAGGCCCTACCAACACGTTTCTTAATTTGATGTTATTCTTTATTTCTTTGAGGACCCTAAGGCTGTTACTATCTTTCACCTGTATGTATCTGCTTACCTGCTACCTATTAAGAACAGAATATATTTATTGGCTTCTCCTCAAGCTAAGTTCTGGCCAATAGGTGGAAGTATTGTACATCAGCTTCCTGAAAACTTCTTCAAAAGACAGCTGACACATGCCCTTCCACCATCCTGCTGTCTGGAATGCAGATGTGATGGTTGGAGCACTAGCTATCAATTTGGACTATGAGGATAATCCAAGCATTGAAATAAACTGAGCTGGACTGAGTTTGGCTCGCTGAAGATTTAGTGGAACAGTCACCTCACATGGCATAGAATGTATTCATAAAGGAAAACTCCTGTTTTGCTTGAGCCACTGTGAATCTCAGTGACTTAATCAAACCCACTCATGATCCAGACCCTTCTCAGACCTTTAAGCTCTTTTTCAGATACTCAACTATTTTTATTCCAATTAGAATGAATTCACTTGTTATTTGGAGCTGGCTATTTTGTTTTAATATTCATTTTCTTCACTAGTTTTAGAGACTTGGTCTGGAGGGTCATCTTTAGTAGAAGTCTACCTGCCTACTGTTTCTTTCTCTTTTTTTCTCATTTTAAGCAGTCAACCCAGCTCCACTCAGTTCCCACCACACATGGGACACTTCTGTTTCACATTGCCCTGTGGGAGCTGTAACCATGCTCACCTCCCCTGCTCTCTTTTCCTCCCCTCCCTCCCAGCTTCTTGTCTCTCACTCTAATATGTTTGAGGGGAAAAGGATGGGGGCAGGGGCTCATCATGAACTCTCAATCCATCTGGATTGGAAATCTCCCCTTAGCCCCCTTCATCTATACACTTTCTCTGGATATTCAGATCCATTCCCATGCTCTCAATTACTTCCTTGCATACAAATTTTTATCAGAGCCCTAGATGTAGATACCTTATTTCCCACATGACCTCCTTGCACGTCTTATGGCAGGGGACCTCAAACTTGGATATCTTATAGGAGGGACTCAAATTTACGAGGTCCTACTCCCAAGTCTGTTCCTCTCTCATCTTCTCATCAGTGTTTGAAACCACTATCCATTCAGGTTTCAAAAAGAAAGTCCTCGACCCCAAACAATTGAATACTATAGTTTAAATGTATGGTATGTGAATTGTATTTAAAAATAGCTGCTGAAAAAATAAACAAAATCGGGCCTTCCCTTGTGGCGCAGCCTCTGCAGTACCGGTTCGATCCCCAGCCACTGGTGAGGGTCCCAGATGGTGCGCAGACCTCTCCTGCCACCCGCGGCTCCCCTCAGCAGTGTATTTCATCAGTTTGCCTGTTCTGTTCCCCGCTCTGGCTCTGGTGAATTCTCTCACCCTCCCGCGCTTCTGACTGTACCCAGTGCTTATATAAATAAATAAATACATCTTTTAAAAAAAATAAACAAAATCATCCCTCATTTCTCCCTCTCTTAACCCCCATATCTTATTCCTCAGCAAGTCCTCCAGATCAGATCTGCTCCTGTCTCTCTCCACTGCTTCCATCATCAGCTCTCTTCTAGACAACTACCAGGATCCTAACTAGCCTCTCTGGTGCCATTCTTAACTCCCTCTTGATTCTCCTCAAGCCACCAAGTAATCTTTTCTCGATGGAAAGCAGGCCACGTGACTCGCCAGCTTAGGATGACTGCACTTACAATTGAATTAAATTTGGGCTTATGGTCACTGCCATCAAGTTTGTATGACCTGAGCTCTGCCTGCCTTCCCGACTTCTCTTGCGCCTGTCTCCACGCCTGCAGTTTTCTGCAACTATGATAATCTGACGATGAACCTTTACACTGGTTGGGTTGGCTGCCACAACCACTTTTCCCTCCTTCCCTCTTAAAAATAATGGTCATGACATATTCCAAGCATTCAGCAATTATGATGGGTGATGCAGCTGACGACTCTGCACCTCTCAGCCACAGCCAACGAAACCACCCCTGCCGGTCATGCCCCAGTGCTCTCTCCTGTTGCTTCAAGAAAACAACGAGATTCAAGATCATCTCGGCCTCCAACTCAACTCACTCTCCTCCTTCCTGCCCACCAAGGTGACCACTGTCCCAAGGCCTTCCCATGTTTACCCTACACGGATTTTCCCAAAATCTACGTACAAAGCAGTTTTTGCATGTTTGTAAAACTGACAGCAATGGTGCCCGAGCAAACATATCTTCCGCGATTTTTCCCCACCAAGTTGTGCATGGCTTATCCCTTCTTGTCTTTGGGGTCTTGCTTCTGTGCCCTCCTCACCACTTCCTTTTCCTGACATGAACCTAAAGAAGGTTCCCCTGCTGCCCCCTGAACCCCAACACCTGTCTCCCCAGCTTTATCTCTGCGATCTCAGGCTGACACGCCCATTGAGAATGAATCACCACGTCTGTCTTCGGTGGTGGTGGTGGTGTTTATCCAGTGTCGCTTTGGGAACTGACCGTCTCCCTCGCAAGACCAGACGCAAACGAAGGCAAAGCACACAGTGGTCGCATTCATGATGGTGGCCCAGCCCCATGCCTGACACAGGGCATGGCACACAGGAGCACAGGGGCCGAATAAAGGAAAGTACTGGAAGAAAGTGTGATGCCCTGAATAGTTACATTAAAAAAAAAAGTACATTGTATTTATATTTTAGTAAAAAGAAAGTGAGCAGTATGCTGGACTGGTCTGGGCTGGCTAATGAGAGTTGATGAGTAAATGTTCTGGAACTTTGGGCACCAGTTAACATGGCCACTATTAAAAATTAAATTATACAAGTTTATAACAAATGACATTTTTAGAGGTAGTAAAACCCCAAGCTTACCATGTGCTAACTATTGTACAACTGCCTGTGTCCTTGAGGGCTGGCACCTACTGTATCTGTGCAGTGGAGACCCTGCAGGATGGTCACTCCTGCCTCTTCCCAGCTACCTGCTCACTGCCCTCATATCAGTAGCCAGAAATCATCCCCCGTGGAAAAATTTATACCAAGAAAATCAGCATCAATTGGGGCCTCCCTGGTGGTGCAAGGGTTAAGATGCAACCTACAAGGCTGTCAGCAGCCTCTGCGGCAAGAGTTCGATCCCCCATCAGGGAGCAACCCACATGGCGCAGCAGACCTCTCTTGCCTCACCCGCTGCTCCTCTCAGAAGTGTACTCCAGTTCCCCAGGTCTTGTATGCATAAATAAATCAATCTTTTAAAAAAAGAAAAGAAAAGAAAATCAGCACCAATTTACCCACCATCCCCAGCAGATTGCTGGAGATTTTGCAGCACACCAGTGTGCGCATGCTTTTATGTGCAGAGAAAATGCAGGAGTTAAATTTCAAACTCTCAAACTCTACAGAGGAAGAAAGAAGGCAGGTGATGCTTTTGCTTTGTCTATTTATGATATGAAGAGAGACTTCCCCTCCCCTGCAGTCTCTCCAGAGGATGTGCCAGTCTCAGGGACCCCATCCCAACCCCCAATTTCATAGAACCCTATCTGTTATCACAACGCTAATTTCCCTCATTATCATTTTCTGATTGTTCCTGTCTCCCAGGGGAAAAGACAAGCATCTGTAGGCCCAGAGATGCCTAGAGAAGAAGGGACCAGACAAATCAGCATGGGGAGGAAGGTCCAAGAACTAGAGGGATGCAGGCCTGACTCAGTGTGAATCTAGAATGATTCTGTAAGTCAGGAATATGCATGAGGAACACCCCGAAGCTGTATGTTCTAACATGAAAAACCACCACACTAGGACAAGCAGCCTTGTGTGGTGGGGTGTGCTGGTGCCCGGCAGCATGTAAGCAGTAGCTGGAAGACCCGCTTCCATGGAGGCTGAAGAAGGCTTTCCCCACAGAATGGCAATCTGCCCAATGACCTCTAAAATTCTGAAACTAAGATTATATGATTCTATGTGGACAGATCCTCAGAAAATAATATAAAAACACGATCTTTGGCTCTGCCATGGTAAAAATTAACAAAGACATCAATACTAAGTCATCAACAGTAGCCATTCATGGTATTCCACTGCCCCAGGAACAACAGCCCACTGGAATTCTCACAACTCTGAAATAGCTACTATTATCATTCCCATTTTACAGATTAGGGAATGGATCCAAGACACTTAGATAACCTGCCTGAGGCCACAATGAAAATGCCTGGGGAGCTGGAGTTCAAACTCAGGTCTCTGCTGATTCAGTCTATGGCCTGAAGCACTCTGCAGAGTGATGGATGTTCCCCTGGGGTCCCCCTGATAACCTCATCAGGAAAGTCCTGGAGCCCCCTCTAAACTACCAGCTTTGCCTCTCATTTGAACAAATTTGCTTTGTGAAGATCAGCTTTTTAACACGCAGGACTATTCTGCTCAATTGGGGATCACCGTTGGGCGCCTCTAAATGGCGCCATAACTGGATGCCGTGGAGATTGGATTTTCAAAAACCTGATTTGCTTGCAACTTTCCAGGAACTCAGAGAATCCATAAAGCATTTTGATTTTCAGTCCTACAAAAGCAAAGGTTTAACAAAAATGATTTGTGAAGCCATTCACAGCTGACAAAGTGCTTTCACATACTCTGATGCTCCTCCCTGAACATGGAAGCACAGGCATCCCTGTCAGCTAACTGAAACAGAGATCAAGAGCCCAACCTGAACTTGAATTTGAACTCTAGCTGCTGCTGTGCCCAGAAACACAGAGGGGAGTGAAGAACACTCAGGCTGGAAGAGAGCCTCTGAGGTTATTCAGGTCCTGAGTTCTGAACCTGGTGTCTATGAGCAGCAGGAAGGGGAGAAGGGAGTCTTTTAAATGTGCAGTGGGGTCTCCCTGGTGTGGCAAGGGGTTAAGACACAGCACTATGAAGCTATCTGCAGCCACTGCCGCATGATCTGGGCCAGGGAGGTGACCCACATGGCGCAGCAGACCTTTCCTGTCTCTCCCCCTGCTCCCCTCAGCAGTGTGTCTCAGTGGATCTACCTGTTCTGTTCCCCATTTTGTCTCTGTTGACTCCTCTCACCGCCTACATCTCTGGCCTGTACCCCAGTTATTGTATGCATAAATAAATAAATCTTTTAAAAAAATAAATAAAATAACATGTGCAGTGTTTTGTAAATATTGGAAATGAGCATAACTTTCAGGTGGATAAAAAAAATGCTCGAGAGCCTGATCTAACCCAACCCACCCCTCATTTAACTAACAATGAAAATAAGACTTTCTTTTTATTGTTATAAAAGTCTGGTTCATCAAATTTCAAAAAAGCCCTGAAGAGGCCTCCCTGGTGGCCTGGGTGTTAAGTCTCAATGCTATCACCACTATGGCCTGAGTTGGATCTGGCCAGGGAGTTAACCCTAACATGGTGCAGCAGGCCTCTCCTGTCTCTCGGGACCTTAGCAGTGTATTTCAGTAGATCTGCCTGTTCTGCTCCCCACTCTGTCTCTGGTAAATTCTCTTATCACCCCCTACCCTGCACCTCTGGCCTACACCTCAGTTGTCTACAGGAAAAAAAAAAGAGGGGGCTTCCTTGGTGGCGCAAGGGGTTAAGACATAGCACTATGAAGCAATCTGCAGTCTCTGCAGCATGAGTTCAATCCCCGGCCAGGGAGTTGACCCACATGGCACAGCAGACCTCTCCTGTCTCACCTGCTGCTCCCCTCAGCAGTGTGTTTCAGTACATCCGCCTGTTCTGCTCCCACTCTGTCTCAGGTGAATCCTCTCACCCCCCACACCTCTGGCCTGTACCCCAGATCTTGTATGCATAATTAATTAATCTTAAAAAAGAAAGAAAGAAAAGAAAAGCCCTGGGGACCTGGTAATGAAGCATTTTCACTTACAACCCAAGACTGACACATTGTCACTTCACTCACACCCCCAGCCTGTCCGGAAACCCAGGTGAGGCTAAGGGGAGGCAGGCTGGCCAGCTGTGAGCTGGCGTCACCTGCTTTGCACCAGGCACACAATAAGCATTCGTCCTCACGCAACTCCAGGATAGGTTCCATTAGACTGTGCATCCCCATTTAATGGATTAGAAAACCAGAACTCAGAGACAGCAAGTGAACAGCCCAAAGCCACGCTTCCCATGTGTGGAAGGAATGTGTGAGCCAGAGCCCCAGATCCTCTCAGGCCTGTTTGCCCTCCCCAAGTCCCTCTGTTCTGCCTGTAAAAGGCACCAGCCTTGGAGCTAGTTGGCAGGACCCAGAACACGCTTGGTGTCACTCTTCCTGTGATGAACTGGCTGCTGGTGGAGTCGGGAGAACAGGTCCTCCAGCAGGAAATTCTGGGATCAGCTGTCAGGCGCCTGGCCTAAATCCTGTCTCTTACATATGCCTTATGTGGAGGGCAAGGATAGGAGAGGTCCCGGAGAATCTGCCCAAATGGGAGGCAGCAAAAATGCACATTGGGATGGGCCTGTGGCCAGAGAGAAATTAGACAAAACCACCTTTAAGTCCTACGCTATAGATTTGAAGGGTTTTCCAAGTTAATACGGCAGAGCGGAGTAGGTGACAGGGCTGGTGTAAAAATCACCCACAGAATTTTTCAATAGAGAACTTTGAACACCCATCATGGGTAGCTCTTCCCACATAACCAGTGGAATGAACAAGAGATAGGAAAAAGCAGAGAAGAAAATGAAAAGCTCTATAATAAGATGTCACTTCACATCCCCCAGGATGGCTGGAACCCAAAGTCAGGTCACAAGTGTTGACAAGGAAGTGGAGAAATCAGAGCCCCGATGCACTGATGATGGAACGAACTTAAAATGGTCCAGCTGCTTTGGAGAAGTTTGGTCGTTCCACAAACAATTAAGCAGAGTTACCCCATGACCCAGCAATTCCACTCTTAAGTATATACCCAGGAGAAATGGTGTGCAATGGCGTGCACAGAGAAGCTTGTGCACAAGTGTGTGTGAGCATCATTCACAATAGTCAAAAGCTGGAAACAACCCATTGTCCAATAACAGATGAATGGATAAACCCAGTCCCTCTGGTGCACTATTTGACCATAAAAGGAAGTTATATAGAGAGAGATGCTACAAGATGGCTGAACCTTGGAAACGTTCAGCTAAGGACACAAGCAAGTCACAAGACCACACACAGTGTGACTCATATGAAAATCCAGAATAGGAAAGAGATGAAAAGTAACTGGTGATCATCAAAGGGGGTGGGGAAAAGGTGGTGTAACAGCCTAGGGATATAATGCCTCCTTGAGGAGATGAAAATGGTCTAAGTTGACTGGTGATGGTTGCACATATTTGTTAAAATCTTAAAGATTGTTGAATTATACAAATTGAATGGGAAAAGTGTAGGGTATGTGGCTTCTATCTCAAGAAGGCTGTGAGACATAAAATCTGCCAAATATTCATTAGTAGCAACCAGGCAGGGAAAAGGAAAGAATCTTATACCATTTGAAAAGTACCCCTTAGAGAGACAGGAGGTCTCTGGGCGAGTGTAAGCTCAAAGGACACCATGTGGACATTTGCATATCACATATGGGGTTGGCGATTAGGAGCTCGTTCCTTGGCTTGAAGTCTTGGCCCCACAATTCACTGTGTAACCTTGGACAAGAAACCTGGCCCTTTAAGCCTGCATTTCCCAGTCTGCCAAAGTGGACAGTAATACCTAGCCCATGTACGCCTATGAGGATACAAGAGTGAAGGCACACAAATTGTTTAGTGCTCAGTAAAAGGCAACTTTACTGTTACTGTTTTCTACCAACCCTTTCCTGAGGACCCACCAGGATTTAGGGGTGCTGAATTAAGTTCTGGGGGTGTTGATCAGATAAGACCTCTCCTGGAGTAATTTTTATTTTATTTTAAAAGATATATTTATTTATGCAAAAAAAAGCTAGGGTGTAGGCCAGAGGTGTGGGGTTTAAGAGGATTCACCAGAGACAGAGTAGAGAGCAGAGCAGGGGGATCTACTGAAATACACTGCTGAGGGGAGCAGTGGGTTAGACAGGAGAGGTCTGCTGCGCCATGTGGGTCAGCTCCCTGGCTGGGATCAAACTCATGCTGCAGTGGCTACTGACAGCTTCATAGTGCTGAGACTTAACCCCCTGCACCACCAGGGAGGCTCTGGAGGACTTTTTAAACACCAGGAAACCCCTATTATTAAGTCATTGAGTTGGGGTTAAGATGCAACCTAGGAAGCTGTCCGCAAGGGGTTAAGATGCAACCTAGGAAGGTGTCCGCAGCCACTGCAGCACGAGTTCAATCCCCGGCCAGCCAGGGAGCGACCCACATGGCACAGCAGACCTCTCCTGACTCGCCTGCTGCTCCCCTCAGCAGTGTACTTCAGTCAATCCGCCTGTTCTGTTCCCCACTCTGTCTCTGGTGAATCCTCTTAAACCCCCCACACTCTGGCCTGTACCCCAGTACTTGTATGCATAAATAAATAAATATTAAAAAAAAAAGACAGCAAGTTTACTAGAAATTAGCATCTCTCAAATGAGGGTCTTTGGATATAATCAAGATCCAAAAGTTCTAAGAATTTTTAATTCAATTTTTCATTAAAAAGTCAATATATGGGGATGACCATGAAATTTTCACCCCACAAGAGCACTGTGCTTCTGACAGGTGAGGAGACCTGGTGCCAGACTGAGTTCCTGGCCCCAGTTCTGCTCCTTCCCATCACCCTTGGGTGGTGACTCTGCACTAGACTTGGGAGTCTTCAGGATGGCATGTACTTCATGGCTTCCAGACCTTGGGTTAAGTCATATGACTGGTTTGGCCAATGGAATGTTAACACACAATGCGACACGATGCATCAGCTCCCCTCTCCCATTCCAGGGCACCCCGATCCAATATTCTGGGCTCAGAACAAACACACATGGAGCCCATCAGCCTGCAGAGAAGATCGGAGCTCATTCAACTGCAGCTTGAGACAAAGTAGCCCTGACAAGCCCAACAAAGTCAGAATTTAACCAGCTGACAAGCCAGGCAAATGAGGAAATGCAGTCAACCCCCGTAGATGTCTGCATAACAAAGAAGGCAGGATGTTCCACACCAGGGGCCAGTAAACTATGGCCTGTAGGTTAACCAGCCCACCACCTATTTAGGTAAGGCCCACCAGCTAGATGGCCGAAAATATACCAAAAGGAGATTATTGCATCATGTGAAGATCACAGTCACAAAGTCTAAACCAAACGTTTACTCTCTGGCCCTTTACACAAGAGTTTTGGACCCCTATTCTATGCCCCTGAATTTAGAGGAAGCTAGTTACAGTAACAGCTGACTACACAACAGTAGTTCTTACTAGGAAGCTCGAGCTAATGAAAAAAAGAACAGATGCAAATGAAACATGGAAATGATGCGGCATGGCAAAGAACACACGAGAAAGAGCCATAGCAGCACTAGCCAAAGATTTCTCAGTGTTTCAGAGACCAATAAGGAAAGAAAATAAAGAGATCACACAGCACCAAAAGCTCAAGCGTGCCAAGCACCAAGGGGTCAGTATCTTAGTCACTAGCACATTCGTCTTATAAACAGCAATTTAATTTCAGCACGACGACATCACCCAACACATTAAATTGATTGTTATTTTGAATTACA
The DNA here is from genome assembly GCF_014898055.3 of Talpa occidentalis. Classification (NCBI taxonomy): domain Eukaryota; kingdom Metazoa; phylum Chordata; class Mammalia; order Eulipotyphla; family Talpidae; genus Talpa; species Talpa occidentalis. The sequence goes on from NW_023603184.1 coordinate 6,258,013, forward strand.
TTACGTTGGTGTATGTGGTTCTTTTCATTTGGTTATTTGTAAACCTGTCTTGGGTTTATAGTTGTTTAAAAGCTGTAATAAGTGTGTTTATCTCCCTGTATTTTACACCTCTTTAAGTAACATTAGAATAAACTAATGCAACACTGAGTCCTTGAGAACTTTAGAAGTCACCAGAACACAACAAAGATGGGCATCACAACTACAGCAGACATTTGGGAGGCAAGGGATGGAGGATGAGTTATAGGGAGGTTGTACTGGAAATACTGGAGCAATATGGAATAGCTTTTCAGGGTTTACTTTTGTTCCAATATAACAGAATTTAAGAATCAGAGACTCTTCTAGCCAGGGCTAATTCACTAGTATATCTTATTTTGGGGGGAATCCTTGGTTTAGTTTGTCATTTGATAACCAAACTATCACCATTTATAAAAAGCTATATAAGCCAGCTAGGAAATCTGAAGGTGGATTGTAGCTGAGACCATATTGTCCACAGTGAAAATCTCCGGGTGTAATAATCATGTTATGGACAACACATTATATATACACAGGACAGGGGTCAGCAAACTGCCATGCACAGGCCAAATCTAGCCCCCGACCATTTGTTTCTATACAACCTGTGAGATAAGCAGGGTTTCTGAAATGTTTAAGTGATTGAAAAAACAATTTTTATCATTTTATTTGAAATCACACAAAATTTAAAATTTGGTGCTCAACAATAGTTTCTTTGGAACACAGCCATACAGGTTCACTCATGTACTGCTTGGCTGGGGGTGATGTCTGAGTAGCAGTGGCAGAGGCGGTGTGCATGGCCCAGAGAGTCAGAAGTCCATAACTACACCCCAAAAAGGTCAGAGAACAAACAAGAACGTGTGCACATAGGCACTCACAGGTGTATATACAGAGATAAAGCACATCAAGTACCAGAGCAACAGGTGACTCTCAGCACAGGGTGTGTGAGTGTTCATTCTGCTATTCTAACAACCTTATATTCTAACAACCTTTCTACAGAGTTCGAAATTTTCACAATAGTTCATGGAAGTGATCAGTCACGAACAGCCTGGCTCATGCATACACAGATCAGCCCAACCTCTCAACGGCCCTTCCTTTGCCTTGGCCCAGCGTCCCCACACCTGCTGACACCTGCCCGCCCCTGCTGACATCTCTTGGAGTCGCTACCATCTGTGCCATGTCCACCTCTCCCAATTATTCAGGGTTTCTGATTCTGTCCTGGGAGGTATCCCACATCCAGCTTCAGCTTCAAGTTTTAAAATAAGTTAGCATTTTACAACGGAAGCAGAAATGGAAAACACTGACACACAGCATCATAGTCTGCCCCTCCCCAGGACAGGAGGAGCATGGCAGGGTGCGAGGCTGGGGCGGCAGGGGAGCAGTGCCACTGCACAATGTCCTGTCTAAGGACCTCCACCCGCAGTCTCCCCTCCAGCTTTGTTGCCCAGAAGGGCCGACTCCTCGGGAGCCCTGGGGACTTTGCCCAGCACAGACGCACGCAGTGGTGGTTGACCAGGCTCACCTTATCCCCACGGCTAGCAGATTTAGAGCCCATATAGCTAAGAGTGCAAATATAGCTCATTATGGTAAGCATTTTTAGCTTCATTCCTGGCTCCATTTAGGGTCTCCACCCTTGTTTTTCTTTCTTCTCTCTCCCATGCTATCGTGTTATATTTTATGTAGCCTACTAAGCTGCCTCCAACCCCTTCTGGAACAAGACTGGCCCTAAGTGAAAAACAGCGAGTAAAAACCCTGCACTGGCCTCCTCTTTCTTCTGCCACCCTCTTTACCAAGCCCGAGGGCAGTGGGGCGCACCCCAAGCCCCTCGTGCCTGCAGTCTCATCTCCTCTGCAGTGTCTGAGGGCAGCCCGGCAACCTTGGCAATGGTTTTATAAGGTTTGCGATTCCCACTGAGACGAGAAAGGAGGGGAAAGGGCGTTTCTTTCCAAAACAGTCAGAAGTGGGTGCAAAACTCCCACCCAGGAGGCCAGGCCATGACAGCTGCAATGTGGAGATGGCCCAGGGGACATGGAGACCCAGGCTGTCACTGAGCCACACGGCAAGCAGTGGGACCAGCATCCCCCAGATTTGGGAGATGGGGAGGGGAGCTATGTGTCAGGCAGGACGAGTAGGACGGTCAGGAATCAGGAACCATGAGACATGCAAGGAAGGCAGACAGGTGCAGGCTGCAGAAGAGGGTGGGTTCTGGAGTCCTGCTGCTGGGGTGTGAAAACCAGCTCAGCTACTGAACTCTTTAGCTTGTGCAGAACGATTCACCTCTCCTGGCCTCGGTTGCCCAGCTGTGCAGTGGATAGAACAATAGTGACTGCACAGGCAGCACTATGGCATCACATCTAATGAGGTTGTGCAGAAAAGAGCTGAGCACAGACCGACACCCGGCAGGTGCACAATACATACTCACGCGGCGCTCGCCACTAACCCAGCGCCGCCCCGAGTCACATGCTGACGGGTCATGGGGAGAAATTGGTCATGTTGGATGGGACTAGAGATTTGGAAGGCAGCAGAAGGTCAAGAAAGGACAATATAAGTGAGATTTCAGGGTGGGCTTGACGAATGTAGCTTAATTAGGGTGTAGGTCATTGGATCCTCGTCCAAAACCAGCACTATGGTTCTGCCCATTGGTGCCCCCTGCTCCCTCACAGTCCACCCCTCGTCTGAGGTTTTCCCCAACTCAGGCCCTGGTGGAGGACGGACACACACACACACACACAGGCTCTGCTTTCTTGAGCTACCCTGCATCTTACCTCTCTGGGTCCACATGGTCCTGTCACCTCCAGCTATCCCCTCCCCGTACCAGCCCACAAGCCATAGCTCCGAGGTGCCAGGAGGAACCCTCCAGGAGCGACACTGTGGGCCTCCAGCACACCCGAATGGGGTCCACTCTTGACAGGCAGAGCCGCAAAGGCCAGGTTCCCTTTCTTCCCTCTCTCCACATCCCAACACCTAGCCTGGGGAAGCCCCTGCTTCCGAAAACCCCCCCTGGCCCTGATGGGCTGTCCGAGGTGTGAACTCTGGGGGGCAGGTAGAGGGGATCCTAACAATTCTTCCTCTGTGTGGCCTAAGATTTTCTCCCCTGACGTCTCCCTGCAGGGGGAGGAGCCATCAGCCTCCTTCCCTGAACTACTACTGGTCCCTCTAGAACCATCTCCAATCTGCCCAGTGAAAGCCAACTCTCCTCTCCCCACCCCTGCAGCTTCTGCAGCCCGACAGTCCCCAGCAGTACCCTGGCTGGGTATGACTTTGTGGGACACGCCTCCTCTACCCACCTCAGCCCCTGCCCCCGTGGCTGGACCACAGGCTCCAAGAGAATGGGGGTAACCTGTAATCTCCCACCCCAGCTCAGGGCCTCGGGCATGGGGCTGCTTGTATCCAGGAGGTGGACTGAATTTGGACACATGGCCCAGATGGCCCCTCACTGCTCCACCCCCTCATTCCCATGTCCCACAAAGGAGCTCTTCAAAGCCCCTGGCACAGCAAAGGGGAGCCGAGGTCTACCAGGTGACAACTATGGGCTCTCGACCTCTTCACCTGGAAGAGAGGGTCAGCAGCCTCCACCTGGGAGGCCCTTGTGAGCAGGAAGGTGGCAATCACTGGCATATCACTCGATGAGCCACCAGATTTTTAAAACACGCCAGACACCCTTGCTGGCTCCCTCTCCTCACCTCCCACTCACATCTCAACCCACAGCAATGTGGCATCTGCCTGACAAACTCCCGCTGCCAGGGAGATGGGCCCTGGGTGCTGCCTGGGCCCAGCCACTCTCTGTCCTCAAGCTCCTCAGCCTCTGCAGCACATAGCCCATACCCCGGCCCTGCCAGGGCTGCAGCTGCATATATTGATATGCTTAGCTCTCCCCTGGGCTCCAGATACACACATACACATACACACACACACACACACACACACACACATGCCCCTAGACGCTCCCCTGGGCATCTCGAGTTCTACTCACCCAACCTGACCTTGCCTTCTCATTGCTCTGCATCCCAGGACACCTCTGTCCACACATTTCAGTGCAGACATCCGCCCAAAACACAAGACCCATGGCCCGAGTGTGGCTGACAAACACCACAAACACAGCAGCTTCAAACAATTTATTCTCTCATGCTTCTGGGGGTCAGTCCTAAAATCAACATGTCAGCAGGGCTGCCTTTTTTTCTGGAGGCTCAAGGAAGAATCTGTTTCCTTACTTTTTCTAGCCGCCAGACGCTGCCCACATGCCTTGGCTCCTGGCTCCATCCACCGTCAAGACCAACAGGGTGACTCCTTCCAGGCTCATTCCTCTGACTCTGACCCTCCTGTCCTCCTCTTGCCAACGTGCTTGTAATGGCGCTGGGCCCACCCAACAGTGCCACATAATCTGTCCAGCTCCAGGCCCTTAACTGCAGCACATCTGCCAAATCTCTCATGCCACATAAAATAAGTTTCTCATAGGTTCCAGGATTCAGACAGGGATCTTTCCGGGGGGTCACGGGGTGCAGGCACTGTTTGGTCAATTACACTTTCCCCACTTCCATCTGCTCCCAACCTGCGGGATATCCTGCCGGTGACAGAGGAAAGGCTGACCTGCCTCCTCTTCTCGAGATTCAGTGTCTCCACCTGCACCTCCTCAGGTGACCTCAAAGCGCACTGGTCATACCTTCTCTCTCCTCTACAGCCACGGACCGTTTAATGACAGGATGCCGTCCATACGCGACTTGGTCATTGTGCCCACACCACAGAGGTAACGAGACCACCCTGGATGGGGCAGCCTCAACCTGGCTAGCGGCCTGAGCCTACTGGCACCGCCTTTGCCTGTCTGGTGGGTCAGCAAGCCAGGACTGGACTCGGCCATTTCTTGGCAGTATTTCCCAGTAGGCATCCTCTGCTGGATTTTTACAGGATGTTAATGTCTCTCTAAAGAACAAACTCCCTTTCTGGACCTCTCATAACAAACTCACTCTGGCCTTCACTCTGCCAGTCACCTAGCTAGAGGGGCTGGGTCCTCTGAGACTGCACCCTGCCCCTGTCAGATGCTGGAGGCAGGCCCAGGACCTGTACTTCCGACCCATGGCCACGACTCACAGGTTCCCGCCATCTCCTCCCTCCTTGGGTATAAGCTCTTAGAGCAGCTCACGGAACCCAGAGACACACTTTGCTACATCACTGTCTTATTACAACGAGATGTAATTCAGGCACAGCCAGATGGAAGCCACACACAGGGCAAGGGGAGGGGCTCCCCATTGCAATCACCAACCTGGAACCTCTCCAAGCCCTGTCCACTTGGGCCTTTGAGGAGACTTTATGATAGAGGCATGACTGAGTAGCCCACTGGTCATTAGAATATGAGTCAACCTCCAGTCCCTTTCCCCTCCACAGAAGTTGGGGGTTAGGGGGTAGAGACATCCTCAGGTGGTTCCAAAAATCACCTTATTAACATAACAAGATTTTTTTTTTTAGCATTCTCCACACTTAGGAAATTCTACTGTTTTGGGGGCAGAGACTCACGAACTGTGGAGGAAGAGCAAATATATAGGAACTTACAAAACCCTCTTGGCCTAGTGCTAATCAAACTGAGAAGTGACAGGATTGGTCGAAACGTTCCAGTGAGGTCTCTATCCCACCACATCACTGCAGGCCTTCTCATCCACGGAACTATTGACAGCTGAGGTCAGAATATTCTTGGTTGTGAGAGGCTGTCCTGGGCCTTGTAAATGTTCAGCGGCATCTCTGGCCTCTACCTTCCACTTGCTGGTAGAACAATCCCATCTGGTGTTGTGACAGCCAAAATGTCTCTAGACATCTCCAAATGTCACGGCAGTGGGGAGGGAGGAGCTTGAGAACCTGTGTCCTGGTAACAGCTCTTGCTCAAGTCTCTGATGACTTTTCTGGCACTGAATCCAGTGGGCACTCCTGGGCCTCCTGAGCTTGCCTGCTCAGCAAATTGGTTACCGTTGGCCATTCTGGTCTTCCTACCTCTCAGGCTGCTCTTTCTGTCTCCCTTGCAGGACCAAGCCCCACTTCTGAACCAATAACTGCTTCAGTTCCTCAAAGCTTAGTCCCTGCCGCTCAGGGCTGCCCTCGGTAGGGTTGGCCCTCCACACCCTCGGCCCCACTGACACTTCAGCACAGGTGACTCACAAATGAGCCCTCCAAACCCGTATATCCAACTGCCTGCTTGACTCAGCCACTTGGATACCTTGCTATCACTCCACATGCAGCAAGTCCAAGGGATCCTTCCCTCAACCTAGTGCTCTTCCAGCCTTGCCATTGCTTAGACAGAGGTACCACTGCCGCCCTGTTGGGAGGCAGCAACTGCAGGAATTGTCCTGGACACTCTCCCTCACTTGGGCCAATTAATCTAATTTCATTGGAATCTCTTTTATCTCTAACATGATTCACACACCAGTTCACTTGTCTCCATGTCTCTGCCCCACTCTAGCCCAAGCTTCTACATGGCCAACCGAGAGTCTGGCCACAGAGCTCTAACCCTGGTGTGGGCACCCATTCTTGACCAATGCCTCCCACCCCCCAAATTTTCTCCAGACTGCAGCCAAAGCTGCTTTTTAAAATACATATGAGGGCCTCCCTGGTGGCGCAAGGGGGTTAAGACACAAACTATGAAGTTATCCACAGCCACTGCAGCATGAGTTCGAGTCCCGTCCAGGGAGCTACCCACATGGCTCAGCAGACCTCTTCTGACTCGCCCGCTGCTCCCCTCAGCAGTGTATTTCAGTCCATCCACCTGTTCTGTTCCCCACCCTGTCTCTGGCCCCTCCCCCCGCACCTCTGGCCTGTACCCCAGTTCTTGTATGCATAAATAAATCTTTAGAAAAAAAAACAATGCACACATGACAGCTCTTCATTGTTCTTCAAACGAAGCACCAAAAGTCCCCATTTTGTCCACTGGGCGCTACGTGGCCAAGCCTCCCTCCCTTATGTGTGTGTCATGCCAGGCACACCGACCTTCTTCCAGTTGCTCAGAGGCGCCTACTCTCCCTGCCACGTGGCCGCGCTGCAGTGGCACCTGGAAGGCCGCCCCCAGCTCCACCTGGTGAGCGCGCTCTTCCTTCAACCACAGCTCAACCATCAGAAAGCCTTCCCCAGCCTCTGGCCACATAGATTCCCCTGCTTCTTCACATTCTCCTAGCCTCACTGTCTCGCCATCATTTTGCAAATTCCCATTTTTCACATATATTTATCTTATTCTTTGATTCCTTCCCTCTCCCCCTCAGTAGAATTATGAGGGCAAATTTAATGTTCGAACCGGTCCACAAACAAATCCCAAGCCAGCCCAGAGCCTGGCTCAAAGGACACCCTCAAGAGTGATGGACACCCTCAATGAGTAATGAACAGCCTTCCTACCCCAAGCCCGCCTCTTTCTGTTGTACCCCTTTTCCCGCTCTGATCAAGCTCGGCCCGAGTCCCCTCTGACAAGCGCTCCTCTTCACGTCTTTGAAAGCCTTTCCTCCTCGCCTCCACATTCCATCAATAAATCTTGAGAATTCCCCCTCCTAAGTCTCTCTCCGGTGTACCCACAGCACCTGAGCTTAAGTTACCATCTTTTCTCACCTGAAGCCCCCACCCAGCCTCCGACCTGGCATCCTGTTCTCACCCACGACCTCTGCTGGAAAGGCAGCGGTGGCCTCCTGGCCCGCAGGATGAGGCTGCGCGTGCCTTGGCCCGGAACCCTCGTTGATCTGGCCTCTGCCTCCCTCTCCTGACGATTTCCTGCCCCCCGCCTCGCAGGCTCATTGCTGGCATCACACTGGAGACTTCTCTGAGTTCCCCTCTCTCTGCTCTTCTGTCCGTGTGGAGCACTTTCCCATCCCCCATCCACTAACCGCTACTGATTGCTCAGGATCTGAGTTAAAGAGAACCTTGGCCAACGCTACCACTAGGACAGCGGCCGCAGTACTGATACCAAGGGCAAGTGTGAGTCTAAGCATTTTACAGCATCCACTCATTTAATCTTCACTATCACCCTCGACTATCCTGTTACAGAACAGGCACAGAGGCTAAGTGACACCTCCAAGGTCGCATTAGATAGACAGTGAGGAGCACAGCAGGCTGAAATATTGAACTCGGGCTCCCCCCAATTCCTGAGCTCGATAAGCCAGCTCCCCCTGTTCCCAGAGCATCCAGGACTCCCTACTGGTACCATCTGCCACACATGGACACCCGGGTAGAACGCCTGTTCTCCCCACCAGAGTGGCTGCTCCCTGCGGGCAGGGTTCATGTCTCCTGTGCTGAAGGCTTTACCTCCAGCACCTGGGCTTGTTGCGTCTCCAGCTGAACGTCATGCACCCCCAAAGCCCCCAGCAACAAGTCACCCTCTCCAGACAAGGGCTTGGGTAAGCCCTTCCTTCATGCCATGAATGGCTGGCCAGACACACACGAGGATTCATGGGGAAAGCGCCCCTCCACTGATTCTGCCGACGACTGCCAGGGCTCCTTAGCATGGCCTTGCCCACCAAGGGTCTCCGCCACTCTGCTCCCACAAGGGGACAGCAGCAGCCATTAGCCACAAGTCTGCAGTGAAAAATGCTTGGGCCAGAGAACAGCTCCCCCTGCTGGCTTCCTCTCGCGCGTGCCAGCACCCTCTCCCATGGAACAGCGGGGCACACTCACCAGCCAGGAGAAGAAGCCCGCTGATTTGTCCTGGGTGGAGATCTGCCCCTCGTAGGGGCCAAAAATATGGCCTTTGGGGATGACCTCGTTGATGCATCGCACGTCATTCTCACCACTGGCCTCCTTGACCACCTCCATGCCCTGCGGGATGGTGAGGGCAGCCCGGTCTGGGATGCCCACAGGCACCGGCGTGTCAGACACAAACACCGGGGGACCATGGTTGGGGCACTCGTCCACAAAGTACTCCTGGCAGGACTCGCAGACTGGAGGGATGGAAAGAGAAAGAGCCTCAGCTGTTGACAAGTGGTAGGACCCCCATGGAGGTGGCTGAGGGAATGATGAGGAGCCCACCCTGACAAGAGCGTAGACCCGAGGAAAGTGTACTACACAGGAGCTGCAGCCCTGGCTCCACCCCAGTCAGCCACAGGCCACTGGGTTTTCAGCAGCAAAAACCATGTTTCTCCCTAGAGGCTCAAAGAATGCGTCTACCCAGACTAAAGAAGCCAGTAGCTCCCTCCGTTTCCAGTTTGAAAAAGGAGCAGAATGCAAGATTTTGCAGTCAGATGGGCCTGGGTTTGGAAGGCAATGATGCATGTGTGGGCTGGGAGACCGGGGTAGGTGCTGCCCCTCACCACACCTCCCTGTACCCTCAGCTGGCCACTAATGGCCCCTCAGTGACCAATGGTGAGGATGAACCAGCCCTGGGCCCATGTCTGGTTCATCATAGGTGAGCGTGTGTTACTCCCGCAAATTCTCTACACAGAGAAGGGGGTGGGAGGCAAAGGGAGGGGCAGCCCAGGAAGAGCCCCAAGTTCTACTTACACCAGAAGTCCACTTGCTGGAAGCTTTTGGGCATGATGAGGTCACGCTTCCCCTTCAGTTTCTTGGGGTCCACTTCCATGGTTGAGGGGTCCGGTCTCCTAGAGCTGCCAGGACAGGGGCCAGTAAAGAAAGCAAAGAAGCTGTCAGGGAGTGAGAGGCCAGTGGGCAGAGGAGCTGCGGACCTGGCCGGGACATCATGGGGTCATGGAGAAGGCAGAGGCGCCCAGTCGGCCTGCCTGTTCAGTGCAGGTGGCAGCAGAGAGAGAAGTCGAGACCTGAACCCACACCTCCTGGGCTCCTGGGTCCATCGGGAGCCAGAGCTCACTTCTGGGCCCAGGAGTTGCCCAGAGCAGGTTAAGGGAGGCGGGCAGAAGTGGGGCTCTCCCCAGGGTCTCCAGCCAACCCAGCCCAGCCATGCCCCTTCCCCCTCTCCTGTCCCCACGCGGGGCCTCACCAGGGCTGGCCATACTCCTGGTCGCGGAGGGGCGAGCAGACCTCGGTCTTCACCACGGTCACCATATCCCCCACGGCCGCCTTGGGCTGCGCCAAGCACTCCTTCATGTTCTCAGTCATTCTGTCCTGGGGACGCGGAAGGCGGGACCAGCACAGGAAGAGGATCAAAGAAACAGGGAAGAGGGGTGAGTGGGGGAGAGGGCAAGCGGGGGTCCCGTGGAGTCTGGTTACCCTCCCTGCCATCCCCAGAGGAAGCGCTTGAGAACACAGACAACAAAAACAGCTGTAGCCCGGCCAAGAGGAAATGCCATTTCTATCCCGGGCTGGTCCTGGGGATGGCTGGAGCCACCAGCCCCACGGGGTCAGGGGCGGAGGGACAGCTCAGGCCAGCAGGGAGGCCTGGAAAGTACAGCCTGGACCCCGAGACCAAAGGGCAAAGGGCATGAAAAAGCACAGTAGCCGCCCCGCAAGTCTGCGGTGGGGAGCAGGGACGGGATCTGCTGGAGTCCAGCTGGGCCCGGGGTGGGCGGGCCCTCGAAATGGCCTCGGCGCCTGCTGCCCAGCCCCTCACCCAGAAGCTGCCAGGGAATGCAGCCAGGCCCGCTTCGCCAGCTCGGAGCAGGTACAGGCGGGGCCTGGGGGTCCCGGTGGGGGCTGGCAGGCCCGCCCCGACTCCAAGCCCCACCCCACTTTCTCTGGGGGCGTCTTCCCAGCCCACTGCTTACCGCCCGCCTCCACCACCGCGCTGGGTGTCAGCCCCTCCCTCGGAACCCCAGCGTCCTCATGCCAGGCCCGGGGACACTCTTGAGGCCAGGCGGCGCGAGGCTCGATGCCCGGACTGGGGCCGCGCGCGGCCCGGGACTGGGCGAGCGCGCGTGTGACTCACTGCCCCGGCCCCGCTGGCCACACCCCTGCTCCTCGGCTAATCAGCCCGCTGCTCCCCACCGGGGCCCCAAAGCCAGCGGCGGCGGGGAGGGGTGTGGGGAAGCACGACGGCCGGCCCCCTCCTCCGAGCCGGCGGGGCCGGGGGCGCGCGGAGGGGGCGCGGGCGGCCCCGGCCTCCGGGCCGCCCCCGCCCCGGGCGTCCCGGCCGCGTGTCCGGCGGGGAAAGTGCGGGACCCGCGGGCGGGCGGGCCGGGCCGGGGCGGCGGCGGCGCGGGGGGCCGGGGGTGGGGCGCGGGCTCGCCCTCCGCTCTCACCAGCCTCCCGGCGGGGAGCTCCCCGCCCGGCCGGCCGGCCCTGCCCAGCGCCCGCCCCGCGCGGCCCGGCATTCCTTGCGGGGGCATGTGGCTGCTCGCCGGCCCCGGGGCGCGCAGCTGGCTGGCGGCCGGGAGGGGCCCCGCCTGGAAGGAATTCCAGCCCCTCCCGGGGGCCCGGCCCCCTCGCGGGCCGGGGGGCGCGGGGCGGGCGTCTCCCGCGGGCGATCGCGCCGGGGGGGCTGGGTCCCGGGGCGGGCGGGCGACCGAGGCGACCCGGACCGCAAACTGCGAGAGCGGCCCCCGCCCCCCGCGCGCCCCCCGCGCTCGCCCCCGCCCCGGACTCCGCAGGGCTGCAGCGCGGCCTGCGGCGCCACCCGAGCGCACACCCAGCCCGCCCCGCCGCGCGCCGCCGCCGGCCCCCGCCCCGCCTGCGCGCCCAGGTTGGGGGCCTGGCAAGGGGCGCCACGGTTGGTGCTCGGTGGCCCGCGTAGCCCACGGAATGGCCCCCAGCCCCTCGCCGGGAGTTGGGGGTCACGGAGGGGAAAACCTAGGTCTGGGAGATGTAAAGTGACTTGTCCAAGGTGACGCGGTCCATTCCTCAAGGAAGCTAGAGTGGCCCCTGGGACGTCCTGAGTAAACTGAAAACAGGCGAAGCCCCCACATTCATGCATCATATTGCAGGTGTGCTTCACCTCGGCACGGTCCTCTTCTGAAAGGATCACGGGGCTCACCCAGAAGTGAGTTCACACCTCAGCCCACAGCTTGTCCAGCCGCCAGGTGGGGCAGCGCCCTATGGGTTAGTAGAGGATCACGACGCAGCTCTGCCCCAGGAGCGCATCTCACTTACACGCGGGCCCCTCACACACAACCCATCCGCAGGCAGAAAAATCTAGGGGTTAGGAGCCCAACGTCCTGAGCAGCAGTGCCTGGTTCCAATCCCACTGACTGGCCTTGGGCAGGTGTTAAGAACTGAATGTTTGAGTTTCTCTGAAATTCACAGGTTGAGGCCCTAACCCTCAAGGTATTTGGTGACAGGGTCTATGAGAACAGAAAGCTTATACTGAGTCATAAGGGTGGGGCCCTAATCCAATAGACTGGTGCCCCTATAAGAAGGGGAAGAGCGCCAGGGCTCTCCCTGCCACCTGAGGACAGAGAGAGCACCGGCTTGCAAACCAGGAAGAGAGCTGTCACCAGGAACAGGACTGTGAGAAATCAGTGTTTGTTGTTTAAGCATCCCTCCCCCACCCATGGGATAATGTTATGACAGCCTTAATGAGTGCCTGGACCCAATTTCCAATGTGTATTTATGGTTGGGGGAGGGGAGGTAAGCTAGAACATGCAATGCATCGAACATGCAATGCTCAAATTCCAGCTGGGTGCTTGAGATTTCAGCTCAATTCTGACACTCTACCTGAAAGGTCCATGCAGGAAGCCGGAATGCAACAGAACCTTTCGCTACCTGGACAAAACATCAGATTCCACAGGCTAAAGGTTCAGTCTGCTAAGACTGTCCCTTTCCCCAACCCCCACTAAAGATGCCTGTGCTCCCCAGTCTAGTACAAATAGGAGGTTCCAAGGACCCCCTCCATCTCAGATGGTAACTGCAAGTCTAGGTTAGTACCTGTGCTTTCAAACCACTGGCTATAAATCAGGTGTTACCAAGATCCACTCCTGGGAGGGGTCAATTTCCTAGAAAAGTTCACAGGACTCAGAAACTTACTAGGTCACTAGGTTATTATTAAAAGGATCTGACTCAGGAACAGCCAAATGGAAGAGATACACAGGGCAAGGTATGTGGAAAGGGGTGCAGCGGCTTCCGTGCCCTCTCCAGATGCACCATTCTCCCCAGGTCTCCCTGTGTCCACCAACCTGGAAGCTCTTGGAACCCTGCACTTCTGGGTTTTCAATGGAGCCTTCATTACATAAATATGACTGAGTAATTCATTGGCCTTTCGTGATTGTATTCAATCTCCTGCCCTCTCCATCCCCGATGTCAGGGGGTGGAGCTGGAGATTCCAACCGACTAATCACAGGGTGGGTTTTCCAAGCAACCACCCCCACCCGTAGGTGCTTCCAAAAGACACCTCATTTATATAACAAAAGACACCTTAATCGCCCTCTACACTTAAGAAATTCCAAGCTTTGGGAGCCTTAAGTCAGAAACCTCAGGGGAGATACAGAATTGGTCATCTGAATGTCAATCATTATTTTTCTTATAACTACAGCGTCGCGCAGTCCCAGCTAACTAATACAACAGGCCATTTAACATCCCCGTGCTGCCAAGTTTTCTTCTGGCTAAGGTGGCAAATACTGGACTCTACCACAGACATTGCCACCTTAAAGGGGCAGGCATGGGTTTGGAGGAAGCTAGGCAGGGTTTCTGGACTTCTTCCTGAAGAAAGCTGGTGAGGAAGGTGGCTATGAGTGACTTCCTTAAGGGGTGGCTTTGACTTCTCTCCATTGGGTTGGATTACTTTTTAAGTGAATTATTTGCAAACTGGCACTTGATTAGAACAGGTGCAATGGGCCTCCCTAGTGGCACAGCAGGTTGAGCACAGCAGGTTGACTGCATGGCTGTGGGGCTGTCCGCATCCTCTGCAGGGCAGGTTCCATTTCCGGCCGGCCAGGGAGATACCCACATGGCACAGCAGACCTCCCATGTCTCGCCTGCTGCTCCCCTCAGCACTGCTTTCAGTCTGTCTGCCTGTTCTGCTCCCCACTCTTTCTCTGGTGAATCCTCTCACCCTCCTGTGCCTCTGACCTGTACCCCAGTTCTTGTATAAATGGATAAATCTTTAAAAAAAAAAAAAAGAACAGGCACATGGAACATTTTGCACTGGGCTCTCCTGCTCCATCCGAACTGTGAACTTGCTGTGTCCCCTACTGCAGGGTATGTGGAAAACTCCTTACCCATCCTCACCCCTCACCCTTCACCCCCACCTCATAATAATACCTTCTTCTAGTCCCACATCCTTTTCCTCCGGGCACCTGTCACACTTGGAACAGTCTTTGGTTAGCATGAAGTTCCTTTACTCATAATAGATTGTAAGTTCCCTTTTGCTCACCACTGCCTGGCACCGGCACCAAGCTAGAGACAAGCAAGATGCTAGGCCATGGACTTTATGGGGACATTTGCTCTCAAGGACCACGCTTGCGGGCTTGGCACCTAAGAGTGAATGCCCCCTTTTATTTTATACCCTAGGTGCCTTGCTCCCCTTACTCTGCTCTCAGTCTTGTCTAGCACATACTATATCCCAACAAACACTTATCAGATGAATTTATGTCCAAATGACCCATACCACAATGTTTCTGGGGTTGGGGGAATTTACTGCTCTCCCTCCCCCAAGGTCCTGCCAAGTCCATTTAGAGCCTTAACTCTTAAGAAACCACAGAAGGGAGTGTGGGGTATTGTTTTTCATCCTCTTCTCTATGGACAGTCTCTTGGTAATCTCTGCCACGCAAGTTGGGTGGCAAGAAAGATGGGACCTGGGGTCAGAATCTGAAAAGTTGCAAAGTATAAGCAGCTTTACCACAGGCACTTCACTCAAACTCTCTAGACCTTAATTCTTTCCTGGTAAGAGGGAGGTAATCATACTTACCTGGCTGTTCCCATGAGCAATAAAGGTGATAAAAGTTAGGGTATGGTGAGCAGCAGGAGGAGAGAGGAGAGAGGGCATGGAAGAGTGACTAAAACAAGGAGAAGGGAAAGTAGGCAAAATTAAGAGAATAAAGGGTGGAGGGTAAGCTGGAGAGAAGAAGAACAGAAAAACGTCAGGAGGGAAAGGGAGACTGAGAGAAAGATAGAGAAAAAGAGGTACACGGACATTTTTCTAAATCTTAAATGATCCTGGGAAAACCATCCTCCTGGAAAAAAGTGAGCATCTGAAACTGGAAATGTTTGAGAGGAAGTTTTATTTTTCATGTACATCCCACCTTCATCAGTTTGTAGGTTTGTGATGATTTATAACACATACATACACACCACACAGGGCAATTAAACCACCAGAGGCCTCATAGAAAAAAAGTTATGCCCATTAACCCAAGAGTCTGCTACATGGGCAGTAGTGATCTAGCTTTCCGTTCAGTTCTGAGCCTCCTGGCAGCTAAAGCAAAAAGGGAAAGAGGATGGCTTACAGAGTTCTCATTATCTGACACATATTTATTGATTGTCTGCACAATCAGGTTTTCTCCATTCTTGGAGGAGTCCAGCTGCTAGGAGAACCAAGATTTGTATGACTGATTTTTATT
The DNA here is from genome assembly GCF_014898055.3 of Talpa occidentalis. NCBI lineage: Eukaryota > Metazoa > Chordata > Mammalia > Eulipotyphla > Talpidae > Talpa > Talpa occidentalis. Next base: position 6,273,375 of record NW_023603184.1, read on the forward strand.
ACAACTACTCTCTGTCTGCAATGAAAGACCATGGAAGCAGGGAGGAAAAAGATGGGATGTGGCAATACCAGAGAGACTGAACAAGGGCTACGTCCTTCACTGATTTCATCTCCAGGGGGGGCACTGCCAGGCCTGGGCCAGGTGAAGCTCCAGCAACCATTTCTGCAGACTGCTCTGGCCCTGCTTGCCTAGGAAGGGGCTTGGGGGAGGGGTGGTCTGAAGGCCTCGCAGAGGACTCCAAGCTTCTGGCAATTCTCCCTCTCAGCTGGCTCCTCTGAGTCTGCACACGCAGAGATTAGGCATGTTGCAAACCCAGCAATGAGATGCAAACTCAAGAGGAGGGGGCAGAATGCAGCTCAGGAGCTTGCAGCTCTGTTTTCACCCTTGGCGGGGCTCCAGGGTCCTGGAATGCCCAGCAGCAATGTGGCCAGAGGACTGGGAGTCTGTGCCCACTTGGTTTCCCTAGAGGCTGGCACTATGAGAATTTGGCAGCATCCTTTGTTGTCCCCTCTGATAACAAAGGGATAGGAGTTAGGGGACTAGTCCAACTTACATACTGACCTGTCCTGAGCCCTGGGTATCCTGAGCCTTGGTTGTGCCAGGAAGATTTTAAGTGACCTGAACAAGTTCCTGCCTTGCCCTGAGCCTCAGTTTCCCCTTCCTGAAAAATAGGAGGTCCAACTAATGGTTCTTAACAACAAATTATGAGGGTAGTAAAAAAGAACCTGGAATTACTGTTGAACTTACATGTCCAGTAAGCACTGCCTCTAGAAAGAATAAATTATATATCTTCAATTTATACATAAGACAGATGTGCAAATTTATTTTGATAGAAGTATAATAAAGGGAAAGTGATAATAAAAGATAAAATATAAAAGATAAATACACTTTTAATAGGGCTAAAAGCAAAGTTTTAAAGAAAAATGAATAAAAATACCTCAATAAAGCTATAATACAAAGATGTTTAACCCAACAGAAAAAAAAAATGGAAAAGGTCATGAAAAAACATGAAGAAAGACAAATTGACCAATATGGTTCATGGAAGCTCATAAAACTTTTAATACTCAAATAAATACAAATTAAAACAAACAAATAGCATTTCTCCTCTATTAAGCTGGCAAAGATTAAAAATCTTGATAACATTCAGAGTTGGCGAGCGTGTGGGGGAATACCTTTCTATGCTACTGGGTAGAATATAAATTGGTGGTGTAAATTTTCTGGAGGGCAATTTGGCAACACATTCTAAAAACCTTGAATGGAGCAAAATCTTTGTGGGAATCCCACGTCCAGGAATTTATCCTAAGGAAATAATTCAGTTGTGTGCAAAGATTTACCCACAAGGCTGTCCTCTGCAACACTATTTTTTTAAAGATTTATTTATTTATGCATACAAGAGCTGGGTATTGGCCAGAGGTGGGGGGGGGGGGCGGTGAGAGGATTCACCAGAGACAGAGTGGGGAGCAGAACAGGAGAACTGACTGAAATACTGCTGAGGGGAGCAGCGGGTGAGACAGGAGAGGTCTGTTGTGCCATGCAGGTCAGCTCCCTGGCTGGGGATCAAACTCAAGCTGCAGTGGCTGCAGATTGCTTCATAGTGCTGATGCTTAACCCCTTGTGCCACCAGGGAGGACCCAGCAACACTATTTTATTAGCAAAACAAAAACAACAAACAACTTAAAACTCAAAAACAGGAGATAAATGAATAGATAGTATACAATAAAATATTAGACAGAAAGTAACAAGGCATTACAAGGCTATTGATATGAAAACACATGCTCAACACATGTTAAATAAAAATGAACATCATTAAGTGAAAGAAGTCAATCTGAAAAAGGATATAGACAATGTGATTCCAACTATATGACATTCTGGAAAAGGCAAAACTATGGCGCTGTAACAGTGAAAGCAGGGAAGAAGGTGATGTTCCAGGTGACCTGCCCCACCCTAGGGAAGGGTGGAGCTGGGCAGGGAGGTGAAGGTAGAAAAGACTGGGGAAAGGACTGGAAGGTAGAAGAGGAAGGAGAACAGAGAAAGAAGAAGGGGAAGAAGCAGAGAGGGATGGAGAAAGAGGACTGGAGGACACAGATGGAGCACAGAGACAGGTGAAGGAGAAGCCACGCTTGCTTCTTGGCCTTAGGCTTGTACCAGGGCCATGGGAGACATGGAAGGCAAGAGGCCCCGTGGGGAGGCTGGCAATGGCAGCCTTTATCTTGATTTTGATTTTGCTCCTTTCCTTCCAGACTCGTCTGACTCCTTCTGCCCCTTCCCTATGCCTCCCCACCAGAAGATGCCTTAGACTGGTAGCAGCTTTCGGGCCTCAGCAGCCCTGCTTTGGGCCAGCCCTATTTGGCTGGGCATCTACCCCTGCAAGGGATGGGTAACCCTGTGAGTTTAATTGGAAACTATTTTAACTATTCTTTCCCATCTCCTCTCTCCGTTGCACACTAATTGTATTAAAGTTCTTTTCCATCGAATGTCTTGTTCACACATAGTATGTTTGTCTTGATGTGGTGGATAGCAGAACCCACTTAGAGTAGACAGGTTTGGGGGTCCTGGGGTGCTCCTCGTTCTGCCCACTGGCAGAGACAGTAAAAAGATCAGTGGTTACCACAGGTTGGGGGAGGGAAGGATGAAAAGTTAGAGCACAAGGATTCTTAGGAGAGAGAAACTACTCTGTATGAGGCTGTCAGCGGTGCACGCATGCTGTTACACATGTGTCCACAGAACGAACAACAAGAATGAAACTTAATGTAAACTATGGGCTGTGGGTGATAATGTGTCAGTGTAAGTTCAGCAGTGGCAACAAAGGCACCTCTCTGATCTGGAATGTCCACAGGGCAGGGGTGTGTGCAGGGGAGAGGACTTGGAGGGGTGAAGAAGGTACATGAGAACACTTTGTACTTGCTGGAACTTGCTGTGAACATATAAGTGCTCTAAAAAATAAAGTATTTCTAAGAGAAGGTTATACAAGATAGACGTAAAATCACTCCATTGACTGATTGATAGATAATAGGTAGGTAGGTAGATTTGCACACACAAGTCTGGGGGGGTACATTTTGGGGTATCACCAGTGGTCATCTGGGAGGATTGCATAGAGGGACTTCCTGGTTTCTTCTTTTTACTTATGAGGGAGAAAATGTTGCTTAAAAATTCTTTAAAGGAACTCTTCATACTCAGTTTAGAAATTGCTTGTGACTATATCTAAGATTCACCTTTATGCAATTGTCATTAGATGTTAAGATTCAACTAATTAGTTAAGAGGAAGGAGAAACCCACACACTAAATAGCAGGCATATAAGTGCAGTTGATGAATATTTGATGAATGAATAAATGAATCAATAAGGGCTTCAATATTTCTAACATACAGCACCTCTGTTTTTATTTATCTTTATGATTCCTATTTTGAGCACAAGGATCAGGGGTCTGCTACACAGATGGCAGCATTACATAATAATTCATTCATTTTCCTATGCTCCCCACTTATGTGATAACCAAGGCTAACACCTGCTCTCATTCTAAACAAAAACAAAGCAATTCTGCACACTGGTTCACTTGTCCTGATGATTACAGGGAACTAGCTGTACAACAGTCTTTTTTTTTTAAATTTATTTATTTATGCATACCAGAACAGGGGTATAAGCCAGAGGTGTGGGAGGGTGAAAGGATTCACCAGAGACAGAGTGGGGAGCAGAACAGGCAGATCTACTGAAATACTCTGCTGAAGGGAGCAGTGGACGAGACAGGAGAGGTCTGCTGCGCCATATGGGTCAGCTCCTTGCCTGGGGATCAAACTTGTGCTGCAGTGGCTGCAGATAGCTCCACAGTGCTGAGGCTTAACCCCTTGCGCCACTGTACAACAGTCTTTATACTCCTTTATGTTTAAAAAATAACTTGGGTAGAATACTTTGCAGAACTGAGAATGAACAAGTTACAACTACATATATCATATGGATGAGTCATAATGCTGAGAAAAGAAACCAGACTCTAAACAATACATGGCATATGATTCATCCCATTTATATGATGTTTTTTAAAAATAATAGGCAAAACTCTGGTGTAACAGGTCAAGTTAATGGTTTTCCTTGAGACATTTGAAAGGGGCAGGCTTGGAGGTTGCAGGTTAGGTGCTAGATTTTTTTTAAAGATTATTTATTTATGCATACAAGAGCTGGGATGCAGGCCAGAGGTGGGGGGGGCCGAGAGGATTCGCCAGAGCAGAGTGGGGAGTAGAACAGCGGAACTACTGAAATACACTGCTGAGGGGAGCAGCGGGCGAGACAGGAGAGGGAGCATGGTGGGAATACTTGTGCCTGGGGACAGTCTTGTGGGACTGAGGTCTGTGTTAATCCAGATAGAGTTCCAGAATTGAAGTGCTGAACAACTAGTTGGTGTTGAAGAATCAAAGCATTGGCAGGGGTCGGAAATCATCTCAGAGATGGGAACTTTAATGGACACGAAGACACTGAGCACTGGTCCTATGTCTGCCCGACTGCTGCACTTCAGGACACACTTCTTGTTACTCAAGTCCCTGCAGCATGGTGATTCCATACCAGGCAGCGGTAGGTCATCCTCAATGGTACCCTGAAAACCCCTAAACATACAGGCCCCACCCACTTGTGAGTCTACTCCAGGTGGCTCCTGAACTCTGGCTGTGCCTCCATCAAGCATCCAGCTTGAAGATGCCTTGGTCTACAAGGGGCCAGTTGGATGGAGCTGCAGCATTTGCCTCTAGCCCTCACACACCCCAGCCTCTCCCCTCTGCTGGAGACGTGAACTGAAGCTACCACCTAATGGTTCTCATGCACCACTGGGGGGAGTGTAAACTTCCTTCGATCCTGCAATTTCACTTCTAAGGAATTCCTCCAAGATGTGTGTATAAGAGTATTTTGCTGCACGGTCTGGAATAGCAAAAGACTGAAAACAACCAACGTGTCCATCTGGAGGTTGGTTAAATAAATGATAGCGGATCCGCATACCAGGCAGTGTTTCCAAGAAGGAAGCGAAGGAACAAGCTCCACCCTCTCCTCCAAGCCGCCAGCCTCCTCTCCCTGTCACCTGGAGGGCTGCAGGCCCAGCAGGGCCACCTCCCTGCTTCCCCACCGCCCCGCTGCCCGTTATTCTCCACCCCGAAGTCCCCGTGAACCTGTTACAAACTAAGTCAGATGAAATGGCAGTTCCTGCCCAGGAGCCCCCCCAGGCACCCCATCTCATGAAAAGCACAGAGCACAGCTCCTCCCTGGCACCTGGAAGCTGTCTGCGCCCATTGCCTCTGAGACCTCATCCGCGCAACCCTCCCACCCCAGCCACAGGGGCTGCCTTGCTCAACTTGCAACAGGAGACTGTGCACTGGCTGTTCCCTCTGCCTGAACATTCTTTCCCAGAAGCCTCGGGGCTCACTCCCCTCAGGTCCTTCACTCAATGTCACATCCTCTGGCCACCTACAGAAAATTGCAGCCCCTTCCACTTCCTATCCCTCCTACCTTGCTGTATTTCCCCTCTACTCTCCATCAAGTGCATGTGCTGTGTATTTATGTCATTTGCTATCTGCTTTTCCAAATTCTAGGTGAACTCTAGGAAGGCAGAAAGGCTTATCTGTTTTGTCTATCACTGCCACAATACCTGGTACCAGATAAGCGCGCGCGCACACACACACACACACACATTTTGTTGAATGGGTTACAGAACTGGTGGGGAAAACAGAAGAGAGGTAAAGGCAGTGTGTATAATGTGAGAGGCAGCAGAAAGGGGTGGTTGAGAGTGTGGATTCGGTCCTGGGCTGCGCGGGCTCAACTCCCCCCTGCATCAGGTACCGCTGCGTGATGTCAGGGAGTTATGAACCTCTCTGGGGATCTGAACAGCGCCTGCCTGATAAGGCCGTTCGTTAGGAGGATGAAACGAACCTATATTGGTAACACACTTAGAACGGCATCTGGACGCAGTGAGCAAGCTGTATAAATGCGGTATAGAAAACAAACACGCACCATTTTAATAAAAAGGACACACACATTTATACATGCTCCTGTGAGCACAGAATGGCTCCAGGCGGTGACAGCTGCTGCTCCCAGGGAGGAGGGCTCGGAGGAGAGGGACTTCGCACTGAATTTGATACCAGATGCGTGCTGCTTTGATTTAAAAAAAATAGATTAGTCATGCCTAAGAGTTATATTAATTGTCAGGTAGGCACGTGGAAGTTTATTATACTCTTCCACCTACCTTTCTTGCAGAATAAAAAGTAAAATGATACATATTAGTAGTAATAGTTTAAGAAATAAATCCCAGGACACCCCACCCTCACACTGAGAAGAGCAGGAGGGGAGGAGGCATCTGCTGACAGAGGGAGGGTGGGCCGAGGGACTCCCCCCGCCCAGCCCTGCTGTCTCCATGGAAGGGGACCCTGAAGTCAGGCTGTGCAGCTCCAAGCACTGAGTCAAGCACAGCCACATAAGGCTTGGGGAGAAGGGGGTGAGTGGCTGTGGGGGGTAGAGGCAGGCCGTAAGCAGTGGAGGGGTCTCTGGACTCAGGGGCTCAGGGAGACCGCTCTTTCAGATGACAAAGCAGAAGAGGGAAGGTCATGATGCAAAGAGGCTGAGATCTGTCTCTGGTGAATCCGCTCACCCTCCCGTGCCTCTGGCCTGTACCCCAGCTCTCGTATAAATAAATAAATCTTTTTTAAAAAATGAGATGTAGATCACTTTAAGGGGGACAAGCAGATGCGGGAGACCCAACACCTCTGCTTTCCTGGGCTCCATCCCCCTGGGATGGGAATGAGGACAACAGAACTAAGCCATCTGCCTCCAAGTCACACCCGTGACTCTCAAGGTAAGGGTAGGGCTAGGTGAGTCTCACTGCATCCTCGAGGCTGTTGCAGCCCAAAGGACGCACCTGGACTTCCTGGTCCAAGCCCCTCCTTTCTAGACAGAAACTGAAGCCCAGGGGGGAAGTGACTTGCTCAGGCCCTCCCAGAGCCCACCAATATCCAGCCTGTGCTGGCGGCCCCACACCCAGCCCCTGTTCTCCTGGCTCCTACATGCCTCTCAACCCACCACCCACAGAGCTGAGCCTCAACTCAGCCAGGTCGGACTCTGGAGAGGCAGCACAGGGCTGCACCGGCCACAGGAGAGGGTCCCACTGTCTGCGCTCGGACACCAAGAGGAAGGCCAGGAAGGCCTGCAGAGGGAGGGACAGAGGTCTCCTCTTCCTCCCTCCTGCACAGCCCTTCGCCCCCACATTCTCACAGCCTGCTTCTTTGCCCAGTCTTGCCTAGAATCTCGGAATTAAAAGAAACCTCTAAAGTCACCTAAATCCTCTCTTCTCAAGGTGCGGTCCGCAGACCCGCAGTGTCAGCATCACATGGAGCTCATTAGACACGCAGAGTCCCTGGCTCTACACCTGACCTCCGGAATCAGTCTGCCTGATGAAAGGAAGTCCCCAGGTGATTTGTATGCAAGTTGCAGTTCAAGATGCATGAGTCTAAACTGCAGGAGGCTCTAAGTCACAGTATGTACCACTGAGCAGGCATGAGCACCTCCAAGTCACTGCCAGGCACACAGGCCCCCATTCCATCTTGGACAAATAAGGTGGGGGGTGTGGGGGGGATGGGCTGCACCCTGGGCCCTCAGCATCCCTGCACATCCTTGTTGATATGTCTAACTAAAGGCCTCCCCTCTGACCCCCGCCGTGCCTGTAGCTAGTCACATAGGTTATTAAACAGGTCAAGGTGACTCCAGCATAAATACTGCGCTCACCCCCAGGGGAGGGGAACTGGCTCCTTTACTGCTTGCTACAAAAGCTGCCCAGCCCTTAGCCCTGAGTTCTTCCGCTGCAGTGTAACCCACTGCCTGCTGTCACCATCTGGATCTGCCTGTCCCCCCTGTGGGACTTGGGGTGGCTCGCCCTCGCCACCGGGCAGGTGCTCCTGCCGTCTGCTAAGCTGTGAGTAAGAAACTGCCTTGCTGATCCAGAGCGTGGGTCACGCTTACCCCTACTCGGTGAAGTGAGGTTCTTCCTGACGCTATGCGTGTGCTGCCAGCAGTCATTTATTAAGAACTGGTGATCATTCCATGTGCTCAGGGAAGGGCTCAGACGCACGGCCTCCTACTAAGTCCTTGGTGTGAAGAGTCAAAGGGAACCTGGTCTATGTAAGCACCTTGCTTGGCGCCCGGCCTTGTGCCAGGTGTGCCACTTTTTATGATCACAATCCTCTCTGGAGGGCGGATCTCCAGGGCACCCCTGGAGGGTGGATCAAACCCCCTTGACACTAAATGAAACTGAAGCATTGCTTCCAGCTCCTTCTCAAAAGAGCGAGAAATTAGTGATCAGGACATGGGCAATAAAGCCATAAACAAAGGAGACATGTTTGGAGGCTGCTACCTATGAACACCTACGCGGTGGTATGATCACTCGCAATTATAATTATTGTTTGTGAGCCCGCCACAACACACAGGTGTTCTGGGGCTTCTCGATGAGCTGACAAGCTCCCCTTTGCGGGCGCTGCAGTACCAAGACACTCCCTGGGGAAGGTGAACCTGGCAAGGACGGAAGACCTTCACCCCAGTCCTCCAGGAAGGAGGCACGGATGTGGCTGATGCCAGGCTCTGTGCCAAGAGCTCTAATGCGCCATGAAGGATATCCACTCATTCACTGGCCACTTGTTCCAGGGTTACCCAGAGCCAGGCACTGTCCTAGGTGCTAGGAGCTTTCTGGGGTAACCAGGTCCCTGCTACTATTAGGAGGTTGGGCAGACTGTCTAGCCTTGTCTACTAACATCCATTCCCTCTCCTGGCATCAAGTCCCCTGGTGTCCTTGGGGAGTCTCATCTTCCAATGCTTCAGCCTAGGATGGAAGCGTGACCTAGGGTGGAGCAATCAACACCTGTTTCTGCTGCTCACTGTGAATGGCGCAGGGGAGGGTATAGGTCCACCCCTGCAGTTTTGGGGGTTGAAGGCATCTGCGGGAAAGAGAGACTGCTGAAAGAATAGACTGCATGTATGGATCTACTGGAAGTCAGCCACCGCGCTCCCTGTCCACCAGCCTGCCTATGAATGGAGCCAGTGCAGAAAAAGCAGAGAAACTGGACAAACCAAGTCCTGAAGACACTGTATGCACTGCTGGATCCCAATATGCCTGAAGACCTAAGAGGCACCTGGACTTCTCACTTTGCTGAGCCAATATATTCTATTTTTATTTATTCTTGTTTAAATTGCATTTCCCTCTGATTGTATTTATTCCTTTCAACAACCTAGTGAGTGCAGTTTAACTTCGTTTTTCAGATAGGAAATGGAGGTTCAGAAAGGTTAAACTGCTTGAACAAGGCAGCACAGCAGCTGTCTGGAGTCTGCCCAAGTCAAAGCCCATGCCCTCTCCGCTACTCAAAGGCAGCAATCCAATATGGGGAGTCTCCCATGGCAGGAATTTCCTGGGAGAGGTGTCCCCTAGGGACAACTGGAATGAGCCTGCTCCAACTGGAGACAGGTCTGTAGAGAGGCAGCAGAGGAAAGGATGTATAGGTTACAGGCTGGCAGCTGTTCTTCTTAAGATTTATTTTTCCTTTAGGTGCCAACTTTGAAGAAACAGGTGATTACGTATTAAAAACAGGGATGTTCAGCTTTTCTGGAAAATCAGAAGCAATACCAAGCAGTTGGTCCTACGAAGTAGTAATTTTCGAGTGCTGGGTGGTGCTGGTTCCACTGGTTTCGGGTGCTGGGTGGTGCTAGTGTGTTCTCTGCCTGGGCCTCGGATCTCAATCCGGCGTGGCAGAGTCCAAAGTACCGTGAGACACTGTCCTCTGAGAACCAGCCTCTAGTGAGATGGGGGTGCTATCTCGAGATCTCGCTGGCCTCCCAGCCTCTCTCCACTCTGGCCTCCCAAACCCCCAGTGCCCAGGTGGTTCCTGGTACCCAGCAGGGGCTCAATACACACTTGGTGAATGGAAGAAGACAATAAGAGGGTGTGAGCTGGGGTGGGGGCTCCAGGACTACCTCCCAGTGACCTCGTAAACCTACTCGCAAGGGGCATGGGAGAGGAGTAGGGTGGGAGCAAAGCAGGCCTGTGGGCCACTGGCATGAAGCAGTTTGGGGGCTTCCCTGGTGGCACAAGGGCTTAAGTCGCAGCACTATGAAGCTATCCTCAGCCACTGCAGTATGAGTTCAATCCCTAGCCAGGGAGCTAACCCACATGGTGCAGCAGACCTCTCTCCTGTCTCACCCGCTGCTCCCCTCTCTGTCTCTGGTGGGTCCTCTCATCCCCTGCTCCTCTGGCCTGCACCCCAGCTCTTGCATGCAAAAAATAAATAATTTTTTTTTTTAAAAAAAAAAAAGCAGCAGTTTGGCGTAGAAGTTGCGAATGTGAGGGGGCTCTGGAGCAAGGTTATCTGCATGCAAATCGTGGCTCGGACACAACTGTGTAGTCTGGGAAGTTATTTCACCTCCTGTGCCTCTGGCTAGCCCTCCATAAAATGGAAATAATAGTCTAACTGGGTGGTTGTGAGCAAAGTGGTGAACACTCAGTATATTACTATTAGGCTGACCTCTTTCACTCATTCACTGACCTGGGATAAATCCCTTCTGAGTCTCAGTTTACCCAAGGCGGTTAGGATCTATTTTCTGGGAGGACCTGCCAGCTCGTATTCTGGGACTATGAAAATTTAGCATTCCCGCATTCTCCACAAAGATGTACCCCCATAGGTTGCAAGGGGTATCTCTGCCAAAGGACTCCCCCATGAAGGTCAAAACAGACCCAGTGACTATCAAGGGAAAAAAAAAAAATTGATGCCAAATCCCTTTAGATTTATTTGGCCCAAGTTTCAGCCCCAGGCTCACTGACCCCAAATCATAACCCAAAGTCCCAGGGAGCTAGCTGGAAGGAACTAGCTCTCGGGGGTTCTTTTGGGGCTCCCGGGGTGCCTGTACAAGGAAGGGTCCTTCTCAGGGCTTGCAAGCAGGGCTCCCCACGGACGTTCACTGCGGCTGGCGCCCAGGCATCCAGCTGGCAGAGCCGTTTCCATTTCTCTCACACACCCCCGGATGGGAAATGATTCATGAAAACCAAGAAGGTAAAATTAGCCCAAAGGCTGCCGAGTAATTTATGCAGCCAGCAGCCCCAGGAGGGAGGGAAAGCCCGCACTGCCAGCTCAGTGGCCTCCCGGGGGCTGGCAGCGGCCAGGCTGGCCATCAGAAGCCTCAGTCTCCAGAGTCTTCTATTTCTGGACTTGACCTCCAGGGCTGCTGGTAAGACTTCCAGAGCTTTCTCTGACCCGTTCCCCACCATACTCATTTGGCCACTGGGGACTTACTAAGCGTCAATGAGTTACTTGGGGAGTCACACACAAATCATTTCTTCCTTTCCTCAACCTGAGGAGGAAAGTTTCACTTCCTCAATTTCACAGGAGGGAACTGCAGTGCAGAGAGGACAAGTGGGTAGCCAGATATAAGTGGCAAAGCCCGGAATAAAACCCAAAGCTCATGAATTCAAAAGGCTGAGCTTCTCCCCACCCTGCCCTACCCCCACCCCGACCCCCCAAACCTCAAGTTCTCCGGGTGGGGTGAGGAGAGTGAACCTAGCAGGGAGGCCCTGGCAAACCCCACCACACCCTGCTATACTTTTCACAAGTATGGCTCCTTGACCTCCAGCCCAGAGGTCTGACGAAGGGAGGAGGGTCCCCAATATCCCAGTATCTGAAAAAGGGTTGAGGAAAATGCCAGACTGGGCCTTGAGGCAAAATCCTACCCCTTAAAGAGGGATAGAGCAGCAGGAATCGGGAGCCCCATGGTGTCTCACTTGGTAGGGCCATATACCAAGGCCCAGAGAGGAGCAGGCTCTCACCCAAGGTCACATAGCAAACCTGTGGCAGAGCCTAGGAGGGAACTGCATGTCCCGAGTCCCCCTGCGGGGAGCCTGCTATCAGAGATACACAGAGAACAACTTGAGCGGAGGGGCATCCCTACATGCGGAGGCAGCTGAGGTGAGTCACCCCTGAGACCCAAGCCCCCTCCTCCACACATCTTTGGAATCCAAAGGGGACACATGAGCAACTGGAGCAGGCATGTCAGAAGGCAGTAGGTGAGCAGACTAGAATCTTGCTCCTTGCCTGGCAAGTCACCAATCCCCCCTGAGCCCTGGTAAAAGACAAGAACACATGTGGTGAAGTGCCAGGGGCTGCGAATGTGCAACGTGTGCAATGGGAATGCAAAGGCCCAGCACAAAAGCAGTCACAGTCACCCTCAGCCCCTCACTTTGCCCAGAGGAAGCCAGGGCCAGCCAGGAGTGACACCCCATAGGCACCCACTCAGAGAAAACATCCCTCCATCCCGGGGGCCGTCAGATGCTACCAGTGGGACAACTCAGGGCAGCACACCCACTCCCAGCACATTCCAAGCAGCTCAGAGGCACTGCCTCCCCAGAGTGACCCCGAGTTCAACACTTCAAAAATCATCGCACCAGTCCCTTCCTATCCTGAAGGCAAGGAGGCTTGAAACCCATTTTATGGCGAGGAAACCAATATTCAGAGAGGCTGACACACATGCCCAAAGCCTCACACTCGTTCATGCAATTATTCACTCAGCAAACGCATACGGAGCAGGGACCAGGCAGCGTGCTGGGAATGAGGTGGCGTCTCCGCCCCTGTGGCAAGGCAGGGGTTCACAGGGAACCACGGGAGCCACACTGCCAGCATTCAGCTCCTGGCTTCACCCCCGCATGACCTTGGGAAGTCACTTAGCCTCGCTGTGACTCAGTTTCCTGTGCTGTAAATGGACAGTAATAATGGTGGCGGGAGTTATTCTGAGGATTAAGTGAGATTACAGGCTCAGAGTAGAGTGGACTAGAAAATACCTGGCATGGAGTAAGCGCTCAATAAATACCAACAGCTGCTCTTGGGTTCAAACTCACATCTCTCTGACATTAGTGGCCAGCCCCTAAGGTTTGGCAGGACCCATGTCTCTGTGTGACCCAGCAGTGTGACTGGTGAGGGTCTATATCTAGAATCGGGGGTAGGTTCCAGTTTGCCGCTGTCATCCACCAGCTCGGACAAGTCTCTGGGCTTCCCGAGCCACACTTTCTCCGCTCTTAAAATGGGCCGAGTGAGGGCTGCTCTCCAGCCTCCCTGGGAGAAGTCCCAGGGTCCCCAAGGTGGTTGCAGGCCACAGGATGGGACAAGTCCCCTTCCCAGCAAGGCCTGTGGTCTTGGCTAAAGCAGCCAGACTCTGTTCTCTGGTGCCCCCGTTACCAGGGGGGTACTGGGGAAGGGCACCCCAGGGAATGATCCCCTCCCACTGTGCTCAGTGACCACACATGCCACACCCCAGAGGGCAAGTGGTCAAGAGGGACTGGACGGCTGGGTACCGTCTGCCAAGACATCACACTGGGTGGCCTTGAGGAAAAGAACAGAAGAAGAGCCAGAGGGTCTGGGTCTATGCCAAGCCGTGTGACTTTGGGAAATTGCTTAACCTCTGGGCCTCAGTTTCCACATCAGTGAAATGACCACAGGGTGTCTGTGAGGAGCCAGTTAGATGGCACCGTAAGGGTGGCCTGGAACCTGAAAGGGGGTTAGGAGGAACAGCTAAAAGACCATCCTTGCCCTGCACGAAATACACAATCATCTGCCGTGGTTTGCCCCCGGGGGGCTGAAAGGCAAACTACTGCTTGGCCCAGCCAGTGTGGCCAGACAGGCCCAGGGCTCTCCTGAGAGGCTGGCCCCACGCTGCTTTCTTCTTCTGCCCGCCCTGCCGGCCACGGGAGATCAAATCTGCAGCCACAACGGCCTCATTGAGAACTGGTAAATCTGCCCAAGGTGTGGGGTTACGTTACCGGGCTCCTGGCCACCACAGTCGAGGGAAGGGTCAGGCTGACCTCCTTCCTTCTCTGTAGGCCCTGGGCCAGAACCTGCAGGGCCACGCCAGGCGGAAATCCGATCGCCTGCTGCATTCCCAGGCAGAAACCTCCTCTGGGAAATCAGTGGACAGAGGGATGAAGCCGTTGCAGAGACTGAAGGCTGGAGTCGCCGCAGGCTGCCCGCAGGGAACACAGGCTCCCTGCCCCCAGCGAGGGGGTCCCCCAGAATGGTAACATCAGCAGGCATTTACAGAGTGCCTGGTGGGGCGTTCTGCACTTTACTCTGTCCTAAAGCTGGCAGTGACTAAATGCTTGTCAGCTCTGCTTTACAGAGGATGCAACAGGCACAGCGCGGGTAAGCGGCGTTCTCAGAAACACAGTTGGTAAGGGGCGGAACCAGCCCCAGCAGGTTCCAGCAGTGGATCAAGGCACCTTCCAGAACAGCTGTCCAAGAAAGTGGGCCCTCAAATCAATCGTGCCTTTTGAGTAAGAACAGAAAACCCTGAGTGGGAAGGAGAAAAGGTCCCAAGCGCCAGGGCTACTGCTCCCAGCTCTCCGGGGACTGGCAGGGATGGAGAGCAGGCTTTCTCTCCAGTTCTACAGAAGAGACCCAGGCGTTGTGGGAGAGCCACAGGGAGATATTTGCTTCTGTGCAAAGTCTCACTGGACAGTTTTAAATATCAAACAACACTTTAAAAAAAATGCAACAGGTTCTTTAACCCACAGTTAAACAGCTAATCTAGTTATGCCAAGAAGGCACAAGACTAACATCAGAATGAACCCAAGTGTGCAGCAGTAAGGGAAGTGACTAAAGCAATGATGATCTCTAGATTGTGTAGCAGTGAAAAATAAAATAGAAAATGATGGTAGCTCACTCTGTCAGAGCGTGACTAGATGGCCCAGGTGCAGTGTTAGCTGTGAAAAGCATCTTGCAGGATGAGCAGCATTCCATGAAACCATTTGTTTAAACACATGCGTGTACCATAACGGTACATATTCCTATAGGTCACACGTGTCAATGAAGAGAAAAACATCTAGTCTAGAAGGATATATAACAAAGTAATAACCTATATAGCAAGTAATAACAGTGATGTTTCCCTGCAGAGGAAGAAGGAATGTTGTGCTTCTCAAAAAAAGACTTTTGCTTTTCTTACGTGATGCTTTTTTAACAGCAAAACAGTATTTGTATATTCTTTATATACGTAAAATGTAGTAAGACTGTATATAAAAGACACAATGAGCTGCCTTGGGGAGTGAGCTGCAGTCCCTGGAGGTGTGCAAGCATAGCAGTGGGGTGAAGGGGCTTGAACAGCACAAGGCCAGTGGGCTAGATGGTGCTTCTGAGCCACAGAGCCCCAAGGGGAGGGGTGGTGGGAGGCGGGGGTTTGAGGGGGTGGTTAGGGGTAAAAATCTGACTCTTGCCATGTGGAAGCGGCGTTTAAGGAAGCCCAGAGCATCAGACTCAGGAGGCACAGGCCGGGAGTTGTGGATTCTCCATGTGATTAAGTCAGTTTTGCAAGCCAGCTACTAGAGAGGGTTCCCCGCAGCCTAGCCTCTGCCTCTCCCCTTCTCCACAGCCCCAGCCCTGGCAGGTATGCTTGGCTTTAGTCTTAGACTCTCCGGGCCACATCTCTGGGAGGATCTCATTCTGGATGTGAGAGATCAGGAAGGAAGGAAGAGAAAGCGGGTGTGAAATGCTCCTAGGCCTGACCACCCCCAGCCGTGACACGGAGCCCAGGCGGAGGCTGGGCCTCATGATAGGCCCTAATCCCCAACATGCTGAGTCCCAGGTGAGTCCCAGGTGTGGCCAGCTCCCTGGTCCCTGACAGGATAACAAGCAAAGGTTAGTGATGTTTTTACTGTCGAGACAGCTACAAGGTCAAGAGAAGAGCCAGGAGATGTGGGCCTGGGTCCCAGCTCTGCTCTGACTTCCAACAGGACCCTGACAAAGCTATTGCACCCCATGGACCCGCAACTCCCTTATCTGCAAAATGGGCTCGTAGACTCCACGGGCCGCTGGAGAGGAGCCTGCCCACCGCTGGCCCTAGGCAGGGAGGAGAAAGCCGCAGGCTGGCGGAGAGCGAGGCCCAGGGTGAGATGGGAGCCCTTCTTGGCCACTGGCCTGGGCTGAGGGCCAGGGAGCTTAGGGAGGGCAAGGAGCCACTGGCAGGTGCCAGGAGGAGTCTGGTTTCTACCTGAAACTGGGGGAGGGGAGCCCTGGGAGTCAGCCAGCAAGTCCTCACCTCACCAGCAGCCCAGGGAACTGGGGCAGGGGCGGGTGAAAGAGCCACGAAGGGAATCGAGGAGAAGAAGAGCAAAATTCCGTCGCTGAGAGAGGCTGGGGCAGGCTGCGAGGAGCATGGGGGCTGGACTGGCCCTGAGCGCCGGGCACGACTTTGGAGGGTTCTTCTGGAAAGAAAAGGGCACGGGCCACCCAACCTGAGCCCAGGGTGCCCTGCGAGAGCGGGCCACTGAGAAGCAGGGAGGCCCCTGCTAGCACTCACAGCCCAGCTCAGGAGAGGGTGCAGCAGCAGGAGGAAGCCTGAGGCAAGTTCTGGGGCCCCAGACCTGTCCTTCTGGGGGGCCTCAGGGCACCCTTGGGCTCCTGCAAATACTGAGTCCTGTGTGGGATCAGCCCAAGGCAGAGAGAGCCAGAGGGGCCTGAGGATTCAGGTCTTGAACTTCCAAACATAACCAAGGTCACTGTCAAAACCAAAGCACTTAATGACTCCTGCCTTCCTGGCTCTGAAGCCCAAGCCTGGACAGGCAGCAAATGCCTGCCCAGCCCCGTCCAGGCAGCTGGACTCTGAGGAAGAGCAGCCAGACAACCTGGCCTGCTGCGTGGGGCCCAGCTGACGAGAGCTGCAGGGAGGGGCGGGGGCCGCGCCACCCTGAACAGGGGCCCCAGGAGGTGGGGCTGATGGGAGAGGCAGTGCCCACAGCTCCCTCCCAGGCAGGCCAGTACTCTGTGGACCCTGTGGCTACATGCAGGCCCAGGAGCTCACAAAACAGGAGGCTGCACCAGAGCTGAGGCCATGGCAGCAATGCTGGGCTGTGTTCGCATGAGCTGGGCTGGGCTGGGACACGAACCGTGCCTCCCTGCCTTAAACTGGCGTTCGTTCTTCAGGCCATGAATGCAGACTCAGCCCCAACCCTTAGTGGGTTTGTGAGGACACAAATTCAGGACACCGTCCGCTGCTCACATCCTAAACGGACCCCCCTCCATCACACACCAGTGTGTGGCCAATACCCCAACCTCAGCCCTCACACTGGGAGACAAGAGTGGGAGAGGGAGAAAGCAGGCTTGGAGCACTCGCCCGGTTCTCACTCCTGAGCGTGGCTCTGCACTGAGGGGACACACCCCCTTCCTCAGCTCACAGCACCAGTGAAGGGTCCCGCCCTAGCCAGACCACCACACTGGAGGCCATCCCCCTGACCAGGTCAGCCTCGGAAGGCTGCTGCTCACACCAGAGCGCCATCCAGTAGGAAGGACTCTTGAGGCAGCAGGACCAGGAGAACTATGTGGTGGCTGCCTCAGCAGGGACGAGGAGAGGCCTGCTCACCAGCAACTTGCCCACTGGACACCAAGATGCAGCCTTCCTAAAGTTTGCAGACCAAGAGGAAACACACATGGGCATGGCCACTTCAGTCCTTTGGAGCCCCTACTCAGTGTGCTCTTTCCTCCCACCTCCTGTCCACTCCCTCCATGGCAGTCTTGCAGGCTCAGCATCTTAGCCCAGCACTCCAGGCCCTCCAGTCTGGGCCCTAACCTGGCCTTCCAGGGCAGGTTCCACCACCTCTTCTCCAAACATCCAAGACTACTTGCCATCCCAGAACCAGAAGATCCTCACGTTGCCTGCCTTTGCATATGCTGTTCCCAGTGTCTGAAATGCCCTTCCCTCTGCCTCCACCTGGCAAACTTCTACTCCTCCTTCACAGTCCAGCTCAACCTTGCTTCTTGGAAGCCTAGCCCCACCCCCACTCCCTGATGGCCCCTGGCAGAACGGCTTGCTTGCCTCCCACCACATCCCCAAGCAAGTAGGGCACTTCCTACCTTCAATCACAGTTAGGATCTGGGCCAGAGCCATTCAAACTATTTGTGGTAAAGAGACATTTTTTTTTTTTAGTTTTGCAATCTGTTGCCAACTGATGCTTTTGTAAATTACAATAAAAAAGGACGCGGCAAAGTCAAGTTGCAGTACAAGTTTCTCAACACACTCTCAGGATCTGTCCTATCTCACTGCAGACCAGCAACACAGAGATCACAAATGGGCAGGGCTCCACAGACCACCCTGCCTGTGGAACTGGTAGGCCCTGCACCTGGTGTCCCCAGAGGTCCCTGGTGCAGAGCCCACAGAATCATGTGTTTATGCTTGAACCCCCAGAACCTCAGGGGTGCTCCATGAACACCTGCAGAAACAAATATGAAATGGGAAGGTCCCTATAACCTTGCACCATGGGCAGTGCCAGCATTTCCACCTCTCAGGCGAGCCCTATATGCATGGAGGGGGCGCTGGTCTGGCCCACGCTATAATTCCCAGGGGGGCACATTTACACCTGCAAGTCCTCCAGTCCCCCCTTCCTCCCACACAGGCTCCTGCCGGCATTTCCCACTGCAGTACCAGGTGAAGGGACTTGAAATCAGACAGACACGGGCCCCTGTGGCCCACAGCCGTGTGGCCTTGCGCGAGTCACTTCCCTTCTCTGGGCCTCCACCTCTCTGTGAACTGCGGCTAATAACATCAGCATCGTGGGGCAGCCCATCACTCAGGCGGAGCCCACACAGACCTATAAGCCTCCTTATTCCTGAAAGATCCAGCCCAAGCTCTGTCTGGATCCTCTCTTTCTGTCATTCTCCCCCTAAGACATAACATCTTCTCTTTGGGTAAATCCTCCGGCTGCCAAGTTGGCTGACTGCCTTTGAGGATTTCACTTTCCTGCCCCCCTCTACCCTGGACTAAGGGGCTTGTCCTTTCCCTGCCGCCTCCCTGGGGTACCTTCAGCTCTGACCATCTTGACCCCCTCTTGGGGCTCTGACTGTCCTGCTGAAACACAGCTGGTCTGAGACAGTCCTACACCACCCAGGGACCTGCCTCCCGGTTTTGCAGTGAAGGGCTGGGCTGTGCGGTCAGAACAGGCCCCCGCCTGCCCCTCCTCCTCTTCCCATCCACCCCCCGGAGCCCACCCCCTGTACCTTGGGCCAGGACAGAGTGGCATCCACCCTGGCTGGGTCCCAGTCCTGCCCCCATGAGCGGCTGGCTCCCTGCTGGGGCTGAGGGCCTGGCGGGCTGCTCCCAGTGTCCCCCTCTGTCCGGGAGCCGTCAGGCTGGCTGTCTCCATCCCCTGGGCATCGGGCAGCAGGATCCTTTCCTGGCCCTCGCCCCTTTCCCTTGGGGAAAGTGTGAGAAAGTGGGAGAAGCCACTGTGGAGAAGCTGACATTGTGGGGGCGGTTCCATATTTATTTGCTCGGTGACGTCCACACCAGCCCAGCTCGACACCCCAGTCAAGCGGATCCTCCTGTCTGGTGGTCCCACTCTTGCCCCCAACCCACCATGAGCAAGAGCGATGGGTCCACTAGTCATTAGGCACCTTAGGGCAGGGCAGGGCCCAGAGATCACTCTCAGAGGTCCTCATTCTGCACGGACTCCAGGAGCAGCACTGGGGTGCAGAGAAGGGGGTGAGAGGTCTGGGTTATAATTTTAGCCTGGTCACTCCCTAAACAGTCTGACCTCCAGAAAGTGACTTTTCCTGTCTGCGCTTTGGTTTTCTCAGCTGTGAAATGGAGCCACCAGAGCTGGCCTGCTCCCTGGAGAGACTGGAGATAAGGTCAAGGCAGTCTTTATGGAACAGATGGGGTGGGGAAGAGAGAGGGGGAAGGGAAGCTCTAGGTGATGCCCAAGCCCCCAGAGGCCCAGGTGTACCTCACTTTGCAAAGGCCCCACACTCACCCCAACCAGGGCTGACACTGGGGAGCAGGTCGGCCTGCAGCCCCTCTGTACCTCCGTCTCCCCCACCCAGCGCCAGTGCAGGCTCAGTCCTCATGTGCCTGCAAGTTCCAGGCATGAGGCGCCCAGGGAGGAGAGAGGGTCCTGAAACCGGCTGTGCAGGACCAGAGCTTAAAAATCAAATCTTGTTTTTACAATATCAGGGAAAGCTGCCGAAGGGCTAAAGGAGGCCATGGGCCTCCCCAGCCCAGGATGCCACCCGAGCGCGGCTGCGCTGTGAGCGCTGGCCTTCCCAACAGATTCAAGTCTGCAATAGGAAACAGACTTTGAAAAGATAACAGAACATTTTTCTTTTTTCTTCATTTTATTTTCTTTCTGCACAGCTTATTTTCCTAGCACAGTCCTGGGTCATTTAGAAAGAAGCCCCTCCCAGGCCGTGCTCCAAGAACGTGGGCTGTGGGGCTGCCCAGGACTCCCAGGCCCCAGCAGAGGTGGACAAGCACCAATGGTCTAGATGAGCCCTGGCACCAAGGCCAGGAGGTACCTCTGAGCTGGAAACCCGGTTGCTCTAACCCCAATGTTTGGGGGGTGTCCTTCTGAAAACTTGTCTCCATGGAGGGCTTTATAAACCCAAGTTCCAAAGGCACTTCTCCATGTTGGGTCTGGGGGTCTCTGCTAAGGGGGCATCCCCAAGGAGGTGGCATCTGACTGCCAGGGTTCCAGTCCTGGCCTCTCTCACCACTGGGTAACCCCAGATCCCTGACTTCACCTCTTGGAGCTTTAGTTTTCCCATCTGTGAAATGGAAACCATGACATTCACTGTGGAGGGCAGTTTCTGCATAGGCCATATGGTCCGCGCAGCACCACACCCAGCCCACAGTAAGCCCTCAGTACACATGCGCTGCCTTTATCACCTTCTTCTTCAGGGCCCTGGATCTCTTGCTCTCCCTTGATGGAACCCAACACCTGCCAGATCAGCAGAGACTGTACCTCCTTGCCCCCTGGAGTTTCCCCTCATACATCCCTGAAATGTGCCATCCTGGGGCATGGACACCTGCAAGAATGGCGAGTGTAGTATCTGCCCAGGCACTTTGCCTACCATGCCTAACACCTCCTTCTGGCTGGACCACCTGCCCACATCCCAGAGAAGAAACCTTGTCAATCCTATGCTCAGCCCAGCCCGCAGTTCAGGATTCCCCAGAAGGCGCTTATCAAGCAGCTCTAGTGTGCAGATATAAAACATTGTGAAGATACAAATTCAGTGGCCAGCCCAGGCCCTGCGCTCGTGGAGTATATGGTCTAATGGAAGAATGAGCCTGCAATCAATAATTACACCAAGGACTGGAAGTTACTGCTGAGAGAAGTGCTACAATGGAGAGATAAGTGGGGCCATGACAGGCTGTAATGGGAAGCTTGACCTAATCAGGGAGGGCTTCCTGAAGAGGTGATGATAATACTGATGCTAAAAGATGAAAGATGAGGAGACCTAAACAGGAGGATGGAATGAATGGTCAGTGCAAAGGGGCAACATTAGGGAAAAGAATTTTAGGCAGACTATGACAGATAGGAGGGATGCAAAATTGTGTCCCCACAAAGGATTTCTCTCTCCTACCAGCAGTGGGAGTCCTTAAAGGTTTTCCAGGCAGGGGTCGAGACTCAGATTCACTGGTCAGAGAGGCCACCCTGGCTGCTGAGAATGAGCCTCCCCACATCTCTGCATGTGCCTGTCTTTGTCTGGCAGGCTTTCTAGGCCCCATGTCAGTCAGGACAGGACAGGTCCTGCTGCAGTGACAAACAACCCCCAGATCTCAATGGCTTCAAACAACAAGGATTTAGTTATCACTCATGCTGCGTCACGAAAGATCCACTGTGGGCCACTAAGGGGCTCCACTCATGTTGCTGGGATGCGGGAACCAGGTTAGGAGAAGCAGCCAACATCCTATCTGCTACGAGTTCCATGCCAAGGGAAAGAACGCTCTGGAGGGCCTCACATCCACAACCAAATGCTTTGGCCTAGAAGTATCACTGTGGTTCACGATTCACTGGACCGCCATGCGGCTCCACCCAAGCACCAGGGGAACTAGACCCCATGCTACCATGTGCCGAGAGCGCTGGAAATATTTGATAACATAAGGGCCACCAGATACTTTCCCACCAGTGTTCCAGAAGAAGGAACCAGCATGCACGGGAGAGACCCAGCAGGAGTGCAGCGAGATCCAGGGGAGGGTGGGAGATAAGATGAGGCCCTTTTGGGTCATTCGGTCTTTATCTTAAAAGCATTGGGAAGACTTCGAGGTGTGTTAAGCAGGAAATGGAAAGTGTGATGTGATCCTCTTTGGAAGAGGTCACCCCTACTGTGATGCTTAGCCAGGCATAGAGGGGAGGTAGCAGGTAGACAGCTGGGGGCTCTTGCTGCTGTCCTAGGGAGAGACAGTGGTGGCTTGATTTGAAAGCTGAGGAGGAGGAAAATAGAAGGGGACAGATCCAATTCAGAGGCTGAAGTTCTCTGGACCTGGAGGTGGAGTGGACTGGGCTGAGGGAGTGGAGACAGCAAAGTTTGTGGACTAGCAGAACGCTGGAGACCTTGGCCCAGATCACAGCCCTGGAGATGGCTTCAGGAGGAGGACTATAGGACAGCCTCAGACCCCGTGAGTGTGGGTTCTGATAGTGTGACAGCCCAGGAAAGAGCATGGAGTCAGCTGAAGAGTTATGGCAACTGACTCCTAGTCCGGCGCTCTGTACTTCCTCACACTTGCAGTAACCTAGATTCAGAGAAACTCCACTTCCCCCATTAAATCCAGGAGAGGAAAGATTCAGATGGAGGAAGTCTTACTTGACACCAAGAAATATATGAAATACATCAATCCAAGGAGCCTAAAGGACAGAATCGTAACTCAGGTCAAAAGATATGTAAGTGCGGGGCCTCCCTGGTGGCGCAGCGGATTGAGCACATCGTTGTGAAGCTGTCCGCAGCCTCTGCAGCGTGGGTTCAATTCCTGGCCAGCCAGGGAGATTCCCACATGGCGTGGCAGACCTCTCCTGTCACCCCCGCTGCTCCTTTCAGCAGTGTATTTCGGTCATCTGCCTGTTCTGCTCCCTGCTCTGTCTCTGGTGAATCCTCTCACCCTCCTGCGCCTCTGGCCTGTACCCCAGCTCTTGTATAAAAATAAATAAATCTGGGCCTCCCCGGTGGCGCAGCGGTTGAGCGCTGGGTTGCGAAGCTGCGCGCAGCTTCTGTGATGCCGGTTCGATCCCCGGCTGCTCCCCGGCCACCGGAGGAGGGTCCCACATGGCGTGCAGACCTCTCCTGCCGCCCGCTGCTCCCCTCAGCAGTGTACTTCGGTCCTTCTGCCTGCTCTGCTCCCCGCTCTGGCTCTGGTGAGTTCTCTCACCCTCCCGCGCTTCTGACTGTGCCCAGTGCATGTATAAACAAAGCAAACAAATAAATAAAAAACATGCCTCTAAAAAAAAAAAATAAATAAAAAATAAATAAATAAATCTTAAAAAAAAAAAAAAAAGATATATAAGTGCAGAGGTGACAGCTGTGGTGACTGATCCAGGGCTCCTTGGATGGTGGTGGGGGGGGGGGGCTTCATCTTTACGAATGTCACCAGAAAAGGGAACTTCACCCTGCCCAGCTGCCCCCTTATAGGGCCTGCATCCCTGTGGGGCCTGCTGGGCAGTTCTGATTCTCCCAGAATGGTGTGTCGTGCAGCCAGTCCTGGGAGAGAGAAGACCGTTCCTCAAGCATCCACTGGGCTCTGAGCTCTGCTATCTCATCTCTCCTCCCAACTGTTTTGCCGGACGGGCTTTGATGGCTCCATTTTAGGGACGGAGAAGCAAGATTCAGAGACTCTGCCAAGTCCGAAGTCACTGTTTTATGAGGAAGAGGAAGGATTTCAAGGGAGAAGCCCTTTGTATTAAACTAAAGCTACTGGCCCAGGCTTTTTTCCTGGGAGGAAAGGTTTTTTAGACATGTGCTCACACAGAACCCTGCTTGCCTGCCTCTGAGAAAGTTGGTGGCCCAAGACTCCCCCCCACCCCCAGACTGCAGCCTGTTACTTCTGGTGGATGCACACTACCACCAAGCACCCTACCTACCTCTCAAGGAGAAATATGAAAAGCAAGCTCAGGTGTCACAGGTATTATGGTTCCTGGAAAATTCTTTTGCTCCAGTCCAGACAAAACCCTTAAAGTTTATAGGGTTTTCAGGCATTAAAAGCAGTCCCTCATTATTGCCTCCAGTCCCCCAGGGCACAAAATAATGGGGTGTGTTTCCTTTCAGCCCCTCTCTATATACACCACAGCCTTTTCCCCACATGAAACACTCGCCTGAGAAAGCAGAGAGGTTTACTATTTTCCTTCCCTAAGTTCAAGCCCACCCTGGGGGTCTAAACCCTACCGCCCAGCCCAACCCAATTCAACACACCAGCAACTTTTTTAACCAGCACCGCCCACGGTCCAAGACATTGGGTATTCTCCTTGCAGCGACTTGCCTAGGGCGTGCTGGCCTTGACCACAGGAAGGTCACTGGCCGCTAAGTTCCCGCAGTTTCTGCATCTAAAAGTACCTTGGGGATTGCAAAGCAAAGAGGGGGGGCGGGGGAGGGCTGGTGGAGGCAACACACTCCGGAGAGATTTTCCTAAGAGTCTGCACCGCAACTAAGATTTAACAGAAAAGAAACGGCCTCAGGCGCGATCACGTTTGTGGGGAAATCATGGGCCAATGGGAAGGGGACCCCTGCACCCCGAAGTATCGGAGCCCCCCACAACAGCCCCAGGCTCCCCGCCGACACTGCCCCCCAGAACTAGGCCGGCGGCGCCGGGCGCCTCCAGCACGCCCCGCCCCGCCCCGCGTCGCCCCGCCCGCGTCGCCGCGATCTCATGGCGAGCGCCCGGCCGAGCGCGGCTCCCATTGGCCGGCGGCGCCGTCCGTCAGCGGCCGAGCGCCGCGCCGAGAAAAGGCTACATTGTAACAAGGCGCGAGTGCGGCGCGCGCGGGAGGAGGGAGGCGGGGGGCGGCCCCCGAGCCCCGCAGCGGCGGCGGCGGCAGCTACCTGCCGAGGGTTAACCCACCTCCGGGCCGGGGCGCGCCGCCCCCCCCTCGGCCCGCGCCCGCGCCGCCCGGCCCCCCCCCCCCGGCTCGGCCCGCGCCGGCCCCCGGCCGCCCGCGCCCCCTCAGCCGCCGCCCGCGGCCCCTGCCCCGGCGGCCCCGCGCTCGCTGGCAAACTGCCGAGCGCGCTCCGAAGCCATTTTCAATGGCCACATTGGCTACCGGGGCTGACTCACCTTCCCGGGAACGCTGCGGCGGCCGCGGGGCCCGGGCGGCGCGGGCGGCCCGGCGGGCGGCCCGGCGGAGGCGGCGCAGCCCGGGCTGGCGGCCCCCGGCGGGAGCGGCCGCGCTGGGGGCGCTGGTCCCCGGCGACGCAAAGTTTCAGCGCCAGCCTCGGCGCGGCGGCGGCGGCGACTCGCTGCTGCTCTCCTCCCCTGCTTTGACCACCATCTTATTAGTACAGGAAATGACATGGAAAACGGAAGAAAGCGGCGTTTGGGGCAGACGCGGACCCCCCAATTCAGGGGCCGGAGCCGGGACTCGCCAGCCGCGGCCCCAGCCGGCCCCGCCGAGCGCGCCCCGGGCCCCCCGCGCCCCGCCCGGAGGGGGGCCCCGGCTCCTTGAACCCCGAAGGAGAGGGCGAGTTTTATAATCCAGCCCGCGGAGAAATCGAGGGAAAAAATGGGAAAAGGTTCTCAGAACTTTAGAACTGGGACACTTTTGGGGGCAGGAATGAAAAGTTGTGGGATTGGAAAAAGCCCTTCCGTGGGGGGCTCCCGGGCAGTCCCCGGCGCGTCGCGGCACATTTTGAGCCAAATGGTCGGGGTGATAAATGCGCTTGTATTTTTAACCCTTTCGCGCCGCGGCGGCCCGCAGCCGGCGCTCACGGGCCCGGTTCGCCCTTGGATGCCCCGCAGTCCGAGGACACAAACTAAACTGGTGCGCCTGAGGGGTCCCGATAAACCCCCAAGGCAGGCGAGGGGCCTGGGGCGCGCTGAAAATGTTTATTTACGCGGGACTAGTGTTTTAAAGTCGCGAACCACACGTGCTCTTCACCTCGAAATTTGTTACCAGAAATTGAGATTCTGTGAGACCCGAACGGGCTGGCCCCTGGCTGACTTGGAACCAATATTGAAGGTGCGCACTCCTGGCTGGGTTCCTCAGTTTCTCCATCTGTGAAATGGGGTTCCACATCACAGCGAGATGGAAGGTAACCAAGAAGAGACTGACGGCGTTTTCATAAAGACAGTGTTTCGAGTCCACAAGACTTCCATGGGCGCCTAGAAAATCCATGGGTTGTTCTGGGGCAGAGGACACTGCGGGATGGCATCACCAGGACAACAGTCCCAAGATAACCCTCGCTTCTGGCTTTTGGCATCATCTGCCAGGCCTGTGACCACTTTAGGATGTCCTGTCAGGGGAGACTGTGCTGCCCTGGCTCTAAAACCCAGACCATATCCCCTCAAAGGCCCCCAGTGCAAGTTTGGGGAGAAAAATTAGATCCCAGGAAGGTGTCTAGGTGGGGCGCTGCTCAGGGAGGAGTGGTCTGTGCCGCCAAGATCCACGGCTCCCTGCAAGAACTGGCCCAGGCAGCCTTCAGGGGTACCTCGTAGGGAGTCCTCCTCCTGAGGGGCTGGAGTTCCCAGTGAACTTCACTGCAACGCAAAACCTGGCCTCAGACTGGGAACTTTCTGTGGCTCTTGGAGTCTCGGTGTTGGGGGTGAGCCAGAGAGGCAGTGTAGGTACATCACCTGTATCCCTTACACAAGCACAGCTACTTAGGATACTGTGGCTGTCACTGTGTGATCTTGAGTGATTTCACTTCTCTGAACCTCAGTTTCCTCTGCAAGATGGGGCACGCCACTAGTCACCCACACTGCAGGCTCTTGTGAGGAGCCCCGAGAGTGTATTTAAAAGCCCGAACTCCAGCTGCTCACCCTAGATGCCCAAGTAACAGTAATTAACATCATCACTCTATGACATTCAGGGCACCTATAAAAGTTTCCTATCAGTCTGCTTCAAGCCCAGCAGAGTATTGGGTACTGGGAGTACCAAGCTCAGTTAGACATGGCCCTCACTCAGCTTATCATCTGGCCCAAGATGGAAACACACAGCTCACTCAGATCAAGAGTGTGGTTGTGGACTCCAAAAAGTTCTCAGAGCGAGCTGGTGAGCGAGGCAAGGAGGGAACTTCTCCTTGCTGAGCTGTTTGCTGTTTCCATCTTCCATCCATCTGGCCTCCCCTGGCCAAGAACAGTTGGTCCTCAGGCTGTATCTGTGGGGTGGACTGGACTCTTGGGCACTGCACACAGGGCCAGCATCACGCCCGAGGAACACAGAGGCAGCTTCGTGGTTTCCAGACCCAGATTTGAAGCTCAGCCGGCCGCACCATGCTCTGTAACCCAGGGAACACGACACTTTCCATCTGGGCTCCATGTCCTTCCTGCAGGACCCCAGGAGTTTGGACTGCCTTTTGCCCTCTAGAAGCTGTCCCAGAGCCATGTGATCCAGACCAAGGTTCAGGAAGGAATCCAGAACAAGGCGGAGAGAATTGCTGGAATCGTCTCAGAAGGGAAGCCGAGGGCTCAAGTTGGCACAGGTGCTCTGGGTCACTGTGGGCAGAGAGTGGCCCCAGGGCGTGAACATAATCACCATAAACAGGTGAGCTGGACAGAGCCGGTTATATGGGGCTTCCTTCTGTGGGCTCAGCTGGACCTGAATCACAAGTGGGGTACAGTGAAAGCTCCACAGGAATTCTTTGAGAATTATTAGGGGAGGGGGAGAAAAGGGGGCCTGAAGTGAATAGAGCACATGGCACACACCTTCAGGGCTGTTACCATTTGACTCCCAATAATCCAAGACAGATGACATTATCACTATTTTCACAGACTGGGAGACCATGCCAGAGGCCACCCAGCTAGTGAAAGGTCCGGTAAGATTTAAACCCAGGGAGCCTCCCCAGTGGCGCAGCGGTTGAGCGCTGGGTTGCGAAGCTGCCCGCAGCCTCCGCAGTGCCGGTTCGATCCCCGGCTGCTCCCTGGCCACCGGAGGAGGGTCCCACATGGCGCGCAGATCTCTCCTGCCGCCCGCTGCTCCCCTCAGCAGTGTACTTCGGTCCTTCTGCCTGCTCTGCTCCCCGCTCTGGCTCTGGTGAATTCTCTCACCCTCCCGCGCTTCTGACTGTACCCAGTGCTTGTATGAATAAATAAATAAATTTAAAAAAAATATATTTAAACCCAGGTCGTCCTGATTCCATTGCTCAATGTCTTCCACTCTTGGACATTTCTGATCATTATCCTTTCCCATAATGCAACTCTTCAGCCAAATGGTGGGTAAAATATTTCCCTAATTTTTCTCAGGGGCGTATCACACAAAAGAAGCTAATTAGAACTTCTTGATGTGAAGTTGTACTTTATAACCTCTCCCTCAAAAAATGCACTCACAATCTCATTCACCTCCATGTCCCTGTGAGAACACTGAGATGCTCAAAGTGAAGTGAAACCCTTTGAAGGAAAAGATAATCTGAAGCACTAATAATAATGATTCCCAAGCAAACACGCACACTATCTGCTGCAAGTCCAGTGCACCTTGGATGTACATTCACATTTGCTATAAAACAAGGATGTTGTTTATTGCATCAATTAATGACCCCTTTAAAGCCTTGAAGGAGAAATTTCATTCAGGATTTAGTACCTAGGAAAAAACTAACACTGAATTTTCTGCATTTTCCCTAAGGAACTGGCAAGCATCTCTCTTGCTAATAGGAAAAGCTCTGTAACTGATCAGGTTTCTCTTTTTGCACAGGCTGCCAGGAAGCTCGGAGCCAAATCCCGCTCCCTCCCCATTCCCAAAAACTTTGGCAGTTGCCTCCTCCTCATTCCTGCTTCACCACTTCTAATCCTACTGACTCGGCCTTGTTTTCGCTGACATTTATTAATGTTGCCTCCTCTTCCCCCTTTAATGGCAAGAAATAAATATTTAAAATAAATCCACATTTGGAAGAGTTGTTGAAGGGCCTGGATTCCACGAGCCTAGTGTTAAGCCAGGCACAGGCCTCTTCTGGTTTTGTTGACTCGCCCAACAGCTGAGGGATCCCTCTCTTGGAAGGGAGGAGGGACTGGCTTAAAACCAAGGGACTCCTTGCCCAGCTGCTGACCACGGCTAAGATCAAATGCCCTGGGTCAGTTCATCACTGCTATTTTATGCTCTACTGACAAGCGGCTTGCCTCGCTTCTGCCAGCTCCCCAGGAAGCACAAACCACTGTCCTTTACCCATCCCTCCAGAAGGAGCCCCTGTAGTCTCTAAAGAGGAACGTGGTCCACTGCCACTGCCACTTATGAGCGCCATATGCTCTGCAAGGTGAGCTGACTGGGTTAGATGTGGGTGATAGTGGGGTGGGGGTGAGAAGTGACTTTAGATGGGGACAGGCAAGGGCTCTCTGAGGAAGTGGATTTCACTGGGAGTGTCGATAGGCACGAAGGAGCCAGCCCCTGCCAAGTGCGAGAAGAGTTCTCAGCCGGGGCACCAGCCCGTGCAAAGACCTCAGGCAGAACCCAGCTGGGCTTGTTCTGTGCAGTGGCAGAAAGCTGGCATGCCCAGAGTGTGGTGTGCAAGGGGAGGCGGGGAAGGAAACGAGGGGGCACTGGATAGATCTGCGCACGCTTCTCCTCTATCTGAATTTGACGCACAATGGAAGCCACAGCATCTAGAAAGTCAGGGAGACCCAGGACTTGGTTTGCCTTTTCAAACCTTGCTGCCAGGGGGTTGCCAACTTTTACCTCGTGCCAGGTGAGCAGGTGGGCACATTCATTTAATTATATGCATGTTAGAGATGAGGTTGTTCGCACTGCCCAGCCTCTGACTCGCCTGCCTGACCGAGAACGCACCACCCCCCTGAGTCTTGGCGAGAAGTAGGGTGTCTCCTCCCCTGTGCCCACTAGTGAAGCTGAAAACACCAAAAACTCCCTTTTCCAGTGCTATAGATTGAATATTTGAGGGGTAGAGGTTGCGCTTTTAAATAAGAGGGTGCTAATGAGAAGGTGATATATGAGTAAATCCTGGTGGAAGTGAGGGGGCCTGCTATGGAGATAGTTGAAAGTATTCTAGGGTGCAGGAACCACCAATGCAAAGGCCCTGTTTGTGCCACCAAATTCATATGTTGAAACCTAACCCCTAAGGTCATAGTCTAGGGAGCTGGGGCCTTTGGGAGGTTCTTATGTCATGAGGATGGAGCACTCTCGAATGGGATTAGCCTTCTTACAAAAGCAACTAGAGAGTTTGCAGCTTCTACCATGACAGAGACAATCATGCATCAGTCCCCAAGTGGGTTCTCACCATATACTGAATCTGCCGCAGTGTGAACTTGATCTTGATCTACCCTCCAGAACTGTAAGAAACCATTCCTGTTGTTTGTAGGCCCCCGGGCTCCACAGCATTCTAATGAGACTAAGACATCCAGCCTCCTGTAAGAAAGCCACAGATACACGTTAGAGGATCAACCAATCAGGTGCATCCCAACTTTGAAATGGGGCCAGAGCAGCACAGATCATGGGCTGCTCCCTGGTAAGAGTGGGGTACAGTCCAGCCAGTTTTCAGGGGCTGAGTTTCCTGGATTGGATTCAGCAGAGGTGGGGAGCTGGTGGCCCAAGCTCTCGTCCTCGCTACACTGGTCGTGATCTTCAATGACTCTGGCTGTGTGCACCCCACACCTGGGTTTGTTTTCAGGGCCCGGTAACAAAGGTGTAGGGACTGTAGGGAAGCATGAGGGGCAGTGTGGTCACTCGGGATGAGCAACCTGAATCCTTTCAATACATTCCTCTTCTGCTTAAATCAGCGAGCGAGCTGTCTATTGCTGCCTGCCACATGGCCCCATGCTTAGCAGCTGAAGACAATACATACCCATTAGGTCAGTTTCCCCGAGGCAGGAGCCCTGGCTATTTCCTAGCTGGTGGTTCTGGCTCAGGGTCTCCTGAGAGCCCAGTCTCATCTGGGACTGCAGTCATCTGAAGGCTCACCAGGGCTGGGGATCCACTTTGAAATTCCCTTACATCTAGAGCAACCAATTATTCAAGTTTGCTCAGGACTGAGGTGGGGGAGTCCCAGCATATGGGAGTTTCAGCTTTAAAACCAGGTCAGTCCACGGCACACCAAGGTGAGTCAGTGGCCCTATTCAAGTAGGTGTTGGCAAAAGACCTGCGATCCTTGGTGTGGGCATCTCAGAAGGCTGCTGATGACACGCAGCTGGTATCCCCCAGTGTGAACTGGAAGTGAATACCTAAGAAGAATGCCCCAGTCCTTTATAACAATCTTAGGGAGACACAACAGTGTATTCCACTGGGCACACAGACCTTGGTACCATGTGTAGTTCAGGGAACAACACATTGATTTGAGTGCTAGTTGTGGGGCGCTGTTTCCAAATGTGTGAGCTTGGGCAAGTCCCCCAATCTGGGTATAGGGTATTGGAACTGATCATTTTTACAGTGCTTTCTCCAAGTCTCACTCCCTACCTGTAAATTAGATTAGAATGTTGGGTCCATTCATTCAAAAGATGAAATATGTTCCTTATGCTGTTCTCTTCTTGCCCATTGGAGACTAGAAGAAAGGAGAGCAGGATAGAGATGGAGGCATCAGAGGGGCTGATTTCCAGATCCGTGAAGCTCCAGGATAAGACTCCTGAATGTCACACATTCTGAAACCTGCAGGACCCCACGGAGATGGAGGAGCGGATGCAGGACAGCTGGGTGAAACCACATCGAGACAGATTTCAGCTCCAGGAAAAATAGAGCTGCCTATGAAATGGAGCAAGCACTCAACAAAAGAGGGCTGCCATTCTAAGTGGCGAGTTTCCTGTTACTGGAGGTATGTAAGCCAGCTTGGGGGTTCTTCTTTGGAGCTTTGATGAGCTCCAAAGTCCCTGCTTTCTGGGGATATTACTGATTCTAGGAACAGTGCAGCCACATGGTGCGGTGCTGGGCACTGTAGAAGGGACAGGAGTCCGGAGATGTGGGTTCTGTCTACTCGCTGTTATTTGGCTGCTGGGAGACTGTAATCATGTCCCACATCTGATCACATCTGATCAGAACCTCAGTCTCATAATCTGTAAAACGAGGGACCAGTTTCCAAGCCAATCCATGTCAAGGAGCCACCTCTGTTAGAGAACTTTTCCTTGGTCCTTGTGGAGATGAAAACCACAAAGCAATGAAGGTCATTTTCATAAAGCTTATCTATTCAATGTAAAGAATTATCTTTTATTCTGAGACAATGTGTTCCTAACTATTTTGGTCTCTGTTTTTATTTTTATAACAATGTGCTAATAGCATTTGTAAAAGATGTAGATATTTTTTCTCCAGTGACCTCATTTGGCGAAATAAAATGTTGATAAGCCTGTAGTAGTTTCTGCAATTAGCTTAGGATGTACATTAGTACATGATATGAAGAGATATAGAAATCACTTATTCATGTCTTCTATAGCCTAACTATATACTTTTTTTTATCAGTTTCTGAGAAAGGAATATAAAATCTCCAAATATGATTATGGATTTGATCTAGTTCTCCCCTTAGTTTGTTAGGCTTTTCTTCCCCCTCCTGTATATTAAAGCTATATTAGGGGCCTCCCTGGTGGTGCAAGGGGTTAAGTGTCAGCACTATGAAGCTATCTGTAGCCACAGCTCTTGGCCAGGGAGCTGACCCACATGGCGCTGCAGACCTCTCCTGTCTCTCCTGCTGCTCCCCTCAGCAGTGTATTTCAGTAGATCCACCCGTTCTGCTCCCCACTCTGTCTCTGGTGAATCCTCTCATCCCCTGCAACACTGGTCTACTCCAGTTCTTGTATTCATAAATAAATCTTTAAATATATATATAAATCTGGGCCTCCCCTGGTGGTGCAGCAGTTGAGCGCTGGGCTGCAAAGCTGCCCGCAGCCTCTGCAGTGCTGGTTTGATCCCTGGCCGCAGGCGAGGGTCCCACATAGCGCAACAGACCTCTCCTGTCTCGCCCGCTACTCCCCTCAGCAGTGTGTTTCGTCAGTCTACCTGTTCTGTTCCCCGCTCTGGTTCTGGTGAATTCTCTCACCCTCCCACGCTTCTGACTGTACCCAGTGCTTGTATAAGTAAATAAATCTTTAAATATATATATATATATATATATATAAAGCTATATTACTAGGTTCTTATACATTTGTGATTGCTATGTCTTTCCAATAAATTGTCACCTTTAATACTGTGAAATGCTCCTTAGCTCAACTGACACTGTTTATTTTTAAATGTATTTAACCTGATATCAATGTCACAGCTCCAGCTTCCTACTGCTTACATAATGTATCTTTTACAATTTTTTTCACTTTTAACCTAATTATATTTTTATATTGAAAAAAAGTCTCTTAAATTTAGCATGTCATTGGTTCATGCTTTTTTAGTCAGTTTGGTAAACTCTAAACTGGAGTGTTTAATCCATTTGCATTTTACACAATTACTGATATAGCCGAATGCAGGACTATCAATTTGCTATTTATTTTCTATTTGTTTCATACGCCCTCTGACCATCTGTTTCTCCTTTCCTGTTATCTTTTGAGTTAATTAAACATTTAAAAATAATACTTTGACTTCTCTTTTGACCTTTTTGATAATCTTCTTCACATGATTTTGTAGTATTTATGCTAGGGATTTCAATATCCTTAGCTTATCAGAGATACTGTCTGTATCCCTTTACATGAAACATAAGAACTGTGTAACAATCTCCTTTCCTTTGTGTTAATTTTATCATAGATATTGCTACTCTATCCATTATAAAGCCCTAAATAATACTATGACTTTTGCTTTATTTATGCCTTTTAAAAAAAAGATTTTTTTATTTATGCATACAAGAACGGGTTGCAGGCCAGAGGTCAGTGGGTGAGAGGATTCACCAGAGACAGACTGGGGAGCAGGACAGGTGGATTGAGGGGAGCAGCGGGCAAGTCAGAAGAGGTCTGCTGCGCCATGTGGGCAGCTCCCCAGCAAGGGATCGAACTTGTGCTGCAGTGGCTGCGGATAGCTTCACAGATTGCGTCCTAACCTCTTGTGCCACCAGGGAGGCCCAGACTTTAGTATTTCTTGAGTAGCAAATCTGCCGGTAGTGAATTCTCTATTTTCATTTATTTGAAATGTCTCTCTCATATGTTTGAAGGATTTTTTTCTGGATATGCAATTCTGGAATTTTTTTTCCCAGTATTTAGAGCCTTCAAGCAGTTTTTAAAGTATCTTTTCAGTATTATTGTTACCTGAAGGAACATTTAACTCAATGAGAACCGTTTTACCATTACTGGGGAAACAAACCACTCTCTTTTGATTGCTATATTTTTGTAATGCATTTTAATAACTTCCATGCAACTTCTCCTTCTTGTCAGTATTTTATGTCTATTAATAATTCATTCCTCCAGGTAAAATTTAGACTTACTTGGGTTGCGCTTTAAAAAATATCCAAGAGAGGGGACCTCCCTGGTGGCACAAGGGGTTAAATCTCAGCACTATGAAGCTATAGGCAGATCAGCAACTACTGCAGCACGAGTTCCATCCCTGGCCAGGGAGCTGACCCACATGGCACAGCAGACCTCTCCTGCTCGCCCGCTGCTCCCCTCAGCAGTGTGTTTCAGTCAATCCACGTGTTCTGTTCCCTGCTCTGTTTCTGGTGAATCCTCTCACCCCCCACACCTCTGGCCTGTGCCCCAGCTCTTGTATGCATGAATAAATAAATCTTTAAAAAATAAATAAAATAAAAAATATCCAAGAGATATTGAATGGAATTTCATTACTTATGTAGACTTATATGGGTAATTGTTGATGTCTCTATAAAATAATGCTTTCTTCCCATAATGATACGTGTCTCCATTGTTTCAGGTTATATTTTATTTGCTAACTAACATTTTATAGGTTTTCTTCATCTAGCTCCTACTCAATTCTTGTAAAATATATCACAAAATATTTGGTAATTAAAGTTTTTATAAGAATTTGAGCATAATATTTCTCCTACTTTTTTTCTACATCCTAACAGTTGGATTAGCCATATTTCTGTACTATGGCTATCAGTTGGGATTCATCCACATGAAAACAGAAAGCACACTAGTTTACCACAGAAGGAAAACCAGAGGGTGTCAGTTAATCAAGCCCTGGAGGACTGAAAGAACACACCAGATACTCAGAGGAAGTGGAAAGGAAGGCACCTACTACCCCACTAGGGGTTAGGGGAGGAAAAAGGTTTTTGGAGGTGGGTCCTACAGGTTGGGGTTCCAACCCTCTTGGAGGGGATGCTGCCTGCCTGGCACAGAGTCCCCAGAGCTCAAAGGAGGGCCCCACACAGCTTTTGTATTCTGAGAAGTGGCTGTTGTGTGGCCACTAATGACCCCTCAGGGGCTCAGAGGTGAGCCCCAGAGAGCTGGGACACTGGCTTCTAAGCAGGAGGCACTGTCCAATTGGTGCTGGACACCTCCAAAGGGATGCAATGCAGCTGGTTTGGGGAGCACTGAAAGAAACTGGACAGTGGAACCAACATCTCCCAGAACCCACTGCCACTGCCAAGGTCAAGAGGCATCACCCAGGACAAGAATGGACATAAGCAAGAAGGAGGAAGTCACTTCTCCTGACCTGTGACATCTGCTCTCCTGCCAGCCACCCTCAAAGGGAAGAAGCTGACAAATGTGAAGTAACATTTTCAGATTAAGCCCAGAACCCCAGCAGAGCATGGGAGAGAGATTCCAAAGGGGAGACATGAAGTCCTGACATGCATTTTTTTTTTTTTCTGGCCCAGGGATGACAGCAACAGAATCTCTCTGTGGGGATACTAATTACTCCTCTAACTGAATTACAGTCTCGTGTGACTCTTGTATAACCTCAAGATTACACTGCAAAATTAACAGTCATCAACAACCCTTTAATATAGTCACAATGGAAAAGAGATACTAAAAAAGAAACTAGTAATATATACAAATATATATATATATACACATAATAAGCAAAAAGAAAACAGGTATGGTGTTTATAGTCCTTGCCTCTCCTCCTGGCTCCTAGGCTATAGTTGATTGTAATAATTCCCTTCTCCTACCTATACCATGTTCCATTTTCCCTTGGTCAAAACCTTCATTGGTTGTGGGGACTCAGAACTTCCTTCCCCAAGAGCTGGATGTCCAGTGGTCCTGCCGCTCTTGCTTGCTGTAGCTTTACACCCACTTTCACTATTGGCCATGGAAGAGCAAAGTGGTGTCCCCAAGAAGTCCTCTGTGTTTTCCATATTGTCCATCCACTGTGGAGGAGCAGCCGGTTATCACTGGCCCTGAGGGTGCTAGACAGTAGCGTCACCCCCTTTTGTGCCTGTTGGCTTAATGGCAGGAAGAACTCAGGGCCTGGATGGGCCCATCTCCGAGTCCCACAGGGAGACACGCCTCTCTTGGGATCAAAGACTTCCAAACCAGCGGGCGTCAACATTGTGGAGCTCAGAATTCAAAATTCTGTAAATGGTTATTGGGTCTGACAGTGAGAGAAGTTGCTCCTATCCGTATTTTTGGCCCCATTATTGTGGACGGGGTGGGCAAATGCCCTACACTGGCTGCCAAATGAAAGGCAGTGCCTCAGCCCTCAGGTTGTGGTCTCTCCAGGAGTATTTAACTGACTTTCCCCCAAGGCCATTCCACTTTCCAACCGGGCCGCCTGCTTCGGGATGATGGATCCCGCAGTAGCATAACTGGTGACTTCCATGGCCAAGTCCACTGCCGACTTCTGCTAGAAGCAACGTGGTATAGAAAATCATGATGGTAAATAAGGTCTTTCAGCAGTCAAGAGATGTAAGAAATATTGTAGGCAAGCAGATGCCTGGAATGTTCAATCAAATAGTGAGATAATGAAGGTGGGAGAGAAGTGTGTGTGTGTGTGTGTGTGTGTGTGTGTGTGTGTGTGTGTGTATTTGCAAGGGTGGGGGGAGCTTGCAGATTCTAAGAAAGGTAAACCTTCATCATCTCTGATAGTAAATCAAAGATCATGTCTAAAATGAAATCAAGAACGAGGATGACAGGCAGGTACTTAAACAACAAAACACCTCAAGTGGTTGCAGGTAGCTGCACTTGGAGAGATGGAGAGGAAGTCCCTGGTGTTGAAAAAAAGGACATATTCCTTTGTTTAAAATTAAAGTTATATAAAAAAGTTAAAGTTACATAAATAGAAAAAGTGGATCTTACTCTTAGATTTACACCCAAAGAGTTATTTCCAAGTTTCCTGCTGCCAAAGGCGCATGCTTCCCTGCAAATCAGAAAAGGTGCCACTGCCTTGGAACACTTTACTGCCCTCTGCTGGACAACTGAAGACAAGTCTCTTCAAACAAAGTGATCTGCAGGTGCCAGGCTGGGTCTGCAGTGCCCTAGGTTGTGCAGCTGAGGCCCCCCCCGAGCCAGCAGCCACCAGCTGGCATAGCCCGAGCTGTTTGTTGAGGTACTTGCTCCTGGATGGCCAGGGCAGCGAGATCTGTCCTCTTCTGGACATCACAGGTGGCTGCATCTGCTGGCCAGATGCTTGGGGTTGGATTGCATTCTACTTTCAGGGTCTGTCTCCAACCTGTGCCATCTATGAGATCAAGAACCAGTGGGTACTTGATTCTTCGCTTTAATCTAACATCGGATGCTACTGCCATCCCCACCTTATGCTCCCCCACCTCCCCCAACTTACACATTTTCTTGGTGATATCAATCAGGGTTGGGGGGAGATGTGGGGAGTCAATGTCTCCACGAGTACATTGTACTAGGGGGCCCCCTGCGCCTAACTCCTACACTTGGCCTCCACTTCTTGGCTGTGGTCTCGGGAGACTTTTCTTTTTTGGGGGAGCAGTTGCCCCCATCTAGAAAGGGGATGAGAGATTCTTCACGCATTGCCAACTGTGTATGTTCTCACCTCCAGGGCTGTTTGCCCAAAAGGGAATGAGCCACAGCAATAATGGACGCTTCAGACAGGGTCAGTTTGGGTCTCCCAGTACCTAGGAGCCTAACATGTGGCTGGCCAATCACTACGCTGGTGTGGAGAACAGGTCTCACGGGGCACAGACACCCCCCTGCTCACTTGCAGCACTTCTAGCTGCAGAGGGGACTTTGGACATCCCTGGGCAGGGTTCAGAGAATATTATGGAATAATATTATGGAATCAGAGACTCAGAAAGGGAAGAAATTCTATGAGACACTGAGCCCACTCCTCCCATCCAGTGCCTGTCCTGCTACCCACCCCCTACCAGGTGGTCACCAGCTTATGTTTACATGCTCCCAGTGACAGGGAGCTCACTATCTGCCCCAGTGGGCCTTGTGCTCTGGGAGACCTGACTCAGAAAGAACTTCCTTCTCCCATCCCAAATCGGCCTCATTTCATCTCGAGTGAGTGCCCGGAGTTTGGTGGCAGGGAGCCCAGGGTGTCTGTGAAGCCACAGAATGAGCCTGCCATCTTCCTGGAGAGTCGCTTTTCTTGAGTGGAAGTAATTTAAAGCACTATTTTTAGATTTAAACAAAAATGGAAACATTATGGAATAGAATCAGAAACTGTGTGTAATTCTGAGACAAAACCCAAGACTTCAAAGAAATTTCACACTTGTGTCAGCTGCTCTGGGCGGGTTGCCTGGCCTGCCAGGAAAATGTCCCTTCTTGGCATGCCAGGCATTTAGGGGGGAAGTTGAGAAAGTGCTGGGGGAGAGGGCCTGGGACCTAGTCTGAGGGGTGCTGGGCCAGGGGCTCCACTAAAGTGCAAGGCAGGCCTGGGAGGAGATAGGTGTGAGGATTTCAAACACAGCTGCTCCGCTCCCTCTTGGGATCAGCTCATCCTTATGCCCACCTCTGGGGTGTGCAAGCCCACCAGGAAGATGTCACTGCATCCAGAATCTATCCCTAAGGATAGGCACCAGAACCCAGGCTGAGCAAGGGCCCCGCGGGCTCCGCAGGATGTGCGGCTGAAAGCAGATGCTGGGTCCTCCACTCCACATGACCCAGGCCAGGGATTTCCGGCAAATTCATCCTCCCAGCCCAGGGGACCCTCCCATTGAAGCAGACTCCAGCCCAGAGCTTGAGCAGGACCTGTACCAATCCAGGCCCCGAGGCCCCTACTTGAAGGTGCTAGATCCTGGGGAGGTTTGGGGGGCCTGAGTAAGAGCCGAGGGCAACTGGGGCAGAGGGGACCCCTCAGGAGGAACTGGCACAGCACAATGTGACAAAATGCACACACGTTGCTGGATACGAGCTAGATGCGTCCTGCTGAAAAGGAGCCTCGCGCGTGGGTGTGATCATGCGGGGCCAGGACTGAGACCAGCTCAGTTGCCCAGCAGCGCTGTGGGTCAGGAGCGGCGCTGGGACCCTTCACTCTGTGCCCAACACAGCACGGAGGGTGCGCAGATCTGCTCACACAGCACGATTTTACAGGAGTCATAGGAAAGCAGGGGAGAAGCTAGTTCGCAAGCCCGTCCCTGCCCGTCCCTGCCCGTCCTCGGCCCAGCCAGGGGCTGCCTGTTTGCATGAAGGGGCTGGTGTGGAGGCCCCGCGCCCGCTCTGGCTTCTGTCGTGCCTGCTTCTCCGCCTTTCCTTTTCATTACAGTCACTTCTCACTTGCACACAAACCCATGCACGGATGTTAGGGGGGCATTTGGGCAAAGGTAGTTTTGTCCGCACTCCTTTTTGCTTTATCAATTAGGAATTTGCCCCCAAATAGGCTAAGATGCAAGCGCTGTAATTACCGCACGGGACATGGCCTGCCCCAGGGAGCAGATGGAGGACACCAGTGTCGAGCCAGGAAGGTCTGACACAGCTGCCATCGCCTTTGAGTCCCTTCATCGGCTGGGGTGTCTGTTGGCATCTTGACCACTGGGACCTGGTCGCCTGGGTATAGCCCCGACGGCACATCAGGGCATCACACTCCCTGCCCCCCGTGCTGCCCCACCCTGAGCATCACACTTCTAACCTGGTGCCTAGGCCTGCATCCCGTGCTTGGTGAGGATCCCATGCCCTGTCCCCAGGGGGCACCCCAGCAGGACTTCAGCCAGCCACACCCCCCCCCAACATGCAGTGCCCTCATGGTCGGCCAGGCAGCCACACTCCGCGGCTCTGCTTTCCTGCTCTGGGGCTGAGGGGTTCAGTCTTTCGGTTTTAACCAACCCATGCCATTTCTCCTTCCCGGGACCTCATCCTGAGACTGGATTCTGCTCTGGACAGGCTTCCCTGCTGGCAGCAAAGCTTTTCCACTCAGGGCTCACTCTTTAGCCTCTTTCTCTGGCATTTCTCCCTCTGGAGGACAGCGGGCAGCCCGGCGTGGGTGTGGACTGGGTTGGAACAGGACAACAGTATCTGGAGAGGACGGCGGGTGACAGAAGCCACACAGAAAAGAGGAACTGACCCCAGACTGCACAGAGAGCAGGAGTACAGGACCACAGAGCAGCGGGGAGCCAGTGCCGTGCCCTGGTGCACCCCAAGAGATGGCAGGGCCTTCAAGGGGAATGACTTTGGGCATCTTGAGGCTGGATCTCAACCTGATGCTGGAAGCCTGGGCAGAGACTCCTGAGCCCAGCAGGCACAGAAGCACGGGCCTCCTGAGTTCAGGAACCAGCTGAGTCCTGAGGTGACCCCCAGAAATCTTTTTCTCCCTGTCTTAAGGCTGCAGAAACCCTCTCTGTTCCGCATGACCCATGGTAAACCCAGGAGGAAGAGGAGCTCAGAAGGAAACCTGGAAGAAAGTGTGAAAATGGGTGACTTGGTGCACACCTGAGACTGTGGCACCAGCTCCTGCCTGTGCCTTGGGCCCCATGTTCTCCAGAGGAAATTGTTAGAATGTTCTGTCAGGAGCAAACCTGACCTCATGGTCTCGGAGCTGCCTGGCCCTGACCCTTGGAGAGAACTCTTGTTTTGTCCACTCTGTACCCTGGAACTTAGCGACAGGCACTTGGTAGGGGGCTTGCAGTCAGTGTCCATCAGAGTTCGGGCGCCAAGCAGAGGCCAGCATGGCCCTGAGTCGGGCCCGCCGTCCTGGTGACTCTCACTCTGGCCACTAGGTGGCGGGCTGGAGCCACAGCTGGTTGATGGGACAGGCCATCCTAGAGGCGACCTGGGGCTGGGAAGCAGTTCCATCCAGGGGTTCTGGTGTGACCCCCGCTGAGAGGAGGGGCTCAGGGGAGGGTCAGTTGCGGCTGTGGGAGCCAAGGCTGTGTGCCTGATTTGAATTAACCAGAGGGCTGTCCCATGTTCGGGGGTGCCCCATCTGTCTGTCTGTCATATACATCATCCCATTTAATCTGCAGCGCCAAGATCTGGCCTGGCTTCAGGTTCCCTCACCCCCAGACCTTGCTCCTCTTTCTTTCTTTCCCAAGATGTGAGGCCACAGCTCAGCTTGGGGCTGAGGTCTAAGCAGGGAGCTGGAGGGTGTGCAACATTTGAGCTTCAGTTTCCATCTGTACAATTGAGAGACTC
The DNA here is from genome assembly GCF_014898055.3 of Talpa occidentalis. Taxonomy (NCBI): domain Eukaryota; kingdom Metazoa; phylum Chordata; class Mammalia; order Eulipotyphla; family Talpidae; genus Talpa; species Talpa occidentalis. The sequence goes on from NW_023603184.1 coordinate 6,314,642, forward strand.
TCATCCATCCTGCAGAGCCACTGTGAGAAGCTGAGTGTCTTCACCCCCCAGGGCCACTCAGCTCTCACAGCAAGCCCGGGTGGCAGGAAGGATATAAAATCTTGCCCCATTTAGCAGATGAGAAAACTGATCCCATGGTCCTGATCTCTCAGCAGAGCCTGGATGAGGACCCAGATCTGCCTGGTTCTCCTGTTTACCCGACCCTCCCAGAATGCCCTCTTCTGTCTTCCTATCTGCAGGCCACTTGGCCCTTTCTCTCCTGCTCTGCTTGGGAGGGTTCCCTCTGGTGTCTTGTAACCCAAAAAGCAGAGGTCTCCTGGGAACTCATTGGCTAAGACCTTGACCTGGTGCTCTGCTGTGTACAGTGACCCCAAACCTACCAGACAGCCTGACACCTTGGGCCTTGCTCAGCCCATCCTAGTTTGAGGGCACAGTCCAGGCAAAAAGGTCTAGGGTGTGAAGCACTTTTTGGCCAAGCCTCAATTCTTCAGCTATAAATGTAAGGTCAACTCACAGATTGTTGTAAAACTGAAAGTTTAGCTATATTTGTGAGAGTCTGGTGACCACAGCGGAGATCATGACCCTTACCACATCCTTCTCTGTACCAGATACTTGGTTAAACCCCTTTCTTGCATGATCTCAGCCCCCACAAAACCCTATGAAGTCAACATTATTATTGTTCATTTTCAATGGAGGTACAACATTTACAGTGAAATGTACAAGCTGGAGTGGACCACTCAGTGACTTTTTACAACCATGTGACCACTGCTGTGTTGGGGATCATTTCCTGCACCCAGAAGTCTCCGACGAGCCCCTCAGCCAACATCTCACCAAAGGTAACAATGGAAGGTTGAGGTTTTAGACACAGACACACTCTGCATTCCTATTGCGGTAACAATGGTTTCAGTGTACAGCATTATGGCTTGAAATCTGTATTCAGTGCTGCATCATGAGCTCCACTAAAAGTCTAGTTTCCATCCACCACCAAACAAACAGCTGTGGTTGGCATTATTTACGCCCATTTTACAGATCACTCCACTGAGGTTTAGGGAGGGGCTGTGTGTAGCTGCTCATGGGTAAGAACAAGATTAATGTGTCTCTTGTCTCTTACCAAAGCACATGGTGATCCATACAGACTACAAAACCGTCCTTTCTTCTTCCTCTTCTCAACTCTCTTCTCACTTTCTCCTCTTCCCCCTCCAGGCTTCTCCCTTAGCCTGAGGGCCAGCCTCTGGCACGTCACATATTAACCACCAGAGGGAGCTAAAGGCCTGCTTGCAGAATTGAGACTAGGCTTCCAGGACCTGCAGGTGCTAGGCCTGGTTAAGGGTCAGGATTTCTGGGCTTTGATGAGAGTGGAAGTTTGGGGGGATCACACTGTGCCCTGCCCAGCAGACACAGCAGGAGTGGTTCCATACCAGGACCTCGTGTTTCCCACATCACTTTCTGAGTCACTTAGCCATGGACCTCAGTGATGGTAGTCTCCACCTCGAGGCAAACGGCCCCATCTCTGTTTCTTTGATTTTGCTATTCCCTTCACCTGGCATGCTCTACCATCCACAGTCAGTCCACCCAATCAGTCAGGTGACACAGCCCAGTTCAATTATCACCACCCCCAGGAAGTCCACTCTGACTGCTAGTCATTGAATTGATTTCATGGTGTCTCCTATATGATGGCTCAGTGACAGGAGGTGGCTGGATGCAGAGGAAAGTGGTTGTGACTGGGCTCCAGCTGGAGTTCTTCACCTTGAGTTAGCCATGAGGCTAACATGGAGTTAGCCTCCATGTGTTAGCTAGGAGGCTGCCATGAGGCTGAATTTATGTCTCCTCATCTGTGTCCACCTGGCATCTGCCATCTTTAAGCCTGGAAAGCCAGCTTCATGGAAGCCAGGTGGGGAGAGCCCTCAGGGCTGACTAATCACACAGTGGCCCAGGTCATGCAGCATCTTGGCAACAAGACTGGCCTATCCTGCCCTGGGTCCCAGCTTAGTGCTCTCCAGAAGGTACTCCAAGTGGCCTCCAAGTGTGAGGCCAGGGGGTACTGCTCCCTGGCAGGAAGCTCCTTACCAGCTCCCTTCTCTGATGGCACACACACACACTGAGCAAGCCTCCCAGCCAGCAAGTATGTGCAGGGCAGTAGGCAAGGGTTCTGGAAGAGACGCCTCTGAGGGTGAAGCCCTGCTAGGCTCCCATGAGACCACTTACTGTCAGCACTGTCTTGGCCAAATCTTTCAACTTCAGAAACGGGAATTAGCACATTTCTTACCTCAGCCAGTTGTGCGCATTCAGTGAGAGAAGATGAGCCCAAACAGCACCTGCCTGGCCTCAGAGAGGCCTCAAGCAAAGGCAGTTCTGTTCTGACCGCCTTGGACTCATCCCAGGAGAGGGCTCCGCCCACAGAGAGAGGGACTCACCTGGAAGACTGGGTGTTGATTGGTCGACAAGTATGCAAATGTCCTCTGTGGTGTCATCCCAGTAGACCAATGGAAGAGGGGACCGCTGCTCAGGGCCACGTCTCCAACCAATCAACCGCAGCAGGTGTCTGGCACCTGTAAATGGGTGTGGCCCATCTAGGAAGGACTGGGAGGAAAGGCAAGCCCTGGGCAGCCTGTCAGGAGATGGCACCCTAGCCTGACCCCACAGGAAGAGCTGTTTGGAAAGCGTAGGGTAAGGAAAAATGTCAGGCTTTTCTGCCCTCCCGCCATCAGGACAGATGATGGATCCTTGCGGTCCTGAATGCATGCCTGATGGCGGGCACCTGGAGTAGGGTGTGGGCATAGGTAGATTCACCTGGGATTCACCTGGGCTAAGACTGGGCTTTTAAAGTCGGTGTCACGGGGACACCAGCAGAAGCCAAGAAGCAGAGAAAGAAGCAGGAGAAGCTGAAAGAGAAGCCGAGAGAGAAGCAAGAAAAGCAGAAACTAAGAGAAGGCTGGAGAGCCCATAGAGTGAAGACCTGCTGGGGGCTGGGAGGCTAGCAGGCCTCCCAGCCCCCCAGTATCCCTGCCTGCTGTGTACCTGGTAATCCCAATAAAAACCTGCAAAACCACTGAGGACTCTGTCTCCTTTACCCAGTCTGCTGGATCCTAGAAAACCTGCACCGTGTCTATTCCTGCCCTTACAGGAAGGTTGTGAAAAGAGGAACTGGGGTGTCTTCTTCTGTGACACGGGGATGGCTCTTCTGCCTATTTTCATCTTAAGGGGTGCGTGAGGACCAGTGCGCTGATGAGAGGGACAAGGTATTCTGAAATTACAAGCCCAGGACGGTCTTGGTAGTGGGTTCCCAGGAGCAATTAGCCAGTCTGTAATGCCGAGGTTTGCTCTTTTATACTCAAACTTTCAAGTTTCACTTTAGCCTTTGGATGGAACTCTTTTAAAAAATATGACCTATTTCTGAACTTTATTAAATGAGCAGACTTTAGGGCCTCCCCTGGTGGCACAGTGGTTGAGCGCTGGGCTGTGAAGTGCCTGCAGCCTCTGCAGCACCGGTTCCATGCCCGGCCCGCCGGCGAGGGTCCCACATGGCGCGCAGACCTCTCCTGCAACCGCTGCTCCCCTCAGCAGTGTGTTTCATCACTCTGCCTGTTCTGTTCCCCGCTCTGGCTCTCGTGAATTCTCTCACCCTCCCACACTTCTGACTGTGCCCAGTGCTTGTATAAATAAAGAAATAAATCTTTAAAAAAAATCTTAAAAAAAAGAGCAGACTTTAATGTAAGTTGCGTTGATGTATTTTAAATTGACCAAATAATGCCATTTTACTGTGCTTTTGAAAAAAGCTTTGGTCTCTCAGTGTCAGCAATTTTTCCTTACTTCTCTCAGTGTTCCTGCCTGTTAACAGTTCTCCCACCCGTAAAACTGTCTCCCTCTACTCTGCTGTGGGTTTGGGAAGCGGACACCTAACAATGTCAGAACCGTATAAGCAAGAGTAACTGGGTCCTAGCAAGAGGGAGCTCGACCAGGGGGGCATGGCTTTAAGGAACCTGTTTATAGCAGCTGCTTCCTCATTCCTTGTACTGGCTGCGAATCCAGGAGATGTGAGGTCAGAGCCAGCAGTCTTAGTGACAAGGTCATGTCTTCTGAAGGGCTCTGTGGTCGTACCTCTGCTCCACTGTCCCATCCTGTCTGCCCCCGCCCTTCCTCACCTGGCATCCTGCAGCGGCCTGCTGGCTGGACATCCCTCCCACTGAAGGCCCTTGTCCAGTCTACCCCGCCTGTCAATCATTTTCCAGGAGACAAATCTGATCAACTTCTTTCCATGCTCTAAGCCCTCTGCAGTCTCCGAGCACTCATTTATTTATTGGGATGAAAGCCCAGATCCCTAGCTTAGTACAAGGTCCTGCCCTTGGGGTTCCTCTAGTTTTCCACCCCCTCCGCTCCCTGTTCCCACACACTTCGCTGTAGTCACAAGGAACCAACGCAGGATGCTATATCTTTGGGGTTTCATATAAATCTTTATCCTTTCCCTATTTCTTCATCAGGGAAAGTTTCATCCCATGTGTCACCTCCTCCAGGAATTCTTCATTAACTCCTTTTTGGCTTCCCCTGCCATTGTCCTCTAGTCTGCGATAGTGGCTTAAATCATGGATTCAAGAGTCTGACCACCTGGGTGCAAAAACAGCATTCTCTCCATTGCTGTGTGATAAGGTGGGCAAGTCTCCTGACCTTGGCCTAACCTACAAAATGGGACAAAAGAAATAGCAAGTTGGGGCCTCCCTGGTGGTGCAAGGGGTTGAGTCTCAGCACTATGAATCTATCTGCAGCCACAGTAGCATGAGTTCAATCCCTAGCCAGGGAGGTGACCCCCATGGCGCAGCAGACCTCTCCGGTCTCACCTGCTGCTCCCCTCAGCAGTGTATTTCTGTAGATCTGCCTGTTCTGCTCCCCACTCTGTCTCTGGTGAATCTTCTCACTCCCCTCCCCCACACCTCTGGCCTGTACCCCAGCTCATGTATGCATAAATAAATAAATCTTTTTTAAAAAAAAAAAAGAAGTAGGAATTTCATTTACATCATCATGCATCAAGCTCCCACCCCTACTCCTGGCACATTATAAAGCAACCCAATTAGTGTGAGTTGTTTGCTTATCTGTCTTGTAATTATTGGTTTCCAGTCCCCCCACTATTCAAGGGCAAGCACCATATTTATTTAGCTGTATTCTTCCTCCCTGGGGTCTGGTGCAGAACCAGGCACACAGCAGCTGCTCAGTAACAGCCAAATGTGTGAATAGAAGTCAAGCCCAACATTGGCTGGGAGAGTCCTTCGGCAGCACGAGGGAGCATGCAGCCTGGTGTGCGTGAGTTTCCTTGCACAGCACACTTCTCCCTTGCCCCAGATAGTGAGCTCCCAGGGATGAGGGAACAAGGCCATCCCTTCCTTCCTTTGCCCCTGGTACTGGTCATCGTGCCTGGTATACTGAGGCCTAGGTGGGTATCCCAGAGGTGAATCCTGGGTACTGTCCGTGGTGCTGAAGAGGACTGCCAAGTGACTAATTCCTTTGCCTGAGATGGATGTTGGGAAGTGGAGGGATTTGCTTCAGGGCAGCCAGGAATGGATTTTGCATCTCCAGATCTCAGCCAGCACATTTTGTTCTGACATTTCTCTGGCACCTTTGCCAATGACGTGATGTTGCCTGTGCAGCTCTTTCCCCAGCTTTCCAAATTCCTTGGAGAACTGTCATATCCCCCACCTCATCCCATCCCACTACTGCAGGCACCTCCAACCCTGGATGAATCACCCACTGGACTGGATTAAAGGCAATGGACCATGAGCGGTGACCCCAGTTGCTAGCCAGATGCACTTTCTGCAAACTTCTGGTCCAACTATAGGTGGTCTCAACCCCAGCAGCCTTCTGACAGCCTTGAAGTCAGGGGCAGGAAAATCAGGAAAATACTAGTCATGGAGTAAAAATAAATTCACACCCAGTGCACATGATGGAATTAAATGGCCCACGTTTTGGGACAGACACCTAAGTGTGAATCCAACCATCCAGTGTGACCACAGGTGATTTCTTTCTTCCCCAAGCCCCTGTTTTCTCATCTGCTAAGTGGGAATAATGACAGCTTCCTCAGGGATGGTGAGCACACAATTAGATAATATAGGTAAAGTTATGTGCCTGGCACATAGTAATAAGTGGTCACTAAATAGTAACTATTATCCCTTGGAATTCCCTTTGATAAAGCAAAATTTGTTAAAAATTTGATAAAATTCCTTAGAATTTCAGAGTTGGAAGAGATCTAGTTTCATCCCTTCATTTTATGTACAAGGAAACAGACTTAGTGGGTGAAGGGACTTGTTAAAGGTCACATTGGAGGGAAAGGACTTGGGATGGACGTTTCTTCAAATGTGTGGGTTATTGATAGGTTTTGCATGTGGGGTTTGACCACAGGATGGAGGTCAATTTATTCCCTCTTTAGCTGCAGGAAATGTCTTTGATTTAAACCTTAAAACCAAATCCCTGCTCTGTCTTCATCCCATTTACCTCTCAGCTCCCCAACGCCCTGGCAGTTTGGTGTTGTCATTATCCCCATTTTCCAGATGAGAACACTGAGTCTCAGAGGGCCATGCAGTTGCCTCCCTGGCAGGCTTGGCAAGTGGGAGTTCCTAGAGCAGGGCTGGCAGAGAAGGGTTTGGAAAGGACAGCGTTCCTGTTTCCCTGAAGGAGGGGGTGTGGTTTAGAGCAGGCAGGTCTGGGAGGAGCACCGCTGGGCTAGGAGGAGCACAGCAGGGCTGGCCTGCAGTCCTTGCTGGAGCCGCCTTCCTCAGTCTCACTGGAGCACCAAGTGCCTCCTCCTCACTTTCCTTCCTCCTTCCCTCTGCTTTTCCCTCCTCTCTCCGCAGCCCTGTCCTCTCTGTTATTTAGTCCTTTTCCATGGTATCTTTCCTCTCCTCTCTTGTTGCTTCCCTTTACTCCTCTTTCTCCTTATATTTTCTTTCTCCCTGTCATTTTTCCTTCTTCCTGGTCAGGACTCCTTCTCTCTCCTGCCCTCTTGATTGCTCTCCTCCCCCAATACCAGCTCCTCACTGCCCATTTCCCTTGAAGTCTGGGGCAGGAGCAGGACCACCCTGATGAAGGTCATACCTACTCTGGGCCTCCTATTCCCTGCCCGGCATCAGGAGTTAGGAAAACGTGTGGCTACTGCTGATCTGTGGCCTTTGTCCTCCCCCAGTTGGGGACAAGAGACTCATGTTCATTGAGGCAGAGGTGGAGGTGATGATGGTGGAAGTGGTAATGGAGGAGGTGAGGATGGTGGAAAGGTTGTTATAGTGGAGGTGATGATAGTGGTGAGGATGATGGAGGTGATGATGGTGATGGAGGTGATGACAGTGGAAGCGATGATGGAGGAGGTGATGATAGTGATGGTAGTGGTGATGATGGTGGAGGTGATGATAGTGATGGTGGTGGTGATAATGGAGGAGGTGATGATAGTAATGGTGGTGGTGATGATGGTGGAAGTGATGATGGTGATGGAGGTGATGACAGTGGAGCTGATGATGGAGGAGGTGATGATAGAGGTGATGGTGGTGATGGTGGAGGTGATGATGGTGATGGAGGTGATGACAGTGGAAGCGATGATGGAAGAGGTGATAATAGTGATGGTGGTGGTGATGATGGTGGAGGTGATGATGGTGATGGAGGTGATGACAGTGGAAGTAATGATGGAAGAGGTGATGATAGCAATGGTGGTGGTGATGATGGTGGAGGTGATGATAGTGATGGTGGTGGTGATGATGGAGGAGGTGATGATAGCGATGGTGGTGGTGATGATGGTGGAGGTGATGATAGTGATGGTGGTGGTGATGATGGAGGAGGTGATGATAGCGATGGTGGTGGTGATGATGGTGGAGGTGATGATAGCGATGGTGGTGGTAATGATGGTGGAGGTGATGATAGCGATGGTGGTGGTGATGATGGTGGCGGTGATGATGGTGATGGTGGTGGTGATGATGGTGGAGGTGATGATGGTGATGGAGGTGATGACAGTGGAGCTGATGATGGAGGAGGTGATGATAGAGGTGATGGTGGTGGTGGTGATGATTATGATGATGCTGGTGATGGGGTGGTGGTTGTTCTATGTGGTGACAAATCACATCTTGTACAGTCACTCATAAATACATACAGTATGCCTACTACACACATGTACCATAAAGAAAAGGACTTGATTCACGTTGAGTAAGGAGACTGCTGTTGACAAATACCCGAGGTTTCTAAAGACCCAGGGCGCATGGAGCTGAGAACGTGCTGGCAGCGTGGTTTCCCAGGCTGCTTGTGCGTCGTAGGACTTCATTTGTTTATTATTTTATAAATAAATATTATTCTAAATGTGCCTATGCGCTATACATTTTTATATGTGTGTAATATATCTCATAGCAAAAAGTATGAATAAACAAGTTCTATAAATAGAAAAAGAAACAGACGCCAAGTCCCCGCTGAGTGCCCAGGGATGACTCCGGACTTATTCACGGCACCTCTGGCGCGAGACCAGCGCAACGGGTGTCCCTCCCCCAGCAGCCACAGGGCTGGTTCTCAGGGCCTGGGGCAAGACCAGGAGGGAGGGTGGCTGGACAAGTAAACTGCACCCCCCACACCACGAACCACTCAGGGCCCTCCCCATCCAAGCAAATCCCTGACCCAGACACTGGCACAGTCTCTCATGGGGAGTCCGGAGCGCCTCGGAGTGTTTGTCTAGAGACCTGATGTCCTTAAATGGTCGCGTTTTAAAGCAACGTATGTGCCTCCCCAACTTCATGTCCCCACCCGCCAGGGGAGCCGCAGCCAGAGCACAGAGGGGCAGGATAGGTGGGCCAGAACACCGAGGAAGCAGGTCCTGACAGCCTTGGGCACCCCCTGCTCCCAAGAGACAAGACACAGGCAGGGCCTTTCCCCAGGGACCCGGGGGCATCATGGGGATTCCAACTCGCCTAGTTTTGTCTCCATGAGGTCTCTTCCTGCCTCTGGGCCTTGGCACCTGCCATTTCTCTGGCCTGTACCAATCTGTCTTTGGCTCTTCTAAGGACAAGCACCTTCTCATGCTAACAAGCACAGCCTGAGCAAAGCTTCCCCTGCCCACGGCAGTGCCAAGCACCCACCTCTTGCCCCTGGTTATAATTTCTTGCTGAATGAATTAAGTTTGCTGACGGCAGGAGAGGCGGGAGGATTCCTCTTCACAGGCCTCTGTGAGACCTTTGATCTTGGAAGGGTGATTTCTTTTCTGTTTACTTTTGCAGCTACATCAGAAAACCAAATGGTCCTTTTAAAATTGTGTTCCAAGCAGCCACTCATGCAGCTTGTGAACTACTCATCTCAATAGGGTAATCATGACTATTGTGAGCACTTGAGAGCCATTTATGAAATATATCCAAGGCAGAAAACACATTATTTAACCCAAAGAATGAGCTTTGGCATTCTGATTATTTTCTTCCATGGAGCTTAGTATTATTTAAATAGATGTGAGCTTTGATTTCTGGACTTTTTGTCTTTTGGGCTAGAGATATGCAACAGTCATTTGTTAGACAAAGACTGAAATAGAACAATTTCAGTTGGTCAATGAGAAACTTAAATGTGGGGGTAGAAGGTTAATTTTGTTTTCATTTTCTTGGTTTTATGTCGCCAAAAAAAGCAGTACAAGATTTCCTGCTTTTTAATTTCCCAGATGAGTTATAGATTTAGCACAACATTTTTACTGGAAACATAAAAAAAAAAATCTTTCAGCATTTACAGAAGGAATGTCCAGAGACATTATTCAACCGATAGACTTCCTTGTTCCTGGGTCAGGTTTCTCCCTGTGGAAACTTTCAAGGGATTCCCCTGCTCATAGGACAGAGCCTGAACTCCTTAGGAGCCCATAGCCCATAAACCTCTGGCTCCTGCCTTCCTTCTCTGCACATCTGCCACAGCACCACCGAGTGCCACCGAGGCTCCAGTGCCACCGAGCTTCTTCAACTTCCCATACAACTTCTGCCCTGCATGTTCTCCCTCCTGGTCCTTGCACATGCTGTTCCTTCTGCCAGGCTCACTAACCCTCCCGACCCCTAATCATTAGTCTCCTGGCATAATGTCAGTTCCTCCAGGAAGCCTTCCCTGATACTGCTGAATGAGTGCATGATGGCATGCTGCTTCTCTTTGCTCAGAAGTTTTCCCACATGTTTTCCTCATGTTTATCCTGCTGTATTGCCTTGGAAAGTCCTCTGCTTTTTATCTCTATTCTTTACTAGACTAAAGCTCTGTGAGTGCAGAGGCCATCTTGTTTGCTCATTACCGCATTCCTATAGTCTATAGTGATATTTGACCCATGGTTGGTGCTCCATGAGTGCCACGTGAATGAGTTTGATATCCACCAAATGCTGGCATCACAGCTAGTAGGGTAGGCACCAAGAAGATACAGAAAGTACTAAGTGGCCTATGTTGTAAGAGAGGCCCAGACAGCGAGCACCCAAGGGAGGGGAAGGAGGGAAGGCTGCCTGGAGAAGAGGACATTTGAAATGGATCTTGATGGGTAGGTAGGTTTTAGATACGTGAGAACAAGGGAGAGCATTCTAAAAAGAAGCAATGACATGAATAAAGGGCACCGATGTGGGATGAATCTGGACAGGCCCAGGGAATCCGGCAGCCAGAGGTAAGGCATGGGAAGAGGAGGCGGAGTAGGAGAAGGCTAGGGAGGGATCTTGGACTAGATTGCAGCCAAAGCTTTGGAGGTGCATCAGAATGGAGTAACTCACTAGCAAGTATTTTCTTTAGCATTTACACTGATGCTTTAGGGCCTATTATTCTTCACCAAAGGTGTGTGCGCCTGCCCCCAGTGTGGGCACCAGTGTGGGCACCTGTGGGCACCTGCCCCCTCCACTTCCCTCCCTCCCCTTGGCTACAGTACCAGCTCCATAAAGGAACACAGGAATGGTGTCCTTTCCCTGCCTGTAGCCCGCCATGGCTCCCTCGTACCTTCAACATAAATTCTAAGCACCTGGTTCTGGACTACAAGCACCTTCCTCTCCCTACAGCCTTACCCCCAGCTCCTTCTAGGCCTCATGGGGCTTCTTTCACTTCCTTGAATGCTCCCTGCATTTGCTTCTCTCAAAACCATCCTCAGCCTCCACAGGCTTACTCTGTGTATTTTCTGCAGGTTGGAGGCAGATGGCGACTCCTTAGGGACCCTTTAGAGACTTCCCAGGCTGAGTTAAGGTTATTGTTGTCTGTGTATTTAGAGCTCCCCCACTGGACTACAAGGTCCCAGAAGAGCAAAGTCTTGCAGTGCTCACTTTCCTGTCAATTCTGTCCCCAGCTCAGGAGTGCCTGGTTCATGGCAGGCCCTGGGTTCCCAGGAAGTGCAAGAGAAAACAGACCTTAGATGGGGTGGGGGTGAGGTGCCTCTCCCAGCTCCCTGGAGCCCCATGAGCCTAGAGAGGCCCTACAGCAAGGAGTGGCAGTCTCCTTTGGCAGCTACCCCCCGGAGGCCAAAGGCATGAGGTGGTATAGTCACACTTGAGGAGGCCCAGGCATGCTGACTCTGAGCTGTTTCTAGGCAGGAGGAAGGGCTATGCAGCGGTACAGGAGGAGGCAGGGACGTCTCTGCCAAGAGACAAGCAGCAACTGGTGTCCACACTTCAGGTTTGGGGTGTGGTGGGGTTGGGGATGGGGAGGAGGAGCCACCCCTTGTGCTCTGGACACGTGGTCTGACTTGGGACTGTGCTTTCCTGGACTCTGCTTTTCAGTTTGCCCTTTCTCCCTTTTTCTGTTTTTCTCTTTTCAGCTAGACCCGCCTGGGGCTATTTTTGCTTCCTCCCTTGTTCAACTGCCTGAGCCGCCTTGTGGCTTAATTGGCCCATTTTCTGCAAGCTGGGGAGACGTGTCCCTTCTTGTCTTGCTGCCCACCCCCACCACCAGGAGGCCAAGAGGAAAAGCTAGAAGTGAGGCTAATTATGGCAAAAAGGTGGGCAAAAGACAGCTCTGGAGAAGGAAAAAGCTAGAGGGAGGGGGACAGAGACAGAGACACAGAGGTCAACACCACAGAAGAAGAGTGGGCGCGACGCATAGGGACAGGAATGTATAATGGAGGTGAGAGAGGGAAACACAGACAAAGGGGGAGGCAGAGAAGCAAACAGATGGACTTACTTGTACCGAGCCCAAGAGCAGGACAGACAACTGCACTCCCACTGGAGGGGCTGCCCCTGGCCGGGCGGGGTGCTGTGGTGCGAACTTGGGGTCTCCAGCAAGCCTGCTGCTTCCCTGGGCCTCCTGTCCACACAGGGCAGGGGATCCCAAGTTCCTGTCATCTGTGGAGGTTGTTGGCAGAAATGTCAACGTGCTTTGTGAATGACAAGGGCTTGGCCAGTGGGGTTGGGGTTATGGAGTTTCCTCTCCTGTGCTTTGGGGTGGGAGAGGGCTGCTCCCACATGCCTTTGTGGCTTATTCCTACAGCAAACATTTACTGGCCAGCTACTAACCATGCCCAGCTTCCCTCTGGGCCCTGAAGGCCTGAGGTCATGGAGCCTTTCAGCTCACAGACCTGTTTGAGGGGCCAGTAAATGTCTGTGCACCGCGTTGTAAGGAGGAGAAGCTGACACAACCTCTGCTATAGTCTGACATTTACTCTGGCTCAGGGTTATCCAGAGGAGGGAGTTCCTACCTCTCCCCCCGGGGGCAATCAGGGATAGCTTCCTGGAGGAGGCACCATAGGAGAGATCTTGAAGTTCTTGCAGATTGGAGAGGGCAGGGAAACTGCTCCAGGCTGAGGGATCAAGGAGGCAGAGAGATATCGAGGTGTGGGGAGGGAGACACTCGGGAGACAGACAATGAGGGTGGGGGAGGCAGACAGAGGAGGCCAGAAGGTAGGCAGGGGCCAGGATGTGCGGGTCTGTGGTAGATAAGGAGCCAGATTGAAGAGGCAGTGATTCCCTCAAAAGCCTAGCAGGAGCAAATCTGAGTTTTTTCAGAGAAATCCCACTGACACAGGTTGGGGAGAAGCAGGGAGGGACTGGGGCTCGGGGTGTGTGAGGAGGTTGTGGCAAAGGTCCCAGAGTGAGAAGGGGGTCTGGATCAGGAAGGAGAGCACAGTCCTCTTTGCTGTCTGGCTGGTGGTCCAGCTGGCGCTCCCAGGCCTGCCCCATAACCACAGCCACAGGATCACAGAAGCTGCACTGACATTTGAGACCAGCAAGTCCAGGGGTCTCAAGCTCACTTGCCTTCAGGGGCCACGGGAGGTAGCTGGGGTGAGGTGCCAGGAGATGGCCTCATCTCCTGGCCAAACTAGGCTGTCTTTGAGTTGCAATTTTTGAAAACAGCTATGATCAAAAGAAACAGATGTCACATTTGTCCCTCTGGCATCACTCCCTTCATCTCTGACTTCTCCCTTTCCCAATAGGTCACAAAGGGAGAAACTGAGACCCAGAGGGGGCAAAAGACGTGTCTGAGTGCGAGCCCCTGCACTCTGCATCCTGCCAGATGAACAACCTCCTTTACGGAGCAGGAAAGGAAGCTTCAGAGAGGGGAAGTGGCTTGTGTGAGAGGGGGAGGGGATGGGCTACTAGGCAACATTCCTTTTAGGAAAATGACTCAGCCCCTTCCACCAAGTGGAGGAAGAAGCCTCAGAGGAGAAGGGAACCTCCGGATGAAAAATATTTGGTGGTGGGAGGGGAGGTGGGTTTAATGAGAAGGCGCAGGGGGTGGACACATCCTGGCGAGGACAAGCAAGGGGAGAATGAGCATCCCCAAGGGGTGGCGCTCCAGCTCCTGGCTAGCTGAGCCCAGACCCACAGCCATCAGCCAGCTGCTGGGGGCAGCTCAGCCTCAAAGGCCCAAATCACCCCAGCCCGGGCCCTGCTGAGCTGCTGATTATCCGAGGCAGAAACCCTGCCAAGATGGACTTTTGAGAATAATCATCAGAACCAATAATAATGCCTCCCACCTGCTCTGAGCTTTTGTTCAGCTGAGAGTGAGTGGCCAGGCCTCATCTGGAGAGAACGGGCAGTGGGGGTTGCAGCAGGCCCGGGAGCAAGAAAGAGTCCCCCAAAGTCAAGGACAGCCACTCCCTCCTACCCACAACCCCCCTCCCCCCCCACCGCCCCAATTCTCAGTCCTCAACTACAAATGGAGATATTGTTCTCTGTTCATCTTTTCAGCCTCATCTTTTGGCTCAGATGACCCCCTAAGGCTCCTTACTATACCCCCAAACATATACTCATCATTGTAATCTGGACCCACAGAGCTATTGATTAACCCCTCTCACGTCTCTGCCTTTTTTCTGCATCAAAGGCCAACTTTCTCTAGGCTCAAGTCTTCACAGTGAACTCCTCTTCATCTTACAAAGCCCAGTGCCACCTTCTCTGTAAAGCCCTCCCTGATTGTCACCCAACAGTTAATCACACTCTCTTCTCCAGGCTGCCACCGCTTTATGTATATCATAGCAAGATATTTTTCTGGATATTATGCACACATCTTTGCCAATCTCTTCCCCCTCTGGTCTGGAACTTCCTTGAGGCCAGGGAGACTAGACCTTACCTTTGAATTTGCAAAATCTAGCACAGGTTAGGATACAGCAAGCATCCAAGAGAAAGGCCTTGAATGATCACACCAGCTCACGTTTGCTCATAACTCACTTCCTGCTCCTGTTTTCTCCCCTGGACTAAAGGCAGGCTGAGGCCCATTCACCATTATATGCCTTGCCTGGCACTGGGAGGTCCTCAGTGAGCATTGCTGGGTGGAGCAACAAGGAAAGCGCGATGTACCTTGTAAGCAAGATCTATGGGGACGACCAAGAAAGAGGCAGCAAGGTGGGCCTCCCTAGTGGTGCAAGGTGTTAAGCACAGCACTGTCCGCAGCTTCCGCAGCACGAGTTCAATCCCCGGCTAGCCAGGGAACTGACCCACATGGCAGAGCAGACCTCTCCTGCTGCGCCCGCTGCTCCCCTCAACAGTGTACTTCGTCAGTCTGCCTGCTCTGCTCCCAGCTCTGTCTCTAGTGAATCCTCTCATTCCCTGCACTACTGACCTGTACCCCAGCTCTTGTATGCCTAAATAAATACATCTTTAAAAAAAAAAGAGGTGCCAAGGGGAGATGCGCCAGAGCTGAGTGTGTGCTGGAGGTGGAGGGTGCGTCTGTCAATGAAAAGTCACACTCGTGACATAGGAATATATGACGTCCATGACACAGGGTGTCATGTGTGCGTGTGTGTTGGTGTGTGCAGGCGTGTCAGGCTGCTTTTGCTTTGTGTGTACATGTGCATCACTGCGCATTGTGTACGATGGTCTTGCATCCCCTTGTCTAAGCATTCTTGGTCTGGAGTCTACAGGGGGGTCTGTGTGTACATAACTAACTCTGTGTCTTGTGGGGAGGAGTGTGCCTGTATGTGTGTGTGTAGGTACAGGGCTGCCTCAGCGACTGGAAGATGAGGTAGGAGGGGGAAGAAACCGCATGATTGTCAAATGCCGAGTGCAAAGAGCAAGGGCTGCCAGGTGTTCCAGGCAGAGACCCACCTGCCTGCAAACCAGCCAGTTCTGCTCCAGCCGCTCAGTCTCCCTCACCGAGGCCCCAGTGCCGGTCCTGTGGGTCCCCTGCAGGTGGCATGGCTCCTCCCCAGGAGGCCCAAGGTCCTGGGGAGCAGTGTATGGAAGGGGGCCACCCCAGTGGGGGTAGGGGTGAGAGAGCAATGGAGAATGGAGGGGCCCCTAATGCAGTAGGGGAGGTCTGTGGGAGCTTCCCAGAGGGGATGGCATCCTGGCTGAGCCCCGGGACTTGCCACGTGTGGGATGGCTCTCATGGGCAGCCAGACAAGCTGAGGCTGCCATGGGCCTCTGCCCGCAGCCTCCAGACCTCCTGTCCTCCGTACCCCAGGGGGATCCTGCCTACTCCAGCTTGGGAACTCGGGCTCCTAGCACCACAGAGCTGGGGAAGCCCTTGGTACCAGGAATCCTCAGAACCATCCACCCCCCGAGGGACACAGGGAGTCGCTAGTCCTAGTGCCGAGCCCGAGGCTGAGCCTCCTCTCCTCTCCAGCTGCCTACGCTGCTCACACGTTCCCCGCAGTTTCTATATTCAAAATGGGGCAGCTTTAGCTGTGTATCAGCTCCCTTCCTGGGCACCGTGCCTCGGGAGCCTGCCGCTGGGGAGGGGCCTGGGCTCTGTGGCAGGGGGTTCCCTGGCTGAAGGCAGGGGACAGGGATGGCGCCCGAGGACCAGGTGGGGGATGAGGTGGCGGGCTCCCGGGCCTAGAGCACGTCTCTGACTTTCTGCACACAGCATGGGCCTCATAGCTCCATCCTCCCAGAAGTTCCAGGCTTTTCTCTCTGGTCACAGTGGCAGCTTGGGTACCATTGGGGTCACCTGCCGAGGGACACCCTTGCTGAACCCTGGAACTGAAGCTGGAGTGTGGGGGTCTGACACCCACTCTGTCCTGCAGATGGTCAGATGCCTCACTTGCTTAGCATTTGTTGAGTGCTTAGAGAGCAGTTTTCTGAGCTGGGAGCTGGCAGTAAGGGTGGGGGGAGGCAGGGAATGGGGGACCGTTTGGGGGTGCAGAAAGAAATAGAAGACTGGGGGAGTGGAGAAGCCCACACACAGGTTTAGAACAATCACTAAGCAGTCTGCCAGGCAAATGAAACAGATCATCTAAATCCAGTCTGCACGCCTGGTGAGCAGGCCCCAGGCTGGGTGTCTCTAGGTGTGCACTGGGTGCTGGGGTGGAGGGGGCAGGAGAGAGGCAGGACCCAACAGGCCTTGTGTTCTAGTCCTGAGGCTACCACAGACCTGCTGTGTGGCCTTAGGCAAGTCACTTACCCTCTCTGAGCCTCAGTCACCCCCCTTTCCTCAACATACCTCATAAATACACTCAGGAAAGTGAGACTTAGATCAAATTTGCCTGACATCATGCCACGGATGTGACTTCTTGATCATCTGCATAGATGCTCAGTTGGGGGTCTGATACCACCCCAACAGGCAGTACAGAGGAATGACTAAACATCCTGTAATTTGGGGTCACAGACCTCCCTGGAATGCTAGCCCTGTTACTTCCACATCAATGCCCGGTCCTTAGAACAGGCTGCTCCTAGCATCTCTGGGAAGGGGATTTGATGAGATAATCCTGGAGGGGGCAGGGGGTGACTGGGCTCTCAAGGATGGGGTGGGGGTGGCATCATTGTAACCGGGATTAAATGGTTGAATTGATCTCAGACCCTAAGAGCACAAAAGCGAGAGGGGGAAAAAGCATCTAAACTTTTCTGTGAGACCTGCTTTTACAGACACAGCTGGAGGCTTATTGACTAACCTTGAACTGAGTTCCAAGGGTGGCCAAAGCACAGAGGAGGGTTCCCAGAGGCCAGGGGCCCACCAACAGGCACCCTAAGAAAAGGCTCTTCATACTTCATGTATGGGCTGCCCTGCAACTAGCCAATGAACTCCAGCCGCGTCCACATTTCTTTGCCTCTAACCTGCTTCTTAGCCAATAAAACGTAGCTCCATTGTTCTCAACCCAGGACTCCGAAACCGACGTAGGCTCATGCCCTTTCTTAATCTAGGAAGCAGATTGGAGTTTGTCTCCAACCTCCTTGCCAATCGATTAGCAATAAAACTCCCTTCTCCTCAAAAGCTCCGGTGTCCTGATCTGCTCTGCGCGGGTCAAGGGCCTCAGGACGGTTCACGAATAAAGCAGTGGTTCCCCCTTTGCTTTCACTTGTTGTTAATTGCAATATCACTTGGGGGCGGGGTGCAAAGAGAACAAAAACTTAGCCTCTGTGAAAGCCTGGTTAGGTCCGAGGTTGGGAGAGTGCCAGGGTGAGGGGCCCAGAGTGGTGCTGGCAGGTGGGAAGTAGGTGCTCAGGGCTGACAGATGAGGTGGTCCTTCCCCCGGAGTCCTTGTCTCTGCCGCTGACTCTTTGCTCGCGTCTCTCCAAGCCCCAGGTCTGCTTCCTGGAGACAACTGCAGCCCTCTATTTTGCCCAGTGTCTAGCTGAGACTTCCCCCACCCATGCCCCAGCAACCTGGTTCCGGGCTAAGCCTGGACCTGCCTCTCACTGGGCAGCAGATAGTTTAGAGGTTACCTGAGCAGTGTTTGCAAACAGAGGCCTGTGCTAGCATCCTGGGTTGTGATCTGCTAACTGTGTGATCTTGGACAAATCACTCAGCCTCTCTGTTTCAGCTCCCTCTTCCATAAAAAGGGCGAGCGAATCCACATCAACACTGCAGGGCACTGTAAAGAGAAAATGAGCAAAATGCATGTAAATCTCAGCACATGCTAAGCTCAGCAAGCTGCCGTTCTTCAGGGTAGAGCCACTCGGGCTCCGGGTGCCTCTGTTTTCTTAACTCTAACAGAAATGTCTCTCTGCAAGGACCAGTCATTCTGGAAATTGTGGGAGTGAGTAACGAGAAGGATTCATGTGTGTGTGGTCAAAATAGAAGTTGCTGCAGGGAGGCGAGAAAGGAGGTGCCAGGGAGAGCCTGTCTGGATGTCGTCAGCCATGCGGGCCTACAGGTGGTCACGCAGCGGGCTGCTGGAGAGCTTGCTGGGCATCGTCTGCAAGGAATCTGGGCCCTGGGGCCGACCCGGCTGTGCAGGAGTCTACTGCTGGCCGTCACGGAAGCTGGGCTTAGCAGGAGGGGCCCGGGCAGGGCCAGGGCTTTGGCAGGGGAGGGTGGAGCGGGTCCAGCTGGGTTCTGTGCAGTGGGGAGGTGAGGCTGCATGAGGGTCAAGGCCAGGGCGATCTGAGCCCTGGAGGGTTAATATTCTTTCCCCTCTTCTCTCCTCCCACATCCTCCCCTGCTACCCCCGCTTCTCCAGTGCCCTCCTCCCCCTCCCTCTCCCCTCGCCCCACGCCCTTTTCCCCTTCACTCATATTTTTTTTGCCCCTTCAGAAAAGTGATCTTACCACCAGCAAGCAGCAGAGCAAATCCCCGTAGCAGTTAAGAGCTGTTACATCCTAAGAGTGCAAAAAGAAGACTCTATCCACTTCAAAACTCTTCACACTTAAAGGAGTAAATAAAGGTGCAAATGGTTAGAATTGAGGCTGCAGCTGAGCATGGTTAGAACTGAAGCATGTGTATGTGACAGACCTGGGCAGGCATGGACACATGAGTTAAGGAGTGAGTATGTGCCCAGAATCCAGAGGTGAGGCTGGAAACTGCAGTGCCAAATGCTGGAGTTTATTATTATTATTACTATTTTAATTTTATGTATTTTTTACATCAGTTTTCATTTTTGCACAATGTATGCATTTTCATCTTGGTTATAGTCTCCATACAACTCCCTTCCTCCTGCCCTGCAATGTGTCTCTGGTCTATAGTTGCTTGTTGATTTTGATTTTTACTTTATTGCAATTAGTCTTTTCCCCGGTCCCTTATTTAGGTTTTCTATCTTCCTGTTATGAGTGAGACCATCCGGTATTTTTCTTTTTCTGGCTTATTTTGCTGCGCATGATCCCTTCCAGCTCCATCCATGTTGCTGCAAATTGCATGAGTTTATCTTTTTGAATGCTGAGTAATATTCCATGGTGTATATGTACCACATCTTCTTGATCCAGTCATCTATTTTGGGGCATTTGGGTTGTTTCCATAGCTTAGCTATTGTAAACAGTGCTGCTATAAACACAGGGGTGCAGGTGCCCTTTTGAATTAATGTTTCTGTGTCCTTTGGGTAAATACCTAGGAGTGGAATTCCTAGATCATATGGAGTTTTTTTTTTTTTTTTTTTTTTTAATGAAAAAGCAGGGTTCAAGGAGGTCTTCTGGGGCACCAGTAAGAACCCAAACAACATCCCCAGTAGATTTTTTACTGGAGGCAGCTTCAAGGAACTGGGCTGATAACAGCTGCCCTGGGGGGCTAAGCAACCCCTTTAATTAGGATAATGGTTTTCCTTTGTGGGTGCATATCTTTTAACTCCAAGAGGATTTGGGGTTACATTTAGACGGGCCTATGGGAATCAAAACCATAGAATTTAATTGTTCTGTTATAGGCTTACTTGTAGAGCTAAGATAATTTGATCTATTAAAGTGAGAGTCTAATGGTTCTCATTTAAAATATAATTGAGTAATTAACTTAGCTGTGTGCATTTAAGTTGGAATTGTACTAAGCTTATGCTCAGTACTAGAATATTTAAGAGAATTTTAGATTCATTCCATATACACATTTAATTCACTAAATGTGTAAGAATTAGTGAAGTACCTAGAGCGATTTTATAAAAATGGGCAAATAAATTAAAAAGGAAATCAAATGGATGACTTGCAGAATTTTGTAGAGGTAGATCATACATTCAGAAAAGATCATAAACCGAATCAGTTGAAAAGTTGAATGCTGCTGGATCCCCAGGAACAGCCCTGCTCCCCATCCCACCCTTCACCCCCTCATGCCTCCTACAGTCACTTCCCTTCCAAGGGACATCACCCACTCTAAACACATAATATAAATTGTTTGAGCATGTTGTATTAATTTCATTTGTAAACGTGACCAATTATCATTCAAATATCTCTTAGAAGCAGCTGCTTAAATCTGCTTGATATAAACAGAAAAAGGATTGTAAGCAGACTTACAAGCTTAAGAGAGGACTAAGGTTATGATCTGTTAGTTTAATAAATTGAGCTCCAGTTATTTAGACTCAAAGTAAACTTCTGAGTAGTCTTTTCTGCGCATAGCAAACCCCACCCCTGTGAAATCCCCACAAAACTTACATGAGCATGCACAAAGTCTAGTTCAAAGTCATAGCCCAAATCCTGAAAATTGTCTTTAAATGACACATCAGGGGCCTCCTTAATGGCGCAAGGGGTTCAGCAATGCACTATGAAGCAATCCGCAGCTTCTGCAGCACAAGTTCGATCCCTGGCCAACCAGGGAGAAACCCACAAGGCGAGGCAGACCTCTCCTGTCTCACCTGCTGCTCCCCTCAGCAGTGTGTTTCAGTCAGTCTGCCTGTTCTGTTCCCCACTCTGTCTCTGGTGGATCCTCTCACACCCCGCATCTCTGACCTGTGCCCCAGCTCTTATATACATAAATAAATCTTTTAAAAAAAATTGACACATCAGACTGAGCACATCGGTGGAGGCGCATCCTGGCTCCCAAGACAGCTTCTGAAGCCCCAGGCTTGCAGGTCTCACTCTTCTTTAAATGACTTTACGATGTCTATGAGTCACATCAAACTGCTTTCGGTAGACGAGGTAGACAAGGTGACTGAGGTGAAGTACATAGCTTGTAGGTTACTTCAATCTAAACCCTCATATAGTCAGTTAATGCAAATGAGAACACACATTCCTGGGATGGGTGGTTACTATTTGAAAGATTAATGGTAGCAAACAATTCACAGGGACAACTATACTGATTTTCAATTGCCTTTATCTCTAGTCAGCACAGAGGGGTTGTTAATTTGCATAAGGGATGCAGGATGGTTCTCAGTGGTGAACGCACTGGGCTGAGCAATGTGTGGACTGGCTTCCAGGCTGGATACAATCAGGCAATGTCACTGTTCCGGGAACAGGGTCTTAGAATCCAGCGGCTCCTGTTGTCTACAGAAAGTGCTCGAGGGTCAGACTTTCCATCTGCTCTTGTCATGGCCTTTCAGTGGAGAATGTCCTTATCTGCCTCCGAGGATCTCAGCTGAATTCAGCACTACACGGTTGCATGCACCGTGGACAAATCTTTCACGCAGGTCCCCCTAACACAGAGACCTGTGACTTTCTCGCGTTCCAGTTTGGGGAGAATGTGAACATGAGCCCTTGGCTCCCTCCACCTATGAGAAGTTATGGGTATTTGCTGATGTGAGTCCAACACTTGTGAATGACCCAAATGGCTTAACAGGGAAGCTGAGCTGTGGGTGGGCTTGGGGTGCCGTGTTGCAGGTTGGGAGACATCTTTGGGGGGGGTGCTCCTGCCTCCCTCCTCCACACTGTTGCTGCCATCTCAGGACAGCAGTATTGAGGAGTCAGTTCCCCCAGTCCCTGTGATAACCCACCAGGGGCTCTTGGTTTCACCCCTGCTCAATGCCGCGCCAGGACCTGGGAGTTTGGGGTGGGCTGGGGATGCGTCTTCCTTACAGTCAGGCCAGGGCCTCTCTGGGATCCTTTTGTCTTTCCCCTCCTTGATGTCAGGTGGGTGTTCTGCCAGCACCCCACAGTCTCGCTCCCATGGGTGTACGATGTCAAGTGACAGAGTCCTGGGTGCTTGAAGGGTCAGTGGCTTCTCTTCCAAATGCTCCTTAGAGATCTGCTTAAAATGGCTTTTATTGATTGATTGATTTTGAATGATGTGCCATTGCTTTATATCCTTGTTAACATTTTGACAGTCTTGTGACGCGAGACAGCAAGCACTTAGCCTGGTGCCTGCTCCCTCCGCCCCATTTCCTTTCTCCCTCTTTCTCCCTCTTCCATCCTGAGTGTGGAGCTCTCTCAGCCTAAACCGAGAGCAGGCCGGTCACACATACATTTGTAACTTAATTCTCTGGGTTCTGCCTTAAAGGACACCAACTTTTTCTTTTATTCTGCCTGTCCCCACCCTGAGCAGAAAGCTTCACACTGGGGGCCTGGAGACAGCAGCATTGAGGCAACCAAAGGGGAGAGTGGAGGGAGCAAAGTGGGTAGGAGGCTCAAGGCACTGTGGTGGAGGATTATTGGGGCTTTGGTGGTGGCCATGGTGAAGGCCGTGGTGTGAGCACGTGCATGTTAGAGGTGTGAGCTTGTACCTGGGAACACACAGAGCCTTATGAATCGATGTTATCTCAATAAACACAATTCTAAAACAAATGAACAAACCTCTAATTCTTCAAGGGAACTCCAGGCAGCTCTCCCACCTCTTTGTTCCCCACTGAAATCTCCAGGTTTCACACCTACCCCAGGAGCTTCCAGAATATTCCACACTGTGGCCTGAGGGCAGTGCTGTTATGTTGCTTCCACCTGCCCCTGAGAGCCCCCCTCCATTCTGACCCCCCCAGGTGTTCTAAGGGCCCTGTCCCCCAAGTTGAGCTCTGGTCCCCATTCTCTGAGTCATTGGGACCAAGTTAAGTTGCTACTGGGAGGAAAACAGCTGATACCACACCAGGAGGGAGAGGGTAGTGAAGTGGATGGTACTTTAGGAGCCATTTTGAAAGTGACAAGTGAATGTGCTGATGGCTAGGACCTGGAAGGTGGTGTCAATGGCCCTGGTGTCAAAGACCATTTTGTTGTTCTCACCATGCCTCAGTCCCACCATTGGCCCCACCTGCTCTCTTTGACCTCAGGCTCCTCCGCCTCTAGGAGGTGACAGTGGTCTCTCCCTGCACTGCGTCTCCCAGGTGGGGGTCATCGCCTGGTGACCACCCCTCTGCAGCCTGTCAGGCAGTGGCTTCTTACCAACGAGGTCACCTAACATCCCTGTTCCCCAGAGTCTCATTCAGAACTGGGTCCAGATGGTCTGAACTCTTCACCTGGACGCCTTTGCTCCTTCTGGGGACTCTGAATGTTCCTTAGCCCTTAAGGGTGTTGCAGAATTTGGGATCCCGAAAAGAACATGGGTAAGAGTGGAAAGACCTGGGCTTGAATCTGAGCCCTTGAAATCATTAGCTGTGTGACTTTGGGCAAGTCATGTAATCTCTCCGAGCCTTGTTTCTGCATCTGAATTGTGGAGATTTCTAGAGATGTCCTGGAGTGAGCAGACTCATTTGCCAAATCAATTTCCTGGCATATCCTGAGTGCCCCAAAGTGGAGGTTCCTTTCCTCTCCCCCCTGCTTAGACATGGAGTGGGGATGGGACCCCAGGACCAAATGGTGAGTGTGAGCCTGACTGGCTGACTCTGGGGCAGAGGCTGCCTGGCAGAGCAGAGCTGAGGTTGCATCTGGCACACGGAGGCCCTGGGGACCATGCAGCCGGCTGTTTCTGCAGCTAGAGAGGCCCCAGCCCAGAGTGCAAAGAGGCTTCTGGGGCTCCAGCCCACTGGGAAGCAGGGAGCCCAGAGAGGGGGGTGGGGGTGAGAATTACAGTCCAGGCTGTCCCCCTTCGGAGCCAGGAGCTGTCATCAGCTATTCTGGCCCGTAATTAGGCTGTAAGCACCTCTGGCCTGAGATGAGGGCTGGGATAGTGATTATCTGTGATCAGCCTCAGAATGCTGATTTCCCACTGGCCCTCCCCTCCTGCCCATCCCTTCCTGAAGGCCCTGCCAGAAACATTCAGATAAGAGCTTCTTGCTCAGAGAGACTGGCCGCTCTGCTGTGCCCACAACAGCCAGACCCTGCCCGCCAGCGGGAAATGGACTCTGCTGAATTGCTTTAAGTCTCAGCTGCTGGCGCCAGAGATCTTCCTCTTAATATGGCCCCACCTAGGTCTTCGTGCTCTCTGCCCGCTCTGCCCTCCAGGAGCTCTGGGCCTGCTGAGCTAGTTCAGGTCTGTAAGAGCGGGCTGTGCCCCTGCCACCCCAGGGCCTTTGCTGATGCTGTACTGTGGGGCGCACTCTTCCCGCCCCTCCCTGCCTAGTGGACACCATCAGATACACTATCATTTCCTCAGGGAAGACGCCCGACCCCATGGACAGATCGGGTCTGCCAGCTCTGCCTTCAGAGGACTCCCTGAGCGCCTCTTATCTACAGCACCTAACAGACTCAATTTGATACGTGCTACCTTCCCGTTAGACCGTCACCCTCGAAGAGCAGGATCTGCTCTGAAACTCCTCTGAAGCCCTCAGCTAATGCTGAGCAAATACCACCATTCAAAGTGCCCTGGAGAAACGGACTCATTTAATCAAAGAAATGACTATGGGGAGAATTCTCGAATCTCCCTCCAAAGGAT
Source organism: Talpa occidentalis (assembly GCF_014898055.3). Classification (NCBI taxonomy): domain Eukaryota; kingdom Metazoa; phylum Chordata; class Mammalia; order Eulipotyphla; family Talpidae; genus Talpa; species Talpa occidentalis. The sequence goes on from NW_023603184.1 coordinate 6,339,359, forward strand.
GTAGGCATGAAGCTGAGTGGGATTTGAACCCAAGCAGCTAGTTTCAAGGCTGTGATCCTCACCATCAGGCCGTGCTCCCTGGCACATGGAGAGCACTCAAGAGCTAGTCCTTCTTCTCCTTCCTTCCCCCCTTTCTAACAAGGCCTGATGAGTGTCCACTGGGTACAGAGGAGGCCCCGCTTTAGGTACTGGGGACACAGTGGTGGAGACACCAAGCTTCTGGTATCATGGAGAGGCACCCAGGAGAGGCCAGGCAAGCTGGTAGTAAAAGGTGCTGGGAAGAAACAGCCAGCTAGGGATGGTCTCCTGCAGACAGTGTGGTCGGGAAGGCCTGTCTGAGGAGCTGACATGCAGCAGAGACCTTAACAAAGTGAGGGAGACCCGCAAAGGCAGCTCACTCTGGGGCAGAGCATGGCAAAAGATGCCAAGGTGGGAATGGAGCTTGCAGGGGCAGAAGAGTGAGGCCAGAGAGTGGAGAGGAGATGGTGAGGGGTCTGGGAGGCCAATCTAAAGATCTGGTTTTGTTTCAGGTGCTGGGAAGTCTGGCAGCCTGGTGAGTGGATGGATGAGTGAAGGAGATGGATTCAGCTGACAACACTGGCCTGCGTGCTGGAGTGGAGGGTGGAAATGAGCTGGGACAAGGAACCCCTCCCCCAAACTCTGCTCCTCTGGCCAGCACTGGGGCTTTTTCTCTCAGACCCAAGCAGGTAAAACCCCAAGGCCAGAAGACTCTGGGTGTCTGGTGGGGAAGCTGGCACTACCCAGGCCTGGGAACAGCTGGGCCAGGGCCACCTCCCTGCTCTTTCATCTCCTGCCGAGCAGTATTTTTTTCAGTCTCCCACTTGCAACTTTGGAAAGCTCTTCCCCTTGCCTTCCAGGCACTGCTCAGAGTAGCAGCTGATTGGCTGAGCTGGTGGGTTGCAGGTTGCTGGGGTCAGAATGATACTTGAACCTCAGGTTTGGAAAACCAGCTAGACCAACCATTCACCCATGCTTCAGTCCTTTCTCAGCATCTACCTGCAAGGACAGCGTCTCACCTGGGAAACACTGTTTTCTTCACCCATGGGCCCCCCACTCTGTGTGCAAGTATCTAATCTTTGCTTCTTGTAGTTGTGCCCAGAGAGCTTTTGGCTCCAAAGGAAACATCTGATTGATGTGCTGTCTTCTGAGGTCTCAGGGTGTCCATGTGCCCCCACATTCTGAACCTCCCTCCCCAACTCCTTTATGAGGGTTGAGGACCTCAGGACAGAGCTGAGAGATCTTTGAGCCACTACATCTGCAGCCAATCTGGACAGTCCATGCCTGGCCAGTCCTCTTTGCTTCCTTTCTGCAGGCTGTCTCCTGGAGACTCCCAGTGCAGTGCTCTCTCAGGAGCTACAGAAGTGAGTGTTGCTGAGGAGTCAGTTTCCCACTGTGTCTGAAAGAACAAGAGGCCATGTTCTATCACTCTCTGTATTGTGTTCTCAGGAATTTAGAGCTCCTTCTGTTGCAGGAACTCTTTGCCAGCCACTGTGTTAAGCAGGACTGGCAGGAACAGCTGTAGAAGTTGTGCACTGCTCAGTTTCCCAGAGTTGTGCAGTGCCCAGCTTGCACACCCATACTTGATGGTCCTGGAAGCATTTTGCCTGCACTGTTTCATATGCTCCTCACCGTAGCCCCATGTGGGCAGTGAGTTAGGCTGTCTATTTAATAGACGAGGAAATGCAGGCCGCTCAGAGAGATTATGTAATGAGTTCAGTGTCAAAACAGTGAAGCAGTGGCCAAGTTGGGATTCAAACCTTCAACTCCAGAGCCAAGGTCTTTACTGTGCTCTAATTGCAGGAAGTCACAGAGCAAAGTATTCGAGGGTACAGGTCTTGGAGTTGGCCTTGCTTTAGGCCAGGGCTTCATCATTACTACCCATGCTGACTTTGGAGAAGTTACTTTGAACCTCTGTCTCCTTTTCTAGGGGAGAAGTGAGTTCACCTGACTGAGCTGTCAGCAAGTTTCAGAGACTTGTCAGAGTAGCTGGCACAGCCTGGCACCTTGTGATAGGGAAGGAAATGGTGGCTTTAAAAAAAAAATCACTGTCTAGAGATGGAAAGGAGAGCTGGTAACCACCCTGATTCAACACTGCATGCCCGGTGCCCATCCGCCTGGCGGATCAGAGCAGACCAGCCGGCCCCGGTGCTGCGGTTCTACTTGACTTCCCAGCTCTGCCCTCACCAGGGGCCCCTGATGGATTCATTTTGGAAATGGCCGGTTTCTGGTCAGCAGCAGGGCACTGCAATCTTGCCTGCAGCAAATTGCCTCCTGCACAGTGAGATCAAGCCTCTTCCAAGTAAAGATGTAATCATCCTGTGTTTAGCGGCAGCTTTGGGAGCTGCACAGAGCCGGTGCGCTCCCTGGGAGGGCCTGCGAGCTGGCGAGAGGAGGCCTGGTGATGGGCAACCGACAGGCTGCTGCTTGAGCATTTTCTGTGACTTTGGAATTGCTGCCCAAGGGACAGGGCTGAAAACAATGGGTGCTGAGTGGTTCCACATTCAACACACTCACACACACTCCGCTGTCACCACCACCCCTATTAAGCCCAGGTAAACACAGGCCTGGGACTCCGAGGAATTCTGAGAAGTGAGTGGCTGGCCAAGGTGTGTTTCGAGGCTCTCTCTCCTCTCCCCGGGTGGCTCTTCCACCACCCAGGGAGGGAATCCCCGGTGGTGTCATGGAGTATGGGGTTTCTGTAGGAGGCTCTTAGCATCTTGGTGCCCTTTGGGTGTCTGCAGTACCTATTCTACTTCAGGCAGAGGTGAGAGGTAGAGAGCTGGGGAGATGGCAGAGTGAGAGAGGTGTCTAGGGGGGCAAGGAAGCAGGGTTGCAGGGTGGGCCCTTGGCCTGAGCCAGCCTGCTGAGCTGTCTATGAAAGACTGGTCCCCAGTGAGGAGGGCATTTCTGGGGAGGAGGTGAAGGTCTCCTGCTCCCCTCCCAGGAAAGAGGGCAGGGGAGGTGGTGGTCTTTCTGTCCCCCTATGTCCTCCTAGGTGGGTCCTCGGCCAAGCCTGAGCTGGGCTATCCTTGAGGTAGACCTTGAAGGCCAAGCCCCACTGTTCTGGATGGGTCCAGAAGCTACAAGACCTGCCTGGATACCAATCAAGGGTTTGAATGGAGAAGAGAGAGGATCAGTGTTCCTGACAATAGGTGCTTCGTTCACACTCACTCATGGCGTGTGTGTGTGTGTGTTTGTGTACGTGTATGTGTTCTATAAAAGAGACTGTATGTGAGAGTATGTGCATGCATGTGAGACAGACAGACATCCATAGAGACAGAGAGATGGAGACAGAGAGCTTGGGTCCTGGTACTAGACGCTCTTGGCTGACTGAGCAAACACCAGGGCCAGCGTGCTGAGCTGGGGCAGAACCGGAAACACCGTGAGTGGAGAAAGAAAAGGCAGCCCAGGCTGGTGCTTCAAAGCATGGATGCAGGGGCCATGCCTGGTCACCTGTAGGCTGTGAGGCCTGAGTCAGTCACGAAGCCTCCAGGGTCACTGGAGGTCCTCTTTTGCAAAATACGAAAAAAATCCTCACTTTCTGGAAAAGCCATGGTGAGGATTAAATAAAGTAATTTGTAAAAGCACTTAGCACAGGGCCCCCCACGGGACTATACAAAAGAAACAAAAATAAAGGAGGGATGTGTGGCCTTGGAACAATGTATATATTGAAGAAAAGTCACCCCCTGTTCACAGGCCTTTAGAATATAGACGGCGGGTGCTCTTGACTCCGTTTTAGGACTAACACACGCAGTGGGTAGGGATTGACTCTGCTGAGTGCCAGGCTCTGTTGTACGTGTTGGGTTTACGTGAGCTCAGGGTGATTGCTTAGTGTGGGACCTGCCTGTGTGGGGAGGTCCTCTCACCTGGACACTGAGGTTCACGGGGGATGCTGGCGGGGGTGCCACGTGCCTGCTAGCAGGGTGCACAAGTGGAGACGAATATGTGCACGCACGGGCGCCTGCCAGGAGAGCTCAGCACAGGCGTTAAGGGAATGGGCAGTCTTGGCAGCTCATAGCGCTATGACTGTTATGTGACCTTGGCTCCACAGAATGGATGCACAGGTGGCCCCTGGTATTCACGCCCCGTGTAACTTCCTCCCCCGGAGTGCGGGACCTTGATCCAGGAGCTTCCACTGGTGGTCTCGCCCCAAACCCTGGAAGGTTTGTGGGCACCCCCTCTGCTGGTGAAGGCGGCAGGAGCGGGGATGTCCTTATCTGTCCTTCCTCCTCCCTCCACAGCTAATTCCTGAACAAGCCCCGTTGATTTCACCTTCAAAATACAACTGACGCGCATCAGTCACAGCAGGTGTAGCCTACAAAGTCGTCCGAACACAGAATTAGGAACCACTGAACTGCCTGCGTCCCACTGTCACCCACTTACCCATGCATGGCCTTGTCTTACCTGTGCATGACCTTGTGTTACCTACGCACGACCTTGTCTTTTGTGGGCGTCTCTTCAGGGCCATCTCACTGATTCTGTATGTTGACTTCAACATGCCGAGCTCACGGCCGCCCGCCCTGTGGCTCGCGCCGGAACCGCTCTCATGTGAGCATGGATCTTCTCGGTCTCTCACTGTGTCTCTCACTGAGGAGCGGCACTTCGGCACCTCTGTTGGGGGCCACTTTAAAGAGAGAAGTCACAACAAAAAGCACAAATGTGTGAATAGTGTGGCATTAAATGGATGGCAAAAAGGCACTTGCTACAGTGTGAGCAGAAAAATTGCCTGTGTGACTTGCCAGGCCGAGCACCTGGAGATGCGGATTATTTGCTGCTCTCTGCATGTCCACAACTGACCATGGAAACCCCATGAGCCTGGAGTTGGGGGTCACCAACACGTTTTAGCATGTGGGTGATCTTACATGTTCAGCATCCAGAAATAATGAGGTTTAGCCGTGGATCTTTGCCCACTGGCTTCTGTCTCTCTCCCCAGGCTTCCCATCTCTCACCTGGAGGAACGTGGGGCCTCCTCCTGACTTGTTCCCCTGTTTCCACCATGGGCCCCCGCCTCCCATTGCTTGTTTTGCATTTAGTAAAAGGTCAGATCTTCCACTCTCTCCACTCAGGAACTAAGTTCGAACTCCTCTCTGTGGCCTCTGAGCATCTCTACCTTCTTCTGGGAGTGTTTTAGGTACAACCCCCACATTGTCCCCTCAAGAGCCTCTCACCAGGCACACGGGTCCCCTTTCCACCTTAAGCTTTGCACTTGCATCTCTTCCTTCCTTCTGGTCTCAGTTTGAAAACACAGAGGCCACCCCCTCCACCTTCTTCCAGGGAGCCCATCTGCTGGCCCCTTCGGCAAGGCCGTCTGTGGATTTCCTTCCTGGCTCCTGATGTTTGCAACGCAATGGGCATTAATTGCGTCACTTGGCGGGGGGAGGTTTGCTGTTGGCCGTTGGCCTCCTCAATGTCAGATTGGTGTTGCATTATTCATTATGGGCCTCACTTGGAACAGAGGCAGGAAGTAGGGGTTCTATAGAAACTTGTTAAATAAGTGTGTGAGCAGCCCATGTCTGGGCTGACCTCAGATTGAACTCCTCCAGCACCTTCAAAAATGGAGTCTGGAGCCTCCCTGGTGGTGCAAGGGGTTGAGACGACCTATGAAGCTATCTGCAGCCACTGCAGCACCATTTCGATCTCCAGCCAGGGAGCAACCCACATGGCACAGCAGACCTCTCCTGACTCGCCCGCTACTCCCCTCAGCAGTGTATTTCAGTCAATCTGCCTGTTCTATTCCCCACTCTGTCTCTGGGGAATCCTCTCACCTCCTGCACCTCTGGCCTGTACCCCAGTTCTTGTATGCATAAATACATCTTTAAAAAAAAAGTGGAGTCTGTGTGAAGGGCTCAGGCCAGAGCACGTCATGCTCACCGGCTGCTTGGGTGTCCTGCAGACCCCACGCCCTCTGGCCTCTCCCTTCTGAATGGGATTTGCGCAGGCCTGTGTGACAGACGCCGCAGGCTCCTCCAGGCTCAGGGTAGCTGGTTTCTGATAGGAAGGACTTGACAGCCACGTGCTGCTCTCCAAAGCCTCTGTAGCTACGGGGTCTCGTGGCCTGGCTGAGATCTGACCTCTCCTTGTGGGGAAAACACATCTTCTTAAATTTAGAAAGCACAGGGGCCCATCATCCCAAAACCCCCTTATCATTTTGAAACCTCAACTCTCAAGGGTTCTACCCAAGAACTGATCACTCTCTTGTTTTCCAAACTTTTTTTTAGGTAAGCACCATTTTTCTATAATTATGAAGTGCCAGGATTTCCTGGTCTACCCGAGAATCTGACCACGCTTCTAAAACCCACGTTTGGGGGAACACCACATCCTCGTGTGTATGAGCACACAGACCCACAGGGCCCCCCATGTGAAGACAGGTCCCTGGTTTTCCTGCACTTTGGATAAACACCATGACCCTGGAATGTTGGGGTTCCTGGAGCGACATAAAGAGATGATTTTGGCAGTATGTAACTGGCAATAGGAAATAAAAACACAAAAGAAAACATCTCCATGGCATGGACCCCATGCCTGTAATTACAGGGAACTCGGCCTGTGTCCGGCCAAAAACACAGACATAAACACAGTTCTGCAGCAGGCAGGGTGGTGTTTCATTCTCTACTTCCCGAACTTTCTGTAATACTGCTGGCTTTATAATAAAACCTATGACCAGAAAAAAAAATTGCTGTGTTTCCCCCTTGGGGTGGTGAGGATGATTTATCAATTTAACAGCTAAGTTACCTCTCTGCCCCAGGGCTGCTGACCTCCTGGAAAATCACTGAGATTTATCATTATTACCGAAATTGGTGCCGCGAGTCACTATGGGTGCATGTTTGTTCCGCACAGTAATGGATGAGGGTGAGTGTGGGCGCCGGCGAGGGCAGGGCATCTATCATAGCAGGGCACACCCAAGCCAGGCCATTATGGGCCATTTCCTAGTGGGGACAGCTTGTCTGGGTGGTGACGCTGGCCCAGGACAAGCACTCAGCCTGTCCGCTGGGGAAAGGCCATCATCCTCAAAATCGAGGGAAGCGAGAGGAGGGTGTCCCCTGGGAGTATATGAGGATGCTGCTTGGGCAAACGGGTCCAGAAGGGCAGCGCCTGAGCCCAGGGAGGGAGGGCCTAGAGCAGAGGTCCTCAACTCAGAGGAGTTTTTGCCCCCCTTCCGGGGACACTTGGTGATGTCTGGAGTCCTGCATGGTTGTCACAGCTTGGGAGGGGTGCTCCTGGCCCCAAGTGGGCAGAAGCCAGGGATGTTGCAGAAGAGCCTACAGTGCACAGGACAGACAGCCCTGGCAGAGCAAAGAATTATCCCTGAGCGCCAGTAGTGCCAAGGGTGAGAAAGCTTGCCCTGGAGGAGGGAGGGAGGAGTCTCAGTGGGTGGGGAGCTCAGGTAGCAGGCAAGGCCCGATAATGTAGTGGCCCAGCACTAGCAGGGGGGCGATTGCTGACAGCTGACACTGCAGGGATGACTTTGGAGCAACCTCTTCTAAGCTGGCTCAATTTGAGCCTTCAGGAGCCAAGACTGGTTAGAGCCTCCTAGTTTTTGAGTGATACCCCTTCACCCCGTGCCCAATCCTCTCCACGATACCAAAGGGACCACAGTTTATCCTCCAAGCATGCCCCACACTCTGGCCTTGCATGCATTTTTAATAGAAGAACTGGGGTATAGACCAGAGGTGCAGGGGGTTGGGGGTGGTGGTGAGAGGATTTCCCAGCGACAGTGGGGAACAGAACAGGCAGACTGATTGAAATACACTGTTGAGGGGAGCAGTGGGTAAGACAGGAGAGGTCTGCTGTGCTTTGTGGGTCAGCAACCTGGCTGGGGTTTGGTGATAGCACTGAGACTTAACCCCTGCGCCACCAGGGAGGCTCCCTTGTGTGCCTTTTCAATGTTGTTCCTCTGTGTTTCCCTTCTCCCAGTTCTAAACCTCATCTAATTGGATGCATCCCTCAAGGCTTAAATGTCACTTCATAAAACTTGCTCTGATTTCTCCATGTATCAACATCTATAATTGCCTCACTTTCATTGGGCTGAGGTAGGGAATGACCTCCAGGTTGAAGCAGGGTGCAGAAAGGTGCCAGGCTAAATGCACAGGCTAAATGACTTCCCAGGCAGCTGGGCTGGCATCCTGTTTTTGCTTTTTTTCCTTAGTTTGTCTTAGATAAGTGACTTGAAACTCACTGAACTTGACTTCAGTATATCTGAGAGGGAGAGCAATCAAAGGTTGTTGGGAAGATTTGAGACATTTACATGCACTTGCAAAGTTTAGCACACAGGAGGGTGGATAAACCATCAGCTCGAACCTGCACTCACAGGTCTTAAAGTCTTGTCTTTTCTGTGAGTGTCATCATGGTTCCCACTTTGCAGATGAACAACTGAGGCCCAGAGAGGTCCACCCAGGTCACCCAGCTGGGGAGCAGTGCTGCAGCCCCACTGTGGAGGCAGGCACTGCCTGCCATCTGCAGGCATCAGAAACAAAGGTTTTCCTTTCTTGGGTTGCCCTGGTGACAGCAGGCACACCTGCTACTTTCTAAGTGCCTGACACGTACCTGTCTCATACACACAGCCAGGCCTACATTCATTCTGCCACTCTGTTCTCCCAGCAGGACTCTGAGGTCAGTATAACCCTCACACCCTGTCTACAGATGAGACATTGGAGCCCCCAGGGGTTACACCCCATGCTTGAGGTCACACAACACCTGAGAGGCAGGGCTAGGGGCAAACCCAGTTCTGCTGACTCAAAAGCTATCAATACTATGTTTTATTCACGATAACTGAGTGACCATCACGAATGGATAAAAACAGCAAACCTTAGCATGTACCACATCCCAGACACTGTGCTAAGTACCCTACAGGTCTGACTTACTGGTTCCATTGTGATCACCCAGGAACAACTTTCCCAAGATTCCCGGACTCAGAGCCCTGGCCTGTCAACTCTCTGGCAGCTTTCTGTCCCATGTCAAGAAATCTGTGCCCTCAGCCAGGTCCCCGCCCTCCAAGTCTTTAGTGAGTTGCTCTGGCTGCAGCAGCGTGCCCCTGGCTTGCCCTTGAGACTGAGCTCAGCTGTTCTTTAATGAGCATCTCTGGGTACAAAGGGGGCTGGCGGCGCCTTGTTTAGGCCCTACTGTCAGGACAAAGGCAGGAATTGATGAGTTCTCTGTTCTTTTGTACTAAATAATTGGCTTCAATTAAGTGGGCTGGATGGAGCGAGGCACTAGGAGGCAGAACGTGAAACTTATGAAGATGGAGGCCTGAGGGTGGAGAGCCAGGAGGAGGGGGCTGCCAGGAGTCCGCCAGGAGCCCTCCTCTCCTCTGCTACCTTTTGCCTCAGTTTCTTCCTCCATAGAATGGAGAGAGGAAGAAAGAACCTCTGGCTGGGATTTTCAAATTATACTGGGCAAAGTCCTGGGGAGGCCTGGCATTGGGCAGTGCTCTGGACAAGATCCCTCTGGAATTCAACTAGAGGGTCCTCTGCTATACCTGTTTCACATGTTGGGGAACACATTACTTTAAGCTAGAGGATGTGACTTTAAGCTAGAGAACCCTGGACAAAAATTAAAAAGTTTGGCACTACTAGAGAGGATATTTAGGGTCCATCCCAGTTCTAGAACTTTCCAGGGAGAACTTTGCCTCAATTTCACCTTTAGGTTGGGGGAAATCTGTCATGGATGTGGGCTTGGTCCTGGTGGCCTGAGCCTCTGTGATCATGCTCTGTGAACTTGAGCCTGCCTTACCTCTCTCGGTCCTGCTTTCTGCATCTGAGAAAAATGATGGTGATAATGGTGATGATGATGGTGATGACAATAACAATAATCATTAACCTTTACTGAGTAAACTCCCAGGATTGAATGCCTACCTGCTTTCTCTCTGCAATTTAAAACCAGGTCTTTGAGGGCCTCCCCGGTGGCGCAGCGGTTGAGCACTGGCTTGAGAAGCTGCCTGCGACCTCTGCAGCTCCGGTTCGATCCCCGGCTGCTCCCTGGCCACCGGAGGAGGATCCCACATGGCACGCAGACCTCTCCTGCCGCCCGCTGCTCCCCTCAGCAGTGTACTTTGGTCCTTCTGCCTGCTCTGCTCCCCGCTCTGGCTCTGGTGAATTTGCTCACCCTCCCGCACTTCTGACTGTACCCAGTGCTTGCATAAATAAATAAATAAATCTTTAAAAAAAAAAAAAAAAAAAAAAAAAAAAACCAGGTCTTTGAGAAAGGCCTGGCGAAGGAGAGCTGTGAGCACACATCAACCACATATTGAAAGTCAAGTGCTCCTGCCAGAAGGGCACCCTTTAAGGCAGGGGTAGCTCCTGGAGGTATGTGGGAGTAGTGGGGGAATCAGTGTGACTACAGAAAAATGAGCAAAGGGAGGGTTAGGAGAGGTGAGTTATGCTCAGGAGGGAGATGGAGCATGGTGGGGGGGTAGAAGGGGTGAGTATTGGGGGCAGAGAAGTGACCATCAGGGCTCATTTTGGAAGGAGGAGGTGAAGAATGAAGACAAGGTCAGCTGAGAGACACAGGGCAGATATCAGAAGAGACAGGAAGTACTGAGGAAATAGAGGGGATCTCACAGGAAGGAAGTTGTGAGGGTCCCCAGGTGCTCTGGTGAAAGGCTGCAAGGCAGAGTTTCTATTTACTAAGAAGGGGAAATACAGAGACGTTGGCTGTGGCTGCCAGAAGTTAACTGCCTATCAGTCTTGGAGGTGGGGATGCCCAGTGAGGGTGCAGTCAGGGTGCCAGCCTATGCTGGCGTGTGCCACTCTATGCATCTGCTTTTATCTGTGAAGCCTGAGAAGTGGGTCTAGACAGAAACTCACAGAGCCTGGCTGGTGCTGAACCGGCAGGTGAGGGGAAGCATTAGGGGACAGGTGTGCTGACAGCCAGGAGCTGGAGGGACCCCAGGAACTCAGAGGCCCTGACAAGAGCCCATCACCTTGGGAGGAAAGACCAATAAAGAGGAGGCCAGAGAAGTGTCGTTGGATTTGGTGACCCGAAAGCCATCAGCAACCCTGACAGCCGTGGTTTTGGTCAACGATGTGGGCAGCAGCCTGGCTGAAGTAGGCTGGAGGTGACTTCAATCAGATAACCCTGACTTACATGCCCAGTTAGAGTTCCTGGGCCCCCATAATCCAGTAGCCTTCGGGCATTTTCTCTGGATACTGGGGACTCTTGGGTCTGCAGCCCTGGCATTTCCAGATTCTCTTACTCCAAGCTGATGTCAGCAGACTGAGGGGCTGGTGAAGGGGCCTGCTTGGCAGAGGGGATGGGCACGTCAGGTGTGGGGGAGGGGCTTCAGGCACAGCTGCCCAGCCATGGTGGTCCTGTCTCTGAGCCTTGGACATGGGGAGCCCTGTGGGCCCTCACTGATCCCGTAGCTTAGCTTCAGGGGCCACTCTGAATGCGGGAGGCTAGGCCTTAGCATCTGGTGGTTATAGAATGGGATTCTGGTGCAAGGCTGCTCTGTTCAGTCCCTGCCTGGCTTACCTGTGGGTTGTGAGACAGGTCACTTTCCCTCTCTGAATCTCAGTTTCCCTTTTGTAGCCTATTTAAGGCCCACCTTTCACTTGAGCCTTAGGTGCCAAGCCCTCTCCCTGCTTAAGCACGTTGCTCTACCAGTCTTCCCTGTCCTCCCAATCCTCCTTTTGCTCATTCCTAGATAAATCTCCTTGGCCTCAGGGAACTCAGACTGGGCATTTAAGTGGGTGTGGCAGCCTGTGTGGTCCTGTTGGGACACAGAGGTGATGGAGGCATGGCCAGCCCTCAAGCCCCCGGGCTCCTGCTTGAAGAAAGAAGGTATTGGCTCCCGGGGAAACGTTGGGATTAAGGCCCAGTGGCGGCCGCGGATGCAATTCAATGTCTGGCACGCTGGACTTCGCAGGCTCCAGCACAGGGCAGCTTTGTGCGGATCTCAGCATTTTGAAGTGTATGTTGCAAACTGGTGTGTCTTTGTGGATGAGCTTGCATTTGTATTGTTTGGCGTCTTCGTTCTCCGGGGCTGTGATCATACCGAGGAACAAACAGCAGCCATGCAATGGCCCCAGGAGCTTGTCTCTGTGTTCTCACTTCTGCCTTTATGTTCTCACTCCTGCGTCTGCAGTCAGCTGGGGCAGCAGGTCTCTGTCTTGGGGGGTGTGGCTCCGGCGGGGCTTGGCTGGGTTCAGATTAGACCCGCTGGCTTCCTCCTTTATCTTGGACGGTAGCCGCTTGGGCACGTTGCTCTTTCCCTAGCAGATGGCGTCAGCGCAGGACACCACGCCAGATTCCGTAAGCATATCTCAAACCTGGCATGGCAGCCACTCACATGCCATCAGCCCAAGCAGCTCACACGTCACATGGCCAGGTCAGCCTCTGTGGCTGGGCCAGGGACTGTATTTCCCTCACAGGTTGGTTCCTGCCAAGCCATGGGGCAAAGGGCGCAGACATAAAATTCTGTGGCAGGGGGCCTCCCTGGTGGTGCAAGGGGTTTAGACGCAACCTATGGAGCTGTCCACAGCCACTGCGGCATGAGTTTGATCCCTCGCCAGGGAGCTACCCATGGCACAGCATACCTCACCTGCTGCTCCCCTCAGCAGTGTATTTCAGTCATCTGTCTGTTCTGTTTCCCACTCTGTCTCTGGTAAGTCCTCTCACCCTCCACACCTCTGGTCTGTACCCCAATTCTTGCATGCATAAATAAATAATTCTTTAAAAAAAAATTCTGTGGCAGGGAGGCAGCAGAGAGCTGGGCCAGCACTCCAGACTTCCACAGCAGGGGCTGGTATGGCCATTCATTTGGAGGTGTGAGTAATTTTGACAGAAGCACCCTAGCTCCATTATTGCCCTCATTTACACAACCCCTGCACCTCAGAAGGTCCCTCAAAATCTTCCATCCTTCCCTGGCTCCACCCCTAGCTGGGCTTGGGAGTGATGATTTCCATTCATATTTTTAGAATTTTCAAAGGAGAGAGGGAGTGGGGGCAGGACGGCCCTTGGGGCTGCAGAATCTCCCAAGCACCCAGGGCACAGCACGTGGTGAGCCCAGGCAACAGGCAACGGTGCTTGTTGCCATGTCTCTGCCCTCCCCTGCCTGCCCGCATGGCTCCCCTCCTATGCTTGATGCAGCCCGTGCCACTGCCCAGGAGGGGCTGGAATCTAGAGGCAGTGCTACCAAGGGAATCCTCCTGGGAAGCAGGTCTTTGGCCCTGCGCATCAGCTGGCGGGTTGCTTCTTCCCCAGGGTTTTCTCAGGCAGCTCCCCTGAACTGGCACGAAGTGTTTAATTTCTGCTCTCCACAGTATCAATGCCCTGCAGATCCTCAGGAGAAGGTGCAACATCGCCTTTTCCTTGGGGGCTCAGCCAAAGGGTTCTATCTTGGCACTTCCCACCCACACCCCTGCTCTGCCATCCTCTTGATGGGCATTTCCTTGGCAGCAGGAATGGGAGCTGGTGAGCTGGAGTAATGGCTGCCAGCACAGCTCCTGGTTCAGCGTAGACGCTCCCCAGATGGGGGAAGAATTGGAGTCGAGGGTGCGCTCTCACTTGTGGGGACGCCTCCATGGTGGGCTGGAGAATTGGGGGGGATACTGTGAATCCTGCCCTCTTTTTGTCTCCCTGGTGGAAAACTGATGGAAAGTAAATGGCAAAAAGTGCAAAGGGCAGGCCTCAACCCCAACCTGTCCCTGCTACTGGCTCATGCCCTGTCCACCTGAAGTGCCCTCATCACTCCCTGCCCACCCAGGCTATCAAGGGCCAAGATGTCCACACTAATGGCTGGTACTTATTGTGGAGGATGGTTCTAGCCTCAGTTTAAAGAAATGGGGTAGGATACCTATAGTGGAATATTATTTAGCCTTGAAAAGGAAGGAAATTCTGATCCATGCTATAATAAAGATGATCCTGAGGATATTCTGGCTAAGTGAAATAGCCAGTCACAAAAGGACAGATACTGTATGATCTGCATCTAAGAGGGATCCAGAATGAGTGAAATTCATAGAGACAAAAGGTACAATGGTAGTTTCCAGGGGTCGGGATGGAGGCAGGAGAATGGACAGTGAGTATTTAAAAGGTATAGATTTTATATTATAGAAGATGAAAAGGGCTCTGGAGATAGGCATTGGTGATGACCTTGTGAACATACTGAATGTTGCTGAACTGCACAGTTAAATATGGGTTCGCTGGGACATCCCATGTTAGCTGTATTTTAATTTACAGTAATTAAAAAAAATCAGGCAAAGCCCAAAGGAGTTATTTGCCAAAGTTGACACAGCTAAGAGCAGACTGTGAATTTAAACCCAAGCAAGGCGACCCCCACTGTCCTATTTCCCTCTAGCCACCGCAGCAAAAGCGAGGAGAGAGGCCTCCCTAGTGGAGCAAGAGGTTAAGTCTCAGCATTATCAAGCTATCAGCAGCCACTGCAACATGAGTTCCAGCTGACCCACATGGCGCAGCAGACCTCTCCTGTCTCACCCGCTGCTCCCCTCAGCAGTGTGTTTCAGTAGATCTGCTTGTTTTGTTCCCCTCTCTGTCTTTGGTGAATCCTCTCACCACCCCCACACGTCTGGCCTGTACCCCAGCTCTTGTATGCATAAATAAATAAAATAAACCTTTTTTTTTTTTAAAAAAAAAAAAAAGGCAAGGAGAGAGAGCAGTTGGGTGAACAAGGCCAGGGCCAGGCTGCGCTGGGGTCGGGGGTGGGGGAGCCCTGGTCGGCCCCGTGTCTTACCTTGATCTAGAAGCAGGTGTCTCAGCCTCTCTGAGCCGATGCCTTCTGCAAGATGGATGGTAAAGACACCACCTCAGGGGGCCGGTGGGGGGAGTGCAGGGCTGTGCTGTGCTGTGCTGTGCTCGTCTCTGCAGAGGGCTGGACATGGGCAGAAGCAGGGCAGACTCAGAGCCACCGCTGGGTCCTTCGGCAAATTTCACTCAGCCAGCTGAGGGGGTGAGGGAGAAAGTCCTGTGACTGCAACTCAGGATGCACTTGAAACAGGTGTCATTTGAATGAAAGGTAGAGTAAGGCTTTCACAGGAGGCTGCGGGGTGGGGATGGCATTCCAGGTAGAGGTTAAGTCTGAGTAATACTCTCGAGCTAGAGAGTGGGTGGTGGTGTCTGATCTGTTCCCAGAGCTTGCAGCCAGGTGGATGTGGCTGGAGTGTAAGGTTGAAGATAATAATCAGTTCTTCGGGTTGCAAATCACAGCAACTCAGCGCAAAGAAATTTTTTTTTTTTTTGCTCGTGAAATCAGAAAGATGCCAGAAACAAGACTCAGGAAGAGCTGGACTCAGGAGCTCAAAGGACATCACTTAGATTCAGCATTTCTTGTTACATACTTCTCCCAGTTCTGCTCTCCTTGCATTGCCTTTATTCTGAAATAAATGAATGACTTGGGGCTTCCCTCCCTCCTGTTTCACCCCAGTTGGAAAAAAACACTATTTCCCAGGATTTCCAACCAAAGTGACAGTCTGACCCTGAATGACCCCATTTCCAGGTCAAGCCACCCCCCAAACCATGCCATACTCAGGACCATGGTTCAGCCTGAGGTTTGGGGCCATCCCTGGATCTTGTGAAAGTGGGAGTGGGGTGTTGGCCCTGCCTGGAGATGTGGGTCGAGGCTGGTAGTTTCTTGAAGGATAACCCCAGTGATGGGTTCAGAAGTGGGGGATGCACGCTAAGCAGGCAAACCCCCAGCTGTCCTCCACGGTAGCAAGCTCAGGCTACAAAAAGCAACCCTCTTCTAATTCATACCACCAAGCCCCCTACCCCCACTTTCTCTGCCCCCAGCCTCCCCTTCCTGCTCCAACAAGATATACTCATTCACACCTCCTTGGTTCCTCGCTGCACATGTTCCCAACCTCGCTGGATGTTGGGCGTAATCTGGTCCCCATCAGAGGTGCCAGAAACACCTTCTGGTAACACAGCCTCTGCCAGCTGCACCCCCACCCTGGCCGGGGCTACATTTATTCGAGTAATGGGAGGCGGCAGCTGGGAGTGTGTGCATTACAGACTGACGGCTTCCTCCAGCCTCTGCCTCACGCCCGCCCCTGAGTCCTGCTGCCTGGGGGGCACATGACGTTCTAGCCCAAACCGACCTTAATCAGGTTTTTTCGAGCACAAACTCCAAAGGTTCTGCTAGCGCTGCTGATAGGCCAGTGCCAAATATAGAACAGACCCAGCCACCCCCACCCCTTAATCCTGTAATTTGCTCGAAATCGGATGATAACACTTGCCTGGGGAGACATAATTTGTGACAACCCAGCCCCTTGGGCCCGGTCCAAGATGACATCAGTGTGGAGAAGCGTGCCTGTGGCTGGGCCCCTGCTCCATGTGCATGTCTTCCTATTTTAGCCCCTGGCTCCTAGTCCCCATGGCCATCTGTTGCTGCTGCCTCTCTCTCCTCTCCCCAAGTCCCTGAAAAACTCCCTTAGGAAAGGAAACAGGCCATTTACTCATTCATTCACCCCATACCTCGCTCTGCTCCGGAGCTTGTATTCTGTGTGCAGACGCTGGGGGTGGGAGGGGGGGTGAGGGGGCAGAGACAGCCCACGTAGGCCCGCCCTGCCCCTGTGGCCATCCACAGATTAAGCCTGGTGGAGAGGAGGGTCATCCCTTGCTGGAGGACTTGCCCACAGTCGGCAGCCAGGCGTGCAAAGCTGGGTTCCAGCTCTCGAAGCCCTCCAAGTGAGCTGGCCCCTGGACCATGCCACGTCTTCTGGGCTGGCAGAAGGCCAGGTCTGGCAATGATCTTTCCTCTGGGGGAAGATGTGAGCACTTGGATGCCTCAGACCTTCCTTTCTGTCTCCTCCCCACTTCCTGGAATAGCTACTATTCATTTCACACAGCAGAAGTGGCTGGGGCACCTGCTAATGTCAGCCCTGGGGCAGATGCTGGGTACAACTTGAACCAAAGCTGATTCCTCCAAAGAAACATACATAAATGTCAAATGCTATCTGTCCTGAATGACAGAGAGGCTCCAGGGCTAGGAGAAGTAGCAACCTAGGGGCCTCCCTGGTGGTGCAAGGGGTTAAGCACCGCACTATGAAGCATTCCACACGTAGCCTCTGCAGCACGAGTTCGATCCCCAGCTGGCCGGGGAGCAACCCACATGGCGCAGCAGACCTCTCCTGTCTCACCCGCTGCTCCCCTCAGCAGTGTATTTCAGTCAGTCTGCCTGTTCTGTTCCCCACTCTGTCTCTGGTGAGTCCTCTCACCCTCCCACCCCCACATCTCTGGCCTGTGCCCCAGCTCTTGTTTGCATAAATAAATCTTAAAAAAAAAAAAAAGAAATAGCAACCTAATTCCTGTAATTTCTATGGGGGTGAGGCTTGAAGCAAGTTCTGGCAGGAGAGCTTGAATGAAGTAGGGGGGAAGGGGAAGGGAAAGGAAGGGGCTGAGAAGGACCCCCAGGCCAGAGCACAGCAAGGTCAAAGGCCTGGAGGCTGGAGACTGGGGGTTGGAGGAATAGTGGCAGCCACTGCCTGGCTCAAGGCCTGCACGCACAACGCACAGTTACTTTTGAGTTTTGGACAAACAGCATGTATGTGTCAGTACATTTACACTGATAAATCATTTACTGTAAAGGGCTGGCCTGTTTGTTTTGTTTTGTTTTGTTTAAGTCTTGTTTGAGTTTGTTTTGCTTTTCGTTCCTTTGCAAGCTTGATGGAGAACTGTCTGCTCCTCCTGGGGCTGCATTGCCACTGTCCAGGCTGATTTATTAGACAACTGTCCCTTACCCTTTGTTCTGGAGAATTACCCCTGATCACCACGGACCAAGCCATGGGAAGGAGGCAGGACAAAAGGACCTGGACTTCCGAGGTCACAGTCAGAAGCAGCAAGTGTTGTGCCCCGATAATCCCATTTCTTGGTCTCACTCTGAGCCTTTGCTGGGACTGTTTCCTCTCCCCAGTACCCCCCCAACCCCCCACAACCTGGCACTGGGAGACTTGGACACAATAATAAGGTTGGCTTTCATTTGCTAAGCCCAGCTGTGCTGGACCTCACACCTATTATTCCACTGAAATCTCACATTGCCCGGGAATGGGGGTGGGGGTGGGGATGTCCTCTGCTCAGATGAGGAAAGCTACATACAAACACGGGAGGCCACAGCCCTCCTCACCCCCAGAGGACTAGGGCACATTTGCCTCAATCAGTCATATGGGCTGGTCATGGCAACAGCATTTTTTTGCCTACAGAGATCCTCCGGCTCTCCCTCATCACCTTTTTCTGTCCAGTTATAAACTCACTCCTGCTCAGACCTCATGTCCACTAGCAGGAAGCAAGGTTTCGTGATTCTTTTCAAAATTCCCAACTAGATGTTTCTTTGACCCCTGATTTCTGAGGCTGGTTCAGCAGAAGTCCAGAAAATGTTCTTGATTTTTAAAAATTATAATAAATCGACTGTCTGGGCTTTTATCTCTCTTTCCTCTGTTGTTGCCTTCAGCAATTTCATGCCACTCAGCCTGTGACTCACACCCCCATGGAGCTCCACCCCCTCCTCTGGCCCAAGGCAGCCCAGCCCCTACCTTTGCTTGCTTGCTTACGTCTGGCCTTTGTCAGCCACCCCCTAGAGCTCCAAATCTCAGACCTTCCTGGGGTTACCCAGGATGCCTGATTTTAATCAGTTCCCTCCTGCCACGGAGTTACCAGGGAGCAGCAGAGTGGGGATGGGCAGGGAAGGAAGTTGGATTTACTGGATGGGGACTTGCTTTGTGTGACTTGCTGATACATTAACCTCTCTGGGTTCAGATTCCTCATTCATGTAAAAGGGACAAAGGGAACGTAATTGTATAACCTGGAGGCATTCATTCACAAGGTTCTTTGAGCACCTCCTATGTGTAGACTAAAACCTACAAGTGTTTTAGTCTCTGGATCTATCCATGAACAAAAGCAACAAGGCTTCTCTCCTCATGGCACTTGTATCCTCTGGGGAGAGACTCAGGCTGTAGACCTGCACTGCTCAGCAGGGAATCCACTAGCATATGTAGCTATTTAAATGTAAAGGATCTAAAATGACACTGTTAGGGGAAAAAAAAAAACGATGTCCTAAAGCTAATTCCATACAGGCTTTGTGGACTCTACCCCCACCCCAGGTCAAAGCCAAAGACACTGGGAACTCCAAATGCCATCACCACCAAAGGGAAGGTGGCTGGGACCTGAGGGTGGGGTTAAGCAGCCAGGTTGGTATAATGGCAGACATGTGGGCTTTGGAGGGGTCCCCCATTTTGGCTCTCCGCCAGCTCGCAGCCTCCGGCCAGCTCTGAGAGTGACTTTGGGTTTCCAGGTGGGCGGATCGGGTAGCACGCATTAAACACTTTATTTCCCTATTTTCTCCCTGAGTTCTACATTTCCTTAATTCCCTTTCCCTTGTAAATAAACCTTTTATTAACCTTTTGTGTGTGCCTGTAGTGGAGTATTCATAAGTCCCTTGTAAGCGTGCGGGTGAGGACCCACAGCCAGGCAACCCGTTTTATATTGGGGTTGCTCCGTAACAACACGAAGTAGGAAATCCAATTCCTCTGTTACTAGGGCCACATTTCAAGTGCCTGGTAGCCATCGGTGGCCAGTGGCTTACCAGTGATGAATGCAGATTATAGCAGGAAACAGACAGGTGGAGGCATCTTTAGAAAGAATGGACAGGGGAAGTATTATTTGAACAAAGACCTGGCAGCAGTGAGAGAATGCTCCCTAGAGAAATCTAGGAACGACTGTGCAAGCAGAAGAAAGAGCAAGTGCAAAGGCCCTGAGGCAGGTCCAGAACCCAGACCAGAAGCGCAGGTGGCACGGCTGCCCTGAGGGTGATCCAGGGCAATAGGAGGTGGAACCCAAGCACAGGCTTCCCTTCTCTTCTTGCACCCAGTCCTCTTGTAGCCCCATGGGAGGGAAAAACTCTGCTTGGAACCCCCATCTCCTCCCACACTCACCCCAACACAAACTCCTGGTCTCTGGGTAACGTTATCCAACTAAGTACTTGCGCTTCAACGAGAGATCCCCTGTCACCTCCAGGGTCATGTCTGCCGAGGGACTTTCAAGTCACACAAGGTTAGAATCTAGGACTGGCTTATATGCTGGACAAGACAAACCCTGCCTCTGCCCCACACCCCGACTCTCATAATCAATGCATTCAGTTTTGGGAGAAGGTGGGACACCCTCCATGAGACCTGCTTCCCTCCGAGAAGTAGGGTAAGTGATCTGAAACCGGGCCCTGAAGGGAAAGGAGTGCCCTGCTTTCTGGGAATGGAGAGGTCCCCTGCTGTGTCCTTCTTTTCTGAGACTTGTTCTCTCTCTTTCTGCATTAGGAGGGCTCCTTTCAAATATTATGCCTACCCCCCAATCTCTAGATCCCCTTTGTGTAGTGCCATAAATTGCCCCTGTTCTTATTGAGGTTGACTTCAGTCAGGTTCTGTGGGGGATCAGGATTCTGTGACACTTTGGGCACATCACAACCAATCTGTGCTCTGGTGTTTCCTTGTAAAGTGGGGACAAGAATAGCTGCTAATTGGGCCTCCCTGATGGCCCAGCGGTTAAAAACACGGTGCTATCAAGCGATTGCCAGTCACTGCAGCTTGAGTTTGATCCCTGACCAGGGAGCTGACCCACATGGCACAGCAGACCTCTCCTGTCTCGCCTGCTGCTCCCCTCAGCAGTATATTTCCATCAGTCTGCCTGTTCTGTTCCCCACTCTGTCTCTGGTGGATCCCCATACCTCTGGCCTATACCCCAGTTCTTATATGCATAAATAAATAAATCTTAAAAAAGAAAAGAATAGCTCCTAACAACAGCAATGTTATGGAAGTAGAATTAATATATACATACAATACTTATGGTCACACAAGGCACTTTGGTACAATGAAGGTGTGGTTATTCTAATTATTAAATCTTAATTCTCACCACAACCCTGTGATCAAAGCATTACCTTCCAATTGTTCAGATGGAAACTGAAGTTCAGAGAGGTTAAGTGACTTACCTAAGGTCACACAGCCCATCAGAGGTGGAACTGGTGTTTGGATCCAGTCTGTCTCCGTCCAGAGCTCTTGGCACTAAGGGACTGTCCCATGGTGTTCAGGGGCTGAGTTGCAGTTTTAAACCTTTTTTCCACATTGAGGGGAGTGCTGAGCTCTGCTTGAGAACTCCCACCTGTGGACTGACTTTGATCATTAGTCAGAGGGAGACTATTGGGGAACAAAGACTTTTGGGGTATAGATCAACTCCCTGCCCCCCCAGATCTCATCCCGTCCCCTTTCCCTGAGTCCACTCACCTTTTTCCCCAGGTCAGCTGTGACAGAATAGTGATAGCGATGGCCAGGCTGCTGGGCCCGGGGCAGGGACTTAGTGCTTCCAAAGCTGTCCCTCAAGGAAAACTCATGCCCTCAGAGGCCTCATCGTGTGGAGCAAGTAAAAGGTCTATGGTTAAAAACACCTGGAAGACATTGGGTTAAAAAAAGTCAAAGGCTTTTTATACCAGGACACCTGAGAAACTTCCATATGTCAGGACAGGCTGTGACCCTCCTGGAGTGCATGGAACACACAATTTCCAAACAGATTTGCCAGGGAACCCTCTCCAGAGGACGCTGTTTCAGATTCTCGCGTTGGGCACAGCTGCTGTGGCATTTGGCACACTCTCCCCTCTTCCAGAAGGACAGATTGCCTCAGCCAGCTGGGGGCTTCCCTGAGCTGGCTGCTCCTGCCGGGAAGGCTGTCTCCTCCCTTGCCTGCTCTTGGGAGAAGGCATGAGTCACCCGCCTTGGGCTTTGGGTGCCAGATCTGGGGTGTGGGGATAGGTGTACTCAGCAGAAGAGAATGAGCAGGCTCTTCGGCCACAGGTTCTAGGCCCGCTGACCCAAAAAGTGAACACCCCCTCTAAGAGGGAATGAGGTGGTGGCTAAGGTTCTACCATGATACCTTGGTTACACAGCCATGTTGTTATCAAAGTTAGAATTCTTCCAAACCAGTTGGGTAACAGCTGCTGCTCTGGATCCCAAGTTGCCCCACCATCACCACCAGGGGCCCAGCCACCCAGCCTCTCCCACTGCATCTTCCACATCTTCCCACCATCCGGTAATCAGGGGGTTGATGCTGGCACACCCAGAGCCCCTCAGGAGCCTCGAGGCCTCCAGCAGGACTGGATTTCTGCCACTGGTCACAATCGGTAATAATTTGGCTTCCCCTTTCTCCCGGCACCGAGTCCTGCGTTCCCCGGGGAGGAGCCTGATAAAGAACTTGAGCTGAACGTCCGCTCTTCACAGCCATCAGCTGCTTGAATGCTAGAAGCTGCGGGCAGATGAGGAACACGGGCCCACGGCAAGCTAGACGTCAAAGGGCACAGATGTGGGGCTCGGATCTTTCAGTCTCTTTCCTTGCCTTCCCCTGGCTGAGTCCCCTGGGGAGGTTATTCTCTTTGCCTGAATCTCAGCGTCCTCACCTGCAGACTGGGGGTGATGAGCATTAAGGGGCCCTGTGGCCAGCACAGGCATCACCAAGAGAGTTAGTGATTTCTTCTTTCCCCGGTATGTTCAGGAAAGATGCTGGGGGGCAGGAGAGGGGGGAGGCTCCCCTCCTAAGTGCCCCTTGGCCTGAGTGGCCATATCATTAAGGGAGCGGCTCCACAGCCACGTCTAATTACCCTCTAATCTGCCTGCTCCCCGCTGGGCCCACCTGGCCTGCGTTCTGCCTCCTGCCTGGGCAGGAGATGATGTCTAATTGGAAGCCACTCTGCCGACCTGGCAGGGCTCCGCTCCTGCTGGGGGAGGCAGTCTGGGTGGGCGGCGGGCCCTGCCCGGCTCCTGTGGCAGCTTCCAGCTGAGGGGCAGGGACAGCAAAGACGTCTGGCTTCCGTGGAGTCACTAACGCAGTGAGAGACATGAATTGAGTTCGTGGGGTTTATTGCTATAAAAGCCATCTGTTGACTAGCGGTTATGGGTGCCTGCTCAGAGCCGAGCAGGCCTGGTTTGAATCCTCATCTTATCAGCTCATGACTTTAAAAGGCTCATCTGATCCTCATTTTTCCCCTCTAAAGAATGGGATTGCTGTGATGGGGAGGAAATGAGAAAAGAACATGAAGGATTAGGATGGAGCCGGGCCCTCTGCCAGCCCCTGACCAGTGGGGGTTGCTTCTGCAGCCCCACATTCCTGAGTCTCCACCTATCAGGTCAAAGGGACCCCTTCACATGAGATCCAATGAATACTCGTGACAACTCGGTGAGATTGATTGGTGTTTTTCACAGAAAGGGAAAGAGATTCAGAGAGGTAAAATGACTTGTTCAAGATCACCCAACTGGTAACTTGTTCTTTGCGTACCCACTCCTGAATTCTTTCACAGACAAACATTTATGTTTATGGCTGCCTATTTTGTCTTCCACTTGATTCCAGCAAGGACTAGCCTCCGGCTTTTTGGCCACCTGCCAGGGACCTTCACATCAGTGGGAAACGCTGTAGCTTCATTTCCCACTTCCTTTTCCTTACCCATCTCTGCTATAGCTATAAGAAAGCTACATACTCAACTTCCCAGCCTCCTTCACAGCCAGAGATTGCCCGTAATATGTATCTGATAATCTGGTGGGATGAATTGGGGCAAGCAGTAATGGTGAGTGGACTGTCTTTCAAGGAAAACTCTGAATTCCTGGTAAAGAGTTCAAACTCCCTGAGGACAGAGGTCAACTTCTACTATCTTCTTGCCTAAAACGTGGACATGATTGCTGGAGCAGCAGCAGCCATATTGTGACCATGAGGCCTTAAGCATAAGGATGAAAACAAATAAGCTAAGGATGTCCAAGAAGACAGACTAGAATTCTGGCTTGCTGATGGTATTGTTGAGGCCCGAACTGCCATTTCAGTCACTGACTGTAAGATAAGAAAAATAAGCCCTTGTTCCATTACGAGCTAAACAAATGGGTTTCAAAGTGTGAGACCTGCTTGAACAACGTCTTCATCACATAGAAACTTGTCTTAAAGCCAAATTCTTGCCCTCTTTCTGCTCCACCCAGATGACTGAATTAGAAACCCTGAACAATCTGGGTTTTACCAAGTCCTCCAAGTGATTCTGATGCTTATGGAAACTTAGGAACCAACAGATTCAGGCCTCATTATCTGGTATTTGTTTCTTGCATCAGTGCAAGTCTCACAGATAACACATCTCTTGAGTTTTGGGTCAAAGGTTTTTCTCTACCTTCTCTGCCAATCCTTTTCATTAAATGAGTTAATTTTAATCATAAAACCCCAAGTGACAGGAAACTGTGCTCTAATTTGACAAGGAGCATGATTATATTCTGAATTTGCTCTAAGCAGTCTCAGAGGGATGGAACTAAGCAAAAAGCTACCAAATTAAAAAAAAAAAATTCTGATTCTAACTGGAAAACCCAGAATCCATGTTTGTCCAGCCCCCTTTTACAGGACTAGAAGGAGTGACTGGCCTGTTCCAATAGCCTTACTTCAGCTATCACAAATCCCCTAGGCTGCCCTCTGGGTGGCAGGACCATAACCTGAGCCCTCTGTGTGGAGTGTCCCCGTGGGCCGCTGGTGCCCCCGTGGGTGCTGGTGTCCTCGTGGGCTGCTCCTTCAGGGAGGCGGCTGTTTTAGTCAGATGTTGCTGCATAACCACCCACGTAAGATCTTGGTAGCTCAGAACAGCAACAGTTTCTTTACTTCCCAGTTCTGCAGTTGATCCCACAGTTCTTCTGCTGGTCCAGCCTGAAGTCAGCTGGAAGGTCAGCCAGGGGCTGGATCTGGCTGGGATGACTGTGGCGCAGGGCCCTCTCTCTCCATGCAGCCTTTCACCCAGACTTCATGGCATGGCGAGATCCCAGTGGGTGAAGGCAGGAGCCAAAAGGCCGCTGGAGGCCTAGGCTCTGAAACTCACACCACTCTCTTCTGCTGGGTTCTCCTGGTGGAAGCAAGTTGCTAGGTCAGCTTAGGGAAGGAGATGCAGACTCCACCTCTGGATGGCAACCAGCTTGGTCGTGGGACAGAAGGGCGGCATCCTGGGAAGGGAGGAATTTGCAGCCATTAAACGTTAACCACAGCAGCCTCTGGCCACAGAGTACACACTTTCCTTCCAAAGCAAGTTATGTGTACCCTATTGCCAGGACCACAAAGGCTCATTCCCACCGCAGCACCAGGCTTGATGTCCAGAGAATCGTGGTCTAGAGCAGATTTGGACGAGGATGGCATCCCTCTTTATCAAAGACGGCTCATCGAGCCCTCATGCTCCTGCAGAGGATGGCAGGCAATACAGGCTCTGCCATTGTGAAAAGGGAGAGCAGCAGACACGGGCAGCCAGATCTAGGGCAATCTGGAACCAGTGAGGTGCATATCCCCATGTTCTGGGACAGGCCTTGATTCAGGCTTGGTTCTGCTTCCTGGGCGTGACCCTCAGTCTGTTGCTCCCTCTGCTGTTGTCTCTACCTTCTGGGCTCTTGGTCCTGCTGTCTGAGAGATTCTCTTTTCCCATAAGAAATATATGCATTAGAAATACTTGTTGGCCTGATTTCTGCTTGTAAAATTCAGAGGACTCTTTATTTTGAGCCGTTTTGTCCCCTTTAGTCCAAATTGGTGGTACCCTGGTTAGTACAATTCTCCCAGATGTCATGGGTTGCCTATGAATCATATTTGGGAGCACTCAGTGTCACAAAAGCCACATAACTTTTTTTTTGAGACAAAATATCTCTACTTTGGGTATGCCAGGCTGCTATAATTCAGCACGCTTAAGATTCTTAGAAACCCTCTCATACCATAGAGAACATCTAAGGCCTTACATCATTTTGAGGTCTTTATAGGGTCTCACCACCTTATCCTTGATTCTAGTTTGATCCAGAGTCAGGCCTGCCTGCTTTCTTCCTCTCCTCCCTCCTTTCTTCATTATTTTTACAGGATTTAACTTATTTTACTTTTAAAAATTTTCCCCACCACCATCTCATATACCCCCTTGATCCTTTTTTCCTTCCCTCTCCCTTTTAGGCTCAGAAACCTCACTTGTTAGTGTCCACTCATTTTTACAAGTATTTTACTTTGTCCAGTCATCAGCTACGTGAATATCCATATATTCTCTGCCAGTCTAATTTGATTTACTACACATCATTCCCTTGAACTCCTTCCATTTTGCTACAAATTGCTATAAATGTCCTTATGACTGAACAGTATTCCATTATGTGGACAGATTACATCTTGCTATAACCTCCTATTAGTGGGCACTTAGGTTGTCCCCACGTCCTCTTTACTGTAAATAATGCTGCAATAAACACTGTAGAGCATATAGCTTTTGGGGTGGATAGTTTCACATTCTTTGGGTAGATGCCCAAGAAGGGATTGCTGGGCCATATGGTGCTCCCATTTTAGTTTTTTAAAGTGAATGCAGATGGCTTTCCATACTGGGCTGGGCCAGTTTATGCTCCTACCATGGTACAATGAGCTCCTCTTTCTCCACATCCTCTCCATCACTTGCTGGAGTTTTTGTTTTTTTTTTTTTTAATGTGGGCCTTTCTCACGGGTATGAGAGGATATCTCATTGAGGGTTGAAACTGCATCCCTGAGGCTGTTTTTCATTCTGAGAATCTTTTGTCAGGAGAGACTGGGGATTGGAAACAGTCTCTTTTCCCAACTCAGCAAGTCCCGCTTTCTGCACATTGCCTCTAAATCCTGCTTGCAAACTGAACAGTTCTCTCGTTAGCTCATCTCTCTCTCTCCTACTGTATCATACAGAGCTACATGAAAGCCACAGGCCATCTCACATTCTGCTTGGAAGTTTTCTCAGCCAGATCCTTAAGTTCATATGGTACATTTTCTATCTTCCAACTTTCTGCAGGTGCAGTCTTGCCAAGTGTTCTGCCAGGACATAACACGAGTTCCCCTTTCTCCAGCTTCCAGCGCAATTGCCCCCCAAGCTCAGCATGCCCCGAATCACCTCCTCCCTGTCCTCCCAGCCCCCGCCCACTGCTGGGCCCCAGAGCCAGCAGGCATGGTCTAACTTTGGCTCACGGCGGCATCTCACATCCTGATACCAGTGTCTGTAACTGTTACCGATTTCTGCATAAGAAAACTCTACCTCAACTTAGCAGTTCCTCCCCTGATGTGCCATTCTGCTATTTCTCTTGCACTGCACTACACTGGGAGACCATCTGGCCGGAAGGGCCAAGGTGCTGGTGTACACAGCTGCCTGTGGTGCTTGGCCGTGGGCTGGGTCCCTGGGCCTCCATGTGGCCGGGTCTCTCATCCTCCAGGAGGCCAGCTGAGCCTTCCTGACTAGAGCAGGCTCAGGGCAGAGATCCAAGAAGACAAAGCCCAGATGCTGAAAGGCCTCTTAAAGATGCTGCAACTCCCACCACCATCTCACTTCTGCCAGATCCTACTATCACGCCGTCAGGGCAGATCCATGGGATGGAGAAACAGACACCAGCGCTGGCCAGGAGACTTGAGACCTCACGTTGCCAAGGGACAGACCTACTGGGAAGGGAGGAACATGTGGCTGCTTAACAATCTCGCACAGGATCTTCTCCTCCTCTCGCTTTGCTTTGGCCCCACGATGGCTGCGTGTTTCCTCTGAGAACTTCTTGTTGCAAGTCCATTCTGGTCCCTTCTTTCTGTGAGTCACAGCATCTAGTTGCAAGGAATAGCAGTGACTGCAAATATGCAGATGTGTGAATGAAAGGGTGTGGGGCCTCAGGAACCCGGGCCTGGGGGAATGCGTTTTTTTCTTGTTTAATCTGTTCCTTCCCGCTTCTTCTCCAGTATGGCCTTTTTAACTGCTTATTCCCTCCACCTCTTGCTTTATTTTATTTTCTGTCTACTTACTCTGAATCCTTGTGGCATCTCTCTTCCCCTATAATTTTGGTCTAGGAGATCAAGTGGGAGGCGCTGGGCTGCAGGGAGAAGCAGCGCGGAACTGAAGCTTGCCCAGCGTGACTTGCTGTGGTGTCCAAACTGGCCCCCGATCCACAGTCCCGTGGGACCATGAACCCATGGCCCATTAGCCAGAGACTGTGTCTCTTAGTTCAAATTTTTATGAAAGAAAAATGGGTCCTTGACTCTGCCAGCAGCTGGCTCCCTGGATTAGCTTCTCGTTTCTTGCCCCATCAGCCACAACTATCAAGGATCACACAAGATGGCTTCCGAGCTGCGCCCCTGCAGCTGGACAGTAGGGGTGGAGTTCTCCGGGGCAGCAGGCTGCCAGAATTCAGTCACGACTGACCCTGGGGTGCTGGGTCCCAATGAGAACCCCACCAATGTGTCTCCCAGAGACCAAGGTAAGGGGACCTCATTGTCTGTTGTCAGCCCACCAGCCCGCCTCATGCAGACCATTTCTTCCCAGTGGCCTTGAGAATCACAGTTTTGCTTCCGGCAGGGGAACTGTTAGCTCTTGTTGCTGAGGAGCTCTCCATAGCCTGGAGCAGGGACTCTGGACTGGGCCTGCCTTTTGTGGGCTGCGTGACTGTCATCCATCTTTCCCAGCCTCAATTTCTCCACTCAGAGGATGGATGTAAGGGCCCTGCCTGCCCCCACTGGGGGAGGGTCAAAGGCAATAGCATGTCAAGTACAATTGACGGTACTGGAAATACTAGAGCATGGCAGCTGAACAGCTGTGATTACTGTCTCTTACATACCATATATGTTACTGTACATTACTACTCAGTAGGGGATGAATCTCCTACTGCTGACAGACGTGTAGGGCCCCCTGAGCCCTGGGGACACCATAAGTGGTATCAGTCAATGACACCTGGGTCTTCTTGGTAGCTGGTGTGTGTGTGAGAGTGTGTGTGTGTGTGTGTGTGTGTGTGTATGTGTGTGTATGTATGTGTATGTCTGAAAGGGAGGCCTCTGAAGACCCACAACTCCCAACATTGCAGCTGACAACTCAGCCTGGGCCTGAGGGGAGGTCTCTGGTCCAGGCTACAACATTCTCTGAAGCAGTTCTCCTGAGGCCTACCTGCTCCCTCCCAAAGTCAGTTAAGTCCTGCTGAGGTCCCGGGTCCAGCGCTCCAAGGCAAGTCCTGGACACTGCAGGTGATTTCTGGATATGTATTCCATCATTGGATTTGCACACCAGTTTTCTTTCCTTAGCCATCTGCCTTGTGGCTGCAGTCTGCTTGGAGACTGAGTGTTGAAACATGGAGTCAGACTGGGGTCAAATTAAATTAAAGAAAAATTTGTGAATTCAGTTTCCAGCAGCAGCCACAGAAGTGCAGGTGACAGTGTGCAGTAGGGGACAGAGGTGGGCCCAGCTCGCTGACTTGGAGACTGGGTGACTCAGATGACAGGCTGTGCTGCCTTTGAGGTCTAATGAGATTGTCTTCATGCTCTTTGTTCCAAGGCTAGTGAAGTTCAAAGACCTCTCCTAGCTATTTTTTTTGCTGTCTCCCAGCAGGAGCTGGGGGCAGCAGGAAGGGGAGGTGCTTACCTCTTTTGGATATTTTTCCTCCTGGATCCCCCTTCCTGAAGGTACTGCCTCTGAGTTGGGCCCACGGCCCCGACATGAAATCTCTAGAACAGCAGCAACAACAAACAAGTGTTTGCATATGTTCTGAAAATTGTTTGGAAAATCTGTGTATCTGGGGTGGGGAATGGCCTCACCCCAGAATGTACAGCCTCATGCTTTTCCTTGCTGTCTCTTTCCTTTGCTAGCTGCTTAGCATGGTGGCCAGGAGCTTGGATTAAGAGCTAGGCTGTCTGGGTTCAAATCCCAGTTTTGCTGCTCCATACTGGCTGTGCAGCTCTGGGCAACATGCCTTCCCTCTGGTGCCTCTGTAAGGCAGGGGTGCTAACAGGTCCTGCCCTAAATGCCTATTCTAAGTCTGAGACACATTGGAAGAATTAGTAATTGTAAAGGGTGTAGAACAATGCCTACATAATAGGTGGCACTACACCTTCACTTAAAAATGGAACTTAGTATTTGTCTCAAGGGTGATTATGACATTATGTGTGTGTTGTGAACATTTGTTTTTGGCTTTTAGCAGGTGTGTGTGACCACACAGCCAGCTCCCTCTTGCTCAGGGAGGAATTCCCTGTTCCTGAAGTGTGGGCAGACCTGGGCCCCTGATGCCCTCAGCTGCCTCAGGCCCGTGACCTTGCTTCTACCTCCTGAGCCCGATGCATAGATGCAGAACAGATGGACGGTCCTTCCCTGCAGCCAGCCTGTCCCTTCATGTGACCGTGGCTGTATGTCCTGCCCCTGGCACCCTTGATTCCTACCAACCGTCTCAACTGGATTCCTTAGCCTTCCCAACTACCCTGTGAGCGCCCCAATCTCTGTGGCAGAGACTTTGAGCTCCCCCTGCTCATGTGGCAATACATTATCTAGGTGGGCCAATGGCTGCTCAGAGCAGCTGTTGACAGGTGATGGTGTATGGACCGTGGTATGTGCACCTGCTGGGGGTGCCCTTGCAGGGCAGGGACATGCCCCTCTCCTGTCTCCTGTTCCTGCTGGCTGGACTGTGGCGATGTCAGGGAGCCTTCCTGGGCCACATGCTGAGGGCCTGAAAAATTCATGGAGCAGACCATCCTAACACATGGCTACTTACTGAAAAAGAGAAAGTAGAGCTCGCTGAAGCCGTTGCTATTTCTGGTCTCTTTTCAAGAAGCCACATGTCTTAGATGTAGCCCTGGCACTTTCTAACAGACTTCCTCCACTGCTGCAGCAGGCCAGAGCGCTTCTTCATCTTTTCTTTCTATGCTCTTTTCTTTCCTTTTCACGCCATTGCTTCTCCTCCCTCCACACTCTTTTTCTTCTTCCTGCTCTTTCCTGTAATCAAGGACTGTGATTCTACAACATGTTAAGCACGAAGTAGATCACATCTCATAGTGTCAATCAAGGTATCGACAAGTGTTAGCAATTATTCTCAGTCACTCATCACCCACCTCCCCTTGATACCCCGGGAGCTGCAAAGTCTCCCCCCAAAGGGAAGCATCCCCCTTACTCTGAGTCTTTGGCACCAGGCCTGAGAGTTCTTACCTTCCCCCCAGCACTTGTCAAAATATTTTTTCCCAAATAGCATTACATTTCCTCCTATGAGGAACCCTGGTGCCAGCTGTTCAGTTATAAAAGTTCCTCCACTCCGACGCCTTCACTGTGTTTTGTTTTGCCCGTAAGCCTGGAGTCCAACATTTTGATTCCTTTGATCTCTGAGCAGAAAATGCAACTCAAGGAACTGGAGTCCATGGCTCATGGCGGGAGGCCAGCAGGTGGGGTTCAAGGGCCCTGAGCTGCCTGCGGGATCAGTGGCAAATCGGGGACCATCCCACTGCAAGGGCCCCTACAAGCGCCCCTATAAGCATAGGAAGAGCTAAGGATCTGAGAGGCACACACTGTGGAACGATGCACCTCGTGATGATTCTAGAGCATTCTATAAGGAAGAAACTAAGAAAAGCGTATCATAGGAGCCAAGTAATAAGGACAGCAATAACTGGGGAAAAAATTAAAAGTCCAAGAGAGGAAATGCAGCCCTAGTACCTCACTCGGCTCAGCAGAGACATTGATTTGATTGTGCAACATTGACTATGGATTTAATGAAAAATGGAGGTTTAATTATATTGGCGGTGGGTGGTGTCAGAAGAGGAAAATGGGATCAGGGCAACCTTATAGCACCTCTGAGCAATTAGAGAAATAGCCTCCTTCCTCAGGAAGCCATGCTGCCACTAAAAAAAAATTGTCAAAGTAAGTCTGCAAACCTATGATGCTTACACCTTCCAGAGTTTGGTGGTATAGACGAACACAAGTCCTTGTCAGCATAATCCACGGAATTGGATTTAAATATGGAGGAAACCAGCGATAACCCAAGATGCAAATATCTTGACGTATCAAAGTTAATACCCAGAGAAGCCAAAATTGAAAGTTGATGCTTCTGAGAGATGGGATAAGAGACGGGTAGGAGGGAGCAAGAGTTTGCTTTTTAAAAAACACTTTATCTTTTAAAATTAGACTTTGAGGGGCCTCCCTGGTGGTGCAGGGGTTAAGATGCAGCACTATGAAGCTATCCGCAGCTACTGCAGCACGAGTTCGATCCCCAGCCAGGAAGCTACCTACATGGTGCAGCAGACCTCTCCTGTCTCTTCTGCTGCTTCCCTCAGCAGTGTATTTCAGTAGATCCACCTGTTCTGCTCCCCACTCTGTCTCTAGTGGATCCTCTCACTCCCCCGTATATCTGGCCTGCACCCCAGCTCTTGTATGCATAAATAAATAATAGATCTTAAAAAAATTGGACTTTGAAAATATAATATTTAGGAAGCACCTGGGATGGATGTGATCCTTCCCTCTTTTCGACCCCCGCATCATGCAGACAGCACTCTCTGTGGACCACACACCGGCCTTGTAGTTAAAGTGCAATTGGCCCACTGCTCAGCAGTTGTTGCTGAGGAAGAGGAGTGGCTGAGGAGCCTCAGTCTCCTCATCCACATAATGGGTAGGTGGTTATCCCCCTCAGATGTTGCTGTGGAGAACTGATGCAGGCAAAAAGCCTGCTCTGTGTCAGCATGTGGTCCCCTGAGTGGTATTTGCTGTGGTTGTTATTTGTAGTATTTGTTCTGGGTTAGGTGTTCATGAACTTGCCTCTTCCCTTTCCATAATGGTCCTAAACTTGAGCACACATCAAAGTCACCTAAAGGCCTTGCTGAAAAGATTGGGGACCCACTCCAGTTTCTGATGCAGTGTATCTGGAGTGGGGCTGAGAGTCTGCATTTCCAGCAAGTCCCGGGGATGTGAACTTGATGCTGTCATTTCAGGGCCTGCCCTTTGGGAACCTCCTTCTGCGCCATAAGCTGCCTTAGGATGGACCCAAAGTTGATTTTTGGAAGCAGATATGAAAGTAGAGTGTTTGAAGGGCTTTGGCAAGGCTTCCTATGGGGTAATTCAGAGCTGGGGCAAGCAGCACTTTTGTGGGGGCTGGGGTAGGAGGGGGCTCAGGGAATGTTTCACAAAAGAAGCAATACTTGTGGGCCTCCCTGGTGGTGCAGGGGTCAAGATGCAGCACTGAAGCAATCTGCAGCCACTGCAGCACCAGTTCGATCCCTGGGCAGGGAGCTACCCACATGGTGCTGCAGACCTTTCCTGGCTTACCCGCTGCTCCCCTCAGCAGTGTATTCTGTCAATCCACCTGTTCTGTTCCCCACTCTGTCTCTGGTGAATCCTCTCACCCCCCACACCTCTGGCCTGTACCCCAGCTCTTGTATGCATAAATAAATAAATCTTTAAAAAAAAAAAAGAAGCAATACTTGCACTGAGTCTTGAAGGGCCGGAAGTTGGCCAGGCTGGCTAGACAAGGGGTGTCCCTAGCAGGGGAACAGCTTCGTGCAGAGTCAAGACAGCGAGAACATGGCACATGGCAGGCGCGGTGCCTGCTCTTCCTCTCCCATGGCATCTTCGGAGAGCTCTGTGGAGCTAAGGGGGCACTCAGCAGACTATTGTTTGTGCATTTGGAGATGTCTTTGCAAGGCTGGTGTAATGAACACTGCACTTAGTAAGATGTTTGAGGGTCGGCTCCCGGGAGAGATGACTGGAGTCTGGAAAATAAAAATTTGTCTTCACACCCTCTAGACAGGATGTCTTTGATGATTCTCTCGGGTTTTGGTGAGATCACGAGTGGAGGGAGAACATTACAGAGACTCATAAAGTCTTTAATCCCAGTACTGTCCGTTCTGTGGATGTGTTTTCACATCCTCGTGGGAAATGTAGCTTGGCGGCTCAAATGTTGGCATTTCTGGGGCGTACTTAGTGGGAGCAGTGGGCAGACTATGTAAAATGAGATCTGGACCCAAAACCCAGGTTGCAAGTTCACCTGAGGACACGACTTTGCTGTTTGCAAGCGTCCTCCGCCCCGGCCCCTTAGCCTTTCTCTTTTCCCATCTCCATCTGCCTGTTGCCTGCCTGGCCATTTCCTGCTCTGCTATAAATCTCACCCCAGAGAACACAGCTCCTCGCCTGCAATAGCAATTACACGTAAAAAGAGGGTCACTGATGACGCAAACGGGCAGTTTCTAGACATTTGAAGGTGTCTGTGCTGAGCTTGGAGTCCCCAGGGGCTGCTGGGGACGGTCCTTCTCAGGGTAACTGAGGCTGGGGGCCTCCGACTATCAGCGCCTGTTGTCCAAAGCCCGAGGAGTGAGTGTAGCCCCATTCGGGGTGTGAGCTCAAGGCAGTTGCTGCGGACAAGGTCCAACCTCTGCCTTCTCTGTCCTTGTGCTTGGACACTTCCACACTTTCATGCTCTTGTTTTGTCTCTAATTTTCCAAAAGAGGATATGGAGGAGGAAAGTGAGCATTAAACAGCTTGAGTAAGCCAGGCAGCCCAGAGGGAGTATGGGGCAGGGGGCAAGAGCCCAGACTCTGGGACTGTGCTGCCTGAGCTCAAGTCTTAGCCCTCTAGCAACCTGCTGTGTGACCATAGGCAGGTTGCCCACCTCTCTGTGCTTCTGTCTCCTTCTTGGAGAGATGAGTCTCTTCAACAGTCACGTAAGCCAACGTATGTCCAAGAGAGCAGTGGCTGCCATGTCTGGGTCAGTTATTACTATGACTAAATTAGCTCATGGGCAGCAAGTGGGTGGACCCACATCCATCTCCTGGCTACCCCACTGCCCCTAAGAGTCATTTCGGGGGTGTGGGGGAACAGAGGCCCAGGAGATTATAGAGGTGCCCAGGTCCTAGGCTCTAGTGTCAGGCCTACGGGAGCTTGAATCCTGGCAGTGTGACCTTGGTCAAGTCCCCACTCTCTGAACTATCATCTCTATCTTTAAAATGTTGTGTCATGTGGTGTCTATGAAGAACACAAATAAAACAATGGGAGAATAGTGTGGGGGGTTCAGAGCCAGGCTCAGGAGCCACAGGACTTGAGTTAAACTCCCAGTTCTACCTTTTTCCAAGTGCTTGACTTTGGGCGAGTGACTTTCTCTCTGTATGCCTCAGTTTCCTCACCTGTAAAGTGGGGATGATGATAGTTAGGGGTGCATAGGGTGGTGCTCTTAGGCTAGCGCTTTGGTGCAGAGATGTGTGGCCCAAGTGCGTGCTGTGATCGTAATGGGCCCAGTACACAGTAGGTGTCAATAAACAGCAGCAATGAAGAGGGTGGTGAGGAAGCTCTGAAATTCAGCCTTCTCTCACTGACTAAAGTCCGTGGGCCAGGAGTGCACAATCACGACTGCTCATTAGAACAACTCAGGGAGCTTTTCTAAACACCTGCCCCCCACGAGTTTTGCTTAATTAACCTACCCGGGACCTGGCATCGAATGAATTTTTTAAAGCTCTCCAGGCAATTCTAACAAGCAGCCAGGATGGAGAAGCAATGGAGTTAGAAAATCACGGAGGGATGCACCAGGAGGAGATAGTTTCATGAGATAGATGAGGCCGTCCTGAGCTCACATCTGAGTGGCCCTCTGGGCGGGGAGAAGAAGGAGCCAGAGGCCTGGGTGGGGTGTTTCAGAGCAGGTCAGGGGGGCTGGTGGGAAGAAGCAGAGCAGAGAGGTCCATGTGTGGGAGGGAACAGCCCAAGCCCAGAAGGACAAGGGAGGCCGAGTCTCCCCTGGCTGGAGGGACCAAGGTTAGCCCTTGGGCTAGGCAGAAAGCCACTGGGGTGTCCATGCTCGGGTCCCTGGCAGAGTCAAGTCTCCTCAGTCAGGAAACTGAGAATTCGCAGGAACTGTGCTGATCCAGAGGTTAAACTCCCGGGAGAGTTTCACCCCAGCTCCCTCAAAAGTGGGCCACAGGTCCTTTGGGACCCATGTCCTTTGGAACAGCACATTGGGGAGTCATTCTAGGGACCAGAGAGAGAAGAGGGGAGGCAGGCTGCGCTGAGTGCCCCCAGCCCTGTCACAAAGGCCACTGGGGCCGGCAGCCACGCTGGCAGTAAGGGGCTGCAGGGCTGCCAGGAAAATGCCAGACTCCCGTGAAGGCCTAATTAGCCTGCTCCC
Organism: Talpa occidentalis; assembly: GCF_014898055.3. Taxonomy (NCBI): domain Eukaryota; kingdom Metazoa; phylum Chordata; class Mammalia; order Eulipotyphla; family Talpidae; genus Talpa; species Talpa occidentalis. Next base: position 6,375,208 of record NW_023603184.1, read on the forward strand.
ACCGCTGCTGGGTGGCGACTTGGTGGGGAGCAGATGTTTCTATTTTCTGGCACAATTATCCTGGAAGTGAGGGCAGAGGCACCAAGGACCGTGTCTGCAGCTGTGTGTGTGTCCGTGCAGATGCGCGTGTGTGTCTGCTGTGTGGGTCACATTCTACGGAAGGGTGTCCGCCCTGCGGCAGCGTGTCTGTCCGTGCTTCTCCTGTCTGCCTGTGAGGAGCAATGCCTCTGTTTCTGTCTTACTCATAGCTGAGCATGCCACGTGTCTGAACCTAATTTCACCGCCCGTGTGGTTGCGTGTAAGTGTGTGTATCCACACACGGAAGTCCAATTGGGATCTCCAAACACCGGCTGTTTGCTCAACTGTTGAGGGGGCTGCAGGTCTCTGGCCTGGGGTCACACCCGCACCCTTCCCTGTGCTGGGGCCTGTGTCTCCTGGGGAACGTGTCTCAGTCCACCTCCTTGCTCAGGCCAGTAATGGGCCACTCTAGGGACCTGTCACCGCAGGTGCTGCCTACAGGCCAGGTGTGCCCAGCTGCGCCCCGGCCGAGGTTCTGCTGTGGGCCAGGGCCTTCACGCCTGGCTGGGCCACCTGGGCCCTATGTGTTATCTGTGTGCATCCGCCATAGGAAGAGCCTTCCGGGCCACACGCCTGTGCGGCCTTCCGAACAGCTGGGGCTCTGGACGGAGTGTGCAGGAAGAGGAAATGAGTCCCCTCCATGGGGGCTAAGGAAGCAGAATTGGCCAGTCAGAACCCGAGGATACGAGACCTCGGGGAGACTCTAGTCATCAGCAGGGAGTGTGATGAGTTGCCATGGATACACAGCACCGCTTCTGCTGAACCCCTCCCTCATCAGCCACTTGCCTAGCATCATCTGAGCATCTGCGTAGGGTCGGGCTTTGAGCCCTGGCTGATGCCAGCAACAGGGACACTACAGTACCCCCACCCACTCACAGCACAGCACGCTTCTCTGCCCAGCTCTTCTCACTGCTGCGCAGACCCCACTGGCCCCTGATGGTTCCCCGAGTCCCATTCACCTCTGGCCCCCCTTGGGGTCTTTGCATATGCGGTTCCCTGTTGCTGCAGAACTCTCTTGATTGTCTGTAGTTGACTCCTCTTCCTTCACAACTAGGTCTCCACTCAGCCATCACCTCCCCAGAGCAGAACAGCCTGATTCCTGCACCCTCCCACCCCAACCCGTGCCCCCCACCGCCACTTTCAATTCCTTCAGCTGACTCCCTGTGGCTACACAGAGCTTGAGTGGCTGTGCATATTTGTCAGAGTTGCACTACCCATTGCCTCAGGCTCTAGGAGAGGCAGGGTTCCATCTCTGCCCTCCCTGCCCCTACCCCCCACATCTCCACCCTCTCACCCTCCGCAAATAGCTGTGCTATCATTGGGCGAGATTAGTACTGAGTGTTACAGCTGTTAAGATTTCTTCATTGCTTAGTTTTCTGCACACTGATCCCTAATGCTTCTCACCTCAAACTCTGCCAATGGTCCTAATCTCTCTCTCAGCACACTAAGTCCTTACCCAACATTATGGATATGTTCTTGGCAATGGCAACATTAAGGGAAGAAACTTATAACAAAACCAGTGTGATCATAGGCTAACTGATGTAAACAAGAGTTAAGTTCCTCGGGGGTTTTTCTGGTCACAAAAACACTACCACACTTCTAAATAAAGACCTAAAACGCTTCTAATATTAAACAATCATTTGTATTCATTCATTCATGCACTCAATTTCCAACTTGGTTATTCCAGCTCATGGTCACGGGTGGTGGTGGAGGCTGTCCTGGCAGCTTGAGGTGCAAAGTGGGACCACCCTGGACAGGACACCCCTTATTGCAGGGTGTATCACACGCACCCACACCCACTCAGATTGGGACACACCGATGACCCTCACATGCACATCTCTGGGAGAACCCAGGAAAACCTTCCTAGAAGTGGGAACAATGTGCAGACTTCACACACTGTGCCCCAGGCTGGGAATAAATGGGTTATTTTCTCATCATAGTTACAAGGAAACTATATGGATGGAATGGTGTGATTCGAGGACCTGCCACGCGGTCACTCACATTTAACTTTCTATCAATATCAGCCTTTTGAAAGAAGTCTGTCCTGGAAGCTTCTCACATTTCCAGCTGGACTTCACTGCTCTCTGCACGGGCACTCTGGGGTCTCCCTCCCCCACCAGCCTGAGGGACCCTCTCTCCTGAGATGGGGCTCCTGCTTCCTGGACCCCCAGTCTGTCTTCCTGCTTCTTGTTTCTGTCCCTCATCTCAGTAAAGCACATCCTCTAGCAGTTTTATGAGAAAGAGTGGGTGGAAGGTAAATTTCTTGAGACCTTGCATGCCTAAAGGTATCTTTCTGTTTTGACGGCACATGGAACTCTAGGTTAGAAATATTTTTCCTTCAGAATTTTTAAGGGTTTTGTTTGTTTATCTTCTTGCTTTCAGAGTTGCTGTTGAGAAGGTTAAAGTCACTCAATCCCATTTTCACCTCTCTGGCTGTTTCTCGACTCCTTCCTTTGCTGCCAATGTCCTGAAATTTCCCACAGACCTTCTGTGAAGGAAAGCTGGCTTCGGGGCCGTGCTAAGCCCTAATGGGTCCATTTGAGCTTGAACTTTACACCCGTCATTTTGGGGCCATTCTCCTCAATGATGGCTATTTCTTCCCCTCACCTCCCACTTTCTCTTCCTTTCTAGAACTCTTGAGATTTGAGTATCAGAGTTCTAATTTTCTTATCACTAGTCTCCTGTTTTCAATTCTCTATTTTGCTACATGAAATGTCTTTCACATTATCCCCCAAAACTTCACTGACTTGAGCATTTCTGTTGTCATATTTTTCCCCAAGAGCTCTGCTGTTTTCCTTGTCCCTTCTTTATGGCTGCATTGACTTCTGCCATCTCTCTTTGGATTTGGAGGTGTTTGTTTTTATTGTGATTTTGCGTTTGATGATTTTCCACCGTGTGTTGTCTCTTCCAGTCCAGGGCCTTCAGCCTGTGTGTGTGTTCAGGTCTCCAAATCCACCCTGAAGTCCCCAGGATCCTGCATCGTCTGCTCTCAATCAAGAGCAGGCACAATAGTGGGTGGAAGTGTTGAGCATTTAGGGGAAATCCTGAATGTTGGCATCCTCAAATCTTTCCTCTTCATCTGTCAACTCCTCGGGGAAGACACCCCCATCTTCCTACCTGGAAACTAGAGGTCTGGCTGGCAGCGTTGTGGAAGGAGAGCAGGCCATGGCCTCAGCCTTCTGTCTGATGGATTCTGGGCCCCCTTTTCTTACTGTGGTATCTCACCCTCCCTGCGCCTGGCAGCGGTGGGTGACTGTTCTGCTGCCATCCCAGGCAGGGCAGGTTCATCGTCAGTTCAAGCAGCTTAAAAGAGAATCTTGGCACCCTTGGCATCATTCCCACAGTTTTTTTAATAGTAGGCAGGGGAAACAAGCCAGCAGGGGGACAGCAACTTTGCCCCCTGAGAATCCCTATACACCCTTTCCTCTCGTAGCTGTGCCTTGCACTCTGCCTCACCCTGCCGCTCTGTCCTCTGCCGTACCCTGTCCTCTGTGACGCCACCCTTATAAGCTCAGTCTCCAGGCTCAGGAGTGCCCAACTTACACACGCCCACCCCACACTCCAGGTGTCCACCATCAGGCGTGCCTGCCCGGAGCCCACACTCCCAAGGGCCTCCTGCATTCAAGGTCTCAGGTGATAGCCATGGAGGCCAACGGTGCAAAAGCCTGAGCAATCTTCATTTACCCTACGGTCCCCTTGCTGAATTCCCAGAGTTTCTGGCTGTGGGAAAGGAAGGAGGCAGCTGAGAAAAGGCAGAAACATAGATTTGATGTTGATGACAAAACATACTTTTAGATGTTAGGTTTTTTTGCCATGTCAAGAGAGAGGGGATGTGGGGTGTGTGTATGTGTATGTGTGTGTGCAAGTTGTTGTGAGTGTTGTGGGTGGAGATTCATTCTCTCCTTCAGTGATTATTCAGGGATGTCCTGTATCCCCAGACCCCAACCCAGTTAGGGGCAGATGATTTTACAAAATGCCATTCATCGATGAGCTGGTAATATGTTAGGGACTATGGGTAAATAAAGTATAACTCCTTATTTTAGCACACAATGGGTAAAAGCATGGATTCCAGAATTGAATGACTTGGGTTCACATCCTGACACTGTTCTCTTCCAGAGATGTGACCTTGGACAAGGTTCCCATCTGCAAAATGGGCATTCGTCCAGAAAGTACTCTCAGAGAACCACGTGCTTCTGCGTCATAGCATTAATCTTCACTGCAATTATAATCTTATTTATGTGCTTTTTTTATTCATGACTGTGTTCACGAATAACAATAGCTATCACTTAATGGAGATACCGGTCTATTTCATTTAGGATGTAGAGGGATGTAAAAGACTTTTGTTTTTGTGGTAATAACAGAAAAACTCTGGAGGAAAAAAAAAAAAGAAATCATGGCTTTATATGGCACTAACTTCTCGGGAAGATCAGGGGATCAAAAAGCCTCAGTGCATTGAATTCCAGAAAGAAACAAGCTCTTCCCAGGGGAGCAAGCTATGGCAGCTTTCACACCTGGAGGCGAGGCTTGTCTGTGGATGGGTGGGGAAAATAATATCTTCCACAGTGGAGAAGCATTGCAGGAGGAACAGAAAATCATTTCTGCCTTGGACTTGAGTGGAGGCTGGCAGGTCAAATGAATTCTGGAAGAATTCTCAGTATAAAGAGAGATCACTTAGTCTATCAAGAAGATGGATGAGCCAATGAATGAAGAGACTATCTGATCCAACAATTTATCTTTCCTACCTGCTCTATCCAAGTGTTTCTAAAGGCAGCGGTGAAGAAAGGAACATAAGTAGAGAAAAATTACCAGCCTTGTGCATTCTCACAAGGATTAGAAGGAAGGACCCAGAAATACTTAAATCTGCATTTAAACCAAAAATATCTGAAACTATAGTCAATGAGCCCCTCTCCCAGCTCAAGACAGACAAGATTAAAAAAGGCAGAGTGTTGGTGGTTTGGCTAATTACAGATAACTCAATCTAATTAAAGCTGTTTCTCATCCCCAAATCAATTGTACTTGAAGCAAAAAACATGGACAAGCAGTCTTTCAAGTTAACCACCAGACAGCAGAAAGGGTTTAAACTTTCTAGGAAATAAAAATAAATAACACTTCAATCTCAATTGTTTCAAGAATATAATAAAGCTTAACACTAGACAAGAGTCTAAGTAGGGAAACGTGACTTATAATTCATGTCTACAACAGAAGCAGACATGCTCAGTTTCTAGAAATAGCAGGAGGAAAAAAGACCTTGAATACATAATTAAATATATGAATAAATTTATAGGAAAAGAAGAAATAGAATAGGCAAAAAGAGAGGAATTTTCAGATGACCAACGGAAATTCTGAAAGATGTAATCAAATGGCAATTCAGGAACTAAAGATTTAAATATCAGAACTGAAAATGGTATTGGACTGAGGAAACAGTAGATTTGACACCATAGAAGGATCAGCAAACTTGAAGACAGCTCAAAATTAATTCCAACTGAAGCACAGAGGGAAAAAAAAGATGGAAAACAAATGAGAAGAGTTTCCATAATCTACGGCTTAATGTCAGGCGTAATGGTAGACGTGTAGCTGGAGGCGTGGAGAAGACCCCGCAGACACAGAGAAAACCACAACTAGGCATGTTCTATTAACATTAATTAAAAAAAAACAAAACAGAGAGAACTGTCTTAAAAGAATTCAGACAAAGATGCATTACGGACAGGGACACAATAGTGAGAATGATGGCCAGATTTTGCTGGAAACAGTGCCAGTCAATGAACAACGGGGAGCAGCGGTGTTGAAAGGCACCAAAATGGTCACTCAGAAGCCTATAGGATTACCCTGTAGGATAAGTAAGAAAACAAAATTTCTGAGGCTCTTTTTGCCATGGGCTTCCGGGACCGGTGGCCCAACTGATAGTATGTGACCTTAGCCAGCAAGCATACTGTCATCAGTGAGTATTCGAAGCCGCATGTGTTTGCATGCGTGGTTAGGTAGCCCTATGTAGGGGTAAACACACTGGCTTTGTGCGGGCGTTGTCTATATATCATATAAAGGCTAGTAGGGCTCCTGGGGGTGGGGTGAGCTGTCACTGCTGCTACTGCTGCCTGGGGCTGGGGGGCCCGAGGAGACCCAGGGCTCTTGTGGACCTCTCTGCCCACCATCCCACCACCCTTTTTTGGTTCACCAGAGTCCAGGGTACCTACATGGTCTGGAACAGGGCCTTGACACTGTCCAGGGAAAGTATTCTTCAAAAATAAAAGACAATGGGCCTCCTTCATGGCCTAGGGGTTAAGTCTCAGTGCTGTCATCCCAGTGGCCTGAGTTCGATCCCTGGCCAGGGAGCTACCCACATGGCACAGCAGACCTCTCCTGTCTCGCCCGCTGTTCCCCTCAGCAGTGTATTTCAGTCAGTCTGCCTGTTCTGTTCCCCACTTTGTCTCTGGTGAATCCTCTCAGCCCTCCATACCTCTGGCCTATACCCCAGTTCTTCGACAAATAAATAAAAAATCTTTAAAAATACATTTAAAAAATAAAATAAAAGATATAGATATTTTCAGAGAAACAAAAACTGAGAGAAGCCTTCACCAGCAACCCCACACGAGAAGCTGTTCAGGTTAAAAGGGAAATGCACTAGACAGAAACCCTGGGGGGACAGAGAGCACCAGGAAAAGCCAAGCATGTGAGTAAATATTTAAAAACTCCACTTTTACTCTTTTCTTATTTATTTAAAATACAGCTGATCCTATGTGCAGGTAAGGTGTTTCAGTTACTTTGTAAAACAGTTGGATACTTCCTTTTCTTTTTAAACTAAAATTTTTTTTTAAGATTTATTTATTTATGCATACAAGAACTGGGGTACAGGCCAGAGGTGTGGGGGTGAGAGGATTCACCAGAGACAGAATGGGGAGCAGAACAGGCAGACTGACTGAAATACACTGCTGAGGGAAGCAACAGGTGAGTTAGGAGAGGTCTGCTGCGCGATGTGGGTAGCTCCCTGGCCAAGGATTGAACTCGTGCTGCAGTGGCTGCAGATACCTTCATAGTGCTGTGTCTTAACCCCTTGCACCACCAGAGAGGCCCTTGGTTAATTCCTTTCAACATAAATTCACCACACAGTGCAGCGATTCCATTCCTAACGCTATTTGCCCAAGAGACATGAAAACAAAGATCGTTACAGGCATGTTCACAGCAGCATTATCCTTCATGCCCAACAGGTGACAACAGCCCAAATGCCCATCAGCGGTGCAAGGATGAACAAAAAAGGCGATATATTCATGCGTGGAATATTATTCAACAATTAAAGGAACAAACTAATGATGAAGCTCAAACACGTTATGCAAAGTGAAAGAACCGAGACGCAAAGAATCACCTGCAGTATGTTTGCATTCGTGTGATGTGTCCAGAAAAAGCAAAGCACAGGAACGTAATTTAAAGTCTATTAAATTGTCGTAGCACAGATACTGAGCCTTCTGCTTGCCTGAGACTGAGAGGGGAGGTAACAGTAAGGGAGCGAAATGAAGATGATTTTCGGGGGGTGATAGAAAATTTTAAAAACTGATTTTTAAATGATGATTGCTTAGCACTGTAAATTTACTAAAATCATTGAATAGACACTTAAAATGGCTGGATTTTATGTTATATAAAGCAAACCTCAATGAAGCTGTTAAAAATTGACTGTTAGAAGCAAAAGTAACAACTAGGTGTTGCAGAGTTTATGTCATATATAGAAGTGAAATGTTTGACAAGAGCACAAAAGATTGAAAGAGGCTAAAATGGAAATAATGTTTTACAATCTTATAGGTGAGAGTGGATAATATTAACTCAAGGTATACTATCATAATTAATTTGCATATTTTAATCCCTAAAGATGTCCCTAAAATAAAACAAAAATATATAGCTCAAAGATCAAAAGAAGAGGTAAAATGAAATTCTAAAATAATAATAATGTGGGCCTCCCTGGTGGCACTGGGGTCAAAGACACAGTGCTATCAAGCTATCACCAGCCACTGCAACATGAGTTCAATTCCCGGCCAGGGAGGTGACCCACATGGCGCAGCAGACCTCTCCTGACTCCCCTGTTCTGCTCCCCTCAGCAGTGCATTTCAATAGATCTGCCTGTTGTGCTCCCCATTCTGTCTCTGGTGAATCATCTCACCTCCCACACTTCTGGCCTACACCCCAGTTCTTGTATGCATAAATAAATAAATCTTTAAAAAATAATAATAACTAGTAATTCAAAAGGAAACAGGAAAGATAAAACAAAGGAACAAAGAACAGGTTACAGAAGACAAATAGAAATTAGTTACATTAAGTAGCCAAGATCAACACTCCAAGTAAGAGTACAGGTTGTCAGAATATATAAAAAAGCCAGACTCTATTTTGTCTACAAGAAACCTACTTGAAATATAAAGACAAATAAGTTGAAAGAAAAGGCTGGGAAGTGGTAGCCACGCCAACACTAAGCACAGGGAGAAAGATGAACCATATTAAGACTTGACTACAGGATGGGAGATATTAACAGGGCACTTTGTCATGACGAACTGGATGTACCGGAAAACAGAGTTTTGAAATATGTGATGCAAAAAGTGACAGAACTAGAGGGAAAAATTAAAAAAGAAAACACATTATTGTTGGGAATTTAACCCTTTTCTTTTGGTAACTCAAAGATAAAATATCAGAAAGATTATAGAAAATTTGAGTAAACAATGTAAATTGATTGATGTTTGTAGAAGAATACATCCGACAACTACAGAATATATGGTTTTTTTCAAGTGCAAGTGGAAAATCATCAAGACAGAGCATGTGCTAGGCCAAAAAAGAAGTCACAGGAAATAAGAAAGGATTGGAATCATTTCTTATAAAGTTAAACACACACTTACCTATGACCTGGCAATTTTTCTAGGTACCCAAGAGAAAGGAAGACATGCTCACAGAGCTGGATTCAGGCAAGTTGACAGCAGTTGTATTTCCAATCCCCCTCAAGTGTGAACCACTTAATTGTCCATCTACAGCAACGTGGGTGAACAAACGGCTATATTTACGAGGTGGATGACATTCACCAACAAACGACAAACTACTGATATGTGCAGCAAAATGGATAAGCCCCCCAAACATGAGGCTAACCAAAAAGAAACCAGGTACAGAAGAATGTGTCCTGGGGCCTCCCTGGTGGTGCAGGGGTTAAAGACAGGCTGTCAAGCTATCACCAATCACTGCAGCATGAGTTCGATTCCCCAGCAGGTCAGGGAGGTGACCCACATGGCACAGACCTCTCCTGTCTCACCCGCTGCTCCCCTCAGCAGTGTATTTCAGTAGATCCACCTGTTCTGCTCCCCACTCTGTTTCTGGTGAATCTTCTCACCCCCTGCAACTCTGGCCTATGCCCCAGCTCTTGCATGCATAAATAAATAAATCTTAAAAAAAAAGGTGTGTCCTATAGGGGTGTATTATGTGGATTTCACAAACACTTCATGGTGACAGATGTGAGAACAGCTGCCTCTTGGGAGAGGAGGTGGCAGGAATTGTCTGGGAGGGGTGGTGAGGGTCTGTCTGGGGTGGTGAGAATGCTTTATACCTTAATTGGGGTGCAGGTTACATGGATGGATATTGTCATATAATTTGCCAAAATCATCACTATGTATCTAAAAATTGTGCATTTCACTGTACATAAAACATACCTTGAATTTTAAAAAGTATAAAAATAAAAATAGGGATGATTAGTGGTGCTGGGCATAGGTCCAATTGGCTTATATGCAGGGACTCATGAAAACTTCTCAAGTTTTACCGATGAGGAAACCAAGATACCAAGAAGTCTTGTAACTTGCTCAAGGTCACACAAAGGTCCCCAGAGGCAAGCTCTGGGTCTGGTGTGCTCGCCAACGTGTCCCAGAGCTGGAGCCCAATAAAGGGTAGTTTTTATTACTCTCAGCCACCCACATGAGACAGGAATCATTAGCCCTATTGTGTGAAAGAAACTGAGGCTCAGAGAGGCAGAGTAACTTCTAGAAAATGGAAAAGTCAGGGTTTGGAACCAGATCTGTGTGACTCCCTGGCCTCTCCATTTTCCTGGTCCAGTCAATGCCCTGCCTGCTCCTGGTGGCCAGGTGTGATTCATCCACAGCTCCTCTCACGCAACCAGGTGCATCTGACCTTTGCTCTGCCCAGGACCTCACTCCACACCATCCCCATCTCATCACAGACAGCCCTGGACACCAGGGCCTAGGCTGGGCGATTTCAGAGAGCCCGGTGAATGGTAGTAGCAGCAGTTAGGATCTCCCAGTTTCTCGCTAATTCACTCTTTCAACAAATCTCTGTAAGTGGCATGCATGGGGCAGGGCTGGGGGTGCAGCAGTGAACAAAATAGAGAGCTTATACTTTGCTGCAATGAAATGGATGCTAAAGGGAATGAAAGGTCTATCATTTAATTTCCGACGGCAAGATAAAAATAGTGCAAGGGGAGAGAGCGAGCTGCAGAGAAGGGGTCAAGGATGGCCTCTCTCAGGAGGTGACTGTAGATGGGTGATGGCCAGGAAGTCAGGAAGTGAGCTGCAAGGATGTCTGGGAGGAGACACCTCAGGAGCGGCAGGCGGGAAGCGTGTGGGGGTGTGCATCATGCACCGACTGGGTGAATCTATGCTATTTCTGCGGAAATGGTCATGGTCAAGTTCATCTGAGTTCTCCAAGACAATGAGGGGAAAAGGAAGACGCCAGCTCTGGCCAGACCAAAATTAGGTCACAGCTGAGGAAGGACCAGGGCCAGGTATGCGGCAAGGGGAACAGACTTCCTTTCCTGGTGTCCCTGAGTACTTCCAGACGAGAGCAGACCCCGGCCTCCCTGGCCACCCCAGGCACTGTCCTTTCAGCATCAAGCAAGTTTCAAGGCACTGTTACGTTCTAGGCACTCCCTCAGCAGCTGTACACATGATTTCACTAGATGCCCACTGAGGGGCCTCCCTGGTGGCACAAGGGGTTAAGTGTCAGCACTATGAAGCTATCAGCAGCCACTGCAGCACGAGTTCGATCCCCGGCCAGGGAGGTGTCCCACATGGCACAGCAGACCTCTCCTAACTCGCCTGCTGCTCCCCTCAGCAGTGTATTTCAGTAGACCCGCCTGTTCTGCTCCCCATTCTATCTCTGTTGAATCCTCTCACCCCCCAGCACCTCTAGCCTACACCCAGCTCTTGTATGCATAAATAAATAAATCTTTAAAAAAAAATAAGTAAAAATAAATAAAAATAAAAATAAAAATAAAAATAAATGCCTACTGTGAGTTAGGAAGTGCTCGCTTGCTGAGACAAGGTTTGCTGAGAGCTTGGGTGTGGATGGTGAGGAAAAGGAGGAGAACCAGGATGGTGTCTATTTGTAGCCTAAGAAATTGGGGGGTGGTGGTAACATTTACAGAGATGGGGGAGAGGAGGTTTAGTGCACGTTACCTGGAAAGAGCCAACCCCCGTATCAGCCACAAACTGAGTGAACAGCTCACAGTGCTCTTGAGAGGACACAGAGGGCATCGAGCCCAGGAGGCTGACCCTATTGCTGCTTATTCTCCGCGTCAGTCTCCACTGATGTCCATGCACTTGCCTTGGGTATCCAAGGAGTCACAGGAGTACAATTCCATGCCCCTCTGAAAGGCCAACTGTCCTGTGGGCTTCACTTGCCCAGGCCCATATGGCCCCCACACTTCAATGCTAGGGCACCCTTAGGACTTTGGGCACACCAGGCCCTGGGGACCACAGACACACAGGACACTGGTCTTGCCCTTCAGGAGGGGGCAGCCAGGTGGGAGAGTTTCCTAGCAGGCTGCAGTGACTTTATCTTCTAAGGGCCAAGGGGCTCCAACCCAGGCCTCACGATACCTCAGCCATTGTTCTTCCTGTTCTTTCCGCCTCCCACCAGAAACATGCTCCTTCTGTCCAGCACCTTCCATTCCCCAGGGACTGCCTCTCCCCTGCAGAGGGGATGCTGGCAATGACAGCCCTCTGGGGACAAGTGTGGTGCTGATGGTGCTAATAAGATACTGAGGGCTTCACCCCATTCTGTTTCATTTGTGCAAATGGTCTCAAGGTCACCCCTGGGAGCTTCACCCCAGATCACACAGATTGTGTTTAGAAAAATATTGTTCTCTCCCAGCTGGGAGCCCAGGGAGTGCTGTGGCCTGACGTAGGTGGGGAGGTGTGTGGAAGGGGACAACCCCCCTCTGTACTGGGCTCAGCCCTGTGGGTGGGGGTGTATCCTGGACACTGAATGATCCAGGGCAGAGGCCCTGCCCCCTGCAAGATAAAGGGTGGGTAGCTTGGCCGCCCTGTCCTGGCTTCTGCAAATCCCATTTGCAAATGTGGCAGTGAGGGGACAGCCTTGTGAGCCACAATCAGGAAAAACAACCACAGTGAAACCAGAGAACCACCTGGAAGGTGAACTGAGGGCAGAGGGAAACAAATCCAAGTTCAATACACAGACGGTTCCACCTCCCATCTGCTCCAAGTTTGCCCAGCATGGACTCAAATTGGGAAATTATACCAAGATGCGCAACCACTAAGTGAAAATGCAACTGGCTTTTCCTTGGCCCATGAGCCAATCAACAATTTACTTATTGTTTTTAGTTAATAAAATAATATCTATTGAGAGTTTACTCTACTCCAGGCACCAAGCTAAGTACCAATTATACTTCAGCCTATTTAATTCCCTCATCAACTCTGAGGCCGTTATCAAGCTCATTTTTACTGAGAACAACTTGGAGAAGTTAAGTAGATAACCTGAGATCCCATAGCTAAGAAGGGTGGTGAGAATCAAACCAGGTGTCACATGCAAAACCCACACTGTTCTAATTATTGTCATTTCATCATGTATTTCGGTATCAAATGACGCAAAATCTCCTCATCATTATTTCATTATTGTGTGTGTTCAACATTTTCTTGGCTATTCTCAAGCAATTACTCTTCCAAGTGAAATTTCATCCCCACTGCTATTTTCCCTAGAATTACATTATACTTATTGATTGTATGAAACAGAACTGACATCTTTACATTTGAGACTTCCTTTTTAGAAACATGAATGTGTCTCTATTGATTCAGAGATTCATTTGTTTTCCTGGAGTAAAATGTTAATAGAACTCTCCATACAGTCCTTGCAACACTCCTCATTAAGCAAATTCCTAAGAGGGATTTCAGTTTTTTGTTGGTATTGTGAGTGAGGTCCTTTCTCGAATAACACTTTGAAATTAATTATAACACTAGAAAGGAAAATGGTTCAGTTTGACCTCATTCTTTTCTCTAGATCCTTTACCAAACTTTCTCACAGTGCTGCTCATTGCTACCCCAGCAGAGTTGTTTGGATTTTTCAAGGTAGGAAATCATATCATCAGCACATTGTTATCATTTTTTTGCCGTCCATTTCAATGTTTACAATTCCCATTTGTGTTTTCTTGTTCTTGGGACCACCTGGAGCAACTCATGTGTTGAGACTGGAGCCAGGTCACAGAGAGGCAAGAGCTTAGTGTTGTCGAACATGCCACTTGCATTTCATATTTTGCCAATTGTATCCACAGACTCACCTCATTTGATTATCACAACTGTCACTTAGTTCATCAACAACCATGTGCTGGCAAAAATAATTCTCAGACTGTGGGGAATTGCCAGAGGGATGGGAGGAAGGAGAAAGGCATGAGGTGGCAAGGGGGTAGGGCATTGGCCTGGAGCTTTGGTGGCAGGTGAGTGAAGCGTGTGCACATATGGAGGGGTGAAGCTGTATGCCCCCAATGATACAATCATGTAAATGACTGGCAAATCAATAAAACAGGGGCAAAACCCCCAGCCATGGGCTGAACACCTCCTACGTGCCAGGTGACAGGAGACATATGTTTCTTATTTTCATGTCCAGTCCAGCCTGAACCCAAGATGTGAAAAAGTGCTCAAATGAATCAAACAATAAAACACAGACCAGAAAAAGTGCAAAGTACCATCACATCTAGTCGATAGATGAGGAATCAAGAACCAGAATGGGGAAGGGATTTGCCAAAGATCTCTCTGCAAATAGGTGGCCTGACTGAGGGGCATACTTCTGCGGCATCTTCAGGCTGGGGGCAAATCCCAGTACTCCCCATCTCTTAAACTCGGTTCTTTCTGGACTCCGAGGCCCAGCTGTCATCCAGACAGCACCAATTTCCTTGGCAGTGCCCATTCCAGATGGCAGAGGGCCAAGGAGACAGAGCTCTGGCTGTCCTTGACAGGCACCAGGCGAGCAGGGCTCTGCTGTTGGCAGCATTTCTGCAGAGCCGGGAAGCCAGACTGCAACCCTTAAACCCCACAGCTGCTGTCACTGGACAGGCACTGCCTGCCCTCGGGGTGTGCCCTGCTGCTGACCCTGCTTCCCTTCCTGGAAGGCGCTGCCGTGGAAAGCAAAGTCTGGCTATAGATTATGACCTGGTTCTGGGACCTGTGGTTCAGGCCCAGCTGAGAACTGAGGCCAAGGCCATTCCCATCCACAGTGGGAATGAGTGTGACCCTGGCAAATGACGTCACGTCATCTGTGGATGCCCTGGGCTCTGTGGTGGCTCAGCAGATGGTAGCTTTGATAGTCTTCTATGGTTCCACTTAGAAATCCAACCCTGTAGCTCCCACCCTGCGGCCTGCCCCCACCTGTCCAGCCACATTTCACCCCCCAATCTCCAGGCTCAAGGTCAAATGGCGCTATCCCCTGATCTCCACTCGCTCCCAAGGCCTCAGTGTGTTTGCTTACTCTGGTCCTCCACCCACGGCCCCTGGGGTGACCTTGCCGCCTCTGAGCTCGCTGTCAGACGCTGGTATTTTGATGGGCCCGTGGGTGGGCCTCTAAGTCTCAATCTATCAGCAAAACAGTGAGGCCAGTCCCCCAGCTCAGAGAATCATAGGCTCAGATGAGGAAATAATGGTCACGGAGGATGCTCACCAGCACTCACCGAGTGTTGAGCACCGTCTGAAGTGCTTTACAAAGGTCGTGCTCTTGGTGCACTCAGTGTGTGTGGACGTGAAGGCAGAGGCTCCAGGTCCCAGGAGCAACCAAGAAAGGACTGGCCAGGGCACCCCGGCTCCAGCTCCCTGCTCTCAGGCACTGTGCCAGGCGAGTGCCTGTGTGTATGCGGGGGTGTGTGTCTAGGTGGACCTGCCTGTGTGTGTGAAAAAGCTCACAGCATAGTCCCTGGCACCAAGGGTGCAATTGCTCAGCCCACATCTGCTGACATCGCCCCTTATCTCTGCCCCTCTGGATCGCTGCCTTCTACTTGGCTTTAATAATTCTGCTTCTCCTGTTACCCCCTGCACTGGGCTGTGAGGTCCTGGAGGGAGGGGTCTAGCTCTGCCCTGAGTCTGAATCTCCAGTGCCCATCTCAGGGACTCTGACACCCTCTGCCCTGGGCATCTCCTTTGTCTTTCTTAAGCATGCATATCTCTCTGGCTTGCAAGGGGACCATAATCACCGCCCATCCCATGCACAGGAGTGCCTTGGCTGCATGTGCTCCTCAGCGGATTGTCAAAGGGCTGGCCCTGCTCATGGTCAGGGAGGTCCTCCCTGCTCAAGGCCATGCCACTGCTCAGGGAGGCCCTTACCCCGGCCCCTCCTAAGATGGTTCACTTCTCTTCACCACGCTCCATTTCCTTCCAGAACACATTGCTGTCTGAGATGATTCATTATGTTTACTGTTGACCCTCGAGCGACATGGGTGTGAACTGCCCGGGTGCACTTATATGTGTATTTTTCTCTATCCACAGGCTTCACATGCACAGATTTGACTGGTTGGTTGAATGTGAAACCCTTGGATATGGGGGCCCTGGTTTTTTGACTGTAGGGGCATGTCCCTGTAACCCCTGCAGGCTTAATTGTATTTATGTCTCCCTCCCACTGGTGTCTAAGTGTCGTGAATAGAGTCCTTGCCCAGGCAGGGACTTAGCATAGCATTTTTTACACTCTAGTTTACAAAACTGAAACGTCCCAGCCGCCTTGTTGAAATGCAGACTCCATGAAGACAGGCCTGGGCCTGGGAGCCTGCATTTCTCATCAGCACAGGCCCTACTTGCGCTGAGGTTCTCGCCCCTGTGGAATAGGAAGCTGCCATTGGGGCAGGTGTTTTAACAGGTGATCTTCCTACAAGTTCAAGTGTGCAAACCTCCCATCTAGAGCAGGGTTAAATGAACCAGCCACGGAGCCTAAGGTTACTCTACTTCCCTGTTTTCCCAGCTGCGCAATGAGGAGACTAACAGTCCCTTGTATAGGACTGTTTGAAGATGAAGGTAATGGCTTCCTCTATCTGTCAAAGCCCCAGCAATTTGTCTGATGAGTGATTAAGCATCCGCCCAAAGCTGTCAACAGGAAGTGATGGGAGTCAGACCTGCAGGCTGTGCCAGGCAGGGCGTGACTCTGGGCCAGCTGTGTCCCTGGCTGAAGAGGGTCCTGTTCTCATCACAGCAGCACTCCAGCAAGATTGCAGCATTGACTTAAGCAACCAGTGGCCCCTGCTTCAAATGGCAGCTGGTTTTTCTGTACTGGCTGAGGTTTGGGCCTGCAGGAAACGTCTTGCTGGTGGTGATCCCTCATCTAGTCTGTCAGCTCCAGGGTCGGGTGTTACCTGGGTGCCTGGGAGGACCAGACAAGGCTCTATCACTGGCCCAGATTGTGGACACCTCACTGTTTATCATGCACTTACCCAAGCGACCTCACTGGTGCATGCGTCAGCCTGGGAGTGGGGCCTTGTTATTTTTATTAAAGGACAAGGGCTCCAAGGCTCAGGAGAGCTCTGAGAAGGACTGAGCGCAAGGTCGTCTGTTCTGCAGCCATCCCAGGCCGGGCAGGTGCATCATCAATTCAGACAGCTTAAAGGAAAAGCTTGGAG
The DNA here is from genome assembly GCF_014898055.3 of Talpa occidentalis. Taxonomy (NCBI): domain Eukaryota; kingdom Metazoa; phylum Chordata; class Mammalia; order Eulipotyphla; family Talpidae; genus Talpa; species Talpa occidentalis. The sequence continues at coordinate 6,392,132 of NW_023603184.1, forward strand.
CCCTTGGCCTCAGCCCCACAGGTTGGGGGTGACAAGCCAGCAGGGACACAGCAACTTGGACCCCTGCGATTCCCTAGAGGCTCTTTCCTCTCCTACCCATTCTCCACTGATCTCCGCCACACAGTCCTCTGCTGCACCCCATCCTCTGTGACCCCATCCTTTTATGCTCTGCCTCCAGGCACAGGTGTGCCCTCTTACGCATGCCCACACCACACTCCAGGGGTCCACCACCAGGCATGAGAGCCCACGCTGCAGGGGATAGCCAGAGGCCAGTGGCGCAAAAGCCCAAGCAATCTTCTGTGGCTGGAGGCCAGCAGGAGGCTGGTCCCAATCCCGAGACAAAAGGGCCCAGGACCCCAGCCCTGGGGTCACCATACTTCAACCATTGAGTCCTGCAGGCTAAGGGAAGCCCCCAAACAAATTCAGGATCCCAAAGTTGATAAACTGTGGGTTGATGCTTGGGGTCACAGGCCTAGACCCTGGCTGAGGACCAGTAAGTTCAGATAGTGCCCTGGCCCTGGGCAGAGGGTGAGCCAGGCACTAACAGGAGGCGGTAGCCCTGTCTGGGCCTTGCACTCCAATGACAGGCTGGTGAAGCCTACAAACCCTTTCTCAGAGAATTGATTTTTAATTCATAAAATAAAATATATAGAATTAAAAAGAAATGAATTTTTTTAGAGTAGTATGATCAATGTAAACCTCCCGAATGCAGGATGATTTGTGATCTGTGCTGGACTCACTCAATATTGAGACCCAGCAGTGGTTTTAGCAGCCACTGTGATTTCCAAGTAGCAACGAACACGGTGCTTTTGCAAATGACTGTACCTGCCACAGCGAGAACGTAATATGAAAATACCTGTGATTTCTCTTGGCAACAAAGTCGCAGGTGCTGCTAATCACAGCGGTTTGTTGCCTACACACACTTGAAGGAAATGCTAAATTTCAAAGAATAAAGATGAAGTCCCCCCTTCCCATTCTAATCCCTGGGCCTCTGTCAAGAGTTTTGTAAAGGAGGCTGGAGCCTGGGGTAGAGCCTGCTGGGTGATGGCTGCAGGAGCCTGAGCTTTCCCGGGAACTTGACTAAGAAAGGCTCTTTGCCTTTGCCAATTCCGGGTCCGCACCTCCCAGCGTGACTACAGAGGCTCAAATCCCATATTCCACTTGCTTCCTCCACTGGGTTCTCATCGTAGTCTTAGCAACCTTTGAAAATGTCCATTTGGGGAGAATGGACTCAAGTGGAGTGTCTCCTGCTGCACCCATTCCCAGAGGTCCTCTTCCCTGGATGTGCCTGGATTTGCCCCGGCTGCCTTGCCCCCACTCCCCAGGTGCACAGAGCATGGCTGGTAGGGAGGAGGATGGGAGCTGGGGAGCTGGGGAGACCCGGCCCTGGCCCAGGCTGGTCCCTGTTAATGAGCTCTAGCTGGTCACAAAACTTTCCTGGTCATGGTCTCATTTCAGCTCCACTACCCATCCCCGTTTTACAGGCACGGCTCAGAGAGGGGCAGCGCGGGCCGAGCCAGGAAGTGGAAATTGTCACTGTAGTCAACCACCGTCCTTGGCTGCTCAGAGCAGTTGAGAACCTCCTGTCTCTACGGCTGGGGCTGGCTGGCTGGGAAGCTGGAATTTGTATTTTGTGTCTGACTCTGCCCTCCATCCATCCATCCATCCATCCATCCATCCGACCAAGGAGCACCAGGCACTGTACTGGGTAAGCCTGAGAAAGGCAACAAAAACAGATGCAATCTGGGCCCCACGGAGCTTGTGGTCTGGGGAGGAGGCAGCAAGGGATACTATTGGAGTTGTAGCATAAATAAATGAAAATAAATATTATTACCACCAGGAGCCTGCAGGCAGGGCTGTGTGGCCTGGAGAACATGCCTGGGGATCTAGCAGAGGTCAGGGAAGGCCTCCCAGAGCCGGAGACACGAAAAAGAGGAGGGAAGCTGAGCCAATGGGGGAGCTGCCCCTTCGTACTTTGAGCCTTGATTTCCTGAAAATCAGGATTATCGTAAGACTGCCCACTTTGCAGACGTGTCATGAAGATTTAATGAGATGAAGTGAGTAAAACTCTCAGCATGGTGCCTGGCCCTGGAAGATGCTCTGACTTAGTCTTTTCATTCCTAGTCAGTGTGGACCATGAATAAACAAACCAGACAAGCCCTCAGGAGGAAGGTCTGGCATAAGCGGAGGAGGGGTGGGGGAAGTTGGGCCAGTCCCTAGCAGGTTGGGCCTTGGCTGCTGAGTTACCGTCACCAGAGCACCCAGGACACACCCCACATCAGTGTAGAAACCAGCGTCTCCGAGGGTGCACCCCACAGCCATGTCAGCAGCTTTTAAAGCCCCTGTGTAATTCCAATGTCCAGCCAGGAATCAAGAGCCACTGCCCAAGAAGGAGGTTCCCAGTAACTGGGAGGTGGTGATGAGGGATCCCCAAAGATGGGGAAGATACCGATACACAGAAAAGACCGGGAAGGGAATTCCAGGCTTTGGGAAGAAGCCAAATAAAATCTTGGAGACGTGGGGGTAGGCACTTATGCTATGGGGTGCTATGAAGCAGACTGAATGGGCAGGGAGGAGGCTCATGCAACAGCCGGGCTGAAGGCTAATAAGGCTTGAGGGTTAGGAGAGGCGCTTGTCCTGGCTGGGCTGGAAACTTCGCTCGTGGGTAGATAGGCCTGGAAAAACTCATTGCATTACATGCCAGGTCCCATTGACGGAGCAGCTGTGGAGAGCACTGTATTAAGAAAGATTCTGAGCCTGCATCTGAGGGTGCCAAATGATTAACAACAATGGCCAAGGGTGCGGGGGCCAGGGAGGTAGCACAGTGCCAAGCACATCCCATCCTGGCTGGTGGGGCTGCCATTCGCGGCTTGGGTAGAGAATACAGATGGGTCATCCCTTGTTTTCTCTGCCGCTTTCCCTGAAGTTGCTTCATGAAGCTTGAGCTTCCTTGTGCCTTACTGATTAAGATACCAGCCAGGAGAAGGCAGTCGGGTCTGCACTGGGTAAATTACAATGCAGGAAAATAGAACGATGGGCTTAAGATCCTTAGATCCCTTCCAGTCCTGAGAATCAGCGGAGAGGAATTCCCCTAAATGCCTTTGAGAGGTTATGAAATCACTGCCACTAGTGGCATTCAAGGGAAAGGCTGGGGGAGCAGAAGACTGGATCTCAGAGAGACCCACATCTCAAATAAGGACTGGCTGAAAGGACCGCCCAGGGGTTTCCAAACTAACATGGTGACCCTGCAAGTCCAACCGACAGCCACCGGGAGGCTGGAAAATGACTTGCTCCCAACAGAGGAGCAAGGACCCCCAGGGCTAATTCTGTGCTTCAAAGGCCTGGAGACCAGGAATTAGGACCCAGAGGGAGAGGAGGGACCTAAAGAGCATTGAATGCACATTGGCTCTCCAGCCAGTCCCAAGCTGAGGACTCAGTGGTGACCCCAGGGCCTGTCTGAGCCTCCTTCCTCCGTAGGCCAGCTTTTCCCTTGGAGCTATCTGGGATCTGGCCTGGTCTCCCTGCAGCTGTGCTCCAGCAAGAGAGGGTTGTAGACCTAAGTGTTCTCTCTCTCTCTCTCTCTCTCTCTCTCTCTCTCTCTCTCTCTCTCTCTCTCTCTCTCTCTCGCTGCTCTGCCGGCAACATCCTGAAACAGCCAGCTCTGCCCTGCTGCCCTGTTCACAAGGGCCAGGACAGAAGGGCAGGAACGGGCCGTGGTGACCTTCTGTGCCCACTGTCCTGCAGTGCATCAGGGGAGGCTGAGGCGAGGCACCAGCATCGCCCACCCATGCTGTGTGCTCACTTGGCTGCAGGCTCAGCCTCTCTCTCCAGGATGTGATCTCTGCTCCCCACTCCCCGGGACAGGACGGAGCAAAGGTTACGTAGCAGCATGGACAGAGCCGCCCTTAAGACAGACCCAGGCTGCTCGTGACACGCTGTCCTCCCATTAGTGCAAAGCACAACTTTAAAATACATGCATGTTTATGCACAAACTATCTCAGCAAGGGTGCTCAAAAAACAAATATCTGGAGTGGACGCTTCCTGGGAAGGACAGAGTTGGGAGGAAAAGGACTCTTCAATTAGGTGACTTTTTGTATCCTGAATTTTGTATCCATCTGCATGAATGGCCCAAGACAATTAAATAGGTTTTGGGGCATCTTCCACAGTCAGACTCTCTGGGTTCAAATGTGAGACCTTGAGCACATGCATTGCCACTCTGTGCCTCAGTTTCCTCTTCTGCAAACACAGAGATGTTAACAGTACCTTGTGCAGTTGTCACCTTGGCTGTCACACAGGAAGCCCTGAGCTCTGAGCTACCATGTTGGAGAGGGACAGGCAGAGCCATTTCCAAACCCACTGTGGGGCTTCTGATCAGGAGACTGAGTTTCAGAAAGATGAAGTGACCCTGCTGGGGTCCTAGTGCTGGGGTCCATTCTGGATGTGAGGACAGATGAGATGCAATCCCTTCTAGGAGGGTGGGATGGGAGCCAGGTATGTAGACAGCTGGACCCCAGCCCAGAAAGTGCCATGACAGAGACTGGTACAAAGGGTACCCACACAGAGAAGGAGCATTTGTTCTTCCCAAGAGAGGGGGTGGGGGCGCAAGGAGGATGAGAGCGGGCTTCGCGGCTGGGTGGGCGAGCGGTGTTTGTCAAACTGAGCGGGCAGACCGGGAGGCAGGCAGACCTCAGAGTGCTAAAAGGCTGGAGGGTGGAAGGAAGTAGAATATAAAGGGAGATAACTGGGGAGGTCGGGAGTTAGTAGGACTGGAGGGTGCAAACCAGGTGGGGGAGACGGGCATGGAAGTCAACTGGAGAACAGGCGGAGCCAAGGCAGGAAAACAAGAATCAACCTTCCTTCCATCTGATGGGTGCACAGGCTTTTCCCACTGCACCGAGTGTGGAACCAATTTTAATGAAGCAGATTTAAGGGCATCACCGGCATGTGGATAGAGCAGGAAGAGGAAGCCCAGAAACCACTGGCAGCCTCTGGTGGGGCCGTCCCTGCCGCCCTATGTAAATGACAGCACCCTCCTCCAGCACCCACCCTCCGCATCGCTACCACCTCTTGTCCTTCTGCGGAGGCACTTATTTGGCTGCTGTCTCACTCCACCACTAATGCTCCATGCTCCACCGGGGTGTGGGGCTGGTTTTCTTCTCTGGCTCACATCCAGTATCCCCTCCATGTCTACCCGGCAGCCCCTCAGCTCAGCACTTAGCAGCCACTTGCCCCCTCACCCCATCTCATGCATCCTTCACTTACTTTTCACCCTTCCAAGGGGGTATTTTTTAAAAAAATATTTCTTTATTTATGCACACAAGGACTGGGGTGTAGGCCAGAGGTGGGGGCAATAAGAGGACTCACCAGAGACAGAGTGGGCAGCAGAACAGGCAGATCTACTGAAATACCCTGCTGAGGGGAGCAGCGGGTGAGGCAGGAGAGGTCTGCTGCGCCATGTGGGTCACCTCCCTGGCCAACCAGGGATTGAACTAGTGCTATAGTGGCTGCTGACAGCTTGATAGCACAGTGTCTTTAACCCCTGTACCATTGGGAAGGCTGCCAGGGGGTATTTTTATTCTCATTTTACAGATGAGGGGCCTGAGGGTTGAAAGGGAGCCTGTGTGACACCAAGAATTAAATCCAGCTTCTTGGGTTTCAGCTAACCCTTGGAGAGCCCCAGGAGGCATTTTGTGCCAGGAGGGGTGATTGTGCTCCTGAACTGCTAGACTTTCTCACCCTTGACAACTGGGCACGGTTGCCCTGAGGGCCTCAGGGATACACCCCTCCTCCAGAGGACCCCTTTCCTTCGCATCACCCCTCCTTTGGCAGCTGGAGGGAGAGCTCCCCGGGTTAGCGCACAGGCCCTGGAGTCGGGCAGATGGACACTCCTTCCAACTGGTGGTGCAGGCCAGCCCCGTCCCCCTGCATGGGAAATGGGTTGAGAGGTAAACCAGATAATCGAGTGCAGCTTCTGACACATATCAGTGGTTGTTGATGTCAGGATCTTGGCAGGAAATTGAAGGTGCTCTCAGGGTAGAAGGGCAGAGACTCAGTGAACAGGGTGTTTACATAAGTTCCAGATGTTCATATTCGTTTCCTACTGTTACCATGACAAATGACCACAAACTTGGTGCTTCAAACAGCACATATTAACTCTGGTTCTAGAGGTCAGAAGTACACAAGTCATTTTAAAATTAAGGTGTCGGCAGAACCAGTTTCTTCTGGAGGCTCCTGATTCTGGTAGCTTCTGGCAAGTTCTGGAGTCTGTGGGTTTTCTTCAGCTGCTGGTCAAATCGCTCCAATATCTGCTCCCATCATCACATCACCTGGACCTGCTGCCTCTCTCTTTCTCATGGGGACCCTGAGGCTTGCATGGGCCCACCAGATAACCCAGAATAATCTCCCCATCGCAACATTCCTCATCACATCTGCAAAGCATGATGTAAGGTATAAGGGAACATACTCACAGGGTCCAGTGGTCAGAGCATGGACATCCAGGGGGTCATCGGGGTGGCCATCTAGGACATGCGCATGAGGGAGGCAAGACAGCTGGGAATGCACCTCCTAGGCCTGAAGGGACAAGAGTGGGGGAGAAATAAAAACTGACCACTTTTCCCTCCTGCCAAGAAGCCTCACCAGAAGCCAGAGGCACAGAGCAGGCCAGGGAAGGGGTGCGGTGAGGGGATGATCTGCACAACTCATAATTTGACTTAGCTAGGCCTCTGCTTCGAGGCTCTCACCTGAAAGGGCCCCAGGACTGGGAGCTACCTGTCTCCTCCAGGAAACCCAGGCCTCCCTCTCCATCCCAACGTGCTGGGTGGAGAGTCTGTTTTCCTCAAAGCCTCCTGTCATGATTTGGGGCAAAAGAGCTGCTGGGGAAATTCAAAGCAAAACAGCCAGCAGGTTCTTCAAAGCCCATCTCAACAAAGGCCTGATAGGAGGTAGGAAGAGAAAGGCCTGGCTAAGGAGGGAGGGAGGGGACTGTGACAACTCCTGAAAGGTGAGCCAGAGGAGCAGGCAATTAAGATCCCAGGGCTCTCTGATCTTTCACAAATCCCTCCAGTCAGCTGTGGCCCAGCAGGGATGGAAGAGCCCAAAACTGGGAATCTAGAGTCTGAGGCCCAGGAAGGCTCGCAGGTCACTGCTGCTCTGACCTTGAGCTCCTCAGTCTGCGGGGCTCTGCAAGGCTCTTCATGTGTAAAATGGGGACAGTGGGAAAATGTCCCCAGTGCTGCAGGGCAGATGTTCTAGAAGCAGAGCCTGGGATAGAAACTCTGTAAGCGACTTTTGGGGGAAACCTAGAGGGAAATAAGGCAAAGAGCAGAGGCTGGGGAGAAGCCAGGGAGAACAGAAGTCTGATCTCATCCCCTTCCCATGGAGGGCTCTGGAGCGTGGCTAGCACCATGGAGTTGAGACAAAGCCAGGGCTTTTGTGCCCACCTTGGGGGGTGCATGTCCCCATCTTTCCCCAGCTAAGATAGCTGAATAATGACCCCCCAAAGATGTCCACATCCTCATCCCCAGAACTTCCTCATATATTACCTGCTATGGTAAAAGGGGCAATTGGGGCCAAGGGTGTTGGGATGAGGAGATGGTCCTGGGTTATATGAGCAGGCCCAGCGTCCCCACCAGGGGCCTTAGAACAGGAAGCAGGTGGACAGATCACAACTGGCAGGGGGAGAGTGACCATGGGGAGGGGAGGCTGGAGCGATGTGAGGATGAAGCCACTTGCCAGGGTGGGAGGGAGGCTTCTAGAAGCTGGAAATGGCAAGGAAATGGATCTTCCCCCAAAGTCTCCAGAAGGGACTCAGCCAAGCTGACACCTGGGTCTTTGACAGGGATGAAGGCAGTGTGGCTCCCTAGCCAGGGAACATAGGACAGAGCCTGGCATGGTGGGGGTTTCCCCTGCTCAGTTCAGCCCCCTGAGCCTCAGTTTCTTCATTTGTGGAATATGAATAATGAAATCTGCCAGCAGTTGTGGTGAGGACTGACTCAGACTCCCAAGAGGCTGCAAGGGCCAGGGCTATGGCCTTGAGCAGCAGGCTAGGCCCTGAACCTGGGTGACCGTGGACCAGGTTCTTCACCTCTCTGTGTCTGTTTACCCGTGTGAGTGAGTAGAGGCAAAATGCACAGCAGGGCATGTGGTAAGAGCAGTTTTCATGTCTATGAGTGCTTGGCCAGCCCCTCATACACTCTAAGTGTTCAGTAAACCTTGGTTATTTTCCTATCAGAGTTTCCTTTCCTTGTGAGGAAGGTCACCTCCACAGCCCCAGGCTTCAGCCGTTCCAGACTAGGACCCCGGGGGCTGCTCGCTGTGCTCAGCGCCGGTAGGATGGAGTTGATTTGGGGAGGAACATGGGCCTTGCATCACCCCTTCACCTTCTAGGGGCCTCTCATGCCTCCAGCTCTTGCCCCAAACACTCCTCTTGTGTTCTCTTCTCTCCCCACCCAAGGACCCGTCTTGCACCCACCTTGTGCCCCACCTGCCATCAGCTAGCTCATCGGTGATGACTCACAGCAGAGCTGGGGCTGATGCTGAGGCTGCGTAGGTGTGCTCTCCGCCACAGCGGCATTTACCTTCCCAGAACTCCCCAGCGCAGGGGTGCTGCCACCTCTGAAAGTAACCCTGCTCCTGGGCCTCCTCTGGGAAGGCTACCTGCCTCTTCTCCCCAAAGAACCATCTGTCCTGACAGCCCATGCCAGGTGGGGGGAACCTCTCCCGCCCTGGTGTCCTGCACACACCTCAGCTGCTCACAGCTGCTCACAGCTGTGTTTGCTTGCGTTGGCGCTTGCCTGACTAAATGGGCAAAGCAGCTCAGCCTCACGCCTCTGGTACAGCTGCCTGGGGGCGCCTGCCTTTCTTTGATAGTCCTGAGGCTCATTCCCCCTGCCTGGGGCTCAAATGCCCAGGACAGCAGGGCAACCCAGAGTTAGGCAACCCACAGGGCAAAGGCCACCCAGAGGCCCTCCCGCCAGGCCAGCAAGCCTGGCCTCCCCCCATCAGGCAACCCAATGGCCTCCTGTGTACCCAGGAACTCAGCTGGGCGCTGAGTTCAGTCCTAAGAGGGGAGGAGTAGGGATGACTAGGCCACCGCATTTTTCAGGCAAAACTGAAACCTGGCAAATGAGGGATTAAGTCTGGACCCAAACCATCTCTTTTGTGAAATAAAACCAGAAAATAAACAGCCAGCATGAAACCCTCCAAACCCACCAGCATGGAGCCAGTCAAGCTGGGGTTGCCGGTGTGGGTGGGCAGTGTCGACACTGTTGAGGTCCTGGCTCTGGGCTCTGCCTGGGTTCAGGGGTGAAGCCACACACCCCCATCCGACACTGTCAAGGTCTAGTGGGAGAGCCATGGCAGTCCCAGGCGCTGTGCCGGTACGCAGACCCCCAAGGGAGTTTTGCTGACGGTTTCCATGACTGAACACTCTCATCACACGCAGGTCTCCTGTCCCGGCCGGCACGGTTTGCTCCTCTGGCTTCTCCCCAACAGGCAAGGCCTCTGTCTGTTCCTCTCCTCGTCCTGGAAGCAGCCCCAGCCCCACTTGCTTCAACCACCTTGCTCCTAAGGCCTGCCCTTCCTGCACCCCCCGGACTTTGCTCCTCCTCACACATCCCACATCCGCATGTGACACCTTCTCTTACTTGAATGGCCCCTTGGGTTCCCACCATTGCCGTCACTTGCAAGGGCGAGACCCCACTGGGTGTGGCCCCGGAAATGGCTGCCAACGACCACACATTTCTCCATCTTGTCACAAATGAGAAGCAGCTTGGCTTGATCATGGGCTAAATTGCTCATGAATTTTTAAGCTCAAACATATGGCTTCAAAGGCATTTCCTGCTAATGAGATTAAATGAGATAATGTGTGAGAACTCAGCGAGCTTTCTATGTGCAGAGGCTGGTGTCTGCCTCTGAGACCCAGTTCTCAGACCCCACAGGGTCAGCCCCATGATCCTTTGCTGTAGGGGCACTTGGGAGGGAAGGTTTGCCAGGCTCTGCGGGTGTGCGATGCTGGCAGGGATGGAGGGGGCTTGGGGCCGCCGGCCCACAGCATCCTCAGTGTGGATGTGGAAGGTGGTGGGGCATGTTGCCTGTGAGCATCACTTGCCTGTGATGGGGTGGGGGGACAGGAGGGTGAGACATGGCAGGCGTGGCAGGGAAGAGCTGCGACCATATTCTGCTGAGTCTTGGAGTCTCAGCTGCTCGCTCACCATACTGGGCTCAGGAAGACATTGTTCAACAGTCCCTCTGGCTCGGACAGCGCCCCTTTTCCTTAGTTCCCCCTAACTAAGCAGAGACTACCATTTCCCAAATGCTTTTGCAGGCAGAACAAGGTGGAAACCCAATGGTGTTTATGCTGGCTGTTTGCCCTCTCTAGCTATTTCTAATGGCCGGGTTTCTGGTTTCAAAGGACTGTGAGAAGCAGCAGACACTGGCAGTCTCCTGATTCTCCACCCTAAGATAACCAGGAAGACGAATCAAGCATCCGTTCTGGCTCCCCAGCATTTTCCGCACACTGTGGACTGGAGGTCAACTGCAGCATGGCGGGGGTGGGGGCGGCCATGTCATCCCCCGCTGTGCAGGCCTGTGTAGGAGCTTCACACCCTGAACTCATCCCTCCATAGCAACCTGTGGCTCCAGGCCCAGAAGGGCCAGGCTCCTTGTCTAAGGTCACAGCATTGGAAATAATCACCCCTTTTATGAACTTACTCTGCTGTGTGCAAAGCTAATCTCTCTCTCTCTCTCTCTCTCTCTCTCTCTCTCTCTCTCTCTCTCTCTCTCTCTCTATATATATATATATATATATATATATATATATATACACATCTCACTGCACCCTCCCAAAACAGCAGTAGAAGGTTGGGTGCTGTTATTGTCCCCATTTTGCAGACGAGGAGACTGAAGCTCAGTGAGGGAAAGTGATTTGCCCAAGGTCCTCAGGCTGGTGGGAGGCAGCAGGTGGGAGGCAGCAGGTGGGAGGCAGCGCTGGGACCCAGGGTCTGGGAGTGGCCAAGAGAAGCCACTTCCCTTTGACCCCCGGGCTGTCCGGAGGAGGAAACGGGCCAGTGCAGCAGCTCCTGACTTTCCCAGGGCTGCGCTCCAGTGACTAGAAAATTCAAAGATTTACAAGGACTCAAGTTCCATCAAGGCAAGAAACACCGGGCTGTGAAGGGTGATGTAGAGCACAGGTCTGCTTGAAGTCCAGCCAAGCACTACTTCCTTTTCTTGACTCAGTTGGAGCAGGAATTTGGGATGCTGGGATGCTATAAGTGTCTGCCAAGCCCCATCCTGCCTCCTCCACCAGCTCTGAATCCTCCAGCCATGGCCCAGGCTTAATCCTAAGTCACCGAGCTGCCCCCTCCTGTTTCGAGTCCCCACAGACTTACCCTTTCTAGCCCCCTGGCAGGACTCTGCTGTCCTCTGTAGAAAGGGTGGAACCCACACAACTTCCTTGTCAGACTTTAATCTCAGCCCTGCTAGGCATAAGCTGTGTGACCCCAGGTACATTAACTTATCTCTGTAAGCCTGTTTACCCACTAAGATGCAACTAACGAGTACTCTGCCCAGAAAGATGGTGTGAGACTTTCTTCATCTCCACTGAACCCTCTTTTTAAATTTTAGTTTACATGCCATTTGCTTTGTGCCAGGCAGTGTTGTAAGCACTTTTATTCCTATTTCAATCTTCACAGCAATCCTGTGTGGAAGGCACTATGACTATCTTGGGTTACAGATGAGGACCCTGAGGCACAGAGAGGTTAAGTTACTTGTCCAAGGTCACACAGCTTTTTGGGTTCTGTTCGGGCTTATTGAACTATAATGACATATAACATTATATCACAGACAGCTTTTAAGAGGCAGAGGCAGGACTCAAACTCAAGCAAGTTGATCCCAGAGCTGATGGGAACTCTGCTGAGATAACGTGTGTAAGGCATTTCAGTATAAAAGTCAACCAAGGGGAAGTGCTTCAAGGCGGGTCGCTGTGGTTGCTGTATGATATTGGTGGGTCATTTTACTTCTGTAGGTCTCCATTTTCTTCATACCTGAAATGGGATGAGTGATAAGGCTCCTGTAGGCTTGTGATGCTAATTCATCAAATAGTGGGAAACGCCCATCTCAGATCCTAGCTCGGAGCAGCTGTGGCCCCATCTGGTTCTCCTCTCCGGAAGGAGCAGGTAGAAGGGGCTCATACCAGGCAGCCAGCAAGAGCCCAGGTATAGCGCCAGATGACACGCTAGGTGTGCAAACATAGGTATAGGGCCTGGGGCAGGAAGTGGCATCCAGGGGTCCAGGCAGGATCATGGAAACCCCCAACCCTCAAAACCGCCTGAGAAAATGAGAGTCTCAAAGAAGGGGTGTGACAGGATTACACTTTCAGAAAGGGGTGTTGAGGGGCTAGGCTTCCAAAACAAAACTGTGACTTCTGTCCCTTCTGCCCTGACTGCCCATCAGCAAGAAGGGCCACAGTGACAGTCAAGGGAGGAAGTGGTCAAGGTCAGGAGTGCTTCCAATGAGGGTCCAGCAGATGTAAGGCGGAAGGTGTGTCCCAGAGGCAGGTGTACCAGGTGGCCAGGGGCTGGGAAGGAGAGGCCTGGCCTAGGATGCAGACAGCAGGGGCTGCACTGGCAGCAGGGATGTGGCTGCTGCCTCAAGCCAGGCTTTGTCTTGGCGAGGGCAGGGGAAGAGTCCCTCCACCTTTCTAAAATCTCCCCTTTGCCCAGAGATGGGCCGAGGGTACACCATGCCCCCAGATTATTTCCCCTGTCCCTATGAGCCACCAGCCTGGCCCCTGGGAAGTGACAGGAGCCCTTTCCAGGGAGACTCTGCCTCAGAGGCAGGCAAGTAAACCTTTTTCTAGAGCCCAACTGTTCCTGTGAAAAACCAGGCCCTGGCCCAGCAGCCTCTCGCCCCACTTTCAGCCAGAAAACGACCGGGATGGATTCCCCCACCGGAAGAGGGCTGGTTTCTGGGGTGCCTCTTCCCAGTGTTTCCATTTCCCTTGGTGGCAACGATGGCTGTCTGCATTTAGTGGCTCCAGCGTGAGGTCACACCGAGGTGTGACCTCAGTGTTGCCATGGGGATGCTCGGGATGCACCACCAGCTGGAGCAGTACCTTTCCCCTGTGGGGAGTGGGAGGAAGAGTAGCTGATGTGTTTCCTCCTCTTCGCTGCTGGGGCTGTTTGCCCCCAGACATGTGTTGCCACATCTCACTAGAGCAGGCGGGCCAGGGCGGGCGGGGGCTCGTGTGTGGCCGGGGAGGGGTGTGTAAGAGGCTCCCAGGGTGCTCACTGTCTTCTCTCCCTGGGCCTGGCTGGGATGCTGCTCGCTGCACTCCTCGTGGACCCCGACTGACATTCACAGCAACCTGGTCTCCATAGTAACCAGCTGTGACATCACTAGGAACCTACGACCGACCGGGTTAGCTAGAGCAGAGGAAGCAGGAATGCGTGTTTAGGGGAAGAACGAGCGTCTGCTCTGCCTCCCAAGGCCCCCGACGTGACGGGGAAGTGGGCGCAGAAGCAGAGGACAGGACCTCCGCTGGGAAGCACCAGGGTTTCCTGTGAGTTGCAAGCTGAGGTTTCTCTGCAAGAAGCGAAATCTGTTTCCCTTCTCCTCTCCCTCCTGTCTCCACCTCTTCCAAGTACATTTCTCATTTCCTCAACTATCAAATGGAAATAATAGGAGGAGTCGCCCTCGCTAAAGGCTTGTTACGGGCCCAGCACTGTTTGGAAGCACTTCATGTGAATTTTACCATTTCCCTCATAAACAACCCAATAAAGTATTTCCCTCGCAGCACTTCCCATTTATAGATGGAGGAAAATGAAGAACAGCAAGAGGATCTGCACCCAGACTGTCTGGCTAGAGAGCCGGTGTTCACAGCCTGCAGGCACCAGCTACACCTCTATTTCCAGTCAGGCTGCAGCAAACGCTTTCACGCGAGCTTCACCTCCCTTTGTGCTGACAGCATCCCACCTCATGTGAACACGAGCACTTTCCATTTTTACCTTGGAGTTTGTGCAGTGCCCAGCACGGGCTCCTGGCAGGAGCAGGCTCAGCGTGTGAACATGAGGGAAGTTGGCTTCCACCGGGCACATCTTGAGCAGCGGGGCACAGGAGCTGAAGGGTGAATGCTTCTGCCAGTGTGTCATCCGGCTGACAAGTCCGAGGGTCCTGCTGTACTCTGCTTGGAAGTTTCTGTGTCACACCACAGGTGGGCATTATGGAACCAGAGCGCTTGGCAGAGGCAGTGAGGACCCCGCGGTGTGGGTGGGTGTGACCCCTCTGGCACGCTGAGCCTCACACTTATTAAGGACCATCATCTGTGCTGGGTTGGGATGAGGCCCAGGTGGAAGGTGTGACCTTGCTCCCCAGCACCCACAGCGGGACCTGATGATGAACCACATGCTGGCTTTTCCGCCTCTAAGGTCAAGGCCTCATTTCTGCTCCCGGGGATCAGCGCCAAAATAAACTCCCTGCACACATGTGCTGGTGTCGGGTTCTGCTTCAAGGCACCCCCTAGAATCAGCTGGCTGGCCCCAGGTTAGCTGAGGGCAACACCACAGGTGGGCATTATGGAACCAGAGCGCTTGGCAGAGGCAGTGAGGACCCTGCGGTGTGGGTGGGTGTGACCCCTCTGGCACGCTGAGCCTCACACTTATTAAGGACCATCATCTGTGCTGGGTTGGGATGAGGCCCAGGTGGAAGGTGAGACCGGAGTTCATGTGAAGGTTCTAGCATTTGGACAGGGTACGTGCAGTGGGGAATACAAGGGCTGGCTGGCTTGTATTGGGGTTGGCTGGCTTTTGCGAACCGCTTTGGAAGGCTCAGAAGGAGAAACTATCAGGCTCAGGTGGATCAAGTGTCAATTCAGGACATGCCATGAAGAACCACCCCCTGACCCCCATATACTGTTAAAAGAAACCCCTTCCTTCTGCAACTGAAGGGCAACCTGTGCTGAAAATCAGGGTCAGGATGGAATTGGAGGGGGTGGGGGTGCTGCAGAGGAGACTAATGCACAGCCTAGACCCACCTCCTGGCCAAAGCCGGAGTCCTACTGGGGCAGACAGGCCGTGAGGCCCGGATTGGGGTCATCTGGGTTGGTGATTCTGAGTATCTGGAAGGCCCGGTCTTCTCTGAAACTTTGAGTGTGGAGCTCCCACACCCAGCAAAGCACTCAGTGGAGAGTTGGGACACGAGGCCAGGCTGCCTCCACAGGCCTGGGCTTGGCTAGACATTCGCACTTGGGGCCTGGCAGAACATGGCCCTGCCACCAGGCGTGGGAATACTACTGGAAGTGCGTAGATCCAAAATGCAGAAATGCCAGATGACTTCACTGCTGTGTGGGGTGATTGTAAAACACACAAAAGGACAAAAGGAAACCAAACAAACCCTAGAAATCTGACAGCGGAATGAGATTACCAGAGGGGAGGCTGTGAGGAGGGAAGGGAGAGGGAGCCCAATGGACTGTGGGTGCTTGGGTGGGGGCTGTCCTATGGCAACACTTCTGAAGAGCTGTAAACCTACGCGCGTAAATAACATAGAGCGTTGTAAACCAACGTCACCCCTGTAAAAATAAAATCAATAAATGAATCCCTTGATGTGAAACAAAAGCAATACCAAGAACCCAACAGCTGTTCCCTGGGTGCCGGGCCCCGCGGGCGGGGGGCTGTCGACACAGGATGGCTCTCTTCGCTCCTCTGGAAGCCTCCTGGCCCAGAGGGGAAGACAGACCTGCATACACAAACCTTCGGCTAGCAACCATTTTTTGAGATTTCACTGAACACCAGGGTGGCACAGAGTGCGCTGCGTGGACGGCATCACAAGTCCCTTGAAACACCCCATTTCCACCTGCATCTCAGAAACAGAAGCAGGTGGGAGTGCTGGGATTTGAACCCACCTCCCCTTCCTCTGAAGCCTGTGGGGGGCCCTTGTACCCAGACAGCTCGCTTGGGCAGGGCTACGGCTTCCACAGAGGAACTTCCAAGAAAGTGGGAAGGAGAACAATTTGTCCTGATGGGAAGATCCAGAAAAGCTTCCCCGAGGGGGAGAAAGCAATCACGCGTGGGAGGGGTGGAATAAACACCAAGCAGGTGGGGCAGGCTCCAGCCTCCTAGCCTGCAAGTGTTCAGACGTTCAAGACAACGGCTTTAGACAGACAGGGCTAGCGTGAGCTCCAGCCCCTGCCTGGTGCTCAGAGAGCAAGAGGGGAGCCCTGGACCTTGGCGGCTTCTGGGGTCACAGCCCAGTTCTGTCCCCAGAGTCCTGGGACGCCAGATACTCCTGTCACAGCTCCTCTTCTCTCCCAGCCTTTCTGATGGAGGCGCCTGGAGGATGGAGGCAACCTCCACATCCGGGTGCTTCCTGGCCTGGATGGCAGTAAGGCTGCGCTGGGCGGGCTCGAGTTTTGAGCCAGAGAAAATCATGCAAATTGGGTTCAGCAAAAAGGGGGACTTATTTATGAGGCTTCCAGATTCCTCTTTGTGGGTTAGCAAGAAGGGCGAGGTCCTGGGGAGACTGGAATTGCAGCTGGGAGCTGTGGGCACCAATTCTCTCTCCTCTCCACCCCTCTCTACCTATTGGCTTGTTCCTCTTCCTCCTTGTCACATATCACCTCTCGATCCTCCGGGACCAGGGCCTCCTGAGCAATCGTGTCTACTCTTCTGGCCCAGCCACGTGCAAACCGAATGGCCGTGGCTTCCCTCTCCCTCTCTTCACGAAGCCTAATGTTGGCGGGAGAGCACACACTGGCCTCCAGTAGGGCACATGTCCAACCTGAGTCCAATCACTCACAGCTCCGGGCAGTCATGCAGTTCAATCCTGCCACACTCCTGCGGGGGTGGGGAGGGAGGTGTCACTGTCGATAGCAGAGTCTTGGCTCCCACGATGTGCAGATGTCCCCAAAAGTGACCACAGCCAAAGACCTACCTCTGTATCCTCCTCCTGCTGTCTCCTCTCCTCCCTACCCCCAATCTAGGCAAAGGTCCACCAAAAACATTTTTTTTAGTGTTCAACTAGCCCTGTGTCTCAAGCAGTCTGCAGGTCATCAGCTAGAGCTTTATCCCATCAGTGGAATTAATAACATTTCCATCCTTATAATTATCATCAGATCATTATCATTTATTGAGGTCTGCCTATATTCCAGGAGCTGGCAGTAGCCCTTCGCCTGAATTGCTTCATTTAATTTTCACAGCAATGCCATGGAGCAGACACCATGCTTATCCTGAGGGGAACCACAGGAAGAAGGGCAGAAAGGGCTGGTCCACGAGGGATGCTCTCCTCTGAATTTCAGAGACAAGGAAGATTTGACATTTGAGAGAGAGACAGAGAGACCTGCATTCGGGAAGGCCTGCGTGAGGACAGCTGGGTGGTGGCCGAGGCAGGCTGCAGGGCAAAGTTAGATGTTTGGGCAGGTGGACAGCCAGATTCCAGTGCGCCTTAACTCCTGCTGCACCCCGGGGCCCAGCTGAGCACAGGTGGCTGCTCGTGGCATTTGATTCATTGTTCAATCAAAAAGAACTGGAATAGCAAGGACGACAACCCTGGCCAGTGATTCAGCTGCAACTGAATGAGACTGAGGCCTTCCCAGGACCCTGATGTGTACATGCAGTTTCTCACATGGACCAGTAAAGTTACAGAAGTATCACTCTTCCTCTTTTCTAGATGGCAAAACCAAAGCAGAGAGGCGAAGCAAGTTGCCCAAGGTCACACAGCAAGCAGAGGCTCAAACTCCATACTCATTATTGCAATTCCAGGGTTCCCAGGAGGTGGGGGTTTGGGTCAAACAGGGGACAGGCTGTCTAAAGGAAATCACAAATACCAAAGCACTAACATTTAAGCAGGGGGAGGATCTGTATTTGAATTTGACTCTGCCACCTGCTAGATGATCTTGGGTAAGTCACCGGTCTTCACTCTGAGGACAGGGCAGGGCCTCATGGGTGCACCTGAGGCCATTACCTGGAGTGAGTAACTACTGTGGGGCCTCCCTGGTGGTGCAGGGGTTAAAGTCAGCGCTACCTGTAAGTGGTAACATTTCATGTCTCCTGATACCTGAATGGGGTGGCTAGCCCCCATTTTTTTGATCCAATGTGGACACCTAGATCGATTCTATATCTTATCAGTGGTAAATAATGCTGCAGTAAACACTGTGGGATATTAGGAAGTTCTGAACATTATGGGGAAAACAGAAGAGTTACCCTGGGAACTAGCCTGGAGACCGTGGGCAGGGAGCCAAGTGGCTTTATTGAAACAGGGCCACAAAGACCACCTGTGGCCATTAAAGGCCGATGTCAAGTCTGAAAATGCAGGACTCATCAGTCTGACATTTAATAGACAGAAGCTAGCACACACCTGTCCTAAATCTTAGAAAGCCCACAAGTTCAGAGAATAAAAACTGCTTCACACTTCCCTTGCTGGGCAGACACTCTCATCTTGGCCCCTGTATCTCTAGCAGGATAATCAATAAATCTGCCTTTTCTACTTTCTATGCTGTCCCTGGTGAATTCTCTTACCCCTGAGACCCAGCGAACCCCAGTGAGCTCCCTTTCTTGGCACTTGTTATGTTGCAGGCACTGTCCCAGCAGTGCACATGGATCCACCCACGACTGTGCAGCCAAAATTACTTGACATCAAGCTTCAGTCTCCCCATCTGTGAAATGGGCTTAATAGTGTACCTACCTTGGTTGTGACGAGGACTGAGTGAGTGCACTGGCAGCCTCGGTGAGTGCTAGTGGGTTAGGGCATTATTCACATCCATGCACTGGTTTAATCCCCACAGAGGCCCTGAAAGGCAGGAACAATTGTCTTCTCTTCATTTCATCTCCAGTTTGGGGGTTTTATTCTGGTGGGGGGGGGTAAAAATTGAAAATTTGCATTAGAGCCTCCCTGGTGGCACAAGGGGTTAGTCTCAGCATTATGAAGCATTCCACAGCCACTGCAGCACAAGTTTGATCCCTGGCCAGGGGGCTAACCCACATGGTGCAGCAGACCTCTCCTGTCTCTCCCACTGCTCCCCTCAGCAGTGTATTTCAGTGGATCTGCGTGTTCTACTCCCCACTCTGTCTCTGTCTCTCACTCTCCCACACCTCTGGCCTGCACCCCAGCTCTTGTATGCATAAGTAAATAAATCCTTAAAAAATAAATTAAAACAAATATAAAGGTTGCATTAGTGGCTCCTGAGTGCTGGCGTAACACATGTAAATGGAGAACGTGCAACAAACCAGGTTCCTGGGCCTGAGCCCAGCAAGGGACAGTCCAGGTGTCCCGGAGGCCTGATGATGTGTGTGTGGAGGGCACAGCCTCCTGGGTGGGGGAAGGGGCCCAATGTCTGGCCTCTCTCCAAGAGGAGGGCTAGGAGGGGGCTCTCTTGAGCAAGGTCCTCCAAGAGCCATTTGCAGGTCACTCTGCCCCAGTCATGGCTTTCTTCCCCAGAGCCACCCAGGCTAAGAGGGTGGGGCCAGGCTGGGAGATTGTGACAGGGCGCAGGGCCATATTCAGTCCCGGTGGGCTTTGGAAGGTCTCACCAGTGATCAGAAACAGGTCCTCTGTTGGTTTCTCACAGGTTCCCTCTCCAGGGCCCAACCACACCCCCTGGTGCCACTGGGCACGCAGAGAGCTTCTGGCAAACTTCAGGAGTTGCCAAAGCATTTGGTTATTTTGCTCATTTTATTAATAAATGTGTGCTGATGCCAACAGCATGGGAACTGCTGCCTGGGAACAGGATTGGGAACACACTCTGGGGAGTTTCTGGCTGGATCGTGCGACAGGAGAAACAGACAGGGCTCTGTGGGGAGAAGGGAGGCAGGGAGCAGAATAACCCAATTTAAGGCATCTGGGGGCATCTGAGGACCTCTGGGGTTCGCATCTGAGGACCTTTGGGGGCAAAGGAGAGTTGGGAGGAAGTGGAAGGGAAGGAGTCTGATGCCCCGACTCTCTGACCAGAGGGTCTTGAGCTGCCTGAGGCCAGAGGCCTTGCCCAACCCTGCTGCAGGCTTCTGACTCATCTTCCTCCCAGCGTGGCTGGGGGTGTGGGGGGCAGGGTGGATGGAGCAGCATCGCTGTACCTGCAGGGGATCTTAAACCCCAAAGCCAGAAAGACTTCCTCCCCAAGGAGGGGCTGCCAGTCTGATGCTGGGCTTGGTGGGTAGGCATTGGGATCACATAGGTCCCAGGCCCTGCCACGCTGGCCTCAATCCACACAGCTGGCATCTCAGCGCCTTTCTAGGAGGCTGTGAAGAGAAATAGATACTCAGGAAGGATGTGCACGATCAGGACAGGCCAGAAAAGCAAGCCTTTGGTAGAAAGGTAGTAATAGCTGGCAGACTACCAGGGCTCCTTCCCCTGTGCGGGCACCAGAAACACCATCTCCTCCAGCCAGGATGTATGTTCTCTTCTGTAACCGGCCAGTGAATAAATAATCGGAAAGCCTTGCCAGGATCTGCCGTTTACCCTTTAAGGGAATGAACTTCTGTTTCATTTGGGGAATTTAAAAAAAAACCTCTCCAGACAAGAGCCTGGGCTGGGGGAAGTGTTTCTCCCAGCTGCTGTCTTGGAGGGAGCTAGACGGCTGCCTGGATGCTGGTGGGAACCTGAGGATTCCCAAAAGGGGCTCCCCTCACCCCCACAGGCTGGGCCTGGAGGCACCATCTAGACAGTTTCGGCAGGAAATCAGCACTGCCCATGCCAGCGGCCGGCCTGACTCGTCACATCACAGCCAGGGGGCTCCGCCCACGTGTTCATGCCCTTAAAACAGCAAAATACATATAGTTATTCAACCTATGCTCAATAAACACGTGAATATGTTGATTCATTTACAAATAATAATCAGCATGACGGTGTTAACATGAGTTATCAAATATGAACAAGAATATAAATTAAAAATGAAATTGGATTAAAAGGAAATGATCGTTTCAAATGCTTTAATAATTAGGGATGGACTTCTGTCCTCATTAGCCATGATCTCGAAGCAAAATCTATACGGATAGTTCAGCTCATTCGTCCTAAGAGTGGACATAAATTCTGATCACCATTTGTCTTCTTGCTCACCTTTCAAATTTGGGGGTCATTTTCTTGGACCCGCCCCAGATTGTCACTGTTTCTGTTTCCCCTGTGGCTGAGCACAGTGGACACACAGGCGCCCACGCCGGCCTCCCTCTGAACTCAGATGCTCATGTGATATTTGCCGCCTCTTCCCGACTCTTTCCTCTTCTTCTTAAAAATCAGTTGAGGGGTGGTGCAATCTATAAATCTGCTGAACTGGTCTCATGTAAAGAGAAAAGGTCTTCAAAATAATAAAAGCAAAAGGTCCCACGGCCAGGCTCTGTGGGCCCATGGTTTCAGTCCATGCCCACTTTCTTGTGCCCTCGGCCATAGCGTCAAATATAGCCATCAGCGTCCATCTATACTTGCCCGTAAACTTCTTTCTCTTCCCTTTTTGGACACCATTGAAATAACAACTTTTAATATTCCTTTCCTGTCGTTGACCTTGTACCCCATTTGGGAGACCTCTGCGTTTAGCCACTTCCTGCCCCCCCCACCCCTTGCTTCCTAACCGATGTCTACTGCAAGCAGCAGCCAGCAGGAGCTTACAAAGGTCTGGGGATGTGGATTTGATCAAGTCTTGCATCTCATGGGTTTTAGGAAAAAAATAAAACTTTTTTTCTTTTTATAATCTTTAAAGCACCAATCCCATTTTGTCATGGTGTAAATCTGCTTGTGGGCTCTGTTGGTTGTCTTTTCCACTAGATGAGAAGTTTGGGGGACCACCAGGAAGACCCCACATTGTCAGCTTTCACTGCTATGTGCCCAGAGCCCAGGGTGGTCCCTGGCAATCACAGGTGCCCAATAAATTAAATGAGTGAATCAGATCTGAGATGATCTACAGGTGTTTTCTTGGACTGTGTCTTGGCCACATCTAGAAGCTACTGGATCTGGGGAACCAGCCTCCCTCCCCACTGGCCTCCCAGCTTTCCAGGATCCCTTACACCATTCAGGCTCAAGGGGTTCAGAGAAAGCCCGGAATGCTTATTCAGGGGTGGAGAAGGCCATGGAGAACAAGGTGTCCACTCCCCTCCTTTGAGGGCTGAGAATGCTGAGTGTCGGAGAGGGATAGGGTCACATCTGAAGACACACAGCAAAGCAGGATGGAAGCCTGCCAGGACCCAGGTGAAGAAATAGTTGGGGTTTCTTGACTAGGTGGACTGAGTTTTCAGGGGTGTGTGCAGTTGAGCTGGGGCTCTGTGGGGGGCAGGGCTGAGGCACTGGAGCTTGTGCCACACCCTGGGTCCCTCCTGGGGTATCTCCAGTCTGGTCCGGGAGACGGAGGAGGCTCAGGGACTGGCCCAAACTCACCCAGGCAGTAAATGATGGAGTCCACACCGGGGTCCAGAGTATGAGGTACCCCCACCCCACCTCTGCTCTTCCCTCTTCCCTTCTACTCTTCCCTCTTCCCTCTCTCCCTCCTTTCCCACCCGCCCTCCCCCATCCCTGCATACCTCTCCAGCCCTCAGCTCAGGAGTAGGCAGAAACCAGGATTAGCTGGCACAGGAGACAGCCACAGCCTCAGGCTGGCACCATCCTGGCTTAGGCTCAGTGCCTCTGAAAAGGAAAGAAATCTGACACTCTGTGAAACCCTAGAGAGAGGAGAAAATATCTTCTTTCCAGAAAGCGACCCCAAAGGACCCTTGTTTTACCAGATTCCTTGAAAGCCTCTGTGACGTGTGACGTGAAGTCCCTTTCAACATTCTTTTAAGGACAAAGCAGCACAGGAGAAAGGCCAGGGCAGGTGGTGGGACGTGTCCAGGCTTCCTTACCTTCTTGGTGTCTCAGTGACTTCTTTACAACAAAGGATCCACCTGGAGGACCCACAGCCAACAGCCTCTAGGCCACCCATTCGAACATTCCCAGGATAGGCTGACCGGTTTCCAGAATGGGGACTCGATTGCGTGTTAGAGGATGTGTAAGTGTGACAGGAAGAGCTGCCAGCCAGGAGTCAGGACACTGGATCCTACTCCCAGTTCTGTCACTGACTTGGGGTTGAGGAGTGAGGTCCCTGCTCCTTCCCGGGACTCAGTTTTCCCATTGGTAAAACTAGTGGGAGAAGCTTGGCTCAAGTGAACTTAAGCTCCCAGGGCCTGATGTGGCCCCACGGCCCTTCCCTCCCCGGGGCGGGGAGGGGAGGGGCGCCCCCATTCTGCACTAGCTAAGGCTGCAGGTGTCTCCAGACAGCGTGTTGTTGGGCCCCACTAATCCCCCTTAAACCCTCTTCTTCCTGGCTGTTGTCTGTGAGTGGCTGACAGGGCCTCCTCTCTCAGGAAGACAGAACTTTGTGATTTGGCAGAAGGGAAGGGGCAGGCCTGGCCTCTGTCCGCCCCCTCACCCGCCAGCCGCCCAGGCCATCTGTTCCTCAGGCTGGGTCCCAACAGAGAGGCCATTCAGTGCTCGCTGGCCTGTGTCTCCCCTCCTCCCCCAGCCCAGGCCTGAGCAGATGGCCCACCTGCCACTCCTCCCCCAGGGTTCCCGAGCCTGGAGGCCCAGCTGGAAGCCGGGGGAGGTGGGTCTGCCCTGCTCTTAGAGAAGTGGTCAGGGCCAGATTCCAAGTCCTGAGCCCCTACCTCACAGAGCCTCTGTTGCCAGGCCTGGCCTCTCCCCTCCCGCCATGGTCTAGCCAGCTCTACCCAGACCATTCAGAAAGGCACCATGAGGGCTATGCCCTCGGATGCCACAGGGCCAGTTCCCAGGGTCCACACAGAAGGTCCTGACCAACTGCCTGAGGCCACACAGCTCTTCAGAGGAGACGCCAAGTGGGAACCCAAATCTCTGGCTGCTGGTGGGTGCTCGCCACCATGCTGTGGCCCTCAGGCTGCGTGAGCATCAGCATCCCTTGAGGGGAGGGTGGAGAGAAACGCATATCCCTGGGCCTGACTCCGGGGCGCCTGGGGAGGGCCCGTGTGTCTGCATTTTGGATAAGATTGTAGGGACTTTTCAGATCTCATAGGTGCTCCATCCCAGCTGTCCTCTCTGTTTATTTCTAGCCTGAATGGAAGCCAAAAGACCTGAGACATAGGCAGGATGGAATTAATTAGCCCCATTTCACAGACGAAGATGTTGAGGTCCCCAAAAGTACACAATTTCACAAAGCAAATTTCCCACAGCAAAGCTTGGTCAGATCAAGCTGCCAAGGGACACTCCTGGCCCCTTAGAGAAAAGCTTGTGTTAGCAGCCCCTGCTGTGTCCCCTAGGGAGAGAGGGCATGACGCTTAGACACCCCTCGCTCTCCCACTTATCACACTTAAAGACCCCAAATCCTGCATAAATAGTGGTGTCTCCCTTCATCCCCAAGACAATCTTAAATAAAAACAACACTAAGCTCTCCAAGCACTATAAGGAAATTCCATGATGCCAACAGTAACTTTTAAACATTTTTAAAATTCATTTAAAACATCTCCCCTCATGTTATGGGTGGTCCTGCTTCTGGGGTGCCCAGGGCTAAATCCCCACTTGCTAAGAGATAGTTAGGTGTCCCCTGAGTTCCCCTCTAGTGTGGGGTCTGGGTGAGGGACTGGTTGGCCACTGAGAGCTGTTCTCTCATTGCCCTCCCCTCTAACAGTTTCCCCAATTTCCTCCCCCGAAGCTGGAATGCACTCACCAGGGGCGGCTGGCATGTTGGCAGGGCCCTGGCAAGGCAGACTCTCATTGTGGGACTTCAAATGTATGCCTCTCTTTGACCAGCTGGCTCCTCTTCCTGTGGGCACTGACGGGAAAGTCCAGGCTCCCTCCCTATCCTTCTGGACAAGGGGCACCTCCCTAACCCTCTTTAGAGAAGAGACCCCACAGAAGGCCAGCCCACCCAGGCAGCCAGCCCAGAGATGCTCTTACGCCTTGGCCACTGATGTGTTGGTGTTGGAGAACAGAGAAGCCCAGAGTGACTGCAGAGGTTCAGAAGGCCATGCTGTGCGCCTCTGAAGAAGCCGTTTAACCTCTCTGAACTTTATTAAGGTAAAACAGGGCCTGTATTCTAACCCTACCTTACAGGACTATCCAAAGATGAGAGGAAATATCACACAGGTGGCACTGAGCAGAGCTGACCGCAGTGAACACCCCCACTGTCCTCACTGTCACTGTGAGCTTTTTGCCAACAAAGAGTGAGCACTGGAACAGGAGTCAAGGCACCTGCTTTCAAATATGGGCTCCACCCCCAGTGGGTAGGTGGCTTTCATCAATTCCCTCCTGGGCCTCAGTTTCCCCATCTGTAAATTGATGAAACGCCAGATGCCATCTCTTGCCCCTTCCTGGCCTGTCTTTCCATCACTCCATCACTTCCCACAGCTCCCGTTCACCCTTCCTGCTCAGCTAAGTCTTTCCCAAGGCCCCCTAAGCTGTGATTCTCTTCTCCCTGCCATATTGCATCATCCCTCCCACGCCCCTCCCACCCCACCCCACTCCCCACCAGGCTCAGGCACCATCGAGGATGATCCCCCACCTGGCTGTGTGCTACCTTAGCTCCTGTCACATTTGCAGCCCAGGGAGAGTCCTGGCGTAAGGCAGCACGCTGCCAGGTCCTTCGGGCTGGTACTAATCTCTTTACTTTCCAGGTGGGGACACGGAGTTCCTGGGTATTAAAACAACCCAGGCGGCACAACTCAGGGAGCCTGGGAGTCTCAGAGCCTCAGCCTGATTTTCTGCAGTGACTCAGGGCGTAGACAATCATTACAGCAGCGATTACTCCTTAAATTGGTTATTTTTCACTGTTGACGCTGCTGCCGCCAGTGTGGGCCTTTTCAGTTTGCGTTCTCTGGGCTGGGGGAGGGGACTGAGTGTGAAGCAAAACAGAAGGAAAAGAAAGAAAAGACAGGGGTTGGGACAGAAGGGAGAGGCCAGGGGGGCTGGGGTATGTCTCCCCATCTTCCAGGCTGTCCTGGACCCCTGGTGGGGGCAGCAGCCAAAAGCAGGCGGCTGGGTGGGGGGTAGATTTGGGGCTTGCCTCATGCAGCACCCAAGGGAGGTTCTAATGAGCACCCTGGACTCTAGAGGTTAATGTCCAGGTGGAGGAGTTCGTGGGGGGGGGGGCGGCAGTTGAGCCCACCCCTGCTCTCATAGTTTCCCCCTTGAGCTTCCCCGCACTTTCACACACCTGCCAGGTGTCCGTACTGTGCTAGGCATGAAGACACAGCCCACAGTTGTGCCAGGAGTAACTCAGCCAACCCTGGGCACTCGGAACCTACTTATCTCTCCACTGCAGTACCCTAAGGGAGAGGCTGGGTCAACTGGGGGGGGGGTGTCAGGGTCTGTGGGGCCCAGGTGGGCTGGAGTTTGGGGGTGCCAGTGGGAAGTCAGGAAAGGTTTCCAGAGGAAATAGCAGAGATAAGCTCGCGTGACAGCCGGCAGAGGCAGACTAGGTCATGCTGGAGGAAAGAAGTCCCCGCAGAAGTTCCCACACAGGACTGGTCTGGACACAAGACAGAGGGGTGCTCAAGAGAGAGACTGGGGTAGCATCTGCAGAGATGTCTGTCTGCCCCCTAGATTACAAGCTTCTCTGATTCAAAAATGGGGTTCCGTCATCATTTGCTTTTTGTGTGTAAGCATGCATTCACTTCTCCATCCCTTTTCACGGGAACAATTTAAAGCTCATTACGAATCCTGCAGAACCAAGCGGGAGATGGATGATGGCTTTTACTCTGGAGCTGCCGTGTACTGCTGCGCAGGCTGTGCACTGCTACCTGCCCTCTACTATAGGACTAACTTCTGCGGCCCTGATTTACACTGTTATTTTAGTAACTTATTATTCTCTCTTCTACCTTACATAATATATATTAAGTAAGGAACTGGGAATACAATGATGAACACTGCAGATCAAGTCTCTATCCTCAAGGAGGGTACATTCTAGAGGAGGCACGTAAAAGAAACAGGTTAATTAATTAACCTTTTAATTAAAAGTTTAAAGGTAACGCTAGTCATCAGTGAAACAGGTGAAGCAGTTGAGTGATGGCAGTGGGGGTGTCTGGGACCTGTCAAGGTCACCTTTGGGCTAACACCAGTGGTGAGAGAGAGAGGCGACCAGGTGAAGGCCTGATGGGAAGAGCATTCCAGGCAGAGGGAACAGCATGTGCAAAGGGCCGAAGGAGGAAACAAGTTTAGCGAACACAAGAACTAGGAAGGTGGCCTTGGTGTGGCTGGAGAGAAGGGAGGGAGAAGAGAGGTGAAGGGCACCAGGGTCAGCTTGGCCTAGTCTGGACTTTATTCTTAAAAAAGAGGGGAAATTATGTTCATCATCTCTGATCAAACTTTTCAAAGTTTTCTTGGTTTGCTGGGCAAGAGGAGGCAAAGCCAAGGGCTGGGAGGTAGGCTCGGAGGAGAGATGAGAGCCCAGTGAGAGAGGGGAGCTTATGGGGTGAGAGGGGAGCAGCTGGGTGCAGAGCCAGAGAGAGGCAAATGGTGCCGGGGGCTCTTCCTGCTCTTAACATGAATCATCTTTAAAATAGTAACAGGGGCCTCCCTGGTAGTGCAAGGGGGTGAACTGCAGCACTGTGAAGCAATCCGCAGCCACTGCAGCACGAGTTCGACCCGCGGCCAGGGAGGTGACCCCCATGGCGCAGCAAACCTCTCCTGTCTCCTCTGCTGCTCCCCTCAGCAGTGTATTTCACTAGATCTGCCTGTTCTGCTCCCCACTCTGTCTCTGGTGAATCCGCTCACCCCCTGCACCTCTGGCCTCCACCCCAGCTCTTGTATGGATAAGTAAATAAGTATTTAAAAAAAATAGTAACAATACCAGTGTTCATGAGTCCAAAGTGCTTTCATGGCCGCATTCCTCCCGTTGTAAAATGGACAGGGCACTGCGAGAGGCCTGTCTTCAGCTGTGTAGACTGAGGCTTAGCGAGGTAGAGTCCTGCTGATGTTCTCACAGTCTGGAGACCCACAGGTATCTCTCCCTGCTTCAGCACCCACTGACACCTACTCTCTTCAGGCCTGGCTGAGGTCACATGTCCTTCCCCCATCCAGGTCTGGGGGTGCGGCTGGGCAGAGTGGGCTTCTGTTTATTTCCTTGAGCTGAAAACACATTTTACCAATTGGCAAAACACAGAGAAGCTGCAGCTCAACATGCTTAGACTGACAAAGGCTTGCTGTGCCCTGCTCTTAATATAAGGATATAGAACAATCGTTTATTTATACTCAGAAACCAGAACACTTCCTTCTGCCAGGCCTTCCTGCGGCTCCCTTCTTCAAGCCACCCCCACCGAGGGGTTGCCAAAATGCTGGGAGGTGAGACTGCCTTGGGAGCTTGGGAAAGGGGGCGTATAAACATTATTGAGTACTGTAGGGTAAAGAAAATATCAGGCTTTTCTGCCCTTCCGCCATCAGGATAGATGATGGATCCTTGTCCTGAATGCATGCCTGATGGCGGGCACCTGGAATAGGGTGTGGCCATAGGTAGATGGGATTCAGCTGAGCTAAGACTGTGCTTTTTAAGGGCGGCGTCACGGGGTGATGCCAGCAGCCCCAGCCAGCAGCAGCAGAACCTGAAGGAGAAGCCGACGCAGAAGCAGAGAACGCCAGATAGCCCAGATAGAGTAAAGACTTGCTGGGGGCTGGGAGGCCTGCCAGCCTCCCAGCCCCCCAGCCAGCACCCCTGCCTGCCATATGCCTCGTGAACCCCAATAAAAGACCTGCAAAACCACTGAGGACTCTGACTCCTCCTTTACCCGGTCTGCATGGGATCAGAAAACCTGCACTGTGGCCAGTCCGGCCTTTACAATTGGCGTAGTCGGCAGGATCCATGCAGACGGGTATGGAGCCCTCCGAAGACCTGGAGGGACTAAGGAGAACAGACTGTTTGCCTGTGATGACGCTGGAGGTGCCATGGCGGCACAGAAGGTGGATACGGTCCGGAGCTGTGGGACGAGACCTCTCATGGAGGAGACGCCCGAGAGGACCAGGCAACGACACCGGAAAGGACCAGCCAACGAAACCGGAAAGGACCAGCCAATGAAACCGGAAAGGACCAGCCAATGACACTGGAAAGGACCAGCCAATGACCCCTGAGGCAGCAGGCCGCTGCTGACGCAGGGAGAGGCCAATGGACATGGACTGATAAACTTGGACTGACAATCCCGCCAGAAGGCGGAGGACCTTGCAGGTTGATATGTTTTGGGACCCTGGGGGTGGAACAGTTTTGTTTGTAAACCCCAGGAGATGGGAATCTGGGGGTGGCCAGTGGGCCTAGATGGCCAAAAGCAGCCTGTGCATGCCCAGCAGCCAGGTGGAGGAGAAAAGCCAACTAAGAAGGCAAAAGCTGGTACTAATGCTAAGTTGAGAAGCCCTGAGGTGGCTGTTAAGCAGTCTGGGTATGCTGAAGAACTGTGAGTCTCGTAAAATCACCTGTGGGTGATGCCCTGCTCATTCTTGAGTGAGGGTGAGGAGCTGAGGAACCTGTCCTTGGGGGATGGGTGGGGAACGTGGCTTGGGGTGGAGCCCAAGCCGCATGTAGATTTTTGATCCCCGACCCATGTGCTTGTGCAGTGGGTTGGCCTGAGTGCAGGGGTCTGTGAGTTGCATGGGTGGCCATGAAGGCCGAGTGTTGGAGCGACTGCAGACAGAAACCCTGAGGGTTGGCGATAACCCCCAACAGAATAAAATTGCCAATCCCAGAGCTAGTGCATCCTGGGGGTGGATGCTGTGTGTGCCTTGTAGCCGAGACTACAGCCAGAGAAGGCCAGGAAGCCTGACGGCTCCTGGTGTGATATAGCAGATGCCGTGTGTGATTTCCCCTCCCTCATATGAGCAGTGCATTCGGCAGCAGATTTGGTGGCTCATCTGCTGGTACCAATAATTGTCTTTTGCACTTGGTTGGTGCCCTGCCTGGACTTATTTGTGTTCTGTTGTATTTTGTTATTTGATGTATTTGCTTTTGTGGGCCATGGCTGCATTGTTTGTTTGCTTAGAAAATTGTATATATGGGCTTCCCCGGTGGCGCAGCGGTTGAGCGCTGGGTTGCGAAGCTGCCCGCGGCCTCTGCCGCGCCGGTTCGATCCCCGGCTGCTCCCCGGCCACCGGAGGAGGGTCCCACATGGCGCGCAGACCTCTCCTGCCGCCCGCTGCTCCCCTCAGCAGTGTACTTCGGTCCTTCTGCCTGCTCTGCCCCTGCTCTGGCTCTGGTGAATTCTCTCACCCTCCCGTGCTTCTGACTGTACCCAGTGCATGTATAAACGAACAAACAAATAAATAAAACATGCCTTAAAAAAAAAAAAAAAAGAAAATTGTATATATATATGTATAGACTGTATGGCAGAAAACCCTGAGGGGGTGGACTGTAGGGTAAAGAAAATATCAGGCTTTTCTGCCCTTCCGCCATCAGGATAGATGATGGATCCTTGTCCTGAATGCATGCCTGATGGCGGGCACCTGGAATAGGGTGTGGCCATAGGTAGATGGGATTCAGCTGAGCTAAGACTGTGCTTTTTAAGGGCGGCGTCACGGGGTGATGCCAGCAGCCCCAGCCAGCAGCAGCAGAACCTGAAGGAGAAGCCGACGCAGAAGCAGAGAACGCCAGATAGCCCAGATAGAGTAAAGACTTGCTGGGGGCTGGGAGGCCTGCCAGCCTCCCAGCCCCCCAGCCAGCACCCCTGCCTGCCATATGCCTCGTGAACCCCAATAAAAGACCTGCAAAACCACTGAGGACTCTGACTCCTCCTTTACCCGGTCTGCATGGGATCAGAAAACCTGCACTGTGGCCAGTCCGGCCTTTACAAGTACCTACTATATGCTGGTCCTTAACTATTTCTCATCTAATTGTCAGAATAATCCTGCAAGAGGGAGATTAGAAACAGGAGGCTAAAAGGCCAAGATTTTAAGCCATGCTCTGTCCCTTTTCAGCTGGCCACTTGGGAGAAAGTAACTTCTCCATGAAGCGGGGCTGTGCGGAGCCATCAAGTCATCTGACCTATGGTAGGTGGGGGCTAGGGGTTGGCAGAACTAGAGGTAGGGCTGAGGAGGCCTGAAGCCAGGGTCTGAGATGTGCCCACACATTAATTCCACCTGAGGGCTGTATCCTTGGCAAAGGCCAGGAGGGCGGAAGTGCTGGAGAGCCCAGGTAGGCAGGGGTTGGTTCTCAGGGTCTAGGCATGATGGGGAGAGTGGGGGCAGGGCCTGATGGGCTGAGCCCCCAACCCACACAGCCATGGCATGTCCTTGGCACATCTCTCGGGCACCAGTGTCCCAGTGGCAGTGCTGCCTGCACAGAAGCCCTTCCCCAGAACCCTGCAGGGTGCAGAGATGCACAGAGACTCTTCTCCTCCAGCACAGCATCCTGGCACCCTGACTCCAAAAGGGGAAGTTGACGTAACACCTGATCCATGTTGGTTATGAAGACCCGTTGTAGGACGCAGAGAAAAAAACCTGTGCTTTGGAGTTAATGAATTTGAGGACTGGAGTTCTTGGTGCACAAAACATGGGCTCTTTCAGAGCCTCGGACCCTGTCTGGAAAACGGGCCACGTTACTGAAACTGTCAGGCATCTGACAGGGGGCTTGTGCCCACAAATTGCTCAAAGTGTTGGTATCTCTTGCCCCCCACTCTAGCCACAATGAGGGTAGAGCTAGGATGTTGGGTGGTGAGTGGGAATGGGGGAAGCTCTGGCTTGGCCTCTGGGATCCTGGGAATTGGGGATCTGCCTTTGGGTGCCCTTTTGCTCTGAGCAGAGGGCTACACCGAGCCATGCAGGGGTTAACCCTCCTGCTCCAGGTGTGGGGGGGCGGGGCTCCTCAGCAGATGCTCCCACCACCTGCTGCCCAGGCTGCAGCCTTCCCAGGGCAGGAGCCCCCAAGCCCACCATTAGAGAGGCCCACAGTGCTCAGGGCCTGTGTGTGCCCCAGGCCTCATCTCCTCCCTGCAATTACATAATGAGGCCTTCAGAGCACCGTGGCTGCTGGGGCCGCCTTTGTTATTGCAAACTGCCTCGCAGAGGCCCTAGAGTATTAATAAACCCATCACTCAAAATGCCAGACTGGGCTTTATTTATGTAGATTTGTGTTGGGGCACCTCCTAGGGAATGATAAATAGGCCCACCCCTTTCCCCAAGGGGGTCCCACCCCACCCCCAGACCCAGCAGCTCTTGAGCACTGAGCCCCTCCATTCCCTACCTTGGTCAGCAGTCTGCTCCCTGAGATTGCAGAAAAATATTCCAGAACCCAAAAGTATGGATTCCGGGGCCCATCTCTTCCACTTCCCTGGCGGGTTCCACCTGACAAAGGGAGACACACACTTAGCCTTACCTGTAAAATGGACCGAATAATAACACTGATCTGCCTCTGGACGAGAGAATCCACAAATCACCTGCTTTGCAGACTCAAAGCAATGGTTCTGCCACTCCTGCTGGCATCAGAATCACCTGGAGGCTGGCCCAGCTGCTCCCTCCCTTTGAGGTTCAGATTCTGTTGTCTGAGGTGGGACTGAGAATTTGCATTTCTAACAGCTCCTTGTAACCTCACTTTGAGAACCACTGCCCTAAAGAAAGCAGTTTTTCAAATCAGAGTCTGTTGGCACAGGTGACGCCCTATTCCCAACAGGGGTGGCTCCGGAGAGGCCTGGGGCCGAGTGGGACAGAGCGTGGCAAGGAAGGACCAGCCATACCTCCTCCCTCCCCTGGTCAGCAGCACAGCTAGAGGCCTGGGGGACAAGGAGGGTGTGGGGAGAGGGGTTCCCATCCTGAACTCACTGCTTTCTAGGGTGTGGCCTTGGGCAAGTTAGGTAACTCAGTGGGCATTAGTTTCCTCATCTGTAAAATAGGCCTACGCAGGGCGCCAACCTGTGATTTGTTACAATTAAAGACATGTAAAACAGGGTGGCACATGGGAAGGACTGGAACATTATCAGTTGAGATGATGCTAAGAGCTTGGATGTGGTACCTGAGTTGCCTAGCATTCCCTTGGGCAGGGGCAGGCGCAGGCACAGGGCTGGCTGCAGCCCTAGCTGGCCACCCAGGCGCCGTGGTCCTGACCTCAGCCCAGAATGGCTGCTCAGCCTGAAGGAGTCCGGCAGCCTCCCAAGCCCAGGGCCCAACACCCACTCTCCCCTCCCTGCTCCCAGCATTTCTTTTCTGGGTCAGGGCTCAGAGTCAGAATCCAGCCCCAGGCTCTTGTTCCACTGGCAGAAGTTTCCGGTCTGCCCACCTGGGGCGTCCATACTTCACCCTTTCTGAGTTTAGGAAGCTGCCCCCTTTAGCACCACCACAGAGCAACAGGTGTCCTGATCTAGGCCCAAAGCTCCCAGCTGGTGGGGCATGTTTTTCCTGCGGGGCATGGATACCCCTCATCCCATCACTGCCATTTCCAATGCACTCATGCGTTCAGCCAGTGACCGCACAGTGAGGACTCCCTGTAAGCCAGGCCCTGAGCCAGGACTTCTATGTAGAGCCTCATTTATTCCTCCAGTACCCTGTGCACTATCACGATTTTCCTCTCTCCAATTGACAGAAGAAGAAACTGAGGTTCACAGAGGCTGGGTAGCTTGCCGAAGGCTGAGAGCTCCTTAGCAGAGGACTAGGGCCAGGATCCCGAATGCAGGATGCTCTAACTCCAGGTCCTGTTCTCCTCAGCCACCTTGCGCCTGGCACCCTTGCAGGCTGGAAAGAGCTGGGTGGGGTCCTCTGGCCCCCCAGCTGTCACTCCTTCCTTTGGGAAAGGCTGAGCCTCTTTGCTTCCACCCCCACCCTCATGGGTTCTCTCTCACAGGTGAGGAGCTGCTTGACATTCCCTGGTCCTGCAGCAGCAACAGCGGGGGCGGGATGATTCATAGGAGGGAGGACAGCTGCGGGGGTGGAGGGAAGGAGGCCTGGGCAGTCTCCCCTAACTGGAGTGGGGAGAGTGGGGAGGCCTGTACCACGGTTCCTGAGCTCCCATGGCCCCTTCCAGTCCCCACAGCTGTGCTCTGCCTGGGCCCACTGTGGAGGGCAAAGCAGGGCTGGAGAAGAAAGCCCCAGAAGTCTTCTTACCAGACAGGCTCACAGGGAGGAAGCTGGAGGTGAGGGGGGCCAGGAAGGGAACCAGCAGGCGTTACAGAGCCCAATTCCTGCCTCCCTGCGTGTCCTAGGAAGTGGCCTTTTGACCTGGGTCAAAGTGATGCTCCTGACCATCCGGGGCTTGACTACCGACAGAGTGCTGCCTTCTACGGTTTACAAGAACCGTCAGCCCCTCTCGGCCCTCTCCTGCCTTCCTGCTGCCTTCTTCTGGGCTGCTGACTTCTGCCAGTATCAGCACCACCAACTTACTCTGCGCCTGCTCCCTGCCCTGCTAAGAGCACCCCAAGCAGCACCTCTGTTAAACCCTCGGTAACCCCGAGGAGGGAGGCATTCCCACTGCACAGACTGGGAAACTGAGCCTCAGAGAAAGGGAAGCCTTGGCCCGTGGTCCCATAACCGGGGCTTGAACCCAGGGGGTCCACCCCAAGGCCTGGGCTCCTCTTTGTGCTCCACGCGCCCACCATGCCGCCCATCTCCAGGGAGGGGCCATTGCTGAGACCCATCCCAGGCCTTAGCTCCAAAGACCAGACTCAACCACCCAACCACCGCCCCCAGCCTCTCGCCTCCACCTCCACTGCCGGTATCTTCAAGGTCCAATTGCATCGGCTTTCTGCCTCAGGGATTTGCTATCCACGAGTGATTTCTGGCCACGGACACTGGCATTCCCTGTGCCCACGCTACCTTCCAGCAACCACCTGCCTGCACAGGCGCACACACAGATGGGCAGGCGCACTCACGCACACTCACTCACACAGGCACAAAGGCAGCGCTGCCTTCCCTGCGGAGGGGACCCGGACAGATGGAGGCCCAGCTGCTCCCAGGTGCTGGTGGGGGCTGCAGGGGAGTGCCCCTCTCCCAGCTGGCTCGCTCTAGGCTTCACCCCCTCCGCACCCCACTCCACCCCCACCCTGGGGGCTTTGAGAGAAAATGATGAGAATCACAATAATAATAACAGGAATCAGCGCTGCCTGTTTGCAACACTTTTCCATCTAACCTCTTCACGGGACTTGCACAAGCTATGAGGAGGGTCTTGCGCTTTCCATTTTTCGGGGGCAGCAGAGGGTCACGTGCTACTTAGGAGCAGAGTCGGGGCCCTAAGCCAGCTTCCTCCATTCACCCCCTCCTGCACTGTAGTGACGACCTAGTCCTTGTGGCCACTGCCCATTCTTGCACTTCACGAATGTCAGTTTTCATCCTTATTAACACCCAGTGGGTGAACGTTTTAATGCTCAGTGCAAGATGGGGTAACTTAGAAAAGTTAAGCGGAGATTTGAAGAAGATGAACATCACTTTAGAAAAGTATACAGTTAAGAAGAGACCAAGAGCTTCCCCTGGGCGCTCTTAGGGAATGTGGGCGCCGGGGTAAATGGATAGTTTCTTCCCTCTCCTCTGGCCCCTAAACACTTTGCCAGCCACTGGGAGCTGTTCTGCTGCTCTAGGTCTGTCTGTCCTCCAGGAATTGTGAGCCCCCTATTGGGGGCTGGGTCCTATGTACCCCTGAGTGAGCTGGAAGGTCCCAGTCAAGATGGACACCTTCCTGAAGGATGATGGCCCAGCCTGTACTCCCTGGCACCCTGCTAATGGACTGAGGGAACACAGAAAACACAGAATCAAGACACCCTGGGCTCCAGGTTAGCCAGAACAAATGTCATGGAAAGTATAAGCTCCCCCTTCCCCTATCAACCCTCATTCTTGCTCTTCGGTCTCTGCCTGAGAGCTACCAGTGGCAGGTGCTTGCTAACACCACAGCAGCCTCCTCCTGGTTGGGGATCCCCAATATCCTTCTATGTATGTTATATCCTTCTATGGATGTAAGGTCAGACTCTAGGGTACATCCAGTGGTCACACCAAGGGGTATACTGGCCATGTCTCCACGGCAAGGGAAGCAGTTGGAGGTGACACTGCACACATACGCGGCTGGTGTCCTCCTATTAGCAAGCCAGGGTCCTGATGCTGGGCAGGTAGAAGGAGCCATTCAGGGAGAAGTCATCATCTCTGCTTGAGCCAGCTTTGTAAAGGCAATGAGTTGAGCCTCTGAGTTGTTGCAGGGACCACTATGGGGTCCCGAGCCCGGTGGATTTTAGATCTGTGCTTCATCCAACACACCTAGGAACAACCGATGGTCACTGCCCTTCATTTATTCATCTTTATTGGCTCTCACTGGCTGGATGCTTGGCTGGGAGCAGGGAGGCTGGCAGTGTGGGCTACAGGATCAGAGTTGTTACCTTGGTAATCAGGACAGCGAACAGTCGTTGGGCACTTGTGATGAGCCAGGCACCGTTCTGTTTACCTCCGTGTAAAGAGCACAGCCTCTCCTGTCCAGACCAGGCGCTGGGAGGGCAGTGGGAGTCTGCTTGGCACGGCAGCTCTGAGCAGCTGGCACACAGTCGGCACCCAATACATGTGAGCGGCCGCTATTTAACTCTAAATCACCACAACAACCATGGGCTGCTCCTACTATATCTGCCCCCTTTTTGTAGGTGGAGGAAACCAGATACCTAGCGATTAAGTAATTTGCCCAAGACCACACAGTCACCAAAAGGCTGAGCCAAGATCTGAACCTAAGCCATTTGGTTCTAGAGTCAGCCTGACTAACCCTTCAGGAACCGGCTTAGGAGAGCTGGGACCTGGAGTCAAGGCGCCCACCCAGCTAACTGCCTGGGGCTACCACCTCTGTGCCCCATTTAACTTACCTTGTGAAATGGAGCAAGCCATTGGCCTTGGGGTCCCGGCCCCCACACACCCGCTTTAGTGTGGTCGCCAGATAAGATGAAGACATGTAGATACTCTTCTAAGAAGGATGAAGAGTGGTAGAAGAGCAGTTTGAAATGAACCTAGAATTGAGGTTAGGGGGGGCATTGAGAAGGGATTTTGTTTGTAGGAGCCTTGTTCTTTTTAGGCAGCCAGAGAGCTTGCAGAACCCAAACCCCAGTCTCATGGGACAGATAAAAGTTCTAACTGCAGTGCTCAAACAGGCATCCGACCCCTCCCACCCCGCCTCCCCCTGAGCCCCAGGGCAGTGCAATTTACTCAACATCTTTGGGGCTAGATTTTAGGGTGGAGGATGAAGAAGGGGTGGAGTGTGTGTGATGTGATCTGGCAAGTCACACCAAGAGAGAAGGGTGGACCTGGGCTGGAAGGCAGAAACAAACATTATTGACTGCGAATGCCCTCTGTAAAACGGGATCAATCGTACCAACCTCACAGGGTGTCCTGAGAATGGGTGTCAAATGAGTTAATACTTGTAACTCCAGAGCACCAGCGCCTGGCAGGGAGCAGGTGCCCAGCAGATGGGGATTTTCTTTTGGGCCGTGTTACTGCACCCTTGGCTTTCCATTTCAGACACTGGCTTAGCCCCAGGGACACCCCAAGGATATCTAAGACAGCGTGGCGTGCCAACCTCGGGGGTGTTGCTCGTCTCACGAGAGGGGTGCAATCTACAGAACTTGCCAACAAAGTCTTCCAGCAGTCCGGGTCCTCGATTCTCCCGGGGCGTGAGGGCGCCCCCCTCAGGCGGTTTCTAGGAAAGGGCCGGCTGGGGAGCTCCGGAGCCCAGTTCCCCCGCACCTCCCTCTCCCGCCCGCCCCGGCGGCCACCCTCGGGGGCGAGGCAGCCCGGCGCGTGGGAGGGGACGGCGCGCCATTGGCTTGTGCGCGGCACAGGGAGGAGGGACCAGTGGGGGCCGCCACACTCCGGTAAACCCGGCCGCGCAGGGCGCCGCGCGCAGTCCAGCCCGGCCCTGCCCTGCCCAGCCCTGCCCAGCCCTGCCCCGCGCGGGCGGCACGATGTGAGGCGCCCGAGGACCCGAGCGGCCCCCGGCTCGCCAGCCCCGCGCAGCGCCGCGCAGCATGCGCTAGGAACGTAAGTTCAGTCTCCCGCCGCCGCTTCCCAGACTCGCACTTTCCCCTCCGGCGCCGGCCGGTGCTGCGCAGCGCAGCCCATCGGGGCTCCTGCGGGCGCGGGGACCCTTGGGGACAGCAGCACCGCGCGCGCTCCAGCCAGGCGCCCCGGACCTCCTGCCCTGGGCGCATTCTGTTGGGACCCCGGCGGGTCCCTCTCCAGGGCTCCAAGGCGCGCCGGGCTGTTTCTTTTGTCCCTCTCCTTCCTGCTCTCTGCGCGCGGCCCTTCCCTGTGCCTCGGTTTCCCTTTCGCCCCCGGCACCCTCCCTGCGACGCGCCCTCCCTCTTGGACGGTTGATGTCGCCCCTGCGTCTCCCCCGCTCGGGTGCGCTGCCCTCTGCTTCAGAGCAAGAAGCAGCAAAAAGCAGTTTCTCCCTCCCTGGGGTCTGACTCCAGCCCCACGCTCGGTTGTCTGTCCCTACCCACCCCCCAACTCTATCCCCCCCCCCATTGTTTCTGGGTGCTAGGAGTGCGCGGCTCAAACTTGCGAGTCCCCCTGCGCCCCCCTGCGCCCCCGCCGGGCCGCCGACGGAGGTGGCTGAGTTCCTGCTGCCCCCAAGTCTCGCCGACCTTCTGGGTCCGGAGCCGTGGGGGTGGGGATGCTGGATCGAAGGGCCCTGGGGCGCCCAACAACCCGCAGCTCCCCGCCCGGAGCGCCCCAGCTCAGACTGGGGTCTCAGAAAGTGGGTGACTGGGAGCTAAAGGACACGTTGAAGAGGGGGACCAAAAATGGGAAAGAGTCAAGCCTCCTGGCTAGGGTGGAGCGGACAGAAAAGGAAGCCCTGCCTAGCCCCCCAGTTAGGGGGTGGGGGGCGGTGGTAGGAGAGGCACAGGCTGAGACAGACATCCCCGCACGCTCGCTGAGCTGGAAGGGGACAGTGTCGGGCCCGTGGCCAGGGGCAGGGCGGGTTGAGGCCACCTGCCGTGGGCAACAGACGCGCACCCCTCCGGGGGGTCTGGAGCAGAGCCGCGTGGGCGCTGCGCGCGCGCCCGGCACGCCCCGCCGCGCTGGGCGCTAGTTTCGCGGTCTGCTCGCCACCTTCCCCCGCCCCCACCCCGTGCAGAGCCTGGGGCGCCCGCCGCCGCCGAGCGGCTGGGCGTGGGGGTTGGGGTGTGGCGAGGTGAGGGGGCGGGAGTGGGTTTCTCGGCTGGAGCGACCTGGACAGCTTGAGTTTGAGCCGAGCGCAGGCCTTGAACCCGCGGAACGAAGTGGAAGGCCACGGTGGATCCCCACCCTGCCGCCTGCACTTCCTGGTTGATTTCCTTGGGACAAACTTTTACTGCTGGGGCCGTCCCATGGGGAGAAAGCCCCGGGGCTTGAGGAATTCCCAGCCCCAAAAAGGCCTGTGGAGTGGCTGCCCAGGCCAAAACCTCTTCCAGTGACTCGCCCATCCCAGGGACCCGGGGTGGGGTGGGGTGGGGTGGGAGGAGTTGTTGGATAGTCGAGAGTTGGCCCCCCAAAACAGCCCAGGGAGTAAGGATTTTTCCTGTTGGGCTGTAAGGAAATAATCTTAGACCCCGATAGCCCATAAAATGGACCAGTTATCCTGGAACCAGCTACCTTGGCCTCTGCTTTTTCCACCCATGGGGACTGACAGCTTGATTCTTCCAAATTTGGATCAGGCAATGCAGGGCCTGCACTTGAACCCTTTACCAAAGTCAGGCCACTGCCCAACCCTGTTCTCTGCAGGGCCCTGGAGGGACCCTGTGCCACACTCAGCAATCTGTCCTCCCCAAGACCTTACGATAGCTGTCACATCCTCTGCTGGAAGCCCCGCCTGCTCTTCCTGGGGCGAGGTTTAAGATAGATGATGGAATCAACAGTGACCCCCCCCCCTTCACATAGTCTTACACTCTTATTTACTTTCACTTATTGAAAAAAAAATCTTTGAGGTTTTCCCTAAAATAACTTAGTGAACAAAGTACTGGGTATAGTCCTAGGCCCTGGGAGACAACTGTGAACAAATAAAGATTCTTGCCCCCCTGGAGCTGACACTTACAGGGGTTGGGGGATACAAATACAAGTTACACAGTGTATTGGGAGATGAGGGGGAAAGGTTGTGTAGGGGGATGTTGGGGCCAGGGGTCTGGGTGGCCATTTTCAGTAGGGTAGTCAGGGAGGTCTCCCTGAGGAGGTGACTTTTAGCTAAGGCTTTGAGGGTATGAGCTTTTTGTGGGTATAGCTTTGGGAAGGAAAGGCTCTACAGACCATAGCCAGTGCCACGGCAGGTGCCAGTATTATGCCCATTTAGCAGATGAGAAAGCTGAGTCCCAGGGAGGTGGTGTTGAAGTCGTTTTAGGGGATAATGGGTTTGATCCTCCATCAGTGTCACTGGCTCAAGGCCCTACAGCTAGTAAGTGGTAGAGCCAGGATTTAAGCATAGATGTTTTGAATCATGACCTTTAACCACAAAGCCAGAGCCCCAAACCCTGGGGATATGGTCAATCCTGGATTGTTGCTCTGACCCATCAGTGTCCTGGGAAAAATACAGGATAATTGCCTTCTGCCTGCCTTCCCCAACCTACCCAGAAGGCAAATCACCACTTGCTTCTAAAAAGTTGGCTCAGAATGGTACAGCATCCCTTTAAGGGAGTGCCCCTCCTACTCCTCTACAGGGGAAGGGAGCATCTACAGGGATGGGAGCAGTGGGGAGACTTGGCAGGGGAATGGGGTCTGCCTGCTGCCTTCTCGAAAGGACTCTGGCCCCGGGGGATCTGGAAATCAGGCTGTCCCCAAGACAGGGTCCCTTGAGATCAGGAAGCACCAGCTGCCTTACTGGGTCGAGGGGGAAGCTGGCTCACCCCTGGGTTGAAAAGAACAGGAATTCCCTATGTGCTCTGCCTTTTGGGGTGACAGTAGGGACCAGGAGGACCCGCTCAGTGATTTCTGAGTAGTGATGGGGGACTGAACCACCCCCCTCCCCGGCACCCCACCTTGCTCACAGCAACAGCTTCAGACCCCTGGGTGAGTTTCCCAGGGACATCCCTCCTCACCCTGCCGGGCCCTCTGGCCCTCTGCAGCACAGTAGGGGATGTTAGTTTTATGTCCCTGAAGCTTTGGAGATTTTTGTGGTGAAAGTTTGGGCCTTCCTGTGCCTTTCTGGAAATTAGGCACCTTGAAAAGAAAGCTAACTTGCAGCGGACAGAAGAAATATGTGTCCGGGGGCGGTGAGGGGTGGGTCTTGGAGTGCGGCTGCACTGTGGCTAGTCTGCCACGGGGTTTGGAAGCCAAATCACAAATACCACAGTTGCAAGGGCCCAGGAGATCACACTCCTGTTTCTTGATGGTTAGATGAGGAAACTGAGTCCCTGGCAGGGTCTGTTGGTGACCTCAGCTCACTGTCTCCCAGCCCAGTGACTCAGGGCTCACGACTGCCTTCCAGCTTCACTGCTAACCCTCTGCCACCAGCTCCCATGTTCCTGGAGGTTCTTGGAAAAGGGGTGTGGAATCCCTTTCTTAGCTTGGAGCTTTGCCGGAGGGGGAGTTGGGTTTGTAGCACAGCAAGATTTGCCTCATGCTCCCCACTCCCTTGCTAGTTCCACTCTTTGTGGTCCCCGCCCTTTGCAACAGATGCTGCCCCCAGCTCTGCTGCTATGACCCGAGAGGTGGAGCAGCCCCACCCCCACTCCCACAAGGCTGACAGAAAGGCCCTACCTTTAGGATAATTACTCTCTCCAGGGCCAGAATGAAGGGAAGCCCCTTCCATGGCAGTCCTGCCTGGTTTCCTTCCTTAACCCTGGACCCCGGGGTTCCCCATCAAAATCTGCACCCCAGATGCCGCTGAGATGATGTGGGCAATGCAGTTGTGCCGATCAAGCCTCCTTTGTGTCCTGTGACTTTCTAGTTTAGCTCTGATTCTCCAACAACCCAGCAGTAAGTTAGGCTTCATCATCTCCACTGAGCTGGAGGATCAGGGCCCTGGTCACTTGCCCAAAGGCACAGGTTGGTACGGCAGAATCCACAGGTGCCTTTACCCACTGTGCCATTACAGCTCCTGGGATGCCAGGTCCGCTGCCTGAGAGCCCAGGTGGTGGGTTCTGGGTTGGTGTCTTTAGACCCCGTCTTGCCCAAGGGCCTGATGCTCTGCTCCAGGAAGGAACCCCAGGGTAGATGGTGCAGCCTTGGACGTTGCAGTTCCCCTCACCCCTTACTGGCTGGCGGTCCATGTCTGCCCTTCTCTCTGACCAGGGTCTGGAGGTCCTCTCATACCCCTCCCCCTTGCCCTAGCCCTAGCCCGGACCCATTTCCAGCTATTTTGCAACCCTGTGATAACAGAACAATGGCTCTCCCTGCAGCCCTTCCCAGGACCTGCTGGAGTCTCAGGACTTTAACCCAAAGGAGGCTGGACCCCAGAGTTCAAATGCTGGTGACACCCCAGTGGCTTGCAAGGCAGGGATGCAGCTGGGAAGGTGGCTTGGAGCTCAGTGCTCTCTGGAGAGCAGACAGACCAGGCCACACAGCAACCATGCACGCAGGTGCTCGGGACGGCCGGTGCCTGCACGGCGAACTTGTTTTGTCAACTCTCACTTGGGCCTTAGTTCCTGTAACATGCAAGTTGGAGTGGAGTTACCTGGAGCCTTCCCACCTGGGCGTCCTTGCCAGGGTGGATGCTTTGGGGACCAGATGGGGAGGGACACGCACTGCCCCTCCAGCAGAGGGTCTTGTTGGTGGCGGAAGCGGATCTTGGCTGTGACTCTCAGCAGCCATGACTCCTCCTGAATCACCAGGAGGCTCAGCAGCTGGTGGGTGATCTAGGCTCTAGGCCCCTCCCTCCCCCCTCCTGTCAGGGCACATTCTCCTTGACAGGGATGCTCTGCAGTCCATCCGTTTCTATGGAAACCAGGCTTCCCTGGAAGGCTATGGGGGAGCTGGAAGAGGCCCCCAGGACCTGCATGGGAATGAGGCCCCAGGCCCATATGATCTGCTGCCAGAGCCAGTCCGGGCAGCTGCCCCCTTAAAGTTATTAATCACTGTCCTTTACGGGTACGTGCTGGTGCCAGGCCCCTCGACTGCCTGTTCTCATGGTGCCTCTCTGAAACCTGTGAGCTGAGAAGTCTGGTTTTATAAATGAGGAACTGAAGGCTCAGAGAGGTTAAGTAACTTCCCTGAGGTCACAGAACAGTGAAGAGAAAGACTAGGGCTTTGAGTCTGAGTTTGCCCCATCCTTAAGACTAAGCCCTCCCTCTTCCCCTGACATTGTACCCCCAAGGCACCCCCTCTCTCCCTGGCCTGGGTCAGCTTCTGGGGCTTTGCTTGCCTCTGCCCCAGCTTGCCCCCCTTGGTTTTTGGGAACTCTTCAGGGCCTCAGACTCTAGGGCACCCGTGGGGAAGAGCACGGAAGGGCCCGGGCACCGTTCACGAAAGACCCCAATGCCAACATTCCCCTTTATTTCCAAACTCAGGGTGCTCTGCGACCTGCCTGGCTTATCCCTGTCAAAAGCCACATTATCCAACCCCCAGCTGTTTGATTCTATGCTGATTTTATTTGCTGGGTGATTTGTTTTAAGACACCGGGAGACTCTCAAAAGCCATGTTATCCAAACCCCCGCAATTTGATTCTCTGTGCTGATTATTTGCTGGGTGATTTGTTTTAAGACACTGGGAGTCTCTGGAAGTCTGGAAGACGGGAGGTGACCTGGGCATACTGGCAGCTCTGACTGGGCCGGCAGACACGGTGACCGGCTCTGGGGCTGAGGCCTGGCCTGGGAGGGCTGCACACGCAGCTCGGGTCCCAGACAACACCTTGCCTGTGAAGGGGGCTAGTTTTCTGCCTTGCTCAAGGAGATGAGGTGCTGGAGATGCGGGAGA
Source organism: Talpa occidentalis (assembly GCF_014898055.3). NCBI lineage: Eukaryota > Metazoa > Chordata > Mammalia > Eulipotyphla > Talpidae > Talpa > Talpa occidentalis. The sequence goes on from NW_023603184.1 coordinate 6,435,842, forward strand.
CACCAGCCTCTAACTGGCAGTAGGATAGGGAGAACTTGTGTTGAACCCCACTAAGTTTTGTCTCCTCTTCTTTAAAATGGATGTGAATTATGTCTGTCTTGCAGGATCTGTAGGACCACCCCAGGACCAGCTTCCAGAAGCCTCTACTGCCCTGAGGTCACACACCTGATCCCCATACAGGCTTCGTACAGACTGTAGACGTGGACGGGGCCTCAGTGCATCCCTGCCTGTCCTCACTTAGCGCAGCACCTGGTGAAGTGTAGGGACCAAGCCAGAGGTAGAGTGGGTGGCAGGGGGTGGGGGGGGGTGGAGGATCTGGGCAGGGTCAGGGGAGCCTGGTGGTGCTGATGGCAGGGAGGGGTCAAGGCCTGGACTGCCAACCCAGAGCCCTGCCTGTGCTCCTGACCACCCTTGCTCTGTGCCACCCACCCACGGGCTTTCTTTCAGTCCTGGCAGGTTTGAAGGGGGTTGTCTGGGTGTCCGAGGGAGGGAGCAGGAATTCCTGCTGGGCAGCAGGAATTATCTGGACAGTATAATTCAGTGGTGGTCCTGTACCCCAGAACTCAGGGTCCAGGTGTGGGCAGATCCTTTCCTCTTCTGGGTGGCAATGCTGACAGGCCTTGGGAGATCCGTCCCAACCCATTTTGTAGATGAGGAAGCTGAAGCCAGAAAGGGGCAGTGACTTGGCCCATTTTGTCATGAAGTTGGGTGCTGAGGGAGCTGAGCCTGCATCTGAGCCCTCAGATTACCTGTCTGGCGTTCTGCCTGCTGCCCCTAGCGGGAGGCTCAGCAGATCCTGGGCCTAGGTCTGCCCTCCTCCACCTCCCCAGGGCTGAAAGCTGGGCAGGCCCCTTCCCTTAGCCCTTTGTCTCCCCTCAGTACCTCTGCACCTCCAGGACAAGATGGCGGCCAAGCAGCCCCCACCTCTCATGAAGAAGCACAGCCAGACGGACCTCGTGAGCCGCCTGAAGACCCGCAAGATCTTGGGTGTGGGCGGCGAGGACGATGATGGGGAGGTTCACCGATCCAAGGTGGGCCTCAGAGGAGGGCCCTGGAGCCTGCCAAGTCCAGGGATCTGCCTATAGCTCCAAGTGCGGGAGCCAGGTGTGGGATGCCATTTGGGGAGAAGAGTAACAGGCCCAGACAACTGCCGGAACCCCAGGACTGAGCTTATTTTCTCAGAATCTTAGTGGAGAATTTGGGGGAATAATAACAACAAGGAAAGTACATTGTTTGAATTCATTGAGTGCTTATTATATATATCCAATATCACACCTCCTGCTTTATCAGCATTATTTAATCTTGCTGACCCCTGCGAGATGGAGACCCAGCTACTAGCCCATTTTGTAGATGGAGAAACAGGCTCAGAGAATGGAAGGAACTTGCTGGAGGCCACACCAGTGAGTGGCGGACCAGGCTTTGAGCCCAGGTCCACAGGCCCCTGCGCCTTTTTTCTCAGCCAGTGTATTTTTAGCTTCCCTCAAGCTCTGGAGCTGATGCCTCAGTGTGACCCTCACAGCCGGGGACTTGGTGGTCCCTGGGCATGCAGGGGCCCCGGGGTGGGGCTGGGGGGTGGGCTGTGCAGGTGGGTTGGATGTGCAGAGAACTTTCTTTACCTGGCTGCCCCCACCCTCTGTGTCTGCAGATCAGCCAGGTCTTGGGCAATGAAATCAAGTTTGCTGTTCGGGAGCCTCTGGGGCTCAGGTGAGCATTTACACTTGACTTTGGTTTGCGGAAGGTTATAGGAGGGGCTGCCCAAGCTGCCACCCCCTCAGCCTTGCCCCTGAACCGCCTTACTCTCCATTCCATCCCATCTCACTCCCTCCCTGGAAACCATCCATCCCTGGGCATCTTGGCTGGTGAGGGGAGGGATCCTCTGGGATGGGGGCAGCCTCAGGGGTCTGGCTGTGACCTCCCTCTGCACGCCCCCTAGGGTCTGGCAGCTCATATCTGCTGTGCTCTTCTCTGGCATCGCCATCATGGTGAGTCCCCCCTTACCCCTGGACCTGGCCTTGGTTCTGGTTCCCCCAGCCCTCCTCTGGACGGCTCACTGGGGGCCCTGCTGCCTTTCCGGCATTGCCTGCTCAGGCCCCTCTGTCAGGGCTCTCTGGCTGCTTCTACTTTCCCGGCTCCCGACACTCACGCCTATCTGTGCGCTGCCCTGGAGCGACCCTGTCCCCTGGTCCTGACTCCACTCCTCTCCCCACCCCTGGGAAGTCCAGAGCCTTCGGTCCAGCCTGGAGGGGTGAGAACAGGGCAGTCAAGATTCTGACCCTGCACTGCCCCAGGGACTTCAGCCCCACTCTTGGGGTAAAGATGACCCCTTACCCTGAACCTCGCACCCACTGTCTACAGGCCCTTGCCTTTCCAGACCAGCTCTATGACGCCGTGTTTGATGGAGCCCAGGTGACCAGCAAGACTCCCATCCGCCTCTATGGTGGTGCCCTCCTCAGTGAGTGTCCCTGGGATGGGCTCTGAGGGAGGTGATGGGACCAACCTGGGCTGAGGGGAATGCCCGGGGTTTCCTCTATGCAGGGTTCCCTTAGCCCTGTGTCTGCCGAGGAGTCTGTCTCTTGCTGGGTGCGTGCTGCCATCTTGTGAGCACTCGCGGAGTGCACCCGTGGCTGGGTTTGCTTTTGCCATCATCTGGGGCAAACTCCCCCCCACCCCCAGGCTTTGGGGTACAGAGAGGAATGGGCCCAAACCCTGCCCTCCAGGGCCTCATAAGGCAAAGCCTCTCACACGCTTGGTCTTCTCATTTGAACCACTTCTGTTTCCCCTCTAAGCCGAGTCGCACAGAGGGACAACTTTTTAAACTAGTACAGGTGGTGTCCTTCATCTCCAAGACAGTCTATTGCTCCCTGTTTTCTGTAGCATAGAGGCTCAGCTCCTCCCTGGCATTTAGAGTCTTCCATGGGGTGACTCCTGCTTCCCTTCCTAAAAAGCTGCCTCTTCTACCTCCTGCTGTGGGCCCTGGATCTAACCACACCGCCCCATGTGGTCCCCAAACTGGACCTTTGCACCCAGTTTCCTCAGACTCAAGCTGATGCTGCTTCTGCTCTACCTCCGAAGGCCAGCTCAGTACATGGGGCCTGGGGTGGTGGAGCTGGGGAGGCTGCAAGCTCTTCACCCAGGAAGGGAGAACGGGCGCTCTGGGGTTAGGGCTGTTGCAACGAAATGAACGAGCCAGCAGACCCTCGTAAGCGGGGCTTGTGGTTCTTCCACTAGAAAGCCCAGTTTGCCTACCTGCCGCCAGGAAATTCCCTGTGACTCCTTATGGCCTCAGGCTTCCTGTCTGCGGGCGTCCATTTGGAGAGAAAACGCCCGTGAACTCAGGGCTCTGCCAGTGCTGACTTGAGAGAGAACCTGGAGAGGGTGGGATGTCCAGGCTCAGTTCTCCCATTTTACCAGTGAGAAGACTGAGTCCCTGGGAGGGGACGCGACCTGCCCAGTGTCCCATAGGGCCTGGGAAGTTACAGGAGCGGGAGTGAGCTTATTGGCTGAGGCGCAGCGTTGAGCCTGGCGGGGATGGGATGGGGAGCGGTTGGTGAGTTTGCATTTGAGCCGTGAGTGAGTCTGGGGTGGCAGAAGTCAGGATCCTGACTGTCTTTTGGGTCAGAGAAAAAGGAGGAGGCCACCAGGTGGGCGAGCAGGCGGCCCACCCCGTCTGCCCGCTCACACCCAGGCATCTCTCTGATCATGTGGAACGCTCTCTACACGGCCGAGAAAGTGATCATTCGGTGGACGCTGCTCACGGAAGCTTGCTACTTCGGCGTCCAGTTCTTGGGTGAGTGCTGAGGTGGCCAGCGGGGCAGGGGAGAGACTGATGGGGTATATGAGGGTGAAGGTGGTTTTGCCCCCTCTCCCCTTCACCTTTGCCTTCCAACTCTTGGTACTTGGGTTTCCAGAGAGGAAAAGCTGCCCGAGGGGGAGGGCCTGGTGTGGCTGTGTTTAATATCTGGGCCTGCACACCTGTGCCTACACACCCCACATATACCTGTATCTTCCTGAATAAAAGTGTGTGCCCAGCACAGGTGTGACAGCACACCCAGTGTGTCCACATGCCCCCTGCACCCCTCCGCCTGCCACGTGGGCATAGCTTATCCAGGTGTGTGGGTAGGGAAGGACCCCCGGCTCAGGGTCGGGGGTAGGGCGTACCCCCACTCTCTGACCTCTGTTCCCCTCCAACTGTCTCCCACAGTGGTCACTGCCACACTGGCCGAGACGGGCCTGGTTTCCCTGGGAATCCTGCTGCACCTGGCCAGCCTCCTTTTTGTCGCCATCAGCATTTACTACTATTACCAAGTCGGCCGAAGACCCAAGAAAGTCTAGCTGCCCGTGCCCGGCCCCCTCGGGGCAGGGAGGTCCTGGGGCCTCAGTTTCCCTTTGGTACCTGGAAGACAGGAAGGACCCTACCTGGGTGGCAGGGGTGGCTGCCTTCCCCATGCCGGGCACACCACATACTGTGGTCTCCGGGTTTGGGGAAGGACTGGCCCTCAGCAACTGTCTCTTCAGCCTACACAGGGACACCTCCTGTTTTTGGGTCTCTTGTCTCTGGCCCCCCTGGACGGATACTGGAGAACTGGTGTCTGGGTGTGGGGCTAAGGTGACCCTTCTTCCGGGCGACCCTTTTGAGAGAGGCTGTGGCTGCCTTCCTGTCCTCCCTCCACACCCTCAGCCAGTGTAGAGCGGAGCAGCTGAACTTGGCTTCTTTCTCTGCCTGGAAAACCTGACGACTTGACCCTGTGTCCCTGCTCCTGTCTGTGGCCCTGCCCCACCTGGGAGGCACACCCCGTAAGCACACCCCGCCCTGCCCACAGCCCAGCAGCCCCGACAGGCGGCTTTGAGACTGCTCTTCCCGCTCAGGCTCTGTGAGTTGGGCTACACACACCCAGTGTCGTCCCCACCGGGGATGCTCCCAGCTTCTGGAGGCCCTAAGGAGCCCTCTTCCCCTACTGGCCCAGGCCCAGAGGCCGCCAGAGGCTTCACCACAGGCCCGCCTGGGCATGGACATGATAACCCCGCTGGAGGCCACTGGAAGTGATGGGGTTTGGAGGAGGAATAAAGCAGCAGTGGTTCTTCCTGATTCCTGGGCCTGCAGGCATGCCCTCCGGGGGCCTCTCCCACACCCCTCCCTGGGGGCTGCACCCTCTGCACCTGTGGCTCCCGCTGCCCCCAGGGCCTGGCTGCGTAGGATGGGGGCCCTTCAGACTGCGCAGGAAAATAAAAAGGTTGCATCTGGCTTCCTCCTCTCGGCCCCCCATCCCCTTTCCCAATGCCCTGGACTAGGCCCTGGAGCTTCCTCAGAGCAGCGGAGGAGCCGCCCGTCCCTCCCCATGGTCTGTGTGCCCCTCTCCCCCAGCTGCCACTCGTTTGTCCCTGCTGTCAGCATTCTCCTTCCCTCCAGCACCCTGGAAATGGCAGCCCCTGTGTGCTGAGGAGGGGTGTGGAGGGAGGGTGTGGAGAACAGCCCAGGCCTCAGACTTGCTTCCCAGCCAGAAAATGTGTGGGGCGAGGCTTGGGGAGAGGGATGATCCATCTGTGCATTCCGGCTCTGGTTACTGACATAGGGGCCTCCCCAGACCCCCCTCCCGCGCCCCACAGCTGCCACAGCTACCCAGTCGAGGAGGGAGGCTCAGGGCTGTGCGGCTGGTTACCTGGTTTAGCAGAAGAGCCTGGCACTAAGGAAGGGCCGCTCTTACCTGGTGTGTGCCTCTGGCTGCTGACTCTGTGCCTCTCTCCAGAATCACATTCCCGCCTTGAGGAGCGGTGGCGGCACCAGGTGGTGTTGATGGCCGGTGGGCAGCGCCCCCAGGCACGGCTACAGCCCTCCATCTGACCCATGCTTTCGGACCTGGCTCACCTGCCCGCAGGTGATGGGCGTTTTTGTCCTAATGAGCACCAGGTGTGGAGGGGAAACCCCAGAGGGCAGGCAGGGAAGCCCAAGGCTTTGGAGCTGAGGTCTGTGTGGGCATCTGTCAGGACTGAGCCAGCCACTTGTCCTCACTCAGCTGGGGTCGGGAAGGGGGTTGTCAGGGCCTTGGCCCTGAGAGGTGTTAGGGAAGGCATGTGGGCATGGGGCTGCCTGCCTCCAGCGACCCTTAGAAGCATTGCAGTGGGGCCTAGAGGAAGAAGCCTGGCGGCAGGATGTTAAGGCCAAGGGGAGGTCTGTTGGGAGGAGGCCGTGACGAAGAGCAGGGAGACATAGGGACCCTCCATTCTAGTGAGAAGGGCCAGTGTGGACCCAGCTTTCCATCATATAGGTTTGGGAAGACCGAGAATCCCGGTCCCCTTTGCCACCAGAACCCAGCACCCCTTGCTCAGGCTCCTAGCCCAGCCCAGCCCACCCCAATCAAGACCATCTTTCTCCATGGTGACTATTTATTCCTCATTCCTTTTTCTTTTTGTAAGAAATAGTCACAAAAACAAGTGCAAAACCATCTGTGGGCATCCTGTTTTATATTACAAAACTCCTCTTGATATACAATATAAAAAGGGGGGGCTCACAGGGAATAAACATGATAAATTAGCTCTGCTGTCTACCGCAGGTACAGCTACAGTCTTCAAAATAGACTTTCAACGTAGGGACCCAGTGGGGAAGGGGAGAGGGAGCCTCCTGAGGAGATGGGGCGGGTGCTGAGGCCACAGCTGGTTGGGGTGGGGGTCCCAACTTGGCCCCTGAGGCATGACTAGGAGAGTGGGACGGGGGAGCAAGGGGGGGACCCAGCCCTGAGCCCTTTTGATGCATTCCCTTTAACACGAGGCCTGTGCCTTTGAAGTAGGAAGGTGGTTTTAGGTACTTGGTTGGGGGCTGGAGCACATGACTGACATGTGAAGTCTCCCAGTCTTGCCTTGTTACTGGGGTCAGAGGTCAGAAGACCTCTGGGCAAACAGGCATTCCTGACCCTGTCCCTGCCTACTGCCAGCAGCTGCGTATCTCCCCCCAGCACCTATCATGGGCTGCACTTGGGCAGGGATGGAGGCTCAGGGTCAAGCCTTTTTCACGCCCTGAGACCTGGCCTCAGGCGTCCTCATACACACCTGCCATCCTGGGCTACTACTCAAGTGCAGAGACTGCTTTTCCTTCCCTGCCTGAGAGTGGTCAAGGAGGTCAGGGCTCCTTGACATCTTTCTAGAAAGCCCTTGGGGGTGAGAGTCTTGCATCCACCCTTAAACACACCATAGCCAGACATTCCCCTGTAACCTGTCCTTCCTCCCTCTTTAACACTTAAGGAGCTCAAAAAATGGAGGGTGGGGGGCAGATGCCAGCCTCTTCTCTTTACCTTCAAGGCCCTAAATTCTGTGGGCAGTGGGGGGTGGTGCATATAGGAACCTGAAGTCTAGGATACCCCTGGTTGGAAGCCACAAAGCTACTGATTGACCCCCAAGACACTGGTCTAATCTGTTTTTTTGTTTGCTTTTTGTCAATCTCAGACCGGCCGTTTGCCTCCTTCAGGAAGCCTGAGCTAAGCATGTGGGTGGGTCTAAAGAGGGGCAGGCCCTAGGCCCTTGTCAGGTTAGACTGAGGTGCCAGCTATAGGGCCCTGGCCCCTGGGATGCCCTCTCACTAAGTTGTTCATGGCATTATTTATGGATTTGCCAGGGCACACAGTATAGGGACACCTTGGAAAGACCCAGTTCAGGGACCTGGAGGGAGGGCCAGGACTGGGGAACTTGGAGTGGGGGAGGGGAGCCATAGGAGGGGGTCACATGGGGTCTTTACAGCAGGCACAGAGCTCTGGCTGCATCTCGGAAGGGCAGGTCAGAGCAGGGGGCACTGGGCTCTGTCTCCCAGTAGCTGGAAAGCCAGAGGCAGGCTGGAAGCTGGCACAGAGCCAGAAAGACAGAATGGGCTCTTCCCAGACCCTGGAGAGGGACAGCAGGAGAGGCCAGCAGGCTCAGCTGCCCCTGCCAGTCCCAGGCCATGGCAGACAGCACCAATCAAACCTAAGGTAATTGCCAGACATCACGAGTCAAACTGAAGGTGTTTGCCAGATATCACTAGTTGGGATTCACTGCCCTCTCCCACTGAGACCAGACCAGACCAAACCTTGGATCCTTCACAGCCTCTCATGATTAAACTGATTGGGGTCAAGGCCTTGTAATCCAGTTAGCAATACTGGTCTAGAATTTCAGGTCTGGATATGAGGGATTGATTTGCGATGATTTGTGGGTGTGGATGACCGGGCAAACTGCTCCCTGCCCAATCGTGGAGGGAACACTCATAATGTGCTGTGGACAAAGAAGGGGCAGGAAGCCACGTCACAGCAGAAGAGCCGAGATGCCCTGGAGTTCTTCATCCCGGAGACAAGGAGTCTCAGAGAGACGATGTGTGGCCTGAACACTCAGGAGAGGGAGAACGAACGGATGGCAGGGGCTGAATCACAGAAGACAGAAGCCTGGTCTGTGTGCTGCCCTGATGCTGGTCACTGCGGCCTGAGGCAGGAGGCTGCCTTGGGAGGTAGTGAGCTCCCTGTCCCTGGAGGTGTTCAAGAAGAGGGTGAAGTCTTGGCAGGGATCTTGTGGAAGACATCCACGCCTCGGTTTTGGGTGGAAAGGGACGAATTAGGTGGTCCCGGGGCTGTTCCAGCTTTGGGAGCCAGGGGGTGAGTGGGGAACAGGAGGGCATGGGCTTGGGCAGAGAGACGAACAGTGTGGAAATGACACGTGGCATGTGTACATATGTGAGTTCCCAGGGGCTGGAGGGAAGTGTGTGAAGGTAGGTGGAAGGGCAGATGGGGGGGGGGAGTCCAGAGTAATCTCAGCAATGGAGATGGGAAGAGACGGTTCCTGGTCAGACTGCCCTCTCTCTTCGGGGGAAGCCAGGATGCTGAGACCAGGCGGGTATGACCAACAGGTCTGCAGAGGCCTGATTCTTGCTCAAACTACCGTGCATGTGCTGTGTGACGGGAGGTGAGAAACTGCCTCTCTCTGGGCATTCCAGATGATTGGGTCCAACAGATGGTGGAGGGGAGAAGCCCAGCAGCTGGGCCATTCTTGGATCCAGTGTCTGCAGCCCACTCTTGGCTCCAGCCCAAGGCAGGGATAACGGAGGATGAGGGAGCGCGTGCAGGTTCTGAGTCCTCAAGGACATGGTGACCCAGTCTCCTCAGGCCCCCAGGGCTCTGGTGACCTCTCTCTGATACTTGGTTTTGCCTCCTTGTTGCCTAAGTCCTCATTTATCTTGGCCCCAGGTCCCGAAGCTTCGAGGAGAGGGTCCAGGTCTGGGGTGGCCCGAGTCCGGTTGGGCCGGAGAGGAGACCTGGGACTGGTGCTCCTTTGGCTCCAGCGCCCATCGAGTCTTGGCCTCAGGGACCCCCGGGGAAGCCAGTGGCACCCTCCCCAGAGTCCAGGCCAGGGACATCAGTCTGGATTTTTTTCTTCATTTTGTTTTGTTAAAAAAATAGCTCTTTTTCCCCTTGCCCCTGCTGGCCCCTCATGTTGGTGTGGCCCCTCCGGGCCAGGACAGGGGTGCGGAGGAGGGGAGGGCGTTGGGTGGCGGGCAGTGGTGGGCAGGTGTCTTCGGGCTTCAGGCCACACCCTCTACTGGATGCCCCGGAAGAGGCACATGGCGAAGATCATGGCAAAAAGCTGCAAAGACAGCAGGAGTCGGCGCATCAGGCTGGACCCACAGCTCTCGGGGCGGGGGGGGGGGGGGGGCTGCCCTCCCTGAGGGAAGGGGCCACTGCCTCTGGGACAGGAGGGGGTGTTGCCCATCGCTCTCTGCACACCTGGGTGGGGCGGGGCTGAGCCATTTTCCTAGCGGCCTCCCCTTGGTGCCGTTTAGGAAAGGAGAGGGCTTGGGATATGGGCTCCCCTCTCAGAGCTCCCCTCTTTGCCAGTGATGACTTTGGACAGAACGCTTGTCTTTGGGCCTGAGTGTGTATTGAGAGCTTACTGTTCTGGTGCTTTCTCAGAAACCTCTGGAAGCTAGACACGGAGAGGTCATGAACTTGTCTGAGGCCACACAACTAATCAGTGGGGTGGTCAGGGTGGGAGTCCAGGCATTCTGGTCCTAAGGCTCACGCTTAAAACCCCTGCAGCCTCCCCCCTGGCTCACAGGCAGGTGGTGAGACAGGCCTGTTACACAGAGGCTTAAAAAGTGAGCAGGATTGTTATTGGTAGCAAGGAAGTGCAGCCTTTCGTGCAGTCAGGAGCATCATCAATGAACCTGCGTCCAAGGGCCTGGGGTGGGGAGATGAGGCCGGACCTCAGTAGAGGCCCTTCTGGGCGCAGGGTTCTGCTTCTTTTGGGTGCGGTGGGTTGGGCTATAAGAGCCATGTTCTTCCTGTGTGGGGACATATTTGCCGGGGTCCTGCAGCGATGCATGTTTCTCGTTCCTGTCTCCTCCCAGGAGCCCTGCCCACCTCCTGCAGTGCTGGCACGCAGTAGGAGCTCGGTCTCTGCCTGCTGCATGCATAGGGGAGGGAATCATAATCCCTGTCGCTGCCCCGGGTCTCCAGCTGGGTGCTGAGCAGCTCTGGGGTGCACAGTGAGAAGCCAAGCCTGGCCAGGTTTCTGGTGCCAGGAGTAGGGGGCGCCCTGGAAGGCTGCCCTACATGGTGGGAGGGGCAGGCTGAGTTGCCCAACTTCAGTTCCTGCAGGATGGTTGAGCCCCAAGTGCCCCTTCCTGGAGATGGCTGGTGTGGCGAGGCGGCCAGGAAACTCCTTAGCCGCAGGTGCGTCATCCAGAGAGGGAAGGTGAGGGGGCAGCTCTGTCCTTGGCTGCAGTGCCACCTAGTGGTAGCTTTGGGAGTCTGCAGTTGCTTTATTTTGAGGGGGATCTGGAGTTTTCTGGTAAAGAGGGCTGAGACTGCCCTTGTGAGGTCAACAAGGCCCCTGTGGCCCTGATCGCCCCACAGAACAGCACCTTATCTACAAACACAGGCTGCATCCCGTCTCTCAGTCCTCAGATTGTGTTGATCTTCAATCTGGCCCTTAGGGCTGGGGAGGCTTAGTGAGAGAGGGCGGTGACATGGGGGTGGGAGGAGATGGGAGTGATTCTGAGGGCCTGTCCATGACCCAATTCCCGGACACTTGCTCCAGAGTCCAAGCAAGACTCAGGCAGTGGGCAGACACAGCGGGCTCGGCCCCCGGTGATCCCTGCAGTGGGGGACCCACTTGGTTTTGGTTAAGGACATGGAGACAGAAGTAGGGTGGGGGGATCTGCCTGTATGTACTGGCTTCTGGGGGATTTCACTCACCTCGATGGCCAGCACCCCGATGGCAAGTGCTCCGGCCAGATAGACGTAGGTCTCGAAGGCGTTGAGGATCACCGTGTAACAGCCCTAGGGGGAAGGACCAGAGATGACCCCTAGCCGGGAGGGATAGTCTGGGGACTGGGAAGTGTGAGCCCCAAAACTCAGGCAGCAGCAGGTCTGCCCCATCACGCCCCTATTGGGATGTTCGGTGGAAAGCACGTGGAGGTAGGAGGCCACAGACACAGCAGCTGGGCAGCCACGTGCCTGCTCCTAAGCTCCTGTTTAAGCATCAGAACCTCAATGTGTGGAGCAAGAGCAACAAAATTGAGTCCTGCTCTGGAGAAAGGACAGGGAGATGGGCCGTAGCCCACACACACCTGGGTTGGTAGGCACCTTGGGGGCGCCTTCCAGACCAGAAGCAGCACTGACTGCAGCAGAGTTGGGGGTGGCATGTGGGCCTGGCCATGTGAGCAAGTCCCAGCCAACAGGAGGGGGGCAGCTTGAGTGGCATCCCTAGAGAAGCCCTGTGCCTGCCCTGCCTCCCTTGCCCCTGGCTCAAAAGCACCTGGGGGCACAGCAGAGGAGAGTGCCCCAGAAGCTGGATCAGGGGGCCTTGCATCTCCTCCCCCAATGCAGGAAGGCAGGGCTGGGAGGGGCAGAGGTAATGTGGCCCATCTGCCACCCTCACCCCAAAGACCCCCATCCCCCTCCACTGTGGTTGGATCTTGGGGGCTTGGAGGCTCCACCAGCCCTGTTTAGGAGTCCCATGTTGGATCACACTTTCACGGGGTTCCTTCGGACCTGTGGGCTGATGGCTCTACCCACCCAGCTTTGGCACCCAAATCCTGCTGTGGGAGCCCGGCCTGGTACCTGCTTATTCAGGAACAGGTCCTTTCCCAGGAGGCATTCCTCCCTGCTCAGCACCACCCCATCCCGAGTCTGGGGTTCTCTCCGACAGCAGGCCTCCGGCACCTCGTCACTGTCTAAAGTTAGGAGTCGAAAAACGGATGCAAAGCGAAAGTCTTCAGGCCCGTTGACCCCGCAGCAACCAAACTGGGAAGAGAGCAAAGAAAGTCAGGTCTGGTGGGCGGAAGCTGGACCTGGGACAGGGATGCCCCTGGCACCTCCAGAGGCCACAGTGAGGCAGTGGAACAGAGTTGAGACCCTGTTGTGGGCTGGCTCCCCATCTCCTCCTGTATGGCCCTGGGAAAGTCTCTTAGCTTCTCTGAGCCTTCAGCATTCTCATCTGCAAAAGTGGGGCAGTGGTGCCAACTCCTTCCTCACCTGGTATTAGTAAGCACACAGTAGTGGCTGGGGTTACCCTCACGGGTGATGATTACGATCACCTGCGGGCCGACAGCAGGGTTGGCGAATGGGTGTCATCTTGAGTTTGGACGTGGACATGGGGCAGTGGCTGCCTACAGTCCCCAGTGATGCCCATTCCGAGGCTGGGTCTGGGCTGGGTGGGTGAGCCCTATTGGTTGCTGGTGTCTGGCATGAGCGCACGAGCAGAGCAGCTCTGGAGCCAGACCTGTGCCCACTGGGCCTCCTAACCCTGAGTGCCCACAGCCTGGGGAGGGAGCGGAGCGGTGTCACTCACTGTGATCATGACCGAGTTCCAGGTGGCAGAGAAGATGTCCGTGTCGTTGTTGCCCTGGTAGTGCTTGGTGAGCTCCTTGGTGAAGAATTCACGCGTGAGCTGGGGGCAGAAGGAGAGGTCAGGCTGAGAAGGCTGGTGTGCCCCAACTCTCCTGGCCTCTCCACAGGGGTGGCCTCAGCTTCTGGCACCGGGCGCCTGGGATTCTCCTAGGCCGCCAACTCTGGGGGCTCTTACCCCACCCCCGCCCATAGCCTGCTCCCACCAGCAGTTCACCGAGGAGAGAGGGAAGTCTACACACACACCCTTGCAAACTGAGGCCAGTGGTGAGCCACCATCTGGGCTGGATGAGGGGCTGACTCTGTGAGTCTCTTTGCAGAAGGGAGGCACTGGCCATGAATGGCCATCAACCCCTCAGTGACAGCAGGTTGGTGGGGTGCATGCCTGGTACGTACATTTTCCCTGAAGATGAAGGCCAGGATGGCCGCTGAGAGCTCCGCCAAGAAGATGATCAGGATGAACAGGAAGAACTGCCAAGAGAAAGGGGTAGGCTTGTGAGCACTGAGGGACAGGCACCTGCTGGCTGATGCACCCTTCCATCTTGGCATACAATTGGTGCAATGCTTTCTTTCTCTGAGACAATGGACCTTCATTCCATAAGCCATTTTTCATCATGAACATACCCACAATCCATCCCTGGAGCTAACAAGGTTGTTAACAAATGCAGAAGTAGACAGACAAATATGCCTTCCATGCAAATGGCCCTTTAGACCAAGTCCCTTGTGCAGTCTACAACCTGAGCAACCCTACTTGGCAGTCTCAGAAGAATATCAATGTTGAAATATGTTTTGCACCCCTTCCAGATGGAAATTCAAGATTTTGGAATCCTGAGTTCCCTAGGGATCACTAGCTGGCTTTCCCCCATCCTACCAGTTTCAGGGACACCTTCCCCATCCTGCTGTCTCACATTCCCACAGGAAGTGGGGAGATAACATTGCTCTTCAGCCCTAGTAAAGGAGCATGATTTGCAGGAAGGTGGTGTATGAAAAATCTGAAAACCTAGGACTGGGGTTTGAAATCTAACAGACACCCCTCTCTTCCACTCACTGTATTTCTCAGTGTTCCCCAAAATAGCCATGATGCCCCTCATCTTGACAGGCCTCACAGGCTGTCAAGGAAATCCCCCTCTTCCTTGTCCCCTCTTTCCTCAACCTCTTTAAGGCTTGGTCTCCCCATCAGTAAAATGAGGGTGACACCCACTTCCCATGCCATTGTGGGGAATATAAAATAAGGGAGCTAAGTGTCCCCTGTGTCATCAAAACTTGTTCTTGAGGTTCTTGCATTAGAGACTCTAAAGCCAGTTGAGTGGCGGCTTCTGCCCTGTGCCTTGGAGCCTGGCTCTGGGGCACACTCTCCCCCAATCCCTGCCGCCTGTGGGGTGCCCCTCTCCTGGGTCCTGGATCAAGTGTCTTCCAGTCTGATGAAGGCTCTGCCACTTTGTCCTCACTCCAGGGAGGCCCCAGTCATGGCCCCCCCCCCATGCTTTTTGTTTGTTTGTTTGCAGGGACCTAATTGACTTTATCAAATATTCATGTTTGGCACTTGGAGCCAGGGCCCCTAAGATCCAGCCAACAGAAGACAGACCCTGCTAAGTGAGTCATGCTTTTTAAACCACGTGGCTGACGTGGTGCAACTGAGTTTCACCTTCCCCAGAAGCGATAATACAGGTGCAGCCATGGGGGGCTGCAACGCAGACACCTCCTTGCTCGGCTGATGGGCAAGCAAGATTGCTGACAGCTTTGGTCGGAGAGTCTAAGAACTTTTTCTGGACAGCTAATGCTTTAGCAGCAGATTCTGCAATAGCTTCAAGAGTTAGGGGGAGAGGACAGCTTTGGGGGTCTGTACAGGACCAGAGTCTGCAGTCCACACAGGCGGGTTTATTTTGGTGGCTCTTGCCGTGTGCCCCTTCCTTTGACTCCCTGGGTCTGGGTTGTTCGCCAGCTCTGAGTTTTGAACTCAAATCTGGTTTCCCTGAGAGGCCCTGCACTTTCTCCAAACAGCCTGGGCTATAGATCGCTTTTGGGGACAGCCTCAGGATGGATTTCAAGATGGTGCACCCAGGAGGTGGATGTGAGACACCTCCCACACCTGTCCGGGTGTTGTGTTCTATACATGTGTGACTCCGGGAGAACCACCTCCTCCTTTACGTCTCATTCCTCATCCCTCATTTTCATTTTCAGCCTCAAGCTCAGCCAGGCCACTCACTCTGCTCGCCCTGGAGTCCCTCATCTCTTGCGAAGTCCTAGGGGGTCACCAGGCAGAAGCCCCTCTCACCTGGGCTTCTGCAGTCATAGAGGCTTATTGGGCATCAGAGCCCAGAGGTCTTTTCCTGTTTAGTCCCCCATTTCCACAGTTGAGGGGGGAAGCTGGAGAAGGAAGATGATGACTCCAGAGGTGTGTACCTTGAAAGTTCTTGTGCAAGCCCCATCCTCTTTGTGCTGGCGAGTGAGGTTCAGCACTGGGTCTGGCTCCCACAGGCTGGTGGCAGCCTTATAGGGGTCAGCTGTGTGGGTGAACTTGGGCTGACGTTGGAAGGCAGAGAGGAGCATGACAGGCCCCCCCGCATGATACCCACAGTCCACTCTGCCACCCCCAACTTTGATCCCCACCCCACCAGCGGGTTGGCTCTTGGCCTGGTTGACGTGTTCTCCAAACCTGTGGCCTCTTGTCCCCCACGACAGTAATGGAGGCCTCTGGCAGGGCTCCTGGCACTTCCATTTGGCTGCTGATGGATGGTCATCCGGTTCTACCTTGCATGGCCTCTTGGGGAACCCTTCCCTATCCTCTGCCTCTTTGTGGAGTTGCTGGCTGTCCTCCCCTGGCAAAGAGTGGCCCCGGAAATGGTGTTCAAGCCGGGCGATGCGATGCGGCGGGCTCTGGCTGAGACAGCTATAAACTATAGATGAGCCGGCATTTGGCCTCATGTGCGCCACGTGCTCTCCTTGGGCGTGGTCCAGGATGACTTAACACGGCCTCAAAGAGATGGGCCAGGCAGAGCACCCCGCACAAGGCCGGCATGAGATCAGAGCCGCTCAGATGGGGATCCGACACAGTGGCGGCCTGGCCACCCAGGCTAGTTCTGGAAGGACAGTGTAGCGCCCGCCTGCTGAGCGCTTACGATCTGGGTATTGGATTGTACCTGGGCCATCCCACTGCACACTGCCACAGCCTGGCAAAACAGCTGCTGCTATCATCAGCACCCCACTTTACTGATGGAGAGATGGGGGTGCTGAGGGGGTAGTACTTTGAATGAGCTGGTCCAGTTGGTAGGTGTACCCCTGCGATAAGCACAGAGAGTCTGATTCCAGAACACAGCCCCTTAGCTCCATGTTGTTCTGGAAGCCACGAGAGCCTCTGGGTCTCAGCCTTTGAGATGGCCTGTAGGGTCAGCACCAATTCTGTCAGTTTCCCATTTATCACGCGCTTACATGTGCCAGGAGAAGAGTGCAGCAAGAAGTACATTTTCTCATTAAGCCATGATCACAACCTATGGCTGGAAAGGAGGCATTTTTTAAAAAAATCATACCTTTTCATAAGCGTACTCTGAAATTCAGCGAGGAAAGTGACAGAGCAGAGATTAGAACGCATATTTTTCTGACTCCAGTGTCCATGCTCTTCCTCACACCCCTGGCACTGACTCCTTTCTGTTCCTTCATTCCAGGGCTGCTTATTGAGCACCTACTCTGTGCCAGCGCTGTGCTAGGTACTGGCAAACACACACACACACACACACACACACACACACACGGCGAGATGTGGCCTCCATCCTCATGGAGCTTACATTGATTCATGAAATGAAATTCATGAGATGAAATCAACTCATGGGCTGGGAAGGGTGGCTCTCCCCAGAGGAAGGGTGTCTGTGGACCTCCTTGCTGCTGCTCCTGGCTCCAGCAGGGCTCCCCCAAGCACAGGGGCTGAGGGCTACCTTATCTGGGTGTGAGTGTGAGTCCCCAGAAAGAATGTGCAGGGTTGTGAGGGCAGCATCATCATAATTTGACTTCTACCACTTGCCTTCTCCAGAATGAGGTGAATTCCTCCTGCTGAACCGGGTGGCCATTGGCTCTATGGAGGGGATTCCCCTTAGCCAGGCCATGGGGTTTGTCCTGATCCTGGGGCTTCCCCTAAGCAGGGCCTTCCCTAACCTCATCCCATTTGTCTAAGAACACATCTGCCAGCAGTGCCTGAGCATCCAATTTACAACACTTGCGCAGGATGGGGACTTTATCAAAGGGCCGGAAACAGCCTTCTGCCTCCTTGAGTGCATTTCCAGGCTTTGACCACCTGCCTCCGGGCATGGCTGCTTCCGGGTCTCATTTCTAATAAATAGTTACCAAATTTGCATACTTTGTGGGAAACAGCTCATTTATCTCTCTAAAATATACTCACTCTTTTTGCTGTTCTCTTTTCCAATTTAGCTTGCCTTCGTTATAAAACATTTTTTAAAATATGGATTCTAAATAAATCAGCTAAAATCATTTCTTGAACATGACTCTAAGGTAAGCAACTGGGAAAAAGGGGGTGCCACAAATTGTCAACCGCAGGCTGACACTGTCCTATTGTAGGTGAAAAAGCTGTGGAATTGATCTGAAGATCTGGGGTCTTCAGAAAAGCTGATCCTTGGGTGATGTGGTCTTTAGACTCACATCCAAGGCTCAGGGTCACCAGGAGCCTGAGGGTTTTAGCCTCAGAGCAGAGAACAGGGGATGTTCAGTGAACCGCACCCCTCCTTTCTCCAAAGGCCTTAGACTCAGGGTTCCTGAGACACTCAATGCTGATTCTCTTGGCCTCTCAAGAAGTCTTCCTTCCTCCCAGCAGGTAAAGGAGGCTCAGGCTTCTGGAAGGAACCTGGGACTTCAGAGGCTACCAGGGGTGACTCTTCACCCCGGAGCTGGGAGCACC
The DNA here is from genome assembly GCF_014898055.3 of Talpa occidentalis. Classification (NCBI taxonomy): domain Eukaryota; kingdom Metazoa; phylum Chordata; class Mammalia; order Eulipotyphla; family Talpidae; genus Talpa; species Talpa occidentalis. Next base: position 6,453,602 of record NW_023603184.1, read on the forward strand.
TCCGGGCCAGGTACAGGTTGGAGAACAGAAAAAGCTCTTCTTATTTTTAGGTCACACATCTTTTTGAAAATCTTCCAGAAGTTGTGACATCTCCCCCCAGAAATACACATGCACACACCCCATACACACAGTGCTCAGTACAGACACACAGGCCTGACTTAATGTATTGTATGTAATGTCAGGGCCGCTTGAGGTCAGTCCAGGTTGGGAGCCCCAGATCAGCTCTGGTCAGAGGGGCAGGAGACCTGGGCCCAAGTGTCCCCTGCCTTTGGCCCACACAGTGGCCCTGGGGCTTGTCTGTGCCGGGTGTCAGAGAGGAGAGAGGGTGGGAAGAAAGGGAGGGGAGACAGGAGGAGAGAAGAGGAGGAGGAGAAAGGACAGGGGAAGCAGAGAGGCAGGGAGAACTCAGGAGGGACGAGGAAAGCAGCAGAAATAGAAATTGAGATTAAAGAGAGGCAGAGAGACAGGAAGATGGGCAGGGAAGGAGTGAGAGAGAAAATGGAGAAATTTAGCAGAAAAGGGTGAGAAGCAGCTGCTATTAAGGTAGCCCAGGCCCAGCAGCCAAGACCTAACTCTCTCTGCGGGTCCTTGGGCGGGTCTCGTCCTGTCTCTGGGCCTCAGTCTCTTCATAAACACTGGGGACGGCAGAGCCCTCGTCCAGCTGGCAGACTCCAAGGCAGCCACTTAGCGGGAGAGAGCTTGCGAGGCCCCCAGCCTGCTCCCAGCCCTGAGCCCCAGGCTTCCTGTCTTGGCTTCAGAGATGAGTCCATTAACAGTGGATGAGTCCCACGGGCCAAGGTGAGGTGGGGAAGGGAGGTCTGGTGTGTCCTGGAGCCCACATCCCAACTCTTTTGAAAAGTCCCTTCTGAAGTCCCAGCCCAGACGGCCCTGCGCCATGTGCGCTGTGGAGCGCTCGCCACCAGGGGGCGCCAGAGGACTGCTTTGTTTCCAAGTGAAAAGCTTGGTGGTGGTGAAAGGGACCCAAGGGTCCACATACACACTTCACAACGGATTCACTTTCTCTCTAGGATGTGGGGCATCTGCCTCACAGTGACACGAAAGGGGACTGTGCAGTCTGTTCTCACCTGGGGTGCGGGGTCATCACAGGAGCAGACAGGCACCTTGGAAGGAAGCCTTTCCGCTGACCAGCCCAGGTCTCCCTCATGCTTAACTCCAGGCCCACCCACTCACAGGCCCACGCACCCCAGCGGGGGGTCGTCTCCCATCCACCCCACGCACTTCTCCAAGAAGGGCTGCTTTTAACTTACCTGGTGGAGAACGCCACAGTTTCCCTAGCCCCAGGGGCCAAGGGACCTCATAAAAGAGAGAGAAGACCAACCCACCAGGACCAGGGAAGTAGGCCCAAGGGCCGAGCTCATGGGCACAGAAACAGAACATTCGCTGCTCAGACTGTTTGCCTCCAACTCACAGCCAAACTGGCCCAGACCTTGTTTAAAAGTGAGATGCTAAAGCTCAGAGAGATGAAGAAAGAAAAGGACGTCCCGTGGTGGGTGAGGGGACAGGGCAGGGCAAACACACGGGCCCAGGCTGGCCAGCTGCCCAGCTCGTCTGCGTGGGCGCAGGGTTTCCCACACACCGGCCCTGGAGGAAGGACAGCCCACTCTTGGCCGGTACCTCCGTCCCAGCACCTAGTGAACTATGGGCCCAAAATAGATGTTCAAGGACTAGTTATTTAGTGAATAAAGAATCTTTTGAGATCATATCATTTCTATTTTAAACTGGAAATGCAAAAGCTATTTATGCAATAGTTGTCTTAGCTATCTTACCAAGGAGCTGATTATTGAGTTCTTAGAAGTAAGCAAGTGTCAGAGCATCATTGTGCATCTATGTGCTCAGCCGCCCATGCTTGGGAGAGGCCTGGCTGCTCCACCTGAAGGCCAAGGCCTCTCTCCGCCTGGGTCAGTTTGCCCATGTGGCAGGCAGTGCAGAGAGCAGGCTCTGGGGCCACAGATGCTAATGGAAGAGCTCAGTGTGGCCTTCCCGATCCAGGTGGGCAGCCTACTTGGCTCAGACCCTCCTCGTGAGTCCTCTGCAGTACAGGCACAGGAACACCTACCCCCTGCCAGGGCGCCCGTGGGTGGGGGGAGATGGGGTACTCACAAACAGCAGCAGACACTTGTTCTCACGGACAGCCCCACAGCAGCCCAGGAAGCCCAGCAGAAACAGCAGGCCCCCCATGGCCAGGAGGATGTAGGCTCCCGTGATGAGCAGGGGATTGGCGGCCACAATCTCCCGGAAGCCTGTGGGGTCCACCATGACCCAGATGCCGATGCCCAGCAGGCAGGCCCCGCCCAGCTGCTCCACGGGCCGGTAGAAGAGGGAGGAAAAGAAAGAACGGGGGGTTAGATACTACACACACACCATTCCTTGAGCAAGACTCCGGGGGGCCGAAGCACCGAGGCCCAGCCCTGTGAGTGGTGGGCACCCCATCCATGCGTGGACCAATGTCCCTTCTATGCTCTCATTTTGGATTTGGATTTTCCCCCACACCCCATCTCTTACCCATGCCCCCTGCAGGCTGCTGAGAACCACATTATGTAGCGTTTATGTGCTACTTTTATATTCTCCTTAAATGTCAGCGCTACGGAATAACGGGGTCATCTGGTCCAACCTCTGATTCTACACTGAGCCCCAGTGGAGGAAGTGGGGACAGTGACTTAACGAAGGTCACACAGCAAGTTCACGGCAAAGGCAGAGCCGAATCCTGAGTTTCCCTGGCTGCGGCCCCAAGGACACTCTCCAGGCGCAAGCTGAGAGCCACGCTGGGCCTGAGGGCCAAGCAAGGGGCTGGGCGCGCAGACAAAAGTCTTCCTCTTTGTCCTCAGCGGGGCAGGCTGAGGCTCCCCACTCTCAAATATAGTCCTAGAAAGTCTTGTTTATGTCTCATCTCCACAGGCTCCCTCTCCACATCCGACTTATCTTCAGAGAGAGGCGGCTTAGTCCTGAGAGAGCTGTGCCACTTATTAGCTATGACCTTGGGAAGTGGCTCAACCTCTCTGAGCCTTAGTTTCCTCATGGTTCAAAGAGGATACAAGTTCTTCCCTGAGGTGGATCATGCAGGAGACCCCGTTGGTGTCAGTGGATTTGAAGGCTGTGAAGTGTCTGCGGCCCCGGCGTGGTAAGAAGGCTTGAGAAAGGACAGACCGTGGCTCGGGTACACTTTGGCTTGGCTGAGCCGGGTCTGGAAACTGTGGGGAAGAGCTGGATGGCTTGGGGGCAAAGATGATATTTTTAGGTGTGGTCGGCACTGGGTCTGAGCAGAGGGGCCTGAGGGGGCCAGCAGTGGGGAAGGGAGAAAGCGGGAGAGAGGACCCACGGGACAGCCCATGATGGGGTCTGCATCTCGGCCCCTCTTTATCATGCCTTTCCCCTGCCTTCCCACAGTAGAACCTGCATCCCTCCTCAGGGCTGGAGGCTGGAGGCTTCAGCAACTGTGTGCTGAGTTTGGCCGGGGCACCGACAAAGAGTGCAGGGGGACCCAGCCCCAATTTGGGTGGGGATACCGGGGCTAGTGCAAGGCCACCCCCTTGGAAGTCAGGTCTAAAATGTTGGCCTTGAGTGCTCCCTGCCCTTCAGGGTTAGAGGGTGGGGGAGACTCCCAGAGGGGGCTGCAGATATACTCCAGTCTGCAGATATACTCCATCTGCAGTGTATCAAAACAGATGGAGACAGACAGGGGCCTCCGAAGGACATTAGTGGACATTTGCTTGGCCAGGTCTTGGCTGCACTAGGGTCAGAGGTAGAGGCTGGGCCAGCAAGGCCTGCAGGGACCCCAGTGTGGGGGAGGGCCTACTCCCTAAACTAATCTCACTCTTCAAGGCACCTGTTGAGATGGCTAAGCAGGGATGAAGATGCTGAGATTCAGAGGTGGAAGGTGTGTCGCATCGCAGAGATGCAGGGCTGGGCTTTCAACCCAGCTCCCCCAGACCCAGAGGGGTTTCTGATTATGCCAGGAGGCTACTCCAGTTAGTCCCTCCAGCTTTGATGACTGGAGCTGGGGGTAGCTAGCCTCAGGGTCAGGGGTGGGATGGAGCACCCTCTGCTGCCCTCTGATCACCCTGCTTCACCCCTACCTGCCTCTGTACCAGAGGTTGGATCCCAAGAGAGCAGCCAGGAAGAGACCCCTGCTGCTGGTCAGAGGAGCTGGGCCAGCCTCTGCAGAATGCCCCTCCTGACCTAGGCTCTTGGCAGTGGGCTGGGCCGTGCCAGGGGCCTCACCTCTGTGACATCCTGGCTAGGCAGTAAGACCTGCATCTAGCACTGGTCCCTGTTCCCGCCAGTTCTGCCCACCCCACCCCACAGAGGCCCGGGAGTGCCCAGGAATACTTACAAATATGAAGAAATTGAAAACAAACATCAGGTACTTCATGCAGCTGAGACAGTCGCCCTCCATGGCGCGCCACCTACAAAAGAGCAAGACCCCCTCAGTCTTCTTGCCGGAGACCCCACGCGAAGAGCCCCTGACCCCGCCATGGGGTCCCAACAGTCAGCTCCTACCTCACACGGAGTGGAGAAAGGGGGGAATTTCCTTCCCAGGATGGTGCTTTGCCCTGTGGGTTAGGAGCAAGAACTGGGGAGCCAGCCAGTCAGGGTTCAAGTCTCATTTGCTGTGTGGCTTTGAGCAAATCACTGTGCCTCTCTGACTTTTTTGACTTGCAAACAGAGATTAAAAACAGAAGCTTTGATTGGTCTTCCCTGATGGTGCAAGGGGTTAAACACCTCACTATGAAGCAATCCCAGCCTCTGCAGCACGAGTTCATTCCCCAGCCAGGGAGCAACCCACATGGCACAGCAGACCTCTCCTGATTCGCCCGCTGCTTCCCTCAGCAGTGTATTTCAGTCAGTCTGCCTGTTCTGCTCCCCACTCTGTCTCTGGTGAATCCTCTCACCTTCCTGCACCTCTAGCCTGCACCCCAGCTCTTGCATGCATAAATAAATAAATCTTAAAAAACAAAAAACAAAAAACAGAAGCTTCCTTGCAGCAGGGATATTGGGGGGAGAGTTGAAGTAAACCTGCTTAGTCTGATGTCCAGCACAAGCAAGTGTCCACGTACTGCTTCCTGATGCTGCGTGGGTGCAGAGGTGAGACTTTCATTGGCTAGATGGGACCCTACTGCTCGGCGCTCCAAGGCGTGGAGCAGGATCAGAACCCCAGACCTCGCAGGGCCATGGGGGCAAGGGACTGTAGGGGAAAAGAGGTGTGTCGCCTACCTAGGGCCCGAGCTCTGCTCCTGGGAAGGCCAGCCCCATGTCCGACTCTCTCATCATGAGACGGGCAGCCCCCTACTTTCCCTGCTCCCACCTAAAAGGATGCCTGGCAACGAATCACTGAATCAGTTCTGTTCAGACAACATTTCATTGTGCATTGACAGTAGGCCAGGCACTGGGTGTTGAAGCCATTGCAGCCCTGATGAGGGAACTGAGCCTCAGGGAGGAGAAATGACTTGTCCAAGGGTGCAAGCATGGAAGAGCTGGGATAAGAACCCAGGTGGCTGGCAATGTGCCAGCCCTTAATCACCCTTTCAACCCTTAATCACCCTTTTCAGTGAATGGTAATTCTCTTGCCCCATTTGCCCATCCTCCTTCAAAATACAGACCAAAATTCTTCACACCTCCTATGACACTTTATTTGCTGCTGTTTAGGGGACCAACAATGGCAAAAAAACCATCACCCACCGCCAGGCTGGTGGCCAAAGGCCAACAACTCTGCCTGCCTCGCCCGCAGAAGGGACTTCTGAAGCGTGAACATGCCTCCTCAGCCAGTTGGCCAGATGAGAGTGACAGACACGTGGGATCTCCAGTCCCTGCTGGGATCTCTCTATTAGCTCCACCTATCCACTAAGTCCTCCGGAAGTTAAGCACATCACCACCCAGGCCCCCTAGTTATCGCTAAGGGGAGTGGGGACTTTGGTCGTCTCTGGAGGGTGGGCTGGTAGACGCTTAAGACCTTCAAGTCCAAGGGCTTAGCTGTTCTTCAGGAAAGATGATGAAGCAGTGATGAAGGAGACTGGGGTCCAGGGTCCTCCTTGGGGCTGGGCTGAGTGGTCCCCTGAGGCATCCCAACCCTCAGAACTGAAGGGGAGGGTATCAGTGTGTGGGCGCCACAGGGTCACACTGGACCCTGCTGTCCTGTCTTCTAGCCTCGTGACCTTGGGCAAATCCCATAACCTCTCCGGGAGTTTGCTTTCATGTCTGCAAAATGGAGCCCGTGGTGCTGCCTCTGTAGGAAGGGGCACCACCGAGGTCGAAGAAACACAACACTGTGAGTTCTCACACTGAGGCCCACACATGGGGGCTCAGTCCCTTCTCTCACCCAGTGGTCCAGGCTTGAGGGGGCTGCTCTCACCCACTTGCCAGATACTGGCACCTCAGCTGTGGTCCTCCGTGTCAGGGCAGGGCAGGACTGGATGTGGGGGATTGCTGAGCTAGGAAAATGAGTGTTTAGTGGTTCTCAAATGGGGTTCCCTGAGATTAGCAATATCCTAAAGCTATTTGTGGGATTTCAAATAACATCTCTGAAATCATCTCCTCACCGCAAGTTGGCTCAAGGGGCACACGTCTTGGGCTTTAGAGCAATTAAACCACCGAAGCTTTTTTTGGGTTTTCAGCTCTTTACATAATCGAAGGAGAAACTGGATCCTACTTCATCAATGACTTGGTAAAGGCAGCGCTATTTGGTAGATAAAATTTTTCACATCTTTGAGGCCCAGAGGGTGACACACAGGGGTCAGCACTCCAGGCAAACTTGACTTTATGTGAATTCAGCACAAATACCGTTTAGCAAACACGGTTCCAGCTGCCCTTCCATGCGGGCGTCTGGCCCAGGGTGAGTCTGGGCAGGAGCCATGGATCTCATGATCTCAAGGCTCCTGTGCCTGTCATGCACCCCTCACCTGGCCGAGTGGGGATGCCAGGCTTACAGGTGGGTGTTCCTCACAGAACACAACCCTCAGATGCAACCGGCTATTTCATGTAAAACAAAACAGGCATTTAAGAGCTTCAAGGGGATTTAAGGGAAACGCACCTGACACTACTGTTTGTGTAAGCCCTGATCTGGGATCCAGGCTTTGTATCATTTATGTCACCAGCATGTCCATAAAAAGAGCCCTTGGTCAGGAAAGGTAGGGAGGTGCTGACCAGGCCCGGCACCCTCGCTTGGGAAAAGAGCAAAGCGATGCGAGGAAGGGAAAGGGAGAAAGGGAGCTTGCCAAGTTACAGAATGAATCAGCGAGGGAGCTGAGGCTGGAGCCCAGGGCCCGCAGCCCAGGCGGGGCCTCCAGGAGGCCGCAGGCGCTGTGTCATTTATTTGCTGAACGGCGGCACATCTCCCGCCTCAGGACGCAGACCCCGCAGACCAGTAACCTTTGCTTTGCTGCTTGGCGCACAGGGGGGCCACGATGCGCAGGCAGCATGGAGGAAGGACAGTGAATGACGGGTGGGAACGGAGGAGCCGAAGGCAGGAAGCAGTAGACTCAGAAAACCAGAGAAATAGATGAAGACAAACTCTGACGAGAGGGAAAGGTGGAGAAAGAGCAAAGGAGAGAGGGGGAGAGAGACAGCGCATGTCAGCGGCGGTACCCGGAGAGACAGCCTGAGGCAGAACGGAGGGGAGGTGGACAGAGTGGGGGGCGGGCCGCACAGACAGTCACCTGGGCTGCTCCTCGGGCGTCAGCGGGGCCGAGTCTCCAGGTCAGAGGGGCTCCTGTGTATTTCTTTTATTGGCCCAGCTTGTCCTGTAAGAGAAAACACCCGTGACCGCGGGCTGTCCGCAGGAGCAGGGACACTGAGGAAGCTGTTCATGGAAACCCACCCCCTGACCTCCCCCTGGAGGGCGATGCCTTGCTCATCTGGGCCTGTTAGTGCTGATGAAAAGCTCTCAGCACCAGGGACATCCTGCCGGGGAGGCCTGCGCAGAATGGGCCTTCTGCCCACATGGCAGCCAGTGCCCTCCCGGGGGCTGGGGCTACGTGGGGACGCACACGTGGTTTCTAGCCTGGACATCCTCTGCTGCAACGCTGTGTGTGACTGACGAACTGGGAGGAGGCAGTGGGCGTGGGGCCCCCCACACCTGGATGCCACTTGGATGCCACCTGGGCATCTGCAGTAATGTCTCCACAGAGAAAGTGCCAGCAGGGTTCTGTTCACCATACCCCCCCCCCCCCAGAAGCCCTGACTCCCAGGAGAGAGAAATTTGATGCTGAGAAGGGCTCTTTAGCTTTGCATAATGATTTGCCAGAAGGCTCCATTAGAGAGTTAGCTCTGGACGTGTGGAGATGCGGGTTTGGTTTCAGCAGTCAGATGGAGACCGCTGGTGTGTCGCACTGCCTGGCTCAACACTGAGCCAGATGACAGCCTCAGGGACCACGCGGCCAGGGGAGCTTGGGCTGTGGTGGGCGTACTCATGGGAATGGAGGAAATTTCTGGGTCTCAGGTGCCAGTTCAGATTCCTTCTCATTCATGTGAGTGGAAGGGTGGTAGGTAAAAGATTCCTTTTTTCATCCACCCATCTTCCTATCCATCCACCCACCCACCCAACCATCCACCCACCCATCCATCCATCCACCTAACCACCCACCCATCCATGGGCTCAGTAGACATTTACTGAGCCCCTGCTCTGTGCCGCTTGCTGGCTTAGAGAATGGAGATACAGATAAGCTGGCTCTCCCAGCTGGACAGTGAAAAGACTCTCCCAGCTGGACAAGGAAACAGATGACAATGGGGCTGGGTCCCCCAGAGACGAGGACTAACTCCCCACTGTTACACCTCCACCGGGTCAGGTTCTCCAGGCAGGGGGATGGTGCTGGTGAATGAGTCTTGAGAAAGTATGGAGGTGGTGGTGGAAAGGCAGAGGAGGGGCCTCCCTTCTGAGAATTCCCCAAGGCCCCTGGAGCTGGTGACCCTGTTTGATGGAAACATGCATGCCACACCCCTCTGGATCTGTGTACAGACTTGAGTTACACGTTTACACACTGGAGCTCATTAAATGCTCAGCACAACCCCAGGAAACTGCTGTGCCGCCATCATCCTTATGTTATGACAAGGAAACAGGCCTGGAAAGAGAGGCGTCTTGCCCACCCTCACACACTAGTAAGAGATGGGGCTGGAATCCAAAGCCAAGGGTCAGATCAAAACCGGCTTTGACAGGAAGTGCTTTATCCACCTGTGCATCACACTGCGCGCCCGCCCCCACACAGCCCAGCCGGGTGGACTCTGGCCCCATTTTACAGAAGGAAACCGAGCCTAGAGATGGAGGTGGCAAAGCGGAGCAGCGCCTGAGATTCCAAGTTCTGTCTCCAACTCAGGGCAACAACTCAGAACAGCAGCTATCACCCCAAGCCGGCTTGCCTGTGACTCTGCAGGTGTTTCTTTCTTTCTTTCTTCTCTTTCTTTTTTTTTTTAACAGATTTAGTTTCATTTATTTATGCATACAAGAACTGGGGTGTGGGGGGTGAGAGGACTCACCAGAGACAGAGTGGGGAGCAGAACAGGTGGATCTACTGAAATACACTGCTGAGGGCGAGACAGGAGAGGTCTGCTGTGCACTGCTTGTACTCAGCCCAGTGGCACCCAGCTTGGCTAGGTCCCTTAGGAACCTTGGAAAGTCAGCACCCTTGTGACGTGCTAGGGACTCAAAACTGTGATCCTCAATTGTGAAGCCAAAGGAGGTTGTGAACATTCATAATATGAAGCACATGGGACGAAGAGGGTGTGACTCGTGAACACTTGGGAACTTGCAGAGCCCTGGCCCCTGGGGAACTTTGACCAGCATCACTTTATTGGAAACAAGCAGATACCCGAGTCCCGTCCAGCGGGCATCCTGGCAGTGGACATATGGCTTGGTCAGGATGGAGAGAAGCATCTTTCCCTAAGAGGCCCCAACATCAAAGTAATGGGTACAGTAAGAATTGAACCTAATAGTCACACACGTGTTGAGCGCACCGTGTTCTGGACTCTGCTAAGCATTTCCCCTGTGTTCTCTCACTTAGTCCGCACATAGATCGTGGGCACTGTTATTGTCCCACTTCACAGAGAAGGAAACCATGGCTCAGAGAACGTAATCCCTAACCTGAGTTCCTTCACAGGGTGACTAAGACGTGGCCATGATTCAGGCTCGAGTCTGCTGAGCCCCAAACCAGATCTCCTGACAAGACTCCAGTCTGTGGATGTGGCACCAGGGAGGACACCAGAAACAGGAGTGCTGTGTGCCCTGGCCGGTCTCCAACCTGGTGCTGCTTCTGCCCCGAATCAGGCAGCCAGGCAGAATCCCAAGAGCCACTAGTACCCTCCCTAGTGCCAGCTGGAGGTTTTGGGGGGAGGGCCCCATCCTGCCATCCCTCGACAGATGGGAGCCCTGAGGCCTAGAGAGGGGCAGAGTGGGGTCGAGGTCACACAGCGCCTCAGGGTTTCCCTCTGCCAGGCCCCTTCCCCGGGCCAGACAGCTTTATTAATCTTGCCCCTCCCACTGCCCCAGATGGCGGCTCAGTCCCATCTGCACAGAGTGGACCCAGGAGGGGTTCTCTGATTAAGAAGAGAAGCTCATTTCATAAATCACTCCTTTTCTTTTCACTGCCCCCAGCCCCGGGCACGCTTTCCGTGGAGAGAGACAAGGAGACAGGTGGATGTGAGTCCTGAACACACTCCCATCTGAGGACGCAAATTTGGGTGTGGACCTGCGTCCGGGAGAGAAATGTCTTGCCCCTGCCAGGTGAGGGCGCTGTGGCCCAGGTCTGAGTCTCCAAGGGGTCTCACCTCCAGCAACCTGGGTTCCAACTGGCAGGGACTCTGCCCCAGGAAGCTGTGAGATCTGGACCTGGACGGGCCTCATCGCCTCCGGGGCCCCACCTCCTCTTATGTGAGATGGTGCTTCTCAACAATTTGCAGGGTCTTTGCAGGGACAGAAGGTGATGATGTGGATGAAAGTCCTTTAGCACCCCAGGCACCTGCTCAGGCCAGTCCTGGGTGTGGTCCAAGCACGGAGACCGATCACTTTAATGGTGATTCCTTCCCTCCTTACTGATTCATTCCAGTCCAGTGACTCAATAACCAGGTACTCAGAGAGGGGTGTTAACAGCCATATCAACCAAGCATTCTGGGCACAGAAACACTACAAGGAGGAGCAACCCAGCACTAACTGCCAGGTGGGGCTGGAGGGGCCGGGGCTAGAACTCTGGGAGGTGTGTATTCAGGGCCAACTTTTAATAATGCAAGGCATGCATGGGCCTTTCCTTGCAATGATCTCTGCAGAGAAGATGCTATTGTCATTGTTCCCTTTGTGGCAGCAGCAATTTAGACCCAGAGCTGTAGAGAAGCCCCGGCCCTGACACCCAGGCCGCCTGTGCCTGGAGCCACAATGTCGGTCAACAGACACGGGGCCCGATTTGTCAGAATAATAATGATTCTTAAGACCAGGTTCAAAGCTGAGAAGGACTTTATTTGTTCCGTGGCTGTGCCTGCTGGGCTTCATCCCAAGACAGACGGTCTCGCAAACAAGCAATTGGCCCGAAATCCTGGCATGCCTGGTGATGGCACGGACTTGGGGACATGGACACAGCTGAGCGGGGATAAAATCTAATTAGGCTCCTGGGGGCTGTGCCGTGAGGGTTAACATTATGGAGCAGAGTCTGTCTTGGAGGCGACCAGATCCTAAACGACAGCTTCCCCAGCCCCAGACACACTGAATCAGAAATGTCAAGAGGGCAGAGAATCTTCACAGAAGGAAGAGACTGAGTTGGGGCTGACGCCATGTTGGGGACGCTGAGGCCCAGAGAGAGACATGGTCTTGCCCCACATCCCATAGCAGGGTCAGAGCCAGGAGCTCTTTCCCCCACTCAGAGCAGCCTCTTGGAACTGACATTTTCATTTGACTTCTGAAAACACTTACACACAGCCTCACTGAATCCTCCCAAGCACCCCAGGAGACAGGCAGTCCTAGAGAGATGAAGTCACTAGCACAAAAGTCATAGAATAGGGTGGAGGAATTGGGACAAAGCAGGATTCCGAGTTCTTCCATCCTGGCTGTCCTCCAGAGGGATGGCCTGGGGGACTTTGGGGCCTACAGCTCCCTGAGTGACCCTTGCCACAAACCATGCCTCCCCCACTCCCAAACCCTGGACCAGATACAGGGCAATGGGTCCATCCTCCTGCCTTTCACTGAGCTAGACCATTTGGAAAGGCTTCTGGGGATGAAGGCTCTGCACCCACTGGCAGACTTTTACTTGCTATTGGCAGGGTGCTGCAGACAAGGCCACCTGGGCAATTTGGACTTGGGCATGAGTATAGAAAAGAGGAGGCCAGGAGGTCACTCAGAATCAGGAACAGGATTGGCCTCAGGGCACCAAAGTGCAAGTGCAGTGAGGGGCCCAACTGTGCAGTATAGCTGAGATGGGATCAGGGGCTGAGTTCAAGGGCAGGGACACTAAGGTCCTGGGAGATGGTTTGGGTAGCAAGCCAGCCTCCCATTGGGGGAGCAGCCTAGAGTTTTCTGGTGCATTCACGCCAGCTGGAGAAGGGATCTCCAGAAGGTAATTCAAAGGTCACCTCACACTACAGTTTTGGGGTAGGGGGAAGGACTTGCCTGAAGGTACATGGCAAAGTCAGGGTTGGACCACCTAGTAGGACTCCCAACCTGGGGGCTCCCTGCCACATGCTGAGGTATCCTCAAAATGCAGCCCAGGGAAAGCCAGGCCCCTGGGAAGAGTGAGCGGGACGAGGACTGGAGGGAGCAGGGACAGGACTTAGGTTGCTGTCGGCCCTTCCCCACCAGATACCAGGCCTCGGTGCCTCTTTGAGTCCATTCAGGGTACACAGGGGCTACTGGACAGACTGTTATCAATACAATAATTGTTCCTGCTTCCTGGGTGCTGGGATCCTGCAGCTCTGTTCCAGCATCAATGACCATGGATGAATTAGCCCCGAGTTACCCAGGAGACCACTGAAGCTCAGAGAAGAGTAAGCGTTCCGCAGCCCAGCCGATGAGGGGCAGAACTGGGATTCAGAGGGGGGCTGCTGCCACGTGCTGGGGACCTATGTCTGGGGCCATTAGACAAGGTGCCTGTAAGCAGAAGCACGCGAGGAAGAGACTGCACCGGCCAGCACAGCCCTGGGTTCCAGTGCAGACTCTGGAAACTTGGGCAAAGCCTGAGCCTTCTCTGGCCCTCAAGCCCTTGGCTGTCTCTCTTGACTAGCTGCGGCTATCAGCCTCGGCAGGGGAAGGGGATCTGCAGCCCCCAGCCCCCCCCCCCAACTCTCCCTTCCCACCCTTCATTCCCCTCCCTCCAGGGCCTGGAACTGCAAAAGACCCTTTGAAAGTCTGGACAATCCATCCCAAAATACTTGGGGCTGTTGCTGGGACAACCTGGCTTACCACACCCGGATTTAAATATATTTAATGGTTTCTTGGATATTAAGGGGGCCTGGGAAGTGGGCAGGAAAGGGCACAGGTCTGAGCCAGGGTGAGGGTGTGGGGAGCCAGAACAGCCCCATCCCACCCCCCATACAAGAAGGATGCCCAGGGCTGCTGTGGCTGCTCTTGCTGTGTGATAGGATAGGCACCCAGGCCGGAATAAGGCAGAATTTCACGGCTGGGTGACTCACCCATGGGGGGAATTCTCTTTTGCTAGAGGACAAAGAACACTGTTTTCCTTAACTCTGCATTGTTGACACTGTGCTAAGTTCTTTCTTTCCTTTGAAACTCACTGTAATACTACATTATTATTCCCAACTAACTCACTGTAATCCTATCTTATTATTCCCAACTTACATCTGAGAAAACTGGGATCAGAGAGGTGAAGTGACTCACCCAAGGCCACACAGCTGCTGCGTGGCAGAATCCAAAGCAATGTGGCACCACGTCAGTGCTCCTTCTGCTACGACTTTAGGGAAGATGGAGCTGATAGCAGCAGCGGTCAGCATGTTGGAAGCTCTGTCTACGGGACAGGCACTGTGCCAAGGGCTTGACACATTCAAATTCATGTAACTCTCCAAACTACCCTGTTTGGGAGGCTGCGGTGCCCCCACTTTACAGATGTGAAAACTGAGGCCGCAGGAGGGAAGTCAGACACCAACATCACCATGCTCTTCCTTTTGCTCTTAGCCCAAATTCAGAAAGTTGGAAAACAACCACAAATAAATAAAAATCAAATTGAAAATCCCTTTTGATCTTGGTGTTGATCCACAGTCTCCCAAGCTGGATAGAATGACAAGAGAAAATTCTTCCAACAACTTAGTAATAAAGATGAATCAGTTTAACGTTTAATTTCAGTGACATGTTCTAACACAAACCCACACAGACAGCAGCACAAACACAGCCATGTGGACACACACATGCACGTGAGCGTGCACAGACAGACAACACAGGCACACACGTATAGACACGCAGAGATAAAGTCATACACTGAAGTACATACAGAGAGGCACACATGCTCTCTCTCTCTCTCTCACACACACACACACACACACACACACACACACACATACACACTCACACTCACAGATAGGGCCGCCGGCACTTTCCCACCCGGTGGAACTGACCGTAATGTCATGAAATAGATGAAGAGACATCCAGAGTCATTTGGTCAGTGCCTCTGCCAGCATCAAGACTATTTTAAACAAGCAAATGATCTTATCTTATTCTTACAGATCTCCAGAAAGGAAGACAGATTCCACAACCTCATTCTGATGTCTGCTCCTTCGGTAGGGAAGTTCTTCCTGGCATCTAACCAAACCCCCTCCTGCTCAACATTCATCATGACACAGCTCCTGCCGTTGATACTTGGCTTTATGACTCCCAAAGCCCTTCTTGATCCTCACAACCATTTAGTGAGGCAAGCAGGGCATCGAGGATTGAATTTTAGGGGGAGGGAATGCTCCATCTCAACTAAGCCTGAGATGAGCTGCAACTGGAGCTGGACTTCAGCCCAGGAGCTGTGCCTGAGGTTTGGCTGCTGGTTTCGGGGCTCCGTCAGTTGCCCCAGGTTGCTGTCAGTGTCCCACCCTTTCTCATTGTCTGCTGCTCTCTGCCGTGAGCTTCCTGGGGTCTCAGCCTGTCTGTGTTCCATGAAGGGGTTTCCCTGGCCCTCAGGCCCCCTGGGCAATGTCTTGGGGTGGGGGTGTGTGTGTGTGAAAGGATGGCCTCTCTGGGCTGGGTTTTCTGGAAGCTTCCCCACCCAGAGACAGCAGGTTTCCTGAGTCCAAGGTACACTGCAAGGCTTCCCCCTCCTCCACGCATCCTCCAGCTCCCTGCAGGCTCCCTGCACCTCCCGGCCCAGGGACTGTCACTGGACCCCAGCCCTTTCCCCTGCGGAGCTTGGTGCCCTGCTTACATTTGCTTGGTGATAAATATCAGAGACACTGGGTCTTCCCAGGGCAACTGCCATTGATTCTAGTCACCTGGCCCGAGTTAGGAAGGCTACTGCCCCTTCCTGTAGGACAGAGACTATAGGTATTTGGAGCTCAAGTTCTGGAGGGCAAACTGCTGACAAGCAGAGAAGCCATGAATGACAGAGTAGCCCGCCTGGCTTGGGGAAACCCTGAGAGGAAATGAATCAAAAGGAGTATCTGGGGCCAGGGCCTGAGCAGACAGACTGGCAGGGTTCAGACAGCCTGTTTTCTCTCCTGCCCATAAAAAGTCTCCCCAGCTGCTCTTGGGAGCTGTAAAGAGAGATGCTGGTCAGGGTGGGGCAGGGTAAGGGGTGATATTGGATGGAGATAGCACAGGAATCAGACAAAGGGACAGGAGGTGCTTCGGCCTCCAGGGAAGCCTGCTCGCCAGTCCCACCCAACGCCAGCATTTCCGGGCCAGGCAGGAGGCTGCCCACTCTGCCAGGAATCCTCGGGGATGAGCAATATTTGGTTTCACCGAGCTCCTGGAGAGGAGTCCCACTTCCTTTGGATGAAAAAGTACCAGTAACTCAACCCTGGTGGTGCCTCCATCTGTACAGCAGGCCAGAATGCCCGCCTTGCTCACTGCAGGGGCTGGTGTCCGGCAGGCTGGGAGGCCCGAGGGAGGGAGCTGTGACTGCGGCGGGACAAGACGGGCCTTGCCACGCTCTCAAGTAGAGCAAGTTTGGCCACATCTTTTGTGAAAGGCCAGCAGTAAATGCTTTCAGCATTGTGGCCACATTGTTTTTGTCTCAACCCCCAGCATGGCCTTGTCTAAGAAAGTGGCCACAGCTCCTGTGGAAGGTGTGGGCATGGCTGAGGCCATACAGCTGCAGTCACCAAAGTACTGGGCAGGGCTGGCCCACAGGGTGTAGTTGTGGATTCTCTAATTAAGCAACACATAGGGACCCATCTCGGGCTAAAGAAGAGATACAGAAATTAATGTATCCCCTCGCCACTACCTTCCCATCCTCCACTGCAGCTTCTGCCAAGTCTAGCAGCCTCACCATTGCTGGTCACCCAGGTTTGGGAATGGGGGAGGCATCAGGTGTGACAGACAATGCTCTGGGTTACCAGAAAACACTGGGAGCGGCTAAGCCAAGCCAGGCAAACTCTGGCTGTGCTTCTGGGAGTTGGTAAGGCCTGGCTAAGAGCTCTGGATGGGGTGTGTAGTGGTCTGCACAGCACAGGGGCAGGTTTCCAGCAGGAGGGTCTCGTTAGGCCTGAGGTTCAGGCTCTGACCCGCCTGCCCGGTTTGCACTCCCCCTACCCACTGATGGCATCCTCTGTCAAGAGCTCTTGGGAACTGGGCTCTGCTGCATCAAGGTTACTGAAGGGCTAGGAAAGGTGGACCCTTCAACCGTGACCACTGCCCAGTCTGGGTAGCCCCAGTCAGCCTGCCTGCTGCAGGCCTTGGCCCCTCTCTGAGGTTCTAACGGGTGACAAATGACCCATGCACAGAACATTACAAGCAAGGATGAACCCTTTGATCAGCCCGCTGTGCCTGGAAGGCTCTTCCCTGCTCTGTTGAGGTCAAGCAGCAATTAGAAGGGGCAGGGAGGCTGGTGGGGCGCGGGGCTGGATCTGAACCAGTCATGGTCTCTGTATCCTAGGGAAGGGAGGCTGGTGGGGATGCCGGCCATGGTGAGAGTCTGTGCTTACTAGGTGCCAGGCACAGTTGTATACACTTGGGATCTGTTCACTTAATTCATTTTCACAACCATCTATAAGGTGAGTACACTTTAGAGACAGGGAAAGCAAGGCACAGAGAAGTGAATAACTTGCCCAGAGTCACATAGCTATTAGCTGTTAGGCAGTTCCAGTATTTGGGCTCAGAGGGTGTCTACGAGATCTCTAGGGCTGGTGAGCACACCATGGAGCACCCCAGAATTAAGGGACTTGCTAAAAGAGTGTTGAGTGGGAATGGGGGGCAAGGGGTCTAGCCCTTGCTCTATCAACCAACCCCCTGATTTTCTGGGGAGCAGAGTGATCCCAAGCATCAGAGTGTCCTGGTGGCATCAGCTACCCCACTTGCTGCCCTAGGAGCTTCAGAGTACCCTGTAGCCCCTCACATTATGCGAATGTCCACCATGACCACACTGCCCCAGTCAAGGAAATGCTTTCTAGAAGCGGGAGCTATAATTATTCTTTTGGAAGCCATATTTCATTGGCTCCATTTCTGGGTGGAAAGCATTCGGTTCCTGTCCTTTTAGAAATGGAAATGGGGGTCTGAATAGTTGAAGAGCAGGCTCATCATTTAGAAATGTAAATATGGCCCAATCTGTAGCCTCCAGAGCTAAGAAATGCCAAAGAATGAAAGGGCCAGGGCTTGAAAAGGTCCTGCTGAAACAGGAGCTCAGCGGGGAGGGAGGGTGGGTCTTGCCCCTTAGGACCCCCGGATCCCAGGGACGTGGGGTGTGTCTGAGCTGGGCAATAAGGAGGGCCGGCACCCACGAGCAGCCGTGCAGAGAGCACTTGGAACAACAGTGCCCGGCACCTGTGTGTCGCATGTGACCCAGACCAAGGCGCTGCGCAGAGAGGGCTGTGGGAGGAGACTTCAGGTCAAGTGCAAAGCAGACAAATTGCAACCTTGACTGCAGTTCCTGAGGATGCAGGAATGAAAGGTGCTGCTCGGGGAACTGAGTGCAGCCAGCCGGCTCCCTGGCGGCGGGGCCAAGTCTCTCTCTGTCTCGCATCCTGGGTGCCACGTTCTCTGTCTTAGCCTCAGAGTCTCATTCCTCTGCTGTCTGCTCCCCTCCTCCTCTGAATGCTTGTGTGCACACGCGCGCACACACATGCACACACACACTCCACTTCCTGGAGAGGGGCAGCACTACCTGCTAACAGCTGGAACTCCTCTCTCACAGCACACTTCACTCTGGACATAAATCCCCTAGCCCTGCCCTGGGACCGTGACCCCCCAGCGGGTGGTGGCCACGTTTAATTTAGAGGCTCTGCGTGTGTGAGCTGTTGAACAAAGCACGCTTGCCCACAGCAACCTCAGGACTACCGGGGCCCTGCTGAGGGAGGGGTCCCAGGGAGCCTCCTTGCTGGGAAAAGGAAGAACCTGGCAGGTGTTTCATTTCCCCCTGACTGCCCAGTAATTAAGAAAAAGGAAGGCTCAGCAAGTTCACGGGCAGGCGTCCCAGGCACCATGCGGCTCGGGCAGGGCGGGAGTGGGCTTTGGGCAGAGACTGGCCTGGGCTCTGGTTTGACCCATCTCGGTGAGCTTGTGTGACCTCGAGGAAGAGATTCTCCAGGATATGGAGCTTCTGTGCAGGCATCCCATGGGACTGCCTGTAAGAGGTGACCCTAAAAGAAACTGGACCCTATTGCTTGAGTGACCGGAGGCAGCAGGCAGTGATGTCTAGGGTTCTGTCCTGGCCGGATGCCCCGGGCAGGCCGTGCTATTGTTGGTCACTGTGATCCGGATGATGAAACCCAGCCGGGCCGGAGCAGGGCTCAGTTAATACCCGAAACACGGCAGGCCCGCACGGCAGGTTACAGGTCTTCACGTGTGTATCTCACCACAGCTGCCAATGAGTCTGTGGGGTGTGACTATCTTGCCCCCCTCTTGGCATCGTCTTGCTAGGAGACTAGGATAGGGACCCTGGGACAGGGACTGCAGTGGAGCCTGCACTGGAAACTTCCTGAGTAAATTCCACAACCCCAGACCTTTGGGGCCACTTTACCCCACTTCCACAGCTGCTGGAGAAATTTAGAAGAGTTTGTGAAATTCTAAGTCCTAGGTTCCTGCTGTGTGATGTCAGGCAAGCCATGAATATTGCCTACCAGCCAGTATTGCCCAATAAACTTCGGTTTCATTCCCTCATTCTCTCCCTGCCTTCTGCTGGGTCCACGGGCAGCCTCCTCAGGAGGGCCACAGGGCCCCGCTGGCAAGCATACAGGCCTGAGAGAGACACAGCTCTCTTATTCCAGCAGAGGCGGGAGGAGCCGACATGGCTGGTCCCTCCTGGGGAAACGCGCCCCAGCCTGTTAGCGCGGGAAGAGGCGCACGTTATTACCCTGCTCAGCCAGCCTCTCGCGCGCCACACTAATTGGAACACGTAATGGTTTGTTAATGCAGTCTAATTTGGGAAGGCCGGTTCACTGGGGTCTCTAGATGCGGGTGCAGTGTGGGGGAATGAATCTCTAATGAAGGGCCTGGAGTGAGGCTGAAATGCTGGTCAGGTTTTGGTTTGCAAAATAACGTCTTAATCCAGGATCATCGAAGGACTTGAGGGGTGATGTGCTGCCGTGTGTGCATGGGTGTGTGTGCACGCATGTGTGCACACGTGTATGTATGCACACGCACAGGGACTAGGAAGGGCAGTGGGCGTGTGCACAGGGATGTGGGACCATGCCGGGGGGAGAGGGGGAGAACACCTCAAGGTAGAAGGCGGTGGTCTCCTTGAGAAGGCGACAAAGACATCTATTTTCCCACGACTAGCTCACCCAGCCCCTATTAACGCTAATTAGGAGGGCTGGGAATTCCCCATAACTTCATAATTACTGTTAACAGACTTCAGAGGGGCTGGGAAGGAAATGGAACACCTCCGTTCTGTTTTCATTGCCAGGGTGACCAGGTTCAGGTGGTCACATGACCTTTGCCCCCTGCCCCAGGCACTGGGGTTCCCCAGGGTCAAGACTATCTTCCAGCCCAGATGGTCCAGGGAGATGTCTCCTGGAGGAGGTGTGGGGGCTGGGGCTCTCCCCTGTGCTGCATTACCTGTCTCCGTAGGTGAGACCCGCCCAGGTGAGGCCTCTGGGGAAAAACAACTGGTGGGAGGGGCTCAGAGAACAGAAGAAAGACCTCAAGGAAGATGTGGATGTGCCTCAAAAGAGCCCCTTGGTTGGGGAGGTCAAGGAGAGCACTGTCCGCTCACGCCAACGCTCACCAGCGTGGCCGTCTGGGCCCCCCCCACCGACCGTCCTAGTGCAGCCATTCTGATGAGCCACATTTAAAGGCGCCGCCTAAGCACTGGCAAGATCACAACAGTGACCTCACAGTGTCATTAGGCCCCCTCCCCAGGCCGCCGTTCCCGCAGCCAGACTCTTAGGAAACCGCAGTTAAGCCATTACAGGGGACCCCTAGGCTGCTTGGCGGCCGAAGGCCTCTCTCGCCAGCTGACAGGCGCGGGGACTTCCCAGAAGCGGGAGTGCCAGCCCTTCCCACAAGGCCTCATTCATGTTCACAAAGACCCTCCCCCTGGGCCCTGGCAATCTGGCCTCATGCTCTTCGAGGTCTGTGGGGAGCAGGCGCCAGGGCTGCGCAGTTTCTGAGTCTGCCTGTGTGTCTGCCCCACTGGTGGGTCCTCCTGGCCCCCGCCCCCAGGCACTGCTGTCTAGGCTTCAGGACTCTGCGTCCCCAAGACAGTTCTTTGTTCTTTCCTGTCTGTGCAGAAGCTGAGATGCACCACATATTAAAGGAACTTAAAGATCACATTCTTAATTGTATTAAAAAGGGCCAAAATGGTAACAAATACTAACAAATGATTGGTGAATTTCCTTTTATTCTTTATACTCAGGCTATCTATTTTTTTTTTTCCTTACAAGGAACATGTTTCATTCATGGAATTAAAGAACTGTAAAAGAGTCAATTTAATCCTACCCTCTGAAGCTGCTGGTCCTTGTGGGTACTGCAACCTGGGCCTGGAAGACATTTTTTCCTGCTGGCTGCCTGGAGAACGTCTCACCCTTCAAGGCTCAGCTGGATGCCTCCTCAGCCAGGAAGCCTTCCCTGATTTCTCCAGCCTTGGCAGTGGCTTCTTTTGTGAGTCCTGAGACCCTCATTTTGGAGATGAGCAGACAAGGCCCAGCTAGGGGCAGCGACCTCCTCAGGCCTCACAGCAAGGTCATGGGTGGTGAAGGTTGCATTAGAACCCAGGAGGGCTCCTCTTACAGTGATCAGGCTGAGAAGGTTAGCATTTACCCTGCTTGACTCTCTACGCCCCTCCCTCCTTTCCTGGAGCCAGTGCTTGCCCTGTCGGGAATAGCCGTGACCTCTGTCTTTGTTCTCCCTGGGAGTAAAGCAGGGTACCCTTGTCCCAACCTCCAAGGACATAATTCACTGAGGCCTAGGATGAGAAGCAGAGAATGGCTTGCTTGTTGTCTACAAAGAGGAGTGGGGGGACAGGAAGCACTGGGGCCTCCTTCTCTGGAGCTCCAGGCTGGGTCTACATGCCCTCCACCCAGTCTTACCCCTGCTCCCCCAGAAACCCAGGGCCTCCAGCCTACTGACTCCTGTCCTGGGCCCCTCCCTGGCTAGTTGGTGGGGGCCTGGCCACAGGGTCTAAATCTCAGTTTGCCCTGGAATAGCTGTTGTTTCACCTGTCTGAGCCTATCTCAGCAGAGTTACTAATATTTCATCAAACAACCGGCCACCTCTGAAATCCTGCTTGAAGCTGGCACCGGCTAGGAGGTTGCTCCACACCAGGCCATCTGCACAACAGAGGCAGCGAGGGTCCCTCCGTCTGACATGGGAAAACTTGAGATGCATGGGAAAAAAAGCCGCTTTCCAAGGTCAAGAGCTAGAAGAGTCTGGGCTGGGGCTTGCGTCTGGATGTCTTTGGGGGTAACAGGCCCAATTCCACAGACTGGAGGCAGGAACCGCACAGGCTGGGTGCTTTGCACCACTAGCACGCTGCATGCTGCGGCTTCTCATTTTCATTGCAGAATGAGGCGAGCCAGGGATGCGGTGACCTGGGCGATGGGACTGGCCTGGCCAAGGGTTGGTGGGGAGGTAAGATGCCCTGGGGACCTGGAGGGAAGCCCCAGAGCCAGAACTTTCTCCGAGCCAGGGAATGTTGTTTAAGAATAAATATTATTTTACTCTCCAGCTTAATCTAGACGCTGCTTATCTCTCCCATGGAAAGCCCCCTGCCCAGAGAAAGTTAAGCCCTTTGCTGTTTTCCTAATTGCAGGCTTGGGGCTCTGCTTGGGGACACTGGCTCTCTGGGGAGGCTGGATAAGTGGTCTGGTATTTGGCAATGGCATCAAAGAGCCTGGCTCTGGGCTGGGCTGTCCAGCTTTCTGGGCCCATGCTGGGCTGGGGGCCCCTGCAGGGGAGAAGACAGTCTGGGGCACAGGGGCAGACTCAAGGGGTCCCTCTTCTGCATGGGGTCTGCTATCCCAGCCTGGGGGCAGATCTAGTTACAGAGGGAGTGGGGGAGGTGAACCCTGCCATCCTGTTTCAGGCTAATCCCCACTTGACTGGAAAAGCACAGGGGTCTGTGGGCTACCAGCCCCTCCTTCTCTCCCAGCTACAAGTCTGCTTCCTCCAGCCTCTTCCTTTGAAGTGTGAACAGGACTGGTTTTTGTTCAGACCACAGGCCTGACCCTTCTGCACCCCCTTTCCAGGTTCTCTAAAAAAAAACAAGCCACCGTAGGAAAGGGGTACAGTCCCAACAGATCCCATGCTGGTGAGGGTTGGCTTCTGAAATGATCCAAAGAGCCACCTGGGTGGAACCCAGCCCCTGCCTGCCCGCGCCTTCTCCTATGCCCCCACTCCCACGACTGGACATGCCAGCCAGGCCATAGACCTGAAGGATAAATGCTGTGTCCCCTGCACCAGGCACTGTGCTCCGAAGTTTACACGAGTGCTCTCGTTCAGTCCTCCAGCCACACCGTGACAGCTAGTCAGTGCATTTTACAGATCAGCAGCCTGAGAAGCACAGAGAAGGCAACCAGCATCCCAGATCTGTCTTGCTTGCAAAGCCTGGGCACTCATCACCCTTCTCCCCAGATACCCTGCAGAAACACCCAGGGGAAAAAGAGGGAGATGGTGAGCTGGGAGCCAGGCAGGAACCAAGGTCGAGGTTGTTCTCTGCCTGGTTCCCAGGTCACCACCTCCCTCTCTCTCCCCTGGGTGTTTCTGCAGGGTATCTGGGGAAAAGGGTGATGAGTGCCCAGGCTTTGCAAGCAAGACAGATCTGGGATGCTGGTTGCCTTCTCTGTGCTTCTCAGGCTGCTGGTCTGTAAAATGCCCTGACTAGCTATCGTGGTGTGGCTGGAGGACTGAACGCGAGCACCCGTGTAAACCTCAGAGCACAGTGCCTGGCGCAGAGCTCTCGCCTGACAGGCAGGCTTCACTCAAAGGCACAAATACTGTGGACTAATAAGGGGCCAGAGGGCCCCTCTTGGAGAAACAGCCTTTCCCCAGAAGCAGTTAGGCCCAGGGTACCTGCTGCCTCCTCCAGGAGAGGAGCTGGGGTGAAACTACTCACATTGGTTGAGAAACGATTGTGTGACTCTGTAAACCATGTTTACGGAGGAGGAAACTGAATCTCAGTGGTGTGAAGGAGCCTGCCCAGGGGCGCAGGACTCCTCTGGTGAACTGGGAAGGTGCTTCATGCTTTCACACAGAGCTCTTCCCTGCCCCACTCAGCATCCCGGCCCCACTTGCCCTGCTCTGAAACAGGCACTGGGTGGTTCCAGCAGCACCCAGCTGGCCTGGGGCAGTGGTGCGGTAATGAACCCCGCCAGGCCGGTGTGCGAAGGTACAGCTCAGAGGAGCTTCAGGAGGGCTGATGCCGGTGTCTGAGTCCAGGCCCACGGCCCTCAGGGACGGCAGCAGCCATGGGGCCTGAGTGATGCACCTGCTCAGGGGGCTCTGCAACCTGGCCTCTGTATCCAGGCAACGGAGCCCCTCAGTCTGCTCAAGTCACAAGCCTGCAAGTCAGGACAGCGCTCCCTGCAGACCTCCCTCCGTGCTCATTTTTAGCTTTCCAGAAGGAAATAAACCCTAAGGAGTCCAGATTCCTCCGCTCCCCCAGGCCCTGGAAGGAGGGGCTTCCAGCCACCTCTCCTTTGACTTCCCTCTGCTTATACCTTGCAGATGTACCTCTGGGTGCCCGCCCTGTCTGTGCTGCTTTCCTTGCCCCCGTGGCAAATGTGTGCATCTGCTATGTATTTGCATATTCCTTAGGGCTATGGGACCCTGGAGCTGCCCACAGTCCTTGGGTTTGTCACAGAATCCCCAGGGGGCAAAAGGGCGGGAGCCTCAGAAACTGCTACACTATTCCTGGGGGATATCCAGAACTCCTGGACTGTCGTATTGCACCAGGTTCCTACAGGTCCTTTGTGTGCTAGAAAAACCACAGAACTCCCTGAACCAACGTGGAACCCTCGGTTGCAACAGGATGTGGGGCTGTCCCCAGCTCTCTAGGCCCTGGAGAGCCCCTGTGATGACAGAGACTTGGGCTACCACAGAAAGCTGATACCACAACAGGATTGCTGGAACATCTTCGAATGAGATGATTGGCCTATGAATTCTCCAACAACCTACAAACCACATGCTCTCATTCCCAGCTCTTCCTTCAAACTGTTTTCTCACATTCTTCCTCAGATTGACTGCCTTCCTGGAGGAAGACCTCCAGGAAGCCCTCCCTGGTGTCTCCCCAGGTCTTGCTAAGTGCCACAGCACAGGTGTTACAAGCTTCTTGACAGCGCCCTGTGTTATCCCCATTAGAACACTCAGCATGTGGTACTGACATTGCAGGTCAAAGTCTGTCTCCTCCACCAAACTGAACTCCTAGAGAGCAGGGGCTGGGTGCCCAGCATGGGCACATGAGCCTTAATGCATATTTCTTGAATAAGAAGCTGTATGCTATTAACTTATTTCTTTTTAGATTTATTTATGTATACAAGAGCTGAGGTACAGGCCAGAGATGCGAGGAGGTGAGAGCATCCACCCAAGACCGAGTGGGGAACAGAACAGGCAGACTGACTGAAATACACTGCTGAAGGGAGCAGTGGGCGAGCCAGGAGAGGTCTGCTTTGCCATGTGGGTTTCTCCCTGGTGGGCCAGGGACCAAACTTATGCTGCAGAGGCTGTGGATTGCTTCATAGTGAGGTGCTTAACCACTTGTGCCACCAGGGAGGCCCTATGCTATCAACTTACTAGGGATCTGAAGGCTGTGTGACCTTGGGCACATCACTTCACTTCTCTGTGACTCAGTTTCCTCACCTGCACAATCTAGATACTAAGAATATCTTTAAGATTAGCATGAGGCTTAAATTAAATTAGGTAAAGCACTTAAGACAGTAAACAGGATATAAACATTTGCTGGTATTTCTTTTTAAATGCCTTTTGTGTGGTGAGATAATTTAAGATCTACTCTCTTAGCAACTTCCAAGTATACAGACCATTATTAACTCTTGCCACCATGCTGGTCCTTAGCTCCTAGAACTCATTCATATTGTAACAGAAAGTTGGCACCCTGTGACCAACATCTTCCCATTTCCCCCACCCTCACCCCCTGGCAAGCACCAGTCTACTCTCTATTTCCAAGAGATCAGCTCTTCTAGATTCCACATAGATTATGTGGTATTTGTCTTTCTCTATCTAAGTTATTTCAGTTAGCACAGTGCCCCTAGGTTCATCCATGTTGTTGAAAATAGAATTTCCTTCTTTTTTATCACTGACTGTAAGTGCTATTATTAAATATGTGTACTTATTAGCCCTCACAGGCTCTAGACTTGCAGCAAGGATGGAAAGGGGACCCCCCACCCCCGGCATTTCACACTAACACTGCAATGATACAGGCTGGTATAGCACTTACGCCAGCTCATGTCTCAACCCTTTACAGATATTGACTCGGTTAAACTCATGGCAACCCTCAGAGGTTGGTGCATGCTATGGACTGAGCTGTGCTCCCCTCAAATTCATATGTTGAAGCCCTGTCCCCACCCCAATGTAACTGTATTTGGACATAGGGTCTTTAGGGAAGCAATTAAGGTTAAGTGAGGTCATAGGGTAGAGCGCTCATCAACAGGTACATCAACACCAAGGGAAACAGATGGAGGGACTGGGGACTCTTCAGCTCACCTCCAGGACCTGCCTACTGTGCTCAGGCTCTTGAAGGCTGGTGGTGGGACAAGGGACCTACCTGGAGTCAGCTGTCCACACAGAATGAGTTCCCAGGTAAGGCAGTGAGCTCCCCCTCCCTGGAAGGATTCAAGTACTGCTGCTGGACCACCACTTACTGGTCATGTTCAGGGGAGAATGAAGAGCAAGAATAGATTTTTCTCAACAGTTCCCTCTAGCCTCAAGCAGCTGTGTGATATTAAAAGGGCTGAAAGTTAAGAGATTTTCTAGAAACTCTTGCAGCTCTGCCTGTTAATTCCTGTTCAAGTCCCAGTTTAGACATCACCTCCTCCAAGAAGTCTTCCTGATTCCCTCCCCATTGCTCTTCCCCATGTTCATATTGTTGGTTTGTGTGCATCTTATTGGTATAACTAGAAACAATGAGAGTCTACCCTGATGCAAAGATGTGACTGGAGGTGTGGGGCAGGTGTGAAAAGATATGTTGGTTTGAAATTGGAGAGACCAGGGTTCAGATCCTGCCTTCTCCTGCTTTCCTACCTCTGTGACTTTGGGTGAGTGACTCAACTTCTCTGAGCTGCAATTTCCTCTGCTGTATGATTCCACCTCAGAGGATGGAACCAAAGATCAAATGACATTAACAGGCCTGACACGTGTCATGTGATCAGGATTGACATTTAGCGTGTGATCAGGACATGCATGTTTCCTGCAGTCGTGGTGCAGGAGTGAGTTGCTTGACACTGGGTGTACTCGAGCAGAGGGGGTCCTGACATGGTGGGATTGGATACAGTGGGATTGGAGACAGTGAATTTCCTTCTTGCACTGAAATAAAGATTGCATTCCATGTCCCTGTGAATTCTTTCAACACTCAAAAACCACACTCTGACTGTGGGAAGATGGGCACACTAGTGAGTCCTTTCCACTTAACTCCACCCGGCAATAAAAGACAAGAGTCCACATATGGTGTACAACCCACTTGTATGAAATGTCCAGAAAAGGCAAAATCTATAGAGACAGAGAGCAGATGGCTGGTTGCCTGAGGCGGGGGATCAGAATGGGAACTGCTGGCTTGGGGAGCGGGTTTCTTTTAGGGATGATGAAAATATTCTAAAATCAGACTGTAGTGATGGTTGCACAACTTTGTAGATTTACTACAAATCATTGACTCATCCCCTTAAAACGAGCAAATTTTATGGTGTGTAAATTATACCTCTATAAAGCTATTAAAAAACAAAAACAAAATAGCAACTCCCACGAGGCAGCAGTCCTGGCCACCCCCCCAACCCCGCCCTGGCCCCCAAGGGTGGTGCCGATGCCCGTGTGTGTGGGAAGCATGACAGCGGCAGGCGGAGGCCCAAGGTCGCTGCCTGTTTCACGATTCCTTTCTGCAGTTTCGCTTCGGCACTTTCTTGTTATTTCTTGCCCTGCACCATGTGAGGAAATGGAACAGGCCCACCAGCTGACCTCATTAAAACCCTGAAGTGAACCTCAGATGATGTGAGGAGATGAGGTTCTGCAGTGCCTGGGGAGGGGGTGCCATGGGGAGGCAGCCTGTGGGGACTGGCCTTCTAGCAGCCTTTGGAGACCAGGGCTGGGCGGCAGCTTGTGGCTTGGAGTCTCCGAGTGAGGATAAAAGCCAAGGTCTTGGTCTTGTCTCCAGGGTGCTGGTGAGTGCTCTTGAGAGAGGAAGAGGTGGAGCCAGCTATGTGCTGGGGGCTGCTGTATACAGGGAGGGGGGTGACCATTATCCTGGGGATGCTACTGGCCTTGGGAGATCAGCAGACCCTTCCTGGGCTCAGGGTGCACCCACTGTGGAGAGATTTGATTTGCTTGTGGTCGGAGAGATGTCTGTTTAATCCTCTCCATAAATGAGCAAGGTGGGTATTGATCAAAAGGTGGGACTGATATGAAAGGAAATAGGAACTCAGCGGCCTGAGGCCACACAGCAGGTGGCAGGGCTGAGATTTGAACCTAGGGCCTGTGCAAGTAAGGGAGTAACTTTTGGGGCAATCTGAACATTGCTGTCTTGGTCGATAGCGAGCTCCCCATTGCTAGAGATATGAAAGCTGAGCCATCTCTCAAGGAGTCAAAACAGATGACCTCGAAACTCCTCCCAGGCTAAGTTAGTCTGTGAGGCCACAAACTCTTGCAGATCACGTCCCTGGAGAGTTAAATCTGTGCTAAGAGAAGAGCAGAAAGTAAAGCCTGTGCTATCCTGAGGGAGGGGACCTAGACCAAGTGGGCAGGGCCCAGCTGGCACCAACTCAAGTGCAACCACAGTGCCTCTGAGCGCTCACCGCAAATCAGTTCTGATTGCTGGCTGGGGCGAGTGTGATACTTGAATACTCTAGGCCAGGCTGGGGCAGGCGTCGTGGGCTTCCGGCAACTGGGCTTCAGCTAAAACGAGCCCCACCAGTGGGTGCAGAGGAAGCAGGAGCTGCCAATACAATCAATGCCCAGCCAGCCAAGTGGGCCCTGATGGCCTTTGGTCAGCAACCTGCTTCACACCTGCCTGGACCTCCTCTGTGCTCTGGCTGGGGTTGAGGCGGGGCACTCCGCCCTTCCTCGCCCCAGTTCTGGCCTCCCCAAGGATTGGGATTTTAGCTGCAGTTTGCAAGTTCCCTCCTCTCCGCCTTCCCACCTTCCCTTACCGCAGAATGAGCTCATCAGAGGCCCCTTCCCAAACAAGGGCCGGGCTGGGAGAGGCCCGTTCCCTTTCACGTGCCTGCCTGGACCTGGGGAGGTGGTGAGGGAGGCTGGCACCTTGAGGAGGGACTAAGGTAGGGGTTCCCCTGCTGCCTTCTCTCCCCTGAGCTCCCCAGGCCAGCGCTGTCACCCACCTTGGGGCCCCTCAAAGCTCCACATTCAGAGTGCTCTTGTGTTTCTTGGCGACTCCATTCAGGTCTAGGATGCAGGCTTGTAGATGGAATTTCTGTCTCCTTCACCCCAGAGACTCTGGGGTGGGAGGCAGGAATGCAGAGGCTAATTACAGTGCTGGACACTTACTGAACACTTCCCAGATACCAAAGGACGGCCACTTGGGCTCCAGCTCTCCATCAGCTCCCCTGAGAGAATGTTCTCACAACAGGCAGGGCTCCTCCATGACCCAGGGCATCCCAGCCGAGTCTGCCTCCTCCCCATGCCCTGCAGGCTCAGCCCCGCCCTCTCGAAGAAAGCCTGTCACCTGCTATGGCCTAGGGCTCTTCACCTCAACCTCCTATCCCCCCAGCATCTTTCCAGGGCATCTTGGAAACCCTTCCATGAACCCCTCTCCCAGGCATTCCTGGGGTGGGGATACCCAAACTCAGAGCATAAGAGGCCTATTGATTATTGCTCTCCCTCCCCCACACCTTCTTCTCACTCCACCTGGGCACACCACTTGTAGCGCCCCAAATGTGGCTGCTCTATCATGCCCCAGGGACTTTGCATGTGCTGAACCTTCTGCCAGGAATCTACTGTTCCCCACCCCCACTCCCGCCACCCCAAATCAAACACAGATTTCTTTGTCTGCCTTTAAACCAATCACAATAAAACCCTTTGCCAGCACCTCCCCTTCCACAGTGGGGAGCCGCCACCCCTTCCATGTTCTGCCTGTTGCCCTCATGGGGTCTGAAACTTGAGCTTGCATCAGAATTCCCTGGAGGGCTGGTCAAAGCCCAGATGACTGGCCTCACCTCCAGTCTCTCATTCATTAGGGCTGGAGTGTCAGAGCAAACATGCACATTTCCAGTAAGTTCCAAGGAGAAGCTGATGTGTTTGAGTTGAGCACCACCACATTCGAGAAGCACAGATTAAACCCTAAGCTCTTTGAGGGTGATCAGGCACGATTTTTCACCTCCAATCTTTGAAAGAATCTACTTCTAGTTAGTGCTCAACTAGGATAATAAATAATTACAGAAATAAATATAACAGTAAATATGATATAAAGATATAATACAAAGATATGTTAATATATCATAATAAGACAGACAGAGGTAGTGACTTATCTGTTGCAGCCGATATGAATGGCAGGAGAAATTCCCGAGACAGGCTCTGATTTGTCCACTCGCAGTGGTGTTCTTGCCTGTCTCCCCAAGAAGGTGGCTAAGTTGTTGGGTCCTACACCTCGGGGGATGCTGGCTTCCAGGCCAGCAGCCCACCATCTGGGCTTTGCATTTCTTGCAGGGCACCAAGCTGGTACCCAGGAAGATGTGGGGGTTCGAGCCTCTGAGTGAGGAAGGTGGAGGCAGCAGACGTGGAAGGAGGTTTGGGGTGCAGCTCTGGTGGGTTTTGTGGGACTCAAGAGCTACAGACTCAAATGTTCTGCTCTGGGAAGGTGCAGACAAGGTTCACCTTGTCACCTGACAAGGTGACAGAGGAGACAGCCCCAGATGGGCCACCTGAGTCTCCTGCAAGAGGCTGGGAGTCCATACTCCCAACTCGTGGCTTGGAGCTGCAAACAGAGACCATGCTGTGCCCAGGTTGGCACAGAAATGGCCATTGCTCACTGGCCACTACTGGATCCCAAGGCTTGGCAAGGTCACTGAAGATCTTTGGGGTCCCCAGGGATTGGAATCCAGCATCCTCCCCTCAAGAATGTGGGCTGCATAAAGGGGCCTAAGACTCATAGGGGCAAGACCCCTCCCCAACATGACTGGGGTGGAGTGTCCTTTAAGTATTGGGGCGCAGGGTGGGGGATCAGTAGCAGATGAAATCAGACCTAGAGAAAAAGAGCCACGGCATGTGTGGCCATGTGTCGGGGGGTCAGACTCAAATCTGCTGCAAGGCCATTTAGCACTGAGGATGCACTGGGCCTGGGCTGGGTCCTGGCCTCTTGATGAGGGAGTGCCATGGCGGCAAGGACACAGGCATGGCGTGTGGACAGTCAGGCGGAGCGACTGTCCCACCAGAGAGAGGACACTTGCTGGACTGAGCCCTGGGGCAGGGTGACAGAGAAGGGGCCGCCTGTGGCCTGTCCCAGGTCACTTCCTGGGATTCCAGGACACAAAACCCTCAAGACTCAGACAAAGTGGTTGTGGGGACCGCAGAGAGCCCTATAGACACAGGCTGCCCTGGTTGGGGTGGGGGAGCCCTGGGACATCAGCCTCAGGACTTTTGACCTGGAGGGCAATTCATCACAACAGCCAGCTGGCCACTGACCCCTCCTGCCCGTGCACCTGTCCCTTGCCCTTCGGGAGAAATAAAAGAGAAAGTTTGTAGACTTGGAAAACTTTCAAAGAGAAAGTTGCTGGGAAAGAGCACAGAGCAGCTGGCTGCTGGGGGAGGGGCGTTTGCTTTTCAATTTCAATCTTCCAGGATCATTTAAATGTCTAAGGGGCATGTATTATTTCTGTAATAATAATAATTAAAAAACACCTTTGACTTAAAAATGCAGAGCAATCTGGAAAAATCCGTTTGGAAGAGAGTTTATGCAACAAATAGCTTCAGGGTTGTTAAGAACACCAGCATCATCCTTTCTTGTGTCCTTACCACGTGCCCAGAGCTCTGCTCCTTGCTTTAACACCCATTATTTAATCTGATGCTCATCATGGCCCTGTGAGTTGGATGCTAATAGTACTATCATTTTCTCAATGAGGAAACAGAATTTGAGAGTGACTGAATCCCAGGCCCAAGGTCACCCAGCCTTGGGGGTGTTGGGGAGCTGAATTCGGTGACAGACAGCTTCCACTAGGGCACAAGCACACAGCCTCCCGCAACCAAAAAACTGATAAGCTCATTGAAAAGCCACTAGTGTTCAGCCCATTCTTCTACTTTCATGAGGCACAGGAGCCAACATCAACTGTCACAGGAAAACAACCCCGGTGTCTCCAACCACCTTGGAAACCTGGGCTGTGATAGGGAAGTGTGTTACACTGAATCAATCCACTGTGATCCATCCATCTGTCCATCCACTCGCCAACCACCAGTGGGTACCTCCCAGTGCCCAGCTCTGTGCTGGCCACTGGCCACCAGAGAGGGCGAGAGGCCCAGGTGAGCAAAAGGAAATTAGAAGCCTTGGCACTTTCTGATTTGCAGGTTATGCATCCTCCAGAAACACCCTGGCCCCCTGAAAATTTGGAATCCAGACAAATATTAGAGAAGGTGATCACAAGACACAATCTCTGGCATTGTCTTCTAATCCCCGGGGCTAATGCCTCCAGGCTTTTGTTCTGTTTCTTTCTCCTGGGATGCCCTTTCTGTGCCATATCTCCCCAGCTTGCAAAGCCCTCTCGCGTGCTGCATCCGCCGATGTCCCACCGCCATCAGCACTGGAGTAACCTCTGGATCTGGTTTTGGGACCCCCAAGCTTCCTTTGCATTTCTACTCCAAATGTGCTCATCTCAACCCTGGAGGGCGAGGGTGTCCTCTGGGTCTGTCTCCTGGTGAGAAGCTAGCAGCTCCTTGAGTGGGCTCTCAGCACTGGCCTCCGAGGGGCTGCTACATGAGAGGGATGATGGGCGAAGCTTGGCTTCCCCTTTTTATTTACTTGTGCACCAGGTTTGCATAGAGATGGCTAACTTGGCCCTTCCTTCCTCTCCAGGCCCCATCACAAGCTGCATCTTAAACTCCAGGTCCCAGATGGTGAGGACAAAGTTATCCCAATATGCCCCCGCATCGGGTATAGGTGCGGGTTTTAAACAGAGAGAAGAAAATAACCAACCAACAAGCATCCACCAAGCCTGACCTTGGCCTGGCATTGAACAAACCCTGGAGGAGAGGTTGGGGCAAGATACCTGCCCTCTGGGGCTCTCAGGGGAGAGGGCAGGGACCCTCCAGGGCAGGGAAGTTTTGGCTCTGCTCACTCTCAATCTGGCACTCAGTGGGAGCTCAATAGCTATTGGCCAAAGAAATGAATTAATACAGACAGTATCTGATTTATGATAGTTTGACTTAAGACTTTTCAGCATTATGATGGGTGAGAGCAATATGCATTCAATAGACATTGTACTTCAACTCTTGAGTTTTGATCTTTTCCTGTGCTAGCAACAGGCTGTATGAGCCTCTCTCGATGCTGGGCAACAGCAGCCGGTCCCAGCTCCCATCAAACACCATCAGGAGAGTGAAGGCCGGGGGCTCTACAGTCTCCTGCCAGCTCTTCTCAGCCTCACCAGCAGAGAGAACTGGATCACCCTGTTACAGGAGCATCCCCGTATCAGGCAATTCCTTTTAGCTTAGAGTTTTAAACACTCTCTGGGCCTGTA
The DNA here is from genome assembly GCF_014898055.3 of Talpa occidentalis. Lineage (NCBI taxonomy): Eukaryota > Metazoa > Chordata > Mammalia > Eulipotyphla > Talpidae > Talpa > Talpa occidentalis. Next base: position 6,487,007 of record NW_023603184.1, read on the forward strand.
TGAATGCTGCGCACCCAGACCATCACCCTGTTTTTCTTTAGCTTAGTATTCAATCAATTGCATGAGCTATTCAGCACTAGCTAGAAAAGAGGCTTGAGCTGGATCATTCAGCCCAAGTGTAGGTTTGTGGAAGTGTCCTGAGCACGTTTAGGGCAGACGTGGCTAAACTATGTTTGATAGGTTGGGTGTATTAAATGCATTTTGATGTAATGATATTTTCAAATAGGATGGGCCGATGGAACAGGAACCCCATCATAAACACGGGAGATCTGCAGTTGTTCACCCCGAAGCCCTGAGCACACCATATAAGGCTGGATGGTGCTGACTGCCGTGAGTCAGAGCTGTAGAATCCACAGACAAGAGGGACTGGAGGAGAGAGAGACTGGTGAAGGGCCAGCAGGGTTGTGGTTGACCGAAATCAAGCTAAGGACTGATCTTTAAAATGCACTTGGCCACAGTTGCCAGGGAGGCAGCATCAGACACTGTGGTTTTCAATCTTTTTTTTTTTTTTTTTTTCTGCAGAGCAATCTTTTTTTAAATGAAATCATACACCGCACCCTAAATGCATAACAGAGCTGCCGGGGTGGACGTGGCGGGGCAGGGTGGGAGACAGCTGCTGTGGCCTGGAACCCCGCAAAGGCCCCTGGGGCCCTTGGAGACGGGTTTTCTGCCCAATCAGTGGCTGCCTCCTCTCTTCCTGCCCCTCGAGAAGCCTCCAGGAGGTGGTGGCCGAGCCTGCAGGCTCTGCTGGGAACAGGGCCGGCAATGATCCAGTTTTCTGGGCGGCCACTTAGGGCAAATTAACCCTAAAGCAGCTCAAGAAACTCCCCAGTGAGGAGGGAATGAGGTGGGGAGCAAAGGCCCTCTCAACAAGCAGAGGGGGACCCATGGCAGACAGATATGCGGTGGCTGGATAATGGGGTGGCTGCTGGGGAGACTGTGGGGCACTCCTTTAGGAAAATGAAACACCACTTTAAATACACAGTGTGTGCACACATGCACACGTGTGTAAGTCGGGGTCTCTGATAGTGGATCCGGGTGCAGCTGTCAGAGCCACCCCTGCTGCTATGAACCACAAGGACCCTTAGGAGACAATCAGACGTCCCACTTGCTCCATGTTCTCCACCGCTGCCTCAGCACCAGGAGAGAGCTGCTGCTTTATAGTTTACCCAGCATTCCTTCCTTCTTCTGAAAATAGCAGCTGGTTTTTTTCTTTTAGGGCACCAGACCTCTCATACAGTTAGGCAGACTCCCCCCTACCCACACACACACCCAGCCCTCACCCCCAGCCCTAGTCTGGCCAATCAGCACTGTCCCCCAGGTGTCAGTGACTGCTCAGAAATAGTTGTGTGACCCAACACCAGCCAATAAACCTCAACTCCGAGACTTCTGTTAGAACTCCAGGGAGATAAAGCTTCTCCTGCCTTGGCTTTGAAATGAGTCTGAAGCTGCAGGTCATGGCCCCACTGCCATGTAGGGTGGCTGCCAGGGACTGAGCCCACAAGGAGGGATGCAGAGGGCACAGATGCGGGTATCACTTGAGCCCTGGATGCAGCCCTTGGACACCGATAAACAGGCTCCAAATCGCCAGTATATTGGAAACCAATAAAGAGCTAGCTTGGTAACCGGTCTTCTTAATCAGGATTGAATTGAATGTTGGCTTCCAATGAACGCGGCATATGACCTCAGTCTGGCCTCTCATCACCAATGTCCCCTGCAGCCAGTCTTCACTTCTGCCTGTCATTGCTTCTTGCTTACCTGGGCGGCAAGCCTGGCCTTCTGGAGTTGAGCCTGTGGGACCTTCAGACCCAAGGACAGGGCATCAAGGCCAGCAGCCTGCCTGGGCTTGCATGTAGCCCAGTCTTTCCAGCTGACTGGGCCCTCCTAGGGTTGTTTATTGGCTGATCTGGAGAGACCATTCCAACCTCAGTTTAGATGTGTTCAACCTGCCCCTCATTGCCCTGTTTCAGTGACCTTCATTTCTCATTGACCTTCAGAGACCAATACTAAACAATGAATGAGGGCCTAGGAATCAGCCATTCCAGAGCTTGTAGTAGGAAGAATAACCCCAGGGCTTTGGTCCATGGTCTCAGAGAAACCGCCATGGGCAGAGGCTATGGGTAGGAAAGGAGAATCAGGCCCCGATGTCAAGCAGCTGGGAAAAGTTCCTGTGTCTTTTTCTTACCCACATTACCACCTTGAGCAAGTAGTCCTTTTTATGTCTCAAGAGACTCAAATTTGAAGAGGGGATCAAATCATTACACACCTAATAGGAGGCCAAAAATCCACAAAACTGACAGCCCCAATCACTGGCAAAGACGGAGAGCAACAGGAATTCTCACTCATTACTGGTGGGGAAGCAAAATAGTACAGCTACTTTGAAAGACAGCTTGGCAGATTCTTGGAAAGTAAATTATACTGTTACCAGATAATTCAGTAATCACACTTCTAGCTATTTACCCAACTGATTGAAGCTTATATCCACACAAAAATCCCATTTGTGTTTATAGCAGCTTCATTTATAATCATCAAAAGCTGAAAGTAAACAAGATGTCCTTCAATAAGTGAATGGTAAGCTAACTGTGGCACATCCAATGGAATATTATTCAGCAACAAAAAAGGAACAAGTTGTGAAGCCTCAGAAAGATATAGAGGAAGTTTAATGCATATAGCTAAGTAAAAGAAGTCAGGTTGAAAAAGCAGTATATTATACAATTCTAATTATATGATATTCTGGAAAAGGCAAAACTGTGATGACACTATAAAGATCACTAGCTGCTAAGGAGAGGAAGAAGGGAGGGGAAATTTTCTTAAAAGTCATCTTATCTAGCAAGGAGGACTCTCCTCCATATCTGTTTTCCTTTCCTTCCATTGTAACAGAATTGGGCAGATGGCCACACAGACTAAAGTCTCTAATTCCCAGCCTCCCTTGCAGCTAGGTGTGTCACACGATCACATGCTGGTCAATGGGACATAAATAGAACATATGCACCCTCTTACAGGAAGGGTCTTCCTCTCCTTTTTTGATTTCTCCCTTCTTGCTACCAGAATGGAGAGACTATTGTGGGTCATCCTGGATCATGCAGACCAACTATAGTGTAGCCACGGGTCAGAAGAGTATGAACTCCCTAATGTTTTTGTGTCAAAGGATCCACTTAGCTCATAACTTTAATTAGAGATAAATCAACCTCTCTCTTATTTAAGGAACTGTTATTTAAGGCTTTTGTCATACACAATCAAATTATATCCTGATTAATGCAATTATATCCTGACTAATACAATGGAAGAAAAGGAAAATAGATATGGAGGAGCTTCCTCCTAGCTAGATAAAATGACCTTTAAAAAATTTTCCCTCCCTTCTTCCCCCACCCCTGTCAAGACCCCTGTGAAGGTACATAGGTAAAGAATCTTCATTCATTCATTTAACAAATACTGGCCAGTTTACTGAGTGGGTGCTGGGATTTCAACAAAGAACAAGATAGACAAACTCCTGCTCTCACAGAGTCAACACATTAAGGACTTAATTATGGATTGTCATGAGGGCAGAATCCTATTAATAACAACATTTATTGGGGACTTAGCTTATTGCATTTCTGTCCTGTCCTAAGTCCTTTTGATTTTACCTACATCACAAACCAAAGCAGTAGGTGCTGCTACTTCCTCACTGGACTGATGGAGGAAGCTGAGACACAAAGGTTGAGGAAGCTATCCAAGGTCACCCAGCTGGTTCTGTGGTTCCAGGACCTGAACCCAGGTTGGTTAGCCTTTGGAGCCATAACCACTGGGCTCTCCTGCTCATGAAGGGAGTAAAAGAGGAAGTGGGATGGTGAGTGACAGGGTGCCCTGCTGGTGTTTCCATAAGGGACAGTACAACAAAAGCAACATTCAAACCCCATGCTGAGCAAGTCTGAACTCTCTTACCTGGGAAGCCCGCAGCGTTGGGAAGTCTGGAAAAGGACCAGTCTCGTTTCCTGGAGTCAAATTCAAAGTCTTCAAGTTGCTTTGGTGACAGCGTCAGAGCCTCTATTTCTGCAAGGCCAGGAGATGCCCACCTGTTGGAGACAAGACCATGACTTGGCAGACAGACCACGACTGCTAAGTGGGGAGATCTCACTGCTAAGGCTGCCGAGTACTCGGCTGTTTTGAGATGCTCTGCAGGCCCCGCGGGGGCCTCTGATGGTGCAAAGGCTGCAGAGCCTGGGGGTTGGGCATCAGCGTTGGAAGGAGGCATCTAAGGTCCTACCTGGACTTGCTGGGTATGATTCTAAGGCAGAAAGATATGACTATGTCTCAGCTTGTGTATCCTGGATACAAAGACATGAGCGTGGCCCCTGCTGTGTGTAGCACAGTGCCCTGTGTAGGGTGGGGTGGGGGTGGGGCAGCCTTAACAAATGATTTGCTTTGATGTTAAGCAATATTTATTTATTTATTTGTTTGTTTGTTTATTTATTTATTTATAGGTATATTTATTTATTTATATAAGCACTGGGTATAGTCAGAAGCGTGGGAGGGTGAGAGAATTCACCAGAGCCAGAGAGCAGAACAGGCAGAGTGACGAAGTACACTGCTGAGGGGAGCAGCGGGCGGCAGGAGAGGTCTACGTGCCATGTGGGACCCTCGCCCGGCAGCCAGGGATTGAACCGACGCTGCAGAGCTTCACAGCCCAGTGCTCCGGGGAGGCCCTATTTATTTATTTTAAAGATTTGGGTTTTTTTTTAATTTATACAAGAGCTGGGGTACAGGCCAGATGCACAGGAGGGTAAGAGGATGCACCAGAGACAGAGTGGGGAACAGAACAGGCAGACTGAAGAAATACACTGCTGAGGGCAGCAGCAGGCAAGACAGGAGAGGTCTGCTGCGCCAGGTGGGACTCCCCCCTGGACGGCCAGGATCAAACCCATGCTGCAGAGGCTGCAAACAGCTTCACAGCACAGCACTCAACTGCCTGCACCACCAGGGAGGCTCTAAGCAATTTTTATGTCTGAGGGAGTAGGAGGAAACTGAGAGTTTGGGTACAATGGAGGAAAGCTTCTTCCAAAAGTGTGAAAATGGTTTCAATTAGACCAATGGTCCCATTTCACCAACGAGGACACTGATGGCAAGATTGGGATTGTGACTTCCCAAAGTCATACAGCAAGTGGGTGACCGAGGGAGGCCTAAACCCTGGACTCTCTCCTGACTCTTAGGTGGAGTCAGGAGCTCTCCAGGGCTGCATCTCCCTGTGTGGCTGTTGACTTTACAGCCCTGGAGCACCCCAGCAGGTGGCGGGAGGCTGGCCATGGCTCAGAGCAGAGGGCGGTTTCCTGACTGTGTCCACCCCAGGCCAGGGCAGGGACAGTGGCCATAGTGGTCAGGAGTATGGGTCATGGAGGCAGGTGGCCCTCAGCCACATGCTGGGGTACTGCTTTCCAGAAGTGGGGCTTGGGGATAAGTCAGAACATCAGTTTCCTCATCTGTAAAATAGGGAAAACAATAGCATCTCTCCCTGGGGATTACAGGTGGTTGAAAGACTTCCATGTGTCTGTGCAGCCCACAGCAGAGCACCTGGCACACAGCAACTGCTCAATAAATGTCAGGGTGGTGACAGCGACAAGAGGCCAGGACTGCGTGTGCCTGTTGGGGCAGGTGGAGCACTGGACTGGGTGTTGTCTGTGTCCCTGGCAAGTCTTTAGGCAAAAATCTCTCAATTCTGCCAGTCATTCATACGTTCTGCTTTCACGTCCCTGCTTCTCTGTCGCTCCTAGCCAATGGGGGTCCCCAGCCCCGCATACCTGCTTCTCCCTCCAGGCTGCAAACTCCCACCTGCCCACAGGATCCTACACCCCAGCCCACATTTCCACAGCCAGTCGGCAAAATGCAAATGTCATTAACACTGCAAGCTGGTGAGCGCTAATGTCACGCCAGACGGCAGCCAGCACGTGTGAGAGCTGGCGGGGGGGGGGGGGGGGGGCGGGGGTGTGTGTGTGTGTGTGTGTGTGTGTGTGTGTGCGCGCGCGAGCTCCGCAGGAGGGGCGGCATTCTCCACTTTTTCCAAAAGGGCATGATAGGAAATAAATGGCTGCAGGAAAGAGGTGGCAGAGAGAGGGTCTTGGCAGCCTGCTGTGCAGATGTGTCTTCTCAGGGTCTCCCCGGGGCTGCCTGGGCCCTGCTTCGGCCCCATCCAGATGATGCATGTGTCTCAACCTCACATACTTGATGAAGAGGCTTATCTGGGGGACTCTGGCCTTTGTGGTTCATTTCCACCCTGCCCAAGCTTCCTCAAGGCTGCTGAGAGAAGCACATCACCCACTCCGTTAACAGCCATGGTGGTGATGGGGGTGGGGGGCCCCTCACTCCCAGGCAGCAGTGGCACCCCCTGGACCTGCAGGCAGGAATCCTGGGTTTCAGCCCCAATAACTCACTCACTTGCTGAGAGCACTCAGCACTCCTTCGTGGGCCTTGGTGTCTCCATCTGTGAAAGGGGTGTTGGACTCCATCAGTCCCTACAGTCTCCATGGTCAGCTCTGTAGCCCGTGGCCCTAATAACTCACAGGTAGAGATGCTGAAATAAGACTCTCTCTCCTGATTGCCTATTACAGTGGCCCTGGTGATACCAGCAGGTGTTGTGTGTGTGAATGTGTGTGTGTGGGGGGGGGTGAGAGCAGGGTGCTGTGGGTAGGGGCCACAGGGAGCAAAGGCATGGGGTACCTGGATTTTACCAGCTCACCCTGATAGTGCCATATACCCATTTTATTGATGATAAACTGAGGTTCAGAGAGGTTAATGAACTTGCCAGGTACATGGCTGTTAAGTGGGGTGGGTTGGATTTGACCCCACAGTTGAGCAGAAGCTCACAATACGCCGCTGTCTAAACTGTTTAACACGGAGAGTGAACTGGCGAAACGCAGGCATGTGTACGTCATGACGCATGCGGGTGAGCTCACGAGGCATGTGAGAGGGGCGACACGGTGTCTGGGGGGCGGGTGAGGGAGTATCGGTGAGGACTGGATCTAGATGTGTCGGGTTTGCATCCCAGTCCCACCACTGTCCCCAACTCCCACCACTGTCCCCAACTCCCACCACTGTCTCCAACTGTGTGGCTGCAGGCAGGTCACTTAACCTCTTTGGGATTAGCTCTTGTCTCTCCCTCCCTGCCATGTAGTGAAAAAAATCTAGCCACTTCTCAGGGATGACCTATGCAGAACACTCCGAAACCATAAATGATTGCTGGACGCGTGCTTTCTAAAATTTAAGCATTCCTTGCTTTTGTCCCTCAGTGATGTCCCTCTCTTATTGCAAATGAGGATCCTGAAGCTCAAGGTCAATTGGGGAGCTGCTTTGGCAGCAAGGAGCCTCAAATCACAGCAGAAACAAGTTATGAGCAAATAAACCTGAGAGGACTCAGAGAAGTCTTGATTTTAAAATATTGTTAAAGAAGAAGGCTGCTTTATGACTTCTGCACGGTGTGCTTATTAAACCCAGGCTCTGAATGTGAACTAATAAGTAAAATGAGTTAAGTTAATGAAAAAAATCAACCTTCAGGATGGATCCATATTATCTAATGGCAGTCCATAAACATAAACATAAAATTTTAAAATACAAGAATGAATTGCAATGCCCAGCAGCTCAAGGAATCTGCAATTTCTCTGTCTGAAAAATAAAAGCTATTGATTTTAGCTTGGGTTCTCATTGCTCATGAGTGAGTCTTTGAGAAGTCATAAAGGAAGGAATTATTTCTGATTGTTTACTCACTGAGGATCATATATATTGGATTTAAATTGTCTCCAATTCCTAATTAGTGCAAACCAAATTAGAAAACAAGTACAGCAGAGCCCAGAGGCCCTTGGAGGCCTCTGAGCTCAGTTCTCTTTGTTGGATAGACCTGGAACCCTAGGCACAGAGACAAGGAGTGACTTGCCCAAGGTCACACAGCAAAGGAGGGAAGGGTCCAAGAAGAACCAGGGCTTCCGATGCCCAGGTCAGCCTCCTGCTCTGGCCCCTGTGGCCTCAGGCCAGATCATGAAATCTAGGCCGTGTATGGGTATCACAGGGGCCTCAGCCCAGGTGGTTTCCACAATAAGAGCTTTCTCCGAGCTGCAGGAGAAATGTAATCTGCCTAAGACAGGACCCTGGAAGCCAGTCTAATGCTGATAACAACACCGTTCTGAGACACTACAGCTTATTCCTCCCATTGAACCCCGAAGCCCCTGTGCCGGGCAACCCAACGGGGAAGGAGACACACACTGGGGGCCTCCGCTCTGTTCTGAGAGGGGCTGTGGGTGGGACAGCTCATCATATGGCGGGCAAGAAGGGGTTCGTAACTCAGCCAGGCTCTGTCACACACGCGTGTGCACACACTCATGTTTTTACACGCACAAATGAGCACCGCACTGACCGAGGAGCCTTGCACGTGGCTCGGGCAGGCACGTGTGTGAGTGTGTGTGAGTGTATGGGAGTATGTTAAGCTTCAGCCTGCATGTGATTATGAAGCAGATGTTTAATTACTACCTGAGTGTTATTAATCAACACGATTAATACACAACCCATACCACATAATTACTTTGCAATTACACTGAAACGAAATATTTTATTGCAGAGGGTTTGCTAATTACCCGGTCTTGCCAAAGGACAGGTATAATGGACAGCAATTTTTCTTCCTACCTTCCCCTCCATTCCCCCCTCCCCTGTCCACTCATTAATCTTGCGAGCTGATCTCCCCTCAACACAGAGCAGGGAGCCCAGGCAGGCCGAGGGCCTCCTCCCCAAGGTGCTGCTTCTGCACTCACATCTGTTTTAATGTGAACCCCAACTCACCCTGACCCTCTTCTCTCAGCTCTCTTGGAAATGCATGTCCTTTTTAGAGATAACGACAGCCTCCCGCTGGCCTGAGGATGGAAAGGAGTGAGGGGTTAGGGTGAGGGGGACAAGCTCTATGGATAGACGGCTGGAGTGAAGCCTTAGCTGGCGTGTGATCTATGCCAGGCTAACCAGGCCTCGGTTTCCCTGTGTGCAAACTGGTGATGATAACAGCAACTGCCACAGGGGTTTGTCTTAGCATTGAATGTGAGAGGATGCAGAAAGCAGCACAGTGCCAGGCGCAGAGGGGGGCTCCAGCATCACCCACTACTATGATTTACCCAGAAATGGTCATTCCAGGAACGATCAGGTTTTGGGATTCCATTCTCTCTCCTTCCCTCCCCCAATAGTTCAGTTACCTCTATTTGGAAACATGTCCCTACATGGGACCCTCCCCTCTGTGGCCACCGCCATGGCCTGACCTCCCTGAATCAAGCCTCTGTCTCTCCCTGTCCCCCAGCCACAGACTCTACAGCCATGCAGCTCCCTCCCCACTTGCCTCCTTCTCGGACTAGGGAGACAGAACATCAGGAGTGGAGCTTGGGCAACTCCACTGTCCTGCTCCACGGCCTCCCTAGGTCCCCACTGCTTACAAAGCAAGGCCCACCTTCCCCGCAGGTAGCACAGGCCCTGGAAGGTCACAGTGCCCCACATTCCATCCGCATTTCTTAGGACATCACCATGACACAAGCACCTAAACTCTTCACGATGAATGAATGGACGAATGAATGAACAAGTGTTTTACAGATTTTAGAGGCATCCATGCCCACCATGCTAGGATGCCCCAGAGCATTTTATGAACCTGCACATCTCTATGAACTTGGGGTTTCTCCTTCCCCATTCATTTGCAGACTATCTTGGTTCCTTGCTCCATCCCCCTGACAAATGCTTCCTTAGACCCAGCTGCTCTTAAGAACAGTCTTTTAAGGCACCCTGGCCACATCTCCCACTGAGCAGAGACTCTAGGGGCCCTCGGAGGCAGGCCAGCGTGGCGAGCACACAGGACAGGGGGCAGCTCCTCCAAGGGGAGAGAGCCTATGTGCACAAGGAGCGCTGCTGGAGCTACTTCTCTGTGGGAATCAATACTTTCATTTACCAAAATATCAAATAGCATGAGTCATTCATTCAGTCACTCAGTAAACATAAGACATTGGGCTCCGGAGTCAGATACTGGTCATGGAGTTCTGTCTCTACGTCTGAGTAGCCGTGTGACTTTGGGCAAATGCCTTGACTTCTCTGAGCCTCAATGCATCGTGTTGCTGTGATCAGTGCCTCACATGTGGGAAGGGCCATACCATTGTTAGCTGCTTTGTTATTATTAGTAACCACACATAATAAACCCTGGTAACAGAAACTCCACATCTAAAGCAGAGCATGGCGTGCCAAGACTAAGGAATGGCAAAGTTCTAGCAGAACCATTGAAACAGAAGCTGGTAAACTGATATTCATATTTTCATCATGCATTCATTCACTCATTCATTCACTCATTCATTCATTCATTCATTCAACAAACACTCGCTGAGTGCCCACTGTATCAGTCGCTCTGTTAGGCACTGGGGGAAGGAGAGGACTCCAGCACATCTTTGCAGTGAAGCCAAGTGGGAGCTACAGTTCCCAGATAGCTGGGCAAGGGCAGAAGCTGGGGGATGTTCTAAACCCCTCTCTCCTGTATCCCTAATGCCCCCAATTGCCACACCTGGGCCCTAGGTGAATGGATAACAGAGGTGTTAAAGATGTGAGGTAGTGCTGGAACAGGTACTTGGGTTCTAAGGGTGATGGTGAAGAGGAGGAAAGAGATTCCACGCAGAGGGCACAGCCAAGGGGCCTGGACTTGCATGGCAGGCCCAGGGGCAGCAAGCGGGTTGTGTGCTGGCAGAGCAGGAAAGGAGGGGCAGGTGGTGGCCTGATGCTCTGATGCTTGGGCTACCAGAGTCAGGAAACTCATGGAGGGGACACAGGGGCCACTCAAGCTCCCGGCTTTTCCTCCTCTGCCGGATGGTCAAGCCTCGGTCTGTGGCGCTCTGATGCTCCTCCTGAGATGCTGACAGAACACCCAGGGAATACTCAATCCATTTCTCTCGCCTGGGATTTATATGAAGCTCCCGTCTCCGTTACGGAGGTGCAAGGCCACAGAGCAAGTGTTCTGGCCTCCCAGATGTGGAGGTGCAGCGGATGCAAGGTGGGAAACAGGAAGCAGATGCAGGGGAGGGTGCACGAGGCCACGTGGGGACCACAGACGAGGGAAGGCAAATCCGAAAGAGGGAGGGAGTGGGAATTACCAGTGACCTCCTCCCTGGCAGGGCTCTGGGCTTCCATATCACAGGCCTGGAGCTCCTTCCCTCTCAAATTCTCAAAAGCTCCTCCCCACCCCCACTCCCAATCCCTGTTATGTCACACCCTTCTCAGCTCAGCCAGGCGGGTAACAAGCCGAGAATGGGAATTTTACCTGTTAATGTGGTTTCTGAACCCCCGCTGCTTGCCAAGCCCGAACAGCTCCACAGCAGCCTCCGAGAAGGAGGGGAGCGTGGGCAAGAACAGCTTCTGGAAAACAACATCAGCTGGGGGCTCCCCTGAGGTATGAATCTCTCATCCCCTGGGTGGGGTGTCCAGTGGGGTCAGGGGAGCCAGCCCCCCTGGATCCAAAAGCAGAGGATGCCCTTCACCTGCTCACTTGCCCCATCCTGCTGGGAAAGAGCAGGAAGTCTGCAGACGCTGGGGGCTCAGGGGCAGAGCAGAGCCCAGCCAGGGCCAGGTGACCCCGGCCCCTCATCCTTCCTTCCCACAATCTGTCAGCCTTTTTATTTTTTTTTTAAAGATTTATTTATTTATTTTTACAAGCACTGGGTACAATCAGAAGCGCGGGAGGGTGAGAGAATTCACCAGAGCCAGAGCGGGGAGCAGAGCAGGCAGAAGGACCGAAGTACACTGCTGAGGGGAGCAGCAGGCGGCAGGAGAGGTCTGCGCGCCATGCGGGACCCTCCTCCGGAGGTCGGGGAGCAGACGGGGATCGAACCAGCACTGCAGAGGCTGTGGGCAGCTTCGCAACCTGGCGCTCAACCGCTGCAGCACCGGGGAGGCCCTGTCAGCCTTTTTAAACATGGCACCTTCCTTATGTGCCTTGAACCCTGGCTGCCCTGCGCACTGGGCTTCATCTCATCCTTTCCCGCCGACCACGCAGGAGATGGCCATCATTATCATCCCCATTGTCTAGATTCAGAAACTGAGGTCCGAAGCAGTGGACATAGAATTGCCATCTGACCCAGCAATTCCACTCCTAGGAATTCAACCAAAAGAACTGAAGACAGAGTCTTACATACACTGCTCATAGCAGCCATAGTCACAGCAGCCAAAAGGTAGGAACAGCCCAAAGTCCATCAGAGTCTGAAGGGTAAACAGATAAATGCACTCAAAGATCCCTACAATGGAATATTATTCAGCCAGAAAAAAGGAGTGAAATAGGGACACATGCCATAGCGAGGCTAAACCTCCAAAGCCCCGTGCTAAGTGAGGGAAGCCAGGCACAAAAGGCCACAAATTGCTTAATTTAATTTATATGAAATCTCTACACAGACAGAAAGCAAAATATTGGTTGTTAAGGACTGGGAGGAAGGGGTCTGGATGTATATGGGGCTTTCTCTTGGGTTGAGGGAATGTTCTGAAACTTGAGAGGAGTGATGGTAACACACCATGATAAATATGCTAGATGCCACTGAATTGTTACTTTAATATGGTTAATTTTATGTTATGCAAATTTCACCTCTATTTTTACCAAAAATAGGGGAGGGGGGAGAGATGATGTAACTCTCTGAGGGTCAAAGAGCAGGTGAGCGAGGGGGCCCGATTTACCCGTAGTGCTTCTGACCTCAGCGCTGGCGCTCAGCCATCTTCTGTTGCCTGCTCTGTGCTTTGCCACCTCTGGGCCCTTGCCTCTGCTGCTGCCCCCTCCAGGAAGCCCATATTGTTGTCAAAACCCCACCATTGTGGACGTCCCTGGTGGCGCAAGGGTTAAGATGCAACCTATGAAGATATCCACAGCCACTGAAGCACAAGTTCAATCCCTGGCCAGGGAGCCACCCACATGGTGCAGCAGACCTCTCCTGTCTCACCTGCTGCTCCCCTCAGCAGTGTACTTCTGTCAATCTGCCTGTTCTGCTCCTCATTCTCTCTGGTGAATCCTCTCACCAGAGAATCCTGCACTCTGGCTTGTACCCTAGTTCTTGTATGCATAAATAAATAAATCTTTTTTTAAAAAACCCACCATTCTGCCAGGGTCAGGTTAAAAGGCACCCTGACTCTGAAGCCTTCCTGGATTCTATGCACCTTGGAGCCCCACAGCCTCTTGTCCCTGCCTGGCAAGCACCCCACTTCTGCTCACTCCCTACCACCCCAAGGGGAGAGTCACATTCACAGGGACCTTGTGAGGGTTCAATAATATAAATGCCAGGAGAGTTCTCAACGCTGCGCTTGGCATGCAGTAGGTGCTCAATAAATGGTGTTGCACTCATTCATGGGCTGCACTCACTCCTGAGGGGCTGGAACCTGCGGACTCATCTCTGCTTCTCTGGCCCAGTCCTGCTCCCAAGGGAGCTCCTCCGCTGGTGCAGAGGGAGAGACGGAAGAACTTTGCTGACTAGGGCACTGTCCTGCCCCTTTTCCTGCCGGGAGGGGAGACTGTCTTGGTTCACAGTTTACAATAAGTGCAACTTCATTTCCTCCACCCCAGCATACCTGCACCCAGAGCTGACAGTTTCTGTTAAATTTTTGGGGCTCCTTGCACCAGCCAAGCGCTGATTGAGTTATGGTGTTTTGCTCTACAAGGCACCTCTACCTCTAGCTTCTGCAGGTCAGGAAAACCCAGAAACTCTGGGCCCTTAGGAGATGGACCCTGCCATGTGCTGTCCCGCATAAACTCACAGACCCACCCACCAGTCCATCTGCAAGGGGCATGGAATTCACTAAATAGCTACTCATTAAATGCCCTATTTTGGGGGTGGGAACAGGTGGAAGCAAGACCTATGAGCTGCTTGCTGGGATGCTTGGGTCACATGAACTGTGTGAGTGAGTCAGATGCTGCCACTGCCTGGGGCTGTGAAATGCTGGACAAGCCATTTAACCTATTTGAGGCTCAGTTTTCTCATCTGTAAAAAGGGGATAATAATTGCAGGGCTGTTTATGGCTGAGCACAGGTTAAAGGCATAGAGTCTTATTATTCCCACTTCACAGATGCAAAAGCTGACACCCAGAAGGGTGAGTCTGTGTGAGAGTCATAGAACCCCACGCTGCTCCTCTCGGTAAGTCCATTTTTGGATGAGGCACACCCAGAACAGCCGCTGCTGCCTTGGCAAACGGCTCCCTGGTCTGTCACTGGCGATGGCTCAGCCTGAGTGGAAATGCCACAAGCTGTGCTTACTGCTCACTTCTGTGTGGACCGTGTGCCTGGGGAGCTCCAAGGGAGACAGCATGGAGGACAGAAAGAACACAGGCCGAAGGTCTGCGTCCAGACAGGAGCTCACCCATTTCTTGACCAGGCGACCTTGGGTAAGTCCCAGATGCAGGGAATGAGGAGTCTCATTCACCCTTCAACACCCATTTCACCTGGTTCCCCCCTCTGAGAAGTCTTCCATCTCCCCCAGGGCAAGGGGAGCACTCAGCTGTGCTCCCTCTGCATTTTCTTCATTTGCGCAAGTTCCCTGGTGGCAGGGGTTTGCTCTGCTCCCTGCAGTGCCCGTTGAGCATGAAGCCTGCTGTGTAGTAAAAACGGAATCATGAATGCATCCCTATAGCTGCACCCCTGCATGGGACACTGACCTGTCTGGCCACTCACCAGTGTTGAGATGCCTCAGCACGGGAGTCCCTCAACCATGGCCCCTGCCCAGCACCAGGTCCGTCTTCATCAGTCTTCATAAAAAGTCAGCTGAGCCTGATCTCTCATAATTGTTCCCTGCTTACCTCGCTGGCTTAAACTAATGGATATGCAACGAGACAGCCATCATGGAAGCACTTCATAAACTAAAGGAATCATATGCATTTAAGTTATTGGCATTAAGAATAATCCCAAACACCAGAGAGTGCCAACCTTTTCAATATGCTTTTGGAAGCTCTTTTGGATCTGCAATGGAATGTGGATTAGTTGAAGATGCCAAGAAATTCACTTCAAACAAAACAAGGTGGCCAAATTAGGAAGTTCCCCCTCTTGTACAGGCAATGAGACACGGACTTCTCCTATCTTGCCTCTCAGCTGGGCTGCTGCTAAAGATGGGGGGGTGGTGGGACTGGCTTGGGGGGGGGGTCCTCCTTAACTGACACCTAAAGCAGCAGAAAAAGGGAGTTTTGAGACCAGAGAAGCCCAGCCCAGGACTTTTCACCTCTGAGATCCTGGGCAAGGTCTGTAAGCCCCTTTAGTCAGGTGTGCTGGGGGAGCACAGGCTTGGCACACAGAAGGTCTCGATACACACCAGGCTCCTCCCTCTCAAGCTACCCCTAGACACCATTAGGACAGTCAAGAAGCAAATCATGGGCTGGGAGAAGTATTTGCAATACATATGCATGACAAAAGTCTCGTGTCCAGAATATATAAAGAACTCTTACGAATCGGTAAGAAAAAAAGAAAACACCCTATTTAAAACTAGGCCCAAAATTTGAACAGGAAGGAGATATTCCCGAAAGGAGATATTCAAAGAGCTGATAAGCATGTGCAAAGGTGTTCAGCATCATGCCTCAGCAGGGACATGCCAATCGAAACCACAATGAGATGTCACAACAGAGCCCACCAGTTAACTAAAACTGGACCGATGAGATCAAGTGTGGGTGAAGAGGTAGAGCAACTAGAACGTGCATGCAGTGCTCGGAGGACTGGCAAGGGGTTAACCACTGTATTTGGCTTTATCTAATAAAGCTGACCAACGCCTACTCTGGCAATTCAGTATGTCCACTCACGGTTGCAAACCTAGAAGAAACGCCGGCAGAGGCCCACAAAATACCATGGACCAGAAAGCTGCAGTTTTATTCATAAGCACCCAGAACTGGAAGCCACCATCCACAGAAGAATGGATACATTGGTTGTCACACATGCAGTTATGCATTGCTGAACGATGGGGTAAGTTCTGTGAAATATTAGGCAATGCTGTGGTGTGCATCATAGAGTGTGATGACGCAAACCCATGTGGTGTGGCCCACCACACACTTAGGCTATAGAGACATTGTCGTATATGTGGTCCATTGTCCACCAAAACATCATTATGTGGGGCATGATGGCATTCATATGGAATACTATACAACAGTAAAAAAAAATCTGCTCTATTGGATCCCATGGCTGGACCATATTGTAAAATCATGTTGAACTAAAGAAGCCAGAACCTCGAGGACTTCACGCTGCATGATTTCACTTGTGTAAGCTCCAAGAACAAGCAACAGCTTGATGATGATAGAAGCCAGAATAGCAGTTCCCTGGGCTCCGAGGATGGGACAGGACAGCAGGCTGCAGGTGCATGCACTTTACTGGGTAGGCATCTAAATAGGATTTTTTAAAAAAATGACCAGAGTAGAAGATGCATCGAATCAAACTGTCTCAAAGGCCTGCCAGCCCTATCATTGTATGCTTCTTAGAGGCCTAAGAATGATTGGCAGGTTGTAACGCTGGAATCTGTAGATTTTGGGCTCACCTTATTCTCTCTCTTCCTTCCCCTGCCATCTGGCTTGCCTGGAGGACCCTCCCACCCCCCTTTGCTTCCTCTCCCACTTCGGGTAAATCAGTCAGTTGCTCTGGCCTCATCACCCTGTCTGCAGAATGAGGGTCCTGCTGTCTGAACTCTCCAAGAGAGAGGAACATGCTTCTGCATGGAAAACGCTCTGTACCTCATAGACCAAAATGCTCAATGCATTCCTGGAATTGCTAGCAGATGTATCTTTGCATGGGGTCAAGTACATTCAGGCAGAATTGCAGTTACTATGGTGAGGGTGTGGTTTAAAAATCAAACTTGGCCCACGCATCTTTCTTTGGCATGGAGAGATCTAAGCTAGTGGTCATGGAGTGAAAGTCCTCAAGGGAAAAGGCCAGTCATGGGCCTGGCAGGCGGAAAACATGGATGCCTGCCTGATCCCTCAGGCTACTGGGCCAGGAGCCATGCAGATGCAGGGCTGTTCCCGAAGTAGACAGAGGTGGTGCCTAGCCTGGGGCTCAGACAGCCTCTCAAGGGAGGAGCCCTGAAGCTACATCCCAGATCCAGGTTCAAGGACTACTACTGTCTTGACTGGCTGTGACCTTGGCCATCTGCTTCCCACCTCTGGGCTTAGTTTCTCACTGCAAGATTACGGGGTGGGCTAGGTCATATTTAAAGAGCTTTCTGACTCTGTGACTTTATGAACCCACACTTGCTTACTTCCTAAAATTGAAACTACATCATGTCCCTCCCAGCTTAAAATCTTATCCACAGCCACATATTGGACCTATAACAAAGCCCAAACCTACGACTGGACTCGCGTCAGGTCCTTACCAATCCTCCTGGCACAGCCGCACACCAGTAACCAAGAGCCAAGAGCATGGAGTGAGCCGCTCTGTGCGTCCATCTCTCCAGGCTGTTCTTTTCTCCTCCTCTGTAAAGTGAAGCTAAGAGCTCCTGCCTGAGTTGCAAGCTGTGTCCCAATCAAGCAGGATAATTAACGTGGTGTGCTTGGCGCGCCGTGGCGCTGCGTGCAGCAGCACTCATGTGGATCCTGAGGTAGTCTGAGGTTTGCTTGCCCACAAGCGTCTGCCCCTGCCCTTCCAGGGCTCAGCAACTGCATAGCGAAAGGTCTTCCCTGGAGCCAACATGCCCAGGATTAGAATCCTGCTCTAACCTGGCTCAGAGAGAGGTACCCGCAGGCACACAATTTACTCAATTCCTTTGAACTTCGGTTTTCTCCTTCACAAAATGAGAATAATTCCCTTGCCCCAGGGCTGTAAAGAGCATTAAGCAAAATCACCTGTGAAAGGGGCTTCACTCCTTCCAAAGCATGGTGCAAATGTTGCTTCATCTTTTGATGTCTGATGGATGACATTTAGCTGTTATTACATCAACTCCCCCTAAAAAGGAGAGACACCTCCCCAGGTGAAACAGATAAAGACATGCAAGGCTGCCTCTCCCTGTCCCACCCCCAGGTGACCACAGTGGTGAGTGTTCACGGAGCCCTTCCTGTGTTCCCTCTCCGGGCGGCCACCTGAAGCTCTCCATGCTGAGTTCTGCATCATTATGGGCCCCATGTTGGATAAACTGAGCCTCAAATAAGCTTGTTCAAGGCTCCCTGACCCTGACCGTGGAGTTTTCTTCATGGGAGGACGTGGCCCAGGCAGCTTCCATAGGGTGAAGCCCAGGTAGCCCACACTCTGGGGAGAACCTGGTCATGGGGTCTTGTCTGCTGAGGGCGAGGACAGCCATCCACCCTGAGTATGGCATCTAGGAACACACACATAGAATGAGTCACGAGAGGACAGGACCCAGCTCGGCCCAAGGTAACCCCCCCACTGGAGAGCCGGTGACTCTACAAGTCACACTCACCTTGGCCTTCCTACATGGACTCACTGCCCTGTCCTGCCCTGAGCATCTGGCCCCCCATTATTCTGCCATCCCACCCCGCCACTGCACGCTCAGGTCTTGGCTCCAGAAAGCAATTAGACAAATCAGTGGGCAGAGAGAAAGCAGGTTTTGTTTGGGGCTGAGGGAGGGGTTGGCAGGACGACCCCTAGAGCAGAGCACCTCCAGGCACGGGGGTGGTGGGCAGAGGAGTGGAGGCAGACTCCCCACAGTGAGGGGTTTGGATTTGAGAGAAGATGGGAGGACACAGGGAGACACAAAGACACATGGGGACCCCATGGAAGGGAGAGACATAGACCAGGGACCCCAAGAAAAGGGAAAGCAGAGTGCTAGGTGGGCCTGGGCTCTTCTCCTTGGCCTCAGCCCAGAGAACACGTGGAAGCTGTTCCTCCTTTCAGGGCCAAGGGAGGCAGACCTGGTGGAGAGAGGACAGGACGGGGCAAGAGACAGGTCCCAGACACATGCTGTGCCCTCAGGGCAGCTCTACCCCAGGAAAACGAGCAGAAACGGGTTTATGTGTCCACTGCCACGCTCGCAGGGGTGCAGCTCACGCACCCCAAAACGTTGGAAACCACCTGTGTGGGTGAGGGTTCTCCAGAGAGCAAACCAGTAGGCTGTGTGTGTAGAGGTAGATGGTATTTTATAAAGTATTAATATTATCTATCATATAAAATATAATTATGTAACATGCAATTATAATAATGTGTATAATTATGATGTAATATTTTTATATCTATTTTCATCATTCACCGTATTTTATATGTAAAACATCACATTTACGTGATAGATATATGTGTGTGTATATATCCAGAGATTTCTTTTGAGGGATTAACTCATGCCTCCTCTATGGAATAGACTGGAAACAGGCAGGAGAAGGGGTTGCAGCCTCGAGGCGGAATTCCTCCTTTTCAGAAAAACATCACTTTTTTTTTCAGGGAAAAATCTATTATGTGTATAAATACACACGTATATATATATATATATGTACACACACACATATATATTTACACTCACACACATATATCGTGTGTGTATATATTGATAAATACAATACACATTAGCTATATGATTTGCATTGCAGCAACATTCCGTAGAGCAGTCTACGAGTTTCAGGTGCGCAGTGTTATAAACAGCCTCTGTGGAGACTACATTAAGCTGCCCCTAAAATTCCAGGTCTATCCTTCACCGTACATTTGACCTCTTTGACCCAATTTACCCACCTCCCTTTCCTCGTCCCTCCTGGCTACCCCTAATTTGGTTTCATAGCCTGAAAGTTTCTCTTGGTTTTACTTAGTTGGAAACCTCGGTTTTGCTCTTAAGGCCTTTCCACAGATTGGATGTGGCCCCACCTGCCTAAGGTCAGCTGGCTGCGGTCATCAGGGCCCCTGCCTGCTACCTTCCCGGCCAAGAGTTCGGGTCACCCACTGGGCACCATTCACCATAGGTCCAGGGGCTCAGAACGACACTGACAGCTCTGCAGTCAGAGCCCTTTGAAGGGGGTTTCCCTGGGCTAAATCAAGGTGTCGGCGGGGCTGTGCACCTTCTGGGGAGACTCCTTTCAGGCCCTTTGGGTTCCTGGGCCACGGCCACAGCCCCCCCTTCCTTCAACTCAGCAATGCCAACCTGCTCTTCCTCAGGCCACACCACTACCTCACCTGCAGCCAAACCCCCTTTGTTGCTTTTTAAGGACACAGGTGATCAGAGCAGTGCCACCCAAGTCACCCAGGAGAATCTCCTACCACACGTCCTGAACTTAATCATACTTTACGTCATGTAAGAAATACAATCACAGACTCCAGGGGTTAGGACGGGGATGTCTTTGGAGGGTCTACCGGACATCCAGACACTTGTCAGCGGCGGTGCCACATCCACCCAGTGACCACAACGCAGCCTGAGAAGCAATGGGCTGGGAAGAGCTTGAGCAGAGCTGGCTGCAGACGCTTTCCCAGCAGAATCAGCTCCCCAGGAGCTGCCCAGACCCCTGGGAAAGGCATGAGAAGGAAGTCAGAATGAAGGATCCTTGCCTAGAACTCCAAAGCACTAGAAGCCTTGCAAAGGACTTACCAACTTCACCCTGGCATGGATGTGCTGTGTATCTGCAGATCAACGCCCTAACCTCCTCTGATCCTTCGTGAACTGTCCGCTAACGCTGACCCCCGGCGCCACATGCCACACTCACTGTGTGCTAGCTGGGAGCTTCTAATACTGCAGCAGCACTGTTGGGGCTCCCTCCCGGATTCCCCTTTTGTGTGCTTCTTCCTAGGAAGGGTTGCACCTGCCACTCTCATGGGTGGATCGCCCTTGGGCTACTGAACCCTCCGCCCTTATGCAAAGGGAGCCAGAAGTGCCTGGGAGACTGCAGCCCTCCCCAGCGCTCAGTGGCCCTTAGCCAATGTCTGAGGTGTGGGAGGATGAAAGCTCAGTGCGCTTGTCTCAAGTTGAAACAAATGCGGAGGTGCAAATCACCACCCCAGGGTTCCCCTGCGGGTCAGGCCAGCGCAGCCTCTGTAGGCTGGTGCCTGGCGTTGCTCCCTGTCTGTTTCCTCTTCTTCCCTGCTCTGCTCCCCCAACCCTCTCACTGGTTTCTTCTGGGAACTCATCCTTAATAAATCCCGTATCCACAAATGCTTGCCCCAGGGCTTATTTCTGGGGCATCCAATCTATGATTCATATAAGTTATCCCACTTCACAGCACCCTTTGAGATGAGTGCTGGGATTACTCCCATTTCTTCAGGTGAGGAAACTGAGGTCAGAGACAAGTTCGGGAGTAGAGTAAGTGGCTGAGCAGGATTTGAATCCCCATTAGCTTAACTCCAAGTCTGCCTGCCTGGCATCTCCTCTCTCTCTGACTTCCCCTACTACTGGGAGACAAAAGAAAATGAAGAGAGAGGAGATGTATTTAGTGCAGGAAGGCTGGGAAAAGCGCCTTGTGGGGCCTTGATTTCATCAAAGTTTAAGAAAAAAAAAAGATTCATCATCTGCCAACTCAGGTGCACACAGTGTGATCTGGAACCCAAGCTGTGGTTTTCCTGAGGCTGCCTCCCGCTGCAGGGAGGACCCCGCGTGGCTCTCCCCCTCAAGCCAACATAAAACCTCAGATCAGGTGGGATTTGCTCTCTCAGCAGAGGCAGAAGGCTTTGGGGCCTTAGGAGCTGGCAGCACCCAGTGCCAGAGTGCCCGAGGTGCAGGCTGGGAAGAAGATAATGACTTGCTCTTCCATGCCCAAGTCCCCCGGCTCCCCCCATCTCCCCGAGGGTCCTTTTGAAAGGGAAAAGAAAGAATCATAAAAAGCCCTCTCTTTGCTCCTGGCCTCCCTGCCATCTCCTGGCTGCTGCCTGGGTTTAAGCCTTGGAAACAAAGACCAATACCTACACGCATGTGGCCGGGCAGAGGGAGGCAGCAGTAATTAACCATCACCCCGCCGCCATCATGAATTCCTCTTCTGTCTATTATTTACCTGCCCAGCAGGCTCTCTCTGGGCAGGTTCTGGGCAAAGCAGCCTCCTCATCTAGACAGGAATGAGCACCTAATTGCTGGGGACCAGGAACGGGGGAAGATGACTTTACTCCTCTGCACACTCCCAGATCCCAGAGACCCAGAGAGTGACTTTTAAGAAGGAAAAATCAAGGCCAAGTTGAAGTGTGGATCACACCTGGTGTCTGCACATGTGCCAGAGGTGCCAACACTGTCTCTGCTCTGCAGGTTGAACTGCTGGTCCTCTTTCTGGGTTTACAAGGATCCTCAGTGAATTTAGTCAGCACAAGTAAGTCCCTCAAGATCAGATTTGTCATGCATTCTGAAATCCTTGTCTGGCATAGGAGATAAAATCCTTCAAATAAATATCTTAAGAGGTTCAAAGTGGTCATTAGTGAAATGTAGTGATGATAACAGGAAGAAGATAAGGCTGGGGAGGTCCCAGAGGGCTTCCTGGAGGAGGCGGACATGAAGTAACTGGAGTCAAATGAGAAATAATGATCCAACAACACCATTGGTTGCACGCCACCATGGAGCTGGGGTCTGGTTGGTCTCTAGTCATTAAGTGAACCCAGCAAGGTAGTCCTCTTACTCCACTGTACAGATGAAAGAACGGGGTACAGAGAGGTCAAGCTACTTGTCGAAGGTACTTGGAAGGCCAACAGGAAGGAGGGCTAGGATGTGAGCCTACGTTTGCGTGTCTACCCAGGACCCTGCCCTGTCCCGAGTCCCCATGGCCAGGCAGGAAGTGAGCTCAACATTGGGAGGGGTGAGTCTGCTGGGGGAGAGATCTTCCAGGCAGGGGCATTTTAGGCAGGCAGAGAAGGGAGCAAGGGCACTCCTGGGGAGGGCACTGTGAGGCAAAGGCACACAAAGGGGGTGTAGAGTAGAGCTGGGAACTGAGGCATTTGGCAGATGGGAGATAAAGTCACAGGGACACCCCAAATGTCCATCTTTGCAGCAGGCCTTGAAATGGCAGTGGAGACTGGCAGTGGGAAGTCACCTAGGGCTCTCTAGGTGCTGTCTCTGAAGCTGGCAGGGGACTGTCAGCAAGGAGCGAGGCTGCAGGGCCAGGGGAGAGCAGGAGTGGTGGGACCCGTGGCCGGGTCTGGGAAGCCCAGCCACAGCAGCCTGGGTGGTGGGGCCAGAGAAGGGGAGTGGGAGGCGCCTTCTGGAGGGCCCTGGGGGAATGAGGATGCCTCAGAGAAATGGGTCACTCTGGGGGTTCATGGTGCGTGGGGAAGATGTCAACATGCAGAGAAGCAGTTCAGAGTTGGGGTGAGTCATTTGGGGTTGGGGGGGTTTAGACTCTAGATGTGGAATTTGAGGATCTTGGGTAGAGAACTGGAAAAGAAGCAGGGCCAGGAAGGGACAGAAGGAGCAGAAGGGCCTTAGTGAGGGACAAGGAAATAAATGTGACCACACTCATCAGCTCTAGTGTACCGTGAAGTCCTGACATCTCTTGTCTGAGTCCAGAGCTCTGAACACACATTAACTTTTCATCGGTTCTGGAGGTAGGAGACAGCCTTTCAACACTCTGATGGGGCGGGACAGACCAGGGTTCCCGGGAGACCTCTTCTGTTTTTCTGCTTCCTGTACTCTAAGCCAGAGTTGAAAACCAGTGTCTGGTGTGCCACAACTTGGTTGGCTTAACATAAGAACGGCATAGCAGCATTTCTTAAAAATTGTGATTTAGTTGGCAATATTTAATAATTGAGAAATTATCTTTAAAGTTATGAGTTTCCAAAACTTGAGAAGATCTGAAAATACTGGAGCTGAAAAGAAACTTCTCTTAGTAGAGTATGTGTTGAAGTTTACCAAAGTCTCCACCACTCCCTGGTATCTCCCAGACAATAAAGTTGAGTTTTAAATGTCCATTATCATGAACCTAGGCTGCTGCTTTGTTCGTTTTTCACTCAACTTGCTCACTTATATATGGTAGTTTTCAGGTCCCTGTAGGAGTGTCAGTGATCCCTGGTCTAAGTCCCTTTTGCCTCAGTTTCCTCACATAAAAAGCAACAGATTATCTTCCTTCCTAAAATCAGACTGTGGTTAGTACCTAATCGGTGCTCAACAGATATTCCCTGTCTACTTCCCTTTCTTGTTCAGCAAAATTGGCCCAACCACCCATTCTACAATCAGCAAATAAATATTGAGTAATGGGCCTCCCTGGTGGCACAAGGGGTTAAGTCTCAGTACTATGAAGCAATCTGCAGCCTCTGCAGCACTAGTTCGCCAGGCAGGTGACCCAGATGGCACAGGAGATGTCTCACATGCTGCTCCCCTCAGCAGTGTAATTCAGTACATCTGCCTGTTCTGCTTCCCACTCTGTCTCTGGTGAATCCTCTCACCCTCTGACACCTATTGCCTGTACCCCAGCTCTTGTATGCATAAATAAATAAGTCTTTTAAAAAAATAAAGAGTAACACTTTTATACCAAGTACCCTGCAAGGTGTAGCACTGTGATGATGAAAAAACGGATGTCACCTCTGCACCCAGGGCACTTGCAAACGATTATTAAATGAACAATCCAGAAAATATAGCTGCAATTTCAGTTTGAAATGTGTGTCATGAAGGCGGTAAGTAGAGTGGCATGGCAGAGAAGTGGAGGTCTCCCCGAGGAGGTCTATCTGAGCTAAATATTGAGGGGGTGAGAGGGATCTGCCAGGTGAGGAGGGCAGGACACCTGCTCTAAGAAACAGAGGGAACAGCCTCTGTGTGGCCCGAGGCAAGGAAGGGCTCACAGTGCTGGGAAGCGCAATGAGCTGTGCCGGGTGGTGAGGGGCAGTGGCTCCTGATGAGGCGGGCAGGGCAGACTGTCAAAGGAGTAGGGATTTTATTCTAAGAGCAGTGGGAGCACAGAATGTTGGGAGAGTTGTGGTTGATTCAAATTGCCTTTTTCAAAATTTCTGGCATATAAAACAAGAAGATGCTGCTAAAAACCAATTAAAATCCAAAAAAACTGGCAACACCAAATGCTGGTGAAGACATGGAGCAACAGGAGCTCTTCTCACTTCTGGTGGGAATGCTAACTCGTACAATCACTCTGGAAGACACTCGGGTAGTTTCTTACAAAGCTAAATATAGACTTACCTATGAGCCAGCAATTCATTTGGGCAAATGCCAAATGAATTGAAATCTTGTGTTCTCACAAAAATACACACACAGATGTTTACAGCAGTCTTATCTGTGATCATCATCAAAAAACTGGAAGCAAGCAAGGTACTTCAACAGGACAAAGAAATAGGCTAAAGGTATTGTGGTACATCCATACAATGGAATATTCTTTTTTTTTTTTAAAAAAAAAAAAAGATTTATTTGCATTTATTTATGCGTGCAAGAACTAGCATGTAGGCCAGAGGTATGGGTTGGGGGTGAGAGGATTCACCAGAGACAGAGTGGGGAGCAGAATAGGCAGATCTGCTGAAATACACTGCTGAGGGGAGCAGCGGGTGAGACAGGAGAGGTCTGCTGCAGCATATGTGGGTTAGCTCCCTGGCCAGGGATTGAACTGGGGCCACACGGGTGATAGCACTGAGACTTAACCCCTGGGCCACCAGGGAGGCCCTACAATGGAATATTCTTCAGCAATAAAAATAAATGGCCTATCAAGTGGTGAAGAGACATGCAGGAAACTTAAATGAAAGACAAGGAAATGTAACCACACTCCTCAGTTCTAGTGCTTTGTCAAAAAAGTCGGTCTAAAAAAGCTACATAAGGATAATTGACTATTTGATATTCTGGAAAAGGCAAAACTTCAGAGACAGTAGAGCTCAGTGGTTAGGGGCTGAAGAGGCAAGGATGACTAGGTGGCGCTCACAGGAGTTTTAGATGTTTAGGTAACAATAACCAGAGAAGAGTTTACCAAGAAGAAGCAGATGTTGATTTTTATATTTCCAGCACCAAGCTAAGTCTTTGTCATCTAGCACGTGCCGACAAATGTCTGTGGCAGGAATGAATGAATGAACAAATGATAACCATGTCTCTGTGGAAGCATCAGACAGTCAGTTTGTGCTCAGGCTTCTCCCGAAATGGAATAACATCTCAACAATACAGCACAACAAAGCAGCCTTGGTCCCATAACGCAGGAAGCCCGGCCCTGTTTACACCGAAGCCTCCTCTACCGCTGCGCAGGAGGCGGTCTCTGCGATCCCAGGCATGGACCCTTGGACCGTGGGCTTTATCTCCTTGCTTTCTTCTTCCTCCCATTGTCCTCTTAGCTTCCCACACCCCCAAGCCAAGGGCCCAGCTTTGTTTGGAAGTCACAGAGTGACCCTGAGGGCCCAGAGGTACAAGGTAGAGCAGAATGGCCCATCCCCCTTCCTGGGGAAACAACCCTTCCAGATCTTTCCCAGGGACCCTCCCCCTCACAGTTTGTTTTCCTCAGAGATATTCAGGCCACCATATCCCCTGACCCTGCCCCCATCCCTAGCTGGCTGGTGGTCAGGCCCTCCCCCCATTCTCCCCCACCCCCGCCCCACCCCAAAGAGGTGGACAGATTAGCTAAAGTAGGGGGTAGGCAACAAATCACACACAAAATAACCATGAGCAGTGACCAGAATGCTTGATGACACTCAGGAGGGGACACCCGCCTGCCCGAGCAGAGGGGGGATGCACGGAGGAAGGGCTGCAAAGGCACGAGAGCCTGAAGAGTTCTCAGAAATCAGGTAAAGAAAAGCTTGATTAGGGCCTCTCTAGAGGGACAAGGGGTTAAGTCTCAGCACTCTGAAGCTATCCGCAGCCACTGCAGCACCAGTTCAATACTTGGCCGGGGAGGTGACCCACATGGCGCAGTAGACCTCTCCTGTCTCGCCTGCTGCTCCCCTCAGCAGTGTATTTCAGTGGATCTGCCTGTTCTGCTCCCCACTCTGTCTCTGGTGAATCCTCTTACCCCCCACACCTCTGGCCTATACCCCAGCTCTTGTATGCATAAATAAATAAATCTTTAAAAAATAAAGAAATAGAAAATAATCCAGTGAAAAAATGGGCAGAAGAGCTAAAAAGAAACTTCTCTGAAGAGGAAATGCAAATGGCCAACAGACATATGAAAAAATGTTCAACATCACTTGTCATCAGGGAAATGCAAATCAAAACTACCATGAGATACCATCTTACACCAGTGAGAATGGCACATATTAAAAAAACTAGCAACAACAAATGTTGGTGAGGGTGTGGAGAAAAAGGAACTCTCCTGCACTGTTGGTGGGAGTGCAAACTGGTCCAACCACTATGGAGAGCTGTGTGGAGATTTCTGGACCTACTAAACATAGAGCTTCCATAGGATCCAGCAATTCCACTCCTAGGTATTTACCCAAAGGACACAGAAACATCAATTCCAAAGAACACCTGCACCCCTATGTTTATAGCAGCACTGTTTACAATAGCTAAGCTTTGGAAACAACCCAAATGCCCAAAAGTAGATGACTGGATCAAGAAGATGTGGTACATATACACCATGGAATATTACTCAGCATTCAAAAAAGATAAACACATGCAATTTGCAGCAATATGGATGGCGCTGGAAGGGATCATGCTCAGCGAAATAAGCCAGAAAGAAAAAGAAAAATACCGGATGGTCTCACTCAAAGCAGGAATCTAGAAAACTTAAATAAGGGACCAGGAAAATGAATAACTATAAGAAAGTGAAAATCAAAATCAACAAAAAACTATGAACCAGAGACACTTTTTGGGGGTGGGGGGGCGGGAGGGGAGGGATTGGGGTCAGAATGGGGGGGCTGCAATTGTATGGGGAATATAAAAATAAAATTTATTATTTAAAAAAAATAAAAAAATAAAGAAATAGATGATGGGTCAAAGGCTTGCACCCCAAAACACTACTGCAGGGACGAGGCACGGGGGCTGGTGCCCAGCCTTGTGTTTTAACTGGTTGGCAGCCACTGGCCACAGAGAGACCCCCAGTGCCCTGCTTAGAGGTTGGCAGCAACCTGTGAAGCCCCGCCTTCCTGTGGGACAGAAAGATGCAGCTCAGCCTGACAGAATGCTTTCTCCTCCTCCTCCAGCACAGGGCACAAGTGAGCTCCTGGAATTGTTGCAAGAGCGATGTAAAATGTAGGCGACAAAACAATCTCATGACAACATCAATTCTGTTCCTCTTGGCATTAAACCTCCGTCAAGACTAATCATTTCTGATCATGTCCCGAAGGGAGACAGGCCATGGGCAGGCCTAACAGGGGCTCACATAATTGCCAACTTTATGCCTGGAGGCTCTTGCTAATCCTCATACCGACTCAAGGAGGATTTTGTAAAAACTCAGGAAGCAAGGACACCTGCCCAGCAGAATTCAGCTAGTGTGTGACGGAGCAAGCGCTCAAGGTCAGTTCCACATGCTTGCGCCAACCCTGGTCCTTTAATCCCCTCAACTTGATTCAGCGGGGCTTAATACTGTGCAATCCAGTTTAATGGGGTCTTCTGCCCTCAGGAGCAGAGTCCTGGTCTTCACTTGCAGTCTGACATTTTCTCAGCATTAGAGTATGTCCCTTAGGCTGCTGGGCAATGCTCATCAGACACTTGAAAGGGGTTGTCAGTCCTGGCCAGAGAAGGTTGGCTGTCCTCCAAGGGGGCCCATGCTCCTCTTCCTGAATGCAGAGTTGAGGCTGGGAAGGCCCCGCCAGATACTACATTTCCCAGCCTCCTCTGTACCTCTGTGGCCATGTGATTCGTTCTCACCAATGAGTAGAGTAATGCGGGTCCACCCAGACCTGTGATGAGGAAGCTGGTGAGGCCTCTCTACCCTTTCTTCCTCCTTCCAGTGACCTTGGAAACCACATGTTGTAGATGGAAGGAACCTGGGGCCCTAAGTAAGATGTGAAAGCCACCTACCACTGTCACTGAACTGTTGCTGAGTGAGAAATACATTTCATAGCCGGACTCGGCAAAGGAGTTGTCTGCACCTCCAGCTGCCATTTCTACATCTTCCATCACTTCTCAACCCCTCTGGCCTGGCCTCCCTGCCCCACCACCCTTAACACAGGCCCAGCAAAAGTTGTGCTTTCTCCATTTCAGTTCAGTTTGGAGTATCTCAACTGCTCAGAAGCTTTGTTCCTGTTTCAATCAGCCCCATCCTTCATCAGCACAGCTGTCCTCCAGTCTGTCTACATACCTGATACCTCGAGGGATCATTCAGCTCACTTCTAGAAATTTTTTTGAATACCTACTGTGTATTGGACAACATTCTAGAAGAGGGATGGGAGGTAAAGAAGAAACCACTCTTGCCTTTGAGAATTCAGTCCAGGTGGGGTGATAGATCCCTGTTTCTCAGATGAGGAAACTGAGGTTCAGAGAAGCTAGTGTCTATAGTAACAGAGCCGATCAGCGACATCTTGCTTAATACCCAAGGAAGCATCTGAAGATGATCAATGAAAGGATGTACTGCAAAAGATTAAAACATTCATATGAGCCTAGCTCAGAATTCCCACATGGGGATAAAGAGACGAAATAGAACAACCCAGGGTCATCTTCTCTTCTACCTTATTTTATTATCTATAATGTTCTAATTAAAAGTCAAGTGCTTTCAATAATCCCCAATGAGGCCCAAGGAAATGTCTTGGTCTTAATTTTAGTGCCATGCTAAGTAATCCAATATCATATTAGTCAAAATCATTTGAACTTAAAAAAGGTCACATCTCTTCTCTGTGCATGAGTTTCCTCTGTGTACAATGAGAGGCTAAGCTAGATGATTGCTTGAGCTCGTTGCAATCCTCTAGAATATTCTCACTTGCTTATTAAACATTGGGACTGCCTCACCTGTCCACCAAACCCTTCTAATAGATTAACATTTTTGTGAGTGCTAATCTGATTTTATTTCTCTTTCATGACAACCTTATCAAATAGATGCTATCATATTACAGATGAGAATATAAGACACAGAAAATTTGAGTAATTTGCTCAAGGATGCACAGCAGAAAAGTGGCCACGCCAGAATTTGAACTCAAGAAGTCTAGCTCTTGAGTACTATATTGGCAACTCCCATTTTCGTATCTATTTGCAAAAGGCTCTACCCAAAATTCCTGCAGAGTAGACAGTGGGTGACATGGTTCTGCCCACTTGCCACAGCTGATTATTGGCTAGGGAGGACACCTGTGTACAGGGCCACCCACTCTTTGAGGTGCAGCCTGGGGTGGAAGGTGTTCCAACTTGCACAGAGAGGCCCTGAAGGCATGGCCAGTTGGTGGTCAAGATGAAGTCATAGGCCATGCTAGCCAAAGCAGCCAGAGCAACCAGTCCCTCTTGAGAACCCAACCAAAGACAATTCTTCAGTTTCCTGGTCCCAGAAGTTTTGTCCTCAGATTTCTTGAACCTGAATGTGTTTTGACAGCAACTGCTCTAGGCTGGCGCATGTGCAGCGGCCTGCTATCTGCCACAGTCCCAAGGAGCTTGCAAAACCAGAAACGGAGCAAATCATTTCCCCTTCTCCTTGCATGACACCTTCTCCGGGTCTGGCCATACCTTTGTACAACCTATACGCTCACAACAAGTAAACCTTTGGCTCAGACTCTGGACTTTTCTGTAATATAGAGATTTGTGCTGTCACAATATTTACCGTAATAGGATTTGACAAACAGAGCGCTGGTGTGAGAGATGGTCTGTACGAAGGGGGGAAGAGAAAGATGCTTAAAAAAAAAAAAAAAAAAAAAAAAAAAAAACAGCTTGCCAGTTCAAGAAAATGGAAAATGCAGAGTGCATAGCAGAGGGGAGAAAAGTCAATTAAATCACAATAATTACTTCCGCTGCCATGCCCGAGAGCAGCATGAACGTCTATTAATTAGGATTTCCATGTTGACTGTGACTGTTTGACTTCGGCAAGGCTGCCAGTATGCTCAGTAATAACAGTCTCCTGGAGAGCAAATGTGTGAAAATATTTTCACCCTGACAATTAGCAGGTTTAAAGAAACTCCCGCCCTAATCCACCCCCCACCCTCATAGAGCTGGGTTCCCTGGGCCCCTGGGACTGGCACACAGCAGGCTCGGCAGTCCCTACTCCCACCTGCCAGAAGCCAAGACACCCCAACCCATTCTTTGTAATTACCAACTCCTTCCAGCTCTAATTAGCACTAAGACGCTTGTCGGGGTGCAAATTCCTGCACAGAAGCACAGAACAGGAGCCTGGAGGTGACAGCAGGCTTCCCTTACCCAGCCCCTGCCTCTGGAAAAAGGGGCTCAGACCACTCAAGAGGAGCGCTTGTCTAAGGTCACGTTGAACAAAAGGGGTTCAGAGCAAGTGGACTCTGTCCTGGGATCAGAGTCACATCTAGAAGCCAGAAGCCTCCGTGGCTTAGGTGCCAGTGAACGTCTAAGTGACCCACACAACCCAGGAACTGGGGCCCAAGAAGACGAGGCTCCTGGCTCAGATGGGCTAAGAGTAAGCAGTGTTTGCTCAGAAGGGGTCTGCCAGGCCCAACTCTGGAAGATCGTGCTCCGGATTGTTGTAAGAGATATCCTAGGATCCTTGGCAAATGGAGAAACTGAGGTTTGGAAAAGTCGGGCCACAGTGGCAGGTCCTAGGTCCCTTAGGTAGGGATCTTCTAGTGATGTTACAGGCCTGTCTAGGGCACAGGAGACCATACAGAGCATGTCAATACATTATCTACTGTTACATAGTGTCTGGCACATCAAAAGGTCAATGAATTAGCGCACACGTCCTCTTCCCTTCTGCTGGGATAGGAGGCAGACGCAGGCTGCCATGTTTCCCAGTCTTGAGGGATGGGTGGGGGGTGGAGAACACAGTGGGAAGGGAAGGGGAGGGGAAGGGATAGGCTCCTCCTCTGCTGGAGTGAAGTAGGCACTGGCCTCCCCTCTTGCTTGTCAGAGAAGAGAAGGAAGGACCGAGTCCCAGACAAATGCTGAGGACACTCAGCCAGCTGCCCCTCAACAAGGACAAGGCCACCCGCCCTACCTGCCTGGACCAGTTAGAAACAACTCAGGCAAGGAGCCGGGCTGGGGTCCTGATGAATGCTCTCCCGCCAGCTGGTGGGGCTGAGCCAGGAAATCCTCTGGCCCTTGAGCCCCAGGCACTCCCTGGCCTCGTAGCTAGAGGCAGAGGAAGGTCAGGGTCAGAGCCCAGGAGGATTGTGTCCTGGAGGATGTATAGAAATAGCATCTCCCACTCCGCAGGGTGGCACGGGCAGGGTTCTTGGAGGGAAATGAGCTTTCCTGTCATTCACTGTCAGATCTGCAGCAGCCAAGTTAAACAACAGAGACTTACCCACATCCTACCTCTAGACAGATGCAAAATTTGGATATCCTGACTTGCAGGCTAGTGCTCCCTGCCCTCCTGGCTGATGCATGTTTAAGGCTAAAGGCAACAGATATTAGCATGGAAAGAACCAGAGGTCTATGGACAGACTCTCCTGTTTCCTGATGGGTGATCTCACCTCTGGGCCTCAATGCTGTGGCCTCAGACCTCTGGGCTGCAAAGCAGAGATGACTGAAGTACCACTTGGACCATTGTCAGGCTGGATGTAAGCACACCAGGGAAAGTGCCTGGACCACCATGGCTAAGGGTTTGGATCCAGAGTCAGCTGGCCTGGATGAGCCCTCACCACCCCCCTCCAATCTGTGAAGGAGACCAGGTGGGCCACGCACAGACCTGAGGCACTGTGCATTGTACCTGGCACTCAGTGTTGGGTGAATAATGAACTGGCTTGGCAGGTGCGCCATATAATGATATCACAGGGGATATTCTGAGAAATCTATTATTAGGCAATTTCATCATGTGCAGACGTAGATGTGCCAGCACCAACCTGTGCAGTGGGTGGAGGCTGGGACCACAGAAGATACTTGGAGCAGCTTATCGGGTCCACTGTATCCTTATTGGGTCCTCCCTTAACCAACGTGTGACTCTATGACTCCTTCCCCACTGTGGAGGTAGGTTGGGCTCGAGTTCCTCAGTCTTCCCTCTCCTGTAACGAAGTCTACTCATTCACATACTGGCCATGCCCATGTGGGCATTTCCTGCCACCCCTTGACCTTGGGCCTGACCTGTAACTTGCTTCAACCAATGGGATGTCAGAGCAGAGGCAGGACTGACCCTGCATGGGTGAAGAGGGCACGCACGTACTCTGACCACAATGGTCCTGGAAGAACAAGTCTCAGTGGCCACCGCTCTTCAGCCTGAGCCCCAGAGTAATCACACAGAGAGACCACAGGCCCCAGCAGCTGCTGGTGTAAGGATGAGAGACGTGGAAAAGACTCAAGCCCAATCTGCAGCTGGATCCTGGAGCCCAAAGTCTGGAATCCAGGCCAGCCCAGACACTGCCCTTGAACATGAGAATAAACATGGCTTTTAGCCACTGAGCATTGGCTTCTTTTGCTCTGTAGCATCATCTTGGTGATAACTAACACAGCTGCCACCTTACTGAGAGAGGTCCAGTGACTCCCGATGCTGGTAGACAGCAAAGCCAGGGCTGAAACCCAGGACAGCTCTCCCAGCGCACGCACTCGCTGGCTCTGCAGCACACTGTGGCCATTATGCTCACCAGGGGCTCCTGGAGGGGTTGCCAAGCAGACCCAGGTATGCCCTCTGACTTCACACATCCCCAAGAGGGGTTCTTCATTACAGTAGCCCCATAAGACTGTACCCAGGTCACTAACCACACAGTTCTGCCATCAAAGCCAGCCAACCACAGGATCCCTGCCCTAAAATCTGCCCTCACTTAGGCCTGGGCATGTTGATTGATCACCCTCCCACGCTTCCTTGGCAGGGACCCAACTCAGGTGAAGTGGGGGGAAGGAGGGAGAAGCCAACAATAGTGGGAAAGGAGAGCAGCCAGGATCTTGCTGAGCCAGCCCACATCCTGCACCCAGACATCAGGCAGCCTGTAAGCCAGATCTTTCCAGTAAGTCTACACTCACTTTGATTTGGAGGCAGAATTCCCTGGACATGGCAGGTTTAGGGGGAGCAGGAGGGGCAGTCAGCATTGCTTTCTCATCAACTCGTTCTCCAGATGACGCAGAGCACAGTCTCCAAATGCATGCTGGGGTCTCACCTACTCTGTGAAGCAGCTGTCCCAGCAAAAAGTGTGGTGGCTTCAGTGAGCTGGGTTCCAATCCTGGCTTTGGCCCTTGCTGACTGCATAATCAGAGATAAGTTCTCTAGGACTCTAAGCCCAGAGTAGGAAATTTGCATGTGTATGGAGAAAAGCTTGACATCACGCCAGGGTTGCTGAGGACTTCATGGATTATGAACTCTAGGGTCTGGTGGAAACTCTAACGCAGCTTGATATGATAGCTACTAATATTCTCTGTGCCAGGGGTGCACACAGGACTCACTTTTGATGGGCCAGTGGGGAATATACCAGAGGCTGAAGACATATACAAGCACTGACACATTCAATGTGATCTCCAGCCTAACTCAGTCAGAAGTGGTCCAGGAATGGCAAACGTGTGGCATGCATGCAACCACCTTCTAATTCTCACCCGTGGCAGACATCACTAATAGATTTCAGCACTCTACTGATAAACCCAGAGGGAGCTCAGGATCCTTCAGCCCAGTGCTTTGACAGCACTGGTCTGAACTGGCACTCACAGGAAAACTCTTTCCCACCCCGGTCTAGTCCAGCAGTTTTGGTTTACAGAGAAGCCCAGAGTAGGCAATAGACTGGCCCCAGGTCATACAGAAGGGATGACAGTGGCTCAGGTGTCTAGGTGCTGGTATTTTTCCCATCTTACCAGTGTTTTTCCCATGGACACTGACTTTCTTTTCTGGACATACCTGGGGGAAGGAAGGATCTGGTCTTCCCTGTCTCCTCAGTCCTTCTTTTGCTCTCCCTAATTTTCTCTGTTCCAGGACTCAGTCTTATTTACATTCCAATTCCCAGCCCAGCACTTTTTCTGGTCCCAATACCTGGTACACTACTCCTTCTGATGTCCAGAGCTAGTGGACACTCCAGCTCCACTTGATTCACCATTTCCTTGATTTCTTCAGTGTGCTCACCATGACCTGAGTTTATATAGGGTATCATTTATCATCATCATCACTATAACATCCTTGGGGTCTATAATAAGCCCTAGTATACAGTAGGTGATCAATAAACTTATATTGAATGGATCATATCAATCTCAAAAGTCAAGCCTCCCCCTTACACACACATACACACACACACACACACACACACACGGACAGAGATGTTGAACAGGACTCTAGAGCCCACACCCTAACTCTGAGGGTGACCTTCTATCCCAGCAGGCCCGCAGAGCGACTGACTGGCAGTGGTGTTGTAGAATTAAGCTCTGAGCACTTCATTCTCAGTTAAATGAATCCTATCCTAGGAGTGCGAATAGATTTCTTTTCTTGGTTTCAGACCCAGGTTGGGATGAGGACACTGAGAGATGGGAGAGATGCTCCCAGCCTACAGTTTACCATATTATGTACCTGGATCATGTTCCAGGGGTGGACACATGTCAGGTTCCTATTGGGGGTCAGAAGGACCCCCCAGGACAGCCTCCCCCACATTGCAGGCTAGAGCCCAGATGGGTTTCCAGTTCCACACTGACCAGGCCTTGGGCTGAGGTCTTCACACCAGTATCACCTCATCAGAGAGACACACATCACCACCAGCCCCTTGTCTCTCTCTCCTGTTCTTCTGTCTCATTACCTTTGTGTCACTTTCACCCTTTCACATCATCTCATTCACTTGCATTCTTAAGTTTCCATTTGTCTGTCTGCCCCGACCTTAAAGTGGTACCTTGGAGGTCCTGTTCATAGTTTGTATTCCTAGTTGGCTGGTTTATTGTAATGCCTCGATAAGCTGTTGGTG
Source organism: Talpa occidentalis (assembly GCF_014898055.3). Lineage (NCBI taxonomy): Eukaryota > Metazoa > Chordata > Mammalia > Eulipotyphla > Talpidae > Talpa > Talpa occidentalis. The sequence goes on from NW_023603184.1 coordinate 6,522,660, forward strand.
AATTACTGAAAGGGAAAGAGCGGGAGCAAGGAAGGGCCGGAGGGAGGACTGGCGAGGGTATCACGGATACATAAGAGCATGAAAGCGTGGATGAGTCTGCTACTGACTCTGAGCTCCAGCCCTTCCAGATGGTATTTCTCTGAAGTCCCAATCCTAACCTGGGCCTGGTGAGGGCATGGAATAGATACTTAAGGAGTGTTGTTCAATGAACAGGCTGCCTGGCCTCTGTTCTCACATCTGTAAAATGAGGCATTGGAACATCAACACTATGTAAACAGCGTGCAGATACCCTGGGAAGGGTTTCTACCTGCCTCTTCACTGCTGCAGATTCAATTAATAAGCCAAGGAGCAAATTCGAGGGAGTTTTCATGCAGCCCAGTGTCCTCCTTGGGGAGCCCTGTCCTTCCACTTTGGGATGGAGGGGGTGCAAATATTCTTTCTTCCAGGGAAGAGTGGTGATAGGAGAGGGCAGCTGTCTTTTTCTCACAGCCTCCCGCTGCAACAGGAAGAGGTTGCCAACCAGATGCAGATGTCAGTCCTGACTTTTTTTTTTTAATTTTATTGGTAAAGGAAATGAAGTCTGGGAACCTCCACCCTAGTGCTCCACTGACATGCTGCAAACAATGAGGCATTTTCCAACATACAATGAAGAAGTAAACTGCCTGAGGACTCCTTTGCTTTTGTCTGTTTCCTATTTTGGGCTTCCTTTGAAAAAGTGGTTTTGTTGCTTTATGAAGTTCGCTGATCTCTAAGGGTCTATCTCCCAATCCCAGGGTCTCTGCACCCTTGATTCTTCTTTTCACACCTCAGCCCTGTGTTGCTCTGACCATTCTCCAGGTCTGGGGGTTGGGGAGGGCAGCATCCCAGATGTGCAGAGCTGAGCTAATAGATCCCAAAACCCAGAAGGGTGTAGCCTGGCCCTGGGAGGCCAGACCTTCACCATGGCCTGCCAGTTTCCAGTGCCCTCTGGCTCGCACACTCAGCCCTTTGGAGTGTATTTGCCGTGCATGCAGACGGGCCCCGGTGCTGGGAGTGGCCATATAACCTTCATTTTCAGCCTCATTTAGAGAGGACTAGTATCTTGGTCAAGGTCACACAGTGCAAGGAAAGGCATAAAGCCAGTTCTTTCTCCTAGCAGTGCCTGCTGAGAGGAAATTTCAAGAGCCCTTGGCAGCCTGTCCCGGACATGAGACGCATAGCCTGTCTCCAATTTACTCACCCTGTGCTCATAACTCGTGCTGAGGCCCAGCTGTGCCGGACACTGAAGTACATTATCTCCACCCCGCAAAGAGAAACTTGAGTTATGGTCCCCACTTTCTCCTGTGGAGACCGAGTTTCAGAGAGGTTCAGTGTGTGCTCACAACCACGTCAGGAGCCACGAGTGACCAGGCTGGGGATCAGGGCCACCTCTGCTCTGAGCTTACTCTCTCTCCTCTGTGTCTGTCCCCAAGTCATGGCCACCAGTCCCTGTCCACTGGCATTCAGCTGGCCTCTTCTGCTCAGGGTCATCCCCTCTGGAAGCAGCCTGGCTGAGCCACAGTCTTGCAAAAGAAGGAAGTGCCAGGCTTCTGGGGCTGGAGAAAATCTCAGCCTTGGAGATGCCAAACCTTCAGGGCCACGCTGTGGGAGTGAGAGAGCCGCATACAGACACAGGCTGCCGTGGGGTGAGGGGATGGGGGTGTCTGAAAGGGCAGGCCTAGTGCTAGCGAGTAACACAGAGAAACACAGCTGTTCTCTGTCATTTCACTAATTAACTCACACACACAGAGTATTTATCTCTGTCACAGAGCAAAATAAGTTAGTTGTGCTGTGTGTGTATGTGTGTGCGCATGTGCACATGAGGGCCTGTGCTGATGGAGAGCTCCTGGTCCAGAGATCTGCGAATATTTGTTTATTGAGTTACTCAGCACTATTTTGATGTGTTGACAAGCTCCTTAGTGAAGATAGTTCTATGGGTGAAGTAAAGATCCCTCAGGAGACTGGGGGGGTCAGCTCACTTCCCGGGATGACAACTGTCATGGTTAACCTGTGGGTGGCAGGGACTGCAGCGCCATGTGCTCCCATCACCCTGTTTCCCCATGATGCACCTGGTGGAGACAGGCTCTGTGGTTTCCCTCTTCAAGCTTCTCTCAGTGATTAATCAATACAGCAGCACTGGACTCTTTCACCTTCCTAAGACAGTCCCTTTGGCTGAGAACCCACCAGCCCCTGCTCTGGCCCAGTGAAGCTGTTTGGTGAACCTGCATGTGCCTTAATGGTAATGCAGGGTGCTGGACACCCTTCAGGGTGGGGCTGGTGGGCAAGCAGCTGGAGAAGTTGTTGTGACAGCTGCTGGACCCCCTATTTTTCCATAGACCCCTTTCTTTGTGTTTTTTTTTTTTGAGGGGCAAAAATGTTGAAATAATTGCTACTTCCCCACCAGAGTCAGACCCTACCTTCCAATCCTATCTTTTAACTCACCTTAGGTTCTATGCAAAGGCATGATTAGCTATCACTTAAATGTGCACACACACACACACACACACACACACACACACACACACACCCCTTTAGGACACCTAGAGATCTTGAGCTCACCTGAGCTAACCACATTGCTCATCTTGTCTGGAACACTTCCCTGCTTTGCCCATGCTTGACCCTGGCTGGCAATGCCAGGTTCACCCCTCTACTAGGCAAAATGCTTTTCATCCTAGGGAGTCGTTCTCAGTGAAAACAGGCCCACACCCCTCCCAGAGGGTACTGCTCCTGCCCTGTGTTTCAGCTGCACGTGGTACGTGGATCTGTTGAGTCGCATGTTTAATATCTCACTGGACCGCCCTCCGAAGAGCAGATGAGTTCTTTAATCACAGTCTGTCATTTTCAGGAATAGAAAATGTCTATGGCATGAAGGGCATACTATTGACAATTACAGAGTTGAGCCCCTAGTATGTTCCAGGCACTTTACTAAGCACGTTATGAGCTCAAACTCCTTTCATGGTTACCAGAAACTCAGGAGGGAATTGAGGCCCAGAGAGGTTAAGTCACTTGACCAAGTTTAGGTAGCCGGGAAGTGGTCAGATTGGGATTTGAACCCCAACCTGCAAATCTGCAAACACATGCTCTTTGTTTGGCTAGACCTCTCTGGCCAAGGAGAGTGGAAGACGCCCATCTGCTGGAGACGCGGGGGGCTTGTATTGATTAATCACTGAGAGAAGCTTGAAGAGGGAAACCACAGAGCCTGTCTCCACCAGGTGCATCACGGGGAAACAGGGTGATGGGAGCACATGGTGCTGCGGTCCCTGCCCACCACAGGTTAACCATGACAGTTGTCATCCCGGGAAGTGAGCTGACCCCCCCAGTCTCCTGAGAGATCTTTATTTCACCCATAGAACTATCTTCATTAAGGAGCTTGTCAACACATCAAAATAGTGTTGAGTAACTCAATAAACAAATATTTGCAGATCTCTAAATTTTACACTTGGAGCTAAAGAAAATGTTTTTTAACGAGCATAAAATATGGTACATGCTATGAAGGGGTTTATCACTACACTCGCTTGTCCTTCTGATTCTATTTCCAAGACAATTGTAGAGCGTGCCTTTCTCTCCTGCTCTCTTTTCTCACATCCTTTGAATTGTGCTGAGTGCCTAATGGAGGCAGTTATAAAACCAAAACATCAGATTATGTCAATAAACATCAGCAGAGACATAGTCTCCTAGTTGGACGACAACCAAAGGAAAAGCAGTGGCTACAGCACGAGCAGGATCAGCTATGTGTGTGCCTCTGTGTGTGTGTGTCTGTTTGTGTGTGTGTATGCATGTGTATGTGTGTAAACCTGCAATTATTGACCAGGGAAGTGAAGATAGTTAAACCAATTTTAAAGAACAGGAGGAATAAAACATTCTTAAATGTCTGCTGGTTTAGTAATATTAAAATATGATAGTGCAATTCAAATCTGCCTACTCCTTTAAAATTTCAGGAAGTGGTATGTACCCAAAATATTTGAAAACGGATATTCAAACAAGTGTACACATAAGCTCATACCAGTGTGATTCATCACAACCAAGAGGTAGAGACAACTCAAATGTCCATTAACAGATGAGGGGCAGGGCCTCCCCTAGTGGCGCAGCAGTTGAGTGCTGGGCTGAGAAGCTGCCTGCAGCCTCTGCAGCGCCAGTTAGATCCCTGGCCACCGGCGAGGGTCCCACAAGGCGCTACAGACCTCTCCTGCCGCCCGCTGCTCCCCTTAGCAGTGTACTTCGTCAGTCTGCCTGTTCTGTTCCCCGCTCTGGCTCTGGTGAATCCTCTCACCCTCCCACGCTTCTGACTGTACCCAGTGCTTGTATAAATAAATAAATCTTTAAAAAAAACAGATGGGGGCAAACAAAATGGGGAACAGACTTACAGCGGAATAATATTTAGCTGTAGAAGGAATGAAGTATAGAACTACCTTACAAAAAAAAGTGGAGGAACCTATGGAATGTTCTGCTAAATGAAATAAGGCAGATGCAAAAGGTTACAGATGGTAGGATTCTATTTATCTGAAATTTCAAGAACAGGTAAATGCACAGAGAGGAGAGACCTATTGGTGGGGAAAGAGAGGAATGGAGAGAAACTCCTAATGGGTAAGGTGGTGGCAAGTGCTGGAACTGAATAGAAAGTTGCACAATGTGGTGAAAAAACCAAATTGTTCACTTTAAAGGGGTTAATTTTAAAGTGCCTGTGAATGTCACTGCGATAAGATATTTTTTTAAGAAAAAATACACAGGTATAATTGAGCTTCCCAGCAATAGGGAGGCAGCAGGTGGTGTGAGGTCAGGTGTGGTATATGAGTCAGGAGCCGGGGTCCATGCGTGCTCTCTCTCTAACCCTGGGCGCTAAGGCATCACTTCTGTGCTGGCAAGGGTCCAGCAAGCACTAGGAAGGAAAGGAATTTTGAAAGTCTAAGCTGTATTAATCACACATTTCTGGAGGGTCAATCACTGTGCTGAGCACTTTTCATTATTTCGTTCATTTAGCCTCAAAACAGAACCATCTGACAGAAGAGGAAAGTGAGGTGTAAAGAAAATCGAAGGTGGAGGCAGATTTCCAGTCCAGGCAGCTCTAGCCAGCAGCCCTCCTGCGCTTGCTGATCCCTATGTTCAGGAGAGGCAGCAATTAATACTGTGCTTGGCTCAGTGGCGATAAACACCTTGCACACCCGCCTCCAGATTCCAGAATCTTCTTCAGACCCACACTAGTGTTCAGCACTGAGCAGGGAGCTGGCTAATCCTGTCCTAAGTCGCACCATCCAGCCACAGCTGAGCACCCGAGGCTCTTTGCTCCTCAAATGGTCTCTTCCTGACTTCTCAGCACCCACAGATGCAAATTTCCCTGAAAGTGAACTTCAGATTCCAGTTCTTTGGTTATAAAAACAAAATTATTGGGGCCTCCCTGGTGGTGCAGCGGGGTTGAGCATGCTGTGAGGCTGTCCGCAGCATGGGTTTGATTCCCAGCTGGTCAGGGAGATACCCACATGGTGTGGCAGACCTCTCCTGCCTCGCCTGCTACTCCCCTCAGCAGTGTCTTCGGTCCATTTGTCTGTTCTGCTCCCCGCTCTGTCTCTGGTGAATTCTCTCACCTTCCTGCACCTCTGGCCTGTACCCCAGTTCTTGTATAAATAAATAAATCTTTAAAAAAGAAAACAGAAACAAAATTATTGAACAGTCTCTATGTGCCAGGTGCCATGCTGGATCCCAAGATGCAGAACTGAAAAAGTTCATGCCCCACCTTTAGAGAACTGGAAAAGGAGATGAATAGGAAATGAGTAAGTGCTCAAACACACTTGAAAGTCAGTGTGTCATGGTGCTCTGAAAGCAGATTCTAGTGCTAATCCTGTTTCTATCACAGCTGAGCTGTGTGACCTTGGGCAAGTCACCTAACTTCTGTGTGTCTCATTTATAAAATGTAGCTAACTGTACCTGCCTGCGAGAGTTGTGCTGAGGATGAATAATTGAGAACATGTGATGTGCTCAGAACAAGGTCTGACATGTGGTAATCGCTATGTGATTAGTGTCAGCTCTTATTATTGACGGTGGATTCTGACTGAGCAGAGTGTAGGCTGGGAAGGAGATAAGACACAAAGTTCAAGAATGACTCCTGGTGAACCACAACAGACCGAAATGCCAAGCTAACTCAGGGCTGTTTATAAGTGAAGGTCCATGTGAAAATGTGAGTCTTGTATGAATAAGGGCAAGCGGCAGTTATCACAGCCCAGGGAGAGCGAGCTGCAGCCAGAAGGCGGCCCATAAAGGCAGCTCCATTGAGAAGTGAGAATATCAATTTCCAGAAATGTCAAATTATGCCCCCTCCCTGGGTGGCTGCCAGGCCTCGGGAGTAATTTCATGTTCAAATTGCTTTTTAATCCCATGAGATTGTATCCTCTGTCCGCCATCATCTCTTGGGGGTGCATTTGGACCCTTTGACAGGCTCCCATGCTGCAGAGAAATGTGGAAGCCCCAGAGCAGGTGATGATCCCCATGTCTCCTTCTAGAAAGACAGGTGAGATCAAGAACATAAGCCTATGGGATGCCTTTACCCAGGGGCTCCTGTGTAGAATGAGGCTGCCCTTTATACAGGCGGAGGATTTCCTGGCCAATTTCCTGTCTTTTCTACTGTTTCAGGTCTGTCCATCATCACAGCTGTTCTCTGGATCCAGCTTTAGAAACACCCACCCTTCAGGTGGTAGGAACAGGGTGCTGGATGGAGCAAGACCATGGAGGTCTCTAGTCCTCCCTCCAGCTTGTCCAGCTATAAGATCTTGATCGTTACTTCACCTCTCTGAGCCTCGGTGCCTTCATCTGTAAAATTGGAATATTAACACTTTTCTTATGAACTTGTTGTGGGAGCAATAAAAATTCAACAGATGCACTAGGCACAGAGTAGGAGATTTTAACACAAAATTCAAACTGAAACTACCTGGGTTGCTAAGATGTGATCTCCCCTGGCCCCATCCAGCCCTGGACCTCCAGGGGGCTGGACTTTGAACACCCCCAGCTAGCTCTAACCTCCACCCCAGAAATCATCAGGGGTGGTGGGTGGGGAGAGATGCTTGCAATTTCTCCTCTCCAACCCCCTTCCACTGCCCCCCTCGCTTCTCCTCAGAAATGCAATCCACTTGTTGTTTTAAGCTAGGGGGTGTAAATGCCTTTGGACTTGGAAGAAAAACTGGGATGCAGTGTCATCACGGATTATCTATGTGCTGATTTTATCATGTGTAACTTTCGTGCCCTTGGTTTTAGCAGCATCATATTAATGAAAGGTATGAAATAGAAAAACAATCTCATCTGCAATGAAACAAAGAATGAGACCAGGCCTCAGAAAAAAAAAAAAACAACAACACAAAAACTTAGATCCAAACTTTCAAGATAAACACACAAGCCCAGCAGCGGCCACAGGGACCTGGAAATGCTGGACCTGCAAAGAATGGCTCCCCCATCTTTGCACAGGGCTCATAAACACGGGTCTGTGGCTTCAGAGAGCTAGGCTCTGCGCTGACCTGAGATGAGTAAGACACCCCTGGCTCCTTTCCTCCCAAATGCACATTGAACCCTTCCCGTGCCAGACACAGACAATAGATGTATTCTGGGTCCACAGGAGCAAAGAGCTGATGTGGCCCTCGTCTTGTGTTCCTGAATGAATTCATCTTCTAGAAGCAGAGAGAACCGAGCAAGCAGAAGATGACTAACAATGCAATCCGATAAGGACTCTACAGACACCTCTGGGCAAGAGTCAATTCCTATTTTCCAGATTTAATAAATGCTGGTCAAACTTCCCTCAAGTGTCGACAGCGCACTCCCAGGGTGGGATGCTGATGTAGGAAGGGTGATGGAGTGAGACTGATTTCTTTGCCCAAAGCTGAGTTCATCATCTCTCTGGCTCCTTCAAATAGCTCTTCCCCTGGCCTGTGAAATTCATCATTTCTCTTAGCACCCCAACAATCTCTGCGGCACCTCAGCTTAAAAGCTCAGAGGTGCCATCATTTCTTGCCTCCTCTGATTCGCTCTAAAGTCCTGTAGAATCTGCACATTGCCTCTTGTATCTGCCCCCTTATCTCTACCCCAGTGTCCCTGATCTGCTTGAGGACTCCCTCATTGCTGGGACCTCTGCAGCAGACAAGTTGATCCAGTCTCTCCCCTCTTCAGTACACCCTTTACATTCCTATCAGAGTAAGATCCCGAGCTGCTGGCCTGCTCTGGAAGCTGCAAGGACTCTTAAACCCAAGGTTGAACAGTGAAGTCCAAGTTCAGCACTCAAGGACTTCTAAACCTGGCCCCAACCTACCTTTCCGATTTAACAGTTCGCTACTCTTTTGTATATTCCCAGAATTACCACCAAAAGGGACTGTTCCTTCTTTGCTGGCCAAAACACATTCCCACGTCCAAATGCTGGCAACGCTACCTCAGCCTGGACTGCTTTCATCTCAACCCCAGGTCTTCAAGGCCACCTTAGAAAAGCTTTCTCCACCCACTGCCAACTTCTAACCTCAAAAAAACGCTTCAACTATCCTTGGGGATTTTGCTGCTGGCGCCTCTCATTTCCTAATTTGTGTTCCAGCCTATGTTTATGCCCTTTATTTTTCTTAGGAGGCTGGATTCCTAGGGGTCAGAAACCAGGTCTCATGGACCACTCAAGAGTTTCAATGCTTAGTACAGCCTCTCCCCACAACCCACCCACTACTCTCCAGGGGCGGGTGCACCAGTTTAACAACAGCTCCATGTTAATATAATGATGGTATCTTAATACTATTCAAGGTAACATTAAATATATAACATTATAAATAATGCCTAATTATTATTAATTAATATCTAAATAATAACACTCAAAACCATGGGGACAGCAACAATACAATCAATTGGTTTGAGCACTCTTGGGGGAGAGCTTCCTATGGAGACCTGCAAAATAATTTTCACCATTCCCCATCACATGCCCAGTGATTCCACTCCCGGGAATATACCCACAGAACACAAAAACACTAAGGTGAAAGGAAACCAGCCCTCCTATCTTTGTGGCAGCACTACTTTCAATAGCCAAGATATGGAAACAACATAACTGCCCCAAAACAGATGACTGGATCAAGAAGATGTGGTCTCTCTACACAATGGAATACTACTCTGCCATCAAAAAGATAAACTCATGCCATTTGCAGCCATGTGGACGGAGCTGGAAGGGCTAATGCTAAGTGCATAAGTCAGAAGAGAAAAGATAAGGGTCAGATGGTTTCACTTGTATGAAATCATATATGTGGAGTAGAGAGAAACAGAACAAAAGGCTAGGAAAGCAAGCTGACCGCAGATCTGAGGCATACAACAGGGGAGGAGGAGGGAGAGAGGTCAAAACAGGGGAGAAAGGCCTAAGGGACTGGACAGGGGAGATGAACCGTGGTGCGATGGTGGTGAGAGAACTACAGGGACAAGACCTGAGGGGAGAAATCAAAATAATGTCTGAAAAATGAACAGTGATATAAGAAAATAAAATTTAAAGTTCCCGCTACAATTAAAAAAATAATTTTCTCCATTCCTCCCACTATTTTGGGGACCAATCTGGACAAACTGAGGTTCCCTACCTCTGGGCTAGATATTGGGGGCCTGCCCCATCTGTGGCTCCATCTGTACACTCCAGCCAGCTCTCAGGTTCTTGAGGCCCCCCCTCAACTGAAGACATGAGTGTACATGCAAGTGTGTATGTGTGTGTGTGTGTGTGTGTGTGTGTGTGTGTGTGAGAGCAATGCCCTCTCCCAGCAGGTTTGGGGGTGGGGGGCTGAATTTTGTCCCCACTCCTCAGGTTTCCTGGCTCCTCCATTTGCCTCTATAATTCCAGCAGCCAGAGATTAATTTAAAATGCAAATCAGACCCCGGAGTTCTTCTACTTAAAATCCTCTGAAGGTTTCTCACACTTAGAGTCAAATCCAAGCCCTTCAAAGGCCTCAGCATCCACCCCCCTCCTCTCACTCCATCCCCAGGGAGGCCCCTTGCTTCTCTGGGTCCCTGAACACCTGAGAGCTTTTGTGTTTGCTCTTCCTTCTCCTGGAGGGATCCCACCCATGAAAGCCCCCAGGGGTCTGCCAGTACCAATGTTCCCAAACATGTTTCTGCCCTCCCCATCTGGTGAGGGGGCGTGCCCCTTTCTAACCTGGCAGCCCCAGGACCTACAGAGGAGTGGGGAGAAAGCAGAAATGGGAGGGGGGGAAATCTGTCCAACACCTTGTTGGGTGGTAAAATTGAATTATTTTTGAATTATTATTAAGTCCGCCAAGTCTAGTGCTAGCTGCCTGGGCCTGGGTTCTAATCCCAGTTTTATCTCTTACTAGCTGTGTAACTGGGTAAATTACCCCACCCTCTTGTGCCTTGGTTTCCCCACATATATAACAGGGCTTCCCTAACCACCCAAGCCTGTGTGCTTGCTCCAGATGCGTATGTAATTATACGCAATTTATACACGCATGCATCTGTATGCATGATTCCACAGGTCTTCACTGGGTAGCTTCTCTGTGCTCAGCTCTGGGCTTGGCCACATATGCACCATTCAAAAATCCAAAGCAGGCCTTTGTAACCCACAGAGAGACAGACTTATGGGACAAATACAGGTACCCCTCATTTTATTGCCCTTTACTGTTCTTCACAGATACTATGTTTTTTCACAAATGGAGGGTCAGAGGTGACCCCACGTTGAGCAGGCCCTCAGGAGCCATCCTTCCAATGGCCTGTGCTCTCCTGGCGTCTCTGTGTTACATTTAATTAAGGTATGGACGCTGTTTGTCCAGATAAGACGCTACCGCATGCTCGGCAGATGCAGTACCATGTAAACAGAGCTTCTGAGTGGCCCGGGAAGCAATGCATTCCTGGGACTCGCTCTAAGATGATTTTCCCTGTGTGGTGGTGATCCAGAACCCACCCCCCACCATCTCTGGGGTGTGCCTGCAATAAGGGAACTGTGAGTTATCCTAAGCTCGGTGAAGGAGACAAAGATGTGGCCGCAAAAAGAGAATGATATTTAATATTTTCTTTCAGAGATAGCCTTTCAGAGGAGGTAAGAATTAGCTTATAATTTTTATCTTGGAAGTTTTCAAACATACACACAGAAAGAATAACCAAGAACCCCACATCTCTCAGTCTCAACTATCCTGCTGTTTTTATTTTGAAATGATTTAAAAATAAATAAAGGAGCACATGTAGTTTAAAAAGAGACAGACTGGGGAACAGAAGCTCTGGGATTGGTCTTGGTACTGCCCTTGACTGACTGTGTGACCTTGGACGGTGGCTGGCTGCCTGGTGAAGGCCATTGTGAACTTCCGGGAGTTTCCTTTTCCCAGGAGACAGACTTCACAGCACAGGCTGCCCCTTGGTGGGGCAATTAGCCCCAGTTTATAATCGGACTGCCTAAAAAGTCCCTGTGCTCCGCACCCCATCCTGCCAGTCCCCCTCTCAGGGAGAGAGCATGGGGCCTGGAAGAAATCTGGCCTGTGGTGGAAAGACCAGAAACTTCTGCAGGCAAAATCCTGCTGGACAGCCAGGAAGAAGCCAGGAAGAAGTTCGTTGGGAGAACAGATGCAAACATGCTTTCCAAGGCTGTGCAAATACACTGGAACGGGACTAGCCCGGTCAGAACAGCCCTGGGCCTGGGGCTGGTTCCCCAGACAGAGGTGGGGATGGCGCCTGCACGCACCCCCTCCCCTCTCTCACATTCACTGGACTTTCATCTACAGCTCAGGGATGCACTGACGCTGTGCTGAGGGCTGGAGGCAATCCAGTTGAGCCAGAAGAGGGTCTAACCTGCCAGATTCATGACCCGGGCCCTCGGGCCATCCCTTTCACCTCTTTGAACCTCAGTTTCTCCCTCATCAAAATGAGTATTGTAACACCTGAAGACCAGGATCCAAAAGTGAGTCATGAATTTTATAGCATGTGCCTTGGGGAGAGGGTGGGTGTTGTGGGCTGGGAGAGCCTGGCTGACAGACAACCAGCTAAACTTTCTGGTAAGCGCAGTGGGTGGCTGGGGCTGACTGCAACCTTAGGCGAAGGCCATTCCCTCTCCTGCCTCCTGGGGCTGTTGGGCCCATGTGGCTCACAGCCGGCACATAATAAACACTCAATAAATGCTGTTTCTTACAACGCGCCTGGCAGTAGCCCTCATCTGCACCCCAGTGCCCCCCACCTCTGTGCCCAGGAGCCATGGGTGGCCTCTGGTTGCTCTTTCACACTGGAGAGGCTAATAGATATTTGTGGACTTGAAATGCAATTGAACAGGCCTTGAAGAAACCCCAGGGAAGAATGAACTGGTGGTTCTAAGAAAGCCACTAAACCCCAGGCTGGTGCGGTGCAGCTTCCATAGGTGTGGAAAGCACATGGGCAGTGGGGAGGGTGGGGGGTAGAGTGGGGGTGGGTGAGGGCGTCTGGAGGGGTGGGCTGAAAAAATCTCTCTTCTCACCAGACTGGTTTAGTCTGGTTTTCCAAGGGGACAAGGGTTCAGGAGGTCTCAGGCAAGGCTGAGGAATGTTCTACATGGCCCCTGGGGAACAGGCAGGAGGGGTCTCCAGACTCACAAGAGCTCCATTGTGTCCCCTCCTCACTGGCAGCCCCCACAGTGGCCCAGTCTCTGGGGAGCTCTGGGAAGAACAAAAACTCAGGGAGGGGAAGGGAGAGGAGGGGAGCCAGTGGCTGGGACAGAGCCTGGAAGGGGGGGTGCCAAAGGGGTAGGGCATGGAGGCAAGTCACAAAGGTCGGGGTGGGAGGAGGGGTTCGCCATGAGGGGCTCCCTTGGCCAATCCCAGGCCCACTCAATTCAGTGAAGAATGTGGGGGACTAGAAAAGCGGAAGACTGCTGAATAAAAGTTCTTTATTTGTCTTAATACCCCTTAAATGTACAAACTTGAAACCTTAAACCTTCCCTCTATTTCTTTTGGATGTGGCTGTGCCTGGCCCAGCATCTCTCTTGCCTGAGCTCCTGACCAAAATTATACCAGTTTCCTGTTTAAAGCTCTCCAGTTGCATGGGCTCCTGATATGCTCGGCATCAGCCCTGGGATGGCTGGGGTCAGGGCGGGGTGAGCTGCATGGCCAGCTAGCATTGCAGACCCCACACTGGAGGCCCCAGTGTGACTTGGCCAGGGTCTGGGATGGATGGGGGAGGGTACCCGGACACTACGAGGATAGGATCATGGTTAGGCTGGAAGATAAGTTTCTCCGGAAACTTCCTGTGACTACATCCTGGTTCTGCTACTTTCCAGCTCTGGGACCTTGGGTAAGCCACCGAATCCTTCCAAGTCTTGCTTTCCCCACATGTAAAACGAGGATGGTGATGACAGTACTCATGTCACAGGGCAGCTGTGAGCATTACATGAAAGAAGCATGGAGACTGCTTACAATGGCACCTGACCCAGGCTGAGAATAGAGCAGATATGAGGCCGGCTGGCCTGCTGAGCCTCTTCTGAAGTATGTTCAGATGTTAAGTGCACCGGTGATAAAAAGACTCTGGGAAGTCTGGGAAATGCTGGTGCATGTGTGTGCAGGACTTACCAGAGCCTTTATTTAACCCAATGTGTACACTTGGATCTCCAGAGTGGAAAGCAGATACATATTGGTTCCCAGACCTCTCTGCTGCATACTTGTTTCAGGCCAAGGGTTATTGTTTTGTGCCACCCATGAGGGCAAGGCTGGGAGTCACCTCAGACACGGAATGTTATGAAGTCCTCCTTTTGTTTATTCATACTTTTGTATCTTCATGAGCCTTTTCCCCTCCCTACTCACATTTGTACTCTGCAAACCATTCCTGACAACCTCTTACTGGGACTTGAGCCCATGAGGGCAATAAAATAGCAAATCTGGCACAGAAATGATCCTTAAGAATCTTTCGGTCTCCTCAGGGAGACACTGTAGGTGTGTGTACCCTGCCCCTATTTTTATTGATGGCAGGACTCTGCTCCCAAAATTGCCAGGCCTGAGTTCCATCTGTCACTTTCTCTCTCCCTCTTGTCCATCATCCTTTACATCCATCAGCAAGTCCACAGATCTACCATGGCTTGCCGCTTCTAACTACTACTGCACAGGTTCCAGCCCCCATTGTCTTTGGCCTAGATGCTGAGATTTTATCCTCACTCATCTCTGGTTTCTACTCTGGCCCTATCAGAGTCTTTTCTCCACAGAATTAAATACAATCAAATCATGCCACTCTCCTGCTTAAAACCATCTAGTAGCTTCTTTCCACACTGGACCAAAACTAAACTCCTTGCTCTCTCTTCTTCTAAAGCACCCACCAACTCACACTCAATTCACCTGGCCACTCATTAGTCTCCAGCTGCTCCTGTTTCCCTTCAGATCCCCAGGGACTTTGCATTTTCTGGTCCCTGTGCCTGGACTGCTCGTCTCCTGGAGCATACAGAGATTCCAGGGGTCTGCCTGGTTGTGCACCTGCCTGGCCACCCCACCCACAGCAGCTACTCCCACCCCATTTGGGAGTGTCTTATTTAAATGGTTCCTGCCTTTCTTTTTGCTCTCGTGGGACTGGAAGGTAAGAAGCTCCATGGAGAAATCTGATGGAAAAGAGATGAAGAAGATGCAGATGAAAAACTGTTCAAAGAGTCAGATGAAAAGCAAGATGATATAGAAGATACATTGTACCTATTGAAAGACTGTGATGGCAGTGAGAAGCTGTTTGCAATCATTGATGAAGGGCAGTGGCAAAGGGAACCCTAAGGGAGAAGGACCCCTGTCCCCCCGTCCACAGCTTTGTCCCCAGTATTGATCGTGATGGTGTTTAATTCCTTCCACGTGCTTTTTTGGGAGAAGATTCCTCCATGTACGTCTGTATATGTACCAGGGTGATTATCAGTAGTGTTATGAACATGCGCATGGGGTAGGAGGCCATGTTATCTACTGATGTTTTCATTGTTGCCTGTTTGTAATGATTTTAAACACACGTTAAGTGGCTATTTGGTTAAAACTACATAGTTATAATAATGCAACTAAACTGTCCTTTGTCAGACTTGTTACTTACATGCAGAATAATATTTTTAAAACATTCTGATTGAAATTTGTGATATTCAGAAATAAAATTAAAGTTGTCAATCAATATGCAGAAACAAAAACAAGAAACCACCAACCAAGCAGCTCCATGGAGGCTGGGCTTTGTCTTACACATTGTTTCAGTCTCGATGCATAAAACAATGCCTTCCATAGTCCGTGTTCCAGAAATATTTGCTAAAAGGATGTGAAGAGAGTGAAGTGAAACACTCAGTGGCCATGCTGGGAATAGTCCCTGGGATGCTGTAGCCTCATCCAGGAGGCTCCTTGGTGCTGACCCATCCAGGAAGACACTCCTGCCTGCTCTCACCCCAGCCTCTAGGCCTTGAGCAAACAGCGCTGCTTGGAAAGTTGTAGCCAAGACCATATATCATGGCCAGCGCCATGCTCAGCACTTCTACACCCAGAGGGTAACTTTAAACTGGTCCTATCAATCCTGAGAGTTAGGGTTCAGCCTCCTACTTATAGTCAGTCCCTAAAGCGGCACATCAGACTTCCCCTCCAGAGCCCAGCCCACCTTGGAGGCTGTAGGGAATGATGGATGGAGAATGAATGTTCTTAGCCTTCAAAATTAATGAGTGAATGAATGAATGAATGAATCTTCCCAGCTGCCAAAATGAGGGAGGGAAACAAAGGTGGCCCCCACTGGAGCCTTCCTCTTCTCACACCTTCACCTTCCTCACCTTGGCCCCTTCCCGGTTCCCTAACACCTGCCCTCCTCAAGGTCCCTTGGGGCTCAAATGGCCAGTGGCTGTGAACTCTCTGGCCTGGTGCTGTCAGAGGAGTTGGAGTCGGCCTCACGGATCCTTTGGTTGCTTCCCTGACACTGGCAGTGAGTCTGGCCTTGTCTGGCTTCCTGAGTGCTTGTGAGAACTCGAAGCTGGTAGGCAAAGAGCCCTGTGGGCATGAGGGGTCATTCATGGGCTTCCTCCATTCATGGGGTCGTTCATGAGCTTAGGCGCCAACCCCTCCTCCTAGGATATCACATGAGTGGGAACACCCCCAAAGAGTGTGTGGGGCTGGTGGTACCTGATGTCACGATGTTCTATGGGGTCAGGGGATACTTGTGGCACCAACAACGTAGAAACCCACAGACCCTGCTGAGGCCCGGGTCCTGACCACGCCCTCCAAGCCAGTGTCTCAAGGGCAACCATGAGCTTGGGAAAGTCCTTGCAAACTCAGGCCTGTGAACAGGCATCTTTGCTGTTGCTTTAATCTGCCAGCCAGGGCAGGAGCACAGGGGTGAGACAGAGGAGGGGTGACGGGCCCGGGCTGCTGGCCTAGGGGTGATGCGGCTATGTGACAGAGGCTACCTCTGTCTGTCCTTCCTGAGTCATTATGTCCCTTGTGCACACTCAAGGGGGTGAGAACAGTCATCTCCAGCATCCTCCCTAGCCTGACGTCCTGGGGTCCCCTGGGGGCACTGTGGGCAGGCCACATCCCGGGAAGAAAGCTATTGACAATCAAATCCCAGGAGGCACAGCCCATCTAGAAACAGGGAAGGTGGCTCAGCCGGCCCCGTGACCCTGAGCGCTGGATTCTTGTTTTATATCTCCATGGTGTGAAAACAGAAGAATCTGCTAGTGATGATGGAGGAATCCACAAAATGGGGTTGGGGAGAAAGGACCCTGACATCCATTTCCCATGAATCAGCAGAAATCCATGAAGGCTGAAAACAAATCTCTTTTTCCAGGCCTTCACCACTGCAGGAAACACACACCTCTCTCGGTGGCCAGTGAACTCTGAAGCATGGGCATAAATAATTAAAATGAAATTACAGTTGTCAAAATAAATTAGCAAAGAACCGGGAGCCTTCATTTCCCCCTCCTTGCCATCCTGTGAGTTCCCAGCTGGCCTGTAAAAGCTAATGAGCACAGGCAGAGGTGTCTCTCCTGGACACAGCCAGACGAGCGAGGTACAGCTATGATGAGGGAAGGGCAAAAGGGGGTGTCTGAAGGAAACGGGGGGCACAAGATAGGACTCATAAGTGTATCTGCAGCCACAGCCCTCCCTTGCAGTTTGGGGTGGATAGTGTGGGTAACAGGCCCCTTCTCTCAGCAGGCCTGAGAAGGGGTCTTTGGCCAGTTCTGGGTTACTCCAGATTCACAGAAGGCCCTGGAGCAAGTCTTCATGAGCTCAGGCATGGAGGGGGCCCCACGTATCTCCACTAAGAAAATAGGTGCATCCCACAGCTCTCCATCCTAAAGCGCCACATCTCCTGGGGTCTAATCAGATTCCAAGTGGTAAGACTGATTCTTCCAGAGGATTCGCCATTACAGGGATACCCAGGGCAATGCTTGTCCCCAAAGGAAGTCACTCTAATGGCAGAATTTTAGGTCTGGTGATAACTGAAATGAGGTGACGATGCTGCTTGGGGGTTGGAGGGGAAAATGCCACCCTTCTCCCCACTTTTACAGTAGGAAATGAGTTCCCAGGGACCTACGCAATCAGGAGTGGCAGGGGTGAGGCTGTAGCAGGGACAGGGACTTGGAATGTACACACAGGTACACCTGTGTGCCTCAGGTGGCCATGGTCAGGGCTGGCCTGGACCACAGCAGCAGCCTCCTCCCTGGTCTTCTGCTGCCGCTCCTGCCCTACCGTTTGGCAGAATGAATGGACAAGTGGAGGCAGGACTATGATTATGGCCATTTTACAGATGAGGGAGCTGATGTTTAGAGAAATCATGTGGCTCAGGGAGAACAGCTCCCGGCCAGGCATCTTGAACATGGCTTGATGGCCGTATCAGGAGTAGGGGACTGGGCAGTGCACCCGCGGGATGGTGTCAAGTTTGACTAGCTGGAGTGGGCTAGAGATGAGAAGGGAGTGCCTGGGGCAGATGCAGCTGGTGTGAGGAGGACGGGAACCAGATGTTGAGGGAATCCAGGGAGGTGTGGCTGGGGTGGAGTGGGTAGGGGGAAGGTGGTAATAATGAGGTTGCCAGGAGCTAGCCCCGCAGCGAGGAGCATAGGTCTGACTGTGTGATGGGAAGACCCCAAGGGTTCTAACAGCCGACTTGGCCCCCGCTCTTAGGTGGACTTAGCTAAAACTGATTCCAGCTCCAGGTCAGCTATGGCCCCTCCTTCATGCATCAGCCAGGGGAGTACCACTTCCCCCACGGACGCAGTGAGTGATAATAAATGCAAACAACTAGCATTTGGTAAGCACCTACCAGGTGCCACACACTGTGCTGAGCGCCGTTAGATTTGTTTTTCATTAAATCCTCACCACCACCCCGTGACACAGGTGCCATGATTATGACCCCATTTTACGGATGACTTTAGCAGTGAAGTAGCTTGTCCAATACCCTAGCCTCTGGCCAAGCTAGAATTTACACGCATGTCTGTCTAAATGCACAGTCTCAGTCCTTAATACTAACCTCCACCCTGTGTTACACACACACACACACACACACACACACACACACACACACACACACGTGAAGTCCCTGGCTGTTGGGCTTTAACTCCAGGAAATGGTGGGCGTGGAGATGGGAGAGCCGAGAAGGCTGCAATTTCTCAAACAAAACTTGACCGTGGCTCTTTCTCTTTTTTTCCTTTTGCCCTGCGTCCAGAGGCTCTGCTCAGGCCAGGAGACGGGGCGCCTGGAGACGGGGCCCTGCTTCTCCTTCCTCTACTGTCTCATGTTCATTCCGGATAACACAATCAGAGCTCAAGGATTAATGGCCGTGGCTCCTGCTTTCGCGTCCTACCCACTGACAGATCGTCTAACTACCCCCCACCACCACCCCCCTTTCGTGAACCTTTCAGGGGAAAAAAAAATACAGGCGGCTTGCTTATCTTAGTGTGGGGTTGCCGTGGAAACCGCATCCCTTGTGAGGCACTGTCATAACATTTCAGTGCTGTTCGGAACACTTCAAGACAGCGCCGCCTCCTCTTCGGGGCCTCAGTCCACGGGCAGTTGTCAATGCTTGGGGAGTGGGGGCCAAGAAACAGGAGGCCCCCTGGCTTGGGACACATTGGCTCTCATCATCCTGGGGCTTGGGGTCACCGGGTGTCCAGCAAGTGAAGGGGAGGCTTAGAGAACAGACACTCTTCGAGGGGATTCTAGACCGGCAATGGGCTCCGCTTGGGTTCTTGGTCCTGAATCTCACCAGCATCCCCATGAAGTCGGCGCTCTTAGGAGTCCCATTTTACAGCAGGGGAAACTGAGGCTCAAGATGGTGAGGTCACCATAGTGGACTCTGTGGGGGCTCCCACGGGCTGGTCATTCCCGTTTTAGTCCTCAATGCCCTGCACCCCAGGAAACTCTCTGTCCCTGAAAACTGGAGTGGCAGGTCACCTGAGCACCTGTCCCCCACTTCCTGTAGACGTCTGACCGAGACCATGCCGCCTGCCTCCTGGGAGTTTGCGGCCCTCCTAGAGGGTGGCCCTGAACCAACAGCAGACAGTGTGGGCTTAGGAAAGCCGGGTCCCTTTGCCTCCAATGAGGACTAGGTCTGAGCTTCCCCACGGGTGAGCTGAAGTCACCCTCTGGGGGACTTTGCCCTCCTCTCTGTCTCCCCAACTCCCGCAGCAGCTCCCCCTGGGGCAGACCCCTAGCAAGTCCCTGCACAGGAGTCCTGTTCTGGGGTCTGCTCCTGGGTCTCGCAGCAGGACATGCTGGAGCTGCTGGCTCCCTGGTCTCAGCGCTTACATCACCCACACCCCCTGCACCCTTGCAAAGCCCTCATGACAGCCACACTGAGATGCCCTATACCTACAAGCCACACCCTCGAGGCTCTGGATCTTGGCATGTGCTGTTTCTCTGTCCATGCTGCTTGGCACATCCTAGTCAGCTATTCTGGGGAGGGAGCTGGGGGGAGGGAGCTGGGGGGAGGGAGCTGGGGGCGGGAGCTGGGGGAGGGCCCACTCCTGTAAGAGTTAGCCAAGGCATCATCTAGTGTGTCCTGAGGCCTTCATGGGTCCTCAGTCCCCGCTCCTGCATTCAGAGGGGCCCAGGGACCTCATAGCCTCTAAGTTACTCCCACTAGTTCCACCCAAGCCCACTGTGTTGAGGAGGCACTGGGGCCTGAGGAGCAGGCTGTGGGCGCCACAGGCTCTGGGCCTTCATGCCCACGCTCTCTGGCCCCGCTCAGTGTGCTCACTGAGGACACGAGAAAGGACACTGAGCAAGACAATGAAGCCAGTGAAGCACACACAAGTAGGACCTACTGTGTGCCACACACCCTACGGTCCTCCTGAGACCCCACATGCCTCCTCTGCCTCCTTCCACTCACCCCCCATCACTTCACTCCTGTCCTGGGGGTGACCTGCCTGCCATGGCCCTGAGTCCTTCATGTCTGCGGCTCCCTGAACTACAGTTTTTCCTGCCACAGAGACTCTGGGCTGGTTCTCTCACTCCTGAGAGTGAGGTCAGCCTCAGAGAGATGTCCCTGGCCCCATCCCTCATTGAAATTCTCACTCCCTTACATTATTTATGTACAAAAAAATAAAATATATTTCTAATTATTATGAGCCAGTAAAAGATACTTGATCATATGCACATAATTCGATGTGTGTGATGCACAAATCATTCACATTCACTGTATATCGAGTTGTCTGTCTCCCCCATTACAGTATCAGGTCCACTCGGGAGGGACCTTTGTCCACTGCTGTCACCAGGGTACTAGAACACTGTCTGCAGCACACGGTAAGAGCTCAAGAAATATTTCTGAATGACTGAAACACTAGCCCCTGACTTTGTGCAGAGAAACAGTCCTGTGATGCAAGTGCTGTTATAGACCGAAGGTTGTGGGGTTCAGTGACTTGCCCAAGGCGCCCACATCTGAGAACCAGAGCATCCGGGGCCCCATGGCCACGGAGCCTGGACAGTGAATGTATACCAGGGACACAGTACCCTGCTCGCTGCTTGCAACCTGTCCCATCTTTCCAGAGCAACCTCAAGACCTCGGCCCTGGCTCCCATATGGCTAGGACACAGCGGGGGCAGGAGGAAGAGAAGGTCCACAGGGCAGGTGACTAGGCTGCCCCTGGCACTTCAGTGTCTGTGTGAGGGAGGGGGGACTGGAGGCAGCATAGGCAGTAATTAACCAGAAAGGAAACAGACGCCCCCACCAGCCCCTTAATTACTGTCAAGGCTTCCAGTACCCTACTGGGGGTCCAGATGGAAGCTCTCCAACCTCTTCAGGGGACCCAACATGTCCATTATTAATTAAACATATGAGCCAATTAGCTCAAATGTTTGAATCAAATTATTCCAGAAGCATTTCAGTCCTAACCCTTTGCTCCTCCCTCCCAAAGTGGGAGGAGCAGGACCCAATGAGACTGATCTCATGGCTCACACCCAAGGCACAGGCTGGAGTCAGGCAGTGCTGGGCCCAGGGCTTACCCTCCAGTGCTGACCCCAATCCTGTTCAATGGTTCCAGGGTGAAGGCAAGACAGGGCAAAGGAGAAAGCCACCTCAGACCCAGTTCTAAAAGCTCCCAGGGAACAGCACTTCTCAGGAGGCTGCCACTCCCACCCAACTTGGGGTACACTGGGGGCTGGAGAAACCTTCATTATGTGAGGGCCTGGAGGAGGGTCTTGGGAGAATCCCCCTGGCAGGAGGAAAACTCCTACTTCAGACACAAACTTGCATTTCCTGAAGGGGTCCACAAAAGGAAACAACTTTAGGGTGATAGAATTCTGGGTCCATCCTGTCATCTGGCAACCAATTTTTGGAGCCCATTGTGCCCAGGACCCATACTGATCTGTTCTCTGCCCTGTGAACTAGCTGTGAGCAGCCCTACCTGACAGATGAGGGTGCTCAGGCTCAGAGCAGGCCAGATGCTAAGCCTTGTGCTGTGGCCTTTTGGGTACCTCATGCTGCTTGACTGGGTCCTAGGTGTCCTTACACGCCTGTCACCCCATGTTCCTTTCTGTTTTCCTACACCTGGAGTAAGTGTGCATGCATGCACACATGTACACACACAGCAGCCCGCTGTGAGGCTGCTGTCTGGGGGACCCAACTAGGGTTGTGAGTCCACAAGACTGGAGATCCTGGATCAGGGACAAGGACACTTTGTGATGGGGGGCAGCCCAGGAAACCCCAAGACACCTAGCTCCCTAGTGGACCAGCCAGCATCTCCCAGACTCCCAACATACCAGAAAGGGGCACGGCAAAGGGTGAGGGCCCCAGAAGGGGGTGTCTTTCAGCTCCAGGCTCCCCACACTGTTCCCCACAGGCAAGGATTGGGAGGAAGTGGGCAGGACTCCCTCTCCCCGGAGCCCCTGGAGACACATTTTGAACACAGACTATTATTGATTTCTTTTTCTGATGCTTGTGGTGTCCTGCTGACAGACTATGAAAATAAAGGCTCATTTCCCACTGATCTGGGTGTTTTTTTGTTCTCATTCCACAAATGCCATAATTCTGGGTTTATGGCGCATCATTTAGCCTGGCTCGCTCCTGGATCAGCATCACTAATCTCGAAGCCTTCTACAGAGGACTCCTCCCTCTGCCTCCTCCCAGCCATTCTCAAAGGCAGACTGAGCCCCACTCTTGCCAAGGCCCCCCTCCTTTTGGCTCACTGAATGTCTACCAGGCCCCTGGAAGGTATCATCGCCGGCCTCTGTCAGATGAGGAGACGGAGGTTCAGAAAGGTTAAGTACCTTGTCTGAAGCCACTCAGCAAGTTCACAAAGGAACAGACATTGTGGAAAGCTTTCTCCTAAGCAGACATAAAAGCCAATAGAGCAATTTTCCCTCCAAAGGTTCAAACGGTATTGAACAATTTAATCCCAGTGTTGGCAAAAGACGGCAAAAGTTCCATAAGATCTGTTGGTTGTTTTTGTGTCCCTTCTGTGACTGTTTCTGTCGGGAAGTGAGGCCATCAGCTTCTCTGTTTCGTGGAAATGTTCGAAGCTGTGACCAGAAGTCGTTGATGAGTCCCTGTGACGTGCCCAGATGAGTGGAATCCAGCGGTCGGACAAGAGGGTGTTACTGTAGCGTTGCCACTAAGAGAAAAGCTTCACGTCTTTCTTCTTTTGCTGTTGACTTCCTCTCTGGCTGCTGCATGTGGCTTTTTTTTTTTTTAAGATTTTATTTTATTTATTTATACAAGCACTGGGTATGGTCAGAAGCGTGGGAGGGTGAGAGAATTCACCAGAGGCAGAGTGGGGAGCACAGAAGAGCAGGCAGACTGATGAAGTACACTGCTGAGGGGAGCAGCGGGAGGCAGGAGAGGTCTGCGCTTCATGTGGGACCCTCGCCTGGTGGCCGGGGATCGAACTGGCGTTGCAGAGGCTGCAGGAAGCTTCACAACCCAGCGCTCAACCATTGCACCACCGGGGAGGCCCTGCTGCGTGTGGCTTTATAGAAAGCTGGGGCAAGGATTACCCAAGTGTGAGTGTGTCGATTCTTGTAGGTCTCCCCATCACCCAGGCACTCTGCAGAGCTTGTCTGCAGGAGGGAGAGGCAACCGCATGCTCGGATCCTCCCTTTCACTTGACCCTCTCCTCTCTCTCAAGTGGTGGTGAGGGAATTAGTGCAAAATCATGTCTGATATGTGCCCTCCCTAATCCCACCCAGCTTCTCCAGATAGAAGAGAAATGAATCCTTCAGGAGGTACCACCAGCTCTGGTCAGATGCTCCCCATGTCAGGAAATCTCTCCTCCAGGCTGTACTCTCCAAGAGAGCAGCCACCAGCCACCTGTGGCTATTGAAATTTGAATTAATAAGAATTCAATAAAATGAAAATATCAGTCCTTCTATCAGTCCTTCTATCATAGTTTCCCTGTTCGGTGGGGCAAATCAGCACATCTGGAGTGTGTCCAGAAAGTTCCGCAGAATGAGGTTGCACCACCTGGGGTGGAGAGCCTGGGCCGAGGGCTGTGCCCTGGTTCCCCAGCTCTCCAACAGCCTCAACCTGCTGGCTGTTTGCAGACGGCCTCTGGGCCCAGGCACCCCCCAAGGAAGACAAGGCATGGAAAAGCCACACCCAGCCAGCTGTTATCTCCATACTCTGGATAAACAACCTTTTCTTCATCTTCATATTGGGAGGTGATGCTACCTGCTCTGCCAGAGAGTGGAGGCTCCCAGTGGGTACACAAGGTGACCGCCCGCCACAAGCAGTCAGGAGGGGCTTTTGGCAGTCATACAGCTGGGAATGGGGAGTCCCATGAGCAGGGACAAGTGGGGAGCTTCTGAGAGTACCAGGGAGTAGGCTCAGCTGAGAACGGGCCATCAACAATCACCTTAAAAGCATCCCAGGTCAGCAGGAGGACAGGTCCAGCTGCCCCCAAGATTTTGCATGGACAGAGGTGAAATTCACACCTGCCATGTCTCTTTACTGTTTGCTCTGAACCTCCCCAGGTGCTAAATGCTTCGTTTCTTTTAACCCTTCCAGAGATCAGGTGACTTTATGAGATCAGGTTACTACTTCCATTTTACAGATGAGGAAACTGAGGCACAGGAAAGTGATACAGCCAGGCAACCTGGCTCTTCTCCAAGCCCATTGCCTCCTTTACCCTGCTCTGCCTCCCCTCTCTCTCGTGGATGAGAACCCACCTCCAGCCTCCAGCGAGGCCAGCACACAGAATGGCCAGAGGGGCCCACTGTACGAATTTTGTCAGCTCTGCTCCACCCACAGCGGTGGGAAGACCAAATTGCAGGCGGGAAAGGTGATGGGCCTGGAATCCATTAGAGCAGGCAGCGAGCACCACTGTCTTGCTTACGAACTGCATGAGGGTTATTTCTTCATTCTAAGCCTCCATTTGTTTATCTATAAAATGGGAATCAGGTAGTATATACCTGGAGCATATATATACCTCATGAGGATTAAGTGCATCAATGCAAGCAATATTAGCTTAATGCATAAGAAGTACCCCAAAATGGTTGCTTGTGCCATTATTTTTCAAGAGTTGGAATTTTTGTCCCCAACACTGTTTAGGTTGAGAATCCATTCTATCCTTGTGCACCCTCCAACCCCCGCCCCGCATCCTGTCCCCATCCCTGCAAGCGGCTTATATAATACGTCCTCCTGATTAGGCTCTCTTCTGGCTAATAGTGAAAATGGTTTGCTTTCCTAAGATTGTCCTAAACATTGAGGGCAGAATGGGCAAAGGTTAAGAGTATAAATGACCCACCCACGTGCAGGTGATGGGGGGTGTCTACAGTCCTCAGCCCACCCCAGTTGCCCAAAATGCCCATCGACCAAAGGGGCACAGGAGAGAATACCCTAAACATTGTCCCCCAGGAGCAACAGATGCCACGCAATTGCCAGGAAGTTGCTCTGAGACATCACGGAATTCCACTCTGACCCTCCTCAGTGCCTGCCTTCAGGGCACAGAACCACAGGGCTTCAGCCAGCAGGAGGGCTGGGTGGGCAGTCCACCAGCAGAGGGGAGGCTCCAGCTCTGCTCTGCCCCTTACCAGCAAGGAACTGCCGGCAAACCCCATCTCCCTGAGCCTCAGTCTGCTCATCTGTCAAATGGGGGCATGAGACACATTAGCTTATGCCCCCCAGCGTCATGAGCCTGGACGACACACCGGGTGCACAAAGGTCTATCAACCCCAAAGGGTCAAACACTGTGAAGGCCTGTGGGAAGCATCCATCAGTGCCCTTGTCTTACCTAATCAAAATAACAGCTAGGCCCTGCCATGGTCCTTGGGCATCTCCTGCCTAGTCCTCAAGGTGGCCCAGGCGGCCCAGCGGGCAGGCGGACAGTTGTGTCACTTTTCAGACCAGGAAAGTGCGTGCTGAGTGACTTGCCCAAAGGCACGCAGACATTACATAGTAAGCATTCACAGTCTCTGCTGCCAGGGGCACCTCCACCCGGCCCCTGCCCAGGCCGCCCCAGCACTGGAGCTGCCCTGGCCTTTCGTCCAGTAGTACCAGTGAGCAGCTCCAGGAGCCACGTCCTGCTCTGCCCACCCCAGGTCCAGGCAACCACCAGGAGAAACAGGCAGGAAAATCCTCCGGACAAAGGGATCACTATGAGAGAACACGCCACCTTGCCAAAGCCACAAATATTTGGTGGAAAAAAACTCACAGTAGGCTGAAAAGCAGGTCGAAATGGCAAAGAGGCACCGCAGGGGGAGGCTGGCTCCTGGGGGGTGGGGGGGAGGGCGGGGCACGCACCAGCAGGAGAATTTTTTTTTGTTAGAGGGAAAAAAATTTGCCCATCTTTCTCCCTTTTAACAACTATGGGGTAGGGTCAGGAAGCCTGGAAACTCTACTGGTGCCTGCAGCATTTGCCGAAGGAATACATAAATAAAGAGGAGATATTAAAGTTAGCGGATGCGGGGAAGACATGAAAAAGGACAAGAGGAGGATAAACGTAAAATCTGGACTGGGAAGAGGTGGCTCAGGCAGCTGGGAAGAGGTGGCTCAGGCAGCAGGGCCTCCAGTGGTGGCTCTGGGTCTGGATGGTGGGTCCTTGTGTTCAATGTATGTTATAATTCATACCCTACCTTTGTTTTATAAATACCCTTTTGCATCTCATTATCATTTAACAGAAGCAGTCATATGTGAAATATATGGATGTTAGCACTAGCCTTGCCTCTATTTAGAGTATCACTTTGTCTCATTAGTGTGGTTAGGGATGATTAAAATCACTGTAGGTATTTTTCATGATACTTTTTATCTACCTAGCACTTTCTGCCTTTAGAGCCTGCGTTGCTCGCCTTGTTGGGTTTAAGCCTGGAAGTAAGGCCTCAGTTATTGTAGGGCACGAATACTAGAAACCAGAGGCCCCACCCTTCACCCCTAAAGGTCTTTTCTTTTAGCAATTGTGTGACCCTGGCCCAGCCTTGGAACTGCTAGGGGCCTCGGTTTCCCAGTTGGGAAAATGGGGCAATGTACTTGGGCTATCTAGCCAGGCAGGTGTTCACGGATGGGTCAAGCCCTCACTGGGTAATTCCTGGGTGCCAGGACAGCTCTGGCTGATGGGGTTCTGGGTGAACACACAGAGGTAGTGGCTGCTGTCCAGGGACAGAGACAGACAAGGTTATACCATCATGTCTCAATAAAGTTTGTAGTTCTTTGGGGGAGGGAGGAGGAAAAAAACTGCTGGATGAATGTATGTGAACATGCTTTGTGTATTTTAAAAGGTTCTTCAGGGCAGCGCAGCTCAAACATGCCGAGGAATATGAGAAGTGACAGCACAGGGACCCTTATGACTAAAGCTTCAACAGGTTTGAGTGGCAGAGCTGGGGCATCCGTGCCTGAACACATGCCCCAAACTGGTGGTCTGGTTGAAAAATTGATATGACTTTTATAAAGACAAGAATAAAAAGGCTTTAGAGAGGATGGGGTAAAAGCCAGACCATGAGCCAGGAACAGAAGGCCGAGAAAGCAGGGCCAAGAGCCCGCCTGTTACACACCAGAACAAAATCCTGCCGCGCATTGGCACTAGTTGGTAATTAACTGTGGCTCTCTCTGGATTCCAGAGTCTTCCCACAGCCTCCCCAATCCCTCCCTATACCCCAGCAGCGACAGGAGGAGCGTGGCCCAGCAGGGGCTGGGGCCCAGCACCAGGACCAGTGTCCACTCCAGCTGGTCAGCACTAGTGCCCGCTTGTCCATAGATAGTTTGCATTTTGTCCCTGAGTCAAAAGATGGGGTTCTACATGGCACCTCAATCTCTCCTCCCAAGTCATCAATGCAGGCTGCACCCCGATCCCTCCCTCCCACCCTGCGCCCTACTAGAGAGCCAGACTGTGTCTCTGGTGTGCATGCAAGTGTCCCTGACGCAGGCACAGGGAAGAGGAGCTCTGACGGGGGAGGTGAGGTAGCGGCGTGACCAGACCAGCTGCCAGAAGTGTGTTCTAGTGAAACAGCCTATGTGGAGGTTTCCAGGGGAAAAGAGGGAGGGGGCAGAGCCTTGAGGCCACATGATGTGGGGATTTATCCTTCTCGGGTAGCAGATAGACAGGAGAGAGCATGATACGTTGGGTACCCCACAAAGAGCTCTCTAGCTGTGGCAGGAGGGCTTCTGGGGGACCTCATAGAATGCAGCAAGTGCCTGCCATAAGCAAGTCCTCAGAAACTGTTGTGGTTTGTTCTGGAATGTATGTTGTGATGATTTTCTTCCAGTCTGTGGTTTTCCTATTCATTCTCTTAACAGTGTCTTTGATGAGGAGAAGTTTTAAATGTTGCTGAAGTCCTATTTATCAAATTTCCTTTTTATGGTTACTGCTTTTAATGTCCTGGCTCAGAAATCTTTGCCCACCACAAGGATGTGAAATATTCTCCTATGTTTTCTTTCCACAGTTAAAGAATTCTTTTAACTTAATAACACAAAGAAACAACTCAATAAAAAATGGACAAAAGACAATGAATATTTCACAAAAGAAGAAAGTCAAATGACAATAAGCCCATGAAAAGCTACTCAACTTCACTAGCCAGACAGAAATAGAAATTAAAACCACAGTGAGAAAATATTACATGGGGATTAGAATGTTTAAAAAGAAAAACCTGCCTATAGCAACTGTTGACCAGGCTATGGGGAAACTAGACTATTCTACGTGGTTGGTGGAAGTGTGAAATGGTCCAACCACTTTAGAAAACAGCCTGGCACTTTCTTACAAGTTAAACATACACCTTGCTCTAGGATGCAACCATTCTACTCCTAAGTATTTTCCAAGAGAAAAAAAGCCTTTATCCCTATGTCCACATTTACTCAAATATTCATTGCAGCTTGATTACATAGTAGCCAGAAATTAGAAACAACCCAAAGTCCATCCAAGAGTAAATGGGTAAACAAATGATTACAGTTGACCCTGGAACAAGGGCTTGAATGATACGGCCCACTTAGAAGCAGATTTTATTATAAACAAATGTTGTAAACTTAGGGTATCCATAAAAACAGTTTAGTACTGTTAATATGTTTTCTCTCCCTTATGGATTTTTAATCACATTTTCTTTTCTCTAGTTTACTTTACTATAAGAATACAGTACATAGTACATCCAACATACAAAATATATGTTCGACTATTAGGTTATTGGTAAGGCATCTGCTCAACAGAAGTCTGTTGGGGGTTAAATGCTTGAGGATTCAAAAGTTATATACAGATTGATTCCCCTAACCCCAGGTTTGTACACACATGCAAACACACACACACAGACACACACACATCCCAGACGGAATACTACACAGCAGTGAAAATTCATGTGCTACCAATATAACCCACAACATGGAGGAATCTCAGAAACATGAAACTGAGTGAAGGAAGCCAGATACAGGAATGCAAACTGAGGATGGCATGTATAGAAAGTTCTAGAACAGGAGAAGCTAACTTATGGTGATAGCAGACCAGTGGTCTGGGAATGCTACAGAGATTGACTGGAAAGGGGCATGAAGAAAATTTCTAGGCTGATGGACAAGCTCTCTTGCTGGGAGCGTGGCTGATGTGGGTGTATACAAAGTCAAAAGGGATTAACTGTATACTCTAGGTCTGCATATAAATGGTAGCTCAATAAAATCTCTATTTCTTTGCAGGGGGAAGAGAAAAAAAATTGCTGGATGAATGTATGTGAAAGTGCTTTGTGTTCTTTTAAAAGTTTCTTCAGGGCATGGCTCAAACATGCTGAAGAATGTGGGAGGAGAGACAGAGGCAGGGCACGTGATGCTGGAAGGTTCTATTTACTCATTAGCCAACAAAGATCTGTCGATCCCTACTATGTGCCATGCAGTCTTGGAGCAACAAAGATGGATTAGGTAGCGTCTCATACATCGACACCTAACAGTGGTCCTGCCGAGGTGTGTTTGTCTCACTTCTCTTAAAGTTAACCATCATATTTTCCAACGACCAATTAAAGGTGCTATAATTTTTAAAAATAAACAGTCACTCCACTGCCTCTTAATCCCCCCAGGCCCTTGGCAGTCCCAACATCTGGACGGGTATCAAGGAGGTCCTGGGTCTCAGCGGGAGGGGAGGAGCCAGATGGGGGGAGGCAGGTCTCTGGGTAGAACCTGGTGACTTTGGGGGGCCCCTCAGTGAGGCCCAGTGTGTAGATGTCAGCGAGGTTTTCCAAACTTCTCCAACAGGCTTCACTATCTCTGTTCTACAGACTCAAGACTAAAGACTGACCGGGGCCGCCAGTGCAGCAAGGCTATGACTAAGCCACCGGTTTCTGGCTGCTCCTCCTGCCGTTGCAGAAATCTCCAGAGCATCCTATTTCCTTAATGTGTGTGATAAGCCAGTCTTTTCTCAGCTGCTTTCTCTTTAAGGGAGAGAAAAAAGAAACTGACCTGCCGGAGCTGAAAAGCGGGCATCCAGGCAGGCCCAAAGACCCGCCAGCACTTGAAACCACCAACGTCCCACCTCAGACAGGCCCCAGGGAGCGCGCCTGCTCCGGAAGACTATTGCGCCCCATCCTGCCCACTGTTGTGAACAGGGTTTTGTTGATGGGCAGAGAAATCCCTGTGCCAGTCCTCCAACTGCCAACCCCAGTGTCCAGAGCTCTTTCTGGGAGAGAAGCACCACCATCCCCATTTCACAGGTGGGGAAACTGAAGCTTGGGATGAAAGGATGTGGCCAAGTTCAGGCCACATACACAGCAAGTATCAGGAGTGGATTCCAGAGTTCCCGATTCAAAAGACAAGTATTTCTCTGTGATTATTTTCCCGAACAAAACCTCAGACCCTCTGTCTCTGTCTCCAACATCCCTGGGCCTATTTGATAACAATACTGGTCTGGAGAGTCTTTTAAAATATTCAGACTACTTTCATACAGATTTATCCATTCATGAAGGAAATACCTCATTCACTGCTATCAATGAACTAGAGCGTGGATGGGTGGGTGGATGGCTGGCTGGCTGGGTGGCAGGTGGGTGGGTGGATGGATAGAAGGGATAGGAGGAGTCAGGAAATGCGTCCAGCCTCAGAAGAAACTTGCTTGCACTGGGTCCAGAATTATTGCCTGATGAAATCTTCCTACTCTCCCTGGAGTTTTTGCTGTGCTGGGCATCTGGGTAAAGGTTCCCACATAATTCACAGTTGTGTAAGCCAAGAGCTGAGAAACAGGAAAGATGATCCAAAAGTCTGGTTGCAGTGTATGTGCGTGTGTGTGTTTGTGAGAGACACGTGCGCACATGAATGGTGGGGGCAGGGGGCAGACGTGTGGAAGGAGGCAGGGAGGTGTGTGTGCAGAGAAGGACACATGGGCAATAAGTGGGAGCAGGTGGGTGTACAGGAGGCCTGTGGAGGGGTGTGAGTGTTTGTGTGGATGGGTGTGTGCAGGAGAGTGAGCAGGTTCATGCAGGCATGAGCACACATGTGCGAAGGGCATGTGCACCAAGGGAAGGAGTGAGGGCAAGTGAGTGTGCCCAATGGGAGCCACTGAAGAGAGTGTGTGTGTCTTAAGGCCACAGTAGCATCCTCCACTTGCTCCCTGGGGTGACAAATTTCATCCACAGCCTTAATCCCCAAAGCTCCCAGCCTAGGAAAGTTGCTGCCCCCCATTAACCTCCTGTGCCCCAAGATCTGGCCTGCCCCCACTCCCTCCTTCCCGTGGCGTGTCAAGGAGAGGCCCTGGCAGAATACGTACAGGGCACAGAGCTTTATTAGCATCCGAGGGCAGCTAGGCTTGAGGAGGCCCTGGAGAGTTCTGAAATGTCTGGTCTCTCCCTGGCCCCATTTCAGAGTCCTCAGGGTGAAAGGCTGTTGTCACTTCACATGACCTGGGGTAAACTGAGGACAGAGCCAACAGGGAGCTGGAGGAGGGGAAGAGGTGGGGTAGGGAGGCTCACTGGAAGCTCGAAGGAAGCACAATGGAGTCTTCTCTTGAGGCAGAAGCCTGGGCAGAGGGCTTCAACTTGAAACAAGCTCCCAGGACAGAGACACTCAGCCTGCAGCCCCCAAGGCCCTCGGGGGCCAGACCCTGGGCCCAGCAGCACCTGGAGTTGGGCTGAAGCTCTCACTGTACAGTCTGAACATGAGGATGCCTGGCGTGTGGGCCTAGAAAAGACCAAGGTCCTTGTCCCACAGGATCACCATGCCCACTGGCCGCTGGGCAGTAGCCACGCTGGCAGCCTGCTGTCTGGAACAGTCAAGGCAGCCTGGCCCTTGGACAGAGCTCAGCACTGAGACTCTGAGATGTACAGACCATAGATCAGCTGAGACCCAGACTGAGGCCGGGCTCACCAGCGTATTCCCAGGAAGTGCCTCCCTGGCTCCAGCCAGAGCAGATACGTGATGGTGGCATTGGAGAGGATGAATGGTCAGATTTATGAACACTGACTGGCCAGCCCTGGAAAGCTCCCTAGAGAGCAAGTAGACCATTCCTCTCCCCCATTTTCTGGGTTAGAAAACTGAGGTCCAGAGAGAAAAAGCAATTTCCTTTTCCCAGATCCATTGCCAAAGCCACCCCAAGGTCCAGGAGTCCCCACAGGCCTCTACCTTCCCTACAGAGGACACATGGATTGGCAGCTCCTGCCTAACTGGCTTTACTGAGAATTCTAGTACTCACAAAGGTGCCAGGATTGATTAGGGGTGCCTGCCATGAGAAAGAGAGGGCGCAGGGGGCAGTACTCCTGCCCCACCGTGCTCCTCCTGGCCTCAAGGGAAGAGGGATGAACTCCCCTCTCTTCATAAGGGCTATGATTGGCCAGCTCCATCCTGTACAATAGAAACCGGGCAACCCTGAGCCACCTCCCCTCCTCTGTGCCTCCCTCTCCATCCCCAAGTCAGCATGATCGGGGTCAGCAGCCTAGTTCCTCTCCTATTCCTTCCAGAAGATTCCCTTCTCTGTGGGAAGTCCCCTCACTACACCCCAAGGTTTTATGCTTGTCCCCCCTCCCACACATGAATCAACCTTTCTGCTAAAAACAATAAATCTTTCCAGGCGCAGAATAAGCAGCAGCCCTCTGCCCAGGTTTTGCCCAGCTCTGCCTGCAGTCAGAGCCCACCAGGCTCCCAGGTCTCAAAGCAGCAGCTTCTTCCCACAGAGTTGCTGCTCTTTCCATACTTAGGGGATTGGTGAGATCTGGCATGTGCCTCAGGATCCCCAGCACCTGAACCAGGGCTTGGAATACAGCTGGTGCTCAATAAATGCACAGTGAAGTATACTGATGTGTCTACCCAGCCGCCTCTCTTGGCATAAAGGCTATAAGAAGTTGCAAGAGAAAAAGGAGGAGGGATGTGGGAGGCAGGGGCGGGCAACCTCAGTGTGATCTGTTAACAGCGGGAGAAGAGAAAGAATGAATTCATTTCCTCCCTATAGTAATTTGCCTGTAAATATTCACAAACCACGGATTTTGCTCAGCCTTCCCATTAAAGACAAATGCATAAATACACCAGCCGACACAGAGCCATGCACACAGGCTGATGCTCCCGTCATGAAATACCAGGGCCTGCAACCCCACACCCGCACCTCCCAGAGAGGCCCAGAGGGTGTTGGGATGTGGGTGACCTGGAGAGGAGGGAGGTGGCTAGCTCTTCGCTGGTCACTCGGGGGCTGAAGTGGACCCCCCGACAAGGCCCAGGGAGTTGTGACCCAGCAGCCCGGAGAGCAGAACAGGTGGCCTCGAGGACCAGGGTTTGGCTGGACAGAGTGACCTCTCCACTGCCACCGGGGCCAGGGGAGGTCACACATGGAGAAGCCTCTGTGCTCCAAGCATATCCCTTGATAAGGAGAAAAATAACTGCTTCCTTAAAATGAGAGGCCTGCAAAGCATAAGGGGAGGAAAGGAGCATAGGAGGGCCAGCCTGAGGCGATTCAAGGGTCAGCATGCCCTGGGCAGGGGTCTGTACGCAAGGGGAGTCACTCATGGGGGACAGAAGTCCTCCAGCCTGGGACTAATCCCCCTCAGTTTCTTTCCCTGAGCCCCAGGGAGGGCTAAGCATCAGCCAGACAGTGGCAGGGAGCAGAGTCAGGAGAGTGGGGTGTCTTATCCCTCCCCAGACTGACCATGCAAATTCCTGGGGCACCCACAGAGAGCTGAGGCCCAGACCCAATCCTGTGAGCCTGCTTGGAGTAGCAACCAATCCAGGGATGCTTGGCTAGCCTGCACTCACTGGCCCAAGTGCCAGGATGCCAACAGCAACGCGGGCATTGTACCTGCCCGGGAGGCATGCTCTCCCTCCGCACCCTGGGCAGCCCTGCAGGGCAGATGACTTTATCGTCCCCATGTTATAGATAAGAAAACTGAGGCCCACAGGGAGTAAAAGGAACTCAAGATTCAAACCTAGACGTCCTGGCCCCAAGTCTGCCTGGGAGCCTGTCAGCGCGCAGAGAAGGGATGGCAGCAAAGCACAGAGGCTGGATGTAGGGTCCCAGGACGAGGTGTGTTGAATGGGGGGGTGTGCATTTGCCATTTCCTTTTAAATATATGAAGGGGGTCTCCCTGGTGGTGCAGAGGATAAGAAGCAACCTATGAAGCTATCTGCAACCACTGTAGCACAAGTTCAATCCCCGTCCAGGGAGCTACCCACATGGCGCAGCAGACCTCTCCTGTCTTGCCCGCTGCTCCCCTCAGCAGTGTATTTCAGTCAGTCTGCCTGTTCTGTTCCCCGCTCTATCTCTGGTGATCCTTTCACATACACACACACACACACACACACACACACACACACACCCGACACACACACACCTCTGGCCTGTACCTCAACTCTTGTATGCATAAATAAATACATCTTTTAGAAAAAAATAAATACATGAAGGCCCTGGCATGCAGCCTGCCCACATCATCCCCTCACTTAATCTCAGCGCTACGAGGAAAGATGATGCCCAATTCAAGAAACCAATGCTCATGAGGCCACGGGTTTTCCTCCAGCCAGCAAGGGAGAGCCAGAGGCAGAATGAGAGGCAGCTTACCGCTGTCACTCTGCTGGCCTCAGGCCCAGATCTTACACAAGCCAGACACGACTCGGGGCAGATCCTTTACCTGGGACCTCCATCTCCACACCTGTCAAAGGGTCTCTTTCACCCAGCCAGGTGGCTGGGAAGATGGAAGGAGAACGTGTAGGGGGGCTGCAGAGCTCACACTACACAGCAGGCTCCAAAGCCCCAGAACTGGCTGCACCCAGGGGATTGACATTTACAACAGTGCGCCCCGACGCCCCACAGGATGCTCCGTCAGCAAAAAGATTCAATTATGGTCATTATGGTGCACTTAGGAAAACCAGGGAGCAGGCTAATACATTTTAGAAAGATTTGCAACAACAGAGGTTGAATGAAAACGAGTTTTCTACTTAACCCCCAGTTAAACAGAAAATCTATTCGACCACAAGGCAGCCCTGGCTTCCCAGGATCCAGTCAATCACTTTTTTTTTTATTGTCTGCCACTTGGATTTGTATTTTTAATCACTCTGAGGCTGCCTTCGAATGAAAAATAAATTTACCAATGGAGAGAAGGCGGTCATAAGCATCTGTGGCTTTGCAGCACAGGACAACGCCCTCAAAGCTTTGCTCCCTCCAGCACAGCGAGGGGAACATGCTTTCACATGGGATGCTCTGCCAAAGATGCTCATGGCTCCACAGGCCCTCGAGGGAGTGCTAATTCACACCTCCCACCAGCCTCGAACCACCCCCCCCCCCCCCCCCGCCCTCCCCCCCCCTCCCCAAGGAGCATACCTAACATCTGCCTCACTGGAGACTCCCAGAAGCAGAAGATTGGGGAAGGGGGGGGGGCGTGGAGGAGACACAAAAGAGCTGAATTCCCTGCCCGCCAAGTGCGTTAAACCACAGAGCAGTGGAGATTGGGGTTATGGGGGAGACACGGTGGAGAGTAGGGTATAGATTCAAGTTAGGAAGAGTGTTCCCATGAAATGGGAAGGAAAATTTGGCAGCTGGATGGTCTTCTCTATCATTAACTAGAGCAGCACTGCCTGCACAAACACAAAAAGATACTCCAGAAATAGCGTCGCCAAGATGCAGAATGCACAGGAAAGTGGATTTTCAGATAAACAAGACATTTGGGGTGGCGTGTGCGCTGCAGCGGCCCTTCCTGTTCACCGCATCTCCGTCCATCTTCCCAGCCACCCTGGGCTTACGTCCTAAATATTTTAGCTCATGTTCTAAATATTACATGGGGCTGATATGGCATGGGACGTACTGACACTAAAGTCATTCGTTGTTTATACAAAGTTCAGATTTAACTGGGTATCCCGTGATTTTATTTTGCTAGACTCAGCAAACTTTGGCAAGAGGCATGCATCACACAGAGGACACTGGAAGCAAATGGCAGGTCAGCTTCGGGGCCCCCCGCCTAGTGCTGCCCAGGAAGGAATCTCTCACGTGGTCATGCAGTGGGAGCTGGTGAGCAAAGAAAAGCAGGAAGCTGAATTGATGGTATTTTCTGGAAGCAACTCTGTTAAACACGTGTCTGAGTGTGAACAAAAGCAGGAAACGCATGGGCCTCTTGTCCCGAGAGGGAGCGTAGGTGATTTCTTTCCATCCATTTTGCAAGCTCTGTCATGTTGTTTTCTTAACAATAAGCAGAGTGTATATGCACACTCTGGGCATACCCAGGGCACGCAACTTTTCTTGTCTTTTGAGAGCAATCAAGTTCTTCAATCAGATTTTGAGCTCATTGAAATGGATTGGAGATTGGGAATTTCTACATCTCTGTGTCCCAGTGGAAGCTGGCTGAGTGGAGTGGGGAGGAAGAACAGAAGACAAAGAGGGTGGGAAGGTGACGGAGTTGCTGTGAATGCAAAGGCTGAGAGCGTGGACCCTCCCAACTGGAAAGTGACTTCCTAGGACCTCAGGACCCCCGTCTCACCACCCACGCCTGGTCTTTTTGCCACTTCTCCCTGGTAGGAGGCCTCTGGGGTGGTGGGCCTGGATGCTCTTTGGACAGCAGGAAGCACCAAGCCCAGCCTCTGGCCTCTGCAAGGACCGAGAGTCACTGCCCAGCATGGTCCAGACCACAAGACACAAGACAGGCCCCCGGGGCTTCCCCCGGAGACAAAAGGTGGACTCTGCACCCACCTGCAGAGCCTGGTCCCTCTCCTGTGGGGCCTGCCTGCCACTTAGTTCAAGTTCAGTTTAAACAGATGGTGTGATCCTAAGAAGCCCCGCCTTTGAAGTCTGGGAGAAAATCTCAGCTCCCAAGGGACATTTCCTATCCAACGGCTCCCCAGGAGTCTCAGCAGAAATAAAAACCAAAGGCCCTGAATCCTTATCTCCTGGTATTTATGAGATTTTTCATTAGAACGGCTGTCTCCACGGACTGCTCTGCCGAGAGTGAAAGGAAGCGGCTGGGGAGGGCTCCAGGGACCCAGCTGGATGCAGCCCTGGGGGGATTCAGAACCACTCACCTGGGCAAACTGCCCCTGAGGACAGGACATTCTGGGTAACTCTCCACCCATTGTATAGAGGGCACTCGATGGCCTTCAG
Organism: Talpa occidentalis; assembly: GCF_014898055.3. Classification (NCBI taxonomy): domain Eukaryota; kingdom Metazoa; phylum Chordata; class Mammalia; order Eulipotyphla; family Talpidae; genus Talpa; species Talpa occidentalis. Next base: position 6,559,974 of record NW_023603184.1, read on the forward strand.
GAGCTGGAACTGATTACCTATCATCTCAGGGTCCCCAGGACGCTAGGCTTTGTCCTGCTTCCCACCTGCATGAAAACTGAACACCCAGAGGCCTTTCTGCATCTCCATCACTGTCACATCACGCCAATAGCCACCCTGTCTCCTCCTTGGGGTCTCCTGAACATGTCCTACCCCTCTACCCTCCCCCACCCCAGCAACAACTTGGGGACATCTCCCTACTGCGTGCCAAGAGCAGTGGGCATAGTCCGAGCCAGGAGTAGGCAACGGGTGAGCCGTCTGTAGGGAACTGAAAAGCAAACAAAAAGCCAGCTACAAGCCGACAGTTGGAAACAGCGTTCGTGATAAAACATCACGCCTTGAAAAAAATTATTTGTTGCGCTAAGATCTCAACAAATGCTGTTGACACTGGTGAGTTTTAATAATATGTGTGTCAGCTTCAAATGAGCACTTTTTATTACTTAACCTCTAATGAGCATTGTGTTTACATGGAAGCTCACTCAGAGAATGCCTACTCACACGGCCAGATCCTTCTGCTACACACGTTCATTTCCAGAATAAGGACTCAGAATCGTGGGAGTGCCTAAGTATCAGCTGGTACTCCAGCCCCGACGGCAGCAGATCTAATAGTAGATTTGAACTACGCAAGGTAGCACTGCGGCTACAAGGACCAGGACACCTCTGAACCTTACGGGTTCACTCTTTGGGAAGTTTCTTGATAACTTTTTTTTTTTTTTTAAATATCCACCAATGTGGGCCTCCCTGGTGGTGCAGGGGTTAAAGTCTCAGTGCTATCAAGCTATTGCCAACCACTGCGGCACAAGTTCAATCCCCAGCCAGGGAGGTGACCCACATGGCTCAGCAGACTTCTCCTGACTCACCTGCTGCTCCCCTCAGCAGTGTATGTCAGTAGATCTGCCTGTTCTGCTCCCCACTCTGTCTCTGGTGAATCCTCTCACCCACCATACCTCTGGCCTGTGCCCAGTTCTTATATGCATAAATAAATAAAAATAAATCTTTAAAAAAAATCTACCATGTAATTTCAAAAGTATTACCCTGTAACTCCCTCTGTTCCACCCCCCCCCTTTCTGTTTCTGTAATGTTTGTTGACTGGTATGGTTTTATCTACAAAGTTCACCAAGAGAAAATTTCACTGTGTGTTTCTTTTCTGGCCATTATTAGAAATGATTTCATTTCATTTTAGTATTAGTAATGAAAATAATTGTGTTGTATAAAACAGGCAGGTATTAAAAAACCCTCTGCCCCAGGTATCAGTTCCCCCCAGGTAAGCCCCTTCTGTGCCTGTTGCTTCTGCCGGGCACCGACAGCTCTGGGTTAGGCACTGAGCCTACGACTCCTGGTTCCTGTCCTCATTCCACGCCACTCAACAGCTCCCAGGGCACTGAGAAAATGAGATCTGTTTGCTTCGGTTCCTGGATGGGCTGCTCATTGGCAGGTCGCTGCCAGTAGGCAGCTTCAGTGGATCTCCAAGAACCTGGATCCACCCACCACCTTCTCCTTCCACACTCACCCCCAGGCAGTCTCATTAAGACCTAGGACTTGAAATACTCACATTAAGTTGATGGCTTCCAAATTGCTCTCTCCAGGGCCTCCCTGGTGGTGCAAGGGGTTAAGACGCAACCTATGAAGCTAACCGCAGCCACTGCAGCACGAGTTCGATCCCCCATCCAGGGAGCTACCCACATGGCACAGCAGACCTCTCCTGTCTTGTCCGCTGCTCCCCTCAGCAGTGTATTTCAGTCATTCTGCCTGTTCTGTTCCTCTCTGTCTCTCGCAAATCCTCTCACCTCCCACACCTCTGGCCTATACCCCGGTTCTTGTATGCATAAATAATTTTTTTTAAAAAAATTGCTCTCTACAGTCCCAGCTTCACCCGTCAACTCCAGGTTTGCAACCACCTCCATTTGGATGTCTCACCCTCTGTCAAAGCCTAGCGCAGCCTGGATTTCTCCACCTCTGGCACAAACTACAACTATGCCTGATGCCTCTCTTTTACTCCCACCCCACCTATCAGTGCCTCTATCGATTCTTCTTTCAGAATAGATTTCAGCACCTTTGCCACCAACTGGCACTTCCAACCCCCTGCATCTCTTGCTCAGATTCTAACATCAGTCTCATGTTGCTCTCCCTGGTTCCTCGAAACTGTTCACCCAGCAGCCAGCGTGATCTTGCTCAATTGCAAATTTGAACCTCCACCTTCCTCACCAACTTCCCATCACACATAGAAACAAGATCCAGAGTCCTTATCCTGGCTGGCACCTCCCTCCTGGCTTCCTCTCCTTCCATACCATCCTTGTGCCATCACCCTCCAACATGCTAATCCCTGCCCACCTAATGGCTCTCATCCTGCTGACACCTTTGTCAGGAAGGCTCTTCCCCCAGATGAAGCCAGCCTTGCTCCTCACTATCTCAGGTCTGTGCTCAAGTGACAGCAGATTGGGAAGGACTTCCAAGAGCCCCCATTCAAAACACAACTTATTGGTCACTCCCTGCCCCCTCCCTGCTTCTCTCACTGCCTGACATTCAGTTTGCTTGGTCTCTGTCTCCCCCAACTAGGAGACAAGTGCCATCAAGGCATTTGCTATTTTGTTCACTACAACATTTCCAGTGTGTACAGCAGTGCTAGCCTGGTACATAGTAGGGAATCAACAATTAGCTGTTGAATAAATGAACGTGGGCTTGCATTTGACACTTCCCCTCAAACCAACTCCAGAATAGGTATTTATTATCATCACACATATTTGGCAGATAGGTGGAAACTGAGATTCAGTTAGTGGAAAGAATTTACCCCCAGGGTCCCTCAGATAGTGATAAAGTCATGATTAAAACATGGGCTTCAGAGGACAGGAAACAATAGGAAAAAAATCAACAAAACCAAAAGTTGATTCTTTGAAAAGATTAACAAAGACAAAAATGTTCCACACAGGCTAGCGAAGAAAAAAAGAAGATAAAAATTACTGATATCAGAAACACCGCCCTAGTTCTTATGAACATTGAAGTGATAATAAAAGAATATCATCAATAATTCTATGCTCACAAATTTGATAGCCTAGAGGAGATAGGCCAAATCTGCCAAGGCTCTTATAAGAAGAAATAGACACCCTGACATTTTAGTGAGGCTGCTGTATAGCTGCTACTCTTGAGAGTTGCTATGTCACCCAAGGAAGTCAGAGACTGACACTCCCCTACTTTCATGCTTACTATAAAGATACAGTAATCCAGACGTGTGGGATTGGCAAAGGAATAAACAAATAGTTCAGTGGAACAGCATAAGGAAACCAGAAATTGATCCCCATAAATATAGTCAACTGATCTTGGACAAAGGAGCAAAAGCAATCCAGTAAAGATGTAGTCTTTTCAACAAATAGTGTGCGGACAACTGGACACCACATGCCAAACAGACTCTACACTCAGATCTTACAACCTTCACAAAAATGAACTAAAAATGAGTCATGTAGCTTGATGTAAAATGTAAAAGTACAGAAGTCCTAAGAGACAACACACGGGGAAAATCTAAGTGACTATGGGTACAGCCATGACTATTTAGATACAATAGTCATGGACATGTAAGAAAGACACAGGACATGAAAGAAATTATTGATAAAAGCTGGACTTCATTAAAATTTTAAAATTCAGCTCTGTTAAAGATACTGCCAGGAGAATAAGAAGCCACAGACCGGGTGGAAATAATTGCAAAAGATACATAGACAAAGGACTGCTATTCAAGATATATAAAGAACCAAAAAACTCAACAAGTAAATAAAAAATCCAATTAAAAATGCCAAAAGACTGGAAGAGACAACTCACCAAAGATACATGGATAAGGGAAAGATGCTTATCTGTCAATAGGGAATTACAAACTGAAACAATGAGCTACTACTCCACACCTATTAGAATGACCAAAATCCAGAACACCGACAGTATCGAATGTTGACAAGGATATGGAGCAAGGAGAACTCTGAGATACTGCTGATGGAGATGCACATGGTACAGTTTGGAAGACAGTTTGACAACTTCTGACAAGACTAAACATACTTTTACCATATGATCCAGCAGTCATATTTCTTGGTATTTACTCACATGATTTGAAAAGTTATGTCCACAGAAAGACCTGTATACAGATGCAAATAGCAGCTTTATTGATAATTGCCAAAGCTTGTAAGCAGCCAAGATGTCTTTCAGTAGATGAAAGGATAAATAGTAGTACCTCCATACAATAGAATATTATTCAGCGCTTCAGGCTAAAAACAAAAGAACTTAGCAGCATTATTCACAGTAGCCAAATCATGGAAGCAACCCAAATAACCATTGTCAGATGAATGGCTAAGCCAAATGTGGTTTATACATACAAAGGCATATTATTCAGCTTTTCAAAGGAAGAAGATTCTGACATCCACTATATCATGGACCCTAAGGATATTATGCTAGGTGAAATAAGCCAGTCACCAAGGAACAAATACTGTGTTCTTTCATTTACATGAGGGACTTTGAGTAGTCAAAATCATCGAGATGGAACACAGAATGGTGGTTGCCAGGAGCTGGGAGATGAGCGGAATAGAAAATTATTGTCTTTTGGGTACAGAGTTTCAGTTTCCCAAGATACAAAGAGTTCTGGAGATAAAAGGTGGCGGTGCTTACACAACAATATAAAAGTACTTAATACCACTGAGCTGTATATTTTAAAAGGGCTAAGACAGTAAATTGCATGTTATGCATATTTTAACATTTTTTTAAAAAAGAAGCTTAAAAATGAGCTATTGATCATGAAAAGACATGGAAGAACCTTAACCAGGATGTGGGAGTCCCTCAACCCCATCCGCAGTAATCAAACCAGCATGGGACTGGCATAAGCATAGATATATAGACAAAATGGAATAGAATTGAGAGTCCAGAAATAAACTTTTATATCTATGGCCAACTGGTTTTTTCACAAAGGTGCAAAGATATTCAATGGGAAAAGTATAATCTTTTCAACACGTGGTGCTGGGATTACTGGATATCCACGTGCCAAAGAGTACAGCTGGACCCCTTCCTCACACCATATATCAGAACAAACAGTAATTCAAAATGGATCAATGATTTAAATATAAGCACTAAAAATATAAAATCTTAGAAGAAAACACAAGGATAGATCTTCATGACTTTGGATTTGACCATGGATTCTTAGCTGTGACACCAAAAGCCTGAGCACCAAAAGAAAAATGAGACAAATGTGAGCCCAAGTACAGTTTCTCCTGGGGGAGCCAGCCTCTGTCTGCCCCTCCCTGCCACCTGCTTCCCACTGTCAGATCTCAGTAGGAGGAAGGTTTCAGTGCCTTCTAGAAATTGCCTTCACTAGCTCAGCCTGCTGAGGAGGGCTGGCTGGAAAGATCAGGACATCAAGGGACTTCTCCTTCTGTCTCAGCTTTCAACTCTGTGCAGGGCTGGGTGGATTACTGGGGAAGAAGGCCACAAGGGCCCTCACCATGGGTGTGCACCCCATCTGTCAGAATTGCCACTCTGTGGGCACCATGAGTAGTCACAGTGGATATGCAGGTGCTGACATTGGCACCTTGGGGTGTGGTTGTGGGTGCAGGGTGTTCGTGGATGTAGAGGAGCACTGTGTGGGAGCCTTGGTAGACATTGTGGGTGCTATGGGGTGCAAGACAAACACCATTCTTGGGCAGGAGCCCCATGTTTGGGTCATAACCTTGCTGTTTTTTGGAGGGGAAGCCTGGAGTTATTTACAACTTCTCTAAACTCCAGTTGTCCTCACTGCAAAAGGGCTTATTAATACCTGCCTCGGAGGCTCAGTGATTATCTATAAAAGTGTCCAGTAAAGATCATTAGCAGTGACGTGTAAACCATGGGGATAAAGACTCAGGAAGAAGTTTTCACACCCCACACCCCAGTGGTGTCAAAACAGAGAGCTGACACAATCCAGGCCCCCCTCATAACCCTATTTTAGACCATGCACAAAAAGAGGTATGTGTCTCCAGGGTAACCCCACTGTTTATTCACAAACACCCAGCTCTTATATCCCCAGAGCCACTGCCTCTTCAAGGAGGTCACCTTGGGAGGTCACATTATTCCAGAGGCTGCCATAGTTCAAAGCAACAGGAGCGTACTGCAGGCTACTCCCCACCTTCACAACCACCTGCAAGGTGCATGCTCTCTGCCCATTTTAGCGATGGTAAAACTGACTCCAAGTCAAATAGCTAATGAAGGGCAGGGCTAGGACTCAGCCCCCAGCAGAGATTTTCCACAGCAGCACAACTCGTCTGCCTGTCACAGCCATGTTTGCATTTTCCCTGTGATGCCATCACCTGCTTCCTGGTTAGCAAGAGAGGAAAGTCTCCCTCTGGAAGCAAGACCAGCAGCACCCACTCTTGCTACTTCTTTCTGAACTTTAAGAGATTCTTTCCACTCATGCAGCGAGGCCCCTGGCCTATCCCCGCCACCCACCCCCAACCCCCACAGAAACCTGCCCAGCAGAAAGATCTTGGGGACGTTAAGCTTATTCCGACTCGCTTCAGCACCTTTTCCTGAATTAGAAAACCAGGCAGATGGGGCTCTGTGATAAGGCCACAGCTTCCTAAGGAGATCAGGACAGCCACTGCCGGGAGGGTGATGGTGAATACCCGGCGGCAGCTGGCAGGGCAGGGTGAGCTGGGGGCACAGATGCCGTGGGGCGGGAGGGAGTCCCTTGCGGGAACCCATCTCACTGCTCTCTGTGCCAGTCCACTTGGGCCTCAGGCAGGCCCTGCGTTATCTGCCAGTGGGGGCTGGTCACCAGCCTAGAATAATCTTGGCCAGCAGCTGCACCTGCCAACAGTGAGAGGCTGAGCTTGGAGACCCGATGACAAGGTCTCTCTTGTTATCCAGGAAGCAGGTGATGGCATCACAGGGAAAATGCAAAGGTCAGCGACAAGGAAAGTGGTTGAGACTGCAAATGCCACCAGGTACCTGGGCACAGCACTTTACAGTATTTACCCCCACCCTCCACAGCACCCTAGGCATGGGGAAGGCAGGTGGGAGGTGTTTGGGGCATCTTCTGTTTAAGAATCGGGTGGGTGGCTTCTGCGCTTTCTTTACACCTTCGCCCCAAACCACCCCATGGCTGGGTGTCAGGCCCCTTTTAGAGATCAGAAAGCCAAGACCAAGAGATTTCTATGACGAGCCTGTGGCCAGGTCCTACCTCTTTCAATTGATGTCTGTGTCTTTCGGGGGCATCAAGATGTCTCGAGCGCACCGACCTTTTCCTGGTGGCTTCAGGATAAACTCTAGAAGGAGCAGAGAGAGAGAGAGAGAGATCGATATTAAAAAGGCCAGGTGAGGGCCTCCCCGGTGGCGCAGCGGTTGAGCGCTGGGTTGCGAAGCTGCCCGCGGCCTCTGTGGCGCCGGTTCGATCCCCGGCTGCTCCCCGGCCACCGAAGGAGGGTCCCACATGGCGCGCAGACCTCTCCTGCCGCCCGCTGCTCCCCTCAGCAGTGTACTTCGGTCCTTCTGCCTGCTCTGCTCTCCGCTCTGGCTCTGGTGAATTCTCTCACCCTCCCGCGCTTCTGACTGTACCCAGTGCATGTATAAACAAAACGAACAAACAAACAAACAAATAAATAAATAAATAAAACATGCCTCTATTAAAAAAAAAAAAAAAAAAAAGGCCAGGTGAGTGGAGCCTCTGGTTTCTGGGGGCTGCTCAGTCCAGATTCTCACCCTTCTCTATATGGGTCCCTCCCCTTTCTATCTCTGCAGGTACAGAAGCCAGACAGGGTGCCCGTGGCCAGAAAGTCAGCACGAAGCTCCCAGCCCCACAGAGGCCCTCAGGACGGCGCCCCTGGAGCCCATGGGTTGGGGCTTATCTTCAGTCCTTCTAAAACCAGCACAGGCGCCTGTACAATGTCTGTGCGGTGACATCGAGCATGCTAATCACAGGATCACATCACATATCTTTGCTTCGAGCGAGAATATTATCAACTTAATGTGGGAACTCCATTTTCCTCAGGCCAAAAGAGGCATCTGAGTAATTCTGAAAGCGGGAAAGAGAATTAATGAGTGAAGTCTAATGAATGCAGACCCTTGGAGCAAACCAGTGCCTTCAAGAGCTGGTATTTGGGGAAAGATAAGAAGCAAGACGAGAAGTCTCTGGTGGTGAGAAACATCTCAAGCCCAGAGTATGGGGCCAGAGGACCAGCTGCTCACCCACTTTCTCTCCAGTTCATGGGAGAAGGCTGACCCTCACCACATCTGGGCCCCATTCCTGCCAGCCCAGACTCCGGCTAGTGCTTCTGGGGGACCGGCTTGCTCACAGGCAGGGCTGAGAAACCAAGGCACAAACTTCCAGCTGAGTCCCCCATCTGCCCTCTGACGGCGGGCGTCGCTGCACCGCTACAGCAACGAGAATGTGAGCTCAGGAGTGGACATGCCCAGGTTACACCCCTGACATGCCTGACATGGGGCAGAGCCGGGACTAGAACTCAGGTCCCCGGGAAGCCAAGCCTGGTGCAAGTGCCATCTTGCAGGAGAGCAGTGGGGTCAAGGTCTACCCTGCCGGGCCTAGCATCAGGGCAGCCAGGCTCGGAAGAGGTCCTCAGAGCTCCCTGCTAACTGATGGGAAAAAGGCTTGACTGGAGGGGGTGATCTAGATACATGTGGCTCTCTTGCCACCCACATCCACCCAAGCAGTGTCAGACTAAGGCTGCAATCTGAGGAAGTCACAACACACACACATACATATATACATATATGTGTCTAGTTATCCCCCGGTTTTCAAAAGTTCATGTTATGCCATGCCACTTTGCTTTTTTTTTTTTTTAAATACCACTATTTTATTTTAATTTTTTTTAAGATGTATTTATTTATTTATACAAGCACTGGGTACAGTCAGAAGCACGGGAGGGTGAGAGAATTCACCAGATCCAGAGCAGGGAGCAGAACAGGCAGAAGGACCAAAGTACACTGCTGAGGGGAGCAGCGGGCGGCAGGAGAGGTCTGTGCGCCATGTGGGACCCTCGCCGGCAGCTGGGGATTGAACTGGTGCTGCAGGGGTTGTGGGAAGGGGAGGCTCTATGCCACTTTGCTTTTAAGACCAACATTAGTTTCTATTTTCACTAACCACCCCCCCCAAAAAAAAAAAACTGAAAAAGATTTTTCACGTTTAGGACAAATGTCAAAAGCAAAGCAGGCTCAGCGTTGGTTTGGCAGCAGCCACTCAAGAGTCAGGGTACACCCCTAGCAGTGAGGGTGGCCCCACCACGCTCCTTCCCCAGGAGCCACTCCACAGGGTGCGTTGCATCACACCGTTCCTGTTACTTCAGGTTTTAGGTGTTATTTGGTAGGTTATTTTTTAGACAAATTTTAGAAAATGTAAATTAATGGTAATTGCTTTTTCACTTTATGCCACATCATCTCATGAAAGGTTCATCGAACACTCTACTTTGGGATAGCAAGGCAAACCTGCCCTTGCAAGCACAAAGATGCATGACTGTAGTGTATACACCATGGAGATATACATGTACACACATGTATATTTCCCATGCAGCCTATTCACCATCGAGAACCATCACAAAGCCTTGGTACTGTGGCCTTCTAGACCATATTCCATGTAATCACCTACCTCTGTGCATAGGTGTATGTGAGCATGTGTCCCTGGGGGCCCAAAGCACACAGTAGGGCTTTTAACACAGGAGGACTCTCACCACACGTGTTTGACAGCACCACTGCTCGGGGCTATTGAGTCTCCCAAGGGGTGTAAGGACACACAGGCCTTCCTGACCTTCTGGAGTCCTTCTCACTGCTGCACAGTGCCCCGTGCAGGTGTGGATCACAACTTCATTTGCATCCCCCACCATGGACATGTTGGCTGTTTCCATGTCTGGTCATCACTGCCTGAGTGTGTGATCCTCTCGGTAACCACATCTCTATGTGGCAATGCCCATGCAATTCCAAAGCTGGGGTGCCAGCAGAGGGACGGCTGCTCAGAGGCCCTGCTCATTCCACATGCGGACAGACACTGACAAACTGTTGCCCAAATAGCAGCAGAGAAGGCGCCCCTTTCTGTGGATGCTAATTTGAACCCATCCCTTAGGGTTACTTTCCAGGGGCCTGGGAGGTAGAGCCCCCTGGACCCAGGCAGCAGTTTAATTCCTTGGCTCACGCAGATGTCCACAACTCCACCGCTGAGGGCCGCCCCCGAGGAACTCAGGCCCACCTGAGCCGGGAACTACATTACCAGCTCAGAACTGATAATGAGCTTTTATGAGCTCTGGGGACCGCGAGGAACATGTATTAATGTCAAACGTCCCCATCAGCCACGCAGCCCGGGTGAATGTCACACATTATCGAAATTAAAGGCTGCAGCCACGCAGGGAAGGAGCTGCAGGCTGCATGTCAGGGCTGCGCATCAGGCGGGCGGGCAGGCCCGTCGATAGCAAAATGACTTTGTAGGATTTGAGCTCTGAGCCTGAAGCTGTCTCCTGTCTTCGGTGGAATTCTGCCTTCCTGCAGCCTGAGAGATTAGTTTATTACCAGTCTGCCAGGAGAGACAAAATCCTGCACTAATCCTAATTCCCATTTAAGCAAATCTGCATTGTGTGAGAGGAACCAGCTGGGTTTGGAATTCCCCCGCCATCCCCTGAGATCTCATTCCAGCCCCCTCCTCTCCAAGAGAGCACATGTCAGACCCTCAGCTCTCCTGGGAGAGAGGAAAGAATCCCAGGGTTTGGGGCCAAGAGGGGGACTGGGGCTGGGTGACATGAGGCTCCGTTGAAAGGAGACAGGCTGAGCAACAGTGGTCGCTGTGAGCTCGGTTGTCTTGGGCTATGGAAAGGGAAGCCGCATCTCCCCCATCCCAGACTGCCTCAGACGTGGCAGAAATATCCCCCCAGGATGGACGTGACACAGATTGACATTCTGAGTCCACCACCCTCCATGGCAGTTCTCAAATAGCATAGTCTCCTTCAATGTTATTTCATTACAATATTGATTTTATATATATATACACATATTGATTTTATATATATACACATATATATATATACACATATTGATTTTATATATATACACACACACACACACATATATATATATATATATATATATATATATACACACACACATAATCCCTGCTAATGTTGAATGAACCAACGGTATGTGAGGACCTGCTTTGTCTTAAAGTTGCAGTTTCCAAGGCTCTATCAATGTTAGGTGGCCGACAGCATCCCTGGGGCCTTGAGCAAGTCACCTTCCTACTTGGGGTTTCAACTCCCCATCTGGGAGGCAGAGCTAATGAACAGTAGCTGAGAGCGCCTTAGGTGCTTCAAGGTTTAAGTGAGGACCATATACAGTTGACCCCTGAACAATGTGGGGCTGGGGCACCAACACACAGGCAGTCAAAAATCCACGTGTTAATTACTGGACATCCCACCTCCCGCAAAATTCAAGTACTGATAGCTTGCGGTTGACCAGAATTCTTACTGATAACGAACAATGAACTCCTATGTTGTGTGTTCTATGTATCAGACTCTGTATTCTTAGCATAAAGCAAGTTAAAGAAAAGAAAATGTTATTAAGAAAATCATCAGGGGGCCTCCCTGGAGGCAAAAGGGGTTAAGCATTATGAAGCTATCCGCAGTCACTGCAGCACGAGTTCGATTCCCAGCCAGGGAACTACCTACATGGCGCAGCAGACCTCTCCTGTCTTGCCCGCTGCTCAGCAGTGTATTTCAGTCAATTGCCTGTTCTGCTCCCCACTCTGTCTCTGGTGAATCCTTTCACCCCTGCACCTCTGGCCTGTATCCCAGTTCTTGTATACATAAATAATCTTTAAAAAAATTATAAGAGGAAATACATTTATGTATCTATGGGGAAATCTGCATATAAATGGGCCCAAGCAATTCAAACCCATGTTGTTCAAAGGTCAAGTGTATACAGGACTTAGCAGAGAGTCTAGAACACCATGTCCTAATTCTTTAAGACTCTGTGGATTATAATCACACCCTAATTTTATGGGCTTCTAAGAAAAGAACACTGCCAGTTAATTATGACCTGTCACTTTTTGTAGGATGCATGTTGGTTTCAAAAACATTAGGAGACAGAAAAGAGTAAAGTGTCTTAGAATCCTTAAACGATAGTAAGAGCTTTACCAATGGTATGAACGGATCCGATCAGGTCCTCCCATTTTTCAAGGTCTGACCCAAAACTTAGATCTATTTCTTCTTCTTTCTTACAGAGTAAATCCACATTGTGGGAAGGAAACCAGCTCTCCATTCCTGAGGGAATTTGAGAGCCACTTCAGCGTCCTGGATGAAGCCCAGATGAGAGCTTTGCTGTCCGCCCTGATGCTCCCTGCTCTGTTTTAAAATTTTTTTTACTGAAATAGAAAATGCATGCCCCCGAGTGCACACGCCATGGGCAGATGGACAGCTGGTGATGGACGTTTCATACTCCTGTGCAGAGACCACTTGGGGGAAACCCTGACATAGGGGGGCCTTAAAACGGCTACTGACTTTGCAGAAATAGGGCACCCCGGGTAACCAACCCCAGATCAAAGGTCCTCCTCTATTTTCCCAGCCATTTTTTTCTCTCTCTTCTTTCCCATTTTTTTCTTCTTCTTTGGGAGACACGGGTCTCCCAAATGGCCCCTGACTCCCTACCCCACCAGCCCTGCCCAGCCCTGGTCCACCAGCCTGCAGTCTCTGGTCTTTCCAACCTGCCCTCGCCCACCCTGTCAGACTGAGCCCATAAATGTGAAACACTGTGTCTCTTTCCTGCTTCGGTGGATTCCCTGGCCTCCTTTTGCCCCTTACGTACATGGGTTCTGCATCTGATCCCTGGTAGCCTTTCTAGATCCTTCTTCAGGTCCTCATCCTGGGCACAGACCCCATAGTCAAACCGAATCTACTCACACACCCTATCAGCATCTTCAGCCCAGCCTTGCTGCTGTTCACTCTGCCTGGGAGTCCCCTCTTCCTTTCCTAACACTGATCTGCACCTTTCCTCCCACTCTTCAAAATGCTTGGTGAACTCCTACTCATCCTTCAGAACCTTCCTTAATATATCCTCTCTGAAATCAGACTCCCACAGAAAGGATTAATTACTGTTCTCTGGGTTCTTTTTTTTTTTTAAGATTTATTTTTATTTATTTATTTATTCATTCATTCATTCATTCATTTATACAAGCATTGGGTACAGTCAGAAGCGCGAGAGGGTGAGAGAATTCACCAGAGCCAGATCAGGGAGCAGAGCAGGCAGAGGGACTGAAGTACACTGCTGAGGGGAGCAGCGGGCGGCAGGAAAGGTCTGCGCGCCATGTGGGACCCTCCTCCGGTGGCTGGGGAGCAGCCGGGGATCGAACCGGTGCCGCAGAGGCTGCAGGCAGCTTTGCAACCCAGCGCTCAACCGCTGCGCCACCAGGGAGGCCCCTCTCTGGGTTCTTTTAACCATTTTTGTAGATATCATGTAAAGTCAGAATCACACCACAGTTTTCTTTTTATTCATGTGATTTTTTTCTCATCCACTAGACTGGTTCAGCAAATAATGGGTAGACAGATAATGGGTAGATTGATAGGATGGATAGATATATAATGGATGGATGGATGGCGAACAGGTATGTAAAATAGCTTGAATGATGGAAAGGAGGGACTAGGTTACAGTTGGTTGCAGTGATGAATGAATAATTATAGGATGCCAGGATGCTGGACGGAGGGCTGTGTGCATAGATGGGTGCATGGGTGAGGAAATGAAGGGACAGATGGATGAAGAGCTGGATAGATGGGTGCATGGATGGATGCATGCAGGATGGATGGAAGGATAAATGATTGCAAGGTAGGATGGATGCAGGAATGGACAGAAGAGCAGATGGAAGACAAAGGACCTATAAGAGTGTGGGGTACAAAAAAAAATGGATTAAATTAATAGTGAGAAGGCAGAACTAGGTTAATGGGGAGAAGCAAGGGAATGAATGACTCTCAATTACTTGTATAATTTTCTCGGTTCCGGAGAGGCCGAGCTTCATGCGGTTATGAAGGGCGCCTTGTCTGTGAATCTGAGCAGAGACCACTTGGGGTTCCAACACTATCAGCCCCCAACGCCAGCCTCTCAGCACTTCACCTAACTGTGAACCTACAGGACAAGGCCCTCTGGAGAAGGGGTCAGAGCTACCTCTCGCCTTGGCCTCCATTGACCTGCGTGGTGAAGAACTGGGCCACAAGGAGGCCAGAGACGGCCCTGCCTGAGTTAAGTCCCCGTCATGGGGCCATTGGTTTGCCGACTGTGCAGCCAAGCCAGCTGCCGGTTTAGGGTAGATGGACAGTTGGTGATGAAATTCCACGCGCTGGTACAAAGACACCACTTGGGAGGACTCTGAAATTGGGGGGTAACTGTACAAATACTGACAGGTCAGGATAAGTAGACAGCACAGCCCCAATTGAAGGGCCATCGAGAGTGAGTTTGTGTGGAGACAAAGCCCCCATTAGAGTCAGCTGCTGACTCAAGGTGGGTCAGGCAGGTGGGGGGTGCCCTCAGCACTGAAAGGCAGTACAGCACTGTGGTCAGGAGGCTCTCCCGTCCCACAGGCCTGGCTTTGAAGCCTGCATGTGCCACCTGCCAGCCATGGAGTCTGGGGAAAGCTCCATACCCCACTTTACCATAGGGAAGTCACCTGTAAAGTGTGGACACAGTCCTACCTCACTGGCCTGAGTTGGGGAGTAGAGGAACTAAATAGTCAGTCATCCCCGTGATACCAGTACAAAATAATCACCAACAGAAAGAGGAAGCAGGAGTGATGGAAAAAGGGGGTGGTCTTGAGCCATGGTTCAAGTCATACTCCTCAGACCCCTCCCTCCCTTCCTAGGGTCTACACAAAGAACAGATGGAGTTGATACCCCAATCCACACATTCACTTAATGCACAATGGCTGAACTTTCTTTTTTTTATTTATTTATTTATTTATTTATTTATTTATACAAGCACTGGGTACAGTCAGAAGCGCGGGAGGGTGAGAGAATTCACCAGAGCCAGAGCGGGGAGCAGAGCAGGCAGAAGGACCGAAGTACACTGCTGAGGGGAGCAGCGGGCGGCAGGAGAGGTCTGCGCGCCATGTGGGACCCTCCTCTGGTGGCCGGGGAGCAGCTGGGGATCGAACCGGTGCTAAGGCTGCAGGCAGCTTCGCAACCCAGCGCTCAACTGCTGCGCCACCGGGGAGGTCCTGAACTTTCTAAAGTTTTATACAGCCATGCAACACGGCACACCATCTCCATCAATGACAGGCTGTATATACTAGGAGGAGGAGGCTGTGCCCCCAAACCCTGGGCATGCAGTAGGCACTGCCAACTGGGTGTGCGTGATGACACTGTGACACTCAAACTAGGACATCACCCAATGTCACATTTCCCAAAACATATCCTTGTCACCAAGCAATGCATGGCTGTATATTAACATTCCAGGTAACCTTGAAAACTCTTGTTTACGGTCTCTGGATACCCTAGAATCCCAAGTCAGTAGGATTTCAGAGGAGAGCTGGGAAGGCTTCCTGGAAAATACAGCAAGGATAGGAGAGAGGGGGTTGATCAGCCCAATAATGAGCTTATTCCTGCCTAGCTCCTGCTAATCTCACTCTGCTTTCCCCGCCTCCCACTCCAGCCTCCCTACATCTTTTCCTGGCTCCCAGGTGGAACACAAGGACTCTTCATCTTGTGCCCCAGAAGGAAGGGGCAGTGTCCTCCATGAAACCTTGGAAGCTTCTCAGCCATGGCCCCTCTCCGCACACCAATCCAGGCCACAGGAGCCAGGCTGCGTAGCTGCCAGCCTGATGCATCGCTTGTTGACAGTTAAAGCTCTGCAGTTTATGGCTCCAGAGTCTAGCAGGCTTTGTTTTGCTTTGTTTTAAATTAGCAACACAGGGGGTTGGTGTGGGGGTTGGGATGAGGGAGAGGAGCTAGGCTGGTTCAGGACTAATTCCTGCTGAGTCCTGCATCCTGACAATCTCCAGGGCAGCTCTTAATGAAGCCCCCAGCTGCTCAGTTCTCTCTGCCCTCTCTCCCTACCTGCACTTGTCTGGGGTGTGGGTGAGGGGGCAGAGAACGCTTCCCTCCTAGTGCCACCCGCCCCATCACTCAGAACCATCACACTCTGTCCCCGTTATGAAGCCCTGTGGGCCTGCGAATTCTGCTCCAGGGTCACAGTGGGACAGAGGTGACCTCCTCAGAAAGACTGGGACTTGGTTCTGCTTGGGGAGTGGAGGGTAACCATCCAAGGGACAGAGGGCTCTGGCACTGTTGGCAAGGCCCCCCAAGGGTCTGCCTGGTGGGCCAGGGACTCCCACTCTGAGTCCATTAGCTCTTGTTGGCTTGGGGAGAGCGGAGGGTTAGGGAGGAGGGGGCGGACAAACCCACGAATTAACGCTTGAAGCTATTTATTCTCAATGCATCTCTTACAGTAATCTCTCTCCTCACTCCACGCCTCCCATCTGGTCTGGGACTTTTCTGCAGTTGGCACATGCCAGGCAGGTCTCTGGTGCCCTCACCAGCAGCACCTGCTGGAGCTGGACATCATGGAAGCTCAAGAGAACAGGAGGGGGAATGTGATTCCCCTGGGAGCCCTAGTCACCTGCAGGGTGCCAGCATTTGCTCCCCCTTTGTCCAGTCAGGAAGCACTTCCACCTTACCCAGAGGGGTCAGGACAGGGCTCGCCATCCACTGGAGCTCACCCCATATTTGCTCTTCACTATTCTTCCTCCCAGGCTGCAAGGGTACTCTGTCTCCCCACTGAACAGGTAGGAAAGGTTGGTCATAGCACTTTTATATAATTAAACATTTCTGAGATGTTCAGGAAGAAAGGGAAGGAGAAAGTACAAGTGACAATGTCCATTAGGCGAGACTCACTCATTCTCATAAGGAGGGGGCCACAGACCTGGGCACTAGATCTTAGGGGGACCCAGAAACCCAATGGCTTAAACCTAAAGGTGGAACCCAGCCTGACTCCAAGGTGTCATTTGCATGATCTAACAAAGAAAGAGGGAAGTCCTGCAACCCTGCTACCCAGTGTCCTCACCAGCAAAGGAAGGAACTGAGGCTCAGTGGGGTTCCATGCGGCTAGTGTAATCACAGCTGAGCCCAGCTAAGAACCAGAACCAAATCCGAAGCAGGATTTTGGCTGCCACTAACCCCAGAGCCGGCACCAGAGTCCAGCCTGCACTGGGGGTGCATGTGGCCAGCCCCGTAGTCTGGCCTGATCATCTGAGGATGCATCTGGGAGGGTCTCAGGCCACTGGGCTGTTTGCAAAGATACCTGGGACTTGGAAGGCCACAAGTGCTTGTGGTACATGGGTCAAGGCAGGCAGAGACTGCCCTCGTGCTGAAGTTGGCTTGGGTGTGTATTATCTCAATGCGTCTCAGATCCTAACTCCATGTGGATCCGCTGTTCACTTTCACACAGACGGGACTACCTGTCAAGGAGTCTGCCTCTGAAAGCAGCAGGATGAAAATGTCATAGGACAGGAATAGCGATGTTTCCAAACTGGCCCCCTGTAACTAGCAAGGAGGCCAAAGCTGAGAGCCCCGGAGTGGATGGAGTGAAGGGACCAGGCACACAGCCAACCACAGCTTTGCTCCTCAGCGTGGCAGTTCAGGCTTCATAGTCCACCGGTGGCAGGACTGCACCCTAACTCTTTGCAATTCTTCCCAGCTTGAGTCCATGTAAATATATTCTAATTCAGAAGAGGGTCCGGTTGGTGGGAGGTAAGACCACAGAACCATTAGCATTTTGATGGGTTTTTCCCATTCCAGGGAACAAGAGAGCTTTAAAATTCATAGTGTGGAGATCAATCCTTCCTGCCACTGCTCCCTCCCCAGCCTGAGATGGCCAAGAACTTTTCCCCCTTGAAGACCCTGATTAGAAAAGAAAGTTAGAAAATGAGGGAGCTCAGTTGAAGTGTCCTATAGAGAAGAGACAAGACGGGTTTCTAGACTGTGTGTGTCCAATCCTCCAAACACAATTAAACAACAGAATCAGGGGTGGGGTAGTGGGGGTGACACTGTCCGGGAGGGGGAGATTAGTGGGGGAGCTTCTTTGACACAACAGAAGGACTCAGTGGAGTCTGGGAGAGGAGGCAGCTTGTTCTTAACAGCAGGGATCAACTTTTGTAATTGACAAAGGCCAGGCCTCTTAACACCCATGTCATTCATTCCAGAATCTCACTCTGTGCTGAATATAGGTGCCTAGGAGAGCCGCATCAGGAAGCTAGCTGAATTCAACAAATCCCTGATCTCAGGAAACTCATTCTAGGTGGGGAGAGAGACAGGGAAATTGATGAGTATAATAAAACTCGGGACAGAGGCAAATCAGCTGCCCTGGGACCCTGATGGGGGGCAGGGGGCACCTCAATCAAGCTGGATCAATTCCCTTTGGGGAATTGTTGGCCCTTCCTCAAAATTTTTCTTTTGAAAATGGATGTGATGTGATATATGAGCTGTGAAAAGTGAGGTATGTGATGTTTTGTAAGGTAGGATCAGAAAAAATACATCAATACTGTTAAGAAAAATGATCCAGAATTTGGAAATCAGGCAAGAAGAGGCCTGTGTGTTCAACAACACATTGGAGCATTGTTCAGCAGGCCCACCCAAGGATTATTTAATTATCTAGGGGATTCTAGAAGAATGTAACTTTGTTTTGGACTCTGAAGTCACATGTGACCGTGAACTTACAGATTTTTTGTCAGTAGAAAGATTAGCCCAGATGTCATGGTATGATTGCCCTGTAAGACATTAACCAGATCTGACTCCAACCCAGCCATCTGACTCCAGCCTTCCTTCTGCAATCTTCTGTAACTGTTAGGGGGAAAAGGATGTCCTAAGCCAGGCAACCCGTTTTATATCGGAGCTGCTCCATAACATAACCACCGTTTCTCTAAACCTCCCGAGAACCAACTTTGCCATCTCACGACTCCCTTGCTAATGAGTTGAATCAATCTTGGCCCCACGTCATGAGGTTTTGTATGGTTTATGATTTTTTTGAAAATTATACTTTAATGGTACATGCTCTATTATACACACACACACACACACACACACAGACACACACACACTGCACAGGACGGGGGTAAAACCTGGAAGAAAATATAGCAAAATGTTGGAATATCAATAAGCATGACTTTTATAATCAGAAAAGTAAAGTGATAAATATCTTTTTTAATGAAGAAAACCTACCCTCCCATCTAAAATTCCCCAAACACAGCTAAGGCAAATTTCTTGCTTGTCTCATCTGTTGGGGTAGGGCTTTTCGCACTTCATGTGGGTGATCTTATTAAGCCCTCACCTGCACCCTCTGCCCAAGGCACTATTACTCTCCTCACACTGCAGATGGGGAAACAGAGGCACAGGGCTATAGCTTCACGTCACAGGCAAGATCTGAGCCCCAGGCGGCCTGGGCCCAGCGGCTGCCTGTTTAACCAGCCTGCCAGCCAGCCAGCCAGCCTCCCAACTGGAAAAGGGAGAAATAAACACATCTGCTGGGCTGCCAGGGTCAGGCTTGGAGAAGACCGCATTCCCCACCCACTCCCAGAGCGGCTTGCTGGGAAGCCAAGCGCAAGCCTGGCCAGCCTGGAATTGAACTCACATGTGTCTTTCCCACACTTGCAGGCAGGGACCAGATCTCTTCCATTCTCAAACCTCCCATCACACTGGAAGGGAGCGATCTAGGTGCTTGGCAGGCTAACGCCTCAGAACACCTTCTACCAGCTCAGATGACATGGCCTCCAGCTAAACCCAAGCACGTCCTCTAAAAACCAGCCTCTAATGGAGAGTTCCCTTCCTCTCTCTTTGCCCACATGGGCACAGCAGAGCTGGTTTATTACCCAGACCACAAAGCAAAGGGCAGGCTGGCTTCAGCGAAGAGGTGTTCGTGTAGAGCAACCTGAGAGACCAAGGCTCTGCTTCTAAATCACTGTGTGACCCTGGGCAAGCCAACTGCTCTCTCTGGTCCATGTACCCCTGCATCAGTTTTGCTGCTGGGGTGTTCTTTCTACATGCAGCGGGAACGGAGTTGTCCAGGGACCCCCGCAGACTGGTTTGCCCCAAAGCTCTTCACATGGCAGGTCACTGCTGGCTAAATCTGCGTGGAAATTAGGTTTTGAAGGGAGGACGACCATGTGATCTGGGTAGTGAAACAAACTGGGGTGTGGGGATTGTAAACAGGGAAGTGTGGGTGGCAGGGCAGAGCTACTTCATGTAAATAGGGCTCTGGAGAGCCCCTACAGCCAGCGCATCTGTGGATTCATTCAGGTCACAATTTATTTATTTGATCAAACATATCTTTCTAAGTCTCCAAACGCCTGCAGACTCAGGCAGGATTATTTGGGTAAATAGCATGTTTCCAAAGCTTCCAAATAAAAGCCCTGTTTTCCCTGATTTAACAATAAATATCCATCAGCCGTTACCTATGGAAGGTAGGAGAGGAAGGTAGGAAAGAGAATAATTCAGAAATGTCAGCTACTAAGTAAGTGTCAATATTGAAAGGCGCGTCTCTAGGTGATTAATTAAGACCAATGGCCAAAAGAAACACAGGAGAGCCTCTTACAGACAAGGAGAACGACCCCGTTAATGAAAATGATTCTAGCAGATGTGGCTGCTCCTGGTTCCTGGGTGAGTTACTGCTCCTTTTGGGGTCTCAGATTCATTATTTGTCGCCTAATGGCCTTCGATTCTCAAAATGGGTTTCCCAGGGGATCCTGGGGAGATTCCAAAGTGGCAGGGGGAGGATAGAAGCGGGCAGACCTGGTGCCTGCTTTAGCAGGGCAGCTCCACTCCCAGCAACTTCACGTGGGAGCCTTCAAGTCAAACTTCCTTTCAGTTCAGTGACTAAAACAAATAAGCCAGTGCCACTGGACTCACCCCAGGTCCTTTTCACTTTAGCACTTGGGATACCCAAGAGGGCACCTTGTAAAGAAGCCCTAAAGCACCCTGGTGGCCAGATGGCTTTCATCCAAAGCCATCGCGGTGACCCAGGTACCACGTCACTTGGGAACGGAATGCCTGTGGCTGCAATGGGGCTTGCTGTGCAGCCCCAGACAGGTGGTGAACCCACAGTGGGAGCTGACAATGTGGGAGCACCTTCACTGTCCCAGATACCCTACCTCCCTCCTTCACAACTTCATGCAGTAGGTGTGGATCTTCTCCCCATTTTGCAGATGGTGAACCTGGGCATCAGAGATGTTAGGTAGCCTCTCCAAGGTCACACATCTCCTAAGCCAGGATTAAACCCAGCACCCTGACTTTTAATCACTGCCTTAAATATACTGCCCCAAAAAGTCACAGAATACCATGCTGGAAGGGGGCTTAGGTATCAACTGATCACTTTCCTCTATTTTATTTTATTTTTTGAAGATTTAGTTATTTATGCACACAAGAGCTGGGGTGTAGTCCAGAGGTGCAGGGAGGTGAGAGGACTCACCAGAGACAGAGTGGGGAGCAGAAAAAGGCGGATCTACTGAAATTCACTGCTGAGGGGAGCAGTGGGCGAGACAGGAGAGGTCTGCTGTGCCATGTGGGTCAGCTCCCTGGCCAGGGATCGAACTCGTGCTGCAGTGACTACGGATAGCTTCATAGTGCTGAGACTTAACTCCTTGCATCACCAGGGAAATCCCCTCTCCTCTATTTTAGAATGAGTGACCAAGGCCTAGAGAAGGTAAGAGACTTACTGAAAGATCATAAAGAATTTCTAGAAGAGGAGGATTAAAACTCAGGCTCTGATTTGAAGTCCTATGCTTTCCCACTCCACTTTGGAGTCACTGGGTCACCCAGGACAGCATGGCCTGGTGGCCAGAAGCTTCATCAAGGACAGACAATGCCCAGCTGCAGACCCAGCTGCCAGAGCAATGCAGTGTGAGGCACGCATCCACCTTCACCCTCCCTGACAAAGGAATGATGTTTGCATTTAGCCTGTGGGCTGTTGTGAGGGTTCAGCGGGAAGGTATAAGCCATGTGGGGTGTTCTCTATAAAGTCTAGCTCTCTTCAAGCTAGAACCTGGGGCAGTGAGGGAGTAGGACACAAAATGAAGTATATCCTTCTGGTGGATTTGCTGTGGGAAACTTAGGGCCTTTGTCCTGATTTGCACCACCCCTCCCCCACGAGCAGGGGCAAATTGTCTGGGATATCAGGAGGAAGTGAGAGGCATGTCAAGTGACAGGCAATGACACTGGTTCTCTCTGAAATCAACAGTGAATCATCTTCTTGAACTTTCTATTTTCTCCTGACCTCCTGTTAATTTCTAGCTGAAAATAAAATGATGGCTCCTCAGTTCCAGGGAAAGGCTAAAAAGTCATTTCAGGTTGGCATGCAGTTGGCCTAAGGAGATCGAATCCACTCTTGTGGAGTCAGGAAATTTAGATGCAGAAAGAACCTTATCTCAGAGCATCTGAGAGGCTGCATAAGTGATGATCTCTAAATGTAAACTGGTGGTTTTGCCTCTGTTGGAAGGGAGGCACTTGAGGCCCAGAGAGGTTGAGTGATTTGACCCATGTCACACAGTCATAGAACCAGTTGGTAAAAAAATGGCACAGGAACAAGGTGGAGGGGTCGGGAGCGAGGGAGGGAGGCAGGACATACATATTGAGTTGTTCTCACACTCGAGTGCAAGCCTCTGAGGTGTAAAGAAAAACATCTGGGCCATTTGAAGTGCCAGCTGCACCTTGACTGGACGAGAGAAGATGAGTGTGAGCTGGAGTGATGGTGGGTGAGGGACACGAGCAGAGAGCGAGTGAGCGACTGAGTGAAAGGAAATCGGAGGGCTGGAGAGAGAACAAGAGGAGGAAAAACGTTTGGGTCGTTTTCAATTCCCACAGTTGAGTAAATCAAAACAGACTGAGCTAGATGAAGGGGCCATTTCAGACCACATCCTTTACACCTGCCAACCCCAAAGGGCCACCTGATGCTCTCTCAGAATCAGTAATAACAGTCCCAGGCACCTCCAGTCACATTTACGACTGTGAAGCAACAACCATGAGTCGGGGCTGATAAAGGCCCACTTTCCAGGTAAGGCAACCAAGGCTTAGAGAGTCCCTCAGTGCCCAGGACTCCTTGTCCAAGTGGTTTCTGGGATAAGGAGGCCTGGTAGGCACAGAGACCCAACCAGCAAGGTCTCACAGAAGCATCATGTCCCTGAGAACCGTGGCCTCAAGGCCGGCTGCTCTGGCTGCTGTGGGCACAATGGAAAAAGAAGGAACTAAGATGCCAGGAGTGAAGGTGGTATGCCCCCGTGCTCACATGGCAAAGCAGAGGCCCACCTCAGCAGGAGTGCCTGGCTCCCTGACCAGCAGGATTAGCTTCTGGTTGCTGCAGTCACCACCTCAACTGGGCACCTGGCCTTGACCAGGCAGAGAAGGGTCCTTGCTTCCATGCAAGCCACTGCCTGTTCAGCTGGGCTGGGCCAGGGAGGAAGGCAGTGCCAGGGTCTCAGAGAACAGGTTTCCATCCCCTATCCCAACTCCATATCCTCCAAGGGTATGCTGGCTCTCTTAAAGCTAGAATCTGGAGCAGGGAGGGAGGACCCAGGGGCAAGATGGGAGAAAGGCAGCGCATGGTTCCAGAGGGGGTACCAGAGGTGCTGCTTACACCCAGTTCACTCTTGGCACAGAGGGGCTCAGGCTGTCAGAGGGTCCCACTTGTCAAGGAAAGTAGAAATTTATGGTTTTCTGCTATATCTCTGTGTATCAACTCCTCTTCATGCTTTCTATTGAAATACAATATTACAGATCTAAAATGTGCAGCTCTATGAATATTAACAAACTGAACATAGCTGTATAACCATCAACCAGAATAAGAAAATGAACAGAACAGCACCCAGAAGCCCCTCATGCCCTCTTCCGAGTCCTCCTCAACTTCTGCCCAAAAGTAATCACCATCATGACTTCTAGAACAGTACCTTCACTTTGCTGACTTTGCAATTTATAGAAACAGAGTCTTATGGTGTATAGTCTTTCACATCTGGTGTATACTCAACATTAGGATGCTGAGAGTTGTCAGCTCATCCATTTTCTTTGCTGCATAGTATTCCATTATATAACTATTCAATAGATTCCTTCTGTTCTACTATTTATGGACATTGGAATTGTTGTCAGATATTGCCTCTCATGGATGATGAAGCTATAAACATTCTCACACATGGCTTTCTGGGAGCACATGCATACATTTCTGCTGGATATATGCCTAGGAGTGAATTCCTGGGTCACAAAGCACATGTATACTCAGTTTTAGTTACATTTTCCAGTAGTATAAAGTTGGGTCAGTTTCATGTTGTCAACAATAAGAAGCTTAAACAGAACACGTCTGCAGCTTAGATGTGGCCTCCACGCCTATATTTTGCATCACTGGCCTGTGTGCTTCATTCATTTTGGCTACTGGCCAGGCCTTTTACCTGAAGAACATACTGGCTCCTTGCAAATTCATGTAATAAAGGTGGAAAATTCTAATACCTTCTGATGAGTGAATTGAGGCCTAGATTGGCTGTCTTTTAGTGACTATTTCTTGAGCAGAATTTCACGGAAATCACTCAAAAAATGCAGTAATCCAGCCCCCAAATATCAACCAGACTTTCTGATGGAGACACTGAGGCATGTTTATTTTGAAATCTAGCCCAACAGAGGACCGTTGTCTTAGATCACACAGCAACCAAGCCAGTGACAGCAGGGTCTCCAGATCCCCAGCTCCCAGGCTGTACCCAGCACCCCAGGGTTCCCCAAATCCACCCTGTGTGCGAGCATTCTACCATCCTCCAACCATCCTCCAACCACAGCAGACATCAATAATTGATCTTGGCTCTCCTTCCCGCTGAGCTTGAATAACACAGCCTCATCCACGCTTCAACTGGGCTTAAGGCAGGCTGTACCAATCGATCAGAGTTGGCATTTGAGATGAAAAGTATTTGCCATCCAGGGACCATATCATGCAGCAGCTGCTAGTCAGTGCTGGCCCCGGAACCCTGGCTACTTTCTTAAGTGGCTCAGCCTTCTTATACCCAGGATGTTACAGAGAAACAAAGAACCAAACCCAGACCTGTCCCTATTCTCCAGCTTATCTGAATCTGATCTCCACACCAAGCCTGCAAAGCTAGCTATGAAGATCATTTATCTCTGCCCTGGATTGTTTTTGTTTGATTGTTTCTGGTTTTTCCCTGGGTTTCATAGATAGCAAACAAAGCTCAGAGAGGACTAGTTGCTTGTTCAAGGTCACACAGTGAGGCCATGGCCAAAATGGAGCTTGAACCTACCTCCCCATTTCTAATCCAGAGCTCTTTCCCTCCACCCCACGAGGCCTCTCACAATGAATTAGGAGCCCGTGGAAAAGCCAGAAACATGATGGTAACCTCATTCATCTCAAACCAATCACATCTGTTTCACTTCTTCCCCACTAAGCAGTAAACAGTGGAGACAGCGCCCAGGCTGGGATCCCAGCGGAGAGGCAAGGCTGCAGCCAAGAGCAGCCAAGGCGTCGGACTCGCGCTGATCCCTGGGCTATAAGAAAGAGATTTTCCCTAATGCAGCTGAGATTGGTGATCTGACATAGCTGAAAATTGCCCTTTTCCGAAGCGATAATACACATAAGCCCAGGGAGGGGCCCCAGCGTGGAGGTGTTTCCAGCTGCAGCCCAGGAGGCTGGTGTTGTCTTACCACTTTCTGTCTTTATTAACATTTGCAGAAAAACTCACAGTGCATTTCCTGCAAATGAAAACCAAGCAATGTCATTTTCTCCCTCCACCAGGCCAGATGGCTCCTCCTTGTTCTTCATTCATACTAGAAATTTAAAACAAAAATGTTCGAAAATACCAAAAGTTCCCTAACATCTGCAATTCTGCCTTTGGAGACGATATTTTTTTTTCAAACTATGCCTAAAACAGGGTCCTCAAATTATGTCAGGATGGTCTTTCCTCCCTCAAAAACTGCTTTCCCTTCATCTCCAGAATCTTTTCTTTCTACAGAGCCCTGGGGCTTTCGACAAAGGCACTCAGCTCCCCAGGCACATGTGGGAAGTAAAGATAGGACTCTAGAAAAGACGGCAGAGTCTGGGGGACTCCTAGTTGGTCTCAGACACTGATGTGCCACCAGAAAGCATCCAAGGGTGACCCAAAAGGTGGAGGGTTCCTAACTCTGGGCATGTACCTTCCCAGGAGATTTAGTTTTCCCTCGCCCCAAAGTTCTGTGGACTTCGGTTCATGGGGGACTGCTCCAGTGAGGTCTGTCTGGTGCTCTGCTCACCCTGTGCACATAGCCACGTGTCCCTCCCACCAACCGCACCACTGTTACCTAGGTCACAGGAAGGAAAAGAGAGAAATATCAAGACTTAACAAGCCCTGCCCCCTCCAAAGTGGCAGGACCAGAATCCTCACTAGGCCTGCCCCCAGGCCCTGGCTCTAACCACTGCACCACCCAGATCTTTCCCCACTACCCACAGACGTGGCCAGAACAGGCCCTGCCTGCACCCTGTTGCTCCTCAACCACAAAACCCAGCCATTTGCTGCCTTAGCGGCCACTCTTATTTCCAATAGAGGTCTGGGTGACACCTTTAGGCATGAAGTCTGGCCCGGCAGAATGCTTACACGTGCATGGGGTGCAGGCACGCCCAGCATCAGCTCCTGAGTTCTTTTTTAAGGGAAAAAGAGCTACTTCTGTCCACAGCCTCCTGTTAAGCAGCAGAAGAGACAAGAATACAGATGTGAGCTAGAAAGACGACCTGCCACTCCTCAAAGATGGCTCTGAAGGACAATGTTTTCTAAGGAAGCTTCTCAAATACAGGTGCACAAAGTTCAGTCTTGGCAACCAGGCCTCATCAGGATGTGAAGCTGCCCCCACCCCCCTGCAGGTACAAGATGGGTAGTGGCCCCAGAGAAGCCCTGGCCTGCTAGACCCATGAAATGTCCTGTGCCAGGGCCCTGACCAGAGAAAAGGCCTCTGGCAGAGGCGGGAAGGGAGCGTGAGAGGGTGCTGGGTCCTCCAGCACTTCATGTGGTCGTGGTACCAAGCCTGAGTCACACACCTGAGGGACAGGAGCTCCCCCAGGTGAGATCGAGAGAGCAGAAATTGTGTCTTCAGAGGGAGAGGCAGAGGGCCCTGAGACAGTGAGAAGCTTGGGAGATGAGCAGAGAAGACAGCGGGTCCAGCCTGACTCAGCAACCCAGGAGAATTGCTCAGGGGCTTTTAGACCCAGAAAAGTCTACATTTTATAGTGTCAGGCTCAGAGGTTTACACCCTCTGGAGGTGCCGCCCTCAGCCTCAAATCTTCAGTAAGAGGTGGGTGCACTCAATAGAAGAATGATGAATGAATGAACGAATGCACAAAGCAACACCAGGAGCCCATTTCTCCATTCAACAGGTAGAAACTCCTTTTTAGTGAAAAAGGCCAGGCCTTGTGATGGTTCAGCCCAGCCCGTCCAGCTCCTTATACCCTGCTCCACTAACTGGGTCACTTCTGTATCGCCATAATCCCGACCCCCTGTGTTCCCATCCATAAAATAGGCCAATCATATAACTGTACATCCAACAAGATCACATTGGCCAGTTCAGGACATAGCACATGGAACAGCTTGCTGTGTTTCTAGAGGCTAGAAAAGGAAAGAGACGAACCGCTGGTCATGCCAGGCCCAGCAGCTGCCCCTTTTCTCCAGAGGAGGAAACTGAGGCTGGGTTAGGATAAATGACTTGCCAAAGGTCATGCAGCTAGTGAGGGGCAGAGCCAGGATTTGAACTCACGTCTGGGGGCTCCCACTTGCTTCCAGCCCCCATCCAAATGCCACCCAGACTCTCCAGCTGCCTTCTGGAAGTTTCCTTACAGGAGGGTGTGGAATTTTAATCCCAGCAGACATGCCTGAACAGGGGTACACAACTTTATTTAAATATAATATTACCATTCTCATTGTTTTGCCAAAAGTCTAGCAGTGAGGTCTTTTTTCCTCTGTATGCACACACACACACACACTGTCATACCCTTCAAACAGGTTCGAATAGACCTTCGTGAGCAGTTGGGCTACTTAGACACAACAATTGCCCTTTATTTAAATTCAATTACATAGCAACCACTTTCTAAAAAGAATATTTTTATTTGAGCTCATTGTGCAGCAAATCATCAGACACGTTCTTTCTTCAAACCCCTCTGAGAAGGAAAAATTATTAAATGAAAGGGAGGAAATGTTATGCGTATCATTCCAGCTATTGAAAATCATGCTGATGGATTTTCCTCTTTTCCTCTTAATTTATTTAAACAACACCCCCACTTCCATCAACAACCACGCCTCAGCTTCCTGAGAGCTTTTTTCCCTCCATGGAATTCGAGATTTTTCGATCAGGCTCCAGACTTTCAGGGGAGACGACTCTGGAGTGGGACAGGGACCAGGAGCACAGAGGGCCCCTCTCCAGCAGAAGCCCACAGCAGAAGTGAGTTTCAGCTGTGGGCCAGACCTCTGGACACTCCACTCCACCCCCCTAATTCCATGATAATACCACATTGCCAAGCCTCCTGGCCCATCAGCATCTCAGGTCAGCCCCCAGTGTCTCTGCTAGGAGGAAGGAAGGGCCCAGGAGAAGCTTCCACTTGTGGCTCCAACTCTATCACCTCCATAGCACCAAAGCCTGGGCCCCCAGACTCTTAGCTTCTTGCAGGACAAGTGGACAGGGGCCTCCAAGCTCACACTGTTTGCCTTGGCTCCACAGCCCACTTCCCCAGCAAGAAGCCTCTGGAAAAAAAGAATAAAACAACAACAAAAAACCCTTTGATCTGCCAATGGAGGCCTCCTCCAAGCCAGAGTAAGGTGGAAATCCTCTGTGAAGGCCCGCTGGCCTCTCTCACAAGTGCTCTCCAAAGGAGCCCAGGGCGCTCTCACAGACCCCACCTAGCCCAGGCTCCCAGACCCCATGAGATGAAAGGGTCAACATGACTTTTGTGGGGACAGTAGGGGGCAGGCAGAGAACAGAGGGGGCCAAGCAACTAGGGGAGAGGAGATGGCCATTGAGCCAGCTGGCAGCTCCTCCATAGGTGGTCTCCACTTGGTGGCGCATCAAGAAAGGGGCATGAGAGGGTCTCCCGGGTGGTGTAGTGGGTTGAGGGTCATGCTGCGAAGCTGTCCGCAGCCTCTGCAGCGCGGGTCCAATTCCCAGCTGGCCGGATAGATACCCACATGGTGCAGCAGACCTCTCCTGCCTTGCCCCCTGCTCCCCTCAGCAGTGTCTTCTGTCCATCTGCCTGTTCTGCTCCCCACTCTGTCTCTGATGAATTCTCTCACCCCCATGCCTCTGGCCTGCACCCCAGTTCTTGTATAAATCTTTAAAAAGAAAGGGGTGTGTGCAAGAAGGTGTTTCAGTTCATGCACAGGGATTGGGCAAAAGCATCGTGGGTGGCCTTGCAGGGAACATTGGCATCTAACATAACAGGTGAGCGCCTCTCCGGACCCCAATGAGAGAAGCCAGGTAGTGACTGCTCACTGGGATGATCCCTGGAGCCCTCAGCAGGAGGGTCCCAGAGGGATGGGGTCCAGGTTGTCCCCAGCGGTGATGAGCACAACTTCCCATGGCTCTCCTTCCCTCCCTGCTCACTATCCATTTGCACCTAGACTATCTACACCCACTGCCCTGGGATCAACTTCATGTATAAACTGTTTGCACCCAAATCCTTGTTCGGGGTCTGCTCTTGGAGGCACCCAAGCAGAGGAGGATGAGCAGACACTAGAACCAGTGAAAAATGCCAGATGCAGCACAGCCGTGGAAGCCACCAGGCTGATAGAGTGAAGGGCGCTGTCTGCACAGACCTGCTCGTTTAGGAGAGAACAATTCAAGAGAGACAAGTAGCTGCTGTCGCTGGTTGCCTGGGGCGAGGAGACTGGCTGCCACGGAGAGTTAGTTTCCATTCAATATGCTTTTGTTCTATTTCCATATCCTTTTACTCTGTTGCTTTTGATTTCTTTTCCTATGTTTTTCACCAGTAAACCTGATTCTCTTCAAAGAGTATCTGAGAAATCCTGAAAATCAAATAAGTGAACTAGGGAGAGCAGGAAACCCTGGATGATCCATCTCACTTCCTGGGGCCTCAGTTTCCCTCTTGGGCTCCCCTCAGCCTGGTGAAGGGTCATAGGAGCCAAGCCCCTCACAGGCTTGTCAGCTGCAGCTGAGCAAGGGATGTAAAGACGGAAGAGAACAAAGAGCCAGGTGAGATGTGTCTGAGACCCCTGGACCCTGACTTCCTGCCGGCCCTGGCTGCCGAGACACAAGCTGACTCTGACAGAGAAGATTTTTGGTGTCCTGCAGAGAAATATAACCAAGAAAGAGACCAGAGTGGGTGTGGGGTTCAGACCACCTGGTTTTACATTTCTACACCTCTGCTTACCAGCTGTATGAACTTGCACAAATACCTTAACCTCTCTGTGCCACCATGTCCTTAGCCATTAAATGGGATTAATCATACTGCTGAATTAGGTGTTTTGAGTTAAATTGTGTTTCCCCCAATCATATGTGGAAGCCCTAACTACCCCTTCAAAAATGTGTCTGTATTTGGAGATTGAGTCTCTAAAGAGGTGATTAGGTTATAATTAAACTGTCACGGCAGGTCCTAATCCAATCTAGCTCCTACCCTAATAAGAAGAGAACTGGACACGCAGGAGACACAGGGGCACATGCACAGAGGAAAGACCTCATGTGGGCAGGAGGGCAACAGTGACCCTCCAAAAGTCAGACAGAGGCCTCAGAAGAAGCCCAACCTGCAACAACAACTTGAACATGAACTTCCAGGCTCCAAAATGGTGAGGAAAAAAATTTAACATGAATTAATTTACTTAAGTTAATTCACCATAAGCCAATCAATTTGCTATTATTTTTAGTACCATTTTACAGATGAGAAGACGAAGGTGCAGAAGGGTGAGTACCTGCCCCCCAAGGCTGTGGCTGCTCAGGGAGAGTTGAGAATGTAAGCCATGCTCCTGGAGGCTGACGTGCGCCTGCACAGGGCAGGCGACCAGCGCATAGTAGCTGTGCTCCTTACCCACACCGACCTGAGCAAGACAGCCTGCAGAGGAGAGCATGAAGGGAGGCCTCATCGAGCATGTCCCAGGTGCCTGGGATACTGGAATAAGCAAAGACAAAAGGGGTCCTGCCTCCTGGGGCTTATGGGGAATGAGAGAGAGGGATATTAAACAATTGTACAAGACAAGTCAACAATGGCCCCACTATGACAAAATCCCATTAAGGCAGGGATTATGGAGTAACTAGAGTCAACAGGTGGGGAATTTGGCCCGTGTGGGAGTCAAGGAAGGCTTCCTGGAGGAGGTGATGCAAGGGAACTTGAATCCAAAGGATGAGGAAAGGTTAAGAGGGAAGGAAAAGGCCCGGCATTGAGGGGACAGCATGTGGAGGAGACCTGTGCAGGTGAGTGTAAAGAAGGAAGCGAGGTGGCAGGTGGGCAGGAGCAGAGGAAGGCAAGCTTGGGCGGGGGTGGGGGTGCAGAATCCTCAGGAAAACCTTTAGAACACACTTGAGAATCTATGGAAGGGTTTCGTGTGCGGCTGCTAACATGCTCACATTACACAACAGATGTTTTCCCTAACAAAGTGTGTAAGTTGAACTTCTGTAAATTGGATTTTATTTTTGCGGCAGCAGGGAGCAACAGGAATCTGAGAGTTGATTTGTCTGTAAATTGAATGAAGACCCTCTGATCCAGCTGGCATTTTCATAGATCCGGCAGCACACAGTCAGGTAATAATTCTGTGGTGAGAGCCGTTCTGGCTTCCCTTTCTCGTGTCCTAAGTGTGGGAGCGGCTCTGCTGGCTGCCTCCTTTGCTCCCCCATCAGTTATGGGAACACTCCAGGTTCCCAACTGGGCTGCCCCATCCAGTCTCCTGTGGTGACCCCAACCTCCCAGGTCCCCTAGGCCCAGCTCCTCCTCATCCTGTAAACTTCTGCTTGTATTTCACTCCCATAGGGAGTGCTTCCTGCCCCCACCCCATATATATGTGCCTTTCCTGGGGTTCTCAGAATGCCTGAGGGCTCTGCATTGGGTTTGTTCCCACGATATTCCCAGTGTCCCCACACAAGAGGGGCACATGGTCCAGGCCTCGGCACACAGCGTGGAAGTACGGGGACAGAGAAGCTAGGACTGAGAATTCTTCCTCTTGCTCATGCTCTCAGTCATTCAGCATGTACCCACTGGGTGTCGAGTGCACCCCACACTCAGAGCTGCACCCACAGAGTCCCTGGAGAAAAACAGACAGGACCCTGCCCTCAGTCCGCTGAGAGAAACAGATCATCATAAAATCATTACAATAATTCTGACATTCTTGAATACTTTGGAAGTGCCACATTCAATCCTCAAAGATCATATTTCTACATCTTCATCATATTTTGGCTTCATAAAACTCTATGAGGGAAAATGGTGACATAGAAAAATAATTTGTCAAAATAATTCTGACATTCTTGAATACTTTTGAAGTGGCACATTCAATCCGAAAAGATCACATTTCTGCATCTTAATCTTATTTTGCTTCACAAAACTATGAGGGAAAATGGCAGCATAGAGAAGTAATTTGTCGAAGGCCAAACACGGGTCCAGGCTCACAGCCAAGCTGGGCTGGACCCAGGCCTTGTGAGCAGAAGTCACACTCTGAACCCCGAGAGCACATTGCTGCCTCTATTTTCACTATCTGGGGATGGGGCTGCATCTCTGAACCCTCAGCTTCCACAGCTGAGCCCTCAAACCCTTGTGGGCCGCTACAAGCTGGGCACTGGAGCTGGGAGGTGTCTGTGAACCCTTCTTAGGCTCCCTCCTGCTGCAGAGATGCCCAGGAGACATCCCTGGGGAGAGGAGGCCAGCTTGCAAAAACCACAGTGACTCCCGTGCTAAGGGAAAACCCAGGATAAGTAGCAAGAACAATTCCTCTCAACCAGAGAGTCTCAGCCAGAGAGAAGAGAGGCGGTGTGATGGGCGGCGCCAGCAAGACCAGTTGTAAAGAATATAAAGAGTGCCTTTCATGAAGTCACTTCAAATCGTTCTTTCTAGAAAACCCTCTCTCTGCAATTGGCTGCACTCACGTAGGTTGCTGTTTCTCAAGTCAACTGAACACCCAGCACACAGCACACTTTCAGACCCGTGAGGAGGGGCCAGGTGTGGAAACCAGCATGGACAACAGAGGCTTAGCGGTGGTTGGAGCACATTTGACCAGCGACTATGATTAGGCTCCAGGTGGGTGCAAATCCCCACTTAACTGGTATCAACACTGAAATGTGCAGAGATGAACAGACCAACCACTTACCAGTTGTATGTACAAACTTGGACAAAACACTTAACCTCTTTGCATAGGTTTCCTTGGTTATACAATAGGACAATAGCTGTACCCCTGTTCCAGGTGGAATTATGTCCCCCAGTAAGAGATGTTGAAGTCCTAACCCCTTATACCTGTGAATGAGACCTTATTTGGGAATAGGGTCTTTGCAGATGTGAGCAGATAAAAATGGGGCCGTTAGGCCCCACTCCAATAGGACTGGTGTCCTGAGAAGAAAAGGAAAGACAGACACAGGGAAAGCACCTGTGGGGACAGAGGTGTCACAAGCCAAGGAACAGTGAGGACTGGCAACAGCCACCAGCAGCTAGGAAGGAGCCCGAAGGACCCTCCTGTAGAGCCTGCGGGCACCTTGACTGTGGACTTGGAGCCTCCAGAACTGTGAGAGGACTCCCAGACACCTGCCTGCCGGTATTTCTCAAAGAAGACAGCAGCCAGCCTGCCTCCTGAGTGTCTGGGTGACAGTGGGAGTAGAAGGTCACTCTGCAACTTGGGGATGGTGTCCACTACACCTGTCTTAGGGAGCCATCTTCTTCCTAACCAAAGACCCCTCCCTCCACCCTGGTGTCCAGCTTGTAGGATGCTCTGAGCAGGACAATTAATCCCCACAAGGAATGTCTATATTTTGGTTGGAGAAGGCCTCACTCCCCTAGGGGCTGCAAGCCCTAGCGGATTCAGGAGTGCTTCGGGCCTGCTGGAAGGAGCCCCAAATGTCAGGCACCAGGTGGCAGTGGGGCTGCTCCCCCAGGAGGCTGAGCTGCACTTGGCCAGGGAGCTCAGCAATCTGTCCCAGCCAAAGAGGCAGCCACACAGAAGGGGGCCCTCTCAGCCCCCCACGCACAGGCCCCACGCCCACAGTAGTAATTAGACATGAAAAGGCAGGCTAAAACCCAAGGGCCAGGGCTCCAAATTCTTCTCCCATTTCAAATGGAAGCATATTCGTTCAACATGCCAGCTCAGTCTAAGGTCACAGGGAGCCTGGCACTCCTACATGCAGGCTGCCGGGTGACTCTAGCCCCCCTGGCATGCTGTTCCCTTGCCAAAGGCATCTTATCCTTCTAAAGTGAGAGAGAAGAAAGGTGTACACCTACCACATGCCAGGGACTGGCCTGGCCTGACAGCTTTCCCATGTTCTCCCCATTTTACAGAAGAAAAAGCTAAGGCCCAGAAAGAAGCATAAATGTTAGGTAGAAGAAACAGGATTTGAATCCAGTTCTGATCATCTTATGATTCACAGGAAAAAAACAAACAAACCAGGGCTGGAAAGTCTCATCTCCTTGTCTTCCCTGATCAAACCCACACAAAAAGAAAAGGCCAATGAGGGGCTATCCGGGAGAGGCAGCAACCACCGGAAAACATGTGTATCTTTTGGGGGCACGCCAGAGCTTGCACAGCAGTTCTTGAAGCATTGTCGGTGGGATCCAGATCCCCATGACTTTCTCTAGGGAGTTCTAAAACTGTGACTTCCCTCATCTCAATCCCCTACCCTTTCCCCCTGGCTTTCAGATAATTCCTGCAGTGCCCCCCACAAACCTCCTCACCCCCTAACCCCCAACATACTCTGCTAGGGTATGAGGGGAAGAGATGGTGGAAAAGTAGGAGAATCCAGGAGGAAGGTGTCAGGGGAGTCAGTTTCAGTAAATCAAAGGAGGCCACAGGAGCAACCAGCTGAAGGTCGAGGGCTGGGTTAGCATCCTTGCTATGTACTAACTAGCCAGCCTAGATAATTTCCGTGTCACCCTATGCAGTCTATACAGTGCAGCGCACACCAGCAATTATTAGGGAAAGCACACTTTCGTATTTTAAGGGCCTACGGCTTAGCAGGTCTATGCTAGAAGCTTTAAATGCACATCTCAACAGCCTCAGAGTACTCTATTTAGGAAATGTAAATGCAAAGAAAGTCAGTGCTCATCAACTCTCTATGGCCTTCCAACCTCCCTTGCAGCCTGCATGTGTGCTTGTGTGACCTCCTGAGGGAGCAATGAGTGTTATTGTGCCTTTTGCACTGGCTCATCCCCTGCTGGATGCCATGTATTTCAGAAGATGCGGCTGCAGAGATGGTGGAACTACCATCAGCCTGGATCCCTGAGTTACCATATGGAACAGAGATCTGTGTTCAAGACAAGTAATTGAGTGAGAATTAAACCTACGCTATTAAGCCTCCGAGCTATTGGGGTCATCGGCTGTGCAGCTAGTGTTTCTTGTCTTAACAGCATTATTGTTACCATTATTCTGCTTTTCTCAGATAAGAAAACCAAGGCCAGATAGCCAGTAAGTGGCAGAACCAAGATTCTAAGTCAGATCTGCACTTCAATACACATCCTCTTTCAATTACAACCTTTTGTTGCTTAATAAGATCATTCCCCTCCCATAAGCAGCCTTGACCCCACCCCACCCACAAAACTCCTACCCTGATTAGCCTCAGGATGGCTGAGTAATTCACGCAGGATGAAAAAAGAAACCTCATAAGACACTCTGAGCCTGCAAGAGGATCAAACGCAAGAAGGAAGGGGGATGGTGAAATCTCAGGGATATCTGGGGCCTTGGGACTCACAGGAGGTTTTGATACAAGAGGAAATATCACATACTGGTTTGAGCACAGGACGGATGCTCAATCAGATCAACCTAGGAGCACATCTCAGCCCAGTCCCACCACTGAGTGTCTTGATTCTTCTGAGTCTCACTTTCTAATCTGCAGAATGGGGGTGCTAGCTGAACCACGCCTGATGGTGGAGATAAGGGGTGAGGCTAGCGTTGTCTGGCTCCTGCCCCATGGTGAGTGCACCCAACTCTCTGCCCCCGGGGATGACTCAGAGTGCCCGCCTTGCTGGAGAAAGATGAGGAAGATAAGCCAGCGAAGGTGCCAGCAGAGAAGGCTGATAATGGCCAAGCCTGAGATTGCAGACCTGGCCCGGTCTGTGGCCTTGCAACAGAGCAAGGGAAGGGGGCGAAGAGGGAAGATGGACCGGCCAGACATCATGCAACATAGCCAAGGAGCCAGTTTATTTATTTTAAAGTCGAAAGTGTCCTCTAGAATGGCCTTCTATTTGGGTGTCAGAGTTGTTTATCAGCTTAAACTCATTGTCTGCACATATGGTCTTCACACTATGGGTGAGGGTGGGAAACAAAAGGATGAGAGGGAAGGGTGGGCAACTGCTAGCTGATGAAATATCATCCCTCAAGTGCCAGAAACCAGGATGTTTTCAGTGACGTTGAATTGGGCTTCCTGCCACCATGGGGAGGGGGCAATCGTGAGAATGCTAGCAAGATTTTAACTCAGGAGTCCCTCCGTGAGGCAGGGAAAGGAAGAAAAAAAAAAAAAAACCAAAAGCATTTCACCCTCATCTTCCATCCCCAAAGCATAGACATAGTCCTCCCTCCTCCCTACCCCTACCATACCCCAGAATATTCAAGTCGGAAAGGATCCAAGTGGATGCTTCCCCCTTCACAATAACAGCAATGAAGGTAATAATTGCAATAACAATGGCAAGTACGTGTGAGCGTTCGCCGTGTGCCAGGAACCGTGCTACGTGTGTAACGTGTTTTATCTCGTTGACTATTCACAACAATCTGGCATGCTTTTATTAGTTCCATTTTATAGTTCAGGAACTGGAGACACCAGAGATTGAATGACCTAAGGTGACACAGGAGAAAGCCAACATTTGAACCCACGCAGCCTCAACAACTGGCTGTGCTTAAAGAAACAGAGAAACTAAGGCTCAGAGAGGGACAGTGACTTCCTTGAGGTCACACAACGTCATTTGTAGCAGGGCTAGAACACAAGTCTCCTCATCTTGCGCCGGTGACCTCTCCACTCCTTCCTGTGGCCTCTCAGTTTGCCCACATACAACCAACAAATGTGTTTTTGCTCATCTCCAAGTTGTTTAATCATTAATTAAACCAGCAGTCTTGGGGGCAGACAGGGGACAGACAAGGGTAGGGCGTCAGCATAACAAATACCGAGATGAAAGAGCTGCTTCTGAGCTCTGTGCGAACACAGGGGCCCAGCCCCATCATCATCATCACCATCATCATCATCATCATCATCTCCCTCATGTGAGTGTGTGTGTATATGTGTGTGTGTTTTAAAGGGGTTCCATTATCTCCTCCCCCACCCCTGCCCCCGCACCGGGACACGGATGCGGGTCCAAGGTGCCAGTCCGTGCAGCAGGAGGCACCCATGCTGGCAGGTTTGCTCAGTGGCACCAGGTTGCAGAAATACTCCATCCACAGATCGTCTGCTCCATGGTTTCCAAAGTCCCCTCCCTTTGCTACATCCCAACTGAGCAAGAACAAATGTTCCCGATTTTCCTTCTCAATGACTGATGAAATAGGCCAGAAGAGCAGCCTTCTGGAAGGAGGGGTCCCTAAAAGGAGCAAGCCGTCAACATTTGCTCTTCGCAGGGGGTGGACGGGTGTTCAGAGGAAGGCGGCGTGAGTGCCTGCAACAGTGGGGCTTTCCGTGGGACTGGTCATCCACATCACCCTCTACCCAAACCTGCCGAGCTACCCGATGGGGCACAGGAGCCTGGTCCACTCTGCCGTGTAAGGGCAGCAGAGGTTGGAGGATGACAGCCAGGAGAGGGGCCCACCACTGGAGCAAATATCACAGAGTGGGGATGTCTAGAACCCTAAAAGTTTAACTCTCCCAACTTAAGTTGCAATTCTCTCTTCCAGAATCTTCTGGGCTAACACCCTTCTTTTCACAGACTGGGAACGATCACACTGATGATCCAGAAGCGGTGCATTTGGAATCTGCTGCTTCTTCCCTTGCAGACCACCTCCCACAAATGCCTGTCATAACCCCCTGCCTGATACGCCCCTCCCATACCTGACCCTGTTCAGCACCCTGTCTGCTAATCTGCCCCCCAGAAGATCAATACCTCACCTCTTCTGTAACTCCAGGAGCTCTTTCTGGGCTGACAGCAAATTTTCTTGGGGGGTGGGGAGGGGAACTTTTGAATCCACCCAAGGTGTCCTGACTCCAACCCCAGATTAACATCTACTTCTAGAATGTGCCCTGGAACTTTCCCTACCCATTCAAGTGAGGGGTTGGCCTTTTGAATGGTGCGCAGGGAAGACAGGCACACAGGAGTGCTCAAGACGTGAACATTTGCTGAATCAGAGATCTGGGAGTTTGCCTCGAAGCAGCTGGTGACCAAACACGGACACCAACAGCCCTGGGGGGTGGAGGGTGGGGTTCACTTTGTCTTCAGGACAGGTGGGGTGAGGATGGGGGCAAGAGGAGGGGCAGAACACAGGCACAGTCTGCCCTCAGGGGGGCCCGTGCTCACCCCCAGGTTCCCAGGGCTGGATCGTGCTGGGCAGTCTTCCCTTCACAAAAAAACAAGTCACTAAAAACAAAACAAAAAACTTCTTTTGTTTTCTGGAATGTCTTAAAGACATATCCAGAGACAAGTCTTCTCCACCCTTTCCTTGTCTCCTCCCTCCTCCTCCACTTCTATTCAAAATACGAATCATGTTGGCCCTTCTTTACGGTAACTTTCTCCTGGATAATTTTGGTAGCAGCCAACAAAAACAGTCAGGGGGCTGCAGTGAAAGCAAGAACCTCCCCTCCCTTTCGGGGACTGTCCCGAATCATCCCCTTTGTAGGGGACATTGGGGACAGCAGAGAGGGGTTGAGGACTGCCCAGTGAACACATGTTTCTGGCAAAGAGAAAGATGAAAACTTCCACTGGTAGCTGTGAGGCCCCTGCATGCTCTCTGGTTTGCTCATTTGTACTCAACTTGGGGTGCAGGAGGGAGGGAAGGAATCGGAGAGGAGACAACGGTCTCCTCAGTGTCTCTCCCATGTCACACAACTCCATAAGTGACAGAGAGGATATTTTTCAGATGATCGCCAGCCAAGCATGTGAGCAGGAATTAAACCCAGGCTGTCTGGCTTCCCAAGGCATTATCTCGGACCTGCAGACTCAACTCCTGGGGACCTGAGGTCAGATAAAGGGGACCCAAAGCAGGGTTCCACCAATAATGGTGACGTGACTAATGAACGTGTCCTGCAGACTCCAGGTTCCTGGGTAGGAGCTTTTCTTGGCGGCTGAGAAATCTACCCCTTCAGCCTGGATTGCTAAAATCTTTTAGGGGCTCCCATCACCCCCACCCTGTGTCTCCCACTTTACTTGTACCCCAAGGGAGGATGGATAAGAGGGAATTTACCACCCCCTACCCTCATCCTACCCATACCAGGCAAGGTTCTGTCAGATCCAGGGAACAAAGGTACAACTTTTACATTTTGGGGCTTGGGGTTCAGATTCCAAATAAATCTCAAAAAGTTAATTCTCCATGCACTTTCTCCACACAAATTCACGGTTAGTGTTAAATTCACCCCATTATGTTTTTCCTGGGGGTGCATCTTTTATTCATCCATACACCCTGCCAGTCCCCCCAAAAAACCCACCCCAGACAGCCACGCTTCCCGGCACACGGAGCAGTCACGACAGCGGCACCCCAGCCTTGCGCTCGGGCCCTCTTCCCCGGTCCCGCTGGGGCGAGGGGTGCTTTCCAGGCGCACCCCAAGCATGTTGGAGGGTCCTGTGGTTGTCAGCGCTGCATTTCAGCGCGTTTGTCTCCCAGAAACCAGGACCAGCCTTCCCGTGGGTGAAAGGCCAGGAAAGGACGCCCCCTGGCGGGAGCCAACCCACCTCGTCCAGCGGGCACCCGCAGCCCGGGCGAGCCCACCCCGGCGAAGAAACCCTCCAAACCCTCTAACTACACCCCCTAAATCCAGACATAACCGAGCTTCGGAGCCACCTAGCACCCCACGAAGCCCCCCCACCCCAAACAGCACGCACGGCACACGGGTGAAGGGGAGTCCTGGAGGAAAGTGGGTGTCCCCATTCAGCCCCGCCCCGCGGCGGGGGACCCCGAAGGCGGCGGGCTCTCAGCGTCCCGGCTGCGCCCCCCAATCTTCCCACCCGATTCTCGCTCCTGTTCCATAAGCCTTACCTGCCCTTTACAGAATGACGTGGGGCGACCCCCTCCTTTGGGGCACAGCCCTTGCCTAGAACCCCAACCTCGTAACCACACCTGCTCTCCCCCACCATTCTCCAGCACCCCACACCCCACTGGCCCACCTAGAGCGCGCAGTTCCAAGGGGTGCTGCACCTGTGCAGGGCGAAGCCCCTAGTCCGCCTCCCGGATCCCGGGCAGTGTTGGGGTGAGCACGGCTCCCCGGCCCCTCCCCATGCTAGTTTCAGCAGAACTTGGTTCCTGGGTTTCCCCGGGACCGTCCTAGGCTCCCCCCTACCCCCCACCCCACAGCCTCCCCGACTCCAGCGCCCAACAGTCGCCCAGGAGGGGCGCGCGCCCGGGGGTATCTAAGTCCCGGGGGGCGCAGCGGAGGGGCGCCCGGGAGCACAGAGGTGAGGAGCCCCCTACCTTGCAGCGGCAGCGGCCGGCCGTACCCCGCACCAACCAACCGCCACCGGCGGCAGCGGGGGAAACTTTCCGGGGCGCAGCGGTGCGCTCTCAACTTGCCCGGCGTCTGCGCCTTCCCCGCGGGGGCGGCGCGCGCGTCGGGGACCCCGGGGCCGGAGCTCGGGCGGGCAGCGGGCTCGGCTGTGGAGCTCGGCGTGGCGTCCGCCGCGCAGCCTGGAGCCCCGGAGACGCCGGCGGCAGCTGCAGCCGCCCGCCCGCCCGCCTGTCCGCGGCCCCACCTCCCCGCCACCAGGCTGTCCCTCCCCTCGCGCTCCCCCCTCCCCAACCTCCGCCCCTCGGCTCCAGGCGCGCCACCGCTGCCTGGCCGCGAAGGCACGTCTCCTCCGGCGGCTGCCCCTCGCGCCTCCCTCGGCCTCCTCCTGCAGTCCAGCCTCCAGACCTTGCTGGGGCGCGGGGAGGGGGGGGGTACGACGGGGGTGTCCCTGGGCCCACGCTCTCTCTTCTCCCCTCCTGCGCTCCTCTGCGTACCTCACCCTTTGGGGACCCGGGAGGAGGGACAAGCTAGACCTGGAGTATTCATTCCAGGCAAACTTCTCCCCCATGCCCCCAACCTCTGCCCTCCCTGCACCCCCAGGGCCCGACTGCAGAATGGAGACCTCATGGTCCTCCATCCAACCTTGCTGCGCCCTGCTGCATCCAGGGTTTCTACTCCTGGGAGTACCTGTTGAGAGCCAGGACATTCGCCCTCCAAGGGCTGCTAGGGATGACATCTGAGGCCACTGAGAGGGGGCACGCAGCCAAGAGGAAGAGGGGGTGACCCCAGACCAAATACCAGTGACTTGATGGCAAGGGGCCAAACCGATGCCTCCAGTCTCAGGACTTACCCTTTTATTTCTCCCACTGAGACAGCCACACATCCCCTCCCCAGCCAGGGCTTCGCGGAGACATTTAACCTCTGAACCTCCTCTGCAGAGCAGCTACCCATCTCACTTGACCCCACGAAACAAAAGAGCCAGCCCGCAGATCAAAGAGGCAGCCCAAGAAAAAGTGCTTGTGACCACCCGGATGTGGCGGGCTCAGGTTGCCCACTCTCGCCTGGACAACTGTTTTTTGAGTCCCAGCTTCGAAGCATCCACCCCATGCCTTCCCACCCTGGATGGTCAAGAACACACACGCACACGCACACGCACACGCACACGCACGCTCTGCAAGAGGCCCCTTTGGTCCACTGATTCACACTAAGGTGTGAGGGAGTGATAGGGGTTGACCCTAGAGTCTGAGCGATGTGGGTGATGTCAGGCCACAGGGCAGGGTTTCCAGCGCCAGGAAGTTGCTGCCTTTCCTTGCCCACATTCCAGGAAAAGGACGCGTCTCTCCAAGGGCTTCAAAGATGCCTGGTTCTTTCAGCCATCCCTTGAGTCACTGAGCAGATTGAGGAGGGAGTCACGGGGTAGAGGTGTGACCGGAAGGGGAAAGCCCTGGATCTCCCATTTATTAATGGACCTGAGTCAGCAGTGCTTAGCCCAAAGGGAAAACAGCTCTCACAGCG
Source organism: Talpa occidentalis (assembly GCF_014898055.3). Lineage (NCBI taxonomy): Eukaryota > Metazoa > Chordata > Mammalia > Eulipotyphla > Talpidae > Talpa > Talpa occidentalis. Next base: position 6,602,216 of record NW_023603184.1, read on the forward strand.
CAAGTTCTGTAAAAAGAGGACAAGGAAAAGTCTAAGGGGCTTCAGGCTGCATGTTCACCCCTTCAGCTGCCAAAACAGCCCTGGGGGAGAGGCCTACCTTTGGGTTGAGAACCACAGGCTGTGCCTTTATGGAATGCTATTGCAAGAGCGGCTGTGTGGGCTCCTTGGAGCGAGGCGCCACAGAAATTTAAAGAGGGAAACAGCATGGCCTACAGTGAGGGTGAGAGTGCCCACTTGGGAGGTGGAAGCCAGAGGCTGGCATGGAGGGAGGCAGCTCCTGAAGGTGTGTGGAGATTGGAAGGAGCAGGCAGGGGTGGGGTGAGAGAGTGCAGGAGAGGACAGAGGGCTGCTGGTGGGTGGCAGGACCTGAGGGGGCGGGGGGGGGGGGGGGGGGGGGCAGCTCCAGCAAGTCCTATTTCCCACACCTCAGCCTTTCTCCTTCCCCCAGGGGGAATCTGGCCCTATCTGCGCACCTCGGCTTAATAGCTTTCTTTAAATCAATTCTCGTTTTGTTATTTTTTTTTTTTACTTAAATGTGCTTGTTTTCAACAAAGAAATGTTATATCATTACCATACATGGAAAACCAGCATCACATAACTATAAATAGAAGGTAACCATAAAAATAAATACAATGAAAATAAAACAGTGTTATTAAATTTGAACAATGTATATTTAACCACAATAAAAAAAAATTCTAAGAAGATACAGCTCCCTAAGGAGAGTGCTGAGCCAGAGCCAGGGGCCCCAGTCCTTGAAAAAGGAGATTAGCTAGGGCTGGAAAGGTGTTAAGGACACATTAGCAATAAACTGAGACTCCAAGTTGTGATCAGAGATCTGGAAAGAGGCCTGCCTCCCCCAGGGCTCCCAGGTCAGCTGGGGTACCCTAGCTGGCCTCAATCTCCTTGACAATCTGATATCTCACGATTGGGGAACAACATCCTAAGTGTGTGGCAAAAAGTGTTGCTTGTGAAACACTGGGAACCCCGAGTTTAATTCTGGACCAGAGCAGGCGGTCTGGGTGGCAGAGAACGGCCTCCACGCACTGCGAGACCTTCCTTCTCTGGCCTCAGTATCTCCATCGACACAAAGGGGGCATGGCCTCCGGGGTCCCTTTTGCTATTCTTTGATGAAAGCAAGAAAACTGAGAAAGAGGGGCGCGGGGAGGGGAGAGGCTGAGAGCGGGAGAGAATGGAGGGGGCTTGAAGGCAGGTGAGCCTTAGTCCCTTGTTAGGGAGGCCTGGGAGAAACGTTCTGCTGACAGCACTCACCTCCCCTCCAAGGAGCACTCAGACTTCATTATCTCTGGCGCCTGGAAGAAATGTTGACTTGACCTGAAGGCCCCAAACTCTCACGAGTGTGGCCGAGTGCTGGACAGCTGTGCCTGGCAGCTGGGCATAGGACACTAGGGTGCGAACCACAAGCCGCATCCTGGAGACACATCACAATTTCCTTCCTCTCTGGGCTTCAGTGTTCCCACCTGTGGAATGAGACAGGTGAGCTGAATAGGTTGCAAGGGGTGCTGGCAGTCCCTGATCCTAGGAACCCGAGGACTCCTGGGGAGGAAAGAACCCTCCCTCCCGCTGTAACCGGACCAAGTTCCCCTTTCATCTGTCTTGTGCGATAGTATCTCATATGATTTCAAGGAGAACATGTCCTTCACTTGAAAAGAATTTGCAGTCTCAAGAACGGATGACCTCTTGTCCTGACATTGCTGATCAGATGGTGAAACTCTCAAGGTCTGGAGCCCTCCACAGTGGGTGCTCAGAGGGGTGTTGGGTGCCACCCCCATCTGTGCCACCTTGCACCAGCCCCTCACACTCTCTGAGCCTGAGTGGATGCATTTCTAGAGTGGGAACTGGGGCTGCACCTCTGGGTGTTGGGTGACTATGAGATTCTCCTAGAAGGCTCTCTGCACAACCCCTGGCACATAATAGATACTCAATAAAGGGGAGTCTATCATACGTAGATGCTAACCCAGGGCAGACCCTTTCTCTAGGAGGCATCTTGTCCTTAGTACATCTTGACCCAGCTTTTCCAAGTCAGTCTGCATTTTAAATATTTAATCATTATGTCCCTGATTTTTCCCCTGAATCATCTCTTTTTATATGCAATTTGCAATCATTTTCCCCCAAATGACAGTTCATTAAATGTACAACTGAGTATGATTGAATTTGTTTATCTTTGCAATGATTTTCATAGAAATACATTTGCAAATTCTGGGAACGTCCTTTGGGGGGGTTGAAGAGTATGGTCTTGGTCCTCCAGAGCCTGGGTCAGTTGCAGGGATCCCTCTTCTTTCTCTTTTTTTCTCCACTCCCAAACAAGTGAACCATAAACCCTGGCCAGCCTCTAAGTATTTTCAGCACAGGACCCAAGGGCCTGGCTGCCCTGGCCCTCCTCCACCCCCAGGAATGCTGCTGGCTGGTATCTGGAAGAAAGGCATGGTGCTCACTCCCTCCTCCTACCCTCTGCAGGAAAAGAGGTAGGTTCTGGATGGCTGTGCTGGGAGGGACCAAAGGTCCCTCTTCCTTTGGGTGCTAGCTTTCCAGAAAGCAGCACCCTGGTCATTCATTTCAATGTATGTTCTGTGTTCTGGGGTGCCAGTCAACTGCAGGGAGTGGGGCTCAGTGCCTTGGCCTCTGCTGGGGCATCTCCAGGCCCAGGGACAGATGTGCACCTGGCTGTCATAGTGGCAGGGCTGCGCTCAGCACAGTCCTGCTCCTGTGACCTGGGTACACGGGCTGGCACCTGCTCCCTCACTCTCTCCAACCTTCTCCTCTCCCTCACTGCCCTCCCCTCTTTCTCTATTATGGGTTGAATTGTATTCCTGCAAAAGATGTTCAAGTCTGAATCAACGGGACCTGTGACTGGGACTTTCTCGGGAAATAGTGACTCTGCAGACAATCAAGTTAGGATGAGGCTATTAGGGTGGTCTCAGCCAACTAGACTGGTGTCCCTACAAAAAAAGAAAAGGGAATTTTGGACACCGAGACAGAGCAGAGGGAGGACAACATCATGAGTCTTTGCAAAGAGCTGGCGGAGGCAGAGATTGAACTGTTGCTGCTACAAACCGAGGTCTGCCACTGATGGCGGGTGCCCTGGGACATGGCGAGAGGCAAGAACAACCCACCCAGAAACCTCAGAACTGGCGTGGCCCTGTGGATGCCCTGATTCAGCAGCACAACCTGCAGCGCAGCAGGCAATCATGGTGTGCTCCTTGAAGCCACCGTCGAGTTTGTGGCTCTTGGTTGGGTTACTAGGAAACTAGTACCCCCTCTTTGCACTGCTCCGCGTGGCCTCCATATTCCACACACACACTTCAAGGCAATGAGGCTAAAAAGTCAAGTTCTCACTGTCAAATGTGTCCACACCTGCTGTCCCTGGAATACATGCACAAAAGCATAGGATTCCAGAAACTTCACCTGCTCTTTGGAGACAGCTTCTTATTTAACCATAGTACAAAGGGCTCGCTTCAAAGTATTTCCTGAATCCCTGCTATTATCATTACTACCATTTCACAGATGGGGAAAGTGAGGCACAGAATGACTGAGTAACTTGACAGTTGTTGCACAGCTAAGTGGCAGAGTTGGGATTCAAACCCGGCCATCTGGCCCCGGGACCTGAGCTCTTAGTCACTTTGTCTTGCTGCCTCTCGTGGCTCCATCTTGTCAGCGTTCCCTTCTGTTAAATGGGAACAGCTAACACCTTCCAATGCGCTCTGAGTTCCTCCTTCCCATCATGGAGCTCACGGGGCTGGGGGATGGAAGGAACACAAGTGATGGGCCAGCCTTCTGCTTGAGTGCGTGTGTCTGTGCGTGTATACATCTGTTAGCATAATGAATATGTCTGTGTGTGCGTGTGCGTGCAACAGTGCATGCCAGTGTGTGTGTGCATGTCCACACTGCTTAATGGCATCTTTTTTATTTTTCAGAGTGAGGCCGATTCACTTACTCAAATTAATGTTCACATCTTGACGAACTCATTTAATGGGAACAGCTACTGCCTGTGCCAATATGTGAGCTGACCCTCAAGACCCTTCTACCAAAAAATACAGCGTGTAGCTTGTTCTTGAGTTAACAAGTATTGGACGGCGATCAGCTTTTTCTTGTTTTTTGCAGCAATGCCTGCTGACCTCGGCTAGCGTTCTGGAACAAGAGGAGGCAGGAGAGCTCACGAAGAAGACAGGGAGTGAGGACTCCCTGAAGAGCGGGACGGGAGTGCGTGTCACACATTCTCAAAAGCGATTTTACACAGCAACCTTCCTTGCAGCCGAGGAACCTGACGGCTCACAGCGGGGAAGTGGCTCAGTCAAGTTCACTCCGTGATTGGTTGCAGACCCGGTTCCAGGCCCATTAGTCCAACTGTCCACTTCTCTCCTTCTCGATTTTCTTCTCCCTGGGTTTCTCTCCTTCTCTGCTACTGCCTGCCTGCTTCCTTGCTTGCTTTTTATTCCAGGTATGTAAACCTCTAATAAACCTAGAGACAGGCTTATGTCTGATTTATCCCCAGTTACAAAGGAGCCGGAGCCAATTATAAGGTAGATAAAAAAAACCCCATGTGCAGCTTTTAGAAATGCTTCTCCAGCATAAACAGTTTAACTCCATAAAGCTCCCCCAGAGTGTTCGCTTACACGCTCCATATTTTGAAGAGGATGGCCTTGGCTGTGGGCCCTTGGGTCTGCTCAGGGCATGGTGACATCGAGGCCACACTGACCACGACTGAGCGAGCAGGAGCCAGTCGCTCTGGGACAGCCTCGTCTAGTGTTGGATTCACAGCCCCTGGCATGTGACCTGGGCTTCATGCGCAGCTAGTAAATGAAGGAACAAACACAATAATCAAAAAATACCAATTTTAGCAAAACAGAATTGAGAGATAAATCCTCTGAAGGGGCGGGGGGAATCAAATAGCATATCCTCTCTGGCCCAAAAGACCCAACTGTGATGGGCTATGGCACTGAGCACCCCGTTATCAGTCTCTGTGCTGATCTGGGGCATGAGCGCTCAAATCAGAGGTCCCACTCTTCAGGGCAGTGTTTGAGCTCACCGCCTGTGTGCCAGCTACTCTGCCAGGTGAACGCGGGCAGATCATGGGGCACCTGACAGATAGGGTCCCTGTGCTGATGGCTCTCGCAGGTCCTGTTATCCACTCTTAATATTTAAGTAAAGAAATGTCGTTTACTTCTCAATTACCTAATTACATATCACTGATGCATTTCCCTGCCTCTCTCATTTCTGAGATACCTGGTAACCCAACACACACACACACCCCAACACCTCCGAGAACCAGGGTGGGTGATTAGGTTTAGACAAGGCCCTGAGGGTGGGGTGGATGCTCTGTGATGGGATCAGTGCCCTTATAAGAGGAGGAAGAGACACCAGCACTTCTGCTTTCTGCCATGTGAGGATACAGCAAGAAATCAGCCATGTACAGGCCAGAAAGAGGGCTCTCACCAAATTTCCTGGGACCTTGATCTTGAGCTTCTCCACCTACAGAATTGTGAAAATAAATGTGTGTGGTGTAAACCACTCAGTCTGTGGTATTTTGGTATGGCAACCCAAGCAAACTAAGATGATTATTTTGCATAAAATTTCAAGGTTTTGAGGAAGCCTATGGAATGGACTTCAAATTGAGAATCCCAGGCTTAGAAACTGGTTATAAATACATTAATAATCGCAATTTAGATCTGAGCTTCCTAGCAGCCAAGGCAAAAAGGAGACATTGGGTTCTATAGCTCTTATTTGTCTTGGGTGTGGGGGAGGAGGGAAGAGGGAAGCGTATTAAGTTATTTGAAAGAGAAAGTCTCTTTCCTGGCACTATCATCCAGGAGGAATTTATCTCTTGGCGGCAAAAAACAGTACATCTGATTTTTCTACTAAGCAGGAACCGCAGGTAGCCTGGGAATCCCAACCTGCAAAGACGGCAACACCACCTTGAAATTTAAAGCAGTGCCAGCTTCTTTTCCCCAACAATAGCCACCCTTTCTGGGTGTAAATACAGCTCAGTTTGGAGGCAGGTTGCTAAACATATGCACGGACATATGGAGGCCCTGGTAGTGCAGCCGCTACCAGGAAGTCTCCGCAGCCAGCCTGCTGCTGCCACCGCTGCTGCTCGCAGTCCCCCCTCAGCAGTCTGCACCTGGGGATACCCTGATGGGACACCTGCCTGGTCTCTCCTGGGGAAGCAAGGGGGGGAGTTCCAGACCTCTCCGGAACAGACTGGGGTTCTCTCTGGATCCTTCACAAAGCTGGGGATCAAGACCCTTGTGGGACACAGTGGGGAGCCAGGCCCCCTGAACAAGCCAGTGCCCGCTGTCCACCTGATGCTCTTCCAGCCTCGATCCTCCCACTCCCTTTCCTGCTGGCCTCTCTATTTCTGACTCTCCCTCCCTCTCTCTCTTGCTGGTAATTCTTGTTTTTGTCTGTCTCTTTATTTTCTCTGTTCTCTCTTTTGCCATATATTCTCTCTGTTATCCTCACATCATTTTTTCCTCCCTCCTCTTGCTCTAGCTCTGTCTTACCTTCTCTCTTTTTTTCACTGTCCATCTCTTATAGGCTTTTCCCCTTTTCTTTCTGTCTCCACATAGCCATCTCTGTGCGTCTGTCAGTTCTCTTCCTCTGTTTAGATTATCTAACTCTCTCCCTTCCCTCCTTCCTGTTCTCTCTCTTTCTCATTTTCTCTCTCCTTCTCTCAGTGTTTGCCTCCCTGCATCCCCGCCTCTTTCAGAGAAACAGTCTCTGTCTCCATAACCCTCACTCCACCTTTTTTTTAAAAGATTTATTTATTTATGCACATAAGATTTATTTATGCATACATTTATTTATGCAGGCCAGAGATGAGGGGGTGAGAGGATTCACCAGAGACAGAGTGGGGAGCAGAACAGGCAGACTGACTGAAATACACTGCTGAGGGGAGCAGCGGGCGAGACAGGAAAGGTCTGCTGTGCCATGTGGGTCACCTCCCTGGCTGGGGATGAACAGTGCTGCAGCGGCTGCGGATAGCTCCATAGTGCTGTGTCTTAACCCCTTGCACCACCAGGGGGGCCCTCCACAGTTTTTTTCTAATTCTTGGAGAAGGGGGTTGGGCCCAGTGAGCCCTGACCTGTATAAGTCACAGGGACAGTTAATCAGATCAGAATTCTCACTCTTTGCCTTAGACACCCCCCTTTCACACAGCCAACACACCCCAGGTCTCCCCTCATCTCTCTGGTCCCCCACCTGATATGCACAGAGTGGCCCTGGAGCCTGGCCTGGCCTGCAGGCCTCCCCACGGGCCTGGCTCATTTCCACAACTGGCTCGGGTGCCTGGTTGCCATGGTTACCTCGGCTCTCCTCAGAGGCCACGGAGAATGACTGGTGCTGGTGGCTTGGACTAACTGGGACCAGAAATGCCTCCCTGACCCTGTGGTCCTCCTTAACAGGCCTTTCGCCTCCTCTCCTCTCCAGGATTCCATCCTGGAGAACCCACTGCAATTCTCTAAGAGGCCACAGAGTTCTCAAGAGGACATTCCCGGCAGTTCATTTGGAAAGAGTAGTGAGAGCACAGCTAGCTCCTGCTAACGGATTCATGACCAAGACACTATTAGCTAAGTGAGGGTCAGACCAAGATCACAGCGGCCAAATCCTTCCTAACACTCATTCAATGATTCGTTCATTCAAGCATTTAGAGATGAAGAACTGAATAAAGACGGGTCTGTGCTTTTGAGAAACCTTCACAGATGATAGGGACAGAAATTTCTGGAAACACCAATCTTCCTGAGTCTAGGACATCAAAAAGTTCCGCTAAAGGAAAAAGTAATAGCTGGACCTTAGAAAGTGAGTAGGGTGACCTGGATTTGAGGCAAATGATACAGCTTGTGCAAAGGCACTAGAGTGTGAGCGAGTGTGGTAGGGGGCAACTGTGAGCTCCATGGAGGGGGAGACTTGATACCTACCTCAGAGTCTGGCAGGGCAGATGCTAAACAAATAATGTGTGAATGAATGAATGAGCATTAAGAGACTGTGGAGAGGGGCCTCCCTAGTGGTGCAAGGGGTTAAGCACCACACTGTGAAGCAATCCTCAGCCTCTGCAGCCTGAGTTTCAATCCCCGGTGGGCCAGGGAGCAACCTACATGGCACAGCAGGCCTCTCCTGACTCGCCCACTGCTCCACTCAGCAGTGTATTTCACTCAGTCTGCCTGTTCTGTTCCCCACTGTCTCTGGTGAATCCTCTCACTCCCTTGCATCTCTGGCCTGTATCCCAACTCTTGCATGCACAAATATAAAAATCTTTTAAAAAATAGAGAGAGACCGTGGAGGCCGGAGGCATTGGTGCATGGAGGGCATGGGTAGGAAAATGCCTGGAAAGATGTCTTTGGGCCGGTTTGACTGCAGACCCTCCCCACCCTGCCCCATGCTAGGGTTCTTGTTTGCTTTGTTCACTTGTTTGGTGTTTAAGGAAACATCCCTCTGGCAGTTGTTTTGAAGGTGAATAGAAGTTCAACTTGTAAACTTCGCATGTCCAGAGCTGAACCCTTGATCTTCCCCACCTCCCGCCAAAACCTGTGAGAAGCAGCAGGAAGAGCCCCAGCCTTCCCTATCCAGCTGATGGAGCAACTCCATCCTTCCAGTCGCTCAGGCCAAAAGCCCTGGTGTCATCCTTGACTCATCCCCAATCTCCCCTGCATCTGACTGCTCAGGAAATCCTGTTTGCTGCGCTTGCAAAATGTGCCCGGGATGCCCTCACTTCCCCCCACCTCCACCGCCGCCATCCCCGTCCAAGACGGCCAGCTCTTGCCTGGCCTACTGCAAAAGCCCCTAACATGTTGCCTGTTCCCTCTTCTCACCTCTCCTCCTCCCCCCGTCAAGTATCTTTGCACAGCTGCGGACTGAGCCTGCTGAAACACAAGTCAGATCATTTCATTCTCCAGTTCAAACCTCTATGTTGGTTCCATCTCCTGTTGGGGAAAAGCCAACGTCTGTGCAGTGGCCTAATGACCCTGCACGGCCGACCCGCTAGGCCAGCACCACCTCTCCCGTGGCTCTCAGGCCCTCCCTGACTGCACTCTGCCCCCCCCCCCCACTGTCCTCTAGTAAGCGCTTGCCTCAGGCCTGGTGCCGCTGCCTGGCGTGCTCTTCCCCAGCTGTCCTCACGCCCTGCTCCCTCCTCTTCAGAAGTCACCTCCCAGACAGCCTAGTGTCCTTGGGCCCTGGACCCCTCAGCACCCCTGAAAGGTCTCAGGCTTTGTGCTCCTGCTCTCCTGCTCTACCCCCAGAAGCCCAGCCCTCTTAGGGAAGGCTCCAGACCTCCGTCCCCAGGGCCAGAGAGGAAGAGGTGCGGGAAGAAGGCACATCCAGCCGGAGGCTGAGGGGAGTGCGCATGGGGCTCAGTCTGGCCTCTCCTTTGGGGCCAGAACCCCATGTCAGAGGCTCCTAGGCAGTAAGGGGACCCAAGGACGCCCGAGCCTGGCTCCAGCCTTCCATCAGCCAGAGCCAGCGTCCATGTACCACGTATCCCTCCCCCACCACACGCCGGGCAGCAGCCTCCAGCCATGAATCATCAGCTCCATTAAGGCCCTGTGACCGTGAGCATTTCTCTTGAGGAGATTAGGAGCCAGCAGTCTGTCCGCTCTCTCAGGGCAAGACATGCCATGTCCAGGCACCGGGACCACCCCCCCCCGTGCACCCCCCAACCCCCCACCCACAGCCTGGCCATGTGATGGGGCCTTGCAACGGCGCCCCCCGTCCCTGTCTCTCTGTAATGTTGTCTCCTTTGTCTCCCCCTCATCTTTCTGCTTTTCATCCTCTGTGTGTCTCTGTCTCTTTTTCTCTCTGTCTTGATACTGCTTCATCACTCTCCCTCTGCCCCCCACCCCGGCTTCAGAGAGGGTCCCTTCATTTCCACAAAGACACTTTCTTACCATGTGTCTCCTAAGCCAGCTCGGCTCACCCCGTGGCTCACTGCCACCTCCACACAGTCAAGTCCCACCCAAGGGCTTCCTCCTCCTTGAAACCCACCTTTATTACTTTCTCATCTCCTCCTTGCAAACTGACTCTCAGCCTACTCTCCTGATGTCCAAGGAGATGGTCTCTCTCTTGCCACCTTGTGTCCTGTGATTTATCAAAGTTCTGGCTCCCCTCTCCTTTCCCTGGTCTGCCAGCTCGCTAGGCCTCAGGGCCAGTGCCAACAACACACATGCCAGCTCTGTGCTCAAGAGCCCTGAAATGGAGGAGGGACAGAAAGAGAAGAGGAAATACGATCAAGCACCTACTATGTGCCAGGCATCATCCCAGGGGCTGCAGAATTATTGGCTCCCCCCCACCCCGCCCCGAGAGCTGAGGAGGTGAAAACACGGGTAAAATGACAACTGTGATAAGCACCCCAGGAAGGGAAGACCCCAGGGCTGTGGGCCCTGATGGTCCATGTCCCCTATCCCAGACTGGGGAATCTGAGAAGTCTTCCTGGAGAATAACGTGTCTAAGCTGGCCTAAGGACCGGTTAGCGAGGTGACGAGGGAAGGAAGAGTGTATGGACAGAAGGAGTATGGACAGAAGGAATAAGCAGCAAGAAGGCTCGGCGGCAGGTGGGAGGCAGGCTGGGTGGATGGACGGCAGTGGAATGAATGAATGATTGAATGGAGGCATGAATGAATGAATGGGTGGGTGGGTGAATACAAGAATACATGGGAGGTGTGAGAATGTACGACCTGCTTGGCCAGCTACCTCCAGCGGGAGGCAAGAGGGAGTTTCCCGGATTAAGCCATTATCCTGTTTGTCCCTTTGACCTGAATCCCAGGCCGTCACTAATGACCACTGGCCCCCTCCAGCCACAGGGAGCAGACCCTCTGGCCTCAGGCCCTCCAGCCCCTCTCCCAGGGATCCTGGAGATAGGGTTATTTATAGATGATAACCTCCCTGCCCCCACCCCCCAGAGGCAGACACTTGCCTCTCTGGTCATTTCCTGCTATTCTTCTGCCCTCTTTGAGGAGAGGCAGCAGCCACCCCCTTCCAGAAAGTTCTCCCCCCTCCTCTTTTTTCCTTATCTCTCTCCTGGCTGAGTTTCCTACCCAAGGAGACAGAGAGAAGAAAGCAGGCCCTCCTGTGAGTGCTTGAGATAGTGGGAGTGTTATAGGACAGGGAGAGGGGCAGCCCAAACCCCGCAAACCTGCCTATTCTACATGGGTTCTGCCATCCGCCGCATCAACACAAAACATAGGAGACTTTAATGGGAAGGAACTTTAATTAGGAAACAATACAGGAAAGGCAAAGAGTCTAGTTTCTAAATGAAGCACCTAAAGTTACCCGTCCCCTCGTGGGTAAAAGTCCATCCAAATGGGATTGGCCCAGAGCAAGGCCCCAAAGCCTGCCCCAAGTCTAAAGCATCTTCCAGTGGGGACCCACAGAAAAGGGTCAGAAACAACCAGACAAGCCCGGAAGGAAAAGAGCAAAATCAACATCAAGATAAAAGCTGCCATGGTCACCTCCCCATGGGTCTCACCCACATCTGTGTCACCCATTCCACGACCAAAAGACAAGTGCAGTTTCTTCACGTGTCTCTAGGCTCCATGCGCCTCCTCCAGGTCTCCTTCTGGCTCCATCCTGCTCCTTCCTTCCTCAGTCCCTTCTACTGCTTCTCCTCTTCCTGCTCAGCTCCACCCTCCCTTGGGTGGGGCAGGGAAACTCCCCCTTTCCTGGGGACCACCCTGTTACAGGAGCAGTGCTTTCAGGGGCTCCAGGGTAGGTGGACTCCTCTGGCCAGAGGGTCCCCATCAGTTCCCCTGCCAGCAGCATCCAATGTGCAAGGCACCCAGAAGCAGGACTAGGATGGTGACGACAATGACGGTACATGAGGCAGCACGGCTAAGAGCATGCCATTTGCCTCTGCTGAATCATAGCCCGGAAATGACAGTCGCCGCTGCCTCAGTTTCCCCATCTGTCAAATGAGGGTGGAGACAGTGCCCATCTTTCAGGACCAGTGTGGGAATGAAGGGAGACAATGGCAGTCACAGCCTGACTGATGACGTTTAACTTCTATTATTAAGGCAGACAATCCCTTGAGGAGGTCTGTGGGGCAGAAGAGGGGTTGTCTCTGGGGCTTCAGGACCTCAGGCCAGGCGGGGACTTCTGGTGCATGGTGGACCTGCTGAGCTCAGGTCTGCGCACGCTCCCCTGGGCCTGGGAGTTGCTGGGGAGATGCCTCCCTCTGGCACTCTGCCTCTGGCTTCCAGGAAAGACCCAGGTTCCCAGCTCCAGACTCCCTTCCCCCTACTGTCCCACACCACCTCCCCTACTCACACAGAGCAGGGCTGCAGGGTGCCCCCTCCTGTCTTCCTGCAGCAAGTGTAGAAAAAGTGCACAGCTCTCCCCCATCCCCCACCATACACACACACCTGCTCCAGGTTTCTCCTAAGAGCCTGACACATGCCTTTCTAGCCAGATGGCTCGGGGAGAAATGCTGATGTCCATGTCCCCTCTGTGACTTTAACGAGGGCTGTGAGTGGAGGAGGTGACAGGGCGACATCAAAGGAAAGGGACTCTAAGCGTGGCTTGTGGGAAGCAGGGACATTTCTGAGTAGTCCTGGATATTTTGTCCCTGTGGGCCCACTGGTATCTCATTTATTCATTCAACAAACATTTTCAAAGACCTATGATGTACTAAGCCCTAGGAGAATGATGCGACCCCTAGTAGAAAGACTCCTGGCTCTCTCATAGGGAACAGAAAAGAAGCAGGGCATGAACAGGAATAATTGCCAACTGGGATGAGTGTTACAAAGGGAGCAGCAAGTTTTGGGCAGGAAATAATGGAGTGGGCGGGACAACCTCCCCAAGAGGACACACTTAACAACGCACTTAACAGCCCTGCCGTGAACTCCACGGAACACTGTTGCAGGTAAGGGAGCGGCGGGTAGAGAGGACACTCCAAACCAAAGGTCCCAACCCCACTTCTCAAATCTGTGTCTCCTCTAGCCACTGCCTCTTTCCCAAGCCCTTAGTGGCTTCTCTTCACTGGGCCCGCGACAGCCCATCTATCATGATGTGGGGATCTACCAACTAAAATGCCAGCATGCCACATCCCTGGCCTGCTGAGAACCCCCTCCACTCACCCCACCCTGTAGTTCATCCCACCCCTGCTCCCAAGGGTTGTTGCAAACAGAACAGCCTCATGGGACCCCCTGCTCAAAAGCCTCCCACGGCTCCCACTGCTTACTCCACCAAAGCCACACTGTTGCACTGGGCTGCTTGGGTGAACCATGACACCACAGCCTCCTGTCCACACCTGGATCGCCACCATCACCCCGCGCGCTCACAAGAGGTAAATGACTTCACTCTGCACCTTTCCTTATGCTGTCCCCCTGCCAGGATGCTGTTCCCCATTGTTCACCCACCGTGCTTACCTGTGCAGCTCTTCTCTGCCATCACGACCCTGTGCATCCCAGCTCCCCTACTCAGGTCTCACTGTGCTGTATAGGGAGGGATCTATCCAAAAAGGTGCTCTTGGGGCCTCCCTGGTGGCGCAGGGGTTCAAGACAACTCTATCAAGCTATCGCCAGCTACTGCAGCACAAGTCCAGTCCCCGGCTGACCAGGGAGTTACCCACATGGCGCAACAGACCTCTCCTGTCTCACCTGCTGCTCCCCTCAGCAGCGTATTTCAGTAGGTCCACCTTTTCTGCTCCCCACTCTCTCTGGTGAATACTCTCACTCCCACACCTGTGGATTACACCCCAGTTCTTGTGTGCATAAATAAATAAGTCTTCAAAAAGGTGCTCTTTCTTATATTTGGGTTCCTGGTGCCAGCCTGGGCTGGATAAGAGTTGTATAAAGGCAAGGAACAGCCCGATGTGGAGTCTGGGATTTCTAGACTGGAGGGAAAGCTGTGCATAGGCCAGGTGCACTCAAGCAGCCCCCAAGTGAGGTCCTGGCTCAGCTGCTCCTCCCTGGGCTCCCTCAGCTTGGTCATCTGTAAAATGGGGGTATTTGCCTTCCTTCCAGCCACTTGTTGAGATGATTGACTGACTGTTTAACTGCATGGCACTGTTTCCACGGGATGTCTTGGGGGTGGATGGAGGCCATTCAGGACTGTCACAAAGATGGGGGCAGGTGGGGAGCGCTCCTGCGTGGAGGGGGTAGTGGACTGGGGAAGGCAGGGATGCTCGGTGAGGAACACCCCTGATCCACAAGGCTTTCCCACACTGGGGTTGGACACCCACATGGGGGAGACGGGACGCCTGTAACTTGGGGGTCTAGATTTGAGCGAGCTCTGCCTTACTCTAAGTACGAAGCATTCCTGTGCAGTTTGAATATAAACTGAATTTTCCTAGCGTGTACACAAAGACAAAAACAAGCGAAGTCTATATTTAGTTTTATTCAGAGCATGCCAAGAAGTGCTCCGGGTTTGGAAGGTGCTGCTGTGGGGGTGTAGGAACCCCCGGAACCCCACGCCGCGGCACAGCTGTAGCTGTTGCCTGCGCGGAGTTTCTGCAGGGCTGCGGGCGCCTGACAGCTTCACTGCAGCTCCCAGAACAGCTGGGCACTTCCACGTTCAAGCAGATTTTATTTTGCACAAGGTTCTTCACATGTCTCCTTTATATTACAGCTGGGGCATTATATGGGGTCATTATTTTTTAAATTGCGAGTGTAGGTAGGTGGCAGAGTCCATGGAGCTCATCCCAGAGCACTAAAGGGGATATTATACATTTTTAAAATGAAAAAAAAAAGGTGTTGGGTTCAAGAGGGTTGAAAACACGGTCTGTAGAGCATTGAGACACAGCAGCTGTCAAAAAAGGGAGCCTGTTCACTCATGGGGGCCCAGGGAGAGAGAAACATTTCACCTAAGCTGTGTAATGGAGGGAGCGTGACTTACACTCGCTAACCAGGAATAAACATGAATCTCTCCCGGGGTCCTGGCATCCTTACCCTGAAAGCTTTCACTTCTTTTTTAAAATGTTCACCTTTTTGATTGTCGAAGAAAACACAAGCAAAATACCTTCCACCTGCTCTTACACCCCTTCTACCCTTGCCTGTGCCCCCACCCATTTCACCTCTGGTCATCTCAGCTTGGTTTTCAATGTCCACTAGTTTATCTTTATTTTGCTTTGTCACTTCATTCACTTTGTGTCCTTATATTAAGCATATATGTGGAGTTACCAATATTTGTCTTCATCTTTTTAAAAAAGATTTATTTTATTTATGCACACAAGAGCTGGGGTGGAGGCCAGAGGAGCAGGCAGGGAGGGGGGGGTGAGAGGATTCACCAGAGACTGAGTGGGGAGCAGAACAGGTGGATCCACTGAAATACACTGCTGAGGGGAGCAGCGGGAGAGACAGGAGAGGGGCCTTCTGCATCATGTGTGTAGCTCCCTGGCTGGGGTTCATACTTGTGCTACAGTGGCTGCAGAGAGCTTCACAGTGCGGAGACTTGACACTTTTCACCACGGCGAGGACCTGTCTTTATCTTTCTGGCTCAGTTTACTTTGCAGAATCGCCCCCACCCCTCCCCACCTCACCACCCTGCCCCAGTTCCTTCCATTTTGCTGCAAATGACAGAGCTTCATCTTTCCTGATAGCTGAACAGAGCTTCATCTTTCCTTAGAGTATTCCTTTGTGTATCTGTTCCAGATATTCTTTATCCAGTTGTCTCTCCGTGGGCACTTAAGTTGCTCCCTTAGTTATTATAAATAAGTTCACAATAAACATTATGGAGCATGTGATTCTGCAAGGTGATGATTTTGTATTCTTCAGAGAGCTATCCAGAAATGGGATTGCCTGATGGAATGGTATTTCTATTTTTAATTCTTTAAGGACAGTCCAAACAACTTTCCAAAATGGCTGCACCAATTTCCATTCTCACAACAGTGTACAAGGGCCCCCTCTTTCTCCACATCCTCACCAGCACTTGCTGTTAGGGGACTTTTTGATGTAAGCCATCCTCACAGGTGTGAGAGGAAACCTCATTGTGATTTTGATTGGCAGAGCTTTAGTTTCTGTCCCTCCTTTGCCTTTCAGGGGCCAAGAGTTTTTGTGGCTCATCCATGGTGTGAAGGAAAGAGAAGTCATGTCAGCTAGGATTTCGAGGAGGGTTTAATGAAGGGACTTCAGAGAGGTGTGGACAGGGCTGAGGTGGATCTCCCGGGGCTGGGAGGGGCAGCGTGTGGTCTGGGGGATGTTTCAAGAGAGGGGGACAGGGGCTGCATTTACAATCTGCTTGCTCCAGAACTTCCACAGCCTTCAAGGCGAGGGGAGGTGTGAGTGAGGAGAAGGCACAACAGGCCTCAGCCTGTGCAGTTCTGCTAATGGAGGATCCAAGTTCGGAGGCCACTGAGCTGGCAGCTGGTGCCCGCTGCCTTCCAGGAAAGAGGGGGAACCCCAGGGGTGAGGTGGCAATGAGCCAGCTACCCTGCCAGGCGGGCACCCCAGGGGCTCTCAGGAAGGGCCTTTGCAAATCAATGGCAAGCGATGAGAAATGCAGACAGATAAATGACTTGAAAGACCCAGGCTTGCTGGTGGTGGTTTCTGATCCCTGCTCAGCTGCTGGGCAGCCAGGCTCACAGCTTCCATTTTTAATCAGGGGAGACAACTGGCTCCTTTGGGTTGCTTTGAAAGAAGTTTCTGTCTCTGTCTTCTCTGTGGGATTATTTTTGCCCTGTCCCATGGAACCCCCTCCTCTCCAGCCGCAGCATAAGAAAGGTCATGGGGAGTCCTTGCTATGGACATGGGGGAGATGGGCATCATGGGTTTGGATCTCAGAAAGCTTCAGCTTATGTATTTGGGGGTGTTCAGAGGGCGTGGAACCAATTCCAACGGGTGTGTAGGTAGGCGTCCCCAAGCCAACAAACAATTCTTGGGCACCAAGAATTGTTCAACTCAATTCTGAACACTGTCCACCCAGAGGTAGTGTTGGGTTCCACAGGAAGAGGAAGCAGCCCCCCCAAGACGGCCTTCACATCACATGCCAGGTGCAAGTCCGAGATGTCACTTATGCTTCTGGCCCACTGGCTACAGATCAGAGGTTCCCAGGACCCCGTTGGTTTGATTAATTTATTAGAGCAGCTCACAGAACTCACTAGATCTGGCCAATTTATTGCAAAGGCTATAACTCAGGAAGAGATGCACAGGGCAGAGAGAGGCTCCACACCCTCCAGGCAGACCATCCTCGCCTTGTTTCTGCACGCTCACCCACCCGGAAGTTCTCCAAAACTCCTCTTCTGGGGGCTGTAAAGAGGCTTCATTACTTAGGCCAATGATTAACTCATTGGTCACTGACCTCAGCTTCCACCCCTGTCTGTGCTGGGAGGTCAGAGAGGGACTGGTTGTCCCGAGCCTCCAGTCACGTGGCTGGTCCTGCAGGAGACTTGCTAAGTGCACACAGCTAGTGGAAGTCTAAGCATGCGCCCCTCACACCGTGAACATGCTGCAAAAACCACCTGCTGCGCAGCAGCCATGACTCAGCTCCCCATGGCCGTGGGCCTCCACTGGGGGAGTGGCCAGGAACGTGAGCAAGGCAACCTCCACCACTGCCAGGGGCGCCTCACCAAGCACAGTGTGTCAGGACTGATCTGGGAGGGGAGTGGCCCTGCCTGCTATGAGCTGTGCACCTTGAAGCTGATCAGGGTCTCCAAGGACAAGAGGGTCCTGGTGTTCATCAAGAAAAGGGTGGGGACCCACATCCGTGCCAAGAGGTAGGGAAGAGCTGAGCAGCAAGCTGGCAATGAGGGCAACTGCCAAGAAAGACTGAGGCCCTCTCTTGCCTAAATAAAATCTTTTCAGAAAAAAAAAAATGACTGACACGTTTCAGGCGTTTTTTTTTTTTTTTTCCCCTGAATTCCTACCATGTGTCAGTCCACGTGTTATGTGCTTTACATCATCCTCATACTAGCTTTGCATGGGTGTGCTCTGTTGTCCCATTTTACAGCTATCAAAACTGAGAGTCCTTAAGGAGACTTACCTGCCCCAGGGGGGCGTGACCTTTGCAAGTGAGTCATGATTTGGGTCCATTCTACCCTGCCTCCCAGAGCTGTCAGGGCTCACACGCCTACACCACGCCCTGCAGGCTGACAGCTCCCTTCCCAGCTCCAATGTCATCTGTGGCGACTAAGCAATGCCCCTTCTAGCAAAATGGTAATATTGCGGTCATTTCACCTCCCTGCCAAATGCAGGACAAGGAAGGCAGAGACATGGGCAGGGTAGACATGGAGGTGAAATAACAGGGATAATACAACCGTTCACCCCCAAATCCAGGATGAAGATGGAGGTTTATAGAATTCCAGAGCCTGTGCTCCTAATCCTCAGCTAGTCCCTTCCAAATATATTTCATTTTAAATTTAATATTTAATTTACACACTTCTATTTTATAGTGGCATAGGTATAGTTCATTAATTTCTCTATTTATGGCTCTTACTACAATTAAGACTGCTTGGTGCTCTTAAGGATTCCGCCAGGTCACATCTATTCTGTGCTTAGTACACATGGTTCTGCAGAGAGCAGGGAATCTCCACATAGTTCTGAGCTCCGCTAGAGTGAGGACTAGGTCTACTCACCTTTCTACCTGTGGCACCCAGCACAGTGCCTGGCATAGCACTGGCATTTAAAGTTAGAGCAACAGGGCCTCCCTGGTGGCGCAAAGGGTTAAGACACAACCTATGAAGCTATGCGCAGCCACTGCAGCTCCAGTTCGATCCCCCGCCAGGGAGCTACCCACATGGCACAGCAGACCTCTCCTGGCTTGCCCTCTGCTCCCCTCAGCAGTGTATTTCAGTCAGTCTGCCTGTTCTGTTCCCCACTCTGTGTCTGGTGAATCCTCTCTCCCCCAACCCCGCCACACCTCTGGCCTGTACCCCAGTTCTTGTATGCATAAATAAATCTTTTTAAAAAAAAAGAATTTACTCTCTTTATAAAAAAAAATAAAGGTAGAGCAACAAATGAAATCAATGAATGGAAGAGCTCACTTCCAACCACATGTCCTGATTTCTTTGCCTGATTCCCAGTGTTCATTTATCTATATCACGAACTCAAAGAGCTGGAATTGCTGGAACGCTCAGTGGGCCATCTGGCCAGTCCAGCAGAAGTATGGACTGCCAAGGGGTGGACTGTGTACGGCAGGCTGACTGAGCATGTGGGGCTGGTCCCAGCTTCCTAAGGTTCAAATTCTGACTCTACCACTTAATTGTTATGGGACCTCCAGTCAATCACCCAGCCTCTCCCATGGGGTGGGGCACCATAGGCAAGACTTTGGGGAGAGGTGTCACTTCTACCTGGGTGGAAGCATCTTGGGCTTCCTGATGGGCCAGGCAGGTGGTACCTTCATGCTTCCCTCTGTCAGACACCCCTTGTGGCCAGCGTTGTACTTCTCCTGGCCAAACACATAGTCTTGTTAATAATAAATAGGCCCCCGTCTGCCTTACTTAACACTGAGCTCCAAGCAGATGCACAGCCCTTTATAAATGATCCAGTCCAGCTGATTAGGCCCCACAGGGAGAGTTCCTGCAGCCAACCTCTTGTTCCCCATAATGGAATCATAATGTTAATGTGATTTCAATTAGGGCTGCGTTACAGAACACAGGTGCTGGAGCAAGTCTGTGGGCCGGGAGGCCTCCTCGGGGACTCATTTTCCTGGGAAAGGTATGTGTGTTTCCCAGGTCACTGCCAACCTCAGGAAAAAGCAAGTCACTGTGGCTGAAGGGAAGTTGTGAGAGTGGAGACGAGAGATTTCAGAGCTCCTTGGGGGTCCTGGATCTGTGTGTCATCTTTAGACTTGACTAGTGTGTAGGCCACTGATTTGAAGTATCTTGGCCCTGATTTGGTTCTGGCCCAAGTACCAAAATCTTAGTCTAAGCAAATGTCTTTCTGTTGCAAATTATCACTGCAAAAGAGAGGCATTATCTTGAAGAATGGCAACTGCATTTTTTCCTTCATGAAAATGGCTCCCCCGGAAGGGGGGTTCACGATGTGTCAGCCGTGATGCTTAGCATTTTGTGTATATGGACTCATTTCTTTGATTTTGTTATCCAAACAGAAGCATGCAAGCTTTTTCACTAAATATTCAAGGGATGCAAGGAATCCCAAGAATACATTTCCCGTCTCCTGTTTGAGAAACACCTGGACCAGCCAGTCCAGATGAGACTGCAAAGAGCACTGGGTCAATTCTTATTCTACTGATGAGGGAGCAGAGAGCAAGTCAGGGTGGAAAGAGGAAAATTAGGCATATTTTCAGGTTCCGGAGCAGGGTAATCCCAAGGGAAGGGGGAGGTTCCAGGTTCCCTGCCTATGCAAGTGAGGGTGAAGCTGAGCAGGAAGGAGAATCTAGAGAAGATTGAGAGAAGAAAGGAGGGAGGAGGAGGTCAAGGAGACCTGGAGGAGGCACGGGGAGCAGAGAAACATATGACCAAGTTGTACTTGCTTCTCAGCTTTGGACTCGCCCCAGGGATGTGGGGGACACGGAAGGAGACACCTGCAATAGACATGGGTGAGAGACCCAGGAGGAGGGCGACAATGGCAGCTTTTATCTTGATTTTGATGTTACTCCTTTCCTTCCAGACTTGCTTGCCCCTTCCAGCCATTTCCCATGGGTCCCCACCAGAAGGTGCCTTAGACTGTAGCAAGCTTTCAGACCTCATTGGCCCTGCTTTGGGCCAACCCTGTTTGGCTGGACATTTACCCACAGGGGATGGGTAACTCTGGGGGTTTCATGTGGAAACTATTTTATCTATGCTTTCCCTTCTCGTCTCTTTATTGCACATTAATTGTATTAAAGTTCCTTTCCATTGAAGGAGTTATGCACTATAATATGTTTTGTCTTCATGCAGCAGATGGCAGAACCCACTGAGAGCAGGCAGGATTGTGGGTCCCGGGGTGCTCCTCATTCTGCCCAATAACAGTTCTAGTAGCCAAGGAAAGTGATTGTCAAAGAATGCAGGAACTTCAATCAGCAGATTGAAGGCATATTTACTGTGCATGTAGCACCCAGAGCCTGCTAAAAACAATGAATTTGGAGGAAAAAAAGAGCAAGACCTCCCTCTTTTATTAAACCAGAAAATGTATCTGCTAGATGCTGTAAAATATCATCTCAAACAAGGGGGGGACAGAGCCTGTGAGAGGAAGTAGGTGTCCCTGCAAATGGCACAGTTGGGAAGCCTGGAGGAAAACAGGGTGGGGGTTGAATCTGAGCTGAGCTCAAGCAGTGGGCCACAAGATACTTCCTCATCTAGACCCAGTTCAATGCTACAGGTCAGCTCAGGAGTGGGAGGGAGCTTATCTGCTCCCCATCTCTCCCTGCCCAGCACCCAACACCTCCCAGCGCAGGAGCCAGCAGAGGGGAGGCAGGTAGAAGTCCTTGCAGAAGGCCTCTCTGGAGCACGCTCAGCTTAGGATCTTTGCTGAGAGGCTAAGAACACTTAGGACTGAAATGGAGGTGGGATTGGGTGGGAGGGTGATGCCTTCCAGGGGAGGGAAGTGGAGGATTTAATGTAGTTAGGTGGAAGCTTCCCTACAAGAAGAAGCAATTCTTGTGCACCAGCAGGGGGTGCTGGGGAGCACAAAACTTAATAGCCCCCAGGCCACCTACTAGCTCCTTTCAGCACCCTCCTTCCGCAGTCCAGTTCCAAGATGAGTAAAGATTACAAAGGCCAATGAGGGATCCCCACCACACCACCCCCCCACCCCCCAAAAATCTAGAAAACGGAGGGGCATAAGCCAAAGGGGAACGAGCGTCCATCACAAGAGGCATTACCACAAAACAAGAGCAGGGGGGAGTTCAAGCACAGCTCTCCTTCGCTAGCGGATGGCAGGCCTGACCTCGCTGGCTGAGCTGGAAGTCGTCAAGAGCCAGACAAGGAGATGGTAACACAGCAGACAGAAGGGACGCTGGAGGCACTCGGAAGAGAAATGGATGTAACAATGAGAGACAACTAGAAATTAAAAAGTTGTATTGAAAGCAAGACAAACAACTCAGAATAAACAGGCGTGGAGCCGAGAAGGAAAAAAGAACAGATACCAGGAAAAAAACACGGGAGAAGAATTGGATAGGAACCATCACACCTTGGGGTCTCCCTGATGGCACAAGGGGTTAAGTCTCAGCACTATGAAGCTATTTGCAGCCACTGCATCATGCCTTCGATCCCCAGCCAGGGAGCTACCCACATGGCGCAGCAGACCTCAACTGTCTCACCCGCTGCTCCCCTCAGCAGTGTATTTCAGTCAATAGCCTGTTCTGTTTCCACTCTGTCTCTGGTGAATCCTCTCACCCTCTGCACCTGTGGCCTATACCCCAGCTTTTGTATGCATAAATAAATCTTTTAAAAAAATGCAAATAAAAAGACCATAGACAGACATTCCTAAGCATCCTAGAACTCAGGGCATGAGTGCCTTAGTCCTTTTCTTTATTCTTAGTCCTTGAAGCAAACAATTGGGCAATAAAATCTCATCACGGAAGAGATTTAGCAAAACAAATAGCTCAGAACAGAGAAGCCAGGGCCAACATATTGGTGATAAGCACCGAATCCATTTAAATACAGAAATAAAAATCTTGTGAATTTGGAGTAAAGGATACAGTGTTGATATAAACATCAACAATAAAATAATTGTTTTAATATCATTGATACGAAGTGAAAGATGATAGAAAAAGTGGGAGGAGTGATTGGGTTAATTTCCTCATTTTTCATGCTAGAATCAATAGATATTTGGCATAAAGTTGGGCAAATGTCATTAATATAACATAATTACTCTCACCTCATGATTAATATTTTATATAATTGTGTTTCCTAACTTTAAGGGCCTGGTAGGAGCTAATATCATTTGGGGGCAGAAAGGCACTTATTTGAATTTAACAATTTCTTCTATTTCAATTAAATTAATTTTAAGCATTTGGGGGGAGTAATTTTAGATTTGCAGAAAAGTTGCTAAGTGTCCCCCATGTGCCTCATCCCAGATGTCCCTCATGTTAACATCTTACATAACCATGCCACGTGTGTCCACGTTTAGCTGCTCACGTGGTACAATACTATTAATTAAACAATATGCTGTGTTTGGATTTCACCGGTTCTCCTGCTAATCCCCTTTTTCTGTTCCAGGACTGTCCCATCTAGTCATTACTTTTCCATCTCTCCTCCAATCTGTGACCTGGGCCCTTGGGAGAGTGCTGGGCAGTTATTCTGTAGAACACCCCCACAGCCCCTCCTCAGCTGAGATTGGTTTGCACACAGGACTCAGGAACCCTGTTTACTCCCTAGGTCACAGTTCATCACACAGGATGCTGAAGGATAAGGATCAAAGGCCAGATGGAGGCCATGCAGGGGCAAGGTGTGGGGAGAGATGCAGGGCTTCCATGCCCTCTCTGTGTGTGACATTCTCCCCCAGATCTCCCAGAAGCTCTCTGATGCCCCTCTTTTTGGATCTTATGGAGGTTTCCGTGCTTAGGTCTGATGAACTCATTGGCCACTGGCAGGGGATCTGGGGGTAGCGCTGGAAGTTCCAACCCTCCATCATGGGGTCCATCTCCTGGCCACTGGCCACCGGCCTCCATCCTCAGATGCCTCCTAAAAGTCACTCATTAACATAACCAGAGACACCTTATCACCTACAACATTGAGAAACTCTGGGAGCTGGGAGCTAGGAACTGTGGATGATGAAGAAATACATCAAAGAAACATTATTTTGTTCATTTGAATGACCAAATTTTACACACACACATATAAATATCTATTTCCTGTCACTATTAGTGTGATACATTTGCTACAATTGATTAGTCAATACTGGCAAAATTGGGCCTCCTTGGTGGCGCAAGGGGTTAAGTACTGCACTATGAAGCAATCTGCAGCCTCTGCAGCATGAGTTCAATCCCCAGCCCGCCAGGGAGCAACCCACATGGCAAAACAGACCTCTCCTGTCTTGCCTGCTGCTCCCCTCAGCAGTGTATTTCAGTAGATCTGTCTGTTCTGTTCCCTACTCTGTCTCTGGTGAATCCTCTCACCTCCCCTCACCCCCACATCTCTGGCCTGTACCCCAGCTCTTGTATGCATAAATAAATAAATCTTAAAAAAATATATTGGCAAAATTATTAATAAAGTCCATAGTTCATTTTAGGGTTCCCTCTTTACGTTGTGCATTCTATGGGTTTTGGTAAATGTACAATGACATGTAACTACCACTATTGTGCACAGAATAGCTTTACTGCCCTAAAAATCCTCTGTGTTCTGCCAATGCATCCCTCCCTTCCCTAACTCCAGGCAACCACTGATATTTTTACTGTCTTCATAGTTTCGCCTTTTCCAGAATGTCATGTAGTTGGAATCATACAGGATACAGCCTTTTCAGATTGGCTTCATTCACTAAGCAATATGCATTTAAGTTTCCTGCGTGTCTCTTTGTGGCTAGATAGCTCCTTACTTGCTATCATCAAATAATATTCCACTGTGTGTGTGCTGCTGTGTTTATCTGCTCACCTCTCCATTCACCTGTGGGAACATCTTGCTTGCGAGTGTTGGCAACGAGAGTAAAATTGCTATAAACACTCTCATGCAGGTTATTGTCTGGGCATACCCAAATCAGTTGGGTAAATGCCCAGGAGCACAATTGCTAGATTGTGTGGTAAGGCTATGTTTAGCGTTAAGCTGTCTTCCAACGCGGTTGTAACATTTTTGCATTCCCATCAGCAACCAACTAGAGTTCCTGCGGCTCGACATCCGCACCAGCATCTGGTGTTGGTGTTTTAGATATTAGCCTTCCTGACAGATGTGTAGTGGTGTCTCATTATTGTTTTAAGTCATAATTCCCTCGTGACTTAAACATTTTGTGTCCTTTGGACATACATCTATCTTTTCTTTTCTTTTAAAGATTTATTTATTTATGCATACAAGAGGTGGGGTACAGGCCAGAGATACAGGGGGTGAGAGGATCCACCAGAGATAGAGTGGTGAACAGAACAGGCAGATTGGCTGAAATACACTGCTGAGGGGAGCAGCGGGCCTCCCTGGTAGTGCAAGGAGAGGTCTGCCTCGCCATGTGGGTTTCTCCTTGGCCGGCTTGGGATCGACTCGTGCTGCAGAGGCTGCGGATTGCTTCATAATGTGGTGCTTAATCCCTTGCACTACCAGGGAGGCCCTACCTCTATCTTTTCTATTTATTTTTTTGTAAGCACTTTCTCCCCTTCAGGTGCTATAAGGTGTTCCAGGCTCATCTTATGTTTTTTTGCTTCTGCCCTGCAGTCAGCCATTTCTCCAGGCGGCCCTGGTTTCTTGTATGGAGAAAGGGATTTAGAAATCAAGATCTGGGTGACAGACGTGCTTATTGCTCCTGGGTGTCACTGCCTCTGGGTCCTCTCAGCAGGCAGAGCTAAGAAATATTAGGGGACACACATAACCAGATTGATTTCTGCACCTACCTGTCCATATACATAAGTCATGAATTCACACCTTGCAGCATGCTAGCTCCGCCCCTATTTGTAATTCTTCTCTGACAGCAAAAAAACCTGGCTATAATTATCTAGAATATATATACTTATTTGCTGAGCCCTCGTGTACATGGAAAGCAGTTTTAGGTTGCTGTCTCAGTCCCCCTATGTACAGAGCCTCCTCTTTAGCTTTACAGCATCCAGTAAAATGCTCATCCTCATTACTTGTATCAGCTTTTGCATCTTTCCCCTCTTCCTTCTGCTGATTTGCTTCATACCTTTACTCATTTCTTTTCAAAAAGACTATATTTTAAAAAGCTACTGCTCAGATCTTAAAAATCTTCACAAAGGAAAATGCACAGAAACAGGGTTTATCTTTTAATAGAAAGAATATGGGTCTGTCATTCCTTATAGTCTATCAACCACATTATTATAAAGTGCTCTGGATTAAGAATAAGGAGAAAACCATGATTGTTAAAATCAGGTCAGGGCTACAATGAAGACTTGCTTCAGGTAACATAAATATAACAGAATAAACTGGAGCACTTCTTATAGCTCTTCTGTCTTTTCCTCCCCAGGCCCTACCACCCCTATTGCCCCCTTATTTTTTCCCCTCTTCCCCTCTTAACTCTAGAGCACTTGGGGTGTCTGTAGTTTTTAAAAGGGTTTCACTTTGTCAAATTGTCTGTTATAGGAATGTCCAATATTTGTTTTTATTGTTCTGACTTGTTTTGCTGCGTATTTTTTTTCAAACTCCCATTTGTTTTTATACTTTTAAAGTTAAGTGAAATTAAGTGCAATACTTTTCATTTTAAAATAGGATACATGTGGTGTCTCCCTGGTGGTGCAGGGATTAAGAGGCAACCTATGAAGCTACTCCCAGCCACTGCAGCACGAGTTCGATCCCCGGCCAGGGAACAACCAACACGGTGCAGCAGACCTCTCCTGTCTCGCCCGCTGCTCCCCTTAGCAGTGTATTTCGGTCAGTCTGCCTGTTCTGTTCCCTGCTCTGTCTCTGGTGAATTCTCTCACTCCCACACCTCTGGCCTGTACCCCAGTTCTTCTATGCAAAAATAAATAAATCTTTAAAAAAATAAAATAGGATGCATGTTATCCCATTTTACTACAGTGCATCTCTCAACTTTATCATCTAGCCAAATGTAAACATAAAGGTTTTTTCATATGCACCTAGTAATGTTATTTAAAAAAAAAAAAACCCAGAGAATTACAAAAAGATCTAGATGAATCAGTAATCTTAGTGGGAGATTTTTAACATAGCTTCCTATCACTTGTAGAGGAAACTAGCAAGATCAATCAGTATGTAGGTGATAGGAAAAACAGAACAAAATCTCAGGCAGATGACAAAACACATCAAATAATGACAGGATTATTTTCAAGGACAATGGTATTTGCCAAATTGATCCTACTGGGCCATAAGATAAGTTTCAACAAATTTCCAAAGATTAAGATAATACCCGAGCATGCCCTGATCTTTGACCATTGTGAAATCAATGCTGGTAACTACAGAATGTTCAAACGTTTGGAATTTTTGTGATCTGCTCTATCTCCTTGACTTTTTATCTGGTCATGATGTCAAGTTTACAAAATAAAGTTGCAAAAATAAAAATAGCACAAAGAACCCTCATGGGGTGCTCAGATCCACTTACTATAAACATTTTACCTCCCTCCCCACAGCCCTAACACACACACACACACACACACACACACACACACTTTTTTTTCTGAGTTCTCAGCACCCAGCAGCACCAGCTCACTAGCCTTGACCCAAACTGCAAATGTGTGAATTAAATAAATTCTGTCATTTTAAGCCAATGACTTCTGTTACTCAGTGGAACTGAAACAGACAATTCAGGGCTAGAGAGGGTGAGTGGTCCCCAGATATGCTAGAGAACTGTGGGTTTAATGGGGGTCCCCCTGAGGCTCCTGTGTTTCCAGGGGGACCAGCCTTCCCTGGGAGTGATTTTCTCCCACAGGTAGAGAGAAAGCTGAGAATTAACTCATCTGGGGTAGAATGTTGCAGGTGGATTGATGGGAGAGGGGCCTCAGGGATGGGCAGGAGTGCTGTTTATAGACGTGGACCGCAGTAGATTCTCAGGATGCAGAAGCCACCAGAAGGTGGTTACCAGAACAGAAGTAAAGAGAAGGGTGTGGCAGTTAATGCTTATGTCAACCTGAGTGAATCATGGGGTGTCCAGGTATTTGGCTAAATATTATTTCTGGTTGTGCCCATCTGCATGTTTCTGGAATTTGTGCAATTTGAATTGGTGCATTCAATAAAGCAGTTTGCCCCCTCCATGTGGGTAGGTATCAACCAATCCACTGAAGGTCTGAAAAGACAAAAATGTAGGGGAAGGAAGAATCTGTTCCTTTCTGCCTGCCTGTTTGAGCTGGACAGCCGTCTTCCTTGCCCTCCCTCTCCTTTTCCAGGCCTTCAGATCCAGCCTAGAATCGACCTCATTGGTTTCCCTGGTCCTCAGGCCTTTGAACTTGTACAAAATTACACCATCAACTTAATTGCGTTTTCAACCTGCAGATCAAGGGCCTTCTCGGCCTCCATAGTCAGTGAGCCAGCCCCTTATAATAAATCTTTTCCCATTAGATCTGCTTCTTTGGAGAACCCTGACTAATACAAGGGGTCAGGGCACTCGAGGCCCCATTGGCATTGATGAGTGCGCTTTAAAGGGTGACAGTCCACCAGGCAAGATGGAAACTGACAAGTCTGAGCCTTCACAGAGCAGCCGGTGAGTGACGCTGGCAGTTCTAGGCCTGCTGAGGACTCTGTCCCGGTGGTTACCTTTCGAGTCTTGACATTCCCTGACCTCCCTTCTGTGCCTGGCAGTGCTCTGCCCTCCTTGTCAAGAGCCCTGATTGCATTGAATTCTCTTTGTCCCTTCCCCATCTTGTGTCCCTGAGGGCCACCTTTGTGCTTTGTCACCCCTGTGTCCCAGTATTATAGGGCAGCCCCGCCTAACACCAGCACCTGGTCCAGCACATTCTGAAGTCCAGGACTGAACTACTAGGTGAACACAGGCATTTGGATGGAGCTCAGCACACAAAGGGACTTTGGTGATGATGGAAGTCCAGCAGCTGCTCAGCCTCAGTGTGTCTGCTGCCCCCTCTGGAAGGTAAAATGGGAGGCCAGAGATGCCAGAAGACCTGCCCAGTCACACCGTGGAGCAGCCTTGGGACTGAAACTGCAGCAGAAAGAAGAGCAAGGTAGGGGTGGGAGGCAGCTGGAAGGAAGCTCAGAATTGCTGCTCTGTGACTGTCAGCACCCTGGCTGGGCCGGGGCAGACTCCCCTCTCCCCCATTCCCCCCTTCCATGGGCAGCAGGCAGCAGGCTGGCCCAGGGGCCAGGGGTGGCCGCCCCAGAACATTTGGCAGCCTGCTAACTTAATCCTCACCTGGCTGGGGAGCTGGGGGAGATGGCTGTCACTTTGTTTCCCAAGCAGCTCCAGGCTGTTGGGGAAACAGCTGGACTGGCCCAGCTGTATTTCCTACCTCTGTGCCCTGCCCCCAACAAGTAAGAGGAAAAGGACAATTAAAAGGAAACCCAGAGGCAGGAAGGCATGTTTCCAAATCAGGGTTGGTGCTGCCCTGGGGGGTGGGGGGGAGTGCCCTGAGGAAATCCTGGTTTGTTTTCATGGGAGGTGCAGGGAGAGGGCCTGAGACCAATCCTGGGGTGAAGTGGGGGAGGAATGGGGAGAAGATGCAGCATCTGAGCTCACAGGTGGACCTTGGTGAGCTCCCGGAAAGCTGCCTGTTAAGTAAGTGTCCAAAATGCAGGAGGCAGCCCCTGGCCCCGGGAACTGTTCGGCGGCTGCCATCTTGAGGTGAATGAGGATGGGACTGAAAGTGTGTGAGGGAGGCACTGAGTCCCTTGCTCCTATTCACCTCATCAGTGTCCCCTGGGTGTCCTGGGTCTACCTAGTCAAGTGATAATCAATCAGCCTGCAAACAGTGGGGGAGACCCAGAACTAGGTCTCTGTGGTACTGGGGTGGGGCCAGCACTGGGGCAGCCAGCAGCACTGGACTATAGGAGCACCAGGCACCTCCTGCCCAGGCCCAGGAACACAATAGATAGGTTGTCCCACAGTTGGGGGGCCCGGGGGTAGTCTAAGAACTGTCCTGCCCTCTGGCAATGGGGGCGGGTAGCCACATCTTGAGTATCTGAAAATCTAGCTGGACACTGAGAGCCCCTCCCCCAGCCTCTCTGCCCAGAAGGTCCTTCTGCCCTTGACAGGACTAAGGGTCTTCTCAGTGACTGGCCAGGCCTCTGAGCAGGGCTCATGTCTGTCCCCCCCACTCTCTCCATCATTCAGTCCACCTCTCTCCACAGAGACACTGGAAGGTGTTCACACTCAAAGATAAAATGCTTCGTTCATTCATTCATTCATTCATTCACTCGTTCACTATTCAGCAAGCCTTCATGGGGCACCTCCTCTGCCAGGCACCTCCTGTGCTGGGGACTTGTTATGAACCAAAACGATGAAACATCTCCATCTTTGTGGAACATCTCTCAGGGGGAGACACAACAAATGAGGAAAATATATGGCACGTCAAGTTCTGACCAGTGCTGCGGCGAAGAGTGAGACTAGGCCGGGTGATGTTCCTCCCCGCTGGGTCTGAGCTGCTCATCTGCACCGGGCTGGGAGCTGAGGGGCCCACGGCCATTATCTCCCCCCACCTCACCCTGGCCCATGGTTCCCTCAGCTTTGTGAGTTACAATCCGAAGGCCACCCAGGGAGGAGTCCACACTCGCCAGCAACAGCAAGCCAGTTGGAGGGGGGCCATGTTTCTGTACTCCCCCCACCCCAGGAGTCTGCTCTGAGGGAAAGACAGACAGACGAGGAAACAGCTTCCCCCAGCCACTTGCCGATGCCCGTCTGGGCCCAGACAGGGGTCCTGCTTTGGCTGGGCCCCCCAGGAGGCCTCCCTGATCAGAAGTCTTGCTGGGTGTGTGGCTTTTGTCTGGGAGGGTCCCAGCACTGACCATGTCCCAAGCCCTCTTAAGTGTCCCTGGTCTGCAGCCAGGGGAGCAGTGAGCTCAGGAGCGGGAAGGCGGGATGGAGTCAGGAGCCTCTGCTGCCTTGTCAGCTAAAGGAGCCTTCACCTCTCTGGCTCAACTAGTTTGTGGGACGCAGGAGTCTGGCTGAGGTGATTTCTGAGACTCAGTTTCCCCATCTGGATGCTCTTGCCCTGACTGCATCCCTCAGACATGACATAAAGGCCCTGCCCTTGAATGCAGATTCAAGGGTAGCCTGTAAGTAAAGGGGAGAAAATGCAGGTGGGGGGTGCAGTGGGGCTGATTTTTCACCCACATTCTTCCCAATTATCTCCATTTTTGAAATGGTGTGTGTATTACCAATTAAAAAACTAAATCCTAAATAATGTATAAACCTAAGCTTGTCCATGTTTCTTCCTCTTTCTGGAACTGTGAGTTTTGCTTCAGAAAGTCAAGGCTCCTGACTTACCCCTGGGTCTGCCTTGACAGTGAGGACAGGTCTCAGGGGCTGTGCACACAACAGGAGCCTCCAACACCCTCTGATTCATTCCCATGAACATGGGTGCACCGACCTCCCCCACAAAACCACCTGCAGCCAGGTCCCCTGCAGCACAGCAGCCCTACCTCCAATCCCTCAGCAATCCCTCCCCACCCACATGCACGTGTGTGCACAGACACACAGAGACACACCCACCGGCACACGGAGACATACACCCAGACACACATACTCCCACCCCATCCTCTGGGGTGCTTTACACATCCCTTAGTCAGTGATTAAGACATATTAGCTAAATAATAAATGAGTGCAAACTCTCAGATCCAGGAAACTGGAGAGCCCGGCTGGGCCCGGCCTGTCTGCAGCTCCCTGGCCTCCCAAGCTGCCTCCAGTCTGCTCAGAGCTGGGCGTGGGGTAGGGAGAACTGCTGAGCTGGCGGATGGCGCTGGGACTGGCCAGGATGTTTCTTTTGCAAGTTTGTAGACTGGGAAAACTGCTACCGGGTGGTTGTGTGTATGGTTATCTAGAGAGGAGGAGAAAATGGAGAGGCAGCTGTGTTTGGGGCGGAGGCTTCTGGTAGCATTGCTCTGGCCTGGCCTGGGAAGGTCTCTGATTCCCACGCTCCTGCTGTCTCTGCTGGGCCCCCACCTCCCAGTCCCTACTTCCCTCAGTCCTGTCTGGCAGGGCCTTTGAGCACTCAGGGTCCAGATCAGCCAGTTCATGAGTGTGGAGGCTCGTAAGCCTTCAATCAAGTCTCTGTGGTCTGACCCACCCAGCCCAATGGGCTGAACTTGAACTTGACTCTCTCCAGATGCTGCATAGTTCAAGAAAGCAATCATCGGCCCACGGTTGTCCTGTCTGGAGTTGTCCTGGGGTGCCCCTTGGGAGTCTGCAGGAATGAACAGCTTCCAGTTGAGTAGGGTGGGGGTGGGGTCATGCATACAGAGCATCAACCTTCCAGGCTGAGATGGTTTGTTGAGGGCAAGACCCACTTTTGGCCCCAGAGGGTATCCCCAGCCTGCACTTGAGCTCCGAGGGTCCTGCTGCCTCGAGCATAGGTGGAGGTTCAAGAGGAAGGTTGTAAGCACGGGGGCCAGGTGTATCTGCAGCCGTGGACTCCACCCACCCCTGGAAGGCTGTGAGACACGAGCTCGTCTCAGTGTTCACAATTTGGGATTTCACGCACCCGGTAAAGTAACGGCGAACATAAAGGAGGGTTGTCTGACCGGATTACCATTACTAGACCTTATTTCGTAAAAGAAATGGCACTCTGCCAGAAACATAAGAGGGGGAGGGCGTGATTGCAAGATCATGGACAGTGCTTTAGGGAAAATGCTGGGCTTTCAGACAAATTCAACACATAGTACTTGCTTTTCTTACTTGGTAATAAAATCTCATCATTGACTAGCTCCCCATGTTTGGAACGACGTGGAAACTGAGGCCCAGAAAGAAGCGATGCATGTGTTCAAGGTCCTGTGGGGGGCAACAGAACAGACCCCAAATTCAGAGCTCTTTCCTCCAGGCTGATTCCTCGAAGCTAGATGGGCTCAAGTGCCTGGGGGGGCAGGAGCCTGGTCCCTGCTGGGGACCTTGGGCACAGGGAGCCCAGAGGCCCCCTTCTCAGCATCCTGTAGTCCCTCAGGCCTACTCCAGAGCCAGGTTCTGCAGCTTCAAATGCTTTCTCCCCCCAACTGCCAGCACTTCCCTCTGGGAACACTCTGTGCCCCTGGCTGCCAGCAGGTCTGGCACGGCCATTCTCCAGTGCCAGGAGGGAGGGGCCACATGTTCCCCATATGCCACCGGGGTGGGGCGCTCACGCTGAACAGCTGAGCTGTCTCTCCTCCTCCTCCTCCCCAGCACACTTCCCTGCCTCCTCTCTTTGTCTTCCTGAAGCGACCTCCACTCCCAGCCTAGCAGGAGATCAAGTGGGCTGCGGTAGCATTTGCAGGAGCCCATGCTGTCCAAAGCACCTCCACTGCCTTGGTTTCAATTAACCGAATCACCCTGAAATCAAACCCAAATCAAATAGGGGCATATCCTGCGCCACATCTGCAAGGACAGGTGATCTCCATAAAGAATGACACGTCCCCAATTTTCCGTCCATTTCTCTACCCATCATCCAAATTTGCTTCCTTCCATTCACTCTCCCTTTCTCTTTCTCTCTCCCCCTTTATCCCTCTTTCCATCTCTCCATTCCTCCGTTCCCTCTCCACCTTTCCATCTCTTCACCCACCGGTTTCTCCACTTCCCCAGCCTTCCCCCATGCCCACCTCAACCCCTCCCAACCCTCTGCCATGGAACCACCCCTTCCATCCGGTCAACCAGCCATCTGTCCCTCTCTCACTCCCTCCCTTTACTCACCCACCCAGCCAGCCTTGACTCACCCACCACCAAGCCACCCATCCTCCAGTCAACCAGAGACCTCTTCTTCGCGCTCTCTCTCCATCCATTCATCTCGTCAGTCAGCCAGCCTGCCAGCTAACCACCTCTCAAGATCTGCTTCAATCTCTTTATCACTCCATTCCTCCATTCACTTTCCACTCTTCCAAAAATCTATCCATCCATCCACCCATCCACCCATCCACCCATCCACCCATCCATCCATCCATCCACCCATCCATCCATCCATCCACCCATCCATCCATCCATCCACCCATCCATCCATCCACCCATCCATCCATCCACCCACCCATCCATCCATCCACCCATCCATCCACCCATCCACCCATCCATCCATCCATCCACCCATCCACCCATCCATCCACCCATCCACCCATACATCCATCCATCCATCTACCCATCCATCCATCCATCCACCCATCCATCCATCTACCCATCCATCCATCCATCCACCCATCCATCCACCCATCTGTCTGTCCATCCACCCATCCATCCACCCATCCATCCATCCATCCATCCATCCATCCATCCATCCACCCATCCACCCATCCATCCACCCATCCACCCATCCATCCATCCACCCATCCATCCATCCACCCATCCATCCATCCACCCATCCATCCATCCACCCATCTGTCTGTCCATCCATCCATCCATCTGTCCGTCCGTCCGTCCGTCTGTCCGTCCATCCATCCATCTACCAATCCATCCATCCATTCGTCCGCCCATCCATCCATCCATCCATCCATCCATCCATCCATCCATCTCCTTCCCCTCTATCCCTCCCTGCTCCACCCGCCACTTTTATTCTTCATCTCGCTAGTTGCCCCGCCCTCTGCCCCCTCTCCATCCCTCTCCAATTCCTCTCCCTCCTTCCTCCCATCCCCGCATTCCTGCCTCCACTTATCGAGAGCTGTCTGTGAACCAGGCACTACCACTGTATCCCTTCAGGAACTGAGGAGATATCTCAGGGAGAAATCAGGGATTTATGGACACCTCAATAAATGTTTATTGCTGGAACTAATGGCACGCTGCCTTCTGGACCTTACACTGCAGTGAGACTTAAGTCCACAGCTCACTGCAATTCTGCTGAGTCTGCGGTGGGTCTGGGCTGTGCTTGGAAAGCAGGGGGACAGAAAAGACACTTCAGAGGGACCCAGCTTTCTTGAGTTAGAAGCTTTACCCTCTTTTTGTTTTCCATTTAGTAGTCCTGGGGGAAAAATGTGTTTTTTTTCCCCCATTTTATAACTGAATCCCTGACAGAGGAAGGAAATATGAATGCACCTCTACCCTATCATCAGCTCTACTTTGGGGATCAAATGTGTGATGCCTTTCTGGTTTCACTGTAAGTTCCTCTTTCAGGATTTTCCTCCAGCAAATCCAATGTTCCACCAAACTCAACCCATGACCAAAGCTCAATGCATTCATGCCTGCTTGCTCCTCCAACCTAGAATACCCCAGTCTTCTCATCAGAAGAAATTCTACCTGTCAGTCAACACCCCTCTTCCAAGCTGCCTCCCCCATGAAGTCTTCTGAGATTGTCCTCCTCCACCAACTTCAGCACTGGCTGTGAATTTGGGGAGCACAAGTCTGATCTGACTGTACCTAATACCTCCTTCCCTTGCCTTCCCTGTTCTAGAACAGCCCTGTCTAGGCCATAAAAGCATTTGGGAAGGGAGAAAGAGAATCTGGAAATCAAGCAATGAGAGCGAATACATCACAAGTACAACAGGTGCTGAGACTTGACATGCATCTCATTTAGTCCAATGAGATTAAATGAGGAAGGCCTCTCCAGTAGGCACCACTGCTATCCCCATTTTGTAGATGAAAAATGAGCCTTGAGAGGATGAAATAATTTTCAAAAATTTCCCAGCTAGTAAATATAAAGTCGGGGTTGGAAGCCCTCCCCCGAACCAGCACCGTCAAGACTCCTGGGTCCTGCCCTGGCTTTGGAGTGGGCCAAGAGGTTACCTAGTGTTAGGAAATTGGAAAGCTCTAGAAAAATAGTGGCAGGGATGCCATCAACTATAAGACAGGAAAACCTAGCTCCAGGGCAGGGATGGAATTTCCAATGCAGCTCTTGGTCTGAAGACGGGGGTAATGAACAGAACAGAACAGAACTATCATTCAGCAAACCTTTTATATGCTGAGTTGTTCAAGTCTCACTTTATCTTCATAATAATATCTTCCGATTATACAGCATTTAGGACAGGAGAAACGTGGGATCTAGGACCACAGGCCTGTGTTGTGCACGCTGAGGTGTCCCACATAGAGTCATTTAGAAATAAGGCCCCCTGTGCACCTGCCCCTGGTCATCTCTGTTGAGAGCTCGGCTTTGCCACCCACCTGGCTAGGTGCCACCCACCAGGGCTAGGTGCCCTGGAGCCCCGATTAATCCCTGAGCCTAGTTTTCACCTGCACAGTGGGTGTGATATTTACATCACGGGCTTATTGGGAGGAGGTGGATCAGGCACTTGCCTCGTCCATATGGTGGCAATAACATTTGTCCTCTGTCCTCTGCTCCTGCCCTGGACCTGGGCCACCAGGCTGGGCATGGAGAGGGTGGGAGGATGAGTGGGTTTCTGGCAAGGCTGCAGTTCCTCTACTCTTACTGGCCCACAAAGCATCTCATCCTAGCCTTATGAGCTCCCTCACTGGCTAGAAGACAGGTCAAGTAAGCAGCAGTCGACCTTGCTTCTCTTACACCCCACCGCAGCCACTGAGGGTGCTCACCCTTGGCAACTACAGCCCAGTTCTCAGACACCCCCAGAACAGGGACACTCAGGACATCCAGGACAACAGCCAAGACCATAACCAAAGGGCCTACTTCCTCCGTGCCATTCTGGACGGCTCACTGCCTGCATCTGCTCTCATTCCACATGCCCTTGGACTGCACAGTTCGAGCTACGTGGGGTCACAGGAAATAAAGTTATTATCTTTTGAGTCCTTCGAGAATGAACCAACCGAAGATGTCACGTGGCTGAATCCTCAGGCGTGGACCCTGTGGTTATTGAGGGCCAACTCTAAGGGACTTGAGCATTAAAGGATTTAAGTGGGGAGGGAGGGTCATCCTGACATGCAGGGACCACATTAGCTAAGTTTTAGGGAGAGTCAAAAGTGATACTTGGGTTTTGACTCCACAGGGGTTGGCCCCTCTCACTAACAAGGGTCAACTGTATTTTCCTGGCCGCTTGGTAGATGCAACAGCTGAAGCCCATGGAGGCTAAATAATGTGCCAAATTGCACGGCTAGGCCTTGGCCAAGTTGGGGCCCACCAAAGGGTGGCCACTGACTCTGATGTCCACACATGCGTGACCATGCATGCCTGACTGCAGCCAGTACCACACAGGCATAGCTCAATAGTCATAGCTCAAGGCCTGTGCACCAGGATGGTGCTGGGTGAGCCAGGCAGGGAGCGCAATAAGGGCGTCTGGGGGAGAGCGGAGGATGGCCAGCAGTCCTCCTTAAAGACGCCCTGACTTCCTAAGGAGCCCTGCCCTGGGAAAGCCTTGTCCAGTGACCCAAGCAGGAGACACTGCCTTCCTGCTTTGGGTCTCAAGTTCCCTGGCCACCTTCCCTCAGGAGGGCAGGAAGGAGGCTGGAAACCCCCAGGAGGGTTCGTCCCCCATGCCCACCTGCCTGGTTGGGGGGGTGTAAGGATTGGCAACAGTTCTTCAGGGGCCAGGGAGAAGGAGGAGGGAAGCAGCCACAGAGAAACAAGTTAAGACAACTTGGCTTTTAAGTGTCTTCCTGGGGACCCTCAAGCCTGACCTGAACCCCAAATACATCCCCATGCTCCTGCCTCTCCAGGCCGTGTTCTGACCCTGCATCTTGCAGCCGCTGGCAGGTGAAGAGAAAGAGGAAGCAGGCTGGTTGGAAATGGGGCGGTTTTCCTTCCTCTCGAGCCTCTCCCTTTGATCCAGGGGGAGAAAAAGGGCAAAGTCAGCAGAATTTACTTCTCTCACCACCCCCAGACTTGCAGCCACCCCCTCCCTATGCCCCAGGGGCTGCAAGCTGTTAGGAAGTTGGAAAGCTCTAGAAAAATAGTGGCAGGGATGCCCTCAGCTAGGAGACAGGAAAACCCAGCTCCAGGGCAGGACTAGGATGGAATTTCCAGTGCAGCTCTTGATCTGAAGGAGGAGTGGGGGGGTTGGGGGGGTGGAACAGAACAGAGCAGAACTGAACGATCATTCAGCAAACCCTTTATATGCTGAGTGTTTAAGTCTCATTTTATCTTCATAATAACCTGTGGGTAGGAGTCACTACCCCCTTTTGCAGATGGAAAAACTGAGGCTCAGTCCGATTATACTGCTGAGGAGCCGTGTGGTTGGGATTTGAGCTTAAATCTGTGCTCCTTCGGAGCCTGCCCCCCCTTTGGGGTGTGGGGAGTACAAGCTGCTGTCATGTCCATTCTGAGTCACTGCTGCTGTTCTGGGCCACTTTAGCGAAACTCCTGGCCCAGGAGGTCTGAGCGAATCTTCAGGACTATCTTTAAGGTTTCCTGGAGAGCCCCTTTTGGGGTGCCTGTATGCTTGCATTTGAGAGCTCTCCCTCAAAGCCACTCCTGGCAGGGTTCTCCAGGCACAAGGTTTTGCATGGGCAATGGATGGCCTGAAGTGTATGGGGTCCCTGCCTTGGTGGCATCACATGGAAGAGAACTCGGGACCCAGGCTCACTGCAGGTGGCCACAGAGTGACCATCCCTAGATGTCCGGTCCTTATGATACACCCCTCACTCTGGACAACCCACCTTCCCAGACCTATCTCCACGAGGTATATGGAGACGAGAGACCTGATGTCTCCTTTATCTTTTGCTGAGAAGGCATCCTTTGTCCAAGCTAGCTGTCACTTCTGACGAGTCACACATCACCAGCACGTCTGGTTTGGACTGGCTCTCCAAGCCTATCTTCTGGGGACCCTCGGGGCATAAATCTACCTATATGCTTGTGAGCTCCCTACCCACAAACTCATTTTCCCGCAACAGTCTGTTTGAGGGCAGAAAATGGCCTCCAGCCCTAAAGCTCCATTAAGTGACTATCCTGCAGCCAGAGCTCAGGTAGGAAGGGGTGTTAGAACCAGAAGGAGGGGTGCGGGGAGGGGAACACGGATGGCAGCCCTGATCCACCACAGCTGTTCAAACATCCAGACCCCCTTCTCTCTTCCTTCCAAAGTCCCTGGTCAGCACTCAGGCCTGGCTTGCAGGCCCTGGCCCTGCAGTAAACACCTCACCGCGGTTTCCTCCACAGGCAGCTTTGCTTTCAACCTCAGGGGCCCTGACCACCAGCTCTGGGCAGCCACCAGGGTCCCATGCAGCAGAGAATGGCATGGATGCCCTGCTGAACTCGGAGGCCAGCACGGAAAGGGCACGGGAAGTGGTAGAAGACCCCGGATATCAGCTGTACCCAGGCCTGGAGCCCTTTCACATGAGGCCATGAGCCCCCAAAGGTGACACCATGTCCAGTGCACACAGTTCCCCACTGCCACGCTTTGCTGCGGTCAGCAAAGACCTCATTGTCCAGTGAGTCCCATTTTATGTATCCACTCGTCAGCAAATGCCTTGGGTTGCTTCCACTTTGGGCCATTATGAAAAATGCTCTCTGAACATTTGTGCATCATTTTTTTTTTTGTATTGGCCACGTTTTCCTTTCTCTTGGGTGTGTATCTAGGAGTGGATGACTGGACCCCATGGTCATAGTCCGAGGAATATGTTCAGACTATGTTCAGACTATGTTCAGACTACATAGTTTGACAAATTGTTTGCCAAAGTGACGATACCATTTTACATTCCCACAGCAATGCAGAAGGGTTCCAGTCCCCCCCACATCCTCACCAATACCTGATATTTTCATTCTTTCTTTTTCAAAGTTTTAGTATGGCCAGCCAACTGGACATGGAGTGGGGTCTCTCTGGCATTTTGATTTTTGTTAATTATGATGGTTAATTATGTGGAACATGAATTGAAGTCTCCAGATGCTTTTTGGACATTTGTGTATATCTCTTGGAGAAATGTCTTTTGCCTCTTTTTCAATTCGGCCACTTGTCTTTTTAACATTGAGTTGCAGGCATTCTTTATATATTCTGGATCCTACTTCTTTATCAGATATGTGATTTCAAAAGGTATCACCTGGTTCTGTGTTTGTCTTTCATGTTCTTGATGGTCTACTTCCAAGCACGAAAGTTTTCAATTTTGATAAAGTCCAATTTTATCTAGTTTTTCCTTCTATCACTTGTACTTCAGTGTTATAACTCATAAGGTTCTGCCTAACCCAAGGTCAACACAGTTTGCTTGTGCTTTCTTCTAAGCATGTTAATAGCTTTAACTCTAACATTTATGATTCATCTTAACTCTCATGTGTAGTTTAAGGAAGAGTTCCAGCTTCATTCTTGAGCATGTGAGTATCCATTTGTTGAAAAGAATATCCTGCCCCCATTGAACTGTCCAGGCAGACTTAACTATAAATGGACTGGTGGGTTTTCTGGATTCTCATTTCTGTTCTATTGATCTATGGAGGTCTGAGCGAATCAGACTATTGTTATGTCTATTGTTATGTCAGTTTCTCAAGTCTTGATTTATATTCTCTGTAATAAATTTTGAAATCAGGAAGTGGGAGTCTCCCAACTTTTTTCAAGTTTGTTTTAGCTGTTCTTGGTCTGTTAAATTTCCATATGAATTTTAGAATCAGGC
This sequence comes from Talpa occidentalis, assembly GCF_014898055.3. Taxonomy (NCBI): domain Eukaryota; kingdom Metazoa; phylum Chordata; class Mammalia; order Eulipotyphla; family Talpidae; genus Talpa; species Talpa occidentalis. Next base: position 6,642,178 of record NW_023603184.1, read on the forward strand.
TGTCAATTTCTGTAAAACAGCCAGCTGGGATTTTGATGGAGATTACACTGAATTTATAAATCATGTTGGAGTATATTGCCATCTCAATACTAAGTCTCCCAATCCATGAGCAGGAGATAACTTCCCATTTAGTGAGGGCTTCATTTATTTCAGTAATATTTTGTAGTTTTCAGAGTACAAGTTTTACCCTTCTTTTATTAAATAATGTTTTCTTACATATTTTATTCTAATATTCTAAGTGCAATTACTTTCTTGAATCCATTTTTAGACTTTCCATTGATAATATGTAGTAATACAATATATTTTTGAACATTTACCTTTAGCTTGCAAATGGGCTGGATTTATTAGTTCTTATAGCTTTTAACTTGATTCCTTAGGATGTCCTATATACAAGAACGTCCTCTATATAGTTTTACTTCTTCCTTTCCAATATGAATTCATTTCTTTTTCTTGCCTAATTGCCTTGCTAGAACCACCAGTACAATATTAAATAGAAGTGGTAAGAGCAGACGTCTGTATTTTGTCCTTGACCTTAGGCGGACTTAAGAATGTCCTTTTGTGATGTCTGTTGGTGGTAAACTCTCCATTTTATCACATCTGTTCTTGTAAAGTACCTTTATTACATAGAGAATTCTAGGTTAACCACTATTTTATTTCAGCAATATAAATGTCAAATACTAAAAATATTATTGTGCTATATTCTGGGTTGAAATGTTGCTGTTGAGAAGTCGACCGTCTACTTAAATGCTGTTCCATTAGAGGAAATTTCTCTCTCTCCCTCCAATAATTGTTGCAATCTCTGGGTTATGATCTCTTTGCCTCTCCCTGTACTTTCTCTCCTTTCTTTCCAGATTCTGATTAACCATATTAGATCTCTTCTCTCCAACCCCCCCCATGTATGTTGACTTCTCCTTCATACTTACATAAAATGTATATAACAATTACTATTTATAACTTTATAAAATGTATTTCTCTTCTCTATCTCTCATTTGAGCTGCATGCAACTGTACTTTTTACTGCTCTAGCTTAGATTTCACTAATTCTATCTTCAGTTTGGTATAATCTCCTATGTGGCTCACTCCTGAAATTCTGTAAAGTCAAGGATTATATTTTTCCCTTCTAGAAGTTTTATTTGATTAATTTCTAAATCTAGTTGGAATGGACTCTTGTACCTTGTTCATATTTTAAAGACTCTTCTCTTTTTTAAATATTCTGTATTTCACCTCTAATTCCAGCATCTAACATTTTTCCATTTCTGATCCTGTTATCTTTTGTTTCTGCTGAATCTTATAGTATTTTGTTTGTTGGGGTGCTTTATAATTTTTCCCCTGAGATCTCATATTTTTTAGAACTTTGCCTGTAAGAGTCTTTAGAGACTCTCTTTAGAGACTCTCTCCAGAGAGAGTTTCTATTTGACCCTGCAAATCAAATTTGAGTATTTTGAACCCAGAACCACATTAATGGACATGTCAGTTTGGTACATATTGATTTAGGTGGCATCAATTCAAGACGTAAATTTACATCAGGGTGGCTAATGGTGACAGATTCTCATTGCAGATATTTTCCTCCTCCACGCATCTTTCATGCATGTTTCCTTGCTTCTCCCTCTGGCTCTAGATTCTTTATCATTTACCCTTATGCAAGGTGGAGTCCTGTGAGATACCAGATTCATGAAGGTATCCCCGATAGACCCTCCACCTTAGGTAGGCCCCCTGTGCTTTACGTAAAGCACCCCACACAGATATCAGAACAGAAGCTTGAAGTCCCCAGTGTCTAGCAAATAAAAGCCAGCTTAATACTAACATATTCCAGAGTTCCTGAATTCACTTCATTATTGGCCTCTGCCTAGTTTTTGTAATATTTACCTGCCTTTTTTTTAGTTGATGTATTTGGGAGAGAATGTCTAGGTAATTCAGGCATCAGATAACTTGTGGAAACTTAGGAGATTACATGTACAAACTCATTATTTTTAACAACCCTCAGCCCGGTACTGGGAATTTCCACATGTGGTGCCTCATTGGGGTCCATGGTCCCAGGAAGTGGGTGTTGGCCCTGCGGCTAGAGGGCATTGTGAGAGGTCCTTGTCCTCCAATTGGCTGTGATGTGATGGCAGAGCACTGGCCATTGAACTTTGAAGTTGACCTTGAACAGTGAGGAATGAGCAGCCCCAGACAATCCAGATGGACTGAGCTCCAGCCTTGGAGGAGGGTCTGTGATCTTTACGCCTCTGGGAGGCAGGTCTGATGATCATCCTTGGTTTATTTTATTTTTTTAAATATTTATTTATTTATTTATACAAGCACTGGGCACAGTCAGAAGCGCGGGAGGGTGAGAGACTTCACCAGAGCCAGAGGGGAGAGCAGAGCAGGCAGACGGACGAAGTGCACTGCTGAGGGGAGCAGCGGGCCGCAGGAGAGGTCTGCGCCAGTGGGATCCTCGCCTTGTGGCCGGGGATCGAACCGGCGCTGCAGAGGCTGCGCAACCCAGCGCTCAACCGCCGCGCCACTGGGGAGGCCCAATCATCCTTGGTTTAGAGATGAGGCTCAAGAAGACAAAATCCCTGGTCCAGGGCCACCCAGCTAAGATTGGAGGAGCCCGAGAGATTGTTTGCATCTTGTGGCTGTGTCTCCCTGATGGTAACAGCTCCAAGCCGGCAGCAGCCCCCAGTCAGGCAGACAGGGCAGTCTGAGCAATAAGCCAGGGGACGTCTGTCCCTAGGGGACAGCCCCTCCCCCCCAGGATGTGTCATAATCTCAGGGGCAGCCAAGGGTGAAGGGTAAGCGGGCCGGGGGCGGGGTGGGACTGGGAGGGTGACGTCACCACCACTCTTAGTAATGCTTTGGCAGAGCCTGAAGCTCCCACCTTGGGAGGGAGAGAAGGAGGAGGGGCAGCACTGGAGCCAGCAGAGGAGGCTGCCAAGTCGGTGATCAGGAATGGGCACCCAGCCAGGATCACGCGTGCCCGGGTCTCCTGGGCCGGGGGTCTTCGGGAGAGGAGAGACCTTTTCAGAGTCCTGGGAGGGGCTCCAGGAAGCGGTGTCCACATCAGCCTGAGTGTTGCCTCATCAGGTGGTCTGTCGGTCTGTCTGACCAGCCAGGCTGCGGCGAGCCGTGCCCTGATCCGTGCCTGGCAGTCTGATGGCCTCACTGTTTACTGGCCTCGCTGGTTGATGGCCTGTCCCACTGATTTATGAGAAGGACACTTGGAGATGTCAGGAGCATTGGGCCCAGTCCTCTGCCACTTCAGGACCCCCGGCTATCCTCTCCCAGGTGCCTGACGCCACCCCTCTGAAAACCCTGGTCTGCGGGGAAGACAGTAAAGTAACCTCTACAGAGCTGTAGTGGATGCGCCTGGGCCAGGTACTGAGGGGCAGTGCCGGGTCCACAGGGGCAGGGCTGGGTCCGCAGGGGCCTGCCCTCACTGCGCTCACATTCTAGCAGGGGAGACATTCACACCCGAGACGACCGAAACCAGCACCTTAGATGAGGTGAACTTGGGGGTTAAAGTATTCTTGCCTCCTGATATCTCTGCAAACCCATCATGAGAGGAGGGCCTTCCTCCCCATTTGTGGATGAAAATGTGGGCCGTTCCACAGCTTTTCTGACCTCTGTTAGGTGACCAAGATTCTTTGCAACTTCTAGCTGCAAACTCAGAGTCAGGTTGACAATGAGAAGCATCTTGCCCCGGGGAATGTCACAACTTTCAATCAGTCTCGGGGTCAGGACTTCTGCAGACAGTGAGCTGGAGAAGGGGCTTGACCTTCCCCACCTGGGAATGCTCAACTGTACTTCCCTCAAGAGCACCCTGTGCCTCCTCCATCCATGGGCGGCTCCCCCATCTGCTTCTGGCTTTTCGGGTCCACAAAGACTCTGTCTCCCAAGTTTACTGGACCCCGTAACCCTGACAATGGCGACGAATACGATGTTCTGTGAAACACCTTGGCAGACCCGGCCTCTGTTTGGCCCACAGGAAGTACACGTGTATCCTGCACTCCAACCAGTCCCAGGAGCCGGCCCAGCGCCCCCACAATTATGTCCAGGCCTCTACATGCCCGACTTGCTGGAGACACACACTACTCTCTTCTCAAGGTCCACACAGCAGCCTCGACCGAGACTGAGGGAGGGGCAGTTACTCCCACCTCTCTCTCCCCCTAAACAGGGCCTACTGGACATCGAAGCACCCCCACATCTCCCTCCAAAAAAATGCTTTGACAGGGTCTCTCCTCCTCTCCAGCCGCCAATCTTACACCTCAGGCAGACACGTCCTTCACCTGTCTGGGCACCAGTTCCCATCATGACTCTCGTTCATCACGACCCCTCATCCAGGCCTCCCCTCCAGGGTCTCCAGGAGCTCAGGAGACAGGGCTTCACTGTACCCAGAAGGCTTGGGAGCCTTCTCTGACCCTGGCCTTCTACTAACAATTGGCCCTTCGCTTTGGGAGCTCCCCCATGCCGGGGTGCAGACTCACCCAGTTTTCCTGGACTCTTCCCAGGAGAGGGTCAGAGGCACAGCAAGTCACCGGGGTCGTTAGAGGCCTGGTCAGTGGAGATTCCTGAGGGCAGAGCTGGAGGAGGAGCAGGCTTAGCAGGAGGAGGCCCTTAGGAGATGCTTCCAGGGGCCAGAGGAACACGGCTCACACCTGAGCCACATAACCCTGGGGAGGAGGTGAGGGCTGAGCGAGCTCTGGCAGCCTGACCGGCCACTGATGAGCGGGCAGGGTGTGCACACGTTCCTGAGCAGGCCAGCAGCCAGGACCCGGAGCCCGCTCAGCTGGGAATTGAGGTGGTTGAGTGCAAATGACCACTCACAACCTCTCACAACCAGCTGTGTGACCCTGGGCGAGTGACTCAATCACATTAAGTGGCCTCAGTTTTCTCATCTGTAAAATGGGAATGATGCTAAGGCTGCTTCAGTTTCGAACCATTTGGGGGAATAATAACATAGTATTATAACATCTTGTTCTATAATATACTGTCATCACAGTGTTAGAACACATACACCATGTGCTGAGTGCTGAGCACTTAGAAACCTTCGCTATTAATGTCTGTTTGGTATGTGACTCTGTGTTTATTTTCTCTCCCGTTGAAAGATGAAGAGGTAAAGGACCAGAGAGGTAGAGAGGCTTGGCAAAGTTTCTTGGCCAATGAGGGCCTCCAGTGCAGGGGTCTTTCTAGTGCCCACGTCGCCCTGGGGGAAGAGAGCCATGTGTGGTGGTGGGATGCCAACTCCCACCAATGCTTGGAAGAACTTCAGGCCTCCTTGCCTCTATCCCTGCACCCTTTCTCCTCCCACAGACATCTGTGGGTGTTCCCGGGCTTCACACAGGCTCCTTCTAGCTAGATTCTGATCAGTCAGGTACTGGGTGGGACTGGCTGCCAGCCTGGAGGAGGTGGCCTTAGCAGAGACTGGGTTTTGGGAAACTTGGGAGGCTTGTAGCTAAGCCCCCATCCCAGGGGTGTGATTGCCCCAGGAGGAGGAGACAGCGCGGGCTGTCCTGAATTCCGCATCTGTAAACAGGTCAGCTAGGAGGGGAAGGGCGCAATGCCCGGTGCCTGGTGCCGGAAGATGGCAGTGGTCCAGGAGCTCAGGGGAGGGACCGGGAGGGGGGAGCAGCCGGGCAGGATGAAGGATGGCTGTGACTTGTCAGCTATGGACACAGGGGAGCAGGATGGAGCCCGTGCTGCTCTCTCCACCCCTCCAGCACATGCCACCTCCTCTTCCTTCCCCTTCCCTCCTCCTCCCAGTCTGCCTGCTACCCTCACAGTATTACCCAGGGCCCGGGGCCTGCAGCCCTGAGATTCAGGGAACCTGTCCCCCAATACCCCCACAGCATTTTCTTTCTCCTCTCAGCCTTCTAGCCCCCCACCTGGCATACACAGAGCCCAGGGACATTTCTAAATCCCTTTGGGCAAACCACAGCTGCTATGATAAACTAGGAGAGGCCCTGCCCAAATTCAGCTGAAGCTGGAAGCAAATTCTGTCTGGCCCTACTAGTTGGGTGGTCTCTGCATGGCCACGTCACTGCTCTGGAACCTCAGTTTTCCTATCTGTAAAGCAGTGATGATCCCCCGGGCTGAGCCCCGTGTTGCTGTAGGATGATACGCCCTGGGGGAGGGGCTGGCATACAGTAGGGGTCCAGGAAGTGCTGCAAAAGAAAGAACACTGTGGAAATTAGGCCCTTGACAGCCCCTGAATAAATGTTTGCAGATTAATAGATGGAATAAGAAAGAAATCAATGGTCCTGACATTTGTGCCTTTTGTCTTTCTAATAGCACACAGGAGTCAGAAGCATGGTGGGGTGAGAGAAGAGCAGGGTGAGATAGGGTGTAATTCTTGGGGAACGGAAGGCTGAGAACATTCTTAATGATGTCAGCTCCTGTGTGCAGAATACATTATGCTTTCGAGTGACGCTGGTTTTCTCTGACATTGAGGCTCCTCTGGGAAGGAGACTCAGACTGAGTCTGGGAGATGTCCTCAGGCTCCGATCTTGCCCCTGCCTCTGGCCCTGCCAGTGGGCCCGTGTCTTCTCCGGGCTTCGGTTTTCTTGTCTATAAAGTGAGGATTCAAGGTCCCACTCTCTGAGCAGCTGGGAGGAGTCCGTGAGGGGGGTTAGTGAAGACTGGGTGCTGGGCCTGTGAGCACTGGCCTGTGCAAATAGTTTCTGCCAGGAGCATCGCCTCAGGCCATCGAATCGTTAGGTCTTGCTGCAGAATCACGACCCGAGATGTGGCTGCCTAAACTCCCTGTCTATTTACCTCAGAATTCTGCCTGTCAGTGATGCGGACTGGGCTCAGCTGGGCGGCTCAAGTCCTCCTAGTACCTCTGTGATTAGCTGCAGGTGGGCTGAGCCCTCTGCTCCCCAGGGTGGGTTGGCTGCTGGCTGGGGTGATGAGGTGACTAGGGGGCCACTTGCCTCTCATCCTCCAATTGACTTTCCTGTGTTGTGGTGGAGGGGGTGGCATCGTGGGGGAGAGTGAGAGAGAGGAGGGAGGCGTGCACAAACTGCTTATGTCTGTCTTAGTAGTACTGACTTCCTTTTTTGTATTTCTTTTTCATTTTAATTTGGGGGGGTTACATTTTTGCACCTCCATATGTGCTCATGTTCCACTCACTCGCCACCAAACCACCAGTGCCCAGACCCCCTCTGCCACCATCTCCTCCCTCTCCCCTCCCCCTGTTCCCTCTGGTAACCATTAAATCCTTTCACTGAGTTCAGGATTTATTCCTGCTGTATTCTGCCTGTGTATTGTTTTTGGTTATTTATGTGAACAAAACCTCGTGAGGCTTGGGCTCGGAAGTGGCTCACGATTCCCATCCCTGCATTCTACTGGGGTCACAAGAGTAGCCAAAATCCAGGGAGCTCCAGCATAATCACCTGGCAGAGGGCATCCATCCACCCAGGAAGGGGCAGACAACCAGCCAAGCAGGGACGCTTGGGACAGTGTAGGGTAAGGTAAAAAATATCAGGCTTTTCTGCCCTCCCGCCATTAGGATAGAGGAGGGAACCCTGTGGGCCTGAACGCATGCCTGATGGCGGGCACCTGGAGTGGGTACACCTGGGCTGAGAGGCTGAGTTTATAAGGGCGACGTCGCGGGGACGTCAGCAGAAGCCGAGAAAGAAGTAGAGGAGCAGAGAAGCCGAGAGAAGCAGAGCCATGAGAAGAGCAGAGAGAATGTGAGAGAAGGCCGGAGAGGCCAGATAGAGTGAAGACTTGCTGGGGGCTGGGAGGCCTGCCCGCCTCCCGGCCCCCCAGCACCCTTGCCTGCCATATGCCTGGTAAATCTAAATAAAAGACCTGCAAAAAGCCACTGGGGACTCCAGGACTCTTTCCTCCTTTACCCGGTCTGCTGGATCATAGAAAACCTGCTCAGTGGCCTGTCCTGCCCCTACAGACAGGAACGCAGTCTCTTGGTTCCCACTTTGGGGACGCCATCCCAGCTGCCCGCTCTGCCCTTTCCAGTGACACCGGCAGCAAATCCCGCTGCTCTTCCAGGTAGCTTCACCGCCCCATTCTCCAGCCCTGGTCAGAGCCAGGCGACCACCTTCACATCCACTTACTTTCAGGACCTGAAGACCAGACCCTGCACAGGTCCAGACACCCTCAGCCCGCAGGTTGAATCCTGGGATCCTGAGGACCTCCACGCCCCGCTGGAATGGCACACCTGGACACCCCTCCCCGGGGAGCACATCCAGCTGTGCACAAAATAAACTCATTAAACCATCCTGATGAGACCTTTTAGACCATCCCAAGCTACAGATGTTTCTGCTGCCCACGTTGGACATAAGAAGGCATGTCAGTTCCCATGGGGGCTCCCATGTGGGTTAGAGGACCTCAATTTGCGTCACGTTTGATGGGGTTCTGTGCATCCTCTCTAGTGCTGTCGGGGAGGCAGCAACGAGGACAGCAGCTGACAGCGGCCAGGCTGGGACAGGCCCCTTCCACCTTCTGGACATGGACTGGCAGGAGAGACAGGGTCTGAGCCCGTGACCAAGGGTGCATTTTCTGATTTGTTTGTGTTTATTGTCTAGGTCCCTTCTCCAGACCATAAGCTCCAGGACATCAGGGACCGTGTTCACCTTGGTGACCCCCAGTCCTGTGACAGCACCTGCCGTAGAGTGGGTGCCCAATTGTTACTGCGTGGATTGATGAATGGAAAAGTCAGGTTTAATTGAATTGACCCTCCTCGGAAAAGGCCCACCTCCTCTACTCCTTTTCTGAACCAGGGCTTTTTACTCCCTTTGACCTTGAAGCCTAGAAGTAAGGACACTGAATACAGAGCCACAGGCCCCAGGAGCCAATCCCAGCTACTCTACTAACTTGGGACCATGGACACAAGGCTATCACGTGTGGCCACACTGGTTGTTCACTGCCAATACCAGGAGGAGCCATTCACTTAGACTATAATGTGAATGACTCCTGCTGGGTTTGTGAAGTGGCACAGGCTAGGGTAAAACACTTAACTTTTCCAAGTCTTAGTTTCCACAACTGAAAGGGATTTGGAGGGGCAGTCATGTCTACTTTGCCAGGGTGTGAGGGTTCAGAGTGAACGCTCATAAGTGGTGGCTACTGTGATGATGATGATGACTGAGAAGGAAGCAGGGGTCTGGGGGAGGCACCTATCCCTTGCTCGTGGCTTCCTACCCTGTCTCCTCTTGCTGCCCTGCCTGTCTATGTGCCTATTGCCCAAGCCTGGCCTTACTGCCCTGGCCCCGATCTTATTCCCAGCTCCTCCTCTGATCTGGCCAGGCTCCTGTCCACAGTACTGTGCTCACACCCACCGTCCAACCTGCCCACCCTCCTCTTGGTGGGCTCCCTCAACATTGGAGCCCATCCCTCTGGGAGAGACCTCCTCTCCTCTCATCAAGAGACCCAGGACAAGGACCCTGCCCAGACCCCAACGTTCTGAGTCCCCCATGAACCAGGACTAAGAGGATGGCTATGTGATCGCAGGGTCCTTGTCACCCTAAAGACCCCAAGTAGGGCTCACCCAGGTTGGGATTCGGGGGCAGAGGTTAGACCCCTTCCCTCCAGCCCCAGAGCACCCCTCCAGAATGTTGGGGCCTCTCCAGTTCCCTTTTTCCACCCCACCTCCTCTCCAGGCCCTCTGCACTTCCAGCTGTTCCTGTAGCCCACCCTCCCCCCACTCACGCCCCCAGCATCCTGCAGGAAGCCCACTCCTGTTCCCAAAGGCACTGCTTGAGGCATCTGAGGTGACATGGGGGGGCAGGGCTTGGCTCCCGGCCTGACATTCCTGAAGCCCAGGAGGCAGGTGCTGGGGAAATGACTTCAGAGGGGCAGCTGGGGCTGGGGGTGGCTGCTTCAGCCCAGGGTCCTCTAGGGCCTCATACCTGGTTGCACCTTCCCAGAAGCAGGAAGCTCTGCCCCATCAGCGGGGGCAGGGGCGCTGGTTCTGTCTTGGCCAAGTCCCAGGGTCTTGGAGCCCCTGTAGCTCCTGCAGGAGGTGCCAAAGCTCTCCAGCCAGTCTTCCTTTGTGGGAGCAGGATCCACTCTGGGGGGCTGGAGGAAGCCCACTGAAGTCCACTGGGAACAGGCTGCACTGCGACCTGCTCCTCATGCACCTGAGCATGTTCAGTCAGTTCCCACGTGATGCTGGGAATCAAGGCCCCCCCTTCAGCGCTGGGAGGAGAGGTAAAGTCCCGGAGCCATCACCCCCCAGGATCAGGCTGTTTGGATTGGGTTGGATTGGATTTCAGCTGGGAAGGGGGTGGCCAGAGGATGGCCCATGCCTGTGGTGTTTGGCCGGAGGGGAAGGGGGCCGGGTGAGGAGAGCTTCCACCCCCTTTCCTGTTTGTTCCCCTCACTGTTCATTATTCTACTTCCTTCCACAGGATGCCTGTGGCCTTGCAGGGGCCTCGGGGGTCCTGCACAACCCTCATATGGATTGTGCTGGGCCACGTGCGCGTGCGCCTGCAGGGGTGTGCCTGAGTGTGCAGAGCTTCCATTCACCAGAAAATGGGGCCTTGTAAGACCCCAGAGAACTCCCAGAGGTTTGCCAGGCAGTGTGGGGGCTTGGGTGTCTCCGCAGGGGGGAGATATAGCAGTAGCCCTGGCCCAGGACACATGTTCCAGCATCAGTAGTTGTCCCCCTTCATCCTGCTGCTCTTCAGCCTGGGGACTTGCCCCCTGGAGTACCCTAAGGTGGGGCTGGAGGAGGCTCTTCTAGGAGCTATGTTTGGGGTCATGGTCAGGTGCTCTGCAGGACAGGCCTGGGGCATCTGGGGCTGGCAGGCAAGTCTGTTATTTAATTCCCAACTGCTATGTAACATTGTCACCCGATTGCTTCTCATGCATTCAAAGAGTCTCTCAGTTTTCCCATGGCAGGGAGCATAGCTTCTGCCCCCACTGTCAGCCACCAGCACAAGGTCAGGCATCAGGTAGGCTCATCTATGCTTTTTTCCCTAGTCATGAAGGGACATCAGAGTTTGTGTGTTTGAGATTGTTTTTGAACTCTAAATTCCAACCAGCCACATTCTTCCTAGTAGTGAGATAAGAGGAAGCCCTGGGAAATGAGAGCTATACAACTGACAAAGATTCCCCTTTTGCTTTGACCACCAGGAAGCTCAGAGACAAATTACACATGGTTTAACTAAACCACCAGAGCCCAAGGCTGGCAACTGCTTTCATTTTTGCATTGCAATCAGACTGATTGATAGTGACGAGCTGAGGATTCCGAGGCTGCAATGAGTGATTACACCAGCCATCACCATGGCCAGGGTGTATCTGGACTAAGAAAAGGAAAACAAGAATCCATTAGTGATATCTGCTGTGAGCATGGCCACAGAGAACACCAAGTGCCATAGCCAGTCCAGGCAACTCAGCTGTGTTTATTTTACCCAAGTCTACACTGGGTCATAAATTTATATTTTCCCTATTATGTTTTATATTTTATTATATGTACTGCCTTTGTGGGATGAGGCAGGTTATAAATAAAATTAGCTGGAATGGCTTCACTCAGAGCCCTCAGCTCTCTAAGTACAAGAGCTCCAGGGAAGAATCTCTGATTACTGCAGAGAACAGCCTCCCAGGAACTCCTGCAGCCCCCCACTCCCCCTGCTATGCCCTGCACCTCCCACAGGCCTGAAAGGTCTGCCATAGATTTCAACCATCAAAAAAGCTTCTTGCAAAAAATTAATTAGGCTCATATCAAGAGTGTACCTCTTGATGTGCCTCCTCCCTCCTTGCTGAGGACAAGGCTGTCTAGACTATCACCCCCCATCTCTCTTTGGGGAGATTCTGTGCCTACACCGTATCAGAATCTGAGAATCTAAAGCACCCCGATTCAGGTCACTCCAGCAGGCTACTAAAATACAGATTCCTTGTCCTAGTCCAGTTCTGCTGCGTCAGAATTCCTGAACTCTGGAATCTGCATTTCACCAAGGCTCCCACTAGAGTGGGACACGCACAGGCCTGGGGCTGGTGAGGCTCCAGGAGTAACAGGGAGCAACTCTGGGCTCCACTGGCTTCTTGAACTAGAGCAGCAGCGCCACCTGGTGGTAACGCTGAAACAGTCCTGTCCAAGGTCCTCGCTGCCACTGCAGGGGGACAGGGCCTCACCCCACACTTCCTCCTCTCCTCCTGGAGATGCTGGGGGACAAGGAGACAGTGGAGCAGTGTGCGCCTCGGTCAGCCTTCCTCTCAGCCTTCCCTAAGCAGCCACCAGAGGGGACTTCCCTTACCATGTACCCTAAGGCAGCCCTAAGTCCAGACCATCTCCTCTGGGCTGCCCAAGGCTGGGCAGGGCTGTGCCCCTTTTAGAGGAAGGCTCACATGTCCTTTAAAGCCTCATATTGTAGCTGTAAAAGCTCTGAGCTCTGCATATCCACCCCATCACATTTCTTCAATACACAAGCATTTCTTTCCTTTCCAGAAAACAGATGCTTAATGAAGAGACTGAGTTTACCCAGTGGCTTCGCTGACCCCTTCACCAGCCAGTCTGTGTGGGCCTTCCAGGGGCGCCTGCATCTTGGTTTTAGAGACAGAAGCCTAGAAATATGCTCTACATCTGTTTAGATGCACAGTTCAGGCATCGCATTCCCTGTACACCAGGCTGAGTCGGGGGCCAGAGCTGTCCTGCCTCGGCCTCCCCCGGCAGCAGTGTCTCCAAGTCCACAGGCTGGATTGTTACAAATTCTCTTTAATAGTCAATCACTAAATCGGGCACGTTTTATAGAACTGTGGTGGCACTTCCATGCGGTCTCCTACGGGACACAGTCACATCCACGGGGCGGAGCACAGGCCAGTCTGGCTCCTCCCACGAGAAGGCTCCCATCCTCCCTGCTCCCTGGACAGCCTGGGTGCTGGGGGGGGTCAGTTCATGTCATGCCCAGGCTGCCCAGGGTGCATTTGGCCCTCTGCCCACCGGCAGCCTCCATTGGCCCAGCTAACCTGGGCCCCCACAGTGTGGCTGGGCTGATCTGAGCTGCCGGGGTGAGGCTGGGGAAGGGGTGCTGCTCCCAATGTCAGGTAAAGCCACCCTTCCCCACCACTTTCAAGAAAATGTAAAAACCACAGATCTAAGCATCATAGTGGGCGAAACAATTGACCCACGTAGTGGGCAGTCCCTGGCAGCCCAGTGCAGCGTGCCTTCTCCACCCCCACCCTCATTTTTAATATACGTTCCCCCAAACAATATATACAGCCCAGGGGCCAGGCAGAGCCCCAGCCCACCGCACAGGGATGCTGCAGGGAGCATGTTCTCTGTGTCGCTCTTAACTCCAGCGGGCAGTGGGCAGAAGAGCAGCAGAAAGGCAGAGAGAGGGACCCAAGGCCCCAGAAAGCACCCCACTTCCAGTCAGCCCAGGATGGGTGAAGGACCTGGGCAGTGAGGTGGGAGGCAGGTCCGGAGGAGGGAGCCAGGGAGAGCCACAGGAGCCTGACATTGGGGGATGAGCAGGAAGGTGGGGACAGCTGCTGCCTCAGTACTTGGGGACCTTGCTGTAGTCTTCACTGTGGATGCGCCGGCACAAGCAGATGGACAGGAGCATCCCCAGGAGCTGTGTAGGGAGAGGGCAGGATCAGACGGAGGCAGGGCGGTGGAGGTGCCGGAGGGCGGCTCGCTGTCTGGGTCAGTCCACGAGGTTCGACCCAATCAAGTGGATTCTCGACTCAAGCCTGGGAGCTGAGGGACCAGTGGTGGGGCCAGTCCTGCTGCAGGACCTCCAGAAGCTGATGGACCGACTCACCACCCCCACCCCAGGGCATCCTCGGAGCAGGGACAATGGAGGGAGGGGGTGGAGGGGAGGGTCCCCGGACCTCAATGAGAGCGACGCCCACACACACGCCCAGGATGATGCCCAGGTTGTTCTGCAGCCACTCCTGCACCTTCTTCATGCAGCCCTGCAAGGGGAGAACACGCCACGTCACCCCACGCGGCATCACCAGGTGCCTGCGGATGGGGGTCTCTGTTGCTAGACCAGGTGAATGAATGAATACAAAGAAGAAGATACAGATGAGAGGAATCAAGGCAGGAACAGTTCAGGGAAGGAAGGACAGACAGCAGCCCAGGAGAGCCTGGGGGGACTGGATCTGTACCCTTGGGCTCCCCCAAGTGTGGCCCCACAGTCCACATACCTCCTTGTACACGGGCCATCTGCTGGGGTCGTTGCCACTCGAGCCCCCACTGCTGGAGACCACACAGAAGCCCGTCGTCACCGAGAGGCTGTCGTTGTTGTTCTTTTTCTCACAGGAACAGGGGAAGGTGATGTCCGTGCGGTTCATGAGCTCGGCGTTCTCCGTCCAGTTCATGAAGCTGTCCCAGCCGCAGCAGCTCCCCTGGACAAAGGAGGGGGGCAGGATACTGGGGGCACCGCTCACTCGGGCCTCCTGTGGAGGCTCAGCTCTGCCGCTGGCCGGCTCTCCAGGTCCCACCAAACCCCCAGGATTAGAGTTTCGGTTTCACTTTGGTGTTTTGAGAATCACAGGGGATGGAAAGGGCCTTGCAGGAAACACATACCATAAACTTCATACCACAGGAAATGAAAGTCAGGACCAGCACTAATACCGAGCAGGAGAAGAGGGAAGTTCAAGTTGAAAGGCGGAACACAGGTGTGGGGATCTGAGGCGGGCAGAGGCCACGCAAGCTGAGAGCAGGGGTCTGGACTTAGGTGACTGGGGCCCCATCCCCGTCTGCAGCCTCAGCCGCTCTCCTTGGGCAAAGCACTGGCCTCAGTTTCCTCATCTGCAAAATGAGGCTACCAAGGGGTCAAGGGAGGCAGTGTGTCCAGCACAGGTGTGGAGAGCACAGTAGCTGCCCAGGAAAGCCCAGCCCCACTACATGCTCAGCATGAGCCCTGAGTTTCCTGGTTGCCAGAGTGAAAAAGGAAACACGGCCCAGACAGCTTAGGTAGAGCAGAAAATGCGCTCGTTGCAGAGATGAAGAAAGACTTTGGGGACTCTGTGTGCTTAAAGGAGCCTCCGTGGGCTTGCGAAGGGGACCCTGAGAGGTTTGGGGTCACATCTAGGCTTGGATTTCTGATAACTAAGAATCTCAGGACTAGGGGGGCCAGACATTTCCCCAGAAGGTGGAAGTTCAGTGGGGGAAAAAGACTCCTTTCAAATCCTGGCCCTGCCCTGTACTTCTCTGAGCACCAGCGACCTCATCTGGAGAATGGGATGGTAACAGTCATTGTCCCAGGGCCCCTGGGAGGATTAAACAGGTGAGCTCATGCCACTGTCCCAGCAGCTGTCCACTCCCACCTGCTTCCGACCTACCTCAGGGTGGGGAGTCCCAGACTGTGGGTCCAGGGGCCAGCAGGGGGCGTGCCAAGCATGCTCAGGGCCACAGTCAATCGGCGCCAGCACATCCTAAGTAGCCAAGTGTCCAGCTCCCACACAGAGGAGAGGAGGAGGCGACAGCCGGGGTGGGGTTGGGAGCAGGATTCAGGACCATCAAAGGGGATGTGCGGGAGTGGTCACTGGGCTTGTTTCTGTGCGTGGTGATTGATTCACCATCAAGGCCAACTGGGAACCTGGCCTGTCAGTCAATCAGCTGGTCAGTCTGTCCGTTGTTCTGTCACTCAGTGAGTCAATCAATCTGTCATTGATCGCCCATCAGTCAAGACATTCATTTAAATCAATGTGACTGGCATTCGGTAGTTCTGTCAGTCGATTAAGCTGTCGATCACTTAGTCAATCAATTGGTCTCTCATTTTAACTGAGGTAGAATACACCCACTCAACTGTCCAAATTTGCCCGTGGCCATAACCCCCTGCACACCCCAATCTTGTCCCAAGTGCCCCAGTCATCTTGATGAACTTTATATATAGCTACACGTCACTTAATGTATTCAGAGAAATGCAGCATTGGGCAGATTCCTCGCTGGGTGAACCTCGCAGAGTCTACTTAATGAGTCTAGGCCCTGGGAACCGCCATCACGTGTGTGGCCCCTGTCGGCAACCAAACCTCAAGTAATGCTCCACCATGCACCTGGTGTCACCACCACCCAGATGTGGGGAGATGTTGCCTTCCCTGCAGAAGGCTCCCTGAGGCACCTCCCCAGAGGTGACCTCCATTCAGACTCATGTCAATAAAGCAGCCTGGCCCGAGGGTCCCCCATAGGGTGAGCTCCCAGCACTCCCTAGCCTGGCTTGAGAGGACAGTGGACAGCTGTCGCCTCTCTCTGGCCACCCACGGGAGCACGGATAGCCACAGAGCAGCCCCCAAGACCCCGGGCCCCTGAGCCAGGATCTGTGGTGGTGGTGGGTATGCCAGGCAGGGAGACGACTCAGGAGCCCCCATCCCAGTAGATGCACACTCACGTGCAAACTTGCTGCCCTGCTGTTTGTCAGGCACGTTCAGGAATGTGGCTGCCTGGACCCCACCATGCAGACACACACAGGCCAGGAGCCTCACACTGGCCGCCCCCCCAGCCCCTCTTACCCGAGCCTGTACGTAGTCCCAGGTCTCCTGCAGGCTGTCCTCGTGACCGTCCCTGTACTCCCGAATGAGTTCAGTTACGATGTTGCCCATCTCCTCCTTCAGCTGCAGAGGGGACAGAAAGGATGGAGGTCAGAGCCCCTGAACCCTGCGTCCCCCCTCCAGCATCCTGGGGACACGCTCACAGTGTGAAAGCATTTCATTGTTCATTCCCACCACTTTCCAACCAGCCCCGTGCTGGTCCCCATGCTAAGCCAAGGTCTGCTGAGCCCTCAGCAGCTACATGGCCCCTCAAAGGGGAGCCTGCATGCCACGGCCTGCGACCACTATTGGGGACAAACACCCACGTCCTCCCACTGGCCCATGAGGCCCTACATCATTGGCTCCTCCTCTTCCTAGACCCCATGCTGTTCTTGCTTCCTCTGCTTCAGTTACACAGGTCTCTTGTCTGTCTTCACGTAGGCACACGCTGGCCCCAGGGCCTTGGCACCTGCTGTTCTCTCCACCTAGAATCCTCTTCCCCCACACAATGACATAATTCACTCTTCCTCTTCCTTCAGGGTCCTGTTCAAGTGTCACCTCCTCAGGAAGAACTTGCTGCACCTCCTAAACAAGGGTATCCCTTCTGTAGCCCCCACCACTCCCTCATCCCTCCCAGGCTCTCATCATGCAAAAGAACTGTTGTGGTTTTGCTCAGTGTCATCACATGCATGCTCATTTGTTTTCAGGGTGTGTGGTCTCTCTCCTCTGCTAGGGCAGCTCCGTGGGGGCAGGGACTGTCCAGAGAAGACTGTCCAGAGAGGGGCGCAGCACATGTGAGTGACGGATTTGCACGTAACCACTGCTATTTGCCACACAGTAGGGCCATATGCCTGCACTGCCGGTTAATCCATCCCCACCACACCCACCCCAGGTCACGGAGGAAGGAAGACAGTGAACTAGGCTCAGCCTCCTGCTTCCACTGACTGGGCTGCACGTCTCAGAACAGGGGCCTTTGAGACTGCAGGGGAGACACTAGGGGAAGGCCCCAAGATCCACCAGTCTGGGAGCTCAGAATCAACTTCCGTGTCCCCGCCCCCAGCACATGTGGGGGCCAGGTCCCAAGTAGCAACTGGGTTCAGACACCTTTCCATGACCTGGCTGCCAGCCCCGGGCCCCTACATCCTGACTGCGCTGGCTCCCTCCCATGCTCTGGAATTCAGGGTCCCTAGCTGAGCAACAGAGAAGCAGCTCACGTTCACTAACCCACAAAGAAAACACTGATTTACAAACAAGGAGGAGGAATGGTGCAGGGCACAAAAGAAAGTGAGCGGCCCAAGTGGGCTCTGAAGAGAGGCTGTCGCTGCCACAGCTTTTCAAGAACATGTCAGCTGTGCAACGAGGGTAAACCGGAACCAGCCTCCAGAGCTGAAAGGCAGCTTCGCCGCCCCCTCCCCTGAGAAGCCCAGGGGCTCCAGGTGGAAGAAGGGGGCCCATGAGAGCTGGTCACGGCCTGGCCCCACCTGCCCCTGCCCTCCCCCAAGGGCCCTCCCTGGCATGCTGGCACAGACCAGCTGGTGATGGTCAACTCTACAGCTGGGGGACCTGGGGCGGGGGTGGGGACAGGGGCAGGAGTACCCAGAGGGTTCATGAGAAAGCAGGGGTCAGGGGATGCGATGAAGGCCTCAGGCAGAGGCTTCTGGAGCGTGACTCTGACCCCTGAGAGCAGGCTTCCGCCTGGCCCCACAGACACCGCGAGCAAGCACTGTGCTTGGGGAACCCACATCCTCCAGACAGACCTGCTGCTCTCGCCTCATGAACCTGGGAAGCCAGCCCCGCCACCCCCAACTGCTCTCTGTTTGATAAAACTCTTAACAGGATGCTTTTTTGTTTGATTCTCACAGGCCTCTACCATTTATCAAGTTCTCCCGTCAGTGACTCAACACAGCGACTAGACTCGCGGTTGTCACTTTCAATGCATTATCTCACTTTAATCCTCAGAGCAGACCTGTGGCCTAGGGATCATGCCTTTATTTTAGAGATGGAGACAACAAGGCCCAGAGAGGTTAATTAACTTGCCCCAGGTCACACCGCCAGTATACAGAAGAAGTGAGGTGTAGACCCAGGCTTATCTGATTCCAGAACCCCAGTTTTTGCCTATTAAGTTCCATCAGCATTTAAACCACAGAACCATACCTTGAAGTAGATCAAAGTAGTTTTAAGGAGGGCCCAGAGAAGCTAAGAGATTTCCCCGTGTCACAGAGCTAGGACTCTCTGCCTACAAATCTTGGGTCTTTATGCCCCAACCATCTCAGTTCCTCCTCTGCTCCCCAGTGAGTAAAAGGTCCCAGGGGTATGGAAAGGAGTGGGGAGGGATGGAAAGTAGGGGTGTGTGGAAAGGAGGAGGGTCCCCAGAGGCATTTGCCCCAGAAGCATTTGCAGGGCCAGCCACCTGTCCCACACCCTACCTGTCCCACATCCTTCCTGTCCCCCTGCCCCGCCCCCGCTCCCTCCCCCACCCCACTAACCTAGGCCTTATTTATACCCCAAGTGGCTATCACAGCAGCCCAGACTTCTCTGTTTCAGGGAAGGTGGAAGAAGCTGGGTGGTTTCCTGAGGTTGGTGGTTTCCATGGAAACACCCTGTCATCCTCCAGCCCAGAATGTGGCTGAGGCTCCTAGTCAGGCCAGGGGGACCATGGCCACAGGGGGTGGTGCAGTGGATGCCTAGGGATCCCTAGGCCCAGGAGGCTGTGCTGGGAGCCTGGGAGGTCACCCTGGCAACCAGGTAATTCCTTA
Organism: Talpa occidentalis; assembly: GCF_014898055.3. NCBI lineage: Eukaryota > Metazoa > Chordata > Mammalia > Eulipotyphla > Talpidae > Talpa > Talpa occidentalis. The sequence goes on from NW_023603184.1 coordinate 6,661,352, forward strand.
GACAAGCAAGAGCAGGGATGGGGAGCAGAAGTTCACCCTCTCACTTCACTCCGGCAGGGGCCCTCTGTGGTTTCTGCCTGCCCTGCATCCATTCTCCCTTCCTCTTGAGTTAGCAGCTTCTTTCCTTAAAGGTAACCACCCCTCGGACCCTCCCAGTAGCGGGAAGTCCTTCTCCCTTGCTGTCATGGGCAGGCAGTGACCCAAGCTACCACTCAGTGCCATCCACGCCCTGGGCACCAGTGGATCAGGGTGGGCATGTGAGCCAAGGTCACACGAGTCTGCTTTTTCTGCTAATCGGGTGGGATGAGGGCCTTAGCTGCTGGAACTGGAGGCCCCACTGGAGACTGCCTGCCTGAGAAGGGAGCCCACGGGGGAGGGCAGGGCCAAGGGAGGGAGAGGGGGAGAGTCCTGGTGGCAACCTCTGGCAAGTTGGGTCTAGCGGAGCCTGCAGCCAGCGCCAGCCAATTGCAGTTGCGTTATTGTCCCAGGCAATAAAAAGCCCTGCCCTGGTGCCAAGGGAAAATGCAGGGCCACTTATTTTTAAATGACAAAGAATTTCTAGAAGTAGCAGCAGAATAGCAAAGCAAGCAGGGCCCCTTCCAAGTGTGGGATCCTCTGTGATGGCTCCAGTCGTGTGCCTGGGAGCCAGCCCTGCCCAAGACCATCCTCCTCATTTTCCCAGAGAAGAAAACAGAGATTTGGAGAGCCAAGACAGCGCCCCAATATCACAGGAGAGCTGACGTGTGCAGAAGCCCAGGCCAAACAGTAAACCACCCACCCTCTCCACCGACCCCCCATCCACTCTCCTCCCGCTGATCTCCTTTCTCTCCGGCAACGCTGCGCTGCTCTCCCACCCTGCGGTGTGACTGCACAGAGAGGCAGAATTGGGAGAGCCCAGCCTATCATCCAAATGTAAGAATCCTTCCCAGATTTCTCCAGGCTGGATTTAAATGCTCCCTGTGATGGGGAGCTCAGTATCACCCAAGACGGCACACTACGGGATTGGGAGTCTTGATGGAAGTGATTCATCTGAAGTTCAGCCACGTGACCTTGACCCACGGCTGTTAGCTCTCATTCTTCTCCCCTTCCGGGTCCCAGCTGCTGCCATCCAGAAAAAAATCAAATCACCCCCTCCCAAGACAAACACCCTCAAGCGTATTCGAGGTCAGAGCACGCTCCCCTTTGCCCTGCCCCCAGTATCGGTTCCCTTCCCGGGCGCCTTTGACCCCTCCTTACTCTTTGATGCACCAAATGACCCTTAGAGGGAGACATGCAGAATGCAGTGTAATGGGCCCGCACATTCCCAGCCGCTCCCCGGGATCCCTCCCGACACATTGCCAGGCGCCTCCTGGCACAGAGAGCAGGTCTGAGGCGACATCCTGCATCCTGATAGTTAATGACGCCCCTGCCACGGCAAATGTGGGCAGCATGGCTCCTTCACTTAGTGACCACCCCAGCCCACCCCTAAAGCCTGGCTGCAAGCCTCATAGCCAGCTACCCAGAAGTCAGCGGGGGAGCCACATCATGCCCCCCCCCCCCAGGTAAGCTCCATGAGGGCGGGGCCTGGGCCAGGTGCCACCTCCAGCCATGAAGCCGCCCAAGCACAGTCAGTGGGTACAGGAGGGTCTCCTCCCTAGCCTCTCCAGGATCCCTTTGCAGAAGGACAGATCTATGCTTCCTGCTGCAGAGGGAAGATAAAGGCCACCGTCCCCTGTCCAGGCTCCAGTTGCCTCCCCCCAGGCTAGGAGAAACCCAAACCAGGGGTCAGGAAGTTTCCATCTGGCAGAACAGCATTATCCTGGAGAAACCCGTTTTACCACCTTTGCCATTAGGGCTGGGCATGCGGGCTACTGCTGGCTATTGCAGGCTTCTTGGGAGGGAGAAGGAGGAGGACAAAGGAAATCACAGTTCTCCCAGCCAATCCCCCTGCGGAGCCCGCAGCCACCAGGCTTAGCCACTGCCACCCTCCCCTGCCAGCTGCGACCCAGACCTTGGAACCCTTTCCCTCCAAGCTCTCAGCCCCAGCCTTCTGCTCCAGCCCTGACAGAACTTCTTCAGCCTCGCAGCCTCACCAGTGCAGGCTGATTAGTGATTGAGCACCAAGGCCCAAGCCAAGGCCGACATCCAGCAGGTTCCAGAAGAAACAATATACATTCACTTGCTTCCTTCTCACCCTCTCCCACGCCCCCACTACCTGGCAAGAACAAGTCAGAACCCCAGAGTGTCAACTCGGAATGGCCCAGGAGGTCACCCGAGACTCGGAAAGGCCAGGGAACTTGTCCCAGGCCACACAGCAATCAGTGATAGTGTGTCCTCTAGCACAGGGCCCCTGCATTTCTGACCTGGGCTATACCCACGAAGGGGGCTTGGATGAATAATCAGGTGATGAAACTGAGGGATCTTCGCACCCAAGGCCTGCTTGCCACAGCCCTCGCTAACACAAACTCTGGTGGCACTTAGGGGCCCTCCCGAGGCGGTAATGAAGTTAACAATGGTGACCTAATAAACACTTGGGGAGTTGCCAGTAACCACCTGCCCTGCCTTTGCCACAGGCCGGTGCTCTTCATCCTCACCGCAGCTCCCGGCCGTGTGCTCCGGGCTGAGAAACATGGCTAGAAGTCACATGTTCCCCGGGGACACCTCCATGGGGTGAACAAAACTCATAACCAGCCTTGCTTCCATCGGATTCGATCGTGCAGATGAGTTGCACATGGTATTTCTGGTTTTCAAAGTGTTTTTGGGTTTCAGAATTGCAGATAAGGGACAGTGGACCTATAGGGTCAACTGAGGCACAGAGCCCAAGCCACTTGCCAGGGCTCACAGAGCAGGGGTTCCGGCGTGGACAGTTCTGGAGTCGAGCCCTCGGCCACCACTCTGTATTTTACTGAAGTGTTGCAGTCCGTGCTCATGCAACCCTCTACCTCAGGGGGGACCTGATTGGTTTCTTCTCTTTAGTTCACAGTCTGAGAACCCAGAGCTTGGCCCAAGGCCCCCCAGCCTCCCTGGACAGCCCTAGAAACAATGGCTGAGGAGAGCTGGGGCAGGAAGGCCAGATAGTAGCCCTGGAGTCCAGCTGCGGGAAGAGCCCAGGGCTCGATCCCTCCCCCTGCCCAGGAGGCTGGGAGAGTGGGGAAAGAGCAGCCCTTGGTTTTCAAAAGGCCTTTTTCCTTCTGGCACAGACAGGCCCCGCCTCCCAGCTGGGCCTCATCTGCGGGATAAACACCAGCGAGGGTGTGTTTAGTCTCCCACAGGGTTTACAATATAAGGGGAAAGGAAAAATAAATCGTTCATTCCAACTCTGGTGATAGCGTGGCGCCAGAACTTCCCCAGCAAAGCCAGGAAATTTCCCCCTGCCTTCCAGAAAAGGAGGTGAGCCAAGGAGAGGGGGCTGGGGGCCAGGGGTGCGGGAAGTGGAGCCTGGAAGGGGGGCAGAGGAGGAGCCCAGTGGGGCAGGGAAGACCGTCTGGTATAGAGTCAGGGGAGCTGTTTCTCTGGATGAGCCCTGCCCTGGGGCCGTAGGACTCTGCTGAGGTCCAGCGCCTGCGGTCTGCCAAGCAGAGATGACCCCAGCTCAAAGGGAGGGAAGAGGGACAGACGAGGCATGGACCTGGGGAGAGGGATCGCTGGAAACCTCCACTCTGCAGCATCAGAGCCCCACGTGACCCTGGTTAAGCCACTTTGGTTTTCTGGACCTCGGTTCCTTAAGCTGGGAAATGTCAACCAAACTGTGTATCAAGTTACTGGCTCAGCTCTTGGCATGCGGCTGGCGTCCATTACATGGGTGCCATCTTTGTTACTGGGAGATGGGAAAACACTCACAGTGGGTGAAATGGTGGTCTGGCCAAGACCCCAAAGTGGCAGAGTTGACCAGATGCCAGTTCCTAGGAGCCAGTTCCCCAGGACTCTTATTATCCACCCTGACTCTAAGAGCCACTGACTGGGTCCCAGAGGAGCCCCAGATTTTCGAGGGCAGAAGTGAAGACGTGATCTCACAACCCTTCTAGTGGGAAATGAGTTTCACTCCCCTAACACTGGCTTCCTGCTCATAGCCTAGCGAGTTTCCTTTCATGTACTGAAACCACTATTTCCCCCTTTTGTCCTGGCTGCCAGGAAGCTCAGTCTTCAGGTTATCCCTCAGCTGCCATGAGTATTTCTTCCCTTGGTTTCAGCAACCACGACCTTCCTCTCTCACTGTGCATTCTAATCACTCTCATTTTAATTTTAGCTACGCTGTGCCTATATTGGAAGCCAGCTCCAATTCTAAGAAACAGGTTGGGTGTGCATTATATGCAAATAAAGTAGATTCAGCTAGGAAGCCAGGCTGCCTGGGTTCAAATCCTGGTTCTGCTACTTCGTAACTCTGTGACCTTTGGCCAAGTTGCTAAGATATCACATGCACATAGTGAGTGCTCCATGAATGATAAAATTGACGGTCATAATCAACTGGCTCCCTTTTCCCTTAGGCCTCTGTCTTTAGAGTCTGAAAGCTGGACACTTCCTTTCTCAGTCTCCCTTGAAGCCAGAGCTACCTTTGTAACCCAGTCTGGAGAAGACTGATGGAGAACTTGCTTTTCTGATAAAATGTCTGTGCTAGCACTGCCTTATTCCTCTTCTTCTAGCCACTGCATCACAGATGCTGTGTGTGGTGCTGTGGCAGCCACCTTGTGACCATGAGGTGAGGGGTGTGATATAGGAATGGCACGATGAGCATGTTGGATCGCCTAAACCAGCGTCTCTGAACTTTCAAACCCCGTGCTGGTGCAGTCCACAACAAACGTCCTTAGAGTTCAAGCCACAGTACATCTGATTTTCTATTCCTTAAAGCTGAATACCTTTCCCTCTGACACAGGACTAAAGCTTTTATTGACTGTCTCCTCCCTGGGCCTCATTGTGTAGATGAATGGCAGGGATTTAATATTACTAAGGTGCCTTAATAATAATGAGAACAACAAACAAGTACTGAGCCCTCATGGTACCAAGTGCTGTGCTAAGTGTTTCACTAGGATAATCTCACCAAATCCTTCGAATGGCCCCGAGAGTTCAATTTTATTACTGTCTTCAGTTTGCAGAAGGTGAAACAGGCACAGAGAGGCAGGTGGTTTCCCCGAGCCACACAGCTGGGCAGTGGTGGGGCACAGCAGAGATCCAGGTTCAGCAGCGACTCTACCCCACACACTCCTTTCCCCTCCAAAGATCCCCCATTTGATCACAGGGAACAGGGCACTGCTCTGGCGCTTACTGGTGTGTCTGTGACAACTAAAAGGCCTCTTGTCTATCCCCTGCCTCACCCTGCCCACTGGGAAAATCCCTCTGTGTTCGCTGGTCCAGCCATGGGGGAGGGTCTTACCTTGCCCATGCTAAAGTAGAAAATAGTCCCAGCAGCCACCTGGGCGATGAGGATCAGGAGGAGGAAGGTAAAGTACTGAGGACACAGAGAAGGCACAGTCAGTTGAGGGTCCCCCACCAGGGGCACCCATACCCCTCACCTCAGATGCCCCCTCCCAGCAGGGTCCCGGGTGTAGTGGCAGGGGGTACACTCACCAGCCCCAGCAGACAGCGGACCTCCCTGACAGCCCCGACGCAGCCCAGGAAGCCCATGAACATGGTGACGCTGCCCACGCCAATGAAGATGTAGGCCCCCACATTCAGCGACCTGGAAGATTCTGCAGGGAGGAGAGAAGCGCTGTCTGTGCGGCCCAGTGGCTTCACTCTCATTAAGCACAAAACCACCAGTGGGGCCCAATTTTCCAAGAGTACACCGACATCCCCTCCGTGGAGTCAGGGGTGCTGGGGAAGCCACCCAGCCAGGAACCTGCTGCCTCACCTTTTTTGGAAGGTGCCTTCCCTGGATGCCACCCACCCCCATCTACCCTAACCCCCACCGTGCTTCAGTGTTTCTCCTTGGCCCTTACCAGGATTGAAAAGATCCTATGTCTTTGGGTTTTATTTTGCTCATCGTCTCCCACCCCAAGAATATGAGCTGCACAAGGGTGGAGTCTTTGGTCCCTGCTGAACCCCAGCCCCGAGGACAATGCCAGGCATAGCCAAGGGCTGCATGAATATTTGCTGAGTTAACACACCATGACTGGCAGGTCCTGCTGGACGCCAGGCCCCGAGGGCCCACCTTCCACTTTGTCAGCCTCTCTTGCCCACCTGCTGTGCCCCAGTGGCTTCACACACACCATCACCAACCCTAACACAGCTCTGCCTAGTAGGTGCTAAAACAGCCCATTGCAAGGATAGGGAAACTGAGGCCCAGAGAGCAGCACTGGCAAGGGCCAGAGCTGGGAGCTATCTAACGGCGTGTGTCTTCCACGAGGCTCAGAGCACACATAGTGACATGGGAGTGACACTTGTTCATTTATTGGGTCAACAGAGATCTTACCAGGTGCCTAACACAGGCCAGGCACCATGCAGGCTGCTGGGCACACATGAGTTGGACAGATAAAGTCCCCCACCGGGTAGCTAACACTTGGCAGGGAAGAGAGTGGGATAAGGAAACAATCCAGATTTTCAGGTTGTGATAAGGGTCCTGAAGATGCCAAAGCTGGCCCATGGGATCAGAAACTCTAGGGCAGGCAGCGGGTTGGGGTGGTGGGGAAGGCTGGTCTGAGCAGGAGACAGCTGAGCTGAGAGGACAGTGGAGAAGTCAGTCAGGTGGAGATCCGAGGGAAAAGCAGTTCAAGCAGTAGAACAGCAGGTGCAAAGTAAGCCAGTGTACAATAGCCCCCCTTATTCTTGGTTTCACTTTCTGCCCTTTCAGTTACCCACGGGCAAAGCGAGTTCTGAAAATATTGTGTATAGTAAGCTATTTTGACAGAGAGAGGACATTCACATCGCTTTTATGAGTATGTTATTATAACTGCTTTTTTCAATTCATTGTTGTCAATCTCTTACTGTACCTAATGTATGAATTAAACTTTCTCATAGGTAGGCATAGGAAAAAGTACATTATCTATGGTGTTTGGGACTATTCTTGGTCTCAGGCATCCATAGGGGTCTTAGAATGAGAGTCCCCTGTGGATAAGTGGGGGCTATTTGTATGAAGTAGGTGGAAAGAAGGGGACAGAGAGTGGGCCAGTGTGGGAAAGAAGTTTGAAGGTGGTGATGCTTGAGAGGTAGAGAGAGCCCGATGGCAGGAGACCCTCTTCAGGGTCAGAAGTCCTGCTGGAGAAAGGACCAGCATTTCCCAAGAATTCCCAAAGTTCAGAGAAGCTGAGGACTCCATGCCAGCCACAGAGGGGGCGTTAGCCACTTCAGGTCACCAAAGTATGGGTGCATAGGAGGGCGTGATCCAGCTCTACTTCCTGCTCAGACAGAATGTTCTAGAGCTCAGGAAGCAACCCGGCCAGCTCATCCCACTCTCTGGGCACCAGGGCAGAGTTGCCCCCGCCTTGTTCCTCCCAGGAACCCTGAGGAAACCAGGCAGAGCCCCCACTGGGGTGAGCATGAGACCTCCTGGCCCTGGGCCCACCTTTCATTCCAGGCCCTGGGATCTGGCTCTTAGCAGTCAACATGGGCAGGGAGAGGCCTTCAAATTTCACTTTTCCTAAACTTCCTGGTTTTGGGATCCAACAAATCCTCCCAGTGCCTACGCCCTCAGAAAGAGAGCTTGCATTTCCTGGCAATCTGCTGTGTGCCAGGCCGAAACAAGACCCTTTATGGGAATGGTCTACCAAAGTTCTGAAGAGGGTGAATTTATACTCTGATTTGCCCTAACGGGTCCAGGAGCTAAGCTGACTGCCAAGGTGCCCAGCAGGTCAGGCCCCAGGGCTGAGAACCCCACCAGGATCCTCCCCTGGAGGCCAATCAAGTTGCTGGGTCCCCCACTTCATCAGAGCCGGTCCCTGTACTCACCCCAGTCTCAGGCCTGACCCAGATCTGAAAGGCTGACTTAGGGGGGACAAGCCCATCCACTGCACATGGCACAGATCTCTGGGCCTCACTGGGTTGAGCAAACTGAATGGGACTGGGGACCACGAGAAGTGGGTTCTAATCCCAGCTCTGCAACTAACATGTTCTGGCCCTGGACAAGCTGTTTGCTGAGCATCTACTTTCTTCTCCTACTTCATAAAGATGTTACAAGGATTGAAGCTATTCTAACTGTATTGAACAATCACCTAGGTAGTGCTGACTATTCACCAAGAGCTGTCCTAAACTCTTTTCAGATATTAACTTGTCTAATTTCTCACAACCACCTCACAAGGTGCATCCTATCACCACATCCCCATTTGACAGAGTAGGAAGCAGAGAGGTGAAGTAAGCTGCCCAAGATCACACAGCCAGGAGTCATACTTAGCAGTCCCGAATCTGGGTTCTTTGCTACTATGCTTGCTTCTTTTTATTTACTGTTTAAAAAAAAAATTTTAAGATTTATTTATTCATGCGTGCAAGAACCAGAGTACAGGCCAGATGTGTGGGAGGGTGAGAGGATTCACCAGAGACAGAGCAGGAAACAGAACAGGCAGACTGACGGAAACACACTGCTGAGGGGAGCAGCGGGCGTGACAGGAGAGGTCTGCCGCGCTATGTGGGTATCTCCCTGGCCAGCTGGGATGGTACCCGTGCTGCAGAGGCTGCGGACAGCTTCATGGTGCTGCACTCAACCGCCTGTGCCACCAGGGAGGCCGGCTTGCTTCTGTTTACTGAGGCATGAACACATGTCAGGCCACAAACCCCGGCTGTGCAAGGGTTCAGGGACTGGGGTCTCAGGAGCATGTCACTGGTTCACATTCCAGTTCCCAACCTGCTGGCTGTGTGCGCTCAGACAAATCACTGACCCTCCCCATTCCCTCCATTGTAGTGCCCAGCCCCGTGGATGCACAGTAAAGATTCGGCTGGGCGAGAGAGGGGCCGTACCACACAGTCCAGCACATAACAGGTCAGGAGCCCTGGTTCCCAGCTCTGACCCTCACCTGCTGGGTGACTCTCAGCAAGGTTTTCCCTCTGAGCCTCAGTATACCGGAGAGCAGAGTGACTGTGCTAGCATCTGGGTGTTTCTGAACCCTACTGTCCTGGGGAACCACCTGGGAACTTTTCCAAAACTATATGCTCCAGGGGCCTCCCTAGTGGCACTAGGGATTAAGATGCAGCACTGTGAAGCTATCCGCAGCCACTGCAGCAGGAGTTCGATCCCCGGCCTGGGGGTGACATACGTGGTGCAGCAGACTTCTCCTGACTTGCCTGCTGCTCCCATCAGCAGTGTATTTCAGTAAGCCTGCCTGTTCTATTCCCTACTCTGTCTCTGGTGAACCCTCTCAGCCCCCGCATCTCTGGCCTGCACCCCAGTGCTTGTATGCATAAAAACAAAAAAAAAAAAAAAGCTGAATGCTCCAGAGCTCACCCATGCCAGTGAGGTCAGATTCCTTGGGGGTGGGGCCTATAAAAGGCACCATGGGTGCATCTGAGGGGCCTCTGAAGTCTGGCCAACTTGGGGTTTTCAGATCTGAACATGGAGGCGGTGGGAGGAGCAGCAGGTGACTGGAGCCATGGAGCTCGGGTGCAGAGGGCAGAGTGTGGGTGGGCAGGCCTGGCCTTGAGACTTTGCCCTGTGAAGCAGTGCCTGCTGGGCGTGGGCCATAGCCCAGTAAGGGGGGAGCCTGCGTGTTATCAGGGCCCAGGAGGGTGTGCCCCATATTGGGAGGGTGTGGGGAAACTGGGCACCTGGCTGAGGCAGGGCACACAGATCTCTGGCCACAGAATGGGGGTGCAGTCTGCTGCCCCCTAGCAGAAGCCAGCACTGTCAGCCCTGGGCCACATGGATGTGGCTGGATCCATTTAGTTCTAAGGGGAGGCTGACCCCTTGGGTCCCAGGAGACAGGAGCTGCTCCTCCCACCCCCATCCTAGCCTGGCTCTGTTTTATTCAAGTCAGGCAGCTGCATGGGCCTGAGACTAACCTGCACTGAGGCAGCTGCCCAGAGGTGAGCCAAGGACACACTCACTAAAGGGGGTGGCATCACCGTGCAACTTGGGGTCCTCCTCTCTCAGGGTATCCCTGACAAGTCATGCAGCAAGCCTGGCAGGCTTCCTGGAGACAGTGATAGATCCGAAAGCACTCTTATATCTAACAGCGTGGGCTTCATTTCTCCTGCTTCTGAAGAGAATGAAAAGGGGTGTCTCCGTTTGGCTCCATGCCCCTACCACCAAGACGCTGTGTGAGCCTGAGCAGGGGCCTCCCCTCTTCAGGGCCTCATTTCCACATTTGTAAGGCAGGGACCTGACTGCCACAGGTAGTAAGACAATTGAGGTATGCAAATGCTCGCCCCCTGCCGGGCACCTAAGGAACTCCACCAATGGCAGGACCCAGGCCCGCCCACCTTGCCCTGCAGGCACATAGGAATATCAGTGCCAGACCATCCACTGGGCGGGCCCTTCCCTACAGCTCTCAGAACTAAGAACTAAGAGACCATTTCCCGCATTTTGTTGAACTGGTAAATGGAAGGACCAATAATAAAAATGTTTTCTTGGGCCTCCCTGGTGGTGCAAGGGGTTAAGCACAGCACTGTGAAGCGATCCACAGCCTCTGCAGCATAATTTCTATCCCTGGCCAGCCAGGGAGCTACCCACATGGTGCAACAGACCTCTCCAGTCTCACCTGCTGCTCCCCCCAGCAGTGTATTTCAGTCAGTCTGCCTATTCTGCTCCCCACTCTGTCTCTGGTGAATCCTTTTACCACCCTGCATCTCAGACCTGTACCCCAGTTCTTGTATGCATAAATAAATAAATCTTTTTTTTTTTTTAAAAAAAGATGTTTTCTCAAGGTCAGCACTAAGGGAAGGGGCCAGGATGGAAGAACTAGGCTCCCTCATCCCCCAGTGTTCTTTCAAAAAGAACAGCTTTGTTTGGGAAGAGAGAAGAAATTCCTTCCAGAATCGTCTGTAGAGGGGCCCATGCGGAGTGGTCAGCAGTAGGAATAGGTGAAGGCCCCAAGGTCAGCTGGAATAGTGACCAATTTGACTTGGAGGTTAAAGGACTGTGGGAGCTCAGCCTGTGCAGAGCTCTGCAGGGGCAGGGGGAGCAAAGGGATTCTTACGCAGGATGGCGACAAAGCTGCTCTTGTCGGCCAGGATCCACACCCCAAAGCCCAGGATCACGGCACCCAGGATCTGGAAGGAAAAGCAGGAAGTTAATGGGGGCCCTGAAAATAAGTAGGTGAGGGGTGAATCCCCGCTGTCCCTGCCAGGCCAGGGAGACCTAAGGGAGCTACCTCTACCCTTCCCCAGCCCAGGGATGTCAAGGTAGCTTCAGGCTTCAATTGAACCCCACTCCCAGAAAACCCCAGCAATCCAGACAGCTGAGCCACATATGGGGAGCCCTGCCTGCCTCCCATGCCCAGGTAGTCAAACCAAGTCTACTGACTTTAAGGGGTGCAGCCTCCTGCCAGGGGCACCCTCCTACTTCATCTACTGCCTATCCCTTCCATCCAGCCCCAGCTGGTGGACTGAGTGTCACACACAAGCTCAGAGGAAACCCCTCCATCACCTCGAACATTAAAGCCCACTTGTCCTTCAGAGCTAGCCTCCACCTTATAGAAACCTTCCTGACCCCCTCAAGCAGACTAAGGGGATCCCACTCCCTGGCAACCACCATCCAGCCCTTCTTAGCAGCCATCCCTGCTGAGTTTAGCTTTGCCGTGGGGGTCTCTGAGTAGACTGTGAGCCCCTAGAGCAGGCTGGGTTGCATGTAGCTCTGTATCCCTGGGTACCTGGAGCTCAGGTGCTGAGGGTGCAGGGAATGACTGAGTTCACGAACCCAACTATGAATGCAGGAGTAGGAAGGTAAATAAAGGTATGGAGGATGGCAGGCGTTGGCCCAGCAATTCCCCACCATCCTTCCCTCCACCAGGGGTACCCACTACCTGCGCCACCTCTCCAGGTGGAACACACCCTGACAATTCCCGAGGCTGGGAAGCACCTGCAGTCTGGGTGAAGGCAGAGGTTTCCCTTAGGGGTGGGAGGCCCTCCGTGATACCTGACAGGGCACCTGGCCTGGGCCCACCTGGGAGATCTCCTGTTTTGAGGGTCCCGTCCTGTCACTATCCCACCTCTATGGCAAGCACAGGGTCCCCACCTCATCTGATAATCTCAGGTGCAAGGCCAGCGGCTGCAGAGCCAGGCCTCAGACTGGGTGACACCAGCCCAGGGTTGCGGTCAGCCTGTCGCTGCTGTGATCAAGACCTGAGCCAAGGCCTGTGCGAGGGGAGAGGGGTGTTCGCCTCAGGCATAAAAATGAAGGGAACACCAAAAACTCTGACCAAGGTAAATAAGAGTTTCCAGTAATTGTTTTTAAAAGTCAGAATTAGTGGGAAAAAATCCTTATGAACAAAACATCCAATTTCTAAATAAAGGCAGGATCTTTCCTTTTGAAAGGAGCAGACCCTCAATATGGTGCAGGGCCGTTTCTGACTGAAGTTAGCACCTTATCACTGCTCCCTACTCCATACCCCCTAAAGACAGCAGCCGGTGACCTCGAAGATGAAGGGGTGATGCCATCTATCATCCTCCACTGTCTCCCTGGAGCTCACCCCTCCTTCCCTCACTGCCTGTCAGATGGGCTAAGACATTTGTCCTAATTTTACAAATGGGGAAACTGAGGCCCCAATCTTGCCCAATTTACCCTTCAGAGACACAAAGCCAGGTCTGTCTATGAATCTAGGCCAGATGGTGGCGCGTCAACTGCGGGGATGCACAAGATCCATCCTGGGCCTCGACCTCCACAACCAGTCTCTGGGGACAGGAAGGCCACTAACAGGTGGTGGGGGGCAGAGAAGGGTCCTCCCTTGGGCTGGGGAGCCACAGACAGCACAGCTGAGAGGAAGGCAGGCTTTATAGGACCTGGAAGTTTGGTTCTAATACCCCTGAGCCCCTGCCCACCCCGGCCGTACACCTTACACCACAACAGCAGGCCAAGACCCAGTCGTCAGGCTGCTTCTCACCCCAGAGCCCCTGACCTGCTCAGACCTGCCCTCATGGCATCAGGGAGTACAGCCTTTCCAAAAACAGAATTTGAGGAAGGGCAGAAAATTCCCTCTGGGCAAATAATCCCAAGTAGGTCAAAATCCCGGACTGCCCAGCTAAACTCAAGCTCCCCTCAAGAAACCCAGGAGGGAAGTCCCTGGTGCTGCCCGCTCAGCCATCTGGGGTGGGTGACAGTGGGTGGGGTTGGAACAGGACGCTGGCTGGGCCAGGTGGCCGACCACACTGGGGGAGGCACCATGGACCTCCATGCTCTATAAACCATGCTGAGGCCTCAGGGGACACCCCATGTTGACCACCCCCAGTCCCTGCAGGATCTCCTGACAGGGCAATGCCAGGTGCTGGGACCTTCACAGCCAGTGGCCAGGGCCCAGCAGCCTCTGGGTCACTTCAGACCCAAGGAAAGCTGCTGGGGCAATTTTCCGGGGAGTCTAGAGTGTGGAGGGAGTGTAGGCAAGGGCGGATGGAGGCACACGCGTGCAGGTGCAAGCCCACAGAGACCAGGGTGATTTTTCCAAACCACAAATCTGATGACAGAACCTCTTTCTACTGGGTATTAAAAAAAAAAAAAAAAAAAAGCTCAGAAACCTCTCTAGAAAGCTGCACGCCTGTGCCCTGGAAAGGCACCTCTGCCCCATGCCCCAGCTGCCCGGACCCTCTCTCTACCCAGTCACACTCCAGTCCAGGAAGCTTTTGCTGACCAGCCCGACAAAGTCAAGTATCTTATCTGAGCTCCTAGAGGCCATGCCTGCCGTTCCCAGTCCTAACGTGAAGGCGAGTCTATCATCCATTTGAGCAAGTATTGGATTGAAGACCCCGCCCCAAAACGCCGAACATAAGCGCCGTGAGTGCAGACAGCACAGCTCTTCTGCTGGGGAACATCTACCCAGGCCTGGGCCCGAGAACAGAGTCTGAACGCAGAGATGTCAGATACATCCCCCGTGAATGATGACCTGACAAACACTGTTCCTTGTACTTGTTCCCCTTCCCCCCTCACCCTCCTGTAATAAAAGCCACCCCATCCCTCCACCCCACCCCCACACCCCACACAGCCTGATGGGCCAGCACACAGGGGCCTAACACCTGGCTCCTGCAGCAGCCCAGGAGCCTTCCCTGTCTCTGGCTCTGGAGGGCAGTCTGGGGAGGGGGGCAGCAAGGGGCACTTTGGCCCAAACCATCAACCTGAATCCCTTTCTCCTCCAGACTTCTACCCGCTCCCTCCCACTCCCTTTCTCCACCAAATCTCTTGCCCCTCCTTCCCACTGCATGAGGGGAGATGAGGTGCCTGTGTCCATGAACCCCAAGCCCCCCACCTCCTAGGCTGTGGCCCAGACCCCTCTCTGTGCCTAGAACTCCCAGGTAATGAACCACAGCGTTCCCGTGCCCTGTGCCGGTCCTGGCCAGCTGGCCCTGGAAGCCTGGCCTCCACCTGTTAGGGAAGGCTTGGCTCCGGCGCAGGGACAGCTGCTTGCAGAGGCTTGAGTCAGCCGGAAGGGACCCGACCACCAAGCCGGGGAAACCCAGGTGCCCAGGGCCTCCCTGAGGTGGCTTCCAGGCCTGGCTGCCCTCCATAGAGGGCCAGAGCCACAGCCAGGGCTCAGGGAGGGAATGGGGCTGCAGCCAGGGTGGACATACAGCAGGACAGACAGACACTGGGCTGTCCAAATGCATGCGTGTACATATATGTGTATGCATATGCACTGTATCTGTGTGTGCCGGGAACATGTGTGTAAGTTTCTGTGTGTTGGGTTAAAGTTGCAAGGTGCATGATTATTAGAATAACTATTTTCCAAACTTTCTATTACTTTATGTAACTTGGAATGTAAAACCATATTTTTCCGTAAGTAACTTATGTCTATTGTAGAAAATTTTAGAAAAGGCAGAGAAGCAAAAAGAAGAAAACCAGAATTCTCTGGAATCCCAACTCTAATGCTCAGAGGTATTTTCTTTTCCTCTCAAAATTATTCAAGTATAGGTGCATTTCAAAAACAAATTAGATCAAAATAAACATCTTATTGTATGAGCTGATTTTTAACGGTGGAGGTAAATCAACACCATGGACAAGCCACAGCACCAGCTCTCCAAGTCACCCTCACTCCAACCCCATCTCACACATAGGCACACTCACACACACTCACACACACTCTAACATACACACAAATAATTACATATGACCACACATACACTCACGCTCTCAACATGCCCACAGACACAGACATATACACTCACAGCCTGACACACTCACGCTCTCTCTCTGTCTCATACTCACACACACACACACAATCCATCATCCTGGCAATCCTGAGGCAGGAGTCAGGCTGTGCTGCTCCAGAGAGGAAAATTGAGGCCCCAGGAAAACCAGCTCCAGATGTGGCGCTTCCTTCCCGACAGCCCAGGGATGGGGCTGGTGGAGCCCACGAGGGCGGGTCTGGAAACAGGCATGATCCCCCTCCCCTGGTCCACAGCCCAGGCGCCTTGTACCTACCTTCTAGGATTTGGGGGATAGTCTCTACAAGGGGGGGCAGGTGGTCTGAGATCCAGAACCGTTACAGGCAGGTTCTTCAGGGGCCAAGACAGAACATAAAGGACTGTGGAGGTTTCCCAAACAACTCCTCATTGATGAGTAAGGGGACAGGGGGCCCCCAGGGGCCTCTCGTCCTCCAGCTCATCTCCAGCCCTGACTGGCCTGAGTGTGGGCCAGGGCCTGGATGATCCAGGAAGGGGCAGGCCGCTAGAGGAATCTGGAGCTTAGAGGAATCTGGAGCTCCGGCAGGGAGCCAGCTAGAATTCGGGAAATCTCCTGCCCCTGCTCTGTTCCATTTGGAATGGTCTGTTCCCAGCCACGTTCCACCACCATCCCCAGGCCTGGGCCCTGGAGGCCTCAGCTGGGATGCCCAGGAGGACAGTCTCTGTTGGAAGTGGTCGGTGGCACTCGTCATACTTACAAAGAAGAGCAAGTTGAAGAGGAAGAGAAAGTATTTGGTGATTTTGATACAGGCTGAGCCCATCCTGCCGGTCCTGGAGCTCCCTGGGATGAAGAGAGAAGGCAGGTAGGTCAGCACAGGGCAAAACTGGGTTGGGATAGGAAGGGGAACCAATCAGAGGGCCCCAGATCATCCCAGCTGGCCTTCACAGCAACCCCATGAGGTCGGTACTAACACTGGTCCTGTCTTACATGATCTCCCAGCCCAGAGAGGTTAGATGACTAACTCAAAGTCACATAGCAGGGAAGCGTGGCCCCAAGGGCCCTAAGCTGCTTGGTGCTTGACAGCCAGCCACCCAGAGCTGCAGTGGCATCAGGTAGGTGTCCTCAGGCTCTGAAGCTGCCCAGATGGACTGGCTGGGAGGTCAGGAAGACAGTGAGTGACACTAGGGTCCCAGATAGGGAGCAGAGACCTGCAGATTCCAGCTGGGGCCAGGGGCCTGGGGAGAGGGCGAGTCTGGCTTCTCAGAGGACAAACTGAGAGCTCTCTTGGCCTCCTTAGTACAAAGGGGAACAAATGCACGTTGTAGAACATCCAACAAAAACAGAAAAACACAAACTGAAGAAAAGTTTTATCTCACCCCAGAGATAAAACAACTGTCATCATTTTAGCAGCTCCACTTCCAGCGTGTGTGTGTGCGCGCAGCAAATGGTTTGAAACAAAAGCAGGCTCCTTTAGAACAGATAATTCGTAACCTGCTTCTTTCCTTCCACAATGTGCCATCTGTTTGCTGATGAAATGTTCTCTCCAGCATAGTGGTACACATTGCATAGGATTCCGTGCCATGGGTTGGTACTTATTAACAATCTGGGGGGCGATCACAGACTCCCCCAGAACAGATTCCCCCAGAAAATCACACATAGGTAGGTAGCCTTTTGTAAATAATTTCTGGGGTTTGTGGGCCCCAGGAAGCCTATTCAGCTACCCACAAGGACCCCAGGTAAAAGACCCAGATAGAGATATTACCAGAAAGCTTTTAACCCATGTTTTGATTGGACACCCAGGTTGTCTCCAATTTTTCAGTCGCCCCAGGTGACACTCTGTGTGTCTGAAACAGCACCACGTTTGAGCTCCCTGTGTCCCTCCACACGGGAGGACCCCAGGCCAGGGCAGGACTGGAGGAAGAGGGGTGCTGGAAGCTGGCTCCCTCCCCACTCCCTGAGGCCGCACAACCAGAATGACAATGGCCAGCCTTCAGGCCCTGTGGGCCCAAGGGAGTCAGCTCAGCAGCTGGGGCCAGGACAGCTGGCCATGGACAGCTGCGTGGGCAGCGCTGGGCACCGGGAAGAGGGGGCAAGCAGGCACCAGCCTAGCCTCATTCCTACTGCCTCCTGGGGGGTAGGGGCAGAGCACAGAGTGGAGGGAATGGGGGCAGGAGAGTTAGGGTTCTGTGGGCTTTACGTCTTCCTCTTCCGGCAAGGGTAAAGGCAGTCCTAATCTTTCACATCTCCCCCGTCCATGTGTAGTTCCGTCGCTCTCCTCTGGGCATAATAGAATCTTCTATCTTCCTTGCCAAGAGAGAGATCAGCTGTC
This sequence comes from Talpa occidentalis, assembly GCF_014898055.3. NCBI lineage: Eukaryota > Metazoa > Chordata > Mammalia > Eulipotyphla > Talpidae > Talpa > Talpa occidentalis. The sequence continues at coordinate 6,678,844 of NW_023603184.1, forward strand.
ACTCCCCACATGCCAGTGATGGGGGTGGGGTTGGGGGGGAAGCATCCCAGGGCTCTAGTTCAGTTTCCTGACATCTTTGGTAGAGAAAGTTTCCTTTAGCTGCTTTTCTGTGGGTCAGACAGAAGCAAAGCCCCCACAAGAAGGGAAGGGCTGCCTGGGTGATGGGGAGCCCCTGTCACGGGTGGACAGAAGCCAAGGCCGAACACAGGCAGGATGGTGCTCCGCGCAGAGCTGACGCTGAATGGTCCAAGGCCTGGGTCTGAGAACACAGAGGGGGGTACTCAGGACCTGCTCCCGACCCAGAGAGGGGAAATTAAGAGCTCCCCCAGGTCAGGACATCAGAGATCTGCGATCCCCAGCCCAGGCCTGGCAAGTAAGTCCTGCCAGGCTATCTCCACCTAAAGGTTTGTCTTGTCTCCCCTCCTGGCACAGCCCACAAACACTTCATGAAGTTTTGTGGAATGAGACAGCAGCAGCAGAGGAAAGATCCTCTCCCCGGAGCAGAGCGAGCCAGGGAGACATGCTTTTCTTTCCTACCTTCAACCTGCAGTGCTTGGGCCTGGCCGAGTCTCTTCCTGGCAAAGACACGCCTGGGAGTGACACGGGGGAGTGACCAGCTCGGGGCAAGCCTTCACTTCGCTCATCTACATTCCAACATGTGAGCAGCCTAGGGCCTGTGTCTTGTGAAACTGGAGAAGTGTGGAAACAGTCCTTTGGCAGCTGCGCCAGCAGGCCGTCTGCTCCGTTCCACAGAAGAGGGGAAGGGAGTTTCTACACCTTCCGGCTCCCATATCCTCTGCTCTGGCTTGACTGGGGGTGTTCCGAAAAGGGCAGTTTTCAGACAAGTGTAAACAGGAGGCCTGCCCAGGGAGAAGGCGTGCGCACCCAGCTAGGAAGGCCCCCTCTCTGGGCAGCTACTCGCAATCCTCACAACCAGCCTGGAACATGGGGACTCCCATCCCTGGGGGTCCCTGGAGGCTCAGAGAGGTGACGTCACTTGCCCCTGTCACACAGTCAGCAGGGAGGGTTTCCAGAGCACTGAGATCTTTCATGGTGAAGCGCGCCTTTGGGGATTGTATAAAGGGATGTCTGGGGAGGGCTGGACTCCGTTGTTCAATGAGGCAGGGACTGCCAATGTGGCTGCTCTGAGGAGCTCTGGCCTGCTGGTAACAAGGAGACTCAGGCTGCTGGACTGGTATCCCCAACACCCTAGACCCTGGGCAACCTCATAGGTTTCTCGGCACAAATTGCACCAGGCGTTAAGTCAGATCTTAGGCATCAGAGGCATTGAGGGGCAAAGGAGCTTGCCCAAGGTCATGGTACAGGGCTGGGTACCTGCAGCTGCCTGGCAACTGAGGCCACTCCATCCTCATCAGGGGGCAGCGGGGAGGGGGAGGTGTGTGTGTGGGGGGGGGAGTCCAGATGCTGGAACAGGAGCCCGGCAGCCCCACTGGCAGGCAGCTTGGCCAATCGGGATGGGCGCAGAGGCTACCTGAGAACCATATAAGGGAGAAAAGGGTGCCAGACCAGAGCCTGGGATGGGCAGCTCCAGGGCACATTGGCCCAGATCTAGGAATACAAAGTCTTTCTGCCCTACAAGTGCAAACATTTCTACCCGCTGTGGCAGGAACAATTCTCTACACTCAGCAAAAAAGGAGCAGGTCCATGTAGAGCAGAGGTAGCTCAGGCTGGGAACATACCCAGCTCCGGTATAATGGGGTGTGGAGTCAAGTTCAGGGTGCCCACAACCCCAACAAGCCTCAGGAGATCCCAGAGTTGGATTAGAAGGGCCCGGGGTTACATTCAAGCTCCGCCCTCCCCCACTGTAAGATCTGAGCCTCAGTTTCTTCATCTCAGATGGAATAAGACTTGAGGTAGGGCAGGTGGACCAGGCAAGGCCTGTGGATCAAATCCAACTCACTGCCTATGCCTCACAAGCTAACAGCAGATTTTACATTTAAAAGTAATTTGGAAAAAAGTAAAAAGGGGAATATTTTGTAACACATGAATTTCACATTTTCAACATTGCTCAAGAAAGCACACAGCCACGCCCACCGGCCTCTGCCTCATCCGTGGCAGTTTCAATAGACCTTTGGGTCCACAAAGCCAACATTTACGGCCTGGCCCTTTATGGAGGAAGCTTGCCAGCTCCTGGGGTGGGGATCAAATAGTGCCCACAAAAGTGTCTGTCAAGGCGCAAAGGTCAGGACTGCCTTGCGCTGGGGATCCTGAGGGAACTGGAGGGACAGGAGGGAGAGGACACAGGACTCCTGCGCAGGACTTCAAGGACAGGCCCTGCCCCTAAAGCAGGGACTACGGGGTTTTGATCTCCCACCCTGCAGAGTGGGCCCCCCAGTGAACCCACTATAAAGAAAAAGCTTGAGGGCAGCACCCAGTGAGGTCAGAGTGCATGGCTGGAGTTGGGGAGTGTCTGCATCATCCCCATTGGCTCAGCACTCGCAGAAGGAGGGAGGGCGGCCTTTAGCTTGCAGATGAAATGAAACAGAGACAAAGAGAGCTAGAGCTGCCTTTTCTTGTGTGTACTTTCCATAAACACTGGAGGGGCCGCGTGTTTTCCTGTGAGGGTGTGTTAACAGCCACCAAGTCAGGGGAGGAGGTACAAGCACATCTTACTGGAAAATTCCAGAACAGTCACTGACGGCTATGTGAGCAGCAGGGAGGAGAGAGGCGCTGATTTTAGATTATACTTCAGAGCAGGTAAATTGACCATGTCTGAGCAACTACAATTTAAATCGACCAAAGATATAATTTCATGCCAAATCAGTTTGTACAATGAAATTATGATAACTATTATTTTCCTAACTCCTACTCTTTCTTCAGTACTTACCTCAAAACACCTCCTCCAGGAAACCCACTCCAGTCAGCCTGTCACCACGGCCCCTTGCCACCCTCACCCTGCCAACGCAGGTTAATTAGGGGCGCTCCCCACCTCTCTACTTCCTTCCAACAGCACTGGACACTGCAGCAGTTCCCACAACAGGCTCTGGGACCAGACTGCCTGGGTTCGAATGTAGTTCTGCTAACACCGTGCTGTGTGACCTTGGACAAGTGACTTAACTTCTCTGAGCCCCACTGAACTCATCTACAACAAGAGGAAAATAAAATCTATTTGGCAGATTTGCCCAGAGATGAAATTAGGCAATGTGGGTAAATGCTTAGCACATAGTAGGCTTTCAATAAATGCAGCTTACTGCTATAACTCATGATGCTGTACTGGTATTGCCTGCTTACTGCCCTGTGGACTGTGATACCTCAAGGAGAAAGACTGTATTATTTAGGAGAACAAAATATTGCTGAATGAAAGATTGGATGGATAGATGGATGGGTGAACGAAGGGGTGTAGATGGAGAGATGGGTGGGTAGAGGGATGGGTAAGTGGAGGGATGGGTGGGTGGAGGGATGATGGATGGATTGGGGAGAGATGGGTGGTGGATGGAGGCATAGAGGAGGGGTCGGTGGGGAAATGAATGAATAGGAAGGGATGATGGAGAGGTGAAAAGAAGGGGTAGAGGCTTCCACAAAGAACACCATAACCTTCAATGCTTAGTCACCCAAAGGGGGTCTGAGATCCACTACCCCTGAGTCAGCCTCTATTTTCAGGCCTCTCTCTCCTCACAAAGGGTGGGGTATGAGATTTCTGGGTAAGCACCCCAAGCCAGCTCTGAATGCCGGAACCCACTATGTTAGCTCCTCCACCTTCCCTCAAACACTCAGACACAAGAGGTAGAACTGGGGAGGGCTTGGTGTCTCTAAGAGAATCCTTCTGAGGCCTCTCTGGGGAGGGCTTGGTGTCTCTAAGAGAACCCTTCTGAGGCCTCTCTGGTGGCACAGACGTTAAAATCTCAGCTATCAAGCTATCGCCAGCCACTATGGCCTGAGTTCGATCCCTGGACAGGGAGATGACCCACATGGAGCAGCAGACCTCTCCTATCTGGCCTGCTGCTCCCCTCAGCAGTGTATTTCAGTAGATCATCCTTTTTTGCTCCTTACCTCTGTCTCTGGTGACTCCTCTCACTCCCGCACCTCTGGCCTACGCCCCAGTTCTTGTATGTATAAATAAATAAAAATAAATCTTTAAAAACAAAAGAGAGAGAGAACCCTCTGTGTTGGGCCCCTGTGGGTTTGCACCTGTAGGGCAGGTGGCTTGGTTAGTACATCTTCCCCTGAGGATGGGGAATAGGAGGAGCCCTCCAGCCTCACCCTAGAACTTGGATGTGCTCCAGAACCTGACAGATATAGCAGACCTGCATCTCTAAGTCCAGAGTGAGAAGGTGCGGGCTCAGGCCCAGCACCAGCAGGACACACACGAGAGACCTAGCGCAGCTGACCACCCTCCTGGGCCACCTTACCTGTCCAGTGATGCTCTTGGACCAGAGCGGCCTTTTCCCCAGCAGTTCCTCAGGACACCAGTCCTACAAGATGTGCTGTTAAGAACAAAAGATGGTGCCGTCACCAAGCTTGTGAAGCACCAATTCTCCCCAGAAGTCTGTGTACATGAAGCTATTAATGCCTCCAAAACGCACAGGAGCAAACATTTCTGCCTTGAAATGCTTTTTCACTTAACAGCCCCTCATACCATGTGGAACACATCCTAGGGAATGCTGGACCAATGGCTCTCGAGAGTCCCTTGGGGGTTGGCGCTGAGGTTTCTAAATGCTGCAGGATTCTAAGGAGGGGAGGAGGTGACACCCACCTAAGAGACACGCTTGGGTCTCCCTCTTCCTCATGCCCCTCATTCCCCAGGCCAGACATGTCTGCTCCAACCCCCTCCGGCCCCAACCTCTGCTCCCCACACTGTACCTGGACCAGAGTGGCTGCCTAGGGTTCCACTCTGGCCCTTGCCAACCAGCTACCCACCGGCAGGGAGGGCTCTTTGAAAAATGCAAACCAAATGGATCTTAGCCCTCCAAGGACGATGTGGCTAGAACATCTGGGCTCTTAGGAGGCCATGGAGGCCCTGCCTGGTTTGCCCTGCCCTCCCCCGTCTCCCATGCACACATTCACCCTGCCCTCATCCAGCTCAGGGCTTTTGCCCTTGAGGTTCTTCTGCCCCCCAAGGCCCTGCCTGGCTCCTTCCCTTCCGTGGACTCCAGGGCCCAGTCCCTTCCTCCCACAGGTCTTCCGTGAGCTGAGCACCTGATCTACACGGCAGGCCTCCACTCTAGCTGTGTGTTAGAATCAAAATAGGCCGATGCCCTGGCTCTGCCTCAGTCCTTGCCCCAGAAAGTCATCAGAACCTCAGGGGGGCAAAGAAGGACAGAGAGGGTGTGGGGGCTCCCTGAGGGCTCGGGGTTATCTTATTGATTTCCCCAGTGTGTCTGGCCCCCAATTTAGAATATGACCTCTTAAAGGAAGGGGCTGCACCTGTTCCACTCACCCTGCATCCCCAAGCCTAGGAACCCCGAACAAAGGAAGCTCTCACATGCACTTGCAGGAAGAAGAAAAGGAAGGAGGCCCGGGGAAGGACAGGAAAGGTTTCTTAGAAGAGCCAACACAAACCAACTTTCATCTTGCAACTGGAGGTTTCTGATCATTGCAAATGACATCACTCACTGCCTGGCAAGGCCAGGCTGCACACGGTGGAGGGCCTGGAGACTGGAGAACTCGGGGAGAGGGCTGCTTCCTCCCAAGATTGGATCTTAATCTCTGCTGGGTCAGAAAAACTGACAGGAGCTGTGAATACTTCTAGAAAGATGTGTGCCGATGGGCAGGCCCCGGCTTTTAGCCGATATAAGGGGCCACAGACTCTGAAAAGTGGGGAGGTCCTTTCTTCTCCAAATTGTTTAGCACAAGCCCCCCAGTCTTTGGCTGCACTCTGTTCTGACCCAGAAGCTCTAGAACTTGCTGGTGTCTGGGTCTGGGGTTTAGCCCTCTATCAAGATTTTTTTTTTCTCAGGCAATTCCAAAGTGTTGAGTCCCACTGCCGTAGGCCCCAACCTCCACGTGGCCCAGGCCCTCGGCTCTGAGTTGGGGGTACAGGCAGGCCCAGGGTCCTGGTGGGGCAGGGCCTGGCAGGGAGCATCTCACAGGAGGCTCCATCTTGGAGACTCATTCTCCCCGGGGTTTTTTAACCCAGTGCAATATCTGCTGGTAGAAAAAGACCTTTGAGATCATTCTATATCTCAGGGAGGTCAGAGAGAACAGCACCTATAGGTCGCCTGGCAAGGTCAGCTGCACACACAGAAGACTGAGAGGCTTCAGAACCCGAGCTCCTCTCCCCACCTGCTGCCTTGCCCCAGCTGGCCAAAGCTTCCACACACGGAGGCACAGGACAACTGGACTGAGAGTCGCACACGGCCCTTGTCCCCACCCCTGGCTCTGCCGCGTGTCATCACGTGACCTTGGGAACCTCAGCAGAGCTGCCGCCTTCGCAGTGAATGGGGACACGGAGCCCACCCAGCCACACAGGTGTGGAGGAGAACCACGTCAGGCTGGCAGGCTCTGTCCCCTCCTCTCACCTCCCTGCCTGAAGGTGCCACTTGGCACACACACCTGACCAGCTGTGTGGCCTGCAGCCATCACTTCCCCACTGTGCCTCAGATTTCCCACCTGTAAAATGGACCTAATCATGGGCTCCAGTGCAGCTTACAAGAGTTACTATCTATAAAATGCCCGGTACCCGGTAAGTGTCAAGTAAATGCTGGTCTAGCAATTACGAAGAGGATGGTGATTACCATCCGGAAGTTGTTCACTTCCTGACCCACAGTCTGAAGCCGGGTGAGGGGTTCGATTCAGCCACCAGATGTGTATCCAACCAAGGCCTCCGTGCCAGGGAGAGACCACAGCAGCTCCAGAGCCAGGAGGCCCTCTGCCCTACCCCTGGGCAGGGCCCCTGCTCCCAGACTCCAGGGCTGTGCCTCCTGCCTGAGACCTGGAGGCCCGGCCAGTCTGGTGAGTAGGACAGCCGATCCCGTGGGAGTTCCGTCTGCCTGCTCCTGCCCCTACTTAGGCAGAAAGGGGAGCAGGAGCGCCTGGGCAGGCCCATCCTCAGCCACTCCTCCTACAGGCTGGTACTTAGCTCACCGCTTCTCTGGACTTTGTCCTGACCGTTCCCCAAAGAGAGACTGGCCACAAACACTGTTTGTTTTCACCTGTGACAGGGTTATGAGTTTCCTGAAACCCAGGTTGGCTTTTTGACCTCCTCACTATCTTACTTTTTAATCTCCAGTCTTAACTTTAACTGTTATTGTTAAAACCAGGGGGAATAAAAAAATAAAAAGCTGTTACTCTAGGCACAGGAAAATTGTGACACCACATAGCACGATTCAGATCTCAAGTTTCCTTCCCAGACCTAGGCCTGCAGCCCAGCTGTGCTTCCTACTACCTATGTGACCTTGAGCAAGGGGTTTCCTGGACCTGGCTGAGCCCAAAATCTCCTCTCCCACTCCTCGGGTTGTTGGAGGGCTGAGAGAGGGCCTGTGAAGGCTTTGGGGGTGCTGTCAGCTGCTCTGAACGCAAGTGTGCAAGTCTCACGCCCACTGCCCTTGCCCCTTGCAGTTTGGAGGTAACACAGATCAGACCCTCCCAGGAGCCCCCAAGGGGCTCCTATCGGTCCCACAGATGGACCCAAGGTCCAGTGAGGGGCAGCTCCCCTCACATGATCCCATGAGCCAGTATGACAAGCTCCCAATTTCTTGAGGACCTTAATACCTGGAGCCGAGACTGTCTCCTGGTATTTCCAGGGAGAAAGCCAGGGGACCCAGAGGAACTCAGCAGCAGCTGCTCCACCCCTGGCCAGATTGTGGCAGAGGAGCAAGAGCACTTTCGAGTTGTATCACGCCATTCCCACTGTCTCTCATTTAATCTCTATACCACCCACCCCAACCCCAGAAATATTATTTTCCCCATTTAACAGAATAGAGACTCAGAGGTGCAGTGACTTACCTAAGGCACACAGGTAAGTGATTAACCCTCAATTAAAATTCAAGTAAATTCAGGTCTGACTTGTAAACTGAGCTCCTTCCTCCTTACCTGCTACCTGAGTGAATGAAGCGGATGGTGGACCCTGCTCACCCTACCCTTCTGCACCTCGGCCTACCTGCCTGAGCCCTTATCTTGCCCTATATCCAAGGCCTGACTCTTGGCTTCCTGTCAGGAAGGAACAGACCAGCCCCACCAACACCGGTCAGGATGTTCCTTCAGTATGGCTGATGAGTACAACAGATGCGACTCTGCATAGGAGGTTTTTGTCTAAAACCCAAGCAACGAGATCAGAGGGCCTTCTGCATGAAGAAGGGGCCCCTCTGATAAAAGGGTGCAGTGTGGGGAAGAAACTTCCTGCCTCTCCACCCGGCCATGCAGCCAAAGTCTAGACGTGAGGCTGAGTCATAGCCTCTGGCCTCTCCACGGTTCCCTTTTTTGACTGCTTCTGGCCTTGTGAGCAGGTTGCTTGGGCCCCATGCAGCCCCTGCTCTCCCCAATGCTGGGTGCTAAGGCTTACACACTCAGATTTACAGTGCCAGAAAGGACTTCGATATCACCTACTTCAGTACCCATTTCTCAGATGAAGAGACTAAGGATCAAAGAGGAGCGTGGTCCTTCCTTCATTCTGGGGAAAGTGTTGGCTCTGTGTCTATGTTGGAGGCAGGGAGGAGATTGGTTAGAGCCACGGCTGCCTCCCAACCTGTTCACATCAAGATATCGGTAGAGAAGCATACTTATGTGTTCAGCACCTTGGGGCACATAGATAGGATTGAACCTGGTGTGAGCCTATCCCAGGGCTCTGTCCCAATGCTCCATCCTGAGAGCTGAGAAGATTGCCATGGCCATCTCGACACATCAAGAACCCTTCAGGCACATTGGTGGGGATGCCCCAAATTACAGGAGTATTTTGGGCTATAAGAGAGGCCCTCTAGGAGCCCCAATTCCAAGGGCCCTAACAAGGGGACCCAGATTCCCAGGTGGACTCTCAGGAGTTGGCCACCTCCTGAGCACCATGCCCCAGTCCCACGGCAGGAGACCGAACAAGGGCCCAGGTCATAGAATGGACTTTGAACTGAGAGACCTAAATTTCAGTCCCTGGCCCGGCTGCACTCTGCATGGAGACCTTGTGACTCTGGAGGCCAATGTCCTAGCTACTCTGATTCTGCCTCCTGCCACATGGCCTTCCCACCTGGGGTTGCTGAAGACAGCATTAAAGGAGCAGGCCCCAGGCCCCAAACCCATGGGAGCTGAGCATCTAGGAGTGGGGCCAGGCATCTGCAGGTTACACACACACACACACACACACACACACACACACACACACACACACACTGTTTTGCTCTACACTAGACAGTCATGACAAACGTGGGTGCCAGGCTGATACATCAAGACAGGAACCCAGGCTGGCTCATGGGTGAGAGGGTCCTGAGGGGCTGCCCTTGGGTGGGAGGTGGGCAGGAGTAGGGAGCAGGAGGCTCCCCAGTGGCCATTCTCTGCTCAGACTTTCTACCCTGAGACACTCACTGCCCATTGCAGTTCACCACTGAACCTGGCTCAGTGGACCTGGAGTGATGCAAGAAATGGAAGCATAAAACCCATCCTTGCCCTCGGGGAGCGCCCAGTGTGGAGAAGCACAGACATGAGCCATAATAACCAACATAATCACAAAGCAGCAGGGCAATCCCACCCAGTCCACGCTCGCCCTCTGAGGCCAAGACAGGATCTTCGAACACGGCCTCCGGTATTTCATAATAAGTGGCAAACAGTTTGACAATTACCACTTGCCAAACACTGTGCTAAGTGCTTCCCGAGGCTCAGCTTATCCTTGGAAGGACCCTATCTGATAAGCACTGCTTTGAACCCCATTTACAGCTGAAGAAACCGGGATTCAGGGTGGTGAAAGGATCTGTCCAGGGTTACAGTGGAGGAGCAGAGTTGAACCCCAACAGTTTGGCCCTGAGCTCTTTGCTTTACTGTCATGCTGCACTTCCTGCAGAACAAAAATAATAACAGGGAGCTAAAAGAACCCCACCAAGGCCCAGCATCCAAACCTCACCAAACAACACGGGCTGGACTTGGGTCCCGGGCCCAGTTTGCATACTCATTCCAAAGCCTGCTAGTTTAAAGCAGGTGACTAGCAAAGGGTTAATTTCTGGGCCCTGCTAAGAGGAGGCTGGGTGCTGGGTGTGGGTTCCCACAGGGCGATTAGGGAGAAGGAGGGGGATGCTAATCAGGTACCCCACATGGCAGTAGGCAGGCTCTTCAGTCACAGTATCCCCTCCCCAAGCATGGGCTTAGGAAGGAAGAGATGGGGCAACTGAGATGCCACCTCCTCCAGGCAGCCTTTCTAGAACATTTTTCTGCACAGATCCTCACAGAGCACCATCTGGCAGCCTTGATCATCTCAGCATGAGTGCTGAGGAGGGGCATCCGACAGATGTGAGTTCAAATCCTGACTCTATCCCAGACCTGTCATGTCACTCGATTTTTTTGAGCTTCAATTCCCTCATCAGTAAAATGGGCTAATACTTCCTACCTGACGAGGCTCTTGTTAACATTTCCCTAGGCCTGAGAGTCATTTTGAACTTAGGGTCATTTCATACACACACACACACACACACACACACACACACACACACACACACACACGAGAGAGAGAGAGAGAGAGAGAGAGAGAGAGAGAGAGAGAGAGAGAAATACCGTATTGTCCATATACTATAGGGCTTATGTGTGTCTCTCTCTCGCTCTCTTGCTCTCTTGCTCTCTCTCCTCTCTTTCATGGATCCATGAAAGAAAAGACAGAAAAAATGGAGGTGAGGGTGGAGGGCAGAGGTAGGTCTCTAATAAGAGCTTGGCGGTGTGGCCTGGGTTCCTGGCTGAAACCCAGGTAGCGGCAGCTCCACAGGTGGGAAGAAGAGGACGGAGAGGGCTGTCCCTCTCCTCGTTCTGCCACCATCTCGTCCCTTCTGTATGCGTCTCTATCTGTCACTGCGTTCCTGACACATCCCCTCTGCCCTTTCTCTCCATTGCTGAGACCATCTCTGAAGTGTCTCCCTCTCACCTCCCAAGAGCCTCTGAGAGTATCCAGGGCAACCTCACCCAGCACACAAGCCCTCGACTCCAGCCCAGCCAGGCCTCTCCACAGCAGACACCCAGCTCCAGGAAGGAGTTGCCTGGAGATGTCCATTTCCATGGTCAACTGTAGGGATCTTGGCCCTTCAGGGCTGGGAAGAAGGATGACAGCCCTTACCCTGACCAACAGGCCCAAGTCCCTGGTTCCAGGCAGGGCGGAGGCCATTGAACCCACCCAGACATCTGGCCATTGAGGCAGGAAAGCCAGTAGCGGAAGACGCCAGCACAGCCTGGGCTCCTTCCCTGCGGAGGAGCAGAGCTGGGCAGCTGTAGGCCCCTGGGTTGGGTTCAGCCAGCCTGGTCTTGGGCCTCAGCACCTGCTAGGCCCTCCAGTAACCCCCAGAGTGCTGGGGGTGGGCAGACGGAGACTGGTGGGGGGCATTGGTGGGAGGAAAGCAGAGAGGTAGGGGGAGAGGACAGAGTGAGAGAGGCAGAGAAAGAAAAAGGAAGAGAGAGAGACAGACCCAGGGGAGGGGCTTCCTGTGCACGATCCAGAGTGGCAGTGTCAGACCTCAGCCCCTGTCTGGTATCCATGGAAGACCCCAGGATTCCCCAGGTAGACCCCTGCCCCAGGAGCCAGCCCAGCCGCTCCTCCCGGGCCAGCCCCATGCTCACCCCTCCCCCTCTTCTGTAGCCAAGAACCCTGCCTTCCTTATGTCACCCCCAAAAGGCCAGAGGGAAACTGGCTCTTACCCACACCACCCCCACTCCCAGCCATCAGTAATGGCCCACTTCCTCTGCCTGCTTCTCAGCCTCGGTTCACCTGCGGTGCCCTGGGAGAGCCCCTGACCCCACTCTTGCTGAGATTCCAGAGCAGGTTGGATCTATGTTACCAGAAGGGGTGCTGGGGTGACTCAGAGACCCTTAAGCAGGCAGAAGGGACCTGGTCTTCACCCAGCAGCTGACCAGAACATACACCTAGCTCCATGGAATCCCCTAACTCCAGCCCCCAGGGCACCTTCACCTTTCATCACTCCCCTTTCTTAAACCTCAGCTTTCCTCTCTCCCGGGGTGGTCACCAGCCAGCCCCCAGAACCCACCACTCTGATCCCGGTAACCTAGGTCTTCGAACCCTCCTCTCAACTCACGACTCACTCTGACTCGGGGACTTGCTTCTGGAAGGCAACATTTTGAGCACCTGCCAAGAGTTGGGGTGGAGGGCAGTGAGCTACAGCTATGGCCTTTGGCAGCCCTTTCCGCCCTGGACAGCAGTCCCTCCTGCCCGCTTACTGGGGGAGGTGTGAGCTTTGAGGACTAGCACTGCTCCAGCACAGTAAGGGGAAGCTGCCGATTACCACCACCGTGAGAAGATTCCAGGCCACCAGCGGCTGGGAGAAGGGGGTGTACAGACAGACTGACAGAAATGGAAATATACTGGCACTAAGGAAGGGGTCTATGTCCCTAGTGGCCCCCAGATGTGGGGTTCCTGGAGTTCTGAGCACAGGCCCTGCCAAGACGGGCACCTGGAACTTATCAGGCAGGGCTTCAGGCTGGGCTGTGTCCCAGGCTTTGGGAAGAAGGGCGCTTGGAGAGATGCTGCTTCCCTGACACAGCACACCAGGCCTGAAGCCAGGAGCCCCCCCAGCCCCTGGTGTCCAAAGGCAAAGGGAACTGTTTGCTTTGTGGCAAGAAAGCAGAAATGTAAATCAACTAGATATGTAAAGAGACCTCAGCTGGAGGCTCCTGGAAGGCCACAAGGGTCTCCTGGTCACATCCCCACCCCTACTCATCCCACTCTAGAAGGGAGACTTGAGACCAAAAGAGATATGCGATCCTCTTCCACGGTGGGGAAACTGAAACTCAGGGAGGTCGTGTGTCACTTGAAACAGGCAGTGCCTGCTTGGAGCTGATTCGGCTCCTCTGCCCAAGTCTCCCCATTATCAGCCTAGAGCACAGCTAGAGGAAGCCGATTCAGTTCAGACTTTGGACCTAGGCCCATTCGAGAACCCCATTGAAGGGCTGGGGGGTGGAAGCAAATAAAGAGGAGGAACAGACATTTCCTGACGGCCTGGGGCCCGCCAGAAGAGGCAGGTGTTCCGCACATTTCATCTTATGCTAGGCCACAAGTTGTCGATGAAAAAATCAGCCTATTTTTCTTGAAGGAGTGAATTGGGGGTCAAAAGAGATAAAGGACTTGCTCGGGGTCACGCAGACCCAGTACCTGAGCCCTGCCAGCCTGTGGGCTCTCAGATCCAGCAGTCACGGTCCCTGCTCTCAGGGGACTCCTTTGGGGAGCTAACTAGGGCAGTTAGCCAGTTCACCCACCTGCATAAGAGCCCCAGGACCCCTTATCCTGAGGCTAAGACTAGCAAGGTGCCCAGAGTTCTCCTTCCTCGCTCAGGGGCGGGTGGGAGGTTGGGCCAGACCGAGGAAGGGAAACAAAGACAACACAGCGTTAAATCCTGGCTTGAGAACCTCCTAAGTTGTAGGATCCTGGCTCCCTCAGCCTCTGTCATCATCTGTAAAATGGGCTCAGTAATAACACCTTCCCTGCTGATTTCACAAGGTGCTGGAGGCTTACAGGAGTAAGTACGTGAGAAAATGTCCACTGCTAAAACTATAAAGCACAAGGTGTCATTAGAAGAAATGAGAACTCAGATGCCCCAATGGAAGTGAGTTGCCTAAGGTCACACTGCCCAGTGATAGCACAGCAGGATTTAAATCTGGTCTCCCGATGGCGGGGGCAGGCCCCCACAATTAAAAGCCAGAATCCCAGGGGACCCCTCTTTTTTGGGTGGTAAGAGGAGCACAGGCTGCCTCCCCTATATGCCAGCTCCTTCCATCCAGGACCCACTGCCCCTCCAGACCCTGGGGCCCAGCCTTGGTGTTCAGAGTCCAACTTTGCCCTGTTTGGCTGTGATCTTAGGTGAACTATTTTAGCTCTGGGACCCTCAGTTGCCTCATCTATGCTGGGGTGGGGGGGGCAGAGGAGTTTACCTGGGAGAATAGCCTAATGTCAAGAATGCTTAGGGCAGGGCCTGGCAGCAGTTAGATGCTCAACGGATAAGGGTTCTCTCCTCTCCCTCTGCTGTGCCCACCTGGCAGCACCCAGGCTCGGCAGGAGAAGGTTCCCAGCCGCCCAGAGAATCTGCCAAATATAAAACTGGCTGGAGAACACAGGATCTTGGAAGAAGATCATGTTGCTGAGAGGCCAGTGGGGGTCAAAAGTAGTGCGAGACCCTGGCTCAGAGGCAGAATGGGGGACCCTCACTTGGAACCCCCTGGGGCCAGCATGGTGGTCAGGGATGTCATCTCCTCTCCTGCCCCAGGCTTGCACGGGGGAGCCCAGAGGGCATGGGGGAGTGGGTAGGAGTGTGGCAAAGTGATAAGGCCTGGGGTTCTTGTATCTGGGATCCTTGGACATATCGGGTATCCTTGGACATATCAGGTCACCTTTCAGAACTTCAGTTTTCCTTTCTGTACAATGGGGATGGTGATAATCATTGACACACACCCCCACCCCACCCAGGCGGCCCTTAAACATATACATAGCCTGGACTGGAGAACGGGGTGAAGTTGGGGGTGGGGTAAGGTCTCATACCAGCCTTTTACAAAACAGGGCAAGGTTCCCACTGCAGCACTGCCCTGAGCTGCAACTCACCACACGGCCTCCCTGCCCCTCTTCAGTGCTCCACTGCTGCTTGATGTGTGGTCCCCCAGCCAGCAGTGCAACATCTCCTGAGGGTGCGTGAGCAATGCGCATGGGTAGCTCATCCAGCCCGAGGAATCAGAAACTCTGGGGGCACAACCTGTGCTTTCACAAAACCCCGGGAGGCCTGAGGGGGCCAGAGTTTGAGAACTACTGCCCCACCTAGGCCCCACCTTCCACTCCAGAGGAACTTCCTCCCACAGAACCACCTCCCCATTCCATGGCTTCCAGAAGGCTGTCAGGGAAGGAGTCACCATGGAGAGAGGTCATTAAACAGTAAAGAGATCCCATAATTAGTTAATGACTATACAGTCTCCCTGAGAGAAGAGGGTCAGTCAGTCTACAGTGGAAGACAAAGACTCCCTCATCTATCTGCTTCTCTCTCTCTCTCTCTCTCTCTCTCTCTCTCTCTCTCTCTCTTTCTCTCACACACACACACACACACACACACGCACACACACACATACCCAAGAGCCTGTCGCCTTCCTTCTGGGAGTTTGCTAACTAGCACCAAGGGACAGACAGTTCCCCTCCCCCCATGGGGCTGGCACTGTATTTTGGGAGTATGTTCTGGTGGGTTTGGGAGAAAGGACTGTTCCCTGGAAATTGGGTCCTCCGACTCTGCAATTAAAAGCCACCTGACTGCAAAGTCCCTTCTAGGAATTCAGTCCTTGGAACTAGGAATTCAGTCCTCAGAAGTCACAAGAGTTGAACACAGAACAGACCTCTGGGCAAGAGCAATGTGGGTCTTAATGAAAAATTCAAAATGGGTCTAACGTGCTGCTGCCAGGGAACGCTGAACTGGGTCACAGTAGACTCCCGGGGCGAGATGGGAAGGAGCTGGGACACGCTGTGGAAGGATATTGAATAACATGGAAAATCCTCCCTCTATAATGTTAGCTTACAAGCAACACAGGAAGTGGTTCATATGGCACGATTCTAATCGCGCACGAGCACACACGTGTGTAAACACCAAACTGTTCATAGGACTTATCTCAGAACAGTTACTTCCTCCTTGACATCTGTTCTCTACCTTCCAAATTTTTTCACAGAGACTAATTCTACAAAAATTAGAAAGCTAATTTTAAGTGCCCATTTGGTTCAGATGGAGTTGAATTTTTTTAAAAAGTTGACAGAAACCTATTTTTCCCAGATCAGACTCACTGTTAGGGGCAGGGGGCTGCTACAAAAAAAGACTGGCTCCCACTCCCCAGGGAGTGTCCACACTCCATGTGGCCCCAAGAAGCATGGTCAAGACCAACAAGCAGAAGCTAAGGGAGGGTAGATTTACTCAAATTCTACCCTAAAGAGATCAGTCTAGAAATGAAAGTTACTGAGCACTCCAAGCCTTGAAGTATGCAAACAAAGGCTAGATGTTGTCCATGTGATCAATTGGGTAGAGGCTGACTCAATGAACAATGGCGTTGCACACACAGAGATCCAACGAGTCTGCAAACAAGCCCCAAACTTTGCCCTTAACATGAAGCCAAGAGCACCCAGGGTGAGGCTGAGCTCAGTCTGACCAGGGACTGAGTCCACAGAGGCCTGAGACCCTCCTGACCCCTTGAGCTTCAAACAGCCTTCAAAACGCCTTTACTCCAGATCAGGGACCTCAGTCTCTGACATTCCCCCCAAAAGGAGTGGCGGGGCAGCCTTCATTCATCATGGTCATTGTTATCATCCTCTGGCTGGCTGGGCCGCCACCAAGCACTTACCTACATTGTCTCATTTAATGCTCAAGTGCTTCCTTCACGGGTAG
The DNA here is from genome assembly GCF_014898055.3 of Talpa occidentalis. Lineage (NCBI taxonomy): Eukaryota > Metazoa > Chordata > Mammalia > Eulipotyphla > Talpidae > Talpa > Talpa occidentalis. Next base: position 6,695,328 of record NW_023603184.1, read on the forward strand.
GGAGGCCAAGGCTCTGAGAGGTTGAGAAACTTGCCCAAAGGTAAGCAGATGTTGGGAGGAAGAGCTGGTCCATACCTAGGTCTGACCAACTTAGGCGGGACTGGTAGACACCCAACTGTAAGCACAAGGCCCAGGGTTGCAGCTTGTTCCCCTGGACTTCTGATCTGAGAAGCACCATGCTATATAATCTCCTGGAAAAAGAGCACCCTGCTGCTGCACCCTGCCAGAAGAGGGTGTGGGGCAGAGAGTAAGAGGGGACAAGGGGTGGTAATCTAAATGCCTAGCGCCTGAGTAAACACCCTCCCTGCCCCCTTTAATCCAAGACAGTGTATTCAGAAAGGTCAGGGGGATGGGCTCTGTGACTGACAGTGACCCAAGGCCTTGCCATCCACTCGCCTGCCTCAGGACCTGAGACAAACCAATCCTCCCCCATCCACCCCTCGCCCCCAGCCTCTATACATATTTCCTCCATACAGGATGACACCTGTATGGAGGTGCCATCCTCCATATATTCATATATTCCATCTCCTGGGACAGTGAATGGAACTGTGATTTTTCCAACCATAGTGGTAAAATGACTGGTTCTCACTACTAGCCATGACAAATTAACACTTATTGAGTGCTGCCTTCACACCCAGTCGCACAGGAAGTACCTTGCTATACAAGCACCTGGAGGAACGCATATTCTCCCCTGACTTGTTTCCACCCCAGGGACTTCTACCTTGGAACACCTCTGGCCTCACTCTGCCCCCTTCCCCCCGGATCCCAACAGTCGCTCATTTGATTGACTCCTCTGGGGACACACTGGGCATGCTCAGTAGGCCCTGCCTCTCCCTGAGCCAGGCTGCCTGCAGGGAGCCTCAGGTCTGGGCTGCCCCTGCAGGGTGGTGGCCTCTGCCCCACCGAACAGATAACTCTGTGAGTCCCAAGGTAGATGGTCAGCCAGCCCTCTGGGCTCCGGGTCTAAAGCCACGTTCTCTGATCCGCCTGACCAGTAATGAGACATCTCTGTCAACTGTTCTATTGGAGTAGAGGGGTTCTCGATAAAACCTCAAGATGTGTTAAGCTCCTTTAACCCTCCCAGAACCATCCCACCCACCTTAGGTATTATTATTAACTGGTATTATTATTAACTGACACACGAGCAAAGTAAGCCCTTTGGTATCAGTGACTGTTGAAGCTGGATTAGACTCCCAGGCACATCTGGCTCTCGTCTCCCAGCTCAGCCCATGGCAGAGCCACTCCCTCCAGAGTCTTTCGGGGCTTGACGAATTGATAATTCATTTCAAACCAAGATCCCACCCCCACTTTGAAAAAAAAATATGATTTATTAATAACAAAACCCTCTCTATGATCCCAAGATCATATAATACATTTTTGTTTTCACATGTATAGTACAGTCTGTGATGGCTGGATTGTTTAAGTGGGCTTTCTTTCTTGGGCATAATAATAGGAGCTTGCTGCAGAAGAGTCAGAAAATAGGGAAAAGTAAAAAAAAAAAAAAATTAAGGCTTGTAATCTGATTTGAATACTCCCCATTGTTATGTGCATATTGAATAGATTCCTCTACATTTGACCTTGTCGAGGACAATCATAGGTGAGGGCAGGGGCCGCTGTGGGTCCTGTCTGCAGTGCCCAGACATGCACACCCATAATCGTCCTCCCCAGACTGTCCCAAGCACAGGAGATCAGGGCCAGGCACTTAGAAGCCCTTTCCCTGAATAGAACCCTGCCACTCCCCGCCGTGACATGCAATGGTTATCCTCTGCAGCCCAAGAAGGGCACTAACTTGCCCACAGTCAGGTGGTAAGTAAAGCACGAGCTGGAATCAGAACCCAAGTGTCCAGATTCCCAGACTCAAACTATTCACCAACCCTTCCTGCCCCTCAACAACTTAAATCCTATTTCCTGATATTAGTAGCAGCATTACCAACATGAGCTGGTACAGCTAAAGTGTGCACCGCACACATGCCCTAAATGTTTCACATTTATTAATTCATATCAATCTCCAATAACCTGGTGAGGTAAGTACATTATTTCTCCATTTTAGATGCTGAGACTGATACACAGAGGGCTTAAGACACTTGCCCAGGGTCACACCCAGAAGGTAAGCAGCAGAGGTAGGAATCAACTGAGTTTGTTTCCACAGCCCAGGACTTTGTCTGTGGTTCCTTATCCACATTCCTGGGCCAAACCCACAGACCCCCAGGCAGGCTTCTGGAGCACTTGCTACCCAAAGAGTAAGAAAACCTGCCTGGCAAAGGTCAGCCTGCAGCTTCACAACAGAGCAGATTGATTCCAGACTTCCCACGCCAGCCTCCAGCACCTTGTCCACTTCTTTGCATTGGCTCTCTGAGCCCACACCCAGAATCCTCAACAACTCCCATCCTGGATCACCCTTCCACACTGCAAGACCCTGGCAAGACCCGAGAAAGGGCAGAAGCCCCTACTGCAGGGAAGCAGTCAAAGGGGAGAGTGGAGGGGCTGAGCTGCCCACCTGGTGGTCTATAAGATTGATGTCAGCAAAGGCTTCCTAGAGGGGTCTGCCCGCTGCCCCCACGCTGAGCCTGAGCCCTCACAGGACAAAAGTACCTTTGAAAACAACTGCTGGCTGAACATATCTTGTCTGGCTGAGTCAGGGTTCATTAAGGGCCAGTGCGGCCCCTCATCAGGCCAGGGCTGGGGGAAGTTAGGTTGTTCCCCTCTCAGAAAGACAAAGGCCAGGCCTCCGAAGCCGAAACCTAACCCAAGCCAGCCAGACCATTCCTGCCCCTCTGGACTAGGAGAGGGGCAAGCAGGCCTGAGGGGCAAGGTGGGGGCATCAGATCCTGTTTCTTCCCTCGGCTTCTGCCAAGGAGTCACTGAGGACCTGGCACCGAGCAGGGACCACCCTAAGGAGAACCACTTGCTTATTCACCCAACCCTCATTTCCTGTGTGTCTGTTATGTGCCAGGCCTTGTGTCAGGGGTCAAGGAGACAGAGATGGACAGGCAGCCCTGCCTAGGAGGGTTCTCCCCATATTTTACTAAATAGCTGGCCCAAAGAGGAAGGTACCAGTTGGAAAAACTGTCATCAACAGTGCTCAGATCTAGGGCCACTTCCCTCAGAAAGCTTAGACTCACATTGGGGGGGCCCAAGCAACCCCAGGGAGTGCCAAGGAGCACCACCACACCAGAAATGACCAGTGTCTTGGGACACACACACACACATGGTGGAAAGATGGGGGTGGGAGCGCCCACACAGAAGGGAGTTGCTCTGGGGAATGTTCTTTTTTTTTCTTTTAAGATTTATTCATTTATTTATACAAGCACTGGGTACAGTCAGAAGCACGGGAGGATGAGAGAATTCACCAGAGCCAGGGAGCAGAACAGGCAGACTGACGAAGTACACTGCTGAGGGGAACAGTGGGCAGCAGGAGAGGTCTGTCGCGCCATGTGGGACCCTCGCCAGCTGGCCGGGGATCAAACCGGCACTGCAGAGGCTGTGGGCAGCTTCGCAACCCAGCGCTCAACCATTGCGCCACCGGGGAGGCCCTGGGGAATGTTCTTGAAGGCCTAAGAAGCAGCCCAGCACAAGCTGTGAAAGACTGGCCAGAGGCAGAAAGTAAGAACAGCAGCAGCAGCAGTTCTACTTAATTGAGCATGTACTGCGTGCTCAGTACAGAACTGCTCGCCTGCGAGGTAGTTGCCATTATAATCCCTCTACAGATTCAGACGCGGAGCCTCAGGAAGCATCGCATAGCTAGGAATGGAGCAGGCCAAGATCCCAGCTCGCAAGTCCAACTCTTCACCCCTGTGTGATCCCATCTCCCTAATCTGTAGATAGGCTGAGGGTAGATTAGGGGCTTCGGTCAGGTGAAGCAAGGTTAGGAGGTGGGATCTCTGACTACCTGTTTGAGAGGAGTCACCCAGCTCCACTCTGTACTGAGACCCTCGGCAGTGGCATGCGTGTGTGTGTGTGTGTGTGTGTGTGTGTGTGTGTGTGTGTGTGTGTGTGATGTGCCCCTTTACCACCGACGGATCCATATTTAAAAAACCCTGAGAGCTAAGCAGAAGTAGCAGAGCAGAGAAAGGAAGTCCAGAAAGGCAAAGGAACTATTGAAAGTCACATAGCCTAAAAACAGAGAGGCCGGAACTAAGTGCCCCATGACCCAGATTATAGGCCTCTAGACTCCTGGCTCCTCTGCCCCCAGCTGCCTCCCTACATCAGCAGGGAATCAGCTGTGACCAGAAAACCACCCTGAAGGGGGGAACCCCGGGGTGAGTTAGGGACGAGCTACACCCCAGAGACACCAAATGGGCCTGTGTTTGGCTAATCCTGCAGCAGCAGCACTGGGCAGGTGAAAACGCCTAGAGAGAGTCAAGGGGGTAGGAGGTTCAGGGAATCATCAAGAAAACAAAACATCCAGGCTGATAGGGTGGGGGGAGGCAAAGGGAGGAGGGAAGTGCCACTGGCCCTGTTTACCTCTGGATTTCCCCTCCTGGCTGCTCAGACCCAGATCTAGAGGATGGAAGCTGGTAGGCAGGGCAGTCCCTACTGAGATTAAACCAGCCCCCCCCACCTCTGTCTGCCCCCCTTATCCGGTCCCACAGAGGACCCCAGGATCTTCCGCCCTTCCCACCTCTCACTGAGCCAAGTCCTGACTGTTTGATGCTCTTGGTTAAATCATAACCATCCCTCGGAGCTCCCTGTGGGGTAGAGGAAGTGGGCATAATGGTTTGGAGCAAGGGGTCAAGGTCAATCCCAGAACAGGGGTTGCCAGGTGGCCCAGGTGCTCCAGATCGAAAGAATGTTCAGGGCTTGGGGCTACTCAGCTGTGACCCAAGCCAGGAGGAAGCTGTCAGGCCCTTGGGGGAAAACTGGGGTTGGTTCCCCAGAGTTGGGTGGGGGTGGGGGTGGGGAGGAAGAACTTCGAGGCAGTGGCTCAAAGTCTGAGGTCTTGAGAGAGACAGAAACTTCCGAAGAGCCTGAGGCACCCGCTCACCTTGTGGGAAACAGGTCCCACTGGAAGCCTTAATGCCAGAGCCAGTCCATGGTAACCCTGCATGCCTGGCCTCCCTGGGTTGGTACCAGGTGGGGGAAGCTGCGGGCACTTCCCATCTACTCTGCTTCCAAAGCCATTACTGACTGGCTCCAGCTCCTGCTGTCTGGCCCAGACCCTCCTTCATGGGCAAGCACATGGCCCTCGTGGGCAGCTCGGCCAGTCCCACCCTGCAGCGCTCATCCTCACCCAGACAATCCAGCACCTCCAGATGCAGGCTGGGTGGGGAACAGAAAGTGTCATACACTGCTCACACTGGGGCACGCTCCTGACTCCCCACCTTCCTTCACTCCCAGCCTCAGACACCCCAAAGCCCCCAGGTCCTCCTTCCCCCTCACCACAGCCTCATCCCTTGACTGCTGGATGCTCTTCCCCAGCACATCTGGCATATGCCACTTTTCCTAAAGCGTCACTCTATGTCACCCCCCTGCTCAGAAACCTTCAGTGGCTCCTACTTTCTCTAAGTCAAATCCAATCACCTCCAGGCCCTCCAGAAGTTGATCCACCCTTCCCCCTGCACAACTCTTCAGCCCAACTGATCAGCCTGGATGTTTTGTTTTCTTGATGATTCCCTGAACCTCCTACCTCCTTGACTCTCTCTAGGCGTTTTCACCTGCCCAAAACATTGTCTTTGTTCTGCTTGCAGAAACTCTCCAGTTTCTAAGTTCTACCCAAATCTCCACCTCCTTCCTAAAGCCTTCCTGAAAAATCCCTCTAATCATTTCTTCATTTATCGCTGCTCAGTCACTGGTATCCTGTTCTTAATCCCTCACCAGACATGTAGTGACTAAGTGGAGCAGGGGGGAGTTTATGTCATCAGTTTGGTTTGTCATTCATCATGCGGGAGGGCAGCGGAGGGCTTTCCATCAGAGCTTACTAAGCACTGTTGGAATGAACCCCTCTCCTCCCGCTGTGGGTACCACCTACTGACCCTCTCCAACCCACCATGCCAAACATGCCAAAATCTAATCTTATGCCTCACCAATGCTTGGAGAGGGAAGTCTATAGCCCAAGTTGATCCCAGTCCAGCCTGGGCCTGAGAGCCAAGGCAGAAAGTCCCACCGGAGTCCTGATTCCAGGAAGCCTCCACCCCCCCAACCTGGTTTCTCCAGTGTCTCACTTCTGAGCAACTGAAACCCCCCCACACACATACACACAGTGCTGCCTTCCATCAGGCTCTGTCCCATTGTGTTTCCCAGCTGTTTTCAAAGCATAGGGCTCCTCTCCCTAGGAGTTGCAGGGAGTCAGCATGAAGCACTCCCACCCTCCTTCAGCCAACCTGCTCAAACAGGTAACAGGTGCCCACACTGCCACTCACCTCCGCTCCAAGCCAAGCATGCAATAGAATAACTGGATTCCAGCCACCAGAGCCTAGACCGTGAAATCTCATCTGGTCCCAAACCTGGGGTGTGAGTTATCTTCTCCAGCACAGGGTTGGAGGAGGGGATGGTGGAGGCCTTACTGTCAGCAACTCAACATGAGGGCAGAATTCAGGTCTGGCTAGTTCACCGCTATATCCCCTATTAGGTACTCACTAAACATTACAGAAAACCCAACCACTTTTGGGGGCAGATGACATACTCCCCAGGCCCCAATATGGACATAGTGATGCTGGTGGCAGGTGGCAATTTCTGACACTCATGAGGTCAGGAGGGGCCAGCCTCCAGATCCAAAAAATGGGCTCCCTCCCAAACAGGAAGCCAGCTGCCACCTGCTGTCCACATCAGAGCAGCTGTTAGGTGGTGAGGTCTCATGGAGAACCTGGCACCTTGCTAAGCACTATATATTCATTATTCTATTTAGTTCTCACTATTACCACTGTGTACTGTCATTATCCCCATTTTACAGATGATAAAGTGAACCTTGGAAAAGGAGTGGAATCAGTTTGGTCCAAAAGTCCAAGCCCTTGACCATATAACTGGGCTGCCCAGCTACTATAGACTTGGCACAGCTGCCTACCACCGGGGACAGAAATCTCCAAATCAAGAATCTAACAACCCTGGATATGCAGCAAGACTCCCAGGGGTCCCTCGGCTTTCTGGGGTTTTCCCTCCTCTCCCCCACTCGCCCCAGAAAAGAACTAGTCCCCAGGTTTCCGCCTGCCCTGGGCCTCCGAGGCCAGCTCACCTGGAAAACCCCAGGTGAAGGGGGAGTTGGGGGAGGGTCCGACAAAAACCCAGCTGTTTCCAACCTAAAGTCCCACAGGGCTCTAAGAGTTAGGGGGTGCCAAGGGCGCGGATAGAAACCTCCCTGACGTGGGCACTGATTCCCCAGAGCATGTGGGTTCAAATCCACCTGAGGAACTAGTGTGACCTTTAAAGCAATTAGCTTCACCTCCTGCAGAGTTGGCTTTGCTCAGTGGTGGGCTGCAGGGAGAGACCACAGTAAGAGCGGTGCCCTCCAAATACCTGTGGCTGAGCTGCAGGTGGCTCTCACCTGCCAGCCCTTACCTTCTGGAGTTAGAGAAAGAAAGTCAGCGCGGAGCATGGAGCTCCCCAGGTTCAATCCCCTCCTTTTCCTGCAACCCGAGGGCGCAGTTTCGGGTGGAAGGATTCAGGTGAGGGCCACACAGCTGGTGCATGGGAGTCAGAGAACCTGGGCTCAGAACTTGGAACCTTATGCTCCTTATCACTCACAACTGCCTCCCTGGCCCTGCCCGTCACTCGTTCGAGAAAGCTGCCCAAGCAGGTTCGGGAAGTAGGGGCGAAACTAACTTTGCTACGGGCTGTCCGGCCGGCCTCCCGCCAGCCCCTTCTCACCTGCTGAATCTGCTTTCTGTTCGGCGCTGCACGCCCGGTACCGCCTGCTCGCGCTCGGCTCAGCCGACGGCACAGCGCTGGGCTCAGTCGCTCGGCCGCCGAGCTCCAGCAGCTGCAGAACGCAGTGGCCGAGGCCTGGCCCCGCCCCCTGGAGCTCCTGGAGCCCCGCCCCCTGGTGCCCGCCCCGGACACGCCCCCTCGACGGCCCCGCCCCCGGTCCGCAGGAATGCGCCGGCCTCCGTCCACTGCGCGGGGCCGCCCGCCCGGGGCCAGCTGGAGGGGGCCTCGCCCTGGCTCCGCCCCTCACGACGCCCTGATCACTCCCGGGCAGCCCCGCCCCCAGGCCACGGAGGGCCCGGCCCCAGCGGGAGCGACCCTGCCCCCCCCACTCCCCCCCCCCCGTCCAGCCGGGGGGCCCTGCTAGGTGGGAGCCCCCACTCTCAGCCCCCCCTAACTGCCCCGCTCCTTCTCCGGCCCCCAAGTCCATCCCAGGCCCGCCCATCGCCCCCACGGCCGTCCCTTCCCGGCCCGACTACCACCCCCCCCCCCCGCCCCCACACGCCCCCTCCCCGCCCCAGCACCGCCCCAGCCCTGGCCCGCTCCGCCCCCAGGCCCGGACCGCCCGGCCTCGGCCCCCACGCGGGCGCCCCCCGGGAGTGTCGCGTGCTGCCAGAACGGCTCGCCCTCCCCGTCGGGCCTCTATCGCCGGGCGGCCTACGGGCGAGCCCTTTTGAAAATACTAGCAGTTACACTGGTTGCGCCCTCTCCAAGGGACGGGCTCTGTGCCAAGCGCTGTAAAAGTCCTGGCCTGTGCGTTCTCACGGCGGTCAACTGGTGGTGCACACACTGCGCCCGCTGCACAGACCAACAGCTTAGAGAAGGGAAGTGGCGGCCTCTGAGTTTCACAACGGAGCTGAGCAGGGTCCAGCCTCGGGCTGAATCACAAGCTTGATGCTGCCGCAGCTTGCCTGGACTGGCCCCCCAGAAGTGGCCCCAGCCAGGCCTCTGTTGGGGCAGCCCCACACCGGCTGCGGGGTGCCAGAGGAGGCATGGGTTGATGAGGCAGGGGGCCGGGAGGGGCTGCAGCCCAAGCCCTCAGAAACTGGCTTTCTCCCTTAAGAAAAGTTGCAAATTAGAGCTGGGTGGCAAAAAATAAAACCCAGATTCCTGCCTGCACCCACCCCTGGGACTCCCAGAGACCAGAGACCAGCCTCTGTAGGATTACTGGGTCACAACCAGGGCCATTCACCTGTGCAGCTGACAAAGCTCTTTTGCTCCCATTATCTCATTGGCCTCTCACAAGGACGCTTTGTGGGAGGGAGGCGTTTTTGGCAAGGGTGGAGTAGGCTGAGTGCTGGATCCCAGCCCATTCCAAAGCACAGTGCTTGGACTGGCAATGGCAGCAGTATCTGGGAACCTGTTAGGAATGTGTGTTTGGGGATCTTATCCCAGACCTACTGAATACAAAACTCCTTGGTGAGGAGCCTAGCAATTTATTTTAACAAGGCCTCCAGGCAATTCTGAATCACACATAAGTTTGAGAAACACTTTTTAGCAGAATGATGATGATAGTGTGGCCTGAGCATCTCCAGATCAAGGTGGCCTCCTGGGAGTCCTGTGGCCCAAGACGAGGTACTTGATCCCAGGGATGAGCCCTTCAAGCGGGAGTGAAAATAACAGCAACGGCACCAACCTTGAAGGTGGCCGTTTAGGATTCAAGGTGACCATGCTCATGAAGTGTGTAACAGCATGCTCTTGGACACTATTCATGCTCCATAAATGTTCTTCCAATAAAACATCTGCTTCATAGAACCTCTACACCAAGTCAAGAGTGGGCTGGAGAATCTTATAAGCCCTACGGTGTCCCAATGCTGTCCTCCCACAGAAAGACACCATCTTTCATGCCAGGGACCGAGAACTTAAGCTCCCAATGATGTCCAAGCAGCTGGTCCAGGGACTGCACTTTGAGGTGCTCTTCTGTCTTAGGCTGGGTTCCCAGGCAACCCTTGCAAATAGGCATAAAGTACCCTTCTCTTCTACCCTGCTCCAAGTCCCCTTCCCTCAGGTTGGGTGTGTTTGTGATGGAGATTGGCACTTGGCAAAACAGCTGGATCCCATCAGCCCTCCTTCTTCTCCCCTCCCCACCCCCCAGGCAGATATCAGATCACTTTAGTCCCATCTGCTACCCCTCCTGTCTCTGTCACTCCAGATTAGAGATGGGGGCAGCTGTGGCAGTTTCTAGAATGCCTGCCATACTCCCCCAACAACCTCCCAGTGCCTTAGAATAGTTTTCCCTATCGGACCCCACAGTCCTATTCCACTGAACCACCCTAAAGCTCATAGTAAAAGTTGAGGCCTACAGACCTTATAGTTAAACATTTAACAGACTGTACCATAAAATGTTTATTCTCCTGCCTTGAGAAATATTACTTTTAATGACCAAGGCAGTTATGTTCAAATATAGAAATCTGGGACTCTTGGGAATTCTGCGCAGGAACATGGCAGTGTGAGATAGGGCAGGCCCTGACCCAGTCCTCAGCCCACCCACTCCAATTTTTCCTAGCCCCATCTCCGTGTTTTGTCACAAGAACCTAGGACACCCAGCCCGCCTGCCCAGACTCTGCACACGCCTTGCCTACCCTGCACTCTGTCGCCCCTCCAGAGGCCGAGGGACCTGAGGAAGCTGTTTGTGTCAGCTCAAAAGCTGCACTTGGGCCATGTAGGCAGAGATTTCCAGGTTTTTAGATTCTTGAAACATGACCAGGGAGGGGGTGGGGTGCATGTTGTGGTGGACACACGTGGTCCTCTTGGCCAGGTCTATGGCACTGCCATTTGGCCTTGTCTCCTAACACCTGGCACAATGCCTGTCCCCCACTGGAAGATAAGTGCCAGCCATCAAACAAAAGGGTGACTGAGTTCTTTCCTGAAATACTGAATATGGTCGGTTTCCCCAGTGTCACTCCCCCCAGCAGGAATCAGGCTTGGCCATGGCTTGCCTTTTGTTTCACCTGGCAAAGCTGCCTCTACTGAGAGATCACTTCCAACTTCTGTGAAATTCTTCCATGCATTCTAGAAGTAAAGTCAGAGTTCTAAAGGTGGGGAAAGGGACCAGAAGAATCCCCTAGAAAGCCTTGAGAGAAGATATCAAACGACCAACCTTGAAGTAGGGGAGATGGTGGCATGGCAAGACCTCAAAAGGGCATGGTTATGGGGGTTCACAGAAGACTCCCCCACTTCACAGGGGCCACAGGTGCTGCACAGCGGAAGGTCCAAAGAGCCTGTGGCAAGAACACCTGGGCATGAGGGTCTTGTTGGTGTCTGGGCCTAGGGAAGACCCTAAGACTTGCAAGTTTGGGTGAGGGGAGGGGAGTGGGGCATCTGTTTCCTGTTACTATGTAGCAACCCACCCAACCATTTCTTTATCTTAAATCTGCTATTTGGGGGGCTCCCCTGGTGGTACAAGGGGCTAAGCATCAGCACTACAAAGCTATCCACAACTACTGCAGCACCAGTTTGATCACCAGCCAGGGAGGTACCCACATGGCGTGGCAGACCTCTCCTGTCTCACCAGCTGCTCCCCTCGGCAATGTATTTCAGTGGATCCACCTGTTCTGCTCCCCACTCTGTCTCTGGTGAATCCTCTTACCCCCCACACTTCCGGCCCGTACCCCACCTCTTGTATGCATAAATAAATCTTTAAAAAACCCTGTGATTTGGGGTGGGTGCAGTGGGAAAGGCTTACTTCTGTTCTGTGCAATGTCAGCTGGCACTGGAAGCTGAGGTTCATTTTCAAGTGCTGCACTTACCTGGATGTCAAGTTGGAGCTGTCAGCTAGGCGGTCAGCTAGAGCTGAGTGGGAGGCCTGGCTTCCTCCTCACGCGACCTCTCCACAGGCTGCTTGGGCTCTCTTGAACAAGATGGAAGCTCATGGCACTTGATGACCTTACCTTGGAAGTTACCCAGCAACATCGAGATACCAAGATCCACCCTGTTCAAGAGGCAGGACTTAGTCTCCCTCTCTTGATGATGCAGAGTTCTAGAAGAGCTTACAGCACCCAAGACCGCTTTTGCAGTTATTCTTGTTTCCTGAAGACAGCCTGGAAAATACAGTCTGCCCCTACTGAGTGCTCAGAATGACTGTGGTGGAAATTCCTTGGTGGGAACTGAGAGTCTCAATGAAGCTGCTGTCAAGAGAAAAATGCTGTTTCTTAATAACAATCCTTTGTGCAGGACTGAATCAGAACTCGGGCTATAGGCAATATCCTTGAGTGCTGGGGTTATTGAGGCTCTTCCTTCTTCAGAGAATTCTCAGAATAGAATTCACACCTCCTTCTTCTCTACCTGTTCTGTTTCCCTAAAGCTTTAAGCATAATGGCACTCACTTCCTGATAACATCATAGCATGAAGTAAGTGCTATGGTGGTGCCCATTTCCAGGCCCAGGCAATGGAGGCACGACGAGGTAAGAGCGTGTCCATGGTCACACTACTGGTAAGTGATGGAGGAAAGAGAAATTGCTGTTTATAGCCAACCTAATTTTTGGTTACTGAAACCAAGCCTAGGAGAAAGGGGTTCAAATGGGACGGGATGCGGGGGCCCCAAATTCTGAGCACCCAACACTGAGCCATGTGGTCTATCTCTAAGCCTCACCGGGGATCAAAGAGTTTCCTTCCAGGGCCTTGAAGGAAGGGCCTTTGCTTCCTGGTTGAATAACAAAAAGATACCGGTGGGCCTCCCAGGTGGCACAGCGGTTGCTGGGCTATGAAGCTGCCCGCAGCCTTTGCAGCTCCGGTTTGATCCCCAGCAGCCGGCGAGGGTCCCACATGGCGGCACAGACCTCTCCTGCCGCCCGCTGCTCCCCTCAGCAGTGTATTTCATCAGTCTGTCTGTTCTGTTCCCCGCTCTGGCTCTGGTGAATCCTCTCACCCTCCCGCGCTTCTGACTGTACCCAGTGCTTGTATAAATAAATAAATAAATCTTAAAAAAAAAAAAAAGATTAACGGTCCCCAGGACCCCATGAGCAGGGCTCCAGCCCAGGCTGGACACAAGTCAGCCCCAAGTTCTGTCCTCTTGCTGAGTGTCTGGCCAGGAAGAGGTTAACAGTTCTCAAGCAGGGGCCAGTTCCTAAACAGTAATTTCTGCATCTGAATGGGCTCAGCAGGACTTCAACCTTTATTTTCTTCTGCTAATGACTGAATGAGAATCTGAACTCTAGACCCCTGTTCAGCTGGGGTGTGCTGGGGCAGGACCCAAGTTCCCACAGGACATGAAGCCATGAATACCTTCCCAACTCAGTCACTTAACAAAGATTCTTTAGATCGGGCTATGATCCCACCCTGCCCTCTGGCTTGAGCTGAGGGGCCAGTGGCTGCTCCACCCCCCCAGCTCTGGCCTCAGGGGGCTTTCAGCACAGTGGGGGAAGTTGACCCCATAAACCACAGAATTGATGCCAGTAGCAAGGGTTGTTGACAATAATAATAATAGCAGCCTTCTTTTTAAAGTAAGCTGTTACCAGGCCAGACATTTCCAAAAGGACTGAGTATATTTAACTAATTTGATAACTAATCTTACACAGTATGAATTTTTTTTTAAACAACTATGCCAATGGGTAACTGCTTAATATTTTCAGGTGTCTCCCTTTCCCCAGTTTCCTGTTACACCCGTTGTTTTCCCCTTTGGGGCATCAGCTCAACCCCACAGCACTGTTTTGGTTACCCGAAACAGTCATGAGTCCATCACTCAATATATGTTAGTTTATGTATTTATAATAGAGGTGTTTGCACTATTTTGTTAGCCATTTTGCATAGTCTAGACCATAAAACAAAACAAAAATTGTAAAGCTAAGATAAAAACAATGATTAAAAAATCCAATATACACAAAAATAAAATAAATATAAAATAATCCTACTATCTCCTTGAACTCCAGTTCTACTTGGCTCCCATGTCCGCAGGGAAGAGTCGCTGGAGGAGACAGAGAAGCTTCTTCAGAGTCTCTATATGCTCATGAGTGCCTGCGATGGATGAGGAGATGCTGCAGAAATGGGAGCCACCCTTTCACACCTGCCTCAGCTGAGCAGCACAAACCCTCATGCAATTCTTCCCCGAGTTGGGTACAAGGCAAAGAATACTCTGGTGGCCAAGAAGCCAATGGTGTAGATGTTCTCCTCGCTGTACAATTAATACCAAGCCTCAAAGAGTTGAAAAAGTTTTGAATTTGTCACCAGCATTTCAAAATTAGGAAATTACATTAACATTTACATTTACAGCATCTGTGAGGAATAGAAATAAAAAAATCCAAATATCTGAAATGTATTCCAACAGAGCACCAGCTGGCTGGACCTGAGTGTGGCTGCCCCCTTCCGTTATAACACATACTTTCTAGTGTGTCACAGTCCCCACCGCTCCCAACTGCCCCACACAACCTGCTGCCCTTGCGTGATCTGCCTGCATCCTGCAACTAAGTTTGCATACTGGGCTCAACAGATACTGGTTGAATTGGTGTTCACACTGAGAGCTTTCTGAGTAGCAACAGACCCCAACTTCTTTGCAGGAAGATGGAGATACTGTAACAGGGTGGTCCCCAGGAAAGGGGGAGTTTCCCTGCCCCACTCAAGGGAGGGTGGAGCTGAGCAGGAAGAGGAGAAGCAGCAGAAGAGACTGAGGTAGGAAGCAGGATGGAGCCAGAAGGAGACCTGGAGGAGGCGCGTGGAGCCTAGAGACACGTGAAGAAATTGTGCTTGTCTTTTGGTCGTGGATGGGGTGACACAGATGTGGGTAAGAGACCCAAGGGGAGGTGACAATGGCAGCTTTTATCTTGATGTTGATTTTGCTCTTTTTCTTCCAGGCTTGTCTGGTTGTTTCTGACCCTTTTCTGTGGGTCCCCACTGGAAGATGCTTTAGACTTGTGGCAGGCTTTGGGGCCTTGCTCTGGGCCAATCCCATTTGGATGGACTTTTACCCAGGAGGGGACGGGTAACTTTGGGTGCTTCATTTAGAACCTAGACTCTTTGCCTTACCTGTATTGTTTCCTAGTTTTATTAAAGTTCCTTCCCATTAAAGTCTCCTATGTTTTGTGTTGATGCGGCGGATGGCAGAACCCATGTAGAATAGGCAGGTTTGCGGGGTTTGGGCTGCCCCCTCCCTGTCCTATAACAATACCACATTCTTGCTCTTGCCATCTTTCTGCGACCCTCTCCATGAAAACTGCCCTGTTAGCACAGCCCTCCTCTGTGGGTCTGCTTCCTCGCCTGTAAGCTGCAGGCAATGTGTACTTGTCATCTGATACTTTGGAGCTATAGGTTGGACTAGTTAGTTGTCTCCAAGTCATTTCTTTTAGTAACTGAAATGGAGAGTGAGACAAACACCTCTCCAAGCATGTCCTTCCAAAATAAGCATTTATTGCCCTCTGGTGTCCAGAGCACTCAGTGCAGCCAATCAAGAAAAACCTGGAAAAAGAGGGAAAGGCTTGTGTGTGTGTGTGTGTGTTGGGGGGGTGGGGGTGGGGGTGGGTCTCAGGTCTAGTCAGACCCCCAGGAGCAGGATAGAGCTCTAATAGGAAGGCCAGGTGAGGGCAGAATTGACATTAGGTCTTTTTAGCCATTGCCACTCCAAGTAAACCCCAGAATCCCCAACATTCTCCCCCATTCCCCTCCCAAGCCCCACACAAGGAGACTTGGGATGGATTTACCAGCCAATGCTAGGTTGGTCTCAGTCCCCCTGGCTGTCTGAGGGTCTTGAGGATATGATGACTCTTATTTAATAATGGTGATGAAATAATTTGCACTACAGTAGGCATCAGACTCATGGTAAATAGAACCCAGTTGTTTTTGCAGAGAAAAATACACTAAAAGGCATTTGCAAAGCCTCCTGGATTGTTGAGAGGGAAGTGGGGTGGGCTAGAAAGCCAGGCTCAAGTTCAGTTTACAGGAATAAGACTTTACACTACCCTGCAGGACTGACCAAATACGGGGACTGTCACCCTCATTGTCCTCATGCTCCACCCAATGCTGGTCTGTCCTCAGAAGCTGACTGCAACCCTGGAAGGCCACCAGGAGGAGGCTGTCTCCATCACAGCCAGCAAAATATGGAGGCCCCCTTAAAAGTCTTTCCCTAAATCCTGGCCTTTCATGGAGTGTCTGACCAGAGAAGACTTGGTCCTTGGCCTGCAGGTTGCTCCCAGGACAGCTGGGATTGTGCACCAGAGGCCACTGTGAGCAGTGGTGCTTGTCATGTGGGAATCTCCTCAAATATAGAAAGCCTATTTAAGGACACCGGGCAGCTGCAACTCTCACGATGGCCGCTCCTGCCCCACTGGTGGTGCGTGCTGCGTGCCCGGCACTGGGCATGATGAGCTCACCCAGCCCTCACACTGACCCTCTGACAATGGCCATTCCCATTTTATGGAGTAGGAAACTAAGATGGCGTGAACTGAAGTGACTTGATTCCCATCTCACAGCTGGTGAGTGGCAGCACCGGGGGCCAGCCAGGCCGCCTGACTGCAAACCTGCAAATACGCTGGAGCCTCCGAAGGGGCCTTCTTTCTCAGCTCTCCTGTCCCGCTGGCTGCGAATGAGCCATGGAGCCCAGAAGCAGGTTTACTGGTGTGCTTTGATCCCCCAAACAGCCAGAATCACGAGAGGAAGCCATAGATGGCACAATGCTAGGAGTGGACCCTCATGTAAACTGTGGACTTCAGATGGTTCTAATGGGTCAGCATCACTCATCAATTGTAACAAGTCTCCCACTCTGGTGGGGATGTGGGGCCTGAAGGAGGGGTCGGGGGTGTATGGAAACCCTTGGTACCTTCTCATTTTGCTGTAAACTTAAAACCACTCTTAAAACATAATTTCAATTAAAAAAAAGTGAGAATCAAAACGTTGTCCAAAGCTGTAAAGCAGTAAGTGCCATACTTTTGAAAATATGACTTTATGACTCCTAATTCCAGGGTCTTCCAAAGTATTTCAAACAATAACGTCCAATGTTAGCTTCAGTCTGCAGGAGCGTGTTTTACGAAGCAGTGTACACCTTCTGCCAAGATCTCTCCCCGCTGCTCCACTAGAGACCTGCCTTATTCCTTATTGGGGTCCCACACCTGTGGTGCTGGAGCCAGACCCAGCCTGCCCGGTCCTGTCTGCCCCCCTCACCAGTCCAGTCTGGAAGCCCCAATCTCTCGGGAGCCCAGGCTCTCTGCTGCCTCTAGTGGAAGAAAACCTCTAGTGCACCGGGATGATGCTGATGGTAACAGAGATGTGACCACAACAACGAAGATGTTAGTGATGATGGTGATAATGTTGTTAATAGCGGCATTGATGGTGGTGGCAGAGGTGATGATTACCGTGCTGATAGTGATGGTGACAGTGAAGGCAAGGGGGATGCAGTGATGGCTGGGAGGGTGAGGATAGTGGAGAGTAACAGGAACAATGAGAACAACGAGATGGGGATGGTGGTGACATTGATGATGGTGACCTGCAGTGACGGTGACCTCTATGTCAGCGTTCAGGTAGGCAGGTCCTGAGGAGTTTGCTGCTGAAACCCTGGTGCCTGAAACAAACCTCCATCTCTTATTTCATGGCTGGTTCTTAACAAGCTCCTGCCATTCCCACCCTAGCTGTAAAATAGAGTGAGCTTGACATCAGTGAGGAATAATGCACATGGGTGAGGTTGCAGACCAAGCCTTTTTAGCTTTGCAAGAAGGGTGAAATTCAGGGGCCTCCCTGGTGGCATAGGCGGTTGAGCGCAGCGCTGTGAAGCTGTCAGCAGCCTCTGCAGCGCCAGTTCGATCCCTGTCTGCAACCCACATGGCGCACAGACCTCTCTCCTGCCTCACCTGCTACTCCCCTCAGCAGTGTATTTCGTCAGTCTGCTTGTTCTGTTCCTTGCTCTGTCTCTGGTGAATCCTCTCACCCTCCCATGTATCTTGCCTGTATCCTGGTTCTTGTACAAATAAAATAAATCTTTAGAAAAAAAGAAGGGTGAAATTCAAAAACAGATGATGATGCTGACAGAAATGGGAAGGGTGATGGCTGCCATGGTGACAGTGGTAGAGACGGAGATTCTTTTGTTTCTCTGATGATGGACAGGGTGATGGCGATGATGGTGGTAACAGTGATCAGGGGAAGGGAACAGTCATAACGGTGACAGCAAGGAAGGCAGTGGCACTGGTGATGTGAATGGCGACACCGATGGTGGAGGGGCTGGCCCGGATGCTGACAGCAAGGACAGTTAAAGCAGAAGCTGGCACGATGACCATGACAGTGACACTGATGACTGGCAATGATGAGGATGGCGATGGCCTCATGGTTGGTCATGAGGGTGGTGATGAGGGTGACAGCGAGCGTGCTGACTTGGTGTTGCTGTCACGGGTGATGACAGTGGCGTGATGGGACAGTGAGGATGGTGGTAACAATCACGGTGGTATGAGCGATGGTGGTGGTGGAGATGATTATAGTGATGCTGATGGTGTTAACAGTGAAACTGAGTGGTGGTGGTGATGCTGATGATTTTCAGAGGTAATGATCGTGATCATTTTAATGGTGATTTGCTACTGGCAGTGCTGATTATGATGGCAGACCATTGAAAATTATAGTGTTAGTATGATACTGATGGGGGTTTGTGATGTCCAGGGAATAGAATTGGTATCACAGACATGTGTGTCTATTACCTGCTAGTAATGGATAGTTATTATCTGTAAAATGGGGCTAATGGCAGTGCCTGCTTCCTAAGAGTCATTGAGGATTAAATGAGTGTGTTTGAGTATAGCATTTAGGACAGTACCTGGCATGCAGTAAATGCTCAGAATGTGTTGCCTATTATTGTAAATTACTTTTCAATGTAGGATTTCATTTCCTCTTAATAATGGCAAAAATGTGAAAACTTGAGTTTTCATGGTTTGCATTACAATTATCGCTACATAACAATATATGCTTGGAAGTTTCTTGAGGGAAAAGATCACATTATTTCTGTGTCCTCAACACATTGGGCTGTGCCTGGCACACAGTAGGCCTTCAATAAATACACACCGGGGGAGGAAGGGAGTTACAATGCATGTGCCCTGCACCCTGAATGGAGGGTCATGGGGCACAGGGTGCAGAGGAAGGGCTGCGGGTGTTGGGGGGGGGCGGTGTCTGTTTCTTGCTCATCAGCCTCCACCAGGTGTCGCCCATGTCTCTGAAATGGGGTGTTTTCTGCCCCTGCACCCTGTGATTCAGGCTCACTGAGCGGCAGAGCCACCTGAAGATGCTGCTCACCCAGCAGATGGGGGCAGTGGGTGGTTGGCTGGCACCTCCCGGGGTGGCACTAGGGGAGGCGCGAAAAGCCCAGGCCCCATGGGCTGCAGAGTGTTTAGGGCTGGGTTCTTGTCCCAGCTGGGGACACCAGGAGGGTCCATTCCCATCTCTGAGCCTCAGTTTCCTCATCTGCCAAGTGAGCCAATCATGCCATGACAGGGGTAGGTAGGTTTTCCTGTTCATTTGCTTTTTTTATGTCAACTTTCCCTCTGCATTTGCCAGAGAACTTGCTGGGGAAGGCCAAGGGGTTTGCAGACCTGGGTAGCTAGCAGATTCCTTCTCTCAGTGGAAACAACATGGAAATTTACCAGCCTGGAACTCAGGGCCAGAAGGGAGCAAGAGTGAAGAATCAGTGAGACTGCCTGGGCTCCCCAAAACGAGAGGAGAACGAGGGTCCTGAGTGGACCACACCTCAGGGTGACTTTTTGGTGCCCGAGGGCCCAGCCCCGCAGACTAAAGCGGGTGGCGGTGTCAGCGTTCCTCTCTCACCTCCGTGCCCTCGTCCTCCGCGGCTCCAGCAAGTCCCTCCCTCTCTGGGCCACTCTCCTCGTGGAACAGGACGGGCCTACGCAGAGAATTTTCGGGCTGATCTTTTAGCACTAAAGGCCTGCATTTAAGCCACTTCTGTGAAGTCGTACTGGAGGAGTTCTCTCCCCTCTGTCCACCCACCCGCTGCGGTGATCCTGAGCAGCTGAACTGCTCCCCAAGATCCCTTCCGCACAAATCTTGATGACACTGCATGTCCTCTCCTCCTAGCTCACCTCACTGTTCTCCCCCCACCCCCAGACCTGACCTCTCTGCCCACTTGCAGGCCCAGGGAAATGTGAGGCTTGGAAGAGAGCCCATGGAAGGGGGCCACCAGCATCACCCATTGCCTCTCATAAGTGGAGCAACAGGGGAGACCAGCAGTGATAGTCCAAGGTCACGGCGGCCTGGGGCAGAGCTGGAGCTAGAAGCCCGTGCCCTGACCCCCAGACCTGAGCTGGGTGCTCCTCACCATTGCACCCCATGTCTGTCATCCTTGTGGAGACTGCTCCAGGCCTGCTTGGCCTGGGCCAGATGTCCGTGGGTGCTGCGCCTGGTGTCGGGGCCAGCAGGACGCCTGCCCACCTCCAAAGGTCACCGCCCTCACACTCCCCTCCCAGTGGCTAATTAACTCCAGGCCACAGCTCCCCAGACACCCAAGCTGGGATGTAGCTGCGGCTAGCTCCTCACTCCCAGGGCCTCCTGGGGCCTGCTGAGGTCACAGCCAGCCCCCACACCCCACCCTTGCCTCTTATCCAAGCACACCCTAGGCCCCTCTCCTTCAGTGCCCCCTCCACTCCCCAGAGAAGGAGCAGAAGGCTCCCTGGCCAGGTCACACAGGGAAGTAGAGGCAGAGCCCAGAGCAGAGCTGCCCCCAGTCCTTGGGGCCTAGTGCACCACGGCCCCCTCCCCAGAGCCCCCCAAGCTGGGGGTGGGTCCTGCTTCTACCATCTCAGAAAATCATTTCAGAAAATCAGGTCGCCCTCTGACCCTCAGCCTCTTCACCTCTCGCTGAGATAATAATAGCTGTTGATAACAAAAGTGTGGTTTTGCATATTAAATAACGTGTATAAGCGCCTGCCACGGTACACGCTATTGTTAGATCATGTTATTAATTTTTCCACGGACTCCCAACAGGAGAGATGGAACATCTCCGCATTCAAGGCTCTGCATTCTAGCCCCCGGGCTGTGTCTGATGCCCCGCCTCCCACTTCCCCAGCCTCTCTTCCAGGCGCGGGCCCCTCTGCTCCTCCTTGGCCTCTACCATCCAACCCTGCCCCACACAACCAAGAGTCCCCCCTTCTCTGCTTGTCTGCTCCAGGAGACCTGCCAGCTCACCCCTGGGCCTTCCTGGTCCCTTGCAGACTGCCCCCTCCCTTGCTGAACTGGAATATTCTCTCTGGCTGACTTTCCCCGTTTGACCAGGAAGCTTTTAAAGCAGGGCCTGGGTTTCCTCCCACCTGCTTCTGGCGCATCCAGCTCATGGGTTCATGCATAGGTGGGGTCGGTCTCCCCAGGTCTCTGCCTCCCCCAAGGACATACCTTCTTCACCTTGTCCTGTGTGACCCAAATTCCTTCCCAGCTCACTTGCCAAGGAGAGGAATGGCAGCAGCAGCGACTGGTATTGTGAAAGCTCGCCTATGGGGAGCGCTGGGATCACGCCGGCTGCAGCCTGGGCATGTTTAGTGAATCAACTCATTTAAGTTGCCCAGCGGCCTGCCAGGTGTGTACGGTTACCCTTCCCGTTTTATAGATGAGGAAACTGAGGCACAGAGAGATTAAGCAGCTTGTCTGGGGTTGCAGATAGTTAGTTAGTCAGTTAGTTAGTTAGTTAGCTAAAGCTAGTTAGTAGTTGGTGTTTGGCAGAGCCACGCACACTTCAGCCCCAGCCAAGGCACCTGGAGTCACCTTTTAGGAAGCTCCTTTTGCGGCTGATAGGGGTTCATGTGAGACCCAGATCCACGCTCACTTACTGGTCAGCACCCACAGGTGCACCTCGACTCCCGACTACAGGCTGGAAGTCACCACCCCCATAGAATGTGGCACTAAGGCTGCCCCTGGGGATGTCTGGCCAGGAGTCCGGAAGAAGGGGTGCAGTCAGCTTCTCCTGCATTTGCTGGAACGCTGCCATCTTGTGGACACTTTAGGAATGACCTGTGTTCAGCTCACCTACACCCACCAGGTCGGCGGCTGCAAGGGGCACAAGTAGTTCAGATGCTCTGGCAGTTTGATCTAGTTCAACTTTCTGCTTTTACAGATGGGGAAGCTGAGACCCTGAGAGGGGGGAGCTGGCATAAGATCCCAGAAGTGCTGAACTTTGGTAAATCCTGAGGAACGGCCCTAAACAGGCCCAGGTCAGGAGTAGGTCTGAGTAAGGAAAAGCAGAAACAGGGAGCAGAATGTGAGGACACATTGCTCTTCATGTGTGGGGGAGCCCCCCCCCTCAGCCCCATAAGGAGTGGCCTCCTTCAACTCTGTGCTCTGGGTGTGCACAGATTTGCCTCACCTGATTCCAGCCCTGGAACCCCACCTAAACCCCACCTTATGTCCTTCTAGAAAGAGGACTTTGGGAGCCACCTCCCTCCTTTGATGACAGCCCAGAGGAAGCTCACGACTTTGATTCCTTGACTTGCCCAGCCCCGGCTGCCCTCTGGGCCGGGGTCAGTGCCCAGCCAAGCTAAGCTAAATTCCTCACTTTCGCATCACTGAGCTACTCCTCTCAATGAGGGACATCTGTGGTTTGCTACTGGTTTTTGCCATCAGGTTGCAACACGCAAGGGAAAGATTTGAGGGGCCCCTCCAGCCCAACTTGGGGTTGTGCCAACTCTCCCACAAGCTCTAACAGCTGGTCCTGTTGTGACCTCCCTAAGCCACCATTTCCTTCTCTGTAAAATGGGGAAGTAACAGTTGTCCCTTCTGGGGTTGCTGGGAAGCTGAGGAAGGTCTCACTGGCCAAGGCAATCAGGGTCATCCATGTGCAGGGTGGAGCCCAGCGGCCTGGCCAAGGCTCTCTGGAACGGAGGGCATCACCAGGCACCTTGCTTGGAACTGGGCCATCTGGACACTGACTGCCCAGGAAGGGAGGTGATACACAGTGCACATGTATAAATCTGAGAAGGAAGGGAAGGCTCCCAGGCATTTGTAGATACTTCCAGAGCTGTGTTGTGCCTAGAACTACAAAGACCAAAAGGCTAGAGCAGGTGCCTACTCCCCATATCAGCCCCCCCAGAAGTGAGCTCAGTGGAAGGCTGGGATGTGCCCCGTGCACCACCCCAGGAGCTGCACAGGATGGCTTCAGAGGGCTGCAGCCACCAGCAGTACATAGCACCAGAGCCCAAGTCACGAAGTCAGAGATGTGGTCCTTATGCTCCTTTTCCTTCTGGTTAAGCCGGTGAGGACTCAGACTGTTGCTCCACCTTCCATCCCCCTCTGGGATACTCCTAACTTTCCTCCCTGTCCCCCCCCGATCTCATCTCCGTCTTGTCCCCCCTAGCTCCCTTGTACTGGGCTCCTCACCATTCCTCAGACACCCCACACTCCTGCCTCAGGGCCTTTGCACGTGCTCTTTCCTCTGACCCAAATGCTATTTTCTTAGTGTGACTCATGGCCTCGCTTCCTTCAGAGCTTTGCTCAAATTTGCACAGAGACCTTCCCTGACCACCTTGGGTAAGGTAACCCTCTGTCCTTCCTCCTGAATTTGCTTTTCTATTTTTTTCCCCATGGCATATACCAGACTGTGTTTGTTTTACTTATTTTCGGTCTCTCTCCACTAGGGTCTGAGCTCCCTGCCAGCAGGGACTGTCTCCTTCCTTTGAACTGTTTTATTTCCAGCTCCGGAACAGGGCCTGGCAGACGGAAGGAGCTCACGGGACATTTGTTAGATGCATGAAAAGAGCCAGCAGGGCTGCAGGACGGGACCTCAGCCCTTGGCAGGGAGCAGTTTCCAGGGAGGCTAATAACATTGTTCTGTCTTCATTGTATTTATTTTTCTGGTTACATTTTACTTCTTACAGCAGGTAAGACTGAGTTGTTTCATTTGTAGAGTGATTTAAAATGTCCTTTCAAGATAAATGCATCTAACTGGGAAGCGTGCACTGACTTAAAGACTCATATTCAGTTAATAGAGATGCATGCGGTCGGGCCCGTGACACCAACAGGGTGGGGGTGACAGGAGCCACTGAGGCTGCTGCCTGCTGGAGCCCGGGACCCACCAAGCCTGGGTGTCTGGTTCAAGGTCACAGCAAGTTAAGGGCAAGGGGAGCACTTCTCCCTGATCTTCTGGTTTCAGGCCTGCCCTTTCTGTTTCCGTTCTAAATGCTCTGCTCTCTCCGCCAGTGGACACTTAAGGGGGCTCAGGAGCAGACTGAGCTGAAAATGATAGGACTAAGGACATTGTTCACAATGGCTCCATCTCCCTCATCAGCACAGTGGTGTGAGACGGGACCTCAGCAGATCCATGTTAGGTGCATGAATAAAAGCAAGAACAGCAGGCCGAGAACCCCAAATCCTGCCCTGACCAGCACCCAGCACCGCTGGAGAATGAGACAGGGCCTTCAGCAGAGCTGGGCCGTGGAGGTGGCCTGGGGTGGAAGTAGCTGCCGAGGACAGAGGAGTTGGTGGGCGCGTCCTTTGGGATCCAGGGATCAGTGCAGGCCGCCTGGAGTCGCAGGGAGCAGAAAGTGGAGGGTTCATCCTTCCTGAGGACACCCACAGCCTGGACTCTACCACTGGGGGTGAAGGCTCAGGCCCCACATCCCGACATCTGCCTCATCGACACCTCCTTCTTCCTCATCTTTATCACTATCTTTATCGTCTCCCCCACTCCAGAGGGCTGGCGATGTCAGGCTGGAGGAGAAAGTGCTGGAGCGCTTGCTGGGCCATCTGGTCTTGGGGCAGCGCTCAGAAAATGCTAATGGCTGGTATATTAGGGTAGGGGTCAGGTTCAAGGATAGGTTAGGGGCACCAGGGCACCTGCTGTGCACATTTCTCAGTAACAGCTTTCTAAGAGTGAGCACTTCCTTTTTTTAGGAGAATCTGAGACACTAGAAGTTTCTGTTCCCTGGGGGTCTGGGCTGGGCAGGAGGAGGCTGGGAGGCTGGGGAGGAGGCTGGAGAGTACGTTGCAGTAACTGCACCAAAGGCCTGGGGTGTGGGGTGTGGGGTGAGGGGGGCACTCATCCTGGTTTGCTGCTGAGTTGACCCCGAATGACTCAGGACTCAGCCTGAGCCTTATTTTACCCCTTTGCAAGATGGGGAGATTGGCATCGCCCTGCTCTTCTCACTCAATGTTCTGAAAGTCAAATGAAACCTTATTTTCCTTTAACTCCTTACCCAATTATTTTGATTATTCTGATTTCTTAGCTGCTTGACTCAGCCTCCGGAGACTGGGATGGGGGACACCTGAGGACAGGGCTGACTCCCCCTGTCTTCCGCCCGGAGACTTGGGAACAGGGTCTCAGGAGCCAGGCCTCGGGGCTCTGCGGAAGCACGAGGCGCTCTTTCCCAGGCCCGCCTGGGAAGAATTGATGGTCTGGCCTGCAGCTTGGTGAGCTGCTAAATATGCAGATTATGGGCACAAATCCGGGGGTGGTGGGAGGGGGTTGTGCTGGAGGTCTGGCTGCTGGACCATGTGTGCGGGTGGGGCCCGGCTGCTCCAGATGTGGCTGCAGATGTGCTTGTGGTGAGCACTCAGGAGGGGCTGCAGTACCCTGGGGTGGGAGGAGGCTGGGTGGGGTGAGTGCGTCTCCCCCAGGCAGCTGCCCGAAACCCTCTCCTGGCTCCTTTGCATGTCTGGGACAGTGGGAGAGGCACATGGCTGGAGAAGGACACCTTCACCACTCAGATTCAACAATCAAAGTTTGGGAGTGACGTCCCCCAGGCCACACAGCCACTGGGCACCCATGTCTGGAAGAAAAGGCTGGTCTCATGACTCTTGATGGGCCCTGACAGTGGTCACTGTGTATCAGTGGAACATTTCATTACATCAGTTTTGTTGTTGATTTAATTTCAATGACCGTTGGTGACGAACGCAGAGAGACAAAGACAGAAGAAAAGGGAAGCAAAAAGAAAGAAAAGAAGAGTCGGAACCCTGGGGCCCTGGGAAGCAGACCCTACTCGGTTTCTGAGTTAACAAGATGTTCCCGGGACACTCGGTTTCCCTCAGGGAAAAATGGCGCCACCCACAACATGCCGGTCACAGGGGAGAGCAGACTCTGGTCACACACAGCAGCAGCTGCCAAGGGAGGGTGGGGGGCCTCTGCCCTGACCCCCCCTCACTGCAGGCTTTTGACCTGAAGGCTTGCTCTGCTCCACTCACTCATCGACCACTGTGAGGTTTTCTGGGGTAGCTGGAGACAGGTCTGTGGGTGCAAGTGTGACAAGTTTTAGGGAAACGCTGTCCAGTGGTGGCCACCTCCCCTTCCTATTCCCATCGATGGGCCTGCCCTTGCCTCCCACCCCGCACCAGCATTCTGTGTCCTGCCTCTCCATGGCAGTCTGAGCCTTTAGGCCAGATGCATGGGAAACAGGCACAGAGAGGGACTCATTCACCCCAGCAGCACAGCCAGCAGGTGGATACAGAGGTGGTAGACTTGAATCGTGGCTCCTTCCCAGCAGCCTGAGGTTTAAGGAGGTGGCGCCCAGTGCCGAGACCTCAAGTCCCCCTTATCTTTGGCTGAGGTGCAACTTTGGCCAAAGCCTTTAAGGCCCTCTTAGCTTGGCTTTGGGGGTGACAACCTCCATGCTTGAAGATGGACTAAACTAAACGTGAACTGGGAGGACCAAGTGTGCATCTGAATTTCCTTTGTCAGGTGTGTGATCAAGGGCAAGTAATTCACCTTTCTGAGCTGTAGGCTTAAGGTTGCTCTATGCCTGGCACATAGTAGGTATTTATTAGAATAACCACCCCCTTGGCTTGCTTCCCCATGGAGAGGAAAGCTCTGCTGTCCAGCTAAGCCTCCTCTAGCAGGCTCCTTTGCCCTCCAGCCTTTTTCTTCCCCAGTGATTTAAAAAATACTAGTGAAGTAGGTCCTCCCTGGTGGCACAAGGGGTTAAGCACCAAACTATGAAGCAGTCCACGGCCTCTGAAGCACGAGTTTGATCCCCAGCCAGCTGGGGAGCAACCCACATGGCCAGGCAAACCTCTCCTGTCTTGCCCGCTGCTCCCCTCAGTGGTGTGTTTCAGTAGATCTGCCTGTTATGTTCCCCACTCTGTCTCTGGTGGATCCTCTTACCCCCCACATCTCTGACCTGTGCCCCAGCTCTTATATGCATAAATAAATAAATATTTAAAAAAATATTAGGGAAATAAATGAGTAGTGAAAGTAGCTACCAGGCCCTATGCTGGGGTTTATCACCACTGTTGTGGAAACTAAAGCACAGAGAGGTACAGTCACTTGCTCAAAGTTACACAGCAACGAAAAGACCAAGGAGACCCAAGCCCAGATCTTTGGGAGCCCAAGGTCCTGTCTTCCCAGTTTACCTTGCGGCCTGCCTAGTGAATCTGAGCCAGGCTTCAGATTCAAAGGATCAGTAAGACTGGGAAGGGGGACTGTGTCCATGAGGATGTGGGTGCAGGCTGGCGGGGCCTGGAGAAGGGCAGGGAGGGGGTGCCAAGGGCAGAGTTGGTCTCTTCACAGTTGCAGAGGGAGGGCCCTGAGCAGTGCTCCTGGATGACTCTCTGGTTTGGGGCTCAGGGCTGGGTCAGGCAAGAGCCAGAGAGAGGCCCACACCTTGGGCACCCCAAAGGCCCAGCCCTTTGGTGCTGGGAGTGTTATAGGGCAGCCCCGATATTGAACGGGTTGCCTGGCTGTGGGCCCGGCAGGGATATCCCCTTTGCCTTTGGGGGAAGTTAACCACAGCTATCAGAGCGTAGCTCCCAGCTTCAGAAACCTTCCTCCAACCCACCCTCCAAACTCAGGGCAAAAGGAGGATTTTCCTCCTGGAAAAGAATCACCCTTCCAGCCCCCACCCCCACCCCCCATGTCACTGTATTGAAGTGAGCCTTTCTAATTCAGGAAGTGTCCTGTCAATAAAGACTTCATCGGTATATTAAACTCACTTCTTCGAAATTTCAAGCACATTCAGGAGAGAGATTGTCCAAACGGAAAGCAAGGCAGCAGGAAAGGGAATCCAGGGGTCCCGCTGAGCTGCTGTTATTCTTGGGTTTCCAGCAGGGAGGGAGCACTGGGGAGAGAATGAGTAAAACACTAACAAACCAGGCAGGAAGGGCAAACTTCACCAAAGAGGCCTTCATCCCAGAACCTCCTCCACGGAGATAAGCATCGCTTCATTACCATCTGCCTCTGCAAACAAATTAAGAGCGAAGCTATTATTCAGCCTGGGCAGGCAGTGCTGTTAAAGCTCTTGACAACTGCACAGGAAGATATAGCGGTTCCTTCTCTGATTCCCACAGGTCCTGCTATCTGTGAAACCTTTACTGTGCAAAGGGGCCGTGTTAGGATTTATTAGCAGGACCTGGTTCAATTCCGGCCTTGCTGCATGCTATGAAAGGAGATCTCACCCCATTTAACAGGTGAGGAAAGCTGAGGCTTAAAGAAGCATATGGCTGTTCCAAGTCACACAACTGGAAGGTTCCAGAGGCTGGAAGGGAGCCCAAGGGCTTTGACTCCAACCTCCTGCTGGTAGCAAGAGGGGAGGAGGAAGGAAAGCCCAGGGTTCTGGTTCTTAGTAGGCTTCAGGGGCCCTTCCTACCCACACTCCTTCAATGTGAGGGTTGGGCCAATTTCTTCTTAGTAGGACTCACTCTTTATGCATTTGTTCTAGATCTTATGGAGAATCTTCTAGAAGCCAAGGCTTGTGCAAATGCAGGATAGCTTGATGAACAAAACAACCCCCAGCCTCATGGATTTTCAGGGGTCTGGTCCCTTTTTCCTGCCACTCCCAGAGCTCCTTCTTGCTAAAGAAGGGGCAGCTATGCTCCCTAGTCAGCCTGAGATTTCTTCTGACCTACCAGGAATGGCCCCTCTTGAGAACAGGGGCGGGGGACCAGGCCCACCCCAGGAACATTTGTTTATCGGTACTAGTCACTCCCGCCCCCACAGCTCCCTCCTCCCCAGACCCTTATGGTTTCAACTCTGCCTGGGACAGGGGAGCCCCCTGGGAGCCTGGATCAGGGGCCGTGAGGGGTGGGAGAGGAAAGCAGGGCAGGCAGAGGTGTGTTTTGAAATCTGCTTCCTTTTGGCCACGCTTGAACTTCCAAGCGGCTGGGTTTGACTGACAGGCGCAGAAAGGGAGCGCAGGCTCCCTGTGGAGCTGGGGAGGGGGTGGGAAGGGAGGGCTCCGCAGAGGCTGGGGCTCCTGGGCCCGCATCCTCTGCCCTTCCTCCCATTCTCTTAGTGGCCCGGAGCCCAGAGGCGTGGGTCCCTGCTCGCTGGACCCAAGAAGGCCAGGGCAGGAGTGGGGGCTTGGAGTCAGTGGCAGGAAAGTCCTTTAGAGCAAGTATGACCACTACAGCGGCAGCAGCGAACAGGACCAGCAGCATTTATTAATGGTCCTTCTGCAAGGGGAGGCTTATTAAATGGGTTCGTCTTTATAAATAGCTTAGCACAGGCCCAGGGCCTAGTGGTGTCTACACATGAACACATGGACGTGTATATGGGGGAGGGGGGTCATGTGTCTGTTCACTCTCAGATCTGTCTCTGCTCTTCTTTGTCCCACCCTGTACCCTGCAGGGCTGATGCCTGCCAAACCACATCTCCCAGGGTCCCTTCCCAACAGGCTTCCGGTTATCCTTGGCCAATGGGAAGAGCTGGGTGGAGACCAGTGGGCAGGAGTCAGGGTATTTTCCTTACCCATTTCTGCTGGAGTGGCATCTGGAGTGGCTGTGACTGTACCACCTCCTTGGTTCCAGGTCCTGAAGACAGGCCCTCTCTCCAAGTGTCAGCTCCTATGAGGGGCCCCTGCCTGCCTGTGGTTCCTGAGTCCCCCACAGATGCTGCCTTCTGGTGTCCTGGTCCCTCAAGTCCTGGCTTCCTGCTGCTTGGCCCTGGGTGCCTCCCCCCCAACCCCCTTCAGGCCTTTCAGCAATTCCAGCCCCTTCAGAATGAATAAGTGCCTATATTAAATCCCTCTGTTGAAATGCCTGCATGGGCTTTGGTTTCTTGACAGGATCTCTAGAAGCCCCTACTATGTATGTGTCACATTCAAGGCCCTACTTCCAAGAGTTTTACAATCGAGTGGAGAAGGTGTTTGTCCAATCATCACAAAAATACAGATACAACCAGAGCCAGTGACCAGTGCTGGAAGGACCGAGTCTGTGAGGACCGGCCCTGCGGAGGCAGCCTTGATCTCACCCTGGGGTCAGGAGTCCCCCAAGGTAGGAGAAGTGTGCTCCAAGCTCTGCATTCCATGCATTCCATACACCACCCCTAGCCCACCCCCCACCCCTACCCATCAGTTCTGCCAAGGAGGGCTATTAGCCCACTTCCTGGATGAGGAGATCAAGGCTTCTCAGAGCACATCTTTGACAGAAGCCCACACACACTTGGGGGCCTGGGGTGGCGCTGGCCCTTCTCCTGCCTCCATGCTGCCGACTGTCTGGGCCTGTCATTTCAGAGGAGGGACTAGGTCCACAGAAGGACAATACATCCCAGGGTCACCCAGCCAATATAAGGGTGTCACCTCGGTCCCAGCAGAGACCCCAGGCCACCTCCGCCCAGAGGAATGTTCCACATCACCCATCAGCTGAGGACTCAGCGCTTCCTCCTTCCTCTCCCCCCCTCCCAGCTTCCCTCCAATCCAAGGCTGAGGCAGCATCAGAAACCACAGCTCTGGGCCCACTGCCAGAGCCTGCCCCCTCCTCACCCCCTTCCCACTGTCCTGAGTTTCTGAGACTCTCAGTCTCAGGGGAAAGTTTTTGTAGCCCTTCCGAGGCCACGCAGTGAGAGAGAGAGAGAGAGAACTTACCTGGGGCATGTCTCTCCTCAAGTGGGAGGTGGGAACAAATGGGGCACCTTCAAAAATTAGGGGGAGCCTCCAACCCACCCTCAACCTCCCTAAAATTAATGAACCCACATATGGGCATGGCCTCCTGCTGCAGAGGACACAGATGGGTGGGAGTTAGGGATTATGGGGTGCCCAGGGAAACTGGGGGCTTTACAGGGCAGAGCAGCCCCTGTGACAGGCTCTGGGGTCAGGGGGAGCAGCCAGCAACTTTCTGGCCGGGAGCCCCAGGGACAGAGAGCAGGCCCCGAGGGAGCCAGCTGAGAGGCAGCTCTCCAGGACATCTGGGCCGGGGGAAGGTGCAAATATTCGTGAGGAGGTGACTGCAGGGCCCTGCGTGGCCCTGAGGTCTCCGACAGGAAGTTCAGGCCTCAGGGAACCAGGAGCTTGGCCTGGAATGGGCTGGGGGAGGAACCTGCAGAGAGAAGCCAGCCAGACACCTCCTGGAGCAGATGGGGACACTGAGGCTGAGAGGGAGCGACTGAGAACAAAGGAACCCAGACTTCGACTTTCCACCGCATCCGACCTAGGCGGAAGCCACCAGCAATGGCTTCTTGAAAATCTTAAACTCCTTAGACTGATTTTCCGTGGGAGATAGGAGGCAGCCCTGGTTGCATGACCAGCATTTTTCAACTCTCACCATGGGTCTAAAAATCTCACAGCTGTCATCCCACATGTCCTCCCAGTAACCCCACAGGCAGATGCTCAACTCACCCACATTTCACAGAAGGGGAAACTGAAGCGAGTCTAAGTGCTTGCCCCAGATGACTCACACAGGAGCTGACAGATCCAGAATTTCATCCAAGGATCTGGAGTCCCTGTGGTGGCACCAAAAGTTTGCTGGAAAACAGCCCCCCGGTGAACCCTTGGGGCAGCCCCCCCAACGACTCCATATTGGAACATCAGTAGGGGCTTCATCAGTTCTCTTTGGCATCCTGGGCCTTGCATGTGCTGCTGCTCCTCTGCCTCCATCCACCCACCCACCCATCCATCCATCCGTCCATCCATCCATCTGTCCATCTGTCCATCTGTCCATTCACTCACGTTTCACTCAACAGGTCCAAGCCAGGTGCTAAAGATGGAGCACAGTCATCACCTTCCTCAGGCTCCCGGTGGTCACAGTCAGAGAGAAAATAAAGCCTAACACAATACCAAATACTCATCCTGCTATTAAATAATCAACACAGGAGAGGGAGATTGGCAGGGTGGTGTTGACAACACGGAGGTCAGGGGGCGTCTCTCTGAGGAGGTGACATTTGAGCGGAACTGAGGGAAGTGATTTATACAGCACAAGTTCATTATTCTCTCCTGACTGCCTCGTGTTTGTCTTTCCCACCAGATTGGCTCCATGAGAACAAAACGTTTGCCTGTATGGTTTGTGATGTTAGGATGTGTGCTTAGGACAGTGCCTTGCACACAGTAGGTGCTCAGCAAACAGTGCCTTGCATACATTAGGTGAATGAATGAATGAATGAAAGACAGAGGCAGAAATTCTTTGCAACCTCAAGTCTAGCGGTGCTCTTGCCCCAAAGATGTTGCAGACATTCCAACTTCCTCCTCGAGGTTTCCCTCTCTTCCTAAATAGTGAGTGGAAGGACATTTGACTGGTCTTTTGGGACAGGAGTTGGGAATTGCAACATCTGGTACCAAAAGAGACAAGAAAGCAGTAAACAGGAGGCCCTAGGATGGGAAGGACCAGGAGGGAAGGTTGGAGACAGTACCGCCTGCCTTCCTCTGTCTCCTCCCCAGACAGCCTCTGTCCTCTCCAGACAAGCTCAGTCCTCCCCAGACAGCCTCCCTGGGCCGCCATCCACATTCCTGTTTGAAGCCCCCAGCAGGGAGGCCCAGGTGGTCGGTAGCTGCTTCCTCATCGCTGTGCAGACTCTGGGGCTGCAGGCTGGATGGGAAGAGGAGTCTGACATGTACCCCCAACCTAGCACAGAGGACTATGGTGCATCGGGGGTCAGGGCCACTGAGGGGGCGTCATGTTCAGGAGGGAACAGGCTGACTGGCTGTCAGCCAGGGGCTTCATTCTATGAAAGGAAAAGACCCCTTCCCCAAACAGGAGTGTTAGCCAGGGCCTGGGCTTTGGGGAACCACCTCTCCTCCCCCAGTGGGAGGGTCAAGCGTCTCAGCAACCCCCAGCTCGGCCCTCCTGAGCTGAGATGGGCCTGAGGAGGAACTGAGGAGCCCTGGGCCAAGGGATGACAACCTGCCTCCTGCTGGCTGTGACCCTGGGCCTCAGTTCTCTGGGGTTGTCAAATGGGACGATTGGTAATAATGCTGACATCACGGGATGCTGCGGGAATCAGACGGAGGAATGTGTGCGAAGCCACATTACTGTGCAAATACTAAGGTTAGCAAATACTAACCTCTTCTGGGTTTGCTGACTACCCCCGGCCCCATCCCTGCTGGTGCTTCCATGAATAATCTGGCACCTGTGTCTGGGAATCACAGACTCACCTTGAATTCAGACCTCCGTTTCCAAGCCTGTGAGACAGATGCACACAGGAAGGGAACTGGAAAGCCCCTAGCGCAGCAGCAGGTGCAGAGAGGAGCTCCACAAAAGGTTGCTGGGTGAACATCACTAAGCACATTCTGGGAGTGTCACGGCGAAGAAACGTAGTCTCCCTGCCCTGGTCGATAAATACAAAATGATTGTGGAGGGAGGCTGGTAAGGACCAGGAGGAGGCAGGACCCTGCAGAGGAAGCCCCATGCAGCCTGGAGGTGGCAAACCCAGGGCTGCAGGGAAGGGAGGGCGCCCCAGGGCATCCAGGCAGAGGGGCCTGTGTGGGGAAAGGTGTGGAGGCTGGAAGGGCAAGTGGCCCTGGTTGGCTAAGGGTGTGGCACTTGAGGGCATCACCCTGAGGTGCCCAGGCCTCCCTCCTCAGGAGTCCTCAGGAGTCCTCAGAGGCCAGGTCCTGCCCCTCTGGTGTGACCCCGACTCACCGCTGCCCCGTGGGCCCGGCCTGGTTTCCCCTCTACTGCTCTGGGCGGAAATCCAGCCAGGGCAGCGAGGCTGACATCAAACCCTCCCACCGCAGGCCTGGCCTCAGCCCCTCTCCGGGTCTTAACGAAGCCATAAATCCCCTGCACATGTCCCAGCAGCCGGCAGAGGCCGGCATCTCTGGCTGGCGGTGACTGAGCGCCCTGACACCCCATCACTCATGCCCCACGCCCAGCCGCCCCCGCCGCGGCAGCAGCACATCCATCTCGGCCGGAGGCTTTCAAGTCCAGCCCCAGGCCTCTCTGCTTAGTGTTAAGATGAGCCCGGCTCACGCGGACTGTTCTTATTTATCTTCAGGTTCGTCCCCCTGTGGCCATCACTCCGCAGGGCGGCCCCGGGTCTGGGGAAGGGCCCCCAGAATGTGCTCCTCCTCCGGCTTCCTCTCCCGCCCCCACTTGGCCAGGCACAGAGAAGACCTGGCGGAGGGCGATTGGTCTTAGTCACAGATGTTCTCGCAGCACGCTCTGCGCTCTGCTATCTCTTGGCTGTCTTACAACAGCATCCGTGTCTGTGGTCTGTCCTGGGGGAAACTGAGGCACAGGTGGGGAGCCACTCAGCTGGGCTCCTGGTGCTTCCTGCCTTGGCTGCACAGACGAGCGGGCAACCTCTGGCCAATGCGTGCAGGGCCTTGGGTGGCCTCTGCTTGGCTGCCCTGCACGTTTGGGTAAATCTGTTGGTGTCTGGAGTCCCCCACAAGGCTGGGAAGCCCTTCAAGCCTGGCTGACCAGCCTCTGAACCCCATCTCCCAGGCCCAGGAGTCCCACGCTGGGCCTTGAGAGGGCAACTTTGTGCTGGGGTTCAGAGGGGCAGTTCTGGCATCAGACAGGCCTTCTTCCCCGGTTCTCTTCAGCCTGGCTTGTTTCCCTGGGGGAGCTGCTGGTGTCTCTGGATCTCAGCTCCTCCTGTGCAGAATGAAGACAAGCAACAGAACCCACCAGCTAACCCACAGAACCTTTCCAGAACCACATGGGGCTCAGCTGCTTTGTCACCATCACCCTGGGCCCTCAAAGGGCTGACAGCAGTGGGTGCTGTGGCATGGGCCCCACAATTTTGGGGTCTCACAGCCCCTACTCAGGGAACCCTGGCTGGACAGAGCATTTCATCTTGGAGGTGACAGAATCCCGACAGCCCAGGCGGACTTGGTGGGCACATGGAGGATGACCACAGGCTTGTTTGAGGGTCGGCGGTGGGGGGGTAAATTTTCTCTCTTAAAACAAAGTTTATTCAAGAGATGAGATCTTTCAAAACACAGCATAATAAAAGCCTCCTTCCTTGGGGAAAAGGCTGGAAGCTCTAATCCGGTCCAGCCCCAGGCCCCCACCCTACCTCATCCCACCTCACCCCACCCCTCCCCACCCTTAGTGCTCACACGGCAGATGCTGCTTTGCTGGCCCCGCTTGCGGGCCCTGAGGGAGGTGCTCTCCACAGGTCAGATCAGTGGGTGTCGCTGTGCAGGTGACCTGGCTTGTCCACGGTCACCCTGGCAGAGGCATGGCTAGTTCTCCCTGCTGCCCAGGCAGAGGCCCAAGGGAAGAGGACAACTGCACTGGCTTTGGAGCACAGGGCAGGGGCCTGGGGGGTCCTGCCCCCAGCCTGGCACTGCCACCTGTGAGATTCTCAGCAAATCACATCTCCTCCTCTGGGAAGGGTGTAAGTCCACTTGAGTGAGTTTGAGAGCAATGCTCCAGGAGACTGGGCTCCTGGGCACATTTTCAGAGGCAGGGCTTTTACCTCCTGATGCCCAATGCCTGGGTCCCACGGGCTCCATCAGCAGCCCCAAGCCTGCCCCTGGGACCGGGGGCCACAGCCAGGTTGCCCGGGGCGGTGGAGTGTCCCAGAACAGGGCGCTTGCTTCTGTTGCTGCCCACATGTGGGGGTCTCCTTGCCACAGAAGATGCGCTGAAGATTCTGGAGCCTTTGGTTCTCTGGGTCAACCTCTTTGACCTTGGGGCAAGGAGGGGTGGAAGACAGCTGGTTAGTTTCTTGTCGGGCAGCACAGACACTCAGGCCTCTGTTTGGGTGGGATGGAAGGTAACCTGATGATCTCTTAGGACCTGTGCAGCTGAGGGCAGGAGACAGCTGTGTCCGTGCCCCTCCCACCCGGAGCTGGACGGCCTGCAGCGACGCCCAAAGACACGGCCATCACCTCCCTTCACAATGCGACACAGAGAAGGGAAAGGACTTACCCAAGGCCACACAGGATGGGATGAGGAAGCCCAGGGGCAACCCAGTGTGCTGACCCCAGTCCAGGGCTCCCCGAGTGCACCAGGCCTGTGCAGCAGAGAACCCAGCTGCACGCATGCATAAATAAATGAAGGTTTATTAAGAAGCTCCAATCTCCTCCCTCCATCCCACCTTCCTCCTATTCCCCCCCCCATCTCCCCCCACCCCAAGCACAGTGTCTGCTCTAGGTCAGGCCCTGTCCCAAGCTGAGCAGTTCAGGCGGGAGGGCAAGCTCCTCTTGGGACCCTGCTTTCTGGCTCCCAGGAGTTCCCGTTCGCCTGGAGTCCGGCCTGCACGGCCTTCCCTCGCCGCATGCCACGCCCGGGTGGGGAAGGAGTTAAAAAGCACAGGGCAGCGCGAGCTCCCGGGCCCAGCCCTCCCGCCAGCCAGGCCACTTCTGGGGCGTGCTGTGTTTCTTTTTCTCTTCCTCCTCTCTTTCTCTCTTTCTTTTTTTTTTTAAAGAAACATATGTCACTCGCCATAACTCATGTGCTTATTATAATCATGACCATATGCTTAATGGGATGTAATAAAACCACCGCTAACCTGGCCCCTGCTCACAAATCTCCCCCTCCCCGGCTTCCACTGCCGGCCGGCCGGCCCCTGAGCTACTTCAACATTTTTTCCATGGCAAGACTGACCTGGGCCAGAGGGGGACACAGAGGGAAGAGAGTGCGCTCAGCCACTTTTGCTCATTCATTCATTCATCTGTTCATTCCTCACTCATCACTCATGCACCATTCACCAAACGCTTCTATACGTCAGACACCCAGGACGCAGGGAGAGGACGGCCCGGCCCCAGCAGGAGCAGCAGATGTTTGGGGACAGGCTACGCAGGACTTGAGCACCGCTAACTGCCGAGGAGCCTGCTCTGCAGGGAGACTGGTCCGTTGCCTTCCAGAGCAGAGCTGGGGCTGCTGGGGGCACCCACGTATCTCAGTGCCACAAGGTCCTTTGCAAATATCTGCTCAGTGGGTGGATGAAGAGTGAATGGTTGAATGGGTGGTAGATCAGAAAAGACTTTCCTGAAGAACAAAGGTTGAATTTTAAAAGACTGTGTCCCCAGTGGAAGGGACAAGGGAACTCAGCGGGCACCTGAAAAGAAGTAAAACTTCTACTTCATTTTATTTCTCACTGCAGCTCGAGTGCAATCCCTGGTCAGGGAGCTACCCACATGGTGCAGCAGACCTCTCCTGTCTCGCCCGCTGCTCCCCTCGGCAGTGTATTTCAGTCAATCTGCCTGTTCTGCTCCTCACTCTGTCTCTGGTGAATCCTCTCAACTCCCCCCCGACCCCATTTCTGGCTTGCACCCTGGTTCTTGTATGCATAAATAAATCTTTAAAAAAATTGTCAATCTTAAAAATAAGAAACTCATGTTTTCTGTGCTGTTTCGTGGAACAGTGGTAGAGGTGTGGAATGCACCAGTAACTACGTGCACAGTGAGGGTGCTTGGGTGTTTTCACTGCCAGGGGGAGTAGATGGTCCTAAGCTTTGGTCATGTTTAAGCCGTAGGTGAGGGGCTGAAACAGCAGAACTCTGTTTCCCACAGTTCTGGAGGCTGGGAAGTCAAAGGTCTGGGTGCCAGTGGTGCTCTCTTCCTGACTTCTCACTCTGCCCTCCTGTGGCTGGGGGTGCGGGGGTGCAGGTGGAGGAGAGAGAGACTTCTCTCTCCTTATAAGCCTCCTGTTCTTCAGATTAAGACCCCACTCTCAGCCCTGATTTAACCTTAATCGCTTCCTCAAAGCCCCAATACAATCACACCAGGGCTTAAATATATGAACTTGGGGGAGAGACCCCTCAAAAGGGAGGAGTGAGGTTTGGGAGAAGGATGAAGGTGTTGGGGTAGAGGACCCACATTCTAGAAGCGGTGGCTACTCCAAAGTGTGGGCCTGAGTTTAGAAATCTGAGGAACAAAGTACCTTTTCATTCTCCTTTTTTAGAAAAGAGCTTCTTCCATCTGGTGAGCCTTCATCTGGTGAGAACCTAATACTTTCAGGTGTGCAGAAACAATGTGGGAAGGGAGGAGGGCCTGATATGAGATGCCAAGTCCATGGAGGTCCTTGGACGGCAGGCTGGCTCCGTGGCAGTGACGGTGATATAAAACACGGCGCGGGTGTGCAGAGCAGGCTGTGCCCCAGGCTGCTCCTGAGGCATAAAGTTCTATTCTCTAGTCTCCTGATGCCAAGAATCTCCCCCACCCCAGGCCCTACTCCAATCTCTCCTTGTCCCAGCTCAGACCCCTACCTGATTGTGCCCAGTGCCCATCCCCATTGGTCCCTTCCACAGTCAGCCCCAGAGGAAGCTAGCACACAGGGTGGGATGATCCAATTAAAACATGAAAGGCCTTCAGAACCTCTCTCACACTCAGAGTCTCTGTCCTGGCCTGCAGGCCCTGCTTAAATTGCCTCCTGGTCACCTCTTCCAACTCATTCTCTCCCACCCCTTTGTCTGCCACATGGGCTCTGCTTGAACACACCTGTACCCCCCCGGGTCTTTGCACTTGCTGTCATCTCTCCCTGAAGCATATCCCCTCTTTCACCCATGACTCTCTCCTTCCCTCACTATGGTCTCAGCCCAAATGACACAGCCTCAGAGAGGTCTTCTTGGGCCACCCCATCTGAAACAGCTCCTTTTCACTCTCGAGAGCTTACTCTGCTTTCTTTTTCAATAGCACTTAGCACAATCTGACAGGTTATGTATGTGTTTGCTTCTTTGTAATATTGCATCTCTTGCACTAAAATATAAACTTTATAAGGGCAGACATTTTTGTCTGCTTGTTCCCACCTGTACCCCAAGAGCTTCTAAAAGTATCTGGCACCTAGTAGGTGCTCATTAAACATAAATGCATGCATGCATGCATGAATGAATGAGTGAACAAACGGAAATCATCTCTGTAACTTATCAAACAAAGGGGGCAGAGTCATACAAGAAGAGATGAGGGAGAAGGAAGGGGCTAGATGCAGGTGGGAGGGATGCTGGCAGGAAGTTTGGCTTTGATACTAACTACAAAGGGGAGCTATTGAAGAGTTGAACACAATTTGGTTAATTTTTTAAAGATCACTCCCCTTAAGGATGCTAGGGCAGAATAACTGGGGAAATTTAGGAGTCATCTGGTAGGATTATTAGGCAAGCAAGAATTTCAGCCTCAGTTTCCCCAGAAATCCTCTCTCTCCTCATCCCCCAAAGATGTCTCTAAGGTCCCTTTTTTTGTTGTTAAAACAACAACAAAGGAGTGCATTTAGGGGTGGGGGTGTAGAACCACCCCCTGCCAGCACAGCCCTCCATGCAGTTTCTCTCTGTTCCTGCATCTTCCCACTCCCAAGTGTGTGAGAAGAGGCTCCAGTCCTGATTTATGCTGCTGACAGAAAATCTAATGAATTGAAGACATAAAAGCATAACAAGGTTCCCCCCGGGATAAATCCATTCTGGATGCAGGTCTCTGAGCGGGACACGTGGCCGTGCTGACAGCCCAGTGTCCGTGATGGATGCTGCTCTGGACGTGGAGCTGGGGGCACTGGGGGGCTCATCGGGGTGGTAATGGGAGGAGCTGCTGTAGACTTAGGAGGCTCTAAAACATCCCAACCTGTAGCAAAAGGAGCTTAAGGCAAATCCAAAACGGAGATCCCCAGCACGTGTGGGGTGCACGCAGGCTGATTCCATTCCTGGGAGAACGTGAGGCAGACGGGGGGAGCAGAGCCAGCACCGGGACCTTGGTCCAGCTCCAGATGGGCCACCAAATGCAACTTTGGACAAGCCTCTAGCAGGGCGACTGTGTGCATGAATAAACACGTTTTCAAATAAATCAGAGGCTGAACATTTCAGGACTTCCAGGAGAACAGGGCAGATTTTGCACACAAGAAAAATGAACTGGGCAGGAGCTGTAGAAAAATGGAGAAGATCTGACCTATTTATGAGAAGCAGTCACCACTCAGCTCCGACCAATGGGGTTATTGTCAGAGACAGACCAGGGTAGAGGGTGGATACAGAGAAATCAGAGAGTGAGATTCCTTCCTTCAAGGAATCTCCCCTTTAAGAAATGCTGACAGCTAGTTTAAATAGAATTTCAAATGAGGCTGGGTGAATCCACTTCTAGGCTACCTGTTTGAGACCTCTGAATCAGGTAAGCACTCAGGATCCCATCTAATTGTAATTCAATCAATTCAACAAGTATTTGTTTGGGATGTCAATGTGTACCAGGCTCTGTGCTAGGCTCAGTGCATGCAGACAAGGCCTGCACGGGGCTCAGCATTAACAACCATTGACTGAGAACTGTTCCAAGGGCTGAGGGTTATTGCACATTTGGAAAACCATCCAGAGGTGGCTGAGAGAAGGCAGGGTTGGACCTGTGGCTACAGGTAGTGGCAGATCTGAAGGTCCTGGAAGGCCAGGTGGAAGAGGGAGCCTTTGTCTCACAGGTCACCCCACTTTGAAGCTGGGGCTGAGAGCTTCAGATTTCAGTGCAAGACAGCGCCCTCTGGCGGCCGTGTGGACCGTGATTAGAGGCGCAACCCAAATAATCTACAGAGTTGATGTGGCCTTGGACCAGGTAGAGACAGAGAGAAGAAGGAAAATGTAGCACCTTCGAGGGACTGGTGGATTTCCCCCCATATTTGCTGGCACATTTCCCTGCTGGTTGAGGCCAACTACGCAGAGCTCCCGGTGGCAAGCAACAGAAACCAAATGTGACTAATTTAAGCAGACAAGGGCCACAGACCCATGCTTGGAAACTCCGCCTCAAGGAAAAATGCCCTCAATCATGCTACAGAAGTGTCCCAGGGAGATGTCGCTGTCCCCAAACAGATCTCACTGGAACACAGCCAACCCGCTGACACCAGCACCATGGCTGGCTTTGGACACTGAGTTACTGAGCAAGTAAGGATAATAGATCTTGGCTCACTGGAATTGTTTTGCAACTCAGAGGCAATCAGAGGCACCCAGCACAGTAGGTACCCCATACCTGGCACACACTCAGGAAATGACAGCTGTCACTTTTGTCTTCAACATCCGGGTCATCCTAACAGTTACTTTCTTGGTGTTAGTCTCAGCAGGTGAGCTAGACTTGCTCCTGAGGGCAAGATCCCTCTATCCTGCACCTCTGCCCTCAGCCCCGCTCTGCACACTTCGGGGGGGGGGGGGGTCCTATTCCTTAGAGACTTCCAGTTTCTGGCAGGAAGTAAGTGCAGAGTACCTGAATGGATGGGCGGATGACCATGGGACGCAGTGAGTGACAGCCACAGCCTCTTAAATATCTCAAATATTTTCTCTTGGGTTGAAAGATCGCGCTCCTTTTTCATTCACTTCGACCGTGCTCCAGACAAAGGGAGAACAGATGTCCCCTCCATCATACCAAGGATGCCCCAGAATTGGCGAGACACCATCTGTGACCAACTCCGTGTCTCCCACTGGGAAAGAGGGATTCCAGATGTTTCTGAGGACTTGACTGCTCAGCTGAGGGGTGGTGGGTATGGAGGAGAGATCCAGGTCTCTGCGTGTCAGCTGAAATGTGAGTGTGAGCCAAGAAGAAAGGACACGATGAAGCCCAGTTTGAGGGTACATGCCAGGAAGGTGTCCAAGATTTGTGGGTTTTGATGAAGGCTCATGAATGAGAGATTTTTCTCACCCCAACATCAAGATATGGAGTGTCAGGCAGTCAGAACCCACAAATATTCCAAGAGCTCCTTCCAACTCCCAGACTCCCTTGCAGCTGGGGTGGAGCCACCAGACTCCTTTGGCCAATGGACTGTGAATGGAGACTCTGGTGTCCTGTCCAGGGAGAGTTAGAGAGAGCCAGCGTGCCTTCCTCATTTTTCTCTCCCCTGCCTCGGAACCTTGGTGGCCACGTGTACCAGATGAGGCAGCTAACGCACAGCAGACGTTATGCAAGTGAGAAATAACAGCCCCATTGTGCTAAGTCATTGGAAGGTCAAGGGATATCAGTTCCCCTGCCATAGCCTCGCCTCACCTGACCAAGAGTTGGAGTCAGAGCTGAACAATCTCCTACGTTTTTCAGAGGTAGAGAGCTCATCATTTTATTATCCGAGGTCTAGGGGCAAGGACTATCAGGAAACTCCACTTCAATCACCCCCTTTTCACAGATTGGGCAACGGAGGCAGGAGCAGAGTACAGTCACACCATGCCTGCTGCTGCAATACAGTGATGCATGGGAGAGTCCACAGCAGGCATCTCCCAGTCCATAGCTGACTGAGTCCACTCCAGCCAAATGTAAGTTTCACCAAAGACTAATGTTCCCGAGACTCGGCTTCGCAAAAGAGGCTTAAAAAGACATTTTGTTTGCCAGTTGGGCTTCTGGTCTCCCCTATGGTACCTGCCTCTATGTAGCTCCCTGTAAACACCTCGCTTCCTGCAAACCTTGCTGAGGTAACTTCCAGCCCCTTTCCTGGCCCCTGGCTTCCCTTTCTTCTCTTAGCTTCTGGAATTTAGCCTGCTGGAGGTCTCGAGTGAGGTCTACTCCTGTTGCTGGTGCCCAGAGATGGGCTGTGCTACGTGTGTGTGCCTGAGAACCCAGCGCTTCATGAAACTATTAAGGCCTCTTTAAGGAGCCATAAGGTTTATTACGCAATAAGTAGCCCATATGAATCAAGCCCCACCATTAACACGTACAGTTTCTCGACTCCCAGATGTTCGCAAGTCTCTCTGCAGGATCCAGAGGCTTGGGTTGATGCAGGACTGGGTGCGGGGACTAGCAGAGAAGTTAAATGTATACTGTAAACCAAAATTATTGGGCAAACCTCTCATGAATATGATGTCCTCTGTCCCCAGGAGCTGAAGTCCTGGCAGGAGGGAAGGCAACAAGCAATCCCTTGCAACTGGAATTCATATTATCTGTGAGATGCTCTGGGTGACGTGAGAGCAAAAAACCTCAGCCAGGGTGGAGGTGCTAGGAAAGTGCTCTTAGAAAGGAAAGTTGGTTCCATTTGGGGACTTGGCACTCATGGTTCCTTCTGCCTGGAATGTTCTTCCTCTACACCTCCCCATTTGGTTCCTCTCAACATCCCCTCTTGGGAGAGGGTGTCCTGACCACCTTCCTACCAGAGGTCCCCTTTAAGGTATCTTTGTCGTATCATCCTGTTTCCTATCTCACAACACTTCTCTGCATATTTTGCCTCTTTCCGCACTTCCTTGGAATTCACTGCTTCTTCCCACTACTAGTACGGGCACTTTTCCAGAGTAGAGAGCCCTGCCCTTGTCCACCTACATCTCCCAAGACTTAACAGAAACACCATGACTACTGGCTTAATACATAACGACTGACTAATTAGTAAAAGAACTAGAGAAAGTTTCTCCTTTTAACAAGACTCTTGGGTCTCGGTTCAGTCTAAAGTCCTTCAATGACTTCCAGGTTAAAAAATAAAGTTCCAAAGACCCGAAAAGGAAATTGACTTGCTCGATGCCACCACTCAGGTCAAAGATAGCTGTAGG
This sequence comes from Talpa occidentalis, assembly GCF_014898055.3. Classification (NCBI taxonomy): domain Eukaryota; kingdom Metazoa; phylum Chordata; class Mammalia; order Eulipotyphla; family Talpidae; genus Talpa; species Talpa occidentalis. The sequence continues at coordinate 6,738,568 of NW_023603184.1, forward strand.
GGCCTGGCCTTCTGGGTCCTGTCCAGGGCATGCCCCGCCCACAGGGACAACCCTGACTCGGTGGAGGCTCTGCCTCTTCTCTTCCCGGGACAGGCATCTGCACCCCTGCCTGGGCCAGCCTGACTCTCACGGTTCCAGGCCACAATCCTAGAAAGTTCCTTTCTTTCACCCAACCCAGCATCACCCTGAGCTGCCTGCCTGAGGAGATGGGCCTCGGGCCACGTCTGGAATTAAGAGACCAAACCCAGCTCAGTGATGATAACGCCTTATTGACAGGAGATGAAGGCAGTCCCTCTGGGCAGCCCGGGTTCCGCACAATTTTACGAGGTGTGATACATGCCCATTGCTTCAAGATGACCTCCTTCTCCACCCCCAGCGCCCCCACGTCAGCTCCTTCCTGCTCCACGTCGATGGCATCACAGGCAGGAAGCCCTGCTGCCCACACCGCCTGTACACCCACCTTCTGCCAGCAGGCAGGGGGCCCAGGAAGGCCCAGACCCACCCTCCCAGATGTCTGGCCCCTGTCCTGCCACGTGGGAACTGGAATTTGGGAGCTGCTCGTGGAGGCTCCCAGCAAGGAGGCTCCCAGCAAGGGAGCCCGTGGAGGCTCGTGGAGGCTCCCAGCAAGGGCAAAGGATCCTTGAGCATCCCTGCTCCAGGCAAGGTCAGAGGCCCAGGAGGGAGATCAGTGGTCTTGGGGACCAGGAGAGCCAGGGAGGAGGTGAGGATATGGGGGAGGGGCGGCAGAGGACCGGGCTGTCCTACGGTCATTGCCTGGTGTGGCCATCACGGACTCCAGCGCTTAAAGCAGCACAGATTTACATCTAGCGGTTCTGGCGGTCAGGAGTCCAAAGCGGGTCAGATGTCAGGGGGCGGCATTCCCACTGCACGGAGGCTCGAGGGGAGAATCTGTGCCCTCGTGTGTCAAGACTTCTAGAGGGTCTCCCATGCCCAGGTCCCGGGACCCTCCTCCATCTGCAAAGGCAGCGGCGTCCCGCGGTCCAACTTCTTTGACACCGGCGGGGACTCTCCCTTTCCTTCTGGGGCTCCTGGGGCCCCTGGGAATCTCTGTGCCACCAGGTCAGCTCACTAACCCACCTGCACCTTGGCCGGGCTGCGTGCCGGGTCCCCGCAGAACTCGCGTGGTGAAAGCCCATGTGACGATGGTTGAGACGACTGGTCACGAGCCCCGAGCTGTGCTTTGTGACCTCACCTGGAGAGGAAGACGCGAGCCTTGCCCGGGTGTCCCCCCACGGAGGACACAGCCCGGGGAGCCGGAAGCTCTGGGCCCACTGCTCGGCGCCCCTAGGAGCTTGTGAGTGATTATTACTGCTGCTGTTATCACTGCTTTCATATTGACGGTGTTGACACTAGCAAACCAACGAAGGCCTGCACCTTCCACACTGGGTCTGCAGGGACTTTGATCTTGGATTTCTAGCCTCCAGAATCATGAGGAATACACTTTTGTTGCTTAAGCCAGCCAGCCTGTGATATTTTTGTTATAGTTATTACCAAGCTCAATTCTCCCATCATGGAACAAAACATGCCACAAACTCTGGGGATTAGTACCTGGACAATTTCGGGGGACTATTTCTGCTGATCACACAGGGTCAGAGAGGCCCTCCTGAGAGTGCGTGTGTGTGTGTGGGGGGGGAGTCTGTGGAAGGGGTGTGTGTGGGTGTCTGTGAAAGAGTGTGTGGAGGAGATGTGTGGTGTGGAGGGAATGTGTGGTGTGTAAAATGTGGGTGTGTTTATATATTGAGATGTGTGTATGTTAGGGTGCATGTGTGGAGGGTGTGTGTGGAGGGGATGTAGGGTTGTATGTGGAGGATGTGTGTGTGTATGTGCACAATCTAGGTGTGTGTGTAGGGTTGTATGATGTGAAAACTGTGTGTGTGTGTGTGTGTGTGTGTGTAGTGTGAGTGTGAAGAGAACTGGACACCCTGGCACACACCAGCTCACCATGTGAGGTAGAACATTAAGAGGTTTGTCGTGCGGGCCATGAATTCCGGTGTGCATGTGCACGCAACCTGTGGATGTTTCTGCCACGAACTTTCATTTCTGTCTGGAGTCTTCATCCTGCTACTCAGGCAGGCCATGAACAGCAACGAGCTCTTCAGGTTTTTACCGGAGAGGCAGGGCTGGCTCGTTCAGGGCCATGGCCTCCTCCCTCCATTCTTGGGGTGCAGTTCTCAGCCCCTGACACTGGGGCCCCCGGAGCTCCTGCAGCCTCTCCCCTCCAGCTCCTCTGAGCCCCGGATTCTCCACTCCTCCACCATATCCATATCCATATCCCTGTCCTTCATCCGGCTTGAGCCGCCACAGGAGTTGGGGAGGTGTCCTGGGTACCTGGAAGCTTCCCCTCCCACCCAAGCTCTCCACCAGGACCTGCTGCCCTGGGGACATTGCGGTTGGGGGGGTCCCCATGAGGTCATGATCGCACTTACTGGGACAGAGCACTGTGCTAGAGGCTGCCTGGGCTTTCCCTGGTTGCCTACCTCCCATAGTCTCCAGATCCAGCCCCTGCACTGGCAGAGCCCCCCTTCTGAGACAAAGCTCCTACTTTCCTCAAACTCTGCCATTCCTGGAAAAAATCCTCTTTCCAAATTGCACAACTTTTCACCTAAATCACAGTGAATTATAGTTGCTTGTGACAACCCTAGGGGTAATAGCTAAAGGCACAGGTTCAGAGGTGAGAGGTGGGGTAGGGTGCCCACAGGGTAGGAAAGTTATCATAAAAAATGACTTAAGGAAAATGCCACTTACCACTGCCAGGCTTGTTCGAGGGGGGAGCTCCCTGATCCATCGCTGAAACTCAGTAGAATGGGCTCTGGAACGTTACTCTCCCACTCAGAAGGTTCTGGGGGTAAACAGGAGTGTGTATGAGGGTCTTAGTGTGGAGCAGGGCACCGAGGGCCTACATTGGTCACAGCTTCTGCTCTCAGGCTGTATTGGGGGACCCCCGTGAGAGATAGCAGCCAGCATCAGGAGTATTTAAAAGTGGTTCGTTAACAGTAGATAAACCTTCCTTCCCATCACACTATGTTATATTCCTTTTGCTTGTGCGTTTGCCTGTGTAACTCAGAGCTGGCAGGAGGGTGAAAACCTGGAGCCCATGTCCAGGGGGATCATCTCTTGACAAAGTCTGGAGATTCCTGCAGCTATTTCTCCCTCCCTCCAGGAGCTGTGACCTTTGCCTTTGGGGTGTGCCCACAGTGTGGGGCATGCAAGTCTGTGGATGTTATCTGTTGTGTGTGTGCTCAGGTGCTTTTCTGGCACGCATTCTATCTGGATGGACTTCACTTTTGAGAAGTTTCCAAGCAGTTATACTGGACAGAGGCCCACAAGGCCTCGGAACCCCCCTTCAAGGACCCCTGCTCATTTCATAGATGTGAACAGTCACGGGCCCCGTTTCTTGGAGGCCAAGAATATGAATTCTGGAGCCAGGGAAGCTTGGGCTTACATCCCAGCTCTGCCATTCCTCATAGGGGGTGACCTTGGGTGTCACCTCTACTCCAGCCTCTGTTTCCCCTGCTAACAAAAGGAGTCACTTATGTCTTTTGTACAGAGGACACCTCCCTAAAACTGTTGTCAGGATTACAGGAGGACAAGTGCAGATCCATTTTACAGATGGGTAAATCGAGACCCATATCACTACCCCAGAGACTCATCTATAGTTTCACAAGTCTCTAGAGAAGAATTGGGATAAGAGTCTGGGTCTTCACATCAAAACCTGAATAACCCCAGGGAACAAAACCATCCCCTCAGAAGCTGCAAGCAGGACAGGCCCAGTGTGTCCGTGACCCCTTGCTCTTTAGACAAGGCACTTGTGCAAAGAGTCTGAGCTGGATGGAGCATGTGTCAGACTGACACAGAGGCTGGTGTGAGTGGGGTGGTGAGCTGGGGGAAGGAGAAGAGGAGGCCTTCGGAGGACACAGCAGGCCCAGGCTCCCAGGACCTTGCAGGCTGAGGTAAGCTGTGGCATTGTTCCAAGGAGGGACGTGACATAGACCAAACTGGAATTCCAGAATATCTATTTTCCGTGGAGTGTTGTGTGTAGGTGGGAGGTGAGAGAGACAAAAGAGAAAACAGAGACTCTTGTTGAGGGGTGTATTAGTTCACACGACTGTGGGCCCCACAGACTGGGCACTGAAACAACAGGAATGTGTGATGGCCTGACTCTGGGGCCTTGAAATGAGATTGAGCATTGGTGGGTTGGTTCCTTCTGAGGTTCCTGTTCCTGGCCTCTCATCTAGCTCCTGGTGGCTTGCTGGTAATCACTGGGGTTCCTTGTCTTGTAGGAGCATCTTCACCCCAATCTCTGCATCCATCTTCTGGACTTCTCCCTGAGTGCCTGCCAGGTGTCCAAAAATGTCCCCCTTTTTATGAGGACACCAGTCCTATTGTCCACCCCAGCACGACCTCACCACACCTAATTACACTTGCAGTGACGTGCTTCCCAAAGAAGTAACGTTCCGAGGTACTGGGGGGTAGTATCCAATGCATACATTTGATATTTTTGAATTTTTTCAACCCAAAACAGAGGAGTGAGACTATAGCTTGGACACAGGTGATGTCAGTGGAGGTGGTGAACTTGGTCGAACTGAGAACCTATCTTGAAAGCAGAGCTGACAGGATTTGCTGATGGATCTTGTGGGGCCCGGGGGTGGAGGGAGCGGTGGCTGTGGGAGGGAGGACCCGTTTAGACTTCAGATTCTGACACGGACCAGAGCGAGGTGGCGTGGGGGGCTGGGAAGTAGGTTTGGGAGCAAGAAGTCAAGAGCAAGGTTTTGCAGCCAGCTGTGGCAGACACATCTGGCGTTTGCCCTGGCTCACCTCGAGGGTCCACCTTGTCCTGGGCTGGAGGAAGTCGGCCCTAATGAGAGGCAGCTGTGGTCGGGCGGCCGGCTCACATTTGTTCTGCTCTTAGCATCAAAGACCTGAGACGAGGTTGTCCAGCCCCGAAGGCCACGGCCATCCATCTTGGAGGCTACACTGCCAAGAAGCCAGGTCCCCGTGGCCAGTCCTGTTCACTCAGTGAGGAGCCCCCTCCCCCTTCCCAGCATAACTTCCCCACTGCAGCCTTGGAAACCCCCTCCAGCCAAGGCCCCCAGGCCGAAGAGATCAATCACCCGAGATAAAGAGGGGCACCAGGAGGACAGAAAAGGAGACGATCACAGAACATGGCTGGGTCTCCCAGCGTGGGCCCCCTGCCAGTTAGCAACCCAGGAAGGGAGCCTTTAGCAAGATGGTTAGATGGGTAGTGCAAGCCCTGGCAGGATGAACCTGAGTGTGCCTCTTACTGGCTCCTCTGTAAAATGGAGGGAGAAACAACATCTATCTTGTAAGGTAACTGAGATATCAATTGAGGGGCCATATAAGGAAAGTTCTTAGCACAGTGCTGGTCACTCAGCCAGCTCTTGTTAAGTCGGTACATTTATTACCATTAATTCTTGTTTTTTGGGAGTAACCACTTATGTTAAAATTGGGAGGGGCAGAGTGGATTTGGAGGAAGGTGGTGAAAAGGTACAAACTTCCAGCTATGAGATAAATAGTAAATACCTAGGGAGGTAACACACAACACGATGTCTCCAGCTAACACTGTATGATAAGAGAAAAGACCCTAAGAATTCAGATCATAAGGAGAACATTTTTTTCCCTTTTTCTTTCCTTCTTTCTTTTCCTTTTATTGAATCTAAATGAGAAGGTAGATGTTAGCTGAGCCTATTGTGGTCATCATTCCAACACAGGTAAATCAAACTGCCACAATATACACCTTAAATTTATACAGCCATGCTTGTCAAATTTTCTCAATAAAACCGGGGGGAAAAAAACTGAGTAACATCCTTGCAAATCAAATGCAACATTCAAAGAAATTAAAGAAGACCCAAATACATGTATAGATATACACTGTTTATGTTTTCGAAGACCTGTTAGTGTTAACACATCAATTTTCGCCAAGTTTTAATACAATCATTATCTAAATTCTCCATTTTTCAGTAGAAACTGGTAAATAGATGCTAAAATTTATATGGGACCACCAAAGATCTACAATAGTCAAACAATAGAAGAAAAAATTGTATTTAAAATGTTCACACTAACAAACCAATAATAACCCAAACTTTCTCCATTTATCTTCTGCTTAAGTTAGAAATTTAAGCAGTTATGGTGTGAGACAGCCTGGAAATTGGCACTGAAGTATTTCTTTCCAAACCATATAGTAATATGGGAAGATCACCCACTGCAGTCGGCAGGCCTGGCGTTCTAACCCTTAGCCCTGCTGTTTATGAGCTGTGTGGCCCTAGGCCAGTTGCTTCTCCTCTCTGATCTCTAAATTAGGGACAGTTTGATAATACTCAGGAGTAGAGAAAATCACATCAACAAAGAACTTGGCCCCGGACCTGGCTCACGGTAAGTGACGAGCATTTTGGCCGATGAATGGCACTGATGCCTCCTCCCACCCTACCTCCATCACTAAATTCTTTTTTTTTTAAAGATTTATTTTTTTATGCATACAAGAACTGGGGTACAGGTCAGAGGTGCAGGGGGTGAGAGGACTCAACAGAGTGGGGAGCAGAACAGGCAGACTGACTGAAATACACTGCTGAGGGGAGCAGCAGATAAGACAGGAGAGGTCTACTGCGCCATGTGGGTAGCTCTCTGGCCAGCCGGGGATCGAACTCGTGCTGCAGAGGCTGCAGACCGCTTCACAGTGCTGTGCTTAACCCCTTGTGCCACCAGGGAGGCCCACCGTCACTAAATTCTTTACTCCTCTCTATCTTCACCTTTTCTTCTCTGACTGTGGCTCAGACATGTGACTCACTTAAACCAACAGGAAGCTAGATGAGTCTCAAGCACATACTTCAAAAAGCACTTGCATAGTTCACCTCCTCCCTCTTTCCCCTCTGTCCAGGCCATGTGAATTATGTCCGGACTGGCTGTGGGAGAAAGCAACTGGTGCAACAGAACTGAGTCAGCCCACACGTGTCAAACGAGGCCACTCCAGATCAGCTGGGAACCCGCCAGGATCAGCAGCTCTGCCCAGACAACCCAGCCCAACAGCAGATACCCCAGCAAGTACAGCCAAGGTCAGCCAGGCCCAGATGGGATCACGGAGCTGGGTAGACCCTTGAGGCAAATACTCATTAGTAATTGTGTGTGGCCACATCTTTGTGACTATAACACGGCATTATTGTGCAGTAGATAATAGATATGGACATTAATATGCCCTATTATTGATGTTTGCTTATAAAATACAGACCCTTCTAGATGGCCATTAGGGGCTCTGGGACCCAAAGATACTGAAATTTATAATGAGAGTTCATCCTGTCCTAACTCCCAAAAGATGACTTAACTGTGAACCCATCAATCTAAAAACCTAAAATATGATAAATAAACATATTTTTTTTTGTTCAAGGTGAAGAACCAAGGATAAAAAATGCCAGAAACATAAATGCTATTGACCAGACAGAGGAAATGAGAGGGGAAAATAGCCAGGTCACCCTCTTTTCCTCTTCTCACCCACATCTTATTGTTTTCTTGGCCCCAGAATCATAAATTAGCACCCCCTCCCTAGGACTTCCTCTGCTGATTATACAAATCTCATTCTAGGCATCTTAATGTGATGGCTGTAGCCATGCCCTGGCAATCATTCACCATTGAAACTAAAAATCTGATGAGTCTGGCAATCCACTTAACTCCCACCAGCCTGCCCTGGGGGGAGCCTAGCATAGAGGTTCAGAGCACAGCTTGGCATCAGACACCTTGGACTTAAATTCCAGTTTCCCACCCTCCAGCTGTGCAGCATAAGCAAATCACATCTATGAAGTCTTCACAGGCCTCCTCCTCTGTAAGATGTACATAAACTTGGCACTTGCTTTGGGCTCCATGAGCTAAAGAACAGTCATGAAGGAAATGCTAATAGTTTGGAGCTGTCATCCTGAATAGGTTCAGCTACATTTAACCAGTTCCCCAAACTGTCCCAACAGCCAATCCTGGGGCCCAAGGGCTATCATGTCCTGCCTGCCACCTCCTTCCATTTTCAGAATATTTAGGCTTCCCTCTGTGTCTCGAACTGATTTTACTTCATGGGTTGCATTTCCATGTTGATCAGATACCTGAGTCGTGGCTGACCCCACTGACCACTGAATCAGTTAAGATGGATTTAGTTGATATTACAGATGGCACAAACCCCAAGATCTTAGCATAGTAGAAGCGTATTTCTCACTCACGTAAAATCTAAATGGCAGTGGGAAACCACAGAGAGGTTCTTTGTATTCAGGATCTTAGGTTGGCAGAGGCTCTGCCACCTTCAGCCACTAGGTTCAGAGGTCACCCAGGGTGTGAACATTCAGCCTGCAGACAGAAGAGAGAGAATGCAGAGAACCGGCAGGAGGGATTGCATGGGCCCAGCCTGGAAGGAACCCCGCACTTGTGCCCACATTCCATCAACCAGACTAGTCATGTGACCACACATGGCTACTCTGGGGCTAGGAAAGGTAGTCAGTCTGAGGCTGGGCCGTGTTTGCCAGCAATGACTCTGAATCTGGAAGGGAACTTGAATCATGGCTGCCTCAATGACTAGCACTCCCTGAGTACCTACTATGTGCTACTGTGTGATGCCCTTTACACTGTCATGCAGGGATGCCCATGGTAGTAGCATCCTTATTACTACCCACATTTTCCAGCTGAGGAATGAGGCCCTGGATGGTCCTTCACTGCATCGCTGGCTCTCGGAAGCAGCAGCTACTGCTGAATTCTATTTGTCAGCAAGATGGCCGGGTCTATTCATAGATGCTGGGGATTTGGATATTTGCCTGTGCAGCTTGTTTGTACCTTCTATTCCTCTAGAGCCTGCTCAATCTTATGAGGTTGAAATACTGTCTGAACTGAACTACTGATATCTAGCTCTGGCTTCATGGATACTTGATGTTCCATGACTGGGCATGCCTCTATTAGTGCACAGGTCATTCTAGGAGCTGTTTTTGAGAAGTGCATAATTTCCCACTGCAGATGGCATGACCTTGCTCTAGCACTTCAGGTGTACATGGAAATTCTCCCATAAAGTTTTGCCATAAAATCTACCCAGTATTTTTCCACCATGGAGAGCTCCACTGCCATAGGGTCCCTTGAATTGTATGGCCCCAGCATCTGGGCTTCTTGCACTACCGTCTGGATCTGCTGCAGATAGAACTTGCTGGGCTCTGCCCAAAGCTGACAGCCTTTCATGTCATCTGATATATGATCTGGAACACATGTGAAATATGCTTCCCCAGACGTCAAAAAGATGTGTCAGGTATGAGATGTAATAACTTGTCCAGAAGGAGTGATCCGGAACAGGACCAGACCAGACCCAAAATTCACCATGTTGCTGCTGAATTTTCTAGAGGACCTCCCACAATGTGAAGCACATCTTGTACCAAGACTTCCAATATATTTGCAACTTCTTGTTTATCCAGTCTGATTCACATGTCATCAACCCAGTGCACTCACACAGTGTTATGTCGGAAGTCTAATTGGTCCGTTACCTTCAGATTATAAGACAAAGAGGGAGGAACTAACACACCTCTGGGGCAAGACAGTAAATATACACTGTTCTTCCAAGTAAATGCAAGCTGTTCCTGGTCCTCCTCTCTGATAGGAAAAAAACAACTGCCAAATCAGTGGTCACATAACATTTCCTAGAGTCCGTATTAATCTGTTCTAGCAGAGAAACCTCATCTAGTACAGTAGCTACAACAGAGGACTTTTTGGTTTTGTATTTTTGGTTAAGCTTACATAGTGTGTTGTCATTGTTCGGATGCTGTCTTGCTTTTCTAGGGGCCATACAGGCAAGTCAAATGGAAATGGTCAAAGCCCACCATCCGGGCATCCTTTAGAACATTTCAAGTGGTGCTAATTGCTGCCAATACCCTCCCCCACCTGCCACTCCTACCCCTAATTGAGAATACAGTATTCTTTTTTATTTACTGTCTTGGTAAGGGGAGGGAAGCAGTTTCAAAATTCACTCAACATGCTCAGGAACTAGTGTGTCCTCTCCATCTGGGATTTATAAGCATTCCAATTAAAACTTTGCATGCCAGGTAAATGTCTCAGTAAGACCACAGACCCAATGGACCTGCTATAAGTGGGCAAATCCCCACTTGCTCTCATTGTAACAGAAGCCTCTGATGATGCTTGGAGTCCCAGAGTAGCAAGGTCAGCTCATGCCCTGAATCTAACCGTCTTCAGAATGTTTAGGAAGATCCCTTTCCCCAGGGTTCCATTACCGAGGCAAGTGCCCATAGGTGACTTTGGTGTAAAGGTAGGGAAATCCTCAATCATATCCCCTGGAGTTACAGAATTCCTCCACCAGGAAACCCATCTGTTCTTTGGCCAGGAGGTTGAGGATCTGATAACTGGTTCACAGTCAGAAACTTGTCAAGGGATCATGACCTTTTATGAAGGAGGCTGCTCTTACACACCTTATGATTTACTCCTGAATTTAATTAAGAAATATCCTTGTAGATTATCCAACCCTATGGATACCATTTCTCTTAATCATCCCTGGCTGGCTAGACTCCTTCAGAATATAGTACCTTTCTTCCTCCACCAGGTCCAGCACATCCCTGCCTGAGGTACATCATCCTAGTTTTTAATCTGATGGCCTGGATAGGAGGTTGGGCCACATCCTTCGGGGTGGGGGTGGGTGGACATATATTGCTTTACAAGTCAGAGGCCTCAACTTGCCTTCAAACAATGGTTACTTCTTAAGATCAGAAGATTCAAGGTCATCTGGAAACTAAAATTTTTAATGGTATCAATTCAGACACCCCTATCCCATATTTTGAAAAATATGGCTCTGACCATTCATAAAAATTCCTTCAAAAAGCTCTGACCATTCATTAACAACTCCTTTCCTAGAGTTCTCAAATTCTTAAGAATAGAGGTCATGACCTGATGCTCAGCTTTCTCTGCCTTCCAGACTCCAGACATTGAGTCTCTCTATGAGCTGCCAAAGAGGGCCTCTGGTTTTCAGTCTTTAATTGCTGATAAAATACCCTCAGCCTCTCCTATTTGTCTCCAAAGCATCTATTGCCCCTAGCAACACTCAAATTCCATTGCCTTTTTTTTGTATTAATTAATTATTTTTCTTATGTCATTGTATCCCCATAGTGTTCACCTCTCCCACTCCCTCCTTTGGTGGTTCCTCAGGACTCTAAAAATGGATCTACTGTAAGGTCCCACGATTCCACTCCTAGGAATCTACCAAAAGACACAAAAACACGAATTTGAAAGGAAACCATTGCCTTTAGAATTACTACTATCCCACTCTTGTTACTTTGTCCAAATCATCTGCTCCCTCCATGCACAAGCCAGCCAGGTCCACCACTAGTCAAAGACCAAGAATGTCATTGCTGCAGTGCGTGAGTGGTCATGGACGTCCACATACCAACAGTGACAGAACCTGCACTCAGTCAGACTCCAAATCCCACTTGAAACTCTGCTTCTCAGATCACGAATGGGCTGAATGCTACAGGTCAGCTCCCTGGGGAGTAGGGTTCTGGACAGAGATTTGCTTACAAAAGATTAATTAGGAGATGCTCTCAGCATCAACACCTACCAGGGAGTGAAGGAAGCTGCCTTGCAATACAGACACACCAAAGGCTGCAGTCAATCTCACAGGGAGTCTGGAGTGATAATGACCCTGAGGAGTTACCCCAAACTGGGGCAAGAAGGATGGGTCTTTATACACCTCTGTTAACCAGTCAATGGACTTGGGCTGCTAGCCAGACAAGATGTTTTTTTTTTTTTTAGAATTAAGGAAACCCCAGCAAGGTTGGGGTGGGGGTAGTACTGAACTGTTGGCTCTCACAGTCCACCCCCATTAGCATCGGAAGGGGGATGTGGGCAGCACACCACACCATTCACTGCACCACAATCTTGCTCACATGAAAAGATGTATAGGAGTCTTAAAAAGTACAGACTATATTCTACACATTTTGCACACATTTTGCACGACTAAATGTTGCTTAATATTGCCAAATTTCTTTCCAAGAAGTTTGAAACAATTTATACTTCTACCAGCAATGTTAGAAAATTACTATTTCCCAATCTCTTGGCCAACTTTGAATATTCGATTTTCAGAAACTCTGTGATGGGGTGGAGGCAGGGGAGAGATATTTCATTGTCGTAAATTTCATTTATTTTATTACTAGAAAGATTGGTCATCTTTTCAAATGTTCTGGTTCCTTGTTGCATTATTTTTCTTCCTTATTGATCTGTAGCAACTTTTTCTCTCTTATGGTTGGTAGACTATTCCCCGTCCCATTTTCCCCCAACTGAAGCTTGTCGTTCAATTTTATTGGTGATGAATTTTACTACAAAATCTGTAAAACCTCAAACTGCCTATCTTTTCCATTATGGCTTCTGGGTCTCATTTGCCACTTAGAAAGGCTTTATCCTTATAAAATATTCTTCCATAGCTTTTTCTAATATTTTTATGGTTTGGGTTTTTAACACTGAAATTTTATTCCATCTGGAATTTATTTTGGTGAGAGAAGTATGAATCCATCTTTATTTTTTTTCCAAATGGCCAGCCAGTTGCCCCACATCATCCATTAAATAATACATTTCTCCCCTCTGATTAGATATGTCTCCCCCAGTATATTAAGTTCCCATATTAAGTTGCATTTTCACTTTATCCTATTGGCTTTTTTTGATCCCATATCAAAGCATCTGCATTACTTTATCTTTATAATGTTTCAATATCTGCATGCAACTTCTCCCCCTTCTCTCATTTTTTCGCCCAGATATTCTCTCCTATTTGTTCTTCCAGATAAAATTTAGAACCATGCTGTCCAAAAATAACCACATTGGAATTTTGGTTGGGATTGTGTTGAATTTTTCAATATATTTTAGGAGAATTGACAGCTGTACAATTCTGAGTCCTTTTAGACAAAAACAGGATACTTATCTATTTAAATTCTCCTCTCAAGTTTTTTTTAAATATATACATTTTTCCCAAGTGTATATGTATACATGTGTGTATGCATATATATATACACACACATATTTCCCAAATATATATATTTTCCAAAAGTATGAAATATATGTACGTGTATATGTATTTCATGAGCTCACATATTTCTATTTTTAAAATTGTATCATATTTTTTAATTGAGGTAACGTTGATTACAACACTGCAAATGATGTAGGGCTACATCTCTTCAAATGTATGTTACCACACCACCCCTACCACCAAAACCCCCATAATCATCCACCACAGTCCAGTGAGGCCCCTCACCAACTTTGCTCCCCACCCCCACCGTCACCTTCTAGCAGCTTCAAATTTCCAGGGTTTGCTTTGTTTTTTTTTTCCTTTGTTTCATTTATTTATTTTCTTTGTTTTATTCCTCTATAGTCCACACACAAGTGAAATCATACATATTTGTCTTTCTCCTTCCAACTTCACTCGCTTAGCTTAATGCCCTTCAGTTCTATCCACATTGTCCCAAATCGCAAGATTTCATCTTTTTATGTCAATATTCCATTGCGTACCAATATCTTTTTGATACAGTCATCTGCCATTGGATGCTGAGGGAGAATCTGCACACTTCTTGGTGATATTTTCCCCAGATATTTGTCTGGGTGCTCTTGCTCTGAATGGATTCTTTCTGCCCCTTAAATGGGTTATTGTTGCTGTAGAAGAAAACTTCTGCTTTTTGTAGATTTATTTTCTAACTAGACAGGATACTAAGCTGTCTCATTATAATATTTTTTTGATTAACTATATTGGTCTTTTCAGGTAGATAAAAACAATATGCTCTAGAAAAAATTGGGGTGAGAGAGGTTGAAGGCTCACAGTTAGACCACAGCCTTGGTGAGCCTATTATCTGGTTTTCTTTCTTGTCATCTATGAGGACTAGAAACTTTCAGGTGAGTTGACAAGAGCCCAGAATTGATGAGGTGACATGAATCAGCTCCTTGAAATGTGATTCTGTGGTGATTTACTCTGCTGTTGGATTATGGAAAATCAATCTGTGTGGAAAAGGTTAACTTTAAAAGTAAACATGGAAGCCGCCCTTGGGCAGGCTCGCCACTGTTCTAAGCACTACACAGCCTCCTCCCATCTCACCGTCATGGCCTTCTTTTGAGGTGGCACCACTGCTAGCCCCAGTTTACAGTCAAAAAACCAGAGGCCCAGAAAGGTTGAGTGACTTGCTCACAGTCATACAGCTTATGGCTGGCAGGGGCAGGATTTGAGCCCAAATGATTCCAAAGGCCATTGCCTGCCTCAGCAATGCTGAGTGACTTCCTAGAAATCTGCTCTCTATTCAAAACTCCAGAGTAAGCTCAGGTTTGCCTTCCCTTTTTTGCAATTCCTTTGTTTCAGCCTCCCAGGAGATTAGGGGCTCTCCCCTGACCAGGCAGCCCCAGGAAACTGGGGTCCACGTGCAGGGTAGGGAGATGCATTCAGCAGGGAGGCCACTCTGAACTGGGACAACCAGGTCCTGGGAGATCTCAGTTTTTAAAATGCAGGTGTTCCCTGTGCAGTTCTCTCAATTCATGACAGTTCAGCCACGGCTGGAGTTCTCGCCCTGTTTTGGGAATGACTTCAGGGTTCTGGCCCTGACTTCTCGCTCTCGGGCCCGGCGGCTACTCAGAGGCTCCTTGTCAGTGACGACTTGTTCCTTGGCAAAGTTTCCAGATCTCTAAGGCAACAGGCGACACGTTGTCTCAGGACACCCCTGGGGCTCCTCTGCTCAGCTCTGGATTGGCCTGCCCCAAGCCAGTTCAACCACAGTCAGCTGGTCGGTAGCTCTAGTCACAGAGGCCCTGGGAAATCAGAAATGGCTTCAGAGAAGAGGTGACACTTGAGACATTTCCAAATTCACTTTGTGTGAACCATAGTGATATTAATTCCTTCATCTAACACCTATTTATACCAAGCCTTTTTTATGTCCTGGGGCCCTAGGACATAAAAACCAATAACTCTTTGTCACTTGGATAAATTATTGAACATTTCTTTAAAATGCCAACAGGTTGGGCCTCCCCTGGTGGCGCAGCGGTTGAGGACTGGGTTGCGAGGCTGCCTGCAGCCTCTGCAGCGCTGGTTCGATCCCCAGCCACCAGCGAGGGTCCCACAAAAAAAAAAAAAAAAAAGATGCCAACAGGTTGATCAATAATAAATGGAACAAGAAACGATGGGCATTGGACACTCAGATCATCGGGCAAGTTGCCCAGTGGGGACACAGACCCGGGTGGAGACCTGTGTTGCTGCTCAAGGGCCTGGACCCAAATCCTTAGCACATCATTTAAAGCCATGTCTAGTCTGCCTCCTCTGCCTCTCCTTGTGAGTATAACTTCTCACCACCTGCCCGCCATGGAAAGGAGGGGCTAGGAAGGAGGGACCTGTATCCTCTTTTGCTCACCACGGTACCCCAGGTTTTAGCTCAGAGCTGGCACTGGGTAGTGACTCAGTAACTGGCATGTGAATGAATCATGCCAAGATGGCTGCCAGAACCAGGGTAGGAGCAGGACCTGGGAGGAGAGTTATGGGAACAAGCATTGAAAGTCCTTTTGTTGGGGTGGGTTCTGGGTCCCAGCATGGCGTGTACTCTGTGCGAGCCCCACCAACTCAGCCCTGTTATCTGGAAACACTGGCTGCCTCGGGGTACAGGCCACCAGCTGCACGGCTCAGTTGGGGGGTTGGGAATGCAGTTTCCATTAGAGAAAATGATGACTTAAACAGAGGCCTCCCCACTTCCCAGCCTGCAGCCCTGTCTCACGTCCCTTACAGGAAAGTTTCATTTTGAGGCCCAAGCTGAGGCCGAGTGGGAAGAGAAACTACAGTCCAAATATTTGTAAATGGAGCTGTTTTCCCAAGCAAAGCAGAACCAGATGCCACCACCCTCCCATGGAGGCCAGGCCTTGGCACTGGGCAGCTGGCCGGAGGTTGGGAGGCTGGACTGCACAGACGTAAGGTGGAGGCCAGCCAGGCCTTACAACGTGGGGCTCTAGAAAGCTGCTTGTGGGTCAGATAACGTAATGTTATGCCACCTGGCCAGGCCGCCAGCCAGTGGAGGACAGAGCATGCATCTCACCATATCTGGGTTCCCAGCGTGCTGAGGCCAGGCACCGAGTGGGACCCCAGTGGTTTCCTAATGACTGGGGGCTAGTTTCATACCACCTCCAGTTATCAAGTCAGCCAGGCCTGACAGAGCGACACTTAGAATCTGTACAGCCTTAGCCCAGTCGCCTTAAAGGTTCTGTGCCTCAGTCATCTCAGGTGTGAAATGGGGTGATAAAGTGGCTACCTTCTGGGGTTGAGGTGTGCGCGCTCAAGGAACCCAGATGTCTAAACCAAGGCCCCACTTGACCCAGCATTGCTCAACTTTAATAACCCCCAACAATCTTGGGGGGAGGGGCTGGCAATTAGGGGGAATCAGCAGAATGGGAGATGCCCTTCCACAGAGGTGGCATTCCCTGGTCTCCAGATTCCGGGAAATTGATGGGTGAAAGTGCATAGCCTTGAGAAGCAGTTGCAGTTACAAAAAAAAAAGTACCTGTGTTAGAGGCTCAGCCTCAGAGTTAAGGGGGATGCAAAAAGCTGGATCCTAAAAATTTTCAGATTTTTCTTTTCTACAAAGTTTCTTTAAAAATAAATGTGTGGAGTGGAGGGGCTGAAGGGGCACTAGCAGGAAGCAGGGCAAGGTAGTGGTGACTGTGCCCCCTCTCTGCACCTTATTTTTCTCCCCTGTTATAGGGGGTGGGGTGGGGCTACGGTGATGATGTCCCAGGATGACCACAGGGGTGGGGTGAGTTTACAACCATCAGTGCTGGTGATGACTGGGAGAGAGACAGTGTGGCGTAATGGAAGGTACATGGATTCAGTTTCTTCTCATCTCCAGTTTTATAATATGGATCAGTCACTGAGTCTCTCTGAACTTTGGGCATCATCTCAGTAAAGTGGGAATGATGATGGTGATGATAATAATAATGGTGATGGTGATGATGGTGATGATGGTGGTGATGGTGATGATGGTGATGTGATGATGGTGATGGTGATGATGGTGATGATGGTCATGGTGGTGATGTGATGATGGTGGTGATGGTGATGATGGTGGTGATGGTGATGATGGTGATGTGATGATGGTGATGGTGATGATGGTGATGATGGTCATGGTGGTGATGTGATGATGGTGATGGTGATGGTGATGATGGTGATGGTGATGATGGTGATGGTGGTGATGTGATGATGGTGATGATGGTGATGGTGATGGTGATGATGGAGATGGTGATGATGGTGATGATGGTGATGGTGGTGATGTGATGATGGTGATGGTGATGGTGATGATGGTGATGTGGTGATGGTGATGGTGATCATGGTTATGGTGATGATGGTGATGGTGGTGATGTTATGATGGTGATGATGGTGATGGTGATGGTGGTGATGGTGATGATGGTGATGGTGGTGATGGTAATGATGGTGATGATGGTCATGGTGATGATGGTCATGGTGGTGATGATGGTGATGATGGTGATGATGGTCATGGTGGTGATGATGGTGATGATGGTGATGCTGGTGATGGTGACGATGGTGATGGTGATGATGGTGATAGCGGTGTTGGTGGTGATGGTGGTGGTGATGGTGATGATGGTGATGGTAGTGATGTTGATGGTGATGGTGGTGATAACAAAGATGGTGGGAGGAGTGAATCACAGCACTCAGAAGGCAGCTGCTTCACATGATGACAGTGGGCTTAAATCTTATCTGTCAGAAAAAAATTGACCTAAGGGTAGACCCTCAAGGATCCTGAGATGATTAATTTTCTGTGTCAACTTGACTGGACCTGACTAAGTCCAGATACTTGGTCACGTATTATTCTGGATGTTTCTGTGATGGAATTTACATTTAAATGGGTGGACTTTGACTAAAGCAGATTCCCCTCCATAATGTGAGTGAATCTCATCTATCAGTTGAAGACATGGTTCCCTCTTCCCCAGTGAGATGACTTTTGGATTTGAACTTCAACAATGGTTAGTCCTTGGTTTTCTAATCTGCTGACCAGCCCAACAGATTTTGGATCTATCAGCCTCCATAACTGCATGATTCAATTCCTTAAAATCTCTTGATAGATAGAAAGATTGATCAATCAATTGATCGATGATAGATACACATATACTTATAAACACATATCCATATATATGTGTGTGTATATATACACACATATGCTTTTGGTTCTGTTTCTGGAGAACTCTGACTAATACAGATCCTATGTTCATTGATAATAAAAGGTATGCCTGGCCCCAACCACCTCATGGATGAAAAAGAGGAAAGGAGGTCTCTTCAGCAGGGTCTATAGAATTGAGATGGTAGTACCAGGAAGACCTTTGGGACCCCAGGCTGGGAAAGCCCTGAGCGTAGAAGTGGGGGGTGGGGGTGGGAACTGGCCACAACTGGCCACAACTGGTGGGAACTGGTTACTCTATAAAACCACAGCAGATTTAGCAAAGGCAAGAAAGCTCCTTTTTGGTGAAAACCTCAAGATAATGAATGAGGTTAGAAGGAACCCTGCCTCCTCTCTACACACAGAACCTACTTTGGGGAGAAATATTATGGGTGGAAAGAAGCCGGGGTCCTTTCCATATCCCTGGGCCTCAATCTCCCCATACATAATGTATGTTAGGGCTTCATAATCTCCAGGGTGCCTGGCTATGTGGCTATTTGGGGGTACTGGGGCAAGACAGTGGCCCAGGCTTAGGACACTGGATAGAAGCAGAAGGAACTTCAGTGATGCAACCCAAATAGCAACCTAAGGGCAAGTCTTTTGGGAGGACGTGTGTGTGTGTGTGTGTGTGTGTGTGTGTGTGTGTGTGTGGAGAGCTCACTGAGAAAAATTACTACTTCAAGGCCTCCTGGCTGAAGATATCCTCAGGGTTCGGGGATTTCAGAAGAACAGTTTTTTTTCAGAGCTATCACATTTGTCCATTAAAATTTTCTTCAAAAAGAAGTTTAATTATTCAGGCATCTTGTACTCTAACCATCTAATTTTATTTTCATCATTAAAAATGACTTTGATGTTTGCTTTACTTCTTACAAAAATAATATGCATTTGTTATAGAATGTTAACAAAATTAGCATAAGGGGAAAAAGAAAACCGCCCATATGTTAATTAGGGTACCACCTGCTGTGAATAAACATCTCCAGTTTCAGTGACTCAATAGAATTTTTTTTCTTTCTCATGTGAAAGTACAATGAGGGTATTTGGTACCTGGTCTTTCTCTTGATGAATCAGGGACTCAGAATCCTCATATCTGTGGCTCATTCATTCTCCAGGGCCCTGGGTACATTTCTCTAACCGGTGGTTGGGAAAAAAAGAGTAAAGATTGTGGGACAGGTTTTATGGGTTAGGCTTGAAAGTGGCAGGCATTATTTCTGCTCATGTCCCTTTGGGCAGTATTCAGTCACATGACCTCATATGATTGCAAGGCATGCTGGGAAATGTAGTCTAGTTGTGTGTCAGGAAGAAAAGGGATGGTTTCTGATGAACATCGCAGTGCCTGCCACAACCCAAACTCCAGCACCTTGGGAACCACTGTTCACATTTTGAGGGTCTTCTCCTTCCACTCTTTTTCCTGTATCACATATATTTTGAACAATAAAGGACTTGGCTGGCCTTTGTCTCCAGCCCCTGGGAGATAACCTCTAAAGCCTTGGAGTTTCCCAAGTATCAGGAGTGTCATATTCATGGCTGTCCCCTCCACCACACTTGATAGTTTGTGCTAGCAGGATGGCTTAGAAAGCAGGTTGTCTTCACCAGAAAGAACCAGGAAGAGGGTTGGGTCTTTTAGCCATGTGATGTCAGGGAAGAGGCCTGGAGATTGAGTTTAATCAATCAAAACTCTGGACACTGAACCTCTGGTGAGCTTTCCTGGTTGGCAGCATTCTTTGTAAGACACTGGTGGCTAGAAGGTAACACAGTCCTGAGGACAAGGGAACCTTTGTATTTGGAGCCCATCCAGACTTTATCCCTCGCATCAACTCTAATTTGTATCCTTCTATATAAATCCCTCTCTCTAAAAAAACTGAAATCATAATTACAGTGCTTTTCTGAGTTCTTTGAGTCTTGTTAGCATACAACCAAGTGCACCCAGAGATCTCAAACTATTAAGAGGCATGTGCTCTGAAAGGGATTTATCCATCCACATTCTCAAAGGCAAAGGAAGCAGGCTCCTGGCGCACCAAGCAGAAAAGAAGACAGGATGTCCCTAAGAAAACTCCAAAAATTACCCATCATGGACAAATGTCCTGCCAAACAGGCTTGGCCCAAAGCTTGTCACAAGTCTAAAGTATCTTCTGGCAACATCAGAAAGGAATTAGGGAGGTCCCAGAGAGCTGGGCCAAAAGGAGAAATATCCAAAATTCAAAATGGACCATATAATCCAACATGAAGTCCAGATAACAGCTGCCATTTTCCCTTTCAAAGACTAGCAGTCTCCATGTGTCTCTCACCGAGTCTCTTCCAAGTGACCTCTTCCATGTGTCTCCTTCAAGTCCCTAAGTGCAGGTTGAAGCCAAAAAGGCAAAAGAGACTGACTCATCTGCATCCTGGACACTCAGCTCTGTCCCTAGTTCTCAGAAGCCCCCCGCCCAGGAAGTCCAGCTCATGGTATATTGGGGCTTGTAATCCAAAGTGGCTACATGTAAAGGGAGGTGAGGGAATGATGCCTTGCCCCCACTGCTGTCCTGCTACACTGCTGGTGTGGCCCCAGCTCCATGCAGGCTAGGCGTGGAGCTGCTGCTTCTGCTTGGCATAGTCAATTGGGAGCTGGGGGTTGTGGGAGTAGGCGGGGGGCGGAGATGGAGAAACAGAGCTATAGATAATTCCCACCAACCTTACAACCACATGCAGAGCCTGAAACCACCCTTAGACACTCTCCATGTCAATGATTCTCAAGCTCTAGTGCCTGTTAGAGTCACCTGGATACTTCAAAGTGCAGATTCCCAGGCCCTACGCTTCAGACTGATTCACCCATTGGGCCTGGGGTGGGGCATAACAACCTGTGATTAGCACATCATTTGCAGATGACTGACACAGATGGGCCCTGGGTCACTGTCTAGTATACCCTGCTTGGTTTACTGAAAGGGTAAGTGACTTTCTAATATCACACAACTAATGGGGGTCAGAACTCAGGTGAGAATCTAGATCTTCTGACCCAGCTCAAGGCCGGTTAGTGGAGGGGGGAAGGGGAAGACTCTTATATACAGGGCAGAGGGCAATTTGAAGAGCCCAGGAAGGATCTCACCACCAAAGACTTGCCACTGTGTCTGAAATTCCACCATTAGACATTCATTCCTTTGGTCCTTGAAGATTTTGAATTTTCTGGAGTGCACTCTAAAAACGCTAATCTGTCTGAGGAACGCGTTTCCTAAAATTATTGCAATGAGCACATTGACAACAACTGGCTTTTTGGCACCTTCCAAACAGGATGAGGCGGGAAGAAGTTTAGAGGCCAGGGCACAATAGGGTGAAGGCTTTCTGATAGGGTGAGGCTCTCTGGAATAGGGTGCAAAGAAGTATCAGAGTTCACCTGCTTTACCTTCTTAGGAAACAAAACGTCTTGACCCAGAGGGCATGGGCACTTTGAGTCAATCTGGTCCACAGTGAGACCAGTCTCAGCCACTGTCCAGCACTCGGCCTTGGACAGCTCAGCCACTTCCTTGCCCTAAGCCTCGGTCTCCTCGTTCGTAGA
Organism: Talpa occidentalis; assembly: GCF_014898055.3. Taxonomy (NCBI): domain Eukaryota; kingdom Metazoa; phylum Chordata; class Mammalia; order Eulipotyphla; family Talpidae; genus Talpa; species Talpa occidentalis. The sequence goes on from NW_023603184.1 coordinate 6,760,306, forward strand.
ACAGGGATAACACCAGCGCCTGTAAGATGGTTGGTGCAGGACTCGCATCTGTGCCCTGACCACTGTGATGAGCCTGACTTCCGGAGGCGCAGACTCCCGCTGTCACGTCTCTCTCCCTCCTGAGGCCGCAACGAGCAGCAGGGACTCGGAGCAGCTGGCTTTGTCTGCTAAGGTCCCTTGGCCCCCGGGCGTCCACCGGTCCTGGGTACCACGTTGGCGGAGGCCCTGCCATCCCAGCAGGGGTTTACATTCTTCCCCATTGTTGGCATCTGGAAATTCATCTCTGCCCTTTCTTCTCCTTAGGAAACAACTATAACAAAGCCAGATTCCTGTCCTGGGGGACAGCGCTGCCTCTATTCTGCAGGAATGGCAGAGGGAAAGCTTTCCTGCCCCCCTCCATGCTAACCACAACAGTGCTGCCCTGCCTGCCTCCCCCTGGGTCGGCGGGACAGCAGGGTGGAGGTCCCTGGGAAATCTCAGAGCCGAGGAGCCAGCAGACGGTGCCTGAGGCTTTGGCAGGGGCCTGGACTCAGGATGCCTCCTGAGCCCCATCCTCTGGTGGGGATGTGCTGACGTGATGTCTGGGGGCTCTGGCTGGAAGCTACACTGTGCAGGTGATGAACGTGCTGATCGGTGTTCCCAGGGGCCAGGCTGATCTGGCAGGGGAAAGATGGCCGGAGAATTCAGCGCCATCAGAGACAGAGGGGCAGGGACACCAGGATGGGGGTTAGGGATGATGTTCCAGACGCAGAAGAGAACAGAAGCCGCTTTTGTCTGCCCAGCCCTGCCCACAGGAAGCTGCTTGTCTGGTCCTATAAAGGCAGCCCCAAGTGTCTCTTGGGCCTGGAAGACATCGGGCCATCTGCTCCCAGCCTCACCACCCTCCACAACCTCCTTACTCACGACTCAGGCAGCTCCACCTCCAACATGTGCAGCCTTCTCCTGTTACTCAAGAATGCAATTCATCGCAGAAAAGCTGAAATACAGATTAAAAAAAAAAAAGAAAAGAAAAGGAACCATCACCAGAGACTGGCTGTTTAGAGAAAATCTCCTGCCTTTGCATTGCTTTTCCTTCCAGGCTTTTAGATAAAATATAAAACAGGTCAATTTAAAGTGTGGTGTGCAAACTGTTCCAGGTGCGTGAAGAGATCAATATGTAAAAGAACAAACTTAACAACTCCTAAAGTGATTTGACATGGCCACATCTTTATGGTATTTTACAAAAAGGACAGACTGGTCCTGAGCATAGTTTGAGAAGCACTGAAATAGAAATAAGTTTAATAAAAACAGAGTCATATGCTCATCCTGTTTGGGGACCTGCACCCCGCCCCTCTCCATGCTCTGTCTCCCACGCAGGCCACACTCAACAGTGGCTGCTGCCTTCCAGGGCATGGACGAGCCAGTTTTTCCCAGTCCTTAACACTAGAGACTCAGATGGCTTCAGTTTTTGGAATAATTAGCACTCTTAGGTGAATGTCCTTGCTCATAGTCTCTCTATGTGTTTGCACCATTACATCTCAAGTAAAGTTTCAGAAAAGGAATTGCTGGAGCAAAGACTGCGCATTTCAGTTTTAAGCCCTAGTGACTAAAGTGATGTCAAGAAAAGTGGACCCAATCACACTGTCACCAGAAAGTTAGGAGAGCTCAGCTTTTAAGGCAGACTTGTGTTTGTGTGTTGTAGGGTGTGTATGTGTGTGGTGTGTGTGTGTGTGTGTGTGTGTGTGTATGTGTATGTGTGAATCACACAAACCAGCCACCTCTTTTGATATAAACTTCCAGAGATTTGGAAACTGTGTTTGTGGGCCCCCTTTCTAGCTCCCTGTCCCCAGGTCCTGCAGTCACTTCCCACATGATCCGTGAATGGCAGCATCGAAGGGGCCTTAGCCCAGGAGTTCCCAATTTGGGTTCCATGGGACCCTGATTCTGCAGCTAACAATGGAGACATCTCTGACTATTCTGGCTGCAGAGCTCTCTCTCCGAGACCTTTTTTGTTCCTTGCATTAGTCAATGACACCTTTCATAACAAACAACAGAAACTCAGCTCATACTAGCATCAGCACCTAAAGGGGGATTAATTGGTTCACGTGTCGGGGAAGTCCAGGCTTGGAGCAGGTCCCAGAAATAAATACATCAGGACTCTTTCGCCTTTCACCACTCGGCCCTGCAGCTCTCTGGGGTCTGCCTCATTCTTTCCTACTAGAGGTGGAGGACCTCCCTGCACGGGGGATGGACGAAGAAAGAACACAACACGTCATGGTCAGCTGCAGGCCCCCACCGTCTCGATTTCGTGGCCCCACATGAAAGATACCCACCATTTCTTCACCTCCAAATACTCTTCACTGGAACTTTGCCTGTCTGGCTGCATCTCACCTCCAAGGGAAACAACTTCCGCGACACCTCCTCCGAGAAGTCTCCCTGACTGCCTCACTGAATCAGCTACCCCAAACCCCTAGGTCCAGACATCTCAGCCCATAATCAGGCCGACAGTCTTTGCATCACATATGACCACCTGAAAATACCTGGTGTCTTTATCGCCTTCTTCATTGTCTCTTTTCCCCCTCCTAGATGTAGACTCAGGATGTTACTCCAGCCCTCCCCACTTCCCTGTTCCTAGAACAGGGCCCGAACAAAGGCTCTCAACTGTGACTTAAAGAGCGAACAATGAAGCATACAGGGATGTGGGATGGGGTTACAGCTGAAGTTTCCATGTGTTTTCTGTGATTCACCGTGGGATCCAGGCCCTGCCAACGCTTCCTTGTGGTCCAGGCACTCACATAAACAATAAGAGCGTGGACTGTCACCGGACGGACAGGCCCTGAAGGGCGCTTTCCCATCACCGGCCTCAGCTGTGGGGAAGGCTCCTTATAGAGCAGGAAGCACAGACATAGACCCCTTTGGTGAGGGTGCCCACCCCTCGCACGGGGCTCTGGGGTTCTGCAAGGTTGACATGGCTGTACCTGGGGACTGAACAGCTTTTGCTCCCAGCAGTTCCAGGAAACCTCAGGCCTCCCAACATGTGGTCTTTTCTGCTCCAGGGAGGAGAGCAATGTTTCAGAGACAGCGCCTCCCTGTCTTGTGGTCGAGCTATTCTTGTGCCTCGGAATGCTCCTCTCCTCCGTGCTGACAGCCGCCACCTCTCCCGGTGGTGCCAGGCCTCTGGAACCTCACTCTCTGGGTGGCAGGACTTCCGCGGCCTCCACGCCCACCTGGGCTCTGGCAGGCGCCGGAGGAGGGACACAGAGCATGTGGCCTTGGGGGGCTTCTCTCTGTTGCTGCCCAGCTCTTCCTTCTGCCAAACAAAAGCTTCCTCCTCAAGCAGGGAGAAGAGCCCATTCTAATTGTGGAACAAACATCAGACCAAACTCTTTCTAACAGGCAGGAGCAGCCTTGCCCAGGACCTCTGCCTGATTTGCTCACTTTTTCCCAGACTTGGAGCAAGATAGGAGGCCATGGTGGAAACAGCAACCTTCTAAAAAAGTCAGAAGAGTCTGCATCTGGTGTGGAGGTGGGCCCTGTCCCCCACCACACTCTCCACTGGCCCTGTGCGTCACTACTGGGTTCCTTCCTCCCTGACCTACTGATCGAGGGCCTCTTACCAGGAGCTGCCATTTGCTCTTTCTCTCTGACACCCAGTTCACCATCTCCGGACTCTCCCAGAGACTAAAAATAGTTCCCTTTCCCCCTGCATCACTGGCTAGCCATCATCACCATCAGCAGCACACTCAAGTCATCACCACAGTTACCATGTACCACATTCACCGGTCTCTTTTCGCCCGGCACTGTACCAAGCACTTTGAATCTCTCATTAAGTCCCTGTGAAGTAGTTTTCATTCTTCACACATGAAGGAACTGAGCACAGAGAGGTTGAGTGATTTCTCCAGGTTCAAACAGCTGGTAGGTGGCAGAACTGGGATGCAAGCCTGGTACCAAAGATGCACTCAGATGGTGCCCCATGCAGAGGGTATGGGGCATGAATTCTGAACCCAGACAACCAGAGCTGTTCCAATCCTGCTTCTAGTTCTGCCACTTATAGCTTGGTGGATTCTGGCATCATTAGGCCTGTTTAAGCCTCAGTTTGCTCATCTGTGACATGGGGACAATAGCAGTAACAGGTTGCTGTGAGGTTTAAAGGAGGAAATATTTGGAATGTATGTAAGGTGTTTAGCACAGTGACTGGAAATGCTCTTAATGCAGAGTGTGCAGTAAGAGTCAGCCCCTGCCCTCCTCAGCCCCTGCCCTCTAAAAAGAAAGATGGTCACAGATAGGAACGATCTAAGATAGAACAGGGAAAGGAACAGGGCAGGCAGGTAAAGTGGCAGAGACCTGCATGGCAGTTTCCGCTCATGGCAATATCTAGACCAGCTTCATTTTTTTTAAATCAACTTTTTATTTTGCAATAATTTTAGGCTTATAGAAAGCTGCAAAGATAATACAGAATGTTCCTATATACTCTTCCCCAGATTCCCCTCATGTTAATGCTGCATTTGTCAAGAATAAGAAATTAACACCGGCAGAATCCTATTAGCTATTAGCCTTTGTTCAGATTTCTTCAGTTTCCACAGTGCAGCATCCAATCCTGGGTACTAGGTTACATGTAACCAGCTTGGTTTTGAGGATTAATAGGAGTTTTCCAGGAAACAGCTCTAGGCATTGGAGCTTCTGGCAGCAGATGGGAGGGCCACCTGGATTTCTTAATAGATTCCTGAAGACCTTGCTATTGTGCTAGAAATAAGACAAAAGAAATGGGACCCCAAAAGATGTTCATGTTAGCTATTCCCAGGCACACTCCCTCCACCATGTCCCCACAGAAAGGTTATAGGAAGAGGTCAATATTGTGGAATTGGGTCAGGGCTCTCTCTGCCGGCCTGTCCCCCACATGAAGGGATACAGAGAGGGATGTTACACGCGACGTCAAAGCAGGAAATACAGAAGAACTTTCCAGGCTGGGATAGAGCAACTGGGATGCAGTGGAAATGGATCTGACCGCCCAGTGGAAGTTCCTGGGTTGATTTCTGGTCCTGGGGGAGCAGATCCGGAGGAAGGGAGGGCTGCAAAGCAGGGTCTCCCAGAGTTGGGAAGGGACAGCGCCTGCTCTTCTCTTGGCTCCCCTGTTCTGTCTTGGCCGTTCCTCCTCAGGGGAGTGGTAAGCCACAGAGGGCAAGGGTTTAGGGGCAAAAGGTAATTGAGGGTGACTCAATCAGCATGTGGTCTAGGACTTCACCAACCCTCATGTGTGACCCACAGGGGCTTCTTGGCCTCATCCTTGATCCTGGGGCCAAAGCCACAGCTCTAATAGCATATTACTAGCTCATTTTCCCCAACTGGCAGGCCAGTTCAGGGAACCAGTACTCATTTATCCTTTCACTCAACAGGGATGTATTGGACAGCAGCCCTGAGCCAGGCACTGTCTAGCCCTGGCTACAATGGTGGGCTTCTCAGAGCGCCATTCTCTCTTTAGCAACCGTCAACCAGATTTACAAAGGGCATAAACCTTTCGATAGCTCTGTAGAGCTTCCAACTGCTACCATGACAAACTTAGTGTCTTCAAACAACATCAGTTTCAGTTCTAGAGGTAAGAGATCCAGAATCAGTCTCACTGGGTTCAAGTCAGGTGTCAGAAGGACTGCTTCCTTTTGGGAACTGTGAGGGAGAATCTGTTTCCTTTTGCCAGCTTCCAGAAGCTGCCTGCACTCTCTAGCTCATGGCTCCTCCTTCTATCCTCAAAGCCAGCAGTGTAGCTTCTACTCTCCCATCTGGCTCTGATTCTGTCCTTACGCCTTTCTCTTATAAGGACTCTTGTAATTATAACACGGCCATGTGGACAATCTAGGATAATCTTCCCATCTCAAGACCCTTAACTTAATTGTATCTGCAAATTCTCCTTTGCACTATATTGTAACATAGTCACAGATTCTGGAGCTTAGGAGGTGGACATCTATAGTGGCCATTGTTCAGCACACCCCAAGCTTTTCTCCAGGTCACTGAGAGTCCAGGCTCTGCTGCCCACATACCTGGGGCAACACTCTGCCATTTCTTACTGGGAGACCTGGTCTTCCTAACCACTCTACCTCAGTTTCCACATCGGTGAAATGGACTAATAAGTGAAGTAGCTCAAGGGTTGTGAGAATTCACCCAGCAGTCCTATGAATTCTAATTAGAGAAGCTTTGTTACAAACAACAGAAGTTGCCTTCATGTTGCTTTAAGAAGAAAAGTAGGGCCTCCCCGTTGGCGCAGCGGTTGAGCGCTGGGTTGCAAAGCTGCCCGCTGCCTCTGAGGCGCCGGTTCGATCCCCGGCTGCTCCCCGGCCACTGGAGGAGGGTCCCACATGGTGCGCAGACCTCTCCTGCCGCCCACTGCTCCCCTCAGCAGTGTACTTCGGTCCTTCTGCCTGCTCTGCTCCCCGCTCTGGCTCTGGTGAATTCTCTCACCCTCCCGCGCTTCTGACTGTACCCAGTGCATGTATAAACAAAACAAACAAACAAACAAAAATAAATAACATGCCTCTATAAATAAATAAAAATTAAAAAATAAAAATAAATTAAAAAATTTAAAAAATAAAAATAAATTAAATTAAATTAAAAAAAAAGAAGAAAAGTAAACACTAATACATTTATCAGGAAGGCTGGAAAGACAGGGTCAGAAAATGCCAGAACCAGGAAGAAATGGCAACCAGAACTGTCGCCAAGCCATGCCATGGGATTTGTGAGGGGCATCATGCCCAACCCCGTGCACCCAAGTCTACTGCTGTCCCTTGTGACCCTGCCACCCTAGGATGCTGGCAGCTATGGCACCACAGCCTCTACTCTTGGGCTGAATCAAATGCTGGGCAGAGGCATGCAATTGGCTGGTTCTGGTCACATGCCTGCTTCCTGGTTGCAAAGGCCTCCGGGAAAGCAAGGATATGGTTTTCTCAGCTTCTGGGTAGAAGGCTTGCTCCCAACCCCTTCTCACCTCATGGAATAAAGACTCCCCAGACACAGAAAGGGGTTCAGCCCCCAAATTGAACACTCAATGCCAGTCATGATTATTTCTAGTCTAGGCTTATTACCAACAGACATGGGAAAATTTGCACTCATTTCCAAGAATTAGAGAGCAATTCCTCCTGACAATCCACCCTATTTCCCAGGCACCGTCACCTGTCACCAGCCACACGCAGAGAATGTCAGCCTTTCCTGTGTGGCCATTGGTCAGCGAGACCCTGCCCGGAATGGAGAGTCAGCAGAGCCGGCTCATCCATCAGCTTTTGTTGGATGGAGAGAAAGAGAAACCCAGAGAGTGAGAACAAGCATGCAGCGAGGCAAAGGCGTCCGAAAGATGTTTTTAATGTGCATCAGATTATGCAGCCAAGCCAGGGGCCTCTGCCCGGCTTCCCGGCACGTTCCTGCCTGAAGACAGCTTGATGATTTGAAGGGAGCCGCAGTCAGATTGTATACCTGTCAACTGCCTCTCGGCGCTCACTGGGGCACGGGCTCTAATGAGGCCTGACACCTCAGGAATCCACAGGATGCGAAACAGCCGCAGAGGGCAGGAGGGGAGGCAGGCGGGGCCTGCTCCGGCCACTGAGACCGGCTGGAATGCGCCAGAGGAGGATGGGAGAGAGCCCAGTGGGCCCAGCTCCAAACTTTGCCTGGGTCACTTTCCGAGAAAGTCACATCACCTCTCCAGATCTCAGTTTGCTCATCTATACAATGGGTTTTAATATCCCACAAAGGTTTATGCATTCAAGAAAGCACATGGTAACACCTAATAAATGATGATGATGAATCGGATCGGCATTGTCAACACCCTCATCAACCTGCTTCAGTGGCCTGTAGTGGTGCTAACAAATCCACTCTTGAAGTATCTTTCCACCATTGTATATTTTTGCCAGTTTTCTTGAGATGTAATTGACTTATAACGTTGTATAAGTTTAAGGTGTGCAGTGTGTTGATGTGTCACACATGTAATGCAGAATGAATACTTTCTTCACATCACATTATCACATTCAGTGGTGTGAGCCCTTAAGCTCTATTCTCTTAGCAGCTTTTAAGTATATGAGGAGGTTCTGATGACTGGAGGCCCCCATTATTCATTGGTTTACCTCTGTGAGATCCCACTGGAGGAATTTTCAGGCTGACGGAGGTTTTAGATATGATTTTGGCCAACTTCCCCATCTTACTGTTGAGGAAATCGAGGCTCAGAGAAGGGAAGTGACTTACACAAGATTTTACTCCTGGCAGTAGAGAAGCTTTGACAGCAAGGGGGTGGGGAAACAGAACATGAAGGCCCTAGGCTGCCTGAGGCAGAAGAGTGGACTCAATTATATTCTTGGGGTTACCCCCATAACTCAAATCCCAGGGGTGTCAGACAAATGCAGAGAAGAAGAATAACTAGCCAGTGTTCTGCAATGCTCAACCATCATTCTAGAAAACATGGGTTGAGCATGTCAGAGTCCCTAAGAAGGGACATGTTCAAGCAATGTCCAGCTTCACAGCGCCTGTGTCCTGGGAGAGGAATGGACACGTAAAGCATTCATGTAGTTACTGGGCACTGCAGGATGCACGGGCTGAAGGGGAGCGATTCATCCTTCACGGGAAGATGCATCTTTTCACAGGAGCCAAGTTGAGGCTGAGCTTCCAGGAGATCACAAGATGAGATTAAGGGGGATCATGTCCAGTTAAGGGATAAAGAGTGACTTCATGAAGGAGATGGAATTCATGATGTGAATGAGGAGCAGGATTCTCACAGACAGAAGGTGATAGAAGGGCAGACTTGCAGTGGGCAGAGCCTGAGCAAAGGCATAAAGGTGGGCAAAAGGTAAAGGGTGTACTGGGAAAAGGTGGTTCCGTTTGTTAGACAAAAGGAACAGGCAGCACAGTAATAGGAGATGAGGCCAGGAAGGCGGCTGGGCTGATAGTGGGAAGCAGGAAATGCCATGTCAAGGAAACTGTACTTCATTTCAGGGGAAGAGGGAGCCATCAAAGGTTGCAGAGCTGGGGTGTGGCTATTCTGGGGCTGAGGTCTAAGAGAGGAATAAGAGCAGGGAGAAGAAGGGCAGTGTGACAAGCGCCTAGTTACCACCAAAATTCCCCAGTGCACAGCCTGCTGATGCTTCTAAGAACTGACATTTCAGATCTCAAAATTCAGGGAACCCATTTTAATTTACGCAAAGTACTCTTGAATTCCTTCAGGCCTGTTTATTCCTTGGAAATTCTGCCAGTGCCCAGTCAATGAACTCCAGTGGGAATGAAGTCAGCTTCCTGCTCCCAGTGCCCTTCCAGACCACACTGTCCCCACCAAGTCCCTCCTAGCCAGGAGATGACCACTGACCTCTCTGGCACTTGTCCTGCCCTCCATACCTCCCAGGACACCAGCTCTGACAGCCTGGTCAATCAGGTCTCTTGTTTGTAAGTGGCAGAAACCCAGTTAAATGCACTGAAAGCCAAGTGGACTAGATTGGAATGGAATGGATTGGATTGGAATGGAATGGAATGGAATGGAATGGAATGGAATGGATAGCATAGGATAGCATAGGACAGCTAGGATAGCTTACGATAGAATAAGCTAGAATAGAATAGGCTAATATAATGGAACCTGGGGATGAGGACAGGACTGAATCCAGAATTTAAAAATGCTAATCATTGATTTTCTCCTTCCTTCTCTCCCACCCAGCCACTCTCTGTCTACCTCATCCTTGCCTCCTCCAACAGACTCACTAAGATTTAGAAAAGCCTTTCCAGGAGTCTAAATGCCGCTGCCCAATCTGTGAACTCCAGTGGGAATGAAGTCAGCTTGCTGCTCCCTGTGCCCTTGCAGGGAGAACTCTGGTTGACCTTGTGATGGTCCCATGTCCACCCCTGGCCCAGTAGCTGGGATTGATCCAGCCTGTGGGTCTGCTTGTGCCGCCTCTGAGGCTGGGGGCCATGGGGCAGGGCATCTTGTTAACAGAAAAAAGGACATTGAAGCAAACACTGAGCTCAGTGCAGAGAGTAGTTTACATGCATGAGGGCAGGGAAGGTAGGCATCAGGGTGCTCTTGAGTTAGCCCCGGGGCTGCCCCACTCTCTGAGGCTATACCAGCAGCTGGAGGGAGAGACAGAGCATCGGCCTCCACCCACTGCAAGGGAGGAGCTGGTGGCCCCCCTGCCTCGAGCCTTCCCAGCTTCCCCCACAAGGATGTGCCAAGGGGCGAAAACCCAGTGAGAAGATGAGAGAGAGGAATGTGCGGAATGCAGAGGCCTGTGGGTGCCTCTATACCAGAGGCTGGGCGGAGGGCAGGGGCACCCTGCGGCTCACCAGGACAGCCCCTTGAGTGCCTTCCTTCTGCTCCGGGGGCCTGGGAAGAGCCCAGCTAGAGCATGGGTGACGGTGTGGCTGTGGGTGATGAGGAGGTGTGGGCCCCTCCTGTCTGAACACGATCTCACTATGAGACTTGGGCCCTTAGCCTTTGCATTCCCCAGCCAGTGAAATGAGGGTGCCGGAATGGGAGCAGAGTCTTGCTCCCTCTTCTTCCTTGGAGCCTGCCCCAGTTCCTCCCCATCCCTGACCACCACCCGCCCCCAGGAGTAAGGGCACCCCAGAAAGCCCTCAGAACCCAGGAATGTGCCCCAGGCCTGAGCCTTCCCTCAACTCCTCCTGGAGGAGGCTGGGGGAGCCATAGGCTGGGTAGCTAAAGGTCCCCTCACCTCCCCCTCTCTCCCAGAACCATTTCTGCTTCCCCCTTTCTTTCCTCTTCTGGCTGCAAAGCACATACAGATGTGGGGCTGTCGTCCACAATCAGGGGGCTCAGGTGAGGAATGGGGCCTGGCAGTCCTTGGCTTGTACTCGTTTGCCCGAGTGCAATTTCCCCGTAATTACACTTCCTAACTTTTCAGCATCTGTGAAAGATCATCTTCTGACACAGCAGAGTGAGGCTCGCGCCGGCCAGGAGGCAAGGCCTTCGCGCCGGATCATTTTCAACAGGCAGAGAAAACACATCGGTTCTGTTCTTTCCGGCATGGACACGTCCCCAGGAGACCAGCCTGGGCACTGACCAGTGACTCCCAACAGCCCCGAGTCTCGGTGCCTGCCAACCCACTGGCCCCACACACCCACTCAGACTCTCCCCCACCTGCCAGCAGCCTCCACACTCAGCTGCCCCGTGTCACTGATACTGTCGCCCACTCACAAGGTCACCCACTTGAATTTCCACCAGCTGGCTCTGGCCCTGTCATTCCCGTGAACCGTGTTAGATCACCTGCGCTCCCTCCTGCCTCCTACATGCTTGCTGCAACCTTACGTTCTAGAACCCACCCATGTTCTCCACTGAGCACCTCATCACCCACAGCCACACCATCACCCATGCTCACAAGCTCCCATAGACTTCACTTGAACACCTCCTCTCCTGTCCCTCAAAGTGGTGCTGAAGTCACCCTCCAACCCCTGCCTTACATGTGACAACCATCACCCATGGCTGGCCACCCCTCTCTTCTACTCTGAGGCCCTGGGGTCAGCAGAGGTGTTGTTTAGGGAGATACTAAGCTGGATACCTCATGCCATGTCTCCCCGAATCTCAGCAAAGACAAGGTGGGGACCAGGGGCAGAGATATTGAGCACTAAGGGCTTCTGAGTCTCTGGGGGATGGCACCATGCGGGACCTTGTAAACACATTAGAAATGTGGTCAGGCCCTGGGCAGTGAGCAACAGCTCCAGGGACAGTAATGGATGCAGGGTGTGCAGAGAGGGGGTGGTAGGGGGGTAGTGGCGGGGAGGTCCCCCCAAACACACCCCATCCCTGCTGCTTCAGGGTAAATAGACGATGAGCCCGGGAAGGCGCACCCACTCTGATGGAAACCAAATTCCCCTGGGATGAGCCATGCCTCTGACCCAATCTTTAGATGGGTCTCTCTGCTTTTGCACTTCTGGAGAAAACACTGCTGCTTCCAAGACCATGAATCTGGAAGGAGACTTGGGTGTGGGGTGTGGTTTCAGGCAAGCTTTTCCTTTGGTCCAGAGAGGCAGATATGAGAGATCTCTAGCCCATCCTGTGTCCATGGCAGATATCACTAATCAATCACGACACAGAGAGGTTAAGAAATTTGGCAAAGGTCACACAGCTGATAAGTGAGAAGAGTTGACTTTTGAACTTGGGCAGTCTGGATTCAGTTCTTGATTAAATTTAACCACTGTACTTTACTGTTCCTAATAAGTTCTGGCCCGTAGCCTCAGAAAGGGCCACATGCAGCTTCCCAGCAAAATAAGAGATGAAAACAAATATCCTTGAGAAGGAGGTAACAGAAAGCAGGGGTTAAAGAGGGGATTGGGGGGCCTCCCTGGTGGTACAAGGGGTTAAGATGCAGCACCGTGAAGCTATCTGCAGCCACTGCAGCATGGCCAGGGAAGTGATCCACATGGTGCAGCAGACCTCTCCTGACTCGCCCGCTGCTCCCCTCAGCAGTATATTTCAGTCACTCCTCCTGTTCTGTTCCCCACTCTGTCTCTGGTGAATCCTTTTACCTTCCACACCTCTGGCCTGTACCCCAGTTCTTGTGCGCATAAATAAATCTTAAAAAAAAATAAAGTGGGGATTGGTGCAGATATGAATTTAAAGTCAGGCTCCATGGCTTACTGGCTGTGGGATTTGGGACAGGTGATGTAACATGTTAGAGGCCCTGTTACCTGAGCAGTGAGAAACAGCTTCAGGGACAGTAAAATGGGGACAATAGTAGTCTTAGAAAAATCCATAAAACACCCTGTTCTAAATGAATTCATGGCATGTCTTTTTCATCTAAAAAAAAGTCCTTGCAGCATTATTTACAAAAGCCAAAAAGTAGAAACAACCTAAGTGTCTATTGATGGATAATGGATAAATAAAATGTGCATATTACAAGGGAATATTATGCAGCCTTCAAAAGGAAGGAAATGCTGCCACATGGATTAACCTTGAAAACATTATGCTAAGTGAATTGAGAGTCACCAAAAGACCAGCGCTATGTGATTCCACTGACATGAAGTATCAAAAGTAGTCAAGTTTATAGCAACAGGGAGTAGAGTGGTAGTTGCCAGGGGCTGAAGGAGGAGAAACATAGAGCTGTTAAATGATGGGTTAGAGCTTCAGGTTTGCAAGACAAAAAAGTTCTGGAGATCTGTTTCCCAACAATATAAATGCACTTAACACTATTGAACTGTATGTTTAAAAATGGTAAAGGGGTACAGTTTATTTTATGCACAGCTCACCATCATTTTTAAAAAGCCCAGCTTTCAGTGGCCAGTAAAGCATGAGCTGGGTGCAGTGGGTGTTGAAAAGAGGAGGTGGTGGCCTCTGTGGGGGACGGCTGGATGGGGCATGTGAAAGGAGCTGGTATCTGAGGTGAGGCCCCCAGGGATGGGCACGCTCAGAGGCAGGGCGCATCACCAATGGCCCAGAAACAGTCCCTTGGCTCAATTCCTGTTCCTGTCCTCCCTGTCCCCAACCCCCAACTTGGCTCAGAGGAGGGGCTTTGCTGTTGGAACATCTTGGTGGGAGAAGGTCAGACCAGGCTGGAGGGAGAGGGCAGCAGATCAGCAGGAGGCCAGAGCAGCAAGAAGGGAGGGCAGTCTCCCCGGAGCCCGGGGATTTCAGGGAGCTGCTGTGCTGGCCTTCCCAGCACTCTGCACCTGGGACAGTCTGGCCCCAGGGCTGGTGCCCATCCCACCTCCCAGAGTATTCTGGGAGCACCTCCTGTGTGTCAAGCCAGGCAGAACCCCAATAGGAGGGGAGGTGGAGGCCAGCGACAGCTGATCCATTCCAGCCACCAACACTATTTAGGTGGCTTAGTGATACTCTGGGCTTGGAGAACCCAAGAGTCAGCACGGAGCAGCTCAGCACAGGACCGGCAGCAGTATACTCGCTCCTGCTTTGCAAAATTCTGTCCTGAAGGATCCCGTCTGTCTGATGGAGCCATCTTTTCCATAGGGGCCGGGACAAGGTCTTCTCTCTCCGGTTCATTTAGCAAAATCCCCAGGGCCTCTCTGCCCCCACCATAGGGAAGGGTGCCCGGCTATTCCTGCTTACCCAGCTGGTCTGGGGGCCAACTCCTGGCTCTACCACCTAATAGTTCTTTGTGCCTCTTTGTGCCTAAGCTTCGCTGTCTGTCACATGGGGTATCTAATGGCACCTGATGCATGAGATTGGAAAGCACCTAGAACCACATCTGAGACACAGTGAGCGCTCTGTCAATCTGAGCGGCTCAGATTTGAAATGAATTATTTCCATTTTACTTCATCCTCATCTTCACTCCCTGCCCTCTTTTTGTCCATACTTTTCCTCTGACACTGAGTAAAAAGTTTTTTTTTCACTTTTTTCCTGTGCATAAGGGGTGCCAGTTGGGGCAGGGAGGGGGGTACTGCTCGTTCTAAGGGGTCATCCCTCAGGTAGGGGCCACATTTCAGATCTCATGGCTCTTTGCTTCCCTCATTACATCTGCCTCCCACATCCTCCTCAGGCTAAGGTGACAGAGGCTTTAGTGTCTTGCTCGAAGCAGCCAGGTGCACACTTTCCTGCCCCATGTGTTGAGGGGACATGGCCAAGAGACAGATGAAGGAGGACTGTGGCCCCTCCTGCACCCCCCCTGCCCCCTGCCACAGTGCTTGCAGGAATGGGGACACAGAGGTGGGGAGGGTCACTCCTGAGTGAGTGGGTGAGCAGGTGGTGTGAGAGGTGTCACCCCCTTCTCGGGGCCATCCTCTGCCCTCCTGGGGGAATCAGGCCTGCTCCAATCTGAAGCTGGGGCCCCTGCTAGTTGTTGGGGAAGGCATGGAAAATACAAATGAGTGACAAATAGGCCTCAGACAACAAAAAGCACTGGAATAAAGGAAACAGCCAAGTGATAGGGAACTGGGTACAGTCTTGGTATCAGGGGGGCCCAAATGGGAACTCAGGGGTCCCAGCCTGAAAGCCTTGCTCTCTCACCATCTCATACCCTGAGAGATCTGGGGCGTAGTGTGTGGGCATGTACCTGTGGGCCAGCTCTCAGGCCTAGGGGTGCTCACACAAGCTGCACAGTCGGTCCTTGGGGGATAGCCCCCCAAAAGAGGTCCCCATACCTGAAAACAGGTTCATAATGTTTGGACAGGGAACCCCCAAGTTTTTCACTGTCAAGAACTGTCTGGATGAGAGGATGTGTTCTCCAGGCAGGCACATTGCCTTGGTCCAAATTGTTTCACCCATGAGTAGGGGTGAGCCAAGGCAGATCAGAGCAGTCCCTCTAAATCAAGTTCTAGGGGGTTCCTATAGGAAGCCATCAGCGTGGAAGTGCTGATTCAGGTTAGGTAATGAGGGGAGGCCTTGAGGAGGAGGGTACTTTTGGGCTGAGGCCTGATTAAGAAGCAGGCAGCCCTGACAGCTCTGGAGAAACCATTCTGGGCAGGGGGGGCACTCATGCAGCTCTCCAGGCCCGCTGCCCATGCCTGAGTCCCACCCTCTGCCCCAGCCAGGCTGGGAAGGGCCCCGGGGAGGCCACCTGGAAACAATCTTCCCCAGCCAGCTCCCTGAAAGTGAAAGCCACTCGCTTTGATAGTCTCCAAATTGCCTTTCTTTCTCCCTTCCTTCCAGGCTGCAGGAGTTTGGGAGGGGAAGGAAAGAGGAAAATTAGCTGAAAGCAACTGGCCTTTGGTTCTCCAGCATCAATAGGCTGCCTACAGGCCTGTGTGACAGCCCCCACAGCCAGTTTTCTAGATCACTATGCAGAGAAACTTTCCAGACCAAGGCTAGGGTTCTGTTTCCCTAGCCAGGATACCCTGCCTGGCTCCAGAGACCTGTCACTGCCCCGCACTGAGCCTCTGTCCTTTAGCTCCTGAGGAAGAGAAATTCAAAAGAGCCGGCATCTTAGGAATGCTGGAAGTTCCCATCCGGTCCCTGTCTCCTCCAAGCACCATTCACAGACTTCTTTGGCGAACACCCAAATAATTCCAATTATATCTCAAATGGCTCCACATTCTCTTAAAACATGACTTCAAATTCTTCAAAAGGGAAGGGAAAAGGAGGTGTGCAAATGGGGTAAAAGGGATCAATTGCATAGTGAGGACGGCTACGCCACTCCTGGGGGCCATCAGAATGCAGTTACACAGACGTCAAATTATAACACCCAACACCAGAAACCTTCATAATGTCATAAATTAGTGTTACTTCAGTAAAGTAATTTCTTTTTTAATATTTGACATTTCTCCTGAAGAACTGCCCTGTGGTACAACTTTTTTAAACAACCTTTCACAACTACTCACAGATTACATTGAAAGAACAGGGCAAGAAATAAAGCTCACGTTGCTGCTATTGCTGAACTTGCTGAAAGGTTTTCAAAGGTTAAATCCAAGCTTCTGTGACAAGGCCTAGAGTTGAGATGGGTTCCAATATGGCTGAAACAAAAATGGCGGACACCATCATTACCACTTCTCTGGAATCCACCTCTGACTGGCTCCCTGCATTCCCTACACAGTCAGCTCTAACATGGGGCTTGGCTTATCTTGGGAAGATGATGGAGAAGGCCAAAGAGGGGTCTGGGGAAGAGGTCCAAAGTCTGTCAGCAAAGAACAGAGGCGCCAGGCGAGGCCTCTGAGGCCACTTCCCTCCTCAGAAGCAGAGGGGCAGTTCCCATGACACCCGCCCTGGCCCATACCCCAGCTGGACACACACAATACAGCCACTTGTTTGAGACCCCAGGGAGGCCACAGGCCTGCCTTGGCCTGCGATGGATGGACTACAATGAGCACAAGAGCTGGGCCACTTTCCCCAGATTTGGGGAATAGTTCCCAGCATCTCTGACCATGGTTCCTCCACCTACTGGGAGCTCTCTCATTCCTCTCAGAAGCACTTCTCCACTCTTTCCCACCTGGAATTTCCACACGCTCCTCTGAGGCTTCAGATACTAGAACACTGGTTAGTACAATTGCCCATGCACTCAGCACTCTCACTATACAGACGAGGAAGATGAAACCCAGGGGCTTACAGAACTGTTGTAAGGACCCCAGTTGAGTGTAGGCCCCCTTGGTCATGTCATTCTCATGCCATTAGCCTTGTCCCTAATTCATGAGGTTGGCTGAAGCCCACCTCCAGGATGCCCACCCTGATACCCACGGCTGCCTCCCCCTCTCTCCATCCTCATTCGGGAGCCCTGCTGGGTCCTCCTCAGTCTGACCATTGAGTGTGTCCATCTTACTCACTGGTTGTTTCTGAGCATGTGTCCACCTCCCCAGTAACAGCGTGACCTCCTGGGGAGCTAGGGCTCTTTTCCTTCCCATTTCCACAAAATTTCCCAGCAGAAATCCAGTTACACCCTAGGCTCCTGTACTGGGCACATTTGCAGCTGAATAGACACTTCTCCTCTGGTCACCCATTGATTGGCAGCATTCTTGCTTGTCACACATTGAACTACCTCCCTCTACCTAAGAGGACGTAGAGACTTTCACAGCAAAGAGTTGAAGCAGACAGGAAATCTTGAACATTCCAGACACCCTGTCTAGTTCACAATGTCCTTTGTGGTCAGAAGGACTGCTCCGGGGGTTCTGGCTCTCCAGGATGGTGTTTTTGTGGGGAGTCCTAGGAGGTTGGCTCCAGAGACAGATTTGGTTAGAGCCCAGGGCCTGGGAGAACCCAGGTGCATGGCGATAGGATGTGGGTCAGCAAAATCAAACCCTTCTGTATGCCCAGAGGAGTGATTCTCACCCTGGTCGCTCCATCCCAGATGTTGCCATGAGCCAGGAGATAAAGGTGAAGGACAAGAGGTCAGGATTCTAGTCCACAATTTTCTCTCTGAGCTTCCCTGGTTTTCACAGAACTTTCTCCTAATTTTCTAATTTTCTGAGTCTCTCTCTCTTTCTCTCTCTCTCTAGTTAATATCTTCCTGTGGCTTCTTTCTGGCTCTGTTTGCAAATGATCAGCACAATGATGTCAGCGTGGCTCCTCCCGGAAGAGCCCCCTCCTTGGTCTTGGCTTCTCTGCCCACTCCCCTGGGTGACCTGTTGGCCAGCTAGTCACTGCCCGGGGGTGGGGAGACAAAGGCCCCCTCTTTCGATGAGGCCATGACCTGGGCTCACTGCAGCTTTTACGTACCCCTGCCATTCCTGCCTTTATCAGATTAGTTTTAATTAGACAAATGAAAATCACATGGAAGGGGGGAGGGTGCCTGGCATTTTCAGGCATGCCTTTCAACAGAAGGACTGGGGCAGGGCAGCCATTACGAAAGGGAAGAGAAACATCAAGTCCCTTCCACAAAGAAAGATCCTAGAAAAAAGTATCATCATTAGCTTGGAAGAAAACTTGGAATTTTCTAACAAGAAAGGCCTGAGCACGTTGTGAGACACAGACTCAACCATTTTGGGAATCAACTGAGGTTCTAGAGCGATGCTATGGGATAGAAATATGTGAACCACATATATAATGAAAAGAATTTTCATTATAGTAGCCACATTAAAAATTTAGCAGAAGTCAATATATATTTTAAGATAATTTTATAAAATTTTATTTAACTGAATGTATCAAAATAGTATCATGTCAACACATCATATAAAATTATTAATATTTTACATTCTGGTTTTCATACAAAGTCTTCAACATCTGCTGTGTGTTTTACATGCACAGCCCATCTCAATTTGAACTAGCCATATTTCAAGTACTTAGAGTCACATGCAGCTACTGGCTGCCATATTTAGGATAACAAGTTGTCCAGTTTCCCTGGCCTATGATAGTTTTAGCACTGACAGGTCCTGTGTTCTGGAAAACCCTTCAATCTTGGGCAGATGTGACTAGTTGGTTGCCCTGGATTGGAGAGCATAATTCTAGACTTTCTCCCCAATTCTAGACCTTCTGCTCAGAACAATGCACAGACAGCAGCTGACCAAAATTTGGTCAACAGTCATCAATCTGTGACTCTTGGTTGGGGAACCCCATCCAATGTTACAGATGAAGGTAAGCACGACCTAGAATGGGGAAGAAGCCAACTCCAGGTGGTAGCTTTTCAGCTAGAGCCTTGACTAGACGTAAGCATTTTGAAATCACGGCAGGCACCTGGCAAGGGCGTGGTCTATGGGTCCCTGAGTATGGGCAGCCCTGACTGGCCTGGTGCCTGCTGCTCTGTGGTGCTCCAGGATAAGTGCTCCTTAGCCATGCAGAAAGGCTAGAAGCTGTCGTCCCAAATAGGGCAGCAAAGGCAAAACCCAGGGCAATGCTCCCCATGCCGAGTACACACACCCCTCATCGCATATGAAATGCTTTAGTGATTTTGATTCTGTTAGTGAGAAAGTTCCAGAATTCTCCTTCCAACCCTGATTAGTCAAGGAGGAAAGCTTGGTATGAGGTTAGGACGTCTGACACCAACACTTGCCAGTCTCCATAGAAACAGAGCGAAACCCTGCCTCAGGCTAAGAGCACACATCCAAATGTGCTAAGGATATGTGTTTTTTTTTTTTTTTTAACTTTTTAATGTTAAGTACTTACAGATTCACAGGAAGTTGCAAAGACAGATGAGGACAGTCTCAGCACCCTTTACCCAGTTTCCCCCGGTGATAACATCCTACATAGCGCTGGGGCACTGCCAAAGCCGAGAAGTCGTCTCCAACGCAATGTGAGTGTCCAGTGATAGCCGTTAATCAGGGGAGACCCTCCCCTAGCCCCCACTTCCTGCCCCCCAGCACTACACCATCCAGACCTGCCTGGGTTTTAATAACAGGGATTTGTTTTCATTGTGTTAATGCTTTTGCTATAGTCTCTTCATGCAAAGGACACTATTTTTTCCATTTAGAATAGACAATAGGGTGTTGAAATCACAAATGCACAACTCGGTTCGGTACCTACACTGTTGACCCCATTTAATATGATTGTGGAGGAACAGGAACCGCCTTGAGGTCCAAGGCCTCTGTCCCCACAAAACTGGATGAAAAAACAAAGTCAGCAGTTTTTAAACCAGTAGCCACTGGCTTTCCATCTACAGTAGTGATGCAACATTTCCCTTTCAAATACTTTTCCTTAAATAATAAGAAAAGCAGGGGCCTCCCTGGTGGCTTAGGGGTTAAGTCTCGGTGCTATTATCACAATGGCCTGAGTTTGATCCCTGGCCAGGGAGCTGATCCACATGGCGCAACAGAACTCTCCTGTCTCCCCGCTACTCCCCTCAGCAGTGTATTTCAGTAGATTCGTCTGTTCTGCTCCTCACTGTCACTGGTGAATCCTTTCACCCCCCATACCTCTGGCCTGCACCTCAGTTCTTCTATGCACAAAAGAATAATAAAATAATAATAAAAGGGAGAAAAGCCAATAAATAGATCTGAGGAAACACAGTAAGTCAATCGTGGTAGAGACGGTACTCGGGCAGGATAGGTGCACCCATGCCATGAAGAAACATCAACAGCTTCTAGGGAGTGTTCTATGTCCAGGCATTGCTTCAACTGATTTACATGGATTGTTTTATATCATCTTCCTGGCAGGTTTTTGAGGTAAGTCCTACAATTATTATCCCACTTGACAGACAAGGAAAGTAAGATACATTTTAAACATTTAAAAGAATCCATCAAGGGCCTCCCCGGTGGCGCAGCGGTTGAGCGCTGAGTTGTGAAGCTGCCCGCAGCCTCTGCGGCGCCGGTTCGATCCCTGGCTGCTCCCCGGCCACTGGAGGAGGGTCCCACATGGCACGCAGACCTCTCCTGCCGCCCGCTGCTCCCCTCAGCAGTGTACTTCGGTCCTTCTGCCTGCTCTGCTCCCCGCTCTGGCTCTGGTGAATTCTCTCACCCTCCCGCGCTTCTGACTGTACCCAGTGCTTGTATAAATAAATAAATAAATCTTTAAAAAAAAAAAAAGAATCCATCTAGACTTTTCTAGACACACACACACAAACACACACATAACCATCCACATTTTATAAATATTGGGCACACTGTACCTATCACTTAGCAGCCTCTAAAACTCCAGATCTGATTAAGCAAAACCCAAATTGAAACCCAAAAAGCAGTGTTGCTGTTTGAGGGCTTCGAGATTATAGGGGAGTCTGGGCCTCCAGGAGAGGCCCCACGGAGCTCTGCGCAGAATGACAGAGGTACTGCCATGTGATTTTTCCTGGCTGGTCGGCCACTGCTTGCACCCTTGTGAGAGTGGCAGGAGAAAAGAAGTGAAGGGCATCCTGGTTCATTCCCTTCATCTTGACTGAATGTGTTCGCATTACAAAGGCCCGCAGACATTGCTCCCATCTGACTGTTTGACAGAGGATGATATAGTGAGTGGTCAGATAGGGGAGCGAAGGGGCCTAAGGCTCCAGTACAGGTGAGGGAGGCAAGCCCTGTCCACACGTGTGGAGGCAAAGGGCAGCCCCTCCTGTCAAAGACCAGTCACATTGCAGCAAAAGTTTGTTGAGTGAATAATCTGTCTGGCCTAATTTGTACTTTCCTGCCATTATTCTCTTAAAGTAGTGGGTGTGAAAAGTTAGCTGCATCCAAGATTCTTAATACATGCACATTCTTAAGCCACTTTCAGAAACTGAATCAGGCAGTTTGAAGAATGTGAATTTTAGATAATGCTTCTCCTCTTCCCAGCCCACCCTAAATCCTAGGTGGACGTAAAGGCAGGTGTTCAGGGAAGGAGCTTGGACCCACTGCCAACCCCTGTCGCTTGCTCTCCCACCCTGGCTGTGCAGTGCCCCCTGGCTGCCAGGCCTGGCATGGCTTAGAAACCTTTGGGCTCCACCCCTCCCTTGGGACCACTTACCCCGCCAGGGAGGTGGGCAGAAGGAGAGTCTGGCTCCCCTCAGTTCCTCACCCCCAGGGCCCAAGGCTTAGCTTGGGAGAGTTGATGAATGTCCATTACCACACGAGGTCCCATAAAAAAAATTACAGGGTGTTACTGAATTTACAAGCCTGTTCTTGTAAAGCTGCCAGACATGGGGTGGCCGCAGCCCCTATGGAAAAAGGACAAAAAGGAATTTTCCCTCTGCCGGGTGCCACACACCCAGTGACTTTCATGGGAACCATGGTGGCCTGGTTACAGGAGCACTAGGCTGAGAATCAAAGGCCCTGGCCCAAGCGGAGAGGCCTCACCCACAGCTGAGCCCCTGGGAGCTGAGCCACGGGCCTGCTCTGGGCCTCTGCTTCCCCACTTCCCTCACCTCCTGAAGATGCTTGCGAGATAGGCTTGAGCTCAACATTTGCAACACTGGCAAAGGGTCCAGAGCAGAGAACATGACTTTGAGTGGTGACGGAGTGAATTTTGGGTAAAGCTAGGGAAGAGAGGGGCCTCTTGCCCTCCATCCCATCACCCCTCTGGCCCCTGTGAGTGAAGGGCGTGACCTCCAGGCAGCGGGCAGGGTGCCAGCAGGGGAGGAGTGGGGTGCCAGGGTAGCCCCCAGAGACCCCAGGCCACTCTCTCGCATTTTTAGGTCTGGTTAGTGTCTGATGAGAAGCCTCCAGCTAGTGTGGGCCAGGCTGGGGCGCCGAGAGAGCCTCACCCCATGCTTGATCCTCAAGAATCTTTCCCCCACGGGCCTCCCAGCCTGGATTGTCTGTGTTGGGTCCATTAGAAGTGATCAGACACAGAACTCCAGCCCAGGGGTCGGGGGGCTGCAGCCCCCACAGAGCTGCATTCACATTTCCAGTTGAGGTCAGCCAGAAGCAGTCTCCTGGTGGTGAAAGCGCGGGCGCTTAGTTACAGGGGCCACAGCCTTGGGCATGGGCGTCAGTCAGGGCCATGGCAATAGTGGTCCAGGTTGTCTGGACCCTAAAACCAAAAATCACAATAAATAGCATTGCTCTGACATCACTTGGCTCCTATGCTCACCCCACCCTTTGTGCCCAGATAGCACCACTCTCTCCTTTTAACAAATAGGGAAACTGAGGCAGACAGCCTAATTCATCTGATCAAGGCTATAGCTCTGAGCCAGGACTCAAACCTAGCATCAAAGTCTCTTAGGGAAAGGCCCCCACTTATCCAGTGGGGAAGCATCTCTTTTGGGGAACAGGCAAAGGGGAAAAACTGAGACCCCCTTCCCTATTTGTTTACCTACACATCAATTTCTGTTCCTGGCCTGTGTGGACCCCTCTGCTTGTGCTCAAAGTTTCTCCCTGCCCACCCCCCACCCCTATCTAGAACTTCCTGTGCACAACCTGGGCAAAAGCAACTTATGCAAACTTTTAGAGAAAAGGGAGTAACCGGTTTTAGGAAATGCAGACTAAAATAATCACTTCAAAGTCAACAGGCTTCGACTCAGACCATGCTCTCTGTGTGCCCAGGGAGAAGTGACCTCACCACTCAGGGGGCTGTGGCCCACCCCACTGCGGAGCAGGGTAAGAGGTTCTCCCGGTGCACAGGGTCCCACTGTGGTAGCCCCATCACTGGTACTTAGTAAATGCTCAATAAAAGTAAGTGCTTTGTGTTAGTAGTGAGCAGGCAAGCCTGGCTGTGGGCAGACTGGGGAATAAGAAGCATCCAAGGTGCCCAGGGATGAAGCTGAGGAATCTTGCTTCTGTGGGAACTACCCAAGACTGTGTAGCCAGGGAAGTGGGAAACTGGGGTCGAATAGAGGTTTACAAGAGGAGCCAGACCCCACAAAGGAGACCAGGGTCAGGCAGGGCCCCCCTCTTACACAGAATCTGGGGAAGGAGCAGGGGTCCAGACAGAGGGGTATCGAGGCTGGAACCCAAGTCTCGGCAACTCTGCTTCTGCCCTTCCCCCTCACCCCCAGACTTTTCCACACGTCACCTGGGGGCTACACAGCCCCTTTGTCTCCAGATCCCACCAGTTGCTGGGGCCAAAGCTGCCAGGTTGGCCCAGAGGCTGGACAGGAGACAGTCCAGGCCCCAGCACCTAGCATCTTGAGGAAGACCCAGCAACTGTATAAACTCTTAGAACTCACTGTTTCGGGGAGGAGAGTGTAGGGTCAAAATAAAGGGGGTGGGGATTGTATGAGGAATATAACCAAGATGAAAATGCACACATTGTGCAAAAATGAAAAATGATGTAAAAAATACATAAAATAAAATAAAAAAAGAACTCACTGTTTCACTTTTAGGACATTTGCATGCCGTCATTAAAAATGAAATGATTAAACATATAACTAAACTGGGTTTTAAAAAGATAGTAACCAAGACCCCCATCTCCTAAGCATTTCTGTTCTGTTCCTGCTATCAATGTCCGTGAGGTCATTACATCCATGGCACGTGCTGGGCGTCCTCTGCTGTTTACCCCTTCCCAGCTGAGCCGTGCCAGCACCTGCTAGCTTGACATTGGCCTTGGGGGAGCATTGACACCATAGAAATCAGCAAAGGCCACACTCCAGAGCCAGTTGTTAAACATTTCCAGGTACACCACTGCCTTGCAGGACACAGGACTACAGCAAGGGCCCAGCAGCCAGAGACTACCCCAGACAGAATGCGAGGCTGCTCTTCTGTGGGATCTGCTTTGACCCTCAGAATTCCAACGCTTATTTTAAGCTACAGAGGAGTCTCCTGAATTGCTTGGGAGCCACAGTTCCCCCTTTAGCTGGTGGTCTCCACCCCCCATTGTCTACAGTCTGCCTCTCCCCAGTTTCTTCAGAGGCTCCTCCAAGACAGGAGCCGGGAGGCACTTCGGTCAGACCCTGGGACAGCTGCCCTGTGTGCTGGTGGCTTCTATTGTGAGCGCCAAGGATCTCGGGGTTTCCTCGACCCTGGGCCTCCGAACCCACTGGGGACCAGCTTGTTTATTGTAAATGATGCCTGTTCGCTTTGATTCCTAGTTCAGACCCTGGGGCCACGGCTGTGTCCCCATAAATTAAAGGCTGTTGTCTTTGGGGGGATTAAGCAATACTGTGAAGCCCTGGGAACATTGGGGCCTTCAGAGAAAGCAGCCAACTGGCCTCCCAGATGCCCGGTCACAGGGCGTGTCCACATCAGCAACAAGGCTGGACCCTCTGGCAGGAGTCACAGGACACGGGCCAGGTGACACGCTGTCTGCTCTAAAGCACACACTATTTAGGAAGAAAAAATACTAACTTTCATCATGGGGCTCTTCTCTTTCCATTTCTAGTTTTTGCTTAAGCTGTTTCTCCTGCCTGAGGGGTTCCCTCCACCAAATACACCCCCAAATGAGGGAAGGCCCCAAGCTTTATCTTTTAGGATCCAGTCCAGGAATAAGAATAACAATGTCCAAGATGTGCCTAATCTAGAGTTTACTGAGTGCTCTGCCTTGCTTGTTTTTTTCATTGTTAAACTATGTATAACATACAATTTACCACCTTAGTTATTTTTAGAAGTACAGTTCCACTGTACAAAATGCATTCACATGGAGTGCAGCCACCCCACCACACATCCTCAGAGCCCTTTTCATCCTGTAAATGGGAAACTCTGCATATAGTAAAGAATCATATCTCGTTCTCCATTCCCCACCCCAGAACCTTGCAAACACCATGCTACTTTCTGTCTTTATGATTTTGCCTGTTCTAAGTACCTCCTGTAAATACTATCAGACAGTATTTGTCTTTTTATGACTGCCTTATTTCACTTAGCATAATGTCCTCAGGGCTCCTCCATTAGGAATTTCCTTCCTTTTTGAAGAATGAATAATATTCCATTGTGTGTATAAACCACATTTTGTTAATCTGGTCATTGGATAATGGACACTGTGTTGCTTCCATGGTTGAGCCGTGTGAATACTAATAATATGGGTGTATGAATACCTCTCTGAGATGCTGCTTTCAATTCTGCCTGGCATACACACAGAAGTGGAATAGATCATATGGTTGTTCTATTTTGCAGTTTTTGGGGGGAATTCTGTACTGCCTTGTACAACAGCTGCACCATTTTACAGCCCTAACAGTGCATAAGGATTCCAATTTCTTACCCCTTTGTCCATACCTGTTTTGTTTTTTTTTTGATAGTAACAATTCTAATGGGTATGAGGTGGTACCCCACTGGAGTCTTGTTTGCAATGATTAGTGATGTTGTATATCTTTTTATGCACGTATTGGTCATCCATATATCTTATTTTTGGAGAAATTTCCATTCAAATCCTTTGCTCATTTTTGAATTAGTTAGTTTTTTGGTTGTTGTTGAGTTTTAGGAGTTCTCAGTATATTCTGAATATTAATCTCTTATCAGATATATGATTTGCAAATATTTTCTCCCATTCTGTGAGTTTTCTTTCTACTCTGTGGATATAGAGCACAATTTTTTTTTAATTTTCCTAAGTCTAACTAGTCTTTTTTCTTTTATTGCCTATGCCTTTGGTTTCATACCCAACAATTCACTGACAAACACAATGTCATGAAGCTTTGTCCAATGTTTTCCTCCAACACTTTTATTGTTTTAGGTATTATATTTGGACCCTTCATTCATTTTGAGCTGACTTTTGTATATGATGTGAATTAAGGGTCCAACTCCATCCTTTAACATGTGGGTATTCAATTTTTCCAGCACTTTTGGTTGAAAAGACTGTTCTTTCCCTCATTGAATGGTCTTGACATCCTTGTCAAAGACCATTTGGCCATAAATGCAAGACTTTATTCCTGGGTTTTCTATTCTATTCCTACAGTCTATATGTCTGTTTTGATTACTGTAGTTTTGCAATAGGTTTTGAAATCAGGAAATGAGAATCCTCTAGCTTTATTCTTTTTTAAGATTGTTTTGGTTCTTGGAGGTTCCATCCCAAGTTTGATTTTATTGCACACGTTAATCCAACAAATACATATTCGGTCCCCACTCCACAGGATTTTTGGCCCTGGGGATTGAAGGTGAAGTACACTAAGCCCTAGCATGCTGGAGCCAGGGCTCCAGGAAGAGGTTCAAGACACACAGGGCCCAAAGCAGCAGCACCTTTGTTTTCCAGATTGACAAATAGAAGCTTGGAGACAAAGTATCCTGCTGCCAAGTAACTCATACAAGTAAAGCTCATATAGTAAAGAATGAAATTTCACTTTCCTGACACCCTCCGCAACCCAACCAGCTTCCCTAGTCCTTTATCCTGCAGCAGTGCTAGGAGGAGGAAAGAACTGATATAGAAATAGAAACTCTCTGGGTCTTCAAGGGAGGAAGCTTGAGTCTCTAAAGAGGGTCTTGGGGCGGTTTGCTGTGATGTGTGACAGAAGTCCCCCTCACTTACCCCCACCTCCAGCCCACCTTATTCAAGAGCTCTGTAGCAAAGACTAACACGACTATTAAAGATTTGATAGCACCTGGATTGCCCTTACCATCTCATCCCTCTCTCACAGGCCCTGTCTCTTTAGTTCTTCTATTACAGAGATTTGTGGGCAGGACTTGACATCCTGGCTGCTCATGTGCTTCCTGGAGGTGGCAGCCCTGACTTCTTGTCTATAACTCACACAAAGCATGAGGGCCCAGCATAAGTAAGAACTCAGAAATATGAATGCAAAAAGTAAACGAGTACTCTCCCCCTCTTTTCAAGAGTGGCCTCAGCTGCCTCCACCAGATGGAGGGCACCCCTCCACTGTAACCTGGGGTGTCCCCTGGTGGGGCTATTTGTGAACTCGAATATGGTAAGAACATATGCATCCAGCCTCCAATGGACAGGGAGCAGAGAGCCCTGGTTTAAAGGAAAGTTCCAAGCTGCTGGCAGGACACTCCTAGGACCTGCGTGGGGAGGTGCTTTGGGGACACCCATCAGTGGATACAACCCATGCAGGGGGGATTGACCCCCCACATCCCACCACAGCATAGAGGAAACTGAGGCCAAAGAAGGAAGCCACTTGGCTGCAGCCTTAACATTTATTGACTCTGTCTGAGCCAAGCACTTCATATTCTCGATGGAGTTCACCACGAACACGTGGAGGTATGACTACCTCTTTGAGACCCTGCTTTTGATTCTGGTGGGTGTACCCCCAAAGTCAATTTGCTGGCTCACATGGTAGTTCTACCACCCATAGTTTGAGTAACCTCCACCATGTTTTCACAGCGCTGGCTCCATTTCACACTCCCACCGACAGTGCCTCTCGGGGTCTGGCATCTCTTGTTTCACAGGTAGGCACTGACGTGCCCAGGACCCCCTGGTGAGACGCGGCAACCAAAGCACATACCAGGCAGTCTGGCTGCAGAGCCAGCCGTCCCAGACTCATACCGTGCGTGCAGTCTCCTCTGAACTGGGACTGGTAACCCCATTTCATGGGATACAGGGAGGGTAAAACAAGAGGGTCTCTGGCTCACAGTCACACGGCCTGGCACAGGAAAAAAGAAAGCCCCAGCAAAGGGCACTTTCTTCAAAGGGAAGTAACTCGCTAGTGCTCCTCCATGCTGAATCAGCGCGCAGACTTGATAACTGAGGTCCTTCACTATTCGAAACCTCTGGTGAGATGTAACATGCATGAAGCAAAGTCTACAAATCCTAATGGACCACGCTGTGGATGTTTCTGTGTGCACGCATGCACGAGCCCATCCCTCCTCAGGAAATGGAACATCGCTAGCTCTCCAGATTGGTCTCTATTGCCCCGTTCCCCAGCACTGCTTTCCCAAAGTAGCTGTCAGCTCGGAAGCTGGCAGAATCTGGACCTCTGCACCCTCCAAGCAGTGGCTCTTGGGGTGGCATTTTGGGGCCTGGAATTCAAATTATCCAAACTGCACAGGCTTTTCCTCCATGGGTGCCCTGAAGGCCACTGGCAGGACGCTGCCATCCTTGTGGCTAAGGTGTGGGGGCTCCAAGTTGCTAGAGGACAATGGAGCTGATTCACGGTGGGCCTGGCTGAGACAAGCCATCTCTCCAGGCTACACTGCTCCCCTCTGAAAAGTGGGTAGAGTTTCTCTGGTTTCCTTGGAGAAGCTCAGGAGGCTATGGAGGCCAGCCTTGGCTGGCAAGTGTGCGTGGCGGGGACCGAGCCTGGCGGGGAGCCAGGATAAGTGCCTGGTTTGACTGGGAGCCACACTGGCTCCTGTAGGGCTCCCCAAGTTGGCAGCCTCCTCCACACAGCCCAGGGGCAGTCAGCACGCACGAGGCGTCCGCCTGAGCTCAGCCTGGCTGTCAGAGGCCCCCTGCTCCCTGGGAAAGGAGTGAAGATTAATTAAACTTGTCAGGGCCTAAGTAAAATCACCAATGTCAATTTCCTCCCTCTGGTTCTTGCTGTCAGAATAAATTGGACAGTCATTACCTAATACTCAGCCCTGTTTGCTTAATATTTCATGGACGCCAACGTGCTGATGGGGAATCAGAAGGTGAAGAGCTCCAGAGCAGAGGAGAGTAGGGAGCGTTCAGGGCTAAAGTTGTCCTGGCGGAGATGCCCCCCACCACAGGCCATGCCCTGGGGCCTCAGAGCTGGGACCTCAGAGGACAGTCCATGAGGCCAGGGGTTGGGATCTGTCTAGACAGGTCTCTGTTCTGCCCCAAACAAGATAGGAGAATGACTCTAGTCCCCCGTGCATCACGCACTGCTGACACCAATTCGCAGGGGCCTTCGCAGCAACTGGAACCTTCACAGACTTCAGTTCTAGGCCTGACTCAAGAGACAATGAGGAAGCCTCACTGATAAGAGCTGAGCCTTTGCCAGATGCAAGCATCATCACAGAGGGCCTCCAAAGACCAGAAGCCCTTGAAGGCTTCCCAAGTAAGTGCTGATGCTGGTGAACAGGCAAACCGCAGAGCCAGAACTTGAACCAAGGACTCAGGCCACTCCAGTCTTGGGTGAAGAAGATGTCAGGGGGAATGGAGGAAGAAGCCAGGAAATAGGCTTTTCTTCCTGGCCCCCAGGGTGCCGCTCAGGCCTCCTCCCTTCCCACCCTCTGCCTCTCTGCTAGGGGTAGGGCCGGGGAGGGGGAGCAGGGCCTACACCAGCCCCGGGGCCACATGAAAGGCCCCACTGCTCTGGGAGCCGGTTTCACACACAGGGACGCCTTCCCACAGAAATGTGTCAGAAAGTCAGTGTGATCCCATCAGCTCTGTGTGTTCCCACAGCCAGTGCCCGCCTCCCAGCCCGTGGGCTGCCGCCGCCGCTCCCCACCCGAGGTCTGCGGTGTCCCAATGGCCCCAGAGGTGGGAATGCTGTTCCAAGATTTTCCATGGATTCATTTCCAGCAAGCAGAGCCTCCGGGAGGGGTAGACACAGGGGCCTCCCCTCTCCTCACCTTTCAAGTAGGTGCGGGAGCCGGGGTCTCGGGTCTGGGAAGAAGCCCAGCACCTCAGTCCCTCACCACCCTTCTCCTCCCACTGCCTGCTGCTGGCAGGACCCTGCCCAACCTCGTGGCAAACACAGCTAACACCCTGAGGAGACGCTTCCCAACACAGTCAGAACTGAGCAAGGGAGTCTTTAGAGAAAAAGCTGGAAGCCGCCTTGGGCATTTCTACCGGGCAGACAGACCAAAGGGTTTACTTACTCATGAAGATCTCAATCGCATTGCCCCCGAGTGGTGGAAGCTGTCTGAAGAGACACACTCGAGAGCTCGGGGCTTTAGCACAAGGTAAATATTCCGAAGATACCTAGAGCGGGCAAAAGAAAAAACCCAGAAATAATCACCACCATGACCACTGATTGAGCATTTACTATGCTCAGCTCTTTGTCCATATTGTCTGATTTAATGGCTTATTTTACAGATGACGAAAGTGAAGTTAGGACTGCACAAACCCAGGGGGTATAACGCCCCAAGTAGAGTCCTCACCCCATGTTCTACTGGCATGGCCTTCAATGTGACCAGACCCCCAAGTTTGTTCAACTCAATGGTAGCATTGGGATTTGAACACAGATACTTGGCTGGGCCTCAGAGAATCTCTCCACCGCTCACCCCTGAGACCAGCCACTGGTCCACAGTGAAGGGTGCATCATTGCTCATTGGGGCCAGGGGATGTTTGCAAGTTCTTAGCTTATGGTTCTCAGCCCTCTTACCCACACCCAGTGCTCAGATAGGTAGGGGTAGCAGGAGAGAAGCCAGCCTCACTCAGGAGTTGGGAAGACTCTGACAAATTCTGATGGCTGTTGGACATTAGCAACCTGGCCAGGATCATTTTTCCTGGAATGCTGCATTTCTTTGGAGATGGCAAGTTGCTGGCAGCTGAGCACAGGGAGACCAGAACCCTCCTCTGACTCCTTTCTAAGAGGGCCAGATTTGGCCTCTCCAGGGAGAACTCTGCTGAGGACCTACCGTGTGTCATTAACCTTTTCAACAATGGGATTATTAGAATCTCCTTAGAAAAGTTTCTTGCTGTGGCTCAAAGTCACATAGTAATTAAATGGCAGAGATGGGACCAATAATTGATCACATTTGACTGAAGTTGTCCCTCTTTCTAAATCTCTCCAAGGTCTGCCACAGAGAGGGAAAGAAATGGGGCCTTTGCCACTGTGGGGGTGCTGGAGGACCTCCCTCAGAGAGGCAAGCACCTCTGGATATCATGGAACCCCATGAGGCATTAAATCTTCAGCGAGGGTTAGCAAATACTTCTACAACACTAATCAGAATAATGCTATGATCTTGAACCACTTGGAGGTTACAGGCACCCTCCCACATCTGTAAATTCCACCAATAGACAGAAACCAAATGAAAAAAAATCTACATCTAAGCAAATAGGTGCATTTCAAACCAGGGTCAACTATAATAATATTGGGAACATTACCTTTGAGTGCTTACTATGTACTAGGCACTGGTCTAAGCACTTTATACTATGAACTAATGGAATCCTCAGACAACCTTATGAACACGGTACTCTCATGACCCCCATGTTACAGATGAAGAAATTGAGGTTCAGAGGGTTAAGCAACTTGCCCAAGCTCACACAGTGGGATTTGAGGAAGAACTGGGCAACTTGAGATTTTGCTTTCTCAATCCAGTTCATGAAGGCACAGTCATCCATTTCCCCAACATCCATGGGGGCCATTCTGTCACCCAGGGTGCAATACCGAGGTCAACAGGGGAATAAGAGGTAACTCAACCCTGGAGGGCAGACTGTGACTTGTGCCTCCACCCCCATAGCTGTAACTAGACACACAGCTACTTCTCCCAAACTCCTTTGCAGGAGTCTCACCGGATGACTAAGTTCTGGCCAATAGGATGCAAGCAAAAGTGTTTCTGAGTCTGAGTCTTAGTCTTAAAAAGGCAACCCCTGACCTCTGCTGACCCTCCACTCCTTTGTCTGGAACTGCCCTGAGGCCAGGTGTTGAAGATGGTAAATCTGTCCCACCAGTTCTGAATGGTTATGAGAAAGGAATGGAATCCCAGGTATTTAAGCCACTGTATTTTGGGGTCTCTTTGTTACCCTGCTGGTGACTGTACCTTCACCAATGGGTCTCGTTACCAGTTTCTGCAACCTCTTTGAGCATTCATTCAACAAACATTTGTTGAACAGCTATCACAGGCAAGGCCACTCTCAATCACTAGAGACACAGGAATGAACAAGGCCAAAAAGAGACTCCCACTCCTGGATCCGACATTCCCACAGGGATGACGGGTAATAGCAAAACAGAACAAACAACGTGGAGGGCATCATTTCGAGCAGTAATAGCTAGAAAGACAGAGCAGTTGGGGTGGATTCATTTCTTTAAGTTGATGGGTCAATGTCTCCAAGTAAGTGCACATTTGAGCCGACTCCTGGGTAAGCAGAAGGAACCAAACAGATGAAGAAGAAGGAGGGTTTCAGGCAGAGGGGAAGAAGCAAGCAAGTGGCAAAGGAGGCTGGAGGTTTGAGGAGCAAGAAAGAAAGGGTAATGGCTGGGACAGGGGTGGGGACAGAGGGAGAGTCAGGGGCCGGTTTTATCACCTGGCAGGCCACAGGGAGAAGTTTGACGTGCAGTCAAGTGTGAGACACACTGGAAGGGTTAGCAGAGCAGAGAGGTGATCTGATTTATGTCTTCAAACAATTGTTCTGGCTGCTGTGTGGAGAACTGATTTGGGGGGAAGGGGCAATGAAGTGGAAGGGGGGAGTCAGTGGTAAATGCAGCAAGAAGAGAAAGATCATGGTGAACTGGGGTGAGCCGTCGGAGGAGAGAAAGGTGCTGATGTAGGATGCATGTTGGAGGTGGCACCTTCTGCTGTCCTCCCTCTGGGTTATGTGGAAAGGCAATGATCAAGACACGCACTTCCTGCCAAGAGGTGGAAATCAAATCTAGATCCATCAGCCTTGAAGTTCAAGGCCCATGCTTTCCTCACACCGAGAATGCCCCCACTTGCAGTTCCTTTCTCAAGCCTCACTTGCTCTCAAACCCCTGCCCCCATCTCATGTGCTAATCCAGGATGGTGCTCCCAGCCACCCTCCTGCACACGAAGATGTATGTGTGCAGCATCCATCTGCGCAGGTCAGGACAGAGGAGCTTAGGAAAGACCCATGAACAAAATCTATAGAAAACAAGAAAGAAAGAATGTGCAAAGCAAACCCAGGACTGCAATCCTGGCTCCAGATTCATTACTCAGGAGGAGTAAATTGGAAGGAAGAAGATGGGAAGAGTGGATACTTGTATTGAGCACTTATCATGTTCTTGCCACTGGGCGAAACATCGTAGAGATCATATTTTGTTTTATCTTAGCAGCCTCCTGATTGTCCCCAATGAACAGATGAGCCGAAAGTGGTCCTAGTCTTGGCTTTGCACCTTGTCATCAGGAGATGTCATTGATCTGGCTGCTGCCCAGCAGCCCCAAGAGCCACCTGCCTTTGGAACACCTTTGTGCTTGGGCAAGGCTCATCTGATCTCTCCTGAAGAAATATGAAGGGCCATTTGCAACTAATGACTTAAACAAGAGGGACCACCAACTTTTCTGTATTCATTCATTCATTCATTTATTCATTCACCAATTATTCCCAAGTGCCCACTGTTTTGGCTACTGTATTAGGAACTGGGGATCCAATGGTGAAAGCAAACAGACATGGTCCCTGCCTTCTGGACCTCATTGTCTAGTGGAAGAGACAGATATTCATGAAATCATCACACACACAAATGGAGAATGACCCCTGTGGTAACTGCTTCAAAGGAGAGAAACTTGGTTTGGGGAAAGTGAATAAAAGGAAGCTTTGACTTAGTCTGGGAAGGCTTCCCGAGGGAAGCAAATGCTGAGATGAGTGCTAAAGGAAGAGTGAGTGTCAACTAAAACCCCAAAAGAGTGATGAAGCACATCCAGGCCAAAGAGACAGCATATGCAAACAGGGCGAGGCTGGAGTGGATGGTGGGCGTGCAGAAATGGAGCGATCTGGGTGGCTGGGGGGAGTGAGTGTGGTTCAGGAAGCAGTTGCAGAGGCAAGCAGAGATCTGGCCATGCAGAAACTTGGGCTATGATGGTGATTGCAGATTTTATCCTCAAAGCAAAGGGAGTTACAGAGTTTAAGCATAATGGGCATTTCCAGAAAATCATTCCAACAGCTATGCAGAGAATGGATCTGAGGCACATGAGTACACAGAAGGCCCTTGGAAATAGGAGATTATTTCTTGCCACTACTTCCCCATGAGTAAACCCATTCCAGGGCCCTAGACATAATGCAGAATACAAGAACACCTGAAAGATCAGGGAAAGTGGGCAGTAAGGAGGAGGATTAGAACCCATATATCCAGCATCCAGTCCAGGGCTGGGTGTCTTGGTTGAATGAAGACCCACATAAAGTGACAGAATCCCTGCTTTACCATTGCAGTCCTGAGTTTGCCACCATCCCTACTTTACCTGTGGTTGGTTTGGAAGGAAGTACTCAAGTTGGAGATGAAGAAAAATGCAAAGGGGTGACAGGACTTTCTAAAATGTCATGATCCCTCACTGGACTGAAACCAAATTCCCCTCCTTGTTTTCCAAATTAATTCAACATTCCAAATGAATCCAGAGAGACTTAGTTGGGGGCCCTTTCATGTGGACTGAAACTCATAAATTGCAATTTGCTGAGTTGCAGGAAGGCGGAGAATTGTGCCCAACCTCCTCCCACTTGGCACTACCCTGGAGGGTCTGGAAAAGAGAGAAAACTCTTGGGACTATTCCCAAGTTGGTTTTGGTCTTCATGCGTCAGACTCAGTGAAGGGCTATAGGGAGGAACAACGGAATTTAGAAGCAGGGAAAATGGCCAGCAAAAGCTGCAATTGATGCCATGAAGAGAGAAAGCTGAACCCTAAGACAGCAGGATTGAGGGACATGGGGAACCCTTTAGACTCAAGAAGCTAAGAATATGGAGAGGACCATCATACCATCATGCTTCACTGATGAGCACTCTCGGCATAGAGCTTGAAGAAAGGGAATCTTTCCAACAATAACAAAAATGACTTTTTGACTGGATCTAGAAGTTTCTCTTCATAGACAGATCCATTGTTCCAAGAAGATATAGACAAAGTGTGCTGAGAGCTAAGGATCAGATGTAAGAAAAGAAACAAACTGAAATATAAGAGGTTGGTTCAAGTAGGTTTAATATTGCTATAGTTATCAGTTGGCCCTGCTGGACACATCTATATTAATAGGGTTGGGGGAAGTATGTGGCACAGACCCTTAATTAATGTATCACTTTTTTGGGAGGTATCTCAGGGGCATGTTGGGGTTCCATTGTCCATGTCTATTCTTGAATCAAGAGTGATATGGGAAAAGTTTCAAATAAATAGCATTAAGGGATTAGAGGGACTTGTACAACTTTAGGTTTGACAGTGAGTTGGATATATCATCTAGAGAATGGAACGTGTAATCTCTCTTGCTGTGGGCTTCTCACCCATGGTGGTAAAAAACAAGGCCACTGAGGGCCTCCCCAGTGGCGCAGCGGTTGAGTGCCATGCTGTGAAGATGTCCACAGCCTCTGCAGCACCAGTTTGATTCCCAGCCAGCCAGGGAGAAACCCACATGGTGTGGCTGACCTCCCCTGCCTCGCCTGCTGCTCTCCTCAGCAGTGTCTTCGGTCTGTCTGCCTGTTCTACTTCCCACTCTGTCTCTGGTGAATTCTCTCACCCTCCCATGCTTCTGACCTGTACCCCAGTTCTTGAATAAATAAATAAATAAATATTCTTAAAAAAAATAAACAAGGTCACTGAGCATATGGTGGTGGACAAGAATTGCACACCTCTAGAACATTCTTTAGTCCTCCTGATTGTTTTCCCCATCCAAGTATTATGAACTGAATTGAATTTGCCCCAAATTCATATGTTGAATCTGACTCCCCATTTAACTATATTTGGAGACAGGGTCTTTAAAGAGGTAATTAAGGTTGAATTAAGTCAAAGCGTGGGGCCCTAACCCAAGATGAAATGCAGAGAAAAGGTCATGTGAAGACACAGCAAGAAGATGGCCATATGCAAGCTAAGGAGAGAGACCGCAAACAAAAACCAACTACAAATACCTTGATCTTGGTCTTCAAGCTCCAGAACTCAGAAAATTACTTTCTGTTGCTTAAGCCACCTAGTCTATGGCATTTTGTTAAGGCAGACCTTGTGAATTAATACATCAGTTTTGGCTTGCCTTCCTTCTGTTGCCTATTCCTACTATCATTGTAGTAGAAGCCTTTGTGTACACCAAAATATTTGGAATGACTCCAAGCTTTCTATATCCACCCCCCAACACTCCTGGGACAAGTTAGAAATCAAGGAATATCAAGAGCCCTCCATCAGCCCAGTGAGTTGGAAAGTGTCTTTCTGATTAGAGTTGTTATCCCAGATGTTCACAGAGGTTCCATATAAGAAATTGTCTGGGGAAGAATTATTTTACCTTTAACAAAATCATTGTTTAAAAATTATAATACAGATCATCAGTAGATGCTAGCGTATGAAAGTTTGAGGATGAATAGGACATAGGCATAGTCTCAAAGTAATTCACCACAATTACCTAGTAATTACAAATGGAAAAATAGTAACATTACATTGGAGAAACCTGAGGACACCCCCATATTCAAGAGGATCAAAACAATATCCACAGTAATGGGTTGCACAGGAGTCTCCTGATGGGGTTGCATGCAGTCTCCTGACTGCGAAGGACAGATGTCACTCTGGTGATGGTACTGTCAAATGTCTCAGCCCAATTCCATGCACAAAGGAGTATCAGACAAACCCAAGCTTATGAACATTCTACAAACAAAGGGTCTGCTCTGGAAAAATGCCCAAGAGAAGTTAAGGAACCGTTCCAGATTGAAGGAGACCCAAGAGACATAACAAATAAATGGAACATGAGAGTCTGGGATTGGAATCTGGGTGAGGAATGATCTTTACAACATACTCCCAAGTGGTTTGGGAAACTAATTGTCTCTGTGTGGTGGGAGAGACAGATAAAGCAAGTAGATGTCAACAAGTGTGATCCTGGGGTTCTGTTCCTGTAACTTTCATATAAATTTTAAATTACTTCAAAATAAAAAGTTTTTTTTTAAAGATTTATTTATTTATGCATACAAGAGCTGAGGTATAGGCCAGAGATGTGGGGAGTGAGAGGATTCACCAGAGACAGAGTCGGGAGCAGAACAGGCAGACTGACTGAAATATATTGCTGAGGGGAGCAGTGGACGAGACAGGAGAGGTCTGCCTTGTCATGTGGGTTGCTCCCTGGCTGGCTAGGGATCGAACTCATGCTGCCGAGGCGCAGATTACTTCATAGTGTGGTGCTTTAACCCCTTGTGCCACCAGGGAGGGTCAAAATAAAAAGTTTTATAAAAGTCATGCACTCCACAGTCTACCTGATGAAAGACTCATGGAACAACTTTAATCCTCTTGGGAAGTCAGTCTTTTCCCCAGCACTAAATGCCAATGTGCTTTCTTTCACGATATAATGAAAAGTACGTAACCCATGCCTTTCATTTTTGCCCTGACTTCTAAAGAGTCATTTTATGCTGCAGGTTGTATCAACTTGAATAAGTTACTTAATCCCTTTTCATCTCAGTTTTGTGCATTTGTGAAGTGGATAAAAATTGGTCCCTACTGCTGAGGGTGGTTGTAAAGAGAGACAAAAGGTTCAACACAATAGGTAGTCTGTAGCTAGTACCCATTTCAGTCATTTTCTTTTATTATTTCTATTATGGTTGCTGCATTTTTTAATATTACCCATTATTTACTCAACTCTCTTTATAAAAATGAACTTATAGCTAATTCACCTGAAATCAGGAAATTCAGAGAAGACAAGGGAGGAAGTCCTATGTGAAAACTATCAATACATCAAAAGTACTGAGTCTCACCATGGAACAGGCCATGAGCCCTCAAAACAAGGTTGTAAGAACTATGGAAATAGTGGGAACAGCATTAGCTATAGAGCCAGACATACTGAGAGTCAAATTCCAACTCTGCCAACTCACTGGTTTCATAACTTTTTTTTTTAAGAAAATATCCACTGCCATCCATTATACCCCCTCCAAGCCACTCTCCACCCTCTTCACTCTGATAATCTCCATTAGGTTATCAATGTCTGCTAGTTTATTTTTATTTTGTTTCTGTTCATCTGCTTTGTTTCCTTATATTGCACATAGTGGTGAAATCATCCAATATTTGTCTTGATCTTCCCAATTAATTTCCTTCACATAATATGGGAATGAATGTGTTATGCTGCAATAACAAACAGCCCCAAGACCCAGGGCCTTGAAAGAAGGCCCATCTCTTGCTCACAACACATGTCTACGGTGCACTGGTAGAGGGCTCTGCTCTATGCTACATTCCCTCCACAACAAGGGCTGATGGAGGGCCTCCCTGGTGGAGCAGCGGTTGAGCGCTGGGTTGCGAAGGTGCCCGCAGCCTCTGCAGCGCCGGTTCGATCCCTGGCTGCTCCCCGGCCACCAGAGGAGGGTCCCACATGGTGCGCAGACCCCTCCTGCCGCCCGCTGCTCCCCTCAGCAGTGTGCTTTGGTCCTTCTACCTGTTCTGCTCCCCACTCTGGCTCTGGTGAATTCTCTCACCCTCCCGCGCTTCTGACTGTACCCAGTGCTTGTATAAATAAAATAAATAAAAATAAATCTTTAAAAAAAAAAAAAGGCTGATGGACTTGCCCATCTGAAATGCCACCACTTACCTGAGCAGTAGAAGGGGAGGAGGTGCTCACCTTTCTTTGGTAAAGCAAGTACCTGGCATAGGTGATCTGCCAGCAATCCTATCACATGCCACAGAGTTCAATCAAAAAATATTTGGGGAACTGCACTGATAACCAAAACAAATCCCGTGGACAAGTCTATACTGAGAGTCAGTTTCCTCTCTGTAGAAGAGGAAGAATACATCTCAGCACAGGTGCATGAGAGAACTGGAGGAAGCACTGAGTAACCCAATGCAAAGTGGATCATGGCTCAGGCTCTGAGATTTGTAGGGCCTTGGAGAAGGATTTTAGATGTAAGTAAACGCATTTATAAGAGCTGGTGAAGGGATGAGGCAGCAAGGCTAAGCAGGCACAAAAGTTTTTACCTGCCTCTGAAATCTGAACCCCCGGTGACCTGGGGCGGGGAGCAGGATTATGACCCATTGTGCCAAAGGTCTCAGAATTAGCTTGAGGCCAGGTTCAGGGTGTGATTTCAAATTCACCAAGGAAGTGCCATCTTTGGGTGCAGGTTCCATAGGAACGCACTAGGCTAGTACTCACAGGTAGACACAGCACCTCTCTGTGGGCTGGAGGAGGACTTTAATGTTTCTCTCCTACTTGATGTCAATTTTCCATTTTTTTCTCCACTTAATATGCAGTTTTATTTCTTGTGATCTTCTGAAATTTTTCTAAACACCTCTGGAGGCCATAAACTCACTTATGCCAGTGTTTCACAAACTCAAGCGATACTAAACCACATTCACCATGTTCACTGTGCATACTATTTAATTAGCATTTCATTTAAATTTATGTACCATTGAAATTCAACCTTCTGACTTTTTTTCACCCTCATTTACCCCCTTTGGTCTCACTTTATGCAATAACATTTATAAAATGACAGGTTCACTGTTGCCATGATAGTTTTTCTACTATGCATTGAAGTATATATGTAAGGATGAAAAAATTTTATGTCATCCCCAATGGGAATGCATTTAAACCAAGCATTTAAACAAACACTGAATAGACCATGTAGGAAGCAGATGCTTCCTGGGGGAAAAGCAACCCCTGCAACAAATGAGCTTTGCAGCTTTGAGATAAGCACAGACCACGCTGTCCTTGGTTTCTTTATCTGCAAAGCACTCCAACAAGTCTACAGTTTTTAAGGCATGTGAAAATGAAATAATGCAAGTCACATGAAACATTGTAATACTGAATCTGTCTGTCTGTCTAACACAAGGGCTGCTTGTGGGTCCCTGTCTCTCACCAATTCATCCTATAAACAGCAGTTAAGCCCTGTGCACGAGGCTGCTGAGGATTTAAAAGAGAGTAAGACATAACCCGTGCCATCCTACTATAAGAACATAGAGCAGAAACGTCTTAAATTTCTCTAGATCAGTCCAGGCAAAATACAATGTGAATGTGAAGGAGGGAGAAGCAACTCCCAGCTGGGAGATCTGGGAAGGCTTCATGAAGGAGGCACCATTCAAGCAAGGCAGTCACAGGTGAACACAGGTGAGTGTGCAGAGCTGTGGAGAGGACATTCCAGAAGGGAGGGATGCCATTAAGCAAAAGCACAGAGGTAGGAAATGGCCGAGCACCCTTGCCCTCTGGCCCTCCCTCTCACTTGCAAACAGCTGCTCCATTCTCTGCACGGGCGCAGGGCTTCCACTGAGGTGCTCTGACCTGGGCCACCAATATTCTCTTGCCAACATCACTCTGGCCTGCCTGTCATTTTCCTCTTCTGGTCCTCTTGCCCCCTTGCTTCTGCAACATTTGCCTCTACGACTCAGGGGGCCGTGAGTGCAGGAGTCAGCACTTGGGACATGATAGGAAAGTTCAGATGGAAAAAGGAGGCTTCTGGAGACTGGGTCACCTTCCCATATCTGTCTGGGGAATAAACTTAGGCTCTCTCTGCGCAGCCCCTGGGGCAGAGGCAGGCTGGGGGTGCTCCGTGCTGCCCTCTAGAGATGGCAGTCTCTCCTGGGCAAGGTGGCTGACTTTTTTTTTTTTTTTTTTTTTTTTTTTGAGCCTACTACATTGGAGATGAATGGGGGTAACCCAATACTCAGTCATTTTGCCTTTAAGACTATTTGTCCCCTCCACAAAAAAAAATCTCTTAAAAAGCAACAGAAAATCTGTCTCTGCCACCTCATTTCTGGTTAGTCATTGATTAAATCAGCCTGAGTGCCTGTTCTGAGCCTGTCCAGGCTACTTTCAGCATGTCAGAGCCAGAAAGTTCTCCCAAGACCATCTTCTCCAAACTCCTAAAGGTCCAGGATGTAGTTTTATTCATTTCTGCCCCAGACTGTAGTGGGGCTCTGGGAACCTACTGGGCATGAACCCTACATCTGCAGACAGAACTGATCTACAGTCAAGCCAGGCCAGTGGGGGGCAGTGAGCTGCCCCCAGCACTCAGCACAGACAGGCCAGGTGGGCCCCTGGTCCAAGCCTGACCCCCAATCCTTCCAGCTAATGACTCCATCCATAGATTTCACATTGTGAAGTCTGCAAAGAATAAATCAAGCTCAGAAATGGAGCAAGGTCTGGTTGGAGGCAGTCTCTCCTCCAGGATGAAGCCAAAGGGCACCCAAGGCCATTCTGGGCAGATGAAGGGGACGGATACCATGTCCCTGGTAGGGAATTAACCGGGCTCCAGCATCAGAGGGGAGCACAAGGAAGAAACAAAGAGCACACATCAAATGGCGCACACACGTGTTCCGAGGGGAGAAAATATTCGGCATTTCATGTGCGGGGGCTGCAGCCGAGAAGGGAATTTTCAGTTGCAGCATCTTCTGAGGGTCACAATGTCTGTCTTTTTGGTTTTGATCTGAAAAAGAAAGAGAGCGAGCAAGAAAGGAAGGGAGAGGAAGAGAGGGGGAAAGAAAGGAGAAAGCCCTTCGCTGCTGCTGTAATTGAATTACCACGCTGGCCTCGGGCTGGCGCTGGAATCCAAGGGGCCTTTGTGCAATGTCTGCAGGACCCGGACAGCAGCAGGGATTTCAAAGGGGAAGAGGAAGAGCTGGGCAGCCAGGAAGCTAATAAGGATGGAATGGGCGAAGGATGGGAAGGGAGAGCTACAGAAATTGAAAGCCGAAAACTGCCCTTGCTCCAGGCCCTGCCCTGACCCAGGGTGGCTGCCCTCCCACTAGAAACCCAGGCAGAGGGTGGGGAGCCAGGCTACTGCAGGAACAGAAAGGTCCCAGCAGGGGCCATGGTGTCCCCAGGGGCTGGGCCTGACCAGGCAGGGCGGAAGGAATTAGCAGCCCAGTGCCCATCCTGAGTGCTGGCGCTGTGCTAGGACCTGGGATCCTCAGCGCTCCCACCACAGGCTAAAATACTAGGAATGATACTAAGCACTCCCTGTGAGCCAGGCACAGGAATGGGCTCTTTTACGTGTGTTGTTTCAGGTAACCCTCAGAGCAGCACATTGAAGCAGCTACTGAAATAGCCCTGATTTGCAAATGAGGAAACTGAGTTCTGGACAACTAAGGGGTTTGCTTAAAGTCACGCTGTGAGCGAGAGGCAGAGCCAGGACAGGAGATAGGCCAGGTTGACACCACAGCCAGGAGCTTCACCTGTGCTCGTCTTCATCTTGTCATCTCATCCTACAACAGCCCTAACCATGTCGGCATGGTTCACCATAGGGGAAAGTGAGGCGTGAGCAGTTAAAGAATTTGCAAGGTAAAGAACTGGGAAAAGCTCACACAGTTCACAAAGGCTGAAATGGGATTTGAACCTGCACAGTTTGACTCCACAGCCCAAGTGCCTCCATCTCACCTGTGGGGGTGAAGTATCCCCCTCAGCCTGTCTCCTGGCCACATGAGTGGCCTCTGTGGGCAGCCTGCCCAGCCAGAGAGAGCAGCAGTGGAAAGAACATGGACAGAAGCTGCCTGCTCACCTGAAGGGGCTCCTCGTGGCTGGGTGGGCCCCTGAAGTGACACAGATTGAAAGTGCTGAATGTCCCTTAAATGCTCAAGGATATAATCCCACCCACCAAGCCAGTAGGTGTCACCTTGACGCCCAGGTTGGCTTGAGGTCTGTACTGTTGGAGGGGAGAGGTAGAGACTTGGCTTGTAAATAAACACTCTAAACACTCTTGTATCCTCCGAGAATAGCAATTTTCAAAACTTTTCACATCATTTTAACAGAACCCCTTGGCCTGGAGCAGGTTTTTCAACCTCAGCACTTCCGTCCTTTGGGGCTGGAGAGGGGCTGTTGTGGGGGCTGTCCTGTACATTGTGAGGAGGGCAGGGGTGTTTCATGGCACCTCTTGCCTCTGTCTGCTAGATACCAATAGTTCTGTAGTTAGAAAATTGAAAATTACAAAAAAAATCTCTAGACAATACCAAATGTCCCCAGATAGGT
Organism: Talpa occidentalis; assembly: GCF_014898055.3. Taxonomy (NCBI): domain Eukaryota; kingdom Metazoa; phylum Chordata; class Mammalia; order Eulipotyphla; family Talpidae; genus Talpa; species Talpa occidentalis. The sequence goes on from NW_023603184.1 coordinate 6,803,458, forward strand.
AGGAGGAGGGCAAAATTGCTCCCTTTTAGAACCACAGGCCTAGAGGATAAAGCCCAAACTTTGGGGTTGCTCACCCCTCCTGTGTCTTCTCTCATCATCCCATTTATCATACCCTACGTTCCAATCGTACCAGATACGCTCTATACACAAACACACCTTGCTTTGGACAACTAAGTGGTTTGCTTAAAGCCATGCTGTGAGCGAGTGGCAGAGCCAGGACAGGAGACTGGTCGGGTTGACACCACAGCCAGGAGCTTTACCTATGCTCGTCTCCATCTTGTATTTCATCATTGTGGGGGGCAGCTCACTGGCTCTCACTGGCCTGGCTTGGCCGTAGATCAGTTCGGTCTGCAGATGTAGGGCCTTTGCACATGCTATACACATACCTGGGATAAACTTTCAACTCCTTTGCATCATTCAAGACCCTTCTCAATTGGCCTGCCCTATAAAGTCTTCCCAGGGCCTCCCCTGGTGGCGCAGTGGTTGAGCGCTCGGTTGCAAGGCTGCCCGCAGCCTCTGCAGTGCCAGTTCAATCCCTATCCACTGGCGAGGGTCCCACAAAAAAAAAAATTAAATAAAGTCTTCCAGCCTCTCTTCATCCCCACCCAACCCTGTGTCCACACTGCTGTCATCCTTCCCACTCTGACGCCATTAAAAAAAAACTTCCAGTGAAGTGTTTTTCCAAATGTCTCTCTCCATGTCAGTCTGAATTCCTGAACTTGCAGCATCCCCCCACCAAAGAGCAGGAAGCAAGAATTCTATATACCCGATATATAGCAATTTTTAAATTAAATCTTGATTGAGGTAATAATAGCTCCATGATATACATTCAAAAATATGCTTATCGAATGAATACAGGTGATGTGTTTATTTCAAACAACTTGACCAACTAAGCAAAACAGATCTAACAGAGCCTCACTTGGGCAGTCCCTGTATTTATTCAATGAGTACTTTTCAGATAAGAGAGACCTGGCACCAACTCTTGAGCCCAGATTCTAGTGCAGAGAGTTACTGTGTAACTGATGAGCTAGCTTGCTGATCAACTCAGCTGACTGATTTATTGATTATGGGTGTTATAAGGGTGTTATAAAATGGAGGCATGGGTATGCCCAGGGAGAAATATGTGGAGCGAACACTCTCAGGCCTCTCTGCGGCACTAGGCCTGTGTTGGGGCTGGTAACCTCCTGAGAATACCAGGGTCACCTCTCCCTCCAATCAGCTCTTACCCCTGCCAAGCACTGCTCAAGGCACTGGGAAAACAGCTGTGACCCCAAAACTGGTATTCAAACTTTTTTGCTTGATATTCAAGCTAGTTAGGAAGAAGTGAGAGCAAGACAGCAATGAACTGGGGCTGGGAGTTGAGCGCACGGGCCATTAGCCAGTTAGCGGCGGTCATCAAGGGCTGGGAGAGCCCCTCACGTCCCAGCCTCAGGCCTGGGCCAAGCCAACCAGCCTGGCCCGTCCACCCTCAGTGGGCGCCCACGTACTCATGGTCCAGTCGGGAGACTGGAGTGTACCCCTCACAGGCCCGTCTCTGCTCCCCGGAGAAACAAAGCAAAAGGCCTCAGATGAGTCTTTAGAGCTCACGGCTGGTGGCTATTTTAAGCCCTCGTAATCACTCGAAGTGACTAATACTGATTAAGGTTTTACGAGAAATGAGAAAATTCCTCCCCAGCCCCTCCGCAGGGCTCCAAACCACCTCAGAGCCACTTTATTAACTCACCCAGCCTGGAAGCAGGCATGTCTGGCACAATGTGGGTTTGTTTTTCCGTTGGGTCTCGGCCCTGCATGGCTGCTCCATAATAACCTGCCTGCCCGCCTGCTTTGCCCTGGCAGCCCAGCCCAGGCCTGGAGCTGGCTCCTTCGCGCGAGCTGGTGGCCGTGGCCCTCTCAGCCGTGAGGCTGGAGGGTGCCTGCCCAGACATCCGCGCTTGGCAGGACACGCACTGGTCCACCCAGTCACCTCCTGCCTCCCATCTCCTCCTCCCCCAAACACGCATGCCTATTTCATGCCCAAGCTCACCACTCATCCTGCAAGCTGGACTTGGGCACTGGAGGGTAAATGAGACTTGTGCTGCCGGCCTCTGTGGCTATCACCTGCGGCCTTGAATGCAGGAGGCGCTTGGGAGCATGGGCTTGGGGCGCACATGCGTGATGGTGGACGTCTGGAGTGTGGTGTGGGCACGCATAAGTGGGCACACCTGAGCCTGGAGGCTGCCGCTGTGGGGCAGCGTCACTCAGATAAAAAACAACAGCAGAACGGCTGCAGTGAAGAATGGCTACGGGAGGACAAGAGATGGCCATGAGAGGGGCCTCCCGGCCCCCTGCCTGCCCTGCATCTGCTTTCCGCACTACAATTGGCATAGAAAGATCATTAAAGCCTAAAAAAATCACTGAGGGCTCTGGACTCGATAGGATTCACATTGATGGAAAACCTGCCCCGCGCCTTGCTGGTGCTAAGGCACCTATCATGCCAGGCTCTAAGGACACTGAGGACACAGCCAGGAGTCGGGGGCAGGCCAGCTAGTAGGGCTCTGGACTTAATAGTTGTGTTATAAGGTAAAATGGCATCAGTGGTGAAGAAAGGTGTGAGCAATGTGTTTTGTTGTAGAAAACCAGTGACTTAGTTCAATGCAGAAATGACAGAAGACTCCTGGGAGGAGTCACTTTGAGCTGAGGATGCAAGATGAGAATTTCGTAGGCAGAAGTGCTTGATAATGTGCATTAAGACCTAGCAGGTGTCTGGCATTGTGCTAAGCACTGATAAATCCTCTCATCTTGTTCTTCTAATGATCCTCTGAAGGAGATCGTATCCCACTGCCCATTTTAGAGAAGGGAAAACTGAGGCTTAGGATGTTTAAAGAGCTTGTCCAAAGTCACACAGTTACCAGGGGGAAATTGGGAGTGTGGCACTCTGGGACATTACTTCGCCTCAGACGGGGAAGTGGGGGGGATTAGCAGGAACCTGTTCTTTGCATCTATTCCCAACTCTGCTTTCAATGACGTCATATTTGTAGTCTGATGTTGGACACGGAGGGAGTATTTATACCACAGACATTGGCAGATGCTATAAGTGAGGGTTGTTTTGATATTCTTTTTCTGAAGAGTTGGTTGACCAGCACACCCACGGGCATTGGAAGAGGAAAGAGAGAAGGTATAGGTGACAAGCTGGGGGAGTGTTCAAGGAAGAATGCAGTGGAAGAAGAAACTGGAAATATACCACAGGGCAAAGCAAAAGATCCTGAATTTTATCCTAAAGACACTGGAGAACCATAGAAAGCTGTTGAGCAGGAGAAGACAGAGTTGTGCTTTAGAAGGACTGCTCTGAGGATGGATGGAGGGACCAGCTGTTGAGACAGAAGCCTGGCTGGAAGGCAGAGCAAAGGCCAGCTCCAACTTTTCTGCGATATTGGGGCTTCTATAAACCATGTCCTTGCCCTGAGAAAATAAAAGTTGCCAGCTCAGGGAAGAAGCCCATGGCGTCATGGTCAGTCCAGAAGTTACACATCTCCCCTTGGCCTCTGATGTCAATCCGGGTACTTCCTGGAGAGACTGAACTGGAAGTGGAGTGTCCCAAATCTCTGCTCACGTCATCATTATTACCCTCTCCACCAACACCTCCCTCATGCTTACTCCTCAGTTCATGCTGTCAGACCTCTCGCAGCTTCTAGGAGCTATCAGGGCAGGGACACCCCTTGTCCATCTCTATAAATCCTAGAACATAGTAGTGACTCTAAGGATTGGTGGGTGCCTGGGTGGCTGGCTGAGAGGCTGGGTGGCTGTGTGGCTGGGTGGCTGAGTGGATGGATGGATAAATGAAGGAAAAAACAAATAAGTACACAAGCATCCTGATCTAGTGAAGTCTCTAGAAGGGGCAGGAGGCAAGCTAAGGAAGGGCATGAGGTCATGGAGAGCCTGAGAACCTTGGCAAAGCCAGGAGATTAATGGTCAAAAGACAAGTGAAGAAAAATGCAGGAAGAGAGACTCTGACGAACTCGGCCTTCCAGGAGACCAAGGAGAACGGGTTTATGAGCCTGTGTCTCTTGTCGCGTCAGCTCATAAACCCTCTTGGTTTCCTCTCTGTCTTCAGGCTGGTGTAACCCAGAGAGAGGAATGTTCTTGTCATACTGTGGAGGTTTGCTGGTGGGTAAGTGGGTTGGCACCAGGATGTGCCCGACATGGCTTGGTTAACCGCGCGGGTGTCTCCCTTTTAGAGAAGTCTCCCTCACTCACAGCTCCTCCCCAACACACAACCCGGGAATGAGAAGACACTTTCCTGGGTTCCGTGACCTCTGGGGCAAACCCTCCTGACCTGCGAGCACTTGGCAAATCCCTCAGCTTCTCTGGGGCCCAGTTTCTCAGTTGGAAAACAGAGCGGGTGATGGGATTATTCAATCCACTCCCTGAGTTCTTCCGACTCGCAAGTGGGAGAAGAGATGGGAAAACACCCTGCAAACTGTAAAGCGCTGCTCCCTGTGAGAGACCCGCATAGACGTTATTATTCTAACTTCTCCTGGGCCCTGAGGACTTCAACTGGGTGAAGCAGGGGACTGCGGGAGAAGGAAATGGACTTCATGGCGATCAGGAGCCATCAGCCACTGGCCACAAAAATCACCACTGTCCTCCCTGGGGTGCCCAGTCCTCTCCCGACAGCAGCCAGGGTGCTAATCCGATAATGGAAATCATCGCAGGCTTGCCCGGCTCGGAGACTGAAGTTCAATTTCCTTAAGCCGACATGGAAGGCCTGTGGTGACCAGCCGCTATTGACCTTGAGGCTTCTCTACTCACCACCTCCCTGACCTTGCATCCAATAAAGTCTACAACTGCCATTGACTTTCTGTGTGCCAGGCCTGCTGGCTTGTAAGCCTATCTTATTTAAGCATTCCTTTCCCTAGCTTTCAATTACCGACTTCTGTTTGAGACTTGGCTTTATGACATGTCCCTTCTCAGAGATGGCATCAATTTTAGATGAGTAAATCCCTCCCGTTATGGCTCCAGCAGCACCCTATGTTTTCCCACTCAGTCTGTAGGGCAACCTATAATTATTCTGTGCCTTTACTGGCACACTTATTATCTCTTTCCAACTGGAACCATGCTTTCTCAGCACATAGCCCGGGTCTGCCACCAAGGAAGAACTCCTCACCTGGTAGTTGAATGAGAGCACCCTTCTTGAATATTATCAGCACCACCTCTACCTTTCAAATTCACCAAAGAACTGCAGCTAAATTAATTCAAGTCTTTTGTCCAAAGTCACAAAGCTTTTTCAGCAGACACATCTCCTGGTGAGAAGATGGAGTGACATTTCAAAAGTAGAGAGAGTTGGACTCTACGTAAAATGTAAACTCCCCTCTCGTTCCTTACCACTCTCCCCGTCCCTTGATCTGCTAAAGCCATACTCCCTCCTTTTCCTTCCCAAATGCATGATTCTGCCTCGGGCCCTTTGCACATGCTGTTGCCACTCCCAGGAACACTCATTCCAGATACCCACAGGGCTATAATCCGCTGCCATTTTAACAAAGACCACCTGGAAACAACAACAAGGTTGTTCCTCAAAACCTTATCCTGTTTTATTTTCTTCATACTTTTATTTTCGTCACACTTCTTACCACTTGCCAATTTATTATATAAATATTTATACATTTATACCTATGTCTATCCTTCAAGAAAGCAGGGACTTGGTTTGCTCATTATTCCTTGTACTTAGCCTGTGCCAAGCTCATCATAAGTGTTGAGTAAATATGTAATACATGAATCAATGAATGAATGAGGGAATTTGGGAACAGGTATCCCAATAAGACCAGATGGATGGAGGATACAGGGAAAGGGCAGGGGGTGAGGGCAGTGAGGGACAAGAGGGCAGAGCTGCAGAAGCAGCAGGACCCAGAGACAGCTCGGTCAGCAAAATCAGGAGTGAGAATTCACCAACACTTCTAGGCCTTCCTTTCTTTGTATTTGGCTATCGCCTGGTAGGTAGTCATGAAGGGATCATAACAGACTGGGGGTGCAGGAAGCTACTATTTACACATTTATGGGGAGTGGCCAGGCTTCAGAGCCCTAAACCCTGCCATAGACACTCATGCTCCTCCTCTTGGTCCCAGCCAACCTATAGAACTTCAGAGAAGGTCTTCCAGGGTGGGAGCGGAGAATGCCAGCAAACACCAAACTAGGTACCAAGGAATTCAGGCAGGGAGCTGAAGTCCCTTGTTCATTTGGCCCCTGGAATCCAGCTCACCAAGTCCTCAGTGACAAGCTACTTGGACTGTTGATCTGCATGGGTGCCTGGAAGGTCTTCAATGCTGCCCCCTGAATCCTGGCAAAAACCCCAGAAGTAGTTGAGGAATGATCCTTGTGACAGACATACCCTAACGTGCATCTGGCCCTTTTGCATTCCCTTGCCTTACAAGTGGAACAAAACCTACAACTTGCTGGTAACAAGGTGGAAGCACTGCACAACTCATCACGCCCAGTTGACCAGCAGCGCCAGGCAGTAGGAGACCCGGGGTTGTGGTCTTGGCTTTGCTCTTTGCTAGACGTGACCTTGGATGATCAGGAAGGCTCAGTTTTTCCACCTACAAAATGGTGGCCACTGCATCAGCCATCAGGGTAAACAGCAGGATATAAGTAGGTTATATAATAGGACCAGCCTCATTAGGGTTATTCCCAGGACTAAAGGGAATATGGGTAAGGCCACATTGGGGCTGACCACTAACCAGTGCTCCATAAAAGACAACTACTATTACTCCATTCCAAGAGCCAGTCTGCTTCTGTCAATGAGAAATCTTGAGATTTCAAGCCTCCATGGTCACCCCAGGGCTCCCTTTATAACAGATCAGAAGGGCCCCCCGCCATCTTGGATTAGGGGCTCAGCTCACGTGGCTGGGTGATGCCTCAGCCCATGGGTTTATTTTTCCAGCTGCGAGAGCTACTCTGTTTAATAACTCCCATCCAGCTTCCCTCCGTGATTGAACTTGAGAGAGTGTGTTTGCTTAACACCCACAACGTTCCAGCTCCCATAAAACACAGAAAGAGCATGAGGCCTGCTCTGGGGATCTTGCTCGCTCCTGAAATTGAGCTGGACAATCATAATTTTGGTTAAACCAAAAGAACCGCAGACTTCTCTCTCCCCATCCAACACCTTCTGGGGCCTCGCATCACTGGATCCCCTTCCAGGCCCTCGCCCCATGACTCTCTGGGTGTAATGCCAGTAGAATGGGGTCCTGGGGTTCACTTTTCAGCTACTGTGTCTAGGCTGCAGTTACAGGGGTGCTCGGCCATACCCAGACAGGGGCTCCGGGGGCAGCCTTCGCTCTTACCCCTTACCTGCCCCCGGCTCTCTCTCTCCCTTTCTCCCCTCTTATTCTGTCTCTGTCTCTTAATGATCTCTGTCTCCCTCTGACTCTAACTCTCTTGCTGCACACCTCTCTCCCCACCCCCCACCCCCATCCGTCCAGCTCTCTCTCCAGCTCCCTCCTCTCTCTCCCAAGCTTGCTTGCACGGTCTCTGACTTGCTCTTGCAGGGGACACAGTCTCCTGTCTTTAGGTGGTCTTTTCCAACAACTGTATTCAATGGCAGAGAAACAAGAACTAGAACCCAGCCTGGGGCCAGGGTTTCCCTGTCCTGTGTTCTCACCTGCTGTGGAGAGGCCCCTCCTGCAGGATTCCCTGTGGGGGCCCCCTTGGGGCCCAGAGCTGTGCCTGTGCTGGCATGTCTGCATGGTCTCCCCACAGAACCAGAAGAATTGAAGCCAAAGTCCACGTGACTCAGACCGAGAACTAGATATGCTTAGTTCCCACTTTCCATTTTAGGGGTGATGGCTCATCTTTCTGGATCTCTGCTTCCTCACCTCTAAAATGGGGTTTGAGGGCCTCCCTGGTGGCGCAGCGGTTGAGCGCTGGGTTGCAAAGCTGCCTGTAGCCTCTGCAGTGCCAGTTCGATCCCCGGCCACCGGGTGAGGGTCCCACATGGCGCGCAGACCTCTCCTGCCGCCCGCTGCTCCCCTCAGCAGTGTACTTCGGTCCTTCTGCCTGCTCTGCTCTCCACTCTGACTCTGGTGAATTCTCTCACCAACCCTCCCATTCTTCTGACTGTACCCAGTGCTTATATAAAAAATAAATAAATCTTTAAAAATAAATAAATAAAACAAAATGGGGATCGAAGCCCCTGTTTCCTCCTCTGTAAAAGGGGGTCGCCAAGGGCACCATGAAATGACGCAGTGCTCTTCCCACCCCAGACTGGTGCCCAGCAAGTGGTCAGGCTGAGCTGTATTACTCACTCTGCTTGTTACTAGGCCTAGTAGAGATGGGGTAACAAAAATGTTCTGGCTCTTTCTCAAGCTTTTTGCAAACCAGAGCCCCCTTCTTCACCTGACCTGGCAGAGAACTTTCCACTGCATCCTCTCCACCACCACTCCTTCACCTCACACCCCCAGACACCTCTCAGAAGCCCTCCCATCCCACCCCACACCGCCATGCCTGCCGGCTTGCCTGCCCGGACCAGAGGCCAGTTCAAAGGGTTTCCCCATCCCTCCCGCCATGGACACAATAGCCTGTTCCCCCCGGACCCCGAGCCGACAGAAGAAAGCCCAGGCAGGAGATCAAACGTGGGCTGAATGGAAGACAGAGGAGACAGAGAATGAGGAGCGAGATGGGGCAGCAAGAATAATGACTTCCATCCAAGTCTCTTCCCATAAACCCACAGCTCTTTGAAGCCCGCTTTCCTTTAATAAAATGCACCATTATTAATGACCCAAGTGGAAGCTTTCTGGGCAGGACAATGCCCGACTCCCTGGGGCGTCGTGCATGGGAAAGCACTCAGCGACCCAGCGGATGCCTCCACACGCCAAATGCCCATGGGCCATCAGAGGGCTTGGTTGCAGGGTGGTGGCTGTGCCAGTGCTCATGGGTGCCCACCCCCACCCCGTGTTCAGGGCTGACAAGGTTCTCAGGCTGCAAGGTCTGGCCATGGCCGTCCAAAGGGTTCATTCATTCAGCAACCACCTACTAAGTGCAGGGATGCAGGGGCAAGTCAGACTCAATTCCTGCCCTCATGAAGCTTGTAGCTGGAACAGCTGCATTGAGGAGTGGGAGACCCCAAGTTCTAGACATCGATCTCACTCTGCCTATTCCCTCCAGGAGTCCCACAGCTCTTCCCAGCCACCCCATTCTCACCTCAAGGTGCACCCTCACCAATGCCCTCATGCTGCAGCTTAAACTCAAGCTAGTATACTTGTCAGTCACCAGTCAGACCCTCAGCTGCACCCTCTTCTGCTCCCCCACGCCACGCTAAAGCACCTGTCAGATCACGCCTCTCTGCTGCCTTTGTGGTCAACTGATCTGAGGAAAATGACTCCTTCAGATGATCAGAAAATGTCCTTTCTGGATCGCACATGCTCTTGACCTGGAAGGCAGATTTGAACAAGAGCTCACTCAACGCCAGCCATCCAAGATGGAGCCCCAACGTCACACAGCCTGGGAAGCCTGGGACAGCTGCCACCAAACCAGGGAACTTTCCTGATATCATGGAGGCTCTCAGCCCTTGGGGGATAGAGATGGCATCCCGTGGGGCTTCACCTTTGGTCAAGGGAGGGCTCACCTCCCCCCACGTCGGGACCTTGGCCAAAGCTTTTCCCTACTCTGAAACTCCAGGATCTCCAGTGGACCAAGCGAGTTTGTGGGTAGCCCAGCAGCTGCGTGGGGTCCTCCACAGTCATATCTGCTTAGTGGAGTGAGTATTGTTTACTCCCCACTTACAGAGGAAACTGAGGTCCAGAGAGAGTTGGTGTCTTGACCAGATCACACAGTGGTCAATAGCAAACCCAGGATGACAGCTAGGAGGGTGCAAGGGGACGGTGGGGGGAAAGGAACAGGAGGAGGGGGGGAGGGGAAGGGGGAAGGTTAGGGCTGGGGCAGGTTCTTGGACCCCCCTGGGCATCTGTCTCACCAACTGTGAAATGAGAAGGCTAGATAGACAATAGGGGTCCGTGGAAAGACTTTAGGGGTTTGGGGTTCCTCTAAATCATATTAAAGGTTTGGAGTGTGTGGGTAGGAATCAGCTTCTGGAGAAAAGAACTGGTGTGGCAAAAACAGTCTACCCTGGGATGCACCCGAGTGGCGTGCTGGTTATTTTGAATTGAAAGAAATTAAGACACAGAAGATCTAAGAGTGATGTTTTTGCCTAATTATCTAGCTCCCTAGAAACAAACAATAAATCTTCTCTGAGGTGGTCCAGGAGGCTTACAGCCTATCACCCCAGACTGGGGATTACAAGATCTGTTTTCAGTGCATGTGTAAATAAACCCTGCAAAAGTCCTTTTTCTTTAAATTACAAAGTTCTTTGTTCTGTTTTTTCTTCCTATGTTTATTGCTCCATTAGAGACTCTAGAACCTCACCAGCATGAATGAGAGGTTCATTATTCTATGGATGGGCCTCCATGTGCACATCATTAAAATTTGTCCTTTCTCTTGCTAATAATCTCTCATGCCAGTTTATTTTCCAGCCACAGGGACCTAAAAGAGGAGGGAAAGATTAGTTTCCTCCCTGATAGAATCATAACCCTATCAGATTGTCCCAAAGCACATTACCTGGAACTAGGTGATTGCAAGTGTCCTTCGAGCTCTGACATTCTATGATTTTGAGTCCAAAGGTGGTTTTACTCTTTCATCCACGCAGAGCTTTCCTGAGCTCTTACTTTGGGTCAGATGCAGAGAGGCCCTTCTCGTTCTCACCTTCCCAGGATGGCACTAGGGGAGGAAAGAGACCTTGAATGTGAGGGCTCCATATATTTCTCCTGATAAGGGCCCCTCCCACGGGCCCACACCAGGTCCCATGTCAACCAGGGACATCCCCTAAACACTGACCCTTCCAAGGAAAGTCTCCCTTTACTCACTAACCACCCCCCACCAACCCTGCTCCCTGGCTCCCCCCGACCCTGTGCTTTCTGCAGAATGAGCCCAGGACAGTGGGAAAGGAGCTGGTGTCTGTCCCTGACCTGCCTAGTCACAAATGGCATTTGGAAATAATTAGTAACAGGCCAGAGACCCCTCCCCAGCTCACCCACCCATTGGAGGTTAGGGCAAGGGGCCGGGGGTGGGGTTGTGGGGACAGAACAAAGGGATGGAATGAGAAGGCAGAGGATGGAGCAATGAGGCCCCAGAAGGCCTTCCCGGGCCCTTCATGTCCTGGTAGAGGGTTTGGGCTCCAAGCTGTGGTCAAGGGGCGGATGCCAGCCTGGTACAGCCAGCTCCGGTGAGAGCCAGCAGCTGCCGGCCAACTTTCCATGACATCAGAAGCTAGCCTGGGCTGAGGCGGCCCCAGGCAGGGAGGTAGTTCTGATCTCCCCTCCCCTCCATTCTAAAGGGGGTCCCTGTGCCATGGTGAGACGGTCCCGAGGGGTGTGCCCCCCTGGAAGGTTGCCATGACATAAAGAACAGACACAACTGTCCTCCAGATGGGAAAAACCCAAACCTCCAACAAGTAGAAGTGTCTTCACTAGATGTATCATTATGCATTCACCGTGGAGTAGTATGCAATCATTAAAAAGGACATTTACTAGTCCTTTTTAGAGGACTAGTGAGGGAGAGCAGGGCATAGAATCATGGGCACATTTAATCCCTTTTAGACATGTTTGTCTATAATTTATATTCAGTTTGCATGTAAATTGCATTAGAAATCTCCAAGGACACTGACAAGGTCCTGCATCTGCTGACCCGGCCACTCCTCCTGCTCAGCCTCATGTGGCTCATTGCCTCGCTCAGCTCCAGTGCCCCTCAAAGACCAGCCATCAGCAACTAACAGACCATTCTAGCCCATGCTTCCCCCTTTCTGCCTGCACGCCTCTCCGCCCAGCCACTATGGTATCTTATCCATCACCTTCAGGCCAGTGCTGAAGTGTAACTGTCTCAGAACACCCTGTTCTATATGCTTATAAAGCTCACTGCAATCATGGTTGTACACTCACCAGCAGATGACTTGCACAAGTTGGCCCCCCACCCTGCAAATTTCCCCAGGGCAGGTAATGTGCTTGCTTTGTTCACCTCGTGTTGCTGTGCTGCTCGGTCTGCCTCATTTCTCCAACAGTGCTTGGCACTGCACACGGTAGGTGCTCAATAAATGTTTGCTGGGTGAGTGAATGAGTTTGACACTGTGGTGGCTAATGTTTATTCAGTGCTTACTCAGGCTTGGTGCTTCCTATGCACTAATTCACGGCATCCTCACAGCTACTCTAAGAAGCGGGTGTGGGCTAATGTCCAGCTCCACCCCGATTCAGATGGTGAGTCAGGATGGACTAATGTCAGGTTGCACAGATTGGCAAGCAGGTTTAGCAGAGTTAAGGAATTTACCTTCAAGCTTTCAAGAAGGAGAATCAGAATTTAACTGATGGTTGTCAGTCTACAAAGCCCCTATTCTTAACCACTCTGCTCTCCAGCCTCTAAAGAGCATAAGAACCAGGAGAAAAGCCCAGAAGGAAACATAGCAGCTTGGATTCATGAGATATATGGATGATGGGAGGGCACTTAAGGATTTCACTGTTTCCTTGACTTGACTTTTCCACCTTTTCTATACTATGTTCATGTTTTATTTACAATCAGAGAAAATGAACTGTACAATGATATTTTTTATAAAACTTTAGCAAGAAGCCCTGATGGAATCCTGCAAATTCTCCCAGAACCCCTAGCAACCCTCCCATCATGAGATGCCAGGGTCTGAGTCTACCCAGCCAAGAGACCACCCATCATCAGCTGCCTTCCCGCTGGAAGGGAAGGATCCTAGACCATATGTGGGTCCTGCACCCCCTCACTTTCTATCCCACCCCCATTTCTCAAACTGAGAAAAAGCAAGCAAGCACAGAGACAAATGCTTTCCTCCCTCACCTCCTCTCACCTACCCAGCTCCTCTCCAGCCTTGTCTCTTGCCCCTGTGGCCTCCCAGACATGGACAAGCAGCACAGCCCACCCCAAAGATCTTGCACATGATTCCATTTTGTTTTATGCATCCCAAATGGTCTGCTCTTTGCTGGCAAGGTTTGCAGCGAATTATTCCTGGTGAAAACAGGAGGCTGGGGTTTGCAAACCAGATGAAGCTTTTACTTTTACGGGCTGTGGGGCCAGGGTGATTCCCACTAGGAAGCATCCTGTATGAACAAGCTCCGTCTACTCATTCATTCATCTAACAGACACGTGTTGCACATCTATGGGTCCTAGGCACTGTGCCTGCTGGGGAAAAGACAGCAAGAACGGTGCAATCAAGGCCCTTGTGCAGCTGACGTTATAGTCAGAGAGAAAAGACAAGATGGAGTGTGGGGGTGCGGGAGACATGGAACAGATGGTGGAGGAAGACCCCCAACCACTCCCCCACAAATCTGAAGAGTAAGAATAAAAATCCAGAAAGGAGGACTTTGGTTTAGAAACAGCTTAACCCAAGGGGAAAGTCTCGTGTGTTCAAAGATCTGAGAGCAGGGCCTCCCTGGCAGCGCAGGGGTTAAAGACAGCCCTATCAAGCTATTGTCAGCCACAACAGCATGAATTCGATGCCTGGCCAGCCAGGGAGCTACCCACATGGCACAGCAGACCTCGCCTGTCTCAACCACTGCTCCCCTCAGCAATGTATTTCAGTCAATCTGCCTGTTCTGCTCCCCACTCTGTCTCTGGGGAAATCCTCTCACCCCCGGCACCTTTGGCTTACACCCCAGTTCTTGCATGCATAAATAAATAAATCTAAAAAAAAAAAAACAAGCATCTGAGAGCAACCATGTACACTCAGACCCATTCAACTGGCAAATATAGTAGTCTGACTGTACCAAATACAGAAGAGGTCGTAGGCCACTAATCCCGACAGTGCGAGCACTCTGGCATTATCTCCTAAATGGCACATTTTAATCTGTGATCCAGAATCTTCAACATTTCAACCTTTGATCTTGAATATTTAACTGCTGGTATGCACCCAAAAGAAACTCAGGCAAATGTCCAACAAGACATCGTACGGATGTTTTCACAGCAGCGCTGATGACATAAACAACCCATAACAACCCAGTGCTTGCTGATGCCTGAATCAACGTGGTGAATTCAGAGTGAAACAATCCTCTACAGTCTTCTAAATAAGCGAACCCAAAAGAGTGATTGGACTGGAGGAGACACCACAACTAAATACAAAGCAGGATCCTGGATTTGATTCTGAAACAGAAAAAAGCACATTGATGAAAAAAAATGGTGAAACCCAAATGAAGAATATAGTTTAGTCACTATGGGCCAATGTTCATTTCTTAGTTTTGACCATAGTCCTGTGATTAGTAGGATGTTAGTATCAGGGGAAGCGGGGGAAGGGACACATGGGATTTCTAGACATTTTTGGCTACTTTTCCGTAAGGCTTAAACTATTTCAAAATAGGGCCTCCCTGGTGTCACAAGGGGTTACGCACCGCACTATGAAGTTATCCGCAGCCTCTGCAGTATTGGTCCATCCCGGCAGGCCGGCGAGGGTCCCACATGGCGCATCAGACCTCTCCTGTTGCGCCCACTGCTCCCCTCAGCAGTGTATTTCATCAGTCTGCCTGTTCTGTTCCCCACTCTGTCTCTAGTGGATCCTCTCACCCCCCGCATCTCTGGCCTGTACTCCAGCTCTTGTATGCATAAACAAATAAATCTTTAAAAAAAATTATTTCAAAATAAAGTTAAAATAAAATTTAAAAAAATAGGTGAGTCAGAGCAACACAGAGAAATATGGATGAATCTTAACGGTATAATATTGCTAGTGCCTGGGTGTCGGTGTTCCCCCAAAATTCAGGTCTAAGACCTAATGTCCAAGGTGATGGTATTAGGAGGTAGGACTTACTGAACACACTTAGGTTACGAGGGTGGAGAATGTCATGAATGGGTTTAGTGGCCTTCTTAAAAAGTCTCCAGAGAGCTAGCTCATTCCTCCCGCCTGGTGCAGGTGTAGAAGTCCATGTCACCAAAGCCCGACCACACTGGTCTCAGCCTTCCAGTCTCCAGAACTGTGAGAAATGCATTTGTGTTTTTTCAAGCCCCAAATCTGTGGTGTTTTGTTATAGTAGCCTGAATGGGCTAAGACAAATGTTAAGTGATAAAACAAAGTTTCAAAAAGGTGACATTGCACCACTGTAAGCTTTTTTATAAAAAGCAAAAACAGTTAAAATTAAAATACATACAGGGCTAGTCCTGTGGCCACATAACTGGGCAAATCTAGCAAGTCCTCAGTTTGTCAGCTGGAAGCAGGGATGCCAGCCCTCTGCCTTGTTGGGAAGTGACCAGCACAGTAGATTCTCCTTCAGAGCTCTATGCGCCCAGGTCATGGACGAGCTGCTGTTTGCTTGGCTCTCGTGACATCTGGGTGACGAGGTGACACACTGAAGGTGAAGGGCTGTGTCTAATGTGCCCATGAACTTCAGCCCCACCACTGAGTCTCACATTACCACAGGCAGTTGTGGGGTCACCACACCTGTATTTGTTAATCATGAATGTCAACTAAATACTAGGAAAATTGTGAAAGCCTGGGAAACAAATAAAACAAAAAATAAAGAAACAAAATGAAACCCCCAAAATTAATTGAATGTTCATTTTCAGTTAATGTTAAAAATTAATTGAATTAATTGAATGTTTTGGAAAGATTCAAACAAGGTTAAGCCTCCAAAAATAATTGCTTTCAAACGAAATATGAAGAAGACTATAAAAGATAGCGTGGGGGGTTATAAACATCTGGGACCCTGGCCTCAGATTATTGCCAAGACTGCAAGCTCTCCCTTTACCTTAAAGCAATGCAGTCACTGCACAGGGGGCTCGTTTTGTGCAAGAGCAAGGGAGAGACTCCAGCCAGCAAACCCTCGTGCCAGGAAAATCTCTTGCCACTCCACTGACATGGGCATCCATGTGTGGCTTCCACTTAGGTGCACGCACACTTCTTTTAGGACTCCCCTTGACCAGCTGTTTGGATGTCCCAAGAGATTCTGGACACATGGTGCCTGGTGAGCTCTTCATCAAGACAGACATCTCTGTCCAAACCCAGGATACGTTGTGAGGAATGGATTTCGTGCAAATATCATAGAGCGAGTGCGCTTACATGAGCCCACGGTGTGGCCACCACCACTAGCTCTAAGGCCCACCGTCGTATATGTGTCTTTCATTGACTGAAGCTCATCATGTGCAGCGTGACTCAATAAGCACCTACTATGCGCCAGGCACTAGGTTGTTTTCCATGCAACATTTACAATCCTTCTACTTAGTGACTACTCACCTTGTTGTACAGATGAAGAAACAGATTTAGGATTTGTGGTGAAGATTCCAGTATGGATGAAGATCTTGGAGTGGGGGTGCTTCCCTCCTCCCCCCCTCCCTGTCCCGCCAGAGTGATGGACAGGCACAGCAGCAGGAAAACAAAGGCCTTGGATTATAGCCCCTGCACTGCTCTCCAGTCACCTTCTAAATGACTTTGGGCATCTTCCTTTCTCTCTGCAGCCTTGGCAGCCTTGGTGGGAAGTGAAGAGTCTGTATTTGTGCTGGGGAACTGTATCTGCATAACAGATGACTCTCCCAAACACAGCAAAACAATAGCACTTGTTTCCTCACAGCTCCTGAAGCCACAGGCATTGGTCTTGGCTAATCCGGGTCCTTTGGCTTGGAGACTCTAAAAGGCGCCGAAAGGCCTGACTGGGTCAGGATCTGTTTCCAAATTCACTCAGGTGGTTTCTCCTAGCTGTTGGCTGAGCCCACACACCTGCAGCCCCTTGCCACACCTCCATGGGGGAGCCCACAGCATGGCAACTGGCTTCATGAATGTGAGCAGGTGGGGGACCACACTCAGGGGGTACCAGGGGGAGGGCATGACCTAGGTGTGAATTCCGGGAGGTAAGAATCACTTTTGACAACACCCACCACAGCATTTGATCTCTCGGGTGCCCCTCCAGGTCTTAGATTCTTTGAGAGAAAGTTTCCCTGGAAGATTTGGCAGACAGATTTAAGGTCCATGGAAAGGTATGGAGCATTCTGAGTGGCACAACCAACCTGGGCCAGCCAAAGCCTGCCATATCTTGGGCCAAGTCTAGGCTGGCAAAGGTGACCACCACAGGCAATTCTGGGCCCTTCTTCGTTGGTAACCAGGGCAGAAGTCAGCAAGGTCCCTGGGACATTGCACACTGCATTAGGCCCATGTAAGGGAGAAAAGGGCTTGGCCAAGTGCTTCCTCAGGACCTAGATCAGGTTCAGGCTCTGGCCAGAGGAATTGGCCTGGACCAAAGGTCCCCAGGGTGTCTCTGCCTCTCCCCCTCAATCACCTGATAATACATGGAACATCTTTCTGAATGTCCAGAACCTTTTGTAGTTCCTTGCTAGGAAACTACTTTGGTAGTTTTTGGTGGTTGGTTAGCAGTTAGATAGGTAGCCTCAGCTCTCCCTTTGATCAAAGGGCCCCTTACTCTACAGGCCAGGCAGGCAGAAAGGATAACCCCTTTTTTTTGAGGCCTCACACCTGGGTTCCCATAAATTTTGTATTAAACCCCGTCACGGGCCACACCACCATGTCCCTCCCACCTTCAATATCACCCATGAAGGTAACAAGAGTGATCGCCAGGGCCTCCCCCACACTGCTTGGCTTCTGCCCTGTCCTACCCCGAGGCCCCCAGGTGCTGAGGAGGCACCCAGCCTGCAGTTCAGGCCAGGGCACACCCGGCCCCAGTGACCAGCCCTGTTTAGAGGTTCCATGAGCTGGCTCTCCAATAGCTCCTCAACAACCAGAAGTTGGGTCTTTTCGCAGGGCCCTGCTTTCCTGGGACTCATCCTAATAATGCCCAGCTGCCCTGGGGCTAGGTTGGGTGGCCAGGCATGTGTGGACAGGGATTCCTGTGGTGTCGGTGTTGTCTTGGCCTGGGGCCAGGCCCAGGCACCAGAGAACGCTGACAGCAGCATCTCCTCCTGCTCCTGTGGAGAAGGAAGCCCAGTCTCCTTTCTGCTCCCAGCCTGCCTGCGTGTGGTAAATGCTTGTGCAACTTGGCAAGGCAGCCCAGCCAGCGAGGTTCCCATGGTGGGATCTCACGCTTGGAACAGAGGAACCCCCACCAAGAAAGTGAACTCTGCAGCAGCAGGCCAAGAGCAGGAGGTCAGGGAGGGGCCGAGGGCTCCCTACCCTTGGCTGGTCCTGGAACACCAGCATGGTGGGGAGGGGGCGTCCAGCCAGTCAGAGCCACAGTGCCCCACCCCCAGCCCCACTGGATGGGATTTCAAAGCTGAGCCCCAGGAGGGGGTCCAGGGAGGGGGACCCGGGCCTTCCATCAGGATTGCCTCATTAGTGGTTTTGCATTGTTGGAAATCGCTTCATTGGAGGCCCAGGATTGCAGCAACATGGGACTTTAATCCGGGCTGGGCACGGGGACTTGTGGCCAGGAGCCCCAAAAGGAGAACAATTAATATCCCCAGAGCTGGTCCTTCCACCAGGCCCTGTCTCTCCTTGTGCTCCCCTGAAGGAGGTCTCCTATGACCCTGCCAGAACCTCATCGGCTGTTCCAGGAGCCTGATCAAGAGACTTTTCTCTCTGTTCCTGCTTGTCTCTCTCAGCCCCTCTCACACGCAGAGTCGGGAGTTCCCCATCACATGCCTAAGGGAAGCAGAGCCAAAATCTGCTCACTTGAAGGGGCTTGGAACCATGGTGCTAAATGTGACTTTTATCCCATCATCCCCAAAAGTCCTGCTCCCCGTGGAAATCACTGATCAGGGTCTTGGTTTTCTCAGCCATAAATAAGAGGGAAGGGGTGGAGCCAAGCAGTTGTTCTCAGAGTTTCTGAGCTTTGGACGCCTTTTCCAGGTGGCAACTTTGGAAGCTGGATGTGGGGTGGAAGGAAGGGACCAGTGCTCCCTCCTCCTCGAGTTACTTTCCCTCTGGGTCAAAGGCCACCACCTTTGACCAGGTTCCCCCCTCTCCCATCCTACCTCATTGAACCCCTTTGCCTACGTGGTCCACTTTGTCTACTTCTCTTTCTGCTCATTCACTCCTATCCTGCAGTCTGGTTCCCCTAAGCCTTTCAAAGCAAAGCTTGTGTGTCTGGAAGAGGAGGTCATGGACCTTGCGAGCTGCTAGGAACGGAATTGTGTCCTACTCCCCAAATTCATATTCAATCCCCAATGTGATGGTAATCGGGGATTGGGCCTTTGGGGGTAATCAGATTTAGATGAGGTTACGAGGGTGGGGCCCTCATGACAGAGATTAGTGCCCTTATAGGAAGAGATACCAGAGGGCACACTGGCGGGCTCTCTGTGCCTCTCCCTTCCCCTTGCTCTCCCTTGTCGCTTTCTCTCTAGTTCTCCTCCCCCTCTCTCGGCCATGCAAGGACAGTGACGAGGCAGGTGACTACAAACCAGAAAGTGAATCAGCTGTCACCTTGATCTTGGATTTCCCAGTCTCCCAAACTGTGAGAAACAAATGTCTATTGTTTAAGCCACCAAGTCTATGGTACCATTATGGCAGCCCCAGCTTAGACAGCTGCTAGAAAACCTCCAGTGACCCTGGACTTGGGGAGGGAAGCAGAGGGTAAAATGGAAGTCTGCAGTCAGAATGGTAAAGCCCCACCTCAGTCAGTAAAAGATTGAGTGATCCAGCTCAGCAGAGACATCACAAAAGGCCGAGACAGAGATACCGATTTGGGGAACTCCCAACTAAGTGCCCGGGTTACTCCAATAATCCCACACAAATCCTGCCCATTCCTACAGACTTATGGTCCGTGTTACAGAGATTCACAGCAACACAGACAGCCACAGATCACCAGGGACCCAAGAAATCCTCTAACATGAAAAGCAGGTTACAGGGGGAAAAAGAAGAAGAAGAAGAACATGAGGGGGGTGGGGAGGAAGAGGGAGAGAGAAGAAAGAGGACAAAGATGATCAGGGGAGGCAGGAAATTCAGGGAGCAAAGAAAATGTCCAAAGAATTACCATTTACATCCTCATCCCCATAACATAGGGGACAATATTTCATTCATGGAACTATAGGTAGCTGTACATTTAAACAGGAACACATTTAGAAATAGCTCTGTGAAATGAAACAGAAAGCTAAGATAAAATGTTCAATAGAAAATTAAGGTAAAGAAATAACTCTGATTATTTAAATTTTATTTTTATATTCCCCTTACAATTACCATCCCCTTATTTTGACCCCAAGCCCTCCTTTCCCTGCTCCCCACCCCCCATAGAGTGTCTCTGGTTCATAGTTGTTTGTTGATTTTGATATTTTCTTTCTTATATTTATTCTTTTTCCTGGTCCCTTATTTAAGTTTTCTAGATTCCTGCCATGAGTGAGACCATCCGGTATTTTTCTTTTTCTTTCTGGCTTATTCCGCTGAGCATGATCCCTTCCAGCGCCATCCATGTTGCTGCAAATGGCATGTGTTTATCTTTTTTGAATGCTGAGTAATATTCCATGGTATATATGGACCACATCTTCTTGATCCAGTCATCTATTTTTGGGCATTTGGGCTGTTTCCAAAGCTTAGCTATTGTAAACAGTGCTGCTATAAACATAGGGGTGCAGGTGTTCTTTGGAATCAATATTTCTGTGTCCTTTGGGTAAATACCTAGGAGTGGAATAAAAAAATAAAAATAAAAAAATAAAGTGGGATAAGCAAATGTATTCCAACATAGACAAATACTAACTCAAAAAAAAAAAGAAAAGAAAAGAGAAATAACTCTGAGAATAAAAAGACAAAAAAAATACAAAATATGAAAGAAAAAATTAAGGATTGCATAAAGTTAGGAGTTTCAGCAACCAACTCACAGGAATACCAGAAAAAGAGACTAGAGAAAATGGTGGTGGGTAAGGATATTGAAGAAAGAGTACAAGAAAGTTTCTTCAAGCTGAAGGCCATGAATTATGAGCCATTATTTCCCAGGTAGTAGATGAAAACAAAAATCACCGAGGGAGATCATCAGGCAAGTTCAGAATCCCCAGGATAATGGAATTCTTAAAGACTTTTAAAAACAAAAAAAAGGCATTGTATGCAAAATCTCAGAAGAGTGTCCAGCTTCTCAAAAGCAACACAAATCTCTAGAAAACAATAAAGACTTTGAAATTGTGAGGAAAAGCTATTTCCAATCTACAATTAAATCTCAGTCAAACTAGCAATGAAACAACAGGGTGAAATGATATTTTTGGACATGCAAACTTTTTTGAAACTATCTCCTCTGTGTTCTTTCTCACAAGGCTACTGAAGGATACTCTCCACCAAAAAGGAAGGTGTAAACCATAGAAAGGATAACTATGACCCGTGAGTCAGTCAGTCCACCATTTGTGTTGTAAATAAAATTTTATTGGAATGTAGTGATCCCCATCCACTTATATTTTGTCTATGGATGTTTTCAAGGTACAATGACAGAGTTGAACAGTTGTGAGAAACCATATAGCCAGTAAACTCACGAACATTTATTAAGTGACCATCCATTCATTACTAATCCCTAAAGTAAATCAAAAAATGGGACCTGGACTCCAACATGGATGATGAGAAAAGGAAGATTCTAGAATTACAACTATGCCCAGAGAGCAAAGAGACCCCATTTAAAGTGGCACATGGGGGAGTTCCAGGAGCTACAATTCAAGAAATTAAACACTGGGGCTGACTGAAAGACTGTCCAAGGTACTATAAGAAAAAAGTTAAAGTTTTGTCAGAAAGTTTAGCAAAGAATGAATGATAGTTACATGGAAAACTAAGAAAATGAAGAAAAGAATCAATTTAACAATTGCCAAATCATTGCCCAAAAACCCCACAAAATTATGCAAGAAAGAAAACAATTCTATTGTTTCATATGGCTTATCTGTGGACACTATTGGCAGAGTCATGATCCTAAAGAGCTGAATAATGAATTTTACCAAAAATTGTGACAAATTATTCAGGGAGATGGAGTAAAGGATAATGATCTATTTGTGCACACATATGTGTGGGTAAAAGTTGAACCCTAAGTAGAAGGATCATGGATAATGTATAAAAGAGAATAATCACGGAGTTCTGATAAAGCCTATTATTTAGAGATACAGGGGTAAACAGGAGTAGCCGCTGTAAAAACTAAGATGCTTCTGAGAAGCAGAGGGGAGGGGGCAGGAGACGGCTGTTTTTTTACATAAACTTTGTTATTTGCCTTAAAAAGCCATGCACATACATTACTTTAATAAAATAGACATCACAATTCAAAAAGGTAATAAACAAATAAGATAGTGTCACATCATCAAACACCATAGAGAAACTAAAGCAGGTCATGGGGATGACTGGTGTTAGGGGGATGCTCCTGAGATGGGTAGTCACTGAAATTCTCCTTCAGGAGGTGATCTTTGAATTTAGTCCTACATGAGAAGGCAACTGAAGCTTTGGGGAGACCATTCCAGAAGGAACAGCATGGGCAAAGATTCAGAGGTAAGACCAAGTATGGTATGTTGAAGGGACGGAAAGGCCATTGTGTATGCTGTGTGGAGAGCCAGGATAGGCCTGGATGGAGCTTGGAGAAAATGTGGGGGCGTGGGGGTGGATCAGATGAGCCAATGTGGAGGGGACCTGGACTAAACAGACAGCCATGGAGATGGAACTGAGTGAAGATGTCAGTGCTAGAGAGGCCAGATGGGAAACCCCAGCTTATAGATGAAACTTTAAAAGCCATGGAGCTGGAGAAGATCAGTCAGGCAATGAGCAAATATCAAAATGACCTTGCCTTCAAGAATTCCTTTAGGGAGCAAAAAGAAGAAATTCAGGCAGAAGTGCCCCATTTGCCAACTGCACCTATAAATAGCAGAAAGAACTAACTGCCCCTAATGAGATTTTCCTAAATCATTTTTCACTACAGCCTATTCTACTTTTCAAGACAATTTCCCACTAAAGTGACAGATACTTCATGTCATGCGTTCAACTAACAGGTTGAACTAAAAAATGTAAACATGGGCCTCCCCAGTGGTGCAGTGGTTGAGCGCTGGGTTGCGAAGCTGCCCGCAGCCTCTGCCGCACCGGTTCGATCCCCGGCTGCTCCCCGGCCACTGGAGGAGGGTCCCACATGGCGCGCAGACCTCTCCTGCCGCCCGCTGCTCCCCTCAGCAGTGTACTTCGGTCCTTCTGCCCGCTCTGCTCCCCGCTCTGGCTCTGGTGAATTCTCTCATCCTCCCGCGCTTCTTACTGTGCCCAGTGCTTGTATAAATAAATAAAAATAAATCTTTAAAAAAAATTAAAAAAAAATGTAAACATAACTCATTTGCTAATTGTCCAACCTGTACAAAGACCTTCACTAGTTCCTTTCCCAATCACCAACAGGTTCAGCCTCCCCTCGATTCTGCTCCACCTCTTGACCTTCTTTGGTTTTTTGAGTCTCTGCTCAGGAGCTCTACTTCTGTCTTCCTGGTGGGCGAGCCACTTAAGCACCTGTTTGCCCTTTGTTCCTATGCCAGCCTTTCCTTTCCTGAGGCTCAAATCCCAGCAACCTGGATTGCACACCCCTTCTCACCAAAATCCCATTTCCAGTAGCGCAGTCCTCATTCCTATCTGAGCTCTGTACACTGCTCCCCAGGAGAGCAGGTCAGTCACCTGAATAAGGAGAAGTGAGTTAAGAGCATAGGCTGAGAGCTGGGTGCAGATCCTTCTCTATCACTCGCTGCCTGGGGGTGTCCCTGCCTCCTACCTCTTCAAATTTAGAGCTCACCCTACTCCTGAGGGTCTTGTTGCAGGGGACAAGCTGTTATCAGCACCTCGCCAAGGGTTGCCACATTGTAATAACTTAAAATATTGTCTTTAATGAATGACTAAGAAATCCTTACTTGCATCCTACATCTAGAGATGGAGTAAAAATTAGAGATGGGAGCAGGGGTGCCAAGTGAATTTTACACTATGGTGTAAATGACTTGTAAGTTAGAGATTTTTCTTGTGTTTTGTATATTATCCTTCAAGGTCTACCTGTGGGTCTATCCTCTCTAGGAAATCTCCATTAACTACTCTCCCATTCCACAGGGATTTCTCCTGTCTCTGAATTCAGATCTTTTGAGTGAGACAGATCTTTTGAGTGTCTACAGTGTTCATATGGATTAACTGATTCACATATACACATCAAACAATGAAAAATGAAATGCAAGAAATCTTTTTCTCAGGTGGACTAAAAACTTCGAAAGCAGAGACACCCCCCCTCCCCGTCTTCTGCTCTATGATAATGCCCAGTTTAAAATCAGCAGACCTAGGCTCCAAGCCCACCTCTGCCACGAGCTATCTGTATGATCTTGGGTCTCCTTGATGGACCAGGAGAATGACTATAACTTCCCGGAATGACTCTAACTTTCTATGGAATGACTATGTAACTGCTTTATGAACTTTCAAATGCTGCACAGATGTTAATTTACTAATTGTGATTAATAGGGCATTCAGGTTGTTCAATTTTTTAATATTTAAATGAAGTGTCCAACCCCCTCAGGGCTGAGATTTCACCCCAGGGCCTGCCCTGGCTTCCAACTCATTCTCAACCCCCAAGGAGGGTGGCCCAGAAGGAGGGAAGAGTTAGGAAAACCAAGGCCTCCAGAGAATATGTTGGCCTTGACCATGGGGCGGAGCTGGGAGCCGTACTCAGACATCCCGGCTCTGTGCAGGCGGGGGCCAGCAGGGAAAGGGTTCCTCTGATGTGGTTTGGGGTATTGTTCAGTCTGGGGGTTTTGTTGTTTGGTGTTTTGTATTTCTATTGCTGTTGCTGTTCTCTTTCTAATCCTAATAACAGAGCAAGAGGAAGCCTGGGCAGGGGAGAGGCATTATTTGGAAACCATTGGGAGCTCTAAAATCCCCACCCCAGCGCTGCCAGGTCACTGACTTCTCCCTGGGGGAGACAGGGCCGGAGTGGGGGTCAGGTCATGCACATAAGCATCCCACAGAACAGTCACTTCTCTTCCCTACCCGGGAGACCTTGGCCTGCGGGCCCTCTGTCCAGCAGAATTCACCTGTCATCCGTGCATCGCCCGCTGAGGTAGACGGCACCTTCGCCAGCTTCCAGGCCGGCTTCTCCCAAGGTGGGGCTGACTCTGTTGCATATTCACAAGGGCTGTGTGGAGATACACACCAAAGTCAAAGGCACTTGAGAAAGGCACACAGTCAAGTGTATCCTTTTAAGCGCGGGACTTTTCTAAACCTTAAATGTGTGCATGCGGTAGTGTGACTGTCCAAGAAAGGGCCATGACCTGTTATTGACCAAAAATTTATTCTAATCTGATCGATATTCTCTGTGTGTGTGTGTGTGTGTGTGTGTCGTCCAGTAACACTACTTTTCTAGGTGAAGCAAGTCTCTAAAATTCCTCTAAATTCTGTAGGGAGAAGGAATGAAGGAGGAGAAAGGATGGTGGGAATAAGAAGAGAAGGAAGCTGAGTTTGTAGTCTGGCTACAAACGCACTCCAATCCAATCTTTTAAAATCTCTTAGTATCGGGCCTCCCTGGTGGCGCAGCGGTTGAGCGCTGGGCTATGAAGCTGCCCACAGCCTCTGCAGCACCGGTTCAATCCTTGGCCACCAGCGAGGGTCCCATATGGCGCGCAGACCTCTCCTGCCACCCGCTGCTCCCCTCAGCAGTGTACTTTGTCAGTCTGCCTGTTCTGCTCCCTGCTCTGGCTCTGGTAAATTCTCTCACCCTCCAGCGCTTCTGACCGTACCCAGTGCTTGTATAAATAAATAAATCTTTAAAAAAAAAAAAAGTAAAATAAAATCTCTTAGCATCAACTCATTCTCTTTACTCTGCTTTTAGTTGCTCCCCAGCATCCCTCCTCCTCTTAAGACAGCGGCTGGGTGTTTGGGGAGGGGCTGATGTAACTTTGACTACGCTTGGGTGGGGATGGTTAGTGGATCCCAGCCAGGCCCTGTGGGGCCACGGTCCCCTGTCCTACGAGAAGCTGCTGGCTTTTTCAGCCATTGCCCTGTGTCTCGGATCACTCAGCTGATCAACATAAACATCTCTTTAGACCTTGCCCTGAACAATAATGCCCTCAAAATTGCAGTGTGAGGCGTAAGTTACTTTCTCCCAAGACCCACTTATAGAAACACAAAACAATTCTCTTAAGTTCTCCTGCTGTTATAGGGCAGCCCCGATATTGAACAGGTTCCTGGCTGTGGGTCCTCACCCGTGCGCTTACAAGGGACTTATGAATACTCCACTGCAGGCACACACAAAAGGTTCATAAAAGGTTTATTTACAAGGGAAAAGGAAATAAGGAAAATGTACGACTCAGGGAGAAAATAGGGAAATAAAGTCTTTAATGCGTCCTACCAGATCCGACGACCTGGAAACCCAAAGGCACTCTCTGAGCTGGCCGGATGCTGCGAGCTGGTGGAGAGCCAAAATGGGGGACCCCTCCAAAGCCCCATATCTGGCTTTATACCAACCTGGCTGCTTAACCCCACCCTCACGTCCCAGCCACCTTCCCTTTGGTGGGGATGGGATTTGGAGTTCCCAGTGTCTTTGGCTTTGGCCTGGGGTGGGGGTGGAGTCCACAAAGCCTGTATGGGATTAGCTTTAGGCCATCCTTTTCCCCCTAACACTGGGACCACCCAAAATCATCTCAGCTATCACTAGCGATTCTTCCCCCACACGGGCCAGTGCTGGGCTGAACTGTTCTTGGCATTTTAGAAACACCAGTCAAATAGAAACGGGCCTTCCCGCAGGTTCCTGGAGGCTCCGCAGAGGTGCCTGCCCAGAATGGCGGTTGGTCCATCTTCCCTGAAGCCTTCAGTGAGACCTACTGCAAAGCCTCTTTGCCCACCCGTGTCACCCGCTAGTCCCAGTTCCTGGCAGGTGTCAAGCGTCTTCCCCAATTCTGCCAAAATAAACTTCACTTTTTTGCATGAGTGTTTGAAATCCCTCAGCCACAAAGCAGCGCCCAGAAAGTCTCACACTACACAGAGCATTTCAACCCAGTTCTCCGTTCACCTACCCCGGCCTAGCCCTCACATTGTTGGGGGGCCCGCAGAGAGGGGCCCCTACTGGGAGGGTTAAAAAAAAGAGGGAGGATGGAGATATTCTTCTTTTTTTTTTTTAATAAATTTTTTTTTAATAGAGGCATGTTTTATTTATTTATTTGTTTGTTTGTTTTTATTTATACATGCACTGGGTACAGTCAGAAGCACAGGAGGGTGAGAGAATTCACCAGAGCCAGAGCAGGGAGCAGAGCAGGCAGAAGGACCGAAGTACACTGCTGAGGGGAGCAGCGGGCGGCAGGAGAGGTCTGCGCACCCTGTGGGACCCTCCTCCGGTGGCCGGGGAGCAGCCGGGGATCGAACCAGTGCCGCGGAGGCCGCAGGCAGCTTCGCAACCCAGTGCTCAACCGCTGCGCCACCAGGGAGGCCCGGAGATATTCTTCTTTATATTGAAATCCTTGACCACTCAGGAGACTGAGGCCAGAAGAGGTACAGGAGCAGCCCCAAGGTTAGCTTGAGGTGATGGCCTCCCTGGGACTAGAACCCTGGACTGAGGCTCCAAGTTCAGGGGCCTCTCCTGGCCCTTCCCTTTCCTCCGATGGAGACAGCAGCCCAGGCACCGCAGCTCCAAGACCCTGGGCTTCCCCTCTCCAGGAAATGAAATGACCTCCTTTCTCTCCCCCACCCCAGTCCCTGCCTAAGCCCTTCTCTAAGCCCCCCACCACAGAAACAGGATTTACAAGCCAGCTGCCATAATCCCTTTAAAATGAGGTTTGGGGACCATGGGGGTTCTTGGGCGTTTCATTTTGTCAAAACAATATTCCTGGCTCAAAAGCTAAGGTTTCACCATTCTCAGGAGAGTCAAGACAGAGGCTGACCAGGGTGGCCCCAGGGTCTGGGGTTTCCCTCAGGAGTGAGAGGACACCCCTACTTTCTCCCGGGGCTCCTGTGCAGGCTTTGCAAGACTAGAGAATAGGTGTGACTGCTGGTGAAGAGCCCAGACATCTCATTTCTGTGCCTGCCACCTAATGGCAGGAATACCCTCCCCACCCCAATATTTCCCTTCCACTCTTTGAATGCAAAGCCCTCCCTGAAATTGGTTCTGAGGTGTTAATAGTGACTAGGTCATCCTTCCTGAAAGACAGTCAGTCTTGAGAGGGGCGAGGGGCAAGGAGACCCCAAAATGATGGAAATGTGAAGAACCAGGAGATGGGGAGAAGCAAGGAAGAAGGCAGGGAGGGAAGGCCACCTAAGACAAGGGCCATGAAGGGCTCCTTCTGCAAAATTCCGAAGACCTGGCTTCAGGGCAAGTCACTTGAATGGAGCCAAACCCTGGGTCCCAGCCTCTGCCCGCCACCTGGCTGGATGCCCATTCTAACGAGCTACTTACAGTGACCACCCTGTCCCTCTGCCCTCGACTTTCCTGGTTGTAGCGCATCCCACCGAGGCCCCTCATCCAAAGCAAATGGGCATGAGAGGGTCACCTTAAGCCACACCCACCTCCACTCTGCCCGCCCCTCCCCCTCCCACCTTGAGCTCATGGAGGAGGTTCAGCTCATCCTTAGTAGAGCCAATTCGGCAAGGTTTGGGGTGAGGTTCAGGGCTGTATGTTTTCACCTAACTGCCCTACCAGGGGTGTTTATAGCCAGACACCTAGACAAGCACTGATTTAATGGTGCCTCTAGCAAAACACTAAATCAAAGCTGCCATTTCCTGAGCTGGCTGGCATGTGCCTGGTGGGGCTTCGTGCCCCCCCCCCCTTGCAGCCCTCTTGGGTAAGCATGACTCTCCCTACTTTACACAAGTAGCCTCAGAGAAGTTAAGTCACTGCCTGAGGTTAATGAGCTAGAAATGGTATTTAGTCTCATTCCGGAGTCTTTGTTCTTGTTTTCAAGATACAAAGTAACCAGAGATTGGCAAAACATTCTGTAAAAGACCAGAGAGTAAATATTTTTCAGCTTTCTGGCCATCAGGCTTCTATCGCAACTACACACTCCTCTCAGTGGTTTTGTCCAGAAAGCAGCCATGTAATCTACTGGGCCAGTCAGTGTTCCAATAAAACTTTATTAACAAAAAGAGGCAGCAGGTGGGAATTAGCCGGGAGACTCTGGTTTGCTGACCTTGGATCAGCATTCTCATGCGTTTGCCCAAACGCCATCATCCCCACCACTAACACTAACCAGAATAAGGCCGCAAAGATAACTCCAGATTGTCTCACAGCCCTGCCTAGTTGGCCACAGCTGCCAAACCCCACACCTTCCACCCCCGTGCCCCTTGTGCCCTGAGACTGAAGCCTGTAGACTCAGCCCCGGCAGGCAGGCATGTAAATCTGTGTGTCTTTCCGCGGGGTCCATTTCACCAGAAAAGCTGGACTCTCAGAGCTGAGAGATGTCTCAGACTCCTGGAGCACCTACGCTCTGCCCTCAGCGTAATCCCGAACCTGGAGGGGCCAAAGGAACCAGACTCTGGGACAGTCACACCAAAGAGTCCAAAATGCAAGAAACAGTAAACCCCTCAAAAGCCACAATCATACCTGCCTGGGAAGTCTGTCCTGCCGGCTGGGCCGCTGCCATCTCGGAGATGAGGACTGAGCCTTAGCAGGCCACTCCCTCCCCCTTCTTATACCCTGGGCTGCAGCAGCTGGGGTCTGCTGGCCTCGAAGCTGTTTCACATGTGATGTAGAAGGCGGTAGGGCATTTCACCATCACTGTCACCTCAAACCGCCTGACAATGAGCACTTGGTGGTGGCTGCATCTGGGTAGCTTCAATCAGCCCTCTTTGTTCATCTGGCGCCTCCTTCCAGAGAGAGCTGAGGAAGGCATCACCTGGTGCGCGGGTCCTAGGCCCCCACGCTGGGGAGAGTCACCTCTCTCCAGGACGCCTCACTCCCTTGCTTTGCATCTACAAGTCATCCTGTGACCCGCCCTTGGGCACCGAGGCTAACCTGAGTCTGCTATTCTCCAGCCCAGTAGGCACTGGGGCAGAGGAGTACATTCCTTGTGCCTGCCCGCACCCATCCCCCCTCCTCTCTCCTCACGCCTTTGAACAGGCCTTGCCATAAAGGCCCAGAGGACACATGGCAGGTGGAATGAGGAGTGGAGGCAGCAAGAACTCCTGGGCCGTGGTGGAACATGCCTGTGCGTCTGCATGTGAGTGAGGTGGTTGTTGCTCCATCTGGGTGTCTGGGTATATGTGAGCGCATGTGACTGTGTGTGTGGTGTGTTCATGGGTATGTGACATGTGTGATGTCTGTGTCTGCCAGGTGTGTGAAGCGTGTCCTCACACCCATGTCCCAGTTGGGTGTTGGGGGTGGGGTGGGGCATAGCATCTGTGTGCACGTGTGTGTGTCTAGGTGCATAGGAGCAGCTCATCTGTGTGCGTGTGAATGGGTTAAATGTGTTGTGTGAGTGAGAGAGAGACACACACACAGAGACGTGTCCCTGTGTTCATGCTCTCCGGGGAAGGTTAGAGCCAGTAGAAGTGATGGCTTTGGAATAACTGGATAGTGACTCATAACCAGTCGTGAGGACCAAGACCAGATAAGGCATCCTTTCAGCTTGCCCTCCCAAGCACGCTCATGGCACCCTCCCACCCCAACATCCTCGGAGTAGAGTCAGTGCTTCCATGGCCCCAGCTAAGAGCTTCCCTGAACCCACATCCTGTGCAGTATGCCCTGGCAGAGATGGAGTCTCTTTCACCAACCCTTGAATCCAGGCTGGTCTGGGATGCAGCTTTGGGCCAACAGAATGGGCAGAAGTGACAGAGAGGCCACGTTCAGACCTAGGCCTCAGGGGCATGTTCTAACTGTTGCCCTGAACGAAGCCCAGTTGCTGAGGAAGGTGATGGACTTGACAAATCCCCTTGACAAATTCCTCCCTCTCTTCTCCGCTCCCCACTCCTCAGCTGGTGCTTGCCAGGATCAGCTCCCAAATAAACTCCTTGTAATGGACTCCTTGTCACTGGGTCAGTTCTGGGCACTATACTAAGAGGCAGAGACCTCCCACCCTCTCTGGAAAGGATACTTTTTCTCCTGAGAACCCAGTAGGAGCTGGTTCACACCCTGACATCAGAGCTCATGGGGCAGAATCTCAGGGATTGGCGGAGAGGGGGAGTGGAGACCACAAACTCATGCAGCAGCTCCAGAGTAACTAACCTTTGCCCACCCCTTGGCTGAGATCAGATACCCCCAAGCTAGGGGCTGCTTCTCCTCGAGCCTATGCCACATTAGGCTCAGATTAGGGCATCAGATTGGGCATTAGTCACATTAGGGTCTCATATTAGGGCATCTCCCGAGTGATCCTGCTTTTGGTCGGGGCATGGCTGGATACAAGCAGGCCCCAGCTGCTGGTGCCAGGGCCTCCCTTCCTAAGACTTTCCTTTGCATGTTGAGTTGCTTGTTCACAGGCCCACAAACAAGACCACTTCCAGGCAAGCGTCTCCTTTGACCTATCAGGTCCCACCAGACAGTGGTGCCTGGAGTTTCTGTCCTTGAGGGAAACAGGAAAGTCATAAGGTCCATTTGCTTTTCTCTCCCCTCGGATCCCTGCAGGCTCTCCCTGACCATCACCCAACAAACAATGACCTTTCTACCTGAGAAACCCCTTCAAAATCAGCAAAATGCTAAAAATGTGTTTGTACTCCTGAGAACATCTCTTGTGTGACAGCTGAATTTTCCCAGCCCCATCAGGGATGGTCAGTAGGTTTCTGGTAACTCGGTTTCTCAGCCCATGTCCCTTTTCAACATCATAAATTTTTAAATGTTCTTTAAAAAAAGGGGGGGGTGAAATAAAAGGGGGAAAAACGAGCAACTATAAACAAAACATAAAAGTTATTTAATGGACGGCATAATGAGGCCGCCAGGAAACAGCCTGGCATTGATTTTCCCTGACATTTCACCTATTAAATTATGAGCTTCTTAAGGAAGAGCTCAGATTTTTTTTCTTCTTCTTCAGTCAATTAAGATTCTTTAATGAAGAACAAAGCTGCTATTGTCTAAGCTCTACAGGAGCTCAAGTTCCTTGACAGGCAAAGGGTGGCGACTAGAATGATGGAGGTGCCTTGAGGTACAAGATGCCTCCTGATTTGAGGGGACCTGGTGGCAAAGTCCAAGCCTGGACTTCACCCCATAAACCTCACCTCAAAGGGTCTGATGGCCTGACTGGTTCTATCGCCAAAGCCTGGACGGGCACCCAGAAATGGAAGGACGTTCCTGGGGCAGGATTGTTGTGAGAACACAGAAAGATCCAGAGCAACCCAGTGCTTTCTGGAAAGTCTAGGGCCAAAGTACAGCATCTCCAAGTATAATCCACAAATCCTGGTACTAACACTATCGGGGAGACCATAGTCTTCCCTGCTTAACAGATAATGACGCTAAGGTTCTGAGAGGCCAAATCACTTTCCTGAAGCCAAGAATTGTGTTGAAGGGGCAAAGTCAGAATTCTTCCCCTTCTGGATGTTTCCAAAGCCCACTTTCTTCTTTTACACTTGGCATTTGGGAGCCCAGGGTGGTGTGAGTAAGCGCCTCCTGGGGCAGCACCGGATGGAGGAGGCAGACACAGTCTTCCCGTCCTAAAAATTCTTCCCATTCGTAGGGCCTAGACCCACATTTTTCATACCCAGTGGCCACTTCTCTCTCTTTCTCCATCCCTTTTATGTCTTATTCTTAGCCCTTCATTCAAAGAGAGGTGTCAACAGTTATTAAGTGCTTAAAGTTGAGCCCCTCCCAGGAGTCCATCTTGAAAAGGATAAAAGCCTAAATCTGAAGGAACAGACATGACAGTGCCCTTAAGCATGTGGTAGACTTGGCAGTGGAGATCGTCAGGGCTTTGGGGGGGTGCTCAGAACAGCATCAGATGTCCGCTGTAGGCCAGCCTGGAGTGTGAGCCAAGGATGTTACGGATCCCACAAGGGACAGCCTGAGCTAGGTCTCCTGAGCCATCTGGTCCTCGTGCCTCTTGGCCAGTTGTTGACAGACAAAGGGCGATGCTTGGAGAGACCGTGACTGACCAGTGGGATGGGGCAAGCCCAGGCTCAAGACCTCCAAGAGACCTGCTCACCCACCCTGATAAACAGCCTCAACAGTACCTCACAGGACAGGCAAGGGGCTCGGGTGACCCTAAGATTGGAAAGACATCCTGCAGTCTGCACACCCAGCACGCTAGCCTGGCAGAGTGCACGCTTTTCCCTTTCCCTGCTGTGAACGTCACATAGACACCCCCTTGCTCCTGTTTTCCCAGCAGCCAGGAATGCCACTCTCACCTGGGCCAAAACCCTGCCCCCACTTCAAGACTCAGCTCAGAAGAAACCTCTACCAGAAAGCCTTGGGCCCCAGTGGCACTCCACGGCGCTCTGAGGGCCACCTGATGTCATTGTGTCACCTAAATGTAGCGTTCACTGTCATGTCTGTCTGCCAGCAAAAGAGAGTCAGCTGAGTTGAAGTGCAAGGTCAGAAAACCACTGACATCTGCAGCAGGGACTGCTGCTGTCCTCTTAATGTCTGATCTGTTCCCCTTCTTCTACAGTGTTAGAACCCCAACTTGCTAAGCAACTAGTCACCCAAAGTACGGACTATATTTCCCAGCCTCCCCTGTGGCTGGGTTTGACCATCAACTAATGTGACCAAGAGGTGAACAGAGAGGTGGCAACTTCTCAGCCATGACTCTGATGAGAAGGCGTGTGTCCCCCATCTTCCCTGGGATGAGTTATGGGTGTGGGGAGCCCCAGAAACCATGTGGAGGGGTTGGGGGAGAGGGAGGGGTTTGGCTTGCCTTGACTATATCTAGAGTGCTGCGCTGAACAGCCCGGTATCTCTATGGCGTCCTCCACTTCACATTTCTGTTAAGAGCTTGTCTATAGGGTTACAGCTGCCGTCCCACGGGAGACCAGAGCCTGTGCTTTTTCTGCACATCTCTCAGCGGGTAGGCCGCTGGGGCATCCCAGGTAGAAATGAAATGTGGTCACGAGCCCATCTTCCCGGCAGCGCAGAGGCATTCACAGGGCACAGCTGGTTCCCTAAGGAAGTTTCCCCAGACATTTTCAGTGCAAGTATATCCCAGCTAGGGTATGAGACACACTTCTACTAAAAACAGTATGTGTTAATTCTCTCCAATTCAAACTGGATGTCCTATATTTTTATCTGCTTAATCCCTCAACTGCACCCTGACCCCACAGGCAAAGTCCACTATGGGAGGGCCCACACAGACCATCTCCCACCAGGCCTCTCAGGGGCCAGCATGCCTCCGTGTCCTGCCCGCCAGCCCTGTGAGCCAGCCTTTGCTGAGCCAAACTCTGAACCTCTTCTCCCTTCCCACTGTCTCCTACGCTGGTCATCGATGATTTGCTCAGTCCAGGAACATGAGTATTTATAATTCCCCTTTTACAGAAAGAAAACTTAAGGTCTAAAAGGTTAACTAAGTTGCCACAATGACAAATTAGGATCCAAAACAAAGTAAACGGCTGTTATTCACTGCGGGACACTTGCCCACCCCAGCCCCCATCTATCAGGACATCCTCACTCCATTTCACAGCTCATGGAGAACAAGCTCAGTGTCCTGCCTAACCCCAGATAGCAGAAGTAGACACAGGACCCACACCTGCAAATCATGGAAACTCACCCTTCAGTTCACAGTGATTGGTCCAAGAATTGGACTTGAAATCCAGACAGGACCAATCAGAGATCCTTCAAGAGATGTGTTATGTGGATGCTGGAAGAGTGCCACACAGGTGTCTCCTTCTTGGGGTCCCACGCTGTAAGCCCCACACACGCCTCAGCCTTGCAATGGGCCTCTCCTCTACCACTGGGAGAAAGTTTGTCTCAGAATGCAGCTACACTGAGGAAAGCAGAGACACGAGTTTAAGAGACAAAGACAAAGTGCACCTGGATCCAACCATGCCTGAAGCGATTTCCCTGGAATTCCTGATTACAGGTAAGCTAGGCAGTAGATATGCAGGCTTCTGAAACCCAGACTTTAGAAAACATAAGCTAGAGGAAATGGATATAAAGACCTAACTAGTTTAAGGGAAATTTTCTTTTAAATAGAATTATGAAATCTTAATTTTCAAAATACCAACAAATCATTTACATTTACTTTTCCCAATGTGCATTTTTCAAGAGGTGGTGATTTTCTTTGTTTTAGTTCAGTTGCTTCTTTTTCCCATTGTGGAGATATTGTGAAAGCAAGTATTAGGGAAGAGGGGGGTGTGAGGACCAGAGGTAAAAAAGAGAGCTAGTCCAGGAAGAGGTGGGGCACAATCCCCAGCCCACCTGCTGCAGGTCAGGTGAACAGTAGGCATGACACAGACATGTGTGGCATGGCTCCTGCTGACCAGTGTCCTCTTACCCTCCCTCAGGAGGAAAACCCTTACTCAGAAAGATTACATCTGTGATTCCCACCATAATTCGGGTTAAAATGCAAAAATCTGGGGCCTCCCTGGTGGCACAAGGGTTAAGACACAGTCTATGAGGCAATCTGCAGCCACTGCAGGATGAGGTTGATTCCTGGCCAGCCATGGAGCAACCCACATGGCTCTGCAGACCTCTCCTGACTTGCCCGCTGCTCCCCTCAGCAGTGTGCTTCGGTCAATCTGCCTGTTCTGTTCCCCACTCTGTCTCTGGTGAATCCTCTCACCGCCCCCCCAAGCCTCTGGCCTGTACCCCAGCTCTTGTATGCATAAATAAATAAATCTTTTTAAAAAAATGCAACAATCCAACTTCTCTTCCCCAGGCCTGACCTCCAGCTGTAGTAAAATTGTTGGCACCTGCCTACCTGATTTCTTTCTCTTCCATCCTGCTCTACCCTTTTTCATAGTACATACATGCTATCATGTTATTTACATAGATGTGCATCTACAACATACGTATACACATATGTATTGGTGTGTATATACACATATAGATATATATTTAAGGTATATTGATATACATTTAAATTTAAATTTATGTGTAATTTACATACTATGTGTGTACATATAATTCTATGTAATATTTGCATGCATGTTTATGTGTGCATAGTCTATTATACATACATCATATATACTGTATTATACATACACTGCATACGCATATATTATATGTACACTGGGTAGGGGATGTCAAGTCCCAGTCACTCACCGGCTGATGACCTTAGTTACTTAGTTCTCTGAGCTCAACTCAACTCTGAGTTTGCTGGCCCCTGGGGTCTGTAAGATGCAGTCCTGGTAGTAAGACCCTCTTCGCCGACTTCTAATAAGCAATCAGGTGAGGGCAGGCTTCAGAGTCAGATGGATTTAGGTCGAAGGCCCAGCTTGACCACTTCCCTGCAGAGTGACTTGGAGCAGTAAACTACTCTCTGTGCCTGTAAGGGGCCGGACCGGGCACAGTGCAGGTTTTCTGATCCCATGCAGACCGGGTAAAGGAGGAGTCAGAGTCCTTAGTGGATTTTTGCAGGTCTTTTATTGGGGTTCACCAGGCATATGACAGGCAGGGGTGCTGGCTGGGGGGCTGGGAGGCTGGCAGGCCTCCCAGCCCCCAGCAAGTCTTTACTCTATCTGGGCTCTCTGGTGTTCGTTCTGCTTCTCTTTCGGCTTCTGCTGCTGCTGCTGCTGCTGCTGCTGCTGCTGCTGCTGCTGCTGCTGCTGCTGCTGCTGCTGGCGTCCCCGTGACGCCACCCTTAAAAGCCCAGTCTTAGCCCAGGTGAATCCCATCTACCTGTGCCCACACCCTATTCCAGGTGCCCGCCATCAGGCATGCATTCAGGACAAGGATCCATCATCTATCCTGATGGCGGAAGGGCAGAAAAGCCTGATATTTTCTTTACCTACAGTGCCCCACTCTCCTCATCAGGAAATTGGGGACAGCAGTGGC
This sequence comes from Talpa occidentalis, assembly GCF_014898055.3. Taxonomy (NCBI): domain Eukaryota; kingdom Metazoa; phylum Chordata; class Mammalia; order Eulipotyphla; family Talpidae; genus Talpa; species Talpa occidentalis. Next base: position 6,840,192 of record NW_023603184.1, read on the forward strand.
ACCAACTTAGATAACTAAATGAGGAGGTGAGAATGACCTGCTTAGCCCAGTGCTCAGCACATAGAGTGAGAGAAAATATCGTCACTGGGTGTGCATGAGCACGAGGGTCCATCGACCCTCATTTTCAGGAATGCAGGGACTATGAGACCCAGCCCTGCCCTCAAGAGGCCACAAGGGGTGGGGCTGAAGAGGCAGGTCAGCTGTTGTGCTGGGGCCCCAGCTGGCTCCAGGAGACCTGGGGGGATTCTTTTCTCACCCTCCCCAAGCCAGACCCCCTTCTCCACTCCAGGAAGGAGCTTGCATAGGGACAGCATCTTACCCAGGTTTGGGGGTGGGGGTTAGGATCACCTCTTGGCACTTACCTCAAAAAATTCAGCCCCAGGTCAATCCCTCTGCCCCCCACAGGAAGGAGCAGAGGCCACTGGCTCATCTCTTCCAAAGAGGCTGGTTTTCAACTGAAGGCAGCCGGCTCGCTAATCGCCTGTAATCACCTTGTTTGAATTAGCATAGCAAGTGCTTCCGACTAAACGGTCTGTTAGTCCAAATAACCCTTGGTGGTTTTAATTACGGGCCCCTGGAATGCGTGGCCTCCCCGCCCTCAGCTTTATTAGGAAAAGGTCCTGTAAACCGCAGGATGGGGCATGATTCCTGACCTCCCCTCCGCGGCCAGTCATCAAGAGAAGGAGAGAAGGTATTTTACATCCAGCCTCTCCCTTAGCTCTATTTTTGAACCCACCCAGGATGGAGGAGATGACCCCACCCCCACCCACTCTTGGGTCCTGTCTGCTTCAGCCACCAGCACGAAGCCCGAGGTCCCGTCCCATTTGCCTGTGGAACACACCAGCCCATTGTTTTGATCAGGACTGGATTGCCTTGTTCTCACATGTCTAAGGCTGGACAATTACTTTCAACGTCATGCAACGGCATAGAGAAATCGTGACTAGCTCAAAGCGTGCGGGAGAGCACAGATTCTCAAACTTGGGTGGCCGTGGGAGCCCCTGGGATCTTATAGGTTTAGACTCAATGAGTCTGGGTGGAGCTGCTATCCCGTCAGGCCTGTGCTGAATCCTCTCCCCCACTTCACCCCTGGGGAAACCAAGTGCCACCCTGTGGCCGAGAAACATTCCTCTCCTTTCGGGGCTCTGGAGCTGCAAGGATTTTCCAGACTTCAGCCAGTAAAAACTGGGTTAGGTTTGGGACCCGTGCCCCATCCCTTGAGGTTGGAAGTGTGGACGTGGATGAGGTGGGGACAGGGAAGAAATTGCTAACCTGGGTCCCAGTCACTTACCGGCTGATGACCTTAGTTACTTAGTTCTCTGAGCTCAACTCTGAGTTTGCTGGCCCCTGGGGTCTATAAGATGCAGTCCTTGTAGTAAGACCCTCCTTGCCGACTTCTAATAAGCAATCAGGTGAGGGCAGGCTTCTGAGTCAGACGAATTTAGGTCGAAGGCCCAGCTCATTTTCTGAGAGGCCAGGTGCCGTGGCAGGGCAGGGCACAGGATTCAGAGCTCTGGTTCTTTCCTGATCTCCTAACATGTCCCTGCTCTGTCCACAGCATCTTAATTGCTTAACAAAGGCCCCCAAACTGGGAGCTGAGTCCTGCAATAAGGGTGGAGGAGGAAGAAAACATTCATTCATTCCACAGAAATATCCTGGGCCTAGCGCCTGGCACGTAAGAGCCTTGGATAATGCTTGCTCACTGTCTGCAGGAAGAGGAAGTTCCTTCTCCCGTGTCCACGACAGCAACGAGAGGCTAAGAAATAGAATAGTGAGCAGAGCTGACCTGTGCCCACCCCCACGGTGTCTGCTGTCTGGGGGAAGTTGGGCAGAGTGTAGGGGATAGGCAGAGACCTCCCCATGACCAGTCCCTGTGCCCATTGTCTTACAGGGCTGACTCCATTGTACCCGCATAACCACCAAGTGAAGCACTGCCTGTGTCCTCGTAATCAGAGAAGTGGACATTCAGAGGGGCTGAGTCCCTTCCTCAGGACCACACAGCGGCTGGTCACATGGCAGAGCCAGCATTCGTAGCTGGACCCACAGCCTGTCCCCTCAGAGCAGCCACTGGAACCAGGCAGAGGAGGGAAAGATTCTGCAGTTTTTGGGGTGGAGCTGGACACAGAAGGATGGTTTTATTTAATGGCATGGGAATGGGGAACAGTTTTCCTGTCCCCACCCTGACACCACGGTGAACCTTGAACTGCTAAATTGAGAGAGAGGGGGCAGGGCAAAGGTGAAGGATGCTGCTTGCAGCCCACGGGGCTGGGGAAATCAGCTAATTAGGACCTTTCAGCGGGACTGGCCCACAGCTGGGCGGCCCCAGCTGGTTCTGGGTGGACAGAGCCCTCCCTGGCCCTGAGTTCAGAGGGTCAGTACGGCTGGAGGAGCAGGACCATTCAGTCCCTGGCTGTCTCCTCCCCTGGGCACTCAGGTGCTACAGCTGAGGGGAGAAGATGGACCAAGCACCTGTGTGGACAGATGGCTCACGTCCAGCCTGTTTCTTTGGAGATGAGTGGTAGTTTGGGAACAAGGTTCCCACGCAGTACCTGGTGGGGAGGCCTGTGCCCACTGATCCCTGCTTTCATTTTGGCCTTGCCCATGAATCCATCGGCCTGAACAGGAGCCCTCAGGGCAACCAGGACATAGCAACTGGTCTTCTCATTTCACCACTGGCTCCCAAGCACCCAACATGGAACCTGGTACCACAGTGGGTGTTCAAACATGTTTTTTGAATGAATTAGGAAATCAATTAGCTGTGTAACTCCTTAGGGTGTGAACCAGCCATTTTGGAGCCTTGTGGGAGTGACTTGGGTTGGGCTGGGTTTGGCTTTGACTGAGACTCATTCCGGCAACACTTACTGGGCACCCTCTCCACAAGGGCACTGGGAAGTCAAATCTCCAGTGCACCCCTGGGGGGCTGTGTTCCAATGCACAAGACCTTGCCTGCACTCGTGAGATTTTTCAGATCTCAAAGTCCACAATAGAGAGTCCAGGAAGGTTTCTTGGAGAGGGTGGCCTTGGAGCACATCCCTAAAGGATGCCAAGTCCTCAGTGGGAGCAAGGGCACGGGGATCTTGTTGAGTCCAGTCATTAAATGGGTGTAAAATCCCTGCCAGGGGCCTCCACTGCACATCCTTGATCCAGGGCTCTAGGAAAGCAAGGAGAACATTGGTTTCATTCAGAAAAGTGACCCAGGAGATGGAAGGTAATGGTTGTAAAGCTTCTAGATAGACCCTAGGTCAATAATGGGAGTGAAAACAAAGCCCTGGCCTTCTGGGAGCTGCTGGTGGGGAAAAGTGATGTCAACCACTTGCACGACACATCACAAATACATCACACTGGGGTGGGGGCTGTGAGGGAAAGACCAGGAGTGTGTCACAGAGGGAGCTGCCCAGGAGACCAGGAGCATGGAGAGACTTCTGCAAGGGCTGATGTTTGAGCCTCTCATATTTACTCCTTAGCAAGTGCTCAGCACAGAACGCTACGGTGAGCCTTTTGCGATGTACATAATTGTACCCAACAACATGTGGACACCTCATATGTCAACTGTCTCAGTAAGGCTGGTGGGAGAGGCATGGTGGGAGGGGATATTCTCAGCACTGCCCCTGGCATAGCAAAGCTTAACAACAAACGGTGCAGTGTCACTGACAGCCACCATCTAGACCATAAGAAGACACCCCAACGATCCCCCTCTTACAGATGAAGAAACTGAGGGGGGTGGGGTCCCCCTGCAAGTGTGGGAGGGAGCTGGGATTTGAACACTGCAGGTCCAGCCAGCTCTCCTCCACAACACACTCCGTCTTGCTTCCACACACCTAAATAAGAGGGTTCGGGGAGGATATGGTGCCTCAGTCTCTCTCCTGGAGAACAGAATCAATAGCTCGAGCAATTCTTTCAATAAGTCGTGGTCAGCAAGCTGCCCGCCCAGGCCCAGCACCAGGCGGCCATCCCACCACACTCAGCACCAGAAGGATCTTAGAGAGAACACGACTCCGTGAGTGTTCTGTCCACTCTTGGGAAAACTCTTCATTTTTTGCAGGGAGTCACCATTAAAGGGACCTCAGCAGGCAGATTAAAGTGAAAAAGTGCCCGGCTCCTCATTTTCCCCTTCCCTGCTTTTTAGTGCAAAGGCCATGCTGAGTTCATGTGAGCTCGGGCTCACAGGGAGCCTGGGCACCCAGGCTGGGGTATCAGGTATGTCACATCCCCTAGACAAGACAGAAATGTCTGGATGGCTGGAAAACAAGAAAGGACGGTTTGGTTTTTTTTTTTTTTTTTTTATGAGGTCACCCCTTCCATTTCAAAGGGGGCTGGAGGAACCCTGAGGCTGGAGCTGTCACTGGGGGATGGCAGAGGGAAAAGGTTTCCATGGAAGGAAGGACTTGCGAGGTCTTGAAGGATGGGGGAAATTTGATTAGGGACTGGGTGGGGGGAGCCATCCTGTTGACTCTGTCATCCTTGAAACAAATCCCTTTGGCATGCAGAGGGGCCGTATCAGCTCTCCTAAGAACAAGACAGTTTTTTATTAAGGGGAAAAAATCCAATTTGGGGTCAGTGGATAGACGAGCAGAGAAAGGCAGGAAGAGAAGGTCCTTCGCCTGCCCCAGCAGGCTGAGATCCCCCATCCACCCCGAAGATGACACGTCCGTGGTCAGCAGCCCCCCACCCCCAGCAGGAAGGATGTTCAGCCTTGGCTGACCGTGGAAAGATTTTTCCATTTTCCTAATGTTCTCCAGGATGCCTGGTCTCACAGAGAAGAAATCCGCAACTGGCCCAAAAACGTAAAACGTGGGAGTTTTCCGCTTAGAACAGCTCGAACAACCTAGAACTTGGAGAGTGGTGTGGTTCCTCTCGGGACTCATCGATCATACCCTATCATGGAAGGATTACTCAGCTTCAACGCCATCATGGCTGGAGCCCTCGGCCCTCTCCCTGCAGGCTCCCCGACGTCAAGGTCCCCAGGCAGAGAGGCCTGCCTCCCCTCCTTCAAGGTCCTGAGCTCAAGCTCCACTCTCAGCCACCTTCATCAGGTGAGAAGCAGGCCAGGCTGAGGGGCTCCCGGCCTCCAGGCTCTCCCGCCACACAGACACCCAACGTGGGACCCTGGCCGTGGGTGGGGGAGCATAGAGCTGGCCTCCTGCCCTGCCAGTCCCGTCGTCCCTGCAGCAATCAACCCCAACAAGGCCGCAAGCGGGGGACACAGCGGCATTTGAGTCAAACCCTTGCATATCAGTTTTGATTTCAACTGGAATCGCCTCCCTGGGCTGGATTTCAAAAGACAGCGTTACTAATGAGAAACACACAAGTTCTTGAAATGAAGTTAACTTCTTTAACCAAAAAAAAAAGGGGGGGCGCTTTTCTTTGGCGCTGTTGATATATATTAGAACCACATTGTCTAGGAAAAAAAGAAGTCGTTCTGCTTCTGAACAGAATACGGGAGTCCTGTGCTTTGGAGATGCAGGAGGCTGGTGTCCGGTCCCTCTCTACGGACCTAGCGGTCCTTTTTGGTTTGGGGTTTTTTAGGGAGCTCTAGCAACGAGCAACTTCAATTTAAAAAAGAGAGAGAATGGGTATCGTGTCTGAAGTGGTAAAATGGATGCAAATAAATGATTTTTTTAAGTGCTTGTTTGGTTGCTGTTTTCGAGAGAAGCAGGAGGTGTGGAATCAGGGAAGTCTGGGATTTGCAGCCCGCCTGTCCTGCTCTGGACTCCTGGACACGGCCCCTCTCCCTACACGGCCCCTCTCTTCCATGGGGCCATGCTTATCTCTCCCTGTCTTGACTGGAGGTGTCCCAGCAAATGTGCCCAGAAAATGATGTTTGGATTGAGATGCCATTGACATCTGGGAGTAGTGAGGCCCCAGGAGCGCTTTGGGACCTGGCTCTTTTGAGAAATGCTCCTGTCTGGCTTTCTCTGGAACCCACTGGAAATACGCCATGCCCCTCCGTGGAGGATGCGCTTACTTTCAGAGCTGGCAGAAGCCCTTCCTTCCCCTAAAGAGGAGAGCAGGGGTGCTCAGCCTCTCTTTGGACACAAGCAGAGCTGACCAAAGTTGTAAAGACAGGGACTTCCTGTTTCTTCAGAAGTTGGAGGCAGGGAGGTAGATTCTCAATTTTGCAGGGTCTGGTTCCTCCCAGAACCTCTGAGCAGGCCCCTGGCTCACCCCTCCCTGCCGCATCCGCATCAGCTCTTCTCCAGGAAGGCTACATAGACCCCTAGAAGGCTCTCCCACCTGGGAGCATGGACTCCCTCTCCAGTCCTCATTCTCCAGCGGGGCCTTCCCCTCGCTGGACCTCAGCTCACCCATCCACACCGGAAGGAAACTGGAGGAGATGGCCCCAGAGCTAGAACCTTTCAGAAGCCACGATTCACCAGTCTGTGAAGGGCTGAAGCTCCACCTGGACAGTGAAGAGCTTTCAGATGTTCTACAGGGGGCTTCCGAGGCTGGGCATCCCCCTCAGGACCAGCTCACAGAGCATCCTCTGCAACTTCTCCATGCAGCTGGGGCTCCAGAACCACCCAGGTAGGCAGGAGAGGGTGCCCCGGCCCCAGCCTGGCAGAGCTCACAGGGCATGACAGGTGCATCGTCTGCTGGTTGTACAGCTTCACTCCCGAAGGAAGCAAAGTTCCCCAAGAAAATGAAGCGGACCCCCTCTGTCCTGTGAAAACACACAGCAGGTCCCCTCTATACTCCAGAGGGCTGAAGGCCAGTTATGATGAGATCGGGATGGGGAGAGGGAATGGAGGGCCCCGCACCACCCAAGGCCTGTTCTTGGTTCCATGTGGCTTTGATCTAGTCCCCGTTGCTTTCCCTCTAGCAAACGTAGCTTTGCCTTTCTTTTGCCTAAGTGGCCTGAGGACAAATCAGGGACCCGCCTTCCTGCCCCTCCACTTAGCCCTCCAGGGATGGGGGTGAGGTGGGAGGCTCTGTCTCCAGGTCTCTGGGCCTTTAGAAGTTCTCCCAGAATCTAGAAGGAAGTGGGGAGAGGCCCTGAAAATCACAAGGGGTTTTGTCCCCTAGGATGAGAAATCTGGTCTCAGCCAAGCAGTTGAAGTTTCCTTACCCTTCTGAACCTCTTTGCCCAGCTGTGAAATGGTAACGCCTCGCTTACAGGTCTGCGGTGAGGACAAGGCCTGTGACTGCCTCTCTCCCATAGCGAGGGCCCTTATTCAGGTGCCTGTTGAGAACTGTACACTCTTAGCAAGTCTAGAAGTTAAGCACTAAGTTAGTAAAGTTAAGCACTAAGTTAGGAGCTGCCCCTGAGAAGCTCACCCTAGGCTTCCCAGCCTGGAGAGTCTTCTATTTCTCAGGCTGGCCCAGCAAGTGTCATCTCTGGGTCAGGCCAAATCTTCCAGCAGCCCCCTGCGCCCAAATGCAGCCTGCAAGCAAGACGGAATCTGCACAGCAGGGAGGACAGGACCGCCTTAGCCCACCGGGACTCTCTGGGCGCAGGACCCCACAGCTGCCCCATCTCAGGCGTCTCTCTAGACTCAGGGGTCTCTGGGGGTTGTCAGCCCTTGGGAGGGTCAGTCCCTGGGCCTGCAACAGCACCAGCTCCCTCCTCAGCAGTCACCCCAACCTGGCCCTCCACATCTGGGGGACTCGTTTTCAGCCAAAGTCAGACCCTGACCCAAGCAGCCCCAAACCCTTTCAGTCACCTTGAACGAAGAATGTTTTTTTCATTAGCGCGCTCCTTCTCCGCTCCCCTCCCCAGCCCCCCAAAGAGGCCCCCAAGCTTGAGCTTCCTCTCCCCGTCTCTGCAACTTCATAATATCCCCAGGCAGCTGGAAGGGAGAAGGCAATGATCTCAGCCGACAGCCATGCACTGCAGCCCCCGCCGCCCACCCGACCCCTCGGCTGACAAGCTGTTTCCCTCCCCTGCACCCACGCTGCAGGGCGGAGACGCGCTGCACCCAGAAGGTTCTCGCAGCGAGGGCTCCTGGGCATCCCTGCCCCAGAGACCCGCCGGAGACAGCAGAGGCCACCCCCATCTTGTTTCATTGTCTTTGTCCCCATTTGACAGCTGAGAAAACTGAGGTGTCTTGTCCCGACCCTTCTCCCTGGGCTCAGAGCTTCCGGAGGCGGGTGGGCCACGGCTCCCTGGACTGGCCTTGGCCGCTCACTGGGCAGAGGAACTGGTCTCCGCGCTCGGTGCTGACCCCGTGCTTCACCCGCCTCTGCACAAGCCCTGACCTCCTCGCTCCCTGCTCAAAAATGCAGACTTCACCCGCAACAGAAACTTTACTCTGGAGAAAAGGCCTCCGGGGTCTGAAAGGTAGCACATTTAACTTAAAGAAAGAAAATGGAGGGTTTGACTTTAGAGTCGTTTAAACTTGGGCTCACATTTTTTTTTTTAAAGATTTATTTATTTATACAAGCACTGGGTACAGTCAGAAGCGCAGGAGGGTGAGAGAATTCACCAGAGCCAGAGCGGGGAGCAGAACAGGCAGACTGACGAAGTACACTGCTGAGGGGAGCAGCGGGCACGGCAGGAGAGGTCTGCGCGCCATGTGGGACCCTCGCTGGTGGCCGGGGATTGAACTGGTGCTGCAGAGGCTGCCGGCAGCTTCACAGCCCAGCGCTCAACCACTGCGCCGGCCCTAGACTTGGGTTCACATTCCTGTTCTACCGCCCACTCACTGCGCAATTCCCTGCAAGACTCACTCCGCTTTTGACAGTGGGTTGGTTCTGTCTTCTATTAAACGATCCATCAGAAGTACCTGTGTCCAAGGATTTGTGGGAGAATTAAGAGACTCGTAAGAGCACAGAAAATGTTGGCTATGGTGATGAAAGGCAAAGAAAAGGAGGGAGAGAAGGAGGAATATTTTAAGATTCTTGATACTTTCTGCAAATGGACCTCAATTTGCATTAGTATAAAATTAAAATTTGAAATTCGCTTCCTCAGAGGCACTAGCCACATCTCAAGTGCTCAGTAGCCACACCAGGCTGGGGACTCCAGCATGGGACAGAATAAAGAAGTCCTAAGTCCTGTTCCAGTCCTGCTCATGTTCTGGAGAACAGAGCCCGGATTCAGATCTGGCCTTGATTTAACTAGACTCTGGGCAAGTTACTTCTTTTCCATCTGCTTCTACTTCTTCTTCTGCAAAAGAAGGATGCTACTAGTACATGCCTCCTAGAATCTTTATGAAGATTAAATGAATTATTGGGTTGTAGGAAAAGTCATGACGCATTTTTGCATAGAAAAAATGTCATGACTTTTCCAACAGCCCGATATTTGTAAAGCATTTCAAGAACATTTGGCTCATAACAAAGGTTGTTAAATAAAATCAGATTACCAAAAAAATCATATTACAAATGATGAAAGTTGGAACCCTGTATCCCTAAGTATAAATGTCAGAAGTATTACTCCTCCCATCTACACACACTTCAGTACCTGTCATATTCCAGGTTCCACACAAGAGACTCACACTCATATAATATCTACTTTAATTTTAATGCTTACACATAATTCAAGTAGCAAATATTAACTAAGGTAAGGGAAGAGGGAAATGTGTATGAAGCCAGAGATCTGAAAGGTACAGCAACTGACAGCCTATCTTACACAGAGCTTCCTGGTGGCCTAGGTGAAAAAGGAAAAGATGACAGATAGCCATCTGATGATTGAATGAGCTCATATACTTTCTTTATTACAAGATCTGATCAAAAGGCGATCTTGATATATATGTTCATCAATGCAGATTAAAAGCCTGCTATTATATCTCTGTTTAGCCAAATTGCGTTTCTCAGCTCCTACACACAACTGAGAGATGCAGATGCCACTGGCGTGTGACTTTATCTCCCCACATCCTCTGTCCCAAAGAATATTGGTCGATTCTCATGTTTCAGAGCCCCTCCAGAGTATTTTCACCTGGCCATGACCCTCACCCCCAAAATCCCTCTCTTACAACCTGGCACACCACAGTTCCTAGTCCAGGAACCTCTGGAGAGACTGGTAGACATTCTCTGCCATGGGATCCTGTAGTGTTGCCCATTTCACAGCCCAGGAACATGGATTCACAGAGACTCAAATTTCTTGCCCTCAGCACAGAGTGGGTTGGTTGCTGGACCTGTCAGTGATGGCACGGATGCCCATGGAAGCAACACTGAGGTCCAAAGCTCCGTGCCAGCCTCGCTCATGCGTTGTCTGCCTTCTGCTTGGGAGTGGGCATTAGGCCGTGGGCAAGGGAGGTGGAGAGGAGCAGGATGTGGCTGCTAACAAGATTAGCCTCAAGCTCATGCCATCCCACCCAGCTCTCCTCGGACGTCTGCCAGTCTGCGTGTCTCACCAAAACAGTATCTTCTCCCCATGCCCCACACCCAGGCCCAGCAGCCAAGCTAGCTGGAAAGCAAAGTTACATCCAAATGCCTTTAACATGGCAAAGTCAGTCTTGAAGAGACCCTACAAGAAAAGGCTGGGCCCAACATGAGTCCAGGTACCATTCTAACCCTGGGGACATGGTGGCACTCTGCCAGGGTCAGCGTCTTCCCCCGCCTGTGAGTTTCTCTCCTAGATCTCTGTCCTCCTTGGCACCCACCCTAAGTAGCCCCAGCTAATCTCTGCTCTTACTTATGAGAAGACGCCGCCCTAAAGGCCCATTTAAGAGAGAACACTTAAAACTCAAAAAAAGTCAGGCCCAAAGCAAGGAAACAATGACCATGAATGACGGGCAGGAGAGTTGTCTTTGCCCAAGGCCCCAGCACTGGGCTGAAGTGAATGGTGACCTCGCAAAGGTCATGTGTTGAAGTCCTGAGCCCTCGTACCCCAGAAGGAAATGCATTTGGAGATCAGACCTTTGCAGAATGATGAAGGCAAAATGAGGTCATGAGTGTGGGCACCATTAGCATAACCAGTGTCCTTAGAAGAAGAGGCAATCAGGACCCAGACGCCCTCAGAGGGAGACCATAGGGAGTCGCAGCAAGAGAGAGTCCATCCGCCAGCCACAGAGAGAGGCCTTGAAGCAACCAGCCCTGCCAAGACTTCAATCTTGGGCTCCCAGTCTCCAGAATTGTGAAAAATACATTTCTATTGTTTAAGCCTCCCTGCCTGTGGTCCTTTGTTTTGGCAGCCCTGGCAAACAAATGCACCCCCCTTTTAGTCTCCCAATAAATTGGACCACACACCACAAACAAAGTTGCCAAAGAAATCTCATTGCCCAGGGAGAAGAGAAAAAGAACAAGCCTGTATTGCAGGCCTACTGTGTGCCAGGCACACAAATACAACCTCGTTTCATCCTCCCAAGCCTGCCAGGTGCTGCATGGGCCCATATTTTCCAACTGAGGCATAACAGAGTCCTTCAGAAGCCAAACTTTCCCAGCTGTGTTTGCGCTCAGGACTGTCTGATTTCAAAGCCTGGATCATTTTCACCAATTCCGGGAACAGGTAAAGGCCTTCCTGAGTCAGAACACAGAGGTTGGCTGGCGATCAGGCCACAGTTGCAGAGGGGAGGCCTGGGGCCTCTATCCACAGGCACGGCTGAGCACAGGGCATCAGGCTGGGAAAGCCTTCCAGAGAACAGTCCAGAAGAAAGAGGCTGGGAGAAACAATACAAAGAGAGGAAACCAGGCAAAGGGGGTAAGAGGGGAGCTCTGATTCCGACCCAAGCACCAGAGAGGACTGCTCAGACCACAGCTAGGAATTCCCGACAGCTTGCTTCTCCTGATCGCCCAAAGCCTGGCAGCAGCACTGCCTTGGAGTAACAACCACCAACATAGATAAAGCTCCTACTGTGCACCAGACACTGTGATACTCCCTTTCGCTCCAACTCTTCCTGTACACAGAAGGGAAGCCAGGAAGGACTGCAATCCCTGGTATCTGGAAACAGAGCCCACTCCCAACCATTCCCCTGCCTTTAGGGAGAGACTGCTTTGGAAGTTTCATTGTTTTCACAGTGAAGAAAAAAAGATGATGTGTTTTGCTGCAGGAAGAGGCTTGCTAATGGCTATCAGTCATTAACAAGCTAGCATAAGTGAGGATATAGTCCCTTTACCATTTGAGAGGGCACAAGCAAAGAAGAGATGAAAACTTCAAGGGAGAGGCCGGTGACTGAGTGACTGAGGAGCAGAAACTGACATGCCCACAGTGGTAGCATGTGCTCTTTTTCACTGTGGTGCAGGTAGATAGATGGCATATGAGCACCTGGTATTCCATGGGGTTCCCATGTGGGTCAGAAGAGTGAGCAGAGCAGATGAGAAGGCTGAGAGATGGAAAGAATCTACAGACATTAAACCCCTAGATAAATGAATCTGCAGCTATATAAGTCAATGAAATATATCTTTTCCTTAAGCCATTCTGCTAAAGCAATAATTGATGTACATAAGAAACAACAACAACAAAACAGCAGAATAAAGTGATGGGTCACTTAAGGACATCCTGGCCAATGACAGACCACATATGGACAGAGGTCCCCACAGGCTAGACCGTAGAGCTGGCATAGGTGTGCAGTGGCTACACCATCTACATTTCTGTAAGTGCTTCTGTGATGTTTGCACAACAATGCAATTGCCTAACAACAAATTTCTCAGAATGTATCCCGATCACTAAGTGATGCATGACTAGATGCCAAATGCAAATTTAATCATAGCCACCCCTATTTAAAATAATTTATGGCTTCCTTTGCTTTCTGTACAAACACCAAAAAAAAATCTTACCATCTTCACAGTCTTCATTCTGGATGCTTCTGCTGCCTTACCAGGAACCAGTCCCTCTGGCCACACTGATACTCTGCCTTCTGCCACAGGGCCTTTGCATGTCCATTTCCTCTTCCTTGAACACATACTTTCCATCTTTACATACTGACCAGATCCCATCTCCATTTTGGTTCCCTCAGAAAAGCTTTCCAAGACCTCCTCATCAAGGTAGTTCTTTTTAGTACAAAACAATTGAATTTTTATAACTATGTGATGGCCTCATTTAACTGGGAACCCCATGAGGGCTCAGAGATCACCTATATTTGTTCACTATTTTCCTCCCAGTGCCAGAACAGAACCTGACTCTCAGTAGGTTTGAAAATAAACTGATATTAAAGGTAGTTAGGGGGATTGGGCATAATAGCGAGAGACACTTTCACTTCCTAAGCCACGTCTATTTCTGTAATGCTCTAATTTTTTTGGAAGTATCTATTATTACTTTTGTAATCAGAGAACAAATGAAAGATTGATTTTATAACATGAAAAATAATGATTCTTCTTCCCCCATAAAGATCCCATTGGCCAGAGGCATTTGTTCCACTATCAAAATATCTGAGACATGGCCCTTCACTTTTTTTTCATATTCACGCATACACACACAAACCATGAAACTAATGGACACAGTTATTTCCCTTTGAAGTTTTACCACCACAAATTTTTCTAAAACACTTGGTTCCTGATGCTGTTTTTGCTAAGAGCACCTCAGGAGCAAGTAGTCAATGAGGAGTTACCAAAAGACTCAAAAGAAAGATTTCTGTGTTGATTTCTCCCCTGGGTACGTGTACTCAGTGTTGTGATTTTTACTCCACGCATCTAGGAAGTCCTGACTTCTGCAAGTAAAATGATTCCTGATTCACATGATGGGATTAAAACTTGGGGATCCTGGGGCCTCCCTGGTGGCGCAAGGGGTTAAGACTCAACCTATGAAACAATCCGCAGCTTCTGAAGCTCGAGTTTGATCCCCGGCCGGCCAGAGAGTAACCCACATGGCACAGCAGACCTCTCCTGTCTCAGCAGTATGTTTCATTCAGTCTGCCTGCTCTGTTCCCCACTCCTCTCACCACCCCCATCTCTGGCCTGTACCCCAACACTTGTATGCAAAATAAATACATCTTTAAAAAAATAAAATAAAACCTGGGGATCCCAGGAGCTTTTCCATGAGATCCAGGACATCCAGGCGCTGGACCACCTGGTGACAGCTGAGATGACAGACGCCCCACCAGACCCAGAAAGAGTGGGCTGGGTATCTGGGAGCTGATGGAGTGTAGGTCCCAGTCTTGTGGCTGGTTTCTTTTCTGATGAGGGCATTAACCGTCACCTCTCCGGGCCTCAGTTCATGCATCCATAAAGCAGGGAGGAGGGTGTCCATCAGACTCGTGGCTTCCAAATTTGACTTTGGTGGGAAACCTTACTTCCTTTTAACAAAATCAGAAGTAGAAGCTCAATTGAGAAATATATACAAGTGGAAATGCTCTGGATGAAGTGGGAACAGGGGCCTGAGATCAGTCCATTTGCTACTTTTTGTTCATCTTCCTGAACCCTCTTCCCTAACACTCACCTACACACACACACACACACACATGCCTGTATGCACACATGAGCATATATATGCCTGCATGGTCATACATGCACACACAGGTAGCCACAGCCTGTGGCACCCCTACAGATACAGGTTCCTGGGGGGCACAAGCTGGACACTGTGGACTAAATCCTCTCTAGGCATTCCCCAGCACTGTTTTCCCACCAATCTGTGATTTTGCTTATTTTATATTAACTGTGCCTGTGTATCTTCCTCTGTTTTTTATTTCACTCATTTCCTCAACAGTTTTTACTGAGTCAGTGAAAAGCAACATGTGCCAGGCAGGATGCTGGGATTACAGCAGCATCCAAGACAAACCTCGCTGTGTCCTCAGGGGGCTTACAGTTCTGAGGGGGAAATAATACTAAACAAACAAAAGCACTTGACGTGGCAGCAAGTGCTATCCAAAGAAACTCCAAGGTCCCAGAAGCATACACAACTGGAGGTCAGTCTGAGCTGAGGCCAGAAGTGACATTCAGATAGAGACCTGAGAGACAAGAAGGCCAAGAGAAGAAGAAAAGCATCCGGGAGCGGAAGGAGCATGTGCAAAGGCCCTAAGTCTGACTCTTAGCACAAAGGGAGCAGATTGAGGGTAGGACCTTGCGGTTTTGTTAAGGCAGCTGATCTTTATCCTAAGAGAAATGCAAAGCCCTGAAAAAATGTATGAACTTGGGCTTGACCTGCATACATACAGCAACATTTATTGAGCTCCTATTGTATACAACCACTGTTCTGGAGATAAAGCAGTTCCAAAAAAAAAAAAGGACAAAAGCTCTGTTTTGTGGAGTTTATGTTTTAAAGGTAGAGGGAGCAGCACAATAAACAGTAAGAAAAGGTAAGTTGTCGGATACAGGGGCAGGTAGATCCAGCCTATTATAGGGCGTGAAGTTTTATAATTGGGAGGGGGAGGTGAACTCCTTAAGAAAAAAGATTTAGGACCTCCCTGGTGGTGCAAGGGATTAAGTTGCAGCACTATGAAGGTATCTGCAGCCTCTGTAGCATGAGTTCGATTCCCGACCAGGGAGCTGACCCACATGGCGCAGCAGACCTCTCCTGTCTCGCCCGCTGCTCCCCTCAGCAGTGTATTTCAGTAGATCTGCCTGCTCTGCTCCCCACTCTGTCTCTGGTGAATCCTCTCACCATTCCCACACACCTCTGGCCTGCACCCCAGTTCTTGTATGCATAAATAAATAAATCTTTTTTTAAAAAATTTAAAAATTATAAATATCAATTTAGGGTCAGGGTCTTGGGACTTGCTGGTGAGTTCTGGACTCAAGCATCCTTACCTTCATGGAGAATCCCTCTGTGGTCAGACAATGATCCATGTGATAGAGAAAATCAAGCCTAGTGTGTGGGGGGTGAGGGGGTTGTTGGGAGTGTGGAGGAGGCGGCTGCCATTTGAAACACAGTAAATGGACTAAATCTTGTTGAGAAGTGACCTTGGAAAAACCTAGAAGATATGAGAAAGCTGCGTGAATATTTGTGGAAACAGTATTCCAGACAGAAGGAACAGCACAGGCCAAGGTCCTGAACCAGAAACCAACCTGGGGGACGCCAATGTGGCCACATAAGGAAACTGGGGAGTGGGGTGAAAGGGGTAGACAGTGCAGGAGGGAGATGAGGTCAGTGGAATCAGACTGGTGTTTTTCAAGGTCATCCAGGTGACTGAGGCCCCAAGGTGGCAGGAGTGGAAGCTGAGAGACCAGCTCCGAGATGATTTCTCTGAGGGGCTACAATAGAGACCCCAAAGCAGAGAGACAGTCTCAGGGCCAAAGCTATGACAGAAGGGACGGTGGGACAGTGGGCTGTCTGGGAAGAGGGAGAGGGATGCAGAAGACATCCAGGAGCACCTGGAGCAGGGACTGAAACCACCCTGCATCACTCTCCCGAGTGAGAGGAAACAAAACTGTTTTGTGACAAGCTAACTTGTGTCTGCCGTACCCAAACACCACTCTCCTCGGGGGGTGTTTCTCATCCTGAAAGATGCCAGGGCCTTTGCAAATCAGCCACAAAAGGCCTTCTGTGCTCCCACCCCAAGTGAACCCCAAACCCCGAGGCCTGTGGAGGCCCCATGGGGTTAGCAGCAGATCCTTTTTGAAGAGGAAAGAGTTACCCTGACGTGAGCAGTGCTGGGGAACACTGGGGCATTGACGGGCCTGGGTTTCACCCCGCCGGGGAGGGGGGGATGGCAGGAGAGGGGTGGGCAGGAGGGGGAGCATGTGCTGGTTGTCCTGAGGCTGGCGGTTTGGGGGTACAGAACAGACTGGGGGATTGAGTGAGGCCTCGGTGAGTTAATCAGTGTGGAGTGTCAGGAAGGCAGCTCCCACACGGCCCCAGGCAGCTCTGCTCACCCCACGTCACCTTTCACGACCAGTAGCACCTTCTGAGCAGGCAGGGAAGACCCAGTCATGTCTTCCAAGACTGGAGATGGGGTGGGGGCTGCGGGGTTCCTCACCTTCCTGTGCTAGATGGGAAGGCCTCCCGAGAAATGAGGGGTCACTGACAGCGTCAGCTCCCTCATTCCAACCCGTGCACTGCGCTTAGACGGTTCACGTGGGACCAGAGTCCCGGCTTTGCCTCCCAGCTCCGCTGCTACAAGCTGTGTGAACTTGGACACGTTACTTAACCTCTCTGAGCCACCATTTCCTCGTCTGCAAACTGGGAATACTGCTCTAACGCCTTCCCCCAGGGCAGCAGCAAGGATTAAGGAAGTGCCCAGAACAGTAAACCACTGAGTCAGGGGCCGATATTTATTATGCACAGACCAAAATTCAAGGCTACTGGGCTGACACTCACCGGGACAATGGCACTGAGGATTTTAGACTGGAAACCCAGGACATACGGGCTCTCTCACTCCAGCGCATCATCCAAATCAGGCAAACCCAAAGGCCATGGGAGCATCTTGCAACAGGGAAGAAAGGTGCCTCCAGCCCTTGGAAGGTGGACGTGGACGGAGTCAGCTCAGAGGCAGGAGGTGATGGCTGTGGCTGGCCCAGGGACCTCCTTGGGAAATGACAAGAAGCCGGTGTCCATTGCAGCAAGGCTCCCTCCGCGCCCAGAGAGAAGGTCTCCTTCCAGAACAAGTTGGGGCCATTCAGGACTCAACTCCGATCCCGGGAACAGACTTGCCCTTAAAACTGACAGGAATTACCAGGAGGCCAGTTCTCAGCTGGCTTCGAGAAGGACTCATGGGCCAAGCATTGTGCTAACTTGGGAAGAACATGATTAATGGGGCATAACCCTGTCTTTGCAGAGCTCATGAAAACTAATATATTCTGACCTCCACTGTGAGTGTCCACAGACATTATCCTCTTTAATCCTCAGAACTGCCTTAGGAAGAGACATTGAAGATGTTGGAGTTCAGAGAAATCACTGTTCCGAGTCACCGAGCAGGGTATGAGGGGCATTGGCCTCCAGGCAGAGACCCACTGCCCACTCATCAGAGGGTCTGAGGCCCTAGGGCCCTCCACCCAACACTCTCATCACGCTGCACCCCTTAATCACCTCTCATGTATCCACGAAAAGCATACCCAGGCACACTCTGTGATGAGTTTAAAAGGAATGTGCATTTTGGGTGTCTGCGTTCCCAGAGCCCCATCATGTCCCTCTCCCAGGTCACTGGCCCTGTCTGTTTGGCCCAGGACCAGCCCTGGTCAGAAGGTGGTGCAGGGGTTAAAGTCTCAGCGCTATCAAGCTTTCGTCAGCCACTGCAGCACGAGTGTCATCCCCAGCCAGGGAGCTGACCCACATGGCACAGCAGACCTCTCCTGTCTTGCCAGCTGCTCCCCTCAGCAGTGTATTTCAGTAGATCCACCTGTTCTGCTCCCTACTCTGTCTCTGGTGAATCCTCTCACCCCCTGCACCTCTGACCTACACCCCCGTCTTGTATGCATAAATAAATAAAAATAAATCTTTTTTAAAAAGAAAAGTTGACACACCCAAGTGCCTCTCACAGGGACCCGAGGGAACTGCAGAGACCTAGTGGGGAGCTGCCCGCCGCTGTTGCCATCAAGCACGCAAATCAAACTCAACCGTGACCCAAAACCACAGTGATTTTCTGAACCTTGAAATGAACACAAACCTTTCTGATTTCCAGAACCTCAAACCCAGTGGAGGTTCACACCTCCTAAAGGCAAAGTCAGCCAACAAACAAAAACATCCAGATGGAGCTCAAACATTTGCTCCCAGAATGGTGTCAGGCCAAACCCAACACCCCCAAACTTCTGGTCACAGTTTCCAGCCTTTGAACATGAGAAGCAGGGGGCTGAGGAGTCAAACCTATGAGTCCTGGGGTGGGGGAGGTCAAGGTGCAAAGACAACTCTCTCCTGTGTGTGAGGAGGGGTGCTCTACTTCCCCTCAATCTGTGAGAACAGAGATGGAGGGAGGGAGCAGCAAAGGCCACAAGGAGGGCCAGCAGAGGAGGCATCTTCCTGGCCAGGGATGGGATAGAGGTGGAGATGCAGTGAGGCCCTGCCCTTGAGGACTCTTGCTACATACGGTCTGACTTTGATGCCTGGTGAAATAGTCCCTGGGAGCCAAGGGAGCACAAAGGTCCCAGGGGATGTGGGGGAGGCGAGCCTGTGGCACAGGGCCCTGGGTCCTCAGTCCTTGGGAAGCTCCTGATGGTGAAGTTAAAGCAAGCCCAGGCAGCATGAGGTGTGCCTGAATTTCCTGGCCCGGATCAAAGATTTGGGAAGCCACTGAAGTCACTGGAGATGGCTCTTTGCATCTCAAAGGCTGGGAGTCTGGGACATGACACATGGCGGTACACAGAATTACCAGGGTCCAGAAATCACCCAGCTTTTCCCAACGCCCAGCCCCCTACGTTCATGGCTAAAAGGTACGTGTGCTTCTGCCCTGAGCAGGGGACTTTCAGACAGCTGAGCCCTCCCAGAGGGCACCAGGCTGCTTCCCTGCTGGGGTCTGAGTGGGGAGGCTGGAGCTGGGAAGAGGGGCACCATGGAAGGATGAGCTCTAGTGGCTGGAGTTGAGGAAGGGGGATGGGACAGCTCAGGGGGCTCAAATCCACAAAGGTCCCAGAAATGGGGTGTCGCTAATAGTCTCGACTACCAACACTCTGCCAATGTCATTCACCTCAGCCCAGGCTCAGTCCTTTCTCTGGGACAACGAACAATTTGCTTGATAAGATGAACTTCACCAGAAAGTTCCTGGCATGAGATGGTGCTGGGCAGGCCATCAAGAGGCAGAGAGGGCTCAGTGCAAGCCCTCCCTGTTCGCCTGTGTGGTTTTGGCAAGTCACTTAACCTCTCTGTGTCTCCATATAACTGTATATCGTCTGCCACACTGGTATGGCAAGCTGAGATGGTGTGTGAGGTGCCAGGCACTCAAAGTGTCCGAGGTCACCCTAGGGTGCTTGGTGGCCCCAGGCTGCCATGAGGGGCTTGGCATCCTGAGCTACCTGACCCCAAGTCGGTGCCGGCTGCCTTCCCCCAGCACAGACTCAGCACCCCGATGGCTCCAGATCCGCCTGGTGCCAAGGCGTGCTTAAAGAGGGCATTCACCCAGTCACCGACTCCTGGTTGAGCCCCTCCACGGAAAAACTTGGATGGGTTGGAAAATCCCAACTACAGTTACATTTTCAAACCTTCTCACAATCCAAATGTCAACACCAATGGAAACAATATGTTTATTTGCAGACCTCCTGCCAGACCGGATTAATTTCTACAGGCTCAAAGCCCATTTTGGGACTGTAATGTCTCAATTTCACAGATGAGAGGAGGGAGGGGGGAAACCCCAGCTCTTCCCTTTGCCTTCTTGATTTGGGAAGTGCCCGGGGAGGGGATGGAGAGGAGAGCACCGGCCAGGTTTTGTGGTTGGCCTGTCACCCAGAAGGTCCCATCACCCAGAAACAACATCTGGAGACCCAAGCACGCCCCGCGCTGGCATCTGCAAACCTCTCTTCTCCCAGCCCCTACCTCATGGTCTCCTTCTCCTCCTGCTCTTAGGGGTCACCCCTTTCCCTGCTCCATGGGGGTCTGGGAGGGTGGCTGGGGGCATCCAGCTAGAGCCAGGAGGACGAAAGCCAAATCGGGGGATGAAATTTCTCTGGGGCCCCAGGGATCACGTGGGCCCCAGATGCGCCAGGACCCGGTGTGTGGCTCTCTAATAAGGAGAAGGACGTCTTGAGTCCAGACCCTGGGCCCCTGCTGGCACAGGACCCGGCCCTGCCTCCATCGTGCTGACATGTGCTAGACACTGAGCGCTGGGCGGCATCTGCCATCCTCACGGCGGCCTGGCCAGGCAAGCACCGCCATCCTACCCGTTTTGCTGAGGAAACAGACTTGCCCAAGCTCTCCAGCCAGCAGGGGGCAGAGTTGGAGACCGAGGTTGGTTTGTGCAAAGATCTTCCTTCTGACCCTGTGGACAGCAGACATGGAAAAAGTCTCCCAGGATACTTCTCTTCGGGGTGACCTTCGAGCGGTCCCTACCTCAACGCTGAAGAGAAAACCAACACCCCAGCATGGAGGGACAGATGACACTCCGTACGGTCCCCGCCCCTCTCCTTCGCACTCACCCCCTCAAGCTAACTGAAAAAGAAGTTCAGTCTAAGCTTCTCCTCAACCAGAGTTAAACCTAAGCTTCTTGTGAGAAACGTGGAGCCCTCCCCACCATGGGAGGGCTGTGAAACTCTGAAACGCTCCCTCCCAGCTGCAAGCCCCACCATATGCCAGCGACTAGCATCCTTCCAGAAGCCTCCCCCTGCTTCCCCTGTGCTTCTCTGTCTACCCGGTGTCCTACAGAAAGGTCTGAGGGTCTGGGGCCCTCCGCAGGTCGAGGGGAGAGCTGGACACCCAGGGAAGGTCTGCATTGAAGGATTGACTGAGAATAAAGATATGTTAGCATCAGGAGGAAGGGGCATTGTGGCCCCACTTCAGAAATGAGGACATTGGAGCTTACTGGCTCTGAGTCCCCAGGCTGGTAAGCAACGGCGCCTGGTTACAGTCCATGTCTGTCAGCCTCCAGCCTTGCATGCAGAGTTAGGTGCTCTCGGCTGTGCCCCCTTAGGACCCGCCCCCACAACCCTGTGGGGATCAGACAGTTTCAATAAGGGGCTGGCGTGCCTCTTCACAGGCCAAAGGACACAGGCCAGGGACTCGGGGTCTCAGAATGGAGAGTCCCTTTAAATGGGTATCTCCCTCTGCCCTTGATGGGAAGTCAGGACCAGCCAGGGAGCCTCAGGGCCCCAGACAAGGGGGCGGGGCGGAACTCTTCCCAACCTGGGGAGTGTGGGCAAGACAGGCCTAGAAACTCTATCCTGGTGGGATCATCAGTTCAGGATCCCAAGGGATCCTGGAACCCCTGGGCAGAGCCAAAAACAGATCAGCACCGGGGAGGCAGGTCCCTGGGATAAACAGGAGATGCTCTGTATAAATTCCTTGATGGGAGTCCTGAGCCTGCAATCTGGACCTTAACCCCCCAGGGTCTCTGTATTCATCCATTCCCATATTTACATGCACTCCTCTTGAATTAGTTTTTAAAATTATGAAAGAAGTGAGCAAAGGGAGACAAAAAGAAAAAAAAATCCCACCCCAACCCCTGGAAATAATCACCCCTACCGCTTTAATATACATGATTCCAGCTACTTTCTATGCATCTTTGTGAACTTCTTTGTTTTAAAAACAGGATCATTAACCCAAAATGCTGTTTTGTAACCTGCTTTTTTCACTTTATGATATAAAATGATTGTGTATACCCACACACTTAAAGAAGTAATTTCTGGAAGAATGTGCAAAAAATGTTTCTTTTGCTTGCTTCTGGGGAGGGAGACTACAAATCAAGAGTGAGAGAAAAAGTGACTTCTAATTTCATGTATTTTTCCTTAATAAGCTCTTTGAGGGTGTTTATTATGTGCCAGGCACTGTGCTTCAAAGCACCGCAGAAATATTAACACATTTCATTTACTTTAAAAATACTTCTGTAGTTTGGTTTTTTTTTTTTTTAGCAGGTATATGTGTTCCTTTGTCATTTAGAAATGAGTTAGCTTCTGAACAGTCTCTGTGTCGGCTACCATCCCGTGGCCAGTACCCTCTGCCAGCCGCTGGTTTCCCAGCACAGCTTCTGGGCCTGGTGGATTTCAACTACCAACCCAGGAGGAGGTCAGACTAATCTGTTCCTTGGAAAAGAGGAGGCTGAGAGGTAGGACACAGCCCCTGTGCCCACCCCACACACCCTCCCTCTGTGTTTCCCACACAGAAACTTCTGTGACCTTGAACCAAACCAGGGGACAGACAAATCACATTGACTTGTGGAACCTTAAACCTAAATGACCCAATCCTAATTTAAAAAAAAAAAGAGAGAAATCAACTATTTCTCTAGAAGCCTGAGGGAGCTGCTCCTAGTGGGACCTGAGCTCTGTATTTTCATTAGCAGTTCAGTTGGGCCAGTTCCCAAATCTTTGTCTAAGATGCTCTATTTCAAGAGCTCAAGGGCCTGCACTTTTATCAGCTTTGTGACAATATGGAGCATCATCCACAGAGGTGGGGACCCAGGTTCAGAATGTAAAAGGCCTGGCTTTGGGGTGAGCTTGCATGGCTTATAAACTATTCTGAACACCACAATCCTACTTCCTAGGACTGTGAAGAAGTAGGACTGTGGTGGGACTGACTAGCTCCCAGGAAGATGGTCCCCAAGAAGCTGGGGCCTTGGAGTGGACTCCAGCCCCTTGCTGAAGTTCCTGGTCCTTCTGCAACTGTCACAGACCCAGCTGGAGTACCCAAAGTCTCAGAAGACAGAGCCCCAAAGCCCTGTCCCACAGGCCTCCTCTAAGCCACTCTGAAACCCGGGCTTGGAGCCTGGACACTGCTGCCTTGTTCCAGGCCCTGAAGGTCACAGGGGCGGGAGGCAGAGCAGCGCCACCCCCCACTGTCCTCCCCTCCGAGGTCACACCCGCCGGCCTCGAGCTGCCCGTTCCAGATTCCAAGCTTAGCCTGGTAGACAGCAACAGCAGAACCACTTCTCACTGGGAAAGACGGCCCAAGTGACAAAAACGGAGCCTGGAGCTTGGTCGGTGTCCGGAGTGGGCAACCCCCACTCCCACACATACACACTCACACACGCCCCCTCTCCAAGGCGGAGGGACCAGCTTCGGCAGCTGAAGCCTCCGTGCAGCTGCCGCCCAGTCCAGCAGCCAGAACCTGCTTCTGCCGATCGTGGCTTCTGCGGCAACTGTTTATATCAGCTCGTCGCTGACCAGGACAACAAGGCTTAGCGGGGCTACGCTGCGGAAGAGGAGCTGAAATCTGTGCTCTGATGACCCTCATCTCCCCTCCCACAAAGTGGCCAGCCCTTCCAAGAGGGAACAGAGGCTTCGGAGGGAAGACAGCCCCCCCAAACATGCCCAGAAGGCCACTTGAGCACGCCCAGCACCCCCAAGCTGCTCCTGACTCATCCTCCCCAACCACAGGCTTGGCTGGACCACATATTCTAAGGTGCTTACTTTTAACAATTTTTACTTATATGACAAACCCCACAGTTCCACAAAACAGACCTTTTCCTGGAGACCAGGGCACCCCATCTCCCTGGGAGGGGCAGCCATGTCAAAATCTGAGCCCGTCTTCCTGCTGGAGGTAAAAAACAATAATGCCACAAAACAGCGCCACCACCCTTGTGCCCTACCTCCTATCACGGCTGGGGACAGCCTCTTTCTGTGGTCCCTACTCGTGCTGGAGATTACTGGCAACTCGACATCAACAGGTGAGCTGGCCCCAAGTCAGCTCTGCCTCCCCCTCTGCTGGGAAAGAGGGGTCAGGCCTAGAGTCCTCCAGAATCAGGCACCAGGCCCCATGTCCAGGAACCATGATGATAGCTCAGGAAAGGATTTGTACCTGAAACACGGTCCCCATTCTCAGGAAACACTCAGTTCACTGGAAACAGCCAATGAATACCCTCTTTATATGCCAGGGAGACTTCAGGTGCCCCTCAGCTGACGGAAGGCAGGCCCTCCAAGAAAGGTTCCGGCACCCAGATCGCTCTCACAGAGCCTCAGCTGGCAAATGAGTCCCAGGGAAGCACGGTCGACAGTTCTGGAAGGCAAAGGAAACCAGGGCGGCTGAATACCTACCATCCTGGCCTCCATTCCCACCCCCACCATCCGCTCAGCCTGCAAATATTTCGAATTCTTCCAAATTAGAATGGCCAGTCCCCACTTCAACTAAATGCAATTTAAGACTAAAATCCCCCCAGTCAAAAGGAGGCAGCAGCCACAACCCAGCCCCTGGGAAGCCGAGCTCTGCTAGCTCGGTCTGGTCTCTCTCTCAAACCAGCTTCTCTTTGCTGCGGGGGATTGTAGTGACCCATCAGGAATAAAAATAATTATCCGGGAAAACAACTGCTACCTGGACACTTTTTCCCAACCTGTAATTTAGGGCTGTTGATTTCTGGGCTAGGCAAACACAAAGAATGTCGCTTCGGCCTTGCCACTAATCTTTACAGCAGATGTGAGTTTTGTTGCTGAAACATGAATGAAAAAAATACTTCAATATCACGCCGGGACTCGGGTCTGCTCTAAAATGCATACACAATTCATAATGATGCATTTGATTAATGGTAAATGAGCATGGAATTCTGAGGGCCAACCCATGTGACGGCCACATTAGCACCAGATGAAACTGTCATGCGGGGTGATGTGACAGAAAACCCAGCCAGGCCCGCGAGGGTGAGACCCCGGCCCAGGGGCAGCCGGAGACATCGTTTTCTGCCATTTCTTTTTTTCTTTGTAAGGGGCGGGAGGGAAGACAGAAGACTCATCACAAAGGAACAGAAAGGAAAAAGAAACCCGCTTACATGCAGAAGTTGCCTTTTAAAACGGGACAAGTGAGATTCAGATGTAACGGTTTGGATTTATTTCTCCCCTCTCAACAGGGTGAGCTCCTAAATGCAGAAGGAATCCTCCTGGGAACATGGTCTCATGCGATTTTCCGATAAGCTCAGCGGTCCCGATGCTCAGGACAGTCATTTTTAAAAGGACAGAGCTCTTAAAACCGGCCGGTGTTTCAAACAGCCCCGGGGACCCTGCAGAAGGGAGCCGCTCGGCCGTGGCGGGCAGGACTCAGCTCGGCCCAGCCAGGCGGCCAGCGGGGAGGCCTTGCAGCTGCCTGTGCTTTGCTGGGTGTGGAATGTCTCGAACTTCAGCCCCGGCAAGTCTTATTGAAAACATTATCTTTTCCATCAATAATACCCCTAAGTTCTTTATTAGCAAACTCGCTGGCCAAAGCTGACATATTTACTGCACGCAGTAAACTTTATGTATCTGCAACAATATTAAGGGAGAGGGGCAGAAAGCCCCTTCGGTGACCACAACAAATCATTCCGTCTTAAAATGATCAAGTGGGGGGCTAATTGTCCTGAAGAGCAGGACTCCTGACGACCCCCAGCCCATCCAGCAGCCAGAAGGAGGGTTCACAAAGATGAAAAAAGTCTGTTTGAGGATTGGAAACATAAGAATACATATTAAAAAAAAAAAGAGGGGAAAGAAAAGAAAAGAAAACCCAACTGATATCACGTCTAGGCTGAGGAGAAACCTGATCTTGAGATGGAATGGTTAACATTTGGGGTTGTTTGGAGAGAATTGCTCCAAGCTGTTTTTGTTCAAAATGTATAGATTTAAGGTAAGAAGCTCTGTGTAGGTCATAACCACTCTGGAAACAAGTCCCCATTACTTTCCATCTGACCAAGGTAGGGATGAATTTTGTTTTTTCCTTTCTTTCCCTGGGTAACTTCATTGGTTTTAACTTGGAAGGGTGCTAGAAAAATATTTACTTGTCTTGCTCTTTTTATCACTCTGCCAATGTTTGCTCCTGTTGGATTGTGTCTTTCTCTGAGTTCTCTGCACCTCTCTGCTTCTGGCATTCAGGTCAGTGAAGAGCTGACCCAGGGCCCCGACGCTATCCCAACCCACTGCTCCCCTAGAGAAAGCCAACTTTGTGGGAATTCGTGGAAAGGAAAGTTTTACATCTCTGGCTAATGAAATCTCATTGGTGATTCGCGATTGGAGAGCCCTTGAGAAGTCAGGGCCCCTTCATCCCAAGCTTCTAGCCACAGAGAAAATGATTTGTTTTGATGAAGATAGAAATAGATGCACATTTACATGGGAGGAATCCCATCCATGGTCTTCGGGGAAGTATTTGATTTTTAGTTGTTATTTGGCACATCCAGCGCGGGAGTTGGGTATCCATTTGATGCTTCGGTTTTCCACCCATTTTGTGAGATGAGTTTCTCTTCCCTTGAAACTTTACATTAAACCTTTTTTCCTCAAGGAAAAGGAAAGAAAAAAGGAGAGACAATTTCCAACTCTGAAAAGCACAAATATTTCTTTAGAAGAAAATATCAAAAGTATCTTAAGGAGGGAATGAAAATAATTGTGTTACAGAAGGACAATTTTTAAAGGGTTTTCAGTCTCTGCATTTGAACAGAAATACTTTGGAAACTTGCATTAATAACCAGCTTCCCTGGGGCCGGGCATTTGCAGGAATCTGCTCCTACAGCCAGCCTTTTAAAACCCTCTTCAAAATAGATGTATTCTTTTCTAACTTCACAAATGAATTGCCACTAGCCTTCATCATTTTACAAAAAATAAAAAAATAAAAATTTAAGAAGGAGCCTGGGGTCTATTTAAACCAGAAAATGTATCCCCAGGTGAACATTTTTGATAAAAGAAATCTGTATTGAGTTCCCTTTTTCAAGGCATTGGTTGGAGCAGATTAAAACACAAATTGGTGTCAATAAAATGTCATCAGATTCTTATACTTTCGCCGTACAGAACATCATCAAAGTCACCCCATCTGTTGACATGGTTTTTATATATCTTTTGTACGTGGCATCAATTTAATTTTTATCAACAACGACAGTCCTAATCTCCAAATATTTGTGTCAGGGGCAGGAAAGGGATACGCACCCAAAAATATCCTCAAAATTATATACTGATGTCAACACCACTCTTGAGAGCTGTTATGTTTTTGTGGTTTTTCTTTTGTGAAAACATCTCTTCCGCGGGCTTTCTGTCCATGCCGCACACACAAGACTTCTCTTCTGGCAGCAATGGGGACCTAAGCTTTGGCTGCTCCTTCAGCAATATCTTTGCATTAGTTCTTTCAACCTCGGGGAAGTCAAACTATTTCTTTTTCGGTTGGTCTGTTCTGGAAATGAATTCCACCATTTGCAGAGTCCCCGGCATCCCCTACCCCACAACAATCCAAGATGTGGAAAATGTGCTTAAGATTGAAAATCGCATTTTGAAAATCCCAGCGTTTCTCTTGCTCGACTTTTGCTAAGCAGCTTAGTGTCCAAATCCAGGTATGGCTTAAATATCTCTAGGGGTTAACAGAAAAAGAGCATCTGTACTAGTTCATCTATTTCATTAGATCAACCTCAAAAAAGTAAACATGTTCCCCCTTCCATGCACCCTCCGTCTGTTTCAGATTTTGATGCCCTGATATGTTTCTTCGGGATCGCGAAATATTTATATTTCAGAACTTAAATATCTTTATTTGAACCATGCAGTCTCCAGCTCCAAAACCTGGGATTTTTTAATATTTTGGCGACGAGACGACGGCATGTTGGAGGGTTTGCCTCTCTGCAGAAGTCTCTTGTTATCCAAACTAGGAAAATAAACGAGGGACAGATTATAAACTGCCCCGGCGCGAGCTGCTCACCCGGCGAACACCCAGCCGCAGCCCAGCCTCTCGCGCTGCCTGCGGGACAGCTGCTCTCTCCATAACAAATAGGGAAAACGTCAAATGTTTTCTTTAAATTAAAAATCGAAACGAATTGTTTTAATGAATATCTCTGGTGAGGAGGGGAAAGCAGCCCTTCGTGTGTACACTTTCTGAAGAAAAATTTCCTGTGTGGTTTTCCCTGTGAGATCAAAAGGAACTAATTAACTTTTCTAGAAGGTAAACAAAACTTTAACTTGAAATATCCCCATGAAGTATGTGGGAAGTGAGCTTTTGTGAGCGAAAGCTGGAGGGCGGGAGGGAAGCGGGAGGAGGCAGTCGGAGTGAATTTTATATTCCCCATCGTCTCATGCTCGGAAGGTACTGGAAACGCGGTGTTGTCCAAGAGTCAGCCTGCTTTTTTTTCTCCCCCATTACCAAAATGATATTTAAATCAAAGGCTGAAATGGAGCCAAGTCCAAATCCCTGGTAAGATTAATAGGGCATTGTTCTGTTCATAGAAAATTCGTTCTTCTTAGAGCCCCTTTAAGAAGAGCTGGGTGTGAGAGGGAGCACGCAGGAAGGAGTGTGGGAAAGGGAGAAATCTGGAAAACCAGCCCCGTGGCCTGAGTGGGAGGGTGGAAGGGGGAGAGAATCTTCAAGGAGACAGAAAACCTCTCACCCCACCCCCAACTAGAAGTAATTGGGGTCAAGGGGACCAGGCCCCCAGCTGGAGCCCCTTTCCTTGGGACTTGGCTTATTTTTCTCAGGTTTCTGAGACAAACAAACAGGAAGAAGAAGCAATTCTGGGGGGAGAGAGGGTGGGGGTGTCTTTGGGGTGGTGCCCCCTCCGGGGTGCTGACCCCTGGGCCAAAGGGTTCCTCCTGCCCCTCCCAGGAGGAGCAGCTGCACCCGGGCTGGACCCTCCCAGGACACAGAGTTCTCGGCCTGCTTTGGGCTCCACGCTTGGGGCCAGGGCCCCCTGGCTGGGTCTCCTCTCCGCCCTTGGCAGAGCAGGGCCAGGCAACCAGCCCGCGAGACAGAGATAGCAGGAGGCGGCCTGGGCCAGGAGGATCAGGCTCCTGGGTGGAGCATCTCCTTGGCGGCCTGGTGTCCCCAAAGCCCAAGTGTGGGTCACAGGCTCCCCTCCCCCCATCGCACACAGACACACCTCTGCTCACCAGCACCCCTGGCCCTTCGAGCCAGCTCTGGAGACAATGTTAAGTGTTTCTTAAGAGCTTGCCAGGCTCTGCCCCAAGTACTTCATCTAAAACTTCCCAGCAAATGTCAGAGGAGGGTACTGCTAGCCCCATTCACCAGATGAGGAAGCTGAGGAAGAGAGAGCTGGACTAACTTGCACCAGGTTCCGGCTACTCGGCTACTCGCATTCAAGGTCACTAAGCCAGGAGCTTAGCAGGATTTGGCTGTGACAGAAGGGCTCTAGTCAAGGACGCATCCAATAATACCCAAACCAGGCTTCATGCCCAGACTCCTCCCACTAAGTTGGGGGTTGGGGGGAGAGTAACTAATGTGAATTCCAGGGGCCACCCCACCTCACCCACCTATGCAGGCCTGCCTGGATCGGTCCCCAGGTGTGTCCCTATGATGTTCTCAGCAACGAGGGGTTCACCATCTGTTCCTGTATTCATTTATCCAGCACCTAGGTTTGCAAGGATTCGTCACTCTAGTCCCAACGGGTAGGGACTAGAGCGCCCCCCTGCACCTTCCCTCTTACTCACATGAGCCAGGGAGCCCTCCTGGGGCAGGGGGTGCATTGCCAGAAACCCATGTTGTCTCTAACCTAGCGCCTGATCAAAACCAACATTGGGGCCTCCCTGGTGGCGCAAGGGGTTAAGCACCACACTATGAAGCAATCCGCAGCCTCTGCAGCACGAGTTCAATCCCCAGCTGGCCAGGGAGCAACCCACATGGCGCAGCAGACCTCTCCTGTCTTGCCCGCTGCTCCCCTCAGCAGTGTGTTTCAGTCAGGCTGCCTCTTCTGTTCCCCACTCTATCTCTGGTAGATCCTCTCACCCACCCTGATCTCTGGCCTGTACCCCGGCTCTTGTATACATAAATAAATAAATCTTTAAAAATAAAAAAACCAACATCCATCCTAGATGGCATACTGAAGGAGGGGAAAAGTTTGAATGTCTTGAATTTATCTACTTTGCTCTGGAGAATAATTAAATCCTCACAGAAAAAGAAGAAAACAGGGGCGGGAGAGGGCAAGCAGGTAATAACTGTTCTAGTAGATTCAGTAGCCAGACCTGCAGTGATTTCCCTCAGGCCCAAGAGGATGAATCAGACCAAGTCACCACATTCTGGCTGTGTGAACTTGGGCAAGTTGCTTTACCTCTCTGAACCTCAGCTTCCACATCTGTTAGATAGAGATCATTCCAGCTACCTATAAGGGAATCAAGTGTATGGAGACCCCACTGGTCAGTTTTCAAAGGGGTAAAGCAAATGTTCTTCCCTTCCCTTCTCACCCCAACCTCACCAAGAAATCATCTCTACCCCTCAGCTGCCCTCCTGTATCTAAAATCAATTATTCCATTGAAACTCCAGGCTTTTCAGAAAGGGTTAGTTACTACAGGAAGTATCCTTGACTTGCGCACTTTTGGCCCACACAAATCCCACTCAATTTCAATTACCCCTGCAGGGACACTGCCCCTGGCTGGCTGCTGACCCTCCCTCATCCCCAAGACCCCACACTGGCTTCAGTGCCTCAGTGGAAGAATTCCATGTGCCCCTGGGCAAAAACGTGTCCTCACAGTTCCTAAGGCCCAAAGCTCTGTACCCAGACCCCTAAGTCCTTCATTCCTTCAGCAAACCCCTGCTGAGCACCTACTGTGTGCCAGTTGGTACACTGGTGACTGGGAATTCAGGTGAGAACAGGCCTGGCTAGGCCAGCCCAGGATGCTTACCTTTTGGTGGATGGGGTCAGGACATGTGAGAACGCGCGCGCGCACACACACACACACACACACACACACACACACACACACACACACGGCCAAAGGTAGGCAGGGAGCTGCTGCATTTCTTCAGCATTGTGTGTCTTGTGTTTGAGGGGTGAGAGGTTGGCACTCAACCACCCCCTTCCATACTCCCTCAACACCCCCTACCCCTGCACTGCCTGGTTGTCCCTGGACAAGCCCCTCCACCATTCTGAGCCTGTATTCCCTGCATTTTATTAAGGGCTCCTAGGGGGCAGGCTCGGTGCTGGGATCTGCGGGAAGGGCGGCTAACAAGA
Organism: Talpa occidentalis; assembly: GCF_014898055.3. Classification (NCBI taxonomy): domain Eukaryota; kingdom Metazoa; phylum Chordata; class Mammalia; order Eulipotyphla; family Talpidae; genus Talpa; species Talpa occidentalis. The sequence goes on from NW_023603184.1 coordinate 6,871,385, forward strand.
CCCAACAGCCCCCTTTGGGTGCTGCCTCCTCTCATTTAGGCACTGGTGTTTACCTCCAGGCTTTGGCATGTTTCTCGGCCAGGGAATTTGGAGTATGCTGTTTTCCAACGGCAACGTTCCCTCTCCTGCTTCTAGAATTTGGTTGACTTCTGGTATAATCAGCTACGTGTATATGTTACTTATGTACAAACACATATTCCTCTATTTCTGCACACACACGCACACACACACTCTCACCCAGCGTAGGGTGAATGCTGAATAAATATTTGCTGGCTGGAACTGTTGAGGAGATAGATACGTGTGCATCTGTTAGGAGTATGAATGTGTCCAATATGCATAAAGAGATAGAACACATATGGTTTTATATACAAGGTTAGAGATCAGTTTATATAAGTGTCTATACATACATAACTTTATTTCCAGTTGGCATCAGGCAGTCAGCTGGCATCTGGTATAAAATAACGATTCATTCAGTTGGTACAAGCATGTAATCTGTGTGTGCACACAGTGAAAAATACGACTATTCTTTTTCTCCTTTTACTTCAACATGTTGAATATACAATCTGTGATACTTTTAATAAAGATGGCATAAATACGATCAACATGGAACCTAATTGTTAACTTGGAATTTCTAAAATTAACCATAAAGAGTAATATGGGGCTGCCGGCAGCTCCATCAGCAACTGGGGAGCCCAGCTCTGAAGAATTACTGTGTTCTGGCATCCCAGAGTCAGCCGTCACTAGTGCTGCAGGCTTGCACGCTCTCTCTCCTCCAGTCTTCTATGCCCTGCAAGTTAGGCATTCTGCTGTGCCTGGAGGCATGCTAACCTATGCTTGCCTACATCAGGTGACCAGCTCACAAGTGCTGGGGCTTGCTGATTAGCTTTCTGGGGTTGCCATGACAAAACACCACAAACCGAGTAGCTTGAAACAGCAGAGACTTGGTCTCTCCCAGTTCTGGAGGACAGGGGTGCAAAATACAAGGTGCCAACAGGACCATTCTCTCTCCCAAGGCGCCAAGGGAAGAGTCCTCCTCTGCCTCTGCTAGCTCCCAGTATTTGCAGGAAGCCCCTGCTAGTCCATGTTGCTGCGCGCTTCCCTGCAACGGGGTGTACCCCATCTTCCCAAGGCCCTGTCCCCTGCATGTCTGTGTCCGGCGCAACCTCTCCTTATAAGGACAATGGCCATGAGACTAAGCTCGCCCTGACCCAATCTGACCTCATCTTAACTCGCTGCATCTGCAAAACCCTTATTTCCAGATGAGGTCACTTCATAAGTTCCAGGTGGGTGTGCACTGGGAGTGTGGGGGACACTACTTGACCCAGTTCAGTTGGGATTGGCACTCAACCCATATGACCTGGGACAGCAGGGTGAAGGGGCAGCAGTGCCCTCTGGCTGAGCCTTCCCTTTCCCTGTGTGTCTGGGTTTGAGAACCAAGAGGAACACAGGCTGCTGTGTACCCCTCCTGGAAGTTGTGTCCAAGTGGTAGAAGGGGGATTTGCACGTGCCTACCTCTGGGGTGGGGTCCAGGCAGAGAGCAGCGGACACTGGATCCTTGGTGGCAGTTTCCCCGAGGCCTCCTCTGAGATTTCTGCCACCACCCCTGGCCTCGACTGCTCTCCCTACAGATCTCATGAAAACAACATCTTCTCCTACCCCCCACCCCCGACACTTGCTTCTCTGACCCCGGGACCCCACTCAGGAAGCTGCAGTGGAAACCCCATAATTTCCAGAGTCAGGGAGTCAGATCTCGAGCAACAGCCAGCAACCAACACCCCAATGCGCCTGGGCCCATTTGGAAAAGGTGGTAGCACTGGCCCCTGCTGCAGCCTGGAAGGAGCAGGAGAGTAAAACCAGGCTGGCCCCCCGGGTAACCCCCAGAGGCTTTCCTGCCCCTTCACCCTGCCCCCCCAGGGCTGGGGAGACTCGCAGCCCTTGGCCCCCAGGTGCCTGCTCATCTGTGGTTCTAACGACTTGTGATGTCAGCACATAGTTATTAGCATCACCACCAGGGATGAAGAGTGGGTGCAGGCTGGTTGCTGGGCCTGGCACTTACGAGCTGGGTGACCTTCAACCTCTCTTGGCCACAGGCACACCAGCCACACTGACCTCTGCATAACAGGGACTCACTAACTACCCTTACGTGTCAATGTCCCCGTCATCACCGTCCATGTCCTTATTGCTCTGAACCGACCCAGCGTGTGGCAGGGTGAGGCAGAGGCTCTGGGTTACAGGTACCCCAGTTTCCGGACATGGAGCTGGTTTTGCAGAATGGGATTTTTTAGTATAAGGCACATTCATCCTCTGGCTCTCAGCATTGGGGTCCCTCCTCCCCAACACTAGTAGTGTGACGGGCCAGCCAGCTGGACCCTAGGGCTTGCTCCCCACCAATGAAGTCTTGAAGAAAGGCACAGGGAGCACCGTAGCCGGCTGGTGATGTCAGCCAGGGAGCCTCTTCACATCACTCACTGTCCTCCTCTGTGAACTGGAGCCATAATTCATCCCCCACCCCCAAAGTTGTCAGATGAATTGGAGTGAGCACATATGAGTGACTGTCAAGTGGCCCAACCCCACCCAGTTGTGGGGGAGGGGGTTACATGCAGGATCAGCCCACCTCCTGGGGTAAACAGGCAGAAGCTCCGCATAAAAGCCTTTGAGGCAAGGATTTCTGGGGGGCAGTGTTAAGGTTTCCTCCCCTCAGCCCCTTCTGCCTTTCAGCCCATGCCTAGCATAGGGGGTCTGGTGCAGAACCCCGATGGGGAGTCCTCAGCCAGGGCCATGCACTTGGCAAGTCCAGGGGGCTGGTCTCTGAAGGCCCTGACTGAAAGTGGGGGGAGCAAGGGGAAGGAGACCCAGAGGGGTGAGCGCTCATAAATTCATTGGTAGTAATTTATGGCAGCCAAGTGTAACACCTAATGCCTGCCAGTGTGAGAGGTTAATGGGGGAGGTTAAGGGGCACAGGCCGGCTGATTTATGGGCCTGGCCAGGGACTTTCATCCTGACCAAGGCTCTGGCCTGGAGGAGGGGAAGAGGAGGGACAGGTCAGGTTGAAAGGGTGGGGTGGGAGGGGCCGTGGAGGAGAAAGGAGGGTTCCCGAGGAGTGTGACAAGACAGGGGTGGGGACAAATAGAGAAAGAGACAGCAAGGAGCAAGGCACTTCTATCCCACACCCCACTGCAGGCACTCCCCCCAGGGGGTGGTGATGGCAACCCCAGGGCCCGAAGCTTGTCTTGTAGGTGGTTTCACGAAGTGGGCTTCAGAGCAGTGCGCATGCCCCAGCACTCACGGCCACGCGCACCAAGCTGCACAGGTGCGCTCAGTTACGTGCACTGGGAAGGATCACTGTAAGGAAGAAGGCAGTGACAGCTTCCTCAGTGACATGGGGTACAGCCTGGGACCACGAGGACCAGGCACAGAGGCACTGAGTGAGGTAAGGCAGCCTGCTGGCCCCGCCACTCACTGGCTGAGTGTTAAGAGTCTGGGTTCCAAGCCTGTGTGTGCCAATGCCCATGCCCACTGCTGAGGGCACTTCTGGCACTCACCCAGGTGCCCCCGCCTGGTTCTGACCCAGAGAGGACAAGAGCAGGGTCTGAGGGGACCAAGGACAGCCTTTCAAAGTGCACGCCAGGAGGAGCGGTGAGCAGTTGGCACAGCCATCTGTCAGCCCCTGGCACTGGACAGGTACCCAGGGTGACCCTGGGGCTGGCACCAGACCCGCCTCAGAAAAGGGTTAGGCTGACTTTGCAAACTCGGGCAGATGAAATGCGATGAAGTTAAGGCTGAGTGGATTCTTGAGGCAATCCCAGCGGCAACCCACTTTCCTGACAGGCAAGCCCTGAATTCCCTGAGAGCCCAGGGCAGGGTCATCTGGGAGTGATGGTAAGAAACCTAGACTCCCCACATTCCCAGCACCTCAGAGCTCACAGAGCTCTTTCCCACCCACTCGGCCCCTGCTATGCTTCCAGCAACCCACAGGTGGGTGTCACTGGGAGGAAAGTGGACCCAGGGAAGCCAAGTGACTTGCCCGCGGTGAGCAGAGCCTGGATGAGAACCGTTTCTCAACTTCCAAGTCCAAGACTTTGTCCTTATATCCCACACAGGGCCCCACACTTTTGCTATCATTTCCCAGAAGCCCCATCTCCACTCACTTTGGGGAGGAGAGGCAGAGAAACCAAGGAAACAGGAGGAGGGCCTCACTGGGTATACCTTCCCCTCCCTAGAGTCTTCCCACTGTCCCCTCCCCCGTGGAACTCCACCCCTCTGCCTGGGTCCTTCCTTTTCTACTTTCCATCCTCTCTCAGCCAAATCCCCATAGAGCCTGCTTTGTGGTTTCTAACCCTTGAGGCCACCTCCCCAACATCCTGCACTCTCCTGCGACAAATGCCAACCCCCCAAAAGTGGAGGTGGAGAACTCCTGACTCAGCCCTCCCTCTGGATCCCCCTAGGTTAGCTGGCTCCTCTTTTGCATAGAGGTGGTTTTTGCAGTTTGGGGCTGAGCTGTGGTGCTGGAGACCTCACACACAAACACGCACTCGCACCTACATGCTGCGAATGCACACGCACACAGATGTGTAGACAGGTAGCGAACACACATGCACAGAAACATCTACCCTCAAAAGCCAAGCCAGCTCATGTCCCCCGGGGCACCAAACTTCAGTCCAAGAAACATCTGCCAGTATGCAGAATAACTTGAAATTCCATTAAAATGCAAGGGGTTAAGCACCGCACTATGAAGCAATCCGCAGTCTCTGCAGCATGAGTTTGATCCCCGGCAGCCAGAGAGCTACCCACATGGCGCAGCAGACCTCTCCTGTCTCTCCAGCTGCTGCCCTCAGCAGTGTATTTCGGTCAGTCTGACTGTTCTGTTCCCCACTCTGTCTCTGATGAAACCTCTCACCACCACCCCCATCCCCGCATCTCTGGCCTGTACCCCAGCTCTTGTATGCATAAATAAATAAATCTAAAAATAAATAAAAATAAAAATAAATGCTTATTGTAAACTCACCAAAATAGGGGAGACTGTATTTATAATTTAGAACACCAAAAACACCTTAAAGATGATCACTTTCCCTGCCTGAGCCCCCAGCCCTTACACCTGGCAGCTTCCCTGCCAGCTTCCTGGCAGTACCCCTGCAAGCTTCCCTGCTCTCAAAACTTACTCTGCTGACCCTAGCATCCCTTCACCCATTCTGGACTTTCTCCAACACCCACTCTCTCTGCAGCCTTTCTCGAGTAAATGTAGCCAGTGTCGCTAGCTTTTCTGCTCCTCGCCCTCCCTGCACATTGCTCTGATCCATGCGGGCTGGGTGTGCTGGACAGGGTGGGACAGATCCCCTGGGAGGCCATGTGCCTAAGAAGGTGAGATGTGCACAGTCAGATCTGAACTTGAACTTCCACTGTGCCGTATGCTTCCTGTGTGTCTTTAGGCAAGTGCTCAACCTCTCTGAGCTTTGATTCATTATAAAATAATTTATAATGGTAACAACCTAACTGGTTTCCGTGAAAACTAAAAAAAAAATAAGATTTGTATGATCATGAATACAAGTATTTGGGGAGTGTTTCTTCAAACACAGACCACATGTTTCCCGTTTCGACAAGTTCTTCTATTCCCAACAGAATATTCACCTGAAGGGAAGCCAGGGAGGCCAGGGGAGGTGGTGTGGGCTAGCGGATGGCACAGATTTTGGTCAAACATTCCAGGATTGGAGTCCCCACTCTGTCCTTCCTGTGTGCCCTTTGTCAATGCTCCTGGCTTCTGTGCCTCAGTTGTCTTATCTATAAAGTGAGGGTGATCAAATTACCCTCCCAGAAGATTGCTCTGGAGAGTATCCATTCATTCATTCAGAAATAAATAAATAAATAAATAAATAAATAAAACATCGACTGAGTACCTGTTCCATGCTAGCTCTTCTCCAGGCCCTGGAGATAAATAGCATATAAGCAAACACACAAGGTGCCTGGCATGGTAGCAGGGGAGACAGAGGCAGGCAAGTAAACAAATAAATAAACCAGATCGTGACAATGTGGGCGAAGTGCTGGGAAAAATGAAAGAAGTGTAGGTGACAGTGGGTCCCTGGGGCTGGAGCTGACTTCGATGGGTGGCCCAGCAGATGGAATTTACAGAATAAACTGAGAAATGAGTCTGGATCATAATAGGTGCTCAGTAAGTAGTACCAAGCATTGATTAATACTACTGTAGTTCAGACACACAGCTGGGTCAGGAAGGGCTCCTGGGAATTAAGGGGAGTTCACCTCACTGAGCTGGTTGTCTGCCCTATTTGGGGAGGGAGAGATGTCTGAGGGGTGGCCCAGTTCCAGTAATGCCCTGGCTTGCTCCAGCTGCCATGCAGTTTCTGGAAGCCCCTGAGCCACCTCCTTTTCCAGGCACCATCAGGCTCTCATTTTCTCTGGCAGCGGCTGAGCACCAGTGCCTGAGATCAGCCTGGAAGGTACATCAGAGACCAGGACCATTTGCTGAGGGTTTCACGGGGTGTAAAGTGCTTGGCACCCATTAAAGTTAGAGGGGATGCAGGGTGGCAGCTGGGAGCGTGCCTAAAAGGCTAGGGAACACGTTGGAAGGAGCCAAGATGAGTCCTGATCCCTGGCTTTGCCCTGGAGCTGTTTATCTCAGCTTTTAAATGCCATGGGCCAGGCTGAGAGCTGGTAAAGGAAAAGTGCATATGGTTCTCATGGAGGCAGGATGAGTGAGATGGTGTCCCCTAGAGCTCCCCATATGGGCGCTGCAGCTTCCAGCCAGCCCATCCACCCACGCAGCTGTTAGGGACCTAGGAGAGGCCCCAGAGGCATCGGGTACAGTATTGGCTTGTAATGGGGGGCAGGGGAGAAGAAACCCTTATCAAGTGTTTGCTGTATTCCTGGTCTTCCATCACCTTCTTCAATCCTCATGGCAATGCACCAAAGCCAGCATAGCATCCTCATTTGTCAAATAAGCAAACAGAGGCCCAGAGAGGTTAAGTAACCCACCAAGAATAAGTGGCAGAGGAAGGACTCAGATCTTAGATGGAAGAATGGTTTCCCCCATGGAGAAGGCAAAGGAAGCAACTTGGAAGAGGCCGTTCCTTCTCTCTGTTCCTTCATTTATGGGGTGAGGATGGGTAGAAAAAGGGGCCCCCTGCCCAGCCATCTGGCTATATCCAGAGATCAAGGAGTGGCAAATGTACAGCTGGGTCCTCTCCCATCCCCTTTATCATCTCCATGTGAGCAAGCCTCAGTAATAGGGCATCCCCCAGAACCCAGGATTTGATCATTGTCCCCACAGGACAACAAGCAGGTGGGGCTGTGAGGTCCCCTAAAGGAGAGGCTGAAGGCAAGAGGGGTTCTGGGGGTCCTGGGCTGTCATCAGCCATCAGGCATCGGGACCCTTAGCCTCTGCTTCCAGGAAGCCGCCCGCACATCGCTGACAGTTGGGAGTGGCCTCACCCGAGGCAGGGGACTAGACAGCAGACCTAACTGGCCTCCCTTCTGCCTGCATGAAAAGGGAATTGCCAACCGGTTTCCATGTGATTTGAACTCCTCGGATCCTTTAAAGCAGAAAATACCTGGCCAGTCCCAAAATTGCTGCCTTCATGGAGGGAACACAGATGTAGAGAAAGGGAAATCCCCCATCAGTTGTGCTTAATGCATTTGCTCATTCATTCATTCAGCATTCTTTTCCTGAGCCCATTCCAGCAAGGATGACATTACCAGTGACAAGAGAGAGCGAATGCTGTTCAGGGGAGGGGCCCATAACTCCAGTAGAGAAAGGGTGCAGGGGAAATTCCAAAAGATGAGACTTGAGCTGAGCCTCAGAAGCTGCTAGAGAGAAGGTCATGTCAGCTGAATGCATGGCATGGGCAAAGGAGACATTCCAGAAACCTCTGGGGCCCTGCACTGGCAGGACCCAGCCAGGGCTACTTCCTAGAGTTGAGTAAGGTGTCGTGACTTCCCCCCTCCTTCCCCCAGCCTTGGCTCCCCATTTTGTGGGGACTTTATTAAAAACACTCAGTAAATGGCTAGGAAAGAGGAGGCATATTTGCCTTCTCTCCCCACCCCGAGCCCCCACTCCTGCTGGAATGTAGCCATCAAAATAAACATTAAATGCAAAATGCCAGAGCTGAGTTATTACTTGTGAGGGTGCTGGGAGAAAAATTTATAGCAACGTTACAGTGTTTTGTTAGAAATCTCTTAATGCACCCAAATGGGAAGGTGAGTGTGTTTTTTATTAAAATGTTACACTCTATAAATCCGATCTGCAGGAAGGACACAGGTGGCGACCCAGGGACTCAGCTGAGGAAGCTGTCACTTCTATCTTTGGAGCAGTCCTATTCCCTGGCTCTGGGAATAGCCTCTCCCCGGCCCTGATCCCTCCCCTCCTCCCTACCTCTCTCTTCTTCCCCAAAAAAGAGCTTGCTCTTCCCTGCTGCCCCAAAAGGGGAAGCCACAAAAGGGCAGGAAGATGTTTGTGAGACATCCCCGAAGCCCTCTCCCTGAGGTGGGACTAAAAGTTGCAATTTTCTTAAAAGGTCTTTCTGGGTCTGGGCCCAGGGAGCCCCTCCCTCTGGGGTCTTTATGAAATTTGTCTGACTCGGGCTGAAATTTCCTGTTGGTCCATTCTCACAAATTTAGATTCTGGCTGATGCTGCACTTTTCAAGGGCTTCTTTGGTTTACAAAAAAAAAAAAAAAAAAAAGCAACCAGTTTCTGTCTCCAGTCCTCTGTTCTGGAATGTCATTCCTCAAAAGGGTAGATGATATCACAGGGGCGGAATGGTGGGTTCATTTTCTCCTTTTAACCATATGTGGGTGTGCCCGTCTTAAAAAGAACCGGGGCAAAGGGAACGGGGTTTTTCTGGCCACCATTCTAACAGAGCCATCAAACCATCCCTTTGTGATATTAAGTCAGAGATTCCCGGCCTGAACGGGAGTTTGGCAGCCCTGGTAGCTGTATCTGAAATTGGATGTTGTACCTAGACTGGATTGAAGGTAGTCCTCAAAAATCTATCTCCAAGTCCTAACCCCTGATTCCTGTGAATGTCACCTTATTTTGGGGGGGGGGGGCATTTGCAGGTTAATTAGGTAAGGATCTTGATAGGCACGCCTCCTGGATTCTCCATGTGGGCTCTAAATCCAATGATAAGTGTCTTTATGAGACAGAAAACACAGACAAGATCAAGTGAAGACGAAGGCAGAGCCTGGAGTAATGAAGTCACAGCAAAGGGAAGTCTGGAGCCAGCAGAAGCTGCAAAAGACAAGGAAGGACACCCCCGCCCCCAACACACACACACACACACACACACAGGACCCTGCTGACACCTGGCCTGTGCAAGAATAAGCTGCTGTTCTTATAAGTCACCAAGTTCACCACCACAGCCCTAGGAAGCTAGGGCTAGCTAGCATCGGTCCAGGAAGAGTCCTCAACTTTTATCAGATTATTAAAGAAGCTATTCCCCTTAGAAGGTTGACAGCCACTGATATAAAATGTGTGAAATGACATATATCTGTAGAGGCTCCTCCCTGCACGGTGGGAATTATATCTATAGTTTGGGCAAAAAGCCTCACCTGGGCCCTATGCTCCATCTCCCTGCTCAGATCCCTCCTCCAACACCTCTCTTTCTCTCTCTCTCTCTCTCTCACACACACACACACATACACACCCTGATTCCAGGGGTTCTGAGTAAGCACCCTGCTCCCATCTCCTTGCCTCCCTAGATCAACTTTGCAACTTGGGAAACAACTCTTTAAAAGCTTTGAAAAGAAGGCTTGAAAGAGCATGGAGTCCCCACGTCCAGCTCGCAGCCAGCACACTCAGTTCTCAGGACAGCACTCATAAAGGAAAATAGCTCTTTCAGGGGAATGATACTTTGCAGAACTAGATAGAGCTGGTAGTTGCACAACATTGAGCATGTACTACTCATAAATGCCATGGAATTATTCCCTTTAGGATGGCTAATTTTACCTTAGGGGGATCTCACATTTTTGCTTTAAAAAGGACATTCAATCGCTCCTATAGGTGCAATGATTAGCAAAGCTCACTTTGCCCCACCCTCACCCCCAAGAAATTGAAACCGTGTCATCTCGGCACAAGGAATTTTGATTGAAGCCGCCATTGACTACAATGGGTGGCCTGAGGACCCACTAAAGGGCGAGTTGTCTGGCCGCGGGGCCCCTGCGGGAACCGGTCATCTGAATTCCAACGGACCTGGTTAGGGTGGTTGCAAGCGCCGCCGAGCTCCGCAAAGCCTGCAACTGTCCAAAACAGTGAGAACCAGAGCTAGGGGCGCAGCTAGTAATCCTCTCAAGTTTCCTAGAAGATAGAAATAATCGCTGCCATTTTGCAGACGAGGGCACTGAGGCACAGAGAGCAGTGACAGCCAAGCGCAGATCAGGGATTGACAGTTAGCCCTGCCTGGCCCTCCAGCCCTCGCGTAGCCACTGCCTGCTGAAAATTACTCGGACCTGAAAACGAATTCAGCTTGGAGAAAGCAGCTAGGCGCTGGTTTGCACGCTCCGGAGGACCGCAGAGCAGCGAGGAAAACCTGCAAAGAGGAAGGTTGAAGTCCCTGCGCCACCGCGGCGAGGACACAGAGGCCAGGCTTTGCAGCCCAAGCGCGTTCCACCAACTCTGGGGGGCGGGGGGTGCATTCTCTGGGTGTGTGCGGGGAGCGACTGCTCCCCGCAGCCTGGGCGCATCTGCGGCGCGTCTCCTTCATGCTTGGCGCCCTTGGGCGAAGTCCCGGACGGGTGTGTAGTGCATCAGCAAAGGTGCACCGGACCCTGAACAGACGCCCCAAAAACACGGTGAAGGTGCCACCTCCCAGGCGCTTCCGCAGCCGGCTCCTCCCGCCTCACCTCTGTCCCCAGGCGGTTACCCGAGCCCAAGCGAAGATATAGATTTGGGGGTGCTTAATTTCACTAGCTTCCTTTTCAATTTTTCAAGGCGATTTGCACCGGCCGGAGCGACCCTGAGCCTGTGCCCTTATTCTCCCCCAAGAGTTGGAGGTTGGACAACCACACGGTTGCGGTTGCGCTGCTCTGCGCTTTCACCCTTAGCTCGACAGTCAAGGCTCCTGCTATCCTACTCTCTACCCCTCACCCCTCAGCTCCAGGACCGCGGGGGCAGGAAGGGTGTCCTGAGCCGGCCCACCCGCCTCCCGCTGCAGCTGTGCGCTCAGGGTCGGCTCGGGTATGCCGGGGGAGTGCGCAGAGGCCAGGTGCGCGCCCACGGCCCCTGGGAAGGAATGACCAGCAGGCAGGGCAGGAGAGAAGGGGTCAAGGTCAGGCATCCTCAGTTACTCGAAGCCAAATGGAGAGGGTTGGGGAGGCTGAGTGGCAACTAGTGAGAGCAGGAGGTCACAGAAATATAATCACCACCACTTACTAAGCACCTACTTTGTGCCAGGCACTGTGCCCAGCTTGCTTGTAGCTGTCTCTCCTTTTGTCTCTGGCTTCTAAAATTACTCCAGTACCTCTCTGCCGCATTCCATGGGCCCTCCCCTCCCCCACCCACCCCCCCAACCTCTCCCCTCCCCTCTCCCTGCCAATCACAGGCCCTGGGATTATTGGATCGGCATGTGTGCTCACCGCCTCCTCTGACAGGTGCTAGGGCCAGGACCCCTCCCTCCAGAGCAGGCTGGTGGGAGTGGGAAGGGGTACAGGCAGACCCCTTCCTGGGGTTTGAGTTGGGGCAGCCAAGGAGCTTCAGGAAAAGATACCAGGCTTGGAAGAGGAGGTCCCTGCAAACCAGGTCAGCTTGACCTCTTGCTTGAGTGTGACATACAATGAGGGGTGTTGCTTCGCTGGGCTGCCATCTCCCTTGGCTGTAAAAGAGAAACCCTACTTCACAAGACAATGGTGATCTCACAAAGAGAGTCAGTGAATGTGAAGGGGACACAGCTGAAAGTAAGAGGAGAGGGATCCCAGAGGAGGGTAGCAGGGACTCTTCTCCCCAAACCCTTCCCAACACCCCCCCAAAAAAAAAACACATAACACACATACCCTCCACCTCCTTCCTGTGTCAAGTGACAGGAAGGCAGGACTGCAGGAGCCTCAAATTCCTTTGGCTTCTCCCTCCTGGTGTTTTTGGAAGGACCCTGAACCAAAGTGGAGCTGAGGTCAGAAGAAGAGGAGGGTGGATATGACCTATTTTTTTTTAAAGATGTATTTATTTATGCATACAAGAACTGGGGTACAGGCCAGAATTGTAGGAGGTGAGCGCATTCACCAGAGACAGAGTAGGGAACAGAACAGGCAGACTGACTGAAGTACACTGCTGAGGGGAGCAGCGGGCGTGTCAGGAGAGGTCTACTGCGCCATGTGGGTTGCTCCCTGGCCAGCCGGGGATCACTGCAGACAGTCAGTGTGCACAGTACTGTACATAGGTTGCGCCACCAGGGAGGCCCCAGATATACCTGTTTTCCTAATGGTTGAAAGGCAGGAACCCCAACTGGCCATTTCTGGTTCTTTAAGGATGGGCTGTGATGTCTAATATAGCAGTTTCCAATATCAAAAGGAGGTAATGATTGCCGTTACTAGAAAATGCCTTAATGAACATCAGGATGTCATTTAACCCTGGCAGCAATCCTATGAAGTAGGTACTATTACTATCCCCATTTTACAGAAAAGGAAACTGAGGCCACTTTGCCTATATCACACAGCTCATTCCAGCTTGAATGTAAAGCTGATCATTAATGGGCTTGGTCTGGGGCATTTTGCTGCCTCCTCCCTTCCCCACTGGAGGCCTCCCCACTGGCATAGACAGATGCCCCAGTCAGGGTCTCAGTCCCAGAGAGCACCTAGAACTACCCCAACACCCACTGGGGTGGGGGGGATAGAATTAGAGTCCCCACAGCTGCCACTGGCTATCCAGAAACTCTTGGGGCTGGGAGAGGGGTTAAGTGGATGAAGGAAATCTTAGAGGACCCTTAAAGCTACCAGGGAGCAAAACGGGGAGTCTGAGAGCCACGGTCACACCAGAGCGGCCAGGCTTCCCAGGAGACATGACTAATGAGTTCTGGGCACTGGAGGTGGTGGGGTAGAGAAAGAGGCACATGGAGGGTCCCTTGCACTCAAGGACCCCAGCCAGAGAACCAGGAAGCCAGCCCTTTCCTCTCCCCACCATGAAAGACTGCCACTTTGCTTCTGCCCACTCCCCCTCATTTTCAGGGTGGTGGATGTAAGACCATCTCTTTCTAGACAGAAAAGCTGTCAGTTGGTGGACACAGGCCAGGCACGAAGCCTCTGTTACAGTAAGGGGTTGTGTGTGGGGCGGAAGGGGGTGAAGCACGGAGCTGAGGGGGCAGAGGGGACTGTGGAGAGAACCCTATCTCATCCTAAGGGGCCAGCTCTGCCCAGACCTCTAGAGTTTAACCTTGGGGGATCAGGCACATCTTTGAGGCGGCTGAATATTTTGCACCCTCTCCCTAGAGACTGGTACATGCAGGCACAGAGTGTAAAGTATCCCGGACCCCTCCTGCCATCACAAAAGTCTGTCCCTCCCTGGCTGCAGCCTCCTGCTCTGCGGCAGAGAGATGGGTAGGAAGTCCCCACGTGCTCCCTGCAACTAAGACTCAGCCAGGGCAGAGCCTCCCCTACCAGAAAGCACCTCAAGAAACGGAGACATCATCTCTGTCCTGGAGCTGCCTCAGGTGTGTGCCCTGTGTGGCTCACTGGTGTGTCCGGGCCTCCATCTTCACACTGCCAATTTTCTCCAGTCATTTTTTGAAACCTGAGAGGACCGGCTTCCAGGAGAGAAGGGATGGGGGGGGGGTGAGGACAAGAAGGGATGGGGGCTTCGGTCCAAACACCTGGCTGGGGGCTTGGCTAATGACCCTTGGGAATCCACTGTGAATTTAAAAGATCTGCCTTCTCCTGGGCTGCAACCAATATGCAAGGCTGACGACCCAGCCACAGGCTGCGACACCAGAGAAGAACTTCCGGCTCCAACAACTTCCTCTTGGGATGAGGTGTTAGGTGGGGCGGAGACCTGGTCTAGATGGCTTTTGAGCCGGGGTGTCCAGGGCTGGCCAGGCCCCAGCCCTGCGCTCCTTGCTGTGCCCTTGCGAGGGGAGGGCAGGGAACCAAGTTCCAGCTGCGCCTGGCCTGTGCCTGCAGACGGGAGCTCCAGCCAGGCGGCGTGGCCGGACTCCGGAGAACTGGGACCCAGATCCTGAAATCGCTAACCAGGGAGGAGGCATGTTGGGGGAGAGAACAGCACAGGGTGCTTCTGGCCGGTGGGGTGGGGTGGGGTGGGGTGGGGCGGGAGGGGCTCCAGCTTAGGTCATTTTTAAAAACCTCCACCCATTGCTCTTTTTTTTAAAGATTTATTTATTCATGCATATAAGGACTGCAGTGTAAGCCAGAGGTGCAGGGCGGTGAGAGGATTCACCAGAGAGAGTGGGGAGCAGAACAGGCAGATCTACTGAATACACTGCTGAGGGGAGCAGCAGAGGAGGCAGGAGAGGTCTGCTGTGCCATGTGGGTTGCTCCCTGGCCAGCCCAGGGGATCGAACTCTTGCTGCAGTGGCTGGCAATAGCTTGACAGCGCTGTCTTCAAGGCCTCCGCCACCAGGGAGGCCCCCACCCATTGCTCTTTGTTCCTAACTGATGTTCAAAACCACCAAACAGTGCGAGATCAACTCCCGTTTTCTCTGGCACTGCGGAGTTCGCGCTATTCCCGAATTAATGACTGTACCCCGGAATGCAGGCTTCCTTTCGACTCTCTTGCTCCCCTCCCTCATTAAATACATTCAGGAAGGCGGGAAAGTGATGCTCTCTAAGGCTTCTCCCAGCCCCGATTTCCTGAGCGTTCTCTGCGCGCATGTACTCCGGGCCACGCACCTATCCCGGGGTGCAGGACCAGGAGCGAGGTGGGGGCCACGGGCTGGTGGAGGCCCCGCGCCTCCTCCCGCGAGGTCCTCCAGCGGGCTCCCTCCACCAGACTGCCTGGCGCGCTTTTTGCGGGAACCTGCCACCTCACCCAAGGGGACCTCAGAGAGCCTGTCCCCCAGCCTCCATCCCACAGCCAGGGGCGCAGCGGGCCCTAGGGCAGCGCGGGCGAGAGGGGCGCGGGAGCCGAGCGCAGAAAGGAGCTGCAGCGTCCGCATCCCGGGGAGATCCGGGCAGGGTCTGGGAGGCGGATGCTAAGTCAGCGCCCCACCGACAGCTTCTCCCCACCACTTGCTTTGCGACCTCGGCCACCGCCCCGCGGAGGGCACAGTGGATCCTCGCGCGCGGCCAGGGCTGGTGAGTGCGCCGAGGCCGGGTCACACTCGCCGCCCAGCCCGCGCCTGTGGCGCTAAAGAAATGGAAGATTCTCTGCGCTCCCTGCAGACTGGGAGGGATCAGGAACCTTTCGATCCGCCGGTCCGCATATCTCTGAGAATTGGATCCAGCGGCAGACATCCATGAGAGCGCATAGCGGTTAGGAGCCTGGGTTCCGAGGTCAGATCACCTGGGCTGAGTCCCCAGTTCTCTGCTTGATGTGTAGCCTTAAACAGCTGTTTCACGTCTCAGCGCTTGCTATTTTAATCCTTGTAAAAGGAGGATCAGGGTACCACCAGAGGGCTATTGTGAGGACTGCAAAGATCTCAGTTTGCAAAAGCTGACTTGCAGCAGTTGTGCAATACACAGTTACTAACATGATATTTCCTAAGCATGAGGTGTGTGTCTAAGGGTCTGCAGGGCAGGAGGGTTCCTGCCCAAGATATTTGGGGTTCCTGGTCTCTCAGCTTCATATCTCCACTCTTCTGATTCCCTCTGCAGGTGTCCCAGATATCTTTTAGGCACACCCACCCCCCTCCCCCAGCTTCTGAGAGGTTTCTGTTACCTCCTGCTATTGACAAAGTGTAAACTTTGAGTCAGGTGTTGTACACACTGGCTCAGGTCAGTATAGTCCCCGTTTTACTCACACAATCCTGCCTGCCTGGAGCTGGTGTACACCCCAGCCCCCAGCTTCACTGTCTGTCTAACAGGGCAGAAGCGCATGCGGGAGGATGTGGAGAGGAGCTCCTAGAATCTATCTCTGTGACAAAAAGGAGTATTTACTGTGCCTTTCCCCATCTGGAACTTTCTAACCAACTCAAATTCCCATTCTTGGCCTCAAGATCTGCAGCTCTGAGCCACAGGGATATAGACAGTTACCCTCCAGCCAATGCTTCTGATAATCAGGTGTTCATTCATTCAGGTATCAACTCACTCACTGGTTCAGTCATTCATTCAGCAATATGCACTGGCCAGTGCTTTGAGTCAAGCACTGTGCTTCCCACTGGGAAGACAGTGGCCATGGGTTCCCATATTACTAGGGAAACAGACAATAAGCCAAGTAAATCAACAAATAGGGGAGATAACACCAGGTAGACGTTGTGGAGGAAACAGACAGGCAGGTGTGGCACAGCAGTAGCAGGGGTGGGGGTGGCGGTGGTGATGAAGTTCCGTCTTCCAGAGGAAGACACTGGGAAGCCAACAAAGAAAGACTTTTGTTCACCACTATCCCTTCCCTTCCCAGGCCGATGTGCAGGGCCAGGAGTGAAAGGGGAGCTGCTTTCAGACAGACTGAGAAGATGTGAAAGGAGGAGAGAAAGGAGCAGTCTGGGATGGGGGTGCAAGACTAGAAGCAAAGGGCCCTGCTGACCGCCCCCTCCCCAACCCCCCCATCACCCCAACCCAGGTAAGCAGTGGTATAAAGTGCAGTGCAAGGCTACGCTGGGCATGTCCCCCCAGGGAGACACACCCCCAACCCGGGGAAGCTTAGTGAGAAATTTTGTGCCTGGAGAGCAGAGGCTGAGGTCAGAACCCTCGATGAAACCTAGCAGCCAGAGAGCACCCAGCACCTGGTGGGGGAGGGGGGTGTCTTGATGGGAGTGGCCAGGCTTTCAGCTATAGAGGGAGGAAGGGATTGAATAATTGGAAGGAAAAAAAAAAAAAAGGAAATAACCAGCTACATTTATTAGCCTTCTCCCAAAAAGTGTGTTTAGGGGCTGTAGGAGAGGGGTAAAGGCAAATGATACCCCCAGAATGTTCTCACGGGGGGTGGCAGGTTGCAGATAAACCCACAGACACTTCCTCAATCAAAGTGACCTGTGAGGTGTAAGAAATGCCGAAGGCTCTTAAGCCAGTTCCCAGGACAGAGAACTCAGGGCACCAGGAGGGATTCTGGTTGAGGACATCCATTGCTTCAAAGCGCAGTGCTCAAGGTTTGCAATCCCAAATGGGGCAGGAAAAGGTTGAATAATGAGGTGGTAATTAAGCAAGGAATAAATTAATGTGTGGGGTGAGCGGGTAGGTGGCGAGCTTATTTTCCATCACCGCCCCAAACATTTCACTTCTCTCCTTTTCCTCTTGCGTTTAGGCTGACAACTGGAATGGGAGGGAGATGCCTCCACCATCTGGGTGCTGGCAGCCAGCTCTGAGTGTGTGCACCAGAGTAGTCAGCTCACTTAGCTTGAAACACCTTGGCCAAAATGTGCCTCTAAGCCCCTGGGCCATATGCATTTTCATTCATTCATCCAACATATTCTTTGAGCACCTCCCATGTGCCAAGCCCTGTGGTTAACAAGACAGGCCTGGCCCCTGCTCTGAGAGGACTTGCTATTCCTGTGCAGCTGGGGAGAGGACCACAAGCTCTTAATCTTGTCATTGGATTTGCAAAGTGGGGGTGAAGGGGGAGAGTCCCCAGTTGTCCTTGGCTGGAGGAAACCAAAGACCCTGGGAACTAGCACCACACTGGGCAATAGAAGGAACCCAGGGCCTGCTAGCTCCAACGTCAATATCTTATTCCACAAATATTAGGAGCACTAGACATTGCAAAAGCTGCCCTCCTGGGCCCTCCAGCTAGTGCACACAGAACCCAGCAACCAGACAGCCAGGAGGTGCAGGAAGGAGGTGGGGCAAAGGGGAATACCAAATTAGACTGGGAGAGATGGGAAGGCTTCCTGGAGAAAGGTATTCTAGATTGAAATCCCAATTTTTAGCAAGACAAAAGCACAACAGAAAAATTGGGGAATTCCAGATAAAGGGGACCCCTATGCTATGGTCCTCCGTGGAGGTGGGGGAAAGAGCTTGGCAGGTTCATCCACTTTTTGCTCAGGTTAGAAAATTAGTTGGCTTCTTTGAGCTTCAGCGTATTCATCTGCAAAATGGGTATGACAAGGAGTGTGTCTCCAGACCGTAGGGGTGACCTGGCAGGGGGAGTGATCTGTGGATGGCTTCTGGCACTACAGACATTCAATAAATATAAATATAAAATCCTCACGTGGCTCAGGTCTACAGGCCAAAGAGGGACGGGTCCCGTGGGCGGCGGGGGAGAGGTTCGGCCTATGCACCCCCGGCCAAGGTTTGCGGAATATCTTTATTAACGAGCACTTCAAGGTAAGCCGCGATGGAAACCAGATGTGGGATCGCGCAGTCCGCGGCCGAGCAAGGCGTACAGATACCAAGGGGGTGGGGTGGGGGATGCGGATTAGCCCGGATGAGGCTGAGGGTAGAAGCACAAGCCCCCCCAACACACACACACACACACACACACACACACACACACATTTTTTGAGAGCCCTTAGGAGCCAAAGGTTGACTTCTGACCCACATTGCTGGGTCCAGAGAGCCCAGGCCCATCCCTCTTTGCCCCCTGCCTGTCACCCCATTCCCAGCCTCCCTTGAGGTATGTCCTCCATCCTTGCATTTCCCTGCAGCTTCTGGAAGGAGCAACTCTAACGGGTCCCCCTTCAAACTCAGTCTTTCCGCAACTGGGGGCCTCTATTCTTTGCTTTATCGAGGTCTGCAACGCCAGCCCAGGTCCGTGGAGGTTCAGGCTGGCGCTGCTACATCCCAGCTGCGTGATCTCGGCCAGGGAACCACACCTCCCTGAGCCTCAGCTTGCATTTCGAAAAATGGGGACCCCAATATCCACCACTTACGGTTATTGTGAGGCGCATTCGGTGGTTAGCGGCGTAGAAGGGGCGCAACGAGCGCGCGCGGTCAAAGTTATTTTTTCCTTGCTGTGCGGAGTCCCGGGGTTTGGAGGCGCACCTCGGCGAGGGAGACCACAATCCACCAAATCCAAGCCATGCGTTTTACAGTCGGGGGCAGCGAGAGAGCAAATACTGCCTCCCCGCCCCACCCCGCGCAGCGAGCAGGTGACTCGCGACGTGGTTTCCAAACAATTCACTCTCCACCCGCCGGCCAGAAAATCCACGCGGCTGCACGGGACGCGCAGCGGGAGCGGCTCGGTCCAGGGAGGACGGGGCGGGGGCAGCGCTCCAAAGCCTCGGAAGCCTGACCCAGCCGAGGGCTCTCCAGGGGCTGAGCGAACACAGCCCCCTCCGCAGCCCTGCCCGGCGCCCTCACGGGGGAAGGAAACAGTTAACCAGACGCGAAAGCGGCGGCGCACAGGACCGCTGTGGCGTGTGCATGTGTGTGCGTGTGCGTATGTGTGTGTGTGTGTGTGTGTTAATTTCATGGAGGAGCTCGGGGCAGAGGCTTGGGCTTGGAAACGCAGAGGAAAAGGCACCAGATGCGCAGCCAAATTCCCGCGGAGGTGTCCGCACGCCTCGCCGGCGCCCGAGGACCCGCAGTCCGCCTGACTCCGAGCGTCAAAACCACGTTAGACTAGACTTGTGTGTGTGTGTGTGTGTTTGCTTTTGTTTTGTTTTTGGTCTGCCTCTAAAGCTCTGGACGCCTCCCCTAAACAAAAGCTTGGACCCTCCGGTTTAGTTCAGCCTCAGGGTGGCCTGACACCTCCCCACCTCCCCGGCTGCCTCTAAAGCGCAAAGACCCTCGGGCGCCTCGGGTGGAATCCCAGGCGGGGCGAGTTAGTGGCGCTGTCTTGGGAGTGGAAAGGGGGGTTGGGAGGAAGGAGAGTAGGGCAGAGGGGGGTGGAGAAGGAAGGAGCGAGTCGGGCTTGGGGGGGAGAATCGCTCTCCCCCCCCCACCCCTGCTTCAAAACCTTAAGAGGGTTTTGGAGATCTGGTCAACTTTCGGAAACATCTGAATCTTTTTACAGCCCTCGGTTCTTTCTCCGGGCCAGCTGTAGGGAAGGGAGGGGGAGGGGGGAGAGAGAGAGAGAGGTGCAGGGTGGAGGGGAGGGCGCGTGAGCAGGCCGGCGAGGAGCGCACAGCCACCGCCTCCTGCCTCTCCAAACTCCTGGCCGAGGCGCGCGGTGGCGTCCTCGCGCTCCGGCTCGCGCCCCCGCCCGCCGCCCGCGTCCGCCAGGCGTGAATGCTGAGCCTTGCGTCTCTTACTGCGACTCGCCGGCTGCTGCCATGGACGCCTACTACAGCCCGGTGTCGCAGAGCCGGGAGGGCTCCTCGCCTTTCAGGGCGTACCCCGGCGGCGAGAAGTTCGGCACCACTTTCCTGCCGGCCGCGGCGAAAGGACAGGGGTTCGGGGACACCAAGACCCGGGCCCGCTACAGCGCGGGGCAGCAGGACCTGGCGGCGCCCCTGGAGGGTGGCGCCGGGGCGAGGGGCTCCTTCAACAAGTTCCAGCCCCAGCCCCAGCAGCCGCCGCCGGCCCCGCAGCCACCGCCGGGGCAGCCCCCGCAGCAGCCGCAGCCGCCCGCGCAGCCCCCGCATCTCTACTTGCAGCGAGGCGCCTGCAAGACGCCCCCGGACGGCAACCTTAAGCTCCAGGAGGGCAGCGGCGCTCACAACGCGGCCTTGCAGGTCCCCTGCTACGGTGAGTGCACGTGCGGCTTCCTCGGGGCTGGGAACCCCGGGACCCGTGGCTTCGGCACCCGGGAAATCCGGTCGGCTTCGGGGAGGCAGGAGTTGGGGGGCTGGGGAGGCGCTGGGGAGAGCAGCGAAGAACGACCCTGGTCGGAAAGTGGGGAGCGGCTGCTCCGAAGGCACCTGGGGATCCCTTTTGCGCCCTTCGCGTCCCCGGCCGAGAGCGCAGAGTGTTGGGGCTGCTGTACTCGACCTGGAGTCGCCTTCTGCGGGGCTCCGCCGTCCCCCCGAGCCGCTGGCTGTGTGCGCGCGGCCCGCGCCGCCGGCTGGGGAGCAGATGCTTCGCACCGGCTCCGGCGTGTGGCGGGAAGCAGCGGCGGCGCGGCCCTGGCGCAGGGCTCCGGAGCTGTTCAGGCCGCGCTCCCCGCCGGCTCCGAGGCTCCGCAGGTGGGGGCGTCGCAGGTGCGGGGCCCGGCGGGGAACCCGGAGCGCAGTCGGCGGCGGAGCGTGGCCCGGGATGCCGAGGAACTGGGACTCCACGCCGTGCGCGGCCAGAGGCGCCTGGGTCTGCGCTAACCGCGAAACCCAGGACCCCTGAACGCGGCTTGTGGAGGGGAGACAGGCGGCCAGAGTTTCCGAGGGGTTCTCTCTCGGAGAGCCTCGGAGGAGGCTGAAGACCTGGGAACAATGATTTAGGACGACCCCGGAAAGAAAGGCAGGAAGCCGCTGAGCTCTAGGCAGAAATGTGTCCGGGGAAAGAGAGAAGGTTCTGGGTCCTGATTTGGGCCCATGGTGAACCTGAGGCCTAAATGACCTCCAAGCCCCCTTGAACACGGCTGCAAGACACAGGTCTGGGACCCCAGAGTGCAGCGACCATAATGAAGGAGCCAGACACTCAAGGGCAGAGAGGCTAGAGCAGCCTAGGCCTTCCTTTCCACACAATCCGTGTTGACCAGCCAAAGGGGACAGGGAGAGAAACGAGGATGCAGAGGGGGGATTCCTCTCCAAGCCCTGAGGACACACTTCCCCACTTAGACCTTGGCCTTCCCACACGGTTCTGGGGGGAAAGAGCTGATCCTGGCAAGACAATGGCTTTGTGCTGATCCAGGCTGAAGGAGAGAGACCAGGCCTGGGGACAGTGGGGGGATATGGTGGCCGCCTGGGTAGCTAGAACCTTAGGAAAACAGCCCATGGCTTGTCACACTCAAACTGGCTCTTCCACAGGCTCAGAATTGATAGGTGGTTGTTCAAATACATTAGCATTCACGCAATCATACACTATCTGTCTACACTTGCACTCTACACACACACACACCCGAACTCTTTCTCATGAGCCAACATGGTTATACCCTAGGTACATGCGCAGCCAAATCCATGGGACGGGACAGGGCTGAGAGCAGATTTAGAAAGAAAGACCCGGTGGCCTTTCCCGGCTTCCTCCACTTCTCTCCACACTCCTGCTGGAGGGAGGTCAAGCTCTGTGGTGGCAGACCCTCACACAGGTACTCCTTCCAGGTCAGGCCCGGTGCCCACCTGTGGGGCTGCAGCTACAGGCACTCAGGCTCGCTCTTCCTGGCCCTCCTGATCTCTGTCGCTGGGGACTATCAGGCGAGAGCAAGTCACACACTGGGGGACCCATGGAGGTTCACTGTGCAAGCCAGGGGACTCGATTCACTGGATTTTCATGTTCTAAAGCAATTCACCAGTGATGCTTGTGAGGAAGACAGATAACCAGCCAGAAGAGATACCAAGTGGCTTCCAACCTCGTTCTGAGGAGCCTCCAGGTGCAGAGGGAGCACCCACCCTCTCAGCATCCTCTGTGAGCCCTGCTGGCCCTTCCTCTACTTGCACGGGCCATTGGGGCTGGGGGCTAGGCCGGGCCATTTGACCTGGGGCTGCCTCCAGTGCATGGTGTGACCTAAGAGCAAGTAATTGCTCTTAACCTCCCCCCTCTTTCTTCTCTGCACTTGGGGTGGTATAGTAAGTCCCCATTAGGTGTAAGTGTCTCCCCACAGAGAGTTAGAGCCCCCGCCATCTACTGTCACAGCCTGTGTCCTACTGGGAAATTCTGAGGACAAGGCAGACCCCTGTCCAGATGGCTCTGTGCAAATCCCTCCCTGCAGTTTGGGACAAAAGACAGTCTGGGATCACCCAGGGCAATACGAAGGCACCGCTCAAGGCAAAGCCACAAACAACAACAAACAGCTTTTAATTCTTTCCTTCTCACAGCAGCTGAGTTTCCCTAGCCAAGAGAAGTCTGGCTCCAGTGGAAAAAAGATTGGCCACCTTAGGTTCAAGATGAGGAAACCGAGTCACCAAATAGTGGGGCTCTGCCCTTCACAAAGAGGCTGGAAGGAATCCTGTCTAGACTTCCAGCTGGCTGTCTAGACTTCCAGCTAGCGGGGAAACTGAGTCACCCACCGATACCATCCCTCCCATACTTTGAGAGCGTGTGCTCAAAACAGGGAAAATAAGGTCCTTTTTTTTTTTTTTTAAGCTTCAGGAGGGTCCCTGGAGCTTGTAAAGCTCAGAAGCTGAGACTGCCTCGGCGCTGATCTGGATTTTGGGTGGTCTGAGTCCCAGCCTCAGCTAGCTTCATCTCAAAAACTCTTTCCCGGCTCTCTTGGCCTGGGGCCCCAACTAGAAAGCCAGATCCTCAACTTGCCTCACCACACCGAGAAAGGCGAGGTTCTGAGGCCGCTTTGCAGGCCATGGCTCCAGGAGCTGCTTCCAGCGTCCCAGGGACCTCCGGCCAGACCCGCTGGGGTGTAGCTGTGGGGCCGGGGAGGACACACCCGGCCCGGTGAGCGCGCGCAGAGCTGGGAAGCGCCTCTCCGTGTCCGCCAGCCCGTTCCTCTCCGAGTTTCCCGGGAGCAGGTGAGGATTCCTCCCAGGCTGCAGGAGTCCCTACCCTTTCTGGAGCCTTTGTCCTCTGTCCCCCGTCCCAAGCCAGTACTAAAAGCGCAACCAATGAACGAAAAGACCCCTCCGTCCCCTTGGGGGTGCAGAGATGTCAGCGTCCTTACAGAGTTCCACCGGGTTCTGGGCTGCGGCTGCCGCTTTGCCGACCCTCGAGGCTCCCGATCCTTACTTCGTCCCTCCCAAACCCCAGTTTCCCTGGCCGGTTCTCGGCTGCGTGGGCGCCAGGAGACAGGCCTGGTTGGAGCCCCGACATTTCTCAGCCGCAAGGAGAGCCTCCCCAGGCTTCAAACCCTGTGCCGACCCCCCGCGGAGGGCCAGGCCTGGGCCACGCGCCCAGGGAAGCTTGGGGAGCAGCCTGGCTACCTCCTCTTTCGCTTTCGATTCGGTGCATGCAGGTTCTTGTCGCTACCTTCGCGAACACCCGCTTGCCCCCAAGACAGAGCTTTCAGTGCCAGGGTCTCCCGAAACGAAAGCGCTCGGGGCCGGACACCCCTGGGGCTCTGCTGCGGGGCTGGTCCTGATTTGTTGAGTTAGAAGCAGCGCGGGTGTGAAGGCTTGGGGGATTAATTTCCCCACACCGACACGATCCACACACCACAGAATGCGTCAACTCCGCCCTGCAGCACTGGAATTTAATCCAAGAACCCGGTGCTGTTTTGGGGTGGTGTTTTTCCCTAGG
The DNA here is from genome assembly GCF_014898055.3 of Talpa occidentalis. Lineage (NCBI taxonomy): Eukaryota > Metazoa > Chordata > Mammalia > Eulipotyphla > Talpidae > Talpa > Talpa occidentalis. The sequence goes on from NW_023603184.1 coordinate 6,895,641, forward strand.
TGAGACCTCCAAAAAAGAGACCTCAAGAGAAGCAGAAGCAGTAGGAATTGGAGGGTGGTGGTGGCACGAGGTGGGGGGGAAAGAAACTCGGGCCCTGCCGCTGTGATGTGGCCGGTCCTGGGCAGCTTTGGAGCGGGATGCGGACAAGGAAGATGCTTTTCATTTCGCGCTTTGGTAACTTCCATAACCGCCAGCCTGTGGGGACCCTCCGGCCTTGACACACGCGCTCTTCAATAGGAAAACAGAAGGCCTGCGTGCAAGGTCGAGTATGCGTGCAAATCAATCGATTGGAGCAGGGTTTCGTTATTATAATTTACCTGCCCTGAAGCGCACAGTGAGGTGGGACGTCTGAAGAATGGGTCGCTGCTGCTAACGTCCATCCCCATCAGGATAAAGCTCCCTGACGCGTGGGTTGTGCGTGCGTGACAGGAAAACCCTGGGGTGGGGAGTTGGGCTGAGTTTTGTAGTTTGCTTTTTTAAAAATTTCGAAAGAGGCGGTGGTGTTTCTGGAGTCCGGTGACCTTGCAGGCGGGCGTGGGCGCCGTCCGGGATGGGGCGCCGGGCGCGGGACCGCGCGGAGCTGCCGATGCCCCGAGCGGTGGGCGCCGCAGGCGGATGCGCCGGACGCGAGTTGAAATCCCATGCGTGAAGCTTGGAAATGCAGTCCTCAGGAAAGAGCCGTGGACTTTCGTTTCAGAGAGTAAGCTGGGCGCTTTCCCAGCAAGCGCTTTTATTTTTTGTTCCCCTCCAGCAGCTCTTTCCCCGCTTTGTTTTGGTAGCAAATCGAAATAGGAGAAACACAGCGACTTTTGCAGCTATTTTGGGGGGAGGGTTGGTTGGCGTCCTGCACCTTTGTCGGGGCTTTGGGCTTCTGGGCTGACTCCTGGGGCAGTGTAGGCAGCGACAGCAAAGGGGAAACTGCCCGGAACCCCCCCAGTCTCAGGACAGGGAATGGGGAGACTGTGCACCATTCTCTGCAAGGGAAGAGGAGGTGGGGTGGTTGGTTGCTTGGTCTGAAAGAGCTCCCCGTACCCGCACCTCCGTTATTCTTGGCTACCAGCACACCTGTCTGGAAGAAAGGGAGCCTAGGCTCAGGCACTGTTTGGGGTGAGGTGGTGAGAGCCCCCTCCTGCTTCCAAATTCTTGCCAGGCACTACCTGGCCGGGTGCTCCCCAAGCTAGAGGGGAGGGACGCCAGTGCTTGTGTGACAAGGTAGGTCATCAGTTTAGGAAATCAAGACAGCCAGGACCCCGCTACATGGTGATAATGCCCAGAGAATTCAGAGGGAATGCCGCCTGCACCCCCTTGCCAGGGGCCGTGGGCACCACAGCCATCCATCGATTGGTCTGACAGAGGGAGAAGAGGTTTTCCAACTAAACAGGGCCCTTTTGGGAAAGAGATGGCACCTCTTCCTGTCCAACTACTCCTCCCAGCCGCAGGCGAGCGCATCTCCGAGATCAGTTACCGGTGCCTATCGCGTCCCCTGGGTGAAATCTCCCCCAGTGCCATTCAACACGTTCCTCATCCTCACCTAGTATAGGAGTAACCCAGGGACAGCAAATGCCATATCGCCCGAAAGTTGGTCTCACTAGAAAGGCTGACACAGTGGTTCTGATGACCCAGACTCACGCCCCCATTTCCAGCATACTGTCACTTTGGCAGAAACCCTCTTCTCTACCCTCCCAGCCCGCACTGCCAGGACCAAGGAGGAGAGGGAAGTTGGAAAGAGACTTGCGCTCAGCATGGAGGAACAGAGCCCATCAATTGAGAATCTCCCAGGAGCCAAAGGCTGGGAGTGGGGTGGAGATGTCTGGCAGTGGGTTCCAATTCTGGCAACAGAAGCAGGGTCACCATGGCCCTCCTTGAACTCTTAGTGCCTTTTTAGAGAAGAGAGTGGCTGGGAGATACAGAGGGGGTGATATAAAAGAGGTGCCGCCAGCAGCCGAATACCTGTCTTTCCTGGAGCCCAGGCTGCAAGTGCTTGGGGACCACACAGTCTGAGCTGCTGGGCGCAGCACCACTGCGGTTGGAGAGACAGAGCCGGTGCCGCTTCCTCGGATTCTTAAAACAGATTGTCTTAGAGCCGATTCTACTCCCAAACTTGGGGGATTGAAGTGCTTGGCCGCAAGCACCTTGCAGATGGGCTGCCAGAGACCTGGGTCAGGGCACAGCAGCTGGTTCTCCCTGAGCGGGAGCGCCCAGGTAGAGCAGATGAAGAGACTGGAAGGTCTGGGCTGCGATGCTAACACCCTGCTCGGCCCCAGCAGAGAGGGGTGCGTCATCGTCATCATCGTCACAGATCTCAGCGGGCCTCCAGCGGCTCCGGTCCCAGCGTGCCTTTGGGACAGTCCATTCCCCTTCTGGTTTGAGTTTTACTCTATGAAATGAGGGAGTTCAGACAGTTTCCAAAGGCCCTTTGGGGGTTCTGTACCAGTACCAATCTCCCCCACTTCCCTGTCACCCACCCTTACATACTTTTTTTGTGTTTAGAAAAATCATTCCTAGTGTAGGCGGGAAAGACTTCTCTGGAATTGGGACTGGATCCTTGAAGGTTAATTTCCTGTGCTGTGTGTAGGGGCACAGGGAGGAGTGCAAGCAGTGGGGGGGGGGAGGGGGGGGAGTGGGGGATCTTCACACAGTTTCTAGGCTCTAGGCTGGGACTTGAATATGGGGGGGGAGGGCTGAGCTACAGGGTGTCTTTGTGCCCACAGGTGAGCAGGCTCCAGCGGAGGCTCTAGAATGCCTGGCCCTTCTGCTGCTCATGCTGCTCTCTCTGCTCACCTCCCCTGTCTCCACATTTACGGAGCAACTACTATGCGCGGGGCCTTCTGCTAGGAGAACCACCCAGTGCCCACCAGCTATCCTATAGCTTAGTCCTTCCCGGAACAAACATTTGCACACAATAAATATTCACTGGCTGGAAGGATGAATAAAGAGCTTCTCCCCATGTAGCAGGATTAAGCCCCTTAGGAGTGGGTCCCAGCACCTTTGTTTCATGTGAGGGGAGGGCTTGGGATTGCTGAGGGCATCTTGGGTTGGGGAGGAGGGGAGGGGACAGACTGGTGGGTCCAGATTATGCCATCAGAGTGCATGTGGTTCAGGGTGTGGTTGGTGTGCGCTTCTGGGCGACAGACGTTTGCGCCTGTGTCCCTGTGCATGACCTGAGCACGTGCTCTGGGCCAGCACCTGCTCTCCACGCCACAGACTGCTCCTCCCAACTGCTTGACTCAGCTCCACCTCTGCCCCTCTCCAGGGAGACTCAGGGAGACTGACCAGACTGGGGCAACGCCCGTGGTCTTCTCTCCTTCGGTCTGGCCAGCATTCCCCAGAGGGGACTGACTGAGTGGCAGACACAGTCCCTCTGTGGCCAGAGGGGGAGGCTCATGGGATCTGCCCTGCCCACCCATGAAGCAGTGAGGTCAGCCCCCCTCCCCAGCGCTGGAGTGTCCCCTACCCTGTGGGACTCTTTGTGGAAGAGAAACCATGCCTGACGGCCTGGACGGTGCAGATCCCAATTAGCAGATGAGCAAACTGAGCCCAGAAATGAGGTCCTGTCCCCAGGTTAGGGGGAAAGTGGGAATCACTGTGGACTCTCCTCCCACTTCTGGGGCGGAGGGATGGAGCAGGAGAATAAGTGCTCCCGCTCCCCCACTCTCTTCCTCTGCTGTGACTCCGCCAGTCAGTCCCACACCCAATCTGTGCATCCAGTAGTTCAGGTAATTGCAGGCCCGGGCTCCTCTGCCACGAGACAGGCTCCACCTTGAGCTGCTGGGGATCCCGGGAGGACCCGTCCTGACCGCCACTAGCCCTCCTGGGCCTCCTGCTCTGCTCCAGCTCCCTAGCCAGGTTTCCTTTCCTAATACATGCAGGCTGAGGTCAGCCGAGGCCACCTCCTCTCCCGAATGATCCTCTGCCAAGCCCAGGGCGCCTAGGTGGTGTCCAGGAGCCCTGGTGCTCTACCCTAAACACACACACACACACACACACATACGCACATGCACATGTGCGCACACGATGGGTCACGGCACCGGGTGGGTGTACCACCCAGTGTTGGACGACACCCCAGAGATCCGCTGACCCAAATGTCCTCTTTTGCAGACCAGGGGGCAGAGGTGCCTGATTCCACTCACTCATCGCTCGCCCATCTTTGCCTGTCACTCCGCCAGGCCTTGTGGGGGATTCTGGGATGGACTGGACACCACCCCGGCCTTCAGGTCCAGAAGGGGCGGCACACGAGTTACACACCTGCTCACAGGCCTGGGCCAAAACAGGGAAACCCTCACTCAAGCCAGGCAGAGAAGGGCAGGTTGGCTGCCCTGGTGTGAGGGCAGGAAGGGCCAAACACGAGCTTTGTAGCTCCTTAGAAGCCCCCTCTCCTCTCCCCGCTGCTGTGGGAGTAACCAAGCCCAATGGGGGAGGCTCAGGGAAGTTGAGGGAAGCGGGAAGGTGCCCACACCCTCTGGACTGTCTCTGGTAGCCGAGAAGCACTGGGCTTCTCCTTCCTCCTTTCTCCTTTGTGACGTCTCTCACCATCGAGAGCTCTGGGTTCAAACCTTGGCTTTCCCACAGAACAGCCCTGAGCTTTTGGAACAGTCCCCTTAGCTCCCTGCTCCCACTCAATTTCTTCATTTGCAAAACAGGGCTCTTGGCATGTTCTGCTTGCAGGAGCAGGGGGTGAGGATGCAGAGAGGCAGCGAAGCTACCTGCGTGCCCATCTCTGGGGCTCTGTGTGCAAGTCATGCCTGCAGGTACATCCCTCACGGTCAAGTTCTCTCCCTGGGGAGGCTCAGGGACCCACCCCCTCGCCTTATCTACCCTAGAGGGGTGCTAGGGTATTTCAGTGCTGTCAGAGGTGAGGGCGGGGTATGTGGGTCTCCCTGGTGTCCAGATCGCCACCCCCTGAGTGCAGACTGTACCCCAGGCACAGGTCTAAATGCCACATGGACATTGCCTCACCTGCCGGGAGCTCAGGATGGCACCTGGCCACAAAGGAATGCTGCATCCTTTGTGAGTGGGTGTGGGGGGTGAGGGCTCAGAATCTTGGGGTGGCAAGCTGAGTAAATGGAGACCTGGGGGCTGGAACAGGCGAGGGGAGGGGCTTCAGGCAGAAGGGACCCAGAACTGAGAAAAGCGGGAGAAGTGGCCATTCGATGAGGGTCAGCCCTGGAGGAAACAGCAGCCAGACCCCAAGCCTGTGATCTCTGAGGTGACAGCCAAAGGGGAAACAGAGGAGGAAAGAGATGCCTCTCCAACTGCCGGTCTGAGAGGACACAAGGCTCGTGCAAAGTAGGACTGCCCTGCCCCCACTCCCCATGGGGGTCCCTGTGGGAAACTATTATTATTATTTCCACCAAGATGCAAGAAAATTACGTCAGGTAATTACCCCAAGACTTAATTCAAAGGCAGGACAAAGGAGGAGAGAAAGGGTTTTTAGAGTTCCTAGCATGTTCACATCCCATGTCAATCATTCGTTCATTCCTTCACATTTATTGAGCAACTACTATGTGTACCAAGCCCTGCTCTAAGCTCTAAGGTAGCACTTGGAAAAAGAATAGACAAAAGCCTCATAAAATCTCTCATCCTCCCTGGTCCTCCACTGTTTGATAGCACCTTCCTCAGCTCCACCCTGCCATAGAAACGCAAGGAGTCACCCCTCAGAGCAGTTACAAGGCAAACTCTGCCACACCTGGCAGCCAGCGGGACCCTGGCAGGGCAGACACCGTGCCTGAGACCCCAGTCAGGTCTAGAATTCCTACCTGCCAGTCACCAAGCTCATCTTTGACCCCCCCAGACCCCACCCACTGCATCCCCAGATGTAAAGACAGGAGGAGCCCTTTGGGGGCCTTGTTGGTAAAACTTAGTCATTGGGATAGGATTAGAGTGACCTCCAGTCTACCCAGGATCATCCTACAAGAGGAAGCCCTTTAGGGTCTCCTCGACCATCGAGAATGTGCCTCCCCCTTGCTAGCTGTCCCACCATGGACAAGTTTCTCATCTTCTCTAACTGAGTCTGTTTTCGTTGTGAAATAGGGACAACAGTTGGCCAGGGCTTCCTGGAATAATGTCCCATTCAAGTCATTTATAATGTTGATGAGGAAAAAACCTCCCCACTGACTTTGAAGGATGTTTTCCAGGGACCCACTTTCATAATAGGTCACTTTGCTTAAAGTGGCAGTTTCCAAGAACCTCTCAGCAACGTGAAGTGCGGACTCACTGTGTCTGTGTCCGAGGGCTGGGGCTGGGATTCAGTGACAGAGCACTAGGATGCGGCCTGCTGGACTGGCGGGTGCGCATACCATGAGCTATCCTAGGTGCCACCAGCTGTGGAGACAAGATGGAGAGCGTGATGGGAAGTGAATCAGGTGTGATCCCACACGGCTGGATGGGGGGTGAACCACCACAGAGCCACACACTGTGGAGGGCAGGGTGGACCGAGCATTGGGGGATCTGCTGGCAGGGCTCCCTCCCCCCTCTTTATAGAGGGAGCTGTTAGAAGTGCCAGACCACAGGATTCTCCTCTCCTCTAGCACCTCCCACAGCTTGGACCCACATCAGGCAGGTGTGGAGCATTTGGGGGGGGGGGAAGGAGCTGATTTGCCTTCGTAGAGCTGAGTGTGCAGCAGGGGTAGTCTCCAGAGAAAGTGCAAATGGACTGGGGCTTCCTGGGTATGGCCATGTGGTTATGGACCTTCGAGGCTGAGTAGGAGCTCACCAGCTGAAGAGCTGGGAACAGGCACTCCCAGGTCAGAAAACAGCAGGAACAAAGGCCTTGGGTCAGGAAAGTACCTGGAATGTTCGGGAAAGAGTGCAAAATATTAAAAAAAAAAAAAAAAAAAGAAAGAAAATGCATATTGCACAAAAATGAAAAATGATATAAAAATATAAAAAATAAAAATAAAAAAGAGTGGGTGGGAACATCATGGCTATGACCTACAAGCTGGGGCATTGCTGCCAGGGCCTCAGACGTCTCTGAGCTGTGCAGGGAGAGCGGAGACCCCAAGTTGAGTGTTGTGGGTACTGCTCACCTGGCCTTTTGAGAAAATTCACGGTCTTTATTTTAATGAGTGATCATGTTTGATTGTGGTAACAACATAAACTTTACCATCTTAACCATTTTTAAGTGTGTACAATTCAGTGGCATTAAGCATATTTATAACGTGTAACTGTCACCACTACGTCCAGAACTTTGCCATCATGTCAAACAGACCCATTAAACACTCACTCCTCACCAACTCCTCCCCCAGCCCCTGGAAACCTCTATTCTACTTCCTGTCTCTATGAATCTTCCTGCTCTGGGTAGGAAGTGGAATCCTACAGGATTTGCCCTTTTGTGTCTGGCAATTTGCCTGTCTTGGGAGGAATGTCTAAGTCCTTCACCCCTTTTGGATTTTCTGCTCTTCAGCTGTTGAGTTGCGGGGTTTCTTCATATACCAGACATCAGTCCCTGATCAGATGTATGATTTGCAAGTATTTTTTCATTCTCTGGGTTTTCTTTTCTCTCTCTGGCCTGGGTCCTCTAGATACACAAAAGTTTTCAATTTTGATGAAATCCAATTTGTTACTTTTTTTTTTTTAGTTCCTTGTGCTTTCATTATTGCATCAAAAACCACCCAATGTCATGAAGAATTTTTCATTTTTTCAGAAAGCTTTATTATTTTAGCTCTTAAGTTGAGGTCTGTGGTCCATTTTGAGTTGATTATTGTAAATGGTATGAGACATTCTTTTGCTTGTGGAGATCCAGCTTTCCCAGTATTATTCATTGAAAAGACCGCCCTGTGTCCGTTGAATGGTCTCGGCATCCCTACTGAAAATCAGCTGGCCATGAATTTGCGAGTGTATTTGTAGGCGCTCTGTGCTCTTGCTTTGGTCTGACTGTCCCCAGAAGTGAAGTCCAGACTCCCAGAATCTGAGCAACCTTGTGAAGCCAGTGACTCATCAGCCAAGAGAGCTAACTCGGGGGCACGTTTATTTTCTAGCAATCAGAGTTAGTGAGAAGAGATGGTGGGCAGGGCCATGGATGAGAGTCCTGGGGTCACAACCTTGGCCTCTGAGAAGCCCCCATGTCCTTTACTGACCGTCTTTTGTGAGGACGAGGCCTTGGGGGAATTCTCATATGTTCTCAGGGCCCCAACAGTGCTCCCCGCAAGGCCCAAATCTGGGACCTCTGCCTCCAATAAAAGGATCCCAGAGCCCCTCCTGGTGGCGCAGGGAGGAGTTCAAGGAGGCAAGCTCACGCCCTCCCCATCTACTCTGCCTGCCTTGGTTTTCTGTCAGTAGAAAACCCTGGTTTCTCTTTGGCTCAGTCTCTGATCAGTGCCCCTTGCTGCCATCCCCCAACCCCCTCCATCCTCCACCACAGCCATCCCATGTATTGCCCAAAGAGCAGCATGGCCAGGGACTGGGGCCCTGAGGGCCACGCAGGACTCAGTGGCTCTGTAGGTCGCCAGAGGGAAGGTGCCTCAGGGAAGCGGAAGTCCCCGCCAGTGAAGCGACAGGAGCCACAACCCCGCAGGCTCTTGTGAGGCTGGTGCTTCCTGGCTTGGAATCCCCCAGCCCTGGTGATCCTGCTCAGCCAGGTATCCCAGCGGGTGCCCGACTGCAAGCCAGGGGCACAATTTCTGGGGTTCCTGGGATCCTACAGAAACCGTGTTCCTCCAGCCACTGGGCTGAATGGGCTCCCCAAAGCTCCAGGTGCCAGATTTCAGCCGGCACTGCTGCGTGACCTGGAGCAAATTAGTTGTTCCTTTGGTCTTCATTTTCTTATCTAGAAAGCGGGGATGTGAATCTATCTATTGTGAGGATGAGATGAGCCATACAGGTAAGGAGCTTAGGGCAGCTCCTGGCACGGGCTAAGTCCTCAGTACGTGTGAGTGATTATGGATGGCAAGTTGCTGGAACCCTGATTGTCAGGCTGGCTAGAGGCTCTGACCAGCAGTGAGAGCTGACGTGGATGCCTCCCATTGAAAAGTGAACAAATGATTACTAACCCGATGCTGTAAGGGGGGGAACATCTAAAGTGTGGGTGAGTATGAAGGGGTTGGAGGCCCAGCCGGGGACAGGAGGGATTGAGGAGGAAAGAAAGGCACCCCAAGATCCTCCAACCCACAGGCCACATTCTCCAGCTGCTGCACCTGCACCTGGCATCATGAGCTGGGGCTTACGTGTCTCCTTGTCCTTCTGCAGGTTTGTTCTCTGTGCTCCCCTGTAGTGCCGCGAGCACAGGGCAGGTTCTCTCTCCATTTGGACAGACGGGTAAAGGAGACTCCTGGAGCCCTCAGGGGCTTCTTTCGATGCCAATTGTTGTGGGGTGAGCCTGCAGTCTGGCCAGGCAGGGAGCCCAGGAAGGCTAGCAGGCCTCTTAGCCCCCGGCGCGAATCTTTACTCTTTCTCTTTGGGCTCACTCTCGAGGGTTTTCTCATGGTCTCCCCTTGCAGCAAGCGCTCACCTCTTGCAGCTATTCTGCGTAGCCATCTTTGGCTCTGAATGACACCACCTTTATAGCCTTGGCCTCCAGGCTCAGGTGCGCCCACTTACGCATGCCCGCATCACACTCCAGGGGGCCACCATCAGGCATGTGCGCCCCGGGCCCACGCTCCCGTGCTGCTGCATTCAAGGCCGCAGGTGATAGCCACAGAGACCAGTGGCACAAAAGCCTGGCTATTTCATCTACCCTCCATCGTCTGATCTCAAACCTCAGGCCAGGAGGCCCCCAAGGGCGGGACTCATGTTGCATCCATGTCGTGTGGTTGTCGGCCCAGTGTCCCATTCGGGGAGACTCAGGGAGCTTCTGCACCTGCTCTGGGCCCCTGCATGCTCTCCTGTGTCACCCCTGAGGCAGGGCTGCACTGGGACCTTTCACTCAAGCCCCTCGAGAGATGTTAGTAACCCCACATTATAGATGAAGAAGACGAGACCCACAGAGGGCCGGGACCCTGGCCAAGTGTCCCCACGTGAGTTGAACCCAGATCTCCCAAAACCCCAGGGCTTTGGGCCTCTCTGCTCCTCTGCCTGTGGGGATGATGACCACTGCCTTGGTGGCCTCACCTGATAATGAGCTCTGGAAACTGGAGGGGGTTGCACCTGAGAGGCATTTTCAGCACACAGTACACCATGCTCCCCGCACCTGCTGAGATGATGACCAGAGATGCTGACTGCCCAGGCTCCATCTCCCTCCTCCTTCCAGAACCTTCTTCAGAGCCAGCCCAACCCAGCCCAGGCCAGGGCCCTATGCATAGAAGCAGCCTACATGGAAGAGGAAGGAGAAGCTGACTATAATGTGCAGGAGGACACGGGAGCAGGTTTTCTGATCCAGCAGACCGGGTAAAGGAGGAGCCCTGGAGCCCTCAGTGGCTTTTGCAGGCTTTTATTGGGATTTTTATGGCAGGCAGGGGTGCTGGGGGGCCTGGAGGCTGGCAGGCCTCCCAGCCCCCAGCAAGTCTTCACTCTATCCGGGCTCTCCAGCCTTCTCTCTGCTTCTCTCATGGTTCTCTCTCTCTCGGGTTCTGTTCTGCTTCCCTGTTTCTTTCTCGGCTTCTACTGGCATCTCTGTGATGCTGCCATTAAAAGCCCAGTCTCAGCCCAGCTGAATCCCATCTACCTATGCCCACACCCTATTCCAGGTGCCCGCCATCAGGCATGCATTCAGGACCGCAGGGTTCCCTCATCTGTCCTAATGGCGGGAGGGCAGAAGAGCCTGATACTTTTACCTGACCCTACACTGACCAAACCCCCTCCCTAGGCTCGAGGGCCTTGTTCACCCAACATCAGCACCTGGACCAGGGATGCAGGGCCACCTGGAGTGACGTCACCTGAGCCGAGACAGGTGGATGGACACACCGACCCTCGTACCTAATAAGGCCTCTGGGACCCGCCCCGCATAGGACATTCCACAGAAGCCAGTTGAGCTGAGCGTCCCACAGAACATGGCTCACTGATGCCTGGGATGAGTCCTCCCAAGATGCAGTAACAGATTGAAAGAGACGCGCTTGTCACACGTCTTCTGTGGATTAACGTTCTCGGTAGCAAATATACCCCCTGCGCTTACATTTAAAAAAGCTCTTGAGGAATCACTGGTTTCTAACATTATGTATGTTTCAGATGGACCGCCTTATAGTTCAGCTAATCCATGCTCATTGTAATTCACGTACTTCATCTGTATGTGTACCTCAAGATGCTCCAAAAACCTACCCTCCATCCACCCAAACCGTGCGCTTAAAAGTAGAGGCTGCGTTGAAGTTTTTCTTTCAGTCTGAATGAGCAGAAATCACTGAAAGAACCATTTCCGGCCAACACCTTGCTTGTGGCTATTGGGCTATTGGCTGTGATGACACTGATTACTTGTCCTAGGTGATGGTGATGGTGCTGTCCAACATGTGCCCACCCCCCCCCGGCCCCAGCCACGTAGATGGACACTCACCGAAACCCTGGATATCACTATGTTCTGGAAATGTTGACGGTTGTAACAGTGGGGTTTTTCTTTAAGCAAAGACTTAAATCTTTGCCTTGCTGATGGGATCCAATTAGCCATTCGAACCAACTTCAGAAAACTTGAACCAGCACCTTTGCCACAGATTCAGCCACGGCTTTTCTCTTCTTGTCCAAGAGGAGATAAATCTGCTTTTCAGCTTGGCAGCGACGCTTTAGGCCGGCGCGACCATGTTTGGAGAAGGAAAGCACTTGGTTTTGGTGAAAGGAGCCGGTTCTTCCCAGGCCCCCGGTCCTGCAGCGGGCCCACACGTTTGCTTCCTTCACAAGATTAATTCAGCTGAGCAGGTGTCTATTGGCTGAGGGACCTCAGTAACAGAGCCGGGGGACACTCCCCTGGGCTGGGCGAGGGCGCTGTCTCATGCTGGGGCTGCCATCCCCCTGCCATGGTGGAGCTTTGTGACAGTGATTTCATTGTAGGGCTCCTGGGGAAGTGTGGCAGGGGGTCCTCAGAGAGAATGTAGGCCTAGGAAGGTGACCTGGATTCACTAGGCAGAAAGGGCTCCCCATGCCCTTGAGTCACTGAGGTTAGTGTGTGGATGACAACAGCTGTGGTGGTGGTGCCTTCTAGAAGGCAGTTATGCTCACTGCTATACCAGCAACGTGTCGGTCCATTTCTGAAATGCCCCCCCGCTCCAGCTGGTTTGATGGATGGAGGGCACTGAATGCTCCTACCTAGAAAATTCTTCTTGATGAGTTAAATGCTGGTGTGTCCAGCTGTTGCCACGAGCATCTGCGGGAATGAGGTGTTGCCAGCAGCTGGCCACAGACTTGGGCTCTGTTGCCTGGTTTTGGGCGCCACACTGGCATCAAGTTGCAACCTAACAGGCTAAAATGTATCGGTGGGCGTGTCCTCCTTTCAATCTAAAAGTTAAGCCTATATGTAAAGTGATAAATTCACAGCTGATTTTTACCATGGTTTCAAACACGTGCCTCACTTACAGTCTGTGTTGTGTGTGTGATGCAGGCCCTGCCAGGAAGGTGTCACTCAGGGCAGCAGGAACTGAGGAAAGCCGAGGTGGGGGATGGGCATCTGGAGAGAAAGGGCAGGTGAGGGAGACATCTGCAGATTGAGCGGCCTTGGTTTCCTCTTGTAGCTGCTGGGGACCCCCAAATAATAACAGAGCTGAGGTATAGCAACATCATGGAGGATAACTGAGGCAGCTGTCGAGCAAGGCCAATAACATGCACACCCCACAATGGCTGTGAGGCTTGAGTGGGGCCCAGTCCATGGATGCACATCCCGGCCTCATCCCAGCACGCACCCTATGAACAGGAAACTGAGGCACACAGAGGCGGAGTGGCCTTGCTGAGGACACACCTCGGAGACCAAGCCCCAGATTGGCTCCTTAATAATCTCCTCAGACCCTCCCTGCCCCATAAACTGACATTTCCTCATCTTCTTATGTGTTAGCTAAACACAGCTTCAACAGGTCCCACCAACTCTCCCTGCCTCGGAGCCCCTCCTATAAAGAGATGGGGAGTTGTCCTGGAAAATACTCCCACTTGGCCTCGGTGCCCCTCCCTGCACCTTAATGCTGTCTCCCTCTGAAGGCAGGTCTTGGAAGGAGGGGCCGTGCTTGAATGGGTTTCGTTTTTCCATCACCTGGGACCTTGCCTAACGCCTAACTGGTGCTCCAGGAAGGTTGCCGAATGAATGAATGAATGAATGAATGAACCGTGGGAATGGCAGAGTCGGGAGTGAAACCTGAGACTGTCTTACACGAAGGCTTCTCATTCGCTTCATCTCATCTCTGCTTCTCCATCTTGCCTGCCTCGGGTCTCAAAGTACAACACGTTGTCTCTGTGGGGGATGCAAGCTTTCTCCCCAATACAGACAAGTGGAGGCTCGAAGGAATTGGGGAGAAGTAGTTTAGGGACACTCCCAAGGCCACATGCTTTGGTGGAGGCAGGGGCAGTGGGCTGACAGGCTGCAGGGCTGAAGCTTGGAGCAGCCAGGCAGGCAGCGAGTCCTCAGCGCCTCCGTGTTCTGCGAGGTATGTGTATGTGTGGGTGGGGGGGGTGTTCAACTGGGGATGGAGGGGAACTAGATGGGAACAAGTGCGCCTTGAGGGCTGAAAACAGAACGAAAGCCTAAGGAACACCAGATAGAGGGTTTTCTCTTTTGCTTTCATAATTTTTAAACCCAAAATGTGCTCTCTTAACCATTTTTGAGTTTAGTGGTATTCTGTGCATTCATAATCACACAAGGGCTGGTGGTGGGGAAAATCAATGAACTTTAAAAAAGATATGCTGACAGTCACCACATTCATATAACTTTTATGGCATATATTGTTATTATTGTTCTGCTTTAGCATTAGCTCTTCTTATTAATCTCTTATGTTGCCTAATTTATAAATTAAACTGTCATATGTATTTTGTATAGCAAAAACACAGTATATATAGGATTTGGTTTTATCGAATTTCAGACATCCACTGGGGGGTCTTAGAACACATCCCCTGCAGATAAGGTGAACTGAAAAAAAATGTGTAGACATCATCTCTAAAACTCTTTTCATCTTATGAAATAAACATGAACATAAACACTAACTCCCCAAGCCCCCCTCCCTCAGCCCTGACAACCACCATTCTACTTTCCATGAGTTTTACTAGTCTAGGTACCTCATATAAGTGGTTTCCTACAGTATTTGTCTTCTTCTTGTGACTGGCTACTTTCACTTAACATAGTGTCCTCAAGGTTCATCCATGTTACAGCATGTGTCAGAATCCCTTCCTTTTTCAAGACCAAGTAATATTCCATTGTGTACAAACATCAGTTTGCTTATCCATTCATGCCCCAACGGATATTAGGATTGATCCCATATTTCAGTTATTGCTAGCGGGCTCTTTATGGATACAAGGCAATCTCACTCATTTAGACTACTTGTAGAAAGTATGATAAACAATAAGACAATAAGATTTTTTTTCTTTTAAATGCCAACTGTAGCTAGACCTCAGCTAATAAAATATTACCTCCTATAGGCCTTAGAAGGACTATCAGAGAACCCTGTGCTCCAGTTAAGTTAGCAGTCACTTCTGTGGAATTCAGGGCTCCTAATGGGCCAAGGAAATCAGGTTTGTCCCCAGAGTTGGCCTTAGGCTTGAGATTTTGTTACAGCATAGAAGCCCATCTGTAGGGGCTATGGATGGTGCTGGTGAGGGAGGAGGTGGGAAGGTTGCTACCAAACTCTAGTCCAGGCCCTGTTCAAGTGGTGACGCAAGCTAGCTTCAGAACAGGGACACCTGGGTAAAGTAGCTGCTTCCCATCCACACACATCCTTCTTTTTAAAAACTTGAAATATTGACATCACTTCAGGCTTTGAGAAAATTTACAAGCAGATCACAAAGAATCCCCAGGTCCCCTTTATGCCACACCCCCAATGTTAGCACTGTACCCTATTAGTGTCAGCATTCTCAAGCTGTCTTGCAGTGAGCTCGCCCTCTCTCTACGGGTCTATGTACTGATTTATATGCATATGCACTTATACAAAGCATTTCTTTCTGAACTGTTTAAGAGTAAATTGCAGACAGATGCCTCTTTACCTCTAAATACTTCAGCATTTAGTGGAGAATGAATTCAAACCAAGACACAGTGGAGGGAGGGGAACCAGGAAGAATTAGTCGGGTGTAAGCTGGGGGATGGAGAAGACCCTGAAAATAAGGTCCCAAGAAAACAGCTATTGGCCCACATGTGAAGTCCCAGATGTTCAGTGAACAGCACTAAATTTCAAGGCATCAAGTGAAACCCTTCTCCTGCCCTCCCAATCCTTCCCCATCTTTTTTCACCCCATCTCCTGGCTACCCTGTCCTGGTCCCCCAGTGTATCCATCCTGGGAGGGTCCAGAGAAAATGCCCCAGACTTGGGATTCAAACCTCAGTGCTTCCTCTCAGCAGTTGTATATTCTGAGACAAGACCCTCTGGTCTGAGCTCCTGGAGCTCTACAGTGGGGGTATTTTACACAGTGCTGTAAAGAGTGATACACGTCCTCTTAAGGCACAGGCACTGGTCTGGGCTCTAGGGAGCACTCAGTGCTAATATTTTTTCTTCCCGGGCTCTGGGAAGCCCCCTGCATCCCTTGGACCAGAAGAAAGTCACCATCCCACCCCCCGCCCCCAACTGGACGGACCAAGAGACCTTCAGTTTGAAGATGGAGCAAGGAAGGGAGCAGCCGCCCTTTGCTGATGCCTCCCTCGGGAAGAGCCCCGGGGGGACTGGCAACTCACCTGCCAGCTCCAAGGAGAGCCAAATGGGCTAGACACCAGGGGCAGCCGGAGGCATCTGCACCACTTGTTGGCAAGTAGCTGGAGGACCAGGGATTCCCTGGGGTTTCCACAAAAAAAGGGAGGCAATGAGAGGGCTTGAAAGAGCTCGGGTCAGGTCTGCTACGCCATTGCAGGGCACATCCATGAGACCCTCCTCTGTAAGCCTCAGTTTACTCTGGAAAATGAGGACGCTCATAAGGTCCCATGCGAGAATGTATAGAAGGAACTGAAATGACCCGAGAATGTGAACACAGAAAGCTCTGTGGGGAGGGCGGAGGCCCAGCTCATCCATCTCCGTCCCTTCTAGTGCCAGGACAGTAGCAGACACATAGTAGGGCTGAATACCAGCATGTTTGGCAAATCCTTCCAAGTAGGACCTGGGTCTTCAACCGCACTGGTAAAACTCTCTTGCAGGCACCAGCCCTGGGGCCACGCTTGGCCCTCAGGACCTTAATTGGAACTACAGTGCCTCCTGGTGGCCAGTATGAGCAACTGCAGTCTTGATCCAGACCAGCTGGGAGTGGGGCCCTAGAACCTTGATGCAAGGGCCTGAACTCTCCCTGTGGGTGAGCAGCGCGTTGCAGAGCCTCGTGACCCACCTCAGTCTTGGCTCCTGAGAGCCTGTGCGCCTCCAGACAGCCCGTTCTCTGTGCAGGGATTCAGGCAATACTTGTGAATCGAGGAAGCAGGGAAGCCAAAAGGTTGTTCCAGGGCCACAGCATCATCTGGGTCACCTGTGGTCCTTCATTCCCCGCCTTATGGCTGACTGGTTTCCTTGAGCCCCATCATCCTGCAGGGCCCACTCTCCCTGCCCCTGCTGCAGCTACCCCCCACAGCAGTGCATGCCGGGGTGCCAGCCCTAGCACCCAGGTGCCTTTCCCTCAGCAGGGTGTACAGAGCTGCCCCAGCTACCAAGGGCAGAAGGATGATTCTTTGGGCCTGCTTGATGCCCAGTGGCACCCCAGGGAGGCCTCCTCTCAAGTGCACACAGCCTACTCGGGAGCAGGCCCACACACCAGAGCTTTAAAGCAGGGATTCCACATTTGAGAGGCCAGCCCAGCCTGGGGTCAGCCAGGGAGAAAGTACACTTTAGCACTGAACCTTGGAAGCCCAGTAGAAGCAATCCACAAAAGAAGAAATACAACAGATGAAAGGATTAAGGCCATTAGCAGTAAGAGACATAAATTCAAACAAGATTGGTTTTCCTCCACCACACTGGCACAGCTTTCGAAAACATTGGAATGACTGGTTAGCCCTGCAGCGTCAGGCCCACTGCTGACCTCTGCGGAAATCGGCCTGTTTCTAGAAGACAACTCGACTGTGTTCATCTGAACCTTAAATCAGTCTTTCTAGTTCTTGGAGCGTTTTCTAAGATAATCACCACTCACGCACTGAAGGATGGAATTGCAAGAATGTCCTTCATAGGCCTGCTCTGATTTCAATCAGAAAGCTGTCTGCTGAGTAGAGGATTGATGAAATAAAATGAAGTTTGTTCACAAGGTGGACTATTATGCAGCCATTAAAATGATGTGGTAGAAGACTACAGAACAGCATAGAAAGATGTACAGGAGAATGTTAGGTTCAAAGGGAACTTTTAACCCCCCCCCAAAAAAAATGTTCTGCCATGTTTGTGCATTTGTATGAATGTTTGATTGATTTTTTTTTAATTCCCATGTAGAACATAGATAGCAAAGCGTAGTGAGGAAAAACCCACAAAGTTGCACGGTGATAGTAGTGCTTAGCCAGATGTATGAGGGGCAGAAGGACAGACTGGACACACAACAGTGTGCATCTCTGGGGTGAAGAAGCTGCTGAGGGGTCAGGTTGGGGTGGTGGGTGGGGTAGAGTATTTAAGTCCACAGGGCGGGGCCGGTCCTGCCTGGGGGATCTAGAATGATGTCACCCTTAGCCTGCTTTGTAGGGCTGGCAGATTTAGCAAAAGGCAATGCAAAACCAGGGCGCTCACTTAAATTTGAATTTTAGAGAAAAAACACTGCAGTCCTGTGCCAAATAGTGACACCTCAGTCGGCGAGGGCGGTGTGTGTGACGCGGGTCTCTATAGACAGCCCAGCGTGCCGCTGCATCCTCCAGGGTGTGTGCGAACACTTTGATGTTGGCATAATAATTAAATCGCCAAAAGACGCATTTCTCAGAACACACTCAATCTGTGGTAAAGCGATGCGTGACTGTAATTTCTGGTGTAAGTTATTTTCCATGCAATATTTAGGGTATACTACACCAAAAAATTATTCCTTGTAATCCCTGAAATTCTAACGTAACTGTGCACTCTGTATTTTACCTGGCAGTCCTAAATAGGGCTCTAGGAGCCACAGAAATTAGAGAGGGTGACAGCAGGCTTGGGTGTATGTGTTTTAGACGCTCTCTCTGGCCGTATTTGAGGAATGTGAGCCTGGGGCCAGAGAAAACCTTGAGAAGGTCTGAACTTGAATGTGGGCTCTTCAGTACCGGTGGCACCTGAGTCCTCGCGGTCCTGTTTGTGAGGACGACAGTCATAAGAGGCCTTTACTGAGGCTCCCCCCGGACCCCCATCATTCAGGATATTAATCGCTGTTTCCCAGTGTTTTAAAATGAGAAAAGCAATTGCCATTCATGGAAGCACAAATAGAAAAAATATTCAAACTAGAAAAACTAAAAAAAAAAAAAAAAAAATCAAAATTATTCCATATCCCCAATTCCCCCCTTTGGATATTTCTAGTATTTTCTAAGGATAGTCCACCCCTCTACACACACATCCTTTTCTCAAATACAATGAGAACATCTTTCCAAGTATCCAAATGGTATTTTTCTGTAACACCAATTTCATTTGTTCCTGAAATGTTATGGAAGACCTCCTCCAAGCCAGCCAGGATCCTAGGCACTGGACAGAGGTGTAAACAAAGCAAATGAATCCAGATATACTCCCGATTTTCTGGAAGAGACAGAGAGACAATAAACAAAGGGAAGACATTCAACAAATAATAATATGTGTTCTGTGCCAAGAAAGAAACGGACTACAGGATAAAGGAGAGCAAGGGTCTTCTATTTATGGAAACATCATCCTTTATTTAACCTACTTCCTATTTGCTGGATATTTCAATTTTTCAGCTTTTCTATATAATAATAATGCCAGGATGAACTTTCTCTCTAGTTAATTCTTTGTGTCCATCCATAATTATTTCTATAGGCTCATTTCCTAGAAATGGGATTTCCAGGTGAAGGCACACTACCTTTTTACCTAGCTAGTTTGTCTTTTTTTTTTTTTTTATAGAGGCATGTTTTTATTTATTTATTTGTTTGTTTGTTCGATTGTTTTGTTTATACAAGCACTGGGTACAGTCAGAAGCGCGGGAGGGTGAGAGAATTCACCAGAGCCAGAGCGGGGAGCAGAGCAGGCAGAAGGACTGAAGTACACTGCTGAGGGGAGCAGCGGGCGGCAGGAGAGGCCTGCGCGCCATGTGGGACCCTCCTCCGGTGGCCGGGGAGCAGCCGGGGATCGAACCGGCGCCGCAGAGGCTGCGGGCAACTTTGCAACCCAGCGTTCAACCGCTGCGCCACCGGGGAGGCCCTAGTTTTTCTTTAATATGTGTGTGTAAATACCATTTCGTATTTTGTCCATATTTTCATCTTAAAATAACACGCTGGCGAAGTTGCTGTGGGGAGGTGCAGAGTGCTCTGAGCCCAACCATGTTCCTGCCTGGACCCCACCGCACTTGGTCAGGACAATCCACCCCCCCCACCCCTGCAGCCCTTGATCTGGGGGCTCCTTCGCTTGCTGTGGCCTCTCCCAAGTGTTAGGTCATAAGAGGGCTGGAACATTCTGTGCACTTTGAGGCTGACCTCCTTTGCCAGGCCGCAGGGCTGCCTTGAGTCAACTCAGCGGGTGCTCCAGGCCCCCCACCCCCGCCTTTCCACAGTCCCCCAGGGGGCCCCGATCTGTGTCTCCCTTGCAACAAGGAGAGTGCGACCACGTCTCGATGAGCTTTCACATTCGGTTTCCTTCCTGGGTGACGCCCAAGCCTGTTCTCACGCTGATTCACCACATGCATATCTTCTTTGGTGAAGTGTCTGTTCAGATAGTTTGCCCATCTTTCATTTATTTATTGCCATTACTGTTAACTAAACTTCACGCTGCGTTCGGAGCACATTGGTGTCTTCCCCGATGCCCTTTTGCTGCCCCATCTGGGATGCCCCATGGCGTTCCGCCCCCAGAACTCAGAAGACAGCTTCTTGGCCTCCCCTGGAGCAGTGTCTTTAGGAGCTGTGGTTGCGCACGTGGGGAGGAGTGAGCGCCCCCCCCTTCGGAGCTCCTGCGCCTCACCCACCCCACCCCACACCGAGGTGGGTCGGTGGACCCATCGGTTGGCCTGTCTGTCCATAGGAGGGCAGAGCCTTGAGGGCAGGCACGCGCCTGCCTCCACCCCACACAGGCTTGCCGAAATGTCCCCCGCCCTGCTGCCCCTTTGGAGTCACTTACTGGGTCTGACGCTAACTAGGGACCGGGGAGCTGGGCTCTGGACAGAGCCGGTGGCAGCCGAGGTGGGCCGGGACTGGACGTGATCAATGGCTAACCTTTCACCTCCCGCCCCCCCAACCCTCCCGACTGTTTGGACAGCAGTGGGCTTCGTCAGTGCCCTTTAAATAGCATGAAAGGGCCTCACGCTGGCCTGTTTTGTTTAAGGAGATTACATCGGCTGCTGTGCTCTCTGCCACAGGGTGTGTGAGGCCAGCTCACCCGAGAACAGAGCAAGCGGCATGTCCCCCACGAAGCAGATGTTGGGAGGAAAAATAGATGTAATCAAAACCATGGGGGATAAAATTACTCAGACCCCTTTGACATACACTCCATATGCAAGGACTGTGCACACACACACACACACACACACACACGCGCACGCGCGCGCCCCTCTCACCCTCACCCCCACCCTGCATGTCACAGGCTGATGTTCCCCTCCACTCCCCGCGCCCATGCACACAGTGCACCCCGCGGGCACGCACAGCCCCCTGTGAGCCTGCGCTTGACCGCGGCCCGCACGCTGCGCAGACCTGGCCGCAGGCCCCACATGTGCTGCACACCCGCCCCTGCAGACGGCCACTGGCCTGAGGGGCATCCTGCGCACAAGAGGAGACACCCCACGGCTGCAGCACCTCTCCCCCAGGCCTCACAAGGGCCTTCTCTGAAGATCACTGCTATTTTTTTTTTTTAAAGTCTCTTTAAATCACAATCATTAAGAAGAAAACCACAGTCGCCCATGGGGACCTGTCAAAATAATGAAAAGTAAGATTAAACAAAAGGAGTTTCGATTTAGAGGAACATCACTGGTTTGAGCCAGGACAAACAGGGAGAAGTGAAGAGAAGGAAGAAGGATTTTCTTGTGTTTCTTGACATGCAAAAAGCCAGGGCAGTTGGCAGAGGACAAGGCGGCTCCGGGGGCTCCGTCCCTCTCCTGGAGGTCTCAGGCTGAGGGGCCGGGGCCTTCTGTGGCTCCGCATTAGGAACACCACCCGCAGCCGCATGCGTCCCACCGTCAGGCGTGGTGGGCAGTGCCGGCTTGGCTTGGTGCGGGCTGTGACAGCATCACGGCCACCAGGCCATAGATGGGGGGCACAGGTTCCTCTCGACGCTCTTTGTTTGCACATTACTTGGTTCCTCTGAGCACTCTGGGGGTTATTTCCAGATCAAGACTTCCCCTGCCTATCGGGACTTTGTCTTGGACCCCACAGCCTGGAACAGAGCTCCCGGCTCCTTCTCCCCCCCAAGGAGAGGAGCTCAGACCGCAGGCGGCTCTGTGGGCCACCGGGCTTCTTGCTGCTCAGCCTGACGCCAGCACTGGGTGCCACTGGTCCTGAGAAGGCTGGTCCAGCAGCCGGGCAAGCTGGGAGCCCCAGTAGCCTCTCCTCTACCAGAATGACAGCTTGGTGGGTGCAGAGATGATTCCTGGCATATCATGGACATTTAGATTCCAGAGCCCCCCTATTTTTGCTTCACCTTCTGCTTCTCTGACCCTCAGTTTCCCTCCTGCTCCCTGCACAGGACGTCTTTCAACTTCTGTCTCGTCTCATCTATGCCTCCTGTCCCAGCCGTCAACCATTAAAGGCAGCTTTTGTTATTGCTGCCTCTCTCTCTCATGCATCCCATCCAACTCACTCCTTACTGTCCAGCACAATGAGTGGTTCATTCATTCATTCAACAAACATTTTCCGCAGGTACTCTGTGGGGTATGGCACACGGTAGGCCTACAAAGGTCGCTCAGCAGAGTGAGAGCTCAGTAATATTGATTTCTTAGAAATCATTTATTCTTTAGCAACCTCTTGCTGGCTGTCTACCACCAACCTTGTCCTGTGCTAAACCCTGGACTGCGAAGTCCCAACCCTTAAGGAATTGACATTCCACAGGAGGAGATGAACATTCAGGGTCTTATTTTATATCAGTCAAAAACACAGGCAGTAATTGGCGGGGGGTGCTGAGCAAAGGATGGAGGAGTTGGTATGGTTGTTGAAGTCTGGGAGGGTTTCCTGGAGGAGCTGGCACTCGACTGGATATTGGAGGTGAGCTGGAAAGAAGGGACATTCCAGGCAGCTAGCTGGAGGTGGGGCCGGCGGGGACCAAGGAGGTCTGCAGTATCCTTTGGGCAAGAGTAACAGCAGAATGGTGGGAAACATACTTTGCTTTCTTGTTGAGAAGGGCACTGCAGGGCACCTGGATCCAGCCAGCTCCCTAGACTCCAACCATGCTGAATCTCTACCCAGCCCTTCAGGACCACCTAGCAGGAGACCCTGGGGTGCAGCACCAGAGCCCATCCCCACTCCAACACCCCCACACAGGCTCGTGAGCCTCAGGAGCAGCCACAGAAGGCTTTTTCCTCTCTTCCTTGAGGAGCCAGAAGCATCAGTTTTCAGAATTTCCTCCAGCTCTAAGCATTTCCAGTTAGCTGGAACCCAGAGAGGTCCCCATCTCCTCCCCTCGTCTCCCTGCTCCAGATACTATGGGGAAGATCCCAGTGGACTATGGTGGGAGGGAGCCGCCCCCAGGTGGAGGCCACGCCCCCCGGTGCTCTGGCCCCAAATGGCAGGCCTCTGTCCTTTGCAAGTGAGACCAGAACTGAGCCACCTGAGGTCACAGACAGATCTCGGTGGAGATGGGCCAGTACTGACCTCCCAAGCCTCGGGCTGTCCCCCACAACTCACTTGGTCTCAGTGGGTGGGCAGGAAATGGGGTAAACTGGATTCTTGCTTCTCCCCATGAAGACCAGACATCCTGCCACCGCCCCACAGGCGAAGCCTGGAACCAGCTCAGCACTGTGGGGCATCTCTCGGCAGTGGCACCCTTGTTTCCTCATCCCCACGGGCCCTGCTTCTGCCCCCAGGATGAGCACAGCGCGGGACGATGAGACCCACCCCCTCCCCACACCCCCCGATTCCTCCTGCCCCTGCTCTCTCCCTGAGGAAAGGCTCAAGACCAGGGATACCAGAGACCCCCACCTGGGCACTGACGGGCACCTCTCCAGCCTGTTTCCCTGCAGTTACTGGACTGGTGCTGGCCATCTCGTTTCTGTGACGCGGCGCTGCCCCGTGCAGCCCGGCCCCTGCTGCCGCGCAGGGCGACCCTGGTGCCGGGCCGGGTGCCAGAGGATATCAGTGTCCGTGGGGTCATGGGATGGTGCCTGGGGGGCAGGGTTGGGGCTGAAGAGGCAGGCGTTGCCCCCTCCCCCAGTCTGATCTCCGGGAAGTTGCATAACAGAGATATTTATTTTTGGTGAGGCTGGGTGGGATTTCTTCTCTTAAAAAAAAAAAAAAAACCAAAACATAAAACTTATTTGTCTGCCAGGAAGATAAATATCTTTGCTGAAAGCTCTTGGCCCAGCTGCCAGCTGCAGCTTGCAAAAGCTGTCACTGAGGCGGTGGTGGCGGCCTGCGTGTGCCTGGCAAGCCCACCACCCCATGGCGTTGGCACTGCCTGTAGCCCCAGGAGTGACCTCCCGAAGCTGCTCCAGGCCCACTTCTGCCACCTCCATCCTGTCCTCAGTGCCTGGGAGAGGGAGGTGGGAACAACAGAGGCAAAATGTCCCTTTCAGCATCCCCACAGCCACCCCAGGGATGGCAGCAAACCTGACGCACCTGGATGGAGTCGGAGACCTCATAGGTCCTGAGAAGAGGAAGCCAAGGGTTGGAGTGGTTGGCGCTCACCTGCACCGCACACGTGTGCAGTGGTCAGCTCTTGGGCACATGGAAGTTTCTGTCACATGCCCCGCGCACATGTTCATCTGCCATGTCACCTGATGACGCGGCTTCTTTCCCCCAAGTCACAGACAAGGAGCTGAGGCTCAGGGTGGGACTCACACCTCCCTCCAGACTCCAGGCCAGCACCCTCCCCACAGCACCAGGCTTGCTCCTACTCTTAGGCCCCAGGTCAGCCCGCCCGCCCAGAGGACCTCTCCCGGGTCCCGGGCCCCCGATGCCCATGGACCAGGACTAATCATGTGGGCAGAAGTGTACACGGCCCTGCGGTGTTGAGTGCTCTCCTTGTTGCCCCTTTAATTCCTGTCGCTATCCTCAGAGGACCTACAGGTTACAGAGAGGGGGAAACTGAGGCCCAACAAGGTGAAGCGAGCTGTCCAAGGCACACAGCTGGAGAGCCATGCCTGTGGGTTCCCCATCCTGGCATCAGCTCCACAGCCAGCTCCAACCTCTGCCCTAGGGCGAGGGTGTCGGCCTGCACTGGAGCTGAGCCCTGACTTGGACAGCTACTCTAGGCCGCACTCACCTCCCTGGCCTCCGCCTCCTCGACCTTCACCTAGATAGGTTGACTGGCCAGTCCCAGCTCTGAGCACCTAGGAATCAGCCAGCGGAGCCCCATTCTGCCAGGGGTGACAAGCTTGTGTGCATCTACACATGATAGCATCTTGGGGTTCAGGTGCTCCCCACTTCCATAGTATACACAGCCCTCCTTGCCCTGAGGGGACAAGATACTGTTGGAACAATAGCTGAGGCCCAGGTACGTGACCCCTCACATTGGATTCTTGGGGCAGTCTCCCAGCTTCTGCTGAACCCCAAACTGGACCAGACCAGGAAAGGAGGGGCAGTCTTTCCTGCCTTGGTGCCGGCCTCTCCTCATCGCCCCAGGCACATTTGGCCCGACACAGCTGCTGGATGAGTTTCCCCTTCCACTCTGGGAGTCTGAGGCACTTGGCCAGAGTCTTCAATACTCAAAGAAGTTCTGGCACCAGGGGCTCTGCTAGAGGGAGGAGTCCTGGGTCAGTGGGCGGGGATAAAGGTCATAGGGGTCAGATTGGACCTAGAATAACATAACATTGGTGTTGAAATTCTACCACACGATCCAGCAATTCTACTTCGAGGCGTGTATTCGAAGAACACTCGCAGGGAGGTCGCTTGTGCTCTTACGCCCCTCACAGCACGGTGCACAGTAGCCGAGGCCCGGGGCCACCCAAGTGCCCAACGACAGATGGGTGAATTGAGAAGAGGTGGTGCATATACACAGTGGAATACTACACAGCTGTAAAAAGAGATGAAATCCTGCCATTTGCAACAACATGGATGGATCTGGAGGAGTTGATGCGAAGTAAAATAAGTCAGAAGGAGAAAGACAAATACCAATGATTTCACTCATATGGAGAAACTAAAACAAAGGAACCAACAAAACCAAACCAGAACAAACCCTAGAAATCCAACTGCAGAATGGAGGCTACCGAAGGGACCTGGGGGTGGGGAGGGAGGCAGGAGGGATCCCTTAGACTATGGTGGGGGATTATGGATGCTTTGGTGGTGGGTGTGGCCTGGTGACATACACCTGAAGAGGTGTGAACCTGTATTTATTTATTTATTTATTTTTAAAAAAGATTTATTTATTTATGCATACAAGAGCTGGGGTACAGGCCAGAGATGTGGGGGGTGAAAGGATCCACCAGAGACTGAGTGGGGAACTGAACAGGCAGACTGACTGAAACACACTGCCGAGGGGAGCAGTGGGCGAGACAGGAGAGGTCTGCTGCACCATGTGGGTTTCTCCCTGGTAGGCCAGGGATCGAACTCGTGCTGCAGAGGCTGTGGAATGCTTCATAGTGCGGTGCTTAACCCCTTGCGCCACCAGGGAGGCCCTGAAGCTGTATTTAAACCAGTGCTACTACAATGTAAAATAACACACGTTTTAAAAAAGAAAACATTGGTGCTAAGAGGGGCCTATTCGGAGGTGATGACAAAGAGGCTCAGAGTGGGAAAGGGATTTGCCCAAGATCATACAGCACATTCTCGGCAAACCAGGATTAGAATCCGCCTCTCTGACCTTACATCCAGTGCACTTCTGAGAGGGGAGACGCAGGGGAGATGCAGGGGGCGCTCCCCCTGTCCCCTCTCCTCTCTTGCTTGATTCAGTCACTGGTCTCTAACCTTATGTCTTCCCCCTTCAGCCAAAGAGAGCTCCCTGGGTGAGCCGGAGTTGCCGCCCGACTCTGACACCGTGGGAATGGATAGCAGCTACCTCAGTGTGAAGGAGGCCGGGGTGAAGGCGCCCCAGGACCGGGCCAGCGCTGACCTCCCCAGCCCACTGGAGAAGGCCGACTCCGAGAGCAACAAGGGCAAGAAGCGACGGAACCGCACCACCTTCACTAGTTACCAGCTGGAGGAGCTGGAGAAGGTCTTCCAGAAGACCCACTACCCCGATGTGTATGCGCGGGAGCAGCTGGCCATGAGGACGGACCTCACCGAGGCCCGTGTGCAGGTCAGTGAGGGCTGCCTGAGACGGGCTGAGAGGGCAGGGCCTGGCCTTGAGCTCATGGCCCGAACTGGGAGCACCCAGCTGTGCTCGAGCACACAAGCGCTTTCTTCACATCTGTTTTCCAGTGAAGGTCTGAGAGGGTCCTGAAGCCCAGCCCTCACACGTCCACTTGAACCAGGGCAAATCTGCTTGGGGGAGGGTGAAAGGAAGAGGGTCTCTAGTAGAAAGACCTGCCAGTTGTATTTCTGGGTCCTTTTTTTTTTTAAAGATTTATTTATTTATGCATACAAGAACTGGGGTACAGGTCAGAGATGCGGAGGGTGAGAGGATCTGCCAGAGACAGAGCGGGGAGCAGAACAGGCAGATGGACCAAAGACACTGCTGAGGGGAGCAGTGGGCGAGTCAGGAGAAGTCTGCTGCGCCATGTAGGATGCTCCCTGACCAGCCAGGGGTCAAACTCATGCTGCAGTGGCTGCAGATAGCTTCATAGGTTGCATCTTAACCCCTTGTGCCACCAGGGAGGCCCCATTTCTGGGTCCTTTTATGAACTAGAAAGGTGACTGGTTTCTGTTCTAAAAGGTGTTTCTCTTAGATAAAGTTAAGATATCCACAGCAGTTGAATGGGTAAAAACAGAAAACAATCTAGTTTTTTTCTGTCCAAGATGGCTGCCTCTTCCTCCATCTTTAAGGTCCCAACTCAATGTACCTCCTCTGAGAAGTCGGTTGAGCGCTGGGTTGCGAAGCTGCCCGCGGACTCTGCGGCGCCGGTTCGATCCCCGGCTGCTCCCCGGCCACCGGAGGAGGATCCCACATGGCGCGCAGACCTCTCCTGCCACCCGCTGCTCCCCTCAGCAGTGTACTTCGGTCCTTCTGCCTGCTCTGCTCTCCGCTCTGGCTCTGGTGAATTCTCTCACCCTCCCACGCTTCTGACTGTACCCAGTGCATGTGTAAACAAAACAAACAAACAAACAAACAAACAAACAAATAAATAAATAAAATAAAACATGCCTCTATAAAAAAAAAAAAGAAGTCTTCCTGACGACCATAGCTGAAGCAGCAGCCCCATAACCATCACCCAACCGCCAAAACACACAACCTCGCAGAAACCTACACAACCCAACACAACAGAATCCAATACAGCTCAAAGCAGTCTACCATGACCCAACCCAACACAACAGAACCCAAACCAACACAACTCGCCTCAATTGATCACAGTTCAGCAGAACCAATACAGCACAACTCAACATAACCAACATAATAAGCCAACCCAAATCAACACAACACAACACAACACAACCAAACAAGGTGACCTGCTAGCACATTTTTCTCATTTTATCTTCTTCATAGAACTTGTGACTGGCTTACATTTTTGGTTTATTTCATCCCACTAGACTGTGAGTTCCTTGAGGGCAGGAACTGTCTGACTATCCATCCTTGTATTCCTACCTTCTAGAGAAGACCAAACTCAGAGCATCAAAGACAAAAAATAAATATTCTTGGATTATTGACCCTTCTTTTATAGAGGGGGCATGTCCCTTCTTACATGATGTTACAATTAAAAAAACCCAGAAAGGAATCAAAGATACCTGAGTACCTAAAACACAGATAACAGAATTCCTGCCCTGAATCTCAAGCTTCAGCTTAACACACAGTACTCATACTCAATCTGCTTTTCTAGGCCAAAGCGTGTTAGAAGTTGCAACTATGGTGTTGGCATATAGGAGGGGTTTCCTCCTCTAGTGGGCTAGGGAGATCAACAGCTTGACAATAAGAAAAAAAATTTTCTTTTTTATTTTAAATTTGAAAAACACCCTCCGTTCACATGGTCTAGCTCACTCACGGTGTCAGAGTCGGGCGGCAACTCCGGCTCACCCAGGGAGCTCTCTTTGGCTGAAGGGGGAAGACATAAGGTTAGAGTACTCAAGGGAACCCTTCCCAGGCCAGGAGAGACCCCTGCGTTACTCAACAGGCCTCCAAGGCACTCGATGTTGCATTCACTCTCTGAAGAATCTTCAGCAAAGCAGTTCTCAGGTGTCAGTAAGAGGCTTATCTGAGCCAGATTCTGTTTAATAAGGCAGAGACATTTGTAATACAGTCCAGAAACTTCTTCATCCAAAATGGCAAATATGAAGAAAGATCAAGTCATCAGTAAATAAGAAGCTGTCCTGCAACTGCAGGTAGTCAGGACGACTCTCACTGCCACTGAGCACAAACTTCAACCATGAGTTTCCTGGCAGCCAAGGCAGAAACCCTGATTTCTTGCATTGACAAGACATCATAGAATTGTAAAGCGTCAGTGCCGGATAATTTCCCCCGGTCCTCTCATTTGATAAGGAGAAGGAAGAGGCCTGGAGGTAGGACGGGGCCATCTGAGTGAACAGTGACTCGGTGGCAGCACTGAGACTAGAATCTGGGCCTCCAACTTCTTTTACTTTAGTTTGCTGTACCAGGACACATGCCAGATTGTTCTGAGACTTTTCTTTGTATAAAGCAGCAGGCTGGGTGGGATCTTCTTGTGCGTCAGACCTCAGAGTTGAGCCCTGAGCCTGGCAGTGCCCTGGGGGCGGAGGGGTAGAGGCAGTGGGGCTGGAACCTGCCTCGGGCCTCTGCTGTGCTGTGCTGTGCTGTTCAGGGCCATACTCAGCTGGTGGGAAGCCAGGTGCCTGGCGTACAGCGGTGGTGGGGACCAGGAGGGGTGATGAGGGCCCCCTAAGGAGGACCTTTCCTGGGAAGAAACTCGGGGTTTGGCCCCACTCCAGGGGGCTGCAGGGGCCTCTCTGTGCTGTCTGGGATTCCAATCTCCGCAGCTGGTGTCTGAAGACAATAAGACAGAGGCCTCCCCACCCTGGGCCACCCCGCCCTGGCCCCAGATGGGCTGCGGTTAGTGAGGCCTCCGCCAAGACGGTTGGTTCCTTGGGGAGAGGCCTGCGCTGAGTGGGCCCAAGCTGGGGTGGGCCCGGGAACGGGGTGGTCCTGGGGGAACCATGCAGAATGGAAGGCCAGGACCGTACTCTCCATTCTAGCACAGTCTGGTGGATGGAGATAGGCCTGGGGTCGAGAGCCCCGAGGCAAGGAGATTTGGAGGCGGCTCTCAGAGATTAGAGATGGAAGGACTAAGTCTCAGGAGCCAAGGATGTGAGCAGAGGGGGGCCCATGAGGAACACCCAGCTTCTGCCTGAGGAGACTGAACACCAATGAGGTTAAATGAGCTTTAGCCTGCGATCCTGGCAGAAGGCTCTGGCCACGCACAGTGTCAGACCCAGGGAGGAAGGAGCTGGCAGAGGAGGAGGGAGAAGAGGGCAGCTCTGCTCCCCCACAGCTGCCTCCCACAATCTGTATTCTCTAACCCCCAAATAAATCACTCAGCTGACCCTGGTCCGCTCCCTTTCCAAAGACGGTGCTATCTCTGCAGCCTCTCCCCCGCCAGCTCATCCACCTTCCCTTGATAACCTGGACTCCTCTCTCCCTGCCCCTGCCTCCCCCACACCCAGCCCCAGCCCCTCACATTCCATCTCTCCCTCCACTGGCCCCTTGCCTCGATTCTAGGATCACTGGCCACACTTTCCATCCCTCCCACTCCCTCACCCGTCAGAGCCTGCTTGGCACCTCCACCGGCTGCCACCCCCCAGGTCCCCACCACACGGACCCAGAGCCCCCAGGGACTCAAGGGAACCCCCACTCAGGGAGTGGAGGCAACTCACCTACTCCCCACCCTCAAAGAAAGAAAGAAGTCATATATCTTGATGCCTCTAGTAGGCTTCTCCCCCCACCCCCAGCGTCCCCCACAGAAAACCCTGGGAGGCTGAGGAAGCAGCGGGAAGACGGAGCTAAGCCTGCAGGAAATTAAACATGAAATGAAAACAAGCTCCTCTTATGCATCCTCTCTTCCTGCCCCCAGCCCCCCACTCCAGGCCACTGATAAAGGGGATTCCGTTTCAGCAGCACAGAGAGGAGACCTGATCTGCCCTTGGCTCCCAGTTGGGGGCCTGGGCCTGAACCCCTGGAGTCCCTGGAGCCCGGAGGGAGAGATGGGTGATTCTGAAAGAAACGGGGGGCTGCTGTGTGTGGCGTGTGTGCACGTGCACACACGTGCCTGTACACCTGGGACTAGGGAGGGAAAGAGGGTGTGGCCTGAGACACACACACCCAGTTTTTTTTTAATCTCATTCCTCTAGCAAGAGACACCGTGCAAGGCCAGAGCTATAAATAAACAAGTGTGGGAGCCTGGAAGCTCTGTGCCAGGGTTTCCCGCTCCCTTGCTGCCTGAGGAGGCTCCACCCTGAGAGGAGCGGGGTCAGACACTGGTCCCATTTTTGAGAAGTAGAAACTAAGACCATTGGCAATGCCAGGAGTCCCACTGGCACCCTGCTCCCTGGCCACACTAGAAACCTAAACAGGACGGGCAGCCCCAGTGCCCCTTGTGGGGAACCCACCTGCCTAGACCAACTTGGGTGCTGCCAGTCCAGAGGTGTTTCTGGAACTGCTGCAGCTCTAATCACAGTGGACATGGACTGTCATGTGCCTGAGGAAAGCAGGTTTCTCAAGACCTCAGCCTGCTCAGAGCCTAACAAGGCTCTTGGTCTCTGCAGCCAAGGCCCTTGTCCCTGCTCCGTGCTCCCATCCTCAAGGCTGCTGGCTGTGTGTTGTTTGGGGTGCCGGTTTGCCCCTGAGCCAGCAGCAGACACGCAGCAAGGTGACAGAGACGGCTCTCGAAGGAGGGTCAGTGTCGGCCTTTGCCTTAGCCTGAAACCTCTCCTGGCCCAGAAGCAGATGCCAACTCTCCTCCTCTCACACCCTCCCGTGGCCCAGTCCCACCTTCCTCCCCCAGCCTCAAGACATGGGCACGGGCAGCAGGCCAAGGCCAGCTCCTGCCCACAAGGCTCAGGAGCATGCTCAGCCTGTGGAAATGCTCCTGCCAGAGGAAAAGGACCCCACAGCCCTCCCCACCACCATGCGGCTCACACCCCAGGCTCAGACACCACCGCCCAACCCCTCAGGCGAGGTACCGCTGGGCAGCAGGCCCTCCACAGTCAGTTTCCATGATTCTTTCTTCCCACCTCTTCCCCCAAGTGAACATGAGGCCTCTTCAGTCTCCTGCATGTACCTGCTCTTTATAAATTCAGGCCTAGTCTCTCCTTTCTCCGACCAGCCTGGTCTCTCATGCCTCTGTTGCGCAGCTCAACCTGTTACCCACAGGGGCTCTGAACTGGGGGACTGTGCCAACAGAGGGCTACAGAAGGTTGGAATTCTGAGTCGGGGTGACAGGCCCCAGGGAGACACAGCCTTTTGGAAAATGGTGGTAAAAGGGTGTGTGATGGATCAGCTGGGAGAATAAATTTCCAGAGGAGTGTTCAGTTTCCATCAGGTTCTCCGCAAGAGTCTGTGGCCCATGGGAGGCCAGGCCGCACTGCGTTGGGTTGGTTAGATGGTTGCCAGGGAGGACTGGTGACATGGAGAGAGACACAGACACAGAGAGAGAGAGAGAGAGGCCTGCTCTAGCTTCTAAGGGTTAGAAAGATGCAGTGACTGGCCCAAGGTCACCCCCATGAGTTGGGTGTAAGTCCTAGACTCTCAGCATCAGGGACTCTAAGCGGTGAGCTTTTGAGGATAAAGACTGAGGCAGACACTGATCTGCGGCCCATGGCCCTGACTCTGCTCTGCAACAGGCCAGGGGTCAAGGCATGACTTGCATCCACCGGAGACGAGGCCTCCAGCTTGGGCTGGACCCTGTGACCGAGGCTCTGTTCTCTAGGTCTGGTTCCAGAACCGGAGGGCCAAGTGGAGGAAGAGGGAGCGTTTCGGGCAGATGCAGCAGGTTCGAACCCACTTCTCTACCGCCTATGAGCTGCCCCTCCTCACCCGAGCTGAGAACTATGCCCAGGTAAGTTCCCGCCAGAACGGCCTGCGCTGGCCCAGCCCCGGGCACCTCCTCTGGCGAAGGGAGCCATTGCTTTAAATGCCCTCAGGTCCCCTCCAGCTTGTGTGCCGCTTACACTGGAATGTGGGGGCCATTTCTGTCTGACCTGAGTGTTCCCGATGTGGCTGGGCTTTAGGGAAGGGTGGTTTGGGGCTTTTTCCTCTGCTGCTTTCACCACCTTTACAGGACCCAGGCAGGGGAAGGCCAGGGGTCCTGAGCCCTCAGGAGTTAGGTTTCCTCGGAAAGGAAGCCCTGCAGCCTGGAGGACTTGGAGATTGGTTGGCGTGGAGGTGGAGTTCTTTGTGCCGAGACCAGGCATTCATCCCAGTACCCGATCTTTCTCGAGTTAAGCAACTCAGGAGCTCTCTGCGCCTCGGTTTCCTCACTGGTAAATTGGACATGAGGAGAGAGCCTGCCTCGACTCTTTTGGGGTTGCTGAGGCCTAGATTAGAGCATGCAAACGCAGCCTGTGGATCTGCAGGCCGAAGTGCCCGCACTCGGCTCTCCCAGACATCCTGTCCCATCTTCTCCTGCCAGCTCCTCTGCCCCCATCTAGATGCCCGTCAGCCAGTTCCCCAACTAGGGCATTTGAGTCCTCAGGGAGATGCAAAGCGGCAAGAAGTAATGAGTCCCAACAGGGCCAGGGCACTTGGAGAGAGGTATGTTTGGCCGAGTCCAACCTGTCTTGCCAAGGTGGCTGTTTCTTGCCTCCCGGCCCTCCTCTGGCCTGGCCAGTCCAGCCCCGAGCCAGTGGCACAGGCCTTCCTGGGCTTCCTTTCCTTCTGTGCTAGCCCAGGGCTTTGCTAGCTCATGGTCCCCAGGCGCCCTACGAGGACAAACTCAGCCCTCCCTGGCCCAGGATTTATGTGGGAGAGTCAGGGGCAGGTCAGGGGGTGAAGGTGAGGAATATGGGGTGTTGCATACACACATACTGTCTCGTTCTATCCTCTTGCCCTCCGAGACCCAGGCAGACTCCCTATGTCCCCCTGGATGGGCTTCCATGCTGGATCCTTGGCCTCGGTCTCTGCCTGAGCTCCCAGCTGGAGGCAGAAACACAACACAGTGCTCATCCCGCTCATCTGCAGCACTGCACAGCACACGCCCACAGCCCTGAGAGGGGCTGGGGGGCCCCTGATTCCCATCCCCCAAACGGCTGTGAGGGGAGGAACACGGCAAGCAGATCTTGCTGCGACAATGCTTGCAGGGTCTGGGGGCAGTGTCCCACCCCGCTCAGCTTTTAAATGCCTCCCAGGTGCACTGCAAACACTGGGGTGGGGGCCAGCAGAGGCTGCTGAGGGTCCCCGAGAATCTGAGAGGCACACCATCTCCTCCTCAAAGCATACCCTGTCCCTCCACACCCCAGTTCTACCTCCCCATAAACACGTAAAGGACAGTTATGTCCCCAGGGGGATGCTGGGGAGAAACAAGTCTCCAGCTGCACAGATGGAAGATAAAACGTCCAGTCCAGCCCCCAGCCGCTGCCCAAGCAGCTCCACACCCTGAGCACTGGGCTCCGGCCTGGCTCCGTCCACCCCCATGAGGATCAGGCCTCCCGAGCAGCCCCTCCCACCCTGAGTTAATGCTCAAGTCCCAGACCTCAGTCCCTGGACCCGCAGCCACTGGCCTTGGTTCTGGGAGAATTTAGGGTCCCCTGCCCTCTCCATCCCTCCTCACCACAACCTGCAAGCCCAGAGCCCAGGTGCCCGATGCCAAAGCTCTCTGAATTGGAAGTAGGTCTGTTTATTGGGTACCTGGGAGTCGCTCGTTCTGGCAGGGCAGCTGGACGTGGGTGAGATGCAGGCCCTGGTGCGTCCAGGAAGAAGAGCTCAGCTGTGTTTAAGTGGCGACGTCAGCCTGGCTAGGGCGGGGCTGCCCTCAGCTGGTTCTGTGGACTCTTGATGAGGTTCAAGGGTCATTCCTTAAAATGGAGTTTCTGTCTGTGGCTGGCCTGGCTGGGGGGACAGTGCCCCCAAGCACAGAACCCAAATCCTCCTAGGGGTATCTGGATGTCAGTAAAGGTTTTAAGAGTCTTCCAAGTAAACACTCAAGAAAGGTTTTGTCCTGAAAACGGGCTGTAAGTGGGGGAAGGTCATTTAGGGGGTAGGGAAAAGCCCTCACATCTTACTCTGCCCCCCGCACCCCACCCAACTTTACTCCCCCTATCCCTGCAGTCCCCCTGTAGGGGCAGGAAGGGGCACTGAGCAGGTTTTCTATGATCCAGCAGACCGGCTAAAGGAGGAGAGAGTCCTGGAGCCCTCGGTGGCTTTTGCAGGCTTTTATTGGGATTTACCCGGTACACAGCAGGCAGGGGTGCTGGCAGGCCTCCCAGCCCCCAGCAAGTCTTCACCCTACCTGGGCTCTCCAGCCTTCTCTCGTGTTCTCTCTGCTTCTCTGCTCTCCGGCTTCCGTTCGTTCTTGGCTTCTGCTGGCGTCCCCGTGACGCCACCCCTATACACTCAGTCTCTCAGGCCAGGTGTACCCACTCCAGGTGCCCGCCATCAGGCATGCGTTCAGGCCCACAGGGTTCCCTCCTCTATCCTAATGGCAGGAGGGCAGAAAAGCCTGATACTTTTACCGTACCCCACACCTCCCCACCCCAACCCCGCCGCCCTGCTGGCCCGTGACTTGGCTCCCTTCCTTCCCCCCAGATTCAGAACCCATCCTGGATCGGCAACAACGGGGCTGCCTCGCCCGTGCCGGCCTGCGTGGTCCCCTGCGACCCGGTGCCCGCCTGCATGTCCCCTCACGCGCACCCCCCTGGCTCCGGGGCCAGCGGCGTCACCGACTTCCTGAGCGTCTCCGGGGCTGGCAGCCACGTGGGCCAGACGCACATGGGCAGCCTGTTCGGGGCGGCGGGGCTCAGCCCGGGCCTCAACGGCTACGAGCTCAACGGCGAGCCGGACCGCAAGACCTCGAGCATCGCGGCCCTCCGCATGAAGGCCAAGGAGCACAGCGCGGCCATCTCCTGGGCCACATGACAGGCCCCACTCCCGCCCCCACGCCCTCCCCCACCTCGGGGCACTGGGCACGCCCACGCTTTCCAGGCCCCCAGCCTCCCACTCGACTTTCCTCTTAGGAACCTGGCCCGGGCCGGGGGCCTGACCCTCAGCACTTTCAGCCCCCCCTTGTCTGAGGCCCCATGGACCGTGGGGAGGAGGGGGCGGCAGGCCCCAGCCCCTCCCTGGCACTGAGGCCGAGACCCCTGCTCCTGGCGGAAGGCGGAGGAGAAAGCCAGGTGGCCGAATTTTGCAGCTTTGCCTCCATTATAAGCTGAAGACCCTTTCTCCCCACTCCTGCTCCGCCACCCTGCCCGGGTGACCGCTGAGTCAAGGTTAGACTCCCCTCCAGACCTGGCAGGGGCAGCCGCGTAGCCGGCCCAACCTCTCCCCGGTGTGGGCCCCCGTCACCAGGCCCACCACTGCCTGAAGAACAGGCTGCCCGCAGAGCCGGCCTCCTGCCCTTCCAGCTCTGTTTCTTTTCCTAAAAACCCAGATTTTCCTAAAAAAAAATCTGATCTGGACCCAAAGCACTTGCCTTGCCCTCACCGGGAATGGTGAGGAGCCCAGTGGAACTGGCCACCCCGACCTGGCTGTCCCCTGTGCTGGCCACCCGGGAGGGGTGCACAGGAAAGAGCTGAAGAAGCTGCTGTGTCCAGCCGCGCTGGCTTCCAGGAGGGCGGACCGTCCGCGGGGACCGCGTTTCCACTCCCTCGCACCCCAGAGACTGTGGGACCGGGTGGCACTGCAGGGAGAGGACACAGACCCCCCACAGCATCCACGGTGCTCGAAGGAGAAAAAAGCTTCCAGAGAGAGGAAGGGCCTCGGGGCGGGGTCCAGGTCAGGGAGGGGCTGCGCACACATTTCCAGCCGCCTGGTACCCCACTTCAGGCAGGGTGCGGCTGGGGGGCAGGCCTGGGCAGCTTGTCCCCTATGCAGACAGGCCCGGTCCTGATCACCTGCTGGGGCTACTGAGCTGTTTCTTGGCACAGGGGGGATGGACACCTCACACACGCTGACTGGGGCCCTGGGTTGCTGTGGCAGAAGAGCGAGGGCAGCTCGGGGGATTGGCTAGAGGATGCGTGCTCCTCACAGGCCTCAGCCTGCTGTCCCCTCCTCGGCCACCTTGCCCAGCGCCTCACCAGCCTGGCGCCTCCCATGTGGGTGGGGACTCTGCCATTCCTCCCGGCACAGGGCAGCCCACCCCTTGTCTGGTCTCTAGAAGGGCTCATGAGCTGAGCCCTCCTGGGTCACTTGCTCAGCTCCAGATGTGGGGACACGTTTCCTCCCCAAGTCATGTTTTCCGGGCAAAGGGCCCGCCCTCTGCAGGGAGCCGTGTGTCCGCCTGACTTGAGAGGTGCAGCTTGGGCTTTGGCACCAGGTCCCAGGTGACACCTAAGCATGCAGCAACCCCCCGCAGCTGTCATCTAAGGCGGCCATTCAGGGTCCTGGGGTTGGGCGGTGTCCCTCCAGCCAGTAACCCCTGGGGGTAACTTCAGTAAGTCCTCACTAATGTCAGTGATAGGTTCTTGGAAATTTTGACTTTAAGTGAACTGGTGTTTGAGGGAAGAACATCTTTCGTTCAGCTTCAGCTGGGATATTTTTCCCCTCGAAATGGTGTTACTTGAGGATCTGCTGCACTCACCTCTGCCCTCTACCTAGTCCCTGATGGGGGGAAGCCAGGTCCAGCAGGCCCCGGGGGCCTGGACACAGGACCCCGGGGTGGGTGAAGAATAGATGCCCTGTCCTTGAGCTGCTCGAGGTTCTGGGGGATCCACAGTCTCTCCCTCTGCCTCACGTTCTCATCTGTTCCTGAAACCAGACGGGAGGAAGCTATGCCTTGGCCTCCCTTAGCGAGAGACCTCTGTGTGAACCGTAGCTCTGAACCTGGTCTCATAGATGTGAAAGGGGTTTTGGACATTGAATTAAATTTTCTCGAAGGCTTGGCTTGAAGCATTCATGTATTTGAGGATCTTGGAAAAGAGTCTTAGGAAGCCTTTTTGAGTTCTGAGGTTCACTGAAATTGCTCAGATTCCCCATAATCTGGAACAGGAAAGGAAGCAAGAGCTCAAGTCTGTTTCGCCAGGTGCTTCTTACACGTTCCAGTGGCTGGAAGGACACGACTGGCGCTTTTGCCATCAGTTTGTCGTCACCCGGGAGAGTCCGTACAGAGACCCAGAGGAGGAGGCAAGGGAGGCAGGGGGCTCCAAGGGGATTCTTCTAGAAGGAACCCCTGGTGCTCAATCCCTCTGTATGTCTGCTTTCCGACCAGGCTAGACCAAAGTCAGGCAAATTTTAACCAAAAAGCTTGAGAAGAAAAAGCCTCCAATGAAGGCTCTGTGGCTCCCTGTCCCAACACAGCCAAGCATTTGAGATTGAAATGTGGGTGTAAACCATCTCTACCAGCCCCCCTAGGGCCTGCCTGACACTTCAGAGCCTCCAAGCTGGGGAGGAGCTTAGAAACCCTCTATTTAGTCCAGACCCTTCACCTTGAAGGCGAGAAGGCCCAGGGTGAGCCCTGAGCCCTGTTTAACCTGCCGCAAAGCTGTGAGAGGAGCTGACATGTCACCATCGGGGCCCCAGACTGCTCCCCAGCGCCTCACACCCCAGTCAGTGACCCAGCTCTCCAATTGGCCTCCCTGGTTCTTTCCCAGGCCTCTGCCTGCTAGGGTGGGAGGCGCCCCGCAGACCAATGGCCAGGACTGAGCAAGTTTGGGCGGCTTTGCCCTGCTGGCCGCCTCCTGCGGAGCCAGGGCTCCTGCGGCCAGCCAGAGGGGCTCTACCTGCTCTCTGGGCCGCTGCAATGAATAAGCTACAAGAGGAGAGGGTTTCCTTTGGCCGTTTGCCTGAGATCTCTGCAGAGCTGCCGTGTAGAAGGGACGTGGGGGGCAGCTGGCGGGTCACTGAGCAGCCTCCCCGACCGGATAGCCTCTGGCCCCTGCTGGGAACAGGTTTCGAAGGAAGCTGAGGCTTGACACTAAGGTGCTGCTACACCCTCAGGTGCCATCACTGCTCCCGGGGCTTGGGAGAGGAAGGCGCTGGGGGACACCCAGAGAGGCTTGCCCCCCCCACCCCCGGCTTCAGTGGCACTCGGAGGACACAGGTTTTGAAACTTTCCTTGAATCCTTTCAACTATACTTGATGTTCAGCTCTCACGGCCGCGCCTCCAGCTTGGGAACGCACAGTGGCCGGGTTAGTTCCGAAACACTGCGAGGGGGAGGGAAGCAGTTGTGATGCGGTGGGTCCCCAGCACACACCGCTGCGGCCGTTCCAGGGCCAGCTACAGTGCCCCGCCTGCCCGCTCTTGGGCCGGGTGGACAAGAGGAGCTTGCCCAGGGACACGACCCGTTACCTGCGTGCACAGCCATGCTCTCTCTGGGCTAGACTGTGGGGAGATCACCTTGCAGACATCCCGGGCTTCTGCTGGATGGCCTGGCTGTCGGGCACCAGGGCACACAGGCCTAGCTGGGGGAGGATGGTTGGCCGACGGGCCCCCCAGGAGAATCCACGACTGCCAAAGAGAAATGAGAAGACAACAGCTCGAATTCTCAAGGTCGCACGGACCCCACTTCACTTCGCTAAGGATGCTGTAGGGAGGAAGGTATCCGGGAAATCATTACCTATCACGCCCTCTCCCGCCCGCCCCCGTCACTTACATACATAGAGCTAGGCCTTTATACTACTGATTTTGAAGGACAGTTTTCAATGTCTAATAATCTGTTTGGGTGTGCGGTGGTTGACTAAGAGAGCCGAGTGACAGAAGGGACATGAACCTCAACCAGTACTGACTGTTCTCATTGTAAGATAGTTTAACCCTGTATAGACGCAACTTTTTCCTTTAGCTTAATGGCCTGGGGTGGAATATTAAAAATATATATTAAAAATACATTAAAAATTCAGAAAAACGTGTAAAAAAAAAAATGAGGTCGGTTCCATAAAGTTTTACTGCCTATCCCACCATGTAACTACATTATAGCAAAATATTAAAAGAAAGGTTCTTGTCTTTTAAAGTAAGTTATTGCACTTACATCTTTTTTGGGGGGGTGGAGGGAGCGACACTGACGAGAAGGGGACTTCGGGGCCTAGGCACGGGGCCCAACGGAGAGCGGAAGCAGCTGGACTCTCCCAGAACACCCTCGGCTGGGCACAGCCCAAAATGTCTGTTTGGTTGTTGTTTGCAATAAACTCCTTCTCCTGCCTCCTCTCAACTGGAACCTGTCTGTTTCGTTCCTGACTGGTGACAGATGAAATGTGATCAGAGGGGCCTCTGAAATCTCACGTTAATTGAAGTCGGCAAAAAATACTAACAGTGCCCTTTTGAACTGCTGACACAGTGCAGAATGGATTACCAGGGCTAGATTAACAACAGGTGGCCGGCCAGGGCTCCTGCACAAAGAGGGGGT
Organism: Talpa occidentalis; assembly: GCF_014898055.3. Lineage (NCBI taxonomy): Eukaryota > Metazoa > Chordata > Mammalia > Eulipotyphla > Talpidae > Talpa > Talpa occidentalis. Next base: position 6,935,433 of record NW_023603184.1, read on the forward strand.
GCGTGGCCAAGGGTCTGGGATACCCCCCTTCATCCCAGAGGACCTGTCTCTGCACAGTGAGCGAGCTGGGGAAGAGGGAGGGAGGGAGCAAGGGGTAGAGCAGAGTCCACTTTTCAGGCAGCAAAAAGGATCACAGCCCCAGCTACTTCGTGCCACCTCCCCCCAGTTATATGGGGTGCACTCAGCACAGCCTTCAGGTCTGCACAGCAGCTGGCCAGCCCCTGGATGCCCCAGGGTCACAGTGCCGGTCTGTGTCCGGGGCTGCGCTGAAAGCTGAGGGAGACCCGGAGAGGGAAGTGCAGGGCATGGAGCACAGGTGGGGTGTTCAGGAGGGGCAGTTCCCAGGGCTGACTCCCCACCCTAGTTGCAAGAGAACTGGCAGGAGGTGCAGACAGATGAGTTTTAAAGCAAAGTTCTAAGAACAAACTGAAGCAAGGAAGTGCCAGGTTCTGCAAGAGAGTAAGTGCCATCTTGCTTCCCAACACGAAGGTGGCTCTGGGTTGACTTACCTCCAGGGACCCCTTTGTGGGGAGAGTTGTTGCTGACCCCCAGACCCCTCGCTCTGCAGGAAGGGATTAAGTCCACCCACTGTAAGTCCAATGGCAAACTCTTGTTCACCCTCATTGCAACGATTCAAACATTGCTTCCTTGAAGCCACAGCTCAGCTTGGTTCTCGTGGGGACTAAGTTCACATTCTGCAGAGACCCAGCTGGGTTTCAGGTTGGCCTGGGCCTGGAGTTTGCTTTAAAAAAAGACACTAGTCATCCTTTCTGGGCTCAGGGTTGTGGGAGCACTTGGGCTACCCGCCCCCCACCCCCCACCCCAAATCACAACCTAGCAGCCAAAGCAGAGAGGGGCGTGACTTGTCTGCTCGATCCCAGGCTTCTGTCTGTGGAGCAGAGCAACCTCAATATCCTGGCTCTAGACAAGGGTGACTTCAAAGGGAGGTGGCGTGAGAGGCTCATTCAGGCCAACCCACCCTTGACTAGTACTTGCAATAGTCTCCAGAAGGACATGACTTGTCCTTCCCTGTCCTGCTGCCCAGGACCGTTCATTGCTCCCCAAACCATCTGGGGCCTTTCCCTCGGCCACGTGGCTGGACTTGCCACCTGCCCTGCTTGGAATGCCCACGTCCTGCGCCCGAGAGCTCCAATGACACGTCTTCAGGGAGGCTTCTTGTTGTCATGTCCCCACAACCTTCCGCCCCTAGGTCAACTGCTGCCCCTTCATGTTTCTCACCTGGTTACCAGCCCCCGCCCTGTCCCCCACGAGCTTGAAGGGCTCCAAGAGGAGACAGACTGGCGTGTGGGTCCAAGCCCTTCAGAAGACAGGAACGTGGAGTAACAGTGAATGAGCATGGAGGTGGGGATGGGAAAACGCTTTTTTTTGGTTTGGGAAGGGAGGAGGGACAGGCCATTCGTGCTAGAGAAAGGGGGAGCTGCCCCGGGCCAGCCCAGAGGGCACTCCGAGCCTGCTCTCTGCTGGCAGTCACCTCCATGACCTGAAGTGATGGGCCCGGTCAGGCCGGGGAGCTGACCTCTTGGTGTAGTGTTCTTGGGTGAGGCCAGCACAAGGCCCACGCCCTAAGATGGCCTCAGGGGTCCCAGGGCTCAAACTCGACTTCCTGCAGTCAGCCCTGGATAACCCCTCATGCCCACCCTGCTGCGGGCAGTGGGCGGCAGCTCCTTTCCTGCTTTGGTGCCCCCCCCGGCAAAACTGCTCTTGCCGTCAAACCTCAGGGCACCGGGAACCGGCTGGTGGGTTTGGAGGGAGCGGGGTGGTTCCTCCTCACACAGGCTCTCACTTGCATGCTCAGCAGCCAGGGAACAATAGGCCCCTCCACAAAGCCGGGTCCCCAAAATAGGCTGTGTGCTCAGAAGTGAGCCGGGGCCTGCCAGCGCCAGAGACAATGGGGTGTGAGAGTTGACATTTTCCCAGGAATTATGTGATTCCAAACAGATTTTTTTTTTTTTTTAGCTCAACACAGACCAACAGGCTTGAGGAAAGGCGCACTTCCGAAAGGAGCCCAGTGTGCCCCATGTGCGCACCATGTGTTAAGGTGCTGCCAGGACGTGGGTCTCCCGGAGCCCTGGCGGGCGTGGCGCCGACGTGCAGAGGCGGCAGTCTCCTGGCTCTGCCTCCTGGGCCTTCTCTCCAGCTTGTGCCACAAGCCCCCTCCCCGTAATGGGTCTCCATCATTCCCGGGCTCTGCGGGAAGGGCAGAAGAGCTCCCTGTTGCTCTGAGAGGAAGGCCGAGCCGCCCCATGGAGAAAGTGAAACAATAACTGCGTGTGCGCCGGGATGACAAGGGAGGGAGATAAGAGCAAAGGGTGAAACATGAAGGCCCCCCGTGTCTCCTCCCGGGGACAGGTTTGGACAGAAACCTCTTGTTAAAACGAGAGCTTGGCGCAGCACTGGCCAGGGCGCCATGTGGGGAGGTGGCAGACAAGAGACTCGGGTTTAAGTACTGACTTTGCAATTTATTAGCTGGGTTATCTTAGGCCAGCCACTAAGACTCTTTGATCTTTCCATTCTTTATCTGTAAAATGGGGATAAGCAACTATTTCCTGCCTGTCTCACGAGGTGGTTATGAACCCAAGAGTTAGGATATTTGTAAAGAGATGAGAGCTGTACAGGCGGAAGAACCGTGCATTCTGGTTGTTGGGAAGGGTTGGGCTGGGGGAGAGGATTTCCAGGGAGACTAAGGGCAAGGGTGCCTTAAAGCTAGGGCTCTGTTTCCCAAAGCCGGTCACCATGCCCCTGGGCACCGGGGAGCCCTGGGTGGTGCTATTTCTGAGATGGGCACATTCCAAAGGGTTTTACTAAGTTCCAGCAAATTCCCACGTAGGCCCAGCAAACCACTGGGTCGCTGTCACTTTCTAGCTAGGTGACTGCTGAGAGGCTATATCTGGTTCCTGGTCCCTCCCTGCTCCACTCCATCAACGCTGATGCCAAAGGCCATCTCAGACCACAGCCCTCACCAGAACAATCATCTGGAAAGACTTCACATTGCCAACAGACAGAAATGTCGGGTTTTAGCCCTAAACTCCTATTCAATCGCATCTTTTCCAATTCTCCAGCCTGTGCTAAGAGCTCCTGCAACTCTTGGAGACACCTTATGCCTTCCCATCCTCTTGTTTCCTTTCACTACCTCAGGTCAAAGTGCCTACCCCAACCTCCCGATGCACCCCTATCCATCTGAATGCCCACCTCCACCTAGTCATTCCCCAGGCCACCTCGGGCTCCCCAGGCCACCTGTGGGCTCCTCCTTAGCCCACAGACAGGCCCTTAAGTGGCTTTTCTTTGCATTAATTTGATTGCAAGCTCCTTGAGGCTGAAAGTGTCTTCGCCTCTTTACCACAGCTCCTGGCACAGTATCTCTCACACGGTGGGTATTTTATAAATGTCAGCGGGACAATTGGCAAGTCTGGATCCCACATTCAGAACACAGCAGGGAACACTTAATTGAGGTGACGCAACTGGAGGCAGCAGCCTAGATCCCAAGGTGCCGAGCAAACATCCAGGTTCAGGCCCCCACCCCTGACAACTGTGAAAGATGAGTTTTTAACCACTACACCAATCCCTTTAATAGACGTATAATTACACAGCATTAAATGCCCCAATTTTAAGTGGAGAGATGGATGGGTTTGGACAAATATATTATGTACATGTTGTAACCATCACAATATTTGCCAGTAGAACTATGTAGACTTGGGTATTTCTTTGCAGAAGGTTTTAAAGTATGAATTTGACTGATGTAACAGCTGCAGGGCTATTCAGATTTTTCTATATCTTCTTGAGGGAGTTCTGTCAATTTGTCTCTCAAGGACTGTGTCCATTTCATCTGTTGTAGAATTTGCCCAGTCTGCCGTATTTCACTTAATGGCATCACACATTTGTGTAAGACAAAAACCTAGGAGTTAACTATGAATCCTCTATTGTTCCCAACTTTTATATTCATCAGAAAAATCCAATAGACTCTATTTGCAATATAACTTCTTGTCACCTCTGCTGATACCGTTTTAGTCAAACTACATCACTACCATCTCTCACCTGGCTCCCCAGGGCAGTCTTTTGATTTCCTTTTCTTTCCAGGCTTGCTGCCTACAGCCTATCTTCCACCAGGTCGGCATAATGATCTTTTCTTAAAACATTATTCAGATGTCACGCCTCTGCTTAAAACCTTCCAGTGTCTTCCTGTCATACGATAAAAATCTAGAATCCTTGTAGGCAACATGATCCTAACACAATTTGGTCCTGATTTACTTTTCTGGCATCATCTCTATCATGCTCTCCAGTACACAGGAGTAGTTCAATACGCTGCAGTAACACAGAAGTTCTTGCTTAGCCTGTCCTCGCCTGAAGGCCTTTATGTTAGCTCTTCTCCCCACATTAAATTTTTTTAAATTTTATTTATTTTGCACATACTAAGAACTGGGATGTAGACCGGAGGTGAGAGGATTCACCAGAGACAGAGTGGGGAGCAGAACAGGCGGATCTACTGAAATACACTGCTGAGGGGAGCAGCGGGCGAGACAGGAGAGGGCTGCTGCGCCATGTGGCTTAGTTCCCTGGCCGGGGATTGAACTCAGGCCTTAGCGGTGACAAAGCTGAGACTTAACCTTTAGGCCACCAGGAAGTCCCCATTAAATCTGTTTGAATATCACTAAACTGGCCTATCTAAGATACCTCCTTATCATTCGCAATTTCCCCTTGCTCTGATTCATTTTCTTCATAGCATTTATTACTATTTGAAACAGTATTCACTTCATGAATTAAGGGAAATAAATAACTCACTATGAAGTACAGCGTTTTGCCTATGTTCCTTTAGAGTATAAGATTGATGAGAATAGGGCACTTTGTCTTATCCAATGTAGCATTCTCATACTAAGAACAATATCTGGCACATAATTCTTGCTCCATAAATATTTACCGATTGAATGAATTCAACACATCGAAAGTTTTTATTTTTGCTTAAGGGAAAAGAATCTTTAGGAGTCAGGAGACTAAAAACACATGAGTGAAAATCTACTTTCTCCTGGTCCCTTCTGCCAAAGTGAATTAAATCTGGTTGTCAGATGCAATTCTCCTCATTAATAGACGTCAGGTTCAGGTTGTGTGCACAGATAGACTTCTCTACTGAGTGACTTACCAGGCTAATCCATTCTGAGAAGAAGTTATTATCTTTAGCCAAAGTTCTGATAGATAATACTGTCTCCTACTCATCGTCTCATGGGATACTTTTGATGTGTTGTCAACATCTGAAGGAGCCAGAAATCACTCCTGAGTTAAATCCTCATTTAGAATATTTCCTAGTTCCCAGACCTCTGCACAGTACATAATAATACCCTGTGCTGGGCTGCCAGATGTTTTCTTTCCATCCTGACATTGTCCCAGGTCATTCTCTCTTTTGAGATGGTGCAGCCATGGGACCATCAATGTGATATAAGACATTCCTCCTTATAACTTCTAGAAAAGGACCAAGGTACCACCGGCAACTGGAAAGTGCTATAAGAGGGAGGGAGGGAGGGAATCCTAACATCCTCCATGCACCGGAGAAGACAGGGCCAATGGGATTGTCATTTGGCCAAGTTGTCAATACATCAAACCAGACTGATGACAAGGCTACAATGGGGAAATTATTGGGACTTCCTCCAGAAAACAAGGACAGAGATCGGGCACACGAGAGGCAGAAGGAAGGAGATGAAGGTAAGTCCCTCAAGATCTGCTAGAGAAAGAGCACGGGAAATCCTATAGGAGCTGCTGCCACCAATGCACAATTTTCGTTAATTACCTCAATTGTGGCTGTTATCCCCCTAATGAGAAACACAACTTTACTTCTAAGCAGGGAGTGAGGCTGGCAGAAAGCTGAAACCTGAAAATCAGCAGATACGGGGCCACATATAGCCCTTACTATTGAAATTAAGCCACATCCAAAACACAGGGGGAGGGCTCCAAATAGCTTCAGACAGCAGCCAGCCACGCAGGGCCCTCACCAGGCACCGGATGGACGCTCTCCGGACTCGTCAAGAGGCCCAAATCCCAAGTGCTCATTTCAATAACATGAGAAAATAAACATGGGGCTTATTTATAGCACAGGAAAGGGGCTGGGGCAAAAGAACTGCTCCTTCGGTAATCCACCCTGACGGGGCCAGATAGGATCCAGACCCCCAGCTCTGGTAACAGGGTGTGCAGAAATAGGGGCCGGAAGAGGGCTGGCTGCCAGCATCACCAGGTATTATCTGGTAAAGGCCCTGGTTAAGAGAAGGGGAAGAGAGCTGACACATCATTTCATCTCACCAACCCGGGCCTTCGTGCTCTCCAATTACTAGTTAAGGACACTAAGGCACAGGCAGACTCCCTCAAGGTCAAGGGTAGGCTAGGTTACAACTCAGGGAGGGTGCTGGGAGAAGAGGAACCTTTAAAAATCATCGCACCCTCCGTGCACTGGAAAAGATGCTGCTAATGGAATCTGCATTTACAGTTGGAAGTAAAATTATGTGCAGAGCCCAAGGCTCCTGATGGCTTTCCACCATCTTAGCTCAAAAACTCCCACTAGAATCAGAGCTCCCTGAGACCAGCGCAATGTCTTGTCTAACTCTCAGTCTCCTGGGCTGAGCACAGTGCCCTGTGAATGAACAGAGAAACTGAATGACTGAATAAATGCTCTTACTTCACCTGGGTCAATAAGGAGGTCGTTGTTGTTCAGCTGTGACTGCCGGGAAACCAGATGTTCCTTGAATTTATCCTCGAGTGTGGTAATGCTGTAAGTTGGCAGCTATTAAAAAAGCCCAGGTAGATAGAGGCAAGGGCTGACTGGGTGCTTGGGCCTAAGACATGGACTCCAGGCCCTGCTCTGCGGGCAGTTCTCACCCCACATGCAGCACCTGAGAGGTTGCCATCAAATGGCGCTTTGCTGAGGAAACGTCTAGCTGCTTGGTCCCTCTTAACACCCAGGCATCCTTCTCTGTCTTCTGCCTCACAGCTCTGTGTCCTTCAGGGGAACTGGGAAGAAATGCAACCCAGGGGCCCAAGAAATTGAAAGCAGAAGAAAAAGCTTGACCCTGAACAAGTCGTAAAGTGGAGAGAGCAAAATGCCAGACACAGATGTTGGTGACTCAACTATTTTTTGAAAAGGAAAGAGGCCTGGGAAGAGGGGGAGGAAGCCAGGCTCTCCCGGGTCATCTCACCTGTGCCACCAGGCGAAGCTGATGTGAAAACGCCAGGGCACAAAGTTGCCCGTAGAGACCGACACCCTGTCCCTGGGAATTAGGAGTCTGGAAGTCTGAAATCAGGGACTCCTGGGAGTCCACTTAATGCAGGAGGAAGAGAGGTTGTGGGTTGAGTTCAGAATGCTGCACCCCTAAAGGAGAAAACCTTAAAACTGAGTGGAGACTTCCCCACCTAACTCTGGCCTGCAGAAGGCTGTTCAGATTGTCAGCCCATGCGTGCTTGGCATCATGGGGCCAAGGGCTATTCCTGATCCTAATGAGAAGTAGAAAGTGGTGAGGCCTAGGAAACCCTGGCCTAGGAAAGGAGCTGCAGGGCTTGGCATGAGGCGAGCAGACAGGCCCTATGGTTCCATATGCCTCAGGACCTGCAGTGGAAAGTTCAAGTTCCTTCCAAAGTCTTCCTGGCTAGGAGTTGCCTGCCAATATGGTTAGCACTCCTGCCAGAACTACTGTTCAGGAAGTGGCTGAAAGAGGCTTGCAGCCAGGTTAGTATTCTCTGTCTCTGCCTCTCCATGCTGGAGATGTTTGTTGCAATAGGAGACTGCCTGGCCCAAGAGAAACAGAAAAAGCCACCCAGCCAAAAAAGCAGCTACTGTCCCCAGAGCAAAGGGTCAGCATGGGTGGCTGATGGGGACCCTCCACCACCAAAGCCTTTCTCCTGTTAGGTGGGTTCCCAAAGGATCTTCTGACAGCAGAGCCACCAGGAGTCTCTCCAGGACTCAACCACCTCCCAAGCCAGTCTTCATTTTATCATCAAAGGGCTCTCAGCAACCAGCTTTCCTGTGGCTGGAGACGTGCTGTTTTCCAGTGGTGAGGACACCCTCGCCATTCTCCCTGCTGCCCTGCTGCTGACTGTGACTACTATCCTAGGAAGAAGCTGTGGTCACAGCAACTCTAGGAGCAAATGAGAGAAAGGGGTCACTTAACTCTTCCAGCTTCCCATCCTGGCTGGCACAGGCCAGTATGACAGGAGTTTTTTCCCCCAGAGACAGCAGAGAAACTAGCCCCTAAAGCCACAAGTGTAAAGCACAGTTGGAAGTTCCTAAAGCTTTGGCAGGGAGGCCAGAATAGCCAGTTCTGAACTTCTTGACACTGAATAAGAGGAGATACTATAGCATTGTTTGCTGAAAAGAACCAAAGTTGTTATTTTCCTCCATAATTATCCCAGAAGAGGAGATTTTTGCCTAAATGTGTGAGGCTCGGTAAAATACATGAGACAGAATTATTAGCAGCTAGCTAATGTTAGCCAGCAAGGAGGGTTTCCAACGCTATCATTCCCAGTGGGCTCATCCCAATTGGCAAGTGGCTTAGTGCACACATTGGGCCCGGCTCAGGTTCATCTGTGCAGGCCAGTAAGATGCAATTTCTTATAAAAGACTTCTTCATCTAAAACCAGCTGTTGTCTGCTGTAGGCCAGAACATGACATTTTAATTAGCATTATTGTTCCGCTTCTGAAACCAGGCTTGATGGCATCCCAAGGGCAGATGATCCTGACCCAAGTTGATGGGTAAGGCTAGCTGGGGAGCAGCTCAGAAATGTGCTCGCAATGGGGGGGCGCGTCCCTAGGCCCCCTCTGAATCCGTGAATCATGATCACTTGCTAGATTCCTGTCGGAACTTCTCCTGTGACCTGCACCACCTGTCTGTTCACAGGGTAGACACTTTTGAGGTTTATTTCAAATGCCTAGGACCGACCGTTCATTCTGTAATGTATACTCTTTTATACTATGTTGTGAGATCTAGCCCCCAGTGTTCCTGGGGGTCATGAGATTATTTAAGTGGAGTTTCAATACCCTTAGCAGTCTGATGACTCCTGAGAAGGTGATAAAGTCACACTAACAGGGTTCCTCAAGAAGTCGGTTTAAAGAGCTTGTCATCCAAAATCAAAGGGTCAACACGGTTTTTAAAAAAAGAAAAAAAAAAATGTCCTCTGGGAGGGAGAAGTGAGTGGATTGGAAACCAGGGGCTGAGGAAGAGCAGACGCATCTGAAGCTGCCAGGCGGAGGGCACACACCAGCAAGGGTAGTAGGGGCAACGCCTGACACAGCGCCTGGCTTGCCCTCCGCATCCACCTGCCCCAAGTCCTAGAAACGAGCTAGAGAGCCCCTCAAGGTGAGAGGCTCTCGCTGTTTGTGTCAGTTATCTGGTGACAACAGGGATCCCTTTCTCTTGGTTTCTAGCAAACCACCCCCAGAATTATGAACATGAGACCAAAATGCATCCCTGCTGACTAGTCTGTGCGGATCCCAGTTAAACGCACTAACACCAAGCGCCCACGCCTGCCACGATGCAGCCCCCAGCACATCGTGCCTCTGGCATCAGCCTGGGCACCACATGCCCCCGGGATGAGATGGTGTCCTGTCCCTTCCAGCAGCAGCAGCCCACGGTTCTGTAACTCCTTCATGGGAAGGGGATGAAATGCTCATGATTTCCACTTATAATTTTGCTACTTCTGAAATTTTACTTTGACCTCTGGAAATCTGTGGGAAAACATCTTGTTAAAACTACGCATTTCAAAACCACGACACAGACTCACCTACATGTCACTCGACAGAACAATGGGTGGTGATTAGTGACTTCGACTGGCACACAACTAGGTTTCGGTAATTATATCCATATTCCAAGCAAATTGTTATGTATTTTGTGTTCTGGGGGCATATGTTATGGCTAAAGTCCAAACTGTGGCTAATCTTAATATTAGAGCCAGATAAATCTGTTTCAAATCCATAACATCTAACATTTGCCAGAGTAGATTTGTTCATCAACTGGGCTTAAAGAGGTATAATTCACACATGTGCAGTATTACTAAATGCTGAAATTTAACGATTTAAATATACCAGCAACTATTGCAAAGCAGTTGTTAGAGCAGCATTTAACATTAGCCAGAACCTCCCTGGCTAACGTTAAGTTTATACTGAAGAACGGGGGAAATTCTGGCACCCTCTTGGGGTGGGGGTCACAATGCCCCCAACTTCTACCACATGGTACTAGCTAGGACCACTCAGTGGCTGGCTGTGAGATGCACTCCGTACCTCCCCCCTCCACACACACACCTATAAAACAGTGACGGGATCTAATCAGGAAGCCAACAGATTCTTTTGGCGCTCTTTGGAGACATCTTCCCTTAGCATGTTTACAGCTCGGCTCTTCCTCTGCTCGATGCACATGGCACCAACTCTCCCCCTGCCTGGGTCTGGGTCTTCCCAGACATGGGCAGCAGGCTGGAGTTAAGGCCAGAAGATGGAGTTAAACTCACGAAAGGAAATAGTTCCTTGGACTATCAATAACTAGCATTTAAGACATAGTAGAAAAAAGGAATAAAAAATAATTTTAATCATATCAAAAAGCCAAACGAAAGAGGAACAATTCACGGAACTCGCAGGATCCTGACTCAGCAGCTGGGCTCTTCGAGTCCGGGGCCCCAGCCCCCAAGGCAGATATCAAATCCCACTACGGCATTTGGATCTTACACCAAATTCAGCACTTGGCTTTTCCTCCAAAGAACTCACTGATTTGAAATAACTAAAAATAAGATATCAGTATCTTTCACACCATTCTCCCAATCTGAAATGGGCTGGTAGTTTCTCTTCTCAGCAGTCTCACGGCCAGCGAAGCCTCCTGTGACTGTGGCACCGGCGCGGACGCGAGGGCCTGCCCTGGGCTGCACCTGGGGCACCGCGAGGCTTCCGTTTGGCTTTTTTAAAAAGAACCCATGGTGGGGTCATAAGAAACAAGGGTCTGTGCAGCTCACGGCGCTCACACATCCTCACCAGCTTCTGTTCCTGAGAGAGAGGGTGAGCTGGGTCTCTGGCCAGATCTGGCGTGTGGAGAATGCCCGCATGGAAGAGCGTGGGGAGCGAGTTCTCTTCCCTTGTCCAAGCCGAACGTTCAAACCTCCACCGCTGGCATGTTTCACAAGCTGCCGATGTTGGGGAAGCTCTTCAGCTTCTCGGGAAAGTCGTCTTTGTATAGGACGGGGTCAGCCCGGTGCTCCACCACCTTAAGAGGCATTGTCCCGAAGACGGAAGCAAACTTGTTGATGCACTCAGATCTGTGCAGTGCCGGGAAGGGTGGCGGTTGAGCAGATAATGGGGGAGGAAAAAGAAAAGTTCAACAGGCTGAGAGATGACAGCAAAATACACAATTTTAACACCAACAAAAGAAATCCAAGTATCCTAGGCCTGCTCCCAGGTTCTAACAAAGGATGGGTGGGTGTGGATGAGAGATCTGGGGGTACTCTATTAGCTCAGTGGGAGAAAGTGAACAGGGATGGATGCTTTTTGGAGGCCATGGCCCCACAGAGGTCAGAATAGCTCTCTCCCTCCCCCTCAAATTCCAGTCATTCCTCCTGCTCAGTACAAGCAGGCCTCAAACCAAGGTGGATTAGCTGCCAACAATTCTTAACCCCATCTCTGCCAACTACAGAGAAGGCTAAGGATGGAAAGGAAAAATCACTTGGATCTGAGCTTAAGTTTAAAGGGCAGCAAGGAAGGTGTTCCACTCAAAGCAAGGGAAGGCCAAAGAAGATGAGGGAGATGGTCAAGCCCAATTTCAAATGATAAGCACTTCTTTCATTCAAGCAACCTTCACTGGGGGGTCTATAAGTGGTGGTCTTTTCTGTGAAAGCTGGAGGTTACTGAGAGCACTTTCCATAACTCAGCCTAACTCAGCCACTCCCACAGCAGAACCAGCAGCCATGACCCACTTAGAGACAGAAGGGCCCAGCACTGCTGGAAGAGGGGGGAGATGTCAGTTTGCTCACCCCCAAGCCCACGAGCAACCTCCTGAGAGGTGAGCGGGTCAGGAAGGTTGGCGGGAAATGGCTCTGCTCTCTCAGGCCAGTGGAGCGTGACAGCTGCTTAAGGAGGACAGCTCAGCGTCAGACCCGAGGGGACGTGGCTTTTGAAGCTAAAGGGAGTCCAAGGGTGGATTTCAGAAAGGTCACTACTCTCACCTCAGCCAGGCCCAGGCCCCTGAGAGATCTACAACAAGAACAAACCAATCAAGGCAGAACCATTGACCTGGTGACTGGACTTCAAGAAACGAACCAACAGAAGCTTCTTCTGTTCTCAAGATACTAGAAGATTCAAATGATCCCAATTAACAAGTTGTTATTCTAATGCCTTGAGCTCAGGAAGAAATGAATGGATAAAGAAGGCAGTCATTATTAACTCTTTTCTTGTGGCCGTTCTGCTTCTAGCAAAAGCGTGTTCCTCTGTCATGTGGAGTTCTCCCAGCTGACAACGTGATCGTGTCCACACCGCAAACAACAACTACAGTCATCACACACTCAGGGCTGTGTTACAGGTGCCCTAGGTGTGTCAGTAACCCATCTCAGCCCCACAGCACCCCGTGGGGAGGTCCTCCTACTTAGGATCCCCATTTTTACTTTGGAACTGAGAAACAGAGAAGCTAAGTAGCATGTCCAGAGGTCAAATAACTAGTAAGAGGCAGAGCCAAACCCATGCATTCTGGCTCCAGAGGCTAAAGTCTTAATTATGAGAGGATACATGTTTACTTATTAACATAATTCTAGGGTCCCCGAGGATGGGCTGGAAATTAACATCTGGGGAGTATCTATTATTCTAAATTGAGAGGGAGCTGGGGAAAGCACTGAGGAGCTTCAGCAGCTTCCTTCTCCCCAGATTATGGAGTCAAGGCCCCGGCAGAGTCACACCTCTCCAAAGTCTTAGTTTTGATAGCTACTTGTAAACATACATGGGTTTGTCTAATTTCCAGTTACTATGCCTGTGGACTGAACCAGCCATGCCCAGCCTAGGGACCAGCGAGCCAGTATTCAAGAAGAATCCTGGTTCTCGGCAGAGAATAGCAGCCCCAAGGTCCCTTGGAGAGGATGAGGACAATGTCTTCTCTGTCATTATATCTGCCAGCAGGGCCATGTCACAGGCATGAGGCCAGGAAGGCTCAGGCCACCTTGACTTGTTGACAGTTGCCCTGGCTAACGGGGGACTAATGAGTACACCTTTCTTTCCACACAGCCTACCCTGTGTGGCCCGCTCCTGGCTCTCCTGCAGGTCCTGCAGATCCTGCCGGCACCTCCTACTTTCTTTTACACAGGGGCACTGGGCTGGGAACAGGTCGAGCAGGTAATGAGTGGGCTGGTTGCTGGTGGCCCACGAACTGTTCTGTGAGGGGTCGGCACCCAGTCAGCAACTGTCACCCAGTCAGCAACTGTCCCCCTGGGTTGGTTTCCCAGTCAACCACAAACAGACAGAGGACTGCCAAATGTCTGTCTCTGAAGTGCTGGGAGTGTCTAGGGGAGAAAGGACTTGTGGCTTTCTGTCTTCCTTTCAAATACAACCACCCACAGTAACCAAGAGCCTTCAGGACGCCGCTGGGGAAACTGGGGAGGAAACGAACATTGCCACAGCCTGTCACGTGTGATTACTCCATTCACCCCCAACACTCAGCATGGCGTTTGGCACAAAGATGCTCAATAAATAATTGTTGAACCTAAGAATGGACCACTGTCATTAATATTCCTGTTTTAGGAGAAGGAGAGATTAAAGTTCAGATAAAGTATGTCCATTTCCATAAGTCAGACAGATCATTAAGTGACAAATCAGAATTTTAAAAGATTGGCCTAAATCAAAATTCTGCATTTTTTCCCCCTAAACCAACCCTGGCTGCCACATTGCTTTGGTCTTGGTGAAGCTACTGGTCAAAATGAACAATTACATTGTTTAGTCCTCAAAGAAATAACAGCAGATCCTGAGGATGGCTGCTGGGTAGTAAAAACTACTCACCTACACTACTGAGATTTCTGATCGATGGTCCCAAACACAATAATCAATAAGATGGCTGAGCCATAAAACCCAAGGCAAGACCATAACTTTCGGTAACTTTCACTTTTTTCACTGTTTGTGCATTCTGCATAGGGAATTTTAACAAACAAAACAAATAACTCTACAGTTGTAACTCCATCTCTTGGTCTACCCAAGATGATTTAAATCACGTCTTCCTCCCAATCTAAGTGCCTTATTTAATAATTCAGTGATTTAGTGTTTAATCCAAATAGTATTGCTCCCAGTTTCTAACTGATCTCAAGGCTGATTTCCTTCCATTTCCTATTCTCAGAAGGGTAGTCTAGAGTTGCTAACTCCACTTCCTCGCCCCCATAACCCTTTCGTGTCATCACTTTATGACGTTATATTTTTCAAAGTCACCAGTGACCACTCAGTTCAAAGTCTGTGCCCATCTGCACGTTCCTGGCTTCTCCCTGGCTTCTGATGCTGCACGTGCTGGTTCCCTCCTGGTCTCTCCAAGGGTTGCTTCTTTGTTTTCGGTTGCTTTTTCTGAGTGTCAGAACTTTTCAAGAGTCTGCCCTTGACTTTTCCAGTCAGCTGCCATCTCCAGGCAGCTGTCTCCCACAGATCTACCTAAATTTAAACCTTCTAAGTTCTAGCTCCACATCTCCAACTGCTGGCTCCACAGCATACACAGAGTGTAAGACCCCAAAATCACCTATCTTGTTGCTTTCTAGCTTCACCCAATGTTAAAACCTCCTCCTGTCCTCATTAATCATCGTGTTAATGGTACAACGATTCACCCCATCCCTCCCCCAATTAACCCTGCCCTTCCTTCCTACACTCAACTAGTTCAAGGCTGCTGACTCTTCTTTCTTTGACCTCTTCACCCTTCATTCCATCCTATGCACTAATTTTCAAATTAATCTCGCAGCATTACTTTGATCAAGCTACTAAAAAGCAGCTTCTCTGGCTTACCAGAAAAAAGTTCAAACTCCTTAAATGGGGATCCAAGAGCCTTTGCAATTTGGCACTAAAGGGACAGAATTCTGAGCTCTAGCCAAACTGGACTTCTTAAGTGCTTGCCAAATACACCATGAACTTGCTGACTGGCACCTGTGACCATATCTAGTATCCCTTACCAAGGAGCTCCTCTTCTTTCTTTCTCCCTAGTCTCCAGAGAGAGCATCAAAAATCACCAAAGACGGCTGTATTTCAAGTCATCACAGTGGAGCACTGGGATAAGTTTTCAATTAGCAATAATCACGCCTTGGACAAACCTCACAGGCGATGATACAGCCACTGCACAAAGCCGGGCCTCCTATCCTGCCCCAGTTTCACCCTCTGTGATCTGTGATCTTGATACTTCCTCTTTTACAAAAATATTCCTAAAAGTCAATTAAGAGGTCACCTCTTTTTTCCTGATCAATTACAATGCTTTGGGACTCTCTTCTGGCATTAAAGATATTGCTCTGAATTAAGTTTCATAGATATATATTCATGATATATTGCATTCATATAGCTACACATATTATATACATCTAGGTGGATTTTTAAATAATAAACTCTGATAATATGATTCAATCCAACAATATCTAGGTTACTCTATTTTCAACAGCCACTTCTCAAGCGAGAGCCTCCATGTATCCCGTAGTGGCTTTCTTCGGTGTTAAGCAACATTCAGGTCCAACTGAAATCTCTCTTCATGCTAAGATCTCAGTGGTGCTAGACAAGAATCATTTAGCTTCAGCATGATTTTCAAGGGCATTATCAGGCTGACATTTTTTTCCCTGCAGTTTCTTTCTTGGACCATATAGTTCTAGCATTTTAATTTAGTCCAAATCAATCACCCATTAGCTTAATGCTATGAGTTCTTTCCCAAGACTCAGAGAATAGGAGTAGGTTTAAATAACAATGTCATGTACTCCACCAAACTATAACTAATGTCTCCCTTCTTGTTTTTTTCTTTATTGAGGTTACATTGATTTACAACATTGTGCATGACTTAGGGGAGTAAGTTCACGCCTCCCAGGTGTTTGCAACCACATCACCCCCACCACCCAAGCACGTACCACCCTTTACCCTAGACCCCAGTCACACTGTTCCTACTCTTACTCTTCCTCCCCCTCTAGGAGCCTCAATTCTGCAGTCATATTTCTAGGGTTTGTTTTGGTTTAGTTCTGTCAATTCCTTTGTTTTCTATATTGTACATATGAGTGCATTCCTCCGGGATTTGTCTTTCTCCTTCAGACTTATTTTGCTAGCGTAATTCCCTCCAGTCACATCCATGTTGTCACAAACGGCAAGAGTTCACCTTTTTACAGGGGTCTCTTTGGAAAGAGCTTTTGACAGCTAATGACAATGCCCTTGATTGCATGATACTTACCATTTTAGTAAAAGGTATTTCCCAAATCACAATGTTATTTCACAGTAAAAGTTATAACATTTGGGGAAGATATATAAAAGAGACAATGAGATTATTTAAAAAGTAAGATAAGAAGTTGAGAAGAAGGCACAAAGCATTATAGAAGAGTCCAAGTTACTGAAACAATTTCTGCACAGATGACCCTCCACACCTGAAGGATGGTAATGTTGCCGAGAGCTTTCAGAATGACTGCTGCAAGCAGATACTGTGGGGCCCGTGGAAACCTGAACGAGATGTCTCAATCTCACCGTGACATTCTCTGAGTGCATTCTGGTTCCTTGGCAATGGTGCTGCTGGAATCAGAGTTTGCTGTCTTGTACAAAGAACCGCCTTTTGGGGGAAGTAGATTTGTTTCAGGAGCTAAGCAGCTTAGGGTACAAGCCAGAGTAATTAGGGCTATTATTGAGACCTACAGTAGGTCTTCAAGGGAGGTCATGTCTCCTCCTGCTCCTGCTCCTGCCATATGTAACTATGAGGCCGGACATCACATAGCACGCAAGGGTGTGCCCACTGAGTAGTTAATCGAATTGAAATAAAGGACGTATTAGAGTTGCCCTGCTCCTCCTCCTTTGAAACACAAAGGGCTAGGCTTTCGATTCTGTGCTCAGTATGTGTTTTTAGTAGTGTCCTCAAAGGTGATTTCTCTCTGGTGGGTTTGGTTTAATTCTTTCTAATTAAACTTTTACTATAAAGTAGAAATATTATTCTGAAAAACAATGCAGTATTTCCCTAGAATTAACTAGCTTCTACTCAAATGACTGTGGATGGTTAACTGCTTAGTCCACACGGAAAATCTGGCTTCTGGAGCTTAAGACCAGCTATATTTTTAAGACCCTTCCAACCATTACAAATTGAGTGAGTAGCATTCCAAATTAATTCTTTGGGTGACCTGGGCTTGAACTAACCCAATTCTCACAATGCAAAAGGAGGTGACTATGGCTACCAGCTGCTGTCCTTATATCTCCAAAAAAGTCCCATAAACAGGCCCCAGGCAGGAAGTGGGGATCAGAGGCGAGGGCAGTCTTCTGTTACAGGCTCACTCACCGCTCCACCATGTGCGTCTGGTCTAGCGAAAGCCCATCAATGGCTGTGCACTCTGGACACTTGAATTTCTTTCGTGGTGTTACCTGCCAGAAAAGAACAAAATATACCTGGCTGTCAGTGCCAAGGATCACAGAGTCATGCGGTGCCACCACTGTGTGCTCCAGTAGCGGAGATGCCTGCCCCTCCACACGCACGAGCGCACACACACACACCTCACCACTCCTCCACTCACTCTGTCTGGCTCGGCCAAGCGCAGAACTCACAAGGGCCCAATAAAAGAGGCTTGGAGGGCTTTTGCCTTCTGCAACTGGAAAGAAGTGGTGATGACAAGCTCCTTAATTCCTGTTTAATGACTGTTTTCTCACTGCCAAGGTCCTTGTATAAACACCATTTGTTCTTGCAGCCATAGGGCGATGAAATACAGCTTCCCATAACTTTCACCATCACCTTGGCTCCAGCAGGCACTTTCTCCGCCTTTCAGCTAATGGCAGATGCTCTGAGCAGCACTATGCTCTTGAAGATGCCTGGTTATTTTGCAATTTCCTTGACTCGGGAAAAAACGCAAATGGTCCCTCACGCCATGAATCTTCCTGACTGTCCCCTCAACCCTCTCAGACCTTAAACTTCTAATGATTTTTCTAGCAACTCAGGGGAGTTGGTTATCCTAATTTAGTAAAAGTAAATAAGCAGTGGCGGGATGGGAGGGGAAGGAAGAGAGCTAACTAAGACCAGCCTAAGAGCACAGATACCAGAAATGAACAAAACATTGTCCTAAGCAGGCACAGCTAGAAACATCTAAACGCATGTCAAAAAGCAAACTTGGAAATGTGGGAGGGGTTCCTTTAAAACTGATTATTTCAATTTACATTCCTTAATTTTTCTTGCAATGAGTTAGTAGTTCACTGAGTCAGAGAGTTGGGGGACAGGGTGAAGACTGGGTCAAAGTTGGAGAGTAGAGAGAGTGACTTTTCCTCTTGCCCTGGTCACTTGGGCTTAATCTGGCTTCTCTCATCAACTAACAGCTTGAGAAATCAGTGGGGAATGCCTCACCACTTCCAGCACTGGAAGGGCCCAGTATAGGAGTCTAGCCTAGAAGTACTGCCCATTTTCTTATATGGAATCTAATCCGGATGGATAAAGGTCATGACAGTGCTGCTCATATAAAGAAGTACTCTTTCTACCTATCTGGGGATCTGATTTGAGCATAATCTGTATTTCAAGAATAGACATCTATTATGGGATCTTTATGTACTTGCAGCTTTTAAGATGTTCTGGGAAAGGTACTTCTTAAAACTAGTTATATAGATATATAGACAATGTTCAGGACAACTACAGTTATCACTGTGTAAAGTGTCCCATCTTTTCAACAACTATAAAAAAATAAAAATCGGCTACATTAAGATGTAAACTGCATCTTTAAAGAGAATGAGATTCCAAGTCAGCTTAGAGAATAAAATTTAATTTTCTGAAAACATGATTCGTAGATTGAAATTGTAGCCTTCATCTATGATGCTGGAGGTTAAAAAGAAGAATTAAGGAAAGTTGTATGAAAAAGGAAAATAGGCTGAAACTCTCAAAGCCTAGCTTTAATTTCACAACGTGACAGCGTCAGCCACAGAATCTCAAGGCTAAAAGGGAGCGTCAGGTTTGCCTAGTCCCCCACTTGATTAGTCGCGCCCAGTCCTCGGGCTCGGAGAGGGGAGACCTGCTGGGGACCACAGAGCACAGGAGTGGCAGAACCGGGCCAGGAGCCTCCCACCTTGATGACAGCTTTGCCCGTGACGTTGGCCACCAGGAAATTCATGGCGATGTCTTCACAGTTCATGTGCGCGTCCACCCAATTCTTGATATCCCCAGGCATTTTGTAGGTATACAGATAATTAAAATACTGTCAGGTGAGACAAAAACAAGAAACACCACATGTTTGACATCTGAAACATTCAAAGCAGCCTCTCGGCTGAGATAGAGACAGCACCCTCGTCACAGCACGGGCACGCGCTGTTTCTGTGAGGTGGATCACAAGGCTGGATGGAAGGAAAGGGCAAAGGAAGCAGTAGTAGGATGCTCATGGTCCAGTGACCCAGCATCTTTAATGTTGGCATTCTTTAAAAAGTGACCACGCAAGCAGAGGAGAGACAGAGTATGAAGTCCTTGCAGGGTGCGGGCCCTTGAGACTGACGAAAACATCATGTGTTAATAAACACTGCCCAGAGGCACACAACATGTAGGTCTTCACCAAAGCCTTGAGCCACGATCCGTTATCTCCCTTCTCTCCACGGATGGCAAATAGGAACAGAGATAAAGTAATGGTGGACTGACATTGCAGAGGTATGGGCTTTCTAAAGTAAAACAAAATCAGGCACTTTTGAAACTATCACAACCTACACATATGAAATAGTGTAGAAATCCACAGACAAAAAGGAAAAGGTGTACATACTACTACCATAAACTCTAAGAATTATAAACCTTAGCCACCTATTTATTTTTTGTGAAGAACAAAAGCCCCTTTCTGAATCTAGACTTTGAAAGATACAACGGCAACTGTACGGAGAAAATAACAAGCAATAGCTAAGTTAGCTATAAATATAGCCTAATTAAATTAATTGTGCTGGGTGGAACAGAGCTGGCTGCTGACGATGGACAAGTCATTACTGTTTATTTAAACCAGACACTTCCAGAGAGTGCTCTGTTATCAGACCCGGTATTTTCAAGCCCAACGCAAACCATTCAATAGCCCTCTAATTTTTAAAAAAACATCAACACATGAAGTGACAACTCTCAGAAGAGAGGAAGTACAAAGGCTTATAAGAACACAAAAGGAATTTCAACATGATCATAATCGAATCAAAGTTAATGAGATCGATTTTCACATATGAAAATAGCTAAGGTTGATTTTTTTTTTTTACATATTTCATGCAAAGGAGGCCTAGTAAGATAGTCTTATTGTGGCTGGTGGGAGTATAAGTTGGTAGCAACAATACAAAAACTGCAAACAAATTAATATGCCAATACTTCCCAGGAATAGTCACTCCCTTTGATACAACCCGCCTCCCAGGAAGCTATCCTAATGATCACATGTGCAGTAATGTAAACAGACATTTATCACTGCTATCATTAGCTATTAAGCATTATGTAAAATAGCAAAAAAAAACAAACTATCCAATGATAGAGGAATAATTAAACATGATTTATGGATTATTTATATAACCATATATTAAAAACTATGCTAAGAATAAATTGTCCATGAAGAAATGTTAATGACATTTAAAAAAGCTCACAATATAACACATGAAAAAAGCAGGCTAACGGGAATATTTACAACTGAGTAAGTAAATAATTAAATGAAAGCCAAACTGTAAAATCATCTAAACAATAATAATGGTTATCTCAGAGACAGGACAAATAACTTTTCTTATACTACAAAATTTGTTGTGAATTTTCCATATTTCTATTATGAGCATATATTATATTTTTATAATTAGAAAAAAACTTTATTTTGAAAATATATTATACAACATAACCCTTCTAAGCCTTCTAGGTAGGTTTTTCCTAAACTCAGCAAAAATTAGGTTGGGCCAAATAAAACAAGCATCATCCTTCAGTTCAGTCAGCCCAGACCCACCTTACCTTGTGCCCCACCTTACCTTGTGATAGAAAGCTGCTCCTGTGAGTACCATGGACACCTCATTAGTCCACTCAGACTCATACTTCCACTTACTCATCTCATGGTCCCAGAGATGCAGGCGACCTGGGTAACCCACCAGTCGGTCAGGAAACTCCCGCCAGACCTATGGACAGAAAGCATCAGCCATCATTTTCCAGTCCAGACAACAGCCAAGCACAGGTCTAAGCCATCTACGCAGTTACTGAGATACTTCCTGGGTTCAAACCTTCAAAAATTAAGGTCAAAATGGGCTTCTGAAGAGGTTCAACTGAACAGGGACTCGTTATTCCTCTCGTTATTCAAAACAAAATCTTAATTGATCTCCTCTACTGCCTCTTGTGCTTGCTTGGAAATACCAAGTAATGTGTAGTAATAACTTACTGAACGGGGTCAAGGTACGTCACCTCTTAACACATGATTAAGGAGGTAGGTTCCATTCTTAGGGAAGGGATAAATGGAACTCTGTCCTGTCCTGATTTGCAATACATTTTGATGATTGAGAAAACTTAAAAAAGTTATCTGTTTCTAAAAATAAACCTATTTCTTCTGAGCACATATGCAATCTTATAATCTTCTAGAAGGCTAAAGTATAGAGAACTGGCTTGATTCAATAATTTGTAACATATCAAAAACAAACAATTGAAAGGTTTGGAAAGGTTCTTAAACACAGTTCTGTTGAATGAAACAGTGTAAAGTATTTCCAATACCTTTTCTCCATATATTTCTAAGTGAGTTCTAACAATTTACCAACAATTTACCAACTGTTCATGGGGCCAGCTGTCTACACCATAGTTCCTTATCCTCTAGACAACATTTCCTAAGGGCCTCTTATGGGCACTGTTCTCTCTTCAAACTTTGAGTAATCTTGTCTAGTTTCAATCACTTTAAATACTGGCTAAAACGTGTTTGGTCCTGAACATTCCTGAGATAACCAACTACTCACTTAATATCTCCAGTGGATAAATAATAGGGATCTCACACTTAACAAGTCCAAAACCTAACTCTTGGTTCGGTTCCATATCCCCAAATAAGCCTTCACGCAAATCTTCTCCATCTGAATAGCCTATATAATGGCTCAAGGCACAAAAGCTAGGAGTTGGTCTTTATTCCTTCCTTTTCCTCTTTCCCCACATTCAATCCATTAGCCACTCCTGTTAACTCTACCTTTTCCTCACATTTCTCTTGCCTTACCCTAGTTCAAACCATATCACCACTCCCCTAGATTACTGTAACAGACTTTTAATTTCTCTTCTTGCTTCTATTCTTGCCCTCCCAAATCATTATTTACAGAGAATCTCTAAAAGAACAATTCCTAAAAACGTATGTCAGAATGCTCTGTACAGGGTGGTTCAACCAATAGGCTCTATGGCTCCATCCCATCTCTCTCTCTCTCTCTCACACACACACACACACCTGAGCATGTCCTAAGGCTTCATCCCATCACACACACACACACACCCCTGAGCAAGTCCAAAAGGGCCTGCCTATGCTCCAGCTCTTCTTTTACCACGTTTTCCTACATTTAAATGGTCTTCCTCTTCTTTAACCATGATAAGACCTCAAGTCCTTCATGCCTGCTATTTCTGCTGACTATAATATTGTCCCAGTTTCAAAGGCTGGTTCCTGCTCATTAGTCAGGGCTCTGCTTAAAACTGACTTACTCTGAGGTGTTTTCAGACCCATGTATCCGAGGTAAACACCATCCTCCAAGTAGCCATTCCTCATCACTCCCCTGCCCCCCATGTATTTTTTTCACCAAATTTTCATTTTATGAAATTGTATTAGTTATTTACTGTTTACCCATTTATTATCTATTTTCCTCCCATAGGATTTAAATTCATGTCTTATTCACCATGGTGTCCCAAGCACAAAGATCTGTGCCTGGCACTAACAGCGTCCCGTGTAGGTGAACGCGTGATGGGCAAAATCTCAGCAGGCAGAACACTGAGACTGGAAGGAGGGAACCGAATTTCCTTTCTCCTTTCTTCAGCCAGTTACTCCTTAACTCAGAAAGGAAGTCTGCGACGGCAGTTATCAACAGCTACCATTAATAACAACGCAATATCCTTTGCATGTGAAGATCACAGTAATAATTCACCACCACCAAGGCACATGTTTTTTTTAAAATGGCTTTTCCAGAAGAGGGTAAAGGGATATTCACTGAGCCATTGCACTGCAGAGCCCAGGCCTCCGGTCCTGCATGCTTTTACGGGATGTCTGACCTGGATCTTGAGCATGGTCTGAGGTTGTGAGAAGGGCTTTCCTCCGGGTGAAGCCAGATCACCTAACATGCCCCTCAAACCCACAACCCTGGCCTCATTAACACCATGTTGTAACCAACAGAGTTAATCGGCTGCAGGCATCACCATAATAGCTGCAGACACACGAAGCCATGTCAAACATTTCCTCAGTTGTGTAATACCACTGCTGTGTTCTCCACTCTGGGGTTAGCATTTCAGCAGATTAAAATAATATGATACCATTACAGTTTTATAGAGCCCAGAGCAACACCACAACATGTGTGCCTTACTTGTGACAGTCTGTGGGCCCAGGCAGATGCCCTGAAGATGCACTGCCAGTGTCCTCTCCCTAGCACCATGCACCTGCCTGTTCAGTCATACCAGTGGCACAACTACTGACTCACCTGACGTCGTTCAAGGGGTTGGGAGGACTTCAAGCACAGGTAACTGAATATCTGGGACTACGAGCGGAAGAAAAGGAGCAGGAGGGGCCTCCATTCAGTGGGCACCTCTAGATGGATGCATCCCCCCCCCCCATTTACCCTGAGTCAACACTGCTCTTTAATCTATGCAAAGGAAGTTCAAATTGCTTTCCCAAGGGGTTCTTGTTTTCAAGACACCCCCTCCCCTCCCGCAACCCATCTGCAGCAGTAATAATGATGGCTCAGTTTATGGTCACCTTTCAGTCCTCTTAAAGCAAGTGACTTCCATCACCTAGCCAACTTCTCTGCGGAGTGACTTAACTTGGTGGCGCTGGGTCACAGCATGCTCAACCCTGTGCCTCAAGGCATCCAAGGTGTCCTGGATTTCAGATTCCTCTGGAGCCCTAGTGAGCGCTGCTGCTGAAGGGGCCCCTCTGCCCTGGACTTGCTCCAGGCAGCTGGATACAATCAAGATACCATCCTTGTCACTTCATCTATAACCCTGCAGCTGACTACAGGATCAAAACGGAGTGGGACAGAATGGGATGGGCTCTCTCTAATCAAGCCCCAGCCCAGCACAAAGTCGATTATGTATATAGTAAAGCATTTTCCCAGCTCAAACTCTACCCCCCTCGCGGCTCACTCCCACCCCCACTCTAATTCAAATGCTCTGAGGTCAGCCTTTGTCATTACTAACAGATGCCTTTGTATGTGGCAGTGGGGGCTCTGACACCCACCTTCTACCCCTTGTAGCTCCGTGATGGTGCCTCCTTAGCTGTGTTCAGGCCACTGGCCAGTGGACAGGACTGCAGACCTCCTTATGTGGTGCCCTCACCTATTTGCAATTGCACATATCTTTGAAGACAGGAACTTAGCTCCAGGATCATAAATCCTATCTCTTGGTGAGGGATTTGGAAATAATCTGGATAGTCCTTGCTGTGGGGGCCTCTCCACGTCACTCTTCAGAGACTGTGTAACATCATACCCGCCTCCAACTGTTTCCTTCCATTCTCATTTCTGTAATTTGGTCCTTAGGACCCCTTACCTGGGTTATAGAAATTTCTTCCTCTCTGGATTCCCAGCTACATCCACTGCTTTGGAGTTATCTCCTTTTTTATTCTTTAAATGAAATTTTGAGTTTATTTTGAGGCTTCCTACTATCATCCTCTACCTTTGCTTATGTTTTCTTGCAGAAAACGTACTGGGGGACATGGTTGAGCAGATCCACAACTAGTTCTACCACTGATGATTTGGGCAACCCATGGATTCAGGCTGTCTTGCTTTCAGGCTTCCCTCTGCATAATGACGGGTAGGATGAAGTGACCTTTTAATGTCCTTTTAGGGCTAAAGTCTTCTATCTTCAGCCTCACTAGTATGTCCCCAAGGAAACTTATTCATCAGCTCTGATCAGTTGCAAGTTTCTAATAGCATGGCCTGCATTATTTAACTTTGTTTAGAATACCATACACATGTGGGTACCCAATAAATGTTCCTGAAAAGAGGATAATGCACTATATTCTAAGCCAGCTTAGAGAGAGAGTGCATTTTCAACTCTGGGTGTGTGCTAAGCACGGTCAGATTCAGGAAACAGACTAGGGGGAGAAGGGGGAAGGTGTAACAACAGGTGGTGCCCATCTGGGGTATACAATTAGGAAATCACGGGTCAGCTCTAGCAGAAAAGCCAGCCTCTGAAGTGGCTGCAACAGTCATCACACTTTCAAAGGCACAGTTCCACCGGGACACTGCTACCGGGTGAGAGGGACGCCACATGCAGCAGGCTCGAGCACCAAGAGATGGACTAAGAGGAGGTAGGGGAATTGGAGCCAAGGTGCAGCAAACTGGGCAAACAAGGGGCTCCTGCTCTCTCCTTGTATGCCTCCCACCCCTCCTGGGTTTAGTCATCCCTAACCATCAAAGTGGAAAAGGGCTCCATGCTGTGGCCCAAACCC
Organism: Talpa occidentalis; assembly: GCF_014898055.3. NCBI lineage: Eukaryota > Metazoa > Chordata > Mammalia > Eulipotyphla > Talpidae > Talpa > Talpa occidentalis. The sequence goes on from NW_023603184.1 coordinate 6,961,176, forward strand.
TGTGTTCACAGTCTGGGTCGGCCAAGGCAGAGCTGCAGGGAACACAACTTGCAGACGACGCTGGGCCAGTTGCCTGGCTCCCTCAAGCGTGTCTTGTATGCTGCCCAGAAGGGAAAGGGGTGGCTGGTGGGATTCCAACTCCGAGCTGGTTTTCACAGAGAAGCCAGTTAGAGGATTCACTCTCCACCCTCTGGGAACAAAGCTCACCTTTTACATTTAGAATTTCCTGAAATGACGGGGAATGGAGCAACTGATTAGCTTCATTTTCAGCTCATGCCTTTTTAGCAGTGGTTGGCAGCTTTTGTCAAGGGGGCGCTCTGCAAAAAGCAAACGAGCCTCCGTGCACGCCTGGGACACAATTACATGCTAATGCTGGACAGCTAAGGGGAAGGGAGCCCCGAAGTTGTCACCTGGAGCTCCCTAATGCTGACTGGTCTTGACAAATACGTGTACGTGCTGTGTTATATATTACAATTTACCCGTTACATCACTTCAGTCTGCCTGGGAGACTTTTCTAACCCCAGGCAGGTTCTGCTTAAAATAAGTCAAACAGGAAAACGAGTGTCATGTGAAGGCTTTGGGGTTTTGGCCGCCATCCTACTGGCCCCAGTCTGACTGGAGGGTAATGCCCAGGTGCTGGTAGACACAGTCTTCTTTCCTTTCAAATTCTTTCTTCAGGTCTCGGGAGCAATGAAGGCAGAGACAGACTGGGTTGCCAGAGTTGGTGGAGTAAAGTTGCTCTTCAGCCTTCCCAGGCTACCTGTTAGAACACGTGCCTCCTGTGGGTGGCAAGGAGAAGACTACGCCTGGACACACTATCTCAGAGGTGTGCTGCCACGGAGATCACGTGGAAGCACAGGTCACTTGTCCCATCCCTCGTGGTGCAGATGGGGAAATTGAGGGCTGGCGAGGAAGGTGCTCTCCCAGGTCACACCGCTCACGAAGTCATGTGATTCCCACTCTTCTGATTCTAAAAAGCACCTCCCCTGGTGGCGCAGTGGTTGAGAGCTGGGCTGCGAAACTGCCCACAGCCTCTGCAGCACCGGCTCGATCCCCGGTCACCGGGGAGGTCCCACATGGCGCGCAGACCTCTCCTGCCGCCCACTGCTCCCCTCAGCAGTGTACTTCGTCAGTCTGCCTGTTCTGTTCCACACTCTGGCTCTGAATTCGCTCACCCTCCCGTGCTTCTGACTGTACCCAGTGCTTGTATAAATAAATAAATCTTTTTTTTTAAAAAAAAAAATAAAAAGCACCTCATCTCAGCAAGTTCAGCCCCTCACCTATAAAGCAAAGACATCAGCTGACGGTGTCTAAAATCTCGCTGCGTGTCAGCTGTGAGGTGCTCCTGGCAGAGGTGGCGGGCGCGGCACGCGCAGCCTGGGTGACCACGCTGAGCACGGGCCAGGGTCGAGAGAGGCAGCGGGGAAGCAACAAAAGCCTTTTTACTCCCATCAGCACTCATCTTCTAAAAGCTCCAGGCTCTTCGTGAATGTGGTTTCCATTTAGCAAAGAAAGCCACATGCTCACACCATTAAAAGAAGGAACTCCCGCCGGCTGCGTAGCGACCTAGTGAGATTCCACATCTGACATCTGAGGGCCTACTGGAACCCTGCAATCTGTGAGGCTCTGGGGCAGAGAGGGAAATACAAGCACGAAGCAGCTGAACGAAAGCTTACACTCGACTACTATTTTTCATAAGGCAATGAATCTCTCGAGAGATAATAAAACAGGGAAGGAGAGACGTGGGTTTGAGGGGGTGGGAGGAGAGAAAGATGGGTCAGGATCGGGTCACGGGTTTTCTAATTTTGCGCTCCTTAAGACCCACTAAACATGAAATCATCTTTATTTCCGTAACCCCAAGTCCAATGGGAATTAGACCATTTCTAAGTCTGGTCCCAGGGGATTGTTCAGTAAAGTTAAAGGAATTGTGATCATTCTCCAAACGGCCCCTAAATCCCGCACTAGTAGAAATAGAAATGTAGTTCTTATAAACAACCATTATAGAGCCTTCACAATTTCCAGTCAATTTAGTGAGGCTCAACGTAAATGACTGAGGGCCTGCAATATTAGGTTTGTCCAGCAAGGAGGAAATACCTCCCCTGCTTCGAGTCACTGCTCTGGGGACTCTGAACAGGAGTCCGGGCTGCTACTGCAGAGCTGGCCGAACCTTTTTGCTTTCTCCCTACTGAGGAAAGGGAGGAAATGACATCGACCACAAGCTGTAGTTCTGGCTGGCTCTGAAGTATCCAGGTGGTTCTATGAAATGATTATGGATATTGTAAGGCATTTTCCCAGCCAGAAAATAATTATTTAATAACTTAATGAATTAATTCATCATCGTGCCCTATAGATGTGCATTTTAAATCTCTCAATCTCTTGGCGAAGAGTCAAGAATTCAAATTATTTCTTTATATCCCATCTACTTTCAAAAAATGATTTGGGGTAGCTTACAATATAAAAGGCAAAAATCAGAATACAGTTCAAATTGTCAAACAGATGATGTCTTTAACAGCACTTTTTTAAAAACCTAGAGATGTTCTATCTACCTCAAAAATATGAATTCTGACATCAAGTTCCAGAAAAGCAACCCAACAGCAGCCAACAACAAAGTCAGGGAATAAAATTTAGGAAAGGCAGACTGAGGTTCCTTCCTATTAATACACTCATGCATTCAAATCACAGACACTTCTTGAGCCCCTACTCTTTATTATGTTAAACAGTTTATTTTGAGGTAACTATAGGTTCGAAAACAGTTATAAGAAATAATGAAGCGAATGGTGATGCTTCATGGGTCCTTTGGTGGTGGGAATTTTATGGGGATTACACCTGAGAAGTTAAACATTGTACAAAAATGGACAACGACGTGAAAAAAAAATATATTTAAAAAAATAATAATGAAGCGAGGTCTTCTGTACTCTTGACCCAGTTTCCCTGATGGCCACATACTGTAAAGCAACTGTGAGACCCCAAAGTGATACTGTATCTCCTTCTCAGTAAAGGATCTATTTAAATCTTCTGCCCATTTTCTAATTCGGAGGTTTGCTTTTACTGTTGAGTTTTCTCCTTTACGTACCCAAGGTGCTCATTCTTCTGTTGAATATGTGGTTTGCCAACAATTTCTCTCAGTCTGTAGCTTGTCTTCATCCTCTCCAGAAGGTCCTTCATAGAGCAAGTTTTAAATTTGGACGAGGTTCAAAATATCACTTCTTTCTTTCGGAAATTGTGCTTCTGGTGTCAAGTCCTGAGAATTGTGTAATCTTAGCTCCTGAAGATTTTCTCAACTTTTTTACCCTAGAAGTTTTATAGTTTTAGTTTATGGATTTAAATGTTTTACTTTATACATTTAAATCCATAATTCATTTTCGGTTAATTTTTCTACAAGGTATCCAGGTTAACGTTTTGCACATGGATATCCAATTTGCCGGCACCATTTATCCACAAGGCTGTCTTTCCTCCATTGAATTGTGTTTGTACCTTTTGTCAAAAATCAGCTGTCCCCAACTATTTTTTAGGGGCTGTCTTACACTTCAGAGTGAACACAGAACTGAGGCACATACCTTGCTCACTAGGAACTTCTTATTTAGGAGAACTAATGACATGTATAAAAAAATTGAGGTGAAATTAAAGAAGAATGCCAAAAAGGGTATAGAGCTAGAGGATAGAAAGATTAGTTCTGGGTGGGGATGGGAAAGGAGGGAACAAGGAAAAACCTTTATGGGTTTAATTTAAAGGAGGGAAGTTAAATTTCAAAGTTAGAACTGAGATCTTGTTAACCTAACCAGGTACAAAATTATTCTTTGCTAGGTGTTTAACAGGCTAGCACACAGAAGACCAGGATTCTCCCACTGAATACATATGGAATCATTTAACTTGTAACAGCTTCTTATAAATTTATGCACAGAAACTATATATGAGAAAATCCAGTGTCTGAACACATTAGTGAACTCGTTCAGTCAATAGCTACCGCTGGAGCATCGACTACGTGTCAAATGCAGACACACACACACAGGGGCAACTCTGTGGGGAAACTTTTCAGTCCAGCCCCAGATCTATGCGATGGATATAGGTGGGAGGCCTCGCTGCAAGAAGGAACCCCATCCTTCCCGCTCCCAGAGCAGTGTCAACACATGATCAGGTGCTTCTGCCCCACCACGCAAACCTTCAGCCCAGCTCAAAGGCTGCTTGGGACCCCGAAACAATTTATACAAAGACACATAACAACTAATAGACATAATAGATATTTGTACACATAAATATATTAAGCATTAAGTTTTAATTATATTTCAAGGTTTTGACCAGTCCATAGAAATGAGCAAATATACTGCAATCACAATTAACTTGAACCCCACATGCCCATTTTCACTACATCTGATCTAAGGAGTGAGCTGCAAACATCATGTTGATGAATTCCCCTCGCTTTCTAGACTCTCATTTTCCACGTCATGACCTTTCTACAGTCAGGGGACTACCCTGATCCTTTAAGTTTTCTTTCTTTTTATTCTTCCTGAATGTGAAATCGCTATGTCTAATGCAATAGCAACCACCCACAACCATCTCAAACTCACAATTTTGCAAACAGTTTTATAACTGCCAAAAAATGGGGCAGCTTCACATTTGGGACGACACAGAACTTGCCTCTGACCATGCAGGCACTGCCCTCCCGAGAGAGCTGCTGTGGCCTTCATTTCCCTGGCCCTGTGCCAGCTCCTGCCCACACATCTCCTTTAAGCATCTCTATCAAAATCAAGGGAGATAAGCAGCCCATGCAAGACAAATTCCCCACATCCCCAAACCATAAGCCAAATCCTGAAGCTCTGAATTCCTGGAGCAGCCAAAGCCTGTAATCAATCCCAACGAGACAACAGGCAGCTTTTGGACAATAACCCTGGAACATATGGATCCTTTCAGGGTTGGAACAGCATTGCAGAAACCTCCTTTTGAATAGGGGGAGGCAAAGTACGCATTCTTTAAACCATCAAGTGCTGCAACACCTCTTTAAAATAACTATCCCACATTATAAGCATTAATTCTTGAGGTACTGAGCTACAAAGCCAGGTGGCCCTAACAGTGCTGAAGCAGGAACAATGCTGACGGCTGGCGGGGAGCACGCTGGGCTGAGCACGAGGTCAGAAGCGCTCTCTCTTCATCCACACCTCCTGGTACAAAATAGGCCCTCACCTAACTTACTGGGGATGGGCGTCTGTGAGGAGGAGACACCCTTCTGTGAAAAGAGGTCCACACAGGAAGCACACTCCCTCCTCTTCGGGAGAGGGGCCCCCTACGCCTCCATTTGATTGCTTCATCAATGGCTAAACAAAGTCTGAGCTTGCTGCTTTAATTTGCTCCGTGGGGGGAAAAAAGCGTCATTTTATTTTAATTCCCAACTGGGTGCTTTTTAACTGGTCAGATGTTATTTCAGTGTTCAGCATACATATTTGATTTCCTTCCCTTAATATTTGTTTGACTTATTCTCCAATGGGGACTGGGTGCTTTAGAAAAGCTCTGCGAGGTCAAGCTTCAGGGCGGTGTCTCTCAACACCTCCGTGGGCTCCTGGCCCACGCTCTGACTCTTCTTTCGGGAGCTCTTGCCGCAGCTGCGTGCACATGAACTAGTCCCCTCCCGGTCCCATGAGTCTTGGGGGTGTAAATCAATGCAAACTGGGGATGGGACAGAGCTAACAGATTATTCCACTCTACAGGCTGAAAACTGGGAACCTATAGTGGCAAGAGCACCGCAAGGGAGAATTCTCTAGAAAGAAGACTCCCGTCTGACCACAGGCTCCTGGGTCTCCTTTGAGGGAAGCTCTGACTATGGGTAGGGGCACTCACAGAACCTCACGACCCACTCGCTCTTCTGAAGACAAGAGTCTCCATGACAGCAGTTCTTCAGGTACTTAATAAAAATGAAAAATGGAAGTAAAGGCAGCCAATTGTCCTCCTCAATGGTGCTGACATTATGGCCAGGCTCAGGTACGGTACTCAGAAGGGGACTGTCACCCGCTGGGATACAAGGCATGAGGCTCAGATAGCTGACCGCCATCTTCAGGTGTTTAATAAAGAAGGCCCACTGCAAGTGTCAGAAATTTATAGTTTTCAAAAAGCTTTTGCAAAATGGCTCTGGTTACACTGTAAAGCTTCAGCCAGACCTGGCACAAACGCAGACCCAGAACAGCTCTGGCAGGGTTTGTGGCCCTGTGTGTGCCAAATAACTGGCCCAGCTCACTGTGGATGCCGGTGCCTGCTAGCACCTCGGCGGCCTTGTGAACGAACTGGCCCCAAGGGATCTCAGCTCCCGTCCATCACCCAGGTAAGGGAAGCAAACAATCAAATTTCCAGCCTTTCCTGACACCCCCTAGGCCAGACCCTTTGATGGGCAGAGGGAGCTGAGTCAGTCCAGGAAGTCAAGGAATGGGAATCTACAGTGCTGGTTCTCACAGAAGGATGCTCACTGTGAGACACCTTTGTTAGACCCAGTGCCAAGACCTGCTCTCTGTGGCACTTTCACTTTTAACAACCTATTATGAAGCCTGGCTCTAAGCTAAGCTGTTTCCATCCTCCAGCTATTCTGGAGAGAAAAGAAGGAATAGCTTACGTAGAATCACAGATTTTATAATCTCTCCCACTATCTTTGAGTGACTACACAGATAGTTATAAATTTTACCAATTGTGTTTAAAATGTAACTGTTCTATACAGATTCTGCTCTGGAATTCTCCATTCAGCTGAGCTTCCTCATCACAAGTTAAATCTGAGGCATGGGTGAACCTGTCTTTCCTTCTTCTTGGTTATTCAATCCATTTGAACACTAAGTCTATCGAGATTGCCTGGCCACTATCTCCCTGGCTTTCCCCATTAACCTGAATCCATCCTGTGCTCTGACTACATTGCCTTACACCTCTCTACACACATACAATGATACCTTTTCACCGCTTTTAACTTTGCAGCTGGCCTCCTAGCCTGTGTGCCACCTGCCATATGTTGCCTAACTGACCGACCTCTACCGTTAACCCAACAAAACCTCCAACTTTCTCAAATGAATGCCCCATTCAACCTTGTACCAAGTTCATTCTCATGATGACGCCTCCCATGCTGGGACGGGTCTATGTTCTCAGTGACAACAGTAGGGCATTCCATGCCATTGTGCTGTCTTCCCTGATTCTTTGAGAGCACGTGCTCACCATCACCTTGGGGAGTTGCAATCAATGCCAATATGCCATTAGCACCCATGAGGCTTAACCAGACTCGACCACCCACAGGCCACCCTGGCAGTAAAAGAAGGCATCGGCATTTTGTGCTCGAGGTAACACAAGTCACTCTTCAGGGAGACCCATCCCATATGAAGGTCAGACTTTATCACCAGTATTATTAGCCAAGAGTGTTTCACATCTCTCAGGTGAAAAATGTTCAACCCTTAAGTGCTACTAATAATTTTTATGGTTGGAAATGAGGATCAAAGTATGAAAGGAAAAATAAATTCACGGGTTCATACATTCAGCCAAGTCTGCAGGGCTCACTTTCTGCCACATGTTTTCAACCGGTCTCTCTTAAAGGCGGGGGAAGGGAGGAGGAACAAGTTGCATTTTATTTCCCTGCTTTTTAGGTCTGAAATAAAAGCAGACAGGCTTGAAAAAAAAAAAATCAAACTTTTAAGTAACACTATACGCTGCTACTGTTCCCCTAGGAGTTCCTTGCAAATGAGTATCAAGAACTCAATAGATACTTTCCTAGTGGAATACATAAACAGATAAATAAATTATCCCAGGCTGAAAAGCATTTCCACATCTGGTAGCTTACTAGAGCTTGTCAAACAAGTCAGAAACACGCAGGGCCACAGAAGATCATTCCTTAGCTCCTGATTTCAGGGCTGGAGCAGGAATGTAACATTTCCCAAAGCTCTTTGCATTCCAACAGGGAATATGACCCATTTTAACAGGCAAATGACCTCTATGCTTTCTTCCAATTAAATAAAATGATAACCTTTATTAGGTCTTGAATCCAAATGTCTGTGTGCTCTCAATACATTTGCCTGAAGAAAAAGACCTTTCTATACAGTCTGATCTTTCATTCCCAAGAACTCGCTATGGTGAAACTTTAAGGGTTAATTCTATGTGCATTTAACACCTTGAAGAAGTAACTTAACCTCTCTGCACCTAGTTTCTCCAGGAATAAAACATGAGGTGACAGGAGATCTCTAAGGTCCCTTCACATTCTGACACGTTTTCTTTGAAACGGCCTTCCAACTGCGGTGCTCCCACTGGTCAACAGGCCTGCAAAGAGCCAGTCCACACAGCCAGGGCAGCAGGAGGCCGAGGCTAGGTCACTGCCAGTGCAGGCAGGCTTGCCCGAGTGTCCCAGGGTGCAGATGTTACTTTGCCCTGAGACTGTGGTTGGACAAAGCCTGCGGTTCTAACAACTTCTTCCTGGAAAGGGATTCTAGAACTCATTATCATTTTTGAGCTAACATCCCAGGTAGATCTTCCCCCATCATTCATCGTACATCTCTTACCTCTTACACTAGGCCCTCATTTCCTTTGCGTAGTTTTGGACATGTGCCGTCTGAGCTGTCCTAAAGCATCCGCTCTATGACCCTTAAGCAAGCCATGGAGTCTGTTGTCTTAAGCTGGTTCTGTAAACCAGTGCTTTCAACTCTCTATTAAAAGCATTGCCTTAAAATACCTTCATTTTTGTGAAACACAGGCTGAAACTCTGGTGCCTGAGTCTACATGTAATGTCTCAGAAGAGATATTAACAGAATCATGATCAAAATCGGCCCTGGCTCACCGTTCTCTGCTGTTCTCCATTAGAATAACACTATTTTCTCCCTTCAACTCCTAATATGCTGTCACCATCACCTCCAAATAGCCCTGGATCCTCACATGTGCAACCTTCCTACATTTCACAGAAAGGGACAGAGTTCAGTTTAAGCATAAAAGTTTGATATTCTACATATGGAACCACCTTGCAGGTTTGCCTGTACTTCTGATCCCTGAGGGTTTCCATGGCCTGAAGGAATTCTGGAAATCTGTCCTCAGGAAGGACTAATAAAACCACTTTAGATACTGGAAGACTAATTACTGGTTACTCCTTTCTAAAAATTCCCAAATGGGAAGACACCTGTCTCTCCTGAATTTCTCTAAAAATTCTTTGGAGCCACAGTAAGAAAGGTCTGTTACAAGGCTTCTTTTTGATTCTCACATACCAAAAAGTGTAAACTGTTTTTATTTAAAGTGAGGCAATGAATTTAACCATAACAGAAATGATAAAGGCTGTAGAAAAAAATAAAAGGAATGGAGATGTTCATTTTACAGGAGAATAACCAGGGAAACATTCTGATTATATTACTATTGCAAGCACCATGGTAACTAGCCTTACCTAACTGACTGTGTAAGATCACTAAATCTACAACTGTGTATTCTCTTTTCAGGTGCACACAGGGCAGTTACCAGATAGACCTTGTATGGGGCCAGAGAGTCTCAATAAGTTTCAAAATAATAAAATCATATGGATTATGCTTTTTGACTACAGTGGAATCAAGTCAGAAATCAAGAAAAAGTTCAGTCACTTTTAATACTGACAAAAGTGAGCAATGTACTTTAATTCTGGGTCAAAGGAGGCATTTCAATGAAAATCAGAATATGTTAAACTTACGATAATAAAAACATGACAAATCAACAATTGGGACTGCACCCACAGCCTCAAATGCGTACATCACCAAAACAAATACTGAGATCAGCGGTCTAAGCCATCACGCCAAACACTAGGAAAACAACAGCAACCAACTCATGGAAGTAGAGGAAGAAACTAATCGAGGAGCAAAAGGAATTAATGAGACACAAAACAGACAACCAAGAGACACCAACAACATCAGAAGATGATTATCTGAAAAGTGAGGACACTGACAAGCCTCTCACAGGACTGATGGAGAAATCACTGCAAACCCCGCAGACGTAAACAAGGGCGTCTCACAGGTGACTTTATAGACTCCGAGAGGAAATGGACACATCGCCTGAAAAGCGTATACAACTTCTCCAAACACACGACAATGACAGTCTGAACAGCACTGAGCATGTGCAGACGGGGCCGTTGGGCCACTGGGGAGGCAGAGAACAGGTGGGCACACTCTGCTCCTTTGCCCCTGTGTCTCCACACCAGCTAACTTCTAGCTTCTTCTTTTCCAAATGTAATTTGAAGTAAGAGTTACTGCTACAACTTAGTAGGTTTATACACATTTATACAAATTATCCTTTGGATGTTTGGGTTCTCCTCAGCTTCTTGGGACTGTAAGCTTAATGTCTTTTGCCAAATTCTGGAAGTTTTCAGCCACTATTTCTTCACTTTTTCAGCCCCACATTCTTTCTCTTCTCTTCCTGGGATGCCAGTGACAAGCATGCTGTGTTTTGTGAAGGTCCCACAGATTGCTCAGGCTGTTTCCCTGCCCTCCCCACAATCTACTTTCCCCCTGTTGTTCAAAAGATCGACTCACCCTCAAGTTCACCGACTCACTCGTTATCTGCATGGTCTTGTGTCCATTAAGTGAAGTTTTAATTTCAGTGACTATAATATTCTGGAATTTCCATTTGTTCTTCTTTACATCTCGTTTTTCTTTGCCAAGACTTTCTTTTTTTCCCATTTGTTACAGAGTGCTCATAATTGCTTATTAGAGGATTTTTTTTTATGATAGCTGTTTTAAAATCCTTGTCACCAATTACAACATCTGGGTCCTCTTGGAACTGGCATCTGTCGATTATCCTTTCTCACTGAGGCTGCAATTTTCCTGGTTCCTGGGATGAAGAGTAATGCTGAAGTAGACACTTAACCTCCTGAGTATTGCCAGGAGACAGTGCTTCCTTTTACGTTTCTATTTTAGCAGGCAGTTTAGGTTCAGAATGTATGTCCTGACCCACTTTTGTGGGTTGTGGATTGAATAGCAACTTAGTTTTCAAAGTCTTTCTGGTGCCTCTAGGCTAATTTGAAACCTGGGTAGTACTTACACCATAGTTTATTTCTAAAATAAAGCTTCTACTGTGTTGATTCTAGTCAGTTTCGTGCATGGGCTGCTTTGAAGGGAGCGGGAGGAGTGGGTGCCCAGGACTTCATACAGATCCCCTTTCCAGCTTCCATGTTCCCAAAGTCTCCCCCTGCTCTCTGGTTGGAAAGGGATGAGGTGCTGCCTCCCTGGACCTTGTTATGTGCTGCTGGCTGGACAGGAGTCCTCCTGACTATCTCTGCGGGTGTCTCCTTGCGGATGTCCACGTAGTGCAGGGCCCTGATGGCCCACTGGACTGCACCCCACACGCTCCACAGTAGAAAGGGGAGGAGAGGTGAGCCCTCTCTGCTCCCCTCTCCAGTGAGTGCAGGGCAGGATGGCCAACAGTCTCCATGTGACAATCTCCACAGTCACAACATCTAGATGGCTGGGATAAGGCTTTTTTTGTGGTGTTTGCTTGAAGCAGAGTGGGTGTAAGTAAAAGGGTTCCATCTGCATGCTGCCCCCTTTCCTGGAATAGGGTGCAATGTGCTTATTCAGCCTTGTCCAGAATTGGACGTCTACATTCATTAAGTTCAGAATATTTAGGTAGGATTATAAATGAATTAAAGAGGGAATTAATTAAGGACTTTCTACCCCCCCACTTGGGGGCAAGAATGATAAGTCTTTATATGTATAAAGGATAGTTCCATTTGCCTAGTGGAAGAATAAAGTTGTTATTGGTGCTGTCTGGAAGTTCAATTATGTCTAGGTGTGTATGGATGTTAAGTAGCCAGTCTTTTGTCTGCAACTTTCTTTCAGCCCATACCCTCCCCTTTCTAAACTCTGCTTTGTGATGCTGGGGCTGAGACGTGACTGTTTCACCACTGCTTGGTGGCTTCTTGCTAGGTTTGGACACTTGGGGTTGGGGGAGGGGGAGGTGGGAACTAGGTTGGAAAACTGGACACACGGCACAGGGAGCTGCTGGCCTGCTTTTCCTGCCAGTGTGGCATTTCAGCCCAGCAGCAGAATGTGGTTCTGAGCTCTTTAGGCACTCGGGACCCAGCCTCACCCTGATTCTCAGGTGTCAGCAACAGCCAGGCAATGACCCCTCCTTAAAGGTCTGAGGCCTAGCATGGGATGGGGTAGTGGGTAGGAGGACTCCCCAACATCTTCCCTGCTTTCCTTTGCTCCTCCCAATCTATGGAATCCAGGTTAGCTGTCTAAGTAGACTGTAATATATGAAATTTTCTAATGCACAGGTACTAGAGAGCTCAGAGAGCAAAAAGGGAAGTCTAGGAGTATGAAGAGATAATAACCCCAGGAAGCACCCACCACCCCACTCACGTCTTTGGACCTTTCCTTTTATGACATTGTTCTTCAATTTCTCTCAGCAATATTTCGTTGTTTTTACTGAACATACATGGCAATGTTATCTTAAATTTCAAGTATTTCATTTTTACGCTATTGCACGAACACAAATATAATTTCGTACAGATTCCTGGAAATACAGTGGACATACAATAAACTTAACCTACTTAGAATACATAATTTGATACGTTTTGACATCTGTATGCACCAGTAAAACCATCATCCCCATTAAAATAATGAACATATCCACTTCTCCTAAAAGCTTTTTTGGGCCCCTTTGTTATTCTTTCCTATTTTCTGTCACAACTTGACCTTCCCCACTCTTTTTCCAGACAACCACAGATCTCATCTATCACTAAATATTAATTTGCATTTTCTAGACTTTTATATAAGCAGAATCATAAAATACATTCTTTTTCATCCTGTCACCACTCAGCGTCATTATCTTTAAATACAGCCATGTTGCTGTGTGTGTCAACAGCTAACTCCTATTTGCAACTACGCAGCATTCTATTGGATGGATATACCACAATTTGTCTATCCACCCAATTTTTGATAGTTTCCTCTACCACCTCCAATTGCTGGCTATTACAAATAAAGGCTGCTATGAATGTCAGTGTACAAGTGTTTGTGTATGCATATACTCTTATTTCTCAAGGGTAAATTTCCATGGAAAGAATGGGGGGGGTCACATGGTAGGTGTATATTTAAAATTTAGAACCCCAAACTGTCTTCCAAAATGGCTGTATACAAATTTTAGGTCGCGGTGAAGTGGAAAGGCATGCAGATCAGAGTAACTGGTCTTACAGCTTTCCCACGCAAGCTGGCAGTAAGCGATCTACTCATTTATGAATTACAACTGAGGAAGCAAAATATGGAATGAACTGGGTTAAGCACAGAAGATGTAGCAGTGAACAAGACAGCCATAGTTCTTGGCTTTTTCAGGCTTACAATTTAGGAGAAAAGCAGATACTAAACACACCACAGTTATTTTGCTTACACAGAGGTACAGAGCACTCAGAACTTAATCTAGTCTGGGAACTTTCTGAAAGCTTCTGTGAGGCAGACATCTGAGCTGAGTGCTGACATGTGAGCAGCAATGAACAAGACAGATATAACCCTCACACACTGGAGTAAGTGGGACAAAGGAGCAGTTCTGGGTTCCAACATAACTTTGGCATAAACAAAGACATGATTTAGGAGCACCACCATATTCTGTTTTCTGACAACACAAAATTGAGTACCTCTCCAAGAGGGACTGCCCCTTCTGAAGAACGGAAACAACACAACCCTTCTCATGAGTCACAGTAGAATCTTAAATGGAATAATGAGGACAACAGTAGTAGTCGGAGTAGTGTGGCCACAGAGTGTACTGTCCATAAAAACGGGAGGTCCCACGTTCCCTGACCCACCTGATAAAGGGTAGGGCTGAGCAGGGAGGAGAAAGAGGGAGGAGGCATGTGGAGCAGACATGTGAAGAAGGCATATGTGTTTCTCGGGTTTGGATTTGCAGCAGGAACCTGGGAAACATGGAAGAGACACATGGAGTCAAGACATGTAGAGACAAAACAGAGACATGGGTGAGAGACACATGAGGAGGTGACGGTAGAAGCTTTTACTTTTTACTTTGTCCCAAACTTGCCTTCCCCTTCTGCCCCTCTCCTATAGTGCTAGGGGGAAAGGATGTCCTGAGCAAACTCCATACAGGCTTTGTGGACGCCCTCCCCACTCCATTAGGACACTGGGAACTACAAATCCCATGACCACCAAAGGGAGGGTTGCAAGGACCTGCGGGCGGAGTTAAGCAACTAGGTTCTCGGTTTGGGTGTTTAACCGGCCATGTGGCCAGGGGTCGCCCTCTTGGCCACGTGGCGTGCTCAGTTTTTCGCCCTCTCTGCGGGTTATTGGGATTCCAGGTCAGCGTAATGGGTAGGACACATTTATGAACTTATCTCCCTCTTTTTCTCCCTGAGTTATTCATTTCCCCACCTCCCATTCCCTTGTAAATAAACCTTTTATCAGCCTTTTGTGTGTGTCTGCAGTTTAGCATTCATAAGTCCCCTTTAAGCACGCGGTTGAGGAGTCACAGCCAGGCAATCTGTTTTCTATCGGGGTTGCTCTGTAACAACGGTTCCCCTCCAGAAGGTGCCTCAGACTTGTGGCAAGTTTTTGTGCCTCAGTGGCCCAGCTTTTGGCCAACCCTGTTTGGCTGGGCATTTACCTACCAGGGAATACACAACTCTGGGTGTTTTCACTGGGCAACTAATTCCTTCCTCTCCTTTTGTCTCTAAGCACATTATCCTATTAAAGATCTTTCAAACTAAGAGTTTGCTTTGTCTTTATGTGGCAGATGGCAGAACCCCTTCAGAGGATGCAGGTTTGAGGGGCCCAGGGTGCTCATCAGTGTGCACGTTAACAGCAGCAGCAAACAGGGCATCCTGTGAACTCAGGGCACTTTGCGCACCACACAGAAAGCGTACCCTTGGAGCACTTCCATGTGCTGGGTATTACGCATCATTTTACCCAGTATAGACCACACCCTATGATGTTACCATCATTTCACGTAAGATACAGAGGATTAAATAATTTATCCATAGTCACAAACTGGTCAGTGACAGAGCAGAGATCTGGGTCCAGTGTCATCCTAACATTATCCATAATTTTACTACTATACAAGAAATACTTTTACAAGGTTATCTTAAAGCATAATGGCAGTGCTGGGAAATTTCTTTGCATTTCTTAGCATCAAAATAATTTAGTAACAAACAACTGATAAACAGCCTGAAAGTTCCTCATTACTACTTTCAAAGACAAACAGTCCTTGATAGAGGAAAATCTTCAGGGAAAACAGTATAGTGTCAGACAAACTTGGATTTAAATCCCAGCTTTTCCACTTATGGGAAACTTCCACTTAGGTGTATGGCTATAGACAAGCTATCTAACTTTGCTTATTTTCAATGAAGAAGGAGAAAAACAATACCTTGCAGGTTTGGGAGAAGGCCCTACATGTAAAAAAAACTCAAAACGCTGACAGAAGCAGTAGAGAGTAGGTACTTGTGAAAGTTACTCCTTCCACAGCTTTTGGAGAAAATTCTGGTTAATGATGTTGAGATATTTCCCCCCATCCCACTCCTGATCAGTAATTACTTCCTTAGAGGCAATATGGAGTCAAACACAGGTAAGAGTCAAGCGCAGTCTCCCTGGGTTCTGCATTCCCCCCTTCATTAACACATTCTCTGATATCTGCAACAAACCCCAGGTAGAAAGAGCCCCCAGATTTCGATATTCATGAGATCTCAAGGTTCACAGAGATACATTTAGTCTACTCCTTCTTGCTCAGACCTCATGTCAGACCAAGTGAGCTATTAAAGAGGCAGCATTCTGCTGGTTTTGGTGAATGTCCCCTTCTCCTACCCCCCCCCCCTTCACCACAAACACAAACACAAACACAAACACAAACACATAGGTCACAGTTTGGAGTTATTACACGCAATGAAGAGAAAACACTGGCAGGAAAAAAACGGCCTTTTTTGCCATAAGCTGCCTAGAGGAGCAAATAGGAAATTTGTTTTTTTGAAAAATGGGGATGACGGCACAGTAAAGTTACCAACACTCCACACGGCAATGTAGAAGGCGTCTCCTCATAAATACAAACCCCAAAAGATGGATGCGGGTTTCATCAGGTACTCGCGTGCCTTTTGGTGCCCAGGGTATCACACAGCAGCCTATCGCACAATTTCTTTTACATGCAAATGATATTTAAAGGGAAAAACCTGGGAAAACTTGAACTTCTAATATTTGGTAGTCATGGTAGTGGTGAGGGGATAGCTGTTTGTTCCCTTGAACCCACTTTTAATTTAAGGCTTAGAAAATAAATATCTATACTAAATACATGTACCAAAAGTGCTTTCACTCAGTAATATTTTATAATTTCTTAAGAACCTCAAATGTGATACATTGGAGCCAACTGAAGAGGACTATGCTCTCCCAAAGAAAAGGTGACTTTAGGGGATAAATTTCTCCATGTTCCCCTGTGCCAGCTGCAGCTAATTGATTTATACACTCTGTTTTGCTTATGTCTGATACCACCATTATGTCCCTGCAGCCACGGCCTCCGCCTGTCGCCATCATGCATCTCATGTACATCCTCCCTGACAGAGCTCATCAATTCCTACTGCTTTTCACCAGGCCCCAGCTCTGGCACTTTCCCCTGGGGAGACCTTACTGGTCTCCATACTTAACCCCTGAACCCAGCCTAATCCATCAGCCGCCTTGAATGAACGGTGATAGAGAATGTTTCTCCCTAAAGACAGGCGGCCAGCCCCTCCACTTAAAACTCAGAAAGAAAACCATCAGCAGGGTCTGCTTTCTGTTTGTCAGTGTCACCAGCTTCTTCACTTATTGATGTTTTTATTGTTGGGGTGCCCAGCTGCTGGAGCCAGGGGAAGTGCTATTCAAGGGGACGTCAATTAAGCGCTTGTTAAACCCTATAGACAAGCTTTTGCAAATGTCTCCTGGGGTGCTCCAAGGGAAGACACAATTGTCATTTTGGAATAGGGTTTCCCCAAAGTTTTTTTTTTTTAAAGATTTATTTATTTATACAAGAACCGGGGTACAGGCCAGAGGTGCGGGAGGGTGAGAGGATTCACCAGAGACAGAGTGGGGAAGAGAACAGGCAGACTGACAGAAATACACTGTTGAGGGGAGCAGCAGGCAAGACAGGAGAGGTCTGCTGCACCATGTGGGTTGCTTGGCGGCTGGCGGGTCGAACCAGCACTGCAGAGGCTGCGGATAGCTTCACAGCATGGCGCTCAACCGCCTGCACCACCAGGGAGGCCCTTCCCAAAGTTTTAAAGACCAATTTCCCAATATATACTCTTTTGCACAGCTTCTGGACTCCAGCAGAATACAGAGATTATAAATCAGAGAAAGAAATATTCTTCATTAGAAAAGATAAGCATTAATAGGCTGTAAATATTAAATATCTAAGTCTATTATTTAAAGCCTCTTTACCTCATAACCAAACTGCAGCTCATCAGAAGTCAGCATGATGATGTCGTCATCGATGGCGAGGACAGCCTCTGTCTCGATTTCATCGTAAGGGAAGAAACGATTACTTAACTTATTTTCAGCAGTCCGCAAAACTTTTAATGGAACTCGGATTTTGGGCCAGAGGGATTCTAGAAAAAGACAAAAAACATGCTATTTGCTACTGTTCTAAGTTTTGTGGGACATAAAGTGGTGAAAGCATTGTATGACGAGCAAGATGGAAGAGGCCACTGACACCCACGCGCTCATTAAATCCACACTCGTGAGGTTTGAGAGGAGAGCTGCGAGGCGTCTTATGTTATCTTATATGATGTACGTTTCTACCCGAAGCCCTCACGACACTCACCGGTCCCAATACCATCTTACCCAGGATGCACCAGTCAGCTCCAACGCACAAGTGAGAAGCGAAACGACTTGACCGTGGTCACAATGACAAGAGGAGGGAGAACCTGGACTGCCTCGTTCTGCCATCAGAACTCTATCCCGACTGAAAAGTACTTCCAGGCAGGTCCTCCCAGCTCAAGACTGCAGAAAACGCAGTGCGTGCGCTGAAGATGGCTCCCTCAGTGGCCACCGCCTCTCACAAAACTGCTTCCTGAATGAGCGTAGCACTTACTTAGCACTTTATCCCCCACCCCCTGTGCTGGGTTTGGTTTCTCATCACGACCAATTTACAGAGTAAATATCAAATTTCTAGGTCCAATTATGCGGGATTTTCTAGTATACTGAAAAACACCAACCCGTGACTTGCCTTACATTTTTTTCCCATTCTACTTTGAAATGATTGAAGCATTTCAACCGCAGATTCCTTATTTTAAAATGCTGCATTTAGCACAGCATGAAATTAATACTCTGGTGCAGTACACAGCAACACCGACCTCAGGGTCCTTTCCAGAGGCCAGCGTGTTCTTCACACAACATTTGTCAAATGAGAATAGGAAAACTAGGTATCATGCTGCTTCCAAAAAGTCTATCACATAATTGTGTGAAGATGTAGCTTTTGTGGGTTTTGAAGCCCCAACAAGCCTTAGTCACTCCCAAGTCACCACCCTGCAGAGACGCACAACGGGGAGTGTCAGAAGGGAAGGGGCTGTCTTAACCAAGGGCAGAGAAAAAGCAGTTCACTTCTATTTTACAACACACCCATGGAACACACTGCCTGGGTGCTCCCAGGGCCTCGGAAGAGGTCGGTGTAAGTGAGAGGCCCTGCAGCCAAGGAGGCTAGTCATAAGCAGGCCCCGAGCCTAAAAGAGTGGTTGACTCCAACAGCAGCATGTTGGGAGAGGATGGAAACGGAGACCACAGATATGATCCACGGGCCTTTTTAAATCAGTAACAATAGCTGATTATAGTCATTCCTGACACGGAATTATACAATCAATAAATATCTTTGGAATACACGGATGGGCATAGGGTTGTGAGACTGGGGAGATGAGGCCTGCATCGTCTATGGTGTCTCAGGCAATCTCTTCTTCTTGGGCTAAGAATCAGCAGAGAGAGAGAAGGGAACTCTAAGAAGCAACTAGATACTTCACCCTGTGGTAACAATGTCCTTCAGTCCTCCTATGGGGCAGATATTATTTACAAAGTGGTATTTAAAGGCTCAGAGAGCTTAAGTAACTCAGCCAGAGTTAATGAGCTCATAAATGATAAGGCTAATATTTGCATCCAAATCTGTTTAGCATCAAACACCAAGTAGGACCTTATTTTAAAATATTTACCACATACTGTATTTTACCACATAAACATTTTTCTCTAGACATGGAACAAAATAATTCAGTAATTTTGCCCAGCACTCAACCTAATTCTTGTTTGCTTCTCACTCCCTCTTCGAGGTAAATAAAACCGTAAATAAATCACCTGTCCCCATTCTTATAAACCTGAATTCACTGGAATAGCTAAGGTGAAGGTGGTTACAGTCCTGCCTCACAGACCGGTTCTCAAATCTCGTGTCAGGAGTCCTCTGTGCTCTTAAAAATTGTTGAAAACCTCAAAGGGGTTTATGTTTATATGGGAGATACACACAAAGACAATTTACTGTACGAGAAATCAAAGCTGAGGAAATTTTCGACACACAAGAACATGTACATGCACATTGGAGAGCTGGGCGATGCCACCCCCACCCCATGTCATCCAGTGGTCCCTGGACCACATGCTGAGAACCTCTGCAATGGACTGTTCATATTTGGGTACCGCAACTGAGAAAAGCACCCACAAATTGGAAGATGCTTTAGAAGGAGTTATGAAGATACTTCGGGTACTTGAACCCATGATTTCTATAGAATGCTTCAAAAACTAATGTGCCAGTTGTCCAGTTATTGCCTCTCAGCTACCAATTCGCCCTTCACTGATTGCCCTGTTTGTGAGATGGGGACTGGACATGTCTCCTTTCTGGGCGGCACCACGCAGAGCCTTGTCAGAAGAGGGCGCTGGAGGGACACTTCGGGAGGAAGGGGGTTTTCCTGGTTCTGGGGAGCTTTTTTTTTCTTTTTCTCCCCCTCCCCCTTACTTCTCACTCTTTCAATATTTGGCCATCAGTGGCACTTAGCTCCAGCAAGTTTAAGTGACAGTCCCAGACACAGCTTCCCAGAAGTTCTGCAGATACCTCAACTAGCTTCCCAATGAGTTTAACAGCACCTCTGCAGGCAGCTTCAGGCAAATTCTGTGGATGCCCCCAACAGCGATTCAGTTGGGGTTCTCCAAGTGAGCGCCACCAAACTCCTGAATCTTGGGCCAGGTTGGGAGGGGCTGGGGACAGATGGTTTCCTTCCTGCCAGCTCGGACCTGGACCTCAGCATTTGTTACTGTGCAGTGGGCTGCAGCCACAGTCTCCCCAACAAGGTGTGGTTCTCAGACTTGGCTGGGGAAGAGGCTCCCTAAACTTACTTCCTACAACTTATAGAGTTCTTTTTACCCTCAGACCCCAATCCTCTGTTACTGGTTAATAATTCTTTATATTAAATGTCTCCTGCTTGAGCTACTATGTGGTTCCTGCCTCCTACCTGGATCTTAGAATGACACACTAGGGATTTCAAAAGAGTGGGCAGATAAAAAGGGAATTGTTCTCTAGGCCTCTGAAGCTAGAAACCAGGATCAATGGCTGCATGCAAGTGAGAAGGAAATCGACTTAGGCTCAAAATAGGCAAGAATTTTCTAATGGTAGAAATGATCTTAAGATGAAATGAAATACCTTCAGCAATACCATATGCCCCTTTACATGAAATGCATTTAGGGCAGATATCTATATGATATCTGACCTCAGAAGAGAAACCAAACAAGATATCTCTGAGGGCCTAGGATCACTCAAGGCTGTACCATATCCCAGAAAGAACAGTCTCTGGAAACAGAGTCAAATCCTTCCTAGTGCACCCCCACTGGCCATGTGATCTTGAGCAAGGCGATCATTCTGAACCTGATTCTCTATGGAGGTGGAACAGCAGTACCTTCTTCACATGGGTGGCTGTGAGAGTGAACGTGAACACGTTTAGCAGCACAAAGCCTGGCACATGGCAGACAACCACTAAATGTTAGCTGTCTTTTTTTTTTTTTTTTGGTTCTTGAAAGTGGAGACTATCTACAGAATCAAAATTTTTTTTTGAACCTTAGGTAATGGCGGCCAAGTGGTAGGCATTAGATTTAGTTCCAGCACTCTGACAACCCAAGGGCACATCCCTAGCTGCACCATGCCTGTCAGCACTCAGATAGTAAGAGTCCCTGCCATAACACTCTAGAACAGAAAACCGAACACGTTAATAAAACAAAAGAACATGGAACCTTCCCCATGTTAACTTCACAGAGCAATAAGCAGACCCTTTTACTGCTCTGTGTATAGAGTACAGGCGAGCTGCTAAGTTAAATATGAACACTCCTTCCCCCGGCAGAGACACGAACTTTAACCTGGATGTGCGTATACAGCAGGTTCAGCCCACAGATGCTTTGCACGGTCATCACCTACATACATGTATCTAAGCAACTAGTTGAGATAACAGCTATGAACCAACTTGCCCCTGCAAAGTCTTTTATGGGGAAGTTTAAAGGCACGATGAAGGTCAAAAAGGATGATATGGGGTACAGATGCAAATGTAGGATGAATCATGGTTCTTCTGGAAATGTGATTATCTTCCCTTATTCAAAGTTAAGCCAAAAGTCAGCTTCAACAAAAGCTATCTCCATCTCAATGCACAGCTCTCTCTGAACCGTCATTACCATAAGACAGGACTCTACACAGAATTTCCAGTTTCTTGTATTCACATTTTCAAATAAAATTATATATGTATATATATTTTATATAGATAATTTATAGTTATGTGTGTATGATAGAAAAGTTTTTTTTTTCCTTTCCATTAGTATTTTCAAAGGAATACACTTACTTTTCTCTCTCTCTCTGACTTCCTGATAAGACCAAGTTCTTCCATAGAATCCCAAATCAGGAAACCGACAAAGTAGATGATTTTCCTATTATTAAATGGTAATTTACACTGATACAGCAGGGCTTAGAGCAAAGAGCATGAGTTTTGGATCCAGAGAGATTTGTGTTGATTTCTGGCTCTGCTGTTGCAGCTTTATGATTTAGGCAAATTCCTCAAATAATCTGAGTTTCCTTTTTCTCATTTTTGTAAAATGGGGCAAGTAACAGCTTCCTTGCAAGTCTGTCATAAAGACTAGTGGTAATAAATGTAAAGCACTTAGCACAATTCCTATTCCTGGAATATAAAATACAGGCATACCTGGTATATACATGGTTACATACATGTTCATGGTTGTAATACACGTATAATACGTGACTATATCAACATCCTATCATTTTTTACCGTCACAAATGGATTCTTGTCAAGTCTTATGGACGTCACTTCTCTGATTATAGCTTAAAGAGGTCTGGCAAAAGGATACGGGGTGACCTCTCAGGATGCAAAAGGAAATAGTGTCATAGCTAGAAACCTTCAGGTTCCATTCCCACTCCCTTAAGCATGCCCTTGTAACTTGTGTCTCATCTGGTGATGAGCCCATAGCAGGCAAAATAGAAATGTGGCCCTCCATTCATGCAAAGTAACCTGAAAAACAGGATATATCAAACTCATGGTTGATTTATGAAAAACAAACAGCCGAGCCAGGTGACCTATAATTTCACACTGATGAGTTCTAGTCTAGCTTAAAGAATAAAAAGAACTCATATCAAGGATTTTTAAAATACATGTATTGATTAATAGTTTTCTCCATACTGGATGCCAGGACAGATGTGAGCAAAGAGAATTTTCACAACTTGGCAAAGGCACTACAAAAAGTTCAGGTTAACCAGAGATGACCCAAGTCCACCTGCCAATCACTGTCACAAACATCTGCAGATGCACAAAATAAATGCTCAGATGCTCACCAGACAAACCCAGGGCTCATTTAGGAATGTCTGGGCTGTCCAGTGGACAGCTGGTCCTTAGAACCCTAATTATCGCAGTCCCAGACGTCAGCTCCAAAGGAAGGTCTCTGCTGCCGCTACTGACCCGTTGCCTCTCCAGGGCTGACCACCTGCCATGCTTAGCCAGGCCCCCCAAGTCTACTAGACGTGTGAAAGTGGCAATCGGAAACTGGGGTGGAGGGGGGCACCTCCTGAGATCAATTCAAATTTAAAACTAAAATCAGTTAGAACAGAAGGCTGAGTTAAATCTATCCCAAATGTACAACGTAACAGCTTCCTTCAGACCAAGGGCCAGGGACGAAGCCAAAAAACCTCTACATCCATCTAGTTTGGAAATTGAAAATTTGGCGGGAGGAGGACAGGGGCTTGCTTTTTTTTTTTTTTTTTTTTTTTCCCTGACAGAGCTCAAAATTAATGTGATGAAAGCTCACTGGAAATTTCTATTGCCGAGACTAAGTATTTACTTAAATGTCAAACCCAGCAATTTAGACGTAAACGTAACCAAAAGAAAAAAGAGCTTGGTTGGGTTGGAGAGGCAGAAGAGAAAGGGGAGGTATCTGCCTACACTAATCCTCCCAGCAGCAGCCATGCGGACCACAATATTTATTTTAGTAAATGGAGAGAAAGTGAAAAACATCACTTTTGCCTCTAATATTTCAAAGCCTTGGACTTGGTTTTAAAAAATACATATATGTTACTAATGCCGTACATGAAAAATCAGATGCCTTTGTTGGCATGAGGACCAGAGCTGACAGCCCCCACTTACCCACTGAACAAACACCCCACAGAAGATTAAACATGGTTCATATTCTCCCCAAACAACCACATAGCTAGAACCGGAGCCCCGACCTAAAACCGCTGTTAGAAAAAAGCTGGTCCAGCCTCCAAACGTGCCAAAATGGGGGCCTCATCAGCGGAGGGCTCGCTTTCTTCTCTGGAGCCAAAAGATTTAAAAAACACACTAAATTCTTGGTTATAAAATTAACCGCTACATTTTAGTAGGGTCTACCAAAATTGAACACTGAACACCCAGGTTTGTGCTATTGGTATTCGCCGTGCCAATGCCAGGGTTTGGGCCGAACGAGAAGAAAACGACGTCTCCCTTCTCATAGTTTGCTAAGGTACTCGCCCACGAGAACAGACTCAAATTCACAATAAATAATTCACCTCAAGCCGAAAGAGGCCAACCTAACCTCCCTGGCTAGGCGAAGAAGCAGCTGGCCTGTCAGGCAGGGCGGGAGGAGGGGGTTGAGAGGCGCTCCCTGGAAGCCAACGTCTCTGCAGACTCAGGGCAGGAAACTCGGGGCTGTCCCAGATCCCAGAGCCTGCGAGGGGCACACAGGCTGCTTCTAAAAGCGGGAGCCACCCTTTATAAAGGGGGAGGCAAGGCAGCTCCAGTGACTCGCTGCACTCCGGGGAGCGGCAACACACCCACGAGCCCAGGTCAGGATCCCTGACCTCCCCATGTGCCCCTTGCGCGGCTCCTTTCGCTTTCCCTGCCCTTTCCTGCCTGCCTTTTTCTCCTACCCCATTCTTTCTCCTTTACTGAGAGTCAAACAAATAAAACAAAAATCTAGAAAACTAGATGTTGGGAGGAAAAAATACTTGGCATAAAAAAAGATAGCTAATTTTCAAAAAGCAACGTGCTTCAAGACATAAGACCTTCATTTTAAATGTTTTTTTTTTTTTTCCCCAACCAAAGCATGGCTCCCCAAATATAAAAAGAAAGTATATTATTCTCTCAGAGAACAAAAATTCCACCAAGTACAAATTCCGAAATGTTTTAGGAGGGACTAGAGAATTTTCTCGAGGCAAATGGTATGATTTGCCTGAGACAGAAACATGCTCCACTGCAGACCCACTACTGGTAGCTTCCCGGCGTGACTGTCCTGGCTTCAGAACAACCAATTAAAAGGGAATAGCCGTTAAAAAGTGCAGATACTACTGTCAGGCAATAAACCAGACCTTATCGGTGATAGTGGTACACATTACAGACTTCAAACCCGTTCCTTGCTCTAATCCATCAGAAACTTCCTGGCTTTAATAGGCTGTAAAGGGCAGGAGCTTTGAAGTCCCGGGATGAGGGTCAGCAATAGACGCACTGAACGAGAAACTACACACAGGTGAGACATGCGCTGAGTGTCCTGAATTAAAAACAAATCCAGTTAATCAAACAGTCCTCAACCCTGGCCGCCAGCCAGCAGATTACGTGGTGGCTGAGGCAGGGAACCAAGGGAACTTACAGAGGTGCTGACTCTGCGCTGGAGGGGGCACGCTCTGCTGACTCTCCCAGCCAGAGGTGAGGCCATGCTTTTTGAAGAAGAGCACAGTACCAGCGCTGAGATAAGGAAGGAGAAAACTAATGCCTTTTAAACTGAGCTTTCATGTAAACAAATCAGCTGAGATGGCTGAGGGAAGCTGAGCGCTGTTTTCCCAAGGCTGACGGCCTTTGATCCTGCAGATTCCTAAGTCCTCAAACACTTGCGGCTACAGAGCATGCCATGGGCTTGGAGTTAAATGGGCCACCCTAGAACAAGGGTGAGGTGATTGGGAAAACTGGGGTCATGCTGCCTCAGAAATGGCATCACTGTTGACAAAGCAGGAAAAGTCATTTGAAACAAAGGACACAAACAATCTGGCCACCCAAAATCACTGCAGCTGAGCCCTGCAAGAACACCCCACCAGGGGCTTCCTGGACACCGCATTTCCTCACCCTTCTCACCTTCTGGAGGGTTCTTGTTTTGATTGTTCCAGACGACGAGCAGTTTGGACAGACTGGGCACCTTGGACACTTCAGTGATGACCCGAAAAAGACTCTCCACTCGGTCGTAGGTGAGGACGATGGCGGTGAAACCTTGAGACTGTGGTGGGATCAGTGGCAGGAAGAGTGGGTTGCTCACGCTCCCCCACTTCTGCAAGAGAACAAATCAATGTGGGTCAGAGAAGAACTGAGTAATACTGGGTTGAGCTCTTCTCAACATTATCAATAGACCTTGAATGCAGAGACTTGGCATCTTTTGCCAAGACCAACCCAGGAGCTAAGGAACGATTCAAAGTCTTTATCTCCTCTAGATTTGCACCGACTCTTAATTAAGTTTGACTTTGGTATCACTGAAATAATAGAATTTTTGCATGGTACATTGAACACATGCATGCATCTCTATTTCCTCCCTCCAATCCACTCAATGATAGTTAATTGAGACAATAAAGAAATGGAAGAAGAGATAACTGCTGATGAGCAGTATTAGCATGCTTCTGAAAGACTGAAAGGGGTTAACGAAGTGGGAACAGAATAGAGGTAGGAGAGTTAAAACCTAAGGACCTCCAAAGAAAAGTGGACAGAGACTCAGGTTCAAACTGATGAACCCCACTCAGGCTCCACAATTAAGTAACTTGTGTACCTTGTGAGGTAAGAGGAGAAGCATGGTTGAAAACAAGAGGACGGTTTAAAAATATGCACGAGGCCCAGATTCACAGACCATCCCTTCACCTGATCTGCTCAGCCACAACAGAGCTTTTCTTCCCCACCCAGCAAGAGAAGAGACATTTATTCTCTGAAGAAATTGAAGCTCTAGATGTGGAAACACAGGAACCGCTAGAGGAAAACAAAGGCTAAAATCTATACTCTGAATGATGAGTCCTACAGTCCTCTATCTCCAGTTCCCGAGGCCGGTGGCCACATGGTTAGCTTATGATGGTGTCATCTTAGAGTCAAGCCCTCCAGGCAGCAAGGCTGTCCTCACACAAGGAACTTCTGGTCAGGTTCTTAGTGCTTCCCTCTTAATCTTGAACAGATCTTAGAATCACAGACATTTCAAGAACATCTTCAGTATAAACAACAGAAATCAAATGAACATATAGAAAATAGGAACTCAGAAGGAAATTAAAGCAGCAATACAAATTACCTCAGAGAGAAAAGATTTTTCATTCATGAGCCAAGTATAAATCACTATTTCTAATTAAAAAGTTCTACTGAAAAATAGAAACAAAATCTCAGATATCAAAATTGTTTGATATCTTAAAAACTGAACTGAAAGACAGCTGATAATGTAAGTGAGGTGAATCCCTTTCAAGCGTGCATATTTGAGGGCCCACGGTATCCTTCTGTCTGCCTGCTAACATTAGCATACTCTGGTCTGGTGAACAAAAAAGACAGCGATGAAAAATATGACTGAAAGCACGAGAATATACAGGAGGTCCAACATCCATCTAACTGGAGGACCTTAAGAAAGAAAACATAATGTGGAAGAAATGAAACTAAGATATTTAGTTCTCAGAATAGATGATATGAAAGATAAATTTTCAGACTGAAAGGGCCCAATAATTTGCATATTGAAATTTCACAAAAGATAAAAACAGTGAAACAAAAACACTGCCATATCAAAGGACATTTGTGAATAATGAGAATAAAGAGCATTCATAAATAAAATACATAAATCTAGGTGACAAGCATCTGAGTTCACCATGTACTTTTCTCAATTTCTCTGTTTGAAATTTTTTCAAAATAAAATTTAAAACATTGCAAAGGGAATTCAACTTCTTTGCTACCAATAAAACATTAAGTAATTTTGAATGTGGTAGAGCAAGCAAAAATATTTTTATACTGATAATAGGAAAAGATTAATACATTTTAATATTTCAAATGGTTTTATTGAGATATAATTCATATTATCTACTCATTTAAAGTAGAAAATGATTTACATTTTCTATATACATATACACCACGTTAATTTTTTAAAACTGTAGTAAAATACATGTAACATGAAAATTTCCATTTTAACCATCTGTAAGTGTACAATTCAGTGGCATTAATCACAATCACATTCATGTTATTACGTGAAAACTCCAGGACCTAACTCTATCTCTGCCAGCAGATGGTTGAATATGAACTGTCCTATCTCTAAATCTGGCTACTTGCACTCCCAAGAAGCTTTTCTACTCAGGGTTACCCAAGGTCCCCCATCAACCTCATCCATGTCACTGGTGGACACTCATCACTATCCGTGTGTGACAGCAGCATCTGCCAGGCGGAACTGTGTGGGACAGGAAATGTACACAAGCACATGGGACAGGCCTCGGGAGAGTGAACAGGATTCCTGGAGTCTGAATGTAATCAGGACTCTGAAGCCAAAATGTCCACACCAGGTGGTAGGCTGCTCTCACAACCAAGAAAGGCTCCCTTCTGAATGCTGACTTTCTCTTTTCATGGCATAAGGCTTTGACATTAAGCTGTAGTCTCAGGGAGGCCCCTGGATTGCATATTTTGTACCCTACCCTGGATTACATTCCAGGAAGCCTTTGAGATTTCCCACCCCCCAAATCTTACGCTTCACATCTTTCTGACTTTTATGGAGACTGAAGTCTGTGCTTAGGTCACAATTCCTAAAATCCACACTCCCTCCGCCATCACCACGCCATCCCACTCATGTACTCCACTGAACACAACGTTCTTAGGCTTGAAAACACCATTTTAAATGGAAAGAAATTTTAAAAATATATTTTTAAAGAAGCATAAAGAAGATATGAATAATGTTGAAGCATTCAAGATTTCCTGAGAACTGACAGACACTGTTCTTTACAAGTATTATCTCATCTGAGTCTCAAAACACCACCCCAGACAGACTTACTTATTACTTTTAATTTCACAGATAAAACCATAAGATCAGGAAGAGTAAATACTGTCTAATCATTTGCTTTATCAGTGAAAGATAGACGGAGACAGATCGAATGGAGGGAGAGAGACGAGGAGGGTGGTTGACACTCAAGGTTCCATAGCCCGCAGGTGATCGTCAAATCTGGGCTAAGAAGCAAGCACCTACCCAAACACTATGATTTCAGATGGTACCTGGAATAACAACACACCAAATATATAACACTGACACAAAGTGAGCACATAAATTAAAAAAGGTAAATACACTTCTAACACAGAAGGAAAAACTATTAAAACTCCAACAAAATGGGGTCTGTTCTTGGAGAGGAGGGGAAATGCCAACACACTTGAATGCCTTTATGACATCAAAAAGAGGGAAAAATTCCCTGAGCGATGCAAAGTTGGTTTCTGCAAGCAAATTCCTTGGCATTTAAACTGAAGCACCTCCTGAAAGGCATCATGACTCTGATTTCAAGGCACTGCCAGGGAGAAGGAACCACAGTCTCTAGCAAGACAACAGATCGGGTCTCATCTCTTATGCCAGCTTCGTGCCAGCTATGCTCGGGAAGTGGATGGTTACAGAAGGGGGAGGCAGGGAGGAAAGAGTGGGTGGGTGGGAAGCTGACAGTGACTTGTCTTGGGGTTCAATTTTTCCACACTACTCACTTGCACACCAAATAGAGCCTGAAAACCAGAGAGACGAAAAGCAGCACACTGGGGAAGCAGCACATCGAGGACACAGGAAGGCCTAAAACCCGGCCACACACACCCTCAAAGGACAGACGTTGAGATGACTATGGAGGTGACACAAAAGCTACTGAACACGTTTACTAGATCCAGGAGAGGGGCTCTGCTGTAGGCTCCGCCACCAGGGCAGAGGGGTGACTTCAGAAGAGAGTCAGCACCCTCAGACCCAGTCTTGGAATTGGAAGTCCTTCATTGGGGTTCAGGATCTTTCACTGATCACCTGTTGAGACCTGGGCAAAGTACCTAACCTTTCTTGCACCTCAGTTTCCATATCTATAAAATCACATTAATAATACTGTTTTTAAAGGTACATAGTATTAGTTAACATAACAATTACTTAATTATTAACATTTCTTAGTTATTATTTCTTAACAATCTTAAGGTTCATGCAAGTACATAGGGAACATATGTAAAGTCTAGGTATAGACAAGCCTTCTAGAAGCGGCAGCCAACAGTGGATGCTGTGGGAGGACAATGACCTCAGGGCTTACCCTTTACTAGGATATGTCGAGGTGGGTCTCAAAGTGGGGTGGGAGTAGCCAGGGCAACTCTGAGTCCCTCCAGCATGAGGAATCCTAATGAAATCTTATCTGTCTTTACCTTATCGGCCTTAGCGTCCTGGTTTACCTGGAACTTCTACTACTTCCTCTCCAACACACTGTTTTTATTTTTACCACGTCCTCTTTTCCTTCCTATTCTTTGCATTTTAACGATCTTGAAAGTTCCATAAAAGCAGGTGACATAACTGTTCTAACACCTAATACCTAGCACAGTGCCTAGTGCTACTCAATAAAACTTGTTTTAAAATGACTAAGGCAGATTTAAATGACATGTGTCATGTTCTTTCTGTCATCTTCTGTACATTCAGTTGAGTGGCATCATGACTTCTGAGATGATTTAATTCACCTTACAAGGACTTACCAAGTAGTTTATTTATTTATTTTTAAAGATTTATTTTATTTATACAAGAACCGGGGTACAAGCCAGATGTGCGGGTGAGAGGATCCACCAGAGACAGAGCAGGGAACAGAACAGGCAGAACGCCAAAATACACTGCTGAAGGGAGCAGCAGGCGAGACAGGAGAGGTCTGCCCCACCATGTGGGTTGTTCTGCGGCCATCGGGGATCGAACCGGCACTACAGGGGCTGCGGACAGCTTCGTAGCGCTGTGCTCAATCGCCTTCACCACCAGGGAGGCCCCCAAGTACTTTATTGTACTAAGTATTCTGAAGACATGTAGTATTAGGAGGGTTAATAAAGGGTTTGAATCTGGGTCCTGCCATTTATTCCTTTTGTGATGTATTAGCTTCCTCCTTAGTAAGTGGGGATCATGCATATCTGCCTCTTAGGATGATGATGATTAAATAAGATTATGCACAGAATCCTTTAGCAGATGGCTCCCAACACAGAACTCTTGGAAGGATAATTTAAAAAAAAACTTCCATCCTTTCCCAAATTGTGTTCTTCTTGCTTGCTAAAGCCCCCAGATTAGCAAGTCAGCAGTCATTTCTATACTGGTATTATTTCTGATACTCGTTCAGTCAATAGTTCTTGAGCTTATACTATAAGCTTAGAATAGTGTTCAAGACACAAAGATGAATTCCTTTCCCCTGAAAAGATTCACAACCTGGTGGAGAAGACAGCCAGGTAAAAAGGTTAGTAACACTGCAACACAGCAAGTACTAGAATAAGGCATGAAAGTTTGGTGGTGACATAAAAGGCCACAGAAAGGGTCACCTCTATCTCCCTGGAGGAGACTAAGAGGGCACCCCTGGGGGGACTCAAGGATCAGCTGGAGGGTGCTGACTAAGAAGCACAGTGGCAACTGAGCAAGTACAGAGAGAGGCGAACAGGACAGGGAAAGACTCCGGCGCTGGGGGAGGAAGGAGCAAGAGTGGGCCTGAGAGAGCTCAGTGCGGGCAGGCTGAATCGACCTCATGCCCCACGGTCAGGAGTTTTTTTTTTTGTTGTTGTTGTTGCAGTTTTTGTTTTAAAGTCCTATGGTTTGCTTTCCACTCATTTCTCTTGAAATTTTCTTTTCCTGATTAATTTCCATAATACCTGCATGTTCTGCTTCAAAAGATCAGAACTAGGCAATGTCAGGCATCTGTGTCCGCCGCGCTTTCTCTCCTCAAACATAACCCCGTGTGCCTCTGGAGCACAGTGACAGTGTGGAGAAGGGTAGCTTTAATTGGGGTGTATGCTTCCACTGCACTGGGGGAAGGTCACCAAAGTAACCCCCAGAGAAAAAAGCTTACTGGAGAAGGACATTTCAAAAGTGGCATTTAGTCACCTCTGAAATACCTTTAAGAGCTGACCCCCTGCTGGCTGACCGAAGAGAGTGTCTACAGTCTGGGACCTCTTGACCCCACTTTCTGCAGGAAATCAAGCAAATTTAAACCTCCATAATTTACTCAGGACTCTGACTTCTGCCGGGGAAAAGGCAAACAATGCTGGCAATTAACTCTGGTGCCTGATTAAATCTCCATCACGGCAAGAGCGCAGGAGACCTGTGAGCAGTGAAGCCCACGAGCCGCGGCTGCACCCTTGGAGCCTGGTGGGGGGACGAGGCTCCCACACACACACTCAGAGATGGGAGGAGACAGCAGGAGGAGAGGAGCATGTTGTCCTGACAGGCTGGTGTTCAGTCAAAATACCTTGCTCATCTCTCACCTATCTCCCAGCACTTTACTTCTGACTCCCTCAACCAATTATAGACGCCTCAGTAAGAAATACAGGTTGTTAAGCTGCAAGTAATCCACGACAGCCACAGCAACTGGCAGGTCACAGTGTCAGCTTTAGAAAAGTCCTTTCATGCAGGCTTACTCGAGAAAACTCCCTCAAAGCTGTGAGCTGACAAACTAGCAAGAGGGAGTTTGGGTTCAGGTTTCAAGAGGTCCTGAAAGAAAGGCTGTGGGCGACTGGGCGCCAAGTCCAGGTCAAAGGGGCTTTCTCCAAGAAGGAGTTAGGCTCACTGCTAGGTGTGCCTATGGAAATCCCCCAAAGGCAACTGTCAGACTGTCAGAGGCTCCAGCACGACTTTTTCCTTTCTTCAAGTTGAACGCCCTATGTGAACCTGACAACACCATTCTAGCCAAGGTTACCTACCAAATAGAAAGTGGAGGAAGGTGGTGAGCAAACAGCCTTTGCTCACCACCCTGAAATGCTCTTGCTGAAACCATCTGAGGATTATAAAACCAAAAGTGGGGAAAACCACATTCCATTACCAACTAAAGGACTCGTTCAACCTAAATCAACCAAACCAGACAGGAGGACTCAAGTTCAATGTAGGATGACTTAAACTATAATTCCTATGACTCACCATATCAGAGATCCCCTACCACCCTTCAAATCAGAGATTGTTTCTGTCACTCTGTTTAACTTCATGTGACAAGAAGAGAACTAAGCAGATATTTGAGTCAACCCATATTTGATTAAAAAAAAAAAAAAACATTCTGGGGCCTCCTTGGTGGCACTAGGGGTTAAGCTCCACACTATGAAGCAATCTACAGCCACTGCAGCATGAGTTCGATCCCCGGTCAGGGAGCAACACACATGGTGCAGCAAACCTCTCCTGTCTCGCCCGCTGCTCCTCTCAGTAGTGTATTTCAGTCAGTCTGCCTGTTCTGCTCCTCACTCTGTCTCTGGTGAGTCCTCTCACCCCCCACCTCTGGCCTGTACCCCAGTTCTTTTATGCATGAATAATTTAAAAATAAATAAATAAATTAAATTAAAAAAAGACATTCTGGATGAGCAGCAAAGTGAGAAGTCAGAAAGAAGGAAAAGAGAAGAGGACAGGCCTGCTAGACAGAAGCTCCAGAGCCCTGGTAATGAGTAGCTGTACCTCTCCCTACCTTGATAGAAAGGGCCGTTTTCTCGGTTGTTTTGAAGTTATCAACTCTTACCTCAATGTGGTTTCAATTATGAATTACCAGACTAAAAGGAGGGAAAAAGCTTTGATTTATTCTTTTTTGCTCCAATTATGCATGATGTGTTTCCACTGAAGACTTTGAAAAGTATTTCATCATGCCTCTCATCCTGAAGTGGTCAAAGGCCAAAACCAAAAGGAGTTAACTCTTTCACTTCCCCTCTAACAGTGAGGACTCCCTATCAAACAGACTCCCTACTAATGGATCTAGGGCAAGGTCTCTGGAGCTAACAGAGCAAGGAAAGGGTTAAGGTTTCGCATCACATTACTAATGTGCATAAGGGCGGTGTCCCCTGCCCAAACGGTGAGATGATATTTATGTTAATGGTTACTGGGAGATTTGAAAGGGGCAATCAGCACAGCAGCCCACGCTGCCTTAACCATTAAACCCCACCAGCCCCTCTCCCAGCACCGCATTCGACCCAGCCCTTGCTGGCCCTGGAAACCAGAGGAGCATAGACACTGGAGGATGTCTCCAAGCAGGGTCTCTTGGATCGAGAGAAAAGATTTGGGAACAAGCCTGAAATCTACTTACTGCATTATGTTTTAAAATCATTTCACCCAGAAAAACAAAAACAAAAACATGAAGCAGAATTAAGCAGAAACATGAAAGATGAAAGAAATGAAAGGCTAGACATTTCCCAAATGTTGCAGGCTCAAGAAAGAGAGAGTGAATTCTCAGCTTAGAATCCCTATGAGATTTGCTCATGAATAAGCTTTCTCCATGGTGGGTGTGAGAGCAGCAGGCACCGCAACCCTGACAGCCGGAGGAGCTGTGTCCCAGACATGAAGTCTGGGTCACATTCCCAGGCCAAACCGCCACTGTTCATCCATCCTTTTCTTTGAGATGCTTGTAAGACCTTCTCCTTTTCCATCGTATACTGGAGTGTCATTCTGACTGTCCTGTTTGTGGTTGGTCCTCTTGGATCTGAGGCCTGGTGTCAAAAATTCTAGAAAATTCTGAACTGTTCTCTTCCTAAAAGGCCCCTGTCCGTGATTCCCTCGTCTCTATCAGGAGCTCGGGTTAGATCTGTGCTGGGACTTGGCACTTCACAATACCTTTATATTTCTATCTCTTTGGGGCTCATTATCTAACAATTTTGCAGGTCTGCCTCTTCTCACTCATGATTGCTTTATTTCTTTGATGTTTTGTAGTTTTTGATTATGAGCTGCTCATTTTTCTTAGACACTTCTTTTGGGGCTAAGAATTATTTGAGACCTGGATGAAGATGATTTCCTCAAGAGATTATATATCAACTTCCGCTAGTCCCTAGCAACTCAGGGCCACTTTCAAAGAAGTTCTCCTTCTCAGCTTTGTTTGCACCACATTTCAGTATGAATTTGGACATCATGCAAAGGTGCCTTATTCTCTACACCCACAAAAGCAGCTTACTTTTCCTTACTGACTCACAAAGATGCAGCTTTTTAGCTTGGTAACAACACACATGAAGTGGCCTGCACAGGCCACAGGCTTTCAATTCTACTCCCTTGTTCCCTATACCGTACAATTATTGGGTAGAAGCTCAAGGTCCTCAAACCACAGCAAAGACAGCGTTGGCTCCCACTCATCTCCCAGGATACCTAGTTCTACTTTGTTTAGAGAGTCAAGTCGTCAGCCTAGAACTGCCTTACAACACTTAGCTATTTCAATTGTCCAGTTAGGAAAGTCATTTTGTAAAGACAGCCAGAGACAGATGTCAATCTAATTATGTGCTGTCGGGTCTCCTATTTAATTTGGGGGTCAAGTTTGTGTGCATGATAAAAATAATGATGATGAAAATATAGCAGTGTATTATAACAGATGGAGTGAGGGGTTGAGAATCTCTGCACCGGACAAATAATTACACTTACCTGCATTTCCTCATTTGTAAAATAGGGGAGGAGGGTTTTAAAGAAGCCTTGCTTTCTTCATCTGTAACAATGAGAGCTAACAGAATGTTACTCTTGGGATTGTAAAGATTAAACAACAGAAAACACATAACAGAGACTACCTGGGTACAAAAACACCCTCCTGCAAATTTCAGGTTTTCTCCTCCAGAGTCCTATCCATTCTAAGATTTATACACTTTAATTTTTATACACTATCCACTCACAAAATGCTTCCCCATATATTATTTCATTAATATTTCATAAAAATCCTGTGAAAAAGTACTATTCCCAATCTATAGTCAAGGATAACAAAGAGATAAAGGATGCGGTCAAGCTAATAATCTCAAAGGTTTGATCTCCAAATGTCTTTTCCAATGGTTTTGATTAGTAATTGGTAACCATTCACCCACTGCTACACTATTCCTCTGAAGCTCGTGTTATCCTAAACCCAGTTCCTACAGATGAGCACATCGTTGCAAAGACAGATTTGGTAAGTCACCCCAAGTTACTCAATCATTACCAGGAAAGAGGGATTTAGACTTGCAGTTTGGGAATTTCTGAACTATAGTTGCTTTACTGAAGGCTTCCAGGTTAAACGCATCCGAATGCCTCTCTGAAGATTCCAGTAATAAGAGTTTTAACTACTTAAATTTTTACTTTACATAGCACTGAAATTCACATCTGGCTAAATGCCCATCCTTCTTCTCTGAAGCCAAACTACTGTCAAAAAGAGCAGGAGGGTTGCCACTGATTGCTTTTCAGGTAGTAAAGGAAAAAGTTGACATTTCATCCTCCTCTTTTTGGAAAGGAAGTGAATCTTTTATGAGATCCCTAGTCTGGATGTGGCTTCCATCAGTGGGATGGACAGAAGCCAGTTAAATGGCTCAATGAAAGCCATGTTAAAAGAATCTGGAATGAGGAAAAAGCAGGTTCCATATGCTGATGCTTTCAATAATTCATGAGTTGTATCAGCCTGCAAGTAATAAACTGCACTAAATACATCTATGGCAAAATGGCTTCAGATACTGTCTACACAATCAAATGCGTGAATATGACAAAGGAGGGGCAAAAATAACACATCACTGATTTTACTGGTGCAGAATTTGACATATTAAGAATAACAGCTCAGCTGTTTGATAGAACATGGTCTTCAAACACAATCATTATCCCTAGATAGTACTGAAAACACTTAAAAGAAACACTTCAACAAAAGGCATTAAGAACTTATTTGATTCAAACAAATAAGGCAGACCTATAATCCAAATATAAAGCGCTCAAGAATATAAATGGTTACGTACACTACTTCTCATGAGACAGAAAACAAATTTACAACTTCAACTGACTAGCCCATACTTGAAATACTCTGACAGTTTGGAAGAGGCTGGTCCCCTTGTATGGGCAGGAGAAGGTCAGCTGCTGCCCATGGACTCCACTGAAGAGGTCAGTGATGTGCAGAGAGAAGGTCCCCGCCTCAGGACACGGGGACTCTTGGGAATGAGTGGCAGCCAAGCTCAAAACACCAACACAGTTATTAATCAAGAAAACCAAAGTTTTATACACTTTTGAGCTGACAGGCATGTCAAGCCACCATTAAAGTTGACACAAAGTGGAAACAACAACTTCTATAATGTGACCATTCCTTAGTTCTTAATTTCTCTGGAATTTCAATAAGGCATGTTTTGTCTACTGCTTTATCTCTGCTTCTTTCCTCCCCTTCCACTCCCCCCCCACCCCCAACACACACAAGGGCACCAACCCACAAGAACAAAAAGAATAGGCAAGAGACAACCATAGATAAGAATCCCACACATTTGGGGATGGGAAACAGATAGCGTTTTCCTTTTCAAAACCCTCTTGCTATGTAACACACAGAAACGTAGGATAAAATTTAACAAAAACCCTTTTAAATATACAGCTGAGCTCACAGGAAAGCAGAGCCCAGGGGCCAAAAATGAAGGGAAAACCCTAAAGGAGAGCCCCGAGCACAGAGCCGGTTGGCACTGATGTACCTTGGGGAGGCAGAGCTTGTTGCTGGGCTTGGCAACCAGGGTGTTGGGTTCATGTCCACTAGACAAGGCTATGGCTTAGGACCCAGTGAGGGAGCTAGAGATGATCTAGACTTACACGGACAACCAGAATCTTTAAAGGCCTGCACAATTGGAGAAAAGGTGGTCCAGAAAGTCTCCTAGAACAGGGGGGCAGCAAAAACATCTATCTATTTCAGACTGGGGTGCTTCTACTAGAGGCTACCCCTCTGCAAGTCTGTGCAGCATGGAATTGCAACTGAGAAATGAATGTTAAAAGGTGATTTAGCAGGGCCTCCCTGGTGGCGCAGCAGGTTGAGCGCAGCACCGTTAAGCTGTCCACAGCCTCCACAGCATGAGCTCAATTCCCGGCCGGCTAGGGAGAAACCCACATGGCAAAGCAGACCTCTCCTGTCTCTCCCGCTGCTCCCCTCAGCAGTGTATTTCAGTCAGTCTGCCTGTTCTGTTCCCCACTCTGTCTCTGGTGAATCCTCTCACCCTCCCACGACTCTGGCCTGTACCCTGGTTCTTGTATAAATAAAAATAAATCTTAAAAAAAAAAAAAGGTGATTTAGCTCTGCGACACCTCTGGAATACCTGGCAGAGCAAAACAAGAACAGGCTCCCTGGAGAAAGATGCCCTTACCCAGGTAGCAAGGTTTTCTCAGACAACCTTTGTAAAGGTGAATGTCCATCCAGAGTTAGGACACAGTTAAGGAAAGAGTGCCACACACAGTTGGCAAACCTGGGATCAGACCTGAAATTTTAAAATGGGTTAACTGGAGAATATAAAGTAAATGTCTGCAATAATTGAAGATAGAAAAAAATGAGCTGAAAACATGAAAAAAAAAAAATAAAAGACCAGGTAGAGAGATTTGAAAAATAATTACACAGAATGTCTAGAAACTTAAATTTCAGTGGATGGGTAAAAACCAGATAGGTCACAGCTTAAGAAAACAGAAAAACTGATGTGGGGGGAAAAAAAAACAACTAACCAACATGCTAAAAAGACAAAAATATGGAAAATGTGTGGGGAAAAAGTCTTAGAGACATAATGACAGAATGAAAGAGGTCTGACATACAGACAGGATTATCTGGATTCCTATGTAGGATATAGGGTTCCAAGGAGGAGAGATTACTGAGAATGGCAGATATGTAATATTCAAAGAGAAAATGACTGAGAATTTCCCAAAACTGATTAAAGACATGAACCCCCAGGTTAGAGAAGAAAAATAACTCTTAAGAGCAGATAGAGAATGGGAATTAGAAAATCACCATTTGGCAACCATTATAACAATTGATTCAAGCAAGTGGATGCTAAAACTTCAGGGTGAAGGCTTGAGGAGTAACAGGATATTTATATAGTCTCAAAATATTTCCCCAGAAGACACATTAAAAGAACAACAGTAATTTTGCATTGGAGAAACCCAGCAGAGACCTGTGATTGAAGTTATCATCACCAGTTACAGGATAAATTGACATCACGTGTCCTCCAATATGATACACCGAGACACATAACTTTTGTGATTTCTGTCAAAAATGCATAATGTGAATATCAATAATTTGAAATTAAGTGCCTAGCTTGATGCAAAAATACCAGACAAATCCAAATCAAGGTACATCGAACAAAACAAGTGACAGTCTTTTCAAAAATATTGGTGTCATGCAAGACAAAGACAGAAGTTGGTCTAGACTAAAGGAAGTTAAAGAGACGTGACACCTAAATGCCACACATGGCCTGAGATTTTCTTTTGTCCTAACAGACATTATTAGAATATTTGACAAAATCATTGCATCAATGTTTATTTACAGATGATTCTGACAACAGTACTATGACTCTATCCAAGTGTTTAGCGGTAAAGGTGCATCACATCTGCAGCTTTCAAATGGCATAGGAAAAAATAAATGAATGTGCGTTTAAGTATATGCACACACACATACACACACACAGAAGAGTAACATGGTAAATATTAACAGTTGAGAAATATGAGTGAAGAGTGTCAGAAACTATTGCTTTCTGGAACTTTAAGGCTCAAATTGTGTCAAAATAAGAGTTAAAAAAATAGAGAAATTTAGATCTGCTTAGGAAAGCAAGCAAGCAAACAAAAGGCAGACAGAGGAACATAAATTATCGAGCAAAGTGAAAAAAGCTAAACCTTCCAAAGATGACAATAAACAGACTCAGAAACGAGGTACTAGGTGTCCAAGGAGGGGCTCTGAAAACAGGAACATGGAGCAGTTACTTCCAAGCTTCCTTAACCTGACACGCACAGGCAGGTAACACATTCTCCTCTGCAGAGCCTCCTTTCCCTTCACCACCTCAGCAGAGGGAGGTTTACTCTCTGGAGAAAATGAGTTAGACAGAGTCCACATTCAGAGACACAAAGCACCATATCAAATACAGCGGTTTAAGTAAGTCTATAAAGTGAAGGGTGGGAACCCATTTTGTTCCCCATTCAGGTCCCAAAATGTTTGCTGCCCACCCAAGAGAAAGAAAGATTATTCTCTGGATGCATGAGCCAAACCAACAGAAATAACCCATAAATACCAACATTTGGGCATATGACTAGGTCCCTTTCCTCTTAAGCTAGGCAAAGTCCATCTGTCAACAAGCTTTATCCACGGACAGAGAACGGCCAGTCACCTTTCAGTGTCTCACCCTTACAAAGAACAGACCACCAGAAATCATCAAGTATTTGAAAGAGGTTTCTGATATGAAACAAAGAAAGGAACTAAAAATGGACTTCAAAGGAAGCAAACAATACAAAGAAGTAAAGAGAAATGAAGACAAAATACTGTATCTTTAGAAAAATACTGCATCCTTAAACAACAATAAGCTTACAAAACATTAATTCAAAATCAAGAAAAATTAAAAATAAACAAGTTTAGAAGATTGAGAACATATCTAAGAAACTTAAACATACACCACTAAACCAAGAAGATATTAAATAGGAGAGAAGAGACAAAAAACCAAGAAACAATCTAGTATGTTCATCATCTAGGCAACCAAAGGTCCATGAGGAGAGAGAGAAAAAAGGGAAGAAAACAAAGATTAAAAAAAAATTTTTTTTCAGACCTGAATATGAATTTCCAGTTTTTTAACGGTGCACATCAGTAACCAGTGAATAAAAAGCCATTCAGAACAAGGCAAGGCACAGACCATCATAAAATTTCTGAATACAGAATTTCCCAGGCCAAGGGCCAGGAATCAGAATGACATCTCATTCTGAGGTTAAAATGGGAAGTTTAGAAGACAATGGAACAATGTTTTCAACATTCTGAAGAAAGCCACCTCAACCAGAACTCTACACTAGCCCAACTATGAAGCAAACATAAAACAGAATAAATATTCTTTCAGACATACAAGTGGACAGCAAATTTTATCTCAATAGTTCCTTTCCTGG
Source organism: Talpa occidentalis (assembly GCF_014898055.3). Taxonomy (NCBI): domain Eukaryota; kingdom Metazoa; phylum Chordata; class Mammalia; order Eulipotyphla; family Talpidae; genus Talpa; species Talpa occidentalis. The sequence goes on from NW_023603184.1 coordinate 7,001,591, forward strand.
GAAGCAACTGGACAAAATAAACTCAAAAAAAAAAGGAAGATGTTAGAACTTGGAGACAAAGAATTCAACAAAGGGAGAAAAAGGCAATTTGCAGAATAGGATGAACTGAGATGTGGGATGACCACAGTACAGGAGACACACAGAGCATCAGTCCAGACCGGAGCTGCAGCTGGAGGGCGACAGAAGAGAGAGGGCAGGCAGGAGGGAGGCAAGTCCTAGAGTTTACTTGTATTTGACCATTTTACTCTTTTGTTAGAGAATTTAGTAAAAATTAGTGACAGGTACATGGAAAATGGAGAGGGAAAAAAAGATGACGCTATTAACTCCTGGAAATCTTTTTAATTTCCACAACTTTTTATTGTATAAAAACAGAAATAAAGTTCGCTACTTAGTTTAATTGAAAACTACTTTATGCTCCTAATAATGCATAAAATAAATGCTGCTTTAATGAAGACTGAAAATATAGCCTTATTGGTAACATGGGAGAAGAGAGATGTAGAAAAGAAGAGAAAAGGAGAAAAATCAACTCAAAGGAAGTAAAAAGATAATGTTTATGAATGAGAAAAAAAAATCACAAAATAACATTTAATATGAGTATTTTCTGGGCAAATAGAGAAATATCAGAAGGATGCTGAAAAGGGTTGAGAGCAGTTGCCTCTTGGGAATAGGTCTTAATTTTTGTTATATCCTTTCTTTTATTATAAAAAATTTTAAGCCATATGTGTTAATCTGTACTATTTTTTATACAAAATTAAGACGTATAGCTGATATAAAAAAAGAGAACCAAAAATCAAGAATCAACCTCCAGTTGGAAAAATGAGGAAATTTTTCTACTCTGCACCTATAATGACCCATTTACTAGAAAATTATACTTAAATATTAATTGGGAGGCATGGAACTAAAATACCAGAAATGGAATCAAAACTTGTTATCCTGATGTTGTAACAAGATCCCACCACTGTATTTTCCTGGGACCTTCTGCTACTGAGTCATTGAAGCAAACCTCAGGGAGATTGAAAGTGGCCCCTGAAACCAGGGGAAGGGAACTGGAGGCACTAATAAATGACAGGTGGGGTACGCAGGATGACTTTGCCAAAACATTCAACACGGCCTCGATCTGCTGCCAGATCAAACTTCTGCAGACTCTGAAAACCCATCCTACTCACTGCCTCCCTTCAGCTGTGTGATGAAAGGAGGCAGGCAGGTTTTGATTCATAAAAGCTGAAGCCGTGAGAGTGGACTGTAGGCGAGGCAGGGAGGACTGTGCCCAGGAAACAAGGTGTGCAGACGCCCCAGCGCCCCCACTGGGGGGCCGCACAGATGTGCGTGAACAGGCACGGGGTCTGTCTCTAGGCAGGGTCTGGGGTGCTCAAAGGAAATAACCTGATCCACCCGCTGCCTCAGCCACATCCCTGAGCTCATCTTTCCATATTCCCTGCACATCCTCCCCATGGGGACCTACTCATACCCCTTTCTATGTGACCATCAGTCTCCCCAAACTCTTTGGTTCTTCCTGTACCTCTTCAACCACAGATCTAACTCAGCTTTCCTCATTCCCTGGCTGCCAGTGACCCTAGATGTCCCAGCTCGATTCCATAGGAGCAACTCTAGGTACACTGCAATTCCAAGGCAGAGTCTGCTCAGGGGAAGGTCTGGGATTTAGGGCAGGGCAGCAGATCGCTCGCGCAAGTGTGACCTACAAGTGATGTCTCTGAAAACAAGACTTTCAAAAGCTTGAACTTACTTAAATTGAAGCTGAAATGTCTAAGTTCCACACATACTTCAGTCTCTATCTAGGCAGTGGGAGCATGAAGGGAGAATAAGCCAAGAAGGCCTCCTGGGGGGCAGGGGAGACCTTCAAATTCCAGAGAAACATTCCACAACCTGGAAGTTAAAGGGCACAGTGTTGAGCCAGACTGTTAACCTGGTATCTTTTTGAAGCTTTGTGCTGCAGAGCTGGTGCTTCTGCAGCCTGCAGAGCCCTGTGCTGCTTGTCAGTGTTTACAGCTGAGCGACACCTGCAGCAGCTGGTACAACCACAGGGAGGCTGCGCGCTAGCACTGCCGTGTAGGTACCGGCAGCCCTGAGTGCTCTGTGTAGCCGAGACAGATGTAGATCCAAGCAGATCTCTAGACCTCAGCCCATGAGTCAGGAAAAGGAACTAGATGGGGAAGAGGGAGAGCCTTCTCTACTTGGGGACAAGGACACACCATGTGAACCAATGCCACGGAAACTATGGTCCTGGGCCAGCAGCATCAACGCCATTTGGGAACCTGCTAGAAATGTGTCTTGTAGGACCCCACCCCAGATCCACTCAATCTGAAACTTGGAGTGGAGTGGGAGCCATCTGTTTTATTTAGCAGGTTTTTCAGGAGATCCTGCAGCCTACTACAGTGCAAGAACAACTTCCCTGAGAACCTAGGGGTTTCCAGCAAACTCAACCCCATTTTACCCATAGCTCTGATTCCTGTTCCTCCTGGCGCTCCCACCAACCCATGCCTTCTCCATCCAGCTTCAAAATCTAGACCGAGATTCACAGGCACTCCAGGTAAGTCTACCATCCTCATCTGGAGCTCTGCTGCAGCTAAGTCGCCACTCGGACTAGACTTCATAGAACAAGTCTTGTTTTTCAACCTTATTATTAGGCTGAAATCCACTTTATTTATTTATTTATTTATTTTGGTTGGGCCCTCGCCGGAGGCCGGGGATTGAACTGGCGCTGCAGAGGCTGCGGGCAGCCTCACAACCCAGCGCTCAACCGCTGCGCCTCCAGGGGAGGCCCTGAAACCCACTTTAAATCACTTTCTTGTTTTTCTCATCCATTGTTTGTTAACGGCCATGGGGCTCCCTACTATCTCTCTTTTCTCTTCTAGGTCTGGTTTTGGTCTATGCAGAAAAGAAAAACATCTGAGGTTGCTACTCATGTTATCAAAGATAGAAAATTAAAAACAAAAATGAAGCATCAAAAGGGACCGGGTAAATATAGTTATGACATATTGATAAGGTGGTGGGGTATAATCTTTCCAGTCACATTACAGAAAAATGAGAAAACATTTCATTCTTCAACATGATTTTAGGATTATATTACATTTAGTTTTTGAAAACTTATCACAGATAGGACACGGTTTTGGTGTCACATGCCGGAAACCCAAGAAGAGACAGCTGTTGGCCTGTCCCCTTCCACGCCAGAGCTCGCTTGCCTCAGTCTCCGTGCCCCGGCACATGCTCACATCTGGCAGAGCGCCAGCGGTAAGGCAGGGCATGTGTCCGCTCCACAGGCCTCCAGATGTCAGGCTGAGGTCTGCTAAGGGGCAAGGTGAGAGGGACACGAAAGTCACTCTTATGGACTCTGTGAGGAGAGGACAGGGCTTTGCTGATGTCCGTGAAAGAGGGAGACAAGTGACACTGAACACGCAGTAATGCGCAGGCAGCCCGGACGCAAGGAGCTAAGACAATGAACTCCTTCCCTCATACAGCACCCGGATTTGGTGAGAAATTGCTTCCAAAGAGAAGATTCAAAACAAAGGGCCAATCTCTTCAAACCAGACAGGTGCTACTTCAGATTTATGCTCAAGAATCACTAGGTGGGACTTCCAAGCTAGACAGTGCAGCCCGCCTGGGTGACAGAATCATCACTTATCTGGCTACAGGTAAGAACAGCAACGCAGCTGGTGACAGAAGAAGCTGCTTTCTGCAAGGTACCCTGCACCGCCTGCGCAACCCCACGCGCGGGCTTCCTTCCTCTCTTTGCTTACTTTATTAAACTAAGGCAGGGGCATCTGGCCAAGCCAGCACTTTCTTTCCTCAGCCCTCCCACTCCTGTCTGAGCAAGCTCCGCGCACAGCTGGAGGCTCTGACAGCATATCCTTGAGAAAACTAGACAACCCCTTGATTTACTGACCCAGACCCACACCTACTCCCATTTTAGTGAGTCTGATATTGTGGATTTGATGGAATCTAGAGGGGAGATGCCCCTGCAGGTTGGGCTCACACATCTAGAGTAGGTTAACTATTTCTGAAGGGCGGTGGGAGAGTTAACTATAAATAAATCAGTTCTACTCAGGCCTCCTGTCAACTGCTTTCATTGAAGGCAGGAAAAGTACAGCCATGGCTTTAAAATAGGGCTCTCGGGCCTCCCCGGTGGCGCAGCGGTTGAGCCCTGGGTTGCAAAGCTGCCCGCAGCCTCTGCAGCGCCTGTTCAATCCCCAGCTGCACCCCGGCCGCCGGAGGAGGGTCCCACATGGCACGCAGACCTCTCCTGCCACCCGCTGCTCCCCTCAGCAGTGTCCTTCGGTCCTTCTGCCTGCTCTGCTCCCCGCTCTGGCTCTGGTGAATTCTCTCACCCTCCCGCGCTTCTGACTATACCTAGTGCTTGTATAAATAAATCTTAAAAAAAAAAAAAAAAATAGGGCTCTCATCACCCCAGTTCTCAGAAACATAGCAAACACTAAATGACCCTAAAGGGACGATTTAAGAAAGAGTCAAAGAAAGAAAACAGAATATCTTTTCCAGTTGCATATCAAATTTATGCTTTTTATACTTAAGATCTTTCCCAAACTGATGAGTTCAGGACTTTGGCCGTTTTGTCCTAAATTAAAACACATCTATTTCAAAGCTGCAAAATTTCATGTGATTTTCTCCTAGTCTGTAGCCTTATGAAAGACAGAGAACCAAAATTCCAATCACTTATTCTTACTGAACATTTCCTAGCGTTGCAGATAAAAGCTCAGAAGTGCCACCATGTATGAATTCACATGTGTGAATCCTCCTGCAGAGGAAGCTTGTATCACCAATTTGGGAAGTGGAAATGTTTCAGCCCAGGTGAGGCTCCAAGGCACCTATAAAACTCCAGAAACCACTCAAGAGACTCTGCAGGTAGCAAAGTTGGATCCTCGCTGTTTACATGACTTGCAGGCAAGACAGAGGCACTGAGTCTCACTGTGTCCACTTTAATGAGGAGTAAAATCTATCACTTGCCCCACCTTCCCAATAGGATAAAGGACAAACAAAATACTGGATGCCAACAGCAGCATGTGAGCAAGCCTTGGAAGGGTCTATCCTGGTTCCCAATCTTCCCCCTTCCCTTCTTTCTTTATATATCAAGAACCTCCCATTAAGTTGTCCTTGAGTGACATTAGACTCTCCATAAAAAGGGAAGGTTCCAGGTTCCCTGCTCTACCTGGTGAGGAGTGGGGCTGAGTGCCGAGAGAAGAGAGAGAACATGTGAAGAAGCCTGGGGAGAGAACACAGGTGGAAATATGTGGAGCAGAGAGACGTGTAAAGAAAAACGGCCTGCTTGCTTCTTGGCTTTGGACTTAACACCAGGGACTAGGGGGACTCTGAGGAAAAACATGGAGTCGCGAAGGTAGAGAAGACCTGGTAGAGTGAGATGGGTGAGAGACCTGGGAGGGGGGCTGACAACGGCTGCCATTAGCTTGACCTGTGCTTTGATTTTGCTCCTTTCCTTCCAGGCTTGCCTGCTCTTCCTGCCCCTTCCCTATGGGTCACCGCCAGGAGGTGCCTTAGACTGGTGGCAGGCTTTGGGGCTTCAGTGTCCCTGCTTTGGGCCAACCCTGTTTGCTGGGCATTTATCCACAAGGGGATGGGTAAACTGGTTGTTTCATGGGGAAACTATATCCTTTCTCTTATTCCCTGTTTATGTATAGTCGTTCTATTAAAGATCTTTGTCAGTAAGAGACTGCTGTGTCTTTATGTGGCAGGGGCGGAATCCCTTTAGAGCACAAAAGTTGGGGGCTCCAAGGTGCCCCTCCTTCTTCCCACTAACACCAGGTATTACACAGAATACCAACAAAATTCAGAAATTCCTTTAAGATGCTAAAAATTTGATAGGAAATAATACTTTTATGCATGTTCAGTGATAGAAAAAAAATCCAAATAAAAAAGCTCTAAGAGTTATGAAGGCAGATTACTTTCTGCTTAGGGGGGTCTAAGAGAACCTCATGCCACTGCAATTTGGGTAAAGTGTGGACCCTGGAAGTGACGAAGAAGGAAAATATCTCAGAGCGAGGACCAGTGAAGGCACAGAGAGGGAAAAGCATGGCGCATACACAGGGCGCGTGTGCTGGGGGAAACTTCCACTTGAAAAATGTATACACGTGAGATCATTTTTTAGATTGAAGAGGAGCAAAAATTCCAGTATTCAGGGCTATTGAAAGAATGGAGATCAGAATACCTAAAATATTATTTGACCTGGAGCAAAACAGAAGGCATTTATGGTTGTTTTGTTTGATTTACCACGTGCACATAGCTGTACTTCCTCCTGGGCTCCCCTTCTCAGGAAGTGTGCTGCTGCCTCCCAGCAAGGAGCTGCCCCCTGAGGTCTCTACACCCCTCTATTACAGGACTTCTTACCCCATGGTTGTTTTCCTTCCTTACTGGCTTCCCAAGTTAGAGAAGAGTCCCTCTGAGGGACATGTCTTCTTTTTCTGCATCCTCAGCCCAGAATGGAGTGCCTGACACACAGTAGCCACTAATTAAACGTTGAAGAAAAAGAGGGAGAAAGGGAGGGTCCGACATGAAGATGGTGGCAGTACACAGCAGTATGCACAGAAGGTAGAATCCAGCGATGAGGCGAGTGAGGAATAGGATGAGAACAGAGAAGCATCTATCTGGCAGTTCTCTCCCTGTGAAAGCCTTCAGTCTATGAGCTGGAGACCCGACACGCTCCAGAGCAGCCAGGAGGCATTATGGCTGGGCGGCCCCCAGAGCTTCAGGCCTTATCTGGAGAAAGAAGGTGTGGCCACTGCCTCCTGTGAGCTGCTACCTCCCATGTGCTGCTGCCTGTGACACCTTTGGGCAAAGAAGCAGAGAGCAGCTTCTGATCACCCCATTTCTCTACTGGAAACACCCAAGGGCCTCAGCTGTAGCCTTGAGCAAGTGATGGTGGCCACGGGTGATACCTCTACATCAACTCTGCTGATTATTCTCCTCAGTGGGTGATGGATATGCTAAATGAAATTGTCTGCAGAAAACACTTAGCACAGTCCCTGGTAGAGAGTAAGCACTCAAAATACGAGCTATTATTATTAAGTTGTTTACAGAGCCTCTCCGAGAGTTGTAAGCATTACAACTGCAAAAGTCATCAGGAAGTCTGATTTCCAACAAGACCCAGACCTCACCATTTATCTCTGCAATAAACAAACATACTGTCTTCCCTAAGCACATTTAAAACAAGCTAGAATCTGCTTGCCTCCGTATTTCTCACTTTCGTCATCATTGCAAATTGAAGCTGGCCTTACGGGGGCCCCCATGTATAAACAGCACACTCGCTCTTACAAAGCTAGAATTCAAATGACCTTACAACTTCAGTACATTTTCCTTTCTTCCATCCTAACAGCTGGGCCATGCCTGACATGGCTCAGACTGGAATTCACTTACCACGGTGGGAGGGTCATTCCATTCTTCATAGGAGATGGCGGCATATGGGTAGATCCGGTCATTGATAATCTGCAGGGTGGCCATTGCAATGGCTTTAATTGACTGGAAGTATGCTTCCCAGAACCATCGTGCCTGCAAAGAAAACAGCACTTATTCAGTGAGAGACTGGAAGAGCTAGGTGCTCTGTCACAGGCAGCTCTGGGTCTGGGTAATTGCTTTATTCCCAAAGAACAAGGAGCCTATAGCAAATGCCCCCTGCTGTTTGAGGAAATGCACACTGGATTCAATTTAGACATAAGAGAAACTATGTGAGGATGAAAATATCGATGTGTTATACCAGAGTAAGTTTATAGTTCTTTGATATAAATATATATGATACATAAGTGCGCAGATCTTAAGTATATACTAACGTATACATACTCTTGTAATTAATATCCGAAGACACAGAACATTCCAGCACCCTGGGAGATTTCCTATGCTGCTTCCCTGTCACATCTCACCCTGCTACAAGTAATCGTTCCTGTGATTTTTATGTGCACACTACTGAATCTCACACAAATGCAGTATTTAATTCGGCTTGTAATATTTAATTCAGTTTTTGGTACCAAGGTTAAGTTTTCCATCTTCTGTTCTTTGAGAAATTTTATGCAAGATTGGCATTATTTCTTTCTCAAAAGGTTAAGAAGAATTCACCAAAAAGCCATCCAGTACAGGTGATTTTTGGTGTGAGGTTTTAAATATGGACTTTCCTCCACAGACATAGGAAAGTTTTGTAAGTAGTTTTCGTGAGTAGTTATTTTTAGGGAATATGCTCATTTCATCAAAATTGTTAAACTTACTGAACTGAAAGTGTGTATTAACATCGTTAAATGCCTATAGAATATAGCAGTACACCTCTTTACATTCCTGGTGTTGATAATCTATGCTTTCTCTTTTATTTGATCAATCTTTAGAGGTTTACTAATTTTAATAATCTTTTCAAAAAACTAACTTGTGGTTTTGCTGATTTTCTTTATCACATGCTTCTTTTTTGTTCATTTCCGCCTTTATCATTATTATTTCCTTCTATTTTGAGGGACTTTAATTTAATTAGCCTTACATTTAGCTTCTTGAAACTGAAGTTTAGATAACTGATTTCCATCTTCCTTCATTGCTAATATATGCATGTAAAGCTATAAATTTACTTCTATGCACTATTTTAAAATGCATCCTGTGAATTTACATGTCATTTTTATTATAATTTATGTAAAAAAATCTAATTTCCATTGTGATGCTTATTTGACCCATGGGTCAATTACAAGCACAGTGTTTAAGTTCCAAACATTTAGGGATTTTTCATTTGTATATTTTTGTTACTAATTTCTACTTAGATTGCACTGTGGTTAGAGAGCATACGTGTTATTTCAATACTTTGCAATTTATTTAAACTTGATTCATGACCCAGCACCTTGCTTATTTTTGTAAATGCTCAGTGCCCATTTTAAAATAATGTGTATTCTGCAGCTGATGGGTAAAATGTTCTCTCTCTGTTCCAAGTAGGACAAGTTATTAGTGTTGTCTAAATAATCTACATCCTTATACTGATTTTTTCCATCTTCTGTGTGTATATGTGTGTATACCTGTGTGTTTACTCCTCATACCCTTACTTTCAAATTTGTGCCTTAAAAGCTTATCACAAGATTGTCTCTTGTAAATAACACAGAAATGGATTTGAATATTTAACATTGGATCCCATCCAAAAATCTTTGGCTTCCAATTTTACATACAGTCCATTTATACTTTCAAGTGTAATGTGGCAGAGCTGAAGCATATGATCACTCTATCTGCTTCACCTCTTCATGGTTCCTTTCTGGCCTTTGGAATTAGTCAAATTTTATAGCTGTTGTATATTCATTGGCTTGCTGGTTATTCTGTTCTCCCTCCTAGCAATTTAACAGCACTGACGTATAGATTACCCTTCAAATCAGTCATTTAACAACTTATCAAATCAAGCAAGAACCTTCATTTGTCCTCTGCTGTCTGTTGTGCTACTCACATATTTTTTCAACATACTTTTAACCCCATAAAAGATACCATTAACCACAGATTTTAACCACAGATTCTCGTTTTTATTTGCCACAGTTGCCCTTTCTGATACTCTTCATTCCTTCACTCACATCTGAACTTTCATCTCAAATGATCTCCCTGCTACATAAAGAACTTTGCTATTTGCTGTCCAGTGACAGCAATGTTCTCTGTGTTCATTTGTTTGAAAGTTCCTCCCCTCCCACCTCACCCCTGGGTCTCCATTCATTTTTGAAGGATATTTCTGCTGGGTAGAGAATTCTAGGTCAGCAACAATCTTTCTTCCACACATCAAAATAAAATTCCACTGTCTCTGCATATCAAAATAAAATTCCACTCTCTTCTGCCTTCATCCAACTATAAATCAGCTAATAAATCAGCTGTCAGTGCCATTGTTGATCTTTTAGAAATAAAATGTTTTAATTTCTGACTGCATTTTATCATTTCTCTGTCTTTGGCTCATACCAGTTTAACTACGATGTGCACTACATGGCCCTCTGACCACATCCCACTAAGTTCCAGTACGGAACTTCTTTAACCCGTGCTTTGAGGCCTGTACTGTTTTGGAAAACTCTTGGTCTGTATTTCTTTAAACAATGGTTAGGTCACACTTTCTTCTTCTAGGATTCCAAGTACACGCAGATGTGAAATGGTTTCACCATGCCCCATGTGTCTCCTATTGTCTTTTCTGTACTTTTTCCCTCTGTGCTTCAATTTCTCTGCTATTTTTCCCCCAGTTCAGTAACCCTCTAAGCTGAGAGAGTGTATCTAAACTATTAAATCACATATTGAATTCTTCATTTCTGAGTCTATATCTTTCAGTTTCAGATTTTCCATTTGTCTTTTTTAAAAGTAGATTTCATATCTTTGTTGAAATTCTTCTGTTTTATTGAACATAGTGCCTGACTGATAAATACAACATCTAAATCACCTGTGGGTCTCTTTCTGCTATCTGTGTTTTCTCTTCATGTTGGTCATCTGACTTCATTTCTAGTAGGCCTTTTAATTTTTCATTGGATTCCAGACATTAAAGGCTCAGATCCTCTTCCTAACAGAGTATAAATATTCTCTGCAGGCACAGAGAGTGCAGTCAGACCACTTCCATGCCGCAACTGGTTCGTTTTAAGGTTTTTTCCTCAGTTTTCCCTTAGTTTTAAGGTGTGGCCCTTGGGAACTTCAAATAAAGGCTGGGCTATGTCGCAAGATGCTCCATCTCAAGAGGTTTCAAACACTGACCTATACCTCACCATGGGCCCATATATGGTGCTGGAACATGTGCAAAGCTTGTTTAGCTGCCTGTTGCTTCTCTCTGCAGGATTCTTGGAGACTTGCTCTGATGCTAAGTACCTAGGAGTTGGCAAACATCTCAAGAGAAGCCTGTATGTCCATTTTTTGCATACTTCTCTATGGTTTCCCAATTCCCAGATTCTTTGGTAGCTCCCAAGTCCAAACTCTAAGCTCTGTGTGACTGCTTGCTGCTTTGTACCAGGACTGCATACCCTTGAACTGTGAATGAGAAAGTGCTCTCAGCTACACAATGACGTGTTTCCTTTCTGTCAGAAACCACAGCCCTTCAAGTGTTGACTGCATTGCTCTCCAATGCCTCTAAACTGCTATTTAATCTAAGCTTTTTATACTTTTTTGGACAGTATTATTCCATGCCAGCAACTCGGTCAAGGTCTAAGATAGTCTTTTGAAAGGAGACAACTTCCTTTGCAAACAGAGTTTAAGCTCAGTTTCTACAAAGCAGGGTAAAGGTGCTCATCTATGTCTATATGGGCTCTCCAGCTTCACCAGACCTCTGATTCCACTAGAAACCCTGGGCTTAGGACATGCGTAAGAGGGTAAACATGAAATTTTAAACTAAGCCAATTGGAAGCATAACCTATAAGAGGCAGGAAAAAGAAGATACTTTTAGTTTAGGCTTGTGGACTTTGGTTCTGATTCCTCTGTTAGTTTCCTGTATTAGTTAAAACTTAGGCTAAATTCTGAGTCATGTGACTACCATTCTCTCGGTGAATTACAAGAAGGCAAAGCATCATGAGACTTTCTCCTACTCAAGCACAGCTGAAACACAAGTCTAACTTCCAAGGGCCTCTGACTTGAGCTGTCCTGTGGCTTGTCATCTGGTGGCAGCCTGGAGGCTGCTGCTGCTGTGTCCATGTGCCCTATTCGTTCTAGTTCTTTCCCGCTGAAAGCCATGGCACTGCTCTCCCTCCATCACCCAGTCAAAATACCTAACATTTCATGAGACCCGGAAGAACTGACTTCTCTGTGAAATCCCAAACAGAAATCCCTCCATACTATAAAATCCCATAGCACTTACATCCTCGCCCTGCTAAGTCAGTTATAGACTGTTCTGTGACTGCATTACTGTATTTCAGATGACTGATTTCCTCTGTCCAGCCAGACTGTGAATTCCTGGGTTTAGAAACCGGCATGTTTTAATTAGCATCTCTGCAGATGTTAGAATGTTCTACCTACTGCAAAGCACTTCTGTACACAAGATCCCATCTACTTTCTATGACCAGCTCATCTCCTACTTGGGGGAGATGCAAGTTTCATTTCAGATGTGGGGAAAATGCAACAAAGATATGAAGTGGCAGAATTGCAACTCAAATCCATCGTTTCTAGCTCTTAATCCACACTTTTCCCACCCCATTCTAGAGGAGTAAAAGTCCCAGCACAATGTCAGCTTTAGAAACAGTCCTTCTTCAGGAAACAAAAAGGTATAAAAATGTACTAAGCATGAGCCCACACATAAACACACATCTTAAATATCTACCTTTTCTCCACAAATGGGTTCATCATGCATTCTTTTATCTTAAGTCATATTCCAATTAAACCACACTCAAACCTAAGCACTCCCAAATTTCATGCTCACGCTGATCGGCAGGGAGAGGGCAGCCTCGAGCCTCAAAGTTGGCCACGGGAAACAATGACTGGTAAGAAATGCACTTAAAATGCCAACCCAAGGGACAGCTGTAGGGTGGAATCTCTAATTTAAAATGATTCAAATCATCTCATTCTGTCCACCAAAATGCACTTCACCAGGAAAGGAAGCAAGCTTTGCCAGTAATCACAGCTCAAATGTCTCAGCCTGAGGATAAGTGAACTTCACCGACTTAATTGTTTCTACAGGTCCTCTAACACCTTGAAGTGTTTAGAATGCAGTGTAATTTACAGCCCCTCCAGGACCTGAGGCCGGCAGAGAGGAAAGAGTTTTCAGCTACGTTGGCGACACACGAAAGCACCACTATTCCCATCCAGAGAGCAAATGTAAATGCTTATTATTCTTGGGTTTCTATACATACACACACACACACACACACACACACAAACATGCGCGCGCACGCACATACACCCCTCCATGGGCCACATTTATCTCTGAGAAGTTTAAGCTAGCTGAGAAGTTTAAGCTAGAAGAGTGAAATCACATGAATTGGTTACACCAATAACCTTGAACAAAGCATTTAACTGTCTTCCTTCAACAGATACCACTGTCGTTTTATACAACATGCAAACTTCAAAACATGAGAACCAAGAGGCCTGATGAAGTTTTCAAACATGAGAATCATAATGCTCATAAAGGGTAAGGAGTGGGCCAAGCTAAAACTATCACAAGCAGATAGGTACTTCCAACTGAAATTGGCACTTCAGCTGACACATCAACTCAATGTGGTTAATCGCTTTGATTTTCAGTAACACAGCCAACAGGGTCAGCAGTAACAAATGTCGAAAGGAAGCGAGTGAAGGATGGAGAAGGGCTATGAGCATCCTGCAGAATTTGAAGCTGCTGAGCCTCTATGCTTTGTGAAACTGTCTGACGGGACCCTGGCCCTGCTCAGGGGACTGTGAGGATGCAGCGCGTGGGCACTCACAAAGCTCCCTGCTCGGTGCTGGTGCCGCACAAACAGAAGTGCGAGTGCTATCCTCCCCAGCCTGCCCCTGAGGGTCTCTGTCACGTATCAACACTGTCTGGGGGTGGGAGTGGGGAAGGGAAAGAGGAGAGCTAGGATGGGATTCCAGTGTCACAATTCACTCATCTCCATTCCTGAAGGAAGTAAATAAAGCCAACGAATCAGAGGATAGAATTAGAAGAAGTAAAAACACATCAAAGGAGATGACAGAATTTTATACTGATAACATGGCCCTTCTAGTTGGATCGCTACATTTCCAAGCAAGAGGACAGCACTTGTGTGAGAACCAAGGAGAGTGGGAATATACCTGGAGTGCTCGCCAGCGCCTCCAGGCTGGAGCACAGCACCTGTCAACGGGGCACTTGCTACAGGAGCCTGTGCAGCAGCCCCTCACAGGCGCAGGTCACAGGGCACCGCAGGCATAGACCAATACAGAGGGAAGACCATGGAAGACACAGTGAGGAGACACCCCTCAAAAGCCAAAGAGAGAAGAATCCAACCCTGGCAACACTGTGACCTTGGACTTTCTATTTCCAGAACTGTGAGGAAAAAAATGTTGCTGAAGGAAAAAGAAAAAGAAAGCCCTTATGATGAGGGTAGAAAAAACCATGAGAGCAAATATGGAAGCTCAAGTAATAATCTTTAAATAAATAAAATCCAAACTATTATATTCAAGCAATACCTGCTGAGATTGTACAGACACATAAGTAGACATACCACACACACATCACGCATTAGCAGAAGAGAGCTCTTCCCCTACCCCCACTTCCCACAGTCCAGATTATTCTTGTGATAGACTAACACTCACCCACCCAACACTCACCACCTCCGATCATCTTAACGAACAAAACCAACTTGAAATACTACATTTCCTGGCCTTTCCTGCAGCAATGGATGGTCACATAACACAGCATTCGCATCGAGGTATTGTCCTTGGATATATGAATTTTCATAAATAAGAAGTTAAAGTCTTGCTACAACAAGTCTTTTGGCTTTCTTCCTTGGATCTCCCACTTCTGTATACCTGGAATATAGACATGGCTGTCTGGAGGTGAAAGAGAAGTATTGTAACTGGAAAAAAAAAGCTAGCTTGCTGAAGGTGACAGTACAGAATACAGAAAGAACCCTGCTTCCCAGTGCCATCACTGAGTCACTGTACGTGCCCTGTATTATCTATGCCTGGATCCCTCTTGATGTGAGAAAATAACCCCTCATTTATTTAAGCAATGGCTAGTGGAGTCTTGTTTTATATCCAGTGAAATATATTTTTGATACTGTTATCTTATGTAAAGAACGTAATATGAATTTCATTTCCTTAAACACAAAAATCAATGCAACAAAATGATAGGGTTTTATATATGGAAGACTTAAGAGAATCAGCAAGAAATATGCAAAGTAATTACAGAATCCAGGAAGGTAGAAAATTATATATAAATATATGTTTAAAAAGCAAAGAAAGGAACATACATAATAAAAGCAAAAAAATGGGCAAAAAATCTGTACAGAAGACGGCTCATCAAAGAAAATACACAAATGCCAATAGGTATATGAAAAGAGGCTCAGCATACATCATTAGGAAATTTCAAATTAAACAAGATACCACTACGCAGTTATTAGAATGGGCAAAATCCAAAGCACCGACAAACCAACTGCTAGCAAGGATGTGTAACAGCAGGAACTCTCATCTGCTGCCACTGGAAATGCAAAATGGCAGAGTCACTTTGGAAGACAGTTGGCAGTTTCTTGCAAAACTAAACATACTCTCACCACACAATCCAGCAATTGCACTCCGTGGTTTTATTTAAAGGAATTGAAAATCTTTGTTCACACAAAGAACTTACACAGACATTTATAGCAACTTTATTCATAATTGCCAAAACTTGCAAACAACTCACATATGCTTCAGTAGCTGAATGAAGAAGTAAACTGTGCTCCATTTAGACAACCAAGCCTTATTCAGCACTAAAAAGAAATGAGTCGTGAAAAGCCATGAAAAGACATGGGGGGGAGGGGTACTTAAATGCATGGTACTAAACAAAAGAAACCCATCTGAAGAGGGTACATATTAAAGTTCTCATCACAAGAAAAACAATATTTGTAACTATGTGTGATGATGAATGGTAAGTAGACTTAATCATGGTAACCATGTCACAAATATCAAATCATTATGCTGTACCCCTGAAACTAACATAATGTTATCAATGCCAATCATATCTTAATTTCAAGAAGTGCTGGGGAGGATGTGGGGAGAGAGGAACCCTAATTCAGTGTTGGTGGGAATGTAAATGCATGCAGCCAACCTGGAAAGTGATCCAGCTTTACCTTAAAAAACTAAAAATGGAAATAACATATGACCCAGCAAGCTTTAGGTCATCCATCCAAAGAATATGAAACCATTGTTTCAAAAAATTATACACTCTACAATGTTTAGTACAGCACTGTTCACAATAGCCAGGGCATGGGAGCTACTTAAGTGCTCACGGGTAGAGGGCTGGACTCAGAGCAGGTGGCTCAGCCACACCACGGGGTGCTACTCAGCAGTGAGGAAAGATGAAACACTACCATGACAGCAAAATGGAAGGCGCTTGAGGAAATTCTGTGTAGTAAGGCATATCAGAAACATAAACACAAGTATTACATGTTTTCATATGTAAGTAAAACAAGAAATCATCACAGGTGAACTGGCAAAATCATAGACTAGCAGACATTTGTAAACAAAATGTGGTTGCTGAGGTTGGGGAGGAAAGGTCACTGGATAGAATGGATGGAGACGGGGAAGGACACAAGATGAAGCAGGATGCTGGGGGCGGGGTGGCTGGGGCTAGGGAGAGAGGTTTAGAAAGTCAAGAGAGAGGCCTCCCTGGTGTTGCGGCAGGTTGAGCACAGCGCTGTGAAGCTGTCTGCAGCCTCTGCAGCGCGGGTTCGATTCCTGGCCAGCCAGGTAGATGCCTGGCATGGCAGACCTCTCCTGTCTCGCCCACTGCTCCCCTCAGCAGTGTCTTTGGTCCGTCTGCCTGTTCTGCTCCCAACTCTGTCTCTGGTGAATCCTCTCACCCTCCCGCGCCTTTGTCCTGTACCCCAGTTCTTGTATAAATAAATCTTTTTTAAAAAAGAAAGGAGACCAGGAATGAGGCATAAGGAAAAGTTAAGGAAGGAAAGAGAGTCACAGAAGTTAATAAGAGAGAGAATATAATAAACGACAAAGATCAGTAGCTGTGAGGGGCTGGAGAGAGGGAGCACAGAGCACAGGATTTATAGGGCAGTGAAACCACTCGTGTGAGAGGGCAACGGTGGACACGTACCATTATGCATTTGTCAAAATCCACACAATGTACGACACTAAGAGTGAGCCCCAGTGTAAATTACAGACTTGTGGTGACGACACTATCTATGTCTGTGCAGGTGTGACTGTGACAGGCACTGCAGAAGCTGGCAGTGGGGTAGGTTGCGTATCTGCAGGGGAAGAGTCTAGAGAAACACTCTATACCCTGCTCAATTTTACTTTAAAACTGCTTTAAAAAATAAAGTTTGTTAATTGTTTCATTGTTAAAATTTTTTCATTAATTTTTTTAAAATCCTATCTGTACATCAAGGTTTATCTACTGCTTATGACTATACTGAGTCAGCACCTATTCTTCACCCCATTTTTTTTCAGGAGGGTTGTAAGGAGCTAATCTTCCCAGCTAAACTAAAAACTCTGGGCTGCTAGACCCACAATACAAGGAAAAAAAATTTTAAAGATTTATTTATTTATGCATACAAGAACTGGGGTACAGGCCAGAGTTGTGGGGGGGGGTGAAAGGATTCACCAGAGACAGAGTGGGGATCAGAACAGGCAGATCAACAGAAACACACTGCTGAGGAGAATAGCAGGTGACTCAGGAGAGGTCTGTTGCACCATGTAGATTGCTCCCTGGCCAGCCGGGGGACAGAACTCACGCTGCAGTGGCTGCGGAGAACTTCATAGGTTGCATCTTAACCCCTTGTGCCACCAGGGAGGCCCAATACAAAGAAAAATTAACCAGTCCCACCAAAGAGCAAAGATTGAAGAAATAGGCCTATGCACTCTTCAGTTCTTTATACTGGGACCCTGCAGTTCCTCTAGAGTAAGGTCTATGCATCATGGAAAACTGGAGTGGATTAAGGAGACAGAACGTCATCCTCACTGTTAACACTCCCTCTTCCCAAAGGCGGCGACAAAGCGGGACTAGACTTGGCTTAACCCTGAGGGATCTATTTTAAGCTGAGTTGCTCCAGGGGAACAGCTGAGGCTCATTTTAAATGCAGCCACTGCCCAGTGCCAGATCTCATGCACCCCTCCTTTGTGAAGAAATTTTTGCTCCTCTCCCAGGTCTTATAAAAGGGCCCAATAATTATTCCTAGGAATTAATCCCACGTAGGATTTAACCTCAATTTTATTTTTACTTTATTCCACATTTCTAGTCATCATATTAGAATTTAGAATCCACAGTAGGTTTGTTGTTATTTTATCTTATTTAAAATAGTCTCTACCCAGCTAGCATGTAGGTAGTGGAAAGAAAAAGAAATCACCTTAATATTAACAAACACAGTTCTGGGAGTCTGTGCCATATAAAGGGACTTTCGCTCCTCAGAGAGAAGTCCTTTGGACTTTGAGAACTTTCTCACAACCTTTCCTCTTGGCTGACTGCAGACTACTTACTCCTTTCAATCTAACTTTCTCCACTCCTAGCAGTCTTGTTAACCATCCCTTAACCACCCAAATTTAATCCCATCTTCTGGCAAAGCAATGAAAATGTCTTGAAACAGTGATGTTGGAAAAATCTTTCAGGAAAACTCTTCCTTACACGCTGCCAAGAATGTCTGAAGGACTCAGCATCAGTCCCATCCAGCATGAAAAGTTGAATACACTACAACTTCCCTTTGTGCAGCTTACTTTCTGGGAGTTCTAGATCTCATTCTTACATGCAAAAGTATGAGTCACGCAAAGGTTAGGAAAACAAGCAAGTACATGACCCAGCACTCAAGTCCTATTCTGAACAAAACTGGCTGGAAAATACCCAGAGGCCCAAATGTAAGCACATGTCATCCAATTCGAAGCAAAGATTTCCTTCTGTTCATCTCGTCTCAGTATTTGTATTTATGAGGACTGATTAAGGAATGAATGTGGACGTAGCTCCACATGCAGGTACTCGAGAATACACACAGCATTTAATCCTCAGTGATCACAAAATAGAAGGAAGAGGTCTGAGCGAACAATCCACAGAAGTACTTTCTGATGGAAAAATACCCTGCGCCGTGAAGCTCACAATAGCTTTTCATGAGACAAGCTGCTTCTTCAAGGGTCAATATGACGTACTTACAAACTTTTTACAGGCTCACGTGGCATCAGATTATATGGTCGGTTCCTCTAAAGGGTGTAAAAACCTAAGTTATCATTAGAGAAAAGACACAGAGAAAGAACTAGAATATGGGACAAAGAGGGCCTCCCCAGTGGTGCAGCAGGTTGAGCGCAGTGCTGTGAAGCTGTCCGCAGCCTCTGCAGCGCAGGTTCGATTCCTGGCCGGCCAGGGAGATCCCCACATGGTGCAGCAGACCTCTCCTGTCTCGCCCGCTGCTCTCCTCAGCAGTGCTCTCAGTTGGGCTGCCTGTTCTGCTCCCCGCTCTGTCTCTGGTGAATCCTCTCACCCTTCTGTGCCTCCGGCCTATACCCCAGCTCTTGTATAAATAAAATAAAATCTTAAAAAAAAAAAATGGGACAAAGAAAGGCAAGTAACAAATTGGGGATTTCAAATTTCTTTCTTTCTTTGAGCCATGAACTAGGATTCAGAATAGGAGCCGTTTGCAATTAGGTGGAAAACAGAGAATGAAGACAAGAGAAGCAGCCTATAAGCCATTGTAGTCGGCCCAGAGATGTCCCCCCACCGCCCCAAAAGACATCCTTTTCAGTGTAAAAGGCAACTGTTCCTGGGGAAAGGCTGAGAAAAGTGAACTGAATGATGCAGGTCTTTGTGCTGCCCACATTTCTGATGCCATCATCCTCATCACCATCGCCACCTGACACTCCCCCCTAGAGGAATGGAAGTCTCACGCAAGCAGAGATTTTCAACGTTTTGATTAGCTGGTTAATTTGATTAACCTATCCAAGCACTCAGAACCTTGGAAAAAACAGGAGCTCAATAAACATCACCGATTAATCTAAGCATCTGCTATGTACCAGGCACTACCTTAAGTGCTTCATTTACATTAATTTATTTCAATTTTCCCAACCAAGGACAGTATCCCCATTTTGCAGATGACAAAACAGAGCCACTGAAAGGTTCATGAAAGGGCTTATTGACCCTGCTCCTTATTGGTTTAACTCTGGTAGGAGGGCATGCACTGAGGGGGGCGGGGGGTGCAGCCTAAGAGTGGAATCCAGTCAATGACCCTTTGACCCAACTTTTCCAGAAGCCTCTCTTTGCCCACCGTAGTCCCATATGCTTTTAGTCAATGCAGCCGAAGCATTTAAACTCTGCCCCAACACAGTGGGGCAAGACCTGGTAAAAGTTTACCTTGAGTGATGTTGGAAAAACCTTCTGAGAATAGCCCTATGACCAAGAAATTTCCTCGACATTTGGGGAGTAGTTGTCTGGACTACACAACATCCGCCTCCACCCTTGGTCTCTTTCCTTGGTTACTATAATACAGTTAAGAGTCAGTCCCTACTAGGGGCTTTAAAAGCAAACGGAGGATAAAGTGGGGCACTTTAAGGCAAGTGACTGGTTCAAGTGGCACGCTAAGAAGCTGTGAAAAGGGACAACGGCCGAGGCACATACCTGTCCCCCCACCTCTTGCGCCTGCCCAGTGCTCAGATGGACCTTCCTCTGAGAGTGAGGCTGTAGGGTAAGATAAAAAGTATCCGCTTTTCTGCCCTCCCGCCATTAGGATAGATGACGGAACTCTGCAGTCCTGAATGCATGCCTGATGGCGGGCACCTGGAGTAGGGTGTGGGCAGAGGTAAATGGGATTCACCTGGGCTAAGACTGGGCTTTTCGGGGCGGCGTCGCAGGGATACCAGAAGAAGCTGAGAGCAGAGAAGCAGAGAGAAAGCCGGAGAGCCCAGATAGAGTGAAGACTTGCTGGGGGCTGGGAGGCCTGCCAGCCTCCAGGCCCCCCAGCGCCCCTGCCTGCTGTGTACCTGGTAATCCCAATAAAAGCCTGCACAAGCCACTGAGGGTTCCAGGACTCTCTTTCCTCCTTTACCCTGTCTGCATGGGATCATAGAAAATCTGCTCAGTGTTCTTGTCCTGCCCTTACAGAGGCTCAGCTCAGTTCCCTTGAGAGTTACTTCATCACCTGAAAAGTAGCTTATCTGCTCACATCAAAGAAATTACTTCTTAAAAATGAACCTCATCTCTCAGCTACAACAATGTAAAAAAAGTACATTAGTAATGTCAACAAGTCTGCTATAGAAAAGCAAAGCAGAGTACAAGGGAAAAGGCAAAATAGTCAACGCAACACAGGTGAGGCCTCCCTGCCAGGCTCCCCAGTAAACGATGCACGCAGTAGGGGTGGTGTCCAGGGCAGTCACCTCACAAATTCTGAGTTTAGTCTAAAAAGCCAGTACTCAGTGTTTGGCGTGAAGTGGAATAAGGTGGTTCTGAAAGCATCACTCTTCACAGCTCTCAATCACTCCCAACCTTACAGTATTACTGTGGCTTTCACCTGGGTAAGGAGCTAAATACAGGGTTACACAAAAACACCTCAGGAATAGGTTGCACAGTAAGGAGTCACTAAATGACACCACTGACTGTGGCTCTTGTCCCTTAAGTAGATACTGTTCTGGGCTGAACTGTGTCCATGTGTCCCATGGACGGTCGTGTGGTGAAGCCTTAGCACCCCCATAACTTAGAATGTGACTGCATTTGAAGACAAGATCCTTAGAGATAGTCAGCAGGAGGCCTGCAGGGCAAGCCTTAATCCGACCTGACTGATGCCATTGCAGGAGGGAATGTGGACAACATGGGAGGGGGCAGCAAGGGGTGGCCATCTGCAAGCCAAGGAGAGAGGGTTCTGGATCTTGGCCTTCTAGTCTCCAGAACTGAGAGAAAACACACTTCTGCTCCTCAAGTCACCCAGACTTGCTTAGCTAGAGTCCTGGCAAACTAATACAGATCCCAGGAAACGTCACACACCTCCTCCTTCGGGACCCAGCTGTGCAAGCGCAGGGACCACAGCCTTCCCGGCTCTGATACCACGGTGCCCTAACCCCAACAGGGGCACCTTACAGATATTTTAGATGACCATAATGGTTCAAAAAGCACTCCATGCAAAGAAAAATAAAATTTTAAAAATAGATTTCATACTTTTTAATCACCTGCCACAAATTCTGCCCAACTCTGTCACCTCAAGCCTATTTATTGGCCTCTAAGTTTCACTTTTCTCCTTTATAAAAGTAAGTATAACAACAACTGCCTCATCTGGTTTTCATGAGGAAGCTCTTCACACAGTACCAGAGAGAGAAGAGAACATAAACATTAACTGTCCCCTTCCCTTTACCCACCGGGGAACGCAACTCGTTCACTCGTGGAAAGAGACCCAGAAGCACAGAGTGAGACAAAGACAGAAGCAGGCACCTGAGCACATGCTGAAAACACAACCTTTGCTCTGAAGCAGAAAAGGTTTTGCCAGGATCCTTTCTGCTAAAGATTGTCAGAAATCTTCTACCTGAATTCTAGAAAAGCAGACGGCCTCAGAAGAATCATTTTCTTCTTTTCCAAAGACATCCTGAGCACAAGAGGCATTTTCTACTCAATATTCTTAGAATGGGAAGCTGGACTTCTTGCCGAAGAAGCCATATGGAAGCCATCTAGTACCCCGTGCTCCCTGGATTGGCCTTTAAAAACCAAAGCTTCTACTCCTGTTTCTCAGGCAGGAAGCCAAGTAGATGAGGAAGAACAAACCTTGCTATTTCTAAGTCTTCTCGAGAGGAAGCTTTTCCAGAGGGTAGAATGGAGTTAAGAAGGCAGGGAGACGCCCTCCTGGCCGGTCTCACAGGAGGGCCCGTCTGATGCGGACGCATTGGGCCTGACCGTGGGTCGCCCATGAAACTTTCACTAGGTCTCCTTCACCACTCACCACCCTCCTAGGCACTGAAGATGGCTATGATTTGCATGTTTTTTTCCTATTTAAGAGAAAAGTTCTTTCAAAGTAGATCTACTTGGGGAAAGTTAGAAGAAAAGGAGTGAAGGAACTGAAAGGTAGGGAGGACTCTGTGGCTCCTTGTAGGGAATGCTCAAATGTTATGATCTTCCGTCCTGCGGGAAACACGAAGGGATCAAGGAGGAAGAAGGAGAGCCTCAGTCAGCTTCTTGACGTGTGACAGACAGCTCCTGAAATAGAAAGCCCTTGGTTTCAAGTCTCAGGGGCATCACCTTCAAATATATCAATGTTCTAGGGGTGGATCAGTTTTCCCCACTGCTGACGCCCTGCTGTGAGGAGAGATCCCAAGCAAAACACACGCTTCTGACCGGGAGCCTTTGAGGTGGAAGGCTCCATGAGGAGTTCAAAGGCAAGGCCGGCCAGCGGCTAGCACCTCCAAGAGCCGGAGGGGTGAGAGGTTACTAAAGCAGGAGCCACTGACCAATAAAACTGTGTTTGGCCAAACCTTCTCAGTAAAGAGACTAGGGATTCATTTCTCCTTTGCCCCATTTTCTGCATTTTCCACGCCTCTGAACTCCCACCATTCTCTAGGTCAGATCAGGGAGCCTCGCTGAAGATGAGCAGCTGACCAGTCCTCTTTCCTGGTTCCATGAAATAGCTGAGAGGTGGAATGGAAACCTTTCATCAAGATCTGTCATCAAAAATAAATAAATAAGACCACAACTTGGGTCAGCTGGTGGTAAAGGAATCTGCCTGGAGTGAGATCTCCTTGTTTGCTACGCTAAAACCAGGAGAAAGCAAGCCTACGTTTGTTTGATTGGAGAAGGCAAATATAAAACAAGCCTTACTCCAAGTAGACACACTTGAAAGGCTGCCCTGTTCATTAGGACACACACACCAATGCAAGATGAAAAGGCACTCAGAAGACAAAACCGGAAGGCCTGCTGCATTCCACAAGCTGTTGTCTGGCACGCCACCTTAGGGTGACTGTCTCTCCTCTACTTTTTTCAGACAATAACAATTCCTGAGGTCAAGGAGTTTGCAGATAGTAACAGTTCCAAGGAGATACTGTCTGGCAGGTTCTTGTTTTGGGGACATGGATACTAACGTGTAGCAGTCAGGTGGAAAAGTATCATTTCCCACTGCCCCTATGCATTCCCAGTGTAGGTCCAATGCCATTTGTCACGGTTTCCCATGACCAGGGGTACCTGCATCCTCTTATCACAGGAGTATCTGTGTGCTGCTGGAAAGTTCCATCTTCTGGTGATTAAGGGTTAGTAAGACAAGCTCTCTTGGTGACCCTGAGTGGAAAGTCCAGCTTGGGACTCTGAACAGGGGGAGAGGCTCTATGCAGCTCCACAATGCCAGCAGTTCTCAATTATTTCCCAGGCCCCCTCCTACCTGAAGGATGACCTATACCATGGGTGAGAGTAACCACAGTTCATTTTGGGAGGGACTTTTAAGAGATCCAAGTTCCCATCCCCCACCCCAGAAAGCATGTATGAATCTGGGTGGGAGAGAAAGCAGCATATGATGAAAATCCCCATGGGGAGTTCTGATCCCTGCCTCAGCCTCTCCCTCTTCACCCTACCACTGAGGCCAAAATGCTGCATAGTGGGACTCGACCCTCAGTGTGCAGCTTAAAAGTCAAGACAAAAACTCAAAGATCTCTCTAAAACATAAGTGGTACATATATAAGATCATCATCAAGACCTGGTCAAATGCACCTTAAAGTTAAAAATACGTTAATCAATATGTGAACTTCAGATACTCGAAGGGAAACCATTAGCTCCTTTTACCTAAAAGTACCAGAGTCTAAAAGATAACAAGCGAACTGCCCTCCTACCACTAAAGTTCTTATCAAAATGGGAAGAAAATACACATTTAAATATAATAAAGTAACCTTCGAGCTACCAGGAGAGAAAGAAAACTGTACTGCCAGAAATGGTTTACATGGAGTGACTTCAGTACCAATTTCAGTCTGATTCGGGGCTAAAGGTCTTTAAAGAAAGGTAAATGAAATGAATAGATGTGACTGTTGCCTTATATGCCAGGAACAGCAGCACAGAATTAAAAGATTGTGTTACTGAAAGCTGAAAACTATGCCACTCCAAAAAATAATTATGCAACCCCAAATCCTGTCAACCTGTACAATGATATGGGTGACAATATATAAATATATACGATAACCTATATTAATATTTAGGAATATAGACATAAATCCTACAGATCAGTTTGATCTTTACTAAAAATTTGAAAACAGTGAATTCTTCACCAAACATATCAACCCTTGGTAATTTACAAGTTATTGTTTTATAAACAAACTTAGAAATTTTTCTAAGCAGGTATATAGCGAATTCACAGAACCTCTACTGTGCTTCCTGTAATGAATAATTATTTCTCAGAGATGTTTCACAAATAGTCCCACCCTTGGAAACCAGTCCCAAAGAGTCAGATAATTCTTGTATGCTGCAAATTAATATTTAACACTTCTATTAGAGCCATTTCCTGAAGTCATGCTCCATATTGGGGACTCATTACAAGGGATTTACCCATGGTTAACTTTAGAGACAGCTCCCCACCTGCCTCTCCACCCGCCAGTCAGAGAAAAAGGTGACTATTCCGTCCACCTTGACCCCTACAAAGAAGAGAGCTTGTGATCCTTTCTACAGGAACTCCCAATACACTTATTTGTTAAGTATTTTTAATAAGTTTGTTAAAATTATTCCCTAAGCAAGAACATCCACTTCATTAAACTTACTAATTACAAGGTATCAATTTAATACCCAGAAATGTATAAGAAAGCAGTTCTATCTCTTTGGAGTTTGGGGTATTTTATTTTGTTTCATTGCTCATTGATTTTTTTATACCTAACTACTCTCCCTACAGGAGCTACACAATAAAACAAACTAGTATTTTTGTTTTCTCAATGAAAATGATCAATCCTAGATCAACAGCTTAAACTAACTGGACTAACTACAAAAATTCCTTGCTTTCGTATCAGCCTCAAGTTAAATGGCTATTTTTAATCAAACACACTTGCAAAATTGCTCATGTCCAGGATTATCTGAAAAAAGGAAAAATAATGTGTTTGGGCCAAAAGAGTGCAAAGCAGCTGAAAGTGTGTATCTCCATTGGCTTTGCCTATCTCCACTAACCTCCTTCCACAAGCTCTATTAGGATAAGGAGAGCAGGCAGCTATAAAGTACATTCTGAAGGCATATTCCACCACCCAGTGCCTCTGGAAAGTTGAAAAGGGAAGGAAGGTGAGGATGCACTTTTAAAAATGCCTGGAAAAACACTCTGGTCAGGAGATGCCAAAGATTCTAAAGCTCTCATCAAGGTGCTGGCCTCACTCCACGTAATACGGTTTTTCTTTCCCCTCAGCTGTCTGTTGCAAGAGTTTTCCAGAAAAGAAGGTGGTAGGAGAGAGGGAGGAACAGCTTCCAGTCCATTTCTCTGTAACTGAGAGGGTAAAAAGGGCCAAGTGTCACAGCTGACATTTATGGAGGGCCTGGCATTTCCATGAAGCACTCTGGGAGGATTACTGGGGTCAGCAATCTGGTCTAAAAGGAGCAGCACAGCAGACTGATGAAAGTCCCTTCAAATTCAATAACATGATGCTGTGGACACAGAGACAGCAGGCTGGAGCTGGCAAAGACATGCAGGCAGAGGTTGAGCCAGTCAGACTGCCTTTAGGAAAAAAATACATTGTGAGCCTGGCTCCCCTACCCTTTCAGGGTGCCCAACTCACTTGCTGAAGCTTGAAAGCACAAACTGCCAGTGCAATGGCATTTCTAATCAGGGGATAAAAGTAAAAGCCCTTGGGGCCTCCCTGGTGGTCTAGGGGTTAAGTCTCAGCATACGATATCACCATAGTGGCTGGCCTGAGTTCGATCCCCATTCAGGGAGCTGACCCACATGGTGCAGCAGACCTCTCCTGTCTCACCTGCTACTCCCCTTAGCAGTGTATGTATTTCAACAGATCCGCCTGTTCTGCTCCCCACTCTGTCTCTGGAGAATCCTCTCACCGCTCCCCATACCTCTGGCCTACACACCAGTTCTTCTATGCAAAAATAAATAAACCTCTGGGGAAAAAAAAAAGCCATTGGAAAATCTTCTCTTGACTAACCCATACTACCCGGGCCCCATGAGCAAAAAAGACATTTCTCTGGGCAGAGGCAAGGTTCCAGACCTGCAAAGTTAATCATCATGCTGGTCGTCTACCTCCAAATCACGGGATGAACCGCCCAATCCCTTCTGCCTGGCATTTTTCGTCAATTTTAATATCAGAAGTTTCACACGCCTGCCTGAGCTCCTGGACTCAGTAGAAAGGCCCATATAGCTGTCAGCAAACTGATAAGAACTTTAAAATGACTCCGCAGGGCCTCTTTATAAAGAAGAGCCAAAGACGTCCATAAAGAAAGAGGGCAGGGGCCACGGAAACCAGCCGCTCACACTGTTTTAACGTGGCACTAAAATGAGCTGCAGATTTATGGCAGTGTTTTAGCTCCTGACCCAAATCATCAGGGGGATGAAGCTCTTGTCTCTGCTCTCCGGAGGGACTTCAAATAAGGGAAGGAGCTGGCAAGAAAGGACGGGGGAAGGAGAGCAGACGGAGCAGGAGGAGAGGAACAGAGGCAGAGGAAGAGAGCACCAGGAAATCAAACGACAGAATTCATTCTCTTTTCAGCAGGATGTCATCAACAGCTGCTTCTACAAGATGACAGCTCCCCTTATATTCACATAAGTTCCTGTATTTTTAGTTCATACCCAGTAAACTCTAGTAACTCTAGTAACCCAATAAACTCTTCAACTGTTTGGCCCCCAAATGTCATTCGATTTTTCTCTAAGTTTATTTTTTAATTTTTTAGTTCAAAAAAATGTCTAAAATCATGATTTGGCAGAGAAGACATTAGAAGAATGGAAAACAGACCGAGTGTAATTTTTTTCACAATAAAGGGGAATAAGGAACAGTATCCAAATGTGCCAATGAACTTTTTTTCTAAAGGCCAGCAAGAGAAACACTGATTTTAATAAGCCATTCTGACCCTAACAGAAAAATAGAACCTCCTTCCATGCCAAGATGTAGAAAGTACAACATAACCCACAGGAATAAACTGTTTCAAGTTTCCAAGCCCAGAAGCAAACGCATAATGTGTCTGTTTTGGTGGTTCCTTAAGACCAAGCTCCATTCCAGGAGGCTCCTTCCAATATTCAAACCCAAAACCGGTGGCGTTCTCCCCCAGAAGACTGTCAGTGCAGAGCAGGTAGTTCAGAATCGAGATGCTTCAGGAAATGTTCTTGTTTAATTGATACAGAGATAAGAAAATCAAAACTTGGAAAGGTTAAGTGACTTGGTCACAGTCACAGAGCAGGTTTGCAGACAAGACAGCAGAGCCTAGGATTTGAATTCAGCTCTTTCTAACAATAGGCCAGGTATTTTCCACAACCAACATTTTCAGACTTTTTGGACTGAAATCCACAGTAGAAAACATATAAGTACTTTACACTACACACATACATATTATAACTAAAACAAAGATCTCGGAATATATTTACCCTTACTATGTAACATGCTGATATTTTCCTTTTTAATCATATTTCATTTTTAAAAAACAAAATGCCAGTTATGACCCACGGAATTGACTTCATGACCGACGAATGAATCATGACTCAGTTGGAAATACTGCAGTAGACAATGCCAGAAAAAAAAAAAAACCCACCAGACTGAGAGTCAGGAGACCTGGGTTTCAGCTTGGCTCAGCCCTGGCCCTAACAATTCATTCTAAAGCCCACTTGAACTCTAGGGTTTACTTGTCATTTGTAAAATATGAGGAAAGGCTTGAGTAATTTCTAAGGTCCCTTCCAGCTCTTTGATTTTTTTCTCCCTAAATCTCCTTAATTGATACTGCTTCCCCCTTTCATCACACACCTTTTCATTACTCCCCACTTGTCATTAGCCTCCCCTCCCCGGCTGCTCTATCTTGCCTACCAGCCTTTCTCACAGAGCCGACCTCCAGGCGAGGTGGGCCCCTGGCAGGGTGTCCTCTCCTCCTACGGAGACTCCAGAGTGAAGATTCCTCTCACCTCATGCCCACTCCTACCTCACTGGGTCCTGACTCCACAGCACAACTGAGTGCACCACACTTCAGGGCCTCCTGAAAGATGAGGGGTCTGTGTCCCTTTTCGTAAAAAGCCTCCCTCCATAGGCTTATACAATACTAGGAAAAAGCAGATGCTTAATATATATTTATTTCATTGGTTTGTGAGTTATGAAATCAAGGACCCGAATGCTCATAAGCTTAGAGAACATTTATGTGGACTGTTTTAGGAAAAGGTCACCAAACTAATTAAAACTGGTATCATGTGGAACTGGAGGGGAGTATGTTAAGCAGGGTAAGTCAGAGGAGACAGACAAATACTGGATGATTTCATTCACATGTAGAATATAAAGAAACAAAGCAAAGAAACAGACAAAACTAAACCAACCCTAGAATCTGACCGCAAAGCTGAGGCTACCAGAGGCGGGCAACTGGAGAGGACTGATGGACTCTGGTGGAGAGTTTCTGGTGTTTTGGTGATGGGTGTGGTATGGTAACACACATCCGGAGACGTGTAAACCCATATCCCTAAAACATACAATCTTGTATGCCAGTGTTACCTCAATAAAATAATTTTCATTAAAAAATATTGGTATCACAATAAGTGAGCATTTAAAGACTAAGCTTTTTTGCTTGCCCATGGACAAGGTATGCCAAGGTTGCCAAGGAAAGCAACTTTATGGTCTCTCCATCTGGACTGCAAGGATTTAAATCTCAGAAACTATACAAAAGAACTGCAAATCAGCCCAAACCTTAAAGACAGGAAAATTTATTTAGACCCTAGTGCACTATAAATTTGAGACAGTTCTATTAAAATGTTTTTCTTGGCTTCCCATCAGATACTTGGCAAAGGTCTTTTTTCTAATAAGATTCTTAATACTAAAGTTGAAAAACAAAAAAGTTAAACACATTAAAACAGAGTCCCAGTGAAATGAGTCTTTATTTATACTTCTTTAAACGACATACAGTGACCAGTCTCCTTCAAAACATGGGTGTGAACACACAGGAATACTCAAGTATAGAGCGTATGCCATGGGGAAAAAAAAAAATCATGAAATTTAAATATGCCACAAAGTGATGACACGCATTCCTAGGCCCCGCCGGCCAGTGAGCCAGGCTTCCACAGACCCGTGGTTGTCTGGGTCCCAGGAAGAGCTCCGGGGAGCAGGCGTTGTGTTCTGCTTAAGGCTAAGGGACCCAGCGGCTTTCTTAGGACAAGTAGGAAAGCACAGACTGGGAAGCACAGCTCGGAGTGCCATGTTAGGGGTAGAGAACAGGGAAAGAGAGGGAGGCAGGGAATATTTGGCATTTTTTTAAAGCCCCGAGAATTCAGTGTGTGGACAATATATAAAAATTTCACAGTAGGTGGAAGTCCTAGCCAGGGCAATAAGACAAGAGAAAGACATCCAAGGAATCCAAATAGGAAAAGAAGAAGTCAAACTATCACTATTTGCAGACGATATGATATTATACATAGAGAACCCCAAAAACTCCACAGAAAAGCTAATTCAACTCATCAATCAGTTCAGTAAAGTGGCAGGATACAAAATCAACACGCAAAAGTCAGTAGCCTTCCTATACACAAACAATAAATCTGAAGAAGAAGAAATCAAAAAAACCATCCCTTTCGTTACTGAAACAAAAAAAATCAAATATTTGGGAATAAATCTAACAAAAGAGGTAAAGGACCTATACAAAGAAAACTATAAAACACTGTTAAAAGAAATAGAAGAAGACACAAAGAAATGGAGAGATATCCCCTGCTCATGGATTGGAAGAATAAACATTATTAAAATGGCCATCCTTCCAAAAGCAATATACAGATTCAATGCTATTCCAATCAAAATTTCAATGTCATTCTTCAAAGAAATAGAACAATTATTGATGAAATTCATATGGAATCACAAAAAAACCCCGAATAGCCAAAGCTCTCCTGAAAAAAAAAGAAGGGAACGGAGGCATCACACTCCCAGACTTCAAACTATACTACAAAGCCATAATCATCAAAACTGCATGGTATTGGAACAAGAACAGACATACAGACCAATGGAATCGAATAGAAAATCCAGAAATAAACCCACACATTTATGGTCAACTAATCTTTGACAAAGGAGCAAAGACTATGCATTGGAGCAAAGAAAGTTTGTTCAATAAATGGTGCTGGGAAAACTGGGTCGCTACATGCAAAAGAATGAAGCTTGACCACTTCCTCACACCATACACAAAAATCAACTCAAAATGGATTAAAGAACTAGACATAAGACCTGAAACCAAAAATATATAGAAGGAAATATAGGCGAAACACTACGTGATTTGCACATCAAAGACATCTTTACAGACACATCACCCAAAGCAGTGATAGTGAAGGCGAAGATAAACAGCTGGGACTACATCAAATTAAAGAGCTTCTGCACAGCAAAAGAGACAATAACAAAAACAAAGAGAAACCCCACCAACTGGGAGAACATTTTTGCACCCAACACTAATGATAAAGGACTGATCACAAAAATCTGCAAAGAGCTGATGAGACTCAACAACAACAAAGAAAATAATCCAGTCAAAAAATGGGCAGAAGAGCTAAAAAGAAACTTCTCTGAAGAGGAAATGCAAATGGCCAACAGGCATATGAAAAAATGTTCAACATCACTTGTCATCAGGGAAATGCAAATCAAAACTACCATGAGATACCATCTCACACCAGTGAGAATGGCACATATTAAAAAAACTAGCAACAACAAATGTTGGCGAGGGTGTGGAGAAAAAGGAACTCTTCTGCACTGTTGGTGGGAGTGCAAACTGGTCCAACCACTGTGGAAAGCTGTGTGGAGATTTCTGGACCTACTAAACATAGAGCTTCCATATGATCCAGCAATTCCACTCCTAGGTATTTACCCAAAGGACACAGAAACATCAATTCCAAAGAGCACCTGCACCCCTATGTTTATAGCAGCACTGTTTACAATAGCTAAGCTTTGGAAACAACCCAAATGCCCAAAAATAGATGACTGGATCAAGAAGATGTGGTACATATATACCATGGAATATTACTCAGCATTCAAAAAAGATAAACACATGCAATTTGCAGCAACATGGATGGCGCTGGAAGGGATCATGCTCAGCGAAATAAGCCAAAAAGAAAAAGAAAAATACCGGATGGTCTCACTCATAGCAGGAATCTAGAAAACTTAAATAAGGGACCAGGAAAATGAATAACTATAAGAAAGTGAAAATCAAAATCAACAAAAAACTATGAACCAGAGACACTTTTAGGGGGGCAGGGGCGGGAGGGGAGGGATTGGGGTCAGAATGGGGGCGCTGCAATTGTATGGGGAATATAACAATAAAATTTATTATCTAATAAAAATAAATAAATAAATAAATAAAAAGAACTTAAAAAAAAATTTCACAGTAGGGGGGATAAGAATGACAGACATTACAGGATCGATTCTGGAAATTCGAAGTGAAACCTTTTCCACATTCCTCATAATGTATTTCCAGGGAAGTGTCCAGTCGTAATGTCTCAAGCAACCACTTTTTTTTAGAAGATGACTCAGTAAGCAACCTGCTTGAATTTTGTGAAAAATCACTCTGAGTTTTCGCCTCAATCCAGGCTCTAGGATTTGAATAAAGTTGCCAGCAGGGGCAGGGAGAGGAAGAACTAGAGTCAAAATAAGGGGGGCGGGGGGTGCAACTGTGTGGGGAATATAACCAAAATGAAAATGTATACATTGTACAAAGATGAAAAATGATGTAAGAATTATATAAAATAAAATATTTTTAAAAAGACAAAAAAGACTTAGCAACATATTACCATCAATAGTTAAAAATAAATTTTTATATTTACTTGGTAAAAAAAATTAAAAAAATAAAGTTATTGTTATTAATAAAAAAAAAAAAACCAAAAAAACAAAACAACAGTTGCCAGCAGCAAAACAGAGTGTGCTTCCTTCCCTGCCCCTCCCATGTGGTGTGGCCTTGGGAAGATTACTCTACTGTGTCCTCAGTTTCCTCACATAAAAAAAACTCAGATTACTCTTCTCCTTGCCAATCACACCACTCTGTTTTCTAAACTGGTGTGTGCTGGGGACGAGGAGTGAGAGAGATGGGGACACACACCACCATGTGACTGCCCATGAACATAACAGGCAGCCACAGCCCAGGGAAGCCCCAAGAATATATCAGTCAGGGCTGCTGAGGTTTCCAGACATCTGAGGGTTTGCACATTTATGCGAGTCACAAAACACATTTAAAAAATAAGAACTTAAACTAAACAGAAAACTATAAAATAAATTAAGAGCCAACACTGTATGTATGTATACACACACATATATTTGCTAAGCAAAATGTAAGCCTTACTTTAAAGATTCAAGGGTACTACCAAGAACGGCAATTGCTGCATCCCCTCAATTTGAAGATGCCTCATCCATGACAGTTTCAAGGGGAAAGAAAAAAAAACTATCTTCAATGTTGGAATTGATGATAAGACGACTCACTAGGATGCCAGAAATCCACACTACGAAAACAAAACATGTACTTCTTTAAATCAAGGAATTCTGCCATCTCGTAATGGTACACCCAGGATATAGTAGGGCCTGCAACTACTAGCCAATGTGCCTTCTGGCCAATGAGCCAAGAGTTCTGTCTTTAAAGCAGCTCTTCCATCTTCTCTCCTTATGCCAGATTGGCAGATAACCCATCTCAGAGACCCTCACCTGTAGTTTTCTCCCCTTTAAATGCATGACTCCTAAACTATATGGCTTTGAAGTCCGGTAACGGTGTTGAAATCCTGTGTAAATACAGCAAGAGTCTCCCTGCAGGGCTCTCCTGGGAACAAAGTGCCCAAATCTGGTGTAGCACACACTTGCACTGTGGGGCCTCTTCTCTGTCTCAGGTAGGCCAGGGGACTACTTGCCAGGGACTTTATTTTCTTAAATCAAAGTGTTTTGTCTTTTTCCTCATCAGCCCATCAGATCTTCATGTATTCCTCTCCTGCAGCACAAATATCTAGTATGCTAAGTGGGAAAATATGAGGGCAAACTGAGACGGGTCAACGTATCAGACTGAAAAGACACTGACATGTTACCTTACCCGGAGCATTAAAGGTGAGGGAGAAAAGATGATGCTGGATGTTTCTGCCACCTCAAAGGCTCCTAGTCAATTGAGTACAAAGAAGAGTTCAAAGGCAAGGCAGGCTCCTAACTTCCACCTCCTAGTGTGGCTGAGGTTAGAGGTCACCACTAGTGGAGCCACTGACCAATAAAAGAATGTTTGGATACTCCACTCAACAGATAAACTGGGGATCCTTTTACACCTTCCTCCCTCTCCACACAAACATTTCTGACTGTACAGCCCAGCGTCCCTCCAGCCTTATGTGAACCTAAAGTGCTTTCTTTTTCACTGTGATTCAAGAGAGACCGGGGATAGGAACGTTCCATCTGACTATAGACAAATATTTGGCTGCAAACTCTTTCCTGCCTTCAGTATGAGAAGATGGCTGAAGGAACTCTCCACCATTCGGGCTTACCCCAAACACTGCCTCCCCAATAAATCTGCTCCTGACAACTTCAGCCAGACCTTCACCCTGCCATTTCAGGTCCCTAATATACTTTGGAAAACCTGTACCATCTTCTTAACTTCCTTTGTGCAGATATGTGCATATCCCCAGGTGACTATTAGTCCTTTGGGGGAACGAGGGAGGTAGCAGATTTCTTATCTCCTATCATCTTCCCTGGTGGAAAAAAAAAAAGTAGGACTTCAATGAATTAATCAACTAGTTGATTTAAGTCAGAGGATAATAAAAGATTAACTGAAAAGTCGGTTTTTCACTTTATAGCTATTATCCTCTATTAATTGAAGGAACTGGTTTTTAACTTACCCATAAAAACGCACACACATACCTCTAAGCCATCCCAGCTTGTCCAGCCATGTCTGGACACTGCTTGTCACTGGCTTTCAAGAATAAAGAACAGAAACACGGGCTGTACTTATCTTCAAAAAATCTTAGCTTAACTACAGTGCTTACTTACTTTAGGCTCCAGCCCTGTATTTATTTCACTTCATGGCTGTTTCACTATCACATGGACGGTCCAGAGGAAAAGATGAATCACTCTGCTTGTCGGGTAGATGTCGTTCTCCATCAGTGCATCCTAATTCCCAAGTCGTGAGAAGAACTTTCACCTCGGGTGGTCACAGACCAGACTGCAGCCTTTCCGATTCCTAACCCCACGTGACAAAATGTTGCTGCGAGACCACCATCACCAAGACGCTATCCCTTATTTCTGAGAACCCCTCCCTCTATTCCATCCGGCAAGAGCAAAACCCTGGGCTAAACACTATTTCTTCTTCATCAGACAGAGCTGTCTCTGGCTAGAGGCTCTGGGTGTGAACCCCAGAGTAACTCCTGGCATTGAGGATTTCTCGGCAACATTTTAAATGAGTCACTTAAAAGCAGATGGAGACCTCTGCTGGCTGTAACTGTCCATGCAGCTCCTTACTCTAGCTCACAGTCACTCAGAAAGAAAACCAGACTGTTCCTCAGTCTCGGTTTATGCTAAGGTATCAGCTACTGATGCAGCAGGCTTGCCCCTAAGCATTTATACTGTCTTATAAAAAGACCCAAATTTGACCTCCCTAAAGAGCACTCACTAAAATGTAAAAATTTTCCAGAACCAGGTATATATGGATACTACTTTTTTTAATTACTCCTCAAAAGATCAGGTTAAATCAACAAATGGTAAACAGAGGGCAAAATAATGAACATAGTTTTGCGAAGGGTCCTATAGAGCAAAGGACTCTAATCTTGGAAAGAAAAGACCTTAAATCTCAGTGGAACAGTGGTCCCAAGGCAAGCAACCCTCCCAATGAGGACAGCTGGCTCTGTCCAGAGAGGCTTTGAGTTGTCGCAACTTGGAAGAAGGCTGTGCTAGCGGCATCTAGTAGCTCAGCTGACTCACACTTTCCACTTAACTGGGAAGTTCCTCAAACTGGTACCCTCACACCTAGTCGAGATCAGTGCAGTCTAGAAATCAGGCTGGGAGAAGAAAAGAGATGCTTTTAGAACACAGACTCTTCAGGGGAGGGGGGCAAGACTAAACAGGGCCCTGCAGCGGCAGGCTGTATGCCTGAACACAGCACAGAGAAAGGAGCATCAGAAAGCAGGAGCAGATTTAGAGGGAGGCAGGGAAGTGCCAGGACAACCTTTCTTTTGTAATTTGACAAAATACTGGGTTTTCACCACCAGAGGGGGTAACTGGCCCTCACAACTGGAGGTGCCTGGGGGAGAGAAGACCGCTTCAGCATTGACATTGTCAAAGCTGAGTAAGGGTCTTGCTAGGACAAGCATTTGGCAGGTTCTGAACAGCAGGCCGGAGCAGAACCTGGGTCAGATCAGGGCTCAACACCACATCCTCTGAACCCAAATAACCGCAAGGTGTCCTGTCCTAAGAGACTATTACTTATCATCCTGGGAGCTGATTCTGAGCTGGCCACGGAGCATGACCAGCTTCTCGGGTCTGTGGTTCTGCGGCTGTTCCGTGTCCTGGGAGCTGCTGCTGGGACTCGACTCCCAATCAGTGCCCTCTTCCCAGCAGGAGGGTGGTGGGCGGAGAAGTAACTGGATAGAATTTGCTCATTTTTCCCCCTCAATCTTTTCTTTTAAAAACTGAATCTAGTAAAAAGATGATGTCCAATTTAGCAGGTGATTTTTTTATTCTTTATTTACTTTCACATTTCAGTAGCCACATTAAAAAAAAAGTGTGTGTGAAAATAGTTTCAGTGTTTTATAAAAGTGAAAACATGCGAAATACTATCATTTCAATATGTAAACAATGAAAAACCTTTTAAATTATTTTAATTTGGGGATATACTTTTACTCTTCCATAGTGCACACGTTCCACTCACCCTCCGCCAAACCACCCAAGCCAAACCCCCACCACCACCTTCCTTCCTCCCTCTTCCCTTCCCCTCCCCTTGTTCCCTCTGGTAACCATTAAATTCTTTTCCTAAGTCCAAGATAGTCATGTTAAGAAATCAGATGTCACAAAAGGCAGCACAAACACCAGGACGCTTCAAGGAGCATTTTCTGCTAAGCAAGTTGTAAGACCCACAGGTTTAGATCAAGAATCTAGAGACCTCTAAACTGATTTTCTAATTCACTAAAACTCAGAAGCAGTCAGCCATCAAGTAACAACTGGGAAGCGTAGAAACTTAAAGACAAGTTTGCTACGAAAAAACTACAGGGAAGCTAAAAATCAACCTGTCATTTGTTTTCAAATCAGAATGTCAAAATCATTTACAGATGAGATGCCTGGGGGCCTGGGAAGGAAGATCCATGGATGGTGACACTGTCAGGGACAGGCCACACTGGCATCAGGCCAGGCATTGTGAGGTAAGAATCTACAGGCTTAATCACTGGGTGATGCCCCATCTCTTTGGTCAACAAGCTCAGTACCACAATAAAGAGGAAGGGCTGAACACATCCACTAACCTGCACTCCCTCCTTAACCCTGGAAAAGACAAGTAAGGGGAACTTTCAAAAATGAAGGCATATACACTCTAAGATAATGAGATAGAAGGTAACAGTAAGAAAATGTGGAATCTGAAAGCACATCTTAGCGTTTCAAGGCGGTAGCTGACTCTTACAGGCCCAAGAGAACCCATCCTACAGCAGTGGGGGAAAGTGGGTTACACTGAGAAAAGGGGCATTGGAAAGTTGGAGCAAGATTTAGAAGGGAGGCAGGGAGGTGCCAGGACAGCCTCTCTTTTGCAAGGGTTGACATAACACAGGGTTTTCACCACCAGAGGGGGTACCTGGCCTTCACAACTAGAGGTGTTCAGGGGAAGAGAAAAGGACCACAGGGCCAAAGGGTGGAGCCCAGACTGAAAATGTCTTTATGAAGCAGTAGAAGCCCAGATCCCCTCCCCATTCCACACAGCCAGGGCACCGCCTGGCTCTCAATCAGACAAGGTGAAACACAGGCTCACCGCCTGAGGGTAGGTGCCAGGACAAAGACAGGAGGTGCACAGAGGAGCCACATCCTTAACACTGAGAGCCCCCCAAACCTCTTCTCCAGCTCAGTACTGACATGAGGATAGTCTATTTTTTTCTTTAATTGCTTGACATTTAAGCCCAACTAAATTTCAGGAGAAAGGGAAGCAGGACTCAAAGGGATACAAACCTGTGCACGCTTTAGACAGCCAAGTAAAGCCCAGAGAATGGGCCTCAGAGGAAGAAGAGAGAACTGGAAAGGGGGCCATGAGAGCAGCAACATTATAGGGGAGAGGGGAGGACCAGGGCATCATGAGGGCATCTGACCTGGGAACCCAGCCCAGCTTAGGCAACAACATGCTCAAGGTCAAAGCTACTTATAAGCACCCCTGAAATGTTACAGCTTCCATAATTGTCTCAGCCACTAAAACGATCACTTCCGGTGAAAACCACCTTTCAAAGAGGTCCAGCTCTCTGTCCTAAACACACCACTCTGCTGTGACCTTGCAGCCCCAGCAGGCTTCCCTCGGGAATATTTAAATCCAATAGCTATGTTTTCAAACCTTATTTGACACAACTTACCTACACATTTTCCTCTTTAAGGCTGGCTGGTAGGTGCAGTGGGGGAAACAAACCCCACGCGCGTGCAGTTGCTGCCGTTCTACACCCCCACCATCAAGGACGCCCTCTCACACCACCCAGGTCACCTCCCCAACAGGCCTGCCTGGCCTCTTACCTGTCTCTGCATTTCTTCAATCTGTCTTTGAGGGATGCTCTGCAAAATACTGTACACCTCTGACATCTTTTCTTCTGGCACAACCACAGATGCTCTAGAGATAAAAGCAGAACGACTGATATGCAAAAGTCCTTACACAAAGCAGGTCTACGCGCGTGGTCTTGTTTCATCCTCATATGTGGAACCAATACCAAAAACCACCTTCAGCTCAGCCCCTTCCAACAGTGCTTCCTCCTGCTCTCCTCCCGTCCTCAGGACCTGAT
This sequence comes from Talpa occidentalis, assembly GCF_014898055.3. Taxonomy (NCBI): domain Eukaryota; kingdom Metazoa; phylum Chordata; class Mammalia; order Eulipotyphla; family Talpidae; genus Talpa; species Talpa occidentalis. The sequence goes on from NW_023603184.1 coordinate 7,040,185, forward strand.
CATGGCCAAGGAGTCCTGTCACAGCTCCGCCTTCTCATCTACTCACTCCATTTGCCTTTCATCCTCCCTCCCCACCACCAGGCTGTGCGAGCCACAGTGGCCGCCTCTCCGTCACCAGGACGCATGCGTTCTGCCCCACCACAGGGCCTCTGCGTGTGCAAGGCCACCGAGTCCCTACACTCCACCCTTTGCCACCTGCTCGGAGTGAACGATGACTTTTCTCCTTTAGCTATCTCCTCACAGGTGTTCATCATCTATACAGTGTATACTGGTGACGCCTCCAGTAAGCGTGAGGCCCTGGTAATACAACCCTGAGCAAACCAGACGAGGCAGGCCAGGGAGTGAGAGGATATGAGAATACCTGAGGGAAGAGCATTCCAGGCAGAAGGACTAAGAAGCAAAGGCCCCGAGGAAGCACCATGTGAGCAAAGTTCCAGCTGCAGCAAGGAGGCCAGTACAGAAGCACAGTACAGAAAAGAGAGGATGCCAGGGACACAGAGGATGGCAGAGGGGGCAACTGGGCCCTGCAGGAACTGTAGGACTTGGGCTCTTACGGAGGCAGAAAGCCATTAGAAGGTTTCAGGCCACACATGGCAAGATGTGATCAGGTTCCAGCAGAACCCTTCTGCCTAAAGTGTTGGAACCACTACAGGAAGCAGGAGCAGGAGCAGGAGCAGGGAGAACAGCTGGAGACAATCGCAAAATCCAGGCAAGAGATGCTGATGAGGGAAGAACTGATGAGAGTGATGAGCGAACAGAGCCAGCAGGATTTAGGAACAGATTAGATATGGTGAGGAAAGGAAAAGAGGACTCAACACTGACTTACCCCTCATGGAATTTACTAGCAACTGCAATTATATTCATATATATTAATTTATGAAAATCTGAACACACGCCCCTGCTCTCCCCAACTTGGATGGAAACCACGCCTCGTCGCACTCACGGCACATCCTGAGCACTGCACACTGCCGAGCACACGTAGTTAGCACTGACTAAATATCTGCTAAGGAAGTAAATGATTTCTACTACACAGATGGGGGGGAAGTGGCTCAAAAGAAAAGTGGCTCAAAAGAAGTTATATGACTTGTCAAATCACGAAGTTAGCCAGCAACAGAGATGGTTATCTGAACCCAGGTCTTCTGGCTGCAAATCCAGGGTCCCTCCACCGCTCACACATGAACACAACTCCCCAAGCAGGTCTGGTTCTCACAGGAGTATCTGCAGACTCAGCTCAGGGTCAATGCCTCTGTGAAGTCCCACCAGCCCCGCTGCCAGTAGAGCACCAATCTCCTCCTCACTCTTCTCCCAGCACCCACAGCCAGGCTGCGTCTCCTCCTGATATTCTGATCTCCCACCACCAGACTACGAGCTTCTTAGAGGAAAGGTTTCATCTGGATTACCTTTGCATGCCCATACCCAGCACAGCACCTGGCAAATAAAGGGCACTCAATAACCCTCTTTTGGATGAATAAATGACTGGAAGTGGTTCCCTCCTCCCCTCAGGTGTGAAGAACACTGACATACCCTCCTCTTTCAGGCTGAACTAGGCTCCTCCTCTGTTCTGGGCTTTCATCACCCAGCGCAGGCATCTGCCACGGCATTTATCACACAACTGTTGGTTTTTCTCCCCCACTTGGTCCTGACTCCCCAAGAGCTCAGCCTGTATTACTCACAGTAGGCTTGCCAATAGATGTGAGATGAATGGAGGTACACAGAAGGAATGCTGCTCTGTTCAAATACCTGACTTGGACAGAAATACCAAAAACGCTGAGAGAGGAGAAAGCAACCAAGAGGGGCAAAGACAAGCGTGAGAGGTATGTATGTACGCATGTATACGAGGAGCTGGTTTTCCATACTCTTTAACCCCCGAGTCCTGGGGAGAGGAAATAACAGGAGCCCAGAGCTCCCTGAGTCAATCACAGCACTGTCAGCTATCTCCCTGGAGCACTCCTGCCGCCTGCACGCAATGGCGCGCCTGAGCTCACGAGGGAGCAGAGGGGATCCGCCTCCTGCCACCCTTCACCCAAACTCAATAGAGAGTGGGCAGGGGTTCTCAACTGTGACTACAAATCAGAATTGCCTGGGAGTATTAAAATTTTCAGCATTCCTGAGATAGGCCCGGACCTTTTTTAAAAGTTCTCCAGGAGAGTATACTCGGCAGTCATCACTGAGAACCACTGTCCTAGGCCAAGGCTAATAAACAAGTTCTAGAAAGGACCAGATAGCAAACGGCTTAGGCTTTGTGGGCTGTATAATCTCTACTGCACCTACTCAATTCTGTCACTGTAGCAAAAAAACAGCCAAGACAATATGTAAATTAATGTGGCTATTTCAATAAAATTTTATTTACAGTAACTGGTAGCCTACCACACTTGACCTCCAGGCTTCAGTTCACCAGCCTCTGCACTAGGCCACTGGACTAACTCTCCTGATGGAAAATATACCAATACAGTCTAAAGGAGTGGTTCTCTCCTCTCAAACCTACACATGCATTACAATTACTTGGGGGCCTTTGAATTCAAATATATATGGAGACACCAGTTAGTGTAAAGTGTATCAGCAGGTAATACCCACCTCTTCCAGTCAAGAACCTCAGAGAAAGGCAAAATATAGGCGTCTGCAATGATGACCGGGACACAGCCAGCCCGCAGCACGTCACTCAGCACAGCCTGGCCCAGCCGAGCTCCGCGAAGGACCACACAGAAAGTAGCCTCCTGCAGGAACACAAGCAGAGCTGGGGGATTACAAACCTGTCTCACGGATCCACTTACTCTGATCCCCACAGACTATGAATTACCCCCAAGGGCCGAAGCCAAACATACTGAAGCATCCTAAGAAAAAAGGCAAACCAGTAACAGCTCACACCGGTAGAATCGGAAACACTTAACTGGTCGCAAAGTATCAAATGGTCACTTTTCAGTATTACTTCCCTGCCTCCATGGTGTTCCCGGGAACCGGCGTCCACCTGGGGCACTCAAGGCCATGCCTTCCCACAGCCTGCATGCTTGCAGCTGGCGCACTGCGCACCTCGGAACACCTGGCAGCACAGTGGCTCCTGAACACTGCCCGCAGTGCTGCCTGGCCTGCCTTGTGATGGGATGATTTTGTGTGGGCACATCGGGCTCGCTAGAGAACTTCAAGAAGGCAAGTCCCAATTATCTTTTTCCTCTTTTCACTCTCCACAGTGTCTAGCTGTGCGCTTTGGTTATTGCAGAAGATGCTCATTTCATGAAGCGAAGCCTCTGAAAATACACTAGATAGATACGTGCCGTTCAGAAACAGTAACTCAAACAAAATGCAAAAATCTCAAAAATTTTCTTCCTGGTCAATCCCTCAAAACCCACTCAACATAGGGTATGTTTGGGGAAGAGAGGGACAGGGGAAAAAAATAGTTGTAGCAGGTAAACCAAAATTAGCTCCAACCTCTGATACTCAGTGTCTCCCAGTTATTGCCTCTTCAAGAGGAAAAAAAAAAAATCATTTATCCTTTAAAGCTAGAGTGAAGGAGAGCTCAGAAAAAATACAAAGAAACTCAATCTGCCCCTCTCCTCTGGGGAGGGATGAGAGGCAGCTAGAACGGAAGAGGAGAATCAGTCATGGCGCCTGGAGTGGGGGCAGCCTGCCGCCTCGGAGCGAAGCGTCGGCATCCAGATGTGGACACACGTGCTGATAACCATTTTTCCTGTCTAGACAAAGGTTACTATAAATACTCCTGCTCACATCACCACTGTTATCAGTCAGACATTCCAGACAGAGATGCAGCACCCTTTGAGAGAAAGTATTTTAACAATCTAGGCATGGGCCAGTTCTGTTTGGACAGCCAAAAAAAAAATCACACCACCTCAAGGTTTCTCCTTGAACAACTAAACTGTCTATATTTTAGGCATTTAATTGAACAAAATTCAATATCTCCTCTCGCAGTCCTTGTGCCCTTGGAAAAGCAAATAATTGTTTAGAAACATCCAAAAGGATGCCCTGTCCATGGACAAAGAAGTGGTGCCGGTACAGAGACTGCAGTCCGGGGCCAGCTGCTGACCAAGCTGCTAAGGGATGCAAAGCACTGAAAGATGAAACAGTAACAACAGATAAAGGCCCTCCGCTGCCAGAGAAGCTGACTCTGCCCTGTGGGCTCACTGACTCAGACACAGCTGTCTTTGCTCTGGACTGAACGATGAATACGGGGTAAAAGCAAAATATATCGGGTGCTTCGTCTATGAGGCTCCTCAGCGCACCTACCAGATATGCCACACTTCGCAGTATAAGGAACATAGGCTGGGAGGCCATGCACAAACACAAGCCACACACCAGCGTCTGGGATGGCTTATGTAGCTGCTGAATTCACCCTTCACCCTTCAGGTTGTTCTCCCAGCTGCGCATGGAAACCGATGCCTATGTGCTGGTTCGGGGTTACTTCAAGGAAGTGATCCCCACTGAGCCCCAAGAGCGGTAAGGAATGACACTCACCTGCAGCACCTGGGGGTAATCGAAGGCCTGGTGCTGGCGGCAGCGCCTGCGCACAGCAGGGACACCCTCAGAGAGGTTGGTGCACTTATCCAGCACTAGCATGGACTCGCCGTGCTTGGCCTGGAGAGCTTCCAGGTCCTCTCTGTACTCAGGATGGAGACCCATCTGAGAGGACAGGAGGAAGTACCGCCGTGGGCTGCAGAGGAGGAGAAGAGGTGACTGGAAATTGCAACTGGTACATTAATCAAGGCAAGACAAACGCTGATAATAAACATATGACAGTGTTTTCTCACTAATCTTCACATCCCTTGACTTCGAAGGAGACCACACTCTGTAGATTGCTGAATACTTAAAATACACACCCTGAGAAAGTAAGGTAGAACTCATCTACAATATTACACAACCATTAAAGGTTTTCATTTGGGAGAAGTTCTTAATGCTTCAAAGAAAGTCTTGTTACCCGCCAAGTTTAGAGAGCATGCTATAAACATGTAAGAGTGAGCGTGTGCACACACAGGAGAGAGAAACTGATTATTCAGAGGGTAGCGTTACTGCTTGGTTACATCGCGTCCAAGTTCTCGGATCTGAAAAGGAGCTGAGCACTGGCTACAGCCTTCCAACAGGAAGAGAGGAAAACCCAAGCACTGGCTGGAAAACTGGAAGGGGCAAGAGACCACTTCTGACGGCGGAGCGCACACCCTGACACTGTGCAGACACCATAGAGAGCCACGACCGCGTAGCCACGTGGACCTCGCAAAGGCTGCACTGGGAGTGGAGAACCAGCAGAAACAGCTACCTCCACCACAGGGCGGAAGCAGTCTCAACATCGGGGTAACAGGGATGCTTCAAAGAAAATGGAGTGAAGATAGGATTTGCCATTTAGGTCTCTGAAAAAGACAAAATGTGAGCACAAAGTTAGTAAGCCAGGAGTCAAGGAGAAGATTTGGGGAGCACCAGATGGTAAGACTGAAGGCAAGAGTCCCACAAAGCAGAGGTCACGGGCCATAAACAATATATAGGCAGAGGCCCCCCAGGGATCACTGTCAAAGAAAAGAGTAACAAGATGCATTTCCGGAAAGAAATGCAATAGCCCTCAGACCTAGCAGCAGTACTCTCTCAAATCTCCCTCAAGCTGGGAAATACCAGGGTTAAGCCCCTCGTAGGCAATGCCACAGCGAGCTAATAAAAGCTGTGTACATAAGAAAGGACCAAAACCTACACTCTCTGAACCCATCTCTCTCTTTTTTTACCTTTCTTGGAGAGTAAGAAAGGGTCATTGTTTTACTTTTCTTTAGTTTGAGACTATTTGGAATATCTTGCTCACACGTAAGGTCCAGCTAAATAAGCGTCACCTTCTCCCTGAGAAGCTCGTCCTCTTCTGCTGGGTCCAAAAACAGAGCAAGAAGGGGGAAGGGGACACTGGTCTAGCCAGCCAGACCTACCGAACTGTGGACAGAGCAACACACACCACAGCCCCACCGCGTTTAAATCAGAAGAACCATTTCTTTGGCAATTTCTTTACACAGCTGAACTGAAAGCAAAGGGCATTTCCCATACCACTGTTAGCAAAGGATAAAGCAGATTCCCTACCATTTTGTCATCCAATAGCAGGTAGCCACATGAGGCCATTTAAATTAGTAAAAATTTAAAAGTCAGTTTCTCAGTCACATTAGCCACATTTCAAGGGACAGTGGCAGCAACAGAATTCTGGTTACATGCAAGAAAGCTGGTCAGGTAAGTAAAGGTACCGATGAGGACAATGGAGGCAGATTTCTCACTGCAGAGAGGAGTTATAAACATGGGGAAGGGTGAAAATCAAGGTGTTGGATGGGATGGGAGATGCCAGCATGAATGTGTGGCTTGTAATAGATGTAAATGTAGCGTGATAGATTATCCGTCCTTGGCAAGGACATAGAAATAAGTACCTATGCTAACGTGTGGTGCTCAAAGGCAGTCTTGAGCCAAGCAGGGCTCTGGGTGAGACTCCCCTGTTAAGAAGCAGCTCTGTCTGTGGCGCTCAGTCCCCCCTGCCCCCCACTTGACCACTGCTCCGCTTTCGACACAAAGCGCAGATGTGAGCAGGCAGCCTATGGCCCCGGCCCTCCCTGGCCTGACAGATGGTGGGTGGTGTTGCCCATTTCAATTTTAAGCAAACAGAATTTTAAGGTGGATTTGTTTTTCTTTCAAGGACTGAAATTACGAGCTACGACTTTCATGTTTCCTCCCAGCAGTGCTGATATCTAAGTTTAACTGAAATCATGCTGCGAGCTTGAAGTCACCCTCAATGGTGACAGTTGAAAACTCCCAATTTAGTTCCTTTTAAAGAGAAAATGACAAGAATTCCAGCTGAGGCCAACACAGCTGCGAGAAGAAACTATCAATAGAAACAAGCCTCAGCTTCCCATTGAAAAAATATTGAGCTTTAAAATAAAAATAAAAACAAAGTTTTCCCTGCTCTGGGTAGCCCTCAGGAGATGTGGGAATTCCCTTCCAAATCCACTCTCACAAAGAGCAACAAACCCAAACGCTGCTTCGGTCAGCACCCTGCCTTCTTCCAAGTCCCTGGGAAGACTGATGATTCTGGGGACAGACTGACTGGCTTTGCTTCCTTTTCTTTTATTTATTTTTTTTTTTTTGTCTTTTTTCTTCCAGGGGAATGGGAGTATTTTTTATAAAACACCAGCAGGCCCAAAGTGCAAGCTATGGGGAGATGGGCCATCAGCTGTCCCGAAGCAGCCTTCAACCTTCTCCTGCTACCCTGGAAGATATAGCCTTATTCCATCTAGTTACTGAACCATAGAACTTCAGAAATTGAGACCTTAAATGGTCTAGTTGCAGATCTTAATTTCAGTTTCATTATACATAAAAATTAGAGATTAAGTTACTAAGAAAATACCATCAACATAGCAGTTGAAATCTTTGAAACTAATTATTTGGGAAAAAAAAAACCTACCATTCAGAGTAGTGTGCTCCCCCTGTCTCCACTAAAATATTTCCTTCTCAGTTTCTTTCTGTGTCTGGATTAAATCTGTAGGGAATTAAGAGTCCTAAATAAGACGGCTAGATTATACTAGCAAGATTAGACACTTAGTTCAAGTGAGCTGAATTCAAGCCATCTTCAGAAAGACCGAGGTGCAGAGGCAGCTGAGCTGCCTGGCAGACCCCCTCACCTGCTCAGTCAGCCTCACCCAGGCTTCCCGCAGCAGGGCTGCTGGCCTTCAGTTCTTTGTCGTGGGGGGTTTCCTGTACACTGTGGAGGTTTAGCAGTTTCCCTGGCCCCCGCCCACCAGATGCCTGGAGCATCTGATGCAGGGTAAAGGTAACACAGCAGGCCGCTGCCATCCTCGAGAGCCCTGCTGTTCGCGTTGGCCCTAGACTGGCACTTGCAAACTTCCACGTGGGAGTATCCCTACCATGCTCAAACTGTCCAAACAATTCTGTGTATGCTGAACACCTGTTTTCCTTCCAGGGGTCCAGAATTTGGCTTGTACCCAGCAGAGACTGCCCATGTGATTACCTCCCAATCAAGATGGAGCGCTGCGTGTCGAAGGACCTTCCCTGGTGGGCAACACCGCACACATTGTCACAATTCACTGGTGGGGTGAGAAGCATGTCCTCGGTGACAACACTGTGCCAGGACCCACGGGAGCTGGCTAAGGGGTCCCTAAACTTGGGCTGGTGTGCCTTTTCCCTTTATTGATATTTCCCTACAATAAATCACTCGTGAGCATGACTATACGCTGAGTCTTGGGAGCCCTCCCAGCAAATCGTCAAAATTGGGGGTGGTCTTGGGGGCCTCGGACACACACCCCCTCAGTCATGACAGTCAAAGGTGACTCTACTGCCAAATGTCCCCAGGGTGGGGCAAAATGAGCACCCCTCCCTTGTTGAAAATCACCAGCCTAACCATTCTTGGCACAAATAGCCTTCAATAAAGATTTGGATGGAACTGAAGTGAACTGAACTAGATAAATTGAATTAAGTAATTTACAGAATGACTTCAGGAAGAAAAAAAAAAGTCTTTAAAAACTTAAAAAATCACACAACTGATTTAAATTTAAGTCAATGCTCAAGAAGCAGCATGAAAACCTTTTTTTCAAGTCCAGTTGACTTCCCTCTCCCTACAGTGATTCATACCTAGTGCTGCATAAACACGTCAAGTTAAGATGACACAAATTTATACTGCCCCAGAGGGTACCAGCTGGGCCCAGGCAGATCACTCTTTCTCAATTTATGAAAATCCAACCTAGAAATGCAGCAGTAAACTATATCAGTTCCTGCAGTCTACAAGTTTTCCATAGCAATTATTTTTCATCTGATATGACCCCCCAAAATTAGTATAGGCAGATTTTTGCTAGTATCCAAAGATAAATATTGCTTAAAATATTTCAACATCCAAGTTTGTATTTAGTGGGCTAATGAGAATAGGGGAGATTTAAAATTTTAATCATATGAATGCTAATGGAAGAATCGAAGTGGGGGGCACACATGTTCACAGTAAAATATTTCAATAACCATCTGGTTGAAGATTTTCATAAATATTGGGAAGGAAATAATATTAGAAGAAGATAAATGACATCACAAAATGCTTGGGAGCCTCTTAGTGATTCAAACAGAAAAAGTGGTAGGGGAAGTACTTCATCGCCCACCACGCAGCAGCAAAGGCAAACCCCAAATTATAACTCCACACGTACTTTGACAGATTCAGTTCATTTCAAAGAAAGTCTCAGCAATCACATTATGTTAATGTGAAAATGATTTTTTTTACAGATTTGTTTGTATTTATGTAAATTTGTTTTAGTTTTGTAGCTATATAAGTACAGGGAGTTTAGATTGGTTTTTTATTTATACTTATTCAAGCTGCATTATTTAAAAAAGTAATTGAAACACAAGGCACCTTGAACAGCCCTTCGCCCGCCCCCAAAAAAAAACCTTGGAAAGAGTGAACAAAGTTGAAGAACTCCTATTTACCAATTTAATACCTTACTACAAAAATGACAGTAATCAGGATAGTGTGGTAGTGGCCAAAGGACAGATATATAGACCAAAGGAACAGAACAGAAAATCCAGAAATAAACCCATATGTCTATTGATAGTTGGTCGTCTACAAGAGTGGCAAAATCACTCAATGGAAAAGAAGTCTTTTAGATAGTATTGTTGAGATAGCTGGATATCCACAAGTACAAGAATGAAGGTGGGCCCTGACCTCATACCATTACAAAAATTAACTCAAAGTTGATCAAAAATCAATATGTAAGAGCTAAAATTATAAAACTCTTAAAAGAAAACATAGGTATAAATCTTCATGGCATTGGACTAGGCAATGGTTTATTTAAATATGACATCAGAAGCATAAGCAACCCAAAGAAACTTGGCAAATTGGAAAGAGACAAATGGACTTCATCAAAATTAGAAACTTGTGTGTCAAAAGACACAATCAAGAAAGTAGTAAGACAACCTAAGCATGGGAGAAAGAATTCTCATTACTCGACAATAAAAACACAATCCAATCTAAAATGGGTATTTGACTAGATATTTCTCCAAAGCAGTTATGTAAATGGCCAAAAAGCACGTGAAAATATATTGGACGTTATTCACTAAGGAGACGCAAATCAAAACCAGAATGAGATACTACTTCCCACCCTATAAATAAAAACTAGAATGAAAAAAGATAACAGCAAGTGTTTTAAAGGATGTAGAGAAACTGGAATGCTGACATGTCGCAGGTGAGAATGTAAACAAGTGCAGCTGCTTTGAGAAACACTGACAATTTTTCAAAGTCAAACACGAAGTGACCATCTAACACAGCAATTCTGCTCTTGGTCTCTATTCAGGACACTGAAAACATGTCTCATTTTTACATGACTGCTCATAGCAGCATTATTCATAGTAAGTCAAAAGCAAAAACAGCCCAAGTGTCCATCAAACTGATGGATGGATAAAGAGAACACAACGTGATGAATTATTATTCAGCTGAAAAAGGAATGAAGTACGGGTTCTATGTCACAAAATGGATAAAAAAAAAATTGAAAAAAATTGAGCTAAGTGAAAGCATGGCAGACACAAAAGGTCACCTAGTGTATAAATAACTACATTTACATGAAATGTCCAGAATGGCAAATCCACAGAGACAAAAATTAGATTAGTGGCTGTTGCTTGGGGTAGCTGAGAGTTACTGGATTTATTTGGAAGGTGATGAAATGTTCTGGAATTAAGATAGTAGTGATGATAGTTGAAGAAGTTTGTGAAATATACTTTAAAAAGAGTCAAGTTTATGGCATATGAATTATACCTCAATTTAAAAAATAAACTAATTCAACTCTAAGGAGTCTGCTGGCAGAGAAAAATCTAGAAAGATAATGTAAACAACAAGTTCCTGACTTTATTTTTGCACTTGCCTAAGGGTAATGGAATAAATATTTAATAAAATGTCATAAAAATGTTTAATGGGCTTTATACATTTTCTACATCATCAGATCTGCTGTGCCTAAAGTAAGTCTCAGAACTGGGTTCCTGACCACACGGCAGAACACACACCAGTGAGAAGTGTCTTTCTCTTGGAAGAGTACTCTTACTTCTCAAAGAATTCATACAGGCTTCCAGGGGAAGTCTGAGGTGCTCAGAGAATGGTTTGAATGTTCTGGAAGACTGATCTGAGAGCAAATGTTATGTGTGGGTTTTTAAATCTCACCCAGTATGATGTTTCTTATGTGGCACTATACATATCAGTCACCTTAATACATGAGCATTTGTTCTCATGTGTTTTATTATAACAAAGAATGTTATTATAGCATTTGCTTATAGCTCCCTGAGATTCTCACTACAGATTAGCTTGATTTGCAAACAGACTATATAGCAAGTAAGGTTAAACAAAATGCCCTGCACATCCACATGATATATCAGCACGTTTCACCTACTCGTATACATCAAAACTATGAGTGAAGCATGTGCCAGACACAGAGAACATGGCAGGGAACACAGCCCTGGCCCAGTGTCACTGTACTTCCCAAATTCAAAGCATCAAGGCACTGAGCACCTGACTGGAACAGGGCCTGCGGAGTGCAGGCTGTGGTGGGGCATGGAGCAGAACCATCCCAGGGCAGAGAAAGCACCCCTCCTCCCCCCTGAAAGTGCTATTCAAGTTGAAAGCTAGAGGATAAGCAGGTCAATAGTCTGACAAAAATGAGGGAAAAGAGTGGCTGCAGCCCACAAAAACTGGCGAAGTTTGTTCTAGGAACTAAAAGAAAAAGTAAAGCTAGAGATGGAGACAGCAGTCATGTGGGAAAGGGTCTTGAAGACAGTCAAGGGGACTGGAGCTTATCTGAAGGGCAGTGGGGAGCCAACAATCAGATGGGGGTCAGGAGGGAGGACAGCAGGGCTAGAGGGAATAGACAGGAGGCCATTCCAGCGATGAAGAGAGAGATGATGGCAACCTGGTGTGGGCTGGGGACAGAAGCGATGGGCAGGTAGTCAGATCTAAGGCATATTTACCATATGGAATCAACAGGACTTCTGATACAGGAGTGATAGATTTCTGATTTGGAAAACATGGTGGACAGCATTGTAAATTCACCAAGACAGAAACAACGGGAGGAGGAACAGGACTGGGGGAGAGTGGGAAAGCTTGCACTAAAGGCCACCAGCCTGTAGTGGATGCTCCAGCTGCTGTGATACCTGCATGCTGAACCCCACTGGCATCTCACAGCACACCTGCACTGAAGGCGCCTTACCCTGGTCCTTTTTCTGGAAGGTCGACCTCAGCTGACAGCGGACTATAGACAGGAATGCTGACATCATAGCCTTGCCGATAGGTCCACGTAGAGAAGCCGCCACCAGCCAGCAGAGCCCTGAAAACGAAGGATGGTGTCAAACAATGAGAAAGAAAGATCTTCATTCTGATAAGCTCTGAAGAAAAGAATTCGAGTAACTGAGTTTTTTTTTTTTTAAAGATTTATTTTTATTTATGTATGCATACAAGAACTGGAGTGTAGGCCAGAGGTGCAGGGGATGAGAGGATTCACCAGAGACAGAGTGGGGAGCAGAACAAGTGGATCTACTGAAATACACTGCTGAGGGGAGCAGCGGGCAAGACAGGAGAGGTCTTCTGTGCCATGTGAGTAGTTCCCTGACAGGCCGGGGATGGAACTCGTGCTGCAGAAGCTGCCGAGAGCTTCACAGTGCTGAGACTTAACCCCTTGCACCACCAGGGAGGCCCCCTCGAGTAACTGAGACTTAAATTCAACAGCAATTGATGTGCCTTGGGCTTTCCAGTGCCCTGGAGCTACACGGCAATCAAGTGCCTCTACCAGTTCTCACCATCCATCCCCATACTCCATCTTAGTAACCCGATTCCCTACACAGGAAGCAGAATCCAGCGCCGGACCACAGTGCTGCTCTTGCAGAGCGCATACACTAGCTTTTACTTCACTAGAAAGCCGTGGACATACTGTTTTAATTGGATCCAGCAAGTAGTGCCATGACACTTCATCAGAGAAAGGAAGCAGGTGTCTATCCACCAACTTTTACTGTTTTCTGTCCCCAGGGCCCAAAACCCATCGGCATCACTTACTGGGCAGAATTTTGCAGTTCCACACACTGCACATTGTGAGCCAAAATGTCTGAACTGAGAAACCACATTTTTTGCAATATTGATTGCTACCAATCCCCTCCCTGCCCTGATGACAGCCTGCGCTCCCTTCTAACATGACCAGTTGAAGTTCAAAGATTTTCAAACCACCCCTGGAAATCCCAATCTGTTTGTTTAAGCTTTATGAAACCAAGAGCTGGTGAGTGAAGCAATGCGCAGGCTAAAAACCTCTCCAGCTGCCAGTCTACTCTGTAAAACTTAATGACCATCCTTAGTACCAACATACGGTCTTATTTTTCCTGATTAGCATTCAACAATGAATCCATCCAACATGCATTTGGGTGGATTCCACCTCCGTGATGGCAAGCAGACTCTATGGGCCCCCACAACGTATGTGCAGAGTAGCAAATATGGATGCAATCTACAGGCACCAGACTGTCCAGGAAAGCCAGGTGAGTGAGCAGGTAATCACGCCCACCACCCCAGAGGAGAGGGGCATACATAGTGTCAAGGGAGGGAGTAGGTGTATATTATACAGACTTATATTGTTATTCTGTCCCTGGGGCCCCAAACTGTTGTCCTGCTCCTGAGGGTGTGCAGTGGATGTGCACTGGTAGCAGGAAAGCATGAAGCATGCCTATGTCACAGCTGATGTCACAGATCACACACGTGCGATTTCCACTTGTGAGCCTGGAAAGAGTTGAGGCTTGGAAAGAGGCCTCACACCAGCCCTACTACCAACAAGACTTTAACTTCAAGTCAGTGTATCTTCTTATGCCAAGGTTTCCGTAACATTATAATGGAGAAAATATTGTAAGCACCCTGTGCTTTACAGAACACATGTTTTACATTGACTGAAAAGTGAATTTCTGAGAAGCACATTCTGTTTTCCAATTCTGAATCCCAAAATCAGAGATCAGTTCCAAAGCTGCAAGAGACTGAATAGAAAACTCGAAGCTAAAAGTCTTAGGACAGCACCCCACGTGTCCCTAGCACTTCGGCACTGCTCAGGACATCCTGCCGCCAGGACTCTGTCACCACCCTCCCCCCCACCGCCCCACTTACTTCCGACTCTGGGTCTTTTCTCAGATCTCCACACACCTCTCCTCCCCCCATCTGAGTACTTACAGTGCCTACACAGAGTTCATATGCAAGTCCATCCTTTGCTTTCCTTAAAACCATGCAAATAACCCAGGCTGCAAACTCCTCAAATATAAAGCTTCAGGTTTTTTGGGGTCTGGGGCAGGGGGGTGAAGAAAAACAAACTGAGCAAATCTTCTGGCCATCCTTACTTGTTTACTGAATCAAACAAACTGTGAAAAAAAAACCAAACTTTTGAGACAGGTAGATTCGAACAATTGCTATAGATATGTGGTGAAATTGAAAATTTTCTGTTAATTATTTAGGTATATTTATGTTTTCTTGAAAAGCCCTTATTTCAGATGGAAATATTTGTGGGAATAATAATAGGGCATGTGGGATTTGCTTCGCGGGTGTCTGCTGGGTGGAGTGGGCGTACAGAGGAATGGAGACTGCCCCCGAGCTAAAGAATTCTGAAGCTGGACAGGGCATGGAAGGCTCTCTTCTTTTTTGTAGGTTGAAATTTTCCATAATAAATTTTAAGTAAATAAACACACACCCCACCCCCCGCCCCAGCAGGAACCTGTGAAAGATAGATGCAAAGAAAGGACAATAAAAATATCCCAGGTAGGGCCTCCCCTGGTGATGCAGGCGGTTGAGCGCAACGCTGTGAAGCTGCCCGCAGCCTCTGCAGCGCTAGTTCGATCCCGGCCGGCCAGCGAGGGTCCACATGGCTCAGCAGACCTCTCCTGTCTCACCCGCTGCTCCCCTCAGCAGTGTATTTCGTCAGTCTGCCTGCTCTGTTCCCCACTCTGTCTCTGGTGAATCCTCTCACCCTCCAGCACATCTGGCCTGTACCCCAGGTCTTGTATAAATAAATAAATAAATCTTTAAAAAAAAAATATCCCAGGTAGTGAAAATATTACAGGACATAGTTGAGAAAACAAACACCAGTAAAATAAGGCACTAAAAAGGTCAAAGACATACCCAGGTAAGTTAAAGTAAAACGGGCGAGTATGTATGTGTTTGTGGGCAAGTCCACAGGGAAATGCATGGCATTTTAATAGTGACGGCCACTCACCAAGACGTGGGGACAGAGGGCGTGAAAGCGTATTCTGACATGTCCCTCTTCATACAATGGCACACTGCTCTGAGCTTGTACAAAGAAGGTGCATGTGCATCAGGTGTATGGCTTTTCAATATTGAGCGAGAAATGAAAACAGATTTAAGTGGCATCAAAGATGGAGCTGCCAGGAAGACATTTCCTTCAGCCCGCCCCTGCATTTCCAAAAGTGAAGGGATTTGTAAGTAAGCCCACCTACGATTTTGGACTCCAGGAGCTCCTAGTAGCAGTTTAAACTAGCCCATCTGTCTTCTAATTTCCAAATAATATAATGTGAGCTCCTGCTAAAACCATTCTGTACTCATGGCTTCTGCCTCCCCTGAATCCAGGAACAAGGACAAAGGATAAGAAAACCTAACAAACAAATCTGATATTCCGAACCCCAACCAGCAGACCACCTAGGCTTCAAAATGAAATTTCCCACATGCAAAGATAGAGGGCTCTCTGGTGATTCATTACTTGCTACAGGATTGCCAATAATCACTTACAGAAGTGCACATAAAGGGAAAACGATTCAACCTTCCTGATCCTTAACACCTAAGCACCAGCAAGAACTTCAGTTTTCTCCTGATTACTTGACACTCTGCTGCAGAGAAGTAAAACCCTATTTAACATGTGCACTTGATAAAAATAAAACCCTTCTCCTGTTAAATACATATACTAAAATGTCAGCAAACAGTGAAATGACCCAAACAGAAATAAGCCCTTCACAGAATAAACCTAGAACAGCAGGTGAAGACACTGCATTCCTAATAGCTCTGTCCTGCCCCTCCTCTGTCCTGTCAAGTATTTCACTTCCCCAGAACAACCAAGTTCACAGAGGACAGCCCACTGGGGAGCAGAGACGTGCTCAGGGTTTCCCAGAGTCTGTGGGGCCTGACTGCCCTCTATCGTCCACAGGGGTGTCTACAGCAAAGCTGAGGCATGGTCCCGAGGTGTGCACCTCCTCCAGGAACAACTCAACACTGACTCAGCAGTCACCTAAGCAGAGGGCTTAGATTCAGTCTTCTGGGGAACAATAAAGCTAAGTGCAGGTTCTCACGTGACAACAACAGCCTCTAACACGCTGAGAACACAACTGGCCTCAGGCTGCTCTCACCTTCAGTAATGATGATTTCAAGAGTTAAATATCAACTATAATAAAATCGGCTACAAAGGAGTTCACACGGTCAACTCCGAACAATCCTATACCTGGAGTACAGGACCCTTAATTTGAACCCAAACTTTCTGTTTTCCTCAAATCCTTGAATCAAGTAGTAGGGGAGGACCCTGACGCAGCACCTTCCTTGCTCCCGAGCTTCCCAAGAAGCCTGCGGTACCGGCACACAAGGGCTGGGAAATACAATAGGTGACCCACACAGAGCACAGCTGCCTAAATGGAAGGCTTCTGGAGGAAGGAAAGAAGCGGGCAGGGTCAGGGGTGGACAGAGAGAAGACAAGAAAGAAGAACCTACTGACTGAAAGGACAAGAGGGTAAAACATCGTCAGAGCCCTCACCCTCAAACGGCAGGCCCAGGCTTACTGTCACACCACACTTCCTTTTTCTCAGGAAGCTGTGGCTCTGCTTTTGGCAAAGGCTCCCGAATTCAGAGAGAACTGACACAGGCCCATGGTAAACCAGGCCTTAGGGGCAGGGGTGCGGCACTGCAGAGAGCACAACGCAGACTGAGGAAAAGGTGGTCTTCAGGATGCCACGCTGGAAGGTAAGCTCTGCCTGGTCTTCCACAACAGATGTAAGGCCTCAAGTCTTCCACAACTCCTATGTCTTGAAGAGACACATGCCTAGGACAATTTCTTATTTTAATGAATGCTGACAAAGTATGCCCCAGCAAGTGTGGGAATAGGATTTCATGTGAATAAAAAGGTCTTGCCTTTACTTAACCCTCAAAAGCCCATCAAACAGACAACCCCAATGCACCGACCTGTCTCTGGGGACATCCAGGGCTGTGTTGTAATCTGGGGGGCCTCCAGGCAACATGTTGAACAGCAGGTGATTTGTACCTCGGTCCCACCTATTATGAAATCAAATATAGGAGAATTCCTATGTCAACTATGGAGAAACAAAAACAAGTATCCCCAACCCAAAAGAGGACACTGCTCAGGTATGCAAATTGGATTTCCCAAAATCCCCGGACTATGTCAGAGAGTAGCCTGGCTCTGTAAGAAGAAAAATGGTGGCTGTGTTTTTCAAGCTTGTCCACTTTAGAATTGCTCATAACAATGAACACCACCTAAATGGTCACCATTTGGTTAAAAGGAACACAAAATAAATAAAATACAGAAAGCGAGTTAAATATCTTTGGAAACATGAACAGAATGGAATCTGATGCACTCTTTAAAATTATATGGTAAAAGAATATGAAATTATCTGGAAGTATATTCATGATGAATTAAAAGGAAAGGGCAAAAGAACATGTGAGCCTTATTCTTGGCAACAACGTGTATTTACACACGCACAGCATGTATTTTTAGCTAAAATATTATATGTACATGTGCATATGATACACTTTTTCATACAAAACTGACTGAAATGTCACATCAAAGTTAGTAATGATTATCTTTTAGAGGCAGGGTTATGAAATGAAGCTTCCTTTTTTTTTTTGCTTACCTGTATTTTCAGACTTTTTACAGCAAACATATATTAACTAGGTAATAATGGAGAAGCGGGGAGAGTTTAAGCTTAAAAGGACAAGGATGGGTAGAGTCTGAACTCTGAGAATTTGGGAACCCAGAGCAGCAAGCGCCCGGGGCTGCCTGCTTCCCTCTGGCACAGACCCAGAGGCTTACACCGTGGCCCTCACACTACAAGCCCGCAGCCCCCTCCCTCACGACAAGAGGGGGCAGCTGGCAGTCAGCTCCAAAGGAGAAACGGTCCCTCCCTCCACCTTCCCTCTGGCTCCCCGAAGGACTCGGCTCTGGTCCATCAAGTGCCAGGTACCTGGAGAGCTGGGCCAGCGCTTGCGCCGTCTCCTTTATGCGCAGCGTGTTCTGGTTCAGCACGTCGATGGACGGGACAAACAGGCAGGCCCGGGTGATGTCATCGGTGTAGTAGTCGCTCTCCGAGATGGCCGTGAGCAGGTCGTTGTACTCCCGGGAGATGGTGTTGCTGACCGGGACGCCAACGTCATCCACGTACTTCTTGAGAGAGTAGATGTACACCTTGATTTTGTTCTTGGGGTTGAAGCCGCAGCGGTAGACATCAAAGCACGTGTGCATCCTGCAGCTGAGGTCGCCGCGCTCGGGGATGGGGCTGTCGGCTGGCAGCCGGACCACCGGCACGTCCCGGATGCTGCGCTTCTCTACGCTCCAGTCGCTGGAGGACTCGATGGAATGGGGCCAGAACTGGAACATGCCGGTGGCAATGAGGCCCAGAAGGACGATGGAGAAGAGGGTGATGTAGTAGATTCGGTGCTTGGTCTTCATTCTTGGGATGAGGGCAGGACCCCGGATATTGTACTTGACGGACGCACACATAATGGCACAGCCTCCTCCTCACACTCCTGGTTACCAGAGGGAGAAAGGAAAAAGACACACTAGTGAAAAGACTGAGGTTTAATATACCTATTTTTTCCCCTTAAGCAATCTGATGAAATAGTGAGAAGGAATTTTTTTTACACTTCTTATAAATATATATAAACATGTTTGCATAGGTGAATATATAGTACATAAAATGATAGGTTTAATATTTAATTCCACATGTATTATTAGTATAAATGCGTGATATAAAAGTGCAACTCTATAGATAAATACTCAATGCAAACATAAGGTGGTGAAGGTGGGGGGCACTGAACAAGAAAGAAAAATCGCAACTGAATAGCCAAAGACAGTTGTTAAGTTTTATTTTTTAACACTTGCTGAAGATAAAACTGATGCTTTACCTGGACAAACAGGTGCTTGGCTATTCTAAAATCTGTTTTCATTCAATTCATTCAGGCATTCATTCCAACTTCTACTGCGCACCTACCAGGAGCAGGGAAAGAAACAAAGAAGAAAGCAAAGACCCTACTTCAGAGGAGGCAACAGGCTAATAAGATCAACAAAACGAACAAAATGCAAAGTGTAAAATACCTCCGGGGAAGCGTCTATAAAGTGCCACAGAGAGAAGGGTTAGCCTTCAGTGTGTAAATAAAACACACACTGCTTTTTAACGACACAGTTCACGGACACATTCAGAAGGAGGGAAGGAAGGAGCAAGGGAGAAGAGGGCCAGGGAAGGCCACTGTGTCGCAGATCCATTTCCAAAGATCCATGCCAAGGACTCTTCCTCTGGGTGAGTGTGCATGCCGCTTTCCCACTCAAAAGGAGGGGTCTGCTCCCCCTCCCCCTGAATCTGGGCAAACCTTGTGACTTACTTTGACCAAGAGAATGTGGCAGAAGTGACATGCTAGGGCTTTTGCACCTAGGCCTTAGGAGACCCTGTAGCTGCTGCGAGTGGTTATATGTAGCAGGCAGAACTATGAAAGAGAGACTAGCTGCGTCTTCCAGGCAGAGCATGAATTCTAAAGCAAAATGCCAAAAGTGCAATTAAGAACTTCTGTTCATCAAAAGACACCACAGGGAAGTAAAAGGACAAGTTATAGCCCATATCCCCAAATCATATAATGCTGTAAACCACTGTTACCTCAATAAAAATACAATTAAATTATTTTTAATTTATTTTTAATTTTTTATACTTTTTACATCATTTTTCATTTTTGCACAATGTATGCGTTTTCATCTGGGTTATAGTCCCCATACAATTCCCACCCCCCCTTGTTTTGATCCTACTCCCTTCTCCCCCCACGCTGTAGTGTGTCTCTGGTTGAGAGTTGCTTGTTGTCTTTGATTTTTGCTTTATTATAATTAGTCTTTTTCCTGGTCCCTTATTTAGGTTTTCTAAATTCCTGCTATGAGTGAGACCATCCGGTATTTTTCCAATTAAATTTTTAAAAACAAGCCACAAGCCAGAAAATATTTGCAATACATATAACCAATAAGGACTAGCAACCAGAAAAGAAGTTTAGTCTCATCAACAGTCAGGAAAAGTACAGGGAAATCCAAGCATCAAACACCACCAGAGCCCGCGGGAACCTGGAGCCACAGGCACCCCCTGGAAGGAGTATAGCTTGGCTAGAGTCCCCAGTGGTCAGCAGAAGAGCTGGAAAAAAGAGGGGCTGACACCCCAGTGTTAAGAGGCCTAGGCTTTACATCTTGTTACCCCCTCCAGGAAAGCCCGCCCTTAGGAGGTGATCTCAGAAAGCAGACTGACAGGAACCAGGGAAAGCCAGTAAGGAGTATGTGCTATTAAGCTGGCTGCTGCCTTGGGCAACACAGGCGCTTAGGGCTTGCAGGAAGCCTCTGAGGAAGCGCCAAGATTACACCTCGTCCCTCAGAGGGGTAGGGGTGAGCAGCCACAGCCTTTATCTGCCAGTTCTGACCCACCACTGCTGGAAGGGGGTCCGGTACTAATATCAGCTCCAACCATGTATGCAAAGACCAGGATATTATCCTTCCCTTGCCGTACAGTCAGTCTGACAGAGAGCTGCTAGCAAAGGCTGGGGGACATTTGTCTATACGTGCAGGGGTGTTGCAAAGTCCTTCTTCAAAGAGACCAGCCTCCCCCTCCATCCATGGGATGAGAGCGGGGGTGGCTCATACTTGAAACTAGTTGAGGGAGGGCGACTTTCCAGTGCAGCTGCAGACATCAGCCATCAAATGGCCAGCTCTTAATTTCTTTCTGGTTATACAAGTCCAACACTCCCTCAGCTGGCTGCCCGTCTACACTGAGCTGAGGAACCATGCTCTATGAGCAAGGCAGCTTGTCAAGTCGAGCCTTGCTGACCACTTTGGGTATTGCACCTACCTTGTCCCTAAAGGTGAGCGCCATCACCATATTTGAGAATCCTACCATCCTCATTGGTAACTGGGACCCAGGTCCATGGTCACCTCACCCAGAGTCCATCCTGGTATCCAGAGGACAGCCCACAAGGAGCTCCTGGAAGATGCCACCCCCCACCGGGCACGTCACACACCAGAGGGAAGGGAGTGGGTCTTCCCGGGAACAGGGGCAGGTGGGGAGGCTCTGGCCTCAAGTAATAAATTTATTACATGTGCCCACGTCCCCAGACCTCCTGACCCCTTCCTCGATACTCTCCCAAGCAGCCCACAGCCTCCGCCTCACTTGCTGCAGGCGGGAGTTTCTTGCTTCAGTACTATTGACATTGGGGCCCAGATGGCGCTTTTGTGGGGAGCTGTGTCCTACAATGGAGAAAATTTAGTAGCCTCCCCAGTCTCTGCTCAATAGAAGCCAGAAGCAGCCCCACATTGTGACAACGAAAAGTTTATTCAGACATTGAAAAATACCCACGAGGGAGAGAAAATCACCCGCATGTGAGAACCGATGCTGTCAATCACTGTCATGTCCATATGAGGATCAGCTTGTCAGGTCATGAAATCCTCAATCCTGAGAGAATATTCCCAAGTCAAGAGTCCCCCCATGTAGCTTCACATCCCACCACTCCCCTGCTCTTGGTCTAACACCCTCAAGAACCACTCCCACACTTTTCCCCCAGAGCCTGCTGGTCCCCACAAGCCAGGTCCCGTGTACCCCAGCAGCAGAGGACCCCCGCTACCACCAGTCAACTTCCCCTTGAGACAATGCTGCTATCAGAGGGGAGGGGGCAGATCTTGAGGATAAGCAGTTGGGCCTCTGCCTCAAGTGAGGTCTCTGCATAGAAAGGACAGGGGAACATGTCTGCAGGCCCAAAAGATCAAGGAAAGCGGGAGTACGAAGGTCTCAAGGCCTCCACCAGATATCTCCATCCCGGCTCCCTGGGTTCCGTTTCTTCCTCCCGTGGCCCTGACATTAGCCAGGCAATCTGGCAAGGCCGTGCCTATAGCTTCTTTTGGGTGGCGGCTCCAACTGTGACTAAATTACCGGCCTGATTTCAACAGTCCACCCTGAAATTGTGGGAGCGCCTGCTATTGGGTCTTCTGTCTTCTACAGAGTGCCCTGGCTTCATCTTACCCCAGGATCAGTATTCCCAGCATCAATACCATGTCTAGAACACATTTCATGAAACACGTATGTTATTGCATAAGTGTCTTCATTCCCCTCAAGTTCCGTCAGTGCACACACACTGTTCAGGGTCCAAGTTTTGAGTCATCAGGTGGTGAGGAATTGATTTTCTTTCTTGCACTGAAATAACCAAAAGGGTAAAAATGGCTGGGTACCCCCTAGAGACTGAATTTTTTGGACCTGCCCTCCTCTCTCCTCTCATCCATCCCACATAAACAGATCCAAAGAACACCAGGCCACCCCACCTTTATCATCCTTTCTTTTTAACTCCCAGGGATGCCTGAACTGACCGTGTTCCGGACTCAACACTCCTGCCTCCCACAGCCATCTGAAGCAGGGAGATGGCGCTTCCCAAAGTCATCATCCACAGAGCCAAGTCACAACCCTTCATCCAAAGAGGATCCCCGCTACCACCAGTGTGTGAAAGCCTCTGACAATGAGTTTCCCCAAAGAGGACAAACTGAATCTTCTCCTAATGAATGTGAGTTCTGTATCATACAACTAGAGATCGAAACTAGACTTTCACAACAAAGCCCTACAAACTTTATTCTCCTTCAGACGTATCAACCCTGCAAAACACATCATCCAGCCAGTTGTCAAGCACCGAGTCACTGGAAAAATCTCTTACCTCCACTCTACTGTCAGGACAAGCAGCATTTTCTGTTCCGGGAATTATTTATTCCTAAAATGTTCCTGAGCAATTTTTTCTCAATGCTTCAGGGTATATCCAATCCACTCCGGTTCGAGATTCTGAGTCATAACCTCCAGTCTTCTCAACCTTTTCAGAGAGGCCCTCACAGATGACCTCCCCCACCCCAGGGCCACTGCTACACTAGAACTTAACCCAACTGTTCTTGAAAAAAAAGAAACCAAATTTTAGCAATAGTGGGAAAATCTTACTTGACAGGTTTCTTGATAGGTTTAGATTATCACTAGCCATCCCTAAAAAGAGTTTCCAATTTTAAGAAACGATTTCCCTTCAGTTATAGGAACATTCATAATAAATACAATGCAGGTGATTAAAAAGCTAGTAACTGAATTATACTGAGGATTCACAACATGCTAAGTAGCTGTTTGAAGCACTTTGCATTAACTTATTCAATCTTTCTAACAGTGTCCCATGACAAGCTATTATTACCCTCCTTTTACAGCAGGAGAAAGCGAGAAAGCGCAACAGTCAGGTTAAGTAACTTGCCCAGGGTCACACAACAGGGAATGCCCAGGCCAGGACCTGGAGGAGGGCAGCTGGCTCTGGCACCTGAGCTCTTTCCAAAGTGAAGCTGCCTCCCCCATTACCCTGAAAAGCTTGAATTAGATTTCCCCTTTTCACTCCTCAATTAGCAAAGCCAGCACTGAGATGACAGCTGCAAATCCACCCCTTCATACCCGCCCATGCAGCCAGGAGGCTGAAGTCAGCGCAAGCGAGGAGCGAGGAAACTGACTCATGTATTTTATTACCACGACTAGCCTTTGAGCTCTGAAACTTACAAACCAAGTCCAGTTGAAGTAGGTAAAGCACTCCACCGACTTAGGTGAAGAATGAAAGCTGACACGTTTCCATTTCTAGACATCTTCAGACAGGGAAGGCCGAGACTCTCCCAGATCTGCGCTTCCCAGGAAGGGACACCAAGCAACTATTTGAGTCTCCAACTTGTATACAGAAACCTGGTTCCAAGCGCCAGGAACAAAACTCCAAATGCCTCTGAGCTCCCTGTGCACCCCCAGAGCCGCCAGGCCCACCTGCTCCTCTTCCCGGGTTCGGGCCAATGTCCCAAGTCCTGCCCACGCACCTGGCCCAGCCGTGGCAGAGCCCAGGGGTGCAAGGAACTCCCAGGGGAGAAGGCGGAGGCAGCGGGAAGGGAGCGGTCAGGAGCAGGGTGGGACCTTCGGGAAAGGAAGCTGCAAGCCGCCAGGTGGGGGGCGCAGGGGTTCCAGGGGTGGGAGTGGACAGGTGGGACCCGAGGTGCGAGGCGCGCCAGGTGAAAAGGTGGTGAAGGGGTGGGGGGGTCGGAAATCCAGGCGATCCCGACTCGGGAAGTCACCGTCGCGGCCCCAGGCGGCCGAAGCTGCAAGCAGCCAGGTGGGGGGCGCAGGGGTGCCGGGGCGGGAGTGGACAGGTGGGACCCGAGGGGCGAGGCGCGCCAGGTGAAAGGAAGGTGAAGGGGGGGCCGGAAATCCAGGCGATCCCGACCCGGGAAGTCACCTTCGCGGCCCCAGCGGCCGCGGGGCTCGAGGCCGGAGCCCTGGGCCCCCCGGGCCCCCCCGGACCCCCCGGACCCCCCCGGCCTCCGCGGGCCCGCGCTTCCCCGGAGGCCCCGGCCCGCACCCCGGCGCCGCCCGGCCCTCCCGCGCCGTTTACCTCGGCCACGGCTGCCTCCCGCTCGGCGCCGCGCTCGGTCACCGGCTCATGCCGCGGGGCCCCGGGCTCGGCCGCCCGAGGGGAGTCGCGCCGAGCAGGGAGCCGCCGCCAGCGAGCAGGGAGCGGGGCGCCGGCGGCCGGGCTCGGCGGCGTCTGACATCGAGCGCACTGCGCATGCGGGAGCGGCCGGGCCCGCGCCCCCTGGTGGCCAGGAGGAGTCAGGGCGCCGCGGAGGGTGTCCCGGGCTGGGGGGCCAGCTCAGGCTCGCTCGGAATTGGGGGAGACCCTGAGCGAGGTGCTCTGTGCATGCTAATTTTAGAAATAAAGGGAATTTTTGGTTGAGGAAAAAGAAAAAAGCATGTGCCATTTGGTACTTTAAAATAGGTTTATGTGTTTCTGCTTAGAGCAAAGGAATAATTCTGATGAATAAATAAATAAAATAAATAAAAATAAAATAAATAAAATAAATAAAATGAATAAATAAAATACATGATGAAATGCATGTAAAACATAAAGGAATTAACTTGAAAATAAAATTATCCCTATGTGGGAAAAAAATAAATAAATAAATAAATAAAATAGCTAGAGGGGAATGAGTCTTCTGCAATCTGTGTATGATTTTATAATTTGACAGTATGCAAGTTGTTAATTGCAATTCCTTTATTTTAAAATTTGAAACTTGGATGATACGCTTCCTTTCACATGAGCTGCATGCAAGAAAAAATAGTGCCATTATGAAAAATTAATTCCAGATAAATATATTTAAAAGTAAAAAAGAAAATTGGGAAGCTTCGTTCATAATTATAATAAATTGCAAAATGAAACAATTATAATAAATTGCAAACTGAAACTTACAAAAGTGCAATAAAATTGACAAAAGTTTTATTATAACCAGTACTGGTGAGCGTGCAGCATTCCTGGAGAGTGATTCAACAGTATGCAGCAATTGCAGATGCCAGTTACCATTCCCCAGCAATCTCTGTGCATGGAGTTTACCCAATGGATTGTTAGCAAGGCTTATCAAAAATACGCATCCTGACATTGTTTCAAATGATAGTGAACAACTGAAAACAACCAAGATAAATTATGAAATATGATTAGAATGTAATAATGCGAGGAACCTCTATGTTGGTGTGGAAATATGTCCAAAATACATAAATATGAAAGGATGATCCAAACAGCAGGCAAGTGCGATCCCTTTTATGAAAAAAATATGCAGTAACTGAAGAAAACGTGTATGTGGGTATATTTCATTTTCGTTTTCTTTCTATTTATTGAAATGATCTAGCCTTCTAATGTCATAAGTCAGTAAAGGGAGTCTTTAAAAATTTGATCAAAACGCAAAGTGATTTTTTGTTTGTTTGTTTGTTTTCAGGGAACAACAACAATGTGGGTTCAGAGGGATGTTATTGAGAGGCAGTTCGGTAGTGCTGGCTATGGGATCCAAATTCATTCTGGTCCCAGCTGTATCTCCACGCCCTCTAGTGGAAGTTGTCATTGACAGTTTAAACATTCATGGGTGTCAATGGGAGTCCAGGGATGCTCTTGGCTGTTCGTCCCCAGCCCAGGGAGATTGGGACAAGAGTGTTCTGGGAATGAGAAACTCACATCCTGCTTCCCCACTTCCAAGAAGTGGGTCCTTCATAAGGGACCCTGAACAACAGTGGTAGTAACATAATAGAGGTTTTTAGAGAGGATACGGAACACTCTCGAGGTGGCCTCTGTAAAAGCTGAAGGCATCCCAGTAAAACAAGTCCCAGTACTAACGTTTCCTGGAAGTGGGGGCAGAAGGAGTGCTACGTAGTCAATGACATTAAGGAATAATTAACGATGACAATAACACGAAGCCTGGTTCTCAGGACCAGTGGGGACCTGGTTTGGCAAAGCAGAAAGAAGCCAGGATTTTGAGCCAAACCAACCTGGCTTTGAATCTTGGCCCTGAAACCGTGCTTCTCGATGTATGGAACCTCTTTGAGGCTGTTTCCTCATTTTAAAATGGGGGATAATAATGTCAGTTTCCCAGAATGAACTGGGATGAACTGATAAAGCAAGGTAAGTATATACTAGCAGACACTGAGTACTGAAATGACGTTTCTGAGGTTAAGAGAAAGGCAGGGGAGGAGACATGATGGGGGGATGGGAAAGGAGAAAAATTTTAAAAATAAAATGAGGATAATACCTGAAGTTCTGGCTCATGTGAAAATTAAATGAGATAGTGCATATAAAACTCAGCACAATGCCTGACATCCTCACTAAATGTTGAGGACTGCTGGGCTGGAAAAGTAGCCCGTGATACCGAGTTCAGGTGTTATTTTCAAAAATACTTAATTTGCATTAACATTCTATTAGTTGTCATCACTACTAAAGAGTTATTATTCCCATTTCGTGGATGAGGAAATAAATAATGCAGGTAAATTAGCCGGTACAGTGTCTGGCACATAGAAAGTATTCAAGAAAAGAGAGAAGACTGAATAGGCAAAAAGAGGCAAAATCATCCTATACCAAAAAACATGGTTTACAGAAAGGAAGCCCTGATTTCACAGACAAGAGGTATCTTTAAAAGAGGTACAAGGGCCTCCCCGGTGGCGCAGCGATTGAGCGCTGGGTTGCGAAGCTGCCTGCAGCCTCTGCAGCGCCGGTTCGATCCCCGGCTGCTTCCCAGCCACCGGAGGAGGGTCCCACATGGCAGGCAGACCTCTCCTGCCGCCCGCTGCTCCCCTCAGCAGTGTTCTTGGGTCCTTCTGCCTGCTCTGCTCCCCGCTCTGACTCTGGTGAATTCTCTCACCCTCCCGCGCTTCTGACTGTACCCAGTGCTTGTATAAATAAATAAATAAATCTTTAAAAAAAAAAAAAAAAAAAAGAGGTACAAGGAGGAGACAGCTTTTCTACACAGGAGTGCTGGCCCAGGAGAAGGGCCCTCAGCACAGCTCTAAGGTGGGACGAGGATGAAGCACCTGGAGACAGGTGGGCCACCCTTTGCATGCTTAAGGGGAAACACCAGTATTGGTGAGGCATCCCCACTGAGAGCTCAGGATCGCCCCATATCTTCCCATGACTGGACTCTTCAGAAAGGAGGAGGAAGAGCAACCCAGAGACAGAGACACCCCTCTTGACTCCTGCTGGTGCCTGCTCCCCTCGTCCCAAGCAGGGTTCTGTCCCAGGTGCAGGTGTGCTGTGACCCACATACCCTAAGTGTGAGGAGAGCAATCTGACCATGCAGAAATTAACTCCTTTCACCTTGTAGTTCAGAAATTATCACATGTTTGGCTTTTTTGTTTTTTTGGGCTACTCTCTTTTATGTGCATTCATTTGACTTGTTTCCCTGGCAACAGGAAGCAAAGAAAAATGCTCTCAAAACGAAGGTACAGGTTGTGTTTTCTGTTCGCATCCTGGGGGGCTGAGAGCTCTGCTTAGGAGCAGACATGACTCCTCCATTATGTAAATTACTCACAACAGAGCCTCCCAGCTTCTCCAGTTTTGTTTAATAGAGATGGTGGGGGATGGGCCAGGTGAACCAGAGCTTAAGGAACTGCTATGGTGAAAGGCAAAGAACAGTTTTCCTTCAGAGTTGAGGCCACACCGGGCATCCTCCTGGCAAACAGCTCATCGTAACTGATCTTCACAGCTCCAAAAGGCTCCGGTGGGCAGTGGCTGGGAGACCTGTGGCCGCCAGGCAACGAACAGCTCACCTGTGCTGGCCACTTGGCTCCTGGGTCTGGCAGGTAGGGGCATCTTTTGCCACCTGGGATTTGCCCTCAAGCACCTGCCAGATCCTCTGCATGCCTGGGAAGAAGTGAGGGCCTGTCAGCACTGGTGCTGGTGGGTGGGTAGGTGAGCAGAGGCCACTAAGCTGAGGTTTCTGGGGCCACAGGTGAGACCAGAAGAGGGGGTGCAGCGTGAAGTTGTGGTGCTGAGGGACCAGGGAAGGCAGACTTCTCACCTAGGCGAAGCCGGTGGGCCTTGTCTGAAAAGACCAAACGGAACCAGCCAGGCTCCTGGCACTCGAAGGCCTTGCCGAACGACAATAGCACCTTGTTGTCCAAAAATCGGCGCCAGAGCAGCATTTCCTCCTCGAAGGTGCCCTCACGCAGGTACTGGGGGCGGGGGGCGGGGGTTCAGCATGCAGATGCGTGACCCCTGCCCTCACCTGCCAGAGGGAGGCTAACTCTCCCTCCCCGCTCATACCTCCACTTGCATTACCTGCCTCAAGTCAACCCAGATGAAGAAGCCAGCCCCACGATTCAAGAAGGGGATCCCCAGCGCCTCAAGCTCTTCTGATATGTAGGTGTGGGCAGCCTTGAGCCGGGCATGGTTTTCGGGCAGATACACCTGGCTGATCCATTCTGTTTAGGTGAAAGAGAAGCCAGAAGATAGATCCTCCCATCAAACTTCCCCCTCGGTCCCGTTAATATTAATGCTGAGAAGAAAAAGACCAGGGGCCGGCAAAGGAAAACCCAGGAGTGGGTTGCTGGGCCATTTGGTAAGTGTACGTTTAACTTGACAAGCAATTGCCACGTTGTCTCGCAAAGTGGCTGCCCCTACCCCAGCCTGTTCCCACTAGCAGAGCACGAGCATCCCAGCGGCCCCGTGTCCTCACCAACACTTGATGTTGTGGCTATTACTTTTTTTTTTAAGCTGTTAGAGCAGTTGTATCTTGCCTGGCCCTCCTCCTCCTCGTCCATAAAACAAAGGGGGAAGCCAGGAATACCTGCTCCTTAGGATGCTGGGGAAGGACAAATGAGAGGATGCACTGAGGGCATCGCTCAGCTCAGCAGATGGTGGCAATTACAGGGACTCTTGCTATCTGAACCTGGGGAGAGGGTGGGTCCACTCCAGAGAGAAACTTCCATCATAGCAATGTCCCCTTAATAGCTTTTGTTCTCGCCTTTCAGGCGCTCCCTGATAGTAACAGCTTCCCAAGGGTGGAGCACCTATGACCTGCGGGTACTATTATTGTAACTGAATGACAAATCACACAACCCCAACAAGAGAGCTGCCATTAGGACCCCTGTGTTGCAGACAAGGGAGGTCAAGGAATGAGCTGTGCAGCGAGGAAGTGACCAAGCAGGGTATGAACCCAGCCTGGGCCCAGAGCTGTCGCCCTCCAACCCCACCCTGAATCCTTCTCCTGGCAAGAGCATCCATGATCCCTGGCCCGTCCCAGGTTCACTGTGACCCTCCCCTGCTTCTCCGTCACCAGCCCCGACAGTCACCGTGGTCCCGGAGCAGCTGTGCCATCTGGTACTGCACCAAGCCACTGAGGCCGTGATAGCGGCAGAGGGAGGCCACCGCGGTGGCCACGTCCTGGTTTTCTGTGTACAGCGTCCCGAAGCGGAGCCCCGACATCCCAAAGTCCTGCAGGAGGAAGGCATTGTGGGCAGTGGCCAGAACTCCACAGAGGAGGCCTCTTCCCCCAACACCTTCCCAATACCCCCAGCCGGTCAGGAACCCACCTTGCTGGCCGCCCACATCACGTGGGTCCTCTGGGGGTCAGGCAGCCTGCGGAGACACAGGGGGATCAGGGGCAACACAGCCCCGAGGGAAGTTCCACACCAGAAGGGCTATGTCTTGCTCCCTGCAGTGAGCGCAGTGTCCGGCATGAAGAGGATGCCAAGTTACCGTTTTCTGGGTCTCACTCCCCCGCCCCTCCATAAATGAGCAGGAGTAACGACCCGGCCTCCACCTCCGTCACAGCTTCATGAGGACGGCTCAGAAGACCCGGGAACCACTGAGCAGAGTGGAAAGGTCCGTACAAATACCAGGAACTGCAAAGAGTCCCGGAATGTCAGGTTCACAGCCTTTCTAGATGATCTGGGCCAAGAGTTTGCAAAGCTGTTTCGATGGCAAATTCTTGGCTCAAACTAAATGTAAAGGCCCAATATTTAAAAAACCAGAAGTGCTTGGCCTGTGCAAAGGACTCCAGAAGAATCTGCTGAATGAAAGAGTGGGCAAATGAAGGAATGAACTTGGTGCTACTCTGGAGAGGAAGGAGACTGCAAAGGAGGCCAGTTTCCCCCCATCCCCCTCCTTCTTCCTCAAGGAACCCCAGGGCTCCCCTTTGGAGGTCTCAGAAGCCCCGCTGTTCTGCCCAGACCTCTGGCTTCTCCTCAGGAGACCTGAGGGCAGCAGACCAGCTGGCTGGATGAGGAATCACCCTGGGGCAAGCTGTGCCCAGTGGCCCAGGGCCCCAGGGGGGTGGGGGAGGGGGCTGCCTCACCTTTCCAGGCTCAGGACGCTGTGGTACCCAACCGACTCCTCAAACACCGACAGCATGTACACCTCGTCCACCATCACGTGCAGCTCGTGTCTGGGGGCGGTGCAGGGAGGGGAGCTTGGTGTGCAGGCCAGCGCTCCCCAGGTGGGGTGGCGGTGAGTAGAAATCCAGGACCAAGAACCAAGCCTGGGATTAGCAAACTTTTTTTCCAGGAACACCTGTCTTTGGTTTACTTTTTTCAAATAAACAGGAAATGGATATACAAAGCAGAGGACAGTGGGGCCTTTGCAGAGCAGTGGGGGAGACACGGAGCCCTAGGGCACCTCCACAGAAGGGCATGGCAAGTGCAGACAGACCTAGATCCAAGCCTTACTCCAGCCCTCACTCCAAGGCTCAGTAATGGGGATAATAACAGTAGCCCCCCTAACAGGGCTGCGGGCATGGGATGGAGACGAGGATCTGGCCAGGAGGGGCCAAAGCTCCCAGGGGAACCCACTGTAGGCTGAAGAGGGAAGAACACGCACCAAAGCCCCGGTCAGGACCCTGATTTACACGATATTTTTGGGTGAGTGTGGGGGCTCCTCACCGCTTGGCAAATTCCAGGAACTCCCGCAGCTCTCCTGGGGAGTAGACGTCACCCAGAGGGTTATGGGGGTTGATGAGGATAAGGCCTTTCACCTTCACACCCTAAAACCAGGAGAGGGGCGGGAGATGCTCAGCTCCTCCCCAAGGCCAGAGTCCCACCCTCAATGGGTGGCTCCTGGGGACCGTGATGGGACTGTGGTCCTGACCCCGCATGAGCAGATGGGGGCAGATCATTACACCTGCAGCGCCAACTACGGAAGGAGCAAAGCCCCAGGCCAGTAGCGGCTGCCCTTGTGGGTAGAACCAGGGTGGGAGTTGAACACTTTTAAATCCCTACACTGGGCACAATGCTTTAATGCTTTTCATGTTATTTAATATTTTAATGACTGGGGGAAAAATGAAGAAGAGGGATTTTTGGAAAGTAGATGGGAAAGGAAACACAGGAATACTGCTGCTCTCTGCCCTTCCTTCAGGGGCCTCAGATCCCCTCAAAGGGAGGGGAGCCACCTCCCAAATCACCAGGGACACTTAACTACAGACTGCTAAGCTCCACACCTGCCCCACTGAGTCAGAACCAGGCGAAGTCCTGGTGGTGTTTTTAATCGAGCTTCTAGGTTAATCCTTTCAACCATGAAGTCTGAGAGTCTTCTAAGGTGAAGACCCCTCAAGGGTTTGCCCCCCCAAGCCATGTTTCCATGCTACCCCCTGCCCTGTCCCATACACAGAGTGCCACCCCTACTTCCATGGACAATCAGCCACAGCAGGGGACCCATGCTGCTCAGACCCGCCCCCCAGCCTTGGGTGTGACCTGATGCCCAGACCTCAGAACTAGCTCCTTCCAGCGCCATCTCCAGCTTCTCCACAGTGAGCTGGAAAGGGCGCTTGTCTGGCCCGGTGACCTGGAAAAAAAAATCCACCAATACTGCCAGCCAACTTCAAAGGCCTGGCCCCCCCAACCTGTACTCTGAGAGCCTCTCATTATCCCATCATGTCCAGGCTCCTTCCAACAGTCTCCAGAAAAACACACTGGGGTCACTGCCATCACCCTAACTCCAGGGACAACTCATCCTTCTTAGGTTTGGGGAAGAATCCTCTGGTTAGGGTGCAAGGACTTCCATGTTGAGGTCTGCTCTGCCCTGTTCTCACCCCACCATAGGGTGGCCTTGGCTTCTATGTAGACCCTAGGGATCTGGGCCAGGAAACCCAGGCAATGGGCAACCATGAGCAATAAAATCTCTACTCCCCTTTCACCCGCACCCCCACCGCGAGTCCTCAGCATAGACGTCCGCCATGTCCACCCCCAAACTCAGACGCAGGGAGCTCTTGTTCTACAGGATGGCCCAGGTCCTACCTGGGGTGCCGGGGACTCTCACCTCACTGTCCAGATAAACAAAGACCAGCCGGACATTGCCATAGAGATAGACGTGCTGTGTGATGGCTCCATAGTAAGGGGCAGGGATCAGGAAAGCCTCTGGGGACAGGAGGAAGGCGGGGCCCGTCACCCTCTGTCCGATGCTCCAGACCCCTGTCCACTGGCCCTGCAGCTCTCCGAGCCCTCCATGTCCTGGGAAACATTTGGGGACATGCTTCCTCGCTCAGTCCCAAACTCTCTTAAGTTCTTGCTTTCCTGGAACCACAGACATCAGACCCTGTCCTAATAATTAGCAGCTACAATTTATTGAGACCTTACTATGTGCTGGGACTGTGCTAAATGCCGATTTGTGAGCAAGACAGGAAAGCCAAGGTCACGGCAGAGAGACAGCGTGTTGCACAACCCTGGCACTGCCCACCCCAGGGCGGCTTAGCAAGTCACCTATTTAAGCCCCCTGACTCCAGGGGTCTGTGAGGGCTGAAAGCATTTGCAGCACTCAGCACAGGTGCTGGGGATGCTGCAGGCACAGGGCAGCCCAGCGCTGAGCAGGCTGTGGGCCACTTACCCCCGACCTCACACAGCACGGTGGCCAGGGCTGAGAAGAGAGAGGCGCAGCCATTCAGAACCACCACCTGAGGGGGACACATCCAAACAGAGATGAATCCCCCTCAGGAGGGAGCAAGGATGCCAACCCCTCGCCCCCAGGGGCACTGGGTGAGCCAGATCCCCCGAGGCTCTGTCAGCAAAGCCACTGAAGCTTTCTCCCGACCAACAGCTGAGCTCATTCCTGGGGCTTATTTGTGGGGACCCCGCTCAGGAAGAGGGAGCTGGTCACTCAGAGAATCTAACGGAGATGCAGAGAGGGACCACCAAACAAAGAGGATGCAGGAATTAGACCCAATTGAGGATGAAAATAAGTGAAATAAGTCAGTGAAAGGCAGATCTCAACCACCACACCCTGGCCATCCGCAGGGTGGGGGAGATGGCAGAATAGCAGGGAGAGCCAGGGAGGGGGCTACTCACATTCTCGGGTTTCAGGGCTGCTGGGCTCTTGCAGTAGAAAGAAAGGAACTTGGCCACTTCCTCCCGGAGGCTGGAGGTGAGACAGACAGACAGACAGGCCGCGTGGCAGAGAGACCCTCACCACAGCAGCCCCAAGCTCCCTGGTGCAGGAAGCTGCGTTACCCTTCTCTGGTTTCCACCTGGGGCGTGTGGTCGGTCTCCACTACCTGTGCCAACCTCCCCACCTCCACCCCCACCCCCTCGGCCCCACCACTAGCCCCACCCGCAACATTTTATTCTAGTAGTTCTACCAGAAAACCCACCACAAAGCCAACTCTAAGTATATCAAAAGCAACACTATTAGATCTAGCTAACAATAGTAATAACACTAATTATCATCATCACCATCATCATCATCGCTGCTAATATTTATTGAGCATTTATATTTCACAGGGGTTCTTTGGAGCCTCTTACTCATTTGATCTTCATAACAATGCTATGAAGCAATTATTACTACGACTGTTATTATTTGCATTTCAGAGACCAAGAAACTGAGGCTTGAAGGAGTTAAGACACTTGCTGGGAAGAGGCGGAGTCAAATTCAAGCCCCGAGTTCCCAATCCAGGGCCAGCATCCCGATTATTCCAAGCACATGTGCTTTAGAATCAGTCTTGGAATCAAGTCCTGCTCAGTCACTGAGCCTTAGAGTAGCGCCTGGTCCTGGCCAGTCTCAGCAAGTGCAAAGTCTAATTAGTATTACCTGCCACCTCCCACCTTACCCGGGGCGAAAGGCCCAGCCAGTGCTCCCAAAGCAGATTCTGGTTCCTCTAAAACTACTGGCCTGAAGGTACTCCCCCTGCCTCAGATCCAGAGCCCCCTAAGCTGGGCGTTGGGGAGAAGGCCTAGGGGAGGGCACCAGCTCCCTGAAGAGGCTCTGGGAGACCCCACAATCACCAGGTCTCTAGGACTAGGCCCTCAGCCTTCAACAGGCTCCCGCCTACTATTGCTATTTGGAGTCAGATAATTCTTTGTCATGGGGGCTCATCCTGGCCCCTGTAGGAGTATAGCAGCATCCCCGCCTGTACCAATAAATGCCTGGGGCAGCCCTTCTCAATATGACCACCAAAAATGTCCCCAGGGCGCAAAACTGCCCTGGGCAGAGCACCACTGTTCTATGCCAGAGACTCACAAGAGGTGTCCCCTCCAGTCGGGGTACTGCAGCAGGGCCGGCTCCACCCGCAGCATGTCACTCCGGCTCAGCTGGGGACACAGAGGGGAGGCCAGGGCTGAGGGCTGCAGGTCTCTGAGGTGAGGCCCGCCACATCCACACAGCACGGGGCCTCCAAGGCCACAGGTGTGGTCTTTGCATCAGAGAAACCAGCAAAGGGATAGCACAGGCACAACACTGATGCCCATTTTGCAGATGATGAAACTGAGGTTCAGAAAAGTGAGGTGCCTCAGCCAAGGTCACAGAGCTAGCAAGTGGCTGAGTTCTTAGTTTACTAGGAATTGTTGCCTCCTGATCCAGTGCTGCCTACTCAATGCTGTCAGCTAAATAGTCACCTTGGCTATTTCTAAAGCATCCCCGCCCTGATCAGGTGTGGGGCGGAGGTAGTGAGCCCCAGGGCATCACACACAGAGTCAAGGGAAGGCAGGCCTTGGGCAGGGCATCCAAGGGAGGAAAGGTACCAAGCGCAGGGCTATACCTCCATCCTTTTCCCTTCCCCCTCTTTTACCCCTACAGGCTGCGCTGCAGAAGCCGGAGCCTCGGAGCTCGGAGCACTCGCACTGGGCTCATCTGAACATAGACACTGATTCTGAACGCTGGACATAAGAAAAGTATGTTTAACAGCTCAGTAATTTTTCACATTGACTACATGATGAAGTGGTCATATTTTAGGTATAAATTGACTAAACAAAATATATTACTAAAATGAATTTTAGCATGTTCACTTCACTTTTTATTGCATATTTTATTTCCAAGGGATGTGCTGAGCTGTCTTACAGGGAGAAGCTGGCTTTGGGTAGAAAAGGTCTTTTAAGCACATTCCCTAAATTCCTCTCTCCTTGGGGCTTGGATATTCTGGAACTAGGTTCCTTTGGGTTAGACATCTATAATCCCAACCCTGACTCTGAGGCCCAAGGATTAGATACACCAATCAGGTATTTCTAGTGGTTTGCTGGAGATGGTTCACATCAGGTCAAGAAATCTGATTATTACATTCCAGGAATTTTGTAAGCTATGTTAAAAAAAAAAAAACATTTTCCAAAATTAAATTATGAAAGACATGCAATTACATAACTTATATTAAAATCAAAGTTCATAAGTACTCAAACATCTTCTGAATCTGGCAAAACATTGTACTATATTCTGTGCTCTTGAGGTTATTTCTGTCCATGTGTCAGCCTGGGGGCACAGGACGTAACGTGTGCCTGTGTTGCCTGCCGGGATGTTACATCAGTACCTTAGAATCAGCCAAAGTGGAATATTTACACCATGGGAATTGGCACAAGCTACAAATCAGGTTGTGTCTTGTCTCTGAAGAGCCAGCTAAGTTCTGGTCACACACCACTGAGTGTTTCTGCTCTGAGAGCATGGACCCAGATGCAGGAGGCACTGTATGAGGGAAGAGGCTGAGACATAAATAGCAGAGTAGAAAGTGACTGGCCCAAGAGCACCTAGAAAGCTGTTCCCAACTCAGATCTGCAACCTGGGAGTTCTGGACTGACACTGAGGCAAGCACTAGGCTCCTGTGAGGGAAGTTCAAGGGCAGACAGCCCGTTGGAACTGGGACTTACCCGACTGGACAGCAGGTCAAAGCAGAGTTTGTTTTCACTGGTGCCCAAGTTAATGATGCCCTGGAGAGAAGAGGCACAGAGGTAGGGTGAGCACAGCAGAGGGCAGCCAACAGGAGGTGTCGCAACCCCACTCTGCCAACCACCTCTACTTGCCTTTGCTCCAGCCATGCCCTCCACTCAGCAACCTGATCCCATCCGCCTATTTCTAAAGCCCCGTTCATGGGCCTCCCCTGGTGGTGCAGGTAGTTGAGCGCCATGTTGTGAAGCTTTCTGCAGCGCTGGTTCGATCGCTGGCGAGGGTCCCACATGGCACAGCAGACCTCTCCTGTCTCGCCCGCTGCTCCCCTCAGCAGTGTATTTCGTCAGTCTGCCTGTTCTGTTCCCCGCTCTGTCTCTGGTGAATCCTCTCATCCTCCCGCACATCTGGCCTATACCCCAGTTCTTGTATAAATAAATAAATCTTTAAAAAAAATAAAGCCCCGTTCATATGCCATCTCCTCCAGAAAGCTTTCTGACCCCCAAAGTATTGCTAGTAAGAACTTATAATCAGTGCTCATAACAATAATAGCAGGTAGCATTTACCAAATGCTCTGTGTGGAAGTACTGTGCTACCGGCTTGACATACCTGATCTCACTGAACTGTGACTATTCTATTGAGCAGGTTATTGGTATCCCATTTTAGAGATAAACTGAGGTTCAAAAAGTTTGCATAAAGAGCTTTCACAACCATAAGGAAACAGTGGTGACCTGAACCTCTTCCATCGCAGCTCTAAAGCCTCATAGTTGACAGACTATGGGTCAGAATCACATAAGAGCATTCCAGGTTTCTTGAATCTCCCTGTGTCTGTCTATCTGTCTCTCTCTCTCTCTCTTTCTGTCACACACACACACACACACACACACCAGGGTCCGCTCAATTATAAACAGGCTTGTAAACAGTTTCTCTAAATTATGTCAGATTTCCACTCCGTTAAGGTCACAGGACTTGGGCACTGTGGTCCTGGGCAACGCCAACCTGGGCACTGTCCTATTGGCCAAGTGGGGATCACACCCTGTAGTCTTCTTTTGGGCTGGGGGCTCCACTCACGCTGGGGTTCTTCTCCTCATCATATTCATCCATGTGGTACGTCCTGTAGCCCTCCTCAGCTGAGTCCCAGAACCACTTAATGACTCCTCCTCTGGAAGACAGCTGGGAGCTCCCAGAGGTGAACATGGCACTGGGATCACCCACTCCATAGTGCTCTGGCAGCTTCTGCTCTGGTTTTCTGGGGCATTCTCTTTCCAGACCATCCCTGTTGTTACCATCCAGGTTCTGGGTGGAGGCTGGGCCCAGACAGGTGGGAGGTGCCGCAGCTTCTTTCTGAGGTGGGGTGAACATCTGGGGAAAGACAAGCACACTCAACGCCTGAGCCTTGCAGACTACATGCATCAGAATGCACTGGGAGCCATGGGCCGCCCCCTTCTCTCTGCCCCTTCCTTTAAGTTTCACATTCATTACTCCTTGAGTCCTTTACTAGTTGTAACCATGTGTGCAGTGGCTTCTACCAGTAAATTCTGTTAAGGATCTATTCCCTGCCCGGGGCTGTATTTGCTATGTTCATATGGCTTTAATATATAGCTGCTTTAGCTTGTTTTACTTTTGTGAAAGTTTTTCATTCCGCTGCCTGTGGGTCACCAAAGTTCTTTTTCCTTTCTTGTTGACCTCAATCTCAAAAACCCAGGTTCAAATTTTCTGACTTAAAGCAAAAAAGAGCCTGAAGTCCCTGAAGGTCTTGAGGTAACTTAGGTAAACAGGGGTAAAAGGTAGAACGAGATTATTGGGTGGTCTGGGAGGGATGATAGGAGGGAATGAAGGGGTGGGGCCATCTCTACCAGCACGGGCACCCCAGACAGCAACCCCAGGGCTCTATTTTCATTGGGAGGGAGGGAGCTGTGGGTGGGGGGCTGAATGGCCTCATTCTGCACACAGACATGAGTTCTTGCGCTTTCTACGCCAGTTTCCTCAACTGCCCCAGGGGTTACAGCCGTAACTATCTCACAGGCCTAAGTCAAGACATAAATATCAGGTCATGTAGATAAGGTGCTTAGAACAAGGCCTGGCTCATGCCCAAAGCTCAGCACAGTATTATAACATAAATCCTGGCTGATTTTCCCAGGCCTTGAGGCACAAGCCCCTGACACCAGGAGAGGGCGAACCAGCCCACCCACCCCCACAGCCTGCCCTCCCGCGGGTCAATGTTGCTCCACGCAGTCTTCTCTGGGGTCCTCCCCAAACTGGCTGGGCCCTCCCCAGAGCTCACCTCGGGCTTGGGAGGGCGACGCCCCGGGAGGCCGGGGTAGAGGCACAGCCCTGGACCAGGGGGGGCGGCCGGGCTCCGGGTCGGCGCCGTGCTGGAGCGCAGGGCCGGCTCCAGGGGGACCCCAACCCCAGCAGCGAGACCACAGCACCCCCGCGCGCTCCGCCCAGGCCTCAGGGTCCCGCCAGCGGCTCGGCGGCCGCGGATACAGACGCGAAAGGGCCCTCTGCTGGGCGGCGGGCGCCTGGCGGGCGCGGGCGGAGGAAGTGCAGCCGGCGCGGGCGGCCTGGGGACGGAAGGGCAGGACTTCGCCTTTGCGCCCCGAGCCCGCGCCGCGGGGACCGCCCTTGGCGCTGGGCGGACGCGCGTCGTGCCGGTTTCCTTCGCCCGGACCGCGCCCCGGGGATCCTCAGACGGGGGCGCAGCGGGCAGTCCGCGGCGGGCCGAGCCTGCCCGGACTTTTGAGGGCACAGCTCCCCCGCTCCGGAACGAGGCCGGCGGACACCCCGGCACGGCCCGAGCGCCAGGGCGCGCGTACTCTGACTCGGCGCCTGAGCCGGGGCTCCCCGGGTCCTGCGGGGGCGCGGGCCGGTTCCCACTGCCCCACGGGCCCGAGGCCCAGCCAGGGGAGCGGCCAGGGCCCGGGGCTGCGCGCCCACCTCCGTGCTGTGCAGCCTGCAGCCCCAGCGCCTCTTCCCAGCGCGGCTCCTGGCCTTAGTTCCCCGGTTTTGAGGCACAGCCACCAGCGGTTTCTTGGCGAATGCGTGCCTGGCTGTGGCCACAGAAAAGCCTTTCCTGATAATGTCAGGGGGAAAAGGCTGGCCTAAAGCTAATCCCATACAGGCTTTGTGGACTCCACCCCCACCCCAGGCCAAAGCCAAAGACACTGGGAACTCCAAATCCCATCCCCACCAAAGGGAAGGTGGCTGGGACCTGAGGGTGGGGTTAAGCAGCCAGGTTGGTATAAAGCCAGATACGGGGCTTTGGAGGGATCCCCCATTTTGACTCTCCTCCAGCTCCCAGCATCCGGCCAGCTCTGAGAGTGCCTTTGGGTTTCCAGGTCCGCGGATCGGGTAGGACGCATTAAAGACTTTATTTCCCTATTTTCTCCCTGAGTTGTACATTTTCCTTATTTCCTTTTCCATTGTAAATAAACCTTTTATTAACCTTTTGTGTGTGCCTGTAGTGGAGTATTCATAAGTCCCTTGTAAGCGCGCGGGTGAGGACCCACAGCCAGGCAACCCGCTCAATATCGGGGCTGCCCTATAACAATAAAGGCGAGGGCATCCTGAAAACAGCCTTCCTCACTGAGCGTTTTCATAGGCGTTTGTCTCTCTTCTTTCATTCTGTGCAACATTTGTTGAACAACCTCGGCAAGGGCTCTGCACAGCTCGAGGTGTCTGCTGTGAGGTGGACCACCCAGGTCCCAGGTCTGCAGGAGCTACTGCACTGTGGCACCGTCAGTAGGAAATGTCGCCTTTCCCCAGGAAAGGAAATAGGATTCCTCAACACAAGTATGGCCGGGAACACTTGGCTGTCTTCTGACCTCTCCATCTGCTGTCTTCACGTTGACCTTGCCACTAGCTAACACTGTGTCCTTGAGCAGCTCCAATCTTTTCCCCTCAGTGTTGTGTTTTGCAAAATACTCCATATTCTATTTCATTCAGTTAAGTCTCTTGTGCCAGATCTCTGCAAAGCACTGGAGAACCCTGATGAAAAAAACATTGGGCCTGCATGTTGAACAAGGCAGATTGACCAGTGGGGTGACTATTCAGAAAAGGACCCCGGGTGCCATGGGAGCACACAGCACGTAGATTTAACCCCACCACAAACACATATAGTGGCCCCACATAGGAAGCCCCCCCCGCCACCAAACACACACATTCACGCTTAAACACTTAGGAAGTAATGGCTGAGTCCTGACAAATGAGTCCCAGTTAGTTAGCTGGAGGCTAATTTGTTGGTGGTTTTAAAAAATAGAATTGTTGAAGAACAAGAACCACCAAACCTGTACCCCAGAAAGGGAGGATGGTCACAAACCCCAGTGACTGACAAAAACCACCAGCTGCTGAGAGTGTCTCATCGTCTATAAGTGGTGGGGGTGTCCCCAAGTTGTACAGCACTCAGTCTAAAACTCAGGTATGCCAGGGATTGGCCTTGGAATTCAGTGGGTGTGCTCTGAATAGTTGAACACACTAGAGGTGAAAATGGAAGATCCATCATCAGAGATTTATTTTTAAAAGCCTGAATTCTGAATTCTGAGAAGGGAAAGAACTATATGGAACAGTGCCACATAGCCGCTCCCGCGCAAGATGTGATCCTGCTAGGGATACTGGAAGGGGTGATTCCATAAGGATCCTACGGGACATTGCCTCCAACACCTACAAAGTGCTCCATCCATTAGGGATCATTTTATTTCTTCCTTTCTGGCCTGCCCCAGACAGTATTCTTCACACAGGCTCCTTAGAATTGAAAGAGGCCCCCCAGCCCCCTAGCTCCCAAATGTTATGACAAAGAATGTGAACAAGAAATAAAACAGGCCCAGGATTTAAGAGAATTTGGAATTTATTAGACATCAAATATAAAAATAAACCCATCAAAAAGGGACCCAGAGTGTTCCCTTTATTCCTCTAGGCTTTTCCATTCCTAGCCCTACAAAAACACTCCAAATACGCAATAATTAGTAACAGCAAGGACTAAAAAGATGCAAAGTTTCTAAAAATGACAGATATTCAGTTTAACAAGGTTGATGACTGAGTCAGACGACCCCATTTCTGGAGGAGCCCATTGTTGGCTCAGTCACAGTACCAGGGCTATAGCCAGTGTTCCCCGCAAGACTGACATCAGGGACTCCCCCTGAGCACGTGACTGGTTGGAGTCGCTGGCCAGAAGGCAGGCCACCTACTCCCTCAGCGCATCCTCTGTGAGTTTCTCTGGTTCGTTCAGCTTCTGCTCCTCTAGCACCTGGCAGAACCGACGCATTGCTAGAGGTCCAAATGGGAATAAGGAAAGAAAGATATGGTGAGCTTGTAGATGGGCCCCAGACAAACCCACCTGGTAGTAAACTATTACAGAGCCCCCGTTTAGACATACTGAGCTGTAGCCCTCCCTTCTTTGGGATAGATTTCCAGGTTTACCTGCCATCTCCCTGATGACTCTCTTTGAGCTTCAAGGTCATAGCATCTGCCTGCCAGACACCTTCATGGTAATGGCCCAGGCTTCATCAAGTTTTCTATCTGTGTTCCTCTAGTGTCCCTTCAATCTGCCCCTAGCATCCCTTTGATCTATTTTCCACATTAAACCAAAAGATATTTCTG
The DNA here is from genome assembly GCF_014898055.3 of Talpa occidentalis. Classification (NCBI taxonomy): domain Eukaryota; kingdom Metazoa; phylum Chordata; class Mammalia; order Eulipotyphla; family Talpidae; genus Talpa; species Talpa occidentalis. The sequence goes on from NW_023603184.1 coordinate 7,082,441, forward strand.
TAACATAAGTGTCCTTTCCTGTACTCCCGGCAGGCACGGCAGTGTCTATCACAAAGCAATAGACAGTTGTGAACGTGAACATTATGTTCTCCATAATCTGCCAAACAGAATCTGAAAAGAGTCTTCTGTGGTCATCTACCTGTCTATCTCACCTACAGAAGTGGTACCCATATGGCAGGGTATCACTTATTGATTCAGTAGCAGGCACAGAACAGATACCCAAAAGGTCTATCTCAAGCTCTCATATAATGGAGCTTAATTCAAAACATGAAGGTTGAAACAGCTGGTGTAGAGAAGGTAGAGCTACTGGCTGCTGAAGGTCAAAAAAGGGAAGACTCAGGTCTTGGGTTATAGAGGGTTGATCTTTGCAAGGTGCCAATATTGGGAGGTCAGATACCACTCACCAAGCTTGAGGTGCCTATCTGCAAAGTTGAGGCGGAACCAGCCAGGCTCCTTACACTGGTAAGATTTGCCATGGGACAGTATCAACTTGTTGTCCAGGAAGCGGTGGTGGAGGAGCAGCTCTTCCTCGAAAGTACACGGATTCAGGTACTGGGGAAGGCAGAGGGACAGCGCTGAGTCCCAAGACCCAGCTGGCAGGTGTGCCAAAGAATACCTGTCTTCGCTCTTAGAGCTCACCTTTTTCAAGCTGATCCAGACATAGAGACCAGAGCCACGCTTAAGAAAGGGGATCTTCAGCGCCTGCAATTTGTTGGTGACATACCTGTGAGCTGTCTTTAACCGGAAGCGGTTAGTGGGCAGGTACACTCGGTCAATCCAGTCTGGATGGGTAGGGGAAGAGAGCAGTCACAGGCCTTTGCTCCATATGTGGGCTCGTGCCAGCTATTTCTAGCTGTTGCTTTCGAGCCAATGGCAGCCATACCCATACCCAGCAGCCATACCCAGCACACTCCCCTAACTACAGCTCTGGTGGAGACACTGGACTCTAACAGTCCAGTAAGAATGTTCCTTTTGGGGCCTCCCCTGGTGGTGCAGCGGTTGAGCACTGGGCTGCTAAGCTGCCCGCAGCCTCTGCAGCGCTGGTTCGATCCCCAGCCGCCAGCGAGGGTCCCACATGGTGCGCAGACCTCTCCTGCCATGCCCATTGCTCCCCTCAGCAGTGTATTTCATTGGTCTGTCTGTTCTGTTCCCCGCTCTGGCTCTGGTGAATTCTCTCACCCTCCTGCACTTCTGACTGTACCCGGTACTTGTATAAATAAATAAATAAATAAATCTTTTTTTTAAAAAAAAAAAAGAATGTTCCTTTCGGACTTATACCACTGAAGCAAGGAATTGGGGTGTTACCCTAAATGGGTCCATGCTGCTGTTGTCAACTACACAATTATACACAGAGTCCCTTACTTCCGTAGGGCTTCACCCAATGGACTCTGAGGAGCCTACATGCTTGGGGATAATCTTAACCCAGTTGTTCTCAGCATTGAAAACATACTAAAACTACCCCGGGTTGCTGTTAGAAGTCCTGATGCCCAGGTTATATCCCCAGATGCTCTAAATCAGAATTTGGGAGGGGTGGAGGCCACACATCAGTACTTAAGCTCTCCAGGTAATTCCATTATGATCTAAGGTTGAGAACCAGCATTGAAGGGGCAGGAAATCTGGCTTTTGCTAATTATCAAAGGGCCTGACAGCATGCAGGGACATAGCCGGTAGCTTTCTCCTATCCACCGCTGTCCCCACCCAAAGCTGAAAGCAAACTTTCTAATCCCAGTTATCTGATTATATTAATTTGTTTCATTATATCCCATCTTTTCATTTAGATCAGGGCTGGTATCTGCCCTGATCTAGTGAATTAAAGAAAGGAGGTCTTAAAGGGGAAGTTCCCTCTGTAGCCAGCATTCACTGGAGATGCAAAAGGAAGGTGAACCAAGGTGCCACAGATTCAGACACACCAACTTGCCCAAGTGTCGGCCCTCCCGGCACCTTGGCAGATGAAGTTAAATCACACCAGGGGTCAGCGCATTTTTTTGTAATCTTTGCCCTGAAGTGAGCGGGGCTTGGGGAGAGGGAAAATAGACCTTCACATAAAAATTGATTTCCGAAATTCCTTCCTGCGAGTACGATTGACTATCCCCTTCCTGGGAAGAGAACCAGCTCCTAGAACAGCCAGATGTGAAAGCCCAGCCTGTGTTTTAAAGAGCACCGCCATCTTCTGTCTGTGCCCCCACGGCATCATCTGAGCTGCTTTCTACCTCCTCTAAACTTCCTGTCCTACCACACTTAAACCTGACACCATGAATAGAGTCTCAGTGTATTCACTGAGTACATGTCAGAGACCCAAGCAAACCCAGAAATTCCCCATGGTGAGGGGGTCCGGCCATGATGTCAGTCTTGGGTGTAGGTCAGTACCTCTGTCCTGGAGCAGCTGGCACACCTTGTACTGGATGAGGCCACAGAGGCTGTGAACGTAGCCAAAGGCACTCATGGCAGAGGCCACCTCCTTGTTGTGGGTGTAGAGCACACCAAGACGGAAGCCAGAGATGCCAAAATCCTAGAGGCAGAGAGTACGGGAGGAATGCCTGGTGTGCCGGCATCCCACTCCTGGCTCCCCTATCTTCCTACTCAAGAACAGGCAGCTGGGGCTTACCTTACCGATACCCCAGAGCATGTGGGTCCTGTCAGGGTCAGGCAAACTGGAGAGGAGACACAATACAATGAAGATTATGGAGATTATTTGAGGATGAAGACCGTCATCCTAGGGTATCTTAGGGTCTTGGAGGGGAAAGAGGAAGTGGACTTAACCATAGGACCTACAAGGCCCAAAGTTCAAGAGACAGATGCCCCAGTTAAGACAGAAAGCAACACAAGGTGTCCTTGGGGAGTTAAATGGGATGACCCTCAAGCACCCTCTGAGTGAATTCCAGAACCTCATGCCAGCTCAGGGCCTTCCCACAACTGCTCCACAGCCACGTTTCTTGGCAGCTGGCTCTCACACACTGGGCCTCCACCATTTCCAAATGTACTCACTGCCCTGCTTTGGTGAAGCTGTTCCTTCTGCCAAGCATGTCCTTTCTTCACTTTACTTGCTGGTGCTAGGGCCATACACTACCCTTAAGAAAGTTCTGCCCTGTTTCTATTCTTTTCCCATGAAAAACTCCTTATCATGAAATTTTATCCTGGTTCTGTAGGACCTTATCTTGACTTTTGACAGTCCACGTTCAGCCCTGCCCTCAAGTTCACTCATGTACAAAATGGCATTTAGAGGAGACACTTGGAAAAATGAAGCTTCAATCATTTTCATAATACCACTGGCACTTAACTCAGTTCCCAGCGACATCCAGTTAAGTTAACGACCTATGAACTCACCTTGCAAAGCAGCAACCTCATGGTTGTCATTCCCAACTCCAGTGGAGAGCAACTCACCTTTTAATGCTCAGAACACTGTGGAACGTGGTGGATTCATCAAACACAGAGAGCATGTAAATCTCATCGATAATCACATGTAGGCGGTACCTGCAGGTTGGGACAAAAGAGAACGATATCTAGGTTGTCTGCCTGATCAGGACTCACTTTCTTTTCTGGACATCTCTGGATATAGATCAGATGTGCCCACTGCCCTAGCAGCCCACCGAACCCTTCCAAGAGACCTGGTAAGGTAAATGTGGGAGGTACACCAGAAGGGGCCCTTAAACCTGGAAGGAATTCAGAAGACACTCATGAGAAACTCTTCCCTAATTTCTCAAGCATCAAGCAGATCCTATGGGAAAAGGCTGTATGTCCCAGAGTTCAGGGTACAGTTGGGGGCTCTGTTCAGGGTCTGAATCTAGTAGGGGCATTAGTGGCCCAAGGCCTTAAGCACATCAGCTCAGTTATACTCCCAACTGCCCTCTGTAGCAATACTGTGATCTCCATCTTGCAGATGAAGAAATTTAAGATTCTGAGATAGAAAGTTCCTTCAATTCACCGGTGCTAGAGCTGGGATTTGAACTCAGTTCTGTCAAATTTCAGCCCACAGCCTCCAGCATTTTTCCTCTTGTCCCCATGCTCAGCCATCAATGGTCTGAATTAGTTATGACATGTGAATAAGTGTGTTTCTTCTAGAAAAGAAAGATTACCCTAATAGAGTTATGTTCAGGAACTCCAGAGACAACTGACAGTAGCATGTTCTTAGGAACTGGACACAAAAGTTTTATAGGGATGTGTCTTCACCCCACAAGGGCTGAGGATGTCTTCCTTGTCCCCCTTGGATTGAGTAGTTTGGGAAATGGGGTTGGGAAAAGGTATTTATGCCATAAGAAGTGGAAAAGCAGAACTATAATGATTGTTCCGCAGGTGTCTATACCTGGGCAAAGGTGAGGGGCAAGACTATGAGTGCATTTGCCTTCATTTCAGTTCATTGCACATAACTGCAGAGCACAGGACACACTAGGAGTATTTAGGGTCAATTATTTCCGGTTCCAACTTCTTGACTGCAAGCAATGGGAACCCCTTTGTGGGATTTCAACTGGTCTCAAGGAGTAGAACTCATACCTCTTGGCAAATTCCAGGTATTCTTTCAGTGAGTCTAGAGAGTAGATATCACCCAGGGGATTCTGAGGATTGATGAGCAGAAGGCCTCTGACCTTTTTTCCCTAAGAAGAACCAGATATACCTCAACAAACACAAATCCTTCCTAACTACCTTAATACTGGTCAAAGATTGGGTCAGGATTCCCGCAATAGAACCCCTGATCAAGGTCTGGGTAGGATCTCAAAGAGGGCGAACATAAAACGTTCTGCGGGCTCAGGACTCTTGTGAGGACATGCTCATTCACTGCTTCTCCTAAGGAGCCCCCAGTCTTGGAGAACAGTTATTCTAGAATCAGTGTTATTCAGCCCCTTTCAGTGCCCGCCCTGAAGATGCAGTTCTCTCCTTACTTTAAGCTGAGCCTCAAGCAGGGCTTGCTCCAACCTGCCTACTGTGAGCTGGAATGGAGGCGTCTCTCCATCTGTGACCTAGAAGACAAATACTGCCTGGGAACTGCCTGTCAGAGCAGCCTTGAAGCCATGATGCTGCACTCTTATAAACACCAACAATCCCTTGTCTTCACACCCACGTTGCCTCCCCGCCCCTGCTTTCCCCACCAGTCATATGGCAAGAAAGCAAGACCCCTTACACCTTTCAAGTGCCCCTAGAACTTCTACTGTCTAGGTGGGCTGAGCAGACGAAGGTCCCCATTCTGACCTCACTGTCCAGGTGCACATGAATCAGCTCGACGTTTGCATACAGGTTGGAGGTAAAGACCAAGCCACCATAGAAAGGTGTGGGGGTCAGAATGGCCTCTGGAAGCACAGGGAGACAAAGCTGTCAGTCCAGGGACCCAGTCAGAACCTGCCCCCAACAGCAGCAAAGCTACGGAGAAGGTTGTTTGGCGATCTCTCCTACTTGGGGCTTAATGCCTTTAGACTCAGTCTCCAGACAAATTATCTGTCCTCATAAACATTACCTATGGGACAAAACTCAAATTCCTTCCTGCCAATATACTAGAAAGGGAGGGGATGGAAGACTGTTGCTGTGAGGATGTGGAATCTAGGGTGCAAATCGAGCCAGGCTTGTGATCAGGTAGACCCTGCTTGTTGGGCAAGTCAGCTCCTGGCCAAACACTGGAGGCCAAGGCCAGGTCCAGGCTCAGGTTACTTGGGCCTGGTGATCTCACATGTTCATTTCTTCCCATCTGTTTGGCCTCACTGAGGGACACATTTCTGTGAGTGGCCAACTTGGTAACTTCTGCTCACGCAGCCAGAGCTGGTGAAGAGCTGAGAATCTTGACTGGGCATTATTAAGAGGGAAATTGAGAACAGACCTTTCAGACTTATTTGGTTTTAAATTAATTAGCCCTTTTTTTTGGAGGTAGAGGAACAGGATATCTACATGAACTCAACCAGTTCACCAGGGCTGTCTGTATTAGAGTTGAGCTCCAAAGTCCAGCTAATAAGATAATGGCCACTGTCACCATCGCTGGGGCCTTCCTCCTTGGGGACTGACACGTGTTTTCCTTGCATGTCAAATGTGGATCCAAATCCCTCTTCCTTCAGAGATAGTAGGAAGATGTTCTAATCAGTGTGAAAACCCTAGCACTTTAGGGGTAAGTCCTTGCTTCAAGATGCTTTTCTTCCCTATGGCCTGACCCCATGTTCCTGTCCTTGGCTCTGGCCTATGTGCTGCCAATGCTCCAAGGGAAAGCAGAACCCATGACTTACCCCCTGGATCACATAGAACCGTGATTAGCGCAGAGAAGACAGAGCAGCAACCATTCAGAACAACCACCTGAAGATGATGCATAAAGAGAGAAGTAAAAAACCAATGCTCGGGCCTCCCTGGTGGCAGAAGGGGTTAAGACGTAACCTACGAAGCTCACCACAGCCACTGCAGCACGAGTTTGATCCCTGCCACATGGTGCAGAAGACTTCTCCTGATTCACCTGCTACTCCCCTCAGCAGTGTATTTTGATACATGTGCCTGTTCTGCTCCCTACCTTGTGTCTGGTGAATTCTCTCACCCTCCACATCTCTGGCCTATACCCCAGTTCTTGTATGTATAAAGAAATAAATAAATAAATAAATAAATAAATAAATAAATAAATAAATAAATAAATCTTTATATATATAAAAAAAAACAATCCTGTGAAAGAAGGGGACACCCCTGGCTCCCTGCCCTGGAAGGGATAGATAAAAGGATCTCCTGAGCTGAGAACATTGACCTTTACTCTGCCCTGGCCCTGAGGGTTTCTGCCTGTTCTCCCTGCATCTTCTAGAAAATGCAGAGTCCCCAAGGAATATGGCCCTCCTCCGGGTGGCATCAAGGCTGGAAACTGACTCACATTTTCTGGATCCAGTTGGCTGGGTGCCTTGCAGTAATAGGTCAGGAACCGGGCCACCTCCTCCCGCAGGCTGTAGACAGACACAAAGAGAGTGTGGTTCCCAGGATCAGGAGTGCCCTCCCTCACTCAGGAGCTGAACTTCACCCTCTTCCAAAGGACAAAGCCCCCAACCTCATTTTCCGGGATTACTGACTAAGGCTGTCAAAACCTCAGGCAAGAAGGGCAAGAAGCCTGGAGTTTGGACCAGAACTCAGGGCAGTGCCATACAACACCTGCCTGCCTCCTGGTGAGGGTTGGCTGTAGGTATTCTCTAGATTTTTCACCAAAGAAAAGGGAGGCAGCTATTCAAGAACCTGGTGCCTGGATCTTTCCCTGGATGAGGACAGGTGCCTGTGACCAGGAAGCCATAGATTTAGAGGTACTTACAAAGGCTGTCCTCTGAAGTCAGAATACTGCAGCAGGGATTCCTCAATGTAGTTCATATCCTTCTGACTCAACTGTTGGCAAGAAGGGCATAAGGACAGCAGACCAGGGAAGCCCAAGGAGTTTTATCCTGTTCCTGGGACATATGAGGGTGTCTGTCCTGCCCTACCGGACTTTCCAGAAGAAGAGTGGGTATATATGCTGGATAGTGTGTAGAGGCCCTTGATGAATGACAGCCCTCCATTAATGAATGAAGGCCTCGATTTTCTTATCACAGATTACACAAGGAGATATTACACTGGAAGTGTTTGACCCAAGTCTACATTTGGGTCAGAGACCCGTTGGTGGCCTACCCACACATTCTCAAACAGGGAATACCTCTGAACACAGCTGCAAGATAGTGAGTTTAGATGTGCTATTCTAGAAGCTGTTTCCCCCACTCCCTTTCCTAGACTTTTTAAAAAAGATTTATTTTTATTTTATTTTACATATATGGACAGGAGTGTAGGCTAGAAAGACAGGGGGTTAGAGGATTCAGCAAACACATAGTGGGGAGCAGAACGGGTGGATCTATTGAAATACACTGCTGAGGGGAACAGCAGGTGAGACAGGAGAGGTCTGCTGTGCCATGTAGGTCATCTCCCTGGCCAGGGATCAAACTCATGTCTCAGTGGCTGGCAATAGCTTGATGGTACTGAGACTTTAACCCCTGTGCCACCAGGGAAGCCCCTTTTCCTAGACTTCTAAATCTATTATCTACCTGTATCTACCACATGCTGAAGAATACTCCAGGGGGACTGGACCTGTAGGTGGGTCTCAGCACAGCTGGGAATATGGCTTACCCTTTTGGTCATCAGATCAATGCAGAGCTTGTTCTCACTGACACCAAGGTTAATGAAGCCCTGAAGACAAAGGAACTGGAGATCAGTTGGCTCTCTTGCCCTACCTTTCTGAACATGTCAATTAAGTTCTTACCCCAGATTCGTTAAAATGGACACCTCACTGCCCTGTGAGGCACTTCAATCCATGTTTGACAGCTTTAAATGGTGGAAAACTTTCTTTTTTTTTTTTTTTTTTTATAAATTTTATTGTTATATTCCCCATACAATTGCAGCCCCCCCATTCTGACCCCAATCCCTCCCCTCCCGCCCCCGCCCCCCTAAAATTGTCTCTGGTTCATAGTTTTTTGTTGATTTTGATTTTCACTTTCTTATAGTTATTCATTTTCCTGGTCCCTTATTTAAGTTTTCTAGATTCCTGCTATGAGTGAGACCATCCGGTATTTTTCTTTTTCTTTCTGGCTTATTTCGCTGAGCATGATCCCTTCCAGCGCCATCCATGTTGCTGCAAATTGCATGTGTTTATCTTTTTTGAATGCTGAGTAATATTCCATGGTATATATGTACCACATCTTCTTGATCCAGTCATCTATTTTTGGGCATTTGGGTTGTTTCCAAAGCTTAGCTATTGTAAACAGTGCTGCTATAAACATAGGGGTGCAGGTGTTCTTTGGAATTGATGTTTCTGTGTCCTTTGGGTAAATACCTAGGAGTGGAATTCCTGGATCATATGGAAGCTCTATGTTTAGTAGGTCCAGAAATCTCCACACAGCTCTCCACAGTGGTTGGACCAGTTTGCACTCCCACCAACAGTGCAGAAGAGTTCCTTTTTCTCCACACCCTCGCCAGCATTTGTTGTTGCTAGTTTTTTTAATATGTGCCATTCTCACTGGTGTAAGATGGTATCTCATGGTAGTTTTGATTTGCATTTCCCTGATGGCAAGTGATGTTGAACATTTTTTCATATGCCTGTTGGCCATTTGCATTTCCTCTTCAGAGAAGTTTCTTTTTAGCTCTTGTGCCCATTTTTTGACTGGATTATTTTCTTTGTTGTTGCTGAGTCTCATCAGCTCTTTGCAGATTTTTGTGATCAGTCCTTTATCATTAGTGTTGGGTGCAAAAATGTTCTCCCAGTTGGTGGGGTTTCTCTTTGTTTTTGTTATTGTCTCTTTTGCTGTGCAGAAGCTCTTTAATTTGATGTAGTCCCAGCTGTTTATCTTTGCCTTCACTATCACTGCTTTGGGTGATGTGTCTGTAAAGATGTCTTTGATGTGCAGATCACGTAGTGTTTCGCCTATATTTCCTTCTATATATTTTATGGTTTCAGGTCTTATGTCTAGTTCTTTAATCCATTTTGAGTTGATTTTTGTGTATGGTGTGAGGTAGTGGTCAAGCTTCATTCTTTTGCATGTAGCGACCCAGTTTTCCCAGCACCATTTATTGAACAAACTTTCTTTGCTCCAATGCATAGTCTTTGCTCCTTTGTCAAAGATTAGTTGACCATAAATCTGTGGATTTATTTCTGGATTTTCTATTCGATTCCATTGGTCTGTATGTCTGTTCTTGTTCCAATACCATGCAGTTTTGATGATTATGGCTTTGTAGTATAGTTTGAAGTCTGGGAGTGTAATGCCTCCATTCCCTTCTTTTTTTTTCAGGAGAGCTTTGGCTATACGGGTTTTTTGTGATTCCATATGAATTTCATCAATAATTGTTCTATTTCTTTGAAGAATGACATTGAAATTTTGATTGGAATAGCATTGAATCTGTATATTGCTTTTGGAAGGATGGCCATTTTAATAATGTTTATTCTTCCAATCCACGAGCAGGGGATCTCTCTCCATTTCTTTGTGTCTTCTTCTATTTCTTTTAACAGTGTTTTATAGTTTTCTTTGTATAGGTCCTTTATCTCTTTTGTTAGATTTATTCCCAAATATTTGATTTTTTTTGTTTCAATAACAAAAGGGATGGTTTTTTTTATTTCTTCTTCTTCAGATTTATTGTTTGTGTATAGGAAGGCTACTGACTTTTGCATGTTGATTTTGTATCCTGCCACTTTACTGAACTGATTGATGAGTTGAATTAGCTTTTCTGTGGAGTTTTTGGGGTTCTCTATGTATAATATCATATCGTCTGCAAATAGTGATAGTTTGACTTCTTCTTTTCCTATTTGGATTCCTTGGATGTCTTTCTCTTGTCTTATTGCCCTGGCTAGGACTTCCAGTATTATATTGAAAAGCAGTGGTGAGAGTGGACATCCTTGTCTTGTTCCAGATCTTAATGGAATTGCTTTCAGCTTTTCACCATTGAGAATGATGCTGGCTGTTGGCTTGTCATAGATGGCCTTTATGATGTTGAGGTATGTTCCTTGTATCCCAAGAATTTCAAGGGATTTTATCATGAATGGGTGTTGCACTTTGTCGAAAGCTTTCTCAGCATCTATTGATATTATCATATGGTTTTTATATTTCTTTTTGTTGATGTGTTGGATAACGTTGATTGATTTTCGGATGTTAAACCATCCTTGTGCCCCTGGAATGAATCCTACTTGGTCGTGGTGAATTATCTTATGGATACATTGTTGGATTCTGATGGCTAAAATTTTATTGAGGATTTTTGCATCAGTGTTCATTAGGGAGATTGGCCTGTAGTTTTCCTTTTTAGTGTTGTCCTTGTTCGGTTTTGGTATTAGTGTAATGTTGGCTTCATAGAACGTGTTTGGTATTGTCCCTTCCTTCTCAATTTTTGGAAGAGTTTGTGAAGGATAGGCACTAATTCGTCTCTGAATGTTTGGTAGAATTCATTTGTAAATCCATCAGGTCCTGGGCTTTTGTTTTTGGGGAGGTTTTTGATTACCATTTCAATTTCGCTAATTGTAATTGGTCTGTTTAGGTGTTCTATTTCTTCTTTATCTAGCTTTGGGTGATTGTAGAGTTGTAGGAATTTGTCCATCTCCTCTAGATTATTAAACTTATTTCCATATAACTGTTCATAGTAGTTACTGATTATTCTTTTGATTTCTGCTGTGTCCGTTGTGATTTCTCCTCTTTCATTGATGATCCTGTTTATTTGTGCTTTCTCCCTTTTTTCCTTTGTGAGCCTGGCTAGGGGTTTGTCTATTTTATTGATTTTTTCAAAGAACCAGCTCTTGGTTTCATTGATCTTTTGGATTGTTTTTTTAGTTTCAATTTCATTTATTTCTGCTTTGGTTTTTATTATTTCTTTTCTTCTACTGGTTTTGGGGTTTTTTTGTTGTTCTTTTTCTAGATCTTTGAGCTTCGAGATTAGGTTGTTTCTTTGAGTTCTTTCTTGTTTCTTGATGTGAGCTTCTATTGCTATATATTTTCCTCTTATTACTGCTTTTGCTGCATCCCATACATTTAGGATATTGGTGTCCTCCTTGTCGTTCAATTCAAAAAATTTTTTAATTTCTTCTTTGATCTCCTCATTAGTCCAGTGGTCTTCCAGTAGTGTGGTTTTTAATCTCCATGAGGTAGGAAAGTTCCTTGCCTTCTTTTTATGGTTTAGTTCTAGTTTGATGCCTTCATGGTCAGAAAAGATGGTTGGTATGATTTCAATCTTGGTGTATCTGTTGATGTTTGTCTTGTGCCCCAGTATGTGATCGATCCTGGAGAATGATCCGTGTGCGCTTGAGAAAAATGTGTACTCCATTTTTTTGGGGTTTAGTGTTCTATAGATGTCTGTTAAGCCCAATTGCTCTAGGTCCTTATTTAGAGCTTTGGTTTCTTTACTTATTTTTTGTCTTGTTGATCTATCCATTGTAGATAGTGGTGTGTTGAAGTCTCCCACTACGTATGTGTTTTCTCTGATGTCTGTTTTCAGAGAAGACAACAGTTGTCTGATATATTTTGGTGCTCCTTCATTTGGTGAGTATATGTTAATGAGTGTTATTTCTTCTTGAAGTATTGTCCCCTTGATCATAATGTAGTGACCATTGGGGTCTCTTTTTATCTTTTTGAGTTTGAAATCTGTTTTATCTGATATAAGTATAGCTGTTCCTGCTTTCTTTTTGGCCCATTTGCTTGTAGGATTGTTTTCCATCCTTTGACTTTGAGCCTATTTTTATCTTTTGTAGCTAAATGTGTTTCCTGGAGACAGCAAAAGGTTGGGTTTTGTTTCTTAATCCAGGCTGCAACTCTGTGTCTTTTTATTGCAGAGTTTAGTCCATTTACATTTAGAGTTAATATTGATATGTTAACATCTGTATTTGCCATTGTGTTTGTCTTTCCTTTGATTTTATTTATTTATTCTTTTAATAACTTTTTTTTTTTTGGCCTTCTTTCATTGTTATTCGTCCCTCTGAGGTTCTGGCTTTAGGACTCCTTATAGTATTTTTTGGAGTGGGGGTTTAGTTGCAATGAAATTCCGGAGTTTCTGTTTGTCTGGGAAGGTCCATATTCTTTCTTCAAAGAGGAAGGAGAGCTTTGCGGGATAGAGTATTCTTGGTTGGCATCTGTTTTCTTGGAGTCTGTTGACTATGTCCCTCCACTCTCTCCTTGCCCGTAGTGTTTCTTCGGAGAAGTCTGATGTCAGCCTGATTGGCTTTCCTTTGAATGTTATCTGTTTCTTCCCTCTTGCCAGCTTCATTATTTTTTCCTTGTCCTGGATTCTTGGGAGCTTTACTATTATGTGTCTTGCTGTATTTTTTCTTTCGTCGTGGAAGTTTGGTGTTCTTCTTGCTTCTTGTATATCAATTTTCAGCTCCTTCTTCACATTTGGGAAGTTCTCTTCAATTATCTCTTTGAATATTTTCTCTGTTCCTACTTCTCTCTCCTCTCCTTCTGGTATTCCTATAACTCTTATATTTCCTTTCCTCATGGAGTCAGATAGTTCCCGAAGTCTTTCTTCATTCTTTTTCCTTCGTACTTCTCTTTCCTTTTCTGTTTTGGTTCTTTTTATTTCTGTGTCTTCAAGAGCACTTATTCGTTCTTCCATTTCATCAATTCTGCTTTCATTGCTTTTCCCAGAATTCTTTAGTTCTTCCACTAATTCTTTGATCTCCTGCATTTCTTTTACTTCCCTCTTTAGGGACTCAATTTCATTCTTCTGATCGTTGATTATTTTTCCCTTATCATTGTTTTCCTTTATGACTTCTGTCAGTTTTTTAATCACGGCAATTTTAAATTCTCTTTCTGGAAGGCTCAGAAGTTCTTCCAAGTTACTGTCGTTGCCATCTGGGGGCTGGTTTTCTTTTTGTGGTGTGCTTTTTCTCTGGAGAGTTGCTAGGTTGCGTGTGGTTCTTCTCCTCTCTACTGTCTGTTTTCTAATTTGCCGTATGCGTTGGGACACTGTGTTGTTGGGACTGGCCGGCATCTTGGGTGGGCTTCTCTTCTCCCCTCTGGTTCCTCCTGGAGTCATCTGTCAGTTTCAAGCAGTCTTTATTGGAGAAAGGTCCCTGTCCTAAAATGTCGATGTGGGGACACACTCCCCTGTGCGCCTGGTCTGCCCCGGCGGTGGGTTCCTGCTCCCCCTCTGGGCTTGGACTGCAGGCCAGAGGGGGTCTGGCGTGGGCGAACTTCCCCCGCTCACCTCTGGCTCCTGAGGAAGCCTTCTGCAGGTAGTCTTTACTGAAGAAATGTCCCTGTTCTAAAATGGTGATGTGGGACACACTCCCTGCGCGTCCAGTGTCAGGCACACTCTTCTGCGTGCCTGGTCTGCCCTGGCTGTGGGTGCTCGCTCTCCCTGTGGGCTCAGACTACTTGTTCGGAAGGGGCCGGGTGTGGGCTAACTCCCCAGCTGGCCACTAGTTCCTTCAGGAGCCTGAGCTGTCTACAAGTCGCTAGGTGGCGCCAAAGATCTCTCCTAGAGCCCTTGGGGAGCTGATTTTCCACCCCGTGGGACAGGGAGCAAAGCGGGGATGGTAGGGTACACCTCAACGGCTTTGGGGTGCTGTGTCTGCCTTGTGCCCCACCGTCGTGGGGAACCCACGCCCCGAATTTCGTGCCCCGGGTCTCAGTTCCAAAGCCCTCAGTTCCAGGACGCGGGCTGTAGCCCAGTTCAGTGGCGCGGGAAAATGGTGGAAAACTTTCTATAAACCCAAACTCTCACAGCTTACAAGGCCCCCACTTTAGAATCACATAGGTACCTCAGTTATATTATGAACCAGCTGCAGACATTGAGTTCTTATATGCCAGACACTGAACTCAGACTTTCATGTGATTTGCCTCAATTCTCACACTCCTGAGAAAAGGGTTCCACTATGATCCTGGATTTAAAGGGAGCGGAGCGAGGAAGGTTGGAGAACCCAGAAGCCATGTGACCTTGGTGACGGAATATCTTCACCTGCTGCACCTGGCTCTTTAATGATCCCACATCCAACTCTGCTTTTCCTTGCATGGAAAGTTTCCACCTACCCCACCAACACCTCTTGTCATAGCACCCACTGTCCCTACTCTGGCCAATGGGATTCCTCTCCCAATCACGCCAAGCCCTCCCCACTCAAAGCTTCCCACATGCTGTTCCTCCTTCCGGGAGGGGCCACAGAGCTATCATGGCTGACTGATTCAGTCTCTAAGACCCATTTGTGTTCAGGCTGTCCCCTAGTGCTCCTGGACACAGATCAATGTTCATTTCACCAGCGTGAGTTCAAGTTCACAGACTACTATGATCCTATTGACTCCCAATGGGTAAGAGCAAGGATTTAGAGAAAGCATGCTGTGGAGAGAGGAACCCAGATGCATCCCTTCAATTTCCTTGGCACGTCACCTGTTTCTGTGCCTCCTACCTTGTCTAAAAAAGGCAAGTGTCTACTTCATGGGGCTGAGAAGAGTAAGCGGGCACAGGGCAGTAAATCCCACTGACAGAGGCCTAGAGTCTTCCCCCATCCTCACCAAGGTGTTCTTGTCCTTGTGGAATTTGTCCCCTAGGTAGGACTGGTAGTCCCGGATGCTGGCCTGGAACAACGTGGAGGTGGCAATCCCCCGGGTGGACAGATCATGGGTCCCAAATGCAGATTCAGAATCACTCAGTTGGTGAAGGGGTTGGTCCAGCTGCCTGGGTGACTGGACCTGTTGCTCAGCACCAACATCACCCCCAGAGCCCAGGGAAGGGCTGGGCAGACCCGGGGCCCCAGACTGGAGGAGGCCGATCACCTGGCACATCAAGTGGCTCAGGAGGGCCGCCTGATCCTGGGCGGCCTGGCTGCTCCCCTGTTCCTCCAGCACCAGCTCCCGCTGCGGGTGCTTCGAGGCCTGCTGCCTGAGGCACTCCTCTATGGTCTTCTTCAAGTGCAGCATGGTCTCCATCAGCCTCTGGGCTCCAAGGCTCTGGTCCCCCATCTGGCCACGGGGCATGTGGAAGGTGTCAGATGGGTCACTCATTCTCTGGGGATCTGTCGTGGCTTCAGCAAGCTGGCTGCAGAGGAAGAAGAGAGCATGTACTGCAACAAAGGAGACACTCCCTGACCCCCAGGTCCAGGCTCAATCTTGGGCTGGTCACTGGCTTCTCCCATATCCGTAGCTTAGGCTGAACTGGTTCCAGAAGAGTTGGCTACTCAAGGGCAATGCCTAAAAGCACCTTTTTAAAGCCTTAAAGAATCGACCAAACAAATGTCAGATAGTAAGGAGTCACAGGTAAGAAAACCCGAGGCCAATGGCTGTGTCTAGTTCTTTATCAGACAGTCCCTCACACCCCCTGAGAACTGCTTGTTCGTGTTGGGAAACCTCCACAAACGCCCACTCTGAATTGGGTCCAGGAACCCATTCACTCGCTAAAAAATATATCTGGCCTTATCAGTCTCACAGGGGAGTTCTACCATATATTTAAAGCAAGTATATTATTTAATCCAATTCTATTTATACTGTCTTACAGAATTAAAAATAGCCCCATTTTAAAATTAAATAAATAGCGATCAGATTTGATGATGTTCATATGCAGAACTATGGATAAACCTCACCTCTGATTAGATTATCAAGGATTAAAACCAGAATAGCATTTAATAAATAGGATCCAATAGCACCATAAAAATCACCCTATGACTCTTCCAGAAAAAGGAAAGATAGTTCAGTCCTATGATTCATGTTACTCTTTCATTAACAGATCTCAGGGATAGGAAATCACTTGATTTTAATCTCTAGATGCTAAAAAGAGAACTGACAAATTTTTGTTTTTATTTTAGACAACTTAATAAGATGAAGTGATTTAACATGAGACATCTCTCAGCCAAAAAAGTCAGTCTCCTACTCATGCAAGCCTCGAACTCATGAAACTCAGTTAAGGCTGTCTCTTGTCACTGCTAGATAGCATTATCCCTGAGGTTTTAGATAAGAATATTAGGCAAGAAATTAGAGTTTAAAAAAGAAAGAAACTAGTTAGAAATAGCAATATTCCAGATTTCCTATCTTTGAACAACTCTACCTGGAAGACAAGAGAATTAACAGAAAATCTGTAAGAGAATTTAACATAGTTATAGAACAGGGGCTCACCTCATGCTTTTGTAAGTCCAGTTTTACTGGGCCACAGCAAACTACTCACATGTATACAGGCCAGATGGCAGAGGTTAAGTCCAGACCAGCATTCTCAACCTGGGTCACTTACGTAATGAGGGAGCCCAGTGACCGGCTGCCCAGCAGCACCATCAACCAGCAGCTTCATTGTTATTTCATCCTAACTGCTAAGGACCCCAACTTGCTGGTGGGACAATAAAGGAAATAATTTATCATAGTCCACTGACTTCAGCAAGGTCCCTTAATATGCACAGAATGAGTATGATGGTTTGAGCCACTCTGGTGGGCACAGATCCTTCCAAAGCCACAATATTATCAATGGCAGCTAACACTGAGCATTGCCCTGAGCCAGGCTCTGATGGGGGCGGGAGGAGTCACTGTATTAGAGCCACCATTAGCCTCTCTTTGCAGATGAGAGGCTTAAAAGTAGGAGGTGAAATGATGTACATGACATTCCCAGGATTATTTATCTCATAACTAACTTTATACTTTATTTTTCATTTTTTTAAGGATTTATTTATGCATAGAAGAGCTGGGGCACAGACCAGAGATGCAGGGGGTGAGAGGATTCACCAGAGACAGAGTGGGGAACAGAACAGGCAGACTGACTGAAACACACTGCTGAGGGGAGCAGCGGGCGAGACAGGAGAGGTCTGCCTTGCCACGAGGGTTTCTCCCTGGCCTGCCGGGGATCGAACTGGTGCTGCAGAGGCTACAGATTGCTTCACAGTGCGGTGCTTAGCTCTTGCGCCACCAGGGAGGCCCCTAACTTTATTATACTTTCAACTACCTTAACCCATTTTTCCCACTTCCCAACCATCATGTTTTAATATGAAACAAAAGGAAAATTCTCTGGATGGGGCAGGGACAATAAAGCCTGAAGCATCCCTCTCTGTCCAAACTCTCATGGTCACAGCAGGCATTCTGGAATGGTGTACCCCTCTCCACCAGCTTTCCAAAAATAGGAAGGCAAAAATGCACCCCAGTACCACCGGTGGTGGAGTAGGGTATCTTGAGTTATAAGCGTTCACCACAATATCCACACCTATGCTTATTGGCAGGCATCTATTCTGAAAATTAAAGAGACTTGCTGGCTCAGAAAGAAAAGGGGAGAGGTGTCAATCACACAAGTTCACACAGATAGGATAGGAAAGGGGAACTTATAAGCACAAGTCTTAACCCCAGGCTCCATCACCCTCTTAACCATCCTTCCACAAAGCCTCTTCCTATCAGGGTACTCAAATTCTCAAAGCTTGGCCCTCACATTGGGGGAATCCATAAACCCCAAAGTCCATAGGTCAGGAGCCCAGATGAAGCCCCAGACAATGGTTGGTCTAAAACCCTTCTCTCAGTCCACAGCCATGACTGTCCCCGCCACCACTACCCCCCGCCCAGGTACCTTCCTTAGCCTGTGATCGCCAGGTCCCAATCCCCCCAGTCCCACCTGACTCTGTCCTCAGCAGGCCCACCCAGCTTTTCTGGCCTATAGTTTCTCCTTGTTTTGCCTCCCAAGTGCAAAAAACTGTATTTGGCCCATGGAGGAACCCAGAACATTTGTGAAGGAACACATGGATGACCACCCTGACGGAATCATCTAAGGTCTGGGTTGCCCTCTGGACCCCAGGCTTCTCGGGTTCTGCATAGCTCCAAGGCACAGAGGGGCGTCATGGTTAATGTCTATTGAAGATGCACTGATAAGGAATATAAGAGCACCTGAAGGTGAGTGAAGGAGTCCATCAGTCCTAGGCACCAGGTGAATGGTAGAATGATTTGCTAAGACAAGAACCTCATTTTCCAGAAGCTCCTGCATGTCTCACAACTTGCTGCAGCGGCAGCCTCTCTCCTACCAGCGGGCACCCCTTGGACCACAGCAGCTGTGACACAGACTTGCCAAGAGGGGTCGCTAAACCCTTATTTTCCTTCCTGGCGTGCAACACAGGCCGGCCGTGCAGACGTGAGGAAGGGGTGAGCGTGTGAAAGGAAAAGCCAGAGAAGTCCCCGTCCCTCCTCTAGAGGGCCCGCTCTGGTGTGTGCCAGAAGCGCTGGGCACCAAGAGCTCACGGGCACTGCGGGGCACCCCCTGCTGGCAACCGCACTAGGACCAGGCAACCTTCTGACTCATAGCTCTTAGGGTCTCCTCGGATCTTCCCCTTGCAGAGGGACCCCAAGCTCAGAGAGGTCCAGGCCTTGCCCAAAGCTGCATCCACAAGAGGAAGGATTAAAAACCAGATTGGCCAGTCCTGTTGCTGTTCCTTTTCTCTGCTCTCCCTGGCACCCCTCCATCTACCCCTCCACACCTTGAACCCTCCCACTGTTTAGCATCTCTGCTCCAAAAGCAAAGCAAGATTCCAAAGTCCAGTGTCTGGCGCAGCCTAACTTAGAAGGTGCTTCTGTTCTCTTTCCTAGTGGGGCGCCAAAAGGCAGGCAGAGGGAAGTGGGGGGAAAGAGCAAAGACTGTCTCTGTCTTCCAGAAGAGACAGTCCCTGCTGCCCTCAGCATCCACCTTGCCCCAGTTTGTGTCACCCTTGCTCCCTTGATTTCAGTGCCCTGGGCTTTTAAGCAACCTCTTGGCCACACACGAATTCACTGGGGAGAGAGGAGCCTGGTGGGCTGGGGCAGGAAGAGGTTGCAAAGTCTCCTGACCCATCTCGGAGGAAGACAACAATGAAACTGGGGCAGGGGGGAGGGTACTCCCTGAGAGGAGCCTGCCTGTCCACACTGGTGGCCAGAAGCTAGGAGTCTATACTGCGGGGCTCTCTTTGTTGACAAGGGTCCAGAGCTCCACCTGTGGGGCCTCCCAGCAGTACAGTGCGGAAAAGTGTCCTTGGCCCCAGTTTACAAAGGAGGAAACTGAGGCCCAGCACGTTTCTTCAATCTTCTCCGAATTCATGTTCTTGGATAGGCCTGATGTTGGCATGTCTGAAGCCAAGCCCAGTAGGTACCCTAACTTAGGGGACAGGACCCTGATGATCCTGTTAGAGCTGGACTGGTCTCCAGGTTCAGATGGTAAGCTGGCAGGGGGATTCTGAAGAGGAGTGCAGGGATCCCAGGGTCTGGTGGCTCCAAGCAGCCCCTTTCCTCAGGCAGGGTCTGAGCCCAGTGACCACACAATTGCCACCTGGTTGCCCTCAGAATTTCCTTCAGCTGGCGAGCCTCTCTGATTAGCCCCTCGGAGCTCGGAGGACTGTTCTTTAGGGTTCTGGGCAGTTGCCCAGCAGGGTGTTCTCTGGCCTTATCACTCATACCCAACTCAATGGTGGAGACCTATCAGTTGACTGTAAAGACTAATCCTGTTTGGCTTGTACCTCCCTTTAGTCTATGGGGGCTGAGCTTATAGAGGTATCATGGAACTGCTTTTCATGTACTTGTTTACTATGTACATGGAAAAACAGAACCCAAAAAACAGCTCTCTGTTTCCAGGGACTTTTTAACCAAATTTGAAAACGACATCTGTGTCCTGTTGGACAACAGAGGAGCAAATTAGCATTATTCATTCATTCAACAAATATTTATTGCACAATCGCCATGTGCTAAGCACTTCTAGGTGCTGATGACACAGAAGGCAACAAAACACAGAGCCCTCTTGTCATTTATCTTTTAAAGGATGTGACAGAAAATGATGACGTAGAAACATAGTTGGATAATTGCTGTTGGGTGGGGGATGGAGAACAAGAGGGGTAGCTAGGTGACCCACAGGAAGTGGAGGGGAAATCTGTGTGACTCTCTGGGGGAAGAGTGTTCCAGGCAGAGGGAGAAGCAAGTGCAAAGGTCCTGAGGAGGGCAAATATTTGTTCTATTTGAGGAGAGGACCTTGTAAGGTTTTGTGACCCTTGATAAGAACTTTGACTTTAATCCTGGGCATGATGGGAAGCCAGTACAGGGCTCCTAGAACTGTCTGGAGTCTCCCAAACCACTTGGGATGGCTCAGGCTGTGAGTTATGTTCCTGGCTTGGATTCACTTGTCCTCGTTGCTAAGAGACCTTTGCTCCTCGAATGCCTGATGCCTTCATCTGTGCTGCACCTCCCCCTGCAGTGACCCTTAGGGCTAATGGCTTTCGACAGGGTCCCTAGGTCCGGCTGGGCAAGGAACCAGCACGCAGGGGGAGAACAGCAAAACTCCCTGAAGCAGGGGGAGAACAGCAAACCCCCTGAAGAGGTAGATAAGACGGAAGCCTGTTGAAAGATAACGACCCCAAGGAGCCACTACAGGAATGGTGACCGCAGGGAACCTTATCTCACCTTCTCAAGGCCCACAAACTTTATTCTACTACAACTGTCTCTCTAAAATCTTTTCTCTTTCTAAAATCTTTTCTCTTTCTCTGTCTAAAAAGGTCATTGGTTTGCTGATTAAAAAAGAACATACGAAATCTAATAACTAGGCTAATTCAAATGAAACGTTACTAAACTCTGTGTATTAATAGAACTGTTAGCTTAATAATTTCTCTGTTATATGCTTAGCCTTGTTAGTATTAATCTTAATGATAAAAATATTACATTGTGAAAAGTAAAATTCACCCGTGCTAATTAATAGTAATTTAGTGGTAGTGAGTAGTTTAAACAAAAAGTAATCATATAAAATAAAAAGAAAAATTAATAGCCTAACTACTTAAGAATGCGCCTGGGTCCAGATGTAAATCACTGCCCTGTCAATGATAAGCTAAACCTATAAGCAAGCTGATTTCTTCACTGATGTTCGCCATTCCTATGCCTTTAGAAAAACATATATATACTGGTCACGAACTCAAAGAAAATTACACTCAGATTTACACTCTCTTGAAGTGTGTCTGTTTGTCATTTCTTTCGCCGAATCCCTGACCACCCTGCGCAGTCTCTCAACCCTGAGACGGTCTCATCGTTCACTGCTGTGCTCGTCTGCGGCACTTCTCACTCTCATCCAGGAAACCTAGGAGAGAAGGAACTGAGAGTTCCAGGGGCCTTTGTCTTCCAGTCACATCACATACATGAATTCCTTCTTGCTGGGAAGCTTCTTGGCAGGAGGGTTTCCCCTCCCTTGAGAGGCCTCTGCAGACTTACTGAACTTCTGTTGACCTGCGTCTCCCCACCAAACCCAGACTGTGCGATGTTGATCTCTGCCACCTCCCTTCTTCCTAGGAATTCTTGGGCAGGGACAAGGCCCAAGGAGAGCAGGCCCTTAAACAGCATCATAGAGTCCTGCTGTCCTCTTGTTATGAAGTGGAGAGAAAGAAATCCCAGCCACACTGCATGAAACGTTATTCAAGAACCTGGTTTGATATGCATTGTTTTGTTTGAAACCTCAGTTTCACAGACCTATAGGCAATGTCAAGAGAGGGTTTAACAGTATTCCCCCAGCAGCTCACTGCTCAGTTCTCTTCAGAGCTGGAGAAGGCTCTGTTTACTCCAAGTCTTCCAAAGAGCTAATTCATCATGCCCCAGCCAGAGCATCGGGCATGTTTATGAAGCACTACAGATGTGGAGCACTTAGCAATGTGATCATCATCACACCCCCAACAGCCCTGTGGTGGCCCATTAACAATGGGAGCCATGAGGAGCACCTGACATAGTCTCCGCCCACATGGACGTTGGGTTTGGTTGTGTGACTTGCTTCAGCCAATGGGATATTAGCAAGCATGATGCAAGTAGGACTTGAGAAATGCCTTGCGCCCTGGAAATGTTTGCTCTTAGAAACAAGCCACCGTGCTGTGAAGCAGCTCAGGCTAGACCTGGTGTGATGAGAGGCCATGTGGGGAGTGGGAGGATGAGGTCTCTGGCACATTCCAGATTCAGTGGAGCACGCATCCCCAGCAACAAGGAAAGGCAGAAGTATCACCCAGCCGAGCCCTGTTAACCCACAGAACCCTGAGAAATAATAAATCACTGCTGTTTTAAGCTGCCAGATTCGGGATGATTTCTTACACAGCAATAGAAAATAAAAACAGACCCCCCCCCCCCCGCCACCAGACCCAGATACTATCATTTTTGCATTTTTCAGAAGCTGAATCAGTTACAGATGCTGAACCAGGTTGAGAGCGCTTAGTCAGGTGTGCTTCCCAGGCAGGCAAACGTGGTGGCTGCGAAAATACACCATTTGGATCTTCTGCTCGGGAAGCTCAATGGACCGACAGCCCCAGCTACCATTTCCCCCACCTCATCCACCACTGCGTTCCCCTGAGGTGTGCTGCCGGTCCCCAGGCTGCTCCCAGCTAGTGAGTGGGCACAGCAGGACTACAAGTGTGGGCCCACTGGAGGAGATGAGGAATTCCTCCAGCAGCCCACTTTGGCTCAAGGACTCCCCCGGGAGTGTGGAGCCTTTTTCGGAATGGGGTTACTGGGCAAGACACTTCCTGCCCCAGCTCCCGTCCTTCTGTCCCCCCTACCATGATCAAACTTTCTAAAGCTTCTCCCCACCTCCTCCTGCTCCCTCCCATTTATCCCTCACAGGTGTTTCCTCCAAAAATATGTTGCCTTTCAAATCCCATTTTGGTGCCTGATGCTCAGAGGAATGAACTAAGGGAGAAAGATCAGATTCAAACCCATGTAACCTCTGCCCAGGCTTTCCTTTGTCTCCTTCCAGATGCCTTTTCTTTCAGGAAAAATACGCATCCTCAAATGTCCTAGCCATCCAGGCCTCGGCAGCTCTAAGGTTATGGAGATGGAAAACAAGATGGATAAGAAAAACAAACCTGGGCCTCCCCTCGTGGCGCAGCGGTTGAGCACTGGGCTGCAAAGCTGCCCGCAGCCTCTGCAGCGCTGGTTCGATCCCCGGCCACAGGCGAGAGTCCCACATGGCGCACAGACCTCTCCTGCTGCGCCCACTGATCCCCTCAGCAGTGTATTTCATCAGTCTGTCTGTTCTGTTCCCCTCTCGAGGTCTGGTGAATTCTCTCGCCCTCCCACGCTTCTGACTGTACCCAGTGCTTGTATAAATAAATAAATAAATCTTTTTTAAAAAAAGAAAAGAAAAACAAAGCTCAGGAGCCCCTACAGACAAGCCTGGAGGAGCCAGCGGGACACCTGGCCTTCAGGGACTGACATGACCCAGGAGCCTTGCAGAATGGCTGGAGGGGGAAAGCTTGCTAACATTTATTTCCTTCTCTGCCCAAGCCCCTTGCACACAGTAATTCATTCAATTCTCCCACATGTGAGTAAGGAAAGTATTACAATCTGCATTTTCAGGTGCGGACATAAGACTCAGAGAGGTGAAGCCACTTGCCTAGGGTCCACAGCTACCACATGGCAAGGCAGAAACAACCCTAAGGAAAAGGAAGCCAAGTTGTCAGGAGCTTTCAAATCTCAGCTGAACATTCTTGTTCTTTTATGTGTCCCTGAAAGACCTTGAGCAAGTTACTTATCCTCTCTGAGTCAGTTTTCCCATGTATAAAACTTGAACACTAATTGTTCCTTCTTCTTGGGACCTTATAAGCATAGAAAGTGAAATCCGGTGCTAGTGGGTGTTCAATACATGTCAGTTTTGCATATATACACCCCTCCCACCCCTGCCTCCAGACTGGCCAGTTTTCCATGACACTTCTTGTTTCCATCCTACCATTGACATAAAAAGGTAAGGACTAAAAAAATAAATAAATAAATAACCCAAACTCCAGGATGCTCATAATTATCCAAGGGTCAAGGTCCAGGCCTGATTCATAATCTGGTGTTGCCTTCATGCCTATAAAAAAACAACACATCAACAACTGAAACCCTGATAAATTACCAAGGGACTCACAAAATTTGAAGGCTCTAAGTCAGGCCCCATCCCCACCCCCCCAAAAATCCCCTGGATTCTTTCCCCATGAGGGGAGGTTTTCCACAGGGACACAGTCCCGTGCTTTGGCTCAGGGACCTGCTGCTTTCTCCTTGAGAAAGCTCCTGGGATAAAAATAGCCAAGCAGCAGGCGGCCCCTTCTGTGGTTTGGAGAAGAGGAGGGGAGGGATGGAGGAAGGGATAGAGGGGATAGAAGGATAGAGGCTCTCAGGTGCCTGTGTCCTTGAGAAACAGGAGTGGGGAGCAGGACTTTATAATTTGGGGTTTGTGGGGGAGGTGGAGAGACCAGGATTCCAGTGAAAGGGGAGGGAGAAATGTTCAAGTCAGGATGCTCCAAAGTCATTGAATCAGAGGATCCTGAGGAAATACTGCTTGAAGAGGAGAAAAGGAAGGAGCAGGTGCCAGACTTTGCTAGGCCAGAGGAGAAGGGCAGGCCACCAGTGCCACCAAGTGAGCCAGGAGGAGCCTCGCGACATTGAGAACAAAAATAAAACCAAAAAACAGATCCAGGGTTTGTGTCTGAAATAAACCCAATTCACTGAAGCCACTTCCAAGAGGCCCTTGTTCCACAGACGTTGTCCCTTTGCCCTTATCAGCTCCTACACCAAGGAGAGTTTAGAAGGTCTAAGCAATCCCTTGGCCAGTCCAAGATCCAGTGCCTTCTGGAGGGCCTGGAGAGACTGTGGATCCAGCCTCGGGTCAGAATTAGTTCCCTGAAGCCTTGCACTATATCAGCTGGTGCATTTAGTCTGAAACAGCCCACATCTCAGTTCAGGCTGTGTGGGACCAAGAGCAGTAGCTTAGGTCAGGGCTGTTTGACTGGTCAAATTCCATTATGCCAAATTCACTCATACCTTATCTCCACACCCCACCCCAGCCTGAACACACTTGTGGCAAGGGACTCAACCATTCCAAAAATATATTTTAAACAAGTTCTTTCATTAAAAATTCTTTCTCTACTACATTATGGTTACCTGAACATTCTTTCCTGTGTTATTCTACATGATTCTCACCACAAGCCTATGAGATGTGGAGGGCAGGCATTATTATTTCTATTTTGAAGATGGATAAACTGAGGCACAGAAAGGCTAAGTCCTCGGGCAAGACTGCACAGCCACACAATCCAGGAGCTGAAGGCAGAGCCTTTGTCTGCTGCCCCCTGGGTAGGGGATTCATGAGCTGCACTCTCCACTTAGTGAGGGTGGACTCAAAGCCAGTTGACCTTTGAGGCAGCTGTAATGAGTTTGAATTATCAAAACCAGTAGCCACTAGACACATGTAGTCTTTTAACTTTTCATATTAATTTTAATTAAAATTCTTCAGATATACTAGCCACATTTCCAGTGCTCAGTGTGGTCTTCCAGCTGCCATATTGAACAACACATATAGTAGAACATTTCTATGACTGCAGAAAATTTTACTGGACAGTGCTATGCAGATGACCCTTCTTGACTTATTCCACCATCACTGTCTACTTTTGCCCAGTACCATATTTTACTTAATTAATGCTTTGGATTAACTAACTTTTAAAAGTTAAATAGCTATTTATTTACATTAGAATCAATAATAGTTGGACACTTCAATATCAAACTTTCAATAATGGCTATAACAACCAGGCAGATGATCACAATGGGGTAGGAAACTTGAATAATACTATAAGCCAACTAGATCTAACAGTCATCTATAGGACTCTCTGTCCAAGAATAGAATACATATTATTTGGAGCACACATGGAACATTCTCTAGGATAGGCAAAACTTTAGGTCATAAAATAAATCTCAACAAATTTTAAATGTATGAATGAGTGAGTTCGTACAATATATGCTCTGAACACAGTGAGGTTAATTAAAAATCAGTAACAAGAAAATTTGAATATTTTATTTAATGAATAAAAATGAAAACACAGCTAAAACTGTACTTATAGGGAAATTTACAGTTATAAACAAATATATTACAAAAGAAGAAAGATATCTAACTTTCCTCCTTAAAAGTTAGGGGAAAAGAACAAACTAAATCCAAAGCAAGCAGGAAGAAAGAAATAATAAAAACTACAGATGAAACAGAGAATAAAAAAACAGAGGAAATCAACAAAACCAAAAGTTGATTACTTGAAAAGATAAAATTATAAGGGAAAACTGTGAACCATTGTATATGACAATAAATTTTACATAACTTAAGCTAAATGAACAAATTCCTAGAAAGACACGAACTACTAAAATTGACTCAAGAAGAAATAGAAAATCTGAGTAGGCCTATAAAAATGAATTGAATTAAAAATCACACACTCCCTGGTGGCGCAGCGCTGCGAAGCTGTCGGCAGCCTCTGCAGCGCAGGTTCAATCCGACTGGCCACAGAGAAACCCACATGGCGTGGCAGACCTCTCCTGACTCGCCTGCTGCTCCCCTCAGCAGTGTATTTCAGTCAGTCTGCCTGTTCTGTCCCCTGCTCTGTCTCTGGTGAATCCTCTCACCCTCCCGCACATCTGGCCTGTACCCCCATTCTTGTAAAAATAAATAAAATCTAAAAAAATAAAAAATCACACACACACATAAAAGTTCAGGTCTAGATGGCATCACTGGTAAATTATACTAAAATTTTGAAGAAAAATCAACAAAACTTTTCCAAAAAATAAAAGAGGAGGGAACACATCTCAACTGATTCTATGAGACCAGAACATATAACTGTAAAAATCCTAAGCAAAATAGTAGCAAAGCAAATTTGCCAGAAATAAAAAAGTGCAGACCATACCATCTGGGATTTATCCCAGAAGGGTAACATTGTATTAACAGCCAAAAATACCAGTCAACATAATACACCATATTGAGAGAAAAAAGAATACAAAGCACATGGTCATCTTTGTAGAAACAGAAAATACAATTGACAAATCCAACACCCTTTCATGTTAAAAACACTTGTTAAACTAGGAATAGAGGAGAACTTTCTCAACATGATAAAAGCCATCTATGGAAAACACACAGTTAGCATCATTCTTAGTGGTAAAAGATAAAGTTTTCCTCCTAAGATCAGGAACAAGAAAGTATGTCTTCCCTCTCTATTTCTATTATCTGGATCTTCTAGCCAGGACAATTAAGCAATAAAAAGAAAAGGCATTCCAATTATTAAAAAAGAAGAAAATCGCCTCTATTTGAACATATTACTTTTTATGGAGAAAACCTAAGGAAAATGTATGTACACGAATTATTAGAGCTAATAAATGATTTTAGCAAGGTTGCAAAAATAGATTGTATTTCTATGCTCTAGCAATGAATAATTTAAAAATGACACCAAAATATATTCCTTAATTGCTTCCAATCAAAAGAATAAAATTCTTAGGAATAAATGTGACAAAATAAATATAAGACTTGAATTCTGAAAACTACAAACATCACTAATAGATTTTTTTTAATCCTAAATAAATTGATACATTTGAAGTTGAAAAAGAAGTAAATCTTCATGGGCTGAGTTAGATATGGCTTCTTAGACATGGCATCAAAAATACAAGTAAGGGGCCTCCTCTGGTGGCACAGCAGTTGAGTGCTGGGCTGCGAAGCTGCCTGAAGCCTCTGCAGTGCCATTTCGATCCCCAGCTGCTGGCGAGGGTCCCACATGGTGCACAGACCTCTCCTGCCGTGCCCGTTGCGGCCCTCAGCAGTGTATTTCGTCAGTCTGCCTGTTCTATTCCCCGCTCTGGCTCTGGTGAATTCTCTCACCCTCCCATGCTTCTGACCATACCCAGTGCTTGTATAAATAAATAAATAAATCTTTAAAAAAAAAATCAATGCTGCTGCCTTTGGGCCCAGGTAAGACCAATTAAATAGACTATTAAAAAAAAAAACAAGTAAGAAGAAACACATTTTGACTTCATCAAAATTAAAAACTTTTGTGCTTCAAAGGACACTATCAAGAAAGTGAAAGAATCATCATCTTCAGAATGTGAGAAAATATTTGCAAATCATGGATCTGATTAGAATCTAATATTTAGAATACATAAAGAACTCTCACAAAACAATACTAAAAAGAAAACCCAATTTTTTAAATGGGCAAATGATTGAATAGACATTTCTACAAAGGAGATACTAAAAAGATGAAGAAACATATGAAAAAAAAATTCCACAAAATAAGTCATTCTGGAAATGCAAATAAAAATCACAAGATACAATTTATATCCACTAATATGAATAAGATTAAAGAAAGACAATAACAAGTGATGGTGAGGATGTGGAGAAACTGGAACCACTGGGCATTGCTGATTATGTTATAAATGATACAGCCACTTTGAAAGTTGCTCCAAAAGTTAAACGTAGAGTTACCAGGTGACTCCAAAATCCCACTCCTAGGTATAGACCCAAGAGAATCTTAAACATATGTGAAGACAAAACTTGTACACAAATTTCCTAACAATATTATTCACCGTAGCCAAAAAGAAGAAACAGCCCAGTATGAATGGATTGACAACACACGCGATATTCATATAATGGAAAGTTACTCAGCATTAAAAAAGGAATAAAGTACTGAGTGACATGTGCTACAATGTCGATGTGCTTTGAAAAAAAACAAATGAAAGACACTAGTCATAAAAGGCCACCCATTCTAGGATTCTGTTTATGTGACATATCCAGAATAATCTAATTTCTAGAGACAGAAAGCAGGTTCATGGTTGCCAGGGACTGGGAGGCAGCAGGAAGGAAGAGTGACTGCTAATGGGGGCTGTTAATGTTTTGGAAAAACGTTCTGGAATTGGATTATGGTGACTGATGGCTTCCCAACTTTGTGAATAGACCTAAAACCATGGAATTGTACACAGCAGGTTCTGGAAAAAGGTCGTTTCATTCACATCATTTCACCATACTTTTGATGAGAAAAAAAAATCCCAGACTATAGGAAACAAAAGGACATTATTCAAGGACCTGGTTTCATTATACATCCTTTTGCTTTAAGTTGCAGTTTTCAAGAACCTATTGACCACATTAAGTGAGGACCTGCAGTACTTTTAAAGGTCTGTGAATTATGGGCTTCCCTGGCGGTGCAGGTGGTTGAGTGCCCTGCTGTGAAGCTGTCCACAGCCTCTGCAGCACATGTTCGATCCCCAGCCGGCCAAGGAGAAACCCACATGGTGCTGCAGACCTCTCCTGTCGCACCTGCTGATCCCCTCAGCAGTGTATTTCAGTCAGTCTGCCTGTTCTGTTCCCCACTCTGTTTCTGGTGGATCCTCTCACCCTCCTGTATATCTAGCCTGTACCCTGGTTCTTTTGTAAATAAATAAATCTTTAAAAAAAATAAAGATCTGTGAATTATATCTCAATAGGCAGTCTTATTTTTAAAAAAGAGGTCTTATCATTCTGCTACGTGTTATTATCTGGCCCCCTGGAACTCTCCTAGAATGGATGCTACAGGACTGAGGGTGCTGGAGGCCCCTCACCCTCTGGCCTCAGAGACCAGGGAAGAGGAGTTACCCTTGGCTGAGACCCAGCCTGTGGGCGAGGCTCCCGACACGAGTGAGCACGAGCTACAGATCCCAGGTCAGGAGGGCAAACCTGAGTGGGGCCTCCTGCCACTCAGCCCGATGTCTGCACAGTTGCTGTGAGCAGGAAGAAGCTAAGACTGGGGGTTACACACCCCACCGTCGTGTGTTCACATCTCAGTCTGGCTGATGGCCTGCCTGGAATCATTGTCTCTCCTGCGAAGCCTCCCCAGTCTTTACCCAGGCCTACAGTGGGCAGTGCCCAGGGTGGCCCGGAGGGGGCCCCACCACTGTAAGATTGCTTCGCCCAATGCAGGCAAAGAATGCCCAATATCCTCATTGGATGAGGAAATGAATGCGAGTCCCCTGGGTCCCTGGCTCCAGTGTTCTTCACAACACATTTTTTTCCTAAAACAGTTCTCCATGCTGGTGCCCTGGGAGCCATATAAATTGTTATTTGGCAAAATTGCTATTTGGCCGGAGCTCATGCCCAGCCCAACCGCAAACAGCTCACCCCTGCACCTCCCCTCCCTGCACCCCTAGCTTCCAGAAATCACTCCACCCAGCCTCTCTCAGTCCCTCAAGTCAGACGTCGTAACACCAACCATTTCTCGGGTCTATAATTTCTGCTTCCATCTCCTCCCATCAGGGTGGAACTCTTACATGCCATGCTCCAGGCACAGCGGCCTGGAGAGACTATTTCACTTGCTCAGGATTCTGCAAAGCAGTGGAGGACACCTCTAAATCCGATTGCTTTGACTGCATTCTTTCACAAACACTTGGAGTCAGCTTTAGAGAACAAGCAGAATGAGGCTGGAGGATAGTGCCCCCTGGCAGGCCAAGGGCGCTCCTGGGCAGCCCATGAGTTATGCTCCTCACGCCTGCCTGGCAGACGCCTATTCCAGCCTTTCCTTCCATAACTGTGGCCTACAGCCATGTAGGTTGTATGCAGGGAGTGCTGGTCACACGGACCACAATGAGAAATGTGGCTCCCAGAGTGGAGCAGTGCACATCCCACACAACTGTATATGAGCCCTGCATTTTCACCAGCCCTGGCATGGGCTGCCCTGCCCTTCTCCCCCTAACCTAGTGCATTCTCTTATCTCAAGTCCTGATTCAAATTCCACCTCTTCCAGGGCCTCCCTGGTGGTACAGGGGTTAAAGTCTCTGCACTATCAAGTTATTGCCAGCTACTGATCCCCGGCCAGGGAGCTGACCCACATGGCGCAGCAGACCTCTCCTGTCTTACCCGCTGCTCCCCTCAGCAGTGTATTTCAGTCAAGCTGCCTGTTCTGCTCCCCACTCTGTCTCCGGTGAATCCTCTTACCCTGCTCACCTCTGGCCTACACCCCAGTTATTGTATGTATAAATATATAAAATATATCTTAAAAAAATAAAATTCCACCTCTTTCAGAAAGCTTTCCTGGACCAGTCCAGGCCACCTGATTTCCCTTCCTTTGGTCCTGTACACACTGGGCCTTCTACTGGCTGTTGGGCAGCTACTTCTGTGTGCGCCTGTTCATCTGAACGCCCTTGATGAATTCCAGGAGGACAGAGGCTGACTTTGAAATTACTTATGTCTCCTACCTCACCTGATGAGATGCCAAGGGCTCTATAAATATTTGCACATTGGCAGGTCTCCAGATGACCAGGGATGAGCAAAAAAAAAAGAAAGAAAGAAAGAAGAAGAAAGAAATGAATCAGATATTTTCAAAGCTGGAGGGATCCCTAAAACAGCAGGCTCCTTCCTATTTTCTAAGTGGGGAAGCAGGCTCAGAGAGGAAAGCGGTTTGCCTGGAGTCCCAAGATCAGTCAGTTCTCACTCCTTGCCACTGTTCTTTCTGCTAACCATCCTGGGTCGCGACTCTGGGTTTGACTCTCCCCGCAAAATGCTGCCACAGGTTCGCCTCAGTGCTCCCATACTTGTCTATTTAATCTTAAAGGAAGACCCAAAGTGCAGAGCTCTGTATTCTGGGGATTGGGAAGGCTCTTCAAGGCCTGGCTCAACCACCTTTCAGTTCCTGAGGGTGACCCACCCTGTGAGGGGGCCGGTCTCTCTCCCTGAATGGGGGCTGTCCTTTTCTAGTGCTCTTAAATCAGCCATCTGGGAGGAAGCAAGCTACTGGGGCCTGATTTCTCCCCAAACCTCAGGATTTAGGATTCTTTCCAATCCCGTTGTGGATCAGTTGCGTGTCTCTAGAATGTCTGCTCTGCGTGCCCCCTCCCCTGCTCAGCTGGGACAGAAACAGCTGCTCCCAAGGGACCTCAGTCACTGGAATCCAACCACCTCCCAGGACTGCCCCTGGTGACTAAAGCTGGCCAGCTTAGGGCAGCAGCCACCTCCCAGCAACCCTGGGCTTTTCCACTCCTGAAATACTGCCGAAGCTTCCCCTGGCCCAGCGTAGCTGGGTGGTGGTGGGTGGGGGCCAGCAGTTGGCGGTGCAGCAGTACAGGCAAATCCTGTGTGGCTTGGGGAATGTACGACCTTCCCAGCCTCGGTTTCCCAACTGCAAAATGGAGTTAATGTTGCTAGCAACCTTCTACTGTGTGTCAGGGGCATATAATGCACACTGATAAGTGTATCAGTTGTGTCTATCAAAGGACATGGTGCGTGGCAAGCATTTAATACAGGCTCTTAGGGAAGGAGCCACGAGCTCTCACAAGCGCTCACTGAGTTCCTGTTTCCCACAGCTGCTGGTACACGCCTGTGACTGCAGCTCTAACAGCGTCTACAGGCTCCCAGGTGCCCTCTGTGCCTGTACCACCGCATCCCGGAGAGGAGGGACACAGAGGTGGTCACCATCATCATTGTCCTGGTAGGGGTGCTGAGACCCAAGGGGGTAATGATTTGCCCATGACTTCTTGAGGTTGAAGCTGCAGCTGCAGCAGGGGAAGCACCTGCTGGGGAGGCCCAGGCCCACATCCTTTCCTCCCTCCTCATTCTTTCACGGTGCCTTCCATTGAACCCTAGACTTACCCAAGTGGAGGCCCTTCTCCTCTAGCCCCAGGAACCACCTAAAGATGGAGCCCAGGCTTGAGAGCATGCACTGCCAGGATCACTAGCCTCAAGATGTCCCCCGATGGCCCTCCTCCCTGGTTTTCACCCTGTGCAGTCCCCTCCCTCGATGTACTGTGTGACCAATAGAAGCGATGGCATGTCACTTCTGACATCAAATTGGGAAAGATGGCAGCTTCTGCCTTGCGTTCTCTCTCAACCTGTGGGCTGGCATGTAGACATGTAGGCAGCCTGTGGCCTTTGTGGTGAGGATGAGTCACTGAACAAGAGCCAATGGGGAATCAAGGCTGCCTATGCCCGCAGCACACTGCCTGGGGACAGCAGCTCCTGCCCACAGCTTGACAATGACTTCATGAGAAGCCCTGAAGCAGTAGTATCAGCTAAGCCACTCCTGCAACCCTGACCTGCATAAATGTCAAGATAATAATTGCTTGTTGTCTTAAGATACTTCTGAGGGATATCCTGCAATAGGTAAGTAATACCTGCCCTCTCCCCCCAACCCCCACACCTGTGGAACACAGCAGAAAGGGCACATCTCTGCTATATCCCCTTCAGCAAGGTTCCATAGAATTCCATGGGTCCCAGCAATAAAAACGGTGACTAAAGACCTTCTTCTTGGGTTGATATGAAGACCAGGGGAGGTGAGTTCAAAGGCCAGGGGGTTCACAGGGAAGGGGAGCCTCACTACAGGCTGTGGAAACCCACATCCAACTGTTATTGACACCCTCAAGGCTCATGCCCCACATGCCATGAACTACCTTCAATTCTTGCTGAGACCAAAGTAACTAGAATTCCTGTTGATTGTTTTTTAATTTTGTTTTGTAACTAAACTGGATTTGGGGGTGGTGGTGGTTCTAAAATCACTATATGCTGATGGGGTAAAATTAAAACAGCTCAAAAACCTACAAAATGAAAAGCCAGTGTTTACGTTCCCCTCCAAACTCTGCCCTACTCATGAGGATAATCATGTGTTCTTTTATATAAATTTATATGCACCGACAAGCATATTCGTTCATTTGTCTATTTTTAACCCAAAAGTGATAGTAACGGGCACATTGTTTCTATACTTTGCCTTTTTTTTACAGTGTATTTTGGGCTGCTTTCCTTATTGGCACATAGAGATCGACCTCATTCTGTCCCTCCATCATGTAACCATTATTCATTGAGCACCTACTTGGGGTGAACCGTTCAATTATCACATATTTAGTGAGGACTCAGTACGCTGTAGGCACTACTCTCAATCTCCACACTATGACATTTGGGGGCACACGATTATTTCTTGTTGAGAAGACATGAACTCAAAAAGAACACCAAGAAGGAACACTCTCGGGGCCTCCCTGGTGGCACAAGGGGTTAAGTGCCGCACTATGAAGCAATCCACAGCCTCTGCAGCACGAGTTCAATCCCCGGCCGGCAAGGGAGCAACCCACATGGCGCAGCAGACCTCTCCTGTCTCACTCGCTGCTCCCCTCAGCAGTGTGTTTTGGTCAGTCTGCCTATTCTGCTCCCCACTCTGTCTCTAGTGAATCCTCTCACCCCACCCCCACATCTCTGGCCTGCACCCCAGCTCTTGTATGCATAAATAAATAAATCTTAAAAAAAAAAAAAGAAGGAACACTCTCGACTCAGGAAGAACCAACAGAACTACGAGGGTGAGTGTGATGTGGAGAAAGCCATCTTGTAGCTCTATGGTTCTCCATAGGACAGACAACCACTATTTATTAGACCATTTCTCTACTGCTAGACATTTAATTGCTACCTTTTTGGTAGCATAAATAACACTGCAACAAACATCTCTACACCTCCATCTCTGCATAGAAGTTCAGTTAAATTCATGTGATTTTGCGAAGGGAATTTGCCACCATCAAGGGTTTATGTCTTTAAATTTTAGGAAGCTATTACTAAATTGTCTGCTACAAGTTCGCTAAATCTGGACTCCCAAGGAGCGTATATGAGAGAGCCTGTTTCCTCACACCCAGTCTGCACCAGGTCTTATTAGACAGCTGAGCACTAAGTAAGTGGTATAAAAGGGTGGGGGCTTCCTTGAGAGTCAAACACCAGCCCCATGGACCTAGCAGACCATTTCCCGGGTCATCACTTCCTCTCGGGAACCCACAGGATCATTCAGAAGACCCTAGCAAGGAAGACAGGGAAAGAAAAGGCTGAAAGAAGATGTTTCTCTCCTGCAACCTCTCACAGTTTCACCGCCAGGACAATGAAGCCTTCGTCTTTGTACTCCATGGACAAATACATAGCAGGTTTTTTAGTTAGGATAAGGTGCCAGGGCTCTGAGATGGATTATTTATATTTTAATATGTAATCAGACAGAATCCTTACTGTGTTCCCCAGGGAATACGCTTTTAACCCTTGACAATGTGCGTGTGCACACGCACGCACACACACACACGCAGAGGAGTCTGACTCTCTCCCACCCACATGTGAGTTCTGAACAGGTCAAATGCCCCTCTATGTCTTAAAATATTGCTTCAGCATTTGTTTGATGAGGCAGAAGAAAAGCTGATCTCATGGTATCAAAATTATTTATATCTTTTTTTATGTTTAAATCTCCTGGATTCATTTATCAGTTCCTTCAACAAATATTTATTGGGCACTAACCATGGCTAATGATATGGGGAGCCAGAGAGTGAGTGTAAGGATAGAGCTAACTTATATGGATATGTTCACAAAGTCTTGGTCAAAATAGGTTTCAAACTCTTTCCCAGCTTTGTGCTAAGTGCAAGGGACAGGATGATGAGCAAAAACAGATGTAGTCCCTGCACTCAGGACATAATAACAAAGTGGGAGAGGCAGACATTACTTAAACCAGCTCACTAATAAATCCACAGTTAGGACTGCAATAAGGGTTATGAAGAAGTGCCAGTGTCAGAGCTGGGGGTGGGGGGACTTGGCCTCATTGATGGGGGTGGGGTCAACAGGTGGAGGTTGGAGAGGCTGTGCCGGTTGAGTAGCTGTCCAAGCAAAAGGTGAAGGCAGCATGGACTAAAGAGGCAGCTGGGGGGGCCTCCCCGGTGGCACAAGGGGTTAAGCACAGCACTGTGAAGCTATCCACCGCCTCAGCAGCGTGAGTTAGATCCCTGCCCAGGGAGCTGCCTACATGGTGCAGCAGACCTCTCTTGTCTTGCCTGCTCAGCAAGTTGTCAGTAGTGCGGTGCTTAACCCCTTGCGCCACCAGGGAGGCCCCGAGAGTGTTCCTTCTTGGTGTCCTTTCTGTTTTTTGTTTTTTTTTAAGATTTATTTATTTATTTATACAAGCACTGGGTACAGTCAGAAGCGCGGGAGGGTGAGAGAATTCACCAGAGCCAGAGCGGAGAGCAGAGCAGGCAGAAGGACGGAAATACACTGCTGAGGGGAGCAGCGGGCGGCAGGAGAGGTCTGCGCGCCATGTGGGACCCTCCTCTGGTGGCCGGGGAGTAGCCGGGGATCGAACCGGCGCTGCAGAGGCTGCGGGCAGCTTCACAACCCAGCGCTCAACCGCTGCGCCACCAGGGGAAGGCTTGGTGTTCTTTTTGAGTTCACTGCTGAGTGGGCAAGACAGGAGAGGTTGTCTCCCCTCAGCAGTGTATTTCAGTCAGTCTGCCTGTTCTGTTCCCCACTCTGTCTCTGGTGAATCCTTTCACCCCCACACCTCTGACCTGTACCCCAGTTCTTGTGTGCATAAATAAATAAATCTTTAAAAAAATAAAGAGGTGGCTGGGCAAATAGAGAGATGTGAACAGATCTGAGAGAGACTCAGGAAGTAAAATCACAATGGGGTGAGCCGGGGGTGGTGAAAGAATCTTCTGGGTTTCCAGCTTATGGTGGCGCTTTCCCCGAAGGGTAGAAATATTGGAAGAGCCCCAGGTTACAGGCTTTGAGAGCCACATACTATTTTAACTTATTTGGACTTTTATTTCCCAGCTTTTCCATCACGTAATTTGCCTAACTTGAGTTCCCCTCACCAACTAAGGAGAGGTAACTTACATGGAGATGTTTACAGATTCTAGCTAAAAATACAGTACAAACGCCTCGATCCTGGCTTTCACGTGGATGAAACCTTACTCAGTTGTCCATACTTCTGGCTCCTTCTTTTAATTTTCAATTCTCTTTTGCCATTTTCCAGGCCAGGAAAGACACAGGGCAGGGTTTTGAGTTTAGATGACCAAGTAGACAGTTGTTCTCGCTATTGATGCTGAACCACCTTTGATTCTGCTTCAGAGCTCTGACTATGGGGCAGGGTGGGGGCGGGTTGGCTACCTCACGGCACCTTCAGTGTTTCGCTCTCCACTGCCAGCGAGTTACTGCTGAACGTGGCAGAGCTGTCCACAGAGAGCTTATGAGCGAAGGGAGATTGATTTTTCCTCTCCCATTATCCACTTAACCACAAGAGGGACTGACTTAAATTCTGCCAGTCCTCTAGTGGCCCCTGAAAACCTGCATTCATTTGGACCAGAGGTTCTTCTCATTATATTCCTCCCTCCGCTTCCAGCTCCCACATCAGAGCTGGGTGAATGCTGACTCATCGAGAACCTTCTTGCTACACTCAGTGCCTGATGCCCCATGAAGTGCACAGCACACCCCTCCCCCATCCCATGTGCTATTTCCAGGAGTCAAGACAGAGCCCACTGCACCATCCAGATCCCAACCTATGCCCTCTTGCAGTCCAAAGAACAAAGAGAAGAACATATGGCATGCCTATGGTGTACCAGCCCTGGCCTTGGTCAGCCCATCCTTCTACTATCTCATTTAATCTCCACCACACCAGCGAGGCCAGCATTATTATCCCCATTTTCTGGAGCATGAGCCTGAGGCTCAGAGAGGTTGAGGGCCTGGCCCAAGATCACACAGCTCCTGAGTAGCAGAGGCAATGTTATAGAGCAACCCCGATATTAAATGGGTTCCTGGCTGTGGGTCCTCACCCGCGCGCTTTAAAGGGACTTATGAATACTCTACTACAGACACACGCAAAAGGGTTAATAAAAGGTTTATTTACAAGAGAAAAAGAAATAAGGAAAATGTACCTGGGGTGGGGGTGGAGTCCACAAAGCCTGTATGGAATTTGCTTTGGGGCAGCCTTTTCCCCCTAACACTGGGGTGGGGGTGGAGTCCACAAAGCCTGTATGGAATTAGCTTTGGGACAGCCTTTTCCCCCTAACAGCAAGACTCAAGTGCTGCCTCTTCTGCTCCACTTAGGTGCCTCTCCTTGGGCTTAATCCAAGGCCTGGGCTCTGTGAGGCAACAGGGACTTATGAGGAACCAGCTTCCTTCTGGGGCACAGAGAAGGGAGTAGAAGGCCCATGAGCACACGGCTGCCTAGAAGTCTGTTTCGAGGGGGCATCTAGAAGCCTTCAGCTTTACCCAGACCCTCCACAGAAGCAGCAGCTCCCATTCCACCTCTGAGAGGGGCATCTAGGAAAACTCGGGCTCTGAGGCCTCTTTCCTGGCATATCTGACAGGAAGGGGGCTCTGGAGTTATGGGTCCCTTCTCAAACTGATCTCAAACAAAAATTCAGCCCCTAGAGAGTCATCCCTCTGAGGAAGAAGGAACCCGTGACCTTCCTGGGGCAGATCTGGCAAAAACCAGGGCCAGCCTGCGGCAGTCTGCCTTGCAGCTCCCTGCCCCAAGGGACTGCCAGGTGGCATCCACTCTAGCCTTGTATGGGCAAAATTATCTAGCCAAGCTTGACTTTGGAGTTAGCTTTATCTCTATTTTAGGCCCTAGGGGTAGAGTCATTTTCTCCCCTCATCTCTCATTGGCTCAGATATCACTCAGGCTTGCCAGGACCCTTGAGGCAGCTTGGGAATGGGGGTTAGCTTGAGTCCCCAAAACTTCAGGGAGGAGGGGCTTGCTACAAACAATAACAATAATGGCCAACAACTAGCTATTATTTTCCTGCCAGCTTCTTACCAAAATCTTTTTTGTGGATTTTCTCTTCAAGACCTTAAAGAGGTGGGCTACATCATTATCTCCCCTTCACCAAAAGTGTCTTCTAGAAGTTAGGTAAATGGCCCAAGTTCACACAGTCAGCTAGGGGTTACAAAGTTAGGCGCAGTGGCTCTCAGCCACTGGGATGAGCGCATCCAGCTGGCACTCAGAGCTGGAAAGGGCTCCAGCCTGCACCCAAGCCAAGCCTCCGTGCCTCAAGGGAGCCTGGGCCTCCTGGGCTGCACTTAGGTGACAGGTCCAGCCCTGGATCACCCAGACGCCAAGGCCAAACCTCAGCCCCTTTTCCTGGGCAGCCTGCCCCTAAGGGTCTAGCCAGGTCCTGGCTCTCCTGGATTCACCCTTCCTGAGCTGTCAAAAAAAGACAGTCTGTGCAGAGAAAGGCTAGAAACTCTGTGGGCACCGGGGGTGGAAAGGGTGGGGGATCCTGGACCAGGCCAGGGCTTAGAGAAATGATGGGACTGGGCAGGGAGCACACACACTGCAATCTGGCCCAAAGACAAGCCCTCTCTTGCACTTGGCATTTGGGCAGATTCCTTGTAATGTAAATGTTTGGAATCAGATAGACCTGGGTTCAAATCCAGCTTCTGCAACTTAGCAGCTGTGTGGCCCTGGGCAAAACCCTCAGCCCCTCTGGGCGATGGCTTCCCTATATGTAAAATGGAGTTAATGTGTCTACTGTTTCTTCCAGTTGTTGAGAGGAGTGTGAGCACCAATCTGGATAGTCTGGGGACAGAAAGTGGGGGAGTGGAGCCCCTGGGATGTGTTACATTGGGGATGTCCCAGAGCACCTAGGAGAGGTGATCCCCTGTGAAATCCAGTATGCAAAGCACCTGCAGGAGATCAGAGCCTGGGCTCAGAGGCACTCAGTGCACACAAACTGCTTTTGCATTAATAGGCTAACTCCTCAGCTGCCACTCCCTCCATCAGCCTGGCCTCGCCTCCCCCCAGGGGATTTGCCACCCAGACCCCCCTACTCTGTGGGCAGAAGCAAGTCCAGTGCTGATCTCCAGGCCCCCTTCCCCACAGTGAAGCCCCTTTGTCCTCAGAGCCCTCCCCTCCCCCGCCAGAGGCAGGCTGGGTGCCAGCAGTAATTACAGAATCACTTATTCACAGAAGCCTGAGCAGCCCCCATCAGCGGTAATTAGGCAGCTAAGGGGGTTTGAAAGCCCATCAGCCCATGCGGGGAGGGGGTGCTGAATGGGACAATGAGCCTCACCAGGTGGGGAGCTGGGGGCAGGAGAATATTGGAACTGGTGGGGGGACAGCCATTGAAATAATAACCCCCACCATCGTCTACAGCTGTCTTGAACAAAGAAGGGGTGGGGGTGTGCTTGCAGAGAATCAGAAAGCTTGAGCTGACTGGCTCCGGAAGAAAGTGGGGGGTGGGCAGGGATAGCTCTTTGAAGACAAGGCCAGCCGCTTCACCAGTGTACCCCACCCCATAAAATAGTATCCCGAGGTCCTTCAGTAGGGGGTCTGCCCTTTCAAGGAGGGAACCTAAGAACTTCCCTAAAGCAGTACTTCTCCAACTGTAAAGTGCTTGAAATTACTGAGGTTCATGCTAAAAATATTAATTCTGGTTCAGTGGGTCTAGGGAGGAGTCTGAAATTCTGCATTTCCAACCAACTTCCAGATGCTGGAATGTTCGATGCTCCCAGTGCTCCTGGTCTCATACCACACTTGGAGGAGCGAGATTCCAAGGTGCCTCTGGGGATGAGATGGGCTGAAGGGAGGAGAAGCCCCTAGGGGTTCCTGCCCTGTGACGACAGGCAAACCCCCTTTACCCCCACCCGCATTCTTCTCAGAGCCTCATTATCCAGACACAGGAAGTGTGGACATGGTGCCTGCATCCCAGGGCTGGGCTCAGAGCGAAAAGGGGGGATGCCTCTGTAGGCTGCAGTATGGTTTTGGGGGGAGTGGGCTGGGCCTCAGTTTGCCTCAGCTAGAGTCAGAAATCCCTGGGCAAGGGTGTGGGTCAGCCAGAGCTGACATGTTGGAACAGATGAAGCTATTTCTCTAACCTCAGGATTGCAGTTTGTGGGTGGCTTGGAGGTCCCCAAAGAGGGCACATGAATGGGCAGACACCAAGAAGAATGTGGCCAGGACAACCTGACCTGTCCCCTCCCGCAACGAGCACTCCACAGCTCAGTTCCTGGCCTCTGTAGGGGGCTTTAACTGCCTGGACACTTTGTTCCTCTTCACCTAACTCACTCTTCGAGATCCCTTGGCCTCAGTTTCCCTCTCCCACCTGCAAGCTCTGCCCCACACCTGGTCAGGAAACTGGGTGCCATGTTTGCTTCTGGAAATACCAAGTCCCCTCAGGACAGGGGCCTGTGAAGCATGGTGACCTGGGATAAGCAGCCTGGAGACCTCAGATCATATACCACCGTGAGGCAGGATGGACATGGGGGGGTCACATTATTGCCCAACGTTTACTCACCCTTTACTCACACCTTGGTATGCAACTATACGACTCACCTCTTAGTATGTAGCCACGTCCTATCTGAGCATGTACAGCTGGCAATGCAAACCCACCTGGAACCTTGTAGGAACTGACAGTGTATATAAGCCCCTGACTTCCTACAAAGGGGGCTCAGCCTTGGGATACGAATCTGCTGAGTCAACACCAGTGCATTAAATCTGCTTCTTGTTAGCCCTGGTGTCCACGTTTCCTTTGTGCCATATAACATTTCTGGTGCATTGGCCGGGAAACGGGAGATGGTGTATTCACCTCCCTTGACCCCAGGAGATTGGACCGGATGCTGGGGAGGCCGACCCTCCTAGTAGCCACCTGGTCGATTGTGCCAGAGGAGACTCGACTTCCCTGATGCTCTGTGGCATCTCCTGGGTGCAACGGAACCTATGGGGCCAAGAACCAGGCAAGGAAGCCCATCCTTCATGGAAAAAACAAAGGTAAAAGGGATAAGGTAGAAAGACCCAGGTCCAGAGGTCCTGCCTGTGCGCCTGAAGGGGAGCCTGATCACCTCCCATGAGTCACCCGAGTAACCATAAGAGTATGGTGAAACCATGACTCCAGAAGGGTAAAAGGTAGCGGGTAGTGACATAAGCGTGTCACCCGACTCACTGTAAGGTGAAACGGTAACTCCTAAAGGGTAGAGCGCGGCGGTGTGAGCGTGGCAGTGAGAGCGCTTTTTGTGTGAATGAGACGTGGCTGATAAGCTGCGGTGCGAGTGTGGGGTCCGCTCCGGGGTTCCCTGGTGACCTCATATGGCTTAGGGCGACCTCACATGGGGGTGCTGACATGGGCTTATAATGTCCCGCCAATGTAGGCTGCAGTGTGGTCCAGAAAAGAACGACACAAATCAACTGAGCGGGTCCGATCCTTGGGTGGAATGGGCAGACAGCAAAGCAAGAAAACATCAACACCACTGGGGTGCATGTTACATAACTTTCAAAAGGGTTTT
Organism: Talpa occidentalis; assembly: GCF_014898055.3. NCBI lineage: Eukaryota > Metazoa > Chordata > Mammalia > Eulipotyphla > Talpidae > Talpa > Talpa occidentalis. The sequence continues at coordinate 7,124,576 of NW_023603184.1, forward strand.
TAGGGATTACTATGGTATTAAATTTTCTCCTGAGGTTCTGTGCCTTCTCTCTGAAATTGATGGGGTGGATTTTGATGTAGGATGGCTGTCCAAGGGATTCCTAGCAGACAAATAGTCAAAAGAGTTTACAAAATCGTCACGGGCAACCCAGGTCACCCAGACCGATTTCCATATATAGCCTCCCGGCTTACTCTAGACCCTTCCCAGCCACCTTAGTTAAAAATTTGCAGAACAACCTCCTTCTGTTTTACAGCTTCGGTTGCAACCTCTTGAATCAGAATGCAAAGTCAAAGCCTTCTCCAAGATCCCTCACCCCACAAAAGCTTGAGAAACCTGTCCTTTCATCCACCGATAACGAAGAACAACTGCCACCACATGCCTCAGCACCCCTTACGGCCCCTTGTATCCTCCTCGGCCAGCCTCCCAGGAATCCCAGTCGAGTGAGCCCCATCTACTCACTCCATCTGGATCTAAGTCTCAGATGGCTCCTGCCAGTTGTGACTCTACAAAGACACCGGTCCTCACACCTCAAGTAGTAAAACCAAGTGTAGATTGCAGGCTCCTGCTAGTCCCGGCTGTCCAGAGCCACCAGATCTTACGCCCCAGGTAGTATAACCCAAGTGTAGATTTCAGGGTGTGGATAGAGAGGCTCTCCAGCTCCCCTTGAGAGCCTTGGGGACCAGTATATTACAATCCGGACAGAACTCTCCAATGTGGACAGAGGTTATTCACAGACCAGCCCTTCTCCACCACCGACCTGCTCAGCTAGAAAAAGCACATACCTTTCTACTCCAATAAACCCCAGGCTAGGATCAATTTCATACAGTAAATTTGTTTTGGAGGCCAACCTGTTAAGTTTTTGGTGGACACAGGGGAAGAACACTCTGTACTTGTCCTGTGGCTCCCGTTTCCGCGCATCTAACCACCATCACTGGGGCCACTGGAGACCATGCCCAACAGCCTTTCCTATTGCCTCGTACTTGTACTTTGGGTGGACAGCAAGTCAACGTCAATTGTTATACCTCCCTGATTGCCCAGTTCCCCTCATGGGACGTGACTTACTGCCAAAACTACAAGCCCACAGCCTCCCTGGTGGTGCAAGGGGTTAAGACGCAACCTATGAAGCTATCTGCAGCCACTGCAGCACAGGTTGGATCCCCGGCCAGGGAGCTACCCACATGGCGCAGCAGACCTCTCCTGACTCGCCCGCTGCTCCCTCAGCAGTATATTTCGGTAGGTCTGCCTGTTCTGTTCCCCACTCCATCTCTGGTGAATCCGCTCACCCTCCACACCTCTGGACTGTACCCCAGCTTTTGTGTGCATAAATAAAAAAATCTTAAAAAAAAATAAAGATTCCAGGGCCTCCCCGGTGGCGCAGCGGTTGAGCGCTGGGTTTCGAAGCTGCCCGCAGCCTCTGCAGCACCAGTTCAATCCCCGGCTGCTCCCCGGCCACCAGAGGAGGGTCCCACATGGCGCGCAGACCTCTCCTGCCGCCCGCTGCTCCCCTCAGCAGTGTACTTCGGTCCTTCTGCCTGTTCTGCTCCCCTCTCTGGCTCTGGCTCTGGTGAATTCTCTCACCCTCCCGCGCTTCTGACTGTACCCAGTTCTTGCATAAATAAATAAAAATAAATCTTTTAAAAAAATAAATAAATAAAGATTCCAGCAGAACTTCCAGCCAGGTACGATGAACATGCCAATGCAGGCATAACTAACAAGTTTGCTCACTTACAGCTCTTTCCCTTTAAAGATTCATGGCCAGGGCCTCAGCACTCCTATTTAAACAAAGTTGCATTTCAGAAGGGATGGGTAGCCAGTCAAAGCTTGTCTGTCTCTCCCAGGCCTTCTCCAGGTGTCTGCCTCTTTCCCCCTTGGCTGCCCTCTGCCCCCTCCCTTGTCTGGGGACTTTGGCGCATATGGTTGTGCCTGCTGAAAAGTGATGCTATCAATGCAACAAATATGAAGACAGTTATGTATAAAAGGAATGTATAAAAAGGAGCACCGTCTTTAAACTGGTGCTCAGACCTTACCGGGCCACCCAGGTCTGGGACCTCATGCATGAGTAATAAAGCTTTTCCTCACCTCTCCATTCCTGAAGTACTGCTTATTCTTCCTCTGCCTGGCTAAAAGGTGAGAATCTCTACAACACTCTGGACAGGCTGGAATGCCAATAGGTCCAACTAGAGCTAAGATTCTTCATTCACAAGTACCTAGAGAGGAATGGGGGCTATTCTGTGCTCAGACACTAACGACCCCACCTGAGGTTCCTTTCCACATCCCTGGTGTTTGGGCTGAGGACAATCCACCAGGAGGGCTAGAAACATTTCTCCTGTTATAGAACAGCTTAAACTAGGTGCTAAGCCTGTTCCACTAAAACAATACTTCAACCGTAGCAAGCACGCCTAGGTTTCCTGTGTCACCTGGAAAGACTTTTGCGGCTTGGAATTCTTACACAGTGTCAGTACAGCTGGAATACCCCCTTGCTGCCAGTAAAAAAGGCAGACACTGGAGATTACCACCCGGTCCAGGACCTGTGGGCTGTAAACCAGGAAATAACTATTCACCCGATAAGGCCAAATCCCTTCACACTCCTGGGACTCATCCCCTCCGAGGCTAAATTCTTCACCTGTCTAGATCTGAAGGATGCCCTCTTCTGTATCTGCCTAGCCCCCGAGAGCCAGCCGCTCTTTGCCTTTCAGTAGGAAAGCCCAGATTCTACTTTTCAGGGGCAATTAATATGGACATCGCTGCCCCAGGGATTTAAAAAAATTCACCAGGCCTTTTCAGTACTGTCCTTGCTGGAGAGCTAGCCCAGTTTCCATCAAGTCAGCTCCGTTGTGTCTCACTCCAGTATGTTGATGACCTCTTGCTTGCCAGCCCCACCAGGTAGACTGCTTTACGGGGCACTGAAGGACTCCTGCGGTTATTGTAGATCGGTAGATATAAGGTCACAATGCGGGGAGGTAAGACTTAAAAATATGGAGAATTGACACTTGAACTCCTTGAGGCAGTATGGGCCCCAAAACAGGTTGCCGTCATGCACTGTTGTTGATACCAGGACAGTTCTATTATCAGTAAGGGAATCAGGAAGGCAGACAAAGAGGCCAAATGAGCAGCCCTGGAGAATTCCTTGCCATCTTGTCCTTTCAGTTTTTTCTCCACTTCTGCCAGCCCCTTATCTGGAACAACGTTGCCATTTGCCCAACAAGAACAGGAATGGCTGGAAAAAGAGCCAGGGACATTCAGGGCTGGGGGCTGGAAACAGTTATAAAATGGGCAGATTGTGATACCATCAGCATGGGCTGCAGCTTCCAACCGGGAAATACACCAGAAGACTCACTTAGGAAGTGAGGCTTTAGAAAGGTTACTTTCTAGATACTTCTCTATCTCTAGGCTCTCGGCACTTACTCGAACTGTCTGCCCATGATGTGAGGTGTACTCCAACTGTCTGCGCACGATGTGAGGTGTGTGCCAAAAATAATCCACGTCAAGGCTTTCAAATTCCTCCCCAGTTTCAACACGTTGGTAACTCCCCATTCGAAGACATGCAAGTGGATTTTACTGAATTACCACGAGTACAAGGAAATCACTACTTGTTGGTACATACTCAGGGTGGCCTGAAGCCTATTCTTGCCAAACTGAAACAGCTCATGAGGTAGCCAGAGGCATTCTGACAGAAATTATCCCGAGGTATGGAATTCCCTTTTCAATTGGTTCTGATAATGGTCCCGCATTTGTGGCGGATATTGTCCAATTGGTGGCAGGAGGGCTTGGAATTACTTGGAAACTGCAGGCCCCAGTGTTCAGGAAAAGTTGAATGAATGACTAGGACTCTCAAAAACCAGGTAGCAAAACTGTCAGGAGACTTGGTTGCACTGGAACCAGGTATTGCCCACGACCTTACTCAGAATTCGGTCGAGTTCTAACAAACAAATGGGGTTTTCCCCTTTTTAAAATCCTTTACAGACAGGCAACTGCCCCCGCCATTCACACCCTGCAGGGTGACCTTAGACACATTGGAAACACTAATATTGCCCAACAGAGGAAGCCTTTGGCTACCATTCTCTGCCAACTAAACCATGGGGCACAGGAACAACTCCCTGTCAGCCTCCCGGGTCCTGTACATCCTTTTAAACCTGGAGACAATGTCTGGGTTAAAGAATGGAAACTGCAAACTCTTAAACCCCACTGGTGGGGTCCTTTGTGCTGTCATTCTGTCCAGCCCCACTGCAGTTAAGGCAGCTGCAGTGATTCCATGGATTCATCACAGTCTGGTAACACTAGCAGCGCCAGACCAGGCTGTGGTGTCTCCTACAACACATTCATGGACTTGCTCATCTGACCAGAAAAACCCCCTTCAACTGACTCTTTGTCAGACTGGTGACAAGACATCCTCATCAAGTCCTACTCTAGTTACCAGAAGCTGACCTGCCCACGCACGGCGGAAGCCTGAGGACATCAGCTCCCCTAGTTTTCCTTCTCCTGTCTTGAGCTATCTCTGGCTGGGTTTTCCTTCCTCCTTGTCAAGACTCCCCTGGTGCTGACCCCAACCTATGACCCCCATGTGATGCCTCCGGCTCTCCCAGCTCTTAACCAACCTCTAGGGTGACAGAAGGACTACAGTGATGGTGATGCTCTTCAGTAAATCAGAGCATCAAAGGGAGAAAAACGAAGCTTGGTGACCTGGAATAAGCAGCCTGGGGAACTTAGTAACAACCTTTTGCTCAGTTTCTGGTGTGCAGCTTTGTCCCTGATATGAATCTTAGATCATATACTGCTGTGAGGCAGGATGGACCTGGGGGCGGCGGGGAGATCACACGCCTGCTTATCTTTTACTCACCCTTCACTCACACCTTGGTATGCAACTGTACAACTTACCTCTTGGTATGTAGCCATGTCCTGTCTATGTATAGCTAGCTCTTGGGGGCCTGCTGCCCTAAAGGGAGCTGGAGTTTTTGGAGAATACTTGTTTACTCTCATACAGAGTTCCAGGATGTTAGAAGTTCTGCAAACAGACCTTCTTTCCAGAATTGACTGTTGTTCTCTGAGGACACACTGGCTTCTGCACATGTTCCCTGCTAACCAGAAGACTTGTTTTCCCCAGTAACTTATTCATCTGTATAAGCAAAACCACGATTATATGCTATTTTCTTGTTCCTTTGTTCATATCTTTATTTTTTTAATTAATTTATTTATTTATACAAGCACTGGGTACAGTTAGAAGTGCGGGAAGGTAAGAGAATCCACCAGAGCCAGAGCGGGGAGCAGAACAGGCAGACTGACAAATATACTGCTGAGGGGAGCAGCGGGCGCAGCAGGAGAGGTCTGCGCGCCATGTGGGACCCTTGTCAGCAGCCGGGGATTGAACCGGTGCTGTAGAGGCTGCAGGCAGCTTTGCAGCCCAGCACTCAACCGCTGTGCCACCAGGGGAGGCCCTGTTCATATCTTTAATAAAAGCTTGGCCTGGGCGAGTAAAAGGCAGATCTGCTCTCGATTGCTCTCCCCAGCCTCCCCCCACTGCAAATTCATTTAGATTCTGAGTTTTCGTTAATGGCAGAGAACTTCATCGGTTGTCCTGACCGTGGCAGCTGGCCATGCAAACCCACCAGAACCTTGTGGAAACTGAAAGTGTATATAAGTCCCTGACTTCCTACAAAGGGGGCTCAGTCTTTGGATACGAATCCACTGAGTCAGCACCAGTGCATTAAACCTGCTTCTTCTTAGCCCTTTGTGCCATATAACACCTGTTTTTGCCTATCCAGTTGCAACCCCTCCGAGGACCCCTGGCCTTCCCGTTCCAGCCTGAGAGTGGGCACCCTGCTGCGGGCTTCTGCCCCAAGGTGAGGCACCACCATCTGCCCCCTGGCAGAACCCCAATCCTCAGCCTGTGGGCAGCCACATGTTCAGAACTGCCTCCCGAAGAAGCCTGAAGTTTAAGTGAAAGTTAATGGGTGAATCTGGCAGTGACCCCTGAGGGGTGCCTCCCAGGCCCTTCTCTACTTAAACCCTGAACATCGGACTATATTTTAACTTGTGTTTATTTCTCTCTCACTCTTTAAAAGCAGGTTTTTAGTAACTGAGTCACTCTTCTGCAAAGGGTAATTACCTTTCACACTTTCAAATGTTTATTATGAAATATTTCAGATGAACCGAAAGGTCTTACCTGTGCCGCCCCACCCTCTTCAGAAAGCAATAAAATATCACCAACAAAGTGACAGCCTCCCTGCACCCCATTTTCTTTCTCCCCACTCCCAGAGGAGTCCCCATCACAGCACCCCCTCCCTCCTCTCCAGCCCTGAGCTAGGCCAGTCTCTCCATTTTATGGAGAAGCTGCTTCTGCTGGGGACCTTGCCAGGGGCTTCAGAAAATTATCCCAGGCTCCACAACAAAACTTCCTGCTAGGTGATTTTACCAAGGAGGATTCTGAAGCTCAGAGAAAATTCCTGCTAGGTGATTTTACCAGGGAGGATTCTGAAGCTCAGAGAAGAGAAGTTAAATATTTTGTCCAAGGTCACACAGCACTGATACCCAAGGAAGACAGATTCTCAAACTGTGCTTTTCCAGATGCCAGGGAGTGGCCCTCCCACCTTCAGAAGGGGGGGTGGTCCTTGGGGAGTGCTCACCTGCGCCAGCCTCCTGAGTCACTGGCACTTGCCCACGCCCAGTATCTGGGAGTGAGTTATCCCCAGGGTGGGCTGTGGGCCTCCAGTGTCAGGAGGGTGTTAAAGGAAATGGGTTTGCTCAACTGCTTGAGAGACCCTCACATCACAAGCTTACCCTGGAAACCACCTGGAGGGGGGCAACCTCTCCCAAACTGTGGATTACTCCTGGAGTCCTGAGTATTCTACCAGGGGGTTAGCAGACCAGCTTGGGGGTGCAGCTGCGGGTGGGGCTTGAGAGGAGTCTGAAGGGATGAGTCCTTCAAGGCCAGTCTCCAACAAAGCCCTAACGGTGTGGAGAGGCTCAGCCCCAGCCCCACCTCATCCCCTATCCCCACCAGAGTGCCCCCCCTCCTACCCTCTGGTCTGGGCCACAGAACACAGGAGGGAGGAGGGCCTGTGTCACCATGGCCAGGAGCAGGGACAAAGAAGCTGGGACAAAGGCTTTCCCACCTCCTTGCCTGCAGATAAAGAAAACTGACAAAACAAAAGCTATAATTGCAAACCCATTTCTTTCCCCCTGATGGGCTGCCACCAAGGCCCCCTTCTTGAGCCATTAATGCTGGGAAAGAGCCCTTCTCTGAGGGATCTGAGAGGGAAAGTCACCAGGGTGGGTGGTGAGATGCTGGGGGGGAGGAATGGGTGTTCAACCTCAGGGGGTTGGAGAAACAGGGCATAACCTCCTTCTACACACACACTCTCCCTCTCAGCCCTTCATGCTCACCCCGCCCCAGCCATGATTCTAAGGCAGAAGAGGCTGAGCCTCCCATTCTAGAATTCTTCCTGTCCACTTACAGTTTATAATTCAGCTCCTGCCTTTATAAGGCAGGTGCACAGGAACTTATATTTTCTTGTGTGAATACAGAAATGCATGAATGAATCTCCGCTAAACAGATGGACAACCAGAGGCTAAACCCTGTCCCCAGCAAGTCCCCAGCAGAGAAGGCAGCCACTTCCCTTTTGTTCCACACAATCTACACCAGAATCTTAAAACATTTCCCAATTAAAAATTTTTTTGATAATGTCCCCTCAATTTTTTTTTTAAACCTGGTAGCCTGTTGCTGCTGTCTACGAGCAAAGATGGAACGGAAGCAGCTGGAAAAGACCCGTGGGGAAACTTGGAAAGCAGCCACTACGGAGAGCTGGCCAGCTTGCTTTGCTCCTGAATGCAAGCGCAATTCTTGGTTGTGATTTCATTTTGCATACAAATAATGAGTATGCTCCGCCAATTTTTTCTGCTGGCAAAATTGCTCCTGGTTTCCACATCGCTTGCTATTATGCTTATATTTATGCCTCCTCCCTATCCCAGGAACTCTATCTTATACAGCTCTCTGACCCCTAAGCCCAGGACAGAAGCTGGCACATGACAGGTGCTTCTTTAATGTCTGAATAACGACGATGATGACAGCAACTCTGTCTCGAGGTGGCAGATGGATGGAGAGGTTAAAAGGATGCGCTCCAGACTCCCAGCACCCGGGTCTAATCCAGGCTCAGCTTTCTCTATCTCTCTGGGCCTCAGCTTCCCCGTTTGCAAATGGGCTGCTCCTACTTACTTCCTCTGGCCTCCTAGAGGCTTCCTGACTGTGACCTCCCATATGACCTCCAACTTGGCAACATGACAGTGATAACATCTGCATCCATTTGGCCCCTGCCATGTGACTGTCCCCAGCTAAGCCACCCACTTATCTTGTCTCATTCAACCACCACAGCCCCCTTTCAGTGAGGTCTACAGGCATCCCCTCTTCACAGACAGGCGACTTGAGGCTCGAAACAGTGAAGCTGCAGAGCTGGAAATCAAAACCACAAGGAGACATCACCTCACACCTGTGAGAATGGCTGCTCTCAAAGAGACAGGAAGCAGGTGTTGGAACTGAGCAGAAAAGGGAACCCTCCTACCCTGTTGGTGGGAATGTAAATCGGTGCAGCCACTGGGGAGAACGGCGTGCAGAGTCCTCCATACATTCAAAGTAGAGCTGTTATAGGGCAGCCCCGATACTGAACGGGTTGCCTGGCTGTGGGTCCTCACCCGCGTGCTTAAAAGGGACTTATTAATACTCCACTACAGGCACACACAAAAGGTTAATAAAAGGTTGATTTACAAGGGAAAAGGAAATAAGGAAAATGTACAACTCAGGGAGAAAATAGGGAAATAAAGTCTTTCATGTGTCCTACCCGATCCGCCAACCTGGAAACCCAAAGGCACTCCCAGAGCTGGCCAGACACTGCGAGCTGGCGGAGAGCCAAAATGGGGGACCCCCCCAAAGCCCACGTGTCTGCCTTTATATCCACCTGGCTGCTTAACCCCACCCTCAGGTCCCAGCCACCTTCCCTTAGGTGGGGATGGGATTTGGAGTTCCCAGTGTCTTTGGCTTTGGCCTGGGGTGGGGGTGGAGTCCACAAAGCCTGTATGGAATTAGCTTTGGGACATCCTTTTCCCCCTAACAGAACTACCATATGAACCAGCTACGCCACTCGTGAGTAGTCACCAGAATACGAAAACACTACTTGAAGAATTATATTCACTCCTGTGTTGATTGCACATTGCTTACAATAGCCAAGACATGGAAACCAACCGAGCACCCACTGACGGGTAAATGGATACAGAAGCTGTGATAAACACACACAATGGAATACTACTCAGCGATTTAAAAAAAAAAATGTAATGTGGCTATTTGCCACAACTGGAAAGACCCAGAAGCCTTGTGTGAAGTGAAATATGTCCGAGAAAGACAAATACCCTATGATTTCACTGTGAAGTGCCATGCGATTTATGGGAAACATAAAGAAACAAAACGAATGAACAAAACAAAACAAAAACAAGCTCTTAGATGATAACAAAAAGGTGGTTACCAGAGGAAGAGGAGGGGAGGGGTAAGCTGGGTAAAGGGGGGCGATTGTTTGGTGCTGGATGGAAACCAGACTTCCGGCAGCGCTCATAATGGAGCGTGTGCAGACGTTGGTGTGTAACGCTGTACACCCGTTTGTTTGTTTTTTTTAAATAAAGAAGGACACGGCAGAGTTTGGATTTGAACTAGGGCTTTCTGACTCTAAACACTATGCTATTAACCTCCATGCAAAGTTGGTGGCAACTTGGTAACCGACACACCATGGTCGGCTCACCCAGCACCCAGCCCCTGGCACCCATCTCGCCAGCCTCCGCCCGGGCCTGTTTCTCCCATGGATTCTGGAAAATGGAGACATTCTCTTCCCACAAAGCAAGGCAAGAGGGACTGCAGAGCAGCCCAGGAGCACTGTCGTCTTCAGCTGGTTAATTCCGGCCTCGTATGTGGGGTAAACAAAGCCGTGTTTGTTTTAAACACTGTTGGGTTTTCTATTGCACACTGCCCAGATCCTCTCTGGTGATATACTGGCAGTAGGTAATGTGTAACTCAAGGTGTTCACACACGCTTTTTGGCTGGGTGAAGTTTAAACATATACATCTACTCTTGATTCTTCCCCAAACCTCCCTGAAACGATAGTCAAGGGATGTTTTTAAAAGCATAAAACTGCAAAGATACAGAGACTAGGAGAGGGAAAACCAGCATAGAAATGTTCATACCAGTAAACAGCCAAACAGGTTGCAGCTGACTTAGCTGACCCCAGAATGCTGAATCTTTAAGGTAGCATTGGGGTGGGGGGTGAGAATCAATAGGCACCCCCCCCCCAAGGAGCAGGAATCAACAGGTCCCAGGATATGGAAGTGGAGGTGGTGGGGGAGGGAGGCACTACAATCAGGGGGCTGGTTGGAGGTTTTCAGAAGTTCCCTTTTTCCATCCCTTGCCATTGGGCGACCCTCCTCAGCTTTCCCATCTGCCCACCCCACCCGAGCAGAAGGCAGGAGGAAACCGGAGGAATGAACCTTCTCTGGGGCTGCCATGGCCCCAAAGAAACTGGCACCAAGGGTTTCCACGAGCAATTCACCTGACCACCTAACAGTGAAGCAGCAATGTGACACCCTCAGTTTAGCTAAAAATAATTTGAAAGAAAAATAAAAGTCAGAGCTCAGAGAGCCTCCAGGTTGGCAACCACCTAGGGCTTCAGGGAGAACAGGGTGTCTGGAGAAGGCAGGGAAACACCAACCTTGCTCTACCTGCCTATGCTTCTCGCCCACCTGGCTGGTCCACAGTCATACATACCCTTTCATAGTCAGTCAGTAATCTAGGAAGGAAAATGTTCCTGCATTCTGTTCCCTGAGCTGCTGCTGCAAATCAAATAAACCCAAGGAGAGAATTGGTGAATCTCCCAATCATAGTTTGGTCAGAGGCTCAGGTGACAACCTGGAGTGGAGACGGCATATGGGACTTGAACCCTTAACCTGTGGAATTTGACTTTCTTGCCCTGGGTTGGGTTCGACTGTTGGACACACAGCTGGTGTCCGAGAATTGCTTGTTGCTTTGGGGAATCCCCCTATTTGGAATTGGGGCAACAGAACCCTTTCAATGAGTGATCTGAACTGGGATGTGTTCCAGAACTCTTATTTACTCTGTGTAGTGTAGAAGTTGGACTAAATCAGTGGCCTCAACTCTTGACAGATGCAATGCCCCCTTTTTTAGAATAAATATTTAGTCATATCCCCTTTCCTTCCCAAAATGAAATTCTTAGGAACAGAACACTAGACACACATACACACACACACACACACACACACACACAGAGTTCACAATGTTCTAACCCTAATAAAAGGAAGAGATAGGACAATAATTTATACTGAAATCATGGGTATGTCAACATTCTGAAGAGTGGTTTGACGACACAGAAGGCGCAATGAAGTGGTCAGGGGCTGGCACGCTTCCCAGCCACCCCAGTGACACAGCTGCAAATCCAGACTGCTCCCCTGTTACATCAGTCACCTCCGGTGGCATTGCCAGGGAAGTCTCTATCTTCTGAGATGAAAACTGGTAAATTTCCAAACAGAACGAAAGAGATGGATCTGATAGAGTACGGCCACCCAGGAAAATCCAGTGAATTGAAAAAAATGCAAAACATACTTTGTATTTAGATGTAAAACAGAATTATATTCTAGGCTCAAGAGCTTAACAATTGATTTTCCCCCACAAGGTTGGTTCACAAACTGTTTTTCCGGCGGCAGCAGTATGGACATCCCCTGGGAACGGTAAGGAAGGCACATTCTCCCGCCCACTGCAGACCTGCTGAATCAGGAGTGCTGGTTGGGGAGGAGAGGAGTCAGAAGATCTGCATTTTCAGAGCCTCAAGTTCACATTTGAGAGGCACTGCCCCGCAGGACAAGCGGCTGGGCATGTAGCAGATGCAGAACAGTTTTACACATCTTAGCATCTGAATCACGCTTGGCCGTGCATCCCACCTCACCCTATCACTGCCATGATCCAAAATACCCCTGCTAAGTTCCAGACATCAGGGCCTCCCCGGTGGCACAGCGGTTGAGCGCTGGGTTGCAAAGCTGCCCGCAGCCTCTGCAGCGCCGGTTCGATCCCCGGCTGCTCCCCGGCCACCGGAGGAGGGTCCCACATGGCGCGCAGACCTCTCCTGCCACCTGCTGCTCCCCTCAGCAGTGTACTTCGGTCCTTCTGCCTGCTCTGCTCCCCGCTCTGGCTCTGGTGAATTCTCTCACCCTCCCGCGCTTCTGACTGTACCCAGTGCTTGTATAAACAAACAAACCAACAAACAAACAAACAGATAAATAAAACATGCCTCTATTAAATAAATAAATAAATAAATAAATAAATAAATAAAATAAGTTCCAGACATCCCCACTGAGGACCCCCCTGAACTAGATAAGGATCTTCCCTGTTCAGGCTTCCTGAGATTCTTGGCCTTGGGGTAGGTCTGGCAGGAAAGTGGGGACAGCGCTGGCGTGGGCAGGAGGCGGGACAGGAAGCCGAGGAGATGGCCAGGATGACAGGTATTCTGGCTGAGTGAAGCTGATCACACCAGCAAGGGTTGGCCAGGGGGCCGGTTTCCGTTTCCTGTAACTGGAAGTGTTGGAGAAAGGGAAGCCGGGCTTTCAAAGAGCCTTTCAAAGAGCAGCTAAGAGCAATTGGCCATGGAAATGGGCCTGGTCTCTGTTCACCAATGGCGCTGGGACCGCAGCTCCTTCTCCCCCATGCAGCTGGGGCCAGGACATTGAGGGCAGGACTCAGCCAGCCCCCTCCTGTACAAGGAAGAGCTGCAGCCTCCCAACCCATTCCAGAGCCCTGAGGGAGCCCTTGGGTCCTGAGGGGGTCACAACCAGCACCTCCCTCCAGCAACCCCAGCCTTCCCTGAGCCGCCAGCCCTGCCCTGAGCGTGGTCAGCCTCCCCGTCTCTGGCTGCCCTTTCTGCTTTCCTAGAAACATATTTCATGGTGCGGGATCAGAGGGAGGAGCAAGCAAGGAGCACAGGAGACTGTGGTGATGGTGCACGGGTGCATTGGTGAAGGAAATTCTATGGGGACTACACCAGAGGGGGGAAAAAAGCAAACATTGTTTAAAAATGAACAATGATGTAAACTATATACATAAATTAAAAATTAAAAAAACATATTTCATTGTGGTGCTTCATTTTTCTTCTTAGTGATTACTTTCCATATCCAGAAGCCTTCCTTTCAAGTGCAGGGCTTTGATGATGGATTTCTGTTGTTTTTATGTTCTTGAAAATAATCCAGTCCTACAGAATCCTTCACTGTAGCAGGACAGCTGCAGAATCACCTAAGATGTCAAAACACGGACGCTGTAACCTTCCCATTGAAAGCCATCTTAATTTGTAGATACAATAAAGATTTGAATCATTCAGCTAATTAATTTTCAAAATAGAGCCCTTGGGTCCTTAACCTAAGGCTCACATTTTTCCCCAGATCTCATGCTCCACTAGCGTGGTGGCTTTGCCCAAAGTGATTTCTGGAACATGGTTCTCTTTAAGATAATGACTTTATAGAATCATCATTTCATGTTACTCGTCCCAAGGACCCTTATTTCCACTTGAAACTGGAGTTCTTACTTCTTATATTAGCTGCCCAACAGAACTGGGGGGAGCTGTACCCCATGAATTTCTCCAGTTGATTCAGTCCTTCATTGATCTCCAGACAAGTGGGGGCCGACCCCTGTCGCTGCCACACGGTCCCCACACCCACCACTGCGAGAGGAACCAGGTCAGACCCGGGACTGTCCTGGGAGAGAGGCCAGCCGTCACCGCGTTCTCGCCTCCTGCAGGGTGGCCGCTGGGCTGCCCCCCGCCTCGCCTGCTCTCAAGCGCGTGTGGCCGCGTCTGGCAGTGGGACGTGAGTGGAAGCAGCGTGGACCATTTCTGAGCCAAAGCTTTTAAGAGCAGCTGTGCCTCCTCCACGTTCTCACTTTCTCTTTCTGCCAATTGGATGCAGATGACAACACGGACCCAAGTAATGTTGGGGCCTCGAGACGGCGGGAGCCAGGATCCCCATATCACTACATGGAGGAAAGTCACGTGCACACCTGGAATATTCATCTGACTTATGTGAGCGAGAAACAGTTCTAGTGTGTTGGCCCCACTTGGGGCTTCGTTGTCATGGCTGCCGCAGCAGCTAACACAGCCCACTGTCCTGGTCCTCTCTGCTGCCACCAGCAGAGGAGGTGGCATCTGCCAGGGCCTTTTCCTTCTTGTGGGGGCATGAAACTCTAACTTGGGTAAACTGAGGATGATCAGAGAGGTCTCAGCATCCTCATACACATTCATCCAGTGCCACTGAGGCCAAAATCACAGCCACATCATTTCCTTACAATGTGGAAGAGGGGAAAAAAGCCGACAGGGGATGATGAAATGCTGGGAATGCCCTTGCACACCACGCCATAGTTCAGTGTGGACGTGGAAGGCCGTGAGGGATGGAATGACGCCATCCTCACATCCTCGCTCCAGAGTCACAGCGTGGGAAACGTTCCAGATGCTGTGTGTGTGCAGCTGTGGGCTCTACAAACTCTCGCTCCTAACAGCAGGCCCATGAGGCGGGTTCTCTGTGATCCCATCTTACAGATGACAAAACTGAGGCTTGAAGCAGTTAGTCGTCCCTGTCCAGGAGCACTCAGTGGTAGGGCTGGGACAGGAATCTACTAGATTTAAGCTTCTTACTTTGTCCTTTTAAGTTACTGCTGGAGCCTCATTCTCAGAGCAGTGCCTAGCAGCCCAGCACCAAGTAGGCCTTTAACCATTTGTTGAGGAAGTAGATGAATCGGATTCCAAGACCTGCTGACACTCATCTGGCTCTTTATTTAGAAAGATACCCTGCTTCAGTGGGATGGGGAACAGAGGTGGGGAAGCCACAAGATTTGGCACTGAGGCAGGAGAGGCTGGCCAAGTTGCTGACCAACTAGAAAATAAAGGCCGACATTTACTGAGCAAGTACTAGCTCCCGGCATGTTCCAAGCACCCATATTTACTCACTATCCCTTCCCAGCAGGCCCAAGAAGCAGGTACCTTCCCTTCCTCTATTTCACAGGTGAGGAAATGGAAGCACAGAGAGGTAAATGGGCATGGATCCAGTAAGTGGGCAGTGGAGGGCGGTGGCTCAAAGCCAGGCACGTGGTGGTCAGAGCTCTGTACAGAGAAGGGGACAGGAGGGATGGGGTCAGGGCGGCTCCCAGGGTCTCTGGCCCTGTAGCTGAGGCATGTGGAGATCCAACAGAGCCAGGGCCCAGGCCCGGGACTGCCTGACCTCTGGCTGAGTCAGTGTTCTAGATAATGTGTCACTGAGCAGGACCAAGATGGCTCTGAAGGAAGCTGTGTGCGGAATACGTTTGACACCACCTAGCCCTCAGCTGGCAGTGACAGCTGCTGCCAGGTGACAGGAGGCTGAACATGGGCTCTGCAGAGTGGGACCTGGGTTCAGGGGCTGCCCAGGGCACAGGGGCCATCTCTACTTCCACTTCTCCATATTGCACACGAGAAACCGGCCGTACCCCACAGCCTCCTTGGGCCCCTGCCAGCTGGAGGCTGTGGTGCCTGAGCTGGGAACCAGGACATGGACACTCATAGGGCTCATAGGGAGAAAGGAAGGGTCGAGAGTCAGGGCAGAAGAAGGACAAGGTCCGGCTCTGTGAGCAGAGGCCAGCAGCCACCACATGGCCCCAACCAGGAAGGGAAACAGGAGGCTTCTCAAAATAGACCAGGACCGTGCAGCTCGGCTGCATTTCCCTGCTCCCACCATCTGGCCCAGCCTGAGCCGGAAAAGAGGCGGGGGGTGAGGGAGAGAGCCATAGTGAGGGTGGGCTGGCCTGCCTGAGCCAAGCAGGAGCCCACTCTTCTCCCCACCAGGCTTCTGTTCTTCTCAGGGTCCTTTCGGTGCTGTTCCAAGGTCAGGATTGTTGTCATTTGAAAAAATGAGGAGACTGAGCCTCAGTGAGGTAAAGTGACTTGCCCACGGTCATGCAGCAGGCACGTGGCAGAGCTGAGTGGGCCTGAGTCAGTGAGGAGCCGTCCCAACAGCCAGGAGGCTAGACAGTCTGCAGCCTGCACATCCCAGAACCCGCTCTCAGTCGGCTCCCTGTTGGCTAAATTGAACCTCAGACCAAGTGTCCCTGGCCAAAAAAAAAAGAGCCAGGCTATGACTCACCAGTCACAGCACAGGGATGCCTGTCTTTTGTCATGGCTGCCTATAGGACCTGGCAATGGGAATTCTGGTACAGAAGGGTCGTGTTGGCCTCTGGGTCAGCCCAGACAGGGTTCCCGACCCGGGAGGGAGCAGAAGCCAGTGCAAGCCCTGCAGACTGCACAGGCCCATCTATCACCCCGGAGCAGGGCATGCTCAGCCTTCTCCTGCCTGTTTCTCTGTCCCCCTGGTGGGCTGCACAACTTGAGGCCTGTTCACACCTGCTCCTATCAGCTGCCTTAAGGGGGGAGATTCCTACTTGGCCCAAGAGGGTCCTGAGACACAGAGGTAAAGGGAGGCAGCTGAGGTGCGGCTGCCAGCCAGGACTTCCATCTGCGTCATTCATTCAGTCACTCAACAAACATTTGTTGGGTGCCTGCTGTACTCAGGACTATCCTGAGGTTGTGTATACATGGAATTCAGTCTCTGGACTTCTAGTCCAGTGCTCTTTCCTTGTCCCTAGGCTTCCTTCATGCACTTGCCTGTGGCAGGTGCCTTCATCCTCACCAGAGAGATTTGCTGGGCCCAGCAGAGTTGGGGGTAGGGGTGTTACCCCCACAGCCACTCTCCCAGGACTCTCAGCCCAAAGGACATTTAGCAACAGCGAAGGCTGGTGTTGCCCTTGGCATCCTTGTGAGCAGACCTCGGCCAGTCGGGACGGCCAGGAGATGCACTGAAGGTAGCTATGACCTAAGTCCTTCACAGAACAAGGTGGGAGCTGGGTGGGGAATGGAGGGAGAGAAGGAAGAAGGGAAAGAGGCAGGAAGAGAGAAAGAAGGAAGTGTGAGGAGAAGAGGGGCGGAAGGAGAGGAACTGTGCTCTAGAATGGCAGCCCAGAATCCAAAAGAAGTCTGTCTTCGTCTCCAGGTTTGTCCTTCGAACAGGAGAGCATGGGTATGTGGGGCTGTCCTAGAACCACAGAAGCAGTGCAGATGATGAAGGTTTACCAGGGAGGGCTTCCTGGAGGAGGAGAGCCAGGACCCAGGTGAGGGAGCTGGGCAGAGGCTGTGACCCAGCAGTGCCAGCATCTACAGGTGTGCACGACCGGCAGCTGCTCTTCTGCGGGGCTTTCCCTTTCAGAGACCTCCCAGTCATGACCTTCTTTCCATTTCGGGGTCCCAGAAAGACTGGTAACAAGAGGGGCAACTGGACCATATGAGTTAGCATTTTCCGGGGACCTACTGTGTGCCTGGCCCTGTGCTCATGCCTGGGATCCTCTGTCACCAGCTGGAGAGGCAGTCTGGTAGAGGGCAGGGACAAGCTGAGTGATCCAAAGAGAAAATGGGGGGCCTTGTGAAAATGGGAAGTGAGGTTCCCTGTCCTCCAGCAAAGGTCTGGCTTCCCTGAGCCTCTCCCAGGACTCACCATGAAGCTGGGCACCCCAGGGACTCTGGTATTTGCCAGCCGTCAGGTCGGGGCAGGGGAAGGGTAGGAAGGAGAACAGCACTGGCCTCTTTATGACCCTTTCTGTATCACTGAGATCGTAATTTGGAGACTTCCTGGAAGAAAGGGTTTTACTCCCTGGAAAACGCTTGCCAGAAGCCGGAGCATCAGGGGAATTCATCCATCCTGTTTTATTTTGTCGGCCTGGGGGGTGGGGATGCAGATCTGACGCCAGGGACAGCAACCAGGGAAACCAGTTTCCACGCAGGTTCTTCCTGGGTCTGCTGGTCCTTGGCCCAGGAAAAATTCCCCGCATGAGGTGGGTAAGAAACATTTGCTTAAAATGCGTAAAAGGAAACTTCTTCTCTGCCTGCCAAATGTACTTTCATTGTTCCCACCATACCCCAGCTTCAGGGTCACTTCTGCTGGGACCTCCGCCCTGCCTTGGCCTTGAACTTCAATGCTGGAAGGTCTTGATTCTGCTCACTTGGGAAGCGATGGGAGCCTATTTAGGGAAACCCGCTAGGCCTCCCGCTCTGCGCTCCCCTCAAGGCCCGTAGATGGCCCAGTTAGTTCGCGAGGCCCACGCCACCTCCCGGGCCTGCGGGGAAGCTCAGCTCAGAGCCAAGCAGAGTGAACCTGGGGACGTGGGTGGGAGAGGCAGGGAGGCTTGGGGGGCTGGTGACCCAGATCTCACTTCCTGTCCTGCTTCGCTCCATTCCCAGACACCATCTGGGTGTCAGCCCTGACCTCAGGCCAGCAGGAAACCAAACATCCCCTTGTTGTGAGAGAGCCTTGTGCCTCATTGGGCCTCTGCGGCCCACAAGGTCCCACTTGGGACCTATAACCAGGCACTTTCTTTTCTTTCTTTCTTTTTTTTTTTAAAAGATTTATTTATTTGTTTATACAAGCACTGGGTACAGTCAGAAGCGCGGGAGGGTGAGAGAATTCACCAGAGCCAGAGCGGGGAGCAGAGCAGGCAGAAGGACCGAAGTACACTGCTGAGGGGAGCAGCGGGCGGCAGGAGAGGTCTGCGCGCCATGTGGGACCCTCCTCCGGTGGCCGGGGAGCAGCCGGGGATCGAACCGGCGCTGCAGAGGCTGCGGGCAGCTGCGCAACCCAGCGCTCAACCGCTGCGCCACCGGGGAGGCCCATAACCAGGCACTTTCTATAGGAGTCAGGGAGCTGCTTTAGCCCCCAGTTCCCATTGGGCACAGGAGCAAGTGAGGCCCAGAATGGGTCAGAGACCTGAGCAAAGCTACGGGTTGGTGGTAGAGGCCACACCTAGGCCCAGGTTTTTCAGGAAAGAAGGAAGACAGGGAAGAAAGAAGGGAGAGAGGGGAAATAAAAATGCTGATGTCTGTGCCCCTACAGCAGTGACAAGGCGAATCAAGAATCCACTAAATGGATATTCTTTTTTTTTTTTTTTTGCTATGCACAGAGATGTTTTATTAAGAGTCAGAATTACTTAAAAAAATGACTTTTTTCATTAACAGCACACAGCAGGGTTTGCTTTTGAAAATGAAATGATAAATTTGAAAATATCCCAGAGAACACAAACAGGTATATTTATATGTAAAAAAGGCTTTCCTTTGCAATCCCATTAAATGGATCTTCTTAAAGAAAAATGTAGGGGACCAGGACAGCCCCAGGTCCTGTCCACACCAGGCCAGTCCTTGGAGTGGGGTATCACTAGAATTTACTCTCCTGAGTTCTGGGATCACTTATTTTAGCTCTTTCTGAGGAGCTGTTCATTTCACCTCTTCTGGGTGGGGGTGGTGGGGATCACATTCCTTCCTTTAGTTGACAATGTTGATTGGGATAACATATGCTGACCACAGATGTTGCACTGCAAACCATCCACAAGATAACCCCCCAGCAAGCAAACCAAGGAATACACAATGACCAACTGCGGTCCCATGTGACAAAGGCAAATAGTTTGGCAAGGCACCTGGTGGGGGAGAAGGGCTGGGTGGGGGGCTTATGTTGCTTCTGGGACAAGCTGGCATTTAGGCTACCCACAGAATGAGGCGGAACCAGTCTGGTGAAGCTCCAGGGACTGGACTTTTTCTGAAACAGCAGGAGCAAATATCTTGAGGTGAGCAGGAGCTCAGCACTGTCACCAAAGCAAGGCCGCACAGGTGGCTGGAGCTTCAGGAGGGAGCAGGAGGAGGCCCCAAGTAAGGTCAGTGAGGCCAGACAGAGCCAAGTCACATAGAGGCCTCGTGACTAGGGTGTAGAGCTTGGGTCTTATTCTCATAGTACCACAGAACCAGAGAAGGGTTGATGGGATCCAGTTAGTGCTTTAAAACCATGTATTGCTCTGAGTAAAGTGGGTGGAGGAGTGGAGCCTGCTTTGAATCAAACAGACGCCATCTTGTCTCCTGCTGCCCTGTCGAGATGGCTGGGGAAGTTGCCGCGGCAGCAACTGGCGATTACTAAGAGGCAGGAGACAGCTGCTGCATGTTCCAGCAGAGCCCACACCGCAGCCTCCCGCCTGAAGGCTTTTGTTCACCTATCACAGACAGGCAGATGGACTTAGAACCAATCCAAAAAGTTCACAAGAAATGACTTGAGGGGCCTCTCCGGTGGCAGAGCAGTTGAGCGCCAGGTTGCAAAGTTGCCCGCAGCCTCTGCAGGGCCAGTTCAATCCCCAGCTGCTCCCCGACCTCCGGAGGAGGGTCCCACATGGCGCGCAGACCTCTCCTGCCGCCCGCTGCTCCCCTCAGCAGTGTACTTCGGTCCTTCTGCCTGCTCTGCTCCCCGCTCTGGCTCTGGTGAATTCTCTCACCCTCCCGCGCTTCTGACTGTACCCAGTGCTTGTATAAATAAATAAATAAATCTTTAAAAAAAAAAAAAAAGAAATGACTTGAGCTCAGGACATTTCCCTGCCTGGTGCTTTAGTGGCCCCCGTGGCCTGAAGCTGAGGCAGCCCCGTGGGGTCTGCCGCTTGGTCCTGGCCCCCATCATGATTCCTATTCCCCAAAAAATGTTTTCCTGATTCTACTGCAGCCTGATTTTTTGTAGGGTCAATAGGAGTGAGACGGGAGAGAGGCAGCAGGGAGACTGGTCAGAATTCCACCGCCACACACACCACCGAAAGCTCTGGGTGGCAGAAATGACAGGCCTTGCTGGAGGAGCGCAAGAAACGAGAACGGCTCCCAGGCCTGATGGATGCCCTGTAATAAGATTGGGGGCAGGTGGGGAGCAGGGGCGAAATGAAATGCTTCGGACAAGTCAAGTCAGAGATGCTATTAGACCTCTTCAGGGAGAGGTTAAGGAGGCTGTTGGATAGGAATAGCAACGACAATGATGGAGATCATCATACATGACTTGTGTTTCTCTTTTTGCATTTGCCATGTGCCTCCCCACCAGACTGTTCCCCTCCCGGGCAGCTATTGAGCCCAGATCTCCTCCTAACCCGGTTCTCAGGATTTAGTCTCAAGTGCTGGTCAGGCAGGCAGGTGGGACGAGGGGGAGGGGGGTTAAGAACAATGAGGTGGGGTGTAGGAAGTGGAGGAAGACTTCACAAATATTTGTCAAATAAACAACCGAAAGGACAGAGGCCGCTGGGTGTGTACATGGAGCTGGAAATCAAGGCTGGAAATGGTCCAGCCTGGTCCCTTGGGAGACTCAGCTGGAGGCCTCTGCTCTCTCCTCTCTCCTTAGGTCTCCTCCCTTCTTGACAACTTCCTGCCAGGAAATGCAACCCCCAGGCATAAATCATTAACTAGAATCACTTCTTGCTGAGACGCAGCATTGCAGTTCTCAAAACACTTGGCCTTCCATTATCTCTGATGCTCCTGAAGCCTCCGTAGGAGGTGAGCAGAGACAGACCTACTAGACAGGAAATAAGAGAAGGCACAAGGGCTGTAACTGGTTCTTTCTACCTGCTTTCACAGGAATGCGGGAAGCATCTGAAGCTGTTCTATTCTCCAACAACATTGCACTTAGAATAGAAGAGCAGAGAAGCCCCTAAATAGGACCTGTGCTAGTGGCGGCACTGCAGGCTTGTCATCCCTGGCCTGGGACAGTGTGGAGTGGGGAAGCCCTGGGACACAGGATTCCAGTGTAGGGGAAGCGCTCTCCACAGAGCCCTCCCCCAGCTTGGAGGGGTCCCTGGAAAAACCAGCCTGTCTCTCTACTGCTCCATGTTCCAGGCTCACCCTCCCCTTGACAATGACCACTAGCTCCAGTCAAGGGCTCTGAGGCTGGAAAAACTCCCAATGCTAACTTCCTTTCTCTCCCTGAGCCTCAGTTTCCTCATCTGACAAATGGGGACCTGAATGAAATTGGACCAGTCCCTGAAGTTCTGAGTCTCTCTCCGATCTGAAGGCCCCGTGACCCCAGCTCTGAGCTTCCTCCAGGAGGATTGGAAGGCCCTCCCCACAGCACCCGCTGCCCCTGCCTAGGATCTCTGCCCTGGTGACCACGGGAGCCCTTGTCTATTTCCCAGCAGCCTCCGCTCAGTCCAGCAGACACACACCACCTGCTCTTCACCTCCTCGGCTGATGGCCCCAGGCTTGCAGCCATTCCCTCTGTTGGGCAAGGCTGTGACAGGAAGGGGACAGGGTCTGACCTCTGCTTGGAAAACCAGTTATGCAATGCGGTCCTGCGAGGGGAGGCACGTGGCGGACGGGAAAGGCTGCCTGAAGGAGCCAGCGCCTTCTTTGAAATGAATATCTTGGCAAGGCCCACAGAGAAATGTCCTTTTGGATGCCACGAACCCTGGGTCACTGCTAATTTATTCAGAACTTGGCTACAGTGTCGTGTCCCGGCAGAATCCCTGAATACAGAGCCCTGCTGGGTTATTGTTAAGTGCATGTGGAGTTGGAAGGTAGTGGAGAGCGTGCCCTTTACTTCCCGGGTGCCCAAACCTCTTGTTTGCACGAGGAGGTGGTGTGGGCATGGGGTATGTTCATCCGGGCATCCTCACCCAAGGCATCTTCTCAGTAACAAGTCAAAGTCATTTTGTATCAAGTATGTAAATAGAGCAGATAACGTGGGTTGATTGTGGCTAGCCGGGGCAGACGTGGAGAAGGGATTTGAATGTCTTAGCTATTCCAAACATTCCAACAAAAACCAATATTAGGTGATTCTGAAGATTATGAAATATTTGCATTGTTTCAAATAAGTGTATAACAATAAAGGCATGTGCACCGGACGCCTTCCAAGTGCCAGAAAACAGGACTTTCTCCATTCTCACAGCCTCTATGAAAAGCAGATTTTTTTAAAAAAAAGTCTTTACTTGATTTAAGGCTATTATTAAAGTTTTCTCTTTTTTCTTGCATCCTTTTTTTTTTTTTTTTGCAATGTATGTCATTCAAAGAACTGTATCTAACATTTCAAACATACTGGCATAAAGTTATCCATTATATGCCCTTCCTTTTTTTTTACTGTCCTCAAGATCTCTGGTTATGTCTACTACTCTTTCATCCCTGATATTGGTAACTGGTATTTTCCCTTCTTACCAGTTTCACAGATGAGGAAACTGAGGCTCCGGGAGATGACAGAATCTCCCCAGCCATAGTCAGTTGTTGGAGAGCTGTAATCACAAACAGGTCTGTCTGATTCTCCTTGCTCCCACCGGGCCCCTCACGTTTATTTATTTATATTTTTAAGATTTATTTTATTTTGACAAGAGCTGAGGTACAGGCCAGAGGCACGGGAGGGTGAGAGGATTCACCAGAGACGGAGTGGGGAACAGAACAGGCAGACATACCGAAAGCACTGCTGAGGGGAGCAGCGGGCGTGACAGGAGAGGTCTGCCACGCCATGTGGGAATCTCCCAGGCCGGCCAGGAATCAAACCGGCGCTGCAGAGGCTGCGGACAGCCTCACAGCGCTGTGCTCAACCCACTGCACCACCAGTGAGGCCCCCCACCACCTCATGTTTATTTTTAAGAGCAACATTTGATTGGTGAACATGACAGTGACCCAGGCATAATACCTTGATTGTTCAGTGTGTGCTTAAAAATTCCTCATGTCCCCTCATGGCCTCTGTCCAACAGTTGTCCCTTCTGCCCGGCAGCCTCGAGACCCATCTACTAGGCACCTGCTCATTCCACACAAAGTCCATCTTCTTCCTGCTCTTCACTCAGAGCACCCTGAAGGAGCACCCCAGCCTGCAATCCTCTTCTCCCCTTCTCTCTTCTTCATGGCATGACTGATGCCCAAGCAGGGGCTCTGTATCTATCTGGTGATGGTACATTCAGGAAGGCAAGGACCATACCTTGCACCAGGCACAGCAAGGTGCTCCTTAGATATTTCTGGATGAATGAATAAATGAAACAGAAGAAAATTTATTTTTTCTTTTTTTTTTTTTTTTAGTTTTTTTCTAATTATTTATTTATTTATTTGTTTATTTGTTTATTTGTTTGTTTATTTATTTATTTATTTGTTTATTTATTTATTTATTTATTTATACAAGCACTGGGTACAGTCAGAAGCGCAGGAGGGTGAGAGGATTCACCAGAGCCAGAGTGGGTTGCAGAACAGGCAGACTGATGAAATACACTGCTGAGGGGAGCAGCGGGCGGCAGGAGAGGTCTGCGCGCCAGGTGGGACCCTCGCCCAGCGGCCCGGGATCAAACCCGTGCTGCAAAGGCTGCCAGCAGCTTCGCAACCCAGCGCTCAACCGCTGCACCACTGGGGAGGCCCAAAATTCATTTTTTCTTAAGCAAGTTCTGCAGCTCAAACTTGGCCTCCTGTTTGTCTGTCAGTTCCAAGTAATCGAGTTTCTCCTGGAGCACCTTTATTCTAAAATCCCTTCACCTTTAGCCCTTTCACCTAAGTGCATATCCTATTTGCGTTCTCAAGTTCTTTATGTGCATGAAGATCATCCACTTTGGGGGACAGGTCAAAGGAGACATAGAGCCTCTTGTGCCTTGATGTCTGCTCAGACCCCCCCTTCAAAGCTGAGGGACTGATCCCCCCCTGGGTGGTCAACCTTCTTGGGAATTGCCTCAGCTGAAGAGAGCCATCTCCCCAACCTTTAGAAGCGGGGATGTTGCAGCCTCCTTGGGTCCTCCAACCCTCCAACCGTGCTCCAGGGAGCTTAACACGTCATCAAGATTTACCAAAGCTTTCTCAGCAAGTGAATTCTGGCCACTCAATACCTTCAAATCACAGAAAGACCGAGAGCCATGATGTACCCTCCCTCTCCTTTCAGCTGCTTTGCAGGAACAATGTCTTGAATGGAGGCAGAAAGAGAGGAGATTGTGAGGTTTCCTCCCGCAGGGAGAAGGAAGCAGAAGCGCTGCAGCAGAGGAAAGTCAACCTCACCTCCCTCAAAATCTTGCTCCACACAGATCAGAGGCACTGGCACGAAGGCCACACCCTTCCCTGCAGGGCATTCTGACGTCCCAGGAGAGGCTGGTGAGCAAAGGGTCTCCACACTTAGCTTCTGGGCTGACCTTCTGGAGGTCAGCAGGCTAAATTCCCAGAGTAAGAATAAGAAAGACAAATTCCTTCCTATGTGAACACACGAGTGGGAGGTGGCAGTGGAAGGAGCTGGCTAAAATCAGGAGGGGCAGATAGAGTGCTGCACTGAGAGAAAGGAGATTTCTTTCACTGCTCAAAATTGAAAGGAGCACTGCTCAAAATTGCCACTAGGTAAACTTGGCTACTCCACCTGAGCCCGTCTTCCCCTGCCAGCGCCCCACCTACCCTGGCTTGCAGCTTCACAGGACAAATGTCTACGGTTCTCTGTCTGAGGATTTCTTCACTTGTCCAGTGTTTGGGGCAGGAGCTCCACCCTCCAGTGATACAGGGAAAGACAGATAAACGCTCTGTTTGTTGCGCCTCATGTGGGTCCACCTTAAATTTGCTGCCCGGCCTCCCAGAGGTATCTGAGGCATGAAAGAGGTATCAATGCAGCTGCTTACAACTGCCTGCTCATAATACAACCTGTATGGGTCCTTCCTGATCGACCTCATTTCCCACGGTCTTCCCTCACCACCCCGGCCCCTTATTCTTCCCTGGGATCACCCCAAATAAGCTGTACTGGAGTCCTTGTCTCAGGGGTCACTTCTGGAGAACCTAAAACAATGACACAGGTGACCTTCTGGAAAGGAGGTGATGTCGTGGAGTGTCGGGTCAGTTCTTGACTCATCCTCTGTTATCTAGAGGATGAACATCTGA
The DNA here is from genome assembly GCF_014898055.3 of Talpa occidentalis. Lineage (NCBI taxonomy): Eukaryota > Metazoa > Chordata > Mammalia > Eulipotyphla > Talpidae > Talpa > Talpa occidentalis. The sequence goes on from NW_023603184.1 coordinate 7,150,327, forward strand.
GCCTCAATTTCTTCATCTGCTAAATGGAGATGATAATAACAGCATCTCACTCAGTAATTTGTTGTAAGGATTGAAAGAGATAATTCCAGGAGAGCAACTGTCACAGTGCTTGATGAACTCCTTGAAGTACTTGCTATAATTAAGAGATGGTGGTAAAACTGAGAGCCAGGGCCTCCCTGGTGGCACAGGGATTAAGTCTCAGCACTATGAAGCTATCTGTAGCCACTGCAGCACAAGTTCGATCCCTCACCCAGGGAGCTACCCACATGGCGCAGCAGACCTCTCCTGACTCACCCGCTGCTCCCCTCAGCAGTGTATTTCAGTAGATCCACCTATTCTGCTCCCCATCCTGTCTCTGGTGAATCCTCTCATCTCCCTCCCACACTTCTGGCTTATACCCCAGTTCTTGGATGCATAAATAAAATAAATCTTAAAGGTGGTGTAGGGAAGATGAACTTAGGTCAATGGAACAACAACTATACACTAGGTTCTGGGCCGTTTCTACTCCCTAGATGTTATCTCATGGACTCCTCACCAAGACATTTGAGTTCTAACTCCCATTTTACAGATGAGGAGACAGATTCTGAGACCTGAAATGGCTTTCCCGAGTTTCCACTGTGAAGAGACAGTGGCCTTGGCATTGGAACTCAGGTGTGTCTGGCACTGAAGGCTGCCCCCATGCCTGGGCTCTGGGGGGCAGTGGTCCAGCTTAGTAACAGCAGGGAACTGAAATAGAAGGTGGGAGGTGGGGAGCCATGAATGCCAGGGGAGGCGTCTGTGCTGGACTCAATAAGCAATTGGGAATGATTGGAAGTGTTGGTACTGAAAGCTGTGTAAAATTAAATAGGATTCCTTCTTTGAGTTCCGTTTGGATCTTCTCTATTAAATGCAGGTGCCAGCTGAACCTGCCAACCCGCTGCTGTGAGTGAGCTCGTGTAGGAGGCCCTGTGGAGAGAGCTGCCTTGAGGAGCTTGACCAGAAGCTGCTGCAGACTTGATCTGCAGCTTCTGCGACGCTCCTCTCCTCCCAGGACTCTGCCTTTCTTTTTGTGTGCAAAGCAGATTCAGGGAAGCCTCAGTCCACCGGCCGGAGAGAGCTCCGCCTCAGTGACCCCAGAACTGCCAGCAGGATCGAGAGAAGGGAGAGAATTTAATCACCGAGGCTTAAGCTGGGTGACAACAGGTCAGAGCAGCATTGTGGGGTGACAGCCCTGCCCTCCGCCTTAGCCTGCTGGGACACATCAGGTGTGAGCAGGAACTTCCAAGCCACTCATCATCCTTAGCTCAGGGAGTTTAAGTGCGGGTGCCCAGCACACACATATGCTAGGAAATACAGGGCATAACTTTACTAAAAAATGGTCATTTTTATGTCCCACTTTTTCATTTGTTGAATTCTGTGAATTGCCCACTTGAACACTTAGCCCATTTCTTCTATTGACTTGGTTTTTTTCTTATTAATTTAGAGGAGCCACTATATTTTCAGGACCTAAGTGGTCAGTTTTATGAGCTCCAAGTATTTCGTCCCTGGGGTTCCTACGAGCCGGCTACTAGCTGGCCACTCGTGGCCAACTGTGACCTCTCTGCTATCTGCAAGTCCCAGCAGAGCAGTCCTTGACTCCCTACAGTGTATAGATCGTAAGGGGAGGTAGGCCGGGGACGCCTAGGCCACTGTTGACGTGGCTACGTGACTATCTCCATGGGGGTCTCGGGATAACTCTGCCTGTGATAACATCATACTTTGCTGACGCAAATGGCTCTTGACAGAGGGTCACAGTGTCCCCTTCCCTGTCCCTCGTAAAACTTTGTCCCCCATTCCAATCCCACCCTCCAGACCTTATTCCTCATACCACTGTCGCATGATCAGCCTTTACTAGCCTGTGTGCTTTCAATAAATGGCACAAGAACTTCTGCTCAAGTAGCAGAGTCTTGCCTTGCAAACCTGCTCCACGGCTGCTGTGTCCCTCATATCGTGTTCCCGCCACAAAGCGGCAACGAAGTTCCTGTCGCAACACCTCCCCATTGATGGTGCAGAGAGATTGATTGATTGATTGATTGATTGATTGATTCAAATGTAATCATTAAGACATTTATCCCATGTTTTCTCCTAAAACAAAGTCTGAAGTCTGTCTAAAATTTATAACTATGTGTGACATGAGGTTACCAACTGGGTTTTATGTTTTTCCATGTGGATTGTCATTTTCCCCAACAGACTATATTAAGTTGTGCCTATTTTCCTTACTAATTTTAATGCTTGTCACACTCCCCTACTTCTGCAAGTGTGTTTCTAGGTTTTCCATTCCATTCCCCTGGTTGTTTGTCTACCCTGACCCCCCACTACCACACACAGTGCTCAATTACTATTGCTTTCATAAATACTAGTATCATATCTTACAGGAGGATTTCTCCACTTTCCCTCAAACTTGTTTTTACTTTTAAGCTAATTCTCTTCACTATGAATTTTCCCTCAATCTGAAAGCAGATCTAATGAGAGATAAAAAGCAGTTATTACAGGGGCCTCCCTGGTGGTACAAAGGGTTAAGCACCTTACTATGAAGCAACCCACAGCTTCTGCAGCACCAGTTCGATCCCCAGCCCACCAGAGAGCAACCCACAGGGAGCAACCCACATGGTGCGGCAGACCTCTCCTGTCTCTCCTGCTGCTCCCCTCAGCAGTGTGTTTCAGTCAGTCTGCCTGTTCTGTTGCCCACTCTGTCTCTGGTGAATCCTCTCACCTCCCACATCTCTGGCCTGTACTCCAGCTCTTGTATGCATAAATAAATAAATCTTAAAAAAAAAAGTAGTCATTACATCCAAAAGGTCTCTTTCTTTTGACAGAGTGTAAGATGACCACAAAGTGGTCTGATCACAGAATATTCAGGCACAGGGGTTTGGTTTCCAAGTAGACTACAGGTTTTGATTCCTAGTTCATTCCCTTTCTAATTCTATGACCCTGAACTTAACAGGTTTATGCCCCCGATTCCACATCTGAAAGTAGAGGTGAAAAATAGAATCTACCTCATAGGGTCATTACGAGGGTTAAACAAGTTAACACGTGTAAAAAGCTTTACCTATTATTAGGTAATTTGTAAGCACAGAATTAATGGAATTGAGAGCGTATGCTTTGATGTCAGGCTGCCTGGAATAGAACTGACCTCATCATGCACTCATTGAAAAAAGACAAAACAACTCTTTGGTGAAATACTGTATGACACAGATGAGGACATACAGCAAAGGTAAAGTAAATCCTATATCCAATATCCAGCAATTATAAAGCAAACACCCACATTATCACTACCCAGCAATGAAAATGACTCTTGTTGGCAACCCTAAGTCCCAGCTGTCCCGTCCTTCACAGCCCCTCCCTCTCCCTCCCCCCACCCAGAGGTGAGTCCTGGGCAGACTCACGGGAAACAAAACGTTGAGCCCTCTTCAATGATCCTCCTGATCTCTATTTTTTTTTTTTTGCCTTAAAATCAACTTTGTCTGATATTATTATAACTACACCCATTACATTTTATTATTACATAGGATAATTGTTTTCCATTCTTTTATTTTCTATGCACCTTTATGTTTTAGATTCATCCCTTGTAAACAGCATCTAGTGCAGTCTTTAAATGTAGTCTGATATCCTTATTTTTAAGCTAATTAGTCTATTAATTTTTAATGAATTTACTGATATATTTGAGTTTAAACATGCCTCCTTGTTTTGTTTTCCTTAGCCCACCTGTTTCTTTTTAATTTTTTCATCCTTTTTTTGCCTTTGGCTGGATTGAACAATTTTTTATCACTCCATCTTTCTTCCCTATGATTGGTTAAAGATTTTATGCAATCCTCATATTTTTGAAATTGATATACTGGAAATTATAACACACAGGCAAAGCTTGCCAGAGTCCACCATCAATACCAAATCCTCTTCCTGGATTATGCAAGAAACTTAGGTCTCTTTAACTGCATTTACTCAACTTTTTAATAACGTGCTATTTTGTGGGGTGTGCTCTCATTCTGTACTTTCAAAAGTGCATAAGGCATTGCTATTATTGCTTTTCACAATCACTGTACATATCAATTTACCTATTCTCTACCATTTTCTTTCTTCTTCATTCCTTCTTGCATTTCTACCTTATAGCTATAATCACCTTTTCTCCCTACAGAAAATTCCTTTAGAATTTCAAGAGCTGATTACAGGGGGTTTTGTTTTAAATTTTGTTGTGTGTGTTTTTTTTTTTTTTTACTCTTTATTGACTTTGTCCTTTTAAATTTTTTATTGTGAAAAATTTAGGGGTAAACAAAAGTATTCCAATCCCACCCCAAAGTTTCAGCAATTCCCCAACTTCTGGACAATCCTTGATCTCCCCACTCAAATTCCCTCACCCTTAATGATTTAGCAGCATGCACAGACATCACACTGCTTTGCCTGTAGATATTTTAGTCTGTATATCTTAAAATAGGGGGGCTTCCTTTTTTAACATAAGCATACCACCCACCCAAAAAAATGCAAGTGATAGAAGTTAACTTGTCTTACTGTGGTAATCATTTCATGATATACACAGACATCATATCATTGTGTTGTACACCTTAAACTAATATATGTCAATTATATCACAATGAAATTAAGGGAAAAAAAACAGTTGGGGGGAAATATCACAATAACTCCTTTATATCAACATATACCTTATTGGTGTTTACATTTCCCCAAGTTCTAAAAATTTTTGTTCTTAAGGTTTTTGTTTGAATGAGGATGCAAAGGAGTTCTTTATATTATTATTGGTTAAATCATTGCTTGTGTTTCTTCTGTGCTATAGATATTTCCATCCATCTTTTTGTTTTCTTGCATTTTGTTGTTGTTATTGAAGAAACAGTCTGGATTTTGCTACTTGTATCCTGATATTGTCATGTAACACATTTCTCAGTTCTCTGTATGTGAATTCTATAAATTCATAACTGGATTTGGAGAGTTAATCAAACTCAAATTGGCAAGATGGTTCTCACTCATGGTTTTATATAATATATACAGACATCATTATGCTGTACACCTTAAGTTAATATATGTCAATTATATCACAATGAAATTAAGGGAAAAACAGTTGGGGTTGATCATTTCATAATGAAATGATAGTAAGTCTAGCTAACTTCTATCATTTATGCACGTGGTTATCTGGACGTGTTGGATATCCTACATAAAAAATTTGTCTAGGAATAATTTGAGTATGACAGTCCTTTTCTTCATTTTTCTCCAGAACAGATTTTTGTTTACTGCTGCACAGCTGAGGTATTAACATTCTTAATTGAGTTCAAGGCTTTAGATTCACTGGGACCCACACAGCTCTCCATAGTGGTGGAGCAAATATGAGTTGCCAGTTTGTGAAGAACTGGTTTACTTTCTGTTTACCCTAATGCTGCAGTTATAGATATATGAGGTCCCATCTCAAAAGAGAATTATCAGTTTTGTTACCAGTTCTCCTAGATTAACAAATAACCTTCTGTTAAAGATGGATCCTGGGTTTACATCTAGAGTTCTGGCCCAATACTTCTTATCTTGCTGACTCTTTAATGCTTTAAACAAAATGATTTTATATTTCACCCATCTCTTTAAATTGTCACCAGTAGGAGAATTTGTCCAAATTTTTTAGTTTGCTACCAACAAAAATTTAGTAGTTTGCCACCAACTACTATTTCCCTGTGTGCTCATGAGTCTTAGAAGTAAGTTATTTATAAGCCAAGGAACACCAAGGACAGCTTGAGGTCACCAGATGCTAGCAGAAAGGCACAGAATGGATTCTCCCACAGAATCTCGAAGAAACCAACCCTGTCAACACCTTGACTTACTGCAATTACGGGAGGCTCATACAACTGGGCACCATAAGAAGTCTGCCCCTAATGTGATCCTCACTCTAAATCCTCACTCTGTATATCTTAAGATGTAGTTCTTTTCTTATTTATGCCTTTTGGAATCTCATAAGAACCATCCCACAAATATCTGCTGAACAACTACTATTTACCAGATACTGTTCAGTGCTGGGTTCCCCACAGGGAATGAAAGAGACAAAAATCTCTGCCTCCAGGGAACTTTCATTCCAATTCAATATCTTTGGCTCTTCTGAATTCCCCAAGTCCTGATGATCCTCTATCTCCATTGGAGGAAAACTAAGATTAAAACTTCTGTGTTGGGAGGTTGCATTTAATAAGTGAAGAAATATAGAACAGTGGAACATTGCCCAATTTAAGAGAAACATGGTAGTGAATTAACCTTAAGCAGCATTGCCCACGGACCTCATTCTTCAAGACAGAATTCAAGAACAACTCCCTCACCACTCGCTGAAAGCACCTCAGTGCTCCTCACTGCTTCCCCTTCATTAGATGTTTCTCCTTTCTCTCCTAATCCTGGCTTTCTCTTTTACATCAACTGCAATCAAATTGCCCTCCCCTGGCACACCACAGGGGTTGAGGGCAGACCAAAGGAATCCTTTTGACTATTAAGAGCCTAGGGATGGTTTTGATTGAGCATTATTACCTTGAAAACTATTATTACATACACTGAGGTTGCTTTTCCAGCAGATATCAAAACCAACCAAAGAATAAGGCATCTACATATTTTAAAAAGCAAACTCTGTGGGCAGAAAAGCTAAAAAGAAACTTCTCCAAAGAGGAAATACAAATGGCCACCAGGCATATGAAAAAATGTTCAACATCACTTGCAATCAGGGAAACGCAAATCAAAACTACCATGAGATACCATCTCACACCAGTGAGAATGGCACATATAAAAAAAACTAGCAACAACAAATGTTGGCGAGGTTGTGGAGAGAAAGGAACTCTCCTGCACTGCTGGTGGGAGTGCAAAGTGGTCCAACCACTATGGAGAGCTGTGTGGAGATTCCTCAACCTACTAAACATAGAGCTTCCATATGATCCAGCAATTCCACTCCTAAGTATTTACCCAAAGGACACAGAAACATCAATTGCAAAGAACACCTGCACCCCTATGTTTATAGCAGCACTGTTTACAATAGCTAAGCTTTGGAAACAACCCAAATGCCCAAAAATAGATGACTGGATCAAGAAGATGTGGTACATATATACCATGGAATATTACTCAGCATTCAAAAAAGATAAACACATGCAATTTGCAGCAACATGGATGGAGCTGGAAGGGATCATGCTCAGCGAAATATGCCAGAAAGAAAAAGAAAAATACCGGATGGTCTCACTCATAGCAGGAATCTAGAAAACCTAAATAAGGGACCAGGAAAAAAAAAATAACTATAAGAAAGAAAAAAATCAAAATCAACAAACAACTATGAACCAGAGAACACTTTGGGGGGGGGCAGAGAAAGGAGGGATTGGGGTCAAAATCAGGGGGTTGCAATTGTATGGGGAATATAAAAATAAATTTTTTTTTAAATATTCATAATAAAAAAAAGCAAACTCTGTGATGTCAGTGCCTATGAAATTGATAAACGGAACACATAATCAAAACCACCAGTCAGAATTATTTTGTGCACGGAATATACTATACAAACAATTAGTTAGTTGCCTGGGATCAATAGTATTGGATTATTTCACAAAATCCAGGTCCCTACCCATATATCTGGCATGGAATGTGTCTCATACCAGGTTACATTGTGTGATCTTTTCCCTTGGACACTGGATCTCAAAGTCCAGTGCAGATCAGCTTAGGGTGGATAGATGTTCATAAAAGATAAAACTTCCTCTAAGAGTTAGTGATTTAGCACTATTGAGGAAGGGCCCAAGTAGCTGCATTTAACCAGCTCCCAAGGTAATTCTGATGCATAAAAACCCTGTTCCTGGGTGTGTCTCCCCCACACCCAACCTGCCCTTCTTCACTGCTGGGGTTGCAAGTGACCTTTCCTTTTGATTGACAGTCACCCTCTACTTGGCCCCATTGCTAACCTAATACAGAAACCCTTTGTGTGCCTGTCAGGGACAGCTAATCACTTGGGCCTATGTCCTCATCTGCTGGGTTCAGTCCTGAACCTATGCCCGGTGGGTCCAGACTTCCTGGGAGGTCTGAGACTGTCTTCTGGGGAAGAGCTCTCTGGTCACCTACAGGACTGACAACCAAGCACAGCTGTCAGTTTGAAATGAGTTCTAAGGCCACTCCTGGTATTGGTGTGACTCTCCTGAAACACCTCAATCCCACACATTTCAAGTCAAATATTAGGAATAAAATAACTCCTTTTTCCTGAGACCTAGCTACTATCCAGAGCCCTTCTGCATGGGGTTCCAGAAGCCGAGAGCTACTTCTGTGGGCTGGGACTCTGAATACGGTGGGGTGGGGCAAGGGCAGTGGGGAACACAAGCACAGGGAGATGGAACGAACCTGGGTTCTAGCCCTGCTCCTTGCCGGGTGAAGGGCATATAGGAGAGTGGCCCTTCCCTTCCCTGAACCACCAACAGCGTCCTCATTCTTTACAGCTGAGGACACTCTCATGTGGGACTTTGGGGGAAAGTCTATGAAGGAATAGAGGGGAGGTGGAGGGCTGTAGGCATTCATACATCCGACAAGTATTTACAGGGTACACAGCAGGTGTTAGCTAGGCCCAGGAGTTGCACTGGCAACTAAAGCAGACACGACATTTGTTTTCATGGAGGTCAACCCATCACAGCAGACAGACATGAATTGATTCACAAAATAAATGACTGACACTGCAAAAGCGATCAATGCTGAGAAGAGGGTCAGGGTCAAAGTCACCGACTGGAGGGCGGGAGCTGACTGCCAAGGAGCACTGCAGGGCTATGCTGCAGAGTTAATGCCTGGCAGAGGGAAGGCAGGGGTACTGAGACCAGTAGAAGATGGCACAGACTGGGAAGGGCAAGCCTAGAAAAGGTCAGCTCAAGTCAGTGAGAGGATGTCCAGGGGGCTGGGTAGGGAAGACTATTCTGGGATCTGGACTGCCACACCCTGCGCTCTGCCATCCGTTTGAGATCCCTGTGCTGTTGCATCCTCAAGCTCCCAAAGCCTCCCCATTGTACACTCAGCAGTGTGTGTCTCACCCCCGTGACATTACAAGGGGCCACACTGCACAGCGGTCAGGCCGCAGTTGTCAGACTGGAGCCAACAGAGCTGGCTTCTGTGTGTATTGCCTGTGCGACCTTGGGCAAGGTGTGTCAGCTCAACTTCCTCTTCTGTGCAATGAGGGGATAATATTACCTCACAGGGTCAGTATAATGAATTATACTGAATTAACTGAATTAACACCTGTCCATGTTTTAGAACAGTACCTGGCACAAAGTAACTGGGGAATAAATACTAGTTATTAATATTACTGGCATTCTAAGTGCTTTGAATATAATAGCTCATTTGTTTCCTGCAAAAATCCTATGAGAGTACTATTATTACGGACACCATTCATTCATTCAAAATGAAATGTCAGATACACTATGCTAGCAACTAGGTTTGCCAATGAGCAAAAAATATAAATAAATGAAGATAAAACTACAAGCCCTGTTCTTAGATGCAGGAAGAATAGTTAAAATGCTACTGACCAAGTCTGGGACAATTCAAGCTTCAAGATAATAACAGAAACAATTATAAGGTGTTGAATAAAACAGGAATTCATGAGTACACACTGATACAAGTAAATGAATGCACAAACAAATGGAGTTGGGTCATTTCTTTGTTATTTTAGAATGTCAACTCAATGAATAGATGCAGGAAATGATGCAGCTGTTTTTTTCCTAAGATTTTTAAAAATTTATTTATGCATACAAGAACTGGGGTGTAGGCCAGAGGTGTGGAGGTGGTGGTGAGAGGATTCGCCAGAGACAGAGTGGGGAGCAGAACAGGAGGATTGACTGAAATACACTGCAGAGGGGAGCAGCGGGTGAGGCAGGAGAGGTCTGCTGCGCCATGTGGGTCAGCTCCCTGGCCTGGGATCAAACTCATGCTGCAGTGACTTCTGATAACCTCATAGCTCTGAGACTCTAACTTCTGCGCCACTAGGGAGGCCCTGTTATTTGTTTGTTTGTTTGTTTGTTTTAAATCACCAATTGGCAGATGTCATAGTACTAACTGATTGAGGCAGGAATTGTCAAAGGATCTTAACACCACAGGGCGAATGCCTGTGGGGAGAGGGATACAGCCACACACCACGGAACATTTCAGTCAACAGCAGCCCATGGAGAGGATGTGCTTGCTGTGCAGGTTTGTAGCCCAGGAGCACCGGGCTCAACCATCGAGTCTGGGTGGGTGATGGCTATCCTGCCGAGGCCTGTGTAATTACCCTCTGTGGTGTTTGCACAAGACAAAATGCCTTAACCAAGCATTTCTGACAATGTAGGGTGACACGTGACTATTTACCGATTAATGCTTATTAATTACAGCAAGAATCATGTCTTTATGGCAGTAACAGTCCTGCCAACTAGGCACCAGCTCAAATTTAGGGGCATCCTACAAAACAACTGGCTTGTAGCATTCACAGATGTTAAGATGGTGAAAGATTGAGGGGCTGTTCCAGACTAGAAAACTGACAACCAAGTGCAACAAGTGATACTGGATAGGATTCTGAACCAAATATATAATGTTGTGGGTTTGTTTTTTTTTTTTTTTCATAAAGGACATTATTGGAGTAACCAGAAAAATGTGAATGTCTACAGGTTACATCATAGTATTCTATTCATATTAATTTCTTGAACTTGATAACTATGTTGGGGATTCAGAAGACAGTGTTCTTGATTTTAGAAACACACATTAAGGGGTAAAAGAGCTTTATATTTGTAACTATCTCTCAGATGGTCCAGAAAATCATAGTGATAGTAATGATGGTGATAATAATATGTGTGTGGATGGATGGGTAGATAGACAGACAGACAGATAGATAAAATGATAACAAAATTGATGGGAAATGGGAGTGTCTGGGGCAGGTTAAGGAAATTCTTGTACTGGTTGTGTACCTTTTTTCCTAAATCTGAAATTATTAAAAAATTAAAAGTCGGGCCTCCCCTGGTGGCTCATCGGTTGAGCCCTGGGCTGCGAAACTGCCCGCAGCCTCAGCAGCGCCGGTTTGATCCCTGGCCACCGGGCAAGGGTCCCACATGGTGCAGCAGACCTCTCCTGTCACGCCCGCTGCTCCCCTCAGCAGTGTACTTCGGTCCTTCTGCCTGTTCTGTTCCCCGCTCTGGCTCTGGTGAATTCTCTCACCCTCCCACGCTTCTGACTGTACCCAGTGCTTGTATAAATAAATAAATAAATCTTAAAAAAAAATTAAAAGCCATCCAAAAATCATGAAAAACATCCCCCCCCCCACAAACCTGTATTGGGAAGGGAGCGGGTCCCTGAGCACTGATGCTTGACTGGGAGAACTAGCAACCCCCCCAGGGGGCTGCATCTCTCCAGAGATGGAGCTGTTCCGGGATGTCTGGGTCAGGTGCTAACAACCAGAAACGTTATGTCTGGCCCTTTTCCAGAGAGGGAGAAAGAGCAACGAGGACACAGTGAAAGGTCTGTAAGGCTGAACAAGTGGAAGCTGGAGGCGGGGTCCTGCAGGATCTGTGGGTCAGCAGGGCTTGCTGGGGACCTGGGGTTCCAGGGCTCCCTCCCATTCCTGGGAAAGGGAGAGAAGGAACTGAAAAGAAGGGAAGGGGAACGTAATATTTGTTAGGCACCTACTGTCCACCAAGTACAATTTTGGGTGGTTTACATCTATTACTCCACTCATCATAGAAAGTTGTGAGATGACCTCTGTTATTATTCCCATTTTAGAGATGAGGAAACAGAGGTTTAGGGAGGTGAGGACAGAGATTCTATTTCAAGCAGTACAGAGGAAAAGATATGCTCCCTGACTTTCATGCTGAAAGCAACTTTAAAACCAACTAAAATAAGGATTTTTAAGTAATTAATCAATGACCTGGCAGGAACCAAAAATTAAGTGGAAGCAGGAATCAGGGGTGGGCAGGGCAGGCAGAGGTGGCCTTTCACCTTGAGATGAAATCATGTGAACCTTGGCTTTGGTTCCCATGGACTAATAGTGATGAGAAAAATAAGGATCAACCCCAGAGCCCACCCAAGGTGGCGGACAAATGGAAGGCCCCTCCCCCCACAAAGCTGGAGGACAGGGGCCTCCACCATCAGGCTAGGGAGAAACCAGGAGCAAAAGCCACCACTCACCATCCCCACCACAACCTAGAATGAAATCTTAGCACTGAGCTGGGAATGAAATCATTTTTCCTGAGAGTTCATAGCCCCAAAGAGGCTGTTAGTGCTTCTGAAGCCAAAATTCCCATTCCCTGGCTAAACAAAAACTTTGCAAGCTGAAGTTTTACATTAAAACATTCCTTCTTCTTTCCCCGGATGTTCAAAGGGCAAAAAAGTGAATGGGAAAAAAAAAAAACGCAGACCCCATGATATAAACCACAGACTCAGAAATAAATAAAGATTGGCAAAAGCAAAGATTTCACACAAAAGTCAAGATGATGAAGTGCAAGAAAAATTGCTTGGTCAAGGCTAGGGCAGAACTGAATGGCGGTCATGCCAGAAGTAGCAATTTGAAAAAAAATCCTGTGAAAAACTTAACTTTTAGCTAAGGACTCACTTAAAAGAAGAGTCTCTTAACTTCAACACTATTGACATTTTGGGCATATACTTCTTTGCTGTAGGGGCTGTATACACTGCAGGATATTTAGCAGTGGCCCTGATTTCCCACTCCCTGGATGAAAGTGGCATCAAGCCCCCTCCAAATGATGGCAATCACAAATGTCTCCAGACATTGCAAATTATTTGCTGAGTTGTAAAACTGCCCCTGGTTGAAGATCACAGCGCTAAAAGGATAAACCTACATTCCCTGTATAGAATGGAACAGCACAGACTATAGACGGGGATGCCTCATTGTGGGTGCTGGGGAGAAGGCCGAGACAACTAATATGCAGAAAAAATAGCACAGTAACCCAGGGGAGCAAATCCAGAAAGAGTCAACAAAATTACACTCCCGGAAAGAAACTTCTACAAATAGCTGAGGCATGAAAATCATCCCGTGGCATGTAATTTTTTAAATTGAGTTAGCACAGAATCAACACAAAGAAGATGAAGAAAAAGGGTAGGAAAGGTCAGTAGAGTCTACCAGATAAAGAACAATGACCAGAAAAAGAAATTACCATGGAATAGATGTACAATCTGACCAAATATTGTTCTATGATTGAATACATTTTACTAAAACAATGTGAGGGAAGGTCACAAAGCAGAAATATAAAGAGATGGCAAGACAATGGGAAGAGATGGAATGAGCTGGAAGAACTGAGGGAAGGCGTGTAAGAAAAAGTAACACAATTTTAGAAAGGAGGGTGCAGGCCTCCCTGGTGGCCACCAGGAGTTAAGTCTCAGCATTATCAAGCTATCACCAGCCACTGCAGCACGAGTTCATTCCCCAGCCAGGGAGCTAGCCACATGGTGCAGCAGACCTCTCCTCGCTGGGACCTCGCCTACTGGTCCCCTCAGCAGTGTACTTAGGTCAGTCTGCCTGTTCTGTTCCCCACTCTGTCTCTGGTGAATCCTCTCACCCCCCCCCCCCACACACTTCTGGCATGTACCCCAGTTCTTATATGTATAAAAAAATAAATCTTTTTTTAAAAAAAAGGAGGGTGCGATGGGAAGGAGGACTTATACACTGCACAGTGGAAACAGAGGACAGAAATAAAGAAAGTGAATAAAATGAGACAAGATGCAGAAACTGTTGTTTTTAACTAGAGAGAAAAAGATAAATATAGAAAAAAGAAGAGGGCCAACACATACATCACCAGAGTCTCTAGACAAAGAAAGCAGTGGAATACAATAAATACTAAAATACTTGGAACTGAAGGAAACTTTCTTGAAATAAAAGGTCTGAATCTACATAAAAATGCTACATGTGACAGAGAAAATTGACCTAAAACAATCAATTCTGAGTCTCCAAATGAAAACTTCTGACTTTAAATTAAAGATTAAAAATATATATATTCTTTGGCAGCCAGATCTAAAAAAAAATGTTAGGATACTCCTAAAGGGATAAAGTCAAGTCTAGCCCCAGCAGAATTCAAATGCCAGACAATGGCATAATACAGGCTTTTTAAGGAAAAAAGTGTAAGCCAAAGATTTTATGTGCCATCAAGCTGTTCCTCAAGTAGAAGAGCTACAAACAAGTACTTTGAGACATGCACGAACTCAGGAGTGCTGTTCCCAAGAACTAACTCTTCTTGGGGAGACTACCAGAGCGAACACATTCCAGACCACCAGGAGGTAACTAGGGAAACCACAGCAAAAGAAGGACCCATAGTAAGCAGTGAATATATTTAAATATAAAGCAGAGCCAAAAAGAAACGCGGACATCCGAATGTAAATTCGTACGTGCTTTGACATTGCAAAAATGACATCTAATTTAAAAACGAGGGGGGAAAGTAGAAAGAAGATGAGTTGTGTTCCCTGATGGTCATGTTTATAACAGTTAGGAGTCAAAAAATATCTTTAAAAGCTGAGACAAAGAATAGAAGTAGAGTTAATATATTTAATATAGCATATTTAACAAATGTAAATGGTGTAGAGATAACTTTGCATTGTGTTCAGGAAAAGGATGAAGGAGTGGGGAGATGTGCTGATTTTTTTCACTGCTCATTCTAGGACAGTAGAAGAAACTGCCTAATTAAGTAGGGAACTAAAGGCTCCATTAAATGTTATGATTATGAAGATAAGCACTTGAAAAAGTGGTCTTCCTAAAGAATTTTAATTGCTCTGGCTAGACCTTCCCATGCAATGCTGAATGGTAGTGACAAAAGGGAGCATCTTGTTGTGTTCCTGATCTTAGGGAAAGTTTTCGGGTATGATGTTAGCTGTGAGCTCCTCATTAATTGCCCTTTGTTGTGTTGAGAAAGTTTCCTTTTTTTCCCCCTATTTGCTGGGTGTTTTTATCATGAAAAGGTGCTGGATTTGTTGAGCCACCCTTGCATTCCAGGGAGCCACCCTTGCATTCCAAATCTCATTTGGTCTTGGTGTAGAATCCTTTCAATGGACTGTTGAATTTGGTTGGCCAGCATTTTGATAAGGATTTTTGCATCTCTATTTATAAGGGATACTGGTCTGTAGTTTTCTTTCTTGATTTTTAAATAGAATTTTATTGAGTTAACTTTGGTGTATAGTTTTGTGTAAGTTCCAGGTATCCAGCATTATAATTTGAACTCAGTATCCTCTATATTATGATCACAACCAAAAGTCTAGTTTCTTGTAATTTTTTTCTTGCAGTGTCTTGGACTTTGGTTTCAGGGTAATGCTGTCCTCATAGAATGAATTAGAAAATGTTCTCTCCTCTTCTAACTTTTGGAATATTTTTCAAAGGATTGCTATTAATTCTCCTTTAAATGTCTGGTAGAATTAGCTGATAAGAGAATCTAGCCCTAGACTTTCCTTCTGGAGGTTTTTGGTTATTGATTCAGTCTCTTTAGTTAATACAGGTCTGCATTTAACATATATTAAAATGTATTTTTTAGGTTAAATCTCAAAAAACAATCCAAGTCTTTACTTTATGCCAGAGGTAAAATTCATTCAAATTCAAAAGGTTGAAACTGAAAGACAAGCAAAGGCATACCAGGCAAATACAAAATAGTACTAATAGTTAGAAGTCATGATTTAATTTCCTAAGGACAATTCAGGCCAAAAGAGCAGCAACAAAATGAAAAGGACCAACGTTCCATGTCAGAGCCACTCAAATGCAGACATAACTATTACAATTACAATATCTGTGCAGCAGCTAAACCAGTAGCTACATTCATGGGACTCACTGCAGCAGTGCAAGGAAAATAAGAACATATGGGTAGTAAGAGACTTGAATTCATCTCTTTCAGGGGACCCCTTCTCCATGGGGGAGATATCAAAGCACACCTAGTTACTGCACCAGTGATCTCTGAGTGAGAAATAGACCTCTCTGTCAGGTTCAGATGTGATTCAGAGGACCTGTAAGCTAGCAGAGCCATTTGCTTCACTCATCTGGTGGGACAGTGAATAGACAAACGGAAATAAGAACACAGTAATTATCCTATAAAGGAGTGGCCCCAGGGCAGGAATTCTGAGGAACTCAGCCCTGGCAGGGTCAGGCTACTTTGGTTTTGTCCTCTAGAAAATTCTGCTGTCCTCATCCAACATGGATATCAGAAAATAAGTCTTCCTTCAAGGATGTTTTGGTGTCTAAACAATTTTGGGCTTTATAGTTTCTTGGGAAAAACAACTCTATGAAAAATTTATTAAGGGAACAAAGTCTATTTGCTTTCAATCATTTCATAAGCCAGAATAGCCGTCCCTCCTTATCTGAGGGGGATACGTTCCAAGACATCCGGTGAATGCCAGAAACTGTGGGTACTACCAACCCCTGCTATGTGTTTTCCTATGCACCCACATCTACAATGCAGTTTACTTTATAAATTAAGCACTGGGAGGGGCCTCCCTAGTGGCGCAAGGGGTTAAGTGTCAGCACTGTGAAGCAATCTGCAGCCCCTGCAGCATGAGTTCCATCCCTGACCAGGAAGCCGACCCACATGGTGCAGCAGACCTCTCCTGTCTCACCCGCTGCTCCCCTCAGCAGTGTATTTCAGTCAATCCTCCTGTTCTGCTCCCCACTCTGTCTCTGGTGGGGAGCACCGAAGACACCTCTCTGGTGTCTGGGGTGAGCACCTCTCATCCTCCAGCACCTATGGCTTACACCCCACATCTTGTATGCATAAATAAATCTTTTTTAAAAATTAATTAATCACTGGGAGACGTCGACAATAATAATAAAAGAGAACAATTATAATAATATACTGTAATAGAAGTTATAAGAATATGCCTCTTTCTCAAAATATCTCATTGCCATATTATTTTCTGACGATGGTTGACCACAGATAAAGGAGAATCTGTGCTGACAGAGGTGTGGACAGAAATAAACGTTTCGGTGGTAGTTAGACAAAGAGTTGATTAGATAACCAAAGTGACGATTTAAACTTGGGAAGCCTTCCCACAGACTTGACTCTGTGAGAACTGTTCTAACAATCACAAGTTTGAGTTTAGTTTCCATAGATAGGAACAGTGAGTCACTGATGTCAAAAATGTAATTATTCTTGGGGGGGAGAGGGGGGCTTTTGATTTTCATCTATAGACTCAGACTTTTTCACTTCCTGAGTTACCCTCACCTAAAGCAACGCTGATGCTACTAATCCGCAGTGGAGGGCAAACCCTGGGGTTGACACTCCCCTGGGGACGCACTGTGGGGACAAAGGCTGGCCCCAGAGTTTAAATCCTGTTTCTCTGGCTCCTTGGTCCTTGGTGTGGGCTGAAAGGCTGGTTTACCTCCAGGCAGCGGATTCCTGCATAGGCTCCAGGTGGCGCTTTCTCTGACTTCCAGCCTGTGCAGATGACTCTGCTTTCTCACCTAGACCAGCAAGGAGTCCCTGAATGTTTTTCCCACTATGCCTGCAAACAGCAGACCTAAGAACAGTTCATCAATAAACTTCAAAACGTAATTTAACAACCAATAAAAATGGGTTTTATTGGTTTAAATGGGGAAAGAGCTGGGGGTAGCAGGCTCACCAGAGCTGGCCTCTCCTGAAGAATCTCCCACGTTCTGGAAAATGGGAGCAAGGGGTAACGCTGTCAGAATCCTTCCCCAAAAATCAGAGGGGAGGTCAGAGGTTACCTAACTGCCACCCAGCTGGTCCAGAACAGCTCCTGATGGGGCAGGAGCAGGGCCATGGGGCAATGGCACATTGGCTGAGGTCCCGCGCCTGCAGAGGCATGGCACTGAGGCTGTTATTTTGGGTTTGGCATGAATTATTCAGCACAGAACAGCCCAGCCCAGAGTTTCTGGGACTCTCCCCAAGACTGGGAAAGAGGAGTGGGGTGGAGACTTTGCTTTCTCAGAGAAGACTCTGCTTTGTCTCTCCATGCCCGTCTGCCCATCGGTACTGGGTGGTGGTGATGCCTGGTGCCCGCCCACACTGCCTGCCTGCACATCCCCAGGGCCAGGATGCTCAGGCTCTAAGGCGCTCTGAGGTGCCCGGGTCGAAATTGGCCAGAACTGCAAGCTGGGAGGGCGCCGGGGAGAGGAAGAGGAGTTGATTTGCTTGAAGCCACAGAGCGGGGAGCCACCCTCTGTGGCCACAGAGGACCCTACTACACCACTTCCCTCTTCCCCACCCTCACCGCTGGAGCACATCTGGAGTGAGCCTGAAGGAGATGGGACACTTTCTGCTGTGAGAAGCCTGTTCTAGCTCAGAGGGGTGGAGAACCGGCTCCCATGAGCTGCAGAGAGAAGGGAAGGGCTTTACATTCTCCAGGCTAACACGGAGACGCGCAGGAATGCAGTGGCTTCTGGAGGACAGAATGTTACTGGGAAAGGGTCTGAAAACTGTCATCGGGTCAGAACCTCTCTCGCCAGTGCTGGGTCTGGCCACCCGCCACTAAAAATGCAAAAAAAAAAAAGTCCTTTGGTGAAGGGAAAAAACCCAAAACGATTTATTCTAACCAGGAGGGTAGGCGGGGAAGAACTAGGAGGGCCGAGGGAGAGAGAAGGGCCAGTGAGCACAGCCGTGTGCTGTGGAGCTGCTGTTCCTGGAGCTGCAGGGGCTGGGGGCCTGCCTGTCTGGAGCCAGGGCCTGTGGGGTCCTGGGGCAAAGTTTTACGAAGTCCTGCCACCACTGGGGCAGCGGAGGCCTGCTGCCGCTGAGGTCAGGGGTTCTGCAACCCCACCTCCACCCCATCTGCCCAGCCAGGAGCTGGCGCAGCACCTCCGACCACAAAAAGAGGGAGTCCATGGGCATCGCTCCCTCTTAGAGGCTCCCAAAATGGCCACTGTGCTCCCCCCACTTCCCAGCTGCCCCTTTACCCAAGACGTCAGAGCCGGAGTTTAGACCCTGGTGCTCCTCATCCTAGTAGGCATCCTGCAGCCACACCCAGGCCCCAGGGAAGGCAGGGTTTGGGTGCCCTGGGCTGGCCTCCAAAAATGTGTGTGTCTTTCTCAGCCGACAGCCCACCTGGAGTTCACACCCCAGCCCCATGGGCTGCTCCATGTCATGAGGTCTCTGGGCATCGAGCTCATACTCTGTCAGAGGCGGATCGCAGGTGCGCCCGTGTCTTCCGAGAACAAAGGCATGAGAGCAACGTGCCCCCCGTGTCAGGCCTAGGCCCACCCCGGCACGATGGCTCTCCTGCCCCTTCCTTCACAGAGAGCTTGGTCCTTCCACCACTCACCGCAAGGGCACGGAGGCGCAGAGCCCACCTGAGGGAGATTTCGGCAGTCATGAGCCTCCTGGCAGGCACCTGACTGGCTGCAGACAGAGTGGCTTCCCCTTCCCACAACACACTAACCGCCTCCCCAAGCAAGTCAACCCCCTAACTCCATCAGGTCACCGGTCCAGATCAAAGTGCAGGCTATCTGGGGGGAAAGACACGCTCGCCACAGCCACACATGGTTCCTCAGGCCCAGCGACACATCGACTACAAGATAAGTCATCTGGGCCACCCCACCCTCCACCCCACTCAATGGCACAGGGAGGTGCAAACCACAGCAAAACTCCCAATTGGGGGCCTCCCTGATGGCACAAGGGGTTAAGCACGGCATAATGAAGCTGTCCGCAGCCTCTGCAGCACGAGCTCAAACCTTGGCCAGCCAGGGAGCTACCCACATGGTGCAGCAGACCTCTCCTGGCTCGCCTGCTGCTCCCCTCAGCAGCGTATTTCAGCAGATCTGCCTGTTCTGTTCCCCACTCTGTCTCCGGTGAATCCTCTTACCCCCAACACCTCTGGCCTGTACCCCAGTTCTTGTATGCATAAATAAATACAGCTTTAAAAACAAAAAAACTCCCATCTGGAAAAGGGAAGGAGGAACACTCAGAAGTCACTGGAGCAGAGCAACTGGCAAGTCTGGTAGCCGGGAAGGGCGAGGACTGGGCGCGGGCAGAGGAGGCCAGTCTGCCCCACCCAGTTCTGAAAGGTTCTTTCCCCATTATCCTCTGTGGTCACGTCTGAAATAGGTGTTAAAAGGATCAGCCTCCTTGGGGTTGCTCTGAGGCTCAAACAATGCTAATCACTGGCCAGTTCCTACTTTCCTTGGCAATAAAACCCCCTCAAAACTGGGCTACGTACTTCTCGCTGGGCGCCAACAACCAAACCCAAACATGTTTTCTCAGCAGTTATGAAGCCTGTTTCATTACGTTGTTTCCTGGTAGCACTCTCATTTTAATTTTTCTTTTTTTTTTGGGGGGGGGGGATTCTCAAACTGTGCATTTGGTTGGGAAGACACTACCCTTAATCTAACCTTGTTCCAGCCCTGGATCCTACTCCGGGCTTCCTGGGTGGCCTGCGGGGGACCCCAGGGAAGAACAACTCATCACCTACCTGTGTTATAAAAGGGAGTGGCTTTCACCTCTGTGAGGTCCCACATTTCTGATGCTTTCTATTCCTTCCCATCTCTCCTTCTTATAACAATTTTCTAAAAGCCACAAAGAGCAGCCAATATATACTAATATTCTGGCTCTTTCCAACCACTTCTCTAAAGCTCTGGATTTGGTCAATATGTGGCCAGCCTTCCACAGTGTCATAAAAGTGGTTTTACCAAGTGTTATTGCAAGGTGTAGTGAGGGTCTTCAACTTCCCACCTGCGATAGCTGTGCCCTCCCACAGGCAGCAAGACCACTAAGCCAATGCCTCATATTTTAGGAGATTTGTCAGGACAACACCCAATGCCAGTACTAATTGTTGTTAATTCAGGGCAAGGCAAGGTTGGCATATAAAGAGACCTAATATGATTTAGCGGCCAAAGGAAAAGCGAAGTGTGTCTCTTACACGTAACAGTCCATGGAGATCATTCCAGCTTGCTAGGTTGTTCCACAAGGTAATTCAAGGGCCCGAGTCCTTCCTTTCTTTTCTCTGCCCTACCCTAGGACCTTGGCCTTGCCAGCTTGGTCACTGGTGGGCTTCAGGTGCATCCACGATCGCACATGTGGGAGAGAGAAAGAGCGCATGGAGGTAGGGGAGGGCACACCTAAGGCCTGGGAGAAACATGTCTCTTCCCAATAAATGCCACTGGCAGAAATCTAACCACATCCACAGACCTAAGTGCAAGAGCACTAGGGACAGAGCGTGGCTGTGTGCCCTGGAGGAAGGAGAAATCAATGCTGGTGGACAATGAGCCGTCTCCACCCCAGGCCTGAAAGCTGAACAGAGGGGCGGTTATGAGTCATGGCCTTGACCATGGCTGGAGAACACAGCTGTCCATGTGGAAGCCCCTCTCTCCCCCATGTACACACACGGGCCTGTCCCCACCCAGGGACACAGACCAGTGGCAGGCCATCACCAGACATGCTTGACTGATGCCCACCATCCCCTCCTATACTAGTGGGCTCAAGGGACCTGCGGGGAGGTGCTAGTCTGGTGCTCCCAGAAGCAGACGCCAAGATGGGATGAAGTGTGCAAGGATTTCATTAGGAGAAGTGACTGTGTGAATGAAGTGGAGAAGGGGCCGGCAAAGGCTAGAGAGCCTGCAGGCTGCAATGCCAGCGTGACTCGGAGGAGGGAGGGAGAGAAGGTTGTCTGGGGAAGCCCTGCCGTCTAAGAAAGCTTCAGCAGAGCCATCGGGAAAAGCCTAAGCCAAAGTCAAAGAACAAAGAACCCCTGTGTCTCCCAGGAACAGCTCTGGCTTAGCATGCCAGCCACACGTCCAGTCCTGGGGGAGTGGAGGGTGGGCACAGCCTCAGCCAAAGGGGGTGACTTCAGAGCCAGAGCTGCCCTGAGCTGGTCAGTTACAACCCCCATAAAAGGAGCCATTCTCACGGCTGCCACAGGGTGATAGTAAGAAGTTGGTTTACAAAGGACACAAAAACATTGATTCAAAAGACCACCTGTGCCCCTATGATTATGGCAGCACTATTGACAATAGGTAAAACCTGGAAACAACCCAAATGCCCAAAAATAGATGACTGGATCAAGAAGATGTGGCATACATACACCTGGAATATTATTCAGCAATCAAAAAAGATAAACTCATGCCATTCACAGCAACACGGATGGAGCTAGAAGGGATCATGCTCAGTGAAATAAGCCAGAAGGAAAAAGAAGAATATCGGATGGTTTCACTTACAGCAGGAATATAGGGGAACCAAATAAGACATCAGTGTAAAAAAACAGTAACAGTACAAAACACAACAAAGCAAAAATGGACAATTATAAAGCAGAGACATCCTGCAGGGGAGGAGGAGGGAGAGGGATCAGAGGGAGGGAGGGAGCAGCACAGGGGACTGAGGTGATGGTGCACGGGGGCCTTGGGGAAGGAAACTCTATTGGGGACCACACCTGAGGGGGTGGGGGAAGTAAATAGTGTTTAAAAATGAACAATGATGTAAAAAATTTAAAAAATTAATAAAAAAATAAAAAAGAAGTTGGGGTTTTTATTCTAGAAAGAGCATAGGTTTTGAAATTAAAATAAAATAAAATGCAACCCAGTTCAGCCCTGACTAGCTGTGTGGCAAAATTGGGAAAAATACTTAATTCCTCTGATCCTGAGTTATGAAGCCAGTAGAGGGTCCCCACGGGAGGCACTTTAAAGGGTGGCCTTTTTCCCGCCCCCATTTTGCCAGAGCCCAGTGAGCCTAGGGGTTACCCAAATATACTCCCTGAGAAAGCCCCCCCCAAGCCCACAGCTGACCCCAATTTCCTAGGATTGCAGACAGCCCTTCCCTCTTAAGCCCACACCAAGCAGGCCCAGAATTGGCACACAGTGGGCTGTGCAGGCCAAGCTGGCTTTTAAAGTGGCCAAGAAACACCCTGATAAATATCTCCCCTAGGGCCAAAGAGAAATATTTAGAAGAGGTTGCTAGCCAGGGCCGGGAAGGCCACTTGTTACCTCCTCTGGGCTCCTGCTTATTTGAAAACTGTCACCCCGGCCAGGACTATGGGCTGAGGCCCAGGGCGGAAAGGGAAGGAAGGAGGTGACTCTTGGGACAAGTCTGCAAATCCAGACAGCTGGGCCGGCTGCCACCCACCCCAGACACATGCCTGCCCCACAGCTCCTGGAAGGAGTCCTCACCCTGACTTTTTTTTTTCCTATTTCCAATGCCCATCCCCCCGCCCCATCTCTCGTCTCTGAGTTCTCTGTCTCCCCAAGAAGCCTCCTTCCTCTCCATCTTTCTGGCTCTCATGCTCTCTTCCTCCCTCACTACAGCCTCCCTGCTGGGAGGCACCATTTACCCTCCCAGCCCAGGTGCCTCTAGAAAGATAAGCTGCCTTGGAAAGCCTTCAAGCCACAGGGAGGCGCAGAGGCCCAGAGGGACCTCAGAGGTGCCCCCTCCCACGTCCCTCCTCTTTCTCTGTGCAGTGCAGAGATGTTCAGAACCAAAAGCACCCCCAGGGTAGCCAGGGGCCAGGGCACCCAGACGCTGCCTGTCCCCTCTACCTTGGTACCTGCTCCAACCTCCCTTCACCCCACCCCAGCCCCTCCCTGGGTCACTGCCTTGTCCACGCTCCTCCCCAGAGCCAGCCCTACAAACTAAATGCCAGTTATAGGCAAAACCAAGAAAGTGGGACAAAAGGACGTCCCTTTTAGCAATGACTGGAGAATTTATTCAATTAAATGTATCTATTCAGCAGGATTTTATAAAACCTGTCATGTCGGTCCACACATACTGGTATTAAACACAAATCCAAATAGGCAAAAAAGCCGATTGAAAAACAGTATGTAGAACACAAACCCATCTTGTAAGAGAAATTACACAGAAGTATGGGGGCGCACCCTCCAAGATACTGACTCATTGCTCTCAGGGTAATGAGATCCTCACTACCCCCTGATTCATTTTAACCCATCAAACACCTCTGGGTGCCCGGCCCTGCCTGCAGCTGAACAGGGAACAGGGATGATGGGATGTGTTTCCTACAGCCACCCCCAGATATTGACCAGGTGACCCAAAGTGACCCTTCAGGTGGGGCCTTGAGCCGGGGTAAGAGCTGAAGGGGGGCAGGAGAAGGAGGGTCTCCAGTCAGAGGAAGCATCAAGCTGGTTCCCAGAAGGGAGATGCCCCAGCCAAGCCTGGAACGTGTGAACCTCACCAGGAGGGTGGGCACCTCAATTTTGAAAAGTAGAGACAGGAGCTAGTGCTAAAGATGTACGACAGGATGGGGGGACATTGGTTGGGGTGAGAGAGGAGAACAGAGGTGCGGTAGGGAAGACAAGGACTTCAGCATCCTCTTGAACCCCACCAGCCTAGCCATGGCAGCTGCAGACACAGGAGCACAGGCGTCCTCAGAGCCGTGCCTCGCTGAGCTGAGCACTTTGCAGCTAAGGGTCTCCTGCCCTGAACCCCCACCACCATGCAACTGACCCCCTAGACTGAGTGGCCACTGTGATCCCAGGCGGTAGGGCAGGGCCAAAGACCCCAGGCCCCCAGGCGCGAGCGCGTCCTCCTGTCTCTGAGTCGGTGGGGAGGACATTCTTTAAGGCCCTGTGGGTTTTATTTTTGCTTCTTTGCTTCTTGTCCTTTGCTCTCTCATTTGCCTGCCAGGTCCCGGGCCAACTGCGCTCCACGCAGTACCGAGGGCAAAGGTGCATTCGGGTGCGCCGAGCCCCAGCCCCGGCCGCCAGAGGGCACCCGAGCTCAGGGCCCGGCCCCGAGGGCGGCGTCTGCGCGCCCCGGGCGCCCGGCTTGTCTCCCAACGACGGTGCAAAGCCCGTGGAGGCGCACCCTTGGGGTCACGCCGCAGGGGTGGACTGTGGGGGCCCAAGGGTGGGAACCCTCCCCACCCGCCCCACCCGCCCCATGCGCCCCTCTCTGCAGAATGCTGGTTAACACCTCTCCACCTGCTGCGGGTGCCCAGGGGGCGAGGACGTAGACGGGGCCGCGGGGCAGCTGCAGGAGCGCACTGGGCAGACAGCGCCGGCGCTGGAAGGAGACCGCGCCCGCCCCTCTCCCGCGCCTCCCTCCCGCTGCGGGACTCGCTTTCTCCTCCCGAGACAAAAGGGCGGGATGGCGCTGCGGGCACCCCGACGCTCTCCAGACTCCGACCCGACGACGCCCCCTCTCCCTGCGGATAACGGGAAGGGGATAACGGGAGGGCCTGGAGAAAGGGCCCGAAGAACCCAAATAGGCCCTGTGCGCCCCCGCTGCGCCCGTGCGCCCGCGCCCAGGCTCCCGCCCAGCGCGCCCCAGGGTCCCGCCACCGTAACGTCCTCTCCTGGGTGTCGCTCTGCTGGCTCCGGCCTCTCCCCACGCGCCTCCTGGAAAGGGCTGGAAGCGAGTGGGGGCTTCTGCGGTGGGCGCAGAGAGATGGTCCCGGCCTCCTGAGAGGTCAGCGGCATCAAAGGAGGTGCCCTCCGCCCCTCGCCTGGCCGGCTGCGTCGCTCTGTCCTGGATGCCGAGGATGGGGAACAGAACAGGACGCAGCAGCTCTCTGCGCCGGGTTTGGATCCACTTGGGAGGCGTGATGGGCCCGTGCACCTGGGACCCGACCTGGTTCCGGAGACTAAAGCTGGTGGAGGGTCCCCCACGCGGGATTCCCGGCCCCCACTCCAACCACAGCCTTCCCTTGCTCTCCTACTCTTGGGAGACTGCACCCCAAAGGGGTAAGAAGTCAAGAGCCTGGAGAAATGCACTGTGTAAATATACTGATTTTATTTGTCTCCGTTTGGGAGCCTCACAGACATATCCAGGTAAAAAGATCGTTAAATAAACTTGGGCAGCCACCTCGGTGCAAAAATAAATATCCATCCTCCGGCCGCAGCGATAGCTGCGCTGCGCCCCAAGTCCCATCGGCCGCGCCTAACAATTATAAAAGTGTTCAGCGAGTGTGCTGGCGTGAGTGTGAACGGGTGTGCGCTGGGGGTGGGGGTGGGCACGGTGGAGAGCGGTGTGCAAAATCGGAGTTGCAAACCATCGGACAGGGGCGTGGAGCGGCTTTCCAGAAAGCTCTGGCGATCCCGGGCGACTCCGCACGGGCGCGCCTCCCCACTCACACTCACGGCCGAGTTCGTACGGGGAAAGGTTAAAAAATAAACATTTACAAGGGCAAAGACAGCGGCCCCACCCCTGGCCCCCGCGCGCGCGCGCGCCCCGACCCCGGGTGAGCGCAGCGCGGGGCGCCCCAGCGGGTCGCAGCCAGGCGAGAGTCCAAGCGCGCGGAGGGCGGCGGTCCCCGGCCCTCGGGGGTCCTCGGGGGTCCTCGGGGGGTCCTCGGGGGCCCCTGGGCGCGGGGCGCGGGCCCTCTCGGGGTCGCGCGCTGGCCCCCCGGCGGGCGCGGAGGCGCGCGAGTGCCCGCCGCGGGCGGCGCCCCTCACAGGGCCGAGTCCGAGTCGCTGGAGTCCAGGCTGTTCCTCAGTTTGCAGCTGCTGAGCTGCTCCCGCTGCAGCGACAGGCTCTGCGTGCTGCGGCGCAGGCACTCCAGGCTCTGCAGGAACGACTTCTTGGCCTTCTCCTCCTCCATGGGGGACACCCCCTCCTCCTCCACCTCCTGGATCTCGTCGAAGGTCACCGGCTGCGTCTTGAAGCGGGACTGGCGCGGCCGCCGCAGCCGGCCCTTGCCCTTGGGCAGCTTGGCGGGCCGCACGGGCTGCGGGAACTCGTCGGCCAGGCACACGAAGTGCGGCATCACCGCCTGGTAGCTGGAGCAGATGCCCATCAGCTCGCCGGGCTTGGCGGCGGCCATGGCGCCGCCGGCGTCCTCGGGGCCGGGCGGCGGGGCGGCGGGGCTCTCCGGGGGCGGCCGCTGCGCCGGGGCCCCCGGGAGGCGGCAGCCTGGGGGTCGCCGGGCGTGGGATCCAAAACTGCTGCGGGGTGGCGGCGGCCCTCGCGGGCCCGGGTCGCGGCTCCTCGGGAGGGCGGGCGCGGGAGCCCGTCGGGGGGCGCCGGGCTCGGGGGGTCGCGGGGGGCCGCTCCGCCGCGCGCCGAGGTGCTCGCTGCCGCTGCGGTCGGCGTCTGCCCGGCGGCGGCCCGGCCCTCCGCTTATATAGCCCGCTCCTG
Organism: Talpa occidentalis; assembly: GCF_014898055.3. Taxonomy (NCBI): domain Eukaryota; kingdom Metazoa; phylum Chordata; class Mammalia; order Eulipotyphla; family Talpidae; genus Talpa; species Talpa occidentalis. The sequence continues at coordinate 7,177,275 of NW_023603184.1, forward strand.
CCCACACGGCTGTGGGCTCGGATGACAGCGAATGCCATTTAAAGCGCGAGCGCCCCGCGCCCTTCCGCCTGACGTCGCCCCGCCGCTCTGGGAAAGTAGCGGCGCTTCCCCAGCGCCGCCCGCCCCCAGCCGAGCCGGCTCCGGAAGGCGGGCGCGGCCCGCGGGGCCCCCGGGGAGCCCGAGGCCCCCGAGCGCGCGGCGAGGCAGGGGTGGGGGCCGGCGGAGCCGGGGGGGCCCGAGGGTTGGCCAGACCCGGGGGTCACTGCCCCACCCGGGATCCCCAAGTCGGCAGCAAGCCTGGTGGGTGGCCCTGGGAGCGCAGGTCCCTCCTCCCCGATCCTATGGCAGAAATACACCAGCAGGACGCCCGGTGTTCCGCGGGCAGAGCGCGCGCGCAGGCTGGCAGAGGCCGCTGCCAGCTCTCCCTGCAGCCGGAGCGCCAGGGCACCTGGCTCCTCAGCACGGAGCTCCGAAGAGGGGTTGGTGGCGTCTCTGGATCCTTGCCACACACCTCCCCCTCCCCAGTCACACCCACACATCCAGGCACCCACACATCCAGGCACCCACACATCCAGGCACCCACACACCCAGGCACCCACACACCCAGGCACCCACACATCCAGGCACCCACGAATACAAACACACACCCAGCGTATTCCATTTAGGTGCTTCCCTTCCCTAGCTGACTTCTGCAGGTTTGTCTCCTCCACCCCCAGTCCAGGGCCCCGCCGCACCCCCATCCACGCTGAGAAGCATGTCACTTGAACTGGGCACTAACAACAATAATAATAAAACGGCCACCCTCTGAGGAGGTGACTCCAAGCCAGCCAGTGAGCTTTGTCCTGCACGTATTATCCCCCTTTAATTTTCACATCAGCCCTGCGAGGCCACTACATTCTGCCCATTTCAGGTACAAGAAAGTGGAGGCACAGAGAGAGTGGGTGAGTAGGCCGCTGGTAAGGGATGGAGAGGCCACCCCCAGTGAGCAGCGGAGCTGAGATTCAAAGTCAGGGAGTCCAAGTGCTCACTCTCCTCACTCTCGCTGGAACCTCTTCGCCCAGGGGAGGACAAAGGAGTCTTGGGCCCAAGCGGCAGGGAGCGTTTCTTGTGGCTAGAGCAGAGAAGGTGAGGGGCCAGAGAAGGAGCCCAGTTCTGGAAAGCCCTGAGGGTCACATCAGGGGCGGGCATTTCATTCTAAGGGCCATGGGAAGGCATTGGGGGTGTTCAGCAGGGGAGCTCCATAGTCTAAGTTACGTGTTTACAAGTTTCGTCTGACGGCCTTGTGTAGAACAGACGGCGATGAGAGCGCACGGAGCCCACCTATCAATAGAAGACTTCAACGTGTCCTCAGATACCAGACTCTGAAAACACAGGGGAAGGTGCAGGCACTGGAGCTGTAGGGAAATGGGCAGATTTGGGATTTGTCTGGAGATAGAACTGAGGGGACCTGCTGGTGGAATAGAGGGTGAGGAGCAAGGCTGACATCTGCCTATCAGCCTGAGCCTGTGTTCCACGGAGTGCCGTTGACTGTCAGAGAAATGTGGACAAGAGAAGGCTGAGAAGAGGGAGGGCCACTGAGGACTCTGCTGGCCTCTAAAACTCACTGGCTGAGCCTGAGCGCTCATACCAGAACTGCAGTATCACTATCTGGGAGAGGAATGAATGTCTGTAATCACAAGGCCACTGTATGAGGGGGTTCCTTCAAATAGCCACTTGGTAATACTCTAACTGGTACCAGGAAAGGGAAGGTGCTATGAAAACAATCCCTTAAAATATGTGGCCTGAGCTTCAACAGGTGATGAGTAACAGAGAAACCCATGGAAGGATGGAGAGCCAGGGACCCATGTCACGCAGGGACCCATGTCACGCAGGGACATTTTATTAAACGCATTACTTGAGATCCTTTGGAAAATAAGCCTACTGAGCCTACAATGCTAGAAAAATGGTTGGAAAGAGCCAAAAAAAAAATTGGTATGTGTTGGCTCTTTAATGCCGCTTTATCCAAGAGATTACAAAAAAGAGATGGCTGGGAAACTGCTGTCCTTAGGGTTGTAAAAACCAATTGGTTTTGCCCAAAGGGTAGAAGAGCAGACTTCAAGGCCCAGGGCCTTCTCCGAAGTCTGTCTGGTAGTCCACACAGTAAGTCAAACAAAGCAATCACCCCGGTAGCAAAGGATAATATTAGGGGGGTTGCCTTGCCACCCAGGCCTATTATTGCAGATGTCCTTGGAGTAACTTTCATTTAAAGGGAGAAAGACATAGGTTGGGCAAGCAAGACAGACTTAATAACCTAGTCAAGAAAGGTTTGGGTGTGGTTTCTGGCACACAGAACTGACTAGAAGAAGATAGCCCTGAAGCCTACTAAGTTTTTGAAGGAATTATTACCAACAAAATTGCAAGGCTGGACTTCAAAAGCCCATGATTGTTCAAGCCCAAACAAGTGCCCAAGGATGACAGACTTTCAACACCTGTTGAGTGGTGGTGGAGGATGATAGATAAGGATTTCCCCAAAAGGGCAAAGCCAAGGGCCTGGGACACAGGAGGAGGAATCACCTGCAGGGCATGTGCTACCAGGGCATGGCGGGGAAGTCCTCACCATTCTGGAGGATGGGACGGTGGTGGAGACCAGCTGGGTCATGTTTTCCAGCTTCTCTTGCAGCTAGATGAGTCACTGGGTCATTAGGTCATTGGATCTAAACTCATTTATGAGGTGTGAGCAGAAGTGATAGGTTTTCTGCCGCTCTTGCTTAAGGGAAGTTCCCTGCCCTAGACTTCTGTGCTTGTCTCCTCACTTTGGCTGGAAGAGTGAAGGGCAGAGGCCCTGAAAGCTTTGTGTTAGAGAGCAGTGCTGCCATTAGCCTGAGTCCCCAAGAGACCCAGTAGAACTGAGCTATTTATCAGTCACCAACACTTTTCTCAGAGCTGTTGTATGAGAGAGCAATCAGCTGTGCAAAATACTAATTTGGGGTCTCCATATGTTGACTAGGCATTGTCCCAGCCAAGAGAACTATTAGACAACCAAGGGGAGAGGCCCAGCAGGACAACCAAGGGGAGAGGTAAGGGATGGAGGTGGCAGTTTGGGGGTCATCGGGTACAGAAGGAGTGAGTGAAAGGCACCTTCTAGGCTGAGATGGATGGGTGCAGCCAACACTGGTAGGGAGAAGAGCCCACCAAAGACGCAAAGAATGTCCATAGGAGAAAACCACAGAACCCAAGAAAAGGATGTTTCTAGAAGGAGGAAGACATTAGAATGGGATCCATAGTGGAGCCAGCCTCATTCTACTGACCTTGTTACAAAGCCTGGGGCAAGACACATGTCTCTTGCCCTAGCGAGGCCTCAGCTCACTCTGCTCTCAGAGTGGCCTTCCCTGTCATTCGCATTAAGGTCACCTCAGTCCCTCTAGCCTCTGGTCCTTCCTGGTCTGTTTGGTTGGTTTCTCTTTTGTTTGTTCCCATTGCTGTGGTCTGTGCTCACCGCTGGACTCGGTCTCCCTCACTGCCTTGCAGCAGCGCCCCCACCAGTGCTGGCTCCTGGAGCCCCACTCTGCTCCTCCCTCCTCCGTCCCCTCCAGCTCCTGGACCCCAGGCGGGGTCCATAACATCCCCACCAGGCTTCTTATGTACACAAAGGGGCTCCTCTAGATCCCCAAATTGCAGGCTTGGGAAGAAGGAACCCTAGGTCTCTCCTCTCAGCTTCCCTGAAGGGAGGCTCCCCCCACCCTGTCCAGAGAGGTGAAAGCAGGAAAGGAGGTGAGTGCCAGGTGTCCAGCTTCATGATAACATGCACCCCCTTGGGCTCAGCTAATCCCCCACACCCAGGCATCTCTCCCGAGTGGATCTCAGTTCCAAGTGCCAAGGGGGGATGGCTATTCCAGAAGTAGTTGTTGGGTCAATCTGTACTCAGCTGACGTGCGTGCGTGTGTGTGTGTGTGTGTGTGTGTGAAATGCTGATGTGCGTGTGTGTGTGTGTGTGTGTGTGTGTGTGTGTGTGAGAAATGCTAATGTGAATGTGGCATAAGGGGAAAGGGTGAGCCACAGACACCATGTCTGCAGCAGGCAAGTGAGGGGGCCTTTGCCAGGAGTCCTGCCTCCTGGCCCCGCCGCCTCAGTCCCAGAGCCCCTTCAGCCCGAGGGGGCCTGCACACGAAGTCTGTGACTCCAGCCCTACCAACTGCTTCTGCCTCACAAGGAATTAGCACTTGGTCTGGTGCGACTGGGAGCATAGAAGTGTTTGGATAATTTTGCTGGAGGGTTGCCATGACAATCCCCAGCAAGCTCCAAGAGGGGGTGTCAGCCGTGTGCACGGGAGAGAGACTGACAGGAAGTGAGTCCAACAGACAGAGAAATGGAGGGACAGAGAGGCAGGGAGAGGAGCAGGGAGAAGCTCAGGGATACCCCCAAGTCAGACTAGAGCCTCCAGTGTCCCTGTCTGGGGGTGGTAACTGGGGGGCCCTTCATGCCATGTGAGTTCCTGCCCAGCCTGGGACCCGGCTTTGCTAATATAAATAAGGGGAGCACATTTTTCTGCCTCTGGGCCCAGGCCCGGCAGCCCAGGCCCTGTGGCTCAGTCCTTGCTAGTGCTTTCTTGCAGGCCTGAGTGTCCCTCTCCTGGGACTACGCCCAAGAATCACTACATGGACAAGGAGAACATCTTGCACTTTGTATGACGTCTCCCCTCTGCGACATCAGCAGAGTTATCTTTGCTGTCTTTGGAGATGAGGACACAGAGGGCAGGAACCAAACCGAGATCACAGAGCAAGAAGTAAGGCCACCAGGGGGGATTAATGATGAAACCCAGCCCTGGGCAGTGGTGTTGTGCCACTGCCCCCTGGGAGGTCAGGTCCTCTGGAATGGGTCTGTCCGGCACTACTCATCAGTGGACAAGGAAACTGCAGCGTAGAGACACCCCAAATAGTAAGCACTAATTAGCCATGGCTTGCAGCCTCAGGCCAGAGAGGCTTCACGCCTCGACTGAAGCACAAGCCAGCCCGTGTGTGCCCTAGAGCATGTCCCAAGGACTTGTCTGATGTACCGTCCAAGGTCAAAGTGCCAGCCTCAGCCTTGGAAGGAAAGTCTTGGTTCTTGGCAAGACAGAGCAGAGCGCGGCTGGGGTTGCCAGGGACACAGAGGTTTCCAAGCACTGCCCAGTGCATCAGGCAGCCTGGGCCTCAGCGCCTGCTACTGGAGCGATGCGACCTTGGGCAAGTCACTTCAGCTGTCAGAACCCCCGTTTCTGCAGCAACAGAGCCTGTGTGCACCCGAGCCTGGAGGAGCTGCTTTCCAAGTGCTGGGAAAGAGTCTTCCCGGAATAGTGGTCCCCAAGGACAGGCACCACGCACCCATGTGCAGCTTGCTGCCGAGCCACCTTTCAATTATTTACCATCATGGCGGGGAGGTCACCAGAAAGACAGCCCACAAAGATGACTTTCTGCAGCCTCGGTGGCGGTGACAGGTAACAGCAGGAGCAGCAGCGCACGGCATTTCGGGACGGACGCCGAGACACCCTGTTCTGGAGTTTGCTAGAAAGTTCTCACTACCCTGAGATTGTGAAAAACTCATGCCCACCTCATCTTTCTTCTGGGGCGGCAGTGGTAAGGCTCCAACCCGCTGATTTATGAGAACATGCTGTGATACAACCTGCCCCCTACGAGAGTGATTTCTTTTAAGTGAATTCCAAGAAGCCGGGGTGGACATGACGCCCTGTCAGGCAATGTTCTGAGTCTGGCATCAACCCAGGACACACCATCAGTCTTGTCAGTGGCCACTGACCTACTTTAAGGACCGAAAGGGTCTGTTCTCCCCAGGCCCAGTCTATCTTTGTCCTCGCACACTGCCTCCGGCAGCCCAGCAGCCCCGAGGTGTCTGTTGTGCCCTATTCTCTCTGGAGATGTTAGGGTGGCTGGGGGTTACTCCCAGCAGCCCCAACTCAAGGCAGCCTCTCTCTGATGTTGCCCTGCCTGTCACCAGGGCAGTCACCTCCCCTGCTTCCTGCAAGGCAGCAACGGCCGCCATCGCCCCACGGTGCCCTCCCCCCACGGTGCCCTCCCAGGGACGCACAGCATGCACGCCGCACCGCCATGAGGATAGGATTCAAAGGAATGAGTTTTGGCCTGAGCACCTACCTCACATGAGGCACCAACGCAAAGCACTTTGCACCTATTCTATTCTCAGAGACAGGTGTTGTTATCTCCAAATGTTAGTGAAGGAACAGTTCCAGAGATGTGAAGGAACTTTCCCAGGGTCACACAGTCAGGCAGAGATGGAGTTGGGATTCGAACCCCTCATCAGCCAGAGCCCTTTCCATCCACCCAGGGACTCTCGGACCCGGAGGGACTCAGTGGGAGGAGGGAGCTGGCTGGATCTAGCAGAGTCTGGAATTCCAATTGGGAGCCCAGTTCCACTTCCCAACAACTCTTCCAGAGAGAGGACTTGTGTCCTCTGGTCCAGGCAGTAGAGCTGGAGTGGGTAGGGAGGTATGTGGATGACATGCAAACCCACTTCTTTTCCCATGGGGATGGTAGAAGGCAGGGCACCCCTGACCACGACAGACAGGCCAGCCCCGAGGCTGAATAGGCACTGCCCAGTCCCGAGGCAGTGGATGAGCCAGGCCTCGAACCCTGGACACGGCAGGGACGCTCTCGCTGGCTTGGAGCACCACACTCCAGTCTGGTGTCTGAGACTGAAGACCACTGCTTGGAGACACAAAGAAGAAAACCGCAAAGGATTGGCTGATGGGGATCTCGAGACCAGAGGAAATGGAATAGAACTGCTGCTGCCAGCGCAGGAAGGAATCTTCCAGATAAGCTGGGTCAGGTCAGTGTTTTCAGACCAAGGGGTGGGACTCACGAGTGACCCACACAATCCATGAGGGGCCACGGCCAATGTGTCATGATGCACGAAAGAGCAGAAAGTGTCAGAGTAAACACACGTCATAAAGAATTGTTTCCCAAAGCTTTCATTTTAGCTGAACACGTGCGTGCAACCCTTTTTTACTTTTACTATGTGTTATGGTCAAAAAAGCTACAAAAACCATTCAGTTGGTTCAATTCCTGCATTCTGTAGCTGGGAAAAGTGGAAGCTTGTGCGGGAAAAGGCCTGGCTGGAGGGGCAGGGGCAGAGGGGGTGGTGGGGGACAGCTGCTGATGTGGGACGTGACCTCCCCTACCCCGGCCGCACACATCAGAGGCTGCTTGTCAGAGGCCCGATTCTCCCCTGTTTTAACCTTACACCCCATCGGCCTTGCCAACTTTTCTCTCATGTTTGCAGGCTCAAGTGGAAAGAATCCAGTGCTTTCTCTGGGGGTTAGGACGATATATGCTGTGATGGAATCTTCTGGATTGTTTCTTCTCCGGCTCTTTCCCTGCCTGCTGCCCTTCTACCACCGGGCCTCTGAGGGGACACCCAGATGCAGGTCCCTCCCTGTCTCTCTAGGCCACACTGGCCCTAGCCCTTCCACAGGTCAGTGGCTCTTCCTCCATGTCCATCACAGTGAGGCCTGCCCCCCGCCCTGCGCCCTCAGGTTGGAAGGATCTTTCCTTCCCGTCTATGCACTACTTGATGACAACAGCTACCAGAAGACAGATAGACCTTGTCACATTCAATTCTTACAAGAAGCCTGTTTTACAGAGAAACTCGAGCTAAGGAATTGGCCAAAGGCCGCGCAGTCATTAAGTGGCAGAGCCAGAACGAGAACCAGATCCAGACACTAAAATTTATACCTTGGCCCTCCCGTCTGGCTGATTCCTGGCAGCCTTCTCCAAAGCGTTCTGGATGGGGGTGGGGGCAGGGCTGATAGCCTGGGGGGACAAGCATCTCCTCCCTCACAGCAAAGGAAAGGCCTCTACTCCCCGGAGGGAACAGGGACCAGCCCGCCCACTCGACCCCCAGCCCTACTCCCTCCCCCCAGAGAGGAAGGCTGCCTTCTCTGACAGGGGAGCTTGGGAGAGGGAACTGGACCAGGGGATGGGGGTTCCCATTCCTGCCTACTTTCAGATCTGCCCATCCGCTGAGAGTGTGGGTGCAGCAAGGCCTCTGGAGGCCCACCTCTGCTCCCCATTCGCAGGCTCAGTGGGTTGCCAGTCCTTCTGGTGGCCATCGGGAATGGGGTGTTCCCTTGCCAGGGGTCCCCAAGGCCAAGACTTAGGGAGGGAGCTTCAAGAAATATGACTGTGGTCATGGATATAAGCCAAGGTCTCCCATCAAGCTTCGTCAGTAATAACACTGATGTTTTGACCTCATAGCTGAGTTCTGTGTCTGCTTTTCTTTTGCGTCAGTGCTCACGGGAAGAAGGGGGGTTACTGGCACCAGAAAACCCAGCTCCCCATTCCTGGAGATACCTGCTAGACCCTACACCCAGATCTCTCCGCGGGGCCTCCTGCCATGGTCTCACACAGACCTTCCCACTGCCAGTTCCATTTCCTCACTCCCTCCAGATAAACAGATTTTGCTAAAAACCACCCTCTTGGCCCGAACTGGGCCCTATCTCCTCTTGCTAGGGATCTCCTCCAGCTCAGCAGTCCCTACACAAGTCACTCAGGGTCTCTCACAGTGCCTGGGCCTTTCAGTTGTCACTCTGCAGGGTCCTCCTCCTCCATGCAGCTTTCCTTGACCACCACCCCAAATGGCTCCTCATATTCTCCAACTCCTGGCGTGCTCATTGGCAGGAGCCCTTGTTTTGATAAGGGCTTGTTTTCACAACCAGTGACACAAAATCTAACAACAGCCATGCTATGGCTTCTCCTTCAAGGAGAGCAGCTTTCTAGGATGCCGAGTGCAGGTCCTGGCACCTACCGACACTCGAAGTGTGGCAAGAGTTTCTCAGATGGGCTCCCACGCCAATGCTAGGAGGATAAGTTGGCACCATCTTTCTGGAAAACCACTTACATTATGTACTCAAGGTCTGATATAAAAGATCTGGGGCAGTGAGCCCACTTTCAGGAATTCATTCTAAGAAACCATCATACATGGGCACAAAGGTTCAGCTACAGGCTGGCGGCCTAAGCCGAGGGGCTGTGCTTCCGTTTCTTAAGCTGTAAAATGGGGCTAAAAATAGTGCCTCGTCCTCGGGGTGGTGTGAGGATTAATAAATCACACGTGATTTATGTGCAGCACCAAACACACTGCCTGGCACATACTCAGGCTCTATAAAAGTGTCACCTGGTGTTTGTAATATTTGAATCTAGGGTTGAAGGAGGCCACAGCCTGGGCACCAAGCTGGCATGCCAGCCCGCCTCCCACCATCCATTCCCACAACTCCCAAAGTCGACAGAATCACCGGCTGAGGCAACACTGACATCAACAAGAGTCCGATATCCAGCGCCAGGGGACTGGTTACATAACAATAAACCCCTACAACCCAAGGGCAACACTCAAGCCCACGCTCGGAACAAGGACCGTCATGCACAGGTGGGCACAGCAAGTAGAAAAAGGCTGCAGGACCATAAATTCAGCATGAAGTTACTGTTCTTTTTTTTTTTTTTTAAGGATACAAACATGTAGGAAAAAAATACACTGCGAAATGTGAATAGCTGTCATCTCGCAGGTTGTAAAGCTACAAATGCTTTTTCTTTTGATCTTTTTAATTTCTCACAAAGAACATGTACTCCTTTTGTGGGAAGGAGTAAAAACTGATTTTGAGAAAGAAAATAAAAGCTGCGTTGGTAGAAGGGCTTGTGTCTTCCTTTTATATAACCCCACTGCATCGAATACACAATCTCTGGACATAAAAGCCCCGGTCTTGAACAGAATTCCAGCCTGACAATCTCGTTTAATCTTCTAGGCCAAGGCGTTCTGTACAGAGTTTAGAAATGATCTACAAGGACAAAAAACAAAAAACAAAAAAAACAACAAAAAAAAAAACCCCACCCAACAACAACAATGCAACTAGCGGGGGTGTAACTGGGCTTGGTTGGTGACCTGCTTGCCTGCCCAGAGATATCAGGAGCTGACCTGAGGAGGCGGTGGCAGTGGCATCGGGCCAGGGACAGTACATTAGGAGACCAATTACCTGGGGATCATGTGGTGAGGCTGCTCAGAACGAGCTGAGCCTCGATGCAAGGCCACTTTGGCATCTGGGAGCTCTTTTCTGCTTGGTCTGAAGAACTTCCCAGGAGAGGCTTAAGTGCAGCTGGATCTTAATATGATTAGCTTCACTTGAGCACAATTTTCCTTGGGGCCATGCTCCTCAAAGCCTCTGGGCCTCTCTGGTTAACTGTAACAGAGGTGCAGGCACCCAGGGCCACTGCGAAGGGAAGGTCAGGGTCACAGGGCCGCCCATCAGCCCCAGAGTTACCAGGCTCCCAGCATGAGGGTTGGGGCTGGGGTTGGGGTTAGCAGGGCTCATGAATATTCCACTTGAAAAAAGACATTACTGGGCACATTACTGTCAGGCAGACCATTCACCATCTTTGCCCTCCTAAGACCTCAGAGGTGGTTGCCTCTGGGTCCCTTTCATGGTGAGGAAACTGAGGCCTGGAGACTGACTGACTGACCAGTCTGAGGTGACTCAGCAGAAAGGGCCAAGTGGGATTCAGATCCAGTCTGCCTGACTCAAGTTGCAGTTCTGTCCACAAGGAGTGATTCTATGTGAGGCTGGGGGTGTGGGTGGGGGACCACGGCTGTGTCAGAACGCCTCCCTTTCAGGCAGTGACTAAAAGGGCCTTCCTTGCAAAGGTGACTCCAGGCCAGTCTAGTCTCAAGTTGATCAGCAAGAGGACACAGCCCCACATGCTGCAGGGATCCTTGTCACTTGTCAGCCACCAGCCCGAAGTACATCAACACCATTCCTTGGAGGGCCTCCCCGACAGGCACTGCGACCTGTGGAGCTGGCTGTGCCCCAATGCCCGCTAGACTCCATGTTCTGCATTTAGCCGGGGCTCTCAGAGGAGGCCACGGAACCAGAGTGGTGGAAAGAACCATGGCCTTGCTAATGGGTTTCCTGCCAGAGCTACCTCATCCTCTGGGGGCCTCGGAGGAGGACTTACATCCTCTTAGGCCTTAGTTTTCTCGTCTGTCTCATGAGGGGAGTAGCTCTGAACCCTTACAGGATCCTGGGAAGACAGGGCAACACAGGTGCAAGAGTTCACTGCCCTCTTCTCCAGCACCGGGGGGTGCTGGGAGGGAAGCATCACATTCAGACTCCTCCCTTGATTTTTACTTGTGGGCTCGTCCTCTGTGCTCCTCCACACCAGGTGAACAGAGGCAAAGGGGCTGGTGGCAGAGTGAGTGGCGCAGGGAAGAAGCTGGCAGGTAATCCATGGATAACTTTTCAGAGGTTACAGTCCAGGAATGTTTTCTCTGACCAACACAGGCATGAGGGAAGACACTTCTGTGGGGCTTGCCTGCTCTTGACTCTCCTGAGGCATGCCTGGCTGGTCCCAGCAGCCTGAATATACCCGAGCCAGACTTTGGCAAGCTCCCTAGGGTATTCTAGGGCATCTCTCAACCACCCACCCCTCCAAGAGGCGAGGAAGATACAGGCTCAAGCCAGAACTGGGCAGGGAGGGAGTAGGGGCAGAAGCTCAGAGGGCCCACCCACATAGGAGCCAGAGAGGGTCTTTTTGCTGCAGCCTCTCAGAAGGCCCAGGCAGCTGCGCCCACACCCAGGCTATGGGCTCGCTCCTGGCCTCCTTGGAAGCACGTGCATCATTGCAAGCCCTGCTCCGGCACTTGTCCCATTGTGCTCGCTCACATCCTCGCTACAGTGGGCGGCCCACTGCAACCTGACCACACAGGCCCATGCCTGGTCCAGCCTCTGGCTGCCTCCCGCCCCAGGGGAAGCTTTGCCCAGGCTCCCAGGATAGGTTGGTGTCTCTGCTGGCTGCTTCCCTGAGAAGGGGCCATGAAAGCAGCCCCCGCCCCCCATCCCTGGACACTGGTTGTAGCCTCCTCCAGGCCTGTGCAGGCTCAGAGATGGCCCTAAATGCCTGTCAAGCAGCCACGCAGGGTTCCCAGGCCCCAGAACACCACCTCTCAGGAGCTCATCAGCACTCTGGTACTTCAGTTACCTCAACGTGCTTTAAAAAAGTAAGCACCTCATAGGGTTGCTTTTAGGAACGAGTGGCTTTAGGAAAATGAAGAGGCACAACAGTGAGTGCTCTGGAAGCTCCCTCCTGAGTTTCGCCTTTCCTCCTTGCAGAAGCCTAGAATCTGAGCCCCCAGATCAATGCCAGCTGGTGAGAGGTTATGATCCTGCGTCTGCATGTCCCCACAGCTGGAGGTCACTGGAGAAGGGTTTGTCCCTGGGTCAGGAGCATGACGTCACCGTTATGAGCAGGGGAGGACAGCATGGAAATAGTCACAGCAGCATTAGCTCCATGCTGGCTCACTGGAGAAGACTATCATTTGGGAGAGGCTGGCTGTGAAGGTTCTGCCGAATTTATCCTGTTTCCCTACAGTGCTCTCTGACACTCCCCCCCCACCCCCAGCTTTACCACTGAAAAATAGCCCAGCCCCAGACGAGGCTCTGTTGTCAGGCTGGGGAAGGCATTTATAATTCAGCACAGCAGCACTGAGCCAGCTGGAAAAGGCACCATTAGTCTATGTTCCACGCTAATAAATTAACATCAAAGTCATTCTTCTGGTGAGCCCGACGTTGGAATGATCATATCTGAGAACGATTCCAGCAACACAAACAGACAGGGGGTCTCATGGGGGCAGGGTCCCTCCAAGGAGAAAAGGGGGAGGGGGCCGGGACAGCTGCAGACTGGGTCCCTCTGAGGAGAGTGTGCGGGCGGAAGCATGTATACGTAAAGATTTAAATAAACAGGATGCATCACTATGGAGACATTCAGCTTTTTCAAAGGCATCATTTAAGAAAAATAGTCATGACTTGGGATTCAACACTTCAAGTGTTTATGACCAGAAAAGGCAAAGTGGGTCTTAGATACTCGGCAGCCAAGTGAAAGCCGCCAGAAGAAGGATCCCCAGCAGGGCAGGGACCCATCTTCTGTCAGGGTTTTCTCTGAAACCTTCCAACTGGAGCCTTCTGCTCGGCACAGCACCCACGTAACTTGTCTGGGGTTGCAGCGACACAATCCAGGAGACTGTACCGCACACTGACCCAGCACGACAGACCTGTCCCACCCCGGGGAGGGCTCAGACAGGTCGTGAGCAGCAGAAGCAAGTGCCATGAGGAAAGGGCATGCTGATGAGCTGTGATCCTGAGAGGTCTAATCAATCATGACAACAGGGGGCCCTGATATCAATGCTGGGGGTACAAATTTGATGTGAGGTGCCACCTGGCTCTGACCTGTGCTTGGAGACCAGCTGCCTAACCAGGCATTTTTAGTGTGCAGTCTGCCCTATTGCTGTGGGCTGGCTGCTGACTGGAGCTGCGATGCTGGGCAGGGTCGCAAAGATGTCTGATGCTGAGTCTGGGTGTCATTCAGAGTCTAAAAGCCTGTTTGGACGGACAGGAAACACTGTTGAATCACTTACCAGGAAGGTTGGGCCAGAATTGGTGTCACTCACAGAAATTGGATGGTCTCCTCCAAACAAGCTTCCCCTTTTCAACAGTCACTACTAGTCCAGTTGGCAGTAGGGTTTCTGATGAAGAAATGCTAGCGCTGGCTAAGGAGAGATGAGGTGCAGATGCCTGGCCTGAGGCTCAGAAGAGCCAGGACACAGCGCCGATCAGTGTGGACTTGGGGTGAGCTGGGTGGCCAGAGCTGCAGAAGGGGACCTGAGACTCAGGGCCCCAGGAATTCCCTAGACTATTCCACCTCAATTCAGCAAGCAGAGGAGAGGAAGTACACAAGCTCAGGGTTTAGCCTTTGAACTGCTGGTTTACCACTGTGAGTGCTTCTAAATTATTTACACCTCTAAGAGACTTGGCTACCCAGTCTCTAAAATGGGAACAGAATCATCTTTCTTGTAGACAAACAAAAAAAGAAAAAACGGTAGGGCAACGCAGGTACTGAATGCTAAAAAAAAGCGGGCGGGGGGGGCAGCTAAGAAAAACCTCAATCCATTTTCCTTCATGCAATAGCCACTGTATTTGCTTCCTCTGCTTTACAACTAATTGGCAAAAAGAGCTTTGCCCCCAACTCCTAGTTAAGCTCCAGCACCAGTAAAACACAGGGGTAGGGGGTGCGGCCGCTGAGCGTGGCCATCCTCTGCCCACATCGGGAAATCCTGGCCATTCCTAAACCCTGTAGTTTACTCCATGGCAAGGACCTGCTTGACGACTCAGAAGGTATATTATCTTTATGGTGGGAAAAATGGCAGCTCTGCCATTGGACAGCAGGAGACAAAACCTAAGATAGCCACTGCAGACGAAGAGCCCAGGTGGCGGCCCGGGCTGTGCGCTGCGGAGTAGGAATGTTTCCCCACAGGCATGGCAGCGATGAGTGAAGAGATCCAATCTGCGGCTGACACAGGGGAGAGCGTGACCCCACATTAGGAGGGGCGCTGCCAGACTCGGAACCATCTGCCACTCCTTTCACTCATGGGAAGGGGAGAGGCATTTCCCAGTGTCATGCGCTGAACTCTAAAGCAAAGCTGGCTACACCACCCTGGCCAGGTTTTGTTTGTTTTAATAAGACAAAAGCTAGAAGTTAAACAGAGGTTTTCTTTTTATGGTGTTGTGTACCTTCCTCACAGAAAGGCTTGATATGATGTTCAGTTAGTGCTCGCAGAGAAACGCATCATGCACGCACAGCAGTGCTGGGGGCACACTCCAATGCAAGGGGCGGGGGCTGGTCAACAACAGAACCTGGCTGGGAGGCTTCCGTCCCAGTGCTGGGGAAGGGCCTGCCCGCCGTCGGGTTTCAGTGCCATCATGCGGGTCACCAGTCTACAGTGCCAAGTGGAAACCAGGTCAAGAGCAAGTAGGCTCTGAAAATTTCCCCCATCGGCAACTAGGGCAACTAACTCTCCGCCCTATTTTCATCCACCGAAATCTACTTTCTTTCTCTCGGGTTTCCCATATCTCGGTTGGAGTTAAGTCAAGAGGTCAAGAAAGACACATGTTTTGATGATGCAATAAGAGGCATCCACTCTGTTCTGTTTTGGGAACCTTGGTGACATCATGGGCTGACCCTTGAATCTCAGGAAGAAAACACTGAGTCACAAGGAAGCCTTACTCATCGGGCCTCTGAAATCTGAAGTGAAGAGAATGATTAGGTAACTGATCTGCTCCCTGAAGGCCTGCTCCCTTCTATCTGCCGTGGGTTTAAATGACTCAAGTCATCCTCCAGAAGAAGCTAATCTATGTGGGACAGGTGTCACCAGCAGGGCATTTGTTGCTCTTCAGCCTAAGTGTCAGCCTCGTTCTCATGACATCACTGTCATTCATCCCTCAAAGGGAACAGTTTTCTTCGGTACTACAGTACTTCAGGTGACTTCTTGAAGATGGCTGCATTAGAAAACACTGCCGTCCCCCTGTATCCAGCACCCGCAACCTGTTCAGTGTGTCCTGAGAAGACTGACAGGCCAGGAGACTCAGTTAAACAAAGTGCTCCAGGAATCCGCAGCTTTCCATTACAACAGCCCCGGCCGGGACATGGAGGAATCAAGGCCAACTTAGCAAAGCTGTGAAACTACCTCTGTTTGGGTTTCAGCAGCTGTCTGCCTACAGAAGGCTCCAGAGCCACTGACACATATTTATATTTCCACTTCACTAAAGTCACAAGGAACAAACACGTGCGGATTTACCCCAGAGGCAAAGTCCATTCATATTTCTTCCAATGAAGTGGAGGGGGGAGAAGGGGAAAAAAACTGCTTATGGACAAAATTATCTGCGAGTCCAGCCACAGGAGTTTTTAATTTGTCTCAAGAAAACATGTGATTTCAAGATGTGATTAGGGATTACTGTTCCCACAGCAAACACATCATGGACATGAACTGGGGGCTGTCATTTCACAGGACTCTGAGCTGGGAAGCAAATCCCACCCCTGTCTTCCAAACAGCCACACTGCGAGATCAGCTGCTCCAGCCTCGGGAAGTTTCTTCACGGTAGAAGGTTTGCTCCGACTCAGCACGGCTTTCCTCTCAGAGATCACGCATCACCAGTGCGCGCCTGCAGGGTCTGGATACACTGTTCGAAAGGTCAGATTTATTCTCGGTTCTCTAGAGTGGTACTCTTTGGGCACTCGATGCTAAATGGAAATACAAATAACTAAATACGTACATATTTTTACTTCAACACGACTTAAAACCTACTTATGACAACATCGACATATTTCCACATTAACCCCCCTCAGCAAGCAGCAATCAGCGTTTCAAGTGCTGAGTGAGTCTCCTTTTCTGCAGCGAACCCTGCCCCGCCCTCAATACGACCTGCCAGCAGTCTCGCAGCAAGTTATTTTCATCTTTCCTAATTTGTGCTCTTCCTTCTCGGTCTCTTGCCATTTTTCTAAATCTCATAAGACACATAATGGTTGAGACCAAAGAGAGACATGAGATTCCACTCTCCGCCTCAATGTCCTCATCTTGATCGGCGCACTTTCAGAATGGCCTGGCTTAGGCTGTGGAGCGCTGTGGTTCCATATGACAGCCACTGGCTATCTGAAGCCACTGAAATGAATGAGAATTAAGCTAACGCTTGAGTTCTTTAGCACATTAGCCATGTTTCAAGAGATCAATAGTCGCATATGTCAAATGACTACTGCACTGGGCTGCACAGCTATAGTGTATTTCCACCACCACAGAAAGTTCTACTGAACGACACTGCTGCGGAGGTCCATTTTGATTGTCAGTAGTAGCAGAACTCCTTGGAAATGATGTCACTCTATTGCCTCTTGCTCGTTATAAAAGCAACTTACTTTTCACATTTACTACAGTAACTAGCAGTCGGGAAGCGGCCTCCGCTTGAGAGAGGGTCCATGCTGCTTGCGTGCTCTCACCTGCCAGTCAGCCTGTGTAGCTCCTTCCATGATTAACAAGGTCCCGTGATCCAAGGGAATCTTCACTCTTTCCACATAGGTGTAGTCTCCGTCCTCTTCCTAGAAAATAGTATTCATCGCACTGAATATATGCCTGTGAGGTCAAGACGCCACAGAGGGGGCCCTGGCTGAGGTGAACAGCTCCCCTCAGCGGACTGCGCAAGGTCACCATCGCTGTTGCCGGGCCGCTGTCTGGCTATAGGCAAGTTATTCACCTCTCTGGGTCGTCATACTCGCTTGTGAATTGGGGATGATGACAGTGCCTGTCACACAGGGCTGCTGAGCACCTCAAGTGATATCAAGTGTGTAAATTCCTTGGCCACTGGCACATAGTAAGTATGGAATAAGTGTTAGCTATAGTTAATATAATCAGCACCCAAAATGCAGAAAAACCCATCCTGAACTATGAAGGAATGAGTCACTTACACTTAAAGAACCTTTTACTTCAATGCTTTCTTCTGTGATTTGACATAGTCAGTGGGGAGAAAATGGGCTTTTTATTTATTTATTTATTTTTATTTTACATTTTTTTTTTTTTAGAGAGGTATGTTTTTATTTTTTATTTTATTTATTTATTTGTTTGTTTTTTGTTTATACATGCACTGGGTACAGTCAGAAGCGCGGGAGGGTGAGAGAATTCACCAGAGCCAGAGCGGGGAGCAGAACAGGCAGAAGGACCGCGGTACACTGTTGAGGGGAGCAGCGGGCCGCAGGAGAGGTCTGCGCGCCATGTGGGACCCTCCTCTGGTGGCCGGGGAGCAGCCGGGGATCCAACCGGCGCCGCAGAGGCCGCGGGCAGCTTCGCAACCCAGCGCTCAACCGCTGCGCCACCGGGGAGGGAAAATGGGCTTTTTAAACAAGACATGCTGTGATGGGTTCTGACCAACATTTTCACAAGTTAACTAATTCACTAATTGCCTGTGTTGAAAACAGCCAACACTCTTTGGATAGCTACTTTGGTGTTCTGGAGACATAATCGTGTTTCTTTCCAGAATAATCAAGAGCAAGATCTTCTCATAGGAGGGAGATCCGGTTTGACGAGAACAGTGTTGCCAAAATGAGACTGGCTGCTAAGGTTTGGAGAAAGGATCCTAATTCCTGAACACCTGGGTACTCACGCCGCCCCTTTCTTCCAAAGAACCCAGTCAAGTCATGTCCGGTACATAACAACGCTTCACAGCAGCCTACGAAGCAGCCAACAGGTGGTGTCACTCTTCTCCACGGCTGACAAAGGGTTGCATTAAACAACTTCTCTGCTCACAGCAACAAAGAGCATGTCAAGAGTTGAGGCTGGGACAACCCCGGGCTTCCTGTCTGCACTCCCTCCATCCTGGCAGATCCATCTATTCATCTGCTTCACTTCCGACGCAGGAGATTACATTCGGGTTACAACAGGATTGATTCCACCGCAATCCTGTATTTATGTTTATATCGTAGGAGTACTTCTTAGAACATAACTGTTTACAGTGATTTCCCCCAGGAAAATCAAAATCAAAACAATAATGAACTTGCATAAACAGTCTAAGTTCTAGACCCCACCCCTTGGCAGTGACTTTGTCAAGCACAGTTATAACTTTTACAGACAGAAGACAGAAGCAATGTTTGAAATAACTTTAGTTTCGGTGACTGATTTTGATTGACTGCCACTGCTTCCCTTCCAGGATTAAGTAAGCACCAAAACATTTATCTCTGACCCCTCAGGCAACCAGAAAGCAGTGTGAAGGAGATCCTGCCCTCGGGTGGCTCCGTTCCATTTCAGAAAAGCAAAAGGTTGCTCCCTGAGACAAGCACTGCAGACAGAGGAAATGTCTTTCTGGAGAAAAGCTATCAGAATGGAACATGTGGTTCATTAGATTAGAGGGCCCACGGTCCCTTGATTCAGGTCAAGGTTCAAGAAAGCCAGAAGTAGCAACCGCAGCTGTCTGCACAGCCAGGGCGTGCCCAGGGCCGCCACCTACAAATGAAGTGCAGACACAAGACGGGAGAGTGGGATGAGCAGAGAGGAAAGACACGGCAGCAGAACGTGAAAACCAACCTGAGATGAGGAGCTCGGGGAATGCTAAAAGCATCGTTGTAGGGGAGGGGCAGATGGCCGAGGGAGAGGGAGAGGCGCCACTGGTTCTGCGTGAAGACATAATGCAGGCAGAGGCCTAGCAGGTGGGAGAGAATTCAACACAAGATGGGGACACTGATGGAAAGTGATGTCAGCACATCCACATTGCCTTAAGCGTCCTAAGGCCTGAGAGTGCATCTCAGGTTGTTTTCAACACATGACTTCCCACAGAACCATTAGCTGTACCCAGAAGCAGAAGAGGGTGCATCCTCACCTGGGAGGGAGCTCCTTGCAGCTGTCCTGAAGGAGACAGCCACACAGTACACCCACCACAGTACACCCAGCAGGCATGTCATGACTTTGCTGCTTATTACTTGTTCCTTTTCAACACCCATGGCTTAGAAAATGCATTACTAATTTCCAGGAGAGAAGACAGAAAAGAGGGCAAGGGATTCCACCCAGGCAGCGCAGAGTTGACAAACACTGCTGCTTCTCGAGGCCCACACACCGCAGTGCCTTTAACTTCACCGAGAAGTGTAGAGACTTGTTCCTGCTCAGGAAGCAGATAAAAGGCCGGAGGCGCTCACGGGCTGTGAGTAACAGCTCCGGTGTGATAAATGGACGAGCAGCAGCGGAAGCACAGCCAGACAGTTTAGAGGAGCGCACTCACAGCCACACGGCTAAGTGAGCAAAACACGTCTCTCTCGTCTTTCACTCAGGTCTTTCTTCAAAACAAAACAAAAGACACCCTTAAAAAAAAAAAAAAAAAAAAAAAAAACATGGCTTAGGATAAAAATTGCCATCCTTGATCCCAGTTAAAAGAGAAGTTTTGAGGGTCATCCTCAGTCTTCGGGTGGGTTTTGTTGTTGTTTTTGGTTTCCACATACTTGAAAACCATACCAATAGACGGAAAAAGCAAAAAATATTTTATGTTAATAATGATCAACATTTTCACTCCCTCCCTAACCACTGCCGGTTCAACTGAATGCTGAATGGTTTCGAAGGAATTCAGGGGCCAAAGTACCACTGTTCCACCTCCACCTAACCCAGAGAAGAGCTGACTCAGTTTCCTTTAAAAAGTGCTATTTTGAAAAAAAGTTTGGAAAATTTATCACTATGTCATTACTAACCATCCAACAGACAGGAAACAAGCAGTTTTCAAGGAACGGTATCCTCACATTATATGACATCCAAGCAGATATTTCATATAGTCCCTCCCTCCTTGTCCTCAAAAGGTGTCTTAGAAATTACTATCAACCACCAATGCTTGAAAATCATAACATAATTTCACTGGTTTAAAAACATACTTGTAATCATTTGTGCAATGTCTGCTTTCAACTACCCTCTCATAAACTCTAAGACAGGAGGACTATATTGTTTTGCATTTTAGAACTAGGTCACATATACTGATAATTAACTATGTGTTGAATAACTGAAGGAAAGACCAAGACAATGTGAAAGTCACCTTTCATTCTACCACGCAGAATTCATCCAGCACACACAGAGGGCTATTCACATATACAAACGTGTACTCCAAATTTTAACACTAAATTGTGAGCATTTTACTACATCTTAAATATACATTATTTTAATAATAAGGTTTTAGACTATTCCTTTGTATGAACAGATCCTTCCTTCTTTAAACACAAATATTTTCTGACCACCATATGTGTCAGGCACACTGCTAGTGCTCAGGACACAGGGCAAAGCAGTGAAGTAACACTGCTAACCAAAAAAAAAAAAAAAAAAGGTAGTGCAAGTAGATCTCAGACAAAACGCTTCTGAATGTAGTAAGATATATTCTTAAAAATAGAATCACTGGATCCACGGGTATGAACTATAAGGCACTTTGACTCGCACTAGCAAATTGCTTTCTTAAGAAGGTTGTGGCAATTTATCATTCTATCAGGGAAATATGACAACACTTATCTCTGGTCCCATCACCAATACTCAATGTTGTCAATGACTGAAAGAAAAATTTAGGGGAGAAATGGCATCTCATTAGTCAAACTTATAATTTTTTAATTACTAGTCCATTTCAACCTTTTTTCACCTGCCCCTTTGCTGTTTTGCATTTCTCCTGCTGGGAACTCTGTTCATGCTCTTTGTCTACTGTTCTACAGGGTGTTAATCATTTTCTTAATGATCTGTAATAACAGATAGTAAGGCATTTTCCCTTTGTCACACTTTCTGAAAATATTTTTCCCATTTAGTATTTGTCTTTTAACTGTGTTTATGATATTTAACATAGATAGCTAGAAAGTTCTTGGAGTCAATGCTACTGACCTTTCTTTGGCTCCCCTTCATGGTTTTTATGCTTAGAAAGTCTTTTCCCATCCTGAGGAAAGTTAAATATACAACTACATTTCCTTTCAGTTGAAAAAAAAAAGAGTTTACATTTTTAGATTTAATTTAACTCTTTCATCCACCTAGCGCTGGCTTTTTTCCCCCTCAGGCTTCTTTTTATCGCAATTTTCATGCATATACCATGGAGTTTATTTTTTAATATCAGTTTTTTCAATTGCAGTTATTGTCTTTTTTTTTTTTTTTTTAGATTTTTATTTATTTATACAAGAACTGGGGTATAGGCCAGAGCCACAGGAGGGTGAGAGAATTCACCAGAGGCAGAGTGGGGAGCAGAACAGGCAGAAGGACCGAAGACACTGCTGAGGGGAGCAGCGGGAGAGGTCTGCCACGCCATGTGGGTTTCTCTCTGGCAGGCTGGGAGTTGAACCCATGCTGCAGAGGCTGCGGATAGCTTCACAGCAAGGCGCTCAACCCACTGCACCACCCGGGAGGCCCTACCATGGAGTCCAGTTAAACCTTTAAACACAATCAACCACAAGCACCTGCTCAGGAGCTAGGTGCATCAGGTACCATATACACATGCTGTCAGTATTCACTAAACCCAGGAAAGGAAGTGTGGGTTTTCACTGTATTGGAAGCAAAAGGAGCAGGAGGGAATGTATGTTTCTCAGTCAAAAGGCTGGCAGGAGGCAGGCAGGGCTAGTATTCGGAATTAGATGTGCCTAGCTCTAAAGCATGTGATCCTTCTGCTCTACTGTGCCCTCCAAAGTGACCTCTTTTCCTTCTAGAATCCTGCAGTATTTCTTGTCCTAATTATATGCCACCCTGACTACACCATTAGGGTCACAAACACCAGCAAGTAGCATAAACAAGAGGTGTGGAGAGTGTGCAACACGGTGAGGAGTGGGGGCCAGCACGGGGCAGCTGGTGTGGATTTGGGTGGCAGCCACCCTGTGCTCTTGTTCGTCATCCCTCAGTGTTGCCCGATTTTCTGAATTTTCCAGGGAAGCTAATAAATGGGATTTCTATGTGACTCTCCTGAGTTGTAAATGTTGGCAACTACTTCAATTTCTTTAAAAACACTGGACAATTTAAACAAGAAACATCTGGGGGACCAGCTTCAGCCCAAGAGCTGCCCCACGAGCTGCTGATAGACCCTCCCAGGGCGCCTTTTATAGCCACGTCTACCTGGCCTGTAAGCCGCTCCCCAGCAAGGCCAGCTGTGCCTGGTAGAAAGCAAGCTCAGGACCCATATACTGCCTCAAAGTACTACAGTTAAACTCAATGACCCCACTTCAGTCAGAAAAGGCCATTCAAAGCAAAACATGCTTCCTAATTAATGATGTCAGTCAACAGTGAGACGTTTTGTTTTCTACATCATTTCTGATCACTTGATGAACTACTTATCTAAAAATTCTTCCATCTTTTTTCTAAGATGCTCTTATAAACAAAACACAAGAAAGCACAAACAAACCAAGCAGAAGCCTACTACCTGTTTCTCATTTCCCAAGCTCACAGCATGCACTAGGCAGTAGCTATTATTAGTTACTTCATTGGCAGCATCAGAGGCAGCTTCCAGGCTACAGTGGGTCCTTGAAGCCTGGAGAGGACTTAAGTTAACAGGAAGATGGCGTGCATGCCTAAGGAGCAGAAATAATTTAGCAGAGTGGTGCAATCACACAGGGAACTTGAAAGAGCTAGGTAGGGTAGGCACAGATTATGTGAAGAGTTGACAGTCTGCTTAAGGACTTTACACTTTATCCTTTGTTCCAGGTGCAAATAAAGTATTCTGAGTTGGAAAACAAAGTGATGAAAGCAGTGAGCTCAATCTTGGATCTGTTCCTCTTTCTCTATTCTCTTGTCCTGAATGATAATGTTACATGTGAATGATAGCTTTACATATTATATGTATTATTAATTTCAACTCAGTTCAACAAATAGCTACTTGGTCCCTAGAGGTCAAGTGATTTAACACTGCATCTCAACCATCTTCTCTGTATAATGGGAATAATAGAGTAATGACTTCACCAGATTATTGGGGATGGAAAATAAGGCACTTAGAACAGAGTTGGGCACAGAGTCAGCACTATATACTTGTTATTTATTATTACCACTTTACTGTTGTTGATACTCTGATAATTCTCTAATGACATCTCTAGCACAGGCCTGTCATCTGGACCTCAGCCCTCTCAAATCCAGCATGTAGAAGAAGAGCCTCTTGATTCCCTCTACAAATCATCTGGAAGGCCAAAATCAATGCAAAAATCCCTGCTGCTTCTCCGAGTAAATAGCATCTCAATCTACCAGCTGCTCAAGCCAGAAACCTGGGCGTGAGTCTTGATTCTTACCCTCCCATCTAAAAACTATGGGGGCCTCCCCAGTGGTGCAGCGGTTGAGCGCTCGGTTGTGAAGCTGCCCGCAGCCTCTGCAGCGCCGGTTCGATCCCCGGCTGCTCCCCGGCCACCGGAGGAGGGTCCCACATGGCGTGCAGACCTCCCCTGCCGCCCGCTGCTCCCCTCAGCAGTGTACTTCGGTCCTTCTGCCTGTTCTGCTCCCTGCTCTGGCTCTGGTGAATTCTCTCACCCTCCCACGCTTCTGACTGTACCCAGTGCTTGTATAAATAAATAAATCTTAAAAAAAAAAAATAAAAACTATGGGCAAGTTTTACTGGTTCAACCTCAAGAACATACTTCAAATTCATGCACTTTTCTTCCCCTAGACCACCATCTTAGTCCAAATTAACAGTCTCCCTCTGAGAATACTGAAGACACATCTTATTTAGTCTCCTATTCCTGTGTCTCCCAAAACTATTCTTCACACAGTAGCCAGAGGGATCTTTTAAAAATATAAACCAGATCATGTTACAACCTCATTTATTCCCATTGCACTTAGAATAAAATCCAAACTCAGAGCACTAACCACTAGTTGCAATTCTTTCTCTCCATTCATTTTACTTTTTTGTCTAGCTCCTGTGACCTCCATGAAGGCAGCGGGTGTACTTGTCGCGTTCACGGCTATATATGATATATAGAATTGAACACAGCACCTGACAGAGTAGGAGCTCAACTATAGTATTTACAGGGACAAAGAGAAGGGAGGGTGAAAAGGGAGAGAAAATGAGAATTAACTTTCCTGGAAATATATGGCAACTGGGTATCAGCTAGAACAGAGGGAGCAAAGATTGGAATTAAGGGCACTGGGTGGAAAAGGTCATTTCAGACATGTGGTTAACAGTGGCTAGGATGAAGATGGCCGCTGTGAGAGGGAGGCGTTCTTCAGACATTTCAAGAAAGATAAAAGATTTGGAAATCAAGACAATTAAAATAAGACAACGGGGAAATCTGAAAATAACTTGCTGTTTTTTTTTTTTTTAAAGATTTATTTATTTATTTATTTATACAAGCACTGGGTACAGTCAGAAGCGCGGGAGGGTGAGAGAATTCACCAGAGCCAGAGCGGGGAACAGAACAGGCAGACTGACGAAACACACCGCTGAGGGGAGCAGCGGGCGGCAGGAGAGGTCTGCGCGCCATGTGGGACCCTCCTCCAGTGGCCGGGGAGCAGCCGGGGATCGAACTGGCGCTGCAGAGGCTGCGGGCAGCTTCGCAAACCAGCGCTCAACCGCTGCACCACCGGGGAGGCCCATAACTTGCTGTTAACCTCACCAAAAACAAAACAAAACAAAACAATGTCATGAACATAAATGGACTTATCAGCAGGAGGAAGAACGGGGTTTTTCTGCGCGAACAATAATACAACTCATTTTACAATTGCAGGTTAGAAATCACATGTGCACATAAGAGGAAATGTCTCATAAACATGTGAAAAGTGATGACTGGAACTTGTCATGAAAGTCAAGCTGGAGAAAAGAGATTCAAAAGTTACCTCACCAAAGGAGCAATGGTTGAAGCCATAGAACAACAAGATCCTATTAATTTATTGGGTAATGAAAACTGACAAACACACAGAGCACTGAATGTTGGAGACATAATGATAATCAAAACAGAAATGCACCTTGCCTGATCGGGCATTTACAATCTACACCAAGTTTATAATCTAAAAATAATGTAGACAAAGACAGCATCAAAGATAATCTTGAAGTGGAAGAAGAAAAGGCAGTAACCGATGGCTGAGTTTCCAGCAGAGAGAAGACAGCCTCGGGTCACCAACCTGCAAGGAAGGGTAAAGGATGACTGAGAAAGGCCGGCGCAGCTGTGCGCTGGGACCAGTGATGGAGTCCACATCCACAGAGTGTCAGCAGCTGGTAGGGCTGCATTGAGAGAGCAGGTATTTTCAAGAGGAAGCTAAGTTGTGAGGAAACGAAAATTGCAGATGAGGACAATTTCCTCCAGAATCGATGCTTCAAGAACGAGGGAAAAAACTAAGATGTTAGAACATCTGCAGGGTCAAGCAAAGTGTCTCCTCAAAATAGAAACAGTTCCCTAGTCCTCTGGTCCAAGAATCAGATCGATCTGGAGTTATTTGAAAAAAATGGTGAAGGCATTTTTGCAGAAGGAAACATGAAAACTAGATGCCAGCCTGTGCGACAGTTTCTTAACCTTCACATGTGCTCTCTCAAAGCTCACAACCATGCCAGTAGTGCCCGCCTCCCCTGCATCATTTCTTGTCAGCTTCCTATCCCAGATGTGGAGCTGCCTTGCCCCTCAGCACCTGGCGGGCTTCTAGACTGCTTCATGGACCATCGCAGCTTGCAGGTGTATTTGGACTGCAAACTTGTTCCTATAGCACTGACACACGGACACAGCAGAACTTTTCGTTCACAGCGGTAATGAAGCTTTAAAATCTGACATAGACAAAACATATCAGTTATGGGAAGTATGGAAAGAGAAAAAAGCTAGGACCCCACAAAGTCATCTCTATAGTTACTCTGCTGAGTCAAACCAAAGCACAGTTTAAATGATGGCCTCCTCAGCATTGATCTGAAACACATTAATTTAAAAACAGATGCAGCTGTTTCTGAAATAAGATCTGCAAAAGTAAGAGGCTAGCTGGAAAAGCGGAGATTTGAAATCACTGAGGTTATTTCTTCAAACCTATTTTAAACTCACTTGCCACATACCTATCTTTGGGTTTTTATCTAAGTCCTGATTTTTGGCATTTGGCATGGAAGGTTCAGGAGAAGTACATGAGTATACTAAGCACAAGGCTCTGGCCTGTGCCCTCAATCATCCTACACGGGCTGACCCAGCCGTCGGGGGGCTTAGGCAGCAGGGTCTCGCACAGCCGCGCTCCCTGACACAAGAGGGTCGGGACGCCGGCACCTGCTCACCGCAGCCAGCGGCTCCCGAGCCAGCTAAGCCCGCACTGCAGACGGTCGGCACGAGGATCACGCCTTGCCTTCTGGACTGCAGATGGTGAAAACAAGTGAGGTCCAGAGTGAAGGACCTACTGACAGTATTTGTTGCTCAGTTTGGTTGTCAAAAGAATGCTGTGGATGTGATGGGGATGAGAAGTTATGAATTTAAGTAAAAACAATCTTGGCTTTACATTCACTCTCACAGCCATTCCAGACACATTGAATGTGCAACTGAAACCAGAAGACTTAAAGTGATGAAGATTCCATCCTTTGTAATACAGTATTTCCAAGAAATGCCATGCCCCAAGGAGGTGAATAAGGATTCCAGCTCCCAAAGGATCTCAAGTCTGAAGATAATACCAGCCTTCCCAGGACTGCAATCTTTATCCTCTTTAAAGGAATTGTTATCTT
The DNA here is from genome assembly GCF_014898055.3 of Talpa occidentalis. Classification (NCBI taxonomy): domain Eukaryota; kingdom Metazoa; phylum Chordata; class Mammalia; order Eulipotyphla; family Talpidae; genus Talpa; species Talpa occidentalis. Next base: position 7,204,246 of record NW_023603184.1, read on the forward strand.
GAAAGAGCTGCCACCCAAGACCACCTCACCAGCAATAAATGTTCTCTCTCCTCTGAGAACACAGGAAGACAAATGGCACCATGCCGGACATCCAGCTGGCCCCAGTCACCAGCACAAGCACAAGGCTCTCCAGTCATCCATTAAAACCGGAACATTCTTTTCCAAACCACTCCTGACAGACACTGATCAGACACCATTCCCTCACTCCTGCAACCTTCCACAGCGCCCTTTGAAATTCCCATTCAGTGAGCATACTCCCTTAGATCCTCAACCTCCTGTGCTCTGAGGATTACAATTCCTTGTCCTAATCAAAACTTAGCTATCTCACCCTCTGCAAGAAGATGGCGCTGAAAGTAAATGAAGGAAGCCCCTGCTCCTCCCAAAGCTGAAGCCAAAGTCAACGCTTTGAAGACAGAGGCTGAGAGGAGCCTACAGCCACAAAAAAATGAAGATCCCCATAACTTCTGATGGCCTGAGACACTGTAGCTCAGAAGGCAAGCTAAGGTTTAGGAATAGCTTTCAGGATTATAGCGAATGGGAAGAAAAAACTCTACCATTAGGACAGGGTTTTAAAAAGTCCAGCTTGCAAGCAGGCCCCGCACCTAATCACAGAACATACAAATCACTTCAGAAAAGACGGTTCTTCCAAGAGTAAAAACACTAGTGATGGCAATACAAGACTGGGAGCTTCTATGCAAAAATCAGTTATCCCCACTGGCAGCAAGGGCACTGATTCTAGCCTGAGACAAGGCCTCAAGGAGGTTAATGAGGATTCCAACTCCCAGAGGATCTCAAGTCTGATGATAATGCCAGCCTTCCCAGGACTGCAATCTTTATCCTCTTAGATATATACACATTCACTCACTCACTCACATTCTCAAAACCATTAAGTGACCCCACACACAGGTCTGGGGATCACCACTCCTGATTTACAGGCATCCTCACCCTCCCAGAGTCTCCCTTCTACTCGCTCAATGAGTTGGCAATTCACAGCTGAGGGAATCCTGGAATTCAGCTTCACTGCTATTTATTTCCTTTTTCAATTTCTACATTTGAAAAGTCACCATGGCACCTATCATTTATAACAGCTTAGAAATTCACTGATTACTGCAACCATTTTCATAGCGTCTTTTATGGGAAAACCTTTCTATTACCCCCATAAAGTAGTACCAATTATCATCCCCATTTATAGAAAAGGAATAAATATAAATGAGGCAGATAAGTGCTTTCAGGGACAGGAAAAGAAGACAAAACTCGATTTTGTAAATTTCATTAGGGTATGTATTAAAAAGACAAGAATTCCAACAATTTCAAGTGTTCTTGAATTTCTCACAACAGAGGCTGTAATCAGGAGACAGACTAATAAATACGGGTAACTGGCACAGCAGCAGTAGGGGCGCTGGCTGAGGGGAGGTGCAGTCACTATACTCCATGAAATATAGCATTGTCTACCTTACCTAAATTTCAACCTTAAGCTAGTTACTATTATTTTGGATTCAAATGTCCTTATTTTTTCCTGAAGACCCCCCAAAAAATCAGTATTTATCATTAAAAAGACTTTTTTCTTTTCATTTTTTTAAATTTTGTATATTTTTTACATCATTTTTCATTTTTGCACAATGTATGCATTTTCATCTTGGTTATAGTCCCCATACAACTCCCACCCCCCTTGTTTTGATCCTACTCCCTTCTCCCCCCACCCTGTAGTGTGTCTCTGGTTTATAGTTGCTTGTTGATTTTGACTTTATTATAATTAGTCTTTTTCCTGGTTCCTTATTTAGGTTTTCTGCATTCCTGCTATGAGTGAGACCATCTGGTATTTTTCTTTTTCTTTCTGGCTTATTTCACTAAGCATGAGCCCTTCCAGCCCCATCCATGTTGCTGCAAATTGCATGAGTTTATCTTTTTTGATTGCTGAGTAATATTCCATTGTGTATATGTACCTCATCTTCTTGAGGAAAGCTGTGTGGAGATTCCTAAACCTGCTAAAGATGGGGCTTCTATATGATCCAGCAATTCCACTCCTAGGTATTTACCCAAAGGACACAGAAACATTAATTCAAAAGAGCACCTGCACCCCTATGTTTATAGCAGAACTATTTACAATAGCTAAGCTATCATTAAAAAGACTTTTCCAGGGCTTCCCTGGTGGCACAGAGGTTAAAGATGGTGCTGCCAGGCTATCCTCTGCAGTGCAAGTTCGATCCCTGGCCGGGCAGGGAGCTACCCACATGGCGCAGCAGACCTCTCCTGTCTCACCAGCTGCTCCCCTCAGCAGTGTATTTCGGTGGATCTGCCTGTTCTGCTCCCCGCTCTCTCTGGTGGAGCCTGTCACCTCCCGCACCTCTGGCCTATACCCCAGTTCTTTTATGCATAAATATATCTTTAAAAAAAAAAAAAGACTTTTTCTTACCTCACTCTTGCCTGTAGTTTGTAAAAAACCAATTAGTGAGAGAGGCACCAGGAACTCCAATTCACTGGGCGTGCTCAGAACCTCTACCATTAGTAGTGGTTTTACACCCATTTAGTCTGCTGACATGAACAAGGTTTCACATTCTCAGAATGTGCCAGAGAAAGGAGTGGTTAGAGAGATGCCCAACTTGTCTCAACTCAATCACTTTGAGGAGGACAGAAGCCCCTAACATTTTCAGGATTTGCTGATGAAGGACAGAGCCACTCCATGGGCAATTTGCTAGAAAAACAAGGCTTTGGCATCTAAACCTCCAGTGCATCACAAACTTCCTGCTATTATCTAATAACTCCCCCCCCAACTCAGCCATCACTGTTTCCATGGTAACCGACAGAGAAATAGCAGCCTGCCAAATGGCTTTTGTAGTTCCTCTTCCAGCTTATTTTTCAGTATAGAATTAAAGCTAGCTAAGGAAAAAAAAAAAAAAAGACTAATCTTTACAACAGGGACACGACACAGTTTGAAAAGTATAACTGGGTTTGGGACAAGAAGTATGAGAAGCCTCAATGAGCCCAGCTTGGTAGACTAAAAAGGGCTCCTGATTTCTAAAAAAGTCAACTGAAGCCTTGGTAAGCTTTACTTCTGGTTTAAGACAGTATAGGCTGACCTTGGCCAAGAAATAGATAATGGCGCTTTTCATCCAGACTTTAATTAAATTCACAAAAGATAAGATGGGATGAACGGGAAAGCAAGATCAGACAACTTTACTATGCCCCCAAGTACCTTACTATCATTAAATGAAATGGTTATTTACTCTAAAATCAAAATGAATGAGCAGGAGTTGACACGTTAAGACTAGCAGGCAGTGGGAACAAAGTGTCGTTGCTTAAAGGACTGAAATGCTGAGTCCTAGGGATGTGCACACATGAAGCTGACTGGGCCCACGGCCTGAATCCGAGGGGTACTGATGCTTAGGAAACAAAGATCTCCTCACCATCTCCACACAGTGAGAAATTGTTAGGAAGGCAATGTGTGGAGCTGGGGGCGCTTTCAGAAGATCAGCAGCTACAGAGATCTGCTTAAGGTGCCAGACTGCAAAACAAACAGCTGCTGCAAGGGTGGAGGAGTTTGGAAAAAAAAAAAATCAAGGCTATTTCTCTTTGAAAGTGGCCCCAAACAGATGCTTTTCTGCTCAAAACTGCACACTTGAATCAAGTGCAGAAAATCTCATGACTCTTCAATGTCAGCTTCAGATGAGAAACCTTGACTCAAGTCAAATAGGTTTAGCTTCACTTCTGATAGGTTAAAACCAACAGGAGTTTGAAAGAGATTCCCACCCACAACCTCCAGCACACTGCACATGTCTTGTTGACTGGCATGAAAATTACAATCTATAGTGGCATATCAAGAGAGGTCCCTAAGAGTTTCGGCATGTCAGACTCCTACAAATTTCACACAGAAGACTAACCTGACTTATACTTGGTAATTTATGCTTTTTCCTTGAATTGTATGAATCATGAGTCATTTTTTCAGAGCTATCACTGGAGTTTAGAAAGAAAAGTAGACACAGATTTGCAATAACGATTTCCTTTCCATCCTTCAGAAAGGGATCATTATAGTAAGATAAAGATGATGTACTCGTATTTGCAAGGCTGTCAACTCGAAAGAGAGGCGTTGGCACTTTTAGTTTAGCTAGATTTGTGGAGCCCTAGATTTCTGGCATTTATTAAAGAAACGTGAAGGAGGTCTAACAAAAGTCTAAACTTGGGCTCTGTTTACCCAAGATTGGAATTTATAGGTTCTGAGGAGAAAAAGTTATTTTTAAATAGAATTCACCAATACATGATTACAATTTCAAATACATTAACATTCAACTTTCCCATCCTAAACACAAGTCAGAATTGGGAGGATATACAATTGTACCAAGCTCAGTCCCAGTTAAGATCACGCAGGAAATCAGTACTTACTAGCATCTGAGGTATTGACACATTCATATTTCTTCCCAAATGCATTTCCTCAGCCAACTTTGTTTCAAATTCTCAAATTTCTCACTTATTAGATCTATTGTTGTTGTTGTTTTCAAATCAAATCGGCTATTAATATAGATTCCCTTACTCCTAGCAGGCAATTAAAGGAACTGTATTATCACATTTTAGTATTTCATGGCCTATGTTTTTAACTCCTATTTCAAAATAGAACTCAAGAGGCCTTAAAGCTTCAGCATGTATAGTCACCTTCTTAAACACAGAATTTGTTCCAAGTAGCTGCCCTCAGAAAAGACACGCATATGTGGTTGTTATGCTCCCCACCCATGCATTAACTTGTAAGTGTATTACCAAGAAGCAGCTCTTGATCACCATGAATGTTTTTTTTTTGTTTGTTTGTGTTTTGTTTTTTGTGGGACCCTCGCCGGCGGCCGGGGAATGAACTGGCACCGCAGAGACTGCAGGCAGCCTCGCAGCCCAGCGCTCAACCGCTGCGCCACCAGGGGAGGCCCCACCATGAATGTTTTTATATGAGAAGATAAACCCTCTTCAGCTGCCTGGTGGGGAAAGGGAATGGAGCACTGTCAATGCTTACTAGTTGGAGACTACTTGCATAGTAAAACTAATTATATAGCGGTATACTCTGAAAAATCTTAAGCTTTGACTCACTAAATAAGCCAAAAATGTTTTTAACAAAGCGAATGTGCATGTAGAAAGAAACAGAAGTGGAACACATATGTACTCAGCAAGAGAGAAACTGCAAAGAACAAGAGACTAGGATCATAGCAAAGATCGCATTGGATGTATTATGACTGCTGTGCTGACCAGGAGAACGGAAGGCAACTGCGGAGGAAGGCAGCACTGGCGCATGCAGATCAGGAGTTCTCGCCAGGAAAAGAAGGCTTCACCTTACCCAGTGGTAAAGCCCCGCTTCCAGGCCCACACCTGGCAAAAAATGGTGTCCCACAAGTCCAGCTTGAAAAGAGGACCTGAACCTAAACATGAGACACATGGTGTTGTTCTGCTTTCCACATAACGGGAGTCTTACCCAGGTGGATTCTTCACATGTGTGACCTTGAGATTTAACTAAGCGGACACCCAAGTATAAAAGCATAACCACCCCTAAAAGGCAAAGGCTTGGCAGTCCGGCTCTCAAGTGGTCCTCCCTGACCATGAGAAAGCTGACTGCCAAAAAACCGTGAAGGCCATTCTAAGTGCTCATGGACAAATTTGCTTAGTACCTCACTGGAAACTGACAACCTCCTGCTTCTATAAACCGAAGTTTCTGTGTAAACAAAAGCAAAGAAAACCTAAATAATTATACCAACAAAAGATGCTTAATGGCATAAATGCAAAATAGCACAATATGCTTCAAAACACCACGCTCGGAAACCTAACACGTGTCAGGAGAACAGTCCAGTCTAGTAACTGTATTCACAGAGAAGTACATCTGATGAAGAGCAGACATGAGCACTGACTAAAAATCATGTGGTCTAGATTAGGTCATATGCAAAACACAGCCTGTAGGCTTTCCACACTGACTGGGTTTAATGTTATTAGTTGAATTAGAGAAAACCATGGTTAGAAAAAGACACAAAACCTGCAAGTAAGAGGCTTGCTCTTTTCTTAGAGTTCCTATCTATCACTCTATCTATCTATTCATCCATCCACTGATCCACCTATCCACCTTAGTTCTAAGGTCTACCCTTTCTGATTTAAAAATATGAACAGCCCTAAGTCCTTAAATGTCATGTAACATAGATAAGAGATGTACGGACAATAGAAGTCCGTTTAGTCACTGCTTTTCTTCCTGAACTTGGGCAGGCCACCACCTCTAATAATCAGGCTCGAATTCCCGCCCTCTGAGTTACAGATGCATCTGAATTTCAGGCGAAGGCTAAGAAGGCAACGAGGATGCATGTGAGGGTTCCCCACAGAAACATGGCAGCACCGGCAGGAAGAACACGTGCTTAGAACGAAGGCTCCCTCAGGTCATCCTCCTTTAGCTTCCTTCCTTTCCATTTTTACCCCTGCCAGTGTAAGCCTTCCCTTTATATACACCCCTCATAGCATTTGTCACAATCCCAGCTATTTGAGTGATTAGCAGTATCTGTCTAATCCTGTCTCTACAGGACAGACAATGAGTCTGCCCTCCCCACCAAAGGACGTGAGCCCCAGTCTCTGGCGCGCAGAGGGCAATTGCTGATAGAGAAGTAAATAAATGAATGGGTGCTCTTGGAAATCAAAAATTAACCATGGGGTAAGCAATCGATTGAAAATGTTACATCAACAAAACACATACTCCTAACCTCTAAGTCTAAAAACAGGAGCTCTGAGGAGCTCTTTTTTCCACAAATAATAGGAAGCAGGAAGAGCATTAAAATAAAGAACAGAGGATACTCACTGGTGAGGGCTTCTTTCTCATCTCGAAAGTGCGCATAGCACCAAAACTGAGGGATGCAATGACAGGGCACCTCCCAAGCGAGGGCTCATTGTCACTGTGCCAGTCCACACTGTCCTTCTCATTGCGGTAAAGGTTGCAGAGCAAGGAGTTGAAGGTGTGGCCGGTGTTCTCTTCAATTTGGTTCTTTAGTGTGCACAGCACAGGATGCCACTGCAATCCACAGGCCAAGAGAGGGAGCAGAGAGTTCACATGAGACCCAAAATGCAGCCACATGGAAAACAAGAAAGTGCAAATCAGCCAAATCATAACTAAGGGCATGGGAAGAGCAGACCACTTGCAACACCATAAACAGAAGCAAGAGACTAGTATGATGCTTCCCATTGTTTCTATTTTGGCCCCTCCATTTCATTTAGGAACAGCACTGTCAAGGGGACCAGGGATAGCTACCCATGTCATCCTTTCCACATTACATACATGAGTCTTGCAAAGAAGCAACTGTCAGTATTACATTCAGGGCAGGCCCCTTGGTGGGCGGCTAAGGTGGTAAGTGGCGCTGAGACTAGATGGCAGCCAGGTAGTTGGCAGATACAGACTGAAGTCTGAGGAGTGAGACAACTTTTCTGCTGCGTGGCCCTCTGTTCATTCCATTCCTATTTTATCATCAATGGCACAAGTGCTTTTTAAAAAAGATGTTGAATATTTCCACAGTGGCTAAGTTCCTAAAAACAGAATGTGAAGGGGAAAAACATTCTACAGACTGGAATCACGACATGGTCTGAATAAGCGTACGGGCTGTGAACTACAGGAGGCTCAAGCAGATGCCACACTCTGGCCCCTGGGCACCCAGTTTGCTTACGCAGTTTATATTTGGAACTCATTGTCTTACCACATATACTATAGGAAGCTCTGACCCCTGAACTACAACCAGCCTAGTCCATACTGGTTCTTAGAATTCTTTCTTCCAAATAATCTCAAGGGCTTTACAGAGCTTCCCTTAGGATAGTGGTTCTCCAATTTTATACTATCAAAACTCATTTAGCACCTCAAACAACTTGTACATATGGGTTAAAGTTATAATATTCACCATATTAAGAGTTAAAACTGAAAAAAATTTAAACTAGGTTAAGTCATTGAATGAACAATAAGCCCATTAATGTTAACATAAATACCTATTTATGAAAAACAGCTCTATTTTCCAATACAAAAAATTGATGTGAAGAGGGACAGTTTTGCAAATATCTTTAATGTGTGGCTTAAATGAAGGAGTTAATTGTCCTATCTGCTTCTGCATCCAGCCAGTACAGTATGTTGTTTCGTTGAAGGCTATGAAGAATACTTGCTTCATCTAGATATGTTGTTAGAAAGGGTAGTCTTTCTATTGCTTTTCCAAATAAGTATATTCTTCTTGGATAATGTATCAAAACTCAACAAGTACTGATTTCTTAAAGGTTAGCTGCTATGGGAAATCGGGAACCATATCAACAAACTCTTCATGTTCTCTTACATTTAAATCCATTGGTCCAGTTTACACCGCCACGGGACCTTTTAACCTCACATAATTCTGTAACTTTCTAGGCTGGTGATTTGGGAAATCTTGGTTTTCTGAGTTATGGAGTTATAACTGTTGATACATTTCATTATATAACACCAAAAAAAAAAAAAAATCATATCCACTAACATTACCACTGCTCTCACTAGAGAAGTCTTGCCAAGTAACAGGCACAGGTCAGAATCAGTGGAGTGGTGATGATTTTTTCCAAAATTCTCTAACATTTTTGCTTGAAAATTCTACTTTCATCATTTGTAACAAATTCTGTTCATTGTTTTTCCTGAAGTGACACTCGTTCCATTTATGAGAACATGTCCACCAAACACTCATGTCTGAATAACTATAATATTTTCTGCCAGTTGTTCTTTGAAGCAAAAATGGCTCACAAAAAAAGCTGGCTGGCTGAGACTTTGACTTAGAAGCAATGCGAGCTCGTCCTCGACAATCACCATGACCCGCTTTGCAGCAGGCGTGCTTGAAGCACACCTCCCATTTCATCAAGCAACTAGTAAAGAGACACTTGCTCAAAGATGATGATTTAATAAAACTAGTAATAGTTACTGCTCCCATGAAGGAAAGAAATGAAACCAGCATTTTTTAAACTGGAAGTGCATGTGGTGCAGAGTTACTAATCCAATTTGGTGACTGCTGATTCCCACCCTGGCACCAGCAGTTTTATCCACCATTATTTTTGGACCACCAGTGCAAGTTCAAGACGGTGAAATGGCACAGTCTTTGTATGTTACAAAAATAGTTTTGACTTTGTAGCGTTCCAAAATGGACTTCATGGATACCTCTCCCCCAGGGGGATTATACTTTTTAAAAACTCTACTCTATAGAAACTCTGCAAAGTCCATGTTCTATGCCTGGTAGTAAAGGAATAGGCACCCAGGAAGGAAATGCCTCTGTCATCATTAAGTATGTGCCACGGCTGCCATCAGGTAAAACTGCCAGGGAAGCAAACGTGACAATCATTCAGCTCCACTGTGATGTGGGCGCCATGGGGAAAGCTGGGGCTCCTTACTATAGAAATTAGTATTACACTCTAAGTACAGATTCAAAAAATATAAATAAGAACAAACAAAACTCAGATCAATAAAACAGAAGTGTTATTAAACTAAACTATGTTCAGGAGAATAAATTTCAAAGTGAAATTCCATAATACTACTAACAAGCTGAATTTTCTATTTATTTCATGGCTGTAAGCTTAACTTCATGGAATGAAGATCAGATGCTAGAATTATACACTTAACAAGAAAAACAAGAATGTAAAGGAGAAGGTAGTTTTTCTGCAGTGTGACTGAGAAACTAATTAGCACTTTTCTGACTTGCTTAGGGACTGAGTGCGGTGATATATATTTTTTCTAGGTTATTTTCGGTGGTGAAGTAAGGAGAAAAACGGGATAATGAACTGGAGGATTAATTTAGACTCTCCAGCCAATACTCTATATTCAGACCCCTCAGAACTGCACGTCTAAATTAAAATTCAGCGTCATCTCACGGCTCCGTGAAGACAGTCTATCCTTAAAAGACATCTGGAGAAAAGAGCATGAGAAAATATGAACCATAGAAGTAAAAGGACCATTCAGAGACTTCAGACAGTGCTCTACAGAGTCCTGTGTGCCACAGGGGTGCCTCTGGGATTACAGTAGGAGAAAGGAGAGGTCAAACTGGCAAGACTCCCAGTCAGTCAATGCCCTCTTTCACTTTCACAGACTGGGTTCAAGTAAGATTCAGTTTGAACAAAGACTAAAACAAATTGAATAACCTGTGACTGAATCTGCACCTGTGCTATGGGATATTAAGCTTGAGATAATAATTTTAAAATTAAACAGTACCCCCGACACAAATAGACATGCATTAGTGAATCCTCCTTAGAAAAATCTAAGAATGGGGCATCTTTTGATTTTGTTCAAGGTGGTATGTAAATAAACTAATTTATTAGCAGTAAACAGGGAGTTATGAAGCAGCCAAATTCAAATTAAAGAATTTTAATTTGACAACCTCCACGTCCAACAGAAGTCTTCCTTTTGAATAAATAACAGCATACATGGATTACGGGATACTGTATGCAGTTGTTAAATGTGACACTGTAGAAAAGCACTTAATGATACCAAAACATGTTGATGATATAATTACATGTAATGTAACATATAGAATTGATTTCATTTTTATAGAAAAATTCTTTCTTTGTATTTGCCTAAAATTAAAAAAGACTGGAACCAAGCCATCAAGTGGAAGAATTATCCAAAATTTTAATATTCTTCACACTTATCTGCAGTTTCAAAATTTTCAATAGCAAATACATACTACTTAATAAGAAAATTTTCATCAAAAAAAAAAATTCTTCTGAAGAGTTGTCAAAGTGTCTCCAGAGAGTAAGAGGCCACTAGACTCAGAGCTCTCATGTCTTCCCTTTGTTCTAAAGCAGTGTTGTCAATGGGGGGGTGACTGTCCCTACAGATGTCTGACAATGTGTGGGGTCATGATTTGTTGTCATGACTGGGTGAAGGGTGCTCTGGGCATTTAGTGGGCATTACAGATACTGCACTGGGTCATCACAAACACCCTGCATTGCATAGAACCCCACAACAGAGAAGAGCCAGCTCAAAACATCAATGAGATCACAGCTGAAAACTCTTGTTCTAAGAGATTAAACAGAAAAAAAACAAAGAATTTCTTCCCCACAGTTTGTTTAATCCTCAACTATTCTGCTTGACTTCTGACAAGGTCAGTTATTCTCACAGAAACACGACCAGTGGGCCATGCTGGATGGGCCTGCTGCACTTCTCTCCAGGTTTCCAAAAGAACCTCAGATTTTAGGAGTTCACTACTTTCCTGGGTCACATTTTAAATGCAGGCGTAGAACCCAAACATACGGCTACCCCCTTATTTGAAAAGCCGGGTTCCCTCCACCCCTTCAATAATTTGTCCCGGAACATTTTAGCAAAGTAGCAATTTATGATTACAAATTACTAGAAACTCTAAAATGTGTCACATTCCTGTTTATCTCAATGCCATAAGCAAAACTCCATTTTCTTCAAAGTCTCTTTCAATAAGCATAACGTCATTTGCCAAAGGCAAGATTCCAGGAATTTAACAGGCAGCTATTTCTTGAACCTTAACTCCATCCTCAGACAAGCTTAATTTATATACCAAAATATCTTTGTCTACTGTCATGGAAATTTTTTGAAACAAAAGAAACAGTAGAAACAAGCCCAAATAACTGAAAACTGCAGCCATAAAATGAATACAAAGTGAACAAGAAAAACAGCAGATTTTTCCACATTAGCAAGAGTCCGAGAAATGGTGTACACAGAGGGCTACATCAGAGCTTGGGATAGGGGTAGACTAGGAAAAGAAATGATTCAATCTCCTGAAACCCTGGTTCCAGTTACTGTATTCTAGTTTCTTATCCTCCGTTCATCCATGGACAAAAAGAACATCAAGGATGATAAGCACAAACACTCAGTGTTTGAACGCAAAGAGTTGGTTGTTGTTGTTGTTTTCAGTTAGGAAGCTTCATGCAGCGCTACAAGGTAATGTGTTGTTTTATAGCACTCTACATTTACAGTATATAGTCTATAAAGCCATATCAACAATATTTCAACATACGTGAGGATTTGGTTCCATAGTGATTCTTGAGTAAGTGTAAGGAAGTTCTCCATACCATGCTGTAAGTCTTGGTTGCAGGTAAGTTACATCTAAGAAAGAAAATACAGGGCCTTTGAAATGGTTTGGTGCATTTGAGGTCTGATGGCACTGAGTGCCAACACCAGGCCTTGCAACGTGCAAGAAGCCGTGGGAAATACAAAGAACAGTAGGGATGGGCTTTGACAAAGGTTCCACCTTCCCTGAAGATACAGGACTCAGGAGTAGAGAGGCTAACAGTTAAAAAAAGACAAGAGGAGGAGGCAGGCTGGCGGGAAGAGTATGGACAAAGGTTCTGAGGTATGAATGTGTGTGACGTGTTTGTCAGTGAGGACAGACGCGAGAGTGAAGGAGTCACACTGTGGAAGGGTGGGGTTCATGTGAGGGAGGGTCTAAAATGCAGGGTACGGAGATTGAACCCTTGTAAGTAGAAGTTTGTGGCATCGATATCCACGTGAGAAACTAAACAAACTGCTCTCCTGTGCGCCCAGCATTGTATAAGCCTTTTGATTCCAAACAAAGACAAAAGTGCTCTGACCAACCACAGCATATAGCTGAGTTCAGAGTAAATTTCTGACATACAAGTTATTTAGAGAGGAATTATCCAGCAATCTGCTATTCTTCCCACTATTGATATCAACCACCACAACAATGATCACTAAAACAGCCGAAGTGACTGAAGACGTTCTGTGTAACAGGCCTTCTGTTAAGCACTTATTGTGCATTATCTCATCTATTAGCACAACAACCTTAGACAGGAATTTTTTTTTTTAAAGATTTATTTATTTATGCATACAAGAGCTGGGGTATAGGCCAGAGATGCTGGGGGTGAGAGGATTCACCAGAGACAGAGTGAGGAAAAGAACAGGCAGACTGACTGAAATACACTGCTGAGGGGAGCAGCGGGCAAGACAGGAGAGGTCTGCTGTGCCATGTGGGTTTCTCTCTGGCGGGCCGGGGATTGAACTTGTGCTACAGAGGCTGAGGATTGCTTCATAGTGCAGTGCTTAACCCCTTGCACCACTAGGAAGGCCCAAGACAGGAATTATTAACTCCCTTTTACAGATCAGAAAAGCGAGGGCTGAAAGGTTACTTAACTATAATTTGCTTAAAATTAACAATTACTTTGAATGACAAAGCAAACAATGAAAGCCAATTCTGACACAAAAAGCCCTGCTGTAAAAACTGGGGAGAGTTGGAAGAAGATTGGCTGCCCTGAGAAAGCTGACTCCTATTCTATGTTTAAGTCACAAAAGTGAAGTCAGTACATACTTTGCCTCTTTACAGAAAATTTAAATTCACTCCAAGTGAATTCCATGAAGGAAATTCCATGCTAGAGCACAGGCGCCCTCCAGTGACAACTTCTGGTGTAGCAGGCACTGCAGCTCACGGAAGCCCCAGGGGGAGCAGGTTCTAATCAGGTCATCTTACCAAGCTCAGGAGAGTATAGATGTTAAAGCTAAAGGGGCCTGGACTCTGCTAGTGAAGCCAAAATGAAGATAAAAAGCCAGTAAGAAGGATCCATGAAAGAATGTATGCCAAACATGGTCAGAAAAGAGAACTCAAGAAGTTTCTATGAAGAAAATGGAAAGTTGGCATCACTGGAACTTAGCAAAGGCAGTTAGCAAAGACACACAAAGGGAGATAAGTAGATCAACCACAGTCGGCCAACCCAAATTCCTTTGGTCCTTAACTCCATACTCCTGCCATGTTCTCTCTGGTCTCTTAGTCTTCCACCTGCTGTTTCTTTTGCCTGAAAAATCTTCTTTCCTGGCCCCGCTGCATGGCCTGCATGGCTAATTCCTACTTATCCTTAGGGACTCAGTCAGGTTTTGAATCTCTTTTTAAGACTGGCTATGGTGAGAAGTGGCAAATTTATTAGAAAACATTCCCGAAAGGGAGACCAAGAGTCAATAACTGCAATCTCAAAGGTTCACTTACCCTCTCTGATGCCGGTCCTCTGCTTCCAGGGAATATCTTGACAAAGCTGTTTGAATACCAGGTCGGCTTCTTTTAAGTCAACAAAGCCAGGATACAAACACACCCTTGAAGCAGAAAGAACCCTTATTAACACAGAAAAGGTGGGTCAGATTCTAACTATTAGCAGAGTCAGTTAATCAGGAGGTTTCCTTTTATGGATAGATGAAATCATCTTTGCCACACCTCCCATGGTGAGGAAAGAATTGTATCACCCAGGTCATTATGCGCTAGGTGTAAAATAAACTCCTTTCATGTTAAGACAAACAAAAGAGACAAAGAAGGAAAAAGGGGATAATGAGGCCTTTTATAGACATGGGTCAAACGTTGCTCCAGCACTGCTGGGCTGTGAAACTTTGGGCAAGCTTCTTTCTCTCTCTGAATCTTAGTTTTCTCCTCAGTAACATTAAGAACCTCACAGGATCACTGAGAAGAATAAGTAGAATAACTCATAAAATAAATGCCTGGCCCTGTGCAGGGAGTCTTCTAAGACTATACTAATTGTAAGGAAAGTTAGAGATTATTATGACAGTCTCAAAGTAAAGCTATCCAATCAAGGGCTCCTTCTCTGATTGAATATACGCCAAGCTCAGAATTATTTTGGAAATCCTTTTTAAGAAATGTTCTGAAACGCCATTCATCTTCGAATGTGCCTTTGAGTTTCTGAAAATCAAAGCTCACCTGAGGTCATACCTGGTTAGCAATGAGATATGAGTAAAATAATGTAACTGTGTGACTGTTAAACTTGCTTTGAAATGAGGTTCCAAAAAAGGTGATAACAATGGCAGTGACTTGGAGTAATTAAGATTTCCATGTTCAACAGGAGAAGCTCTTTCTTTCTTTCTTTCCTCCCTTCCTCCCTTCCTCCCTTCCTCCCTTCCTCCCTTCCTCCCTTTCTTTCTTTCTTTCTTTCTGATTTATTTATTTGCATACAAGAACCGGGGTACAGGCCAGATGCATGGGAGGGTGAGAGGATTCACCGGAAACAGAGCGGGGAACAGAACAGGCAGACTGACGAAATACACTGCTGAGGGGAGCAGCGGGCAAGACAGGAGAGGTCTGCCGTGCCATTTGGGATTCTTGCCGGCCGGCTGGGATCGAACCCACGCTGCAGAGGCTGTGGACAGCTTCACAGCGGTGCGCTCAACCACCTGTGCCACCAGGGGAGGCCCAGGAGAAGTTGTTTCTAAGCAAATCATTTAGATATGTTAAGTTCTGATGAAGTGTCTCATTATATAACGAAAATTGGCATACTTATACAAAATAGTACATGCTTTTAACTTTACTGAAATCCACCTACACATGAGAATATCACTTAATATATACCCTCTATGTAATACAATAATATAATAGTAACATGTGTAATGTAATATAACATAAAACCCTCAGCAGAAAAATCAGGGCTGGATCCAATTCTTAAAATCAACTTACTGCGTGGCACTAGGGAAAAGTACTCAATCTCCCTGGGCCTCCCTAGGGTCCTCATTTGAAAAACTGGAGTAGTAGTAGTTAGAATATCTGACAGAGCAGCTGTGAAAATGTTTTGAAGCTGGAAATAGTATATAAAAGGAGGTATTATGAAATCTTTGCTCCCTAAGAATTCAAGGGGCAAAAGATACCTATTTCAAGCAAGGGAGTAGAATATTGTAAGTGATTATAATTCGGTGATCACCATAATAACTCCCTAGTGAAGATTCACTTACCGAGATACCCCTGTGGGCACCAGGCTGATTTCATACACACCCTCTTTGCTAGAGGAAACAAAGAAAACAGACCGATCAGTATCAGGCAAAACAATACACCTCACCCCATGGCAGGGTTGTCCCTTAGGGTTCCCAAAGCCCTGATTCACCAATCATTTAACAATAAGGGTGCGAGACAAAGCATAACCCCACCTTCTTTTAACACTGAGGTAAGGGGCAAGACGGTGGTGTTATCTTAATGGCAGTAGGAACAGAACCCTGACAGGAGACAATGGGATAAAATAAAGTGTGACAAAATAAAGTCTTTGTATTTCACCCAAAATTTAGACAGATAAAGTTCAGGAATCTATCACACAAAGATATACCAGGAGAGTATAGAGTCTTTGCAGACTCTAGAGTAGGGATGTATTTAATGGGCAGCAAGGACATTCAGGGCTCTGAGCTTCTGTCCTGTCAAAGATAGCTGTCTAATGAGGTTCTTCTTCTGATTAAAATTCTTCAAAGGCTTCCCATCAGCTTTCAGCTTTGCCTGCAAGGTCCTCATGACTTAGCTCCATGTCCTTAGCTTACTTGGACTCATCATCCTCCAGCAGCAACTAGTGCTTGGAATCTACACCATGTTTCAACCTCATGCTTTTCTGCATGCTGGAAAGCCTCCCTGAACCAGCCTCCCCACCCCAACCCAATGCCCCATCTTTGGTCCAATGGGAAATTCTAATTCAGCCTGCAAAATCTCAGCTCAGCATCATCTTCTGTAAATCTTTCCCAACTTTTTACCCATCCAAATAAAAGTGACCATCTCATACCTGTGCCTAGGCCTCACCTTGAGCCTACTATTTCATGATATACAGGATTATAATTGACTTATCTGATTACATGTCTACTTCAACTACCAGACATGGGCTCCCAACAAGCAAGGAATGGGTCATTACTCCATTGCACAGCGCACAGCACAAAGTAGATGGACAATAAAACCTTACTGAACTTAATCACATTTGCAAAAGTGCAAAATGTTGTAGATGTGCAAGGCAGTGAGGTCATGGTGAGAAAAGTGATCCAGACTGGACAGGTGTCTTTATCAAGAAAATTGTGTCACTTCTCCAAGTAAGATATACACATGGCTAACAGACACATGAAAAAATGATCAACTTTAGTTATTACAGGGAAATGCAAATCAAAACCAGATGTCATCCCACACTGTGAGAATGACCTATATAAAAGACTGGAAACAACATGTGTTGCTCAGGGTGTGGCAAAAAAAGAACTGTTAGTGGGAATGTAAACTAGTGTGGCCTCCAGGGAAAACAGTATGGAGAGTCCTTAAAAATCTAAAGACAGAAATACCATACATCTGCTAGGCATTTATCTTAAGAATATGAAAATGTTAATTCAAAAAGATTTGTGCACCCCTGAGTGGACAGCAGCATTATTCACAGTAACTAAGAAGCAGAAACAACAGAAGACTGGAGACTCCTTGGCTATTTGGGACAACAAGGGTAGTACCAGAGGTGATAATTAAGTCAGAAGTGAGAAAGCGAAGACAGTGACCACACAGTTTTTTTGGTATGTGGAATATAAACAACCAAAGCAAACAAACTAACAAATGTAACTCCAAGACTGTGAAAAATCTAGTGGTTATCAGAAGGGAAGGGAGGTAGTGGAGGAAAGACAGAGGACCTGGATCTGACAGTGGGAAGGTGCCAGAACTTTGGTGGGGGGTGAGGTGAGGTTATAAACAAGAGGTGAAAATGTACTCCCCAATTTATCTGGTAATGTAAATTAATGGTAAACCAACAAAATTTTACTAAGAAAAAAGAAAACTGTGTCAGATCCTTCTCAGAAAGAAGTAAGTTCTAGAGAATAATGGGAAAGGACATTTCCCTCTGCCATGTCAGCGAGTAGTTCATGAGCTCTGGCTGGGCGCCAGGATGAGCCGAGCCCAGCAGATATTGCCATACATATTTATCACTTTTCTAGATGAGCTGCTTTTCAAGTAAGTACCCCAGAGTGTAAGTAAATGTTTTAATGTGATGTATTTGAGGTCACATTTACAAACTAGCTTACTTCAAATGTGGGTGATATTGAAAACAAATGTGGTACAGCTAATTTTAGATAACCAAAATCAATAGACCCTAGGGCCAAGGAAGAATGACTTCTGTCATTTTGCTCTAATGCACAAATTTACAATTGCCCATTTCTTCAGCCTGATGGTCCATCTGAACCTTGTAATGGGTTTCATGGTTTTATTTCCTTTCTCACCTGTGGAGGCACTAACACATTGCATTTGTACTAACACATTTGTAAAAACAGTTGAAAACTGTTAAGAGTTACTAGACTGGGCCTTCAGTGATCATGTAGTTTAACCTTTAACATTACAGACAAGAAAAGTCATGCAGAGAGAGGGCAGTAACTTACTTATGGATTACTTACCTAGTGGCAAGGCCACAACCTCACACCCTCTTTGAAAGCATAACATTTGTGCTAGTTTCAAATTTTTTTAAGCTATACAAGTCAACCTGCAAACTAAACAGCTTACCAGACTGTTCATGGGGAGTAACACACACAAAACTCCATCTGCAAAAATAAAAGGATGCTCCTACTGGCAGATGGAAAAAAAAAATCAGGGGGAAAAAAGTGAAAGTATCGCTCATTAATTTTGAAAAAGAACACTGATCAATATTAAAGGAATGCTTACTATTATGTCAATTGCTCTGAAATAATTATGTGGTTTTAATAAATGAACTGCAAGGTCATTTAGATTTCTAGCAGCTTTCACAAACACTGCTAGCAAAAGACCCACGCTTCAATGAATTTGGAAAAATCGCCCTTTGTCTTTCACTGGAAGATATTTTAGCTTAATGTCTGCAGATATATTAGTGAAATAGGGTCAGGAAATCTATACCAAAGTCAAAGTTTAATGTGCAGGTATCTTGTTGCATTTTCCACATCAGCAAATTCAAAAAGATTTCTCAAAAGACCTAATTTAAAAACATCTGAGATAGGAACATCTCAGTCTAAAATTAAGACACTAATTGGGCTGTTAGCTCTTCCAGATGGAAAAACCAGGATGAAGGAAAGATCCTGGGCTCTCCATTTCACTGTGGGCAAGAGTTACGGGAAGGCAGCAAATTACTTACTCAATCACTCGAGGTTCTGGGGCTCTGCGTACTGCCTGCAAGAAAATAAGATCTTCTGGAACGAATCCTACTTCTGGCGAGGGCGGGGGTGGGGGGGTAAGGCAGGTGGGGCGGGGAAGGGTTCTTGTTTGCAGGATTACATTATCCTCTCTCATTTCTGGTCAAAATAAAAATAAATCAGGTCTAAAACTATCCCTTTCTTATTCCAAGCTCTTACTATCCCACTATAATCCCTTGTTTCTACCTTTCAATTAGAATTAATCCATTGTCCTAGCTGCCAGAAACTCTGGAAAAACCTTTCTAGGAGATTTATAAAAATGGAGGACATACTATAAAATAAAGGATTTTAATCATTATTTATGCAATCACTACTATAGTAAGATGCCTGATTTCTAGTGCTTTTTTCTATGTTACTAAAAACAACGAATTTTCACTGTTTCTTACATTTTTATCTGGCATGGGAGAGGGAGCTAAACAACCAGGCAATGAGGTAGCTTAAATTTCAATACAATTCCAAGGACATTTGTTGCAAAAGCACTGAAGACACCATGGTTGGTTTTAGAACCATCAGAAGTGAGATGACCAATACAATCTCTAGTCTAGTTTAGGACTTTAAGAACTGGGATAATCTCTAATCATGGTATAGACTTCTTGCCAAAAATGGGAATTACATCACATGCCCATTACTTGGGGGCAGGCTACAAAAAATCTTCAGACATATTAAGGAACTAATACTTCCCATTTCGTTATGGTATGAGTCACTCTCTTTTTATTAGTGAATTCATTCAGTCACTGTTTGAGAATCAGCTATGTGAATACAGCTTTTATGTGCAAATCATTGTTTTATTGTTGAAGGAGATGCAAGAATCTACCTGCTGGGGTTCTTTGAATACAAACAGTCTGTCAGACAGATGAGGATCCTTGTTCATCCAGGTCTGACCAGGCTTCTGGTGGAGATGACTCCTAGCAGTTGTAGCTGAAGCAAGAGAGAGAACAGACTCAAAGCAGGGGAAAAATATACACTCATCTACCTTCTATTGTGCGAGGACTAACAAAATCCACCTGCAGATGACCTACATAGCAGCTAGACATTACTTAATGAAGCCCAGACACTGAAAAGTTTGAGAGTAGTGACTAAACATGAGGAACAACACCAAAGATCAACTCCTAGCACACTGTCAACAAAGCCAACAAACTACCAGTCACATTTTAAATCATTCTTTAACATCAACTGAAATGGAAGTGTTATAAACCACACCCACACCCACACATGCACACATATACACGCATGCACGCACAAACATCCCCCACTGGTTCTTGCCTGGCTGAGCAACTGCCTGGCTCTTTGCGGGGCCAGCCCAGGCTCCCTGCACTCGGGCTCGCCGTCTTTTGTCCTCCATGTTAACCAAAAAGGCTTCTGCTCTTAGCTTCCAGATGATTTCATCCTGATTTAAACCACACAGTGGTTATCTGTTTAAAAAAAAGGGGGGGGGATTTTAGTTAGGGTTGTGAAATCTTGGCCGACTAAGAGGTAATTATTCTCTTAGGCAGAAGCAGTTGCTCAATGACAATTATAGTTTTTACATAAAATCATTTGTGTCATCACAACATCACAAAGTGACGAAGTCACTCAGGGCCGGTGGTTTTAATATTTCTCTCCTGCAATCTTACAGATCATTTGCTTCATTCACAAGAAAGTGCACGTCAAGAAATTCTAAAACCAGAATCTACCATAAACCACATAATTCTTATTAGTTCCCGAGAGAAGAACATAAAGTATAACACCCCTGCACCTGCATGGACATTAAGAAATAGCCGAGAGCCTCTGTGGTGGCGCAGTTAAGACACAACCTATGAAGCTATCCCCAGCCAGGGAGCTACCCACATGGTGCAGCAGACCTCTCCTGGCTCGCCCGCTGCTCCCCTCAGCAGTGTATTTCAGTCAGTCTGCCTGTTCTGCTCCCCACTCTGTTTCTGGTGGATCCTCTCATTCCCCGCATCTCTGGCCTGTACCCCAGCTCTTGTATGCATAAATAAATAAATCTTTAAAAAAATTCTTTAAAAATAAATATATAAAAAATAAAACACCCATGGCCTGCCTCCAGAAGCTCTGATTTAAGATGGCTACAGGTGTTTGTCTTTGTAGCCAGCACTGTAGGAGACTGGTATTAAGCAAGTATGTGAGAACCACTGCTGAAGAGATAACCCAAAGTAACTCAGAAAATCAATAGCAAGCAGATTAACATTCAGATTTCATTAAATTCTAGTGTTCAGCTCATTGAAAATACCCACTTCACACTGGCCAGTAATACCAATTTGCCATTTGTGCCAATGAAATTTTAACTCACAGCAAAAACAAAAGCAGGTAGATTCAGGCCACAAGTTCTGAACCTATGATCCAATCTTTCTGGGTCTATTTATGAAAGCCTCACATTTCAAGGTCTCAAAGGTAATCAGCCCATTTTATTGCTTGTGTAGACCACAGATTCCTAGCCCTCATACCCAGCCCTTCTGACTCACTGAAGCTGATCTGCTACCAGAAATCTTTATGTTTAACAAATTCCCCAGGTGATACGTATGTAATTCTTATTTAATAGGTGGAGAGAGGAGGAAGGCGGCTGCCTTCATAGTTGGCTAAATCAAATACTAGCTCTCCAGTCCCACACGATTTGTAGCGGTCGCCGTAGTTTGACAATTCCTTTCAGCTGTGGCCTTAAAACCCTAACAACAGTTAGTTGTAGTAGCCGGAGGGGCTATGACATGCCCACCTTCTTCAAAGCTCTTTTCACAGGGGAGCGAAGTGGTTGACGCCAGGAGTAGCTGTTGACTCCAGATTCAAAGAGCATCACCCTAGACCTGCCTAACGCAGGGAATCCCCAACACTTTGCTAAATAACCCTGCCCTGGGCCTCCCAGGTGGCACAAGGGGTTAAGCACCGCACTATGAGGCTGTCCACAGCCTCAGTAGCACGAGTTCAATCCCCCGCCGGTCAAGGAGCAACCCACATGGCGCAGCAGACCTCTCCTGCCTCACCCGCTGCTCCCCTCAGCAGTGTGTTGCAGTCAGTCTGCCTGTTCTGCTCCCCACTCTGTCTCTGGTGAATCTTGTTAGGGAGAAATGATGTCCTGAGCTAATCCCATACAGGCTTTGTGGACTCCACTCCCAGTCCAGACTAAAGCCATCAAGACATTGGGAAAGACAAATCCCGTCACCACCAAAGGGAGGGTGGCTGGGACCTGAGGGTAGAGTTGGGCAGC
This sequence comes from Talpa occidentalis, assembly GCF_014898055.3. Lineage (NCBI taxonomy): Eukaryota > Metazoa > Chordata > Mammalia > Eulipotyphla > Talpidae > Talpa > Talpa occidentalis. Next base: position 7,226,319 of record NW_023603184.1, read on the forward strand.
CAGGTTGGATATAAAAACCAAACACGTGGGCCTTGGGGGGCTTGCTATTGCTCGCCTCCTGGCTTCACGGCTCCTGGCTTGCAGCCAGCTCTCAGAGTGCCATTTGGGATTCCAGATCGGCGGATTGGGTAGGACTCCTTTAAAACTTTGTCTCCCACTTTTCTCCCTGAGCTGTACATTTCCTCATTTCCCCTTCCCTTGTAAATAAACCTTTTATTAACCTTTCGCATGTGCCTGCAGTAGAGCATTGGTAAGTCCTTTTAAGCGCGCGGGTGAGGACCCACAGTCAGGCACCCCGTTTTGTATCGGGGTTGCTCTACTCCCCTTCCCTTGTAAATAAACCTTTTATTAACCTTTCGCGTGAGCCTGCAGTAGAGCACTGATAAGTCCTTTTAAGCATGCGGGTGAGGACCCACAGTCAGGCACCTGATTTTGCATCGGGGTTGCTCTACAACACTCTCACCCCCACATCTCTGGCCTGTACCCCAGCTCTAGTATGCATAAATAAATCTTAAAAAAATTAAATAAATAACCCCGCCCTACACCCCGGGATTCCTTGCTCACTTGAAACTTGAGAACCCCGCTGCAGTGCAAAACTGGCGCCTCGAAGCGGTTTGAACCCACATGTGTTACTCCCCAGAAGCACGACCAATATAGCAACTGACTTCACCTTGCCGAGGCGCGGCTCTTTCCTTTGTGGTCAAAGTGCACATTAAACGACCTCGGCAGGCGAAAGGGCAGGTCCTCAAGACCGGAGAGCATCAGCCCCCATTGCAGACCCTGCCTCTCCCGGAGGCCCGCGACGAGTCTCACAGGTTGCCCGCGAGGCGCCCTCGGGCGCGGCCCCTCCCTAGCCCGGGACACCCGCGCGAGCCGGAGGCCGCCCCTGCCGGGGAGCCAGGCGCGCAGATTCAAACCCCAGCCGCCCCGGAGCGGACCCCCAGGCCCGGATCCGCCCCCCGCCCGCGGCCCGGGGAACTTCAAGAGCGACGCACCGACTCCCAACAACTCCCAACCATAGGCCGCGGCGTCGGTCACGTCCCATGAACGTCACGCCTCTGGCGTCACTTCCGGCGCCACTGTTAGGAGTCCGGGTGGCTCCACGCGGCGCCCGCGGCGAGGGCCGGGTCGGAGAAGTGGCGCGCGGGTGGAGCGGGGTGCGGGCCCGAGCTCGGGGATCAAGTGCGCGGTGGAAGCCGGTGAGCAGCCGGGATATGGCGAAGGTGGGGAGGAAACGTGTTCCCCGGACCGAGCCCTTCTGGGGGTCACCGCCACCCCTCCCCATCCAAACTGGAGACGTCCGAGCGCCAGAGTCTTTGCTTCTCTGGGGAAAGAGCGATCGAGTCCCCAGCACGGCTGGTGGAAAGTGAGGCGCTTTGGGGAGCCGAGACTATTAAATTCTGAAAGCCTTGGAGGGTCTAAGATGCCCCTCCTCGCTGTTTTCCTTGTGCTTCCCCGATCCTGCCAGTTACTGCAGGCCTTGGGTCCACGCCTTCGTCGTCACGGCGCCTCCAGTGCTAAGTACATTTTGTTTTGAATGAACAGATTTAAATTTCAGTCCAGCTGCTACCATGTAATATACGGGGTGTATATAATCTAGGGCAGGTACTCAATTTCTCGATAAAATAGGTATAACTCCTGTTGGGAGAATAAAATGAGATAATGTATTTAGAGAATTTAGTGTGATAGCTGGAATCCAATAGAACGTCAATAAATATTAAGAAATGTTCTCTTCAGTCCAGTTCTTGAAAAACCAAAGTGACCAGGTTAAACCTTTAATGTGGAAAATAGCAAAAGCATCTCTGAGTCAACTAATTTAGGCAGGTGATTCTCTGAGATTAGCCAAAGCAGTCCCTGTGGAAGTCTTTAAAATAAGCATAGCTTTATATATATATATATATATATATATATAGTAAGCAATATATATATATAGTAAGCAATATATATATCATATATATACTGATATATATATATTCCCCATATATATATATACTGATATATATATATATATATACTGTTCACCAGCAGGAAGCTCAATGTACTTATATTGTTACCACTGTTATATCTAATTTTCACAGCATCCATTATTCCTTGTTTTACTTTGTGACATTGAAGGAAAAATGATTTATCCTGTAACTGAAAGAGAAAAGTGGTATTGTTAGGGGGAAAAGGATGTCACGGTATGGCCAGACTATAATTTTTTTTATCTCCTCCCTTCTATCTCCCCAACTAGTAATTTGTTAGTATCTCCTATTGCTTCTGGAACTTTGGCTGTATCTTCGAATGGGGATGTCATTTCTTTTCAGTGATTTTGCTTTTGGAATAGGAACAAAAGTCTTCAGCCTCCAACTAGCCTGTTTCTCTAAAATCAATCCATGGCCTGTTTGCATCCAAAATAGCTACATTTTCAACAGGATCACCTACATTTTTACCAGGTGCTGCAGGTAATTCTGATAAACAGAAATTTGAAAACCCTTAGGATGCATGTAGGGCAACATATCATTTCATTCTGTCTGAGAATGAGGTGTTTTCCAGGACACAGAACTTTTAATGCCAAAGCCAGATAAGTCATAAGCAGCTGAGATGACAGTCACCCTAGATGCCCATGAGTATGTAGTAATAGGAAAACATTCTTCATGGGTCTTGATAGTTCGGTTTTCCCAATTTCTATATGCAGTATTTGTTATTGCGGGGGGCGGGGGGTGGAGACTGTCGAAGATGGATTGGTGAGATTTGTTGCCAGTTGGTTCCTAGCTCATTGATTCTCAGCTCCAAATGCATCCTTCACTGCCCTGCCTTGCAATGCTGGAACATCTCTCCCTTGCTATTTGACCTGGTGTTAAGCTTCATCAGTAGAGGGTACTGAAGGGACAATAGAGGAGGAATGCGCTCTTCCTGATTCCAGTGTGCTCCTTTCCACTGGCTCTGCAATGCACAGCTGTGTTTGACGTCTCTGTGAGCTAAACTGCAATTCAGTCAGTAAGGCGTGGATTGGGAAGGAGTGGGATCCCAAAACTTGAAATAGGGGATCTGCTTGGACCCAGGTGAAACTGACAATCTCAAACGCCTGTCACCCTGAGCCTCCCATGGCAGTGGAACTAACTCATCTTCCTGTGTCGGAAACTAGTGCTTTGCTTGAAAACCCTGTCCTGGAGCAGATGACTTGAAAACTGCAGCATAGATCTGTACTTACTGATGGGCAGGAGTACTGCCAGACCTGTACCTGTTGGGGTTCTGCCCAGAGGCAGTGGCTTCTCCCTCCCTCTACTGTTTGTATATTCCTAGTTTTCCTTTTCCCATTGTAGGTCATACCCTATTATGCGCAATAATTATTTTTTTATTGTTTGCATTATTGTATAGTCGCTGTCTCCTATGTGAGTCCTGAATATGTATAATTGTGGTATGGGGTTTGGGAGCAATAGCTAGCAAATGACCAGCCCAGTGGTTTGCCTCTGATTTGGGTCCTTGGCATCTTGTGCTGCTCTTATATCTCTTCACCTGAAAAGCCCTCCTCAAGACTCAGGTTAGCCTGTTTGGCTGCCTTGCCTCTTAAACCAGCATTATGATTCAAACACCAGCTGCATCAGTCACTAGGAGATGCTTGTAAAAGTCAGATTCCAGGCCCCACATCAAGATTCTGTGTTAGTGGCCTGGGGCCAGGCCCAGCAATTTGTACTTTTAACCATGCTCTGTTCATTTTGCAAGAGCCTACGAGAGTTCACTCTTTTTCAGCTGCCTGCTTTCTCCAGGTGGTCACTTTTCCACTCAACAACTCTCTTATCCCCTGAATGGCAAAACCAAGAGATATTTTAAGTGCTGGTAGCTTTTAAAATGTGGGTGAGCCACACACTGCAGCTTATTTTCAGTTGCCAGTTTTCATTCCAGACTTGCCAAACTTTCCCCATTTCCATCATGTGCCGCTAGTGGAGCACCTGCTGCTGAATTCCTGAGAAGATCCAATCCAAGGGAAATAATGGTGCATCCTGCTAATAGTGCTCAGAGAAAGTACCACATAGAGAAACTCCCAGCCCATGTCTCACTGCCAAAGGCTTGGCAGTTCCCAGCTTGAAGGAGGAGGGTGCGACAGGAACCTGCCAGCCCTGCAGAATGATTGCATGGAGTTTTTCAAATCTCTGCCAACTTTAAACCATGTTGAGGGAGACAGCATACCTCCCGACTCCAGACAGGAACTCCTCCTCTTAGTGCCCACCTAAAACTGCTCTAAAATAACCTGTTCATTTTTTAAAAAAGACAGTCAATAGAAAAATATCCATACTGAAGCACATAGAAAAAGAAACAATAGAAAGCTTGGTGGAGGTTCCTGGCAGTAGAGCTGAATACAAGAACCAGATTCCAGCTAAATCACAACAGAGTGGTCCCATGCACATCCCTGACCGTGCTAGTTAGAAGTCTGTATGTCTCTATTCTCTGCATAAATTTTGACTTTTCCCTGTTATTCTATCACTTATATTAGCTTACATCATACAGAATCCTTACCTAGAAGAAATATAATTACCCAAACACCTCTGAAATGAATTTGTGACAGTTTACCTTTTAATGGAAGACTGAATTCACAAGAAGTGATCTCTCCATGGGCAAACCAAAAAAAAAAAAAAAAAGTGTAAGAAACTGAATTCAAAGTAGAGGTGGTGAACAGTGAGAAAAGATATCAGTGGATAATCTTAAGAAAATGTCTTCATCTAAAGATTCCTAATTTAATTGCATCTGCAAAGACCCTTTTCCCCGATGAGGTAACATTTACAGGATAAGGGGATTAGCCTGATATCTCTGGGGGCTATTATTCAGCCAAAGATAACATCCATCCATCCACCCATTTATCTACATTTTAACTTTATGCCAGGCTAGATTTTGAGCACTTTAGAAATATTCAATTTATGCTTACAACAATCTATGAGCTAGGGACTATTTTTCAGAGGCAAAACTAAGGTAGAGATAGGATATAACTTGCCCAAGCTATAGCATACTCACGTTCTGACCACAATGCAATTATTTATAAATCAATAACAAGATTTTAACTTTTAATTTTGAATTATCAGATTTACAAGTTTGCAAAAACAGTACAAAGAATTGCCCTTTACAGAGATTCACCAAATGTTAACATTTAAACACAATTTATTTCACAATTTTCTGTATAAACAACTTTTTAATGAACGTTTTGAGATTAAATTGCATATATCATGTCCCATTATCCCTAAATACTCTAGTGTATTTCCTAAAAATCCATGGACTTTTTAAGTACCCACAGTACAATGATCAAACTAAGGGAATTAACACTGATAAAATTCTATAACCTACAGACCTTATGTAAGTATCACCAATTGTCTCAAAAATGTCCTTTATAGCAAAATATTTTTTTCTAAGATCATGCATTACATTCACTTGTCACATTTCTTTAGCCACTTAAATCCAAAATTTGTGACAAGTTTAGGCTGCTTACTTTGTAGGATACCCTTTAATTTATTTCCTGGGGGTTAGGTTCAGTTTATTTATTTATATGTATTTGTCGGGAATACCACATTAGTGATGTTGTATCTTCAGTCCATTATCAGAATGCACATTATGTAAAACGGTCTTGTAAGTGGTGACACTAATACAAACTTTTTTAAGTATTGGTATTGAAAAAGAATATATATATACATGTACACATACATACATTGTGGGATATAGCAAAAGATATTTAGAGCCTTAGATATTTATGTAAGAATAGAAAAAATAATATATGAGTGAATTAAATGTCCAATTTACAAATTAGAAAAGTAGCAGAATAAAGCCCCAGAAAGCAGGAAAACAAAAGTGGCATAGCAGCTCAACACCAAAAGTTGATTCCTTAAAAAACACAAGTTGATCAACCAAAAGTTGATTCTTTAAAAAACACAACATCCAGACTTGTGGCAAAATAAATGGTCAAGGAAAAGGAAGTGAGAAGATACAAGGAATATTAAGAAACAATATATTAAGTACAAATCCAGCAGAAGCTTAAAAAGGAAGAAAATTACTTGAGTTACTTTAGGCTAATACACTTGGGGAAAATATATCATGAGTAAATGCTTAGAAAAATCTTATTTTCAAAACTGACCCAAGAAAAAAACAGAAGCCCTGAGTAGCAGTGCCATCTAAGCATTAACTAGTCAGTTAAGTAGTTAGCTAAACTAGTTAAGTAGTTTTAAAATCCTACCACAAATAAAAACTTGGGCTAGATGGCTTTTACAAACTTTAAAAGATTGTTCCCATATCTTTACAGATTCTTCCAGAGAACAAGACAATCCTCCCCAGTTCATTTAATGAATGAAATTATAATAGCCTTGAAAGGAAAACCATCCAATTATAAGAAACTTCCTAAATATAGATGTAAAAATTCTAAATAAAATAGCAGCAAACTAAATTCAGCATTATTTAAAAGTAGTGAAATATAACCATGAATGTATGGGTGATTTAATGCTAGAAAGTCATAACTAGACTAAGTAAGTTCTAGGAACTCTTCAGAAAATGTCACCAAGCCTATACTTCAATATGTATATACACTTTCCCACCCTTAGAACATACCAGGTATATCTCCTCAGATGCTTTGCACAGGCAGTTTACCTGGAACACCCGTTCCTCAGGTAGCAGGAAGGCTTGCTGAAGATTGTTCAAACACCTCTCATGTACTCTGTGGCAATTAAAAATCACCCACTCCCCCTGTCACACGTTAATTCCCCATCCTCCTTACTCTGCTTCATTTTCCCCACAGATATAACACTATAATACATTACTATTTCTTTTATTATCTGTCTCCTCATTTGCTCCCCCACCCCAATCAAAATGGAAGATCTAAAGAACAAGAATTTTTGTCTTCTTTGTTCACTGTAGTTTCACTAGCACCCAGAAAAGTAAATGAATACAATTGGCACTCAACAAATGCACACAGTATGTCTCAAAATTGGTGTAACAGGGAAGACAAGCTTGCCTTATACCCTGTTGGACTCCTGTTTGTATCACCCGTACTTCCGGCCACAATGACATGTAAAAGAGTGGACAAAGTTGTGACATGCCATTCACCACACTACAGTTTTTCATCCAAACTATTTGTGTCCAGGCTAGACTCAGCAAGCCATTTCTAAATGTCTTCATGTAAATCTCAATAGAATTACATTTCTACAATGAATTTTAAATTCTGTCCATATTTACAAGTTTTGCATGATGAGTGACATACAACCTAAAAGTGACATGTAACCTAATCCTTGAACTTTTAAAAATGTTTCCAACAAATTTTGTTTTTGACACTGGTAAACAACAGAGCAAAGTAAAAGAATCTAGGACCCCCTAAATCTCAGTCATTTTTGGTACCAATAGACCTTCGATGGAGATCAATAATATCATTTCTACCAATGATTTATTCCCAGCACGTGTGGGACTGGCACAAAGACCAATCAGAATGGTACATATTATGTGTGGACGATGACTCCTCTCCCATTCCTTCCATGCTAGTTCACTGAAAAGGACAATGAAAGAATAAATGAAAATCTGACTTTCTATGTCATGAGGCGAACTGATTCTACATAAATTATCAATATTCTTTTCTACTTTTTGGCCTTAAATCTTCTTTAGTATATATTAGACTATAAAACCAAATCAATATAAACTTAAGTCTAAAAATTATGCTTTGCTACTTGGAAGGCTTGGAGTACATTGGTTCCTCATTTCGTATAGTTTTTCTATTCATGCGCCAGGAAACACGGATTTCCAGGTCATCATCTTTAACTTTGAGTGTCAAATAAAAAGGTTACTTGCTCTGGGCCTCCCTGGTGGCGCAGCGGTTGAGCGCTGGGTTGCGAAGCTGCCCGCAGCCACTGCAGCGCCGGTTCGATCCCCGGCCACCGGAGGAGGGTCCCACATGGCGCGCAGACCTCTCCTGCCGCCCGCTGCTCCCCTCAGCAGTGTGCCTCAGTCCTTCTGTCTGCTCTGCTCCCAGCTCTGGTTCTGGTGAATTCTCTCACCCTCCCGCGTTTCTGACTGTACTCAGTGCTTGTATAAATAAATAAATAAAATAAATCTTCAAAAAAAAAAAGGTTACTTGCTCTGTTGAAAGAGTCAAAGCCAGAGCTCAGAAATGAGGCTTGGATTTCGTAGCCAGACACAACTATCTTCTAACTGGGATAAAAGTGTTTTGTGTAATTGTAAACCAATCCCTACCCCCAAAATCACCATTTTAACAATCGACCAACAAATGTGTGAAGGCAAAAAAAAAATATATATATATATATTGCCCACACCATTGTGATGTTACCATTTCTACACAAAATGGGAGAAAAGGGCAATAATCTGTTTTCACAAAGTAAAACTTATCCAATCTTTGACTATTCTTTCTTCTGAATTAGTGCTTCTTCTTTTGGGGGATGCTAAACTAGCTTTTATTTATATAGTGATACTAATAGCAAATGGTAATTTGAGATTTTCTCATTTTAGTTTCTTAGCTGACAAAATTAAAAGCTTTAATGACCCCAATTAAATTTTTTTTGAAAATTTAATGGTGTTGCAATCTCAGAACCTGGGAACCACGACATAGGTGAAGGCCTACCTTCTATGTTCTATGTTTCACAATATTCATTATTTCTTAGTAATTTCCCCAAGTTATATAGCAGGATAAAAGTCTTAATTTATAGGAAGCCAGTGTAAAAACAGCCTTAATTTCAAGTACTGAAGAAATATATTTTCAATCCAAACCATGGTTATATCATCTTTTATTAAGACTAATTAAATGGATACATGTAAGGGAGGTGCTGACTTAAAAGTATACTACTACTTCTCTGCTAGCATTTCTGTTAGAGGAGTAGCCTGTTGTCACATGTGGGAGCTCTAATGGTGCAGAAACAAAAGAATGTGGGGGTCTAGGCGGCCACTTTCCTGGGTCAGGGTTTCCTAAGAGGGACCACAGGTAGCTGCCTGTGTCAGTGGACATCACTGACCACCATTGGTCCATTCACCTTTATAAAATCATTCCACACAGCTTTCAGGATTTCCATACATTTCAACTGAGAAGAAATGTATATTAAAAGAAAGCATATCTGAGTGGGCTTCATGTGTCAAAAGTAACTATTTCATAAATTATTTCTATGTCATTAGCTATCTTTGAGAAAGAATAATGGAAAATAAATGTACAAACTGGGACATACTTATAAAACATCCTGCCAGACAACTATGCAAATCACAGCACATCCGCCCATAGCGAATCTATTCATCTCAACTCCCTCTAAGTGTTAAAACAAGTAGTAAAAGTAGGTTTTGGAGAAAACGCAATAATTATCATTGGCATTTTGGATTGGGGGAAATTACTGAGCATTATTTCTGACTCTGTCATTCTATGTTTTGCTACAATCGTGTTCCTTCTATAAGCTGTTCTTGTTATTAGTTCTATATTCATTTGCTATGAGCATTCAATATTAAACTTCAAAATAACTTCTGCTTTTCTCTCAATATAACATTAGCCTTATTAGAAACTATTAAATGTCGACATAGGTTTTGGAGATGGGCGGTGCCTTGCCAAGGACACGCAGTAGCTGGAACATCTGGTCAATCACTAAGAGCTGTTATCCATGCTTAGTTCTTCTTGGTTTTCTTCTTCAGACTGCGATCCCGTATGGACTTGTTTAAAGACATGCTCATGTTGAAATACATCCAAGAAGGCATGAGTGAGATCACTGAGCCCTAGAGGAACAAACAATAAAAAGAGATAATGTAACTGCAGCCTGCAATTCGAGTTAAGATGAAGCATATTATCTTATGTTTATTATCTTGCTGTTTTATTTACAGGCAAATTTTAAAGTCCTTGGGTGTACAGTTTAAGATAAAATATAGGGCCTCCCTGGTGGCGCAGCGGTTGAGCGCTGGGTTGCGAAGCTGCCCGCGGCCTCTGTGGCGCCGGTTCGATCCCCGGCTGCTCCCCGGCCACCAGAGGAGGGTCCCGCATGGCGCGCAGACCTCTCCTGCCGCCCGCTGCTCCCCTCAGCAGTGCACTTCGCTCCTTCTGCCTGCTCTGCTCCCCGCTCTGGCTCTGGTGAATTCTCTCACCCTCCCGCGCTTCTGACTGTACCCAGTGCATGTACAAACAAAACAAAAAAAACAAACAAATAAATTAAAAAAAAAATAAAATATAAATGCCTCGTTAGTAAGCCTAGGCAATGTATTAATGCTACTATATCCTATGCTCTTTTGTGAATCAATGAGAAAGAAAAACCCAGACCAAAGTACTGATTTGGAACATAGAAATCTACATACTAGAAGAGAATGGATCAGGTATCCATTGGTTCGGGATTGCAGGCCCACGGTTTTAACTGCAGCTTTCACAAATGTGTCTGCAGACGGCTTATCCAAAGTCGGCTTTCGGATTTTAGCCAGTTTCGTAGCTACGTAGAATGGCAGGACACTCTAGAAAGGCAACAACAACCCCCAAAAGAAACATGTCATTGATTAGGAAGGCCACAAACTCAGAATTCAGTGATGCCTGATTGCTGAGTGCAGAAACATTCTGATGATATCTACAGTTTAGTGAAGAAAAGCAGTTCTCTAAAGTCAGCTTATCAGATACGTAAGAACATACAACAAGTTTTAATCAATCAATAGCTGAAATAGAATTTGAGACTAAAGAAAGTACCACGAACAAGCAGAAACATATATTTTTGCATCTTTAAAAAGAACGTGAAACAAATCTGGAGAGTAGCAATTCGGGATGGGAGACTCTTTCTACATTGTCCTGGAATTCCTACATAGCAGATTTTTGACACTTTTAATTCTCCCAAAGAGATACAACTTTTCTTCAAATTGGTGATGAAGTAAGCTTAGTCCATCAACTTTGGTGCCTCTAAAATAAACATTTCACTTTCTCAGCCATGAGTGACCACTTTTCTTCCCTAGTTTCTTACCATTCTGCTTCTCAGTTTTATCTCCTTTACTGCTGACAAATAGGAGCCCCTGTCCTTTGTTCCCCCTTCTTTAACTGGCTGTGGAGAGACAGTAACAGTATGGAACTAGCCTGGGGAACTAAGAGCCGCTCAACAGGATTGGTGTGGGGTGACATATCTGGACATTACCTTTTAGAGGAACTGAGCCAGCGTTTGGCTCTTTATTGCTTATTGCTTACGCTCCGTTTTCGATATGACTCAGCACAGAATATGAGGAAACCCCATTACAGTGAGTCCTGAGTTATGAGGCTCCTACTCTAGTTTGAAACAGCATGGGCATGGTGGGTCCCCAAAGAGTGAACATACCCTATTTATCTCACGTGTGTGAAAGGAAAGGATATAAATTACAATGAGGCTTCTATTCATAAGAGGCTCTTTCCAACACCTGGTGGTCAAAATCAAACACTGGAAATAGAAATAAAACTGAGATGTGTTCCACACTAAGGTTTTCCTTCCTGCTGAGAGCCGGAAGCAGTGTTCCCAAGTCTCTCTGAGTGTTGGTTTGTATTTTTCCCGCTCCCAAGTATGAATCTACCAGGACAACCCATCTTCCTTAACAGGTGAGCTCAAACTTCAGCCTACCTGTTAAGAACTAAGTCCCCCCACCCCACCATCCCACAAGGGCCCAAAGACCGTCACTATCTGTCTCTCTCCTAGCCCTACAATCACAAACCCACACTAAGTAAACTGACTTCCCCACAGTGCTTCAGTGTCGGCACCAACTCTGAGTAGGTAGCGTTAGTTCTTGAGTATTTTTTTATTGGCATTATCATTATACACATAACCCCTCTCTTAATAAACATAACTTCTTTTTTCTCAAAAAGTTCTGTACTCTTTGGGGCCTCCCTGGTGGCGCAAGGGGTTAAGCACAGCACTATGATGCTATCCACAGCCTTTCCAGCATGAGTTTGATCCTCAGTCAGGGAGCTACCCACATGCGCAGCAGACCTCTCCTGTCTCACCCGCTGCTCCCCTCAGCAGTGTATTTCAGTCAGTCTGCCTTTTCTGTTCCCCACTCTGTCTCTGATGAATCCTCTTACCCCCTGCACTTCTGGACTGTACCCCAGTTCTTGTATGCATAAGTAAATAAATCCTTTAAAAAATTTTTAAAAATTCTTTACTTTTTAACCATATTGCTGAGGATACAGTAGGTGAGGTCATAAACCAGAGACCTCAGACATGTATGACACAGCATAAAATGCAGATTTTAAGGATGTTAAGACAAAGTCAAGGACAAAATATTTGCTGGCCTAGCAAAGCTGAGTATCAAACAAAGCAAAAGAGAGTACAGGCCTCTACTCTGGTCCCACATGATGAAGGAACACAAGAAAACCACTTGCATCCCTATGCTTCCAGTGTCCTGGTTACAAAAAGTGGAAATTAAAAAATCATTCCCATCTATTGAGCATCAGCCTACTAACAGTACTGTAAAACGTTGAGCTTTTCAAGGTAAAGATGGTCTGATAATCATACCTCTCAATTACATAATTATACTACAGCCCTCCCGCCTTCCCTCAATAGGTAAAGCCTAAATTGGACTATTTTGATCCCCTTGAAGAATTCAGTCGCACTCCCTGGATGAGCCACTTGATGGTGCCACAAGTTAACTCATCATTCAGTTGGGCCATTTAAATAATGGAGAGAGCCTCCTGAGGATGCAGGTGGGGACAAGAGACAAATTCCAGGGAATGCCAACTTTAGCTATGGTTTTCCAGCGATGAAGCGTAAATTCTGTTTTAGAAAGGGCATTTATTTCCACTGATTTAAAATCAAGGAGGTGAACGTGGACTACTAGAGGATAGAAAGGATTCAGAGATGAAATAAATTTAAATGAAGTAGAGAAGGTAAACAGGGAGAATTTTTGGGGTAATGGAGACAGCAAGAGCAAAGAAAAGAGACACAAGAGAACACGATATTCTCCGGGAGTTGTACTATGGTTCAAACACTGGCAGTGTGTGAAGCAGCGTGAGCAGGACGATGGCTAAGTGGTACAGAAACAAAATCCAATCACTGGACAGCAGCAATGATCAGGACCTGTTCTTATTCACCACTCAATTGCCAGTGCACACAATAGGGGCCCAGAGATCTGCTGAGGGGATTGGCACCAGAACCCTTCACATAGATAGCACTGAAGAATCTACCAGGGTCTCATTCTCTGATATGTTGCAGTTCAGAAATAAATGATACCAGAAAGTCAACAATGTAATATGGAAGCTTTAACTACAATTTTGTACATTCTGGTGCTTAAGCAATATCATCTGAATAAAGACAAAATTATAGGTCCAGCATCATGCCCAGAATCCTAAAAGGTGTAGTTCAAATTGTGTGAAAGTAAAGAAATACAGGTCACAATGGCATTTAGGTACATCCTTAAATAGCTAAGACCCCCATAAACAATTCTTAATCCATTTTCCTGCTTATTTAGGGAAGCATTCAAGTGAACAGAGTCCAAACAATACCTGTTTATAGCAGGTATTTGAGGCAGAAATGGTACAAGCTACTTAAGCTCAACAGTGTGTGGTGTAGATGAATATTGTTAGCTTGGGGACAACCTGCACCTTGACAGGCAGAGATGCAGGCATGTGTTCTGGTCTTCAATTGGAAATCCCAAACTGAAAATAATTAACTAGGCCATAAAGCAAAGCTGTTGATGTTTTACCCTTGCTCAGAAAATTCCCTGGAGGTAACTATCTTTTTTTGTGAACCACTGGAGTAGACTGCTCAGGAATCTGCTCTTCACAACACAATTTAGCAGGGTTTGATACAGACTAAGAAATCTACCACACCTTCCTATCAGGGAGTGGTGAGAAGACAGATGCCAAGTGCTGCAAGTCAGGCCTTCAAGGCTGAACATGGAAGCTGAGGTGATAAAGGCTGTTTCTGCAGTAGGTCAAGAAAGGCCTACTGCAAAGATCTGAATGGAGAAATTTAGTCAAAGGAGTTCTGGATAAATGGTCTTTTAGACTGAACAAACAGCAAGTGCAAAGGCCCTGAGGTGGCAGTGTAAATTAAAGGGTTAGAGGAACTACAAGGAAGTTAAGAAATTACAGGGGAATGAGATAATGTGGAACCTTTGAAGTCAGAACACAGTGGGTTATAAGAACTCATGACTTAACTCTGAAAGATGAAAAGCCACTGGAGAATTTTTCAGCAGAGAAAAGGCTGTGCTTTAAAGAGATCACTGTCACCACAAGGACTTGAGTAGAGAGGCTGGACAGGAAGGCACTGCAGAATGCCCACCGTGGCTCACATGAGAGTAGTGGCTGCAGAGGTCACAGAAGTGGGCAGAGTGGACATGTTCAAAGGATAAACTAAAGCAGTAAGGACTTTCCAATGGATTGTGGCTATGAGAGAAAGAAGAAAGGTGTATGTAGGGGTGGGGGTGGGAAATCAGATGGACTTAGATTCACAGCCCAGCATGACCACTTATATTTGTGGGCCCCAAAATACTGAGCCTTACCATCTTCTGTAATTGGGGAATACGGCATCTTCCTTATTATACTAACATAAATGTTAAATAAAATATGGTCAGAGTATAGGATTTGAGCTCTGATATGGATTAGGAATTATTTTCCAATATTTATATTTTTCAGAATGAATTTGGAAAGAAAAACTTGGCTGAATTTTCATATCCTACATGAGTTAGAAGAATGTCATTTTCTACAGAGAATGGCTGGACATCTGAGTCCTTTCTGCACAAAGATTTAAAGTGACTGGGAGGTACTAAAGGACCTCTCAGGATTTTACAGCCTGTGGTTCAATCTCTGTTGTAACGGGCAAAGGAAGTAAAGATACTATCACTAACAAAACTAGAGATTTACCTACTTGGAAGAGTTCTGAGTCCCATTATCCCAACAGGACTAATTTTACCATTTTTATAGCCATTTCTCAAAGTTGATACAGTTGATCAGATATAAATATTTCCTGGGAGAATCTTTTTATCACTCTATAGTTATATTTGACTGCATTTGCACCCAAGACACACTCCACTAACTTTGTGTATTACCATTGGCAATTAACAAGAATGGGTGAAGACTATTATGTCCGGATAGCCATTTCTCGCTCACCATACACAACCACCTCATTCATGTATTTATTGCTTGTGTATTATCTTATCTCCTGTGCCACTAGATGTAGATTCACCACACAGCAGGACTTCCATCTGTCTTATTTTGCCATTGTAACCCCAATTCCCAAACTATTAGGTACCCTCTAAATAGTCCTTGGCTGAAGAAATGTAGAACATGCTATAGACCTCGAGTTTTGGACTTACTATCCCTGGACATTGTAAAGTTTTTAAATACTGTCTTCTCTTTCTGTGGCTGCTTTGGGGACTAGCACTGTGTTCTCTTCACCTCTGTTACCTCCCCACCTCACTAAGGACCTGAAACTAGCAGGCACTCATGGTCTGATCAACCAAATTGACCTTAGACAGGTTCCAGGACTCCTGTTTAGTCTTAGTTTCAAACAAAATGGGACTAGGTGAGCATCCATCTCAAATAAGACAATAAAGTGGTTGAAAACACAGGGCCTAATATAGATAACAACCATAAGTTTTTCGCCCTCTTCTACACACTTGTATACTATTTCACAGCTTCCGGGATTTCTATATATGCCATGTTGGTTGTCTTCACTTGACAGAAGGGGAGACTAAGGTTCAAAGTAAAGGAGCTTTCTGTAGGTCAGAGGGCCACTGCATGGTGGTCTCAGAACTAAATCCTGGGTCTGCCAACTCCAAGCTCGGTGTCCCTGTCTCAAGGCCCTAAGCACCCAGGTGATGAATGTGGTCTGTGTGAAAGCACAGCCAGGGTTTAGAAAGCCGTGACTTCTTGCTGTGAAGTGACTAAGTCTCCAGGCAGGGTTTCATGAAGTCCTTAGCATTAAAACCAGCTTCAGAAGGAAGATTTGTGAAGAATCATCGCTGAATACTAAAGCTAGAGGAAATGGTGACAGTGAGTAGGGTATTTGCATGGTCTTAAAAATGTGTCCCCATAGAGGGTCTCCCTGGTGGTGCAAGGGTTAAGAAGCAACCTATGAAGTAATCTGCAGCCACTGCAGCACAAGTTCGATTCCCAACCAGCCAGGGAGCAACCACATGGTGCGGCAGACCTCTCCTGACTCGCCCGCTGCTCCCCTCAGCAGTGTATTTCGGTACATCTGCCTGTTTTGTTTCCCACTCTGTCCCTGGTGAATCCTCTCACCCCCGCACCTCTGGCCTGTACCCCAGTTCTTGTATGCATAAATAAATACATCTTTTTAAAAAAGGGTCCCCATAGACTGCTTATTAGTACAAGGGGAGAAGACAGTAACTACAGAATGGGAGTACTGGGTAGCCCTTTAACTGAAGGGACAAAATTGACATCACCAGTGAGGGGCATCTCTGGGTGTGGTGCCCTGAGGAGACCATCATCTACATCATTTTGGCCAGGAAAGCTCAACCTGAATGTACCCATGAGAAAGCATCAGGTAAACCCCCAAAGAAGAATATTAAATTAAAAAGAGCAGGAGGAGTACTGAACTCTTCAAAAATGTCCACATCATAAAAGATAAAGAAAGGCTGAAGATCTAGTTAAGATTAAAGAAAACTAAAGAGAGGACAACTAATATAACAGGCCCTCAACTGAGGTGCTTCCCAGAGGATAGGGAAAAAAAACCTATAAAGAATATAGGGGTCAAAAGTAGGCATACAGATAGTAAATGTGATTGAAATACTGTGAGTGTTGGTAAATATATTATAAGAGAATATCCTTTGTTTTTGGAAATATACACTAAAGTGTTTAGAGGTAAAGAGCCATAATATATGCAACTTATTTTCCAATGAGAAAACACATCATTAATCATGAGCGAATGTGGATACTGGGATATATTCTTCATAGTATTCTTACAAGTTTCCTGCAGATTTGAAATTATCTCCAAATAGAAAGCTCTTTTAAAAAAAAAATGAGGTGGTTTGTGAAAGTTGTACAGAAAAAACACTCCAAAAGGATGGTTTAGCACATCAGTTTAGTCTTAGCCCTCTCTTGCTCGGCATTCGTGGCTAGTCAGCACAGGGCATATAGGAGCCAGTCCTGGGCCCACCTACCAGCCTGTCAGAGTATTTATGATTTGCCCTTTGAAAGAGTCAAGCATAATTTTGAGTAGGCTTTAATTACAGAGCAATTATAAGAACAGATAGCCCTCACCATCAGCGCACACTTCTAATAAGCTTTATTGAAGAAGTACTTCTTATCCTCTATTCAACAATCAGGACAGAGTCTATCAGGCCCCAAATCCCCCTGCTGGGCATTTACTGTTGCTGCTGTTTATTTGCATTTCCAGGAAATGCTTATATAATGGCAAATCTGAATTCATGAAGGAAATGTTAAAGGCTCTCACAAAATTATAGAAAAGAAGTGGAGACAAAGATGAAAGAGAAAAGCAAAGAAAAAATACTAATAAGGAAAAATATAAAACAACCTAGAATTTGAAAAACATATTCTCTTCTACTCCCCAAGAGCAATCTGGTGCACATTCACATGGAAGTAGGTCTGAAAAGAAAGCTTTCCTTCCAAAATTAGAAGAAACTGAAATCTGGCAACACAGCATTAGCCCGGAAGCCCTTTAGAGATAGAGACTGAAAATTCAAGACCAGAGCAAGAAGCTCCAAAGGCCTTCAAAAAAGATGACTGATTACCACAAAGCTTGGCCAGAGTCCTCTGTGGGACCAAACAAAAGTCAGGTCTCCAATGTACCTACATGTGCCATTAGCAACACAGAGACAAACAATACAAAAGCCCTTATCTCAGAAGAGTATTGAAATGGAGGGAGGGAGAGAGACGGGCCAGCGAGCATAAGGCACAGGTACATACTAAAAGGAAGGGCATGTAACAAAGGTATAGCGCGGGTCTCCTTGGTGGCTCAGGGGTTAAAGTCTCAGCGCTATCAAGCTATCACCAGCCACTATGGCATGAGTTCGCTCCCCGGCCAGGGAGCTAACCTACATGGCACAGCAGACTTCTCCTGTCGCACCTGCTGCTCCTCTCAGCAGTGTGTTTCAGTAGATCCGCCTGTTCTGCTCCCCACTGTCTCTGGTGAATCCTCTCAGCCCCCACACCTCTGGTCTACATCCCAGTTCTTGTACGCATAAATAAATAAAATCTTTTTTTTTTTTTTAAAAAGGAAGGTATAGAAGAATGGGCCACGTGGCTGAGCCAAAGTTTCCCAGGGCAGGTACAGAGCAGCCTGGCACTTAAAGGATGGGGTCACAGGCTCGAGTGAGCATGGGATAGGGAGAGGACAGACAGCAGACCTGAAGAGGCCTTGGGGAGCCTGTCGTGGGGATAGAAAAGGGCAGAGCATGCACTGGACACCGTGATGACCACTCTGGACAGAGCACAGCGTGGGATGATGGAGTAGCAAGAGAAGCGGTGGCCTCTGGGGCCTCAATTTTATGGCAGCCACTGGAAGACCATAAGGGAAAGCAGTGTTGTCTGACTTTTAACAAGATCACCTGGGAAGCAGTGTGTGGGACAGGGCAGAAGGGGACATCAGCTGGGAAATGCTTCTGGTCCAGATAGTGTGCAGACATGAAATACCATACTAAGGAAAAAAACAATACTTTTTTACTGTTTCATTTAGGCCAAATTTTTATTTTTGTCCCTACGGTCAGAATTAATATGAGATGGTACCCTGCTTCAGCATCTGACGCAGCCATATGACGTAGCAACAACTATACTTCCTCTCACAGATATCTAAGATTTCATTTTTTTCCAGCGAATTCACTCTAAGTGTGAACCTTGATTGAGTTCACCTGAAGGAAAATGATGATGAATGAAATCACAATTTATAATTCACTATTAGGGAAAAGTAAAAGCTTATCCAATGAAAATATTTCAGAAAACAAATACTAATGTTTTTGTGGATTAATAGGATTAATAGACAGAGAACCTGCAGGGAAAAAAAAAATCTTTGCAAGAAACAAACTAGAATGAGAGCAGAGGCAGTTCCATCTATGAACAGTTTACAAACCACTCGTCTGTGCTCACAAGGTCTCACATTTCCTCTCGTCATTCAAACACCGGCTCATAGTCACTGCCCACAGCACAGATCACCCACCAATGGACCATTCAGATTCAGCCTAATTTCAGTAGGGGTTTAACAATTATTAAATTAATGCCTCAATTACAATAGACACTGTTACCAAAAGGCAACACACACTACATTGCAGCAGACTGTAGTAACTAGCACCAAAATCACTATTGTCGGGCCTCCCTGGTGGTGCAAGAGGTTAAGCACCACACTATAAAGCAATCCACAGCCTCTGCAGCATGAGTTCAATCCCCGGCCAACCAGGGAGAAACCCACATGGCACAGCAGACCTCTCCCGTCTCCCCGCTGCTCCCCCTCAGCAATGTATTTCAGTCATTCTGCCTGTTCTGTTCCCCACTCTGTCTCTGGTGAATCCTCTCACCTCCCGCCCCCATCTCTGGCCTGTACCCCAGCTCTTGTGTGCATAAATAAATCTTTAAAAAAAAAAATCAATATTGTCAAGAAGGGGAGGAAGTATGTACGGCAGACCAGATTAAAATTCAGGATTCTTGAATTGAGAACCCTCTTTCCCAACAGGGCCCTTTATACCCTGTTTATTGGAAACTGCTAATCATAATAATACCACAGGGATCAGCTATGGAAGGATTCCTTGGTGAGATCTCAGATGGGGTCTCAGATAGGGTTTTTAGAGGATGCGGGTTCTGAGGTGACCCTAGAAGATGAGGGCACGATTGCCCTGCCCTTCTTACTACCACTCCCTCTCACTGGGGGATGTAGCTCCAGTACCTACTCACAGGATAAAAAGGTTTACAAGCAGATTTGGTAACAGTCAGGTCCATCTTGACTGTGTGAAGACAGAAGGGAGGAAACCCTGTGGTTTCACAAGTGCCTGGACACAGATGGATCCACCAGTATTCATCCCTGTTCTAGAAGCCTGCGGCAAGCAGCCCAGGGGTTAAGAACAGAGGCTTTGGTGCCAAAGAGATCAGGGCTTGAGTCCTGGTTCAACATGGTCGAGTGGCTTAATCCCCCTAAGCCCCAATTTCCATAAATTTAAAGAGGGTGGTAATCACACCATCTTATGAGATTATTAGCAGATACAGTGAAGTAAATGTTACATAGGAAGTGCTTAGCATTGTTCCTGAAAAGTATCCCCTCAGATACTCGCTGCAATTATTTTGATTGATCATTTGGGGCTTCAGGGTGCAAATAGAGAAGTACTAGGCTCACAGTAATGAAAGTTATAATGAACACCGGATGTGAGGAGGGGAGGTAGTGGGTAGGACTGGCAAAGGAGAACAGCAACTTCCCCCCAGAAATTGCTAAAACTGTGCCCAAGCATGGAATATTGTGAGCTGTTATTTCTTTGTGTTGAACAAAGGCTGATTTGAGAGAGATGCCCATAAAAACGCCTACATTTGCTTTCTCTTGTATTTCGTATCGGATTGTTGGAGCACTGAATTTGCTTGTGATATAATGAAATCAAAAGTCTCTGTAAAAATTAACTCAAAATGGACCAAAGGCCTAAAGATAAGAGTGAAAACTAGAACACTCTTGAAAGAAAACATAGGGAGAAAGCATTAGGACAATCAGATTTGGCAATGATACGACACACACACACAAAACATAGCCAATAAAAATATAAATAAATAAGCTGGACTACATCAAAACTGAGTGTGCCAGTATCAATGGTGCCTGTCGGCAGAATGAAAAGACAAACCAGAAAGCGGGAGAAAATATTTGCAAATCATATACCTAAGGAAGGGTTAATATCCAGCATACACAAAGCACTCCTATAATTCGATAATAAAATGCAAATAACCTATTTAAAAAATGGGCAAATGATATGACTAGACATTTCTCCAAAGAAGCTTAAAAATATGGGCAATAAATACCTGAAAAGGGATTAACATCATTAGTCATTAGAAAAATGCAAACCAAAACCACAATGAGATGCCACCTCATACCCATTGGGATGGCTACTGTTTAAAAACAGAAACAGAAAATAACAAGTACTGGCAAGGATGAGGAGGCACCAGAACCCTTGTGCACGGCTGGCAGGAATACAAAGTAGAGCATCTATTAGGGGAATAAATGGTGGTTCCTCAAAAAAGAAAAAAAAAGTTACCAAATGCTCCAGCAATCCCACTTCAGAATACACAACCAAAGAATTAAAGAAGGGTGTCAGGGGGCCTCCCTAGTGGCGCAAGGGGTTAAGCACCGCACTATGAAGCAATCTGCAGTCTCTGCAGCAGCAGTTGAATCCCTGGCTAGTCAGGGAGCTACCCACATGGCACAACAGACCTCTCCTGTCTTGCCCGCTGTTCCCCTCAGCAGTGTATTTCAGTCAGTCTGCCTGTTCTGCTCCTCACCCTGTCCCTGGTGAATCCTCTCACCCCTCTGCATCTCTGGCCTGTACCCCAGCTCTTGTATGCATAAATAAATCTTAAGAAACAAACAAACAAGGGTGTCATATGTGAAATACAAAGAAGCAAAGCAAAGGAACAGACAAACCAAACTCGTGGAACCTGACTGCAGAACTCAGGCTCCCAGAGGTGGGGGTCCCCATGGACTATGGTGGGGGGTGATGGGGGCTTTGGCAGTAGATGTGGTGTGGTAATATACATTGAAGAGGTTTGAACCTACACCCCTAAATCAGAAACAGTGTTGTAAACCAATATTATCTCAATGAAAAATTAATTAAATTAATCAACCAGTTAATTAAAAAATCTCAATCAAGCTACTATTTTAAAAAGAAGGAAGTAAGCAGGGTCTCGAAAGGATACCAGTACACCGTGTTCACAGCAGCACTCATCACAAAAGCCCAGAGGTGGAAGCAACACAAATGTCCCTCAGCGATGAATGGCTAAATACCATGTGGGGGTACACAGGATGGAATTTTATTCGACCTTCAAAAGAAAGGCTATTCTGACACGTTACAACGTGAATGAACACAGGCTGAATGCAGACAGGCTGAATGAAACAAACCAGTCACAAAAAGGCAAACGCTGGATGATTCCACTCTCGTGAGGTACCCAGGGCAGTTGCATTCACAGACAGGGAGTAAAATGGTGACTGCCCAGGGCTGAGGGACCAGGGGCTGCTGTTTAATGGACACAGAGGTTCGGTTTTGGAAGATGAAAGATGTTGTAGAGATAGAGGGAGGTGATGATGGCACAAGAGTGTGAATCTACCCAACGCCACTAAATCAAATATCTGAAAATAACTTACATGGTTTTTTTGGTTGTGTTTATTTTACCACAATTTAAAAAAAAATTAAAGATCATACCCATACTTCCACCATCCTGGGTGTGCAGCCGCCCTCGCTCTAGGGAAAGTCCTGGCAGATCTGGCACACCTAGCAGCTCAGAGAGCTTGAGGGTCTAATCTCTCAAAATAAAACTGTAAGAGCTTACATTGATTATTCTCCAACTGTCTACAATGATTTTTTTTTTCTACTTTAGGTTTCCCTACTTAAAAATTCTTGGGGAGGAGCCTCCCTGGTGGTGCAGGGGGTTAAAGTCTCAGTGCTACCAAGCTATTGCCAACCACTACAGCATGAGTTCTATCCCTGTCCAGAGAGCTAACCCACATGGTGCAGCAGACCTCTCCTGTCTGGCCTGCTGCTCCCCTTAGCAATGAATTTCAGTGGATCCGCGTGTTCTGCTCCCCGCTTTCTCTGGTGAATCCTTTCAACCTCAGCACCTCTGGCCTGTACCCCAGTTCTTGTATGCAAAAATAAATAAAAATAAATCTTTTAAAAAAAACCTCTAGGGCCTCCCCGGTGGCGCAGCAGTTGAGTGCTGGGTTGCAAAGCTGCCCGTGGCCTCTGCGGCGCCGGGCGCCGGTTCGATCCCCGGCTGCTCCCCAGCCACCGGAGGAGGGTCCCACATGGCGCGCAGACCTCTCCTGCCGCCCGCTGCTCCCCTCAGCAGTGTACTTCGGTCCTTCTGCCTGTTCTGCTCCCCTCTCTGGCTCTGGCTCTGGTGAATTCTCTCACCCTCCCACGCTTCTGACTGTACCCAGTGCATGTATAAACAAAATAAACAAATAAATAAAATAAATAAAGATGCCTCTATAAAAAAAAAAAAAATTTAAAAAATATTTAAAAAAAAACCTCTATTCTTAAAAAAATTCTAGGGGAGACATATGTATGTATATGAGAGAGAGAGAGAGAGAGAGAGAGAGAGAGAGACAGAGAGACACTTAAGTGCATAAAGGAAAAAGAGACCCTGTCTTTAATGGTGTACTAACATCACATTCACTTACGAATGTGATTTTCTTTCGTTGCCAAGACAGCGACAGTTGCTGTGGAAACCACACAAAACAGGGACACTTAACTGAAACAAACTCCACTCACCTGTACAAAGATGCCCTTGTTCTTATACTCATAGTGGAGGCACTGCGAGAAGAAATCTACAAAAGCCTGGGAAGGGGTGGGAGTGAGAAGAAAACACACACATTACACCAACCTCCCTGATTTGTGCCCACAGAAACAAGACTCATAAACTAAACATTTAACACCACAGTTTCTAATCATTCTTTGTATTTCAAGTGCAGAAGGGACCTTAAAATACACCTCAAAACCACTAGTTGTTTTCATTTGCTACTAAATGTAATATCCAGATCAAATTTTGATTTAACTGGAAAAGGTTCCTCTTATCTTTTCTTTTTTTTTTTTTTTTTTTTTTTTTTTCAGAAAATTACTTTCGAGAAGAAACGTTTTATTGTGTAACAAAGGCTGCGTTCCTTCTTCTCACTTGCCGTTCAAGCAGAAACTCCATATGAATTCTATGCATCTCTGCTCTACGGGGATTTTGTTGTCAGTAAAGAGAAGACAGCATGCATCCTCTGGGCCCTTTGGGATGGCAAGATCCAAGAAGTGCAGAGATGAGTGTGACAGCCCTTCTTTGCTGGTACAACTTTAAATCTATTTGTAAAATATTCTGTGTTCTATTTTCCAAAGGTGGACTCAACCTCAGATTTGAAATGCGAAGTCTCAATAATGACTCTACTGGGGTCCCAATTAGCAAGAATCTCATGTCCGTGGAGCAGAACAGGTAAGAAGCTAGAGTTTACAATCACTTGAAATGTGGTATTCATTTCAAGCAGGCCCCCCCGCCCTTTCGTTTCAGAGATATAGAAAGCTAGCAGATTGTGGGAGTGGGGCCAAGTTTTTTCAAAAGCCAGTAGTCACTGTTTGTGTTTTCCAGGGGACAATGAGCCAAGTGAAAAAGAAGGCAGGCATGTTTGCTCTCTTCCTCCCCTGACATATTGCAGGTTCTTATTGTGTATTTTATTTTGTTCCTTTTTCCTGAAACGCTTGTTTAATTTCAGCATCTCAATGGTCATTTTCATTTCAGAGATGTATTCCAGGCCTCAACATTGTACATGAAGATGATGTTATTGACCTGCAAGTGATAGGAAATGTATTCCAAATGATTTTCCTAGTAGTAATATAAAGAAGTGAACAATGATGGTGTATAAAGTTTTGACACCTTACAGAAAGTTCTGGAAAATTCTTGTCTTGCTCCTAAACTAACAATAGATATCTGTGAATTCTGAATAATGTGGTAAAATATTCACACTCTCACATAGTCCATCTCGTGCCTACCATGTATATTTGTGTGTTGGCTGCTGCATTCCTTCTACTGAGTTCTATAGCCTTGGAACTTATGTTGTATGAATTTGACTCATGCAGGAATCAAACCCCCAGTTGCAAACTCATTAACATCATGGTCTGATCAACTCAGCTCACAGGCCTTACCAGCACTGTATGGAAAGTACAAGATCAATTTGAAAACCAGTAAACTACAGGGAGAGGAAAAAAAGCATTTGTGGATCTGACACTACATTTGCAAAGTTTATACCCCTCAGTATGCCTCCCTTCCTTCCCAGTCCATTTGAAAACTACCAAGAATAGAACTTCAAGAAAGATCTATGCACATTTCTCAGACTGAAGATTATTCTGCATTCTTCTTCCGGTGTGACTGACTAAAACATTGTTCACCTTAGTTGCAGAGTAGATGGAGAGCAGCGGGACTGGGTACATGCCGCTTACAGAGGAGATGTTCAGAATCGCCCCTTTAGATCTAAAAAGGAAAATGAACCAAGTAAACAGCATGAAATTACACAGACAACTGCAAATTACAGGTCAAGATATGGAATTTGTTGAAACAGTAACGTGACTGCTTTTGTAACACACATCTTTCCTTGCCTTTCATCAGCATGTGATATGCATGGTCAGTGAGTGAGGCATAACCCAATCAACTAAAAATAGCTCTTCTTCAGGATTAGCTCATTACCCCACCTTCATCATCTGGGACATCACTGAATCAGCTCTGTAGTCTCCTCGAGTTGATCTCCACCCCCTAAGGTCTTCTCTGGCCACAGCACCAAGCATTCTCACTCCTAGAAAAAACAGTCTCTTCCTCCTTGTCTGCCTTTATTGCAGCAAAATGTCACGTACTACCTTGCTGCCATTCTACATATGCAAACGTTTTCTTCCTTCAACAAAACAATAAGCTTATGGACATCGTAAGTCTTACACTTTTTATCAAAACACTCCCCACAGTACAAGCAGGGTGATGTACTGCTCTCCCGCTTTCCCTGGGTGGGGGGCACACAAAGCAGGTTAGCAAACCATGTGCCTTTGCTAAAAGATAAAGCTCAATTTCTAATGGAACTCTTAAGCTAAAAGTTAAAAGTCACAGAATTATCAATTCCACAAATAAACGATAAGTAACTTGAGGAAAATAATGCTGTGAGCTAGCTGGGTAAAGGGTGGAATTAAGAATGTTGGGCAGAATCAACAACCGATTCCCCCACTTAGAGTCATTCTTCTCCAGGGAGTTGGGGGGTTCCCTTCTTCAGCTACTACAACAGAACCCCATCTACCACCATCTCCAGATCAGGTTCCTTTCCTTCTACCATTGTTATTTGCCTGGATTTACTTTCCCCAGGTCCCAATCTTTCAGTACTTAAAAAAAAAAAAAAAAGGATTATTTAGATAATTTTTAGGCAAAATAAAAGTAACACAATTAAATGGTGTTCTGGTTATTTTGGATAAAAATCTGGAAAATAATCCCCAAAGGGTACCTAGTCCATCATCTGACTCAAGAGCAGATGTTACTTCAACCATCGAATGGAAGTCTGGCCCCTCTACCAGGATGCTGCTGGACACAAGTCATTTTCAGTTTTGTTTGGTTTTGTTTTAAAACCGAAGTCCTTACTACTGATACATACCTTCCCCTAAGCTGTGAAATCCATGACAATTTTAGCCACAGAAATCAAATCTCAAATTAAAAAATGTCATAAATGGGTTTTGAAGTTGGAAATATTTAATCAATATATTTAATCACGCCATTCTTGTATTTTTACTCTCAGAGGAAAAAAAAAATATTTTGTTTCTCTCAAGGTAGAAAAGACTTTTCTCTTTAAACTATAAGGCAAAGAAAGTAAGTTTGTATCAGGAGCTACGACTCATTCATAAAAACTGGTAAATTAACAATGAATATGTAGTCATTTCAGTTACCTAATTTGTGAAAATTCCTTTGATAAAAGTGGACTGAAAACTAGTTTTGTTACAGGAGACTTTTAATAAAGTATTAATTTGTGATGTTTAAAATATCCTTATCTTTTTAGGGTATTGAAAATGTTCTGAGATTAAATTATGGTGATGGTTGCAGAGCTCTGGGAATAAACTAGAAACCACCAAATTGTACACTTTAAATGGGAGGATTTGATGGTATATGAAATATATCTCAATAAATCTAAAAAAAAAAAGGAAGAGAGAATGAGAAAGAAAAGTACTTGTGATATATTAGAAGTGTCACCTTTTATGTCAAAGGTGGAACATTCAAGTGGGAGCGAAGAGAGCTGTTCTATCTTATGCAGTACAATTTGCTATCTCAGAAATAACTTGGAATCCTGAAAAGGTGTAACCCCTACTCCCAACGTGAGCCCCAAGGATCCTTCCAGCTTTGGACAGAGTTGCACTCTAGCCTCTTCTCACAAAACTAGGAATTGTGTGTCCTCACACATTCAGAGCAAATGAAGGGAAAGCCAGTCTTAACCAGTTGCAGAGAAGGCGATGTTTTTTCATGGAAGCCCACCCATCATTGCTGGTTTTATCAGTGGAACTGTGTGTTCTATTATACTCAAGTTGGCTGGGGCAGTTGTGTGTATACTTGAACAAAATCTCACACTGTTTATTTTCATCCCTTACAAATGAAATGCAATTTGAAAGTCTTCCAAAATTAAAGTTTAACAATACTAAGTCCATTTTAAAAATTAAATCTTACCCTCACCAAAATAGACTCTTAAAACTTCCCTCCCCACAGCTATGATTTCAATATAGGATAATTCATTTAAAGATAATAAAAACTTCTCTCCCATTTTCAAAATTAATACAGAGTGATAATCAAATATGCCACAATTATGCAGGCATCATCCTTTAATTGTTTACTCCTTGAGGCAGCTGAGATTTTTGGTTTTCAAATATTCTACCCCAATTTAAAATTTCTAGGAGGCAGGTTTAGTTTGACTTGACGAAAAGTCAGTATTGGGGGGTACTTTATTCAAAACACGTTATCTGTATCTCAATATCTAAACTACATCAAAACAAATCCACGACATACTAAGTATAAAACAAGGATACACTGGATATAATAAAAGCAGCAGCATTTACAACTGCACTAAAATCACAGTAGAGAAAACACCCCTTAGACAAAAACTCTGTGCTGCCAAGACCCACACTTATTTGTCTGTGTAGCAAAAAGCTCCCTCCTCCCCCGCAAACCTCCACTTACAACAGCACACAATTCTCTCTCTCCTTCTCTCCAAGGATAATAATATTCAACTTAGTTTTGTCTGAATCATAAATAACACAGGGTATAGCTGAATTAATCCTTGTACTGTACAAGCTACTGTTCTTTATGTAGAAATGGGGATGCATATTTGGGACTACGAGGCACAAAGGACTCATCTTTAAAATCAACCACTTTGTCTAGCTCTAATCCTCCATCTAAGCAGAATTAGTGACGTCAAACCAGTTTCCATGGCACAGCCAGGCTCATGACAACTCTGTTATATCAAGCAGAAGGACAAAATGGGCTGCGCTTAATTGCACACAGAAACAAACATAAAATCCAACCCTGGTTAATCTCTCATTTTCCAGGGACTTGGGGAACAATTCTAAGATTGGAAAGTACATTAAGAATATTTGCTGAAGTTCTATAATGAAGACTCACGTTGCTCATCCTTCAGCACATTTCCAGTTTGTTATGACAAATATCCAAATAAACAAGTCAAAGAATATTTTCTGTGATACAACATTCTTAATTCATCACACTGCTTACTTGCTAACAGCCACAGGATGGTGTCTCAATGGTGCAAATTACTGAGAATCTACTAGCACTAAAATACTGCAAAACAGGGCAGAAAACACTACTGCTGATAAGAAAACACCTTTTCATAGAAACATATTTTTTCCATCTTCTCTCCCGCTTGTATGAGTCAAACATTAAACTCATCCAACCCAATCAAATTCAGTACCTAAGATTTATAGCTTCCTGTTGCTGTGATTTCCAGTGGAATTCCTTCAGATCCAAGAAATTCCCAATCGTAAGACTCTCCTTAATTGTCAACTGGTTTAAAAAATTACCAAGTCTATGTTTTTCTATAAATGCCTCCCTGCTCTACCAGGTTGTGACAATGTCCTTGTCCACAGCTCTATAAAAATGCTCCTGTTCTAGAGGAAGTGATAGGTCTCCTTTGACATAAATCACTGATGTCTGCCTCCTTAGGAACCGCATCACTACCCCACACTGCAAGTGAGCAGGGAGGGATGTGGAGGCCTAAATGCTGCTCTGAGAAGAACTGGGACATAGGGTCAGTCCTAATGTGGACAGCTAACTACATAAAGAGTTTGAAGGCAGGCAAAGGAAACTGTGTAAAAGAGACTCCATCACCATTCTTCATAATTCTATTTCTTCCCAGAGAGCATAAGGGTGGTTTTGGTGGGTCACTCCTTTTTTTCTTAAGCTTAAAATCACAATATTGAAATGGATACAGACAGTTCTCTAAGAGACTCTCAAAAAGACTGAGAAAACATATCAAAACAGAGCTCTATGTCAGAAAAGAATTCTGAAACACAGGGGCCAGGTATATAATTAGAACCAGCAATCTGAATACATTACAGATATTACAAATCCAATACAAATATTGCTTTGTTGAAGAAAGTTTGCAAACATTTACCACATGAAAGAGAATTGCCTGCCCTAAAACACCATAACATGTCATAATTCCACCTTAAGCAATACAGTATGAAAGAGGCTATTTTTAGCTTTTCCATGGTTGTTATGGCAACCACCTCCTGGCTCCAGCTGTACACAATGTTTATAATTCCAAGGAAGTGGAAAGAGCAAGTTTCCTCTATAATGTAATTATGCACTTTCTACTTCTATGGTAATAATACCTTAGTTTGATTATAGATACTTGTTTAGTGATAGTCAGTTGGCCCCAGGCTATAGTTCTAGAAGGCCTGGAAAATCTCATACATCACAGGTAGAATCAGTGAAAGGGGAAACAACAACAAAGGATCTTTATAAAGGACTCTGCTGTTTCTCAATGGAGATACAAATCCTATGAAAACCAACCAGAAGAGATATGCCACTTGGGAATGGTAAAAAGGGCAGGCTATAATAAAATCACGTATAACGTGTAAGCAAGAAGGCTTTCAGATGATCTGTTGTTAACTTGGAGCTCTCTTTCCTCTTGGGCACCCACCTAACATTTCTGCCACTCCTTGGAGTTAAGTTTAACCTGTAACTGACTGAGTTCTAGACAACGGTACGTGGGCAGAAGTTTCCAGGCCTGACCCGTGAAAGCGCCTATAAAATCATCTTTAATCTCTCTGTGGGATACAGAGGGTTGAGCAAAAAACTGCAAGTGGGGAGGAAAGAAGAAGGAGCCCCAGGTAGAAGGGGCCTGAGATTCCTGAATGGTTGGGTGGAGCAAAGCCCCAGCCACTGATACAGTGGCTATGATGTCAGGAGAAAATCAATCTTTTCACTGTTAAGTCACTGAGATTTTGGGTTGGTCTGTTATAGCAGTTAGTCTTCCTTCACTAACTAGTAACTTCTTTTCCTTCTCCCAGCCCAAAGTGCTGATTCATAGAATTCCTTTACATTTCTCATGAGTTCTTAGCAAATGCCAGTCACCCCCAAAATTGTCAGTCTCAGTTCATAATTTATGATGGCTTTCCACCAGATCATTTCTCCACATCAGTTTAAAATCAACTTGATTTCTTAAAGGCAAGGATCCAATTCATTTTCTGTATACACCACAATAAAGTTCACTTAATGAATGCCTGTTGAGTGGATAGATCCTCTTCTCTGCAATTTTTACTTTTTACATAATGCCCCAGCTATAACTGATCACTGCAGCTAGGTCTACAGATAGGAGGAAAGTTCCTAGCACCTTATGTTTGTACCATTTATTAATTTTGAAACTTCATAGCACACAATCTTTTGGGGGCTCACTTTTTATCTGTCAAGGGAGGGAAGCTTGCTTCAGTTCATTTAAAGTATGGAAAATCTATGACTCTTTGAGCCCAAGTAGGGTTTGCTAGATGATTTCAAAACCATGATCTTTTGATATTGTTTTCACCAACACACACCACTTCCTTTTACAATACCTCTGTGGTTTAGAAATATTTCCTTTTATTGGGTGGACTTACTACCCTGAATTAAGACCATGTCACTTGCAGATGTCAAAACTAGAGTTAAGATGGCACCAGATTTTCATCCTGTCTGGGCTGTTCTGCTGTCATTTCCACCTCTGACCACAAAGGGCGCGCTCTCACAGTCATCCAACAAAAAGCAGTGTGAACATCTTTAAGGGAATTTTTACTAAAGCAATTAAAATATACAAAACCACATAAAAAAGAGTCTTGCAAAGATGCAGCTTCTCAATGGACGCTGCAGATGCAAGCAAAATGGATTCCTAACTTCGGTTTTCTCATCTATAAAGGAATGAGAGGCTGTCAAAGTTTAAATAGGTTCTAACATTCCAGGTTCATAGCACAACACCCAGCATTGATACCTACTCATAAACAGCTGTAATCCCTGCCTGAAGTTGATTCAGTAGAGAAACCTGAAGTGGGGCCCTTGGCCCTTGGGTCTGCCCTTTCCAACGCTGTGATTCCTTTGCATCTCTCCACACCCAAAGCTCTTTTGCAGATGAAAGATAAGCATGAAGCCCTAAAAGTAGCAAATAATCAAGCTAGCTCAAGATGCAAGCCCAGCTCTTTTCAACAGGTTTTCTTTGAAGACGTAGATGTCATTCAAGCTTTTCCAAGGGAATAACAAAGCTTCACTACAATTTTAAATTTTATGCTATTTCTAATTTAAGAAGTCTATAAATTGTTTCTCTATCAAAATAAGTCACCCAGCATAGCCTAATGGACCCAATTCAAATGGGAACACAGATGGAACTAGTGGACATAGCCCTTTCCCCCAAGGGCACATCTGATGTTGCTTAACCACATTATAACACGTCTAAGTTCCTCACACATCCCTTCTCCCAATAAGAGCCAGAAAATGGGTTCCCCCCCCCCCACAAAACTCCAGGGGTTTGGCTCTGAATGCATACAGCTTTAAGAAGGTCTTCCCGGGAATATCCCAGGAACTCTATCCGCCCCCTCAGAATAGCAGGCAATTGAGTTAGTGATGGTGACTCAGGCAGACTTTTTAATCCTGATCTAAAGGAACCACCGCAACGCTGGAGAGGGAAATAAAAAGGGAATCGAGTGGAAAAGGCCTCCACCACTGGATGACTCACGCTCCACCGTGTGACTCGCCAGGCACATTACTCTGTCACTAAGACATGGAGGACAGGTTCATTAGTCACTTTAATGAATTTTTCAAAGAAAGGATTCTCCCTATAAATAATCATGAGCTCTGTCTCTCTAGTGTTTGTGTGTGAGCTTGTGACTCACCTTTCTACCATGCCGGGCAGCACCAATCGTGTCATCTGCAAGAGAGAAAAACAAAACATTCGTGACGGCTGAGGGTGTAGGCAATAGATAAAGAGCAAAGAGAACCCACCCCCACAAAAAAGAGGGGAATCACGGAACCACTGCCACTTCCACAGACAGCAGCTGATTTGATGCACTGTATAAAGTGGCTGTCTCGAGAGGGCATATCAAGGAATCACAGGAAATCATTGGACATAACCCTGGGAGTTCTTGAGTGAACGTGGCTAGAACTAGTGTTACCTGCCATGCAATGCTGGCACATAGATTTTCAAATAATTCAGGATTTATGGTGAAATCTATGGCTTCCAAAATGTACCCTCAAAAAAGGACATAGTTACCACAAGAAACAGCTGCTATCAGAAGATTACGTTAAGTATTCTAATCCCAAGAACTCAAGGGATCTTTTCCTATCAAAAAAGGCTATAGAAAAATGCCATCAAGTGCCACGTTGGGAAATAGTATGTGTCTCTTCACAAATTCATTTTTCTTGTTGGTCTAGTTAGTTGCAAAAAAAAACCCTAATCCTTAAAGAAAGTTATGGTTATCTGTGATCCTCAAAACCAAAGATGAAAAACAAATGCATGTTTAAATCACGTTAAATCACACAAAAACATGTTAAATCACACAAAAACACATGCATGTTTAAATCACTTCAAAATTGTTGACTAAATACACATAGCATGACGAGAGACATGACTTTTCAACTGCTTTAAGTTACTATTAACTACGAAAAAAGTTAAGACATCCATTGGCCCACATCATAGTTAAGTACCCAGGTTACAATATGGTATCTTCAATTGTCCTAGATACAATCGGTTTTCAATGACACAAGAGCTGTTTTGTCACAGAAAAGTTTGCATGTACACTTAACAGGAGTTTTAAGCCTTCTGTCTGGAATAATAGCATGACAACTAAACTAGTACTCTTATTGACAACAGGATTTTTGTCCCTAGAAGTATTGTGAAGTGAGAAAATGCATCCTGACTTTACAGAGGAAAACCCAACCCAGATGTCCAGCCTGGAGCTGCTGCATTCACTTTTCCAGAAAAATCATGAGTTCAAATTGACACCATGTTATAAAAGATATTCTGACACACCACCAACTTAGAAATAGTCAAAGTGTCCTCAGAGTCTGCAGGAATCATTTCAACATAAGGGGACTTGTATCCAATCTTCTGGCCCAGATGAAAAGAAATACAGCAAAGAGTCTGGCCTAAAGCACCCCATAGCTCACTTTCCTTATATACAAGTCTATGTTTTCATATTAAACTCATCTTCCTAGAATAATGGGGCACGGATCGCCCACTGTTTCCTAACATTCATTCTGTCCTTAACATACAACAACTGAATTTTCAGTTGTATATGGCATCTTTCCCACCCTCACTGATAGCTAATAAAAAAAATATTTTCTACAGCTCTTTCACAGCGCATATGGTCCTATAAACTAAG
This sequence comes from Talpa occidentalis, assembly GCF_014898055.3. Lineage (NCBI taxonomy): Eukaryota > Metazoa > Chordata > Mammalia > Eulipotyphla > Talpidae > Talpa > Talpa occidentalis. The sequence goes on from NW_023603184.1 coordinate 7,259,793, forward strand.
TCTTATAATAAGATGTGAAATGAATAGATGTATTTCTTAGTCATGCCCTAAAAAGAGAGGGGGAATGTCCATCATCCTCTGTACCTTATTCTCCTCTTGATGCTTGGTGAGGACGTGATGGAGGGAGCTGAAACAGTTAACTTAGACCTAGAAATGAAAGCCACATCTAATGATGGCAGAGCAATGAGATAAAGAGGCAGGATCCCTAAGATGATGCCAAATCTGGATTACCTGCCCAGCTTTTTATCTGCAATTTCTATTTGGTTTAAGTCACTCTACATCTCTGCCAAGGCAGCCAAACCAACATGTGAACTAATGTAACTGACCACTTGTATCAACCAATGCTAACATTGTTAAGACTTAAGAGAAACAATTCCCAAAGTAAACTCAATCAAAAATCATGATGACAATGTAAATAGCCTCAATACTTTACAGTTTTAAAAACACACTCCTATTTCTTCTTTCTTCTAGGTTTGCTTGACCCAATTCAAAAAAAGCCCATTGGGCTTCAAACTAAGTTTAAAAAAAAAAAAAAAAGGCTGATTTCAGGGTTTTTATCATTTCAACACCATTATCTCTTCTCAGGTTAAAAAACAACTGTTCAGGGCCTCCCCGGTGGCACAGCGGTTGAGCAATGGGTTGCGAAGCTGCCCACGGCCTCTGCAGCGCTGGTTCGATCCCCGGCTGCTCCCCGGCCACCAGAGGAGGGTCCCACACAGCGCGCAGACCTCTCCTGCCGCCTGCTGCTCCCCTCAGCAGTGTACTTCGGTCCTTCTGCCTGCTCTGCTCCCCGCCCTGGCTCTGGTGAATTCTCTCACCCTCGTGCGCTTCTGACTGTACCCAGTGCATGTATAAACAAACAAACAAAACAAATAAATAAATAAATAAATAAAACATGCCTCTATTAAAAAAAAAAAAAAAACAACTGTTCAAATGTAATTACAAGATTTGTCTTTTCTTTTTTTTTTATAGAGGCATGTTTATTTATTTATTTATTTATTTGTTTTGTTTATACATGCACTGGGTACAGTCAGAAGCGTAGGAGCACAACAGATAACTACTGAACCTATAAGGCAGGCGTAGTACACAGTTAGGTCAAATCCCGAATCAGGTCATGTTCAAGTCTAAGTCCCAGTCTCTTCCAGTTAGTAGTGGTCTGACCTTGAGTTCATTTCTTATCTTCTTCTTGAGTTCTAATGTATTAAGTGGAGACGGTATCTGCATTACAGATTATTATATCCTGAATCTCAGATGAGGCCATGCATGTAACAGATTTAGCATAGTGCAGGTCACAGAGTAAGCCTCTCATGAGAAACTATCAGCAAGCACTGTTCTTTAGGACACAATATCACTAAATATCTAGGCCTCCTTCAAGAATGCTGTACTCAAGCAGTTTAGAGCCAAAAACACTGGTGCATCTTGAGGTCACCTAGTTCAGTTCATCACACAGATGTTTCCAAACAGTTGCATCAATATTTTCATATACCTCAATTAGGATCTTCCTAGGCTAGAGCAATTGTTCTAAAATTGGGTTGTAGCATTGATTGCACAACTCTGTAAATTTGCTAAAAACTACTGAATTGCACTTAAAATGGATGGATTTTATGGTATATAAATTATTCCTCAACAAAACTCCTTTTTAAAAATCATAATAATAATTATATGAATAAGAGTTTAAGAACTGTAGTCACAAAATCCACTTGATAGTATTTTATCAAACCCAGGAGAGAAAGGAACTCTCAAAATGCTCTATACACATCAACTTATGGCCTGGGGCAACATGAAGCAATAAGGAGACTTTCTTCTGTTCAGTAAAAGCCATATTATATACGTAAGCCTAGGCTGGGTGGTGGGAGCTCATAATTAAGCAGGAGATCGGATACATAAATCATCACAAGACAATGCTATGAATGGACGAACACACCCAAGCACAGGAAGACTGCTACATCTACAGAATCAGGTAGAGATTGTGTTTCAGTTATGTTCTAAAAGAATAAATAGTTCATGAGGCAGAAAAAAATCTGACAGAAGGAACAGAATGCAAAAAGGAAAAGGGCTGCAGGAAACTATAATGGATGCTACAGAGCTAATGCATGTAAAAACATCTTTTAGAATGAAGTACACAAAGAAGTAAAAAACACAGCTTCTTGCTATTTATGCCATGCAGTTCGTATGTCCTATTATATCATGCTAGCACAAACATATATGTCAGGCATACTGGAAGTTGGGGACTGTTTTGTTGTACATTCTTAGCAAATTCTGAAAATATTTTTATTTAGCACATTATGAAAATATTTTTTATTTAGCACATTTCATCAGGGGACCACTCTGTTTAGCTAAAGTATTACAGAGGGCCTCCCCAGTGGCGCAGTGGTTGAGCGCTGGGTTGCGAAGCTGCCCGCGGCCTCTGCAGCGCCGGTTCGATCCCCGGCTGCTCCCCGGCCACGGGAGGAGGGTCCCACATGGCGCGCAGACCTCTCCTGCCGCCCGCTGCTCCCCTCAGCAGTGTACTTCGGTCCTTCTGCCTGCTCTGCTCCCCGCTCTGGCTCTGGTGAATTCTCTCACCCTCCCGCGCTTCTGACTGTACCCAGTGCATGTATAAACAAAACAAACAAACAAATAAATAAATAAATAAAACATGCCTCTATAAAAAAAAAAAAAAAAATAAAGTATTACAGAGATCCCAGAGTATTTGGTGAAGAGAAGCTGTTACTCAGTTCCCATAAAGTCCTGAGATCACCAGAAACAAAATAAGGAAGAAGACTGACAATAAAATGTTCTTATCCAGGAGTAGGGGTGTGTGTGTGTATGTGTGTGAACTAGAGTTCACAGGGGTAGCTGCTGAACTTGTCGACACACAAGGAGAAGAGAAGGGGTGGGATTTGTAGACAGTTCCAATCTGAAGAACTACCAGGAAATCCACTAAATGTGCAGATGAAGTCTTTTATTCTGACCAGGGGTCTTTTTATCATATGAACATTAATAATTCATGGTACAGAGTTTTCAAGCTCAATTCAGATTTTTTTTCAAGACATAAATTTGCACATTTTAGAGTTCAGTAAGAAATATCAATTTAAGCTGGAATATTGAGGAAATATAAATGCATACACTGGAGCTATTTTTTTTTTCTTACACCACATGCATGTCACATATTAAATATCTTCTTTCTGAATGGCAAAAACTATCCAGAATATAGAGATAAAATAAAACCCTATAATATCTTATATATATATCTTATATATATAAGATATTATAATATATTATATCTTATAATATCTTATATATAATATCTTATATCATGCCTACAAAATTACACCAACAGCATGTTAAACATAAAATGTTTTCTTGATGATCTTCAATGTATTGACATGTTCAAAGTATATTCCTCCTTCCTCAGTTTTATTGATATAATTAACACATAACTTTGTATTAAAAGGTATACAACATAATGATTTGAATTATGTGTAGATCATGAAATTCAGATTACCACAATACAGTTAATTAATATAAAAATATGAAACACTTCATGAATTGGTAAGCCATCCTTACACAGGCCATGCTCTGTGTATTTTTAGTATACGTGTTACTAATGCAAGCACCAAAATACATTCTTTATACATGTGAATTAAACAAGGAGTTTTAATAACTTAACACAAAGGCAGAAGCAGCGTTTGCAATGCATGCATATTGCAGAGCCAGAAAAGACTTGTTGAATACTCAATGGTCAAATGACCCCTCAGAAAGACATACGTTCTTTCATGAAAAGTTAAATTCTTTTTTACATCATTCATTGGCTTTTCTTCTTAAGATTCTGGCTCTATGGGGGCGGAGAGGGGAGGGATTGGGGTCAAAATAAGGGGGTTGCAATTGTATGGGGAATATAAAAATAAAATTAAAAAAAAAAAAAGATGGTGAAAATTCAAGATTCTACCCTGACCAAAAAAAAAAAAAAAAAAGATTCTGGCTCTAAATTATTTCCCCTTGCCATAAAATGGAACACCTTTTTTGATCTGTCAAATAACAACATTTTTGAAAAGCCTGAGAGAAGCTAACCTTTTATAAATTACCTTCATCTATACTTAAATCAGAAGGCATAATAAATTTAATCTCAGGCATTCACTGTTTGGGAATGTATAAACAAGTAATTCTTAATATTCTTAATGCTTAAGCAGAGAGACTTTACTGTTTATACTACTATCATGACAAATTCCTTTTAATACTGAGTTTTACATATGAATATTTTAACTAAGTTATTCATGTTCTTACTTTATACGAATTGGATGGTATCTTAATATGGGTTTTTTTTATACCATATTCCAAGCATTTCTGCAAAATCTCACTATCTGAACTCCATTTCACAGTTCACAAGCTGTTTCTGGAGTTAACTCAATATACTTACTTTAGGCTATCTGCAGGTGATAATTGCTGTACCAGGAAATTTTTGTTCCCCTTAAGATACTGCTAAAATGAGATTATCATCATTTGTAAGTTCAGTGGTTAAGAATATCAGAAAAAGTAGCAAGTAAGTAAGTATATTTGCTTTCCTTTTACATTGGAGTTGTTTCAAAAAGTAAACAACCAACAATTTTATAGCAAATAGTTATTATTTAATGCTTTCCTGAAAAGTAGAGAAAAGTTGCTGTGCTCTACCTCTATGCTAACAAGAACTTCAAAATTTTGCAGAAAAAACTGTTTCTATTTATGAAGGTAAACTTTTCTATGACAATTTCATTGATCCTCACCACAAAAAAAGTTCTAGAAGTCTAAAATCAAAGGGAGCAAAAGGTCAAAATATGTTATCTTGCACAGATATATCACATCACTTTGTATGCAAGCTGGCCATACAGCATACAAATATAAAAGAAAACTTTATCAATGATAGCTCAATTAGAATCAGTTTCAGGAACACCAAATATTCCCATTTCAAGTGTAAAATATTTACTGGCAATCATTGCCACAACTATATATATTCTCCCTCGAAAATAAATGAGACCCACTTAGTTAATACAAAAATAAAACCAGTATTATTAGATCATTTGGTAAGGATAACTAACTCAACAATACATTGACTAGCCAAGAGAGATCTGGAAAAATCTTAAACTAAGGTAACTATAAATCAGAGACATTCTTCAGGGGAGGAGAAAGATCAAAACAGGGGGCTTAAGAGCACAAGGGACTACAGTAATGGTGCACGGATGAACTACATCTGAGATGAGAAAGCAAATATTATACAAAAATGAACAATGGTGTAAAATATATATAAATAAATGTTTAAAAATAAAATAGAATAAAAATAAAAAATGTAAAATTTAAATGCTATGGGTTAGGAACAACTTGTAAAAATGTGGCTGGGTTAGAAATGATTTATTTTTTCTCCCTAGTGTTCTAAATACTTCTAAGGTGACTATCTTGCATTGTTTTTGCATTCAGGAAAGCCCTACAATTAATCTCATTTCTAAAAGAAATTAACATGATATTTTTTCCACATTTACATCTTTTAATTCTGTAGCATCAGTAACTCAGAATTTAAAGAAGGGACAATTCTATATTTTTTAAAGATTTATTTATTATTTATGCATACAAGAACTGGGGTATAGGCCAGAGGTGGGGAGGGTGAGAGGATTCGCCAGAGACAAAGTGGGGAATAGAACAGGCAGATTGACTGAAATACACTGCTGAGGGGAGCAGGGGCGAGACAGGAGAGGTCTGCTGCGCCACGTGGGTAGCTCCCTGGCTGGTCGGGGATCGAACTCGTGCTGTAGTGGCTGCGGATAGCTTCATAGGTTGTGTCTTAACCCCTTGCACCACCAGGAAGGCCCAGAAGGAACTTTTTTAATACTCAAAAACTAATCGAGGACTTCCACTTTTTAGTTTACTATAAAAACTGGTAACACGAGCTAATTACACTAATTATGCAAATTACTTTACAAGCAAGTAATTTATTTTATTTTTTCAAGCAAGTAATTTATTTTTACAAGCAAATTATTTTTGTATCATGTAACCAACCTCATTTGGTCATTTTGGAGAGGAGAACAGTATACTAAAAAACATTATTGCATAATGCTCCAAAAGACAACCAAAACCCCAAATGAAAACATTAAAATCTAAAATAATTCAGTTAAATAAGACACAAAAGAAGTCACCTGTATCACCTCATATATAAGTGGAAAATAAAGTCTAACAAATTGCCCTAGAATTTGGGCAAAGTCCAAGAATCCAGGATACTTAATAAGTAGGACACCTCAAACAGCGACTTCGTCCACTTCTGCCCTGCCTGCTACCCCAGAAAAACCGGCTTGGAGTTAACAGGATTGGAATTAAAGCCACTGAAAAATGAACTCCTATAAGATTAGAAAGGAACAGATACAAATGCTTTAAACATGGTTTCAATTGGAATCATTAACAGTAACTAACAATCATCGTATAAGTGAAAAGAATTACATAAACAACAGTGTGACAGAGCCTGTTTTGGAGAAGTCAGATGTGGCCACATTAGAATGATACAGTGCTCCTTTCTTTTGGCAAACTGCATAATTTAAGCTCTGGTATTGAGAACACGACTTAACTGGAAATTCTTAGAATCTCACATTTATGAGTAACAGAGTATTTACTACACAGGGGGTAAAAAGCTTCATTAGATAAAGTTTTTAAAGTGCTGTGAGATCTCTGAATACTATTTGATTTCCCTCTTTATTAATGTTTCCGTCTTTGTGGAACTGAAGAGCTCTGCTTGCCATTCCCCCTGCCCCATATTACTTAACTTGAAACTCAGCCCCAATCATAAAAACGTTTTACCTACTGTAATAAATTCTGATTTAATATAGGCCAAAATAATTTAACAAAAGAAAAAGAATGCCAATTAATAGTGATGAACCCATAGCCATCATTTATAAACTATAAAAACAAAAGCAAAGCATATACCATCACACATTGTTTCTCCAAGTTTAGTGTATGACAATATGCTAAGAGTTCCTGTTACTTAAATTTTCCCAAAATAAGCTGACTTCTGAGAAGGTGACAGATTTTTAGAAAGAAAAATTATTCCCTTAACTTTGCAAAGATTTTTGCATTTTCCCCCAAGAAATGAGGCATTTTTTCTAAACGTTAGCTTTACTTTGAGCTGGAAAGAACCTTAGAAGCAATCTACAACTACTCCCTCATTTGTTGAAGAAGAAAACCATTGGAAGAGTGGGTGTTATGCAGTTTGGCAAGCCCATTATTTTGTAGTTATGTCTGAAACAGCCCATTACTATGAGACCCTTAAGGCTAAATGTACCCAACAATTTGGAAATTTTTAGGCACATGATAGCTGCTTTCAAAATGGATTAAAAGACTCTAGATAGTAACTTGGAATTGTCTTCAGGTAGAAAAGCCCTGGCTGAGGCCCTACTCTTCTTTCTGTAACTTATTAATTTCTTAATGTGGTTAACTTGAATTCTTGGGGCAGACAACTTGAATTCAAGGCGTAGGGGGCAATAAATTCTCAGCATAACCCCTAAATTAAATACAATTAGATTCCTGAACAGTGATTGTTCTCACAGATTTCCAAATTAATAGAGGGCTCCCCCTACTGGTACAGTGTCACATGTCAGAGGCAAATCCATGCAAGAAAAAGGAAATATGCTTTCCTGTGTGTCTGTCCATCCAAACATTTATTATCTACACTATGGGCAGGGTATATAGTATTATGCACTTCTAACTCAGTGACATACAATGGATACACATTGATATTAAAAGGGAATAAATTAGCTTTCTAAAGCATGCACAGGACCTCATACTTTTGAGTGCTTCGATTTCAAAGAATCATAGGGATGGAAGAGAGTCAAAGTCACTCTAATCCTTCAACTCTACCAAGCAGTTATTCAGTTTGAGTAGATTAAATACTTGGAATTATTGAACAGGGGAATGCAAAGTCAAAAGCCCAAAACAGTCAGAAAGGTAACAGGAATGACTGAGGTCATCTGGGGAGCACAGCCCTAACTACTAAGCATCTCAGCTGCTACTCAGCTCTAGCCACTTGTGGCTGTGACGCAGTTCAGGTTGGTGGTACTCAATTTTCAGATGTTTCCAAGAAATGTGAGATATTTGAGTGTAAAATATCCCAAATTTGAAAACATGGCTTAAGCCACCAAAATATGTTGGGAGGGTACATCCTATTGAAACTGGACCTGTGTTTACCTGCCTCTGCAGGTGGGGGACTTCGACATCCCATGATTCCTCTAATAGTGCTCTATAGTAGCACAACAATTTCACTTGCAAATGCTTTCAGTGTTCTGAGATGGAAACCCCTCCAGGCATAAAACCGGAACTATTTTAGAAGAGCGTTTCAATATCTGGAGATTTAATTATCTTTAAACTCTGCCATTTCTGGTTGGAAGGTCATTATCTTAGATTCCCGCATCTGAAATCACAAGCAAAAAGCCCTCACCTGTAGGACCTCACTTCCAGTTTAAGGCCAATCTGCCTGCCATATTGGTACCTATATGGAATTTCCACATCCCTGCTCTTCTCTTAGTGCTTACCTGCTCTTCAGAAAAGGACAAGACTAAATTTAAGTCTGAAAGATTTGAGGGCAACATTGGAAGAGCAAGAGACCTGGCTTCTAAACACCCAGGGGTTGCCACAAGCTAATAGTTGCCTGTTGAGTAAAGGGGAAGCCAGTTCGGCAAGTCATTGGGAGGGAAGGAAGGAATAATCCTCAATTACCAGCTAAGATTGAAAAGTTAAATAACCAGATGGAACCAGAGAGATAGTGGCCTGGGAAAGCTAAAATGGACCATGATTAAGCATCAAAACCATTCTGATAACTATTTCCTCCCCATTATTCTTCTGGAGTGCTCACCACCACCTCGTCTGATGGGGATGACCTACGATTTCGCTGCTCAGTGTGTTTCACTTCTATTATTCCTCCACTGGAATGTGGGACCTAGGGGCTTGTTTTTTCATAATTACCTGACCGACTGATACAGATGGGAGCCCATGGATCAAACAATAATCCTACATCTAAAAAAATGCAGAACCAGGTCACATTCAAGGCTGTGGTGTAGCAAAGAACTTGTAACAAGATGCTGGGCCCTACTCTGCAAATGTCTCCCATGAAGGGGCACAAGCCCAAGGTCACAAAGGCAAGCAGCTATCTCCAGTCCTTCCTGGCATGCTGTGCAGCCAGTCATCCCCTACCATGGGGTTTCTTAAGGAGAAAAAGACTCAGACCAACACTGATAGTGAGGAGAGTTTGTTCTCTTTCTTATAGGTGTAAGTCCTTACCATACCTTTATTGTGGCATTAAACTGCAGACTTCCATGCCCTACTACCCTTCATGTCCAGCCACCATAAAACCTGGTAAGAACCTAGAGCCAGGCCAACTTTCATCTTCTTTTAAGTTACCCCAGGCTCCAAACAGCAACAGCGACTGGACATGAACCCTGGCAATACTGCATCCCCTACAGGACACCAGGCACAATTTGTCAAAATAGACCATAGAGTCAATCACAGCAACATGAACGAGCACTCGCCCTGGGAGTGGTGCATGCAACACCCCATCAGGGTGATGTCTATGCCTCTGTGTAAATAAGATACACACATATACTACCAAATACACACTGTCACGTCAGTCTGCCACTGGAAACACACAATTAGATCATGCCACACACACATAGAAGGATTTCGACTTCCAAGCTGTCTATGGTTCTCTACCCTCTTGAGCACAGCTCTCCAGTTCCTACACACTCGTGTCCTGGTGGCCCTTGCTGGCCTGCTGGTGACCACAGCACCCCACTCACCTCCCGTTGCTCAAGTCGAACCACTTTTAACACCAGTATTATCATGAGTCAATAGCGCTGCAGAGATAATAATTGCACAGCGCCAGCCTGCAGCACAAGAACTAGCTACCAGGCTGTTCTCGGATGTCAGTCATTCCATGATGAATAAATGAGTGAGAGTTGTGAGTTATTTTGCCACTAACAGTGTACATGACAAAGGTACAGGACAATTCCTGTTCACACTAAAGACAAATTAAAGGAAGGTTTTTTGGCTTAACGAAGAAGTGATTTGAAGAGCAAACTCCCTTAGTGCTTTGTAAATGGAGTCTGATTTGCCCAAAACTACAGTTTTAAAGCCTGGTTCTGCGAGTGACCCCTTCCCACAATATGATTCACAATGTGATGGGTGGGGTCAGTTAGCATTTGTCTCCACTCACCTGCTTCATGGGCATGAGGGTAAATGCCACTATGAAAAGAAGCAAGTGGGGGAAGAAGACGGAAGAGGTGGAAGAAGCATTTCATAATTTGTATTGGTGCCTCATTATTATTTCAACCTTATTTTTAAAAACCTGAAAGTACTCTAGTGTGTTATTGCATTTTGTGCTGCTTAATCCACACACACACATGCCCCACCACCTCTGGGCACGATTTGCCTTTAAGTGGGGAACTGGGGTGTCCCCACCAGCACACGCTGCCTGGTCTGTGCTCAGATGTTATCTGAGGATGCAGAGTGTGGTTGTGGAGCACAATGAGCTGACTTGTTCTCACAGATCAAGGCCAGGATCTTGGCTTTTAACTTCAGTATTCTGTCCACTGTCAGCCAAAAAATGCATGTTTTGGAGATGGCCAGGATACACCCCATAAGGGCATATACTACTGTAAGTAATGACGAGCAGGAGGCTACAGGAGAAAATACTAACATATCTTATGTAAAAACCTTAGCAAGTTTATCTGACAGAGGAATTAAAACTATCAGGACACTAATTTATAGCTACTATTAATCATTTCTATAAAACAAAATTTAAACACTTGAACATATTTTTTATCACTAAAGTATTACAAGACATTATGAAACAAGTACATCGCTTAAACACTCATTATTTTTAAGCACTGGCCAAAAGTTCTAGAAAAAGATTATCAAAACAATAGCATACAATAGTCATTTCAAAAGGCAAAACCACAAGATATACAAATTATAGACTAGAAGTGATATTAATTTTGATCAAAAAGCTTTGCTTGCTAAAAACTAAAATCAGTACCAGATGATTTCACTCATATGTGGAAAATAGAGAAACAAAGCAAAGAAACTGATAAAACTAAATCAAAACAAACCCTGGAAATATGACTGGGGCTTCTAGAGGGGAAGGAGAATAGAGATAGAGCTTAGCGGGGAGGGAGCCCAAGGTCTAGGGTATGGAACTATGGGTTTTCTGGGTGATATAGTTTGGTGACATACATCTGAGGAGGTATGAACCTATATCCCTAAATCACATACAGAATTGTAAACCAGTGTTACCACAATATAAAAAAGCATTGATAAAAATTTAAAAAAACAAACAAAAAAAACCTAAAATCATAGTTGTACCTATTTACTTAAAATCTGTATCAGTTCCGAGTTAAGAAAATAATAGTAACATTTTTTTAAAGCCCTTCCTAGGATTTGGGCACTAAGAGGTTTCCATGTAGTACCTTGTTTTAACCCCCCAAACAAGTCTGTGAGGTAAAGGAAATTATCAGCCTTAATTTACAAATGAAAACTGAAGCACTGAGAGTAACTTATTCAAGGTCATATAACTAATAAATGGTGGAATTATTTCATTAACATGAAACCTCCTACAGATTATTAGAAAATAATTACATTTATATAAATATTCCAAGGGAAATATCTTTAAGACTCCAAAGATAGATTCATATTAACATTTCAAAAGCATCAATTTTGTGTGTTCGGGTCTTGCTCCAAAACTAAAGGAGCCACTTGTGAGTAGTTTACCTTACTAAGACTGAATCTCACATGAGTAAAAACCTGAGTTAATAACAATGAAAAAGATACAGTGACTTTGTTTCTTAAATGCATGGCATTTTATAATATACTCCATTTGAGTTGCTTTTAAATGCAAGCTACCAAGTATCATTCGGTATGCAAGCAGTTTTCCCTTATAGAGTCAACCATATTGCTAAAGTCATATAAAAAATGAATTAACTAAACACTTTAAAGCAACACTTATAAAATAGACAGGAAGAGACACAGCTGTACTTGAAAAAATGGACAAGACATAAGCTTTTTGGGTCATTATTGGACTTATGATCACTATGTTTAAAGGTTTTAGGATTTCTCAGGATGTGAAGACACAAGAATTATCTTTCAGAGATTTCATAATAGAGGAAAAGCTAAAGACCACCCCAGAGAGTGAAAATTAACCATTAGGTTCTTATTTGAATTAATTAATTGTTTTGAGTTAAATGCCTTTTGATTTCCTTAAGTAAACTAGTACAAGAGTGTTACTGAAGGGCCTCCCCTGGTGGCGCAGCAGGCTGTGAAGCTGCCTGCAGCCTCTGCAGCGCCGGTTCGATCCCCGGCCACTGGCAAGGGTCCCACATGGCGCGACAGACCTCTCCTACTGCACCCGCTGCTCCCCTTAGCAGTGTGTTTCTTCATCAGCCTGCCTGTTCTGTTCCCCGCTCTGGCTCTGGTGAATTCTCTCACCTTCCCGCGCTTCTGACTGTACCCAGTGCTTGTATAAATAAATAAATAAATCTTTTAAAAAAAAAGTGTTACCGAAATGGATTTGGTTTTCCATCAGTATGTTCAAATTTAAAATATCTGATGTCACACCTATGGAAATTCTGCCTCAGGCAATGTTTTCTCCTGGCCTGGTATGTATCATCAGGGTATGGTATCTTAGTGTAGCGATAGCTAGAATGTAAGGGGAAAATGGTACTCATATGTTCATAATTATCAGCTATTCTTTTCAGCATCTATGAGCATTGGTGTCTTTTTTCAGCACATACAAGTGACATGGCTGGGTTCTAGTGCACACGTAGCAACTAGGAACTATCGTAGTTAATATGCATGGTTAAAAAAATAATAATCATCGCTCATTACTGTATAGTCCCATTTGCCCCACAGAATGCTTTCCTACAACATTTAACTCATCAACTGGCTTGTATCATAGGGAATACAAAAAGGAAACAATATGTCAGTGATGAGTTGTGACTGGATGGAAACTCTGTAGAAATCAACCCCCAGTCTAAGTTAGTCTGTGCACTCCCAGGGTCTATTACAGGTTTTGCATATGGGAGGCATTTAACAAATGATCAGTTGCTCAAAAGCAAAGCAATACAAACACTTGTTTAGTATCTAGTTCTTTTTACCTCCTGAAGCCACAGACCCCTTCCATCAGTAATATGTATTTGTGTGGAAACAAGAAATGAACGAGTGAATTTGTCAGTGATTTTAAATAGAAACAAAAAAGGATGATGTATTTATGAAGAAGGTGCTTACCTTGCAAACAGAAAGAACATTAATATTTATCAGGTTCTTGATGGTCTGCAAAAAAATTGATAATTTTATATAGATTTGATTATGGAAGTGACTATATTATAGATACATATGATCTAAAGGTGCACTGAAAATTTTCCCCAGTACAGCAGTGACCGTGATAGAAGTTGGGGTGGAGAGGTAGAGTTTATTCTCAGTGCTATAGTACTTTTCTACCAACAGCAGCAATTTATGCTAATATGCAAAATCCAAGGTCTATGTGCAAGTAAAATGTGGAAGCAGAAAGACACACTATATCTAAAATAAACATGAGCCCTTTGCCATTTCCTCTCGGCTAATATGAAAGGAGAAATTATTGAATTTAAGCTTTTCAACAATTTAAAAGAATTTACATATTCCTTCAATGATAGGCTTTTCTGGGTTTTATTATAGATTTACGCATACACCAGAGATGTAGCTTTCATTTTAGTAGAGCTAGTTTACCTGAATCAACTGTAATTGCCATAGGTTAACATATTTATGAATTTTAAATTGATGTTTAGAAACAGAGCCGCACTGATATAATAAAAATAAGAATAACAAAACTGGAGCTATTATTGAACCTGGCACTGTACAATTGAGGTTATAAATATTTTCTCTTTCAATCCTTCCAACACACATGAAGCTGCCTAATTTATGAGCAAGAGATGGATCATCCAAGGATCATCATAGGGTAACTGAGGGAGCGGGAAGAAGAGCCAGGCGTGAAACTCAGGCTCTAGAGTCTAGGCTCACAGTCGTCACCACTGGACTGCACTGCCTCACCGACACCTGCATGGGGTTTTTCTGTTGCCACAATATAACAGAAAAGACTTACATTGTCCAGGTCTGGAATTTCCAAAAAGTATTCAGGATACTCATATGACATTCCCACATTGTTCACTGAAATAAGACAAGATAATTAGCTGGTTAGCATAGTTTATAGATTTCCTGTTATAATGGCATGAAATATATCAAGACTAAAAGAATATATATGATGACATAAAATACTGTTTCTAGCTGAGTGACATTTCCCATATCTTTTTATCCAAACTCTCTATATTATACAGTTCAAATGTGTCCTCCTTCATTAAACCTTTCTGTACCCAAACCCAGACAAAAAGACTTAAACTCATCTTTCAATTTCCATAGCACTTTGGAAGTGGGTGTACTCTGCTTCTTTAATCCAATTACTTGAGATATTGCTTAGACCCTCTCCAGATCGGAAATTTTCTTAGTGTACTAGAAAGAGCAGCGACTACTATAGTGGGAAACTGGAAACTTGAGTTCCACTCACTACTGTTCAAGCAACGTGTGGGGACTGGGGATAAGTCACATAAAACATGCATCTCATTTTTTCATCTCAAAATGAGAACTCATTTGCTCATTCAACAAATACCTGCCATAAACCAAGGTGCAAGACATGTGCTAGGGAACAGAAACACCAGAAAAGGTACTGTCTGGTATCATGGAAAATACTACCTAGTAGAAAGAAAGCGGGGCACTACACAAAAAAGAATTAAATAATGATTTCATGACAAAGCAGAATGCTGTGTGAGCCTATTCCTGGAGAATCTGACCTCACCTCGGAAGGAAGGGACAGTTTCTCTGTGGAGGTGACCAGGGTGGGTCTGAATAAGTGTCCCCAGTAAACCACCCAACCCTTATGGGACCAAGCAGCCCTGAAAGTCAAGATCATGTCTTCATCGTCCTGATATCCCTCCCCTCCCCAATCATCCAACCTAAGACTGGAGCTATAAAACAAGGCAGAAGGTACAAATAAATTTACATATGATTAATATTAAGATTATCCTATGCTGTTCCCTAGCCCAGAAAAGACAAAGAACAACCCAGAATAAGGAACATCACCGGAATAAAAAATAAATTACAAAATATCTTGGAATTTAACCAAATCAATAGTGAAATATATTATCCATTACATTTAATTATCATAATACCCCTGTTAGTTAGTTCCTATTATTATTTCTTTTTCACATATTAGGGAACCGAAGTTCATAGCAGTTAAATAACTTGCTGCTATTGTGACAGAGCAAAGTGAGGCTGGGATTCAAACTCAGGAAATTGGACTTCAGGGTTTAGACTCTTAACCATGGCATTAAAGCCACTGTATGCCTCCATCCAGACTTTAGTTCAGGAAAA
The DNA here is from genome assembly GCF_014898055.3 of Talpa occidentalis. NCBI lineage: Eukaryota > Metazoa > Chordata > Mammalia > Eulipotyphla > Talpidae > Talpa > Talpa occidentalis. The sequence continues at coordinate 7,275,231 of NW_023603184.1, forward strand.
AAGCATCAGTAATAACTGGATAATAAACAGAAATCTGATAGCAATGTTTAATAAAACTGTAAAGTATTAGAAAATTTCCAGTAGCAAGAAGGTAATGAAATTATAATCAGTCAGCTAAAGCTTATAAGGAACTGTGTCAGGCAAACCTGATAATATTAATAGTAACTTTTCTAATAGACTAACACAATTTGTAGTTCAAAGGGTCTCAATAAGGACTCTATATTTAGCTGTAAGCTGGACACTTGAGGAGGTAAGCCTCAAGATTTTACTTACAAAATTCGGGTAGTATGGCTTACACAAGACCAGTAAAATCTGAAAATCTGTAAGCAAAGGATAATGGCAAAGCAAACTATATTTAATTAGGGTTCCTGCCAACTGAGTAGGATAGTATCTAAACATAATTATTAACAGCAGGTCCAAATCTATTTTTATTTTATTTAATAGGTTCTCCACCCACCAGAGGTTCTAGGAATTCTATAAAAGATCTGTTACCAATTAAGTCAAAACTAGTTGAAGGTGAGGCTTCATGTTCGCTTGACTTTGCTTTAACCATCTACATAATTATAAAGGATAAATAACTTACAATGTAACTATGAGAAATAGCAATAACCAAATTATCAGCTAAAATGCCACACGTAAACAAAATTTTCTTTTCTACGTCAGTTTAAGATAAAACAATCTTTGCCAAATCCTAATACTCTTAGGATGTTTAAAAAAGGACACTGAGCACCATCTCTCTTCACTCTCCCATACCTGCAAAACTTTCTGTTTTCAGATTTCTATCTACACCATGGAAATATTAATGTTCTACGTCAAAATGCTAAGGAGGATGGAATAGTATAATTATAATCTTTTAAAATTCAGGTTTGGGTTTTTAAAAGCTAGTAACTTGGCAAGCAGCACAGTAACTTTGTAATCTTACGAGGACTACAAGTACCTAGTGAAGGAAAGGAAGTCCACAAATAACTAAGCAAACAGGGGATCGTGTTACTCTGGTCAAGGCTGTATTAACAAGAGAAAATATTCAAATACGTCTCTGCTAACTGAGCAAAGGAAAGTGGTCAAAGCTATCTACTCACACAAAGAAAATGTAAGCATCCGGTTAATGTACCTCTAAAAGAAAACATGTTCAACACTGAGAACTTTAGCCCAAAGAAATGAAGAGTATCACGTATAAGAGCTATGCTTTTATAATCAAAATTACACACAGGAAAAAAAAGTATGAAAGCAAGAATAGGTATTTCAGAGCACTGAGACTGATTTCATAAGGGGAAGTACATGCCAAGGTCACACTGGCAATTTGTCATGTACTAGGGATAAGGGCTCTTAAATCCCTTCTTGCTTTCTTAGTTGGATCTTTTGCGGGTGGAATAATATGTATCCATTATGTCTCCACAATAAGTAATCACTTCAGAGTGCTATTATTTAAGAATATAGAGAAAAATAACTATTACTCTCAAGTAGTGATTTCCATAAAAACTGCAAAATAGTGTAAATCTTTGGGAAAAGGATCCCCACTGCAATTTTATTTAGAGACAGTAGGTGGCAGCAATAACCAAACGGTAGGCAGAAAGCGAAACACTGTCAGGGACTTGGAAAAGGAAGAAAACAGGCTTTGGGTAGGAGTGAAGGATGGAAATATTTCCATTATAATTTCATCTCATTAAGAATGGGTATATGCAATGCTATCTTTATTTTTTACAGGATTCATGAAAGGATTCACCAAACCAATGAATGCTACAAGTTGTTTCAACATTATTCACATAGTTAGAAATCCTTTCTAGAAGGTACCATTTTAAATTGGCATTAAATATCTACTCATTGGTGAATTTTTTTAAAAAAATATTCAAGCAAGGTACTAGAAACAGCCTTAAAATTTTTATTCCATGAACCACAAAAACCTTTTACTCATGTGACACACCTTGTCTCTCAGAAAACAAAGGATGTCCATGTAATGTCAGAATTCCAACCACTACCCCACCACAGGACCATGAAGAGACACAACATCTTCATCAGCTTCCCACTGGTGTTGTGACACTGGCAAGAGCCCAACATAAGAGATAAAGAAGACAGGGCACAGAAGTGGAGAAGGGGGGAGCTCCCTGGTGGTGCAAGGGCTTAAATCTCAGCACTATGAAGTCATCAGCAGCCACTGCAGCATGAGTTGGATCCCAGGCCAGGGAGGTGACCCAAATGGCGCAGCAGACCTCTCTTGTCATGCCCGCCACTTCCCTCAGCAGTGTATTTCAGTAGATTTACCTGTTCTGCTCCCCACTCTGTCTCTGGTGAATCCTCTCACCATCACCTGCACCTCTGACCTACACCCCAGCATAAATAAATAAAATAAATCTTAAAAAAAAAAAGTGGCATTGGACCAAGAACAAGGTCAGGGTGAGAGGAGAGAGAAAGGAGGTGGAGGGCAAAGAACATCTTAATCCAGTGGATCCTTGAAGGGAAGAATGACATTGCACTGTTCTCCATGCCCCCCACCTAGAACTTTCAAAAACACCAGTACCAATAAATGCTGTGTTTTAAAGACTCAGAAAATCCACAGAGTAACTCTGAATGTCAGGTAAATATTCTAAATCCTTCCTATCGCTGTTCAAAAATCACTTCCATGTCGTATACTTAAAAAAAAAAAAAATACACAAGATTTCTTTCTTCCAAATTCATTTGCTGCTGCTTCTGACCTTACTAGACTAAGTCCTTTATCAAAACCAGCTGCTATGATAATGATGTCATTAGAAAATTAGATTTTTGGTATCTGGGTTGGGCATGAGGGAGGAGCAAACAACAATAAATAACTAGAAAATAAAAATCCATATGAACAAACACAATAATAACAGATAGGGGTAACTACACATAGATTATCTCCAACCTGATGCTTTTCTGTGTTAGTCAGAGACAAGAACTTAAGGACGTTTAAAAATGCATAGCCAAAAGGTTGACCTTCCCAGAATATATCAAATTATGCCATGTTTTCTGTTTACTTCTCATCATAACAAAGTAGTAAATGTTAAGTTCACATTTGGTCACATTTATAGCTATCTACATTAATCCAGGTCTAGCATTCAAATTAAAGACTAGAAAATGGAAAGCCTGTTAGAGTTCATAACAACAATGTATTAGGAAAAATGCTGCCACTCTATTATATTTCAAAATAAAATGTATTTTTAAGTGTAGATTTCAGCCAAAAGTGGGGATCTCCTCTTGTCCTGAGCTTTTCAACAAGAGTGGTGTGGACCTCAGTCCTGGGTTTCAGTACTGGCTCTACAGCCACTAGCTCCAACAAGAGGCAGGTGATTCCACCCTGATAAGCCTCAGTTTCCTCATTGTCCTTATATAAAACAGTAACTTAAGCATAAAATGAAATAACACGTGTAACATCTGTAACCCAGTATCTAGAACATATAGTATATTAATAAACCAAGGAGGGAGAGTTGTGTTGTTGTGTGATCATTTATTAACAAGTATTTATGCAAGTCCAATTTTGTACCCAATGCTATTCTGGGTGCAGAGGATGTAGCAGGTCAGAAAAGATCTCTGCTTTTCTTTTTAGTTTTTTCCTTTTTAAAGATTTATTTTTTATTTATTTTTGCGTAAAAGAACTGGGGTGCAGGCCAGAGGTACAGGGGGTGAGAGGATTCACCAGAGACAGAGTATGAAGCAGAACAGGCAGACTGAATGAAATACACTGTTGAGGGGAGCAGGGGGCGAGACAGGAGAGGTCTGCTGTGCCATGTGGGTTAGCTTCCTGGCTGGGGATTGAATTCATGCTGCAGTGACTGGCTTGATAGTGCTGAGAGTTAACCCCTGCGCCACCAAGGAGGCCTGGTCTCTGCTTTTCTTATGTACGACCAGTGTCAAAGTGGAAAGACCTTCTGAAAGAGAGCTCTGGGCGACAGTTAACAAGAATAACTGTTTATAGTGATTAAATTGATCTGAATTGCTCCTGTATCCTCTGTATTTCATTCAAATAGATCTAGATTTATAGTCTATAGAGTTTGGAAAGTAAGGCAAAGAAAATTCCTTTTTTGCCTTATTTAACATATTGCTGTAGCTAGCACATGTTCATCCTCTGACAGATGATATTTGGAACACCATGTAAAACATTTTGCAAACTTTACAGTTTTCATACACTTGCGAGTAGCAATTTCTAAATAAAAGAGAGTTTACGAGGCTTTAAATTTGCAGTGGCTTTCATCAGAAATTGAAAAATTAAGATTGAGTCAGAAGCAACACAACAGAACATTTCGTTTCCACTGTTTAATTACAAATTGCTATGTGATCGTCATTATAAAACGAGGTAAGATTTGCCATACAGAAACTTGGAAGTGGGGCTGGGGAAAGAAGGCTGAGATGTGGTTTAGTGAAATTTTAGCCAACAAGAGGAACATTTATCAATTTCATGAATTACAGTTCTATTTACATTTCTGAATCACAGCTAATTATCCAGTTTTAAGTTAAAGGTTCTGCTTTAATTAATACCATTTAGTGGTTTTCGAGTAAAAGGAAATGCACTCGAATTCTCCTATTTTCCCTTTAGAAACCCAATCTCATTCAACACATCTAATGAAACTATAAGGCACTATACTTAGTCTGATAATGTTTCTGATGAGACTTGTAGTATAAAAACACCCCTGTGCCTTGTCTGCATCCGACAACTGGCTACACCAGGCTTCTGCCTCAGTCAACACGAAGGGCTGTGGACTTGAATCTCTACTTGGGGTTCTCCCAGCTCTCTCAAGTTTAACATCCAAAGTCAAGTCATTTCTCTCCATAGAATTCCTCCTGCCCCAGGGTTTCCTGCCTTAAAGAAGTAATACCAGGCTGTTCAAGACAAAACCTGGAAGTTTTGATTCTGGAAGTTTGTTTAAACCTCTGGAAGACTATTTCTTATCTGTAAAATGGGCATAATAATATCACTATCTACTTCATAAGACTGTTGAACATAAAATGAGGAATTGCACGGTTATTAAAAATGCTTAACAAATGCTGGCAATAATGGTTTAGAGAAACCAGTTTTTCTTTACTCTGTCCGGCAAGACTTCTGATGAGGACCCTCATCAGAAATTGATCCTGTTTCTATTTCCTTAACATCTCTCTAGTCAACCCATTTTTATCCATGCCATTGCTGACACCCTTGACATAAAGCACCATCATCTCATGCTTCATTGCTGAAGTAGCCTGACCAGTCTTCTTGTACCAATTCTTGTCCTCTGAAATTCTAATATGATGTCAGTTCACTGTTTTAAAACTCTACAATGTCTATACCACCCTTCTGATAAAGTTCAAATTTGTTAACCTGGTGTCCTAAGCCTTTTATGATGTAGCCTGTTTAATCTCCACACTCTGGTCACTCCCCTTTTGTACTACATGTTCTGTATCTTCTGTCACACATCATCTGTCAGTTCCAACAACTTGCCGAGTACATTCACCTCAGGGCTTTGATGCATTCTGTTTCTTTTGCCTGCAAGCCCTTTCCACATATTTTCTCTCAGGGTTAATCAGCCTTCAGTTAATATTGCTCTCCCACAGTTCATCACTGACACCTTAGTTTTCTCAGTAACAGACCCTTTCATTACAATGCCACATTCCCAATTACTTGTTCAATGGCTATTATCGAGGTGCAAGAGAAATCATCCCCCACCTCTCTGGGTTTTTCTCGTGCAGGACGATTAATCAAAACAACATCAGACAAGTTAGCAAAGGAAAACAAATCAATTAAATAGCACATATATGGAGAATTTACTGTAATCGCTGAAAATTCTAAAGAATAATGGAGCGGACTGGGGATATTTATCTTGCAGTTTGGGGTGTGAGGTGTCCAGGACAGGGAGGGGGAGACTGCACAAGACAGATGAGGAGGGCATGACCTCATCCTCATTCTGAGAATAAAGATGAATCTTAGATACAGAGAATACGTTCACTGATAAACCTAGAACTGGGTGAGACCCCCCCCCACAAAGGACATTGTTCTAGATTATATGAGGGAGAGCAGTGATTGCTTCTTTGATTAGAAGGGAAGAAGCAGAGGACATGATGATCTCTTTGAAGAACTTAGGCAAGGGCAGAAGCTGCTCCTAGCCTTCAGGGACCTGGCTGGTCTTAACCCCAAACAATCTGCATTCTTGAAGTAATGGTGATAGAGCTCCCAAGGCTTACAGCCTTAACTGGCCTCTAGTTCCCACACTGAGGTGACAAGAGACCTACTCTGGACTGATTGAGTAAAGCCTATCTAACCCGTCTGGGGACTCTGATCTCATACTATCTTCCAGGAAAGCTGCCACAATGTAAGTTTTATTTACTGCTATCTCTCTGGATTTTTACTGATTGAATGAATTAGCATATGATTAAGTAAATGAATCATTAAACAAACAGGAGCGGTTACATATAGTAAAGTAACACTGGTCTTTGTTCCAGGTTCCAGGTTCCAGGAGTGGTGGTTCTAGGTCCTTGGAATTTCCAAGGTGACTGGAGTGTCTGTCATTCATGATGGGTACCTCAATCTCATCCATGTTTATGCTAACCAGATGGGTCAGGATGGAAATTGGTCAGCAGAAAGACTAATAGACTGGAGGGCTGGCACTTTGACCCAGCACAATCTTTGGGTCTGGAAATCGAGTTTCATCACATGGCAAACGATTCAGTTAATTATGTCTATACAATGGAACCTTAGCAAAAACTCTGTACACTGAATGAAGTATGTGGAGTCCCCTGGTTGGTGAACACGCTGATGATGCTCAAGATGGGTGATTTTGGGTCCAGACTGCAAGGAGAGGGCACAGTTCTTGTACGCATAAATAAATCTTTTAAAAAAATAAAAAATGAAATAGTCATTTGTCGAGGCATAGATCCAGCAGAAAAGTATGCTGGTAATAAACTGTAAGTCCTAATCCCAAGAAGATGTAAATGATAGGTATCATTGGCTCTTCCAGAGAAATTTACATTTCAAAAGAGGGCAACTTAAAACTAATTTTAATTAGTAATATTCTTGAGAATAGCAAGATATTCTGTAACTTTATGTTTCTAAACCTTCTGAAGCAAGAAGCAAGACTCTTCTACTTGTAATTTCCTTACTCAGTTGGGACTGGAAACCTAGATGCCTTGTTCCTACAGTGCTCAAGTTTCCTTTTGTTTCTTTGATCCTAGAAAAGTTTTACTCAACCCCTTTCCTGTAGACCCATTTCTCCCTCTCCTAGATCTACACCAATTTCCTCTTCTTCTGATATTTTGGGAAGCTGAACTATAAGGCGTGACCCATTTCTGGATCCCATGCCAATTATCTAGAAGCTAATACATCATTGGGAAGCTAACTAATCCTTTCCCCAACTAATTAATAATATACCTGTTTCTTTTATTAAGAAACTCTAAAACAGAACTAGAGTAGATTGATCTTAAGAACTCATTATTGCCCAAACTAACTTTCAGGATAAATATTCCCAAAATTTGACTCCTCTCCATTCCAGAACATTCTGGGAAATATTTAGGTTTTAGCAGAAGACAACTACTTCCCAAGCATTTTCCATAAAGGTTGCTTGGGCAAGGACAGCAAAAAGACATTTTTACATTCAGCTAAAAGGAAGGAAAGGACACTAAAAAATAATCCACCAAGTACATTAATGGAGCAAGTATTCACTTATAAAGGGCATAGGAAAAGGAAATAATAAGGTCTAGTCCAGAATGTGCAATCAATGATTTTTTTGGCAACCAACTGGCATTTATTATCTATACATAGTTATTAAAATTATGCCTCTATTAAATTCTGGATATTGTGTATAGACAGAAGAAAGTCAATGGGTAATAAATAGTCCTGAACACACATCACCAACATGGTATCACAGGTTACCCCGTGACTCTCTTGATCTTACAACTTATATAAACCATGACGTCATGAATGGAGAAGACCTTGACAGCATTGGACATGGGTAAACTCTTGGTCTAGGATGCATTAAAAGTTTGAATAAAGCGATGATTGATTTTTTTAATGAATTAGAAATTAACTATTTTTTCAAGAGGTCTTTTCTATTTTTAAATCTAGAATGAAGGATGTCACTTTTTTTTTTAATTTTTTTAAGATTTATTTTATTTATGCATCCAAGAACTGGGGTATGCATCCAAGGCCAGAGGTATGGGGAGGGGAGAGGATTCACCAGAGACAGAGTAGGGAGAAGAGTAGGTGGAGTGACTGAATATACTGCTGAGGGGAGCAGCCTGTGAGACAGGAGAGGTCTGCTGCACCATGTGGGTCAGCTCCCCGGCCAGTGATCGAACCCATCCTGCATTGGCTGCGGATAGCTTCTTGAGCTGAGACTTAACCCCTTGTGCCACCAGGGAGGTGCAGATGATGTCAATTTTTAAAAGTTAAAAAATTCATAGTAGTAGAATTGGGGAAAAAGTACTGTGTGTTGCATACTTCAAGTCCCAGGCTACTCTTTTGGCCTTGGAAAATTACACCTCCTGGGATATACTGGACAAAGTCCTCCCAACCAATCTGGAGCACATGGAGGGAGCGGTGTCTCTTGAGGAATCAAGTAAGCATTATAGCAATCTCATTTTGTAAACCAATTGTTTGCTTATTCAAAGGAGTACTGATGTCATTTTCTCTAAATAGTTGAAGCTTTTTAAGCTTTCTCAAGTCTGTGTTTCTTGGCATTTGCCTGAAAGAAAACAGCAGATGCTTACCCATTTTACATAACAGAGTTAAGTGTCCAACTTCTCAACTTTAAGCATTTATAGTCTTATCAAGTTATGGTGACCTTTCAGTATAAATTCACACAATTCATGGCCATTTTCTTTCCACTCATCTTATTGAAACCTTAATGTGTCTTTCAAGACAAAGGGGTTTGGCATTTTCCTTTGTAATTCTGAAAATAATAATTTTCTTTACTGAATACAGAATATACTTTGGCGGTTAATGCAACTCAAATGAAGTGTTCCTTGGTGATTTATTTTTCTTTTTATCATTAGTGGTTTCATTAATATTAGGTAGAAAAAAAATCCTTCCTATGACTTAATATAAGATTGCTAGATTTTTTTTTTTTTTTTTTTTGGTGGGACCCTCACTGGCAGCCGGGGAACGAACCAGCACTGCAGAGGCTGCCGGCAGCCTCGCAGCCCAGCGCTCAACCACTGCGCCACTAGGGGAGGCCCAAGATTGCTAGATCTTAACAGAAATCAATCTATATGTTTGTTACAGTGAATTTTAGAGATGAGATTAATGGTAAGCAAAGGAAGAGGGAGAATAGGTAAGTTTTTCCCCCTTTCCTGAAAGAAGTGGGGGTATGTGGGATCTGGACGGGGAGGGGTGAAGGAAGACAGAAGTTGGAGGGACTGCAGATTCACATAATAATTAGAAAAACTGGGCCTCCCCAGTGGCGCAGTGGTTGAGCGCTGGGTTGTGAAGCTGCCCGCAGCCTCTGCAGCGCCGGTTCGATCTGCGGCCACCAGGTGAGGGTCCCACATGGCGCGCAGACCTCTCCTGCTGCCCACTGCTCCCCTCAGCAGTGTACTTCTTCAGTCGGCCTGCTCTGCTCTCTGCTCTGGCTCTGGTGAATTCTCTCATCCTCCTGCGCTTCTGACTGTACCCAGTGCTAGTCTAAATAAATAAATAAATCTTTAAAAAATATAAATAATTAGAAAAATAAAACCTGTATATACCAGACCCCTCACAAGTTGTAGAGGTTATACCCACATTAAGAAGATTAGGGCTGAAAGATGACCAAATAATAATATTTGGTTCATAACACCTAAAGTTCCGTCAAAAAATCTGGACAAATTAAAATTATACTGCAATGGAGGTAAAAGAAAGCTGTTAATAGCGGCTGTCAATAATAATTATATGAAGTTTATGTTTGAGGAAGACAGCTGTGGTGGTAAAGTAGAAAGGAAGCTAAATGTGCAGCCACTTAATAAAATGGTGTATGGGAAGTGCTACAGTACAGGTTCTGTAAGCGTTAGCTATGATTATTTTTATTTGACATGTAACCAACTAACTATCAAAAGCAAACTTGTGTGTGAATAAATATTCAATCAGAACTGTGTGGGGTTTTACGTGTTTAATTGGTTGTAACTATCTTATTTAGAAATTAAATATGAGACCATTTTTTTACAGTCTGAGGAAGAAAGGTTTCTAAAGAAAGGACAGGAAACATTTTTCTCTTTTTCTATATAAGGCACAGATATGCATACAAGCACATAAACAGTGTACTTGTGGTATCAAAATTTCATGGTGAGGAGGGAAGGTTATGGGGGAAAATGTCCCCAAAAAAGGCTTGGTGTCGGGGAGAGGATGTTGATAATGAACAAGAGGCCCAGAGATACTTTGCTAAGCTTACATTCCTCAACTGTAAAAAGAGGTCAGTGTCACCACCGTAAAGGAATACTACAAAATAACCCTATCTAAATATATAGAGATTAAGAGATCGGAAATAAATCAGGCAGGGAAAACAATCAGAAGTAGAATAGTTGTTAATACATAACGAAAAACAAAAAGAATCAAATGTCTATAGCTTAACGTCGTCTAATGTCAATCGTTATTAACAAGACAATTTCCTTCTCACTGGTCATTTTATCAAGTAAACAGCTAACACTCAAAAAGGAAATGTTCATTCATAGTGAAAATCAAACAATAAACGCAAGAAAAATCCATATGTATGGCAATGATACAAACCTAAAACACCAATTTGAAGGCCTGCCAAGCTTGTTTTAATTTTGTCATAAATATCTTCTGAGGTAAAGTCAACAGCAATGGTCTTTGTGTCCACCTTAAATTTTTCTCCTAGAGGGAAAAAACACAAATGGAGAGAAGGAAAATTAACACATGGCAATTAAAATGAAAGCCTTTGATGACATCCTTTCAAACTCCATTTTTTAACTCGATAGGAAATTTAAACCAGGATAATATGAAGCAATCCTGAGACCATCCAAGAAATGATAGTCTACATAATAGTTCTGCAATAAAACCTCTAACGTTGTCACAGAGCCAATGTTGAATGTTCCTTGACCAATTCTCCTTTCATAAATCAGTAATGACTACTTTTTAGGCTGTTAGGTACAAATAATAACACATGATTCATATCATAATGTTATATATTCTTTAAATATATCACTGGTTTTGTGATCCTATTTGCAAACTACTGCTTCATTAAGTTCTGGGAGAAGTCTTTAAATTGTAGAGTATTTAAGGTCTGATAAATTCATCAGATAAAAATAAAATGAATACAACCATACTGTAATTTAGAATTGCTTAATAGTTAATAGTCACTAGATTTAAAAATTGACCCAAAATACACAGTAATAAAGCTACAATGTGATACAAGACAGACCTGGGTGTTCTTCTTTGCACAGGACTATTAAGTTCCAAACAGAGCTATTGGAAATAACAGATTCTGAAATGAGTCTCTGTAGAAACAAAATTCATCTGAGGTAAAGTATAGTGTTTACTTCTGGCTTCACCGTGAGCACCTCCGAGAAGACGGCATGGATTCTGAGGTCACCAAGACGTAGGTACCAATTTCATTTCCACACTTACTTGCTAAACGACTTTGAGCAAGTCACATATCTTCTTTGAGCCTCAGCCCCGTCTTGTGAAAATGAAGGTAAGACTACCCAATTTATGTGAGGTTCAAGTGATAGCAACTGGCTTACAGGAGGCACCCCACACAGTCTCCCTTTTTGCCCCTCAACTAACCCCATTCTCACTTGACTTAGCCAAGGTCAGCAGCAAGTGAGGCATACTTCTCTGGCAATCCATGAGATATCAAAAGAATTAATTTAAAATCCAGCTTCCCTTCCAAAGATAAAATTTTCTTCAGTCAAAGTCAATGTCAGGTCATTACAGAGCATTAATCCACATAGGTTTCCACTCTTGAACTAAAAGGATTTATGTCTCAAACTAAAGATCTAGTTCACAAGAGATCTGATTCATAGTTAGACTCAATGAAAACTATTGCCCCTAACTAGGAATCTATGAATAAACTGAAGAGAATAATTGACCTAGAAGATTCCTTAACTGATGTTAACAGTATATTTACTATTCAATATAAATGACTTGATGGCTGAGAGCCCTACACACAAATCTTTTAAACCTTCAGGAATTCCACTTCTTCGGTTGTAAACAACCCTGCAGAGTTCTTGTGAGGTTCACAAGTCATCGCACATGAAAATGTATTTCGTAAAAGTGTAAATGTTTACACTAATGTTTTCTTTATCTACCAAGGTCTGCAAAGATGACTGCATTACATAAGTTGCTTTTTTCAAAATAGCGAGGCTACTATAGGTATTTCTGTGTGATTAACTTTCTTCTTGGCATCAGCTGCACATCTTTTTTCTAGTTAAACATACACATCTAACTCAACTTTTAAAAGTGAATTATTTATTACAGAATCATCTGTGAATCAATCATGATATATTAATTTTAATCACATCTTTAGTGTCCAAGTATTTCCCTGACTCAATTTATTTGCAATTAACCTTTGAACTACTATGTCGTATCTATTCCAAGATGCCCATTTTCCCCAATATGCTCATATTCCCAAGATGCACATTTCTATTCCCGTTTTTTCTTTGAAGTCAGAGTGCCTTACAATGAATGGCCTGCTGGAATGAGTTTTTCGTTCTTCATTCTTTTAAGCTACATCATTGTCTCATGATCAATGAATCTCAGATTTGAGGGAAGAAATCTAGAATCTTGCTGACATTCACCTTTCTCCTTAATGTCACAAAATAAACCAAGGACAGCTGTCTTATGCAAGATCCTCTGGTACTCAGTGCTTATAATATTCCATCACACCACTTCTGCCAAGAAGGCAGAAGATTTCCCATTCTAAAGTAAAACCTGAAGTTATTTATTCGGGATATAGTCATTTGCAGTCCAAAAAAAGCATCTCACTGGGGCCTCCCTGGTGGCGCAAGGCGTTAAGACGTAGCATATGAAGCTATCCTCAGCCACTGCAGCATGAGTTCAATCCCTGGCCAGGGAGCTACCCACATGGTGCAGCAGACCTCTCCTGCCTCGCCCGCTGCTCCCCTCAGCAGTGTACTTCAGTAGATCTCCCTGTTCTGTTCCCCACTCTGTCTCTGGTGAATCCTCACCACCACCCCCTGCACCTACAGCCTGTACCCCAGTTCTTGTGTGCATAAATAAATCTTTTTTTTTTTAAAGCATCTCCCTTGCTAAAGTGTCAGCTCTCTGAGGGCAGAGCCTCTGTCTGTTTTTTTTTTCCTCTCCCACTCCACTCTCAGAGACCAGCAGTACCAAGTCCACTATAGGAATTCAATAAACATGGTTTGCATGAATAAATCCACGAAGTGCATGCTGAGCAGTACCTACATGTCAGACTTCACCCTGAGGATGATGGCAGATACACTTATGCAGACCATATTTTGGTGAAGGAGATATGAGTGAACCAACTGTTGCTCTCTAATAAACATGAACAAAGCATGCAAAGGGAAAGCAACTCACTCTTGCCGAGTGGGATGTTAAACAGGTAATATATGCATTGAGTAGTCAAGTAGGGCTCTTGCATGCAGAGAAAGGGAAGAGTAGGCAAAGGCAAACTGTGGCGTATCCTGCAAGAACCACTGTGGATGGAGCACATGGTATACATGGAGAGGTGGAAAGAAAAACTTCTGTAGCAGGAAGCTAGTGGAGGTCGGATATGATCACGAGCAGCACTGGTCATGGAATTTGCAGGGCCCCATGTGAAAATGCAGGAGAGCCCATAGATAGAAAATCATTAAGTTTCCAGATGGCAGCAGCAGATATTGACCCAAGTACAGGCCCGGGTAAGCATGGGGTCCTGTCCACACAGCTATGGAAGCAGCCCTTGAAAAAGTTGACATTTCAGCCTCTGTGTCAGGAGTACTTAGCAGAAAGCTATTAAGCTAGGAAGTGACAAGATCACACTTGTTTTTTAGGAAGGAAATACTAGTGGCAGAGAAGAGGATGCACAGCCTGTTATAAAAAGTGACGGGGTGGCAGGGAAAGAACACAGCATCTGCTGCATTAATCCCAAGAGAGAGGCGGCCCGAAGGAGAGCAGCAATGAAGATGGGAGGCAGGCCAGCCGGGAGACTTTGAGGTTAAAAGTCTGAGGAGTTTTAAGGCCGATTAGACACCCAGCTTTAGGGAGAGCAGACACAATGGTTTTATCCATTGCTTTAGAAATCTGGCTAATAAATGATGCTATCTTAGAACTAAAACTGTCTTCATAGTTTCACAAATAAAGCAATGACTATGTCTCAGGATTATTTTTTAATCATATAAATGGTTTCTCTGCTACTTCTTAGTAAAAAGAGTTTTTTGTTTTTCTTTTTTCCCTTGAGGTAGATTGGCTAGAAAAATGACATTACTAGCACTGAGATTTGGACCAGGCTTGACCAATTTTCCATGCAGGATAACCATGAGCTAAAAGTCAAGCTGTAAATGCAAAAGAGATATTTTTGCAGCCCTCCATAATATTCATCCCTTCTTCTTTCAAAGAAAAAGATGGTTAAAATTAATTAGAAGTCAAATATCACACAGTACTCTGCTTCTAAAAAGTGCTGACTGAGCTACTTTTATTTTTTTTTTTTTTTAGAGTAACCTCTTTTCATTTTAACCTGTCACTTTGTTCTTATGAGAGTCCATTGGTTTTGTAAAATCTCAAAGGGGAAAAAAAACACTCATTTCAAGATTTGGGCTGCTCACTTTGTGAAAAGAGAAACTTAGCAGTTGTTTTTATTTCTTTAAACCAAAAAAAAAAAAACCCAAACCCAGTATCTCTTGAAAGAATCATAAAAGTTAACATTTCCGCTATTGAAATGCATATTTACTTTAGGCAATTAACACTTTAAGACCAATATAGTTCAACAACATTTTGCCAAGAGTAGAACCATCTTTCTGTTCCACACACCAAAAAAAACCCAAAAAACCTCTTCATTTAAATTGTTAACAGAGCATACTTTTCACATATTAACCAAAATAACAGCCTAAGTGGTTGCTACAGTCTCCTGTGCTCTTTGAACAAAGGATAAGAACTTGGTATAAATCATCCCAACTCTAGGATATGCTAAAAAACCTACAGGTTCCATGTGAAATGCATAGGGGTATAGTTAATAGGCTGCCAGACAAATAAATAGGAGTAATAATTATTATCCATTACTAAGCACAGGTTAAATGTCAAGCATTTGATTAAATTACATGTCATTTAATCTGCACAAGAATTTATAGAGATAATGTTGAAATTTGCCAGTGATGATTCTCAAAAACTTCAGTTTTCAATGTCAGAAAGGCTATCGTTCATATTTTTTTAATTTTTAAAATAATCTCAAGCAAGAAAAAGTTACAAATACTGTACAAGTCATTTTCTCCCCCTAAACCACGTGAGATTCAGTGGCTAACAAGAAGCCCATCACCCACACACACATAATTTAGTGTGGTGGTTCTCTTCCGTGTGCTCCATGACCAGAAGGGTTGCCAGGGATCAAAAAGCTAAGGCATTATTTGCCTTTTTTTAGTGTGTCCACACTTACACCAATGGCACTAAAGCAGTGGAGAGTAAAAGGGCTAGAACCTTGACATGAATCAAAACAGTAGCACCTAACTGTATTAAGTCACTGTATCTCTCAGCTACTTGCAGTAAAAAAGAAAAAAGTCAGTTTCATTAAGGCTGTCCCTTGATAATGCAGTAAACTCATTAATTATATTAAACCTTGAGTATGTGTCTTTTTAATATTCTCTGTGACAAAACGGGATATATGCGGAGAGCACTTGGTTCCATGCACCTGACACAGTGGCTGTCTCGAGGACAAGCGTTAGTGCAATGGAACCAGCACCTGAACTAGCTCCTTTCTATGTAGTGCCATGTTATTTGAATTAACAACTGACAGAAAAAACTATGCTTATTCAGATTCGGCAGACACACACTCAAAGCTGAATGAGTTAAGTTTGTCATTTCAAGAAAACAGTATTTGTTATCCATGATAAATTTTAAGTTAAAATCATAATTGTACTTAATACATGAGGCTGAAAGATTTTTTTTTTTATGAAATTGAGGGTGATATTAGTAATTGTGAATTTTTGGGTACTGTGTCAACATTTGTAGGATCTACATAACCCAGGAACCAATATCTTCCCATGACTACTGCATAAAGTTACAAAATTCTGGATAAAAGAAGTAGCAGGCATTCCTGTAACTTAGTACCAAAACTTCAATGATACAAAATTTCAACTTGTCCCCTTACTGGCTTTTTAAAAAATCAAAATCTTTTTTTTTTCTTCTTAGAAACAAATGATTTTTCTCATTAAGGTAACATTGTTTTACAATACCATGTATGATTCAGAAATATAGCACCCCACCCTCTTGTGGTGTGGGCTACCACACCACACTCACAACCAAGGTCTCCATCACCCACACTCCCTGTCTACCCACATCCTCTACCATAGTCCAATGTGTCCCCTCCTCACTTTCTTCTCTACCATCCCCATTCCCCTCTGGTAGCCTCAGTTTTACAGTCACACTTCTAAGGTTTGTTTTGGGTTTGGTCTGAACTGATACATGACAGTAACTGATTTCTTAAGGTAGTATCTCTGGTCTCCTCCACTATCAAGTTACTATTTTTACCTTTGCAGTTAACAACTACTTTGGTGTTTTGTGTAAAGATACTTTGAAACTGGGCCTCCTGGGTGGCGCAGCGGTTGAGAGCTGGGTTGCGAAGCTGCCTGCAGCCTCTCCAGTGCTGGTTCGATCCCCGGCTGCTCCCCGGCTACCGGAGGAGGGTCCCACATGGCGCGCAGACCTCTCCTGCCACCCGCTGCTCCCCTTAGCAGTGTACTTCGGTCCTTCTGCCTGCTCTGCTCTCCGCTCTGGCTCTGGTGAATTCTCTCACCCTCCCGTGCTTCTGACTGTACCCAGTGCTTGTATGTATAAATAAATAAATAAACCTTAAAAAAAAAAAAGGTCCATAAAATAAAAAAGATACTTTGAAACTATCCTATAGTCCATTCCTCATCAAAGTGTTCATTTATTCATTTATTTATCATTATTAGTATGGGCTCATAGTTCCCTGTTTCAGTCAAAAGATTGTGATTTATTTCTATCATTTTAATTTTAATGTTCAGTTTGTCCAGATTTGGTTAGTGGGAGAAAAGTTCCCTTTCAAGCTGGCTTCTGTATCTTTTTGACATGTTCCCATTAGTCTTTCAATACTTTCTTGCTCTCTGGTACAAGGAGATATTTCAGGCTCATCTTCTATTCTCCTGCCCTAGCCCTAGAAGTAGCATTTTTCCAAGCAGTCCTGGATTCTCTATTAGAAAACAGTATCTAGCAACCAAGAGCTGGATGCTGACTTGGCTGACTGTGATTGGGGTGCTGCTGCTCCCAGGAAAGACCAGAAGCTTTAACAACTCACCTATGCAGTATCACAGGCAGGCACAATACAAGTACACACTGGCTAGTGTCCCACAGAGGAATCAGCCGGCAGGTGAAAGACACCACCTGAGATGCTTTGGTAGAGGAGCCAAAGACGCAGCAAGTAAGCTGTAGGGTTCTGCTCCAGAGCTTGGGCCTTAAATGATCTCAGATAGTGAACACACAAATGTCTTTGATCTATAGTGCATAATAAAGGCTGATAAAATACTGTGCTTTAAGCCTAGGTTTAAAAAGGGATAGCTTTATTTATGGCCTTCACTTGGTGGATAAAAGTCTAGATAAATTTGAGTGTTGTAGGGGCAAACAAGCTCCTGGTTACTTATTGAGTTTCATGCTAACAATAAATAAGCAACTTCATACTTTGCCCAAAGCATTTCCAGAAAGTGTACCAAACAGTTACTGAAAAGTGGATCACATTTGCCCACAAAAACAATCTTATAATTGGAGTTTCTGTTACTAAAATGAATCATAGCTAAGCCCAATAACATAACACAAACACAAATATATAATACCAACAGCCTCTCCAATAATTTAAAATTAGGCTCCCAACTACTGATTGTCTTGGGGACCCAATATACTATAAAGTAAGTATATAGCATATAAAACTGTAACTATCATACCATAAATTTGGCCCTAAGACATATTAGTAAGCTTTACCTAATACACAATGAAACTGCCTTCTCAGAATTTAAGAAAAAGATTTGGACAGAACAGGCCTTGAAAAACACTTGAAGGTTGCATGAGCGATAATAACGAATTTCTCTGTAATACAGAGGCCGCGTCATCTCCCTTGCCTTTAGCTGCGTCCAAGAAATGCAGCAGCAGCTCATTATGTATTATTTAGAATGTAATTATCATGAAGGCAAAAGTGAGGGGCTTCCTCAGTACTTAAAAATAGATGAACTAAGATTGATACTAGAATGTAATACCCACACACACTGGAGGGATCAAAGTAGTTATCAGAAGAATCCCTGCACTCCCTAAAATTGGAGTGCAGTCTACGCATATATTCTGTATATGCACATTTTTTTTTTGCATAGATAAGCTTTTCATCATTCAGAGTCACAAAAAGGTCCATGACCTGCCAAGAGCATAAACATTTTGGTTTAACTACTCCCAAGAAATAAACACTGTCAATGTTTGGGCTATAATCCCCCAGACCTTTTTTTATATATACCTACATATATTATACACACACAGGATTGCTTCATGAGTTTAGTATTTGTGCATTAAGTGGGGTTTAAAAAAAGCAACAACAAAAGTAAAAGCAGACTCTCTCTAAATATGCTGTATTGTGGGCCTCCCAGGGGTTAAAGTCTCAGCGCTATCAAAGTATAGCCAGCCACTATGGACATGAGTTCAATGGACATGAGTTCAATCCCCAGCCAGGGAGCTAACCCACATAACGCAGCAGACTCTCCCGTCTCGCGCGCTGCTCCCCTCGGCAGTATATTTCAGTAGATCTGCCTGTTCTGCTTCCCCCTCTGTGTCTGGTGAATCCTCTCACCCTTTGCA
This sequence comes from Talpa occidentalis, assembly GCF_014898055.3. NCBI lineage: Eukaryota > Metazoa > Chordata > Mammalia > Eulipotyphla > Talpidae > Talpa > Talpa occidentalis. The sequence continues at coordinate 7,294,159 of NW_023603184.1, forward strand.
CCTCTGACCTACACCCCAGTTCTTGTATGTATAAATAAATAAAATAAATCTTTAAAAAGAATGACTTAAAAAAATATATATGCCCTACTGTGAACTGCCTTCTTTTTCACTAAAGATGACCTTCCAGATCAATACAAACAGATACAACATTATTAAGTACATAGATGAGTTGGGCCCTAATTTATTTCATCAGTCATTGAAAACACTGTATGCAGGCACAGGTCTGAGACTCACTGCACTGGAGCAGGGGAATATATGACAGCAAGCTAGAAGAAGAGAATCAAATCAGAAGTCAGCAGTGTGAAGTCAATGAATGCAGAGGAAGTTTCAGTCGGTCGCTAGGACCTTATTTAAGAGAGGGAGAAAAGGGGGTACAGAAAGGGACAGAGAGGGGCAGAGACAGACAGAGACAGAAAAAAACAATAACACTGGGGAAACTGAATGTTTATATTTACTATCACCAAAGCCAAAAGCAGACAGACCCAAAGGAGACAGGATTGCAACTAAAGTTGATGCCCTCATAGATACCTGCTTCTGGGACAGTACACCCTTCCCCCGCTATGCCAAAGACATTATAATAAGAGGGAAACCCCCACCACCACCACCACAGACACAGAGTATATAAAATAAATCATAACCCAAGGCTGAGCTACATGCAGTCTTGTTAAGGCTACCATGCTTAGGAAGAGTTGGGAAGATGCTGTAGCACAGGCCACAAAGGCCTGAAGTCATCAAGGAAAGGATTTGAGTAACAAATTGAAGAGCTGTTCTGAGTCAACCCATTCAAAAATATTTGTGGACTCTGCTCATCTATTTCACCCCCATAACTACAGCTAAGACAGGTGATAAATCACATGGTGCACTTCTGATCACCCAGAACAAGCAAGGTCTAGAAGGAATCTCGGCCCAAGAGTAAGATAAAAGCTTATGCTCCCTCTGCCCTACGTCTAAGGGGGTCTGGTAGCACAGTGTGATGAAGCTCTTCCTGCTCCAGGGAAGGCTCCCTGCCTCTACTTTCTGTCACTACTAAGAGGAGAACGGAACCCAGTTTTCTGTCTTGGACACACAGGACTTAGCCGCCCCCCCCACCCCCCCGTCAGTGCTCTCAGGTACAATCTTAAGACCCGATACAGGCCACCCTCCATCCACGGCAGCCTGCCAAACGCTCAGACTCCACAGCGGGCACCAAGGCTGAATATGTGCCTCCAACAGGTTAGAACTCTGTCATCCTGCTTCTCACGTACCTGTTCCTCTCTTCTCAAAGCATTCTTTTATAAAATCACAATAACATTTCAGTGTTTACCACATCCCAAGCACTGTGCTAAGAGTTTTAGGTAACTGATCTCATTTAAACTGCACACCGATCCAAGAGCACAAAGAACACAGATTCTCTCTTTGAAGATGGTAAAATAGAAGTGAAATTGCTTGCCCAGAGTCAGAGCTCTGGTAGAGACCAGATGGGGACCCCAGCACGGGGCAATGGGGAAGGCATCCTACACCCGTCCTGGCCGCACTATCTCTTGATGATGTCAGATGCTGCTTTCTTATCAGGAGAGGCTGGCAGCCTTGTGTTTAGATCCAAATTTTTGTGAGGAACAAAATGTTCAGTCTTAAAATCACATTTAACTCATAAATTTACTTCTGAAACTCGCAAGTATATGCATATCAGGAAACATAGCCTGCACACTTTGAGTTTGGCTAATCTTTTGTTGATGAAGTAATTCAAGTCTGGATAGTCTCATTAGGGCCTAACAGCATGTTCTCCAAATTCCCTTTGTAAGTCGATGCCTGGACATTCATTACCTCATTCAACACTTACTGAGAGCCCACTGTGGGTCAGAACCTGATAGGGGCACCTGGGATATTGACTGTAACCCACAATATGCCACTTAATCTTGGAGCTTAAAGTCTACTGGGAGGAGCAACAGGAAGAAACAGGTAAAAATAGAAAGTGTCAGATTTGTTAATAAATGCCATAGAGAAAACATAAAGCAAGGTGAGAGGGCTTTGCAGTGAAACACAACAATAATTCTTTAAAAATAGGAATATTTTTTCCAGCAAAGAAACTGCCTATTTCAAATTTCCTAAGCTGGTACAACGATCTGTTTAAAAACCCATGTCAACTCCTAGTGTGTACCAAATTCGTAATATCGCAGGTAATCAATAGATCAAATTAGATCAAATTGATTGCTGAATCCTCAGAAGTGAAATTTATGTACTTGTTTTTGCTATCCCTTTCAATTATGCCTATGCAAAAAAAGGTGTGCCTGAAATGTTTTCAGCGGATGTCACACAATGTAACCATATAACCTAAAACATAATGTATCTATCATTAACAAACTCCTTGTCTTTGTATATGTACTTTCCATCAAATTTTTATGAAGCTTAAGTGGTAGTTTTGAGGAAACCAATTTACAAATCCTACAAAGAACAAACCCAACCAACTTCTGGATGGTCACTAAACTGGTGTCTCAAAGCATCTCCTTCTACACCCTTTTTCCTTTGTAAGTTTCAATAATGACTACTGTCACTGTCATGAAAAGTGGCTTGAAAATAAGGGGCCTGTGTCTTTTTCCTCTCTTTGATCTTCTCTATTCCTCATTATCAAATAGCACCAGCAAACAAGAATTAAGACCTATGTAAGTACATCACATTTCATTGGGAAGTCACAAAAAGCACCTTCTTGGAGAGTTTTCTTTAAAAAAAAAAAAAAAAAAAAGCAGCAACAGAAGCAGCTTCTAAATATCTTCTTAGAAAGAGTAAGATAATACATATGAGATGATACCCTTAGCAGCCTCAATTACATGACTGTGCAACATATATTATATGTAAGGTCCATGTAATAAGGATATCATACATACAAGATGACAGCTTGCCCTTCGGGGAGTATGTGATGCAATATAGTATGGGGCAAAAGGACTCCATATCCATGCGGGGTCAGGAGAGAGCAGATCACCTACATCCCATTACCAATAGCTCCCATGTAATTAGAGACCTGAACCTTTAGTCGTCTCTCAAACATCCAAGTCAGCACAATGATTTTGTAAATGTCAATGAATTCCCGATTCTTAACGTGGCAGCCAATTAGGTTCAGAAATGAGAAACGAAGCAAGTTTTCTTTATCACTAGGTTCTGGAACCAGGATGATGAAAAACAGAAAGATGAACAAAATTCAGTAACTTTTGAGCATCCTGCCTGAAGGGCAAGCAATAATAGATAATGTGGAAGACATTTTGGAGATTGTCCTGGAACACAGCAGTTACATTTCTCATTTTGCCCCAAGAAAGCAATTAACTGAAATTTAAACATTCCCATACATTACGAAATTTCTCGATTATCCTGTTTCACCCTGACAACAACCTCTAAATAATACAGAGAAGAGACTATCAACTCACAGATGTGACAATACCTGCCCCATACAATGTACAATAGACAACCAGGAGTCTCAGGTAACAAAAATTCTCAGTGGAAGCCCCACAATGGTACCAGGGTCCCTAATTATTAACTCGAGGTCACAGCATCATACTCTGGTATTTATTAGAGTAATTTGGATAAAAACAATGTTTTTATTTCCCATTCCAAAATGGAACACTATTTTAAAAGGCATGGATTTCGGTCCATGTAAGAATCTTTTTTTTTTTTTTTTTAAAGAGGTACATAGGCAAATAATACTTTCCTTGTTCTAACTTTATTTTATTTATTTATTTGTTTGTTTGTTTGTTTGTTTGTTTATTTATTTATACAAGCACTGGGTACAGTCAGAAGCGCAAAAGGGTGAAATAATTCACCAGAGCCAGAGCAGGGAGCAGAGCAGGCAGAAAGACCCAAGTACACTGCTGAGGGGAGCAGCGGGGGATCGAACCGGCGCTGCAGAGGCTGCGGGCAGCTTTTCAACCCAGCGCTCAACCACTGCGCCACCGGGGAGGCCCCCAAGTAAGAATCTTAGTAAATCTTGGTTGGTGTCAAGGTGTTTATACAGGGCAAAGGTTCCCGGGTTCTTCAGACCTCACTACTCCCTCTTGTCTTACTTTGGCCCACTTGATTCATATTCATTACCTGCCCAATCACTTAAGTGACTTACACATTTCTAACCTAGAATCTACACTGAGCCCTTTCAGCCTACACCCAGTGTAAGACAGCATACAGTAAAATCTATTTTTTGAAAACATTAAATGTTAAACTTTTTTTTAAAAAAAGGGCAAAAAGCAAAAATATATTTTCCATGCCATTTCTTAAAAGTCAAGGGAAGATAAGTTAAGAAATCCAAAGACAAACATTTTGTAGGCAGTATATAACAACAAAAATCTGACATAAATTTATTCCTGCCAAGAGTATGAAAAAACTAATAACACGCTATGGATTTTGTATGAAAGGAGGTATTGACATAGGTTCATCAGTTGCAACAAACATACCACTCTGGGCAGGATTTTGATAGTAGAAAAGGTATGTGTATATGGGAAACCTCTATACCTTCTGCTCAATTTTGCTATGATCCTAAAACTGCTCTAAAATAAAGTCCATTTTTAAAACAGATAAACTACAAAATACCTTAAAGTTATAAAACCTGCATAAAACATTCGCTAAGAAATAGCTAAATATCCTCAAGATGGCTTGAAAGTTTATTACTCCCCCCCAAAACCATTCATAAGAACCTGACAACTTAAAGAAAACCCATTCACAAAAAGATCACCAACAGACCACATTCCCATGATGCTCTGTTCTATTCAAGAAAAAGCAACCATTCCCAGGGATTTATTTTCTATTCATGTAAGATCATGAGGCAGTACACAGGTGATTCTGCTTGCTTTTACAAATATATTAATATCCCTAGAAATCTGTGCAGCAGTACTTGATTTCCTTTCTCTACCATAGCAGCTGCATTGTATAAAAGTTCCCGAGGCTATGTTGCTATGTAAAATGATGATTTAAGTAACATTAAGCCCTTCTTGCAGAAATCATCCTGTAGTTGTGCCAGGAAAAAAATTCAATTAATGTTTTAGCACTACGCTTGAAAGGATGATGGAAAGACAGCAAAGCCGAAAAACAACGAAACTATTGTAATTCATGATTTAATTACAACGATACATGTTAACGGTTGTGAATACACATACCTGTTGTACAGTATTTTAAAGAAATTTTTAAGAGAAAACAAGGGCAGAGTGAAGGGAGGATCTTAAAATTGCTTATTTTCCATTTAATGCACTAATTTGTAGCATACTTAGTCTCCATCATCATTAACATTCTCTTAGAAATATAAGCCTCACTACTAACTACCCACCCACCACTGGGCATAATGCCAAATGAAGAAAAAACTGCCAGGTGAATCAACTTATAAAATCTTTGTAGGCTGAAAAACATTTTTTTGCAGGATGAAAATTTTTTAAGTAGCTAAATAAAAAGGGTAGATGTTTAGTTTTCAAAAACCAAACCTACACAAGTCTATGTGCATGTATGTATGTATACATATATATTACATTTAAAATCCACAATAAACGTACCATAAACAGTTAAGATACGAAAATAGTTGATCTTAGATCATTAGCTGCTTTTTTTTAATTTGCTTTGTTTTTTGGTTTTAAGGTGGCAGATCACAGAAAGAGTTATGGTCTCGATGCTGATTTCTAGTCAGCTACTGTATTGACAATATGCTCTTAAGAAATGCATTTGAATAGCTCCGATATGGAAACAACATAAATGTCCAAAAACAGATGACTGGGTCCAAAAAAATTGTGGTATATATACATATGGAACACTATTCACCAATCAAAATAAATAAATAAATAAATCATTTGCAGCAACATGGAAGGACCCAGAAGGGTTTATGCTCAGAGGAAATAAGTCAGAAAGAAAGAGAATAATATCTATGGTTTCACTTATAGGAGGAACACAAGGAAACCAAACAAGGGATCACACCAAAAAAAAAGACAAAACTAGCAGGCAAACTATAAGTTGGTGACATTCAGCTGGGAAATAGGAGAGGTATCAAAACAGGGGAAGGAAGAATGGCAGTGAATAAAGTTTTAAAGAGGCCATTTATCTTTGTAAACACAAAACAGGGGAGGGAAGAGCACAAGAGACTATGGTGACAGTTCACAGGTGTCTTGGCGGTGGGAATTTTATGGGGATTACACTTGAGAGGAGAATGAACAACAATGTAAATATATATAAATTTTAAAAAACGGGCCTCCCCTGGTGGTGCAGAGGTTGAGCACTGGGCTGCGAAGCTGCCCTCAGCCTCTGCAGTGCCTGTTCGATCCCCAGCCACAGGCAAGGATCCCAGATGGCGGGACAGACCTCTCCTGCCAAGCCCGAAGCTCCCCGCAGCAGTGTATTTCGTCAGTCTGCCTGTTCTGTTCCCCGCTCTGGTGAATTCTCTCGCACTCCCGTGCTTCTGACTGTACCCAGTGCTTATATAAATACATAAATAAATCTTTTTAAAAATTAATTTTAAAAAATGCATAAAATGCATTTGGTATCTCTATACCCAAAACCCAGAAAGAAACAGAAATGCCTTATGTGTAACAGAGACTACCAGGATGTCTCAAAAATGAATCCACTTGTAGGTATAACCCTGACTGAAATGCACACATGCTCCAGAGACACCTGGCACCACTGATAACAGCTCAAAGTGGAAACAATCCAAATGTCCATAAACAATGGAACAGACAATGAAGTGTGGTTGTAGGGAAAATAAAAGGTATCAGGCTTTTCTGCCCTCCTGCCATTAAGATTGATGATGGATCTGTGGTCCTGAATGTATACCTGATGGCAGACACCTGGAGTAGGGTGTGGGCATGCACAGGTAGGTACACCTGGGCTGAGAGACTGGGCTTACAAGGGCTGCCGTCACGGACACCAGCAGAGAGCATGGAAAGAGTGAAAGAGAGCTTCCAGCGGAACAACAGAGAGAAAGGAGCAGAGAAGTAAAGGCCATGAGAAAATGCGAGAGAACCCAGAAAGTGTGATGACTTGCTGAGGGCTGCCTGCTGTGTGCCTGGTATATCCTAATAAAAGCTTGCAAAAGCCACCAAGGGCTCCAGGACTCCTTCTTTACCCCGTCTGCTCCGGACACAGAGATCCTGCACTGTGGCCTTCCCGCCTCTACAGTGGTCTATTCATAAAGGGATGAAACTAAAACTATAGCTACAGGTGAAAATATAGATGATGCTCCTAAACATAATGCTGAGTTGAAGAAGCCAAAAAGCAAATGAAAATATACTGGATTGTGTAGTGTATGTAAAAACCAAAGAAGTCAAAGTTAAATGATATCATTAGAAATTAAGACACTGTGAGGCCTGCCCTGGTGGCGCAGCGGTTGAGCGCTGGGCTGTGAAGCTGCTCGCAGCCTCTGCATCGCCGGTTCGATCCCCAGCCACCGGTGAGGGTCCCACATGGTGAGAGAGACCTCTCACCACTGCTCCCCTCAGCAATGTATTTCGTTGGCCTGCCTGTTCTGTTCCCCGCTCTAGCTCTGGTGAAGTCTCTCACCCTCCCGCGCTTCCAACTGTATCCAGTACTTGTATAAATAAATAAACAAATAAATCTTTAAAAAAGAAATTAAGACAGTGTGAATTCTGAGAACAAAAGGAGTAACTGGGAAGGAGCATGTGACTCCAACTTTGTGATCACTCATTAATTTGTGCATGCATCACTCACCATCATTTACATGCACTTGCTTTCATTTGCAAGTCCCAACAGGAAGTGGCCTACGCCTATACTTCCAGACAGGAAGTCTCTGCTTTACCATTCCAAGGAAAATGTACCCTGCCAGGCAGCAGCACCACTAAGAAGTGCTGCAGCCCAACCAATGAGAAGCTGTCACCCCCCCCCCCCAAATTATCCCCCCTCTCAATGGACTTAAATTTAGAAAGCCTCTCCTTTACATAAGCCTCTCCTTTTGCTGGACCTGCCTATGGTCCACCATAGCATGCATTTTCCACATTCCACATGCAATTCTTCTGGTTATCCCTGTATAAACTCATTTTCTCTAGTAAAATAACTGGCTGTTTATTTTTAAATCTGGCACTGACCTTAGGAATGTTGGCCCAGGTTTACAGATCATTTGGATTTTCAGAAGACATACTTTATGTGATTAAGTGACGTGATGATTTTTAAAACAAAAGGTGGACCAAACAAAACCTGTGTAAAGGGTACTGGCTGTTTGAGATTATCAGAAAAGATTTCCAGGGAGAACAGGTCCTTGCAGGACCCGGAAGAGGTTGGCTTTCAGAGATGACATTTCTTCCTCTGAGGAGGTTGAAAAGCTAGGCATATAAAGACACCCGCTGAGCAAAACAGGTCCTTCTTAAGATGGGAACAATAAGGAATAGCAGACAAAGTGTGAGGAAACATACAGCAGTCATTTTATCAACAGCACAGGAAACTGCTGAAGGCAGAGTTGCCATCACTGAGACAGTAGGCAGGCTGGAGCTCACTCCTGAGGTGCCCCCTGCCGTGCTGACATCCAATATCCAGCCACACAAACTACCAATAAACACACACAAAGGATGAATAGAGGCTTTTGAGAATTAGACAGTGACACTGCATCCTCCATGCAACTTGGAAATGGGAGTCAAAAGCACTGATTAATTGATTCAAGATTGGGAAAGAAGGCACATATTTGAGGCACCTCTGGATTCTAAATTTAACCATAAAGGTTGGTTGGGGGTGAATAAGAAACATAAGAGGAGTGAAAGGAGACCCAAATCTGCAATTAGATCACCTGCAACTGAGGATCAGCTCTATTGCCTCCTGTATAATGCTGGGTAACCTTGTCAGGTTGTCCTCGTAATTGTTCTAAGGATCAACCATGGATGGGTATCCATTACTTATTTAGGAAATATCACCAATGTTACTGGAAGATTATTTCTTTTTAATCAAAGCTTGTTTTAGTATAAAAACAAACAGTTTCATTTAGTTATGTTAGGGTCTTACTAATCCAAAGTTATCCTTAAATACACAGATATGAGCTGTGTCTTAAAAAATGAAAAGAAACAAAGAAATCCATTTTAACCAGAATGCTCACCATGTCCTTTAATTTTTTTATTTATTTTTATTTAAATTTTATTTTTATATTCCCCATACAATTACAACCCCCTTATTTTGACCCCAATCCCTCCTTTCCCTGCCCCCCCACCCCCCCCACAGAGTGTCTCTGGTTCATAGTTGTTTGTTAATTTTGATATTTTCTTTCTTATAGTTATTCTTTTTCCTGGTTCCTTATTTAAGTTTTCTAGATTCCTGCTATGAGTGAGACCATCGGTATTTTTCTTTTTCTTTCTTCACCATGTCCTTTAAATAACCCAATGCTAATAACTGAAATAGGCAACTGCATTCAAACACAATCATGTTACAAATTGAGTTCCGTTTGTGTTTTATTTCCTTGTCATTCTGACAATATGTTTTGGGGGTGTACCTCCCCAAAAGTTAACATTCAGTTACCCAACTACAATATTTAAAGTACGTTTAAAGTATGGGGGTGACAGAGTAGAGAAATGGAGAAGCCAAAGATTGGAACTCTGTCTGCCATTAACTAGGTAAGACTTTGTTTCTCAGACTTCGTTTCCAATTATAAAAAGAGGGTTTTAATCGATTAGTAGTTCCTAAACAGGGATGCCTTTTAAAACTCTTTGGAGTATATCTTCCCAAACCACGCATGCCTAAACATGATTCTAATTGTCCCACAAAAAATATATTTAAATTGTAGCTTAATATTTTTATCAGTTATTAAAGAGTGATTGTAGTTTAAATTTTATGCAACTCTAATCAGAATGGAAGCACAATAAAAGCTAATTCTGTATCAATATTTGTTTGATTACTTGTAGTCCATTGTCATAAATGTTAATTCTACTAGGTTTTTTTTTTTTAAGCAGCAAAGGAATAACACAATGCAAAAAGCAAAATTTATTAAATTTCCTGTTGGTTTTAATGGGCACATTTCTTCTCTGATTCTAGTGTTGAACACAGCACTAAGCATTTTAATATAGTTGATGTGTAGTTATTTAAAGATTAGCATTTAACATAATTTATGCATTTAATAAAAAGTGGTAGAATAAGATTATCAAAACAATGGGTAATTGACAAGAAAATATTTCACTTGATGGAATAATCAAGTTAAAATGAAACTTTTCCATCAAATTTTCAAAGTACCTTCTCACCATGATGAAAAAGGAAGTAATCCCCATATAAAACTATTGAACTTTATAAATATTTCAAAGAATATGCCTTTCCACAAATTCTTTTAACTGAAGACTGTACCCCAAATTACAATTATCCACTTAGAACTAACAATTTAAAAGTGGGAGGAGAAACACCAATCATTTACCTAAAAGGGACTCATTTCAGAACACCTTGGTCCTACATTTCCCCTATCAAGAAAAGCTTTTTTTATACAAAAGTCACTGAACCATCAATAATCCAATTGGAAAGACCACTCACTGTTTTAAAGAAACCATACAAACATAAGCAAATATTTTAATTAAGAGGTATAGCTAGTGTCTGGCCATGGTGCAGTACACTCCCACATGCCTCATGCCAGCTGTAGAACAGCAACATTCAAGCAGCTGCCTTAATTGGAGATGCAGACCAACACATGCTAATTTAACTAGGCCAACTAATTGGTAGGTATGCTAGATTTCTAACAAAATATCCACCCATATTGCAGATGTTGTTCTCTATCAGAGTAAAGGATTGGTTACAAACAGTAATGAAGTTGAAACAAGCTACCCTTGCTGAAATTGTCTAGTTGGACAGTTTTACAACAGGATCTCACATTAGCCTAGAAAACTACTTTACCAAAATTGGAACATAAGCTAAATTTCAAAACTATTTTTCTGCTCAACTCTCCGTCATCAAAATGATACTTGCTAAGTGGGCAAATCCCTCTTAACCATACCAGGCACAGTGTAAACATTTACAAAAGGATTTCCTATTCTTTCTTTAAAGTCTAACGCAGACCAGATATTTATAGATGTGTGCAAAGATAGTAATTATACTTAACAAGGAAGTCTATAAAAAAATAAACAAGTAAATAAATAGGAAAGAGGAAGGGGGGCTTTCTGCATTCACCATGATGGTATCAGACAAGATTTATTCATTCACCTTAAGCTAAAAACACTGGACAAAACATATGAAACAATAGTTTTCAGACACTGGATAACAAATAGTGAGGACAGCAATATCTAAGAGGAGGGAAACAAATGAGGTAAGCCTTGCAGTTAACCTGGCCTAATGCCCAGAGATTTTTTTTAGACCAGGATAAATAGAGAATAATTCAAATACAGACCATTTGGGGAAGCCAGAGTCCTTAGACTTAGCAGGTGGTACAGAGAGAATGAACAAAAACTAAAGCAAAGAAAACAAAGAGAGATAGATAGAGATGTGTAGTGGAGGGGATGAGGACACAACACGCTATATACTTTATGTCTAAGAAAGCAGATGGTGAACATTTTAAGAACATTTAAACCATAAAAATAACCTAAATTTTATATAGAGAGGGAAAAAATACATCTGGATATGTGTGTGTGTGTGTATAAACATTAACAGTGGATTAAATACTATAGAGAAAAAAAGGTAATGGTTAAGAAGGCACAGCAATCAATAAACACTATATAAAATGAAACATACAAAGAGAGTGAATAGAGAAAATAAAAAAAAAACACAACATTACTGAGTTGAGAGACTCCTTCAATCAGCTTAACATATGTATGTATAACTAGAAGCTGAGAAAAAAAGGTGAAGGATAGAAAAAATATTCGATGCAAACAAACTCGAAGCAGGAGAAACATGAAGAAAATACGACCAGGGACAAAATTGCGAAAACCAGTGATAGAGAAAAATCTTAAATGTATAGAGATAAAAAAGTACATTATGTACTGTGATAAGATGAGGATGACACTGAACAAGTTAGAAACACTGAACAAGTCAGAAGTCAGTGAAACAAAGTAGTGACAGTGTTGAGAAGAAAACAAGAACCTGTCAACCTAAAATTTTATACCCAGAGAAAACACGTTTCAAAAATAAAGGTTTACTTTTGGACATCAAAAAAGTTCATCACCAGTAGACCAGCACTATAAGAGATGGTAAAGAATGTCTTTAAGGGCCTCCCCGGTGGCGCAGCGGTGGAGCGCTGGGTTGCGAAGCTGCCCGCGGCCTCTGCAGCGCCGGTTCGATCCCCGGCTGCTCCCCGGCCACCGGAGGAGGGTCCCACATGGCGCGCAGACCTCTCCTGCCGCCCGCTGCTCCCCTCAGCAGTGTACTTCGGTCCTTCTGCCTGCTCTGCTCCCCGCTCTGGCTCTGGTGAATTCTCTCACCCTCCCGCGCTTCTGACTGTACCCAGTGCATGTATAAACAAAACAAACAAACAAGCAAACAAACAAATAAAGAAAAACATGCCTCTATAAAAAAAAAAAAAAAAAAAAAAGAATGTCTTTAAGACAGAGCAAAACAAAAGATTCCTGGTTGAAATTTGTATTTATAGAAAGGAATGAAGAGCATCAGAAATGGCATTACATGTAAATATAAAAGACTTTTAAATATCTCACTAAAATATAATCGATTGTGGAAGGCAAAATAATGTTATACAGTTCATAGCATAAATGGAAAATGAAAGTACAGTGTTGTCAGATACTAATGCTGTACATGAGGTAGTAGACTGGGACAAGTTAAAGACATATGCTGCAAAATCTAAAGTGGCAAAGAAAAAAGAAGGCAGAAATGATCAAAATGGATTTTTTAAAAAAAGAGATTAAACCCATGCTGTTGACAAGATACCCACTTTAAATATAAAGGACACATAGATTAAAGATAAAGAAAAAGAAGATATACCATGCTAACAATAATTTTAGAAAGCTGGGACAGAGCCATATAAAGATTATCACCAAGAATAAAGAGCATTTCATAATGATAAAGGGATAAATGAATTCATCAAGAGGACATAGCACTCCTGAATGTTAATATGCCTAGTAGAAAAGAATTAAGGAATCAAAACAGACAAATCCATAATTACAATTAGATTTTTCCTCTCTTAGTATAACTGATAAGAGCAAGGAGACAGGAAATCTATGAAGATACAGAAGACATGAATAATACTCGTAACCAACTCTGTTTTAAAGGACCCCTGTTCAGAATGGCTTATCAAGACTAGTAAGTGCTCACTTAAATATAAGAAGAGAAAATTTAAGAATTACCAGATAAGGACAAAAATAATGCTTAAATGTGTTGTGAATTTTAGAAAAATCAATCTTTCATTCTCAAGCAATGAAAGTTAAAGAATTCAAACAGATATTTGACCAGCCACAGAGTTATTTAAAAATGCATTAATACAAGCATTCTAGATTGTTAAATAACTAGTAAGTAAACAGTTATATAAGAATCTAAATTGTGGGCCTCCCTTGGTGGCATAGCGGTTGAGCGCGGAGCTTCGAAGCTGCCTGCGGCCTTTGCAGCGCCGGTTCGATCCCCGGCCGCCAGCGAGGGTCCCACATGGCATGCAGACCTCTCCTGCTGTGCCTGCTACTCCCCTCAGCAGTTTTTTCATCAGTCTGCCTGTTCTGTTCCCTGCTCTGGCTCTGGTGAATTCTCTCATCCTCCCACGCTTCTGACTGTACCCAGTGCTTGTATAAATAAATAAATATTTTTTTTTTTTGGCAAAAAAAGATTCATTAACTTACTTAAAAAAAAAAAGCATCTAGGGCCTCCCCAGTGGCGCAGCGGTTGAGCGCTGGGTTGCGAAGCTGCCTGTGGCCTCTGCGGCGCTGGTTCGATCCCCAGCTGCTCCCTGGCCACCAGAGGAGGGTCCCACATGGCGCGCAGACCTCTCCTGCCGCCCGCTGCTCCCCTTAGCAGTGTACTTCGGTCCTTCTGCCTGCTCTGCTCCCCACTCTGGCTCTGGTGAATTCTCTCACCCTCCCGCGCTTCTGACTATACCCAGTGCATGTATAAACAAAACAAACAAACAAACAAATAAATAAATAAATAAATAAAAACATGCCTCTATAAAAAAAAAAAAGCATCTAAATTGTGCAGAGTCCTAGTTAAGCTTAATCCTCCCCAAATTAGATATAAATCCTTGCCTAATTATCAAATAAGGTTTGGTAATTATAATTAAAAAAACCACACATCTTCTTTCTGATCATATCACTATATGAAATATAAAGCTATTGTAATGTTTCTTTCTTTGACTTTTAAATGTTCTACATAGGTTTTGCCAGGCAGATATATTATCTCTGCTTCCACAAACCATTTAAAGTTGCAGGAACTAATGTCTTTATGAAAGGACTGGCCCTTCTAAACTTCATACAATGTGTAAATCATTTGATCTTAATTACACAACCATCCTCTGTGTAAAAGCTTTTAAATGTCATCCCTCTGACAAATGTGATATCAGAAATGATAGTGTGTTCTGTAATGTTCGCATAAATATAATTTCTGTGATTGTTAATTGACTTTAAGATACTATACTACTGTTACAGTGAGTTAAGTAATGAGGAATCGGTTACCTGCACTATACCTCTATACTAAAATTATTAAAGATAACTCCAATTAGGATGGCAAATTCAGTGTGGTATATGCATTATCATATAAAGAAATAACACACAAAATTAACATTTTTACCTACAAGAGAAAGAATTAGCTTGTCTAAATATATGTACAAATGGGTATGTAAAATATATTAAAATCAACAACATAGAAAGCTTTCGAATTAAAGACTATGAAACCAGTTGTTGAGAAGAAACTTGATCTTTGAGAATATAGCCTTCTCTTAACTAGAAAAGTATAAAAAATTATTCTGTGCCTTCAATACCCAGCCTGTACAGCAAAGGTTCCTTATCTCCCCAGCACACCCTCACTTCCTAACAACCTGTTTGTTAACTTTTTGAGCATTTATGATCATTTTTGTCATGCCCTTGAATAATTTTTTAATGAAAGTTTTCCATTTCTGAAAAAGATACATTTCCTACAAATTATTGTTTCTTGCAGCTGTGCTTTACTTCAGTTACTAGTACTCTAAACCACGACTATAATAATCATTTCTTGTCTTGAGGACCTATAACTTATGCTTACATTTAGTTGTAATCACTGGTCTCTTAGAAATGCTTTATGACAGTGTCTTCACAAATTTGAGCCTCAGAATAATGAACTTGTTAAAAGAGATTTCTCACTCAAGCTATCTTTTGTATTTCTCAGACAGCCACTGGGTAGTGCTGTTGAGCAAGGAGGCTATTCAGAAGAACTAGATGCCTAGTACAATCTTTCTATCTTTAATTAGCTCACCTCTCTTCCGAGTGCTGCCCTATTTATCAAGTCCCAAATATGGGAAAAGACAATGATATAACTGATAATGAATATGGTTCAATACTTACATACTTTTCAGGATGAAAAGAAACATATCAATGACCCTATGTAAAGACTGGCACAACTATGAGCAAAATGATTTCTAAGACTGTTTTTAAGTATAAAACACCTCTGCTAATTGGTGCCACTTTTAAAGCACACTTTATAGAAGCCCCTAGAGATTAATCAATGCCATTAGTGTCCATCATAAGGCTTGTGCCCTCAAGATAATCATTGACTAAATCATTAGCTAGCTCTGTGTTATACCCCAATAGGGGATTCCATTCTGACAGTGTTAATTACTGTAATAAATTAACCAGAGACCATCCATTTCTTTTTAACAGGTGGTTCACATTTTTCCTTCAAATTTGCCAAAAGGCCCCAGTCATAAATTGGAGATCAGGAAATTAAGTCTTTAGGAAAAAATAGGCAAAGAAGTAAAGCCTTGGTAAAGGCTGAACTCTTGACTATTATTGACGCAGCAAAGAATCAATTCATGCGTTAGGCTTCCTTCTAGTGAACCCCACCACCACCACAAGCAGAATACCAGACAGGCTCTAACAGGAAACTGGTCAGTATTTGCATTCTTTTATTTAACAAGCAAACACTTCGTAAAAGCATGCTATTCACCCAAGAAAAGATAAAACAAGAATTAGGGCCTCCCTGGTGGTGCAAGTGGTTAAGCTATCCGCTATCCACAGCCACTGCAGCACAAGTTCGATCCCCAGCTGGGGAGCTGACCCACAAGGCACAGCAGATCTCTCCTGTCTCGCCCACTGCTCCCCTCAGCAGTGTATTTCAGTAGATCTGCCTGTTCTGCTCCTCTCTCTGACTCTGGTGAACTCTCTCGCCCCCTGCACTCCTCTCTGGCCTGCACCCAAGCTCTTGTATGGATAAATAAAAAAATGTTTAAAAGAAATAATCAAGAGTTAATGTTGAAAGACTGAAACTAAGGAGAGAAATTTAATAGCGGTTTCAAGAAAACCTGTTTTCTTCTTAATTCTTCCCCTCATTGTAACTGGTTATTTTTGGGTAAATGGAATGAAACACTCTTTGAATGGTATATTGTTCCAACTGATCCCACAAAACTCAGGAAAAGTGTTCTCTGGGAAATCTTAATATAGTTTATAAACTGTGGCAGATTGTATTTTCCAAATCCAGATTTTATTTTCAAAAAATATCTCCCTTCCCACATGTTCTTCAAAGTTCCCATGTTACTCCCCCATTAAGAAGTGGAGTCTATTCCTGTGCCATTGAATCTAAGAAGGCTCATGAATGTTTCCAATACAGCATGGTGACAGTAACACTATCTGAATTCTGAGAGTAGGTCTCACACACACACACACACATACACACACACACACACACACACACACACACACACAAAACCCACAATTCCCTTGGAACATTTAGTTTGGGGAAGAAAGTTACCACATAGAAATCCAACTATCGTGAGAGGGCTCTGCTGACGAGACTACATACAGGCACTCCAGCCAACCATTCCAGCTGAGGTCAGCCTTCCAGTCACTCTCTTTCATGGCATCGGATCTGTGAGAGAAGCCATCTTAGATTTTCCTGACCAGACAAGCTGAGTATGACCGAGAGACATCAATAATGCAAAGAGGAGAAAAAGAATTGCCCCCAAGTTCCGGCAACATTCCTCATTTGCAAAATGTGTAAGCATCTGTAATAGTTGTTTGTCATTAGTAAGTTTGGGGTGTTAAGTTATTAAGCAAGAGTAACTGGAACATAAACAAATAAGTCACTAAATTGAAAATTGAAAACTTCATAGAAAATACACAACATACTGACAGCATTGTCTGCAAAACTAATCAGAACAATGGTCAAATATTATACAACATGTCTTTGCACAATTCTTTTACTTTACAGGGCAATGTGTTTATTTGCATAGGCTCAATAAGAATCTATCCTTCTTCCTACCAGAATATAATTAGAGAAAACAAATTTGTAACCATGACCATGCCAGAAATGTTTCATTTAACGGTAAATCTCAGCTTATTAGGCATGACAAGCCCACTAGTGAGGAACAAGGATTGCACGCCCATCTGTGGAAACAATACTTCAAAGATCTTCTAGAAACTATCCTGGTACCTACTCTTTGGCTTTGGAAGTCTCAGTTTTATAGAAAGTACAGAATGTCACTCTCTGGAAGGCCAGTTAACATTGAATTTGGTAATCTTGGAGTTAGAGGATAGCTCTAACAGTCATAGAATCGACAGGTAAAACCAGTAGAGGCAAACTGGATGATTTTGGGTTCCTAGCACCTGACTTTGGAATATGTGAACTCAGGCAATACAAATATTTCTGGTACTACAGAAGTGACAAAAAACAAATGCAATTATGACCCTAGGGGCTGAGTGATCTTAGTTTTCTGATCATAACATCATGTGGTTCTAGTTTTATTAAACATAAAATAAGGTCTTTATGTGTTCACTAATGTCTCATTGTGACAGGTAGCAGACATAAGCTAAATATAACAAAGCACCAAATTAATGATACTGAGAATGCACTAGAAAAGTATAGAACAAACTTATTTGGTCAATCCACACCTTAACTGCACAGATTTGATAGCATAAGGGATGAAAAAAATGAAACTAGTATTTTTTAACCTTATCCTATTCCTCTGTGGACTATAGACCAGTAAGATTTCTAAAAGCTTTGCATTTTAACAGACAAAACCTTGGAATTCCAGGGCCATCCTAAAGCTCACAACCTGAGAAAAGTTACCAAAAAGAAAAAATACTATGTTTAGTTTTTTGTTTAATCAATGAAATGTTCTTTTTTTCCCCAAATGAAAGCTGATTAAACTACATGCATTCAGAAATGCCAGCAGCCACATAATAATGTAAGTATCACCACCTCTATATTCTATGAGCTAGTCTGCATTGTGCTGTATTAAGTAAACTCTGCTCAGAGTTCAAAAATTATCAAGTTTTTTTTTTTTTGTTTGACAAATCCAAATGGACAAAAATACCTAATATATTAATAATCCTGGCTAAAAGTAATGATAAAATAAGCTTAACACAGTGTGCTGACTTTCAGCTTTTTTTTTTTAATAGAGGCATGTTTTATTTATTTATTTGTTTGTTTGTTTGTTTTTGTTTATACATGCACTGGGTACAGTCAGAAGCGCAGGAGGGTGGGAGAATTCACCAGAGCCAGAGCAGGGAGCAGAGCAGGCAGAAGGACCGAGGTACACTGCTGAGGGGAGCAGCGGGCGGCAGGAGAGGTCTGCACGCCATGTGGGACCCTCCTCCGGTGGCAGGGGAGCAGCTGGGGATCGAACCGGTGCTGCAGAGGCTGCGGGCAGCTTCACAACCCAGCGCTCAACCGCTGGGCCACCGGGGAGGCCCTGACTTTCAGCTTAATTCAACAGGTGACAGGTGTCTTTACAAAGAACTATAATTTCGCCAAAGCAGTCAATCCGGAGAAAGCATTTATCCATTGCTGGCGCATGTTTTGCTCCCTACTAAAAAACATGTAATCCTTTTAAACTTGTTCTGAAGAACTTTGATGAGTAGACAGTCCTCATATTTACAGGGAAATGCTTCTAAAGCACAGCATCGCCAAGTTTACATAATGACAATCTTGAGGGGAGATGAGCCAGGAGGCTCCCTATTTTGTTTCACTTGGCACATAGCTTCCTTTTCAATCTCCTATTTTCCTCTTCCCATCAGATAAGGAAGAAGGAAGGGGAAATAAGTTTAACTTCTCCTGAATGCACCAGAGCCCTTACTGAAAAAAGAAACCTATGCCAAGCTCAGGTTCTCAGACTTTCAGTTCACATTTATCAATGGAGAACTTCCTCACAGAAACGTTTATGTCTTCTAGCCGTGGCACTCACGCTGCTAACATCCGATTTAACTGTGTCAGCTGCAGAATGACATGCAAATTAAAGTCCACAGACTCGCCCTGTTTCATGTGTCAAAGTAAAGGCACTGAATGAGAAAAGGGGGACACTGAGACTTGGGATGGGGATAGCTGGTATATTCGGCTGAAGATGAGAACCTGAATCCCAAAGCTACTCTGAGCCTCCCTTGCCTGTGGAAATAGAAATAGCCTGCTCTCTTATGTCCGAAGAGATTAGCTTTCTCTGACTTGAAGACCCGATAATAACCTCATCATAACTGTACCCTTTCCTTGCAGGAGAATTCCTCTTCTCCAGATCCAGCTGGACCGTCCCTTACTGCTACTGATAACGGGGCTAGGGGGCAGTATTCTCAGGGGAACAGAACAAGGGCTAGTCTACAAAGGAATAACCTACATACACAGAAATAATTGCAAAGTTTGGCTAATCTGTATTAGTAGAAACCCAGAAAATCTGTGTGAAAATGGATTCTAAAGTGTTAAAAGAAGAGAAAAAGAACGTAACACCAACTGGGCCAACTTTTTTTGTATGAGTCACTGACCAGAGATTTGGGATATAATGGATAGCTTATATAGCTGAAAGAAGCTCTAAGAATTAACTTGGTTGGCTGCATTAAACTTGAACTCCATGGAAGTCTACATTTAATGAGGCTGGGAGGCCACACATACAACTTCCCTGGCATAATTGAAAGGCAGTAATCCAAAGGCCTAAGGAAACAAGAATACTGTAGTGGATATATCATGTATTGAGTACAACTTGCACATGAAACTCTCCACTCCCATAAGAGAGCCCAGTGGGGTTCCCCTCACCAAAGCCCCAGCTTCCTAACTGCAGGGCCCTCTTATTGGGCAAGAGGTTATCAGTCTGGCCCTTTAATACCCTGCCAGGCCTACGAAAGACGAACCTCTCCAATTTCTCTCTCCAGCCCCTTGTTTCCTTCAGGACACTTACTACAAACTACAATTATTTAATCTTCTGGCCTGATTTTTTTGTTTTTTAATTTTTTTGCTTATTTGTCTTCTACCTCCTCCACTGGCATATACATTCTATGAGAACAGGAGCCGCAGCGGTCGTGTCCGCCACTGCATCCTGACTGCCAAGCACCATACCTGGTACCTGGTGTTCAATAAAGATGTGCTAAAGACATAAACAGCATTACTCTGTCTTTGTCAAAGTTAAATTCTGCCCTTCCTTCCCGTGGAATAGATATTATCCTCCCAAAAAGATGGCTGGCGTCTGAATTGAAAACCTCTACAAACTTATAAATCTCCTCTGAATATTTCTTTAGTGCAGAACACATGACCTGGTATGTTGATACCACCTCTCCAGTTAAATTTATATTATGCTCAGAAAAACATTTTTCAAAATTTTCAACACATACAAAGAAACATTCCTCATAATAAAGGTCAATTCAGTGCCTTTACCATCTGTTCCTTCATGAAAATGTTTGTCTTTCTCCAGAATAACATATCTGCCCACAGTCACATGGCACCTAATACCCAAGTTAACCAAATTCTCAAATATCATTAAAGTGTATCATCTGACTCTGAGCAATTTCTGCATGGGCTGGGCACCTGCTGAAAGAGTGTCATCGGGGAGCTCTTCTTGTATCTGTAGTGAGTAGATGCTGGATTCATATCAGAGCATTTCAGATTCAACATTCTTTCATCAAAAGTTTCTATTTTCTGCCTACCAACCTCTACTTCTAGCAACTAGTAGCTTCCATTAACAACCAATTTTATACAAACCATTTTTATCACCACTAGAGCTACTATACACAAGACTACAAATAATCAAGAAAGAAAGAGCATAAAAGTCGAGACAATATTACATTCATCTACTATTTAAGTAGTAACTACCTCGGGCTCATTAGTGTTACAGCTTAATTAAATTTCACACCTTAGCAAAACTGCAAAATACTGTGTGTCTTGGACTGGTGGGGTTGTGTTTACACAGTCAAAACCTTAGAAGTTAAAATACTTAAATGCCAGAGATTGTGTGTGTGTGTGTGTGTGTGTGTGTGTGTGTGTGTGTATGTCTCACATTTGTAAAGATCTGTGTTATCCTGGAGGGTTAGAAAAAATTCCACACACTAATATTAGAAGTCTATAGAGATCTTTTTTTTTTTTAACCTAAAGATGAAGTGCATCTCCGTGCAATCCCTCTGGAAGGACAAAGGGTACAATCATATACCTTAAACTTACATGGCATATGTTAATTACATCGCAATAAATTTGGAAAAAATACAGTGTCAAACAAATCCTCTGTCATCTGAAGATTTGGGAAGTTTATTCATTGGCTACTCAGGGTCAGTTAAAGCAAGGAATCTTAGAAAGTGGTAAACACACATCAAACTGTTTTATTTTAATTTAGACCTTGTGTAAGTGTGATTCTTTCACTGATGGTCTGTATAAAGCCTTATCTTTGAGTTTAGCTGAAATTCTAATAAGAACACACATAATGTATCTTTCATGATGGCAGTTTCAATTCTTTTAAAATGCAGCCAAAACTTCGACACATAGGAACAATCAGCAAATTTCGTCTTGCTTTCTATAATTTGTCCAATATTTTGCATTGCATTTATCCCTACTTTGACAGCCAATTTTGGAAAGAACTCACTTTTTTTTTTTCCTAGAGCATTCAACCTAGTTTTTGCAACAATAATTCCCTTTTTTACACTAATACTGCATCACAGTTTACAGAATATTTAATAGCATGCATCCAGCATAAGTTAGGGAACAAACACAATGGTTCTTAATAAGTAAACAATTTGATTTATTATTGGGGGGTGGTGGTGTGCATAATCCTCCTACTGAGAAGACTGCCAGGGTCACAGCTAGCAGGCTGGAATACCAATCAATATGCTTTACCAGGAAAATGGACAGACTGGCTTATCCATCTGGTGGGTTAGCTAGAAGCCATCTTTGCCGTATCGTAATCCAGCTCTTAAGCACAGCTGGCTAAGAAGAAAGTTCAAGATATCACTTGCATTTATGCAACCTCCTGTTTTTTTCCTCAGCCACACTTAGTCCTATCTATCAGAAATATTTAGAGACAGGGACGTTAAAAGAGTAAAAACAACGATGCAAGAATACTAAATGAAGCAACAGAAAGGAGAGTCAGATGTTTAAGTAGATCATGATAAAATAAGAGAATCTGACTTTTGACAGCAAAAGCTAAATGTCAGTAAAAGACATTTAAAGCAGATTATTCTAAAATAATTTGAAAAAATTGATGTTCCATCTTTAAAACACCCTAACAACATCATGAAAAAGAAGCTTTCTGAATTAGAAATATG
This sequence comes from Talpa occidentalis, assembly GCF_014898055.3. NCBI lineage: Eukaryota > Metazoa > Chordata > Mammalia > Eulipotyphla > Talpidae > Talpa > Talpa occidentalis. The sequence continues at coordinate 7,316,679 of NW_023603184.1, forward strand.
TCAGTGCTAGTTATCTGCTTGTAAACATGAAACCTAAATTAGCTGTATTCCTTCTGTAAACATGAAGGGAGAGGGGGGTGCTGGGAGAACTCACTTATTTCATTGGAAACCTGGTTCAGTTTATCCTGTGATCTGCTGATAAGGACAATCTTCATGCCACGCTTTGCTAACTGAAATAATAAAACAGACAGCTCCACTTAACATGATAGAAAGTTTTATGCTCATTTTTTTTTTTTTGCACAAAAATGTATTTTAAATTTGTTTAAGCAAACATGGTATTTCTGACACAGTAGAAACAACATATATCTTTGGTACTTAACATTAGCTTGAGTTTTTAACTTCAAAAATTAAATTTTACTGAAAGACTCTGTCATATTCTTATATTCTTGTATGCCAAAAAAGAAAGAACCTGAAAATTACTTACCTGTTCCGCATATGATTTTCCAATTCCATCAGTGCTACCTGTGACAACTGAGAAAAGAAGAAAAGTAACAGCTTAGATTTAAGAAGTACAATGAAGAACTGATCTTAGTTAGGACCCACCAAATATACACAAGAGGATCTGTTTAATACTTTGATTTAAAAGATGGAGCAGACGTCTCCCTAGTGGCACAGGAGTTAAAGACACAGTGCTATCAAGCTATCACCAGCCACTGCAGCACAAGTTCGAGTTCAATCCTGGGGAGGCCAAGGTGCTGACCCACCTGGCACAGCAGACTCCTGTCTCTCCAGCTGCTCCCCTCAGCAATGTATTTCAGTCAATCTGCCTGTTCTGTTCCCAACTCTGTCTCTGGTGAATCCTCTCACCCCACCACACCCCCATCCCTACCCTACTCCCCAGCTCTTGTATGCATAAATAAATGAATCTTTTTTAAAAAAAAGAAAATCATAATGGGTCAGGCTACATCATGGGATCTTATCTCTGAAATATTGGCAGCAAGTTTGTTACAAATTCAGAGCATGGTTATTTGCTCTGAAAGTTAAGGATAACCCCCGACTCCTCTATGAGTTTTTCCAAACAATTCACAGATTATGGAAAACGAGCAGTTATAAAGTGGGAATTTTCTCATATTTATCCTAAAACCACTTATTTTAAATGACACCAGATGGCTCCAACTTTTAATATTCAGAAATGTAGCAAATACATCAATATTTTCCTAGCCAGATCTTTCACTGGTTCCAGATCACTTCAAGCAAAAGAAACCTCTCTCTTCTAAACACCCACATCTTTTAACTGCACTTCTCTTACAACATTTCCCACTCTCTATTTGGATGTTGTTTTTCTTACGTGTGTACAGGTCTTCATTCTCCTATCAGACACAGGGCTGCCTGCTACGTGATAAACAGAAGTAGGTAGATACTTGCCAAATGCATGAAAGATGCTTAGGATTCAGTTGATTACAAACTATAAAACACGCAAGATATAGACTACTCTCCTGAGAATCTGGTTTCTCAAAGTTCTTCACTTTACAAGTTCACCACCTTATATTCTACACAAGCAACGATCTGCCATTGATCTATCTGTATTACAGAGTCCTTGGTGCCCAGGTAATTCTGTTTACTCTCTACAACTGTGGAGCAAGCAAACCTTATCATCTGATTACAGCAGTGAATCAATGGCACTATCAAATTTCTTGGATGGGAGGTTTAAAAATTCCTTAATAAGGAAACACTCAAGAATTAAACTACAGGGCCTCCCTGGTGGCGAAAGGGGCTAAGACACAGCCTATCAAACAATTTGCAGCCACTGCAGCACGAGTTCGATCCCCGAGCAGGGAGCTACCCACATGGCACAGCAGACCTCTCCTGACTCGCCCGCTGCCCCCCTCAGCAGTGTATTTCAGTCAATCTGCCCGTTCTGTTCCCCACTCTGTCTCTGGTGAATCCTCTCACCCCCCACACTTCTGGCCTGTACCCTAGTTCTTATATGCATAAAAAAAGAAATCTTAAAAAAAAAGAAACTACAATATATGGGTGTGTGTATGTGTAGAAAATACTATATATGTTATGTAACACTGTATAGAACACATCTAAACCAGCATACCATACTTTAAAAACTACCCTGGAAAATCCAGAATATGTTAGGACTGGAGATTATAAAATACGCCCAAGGGATAGCAAGTCTTTCCAGATTCTCCAGCTTTGGGAGTTTGCTGTGGACACTATTTGAAAGCACTGGCCACATTCTCCCTTCCAGCTTAGGGGTACTCACAGTCAACATTTTTTGGCCAGGAGTGTTACTAGCTATCAGTGAATCTCTCCCAGTTAACCGCCCTCAGACAAAGAACCTGTCCCAAGTTACCAACAGCCACCCTACCCCACCCCCACCTCGCCATCCCCGGGCAGTACAGGTCTTCTGACAGCTCTACCCTCCAATCTTCTAGCATCAATATTGTTTGAAAAGTGTCTCACTATTCTGATTTCAGATGACCTGTAAGCAGCCTGTTACTTTTTTTTTTTGTCACTGGGGTTTTTAAGATTATTACTCTTTAGGACTCTGTTGTGCTAACATACCTTAGAGTGGGTGTATTTCTATTCATTGGTAGTAGACATTGGTGGGCCTTAAAATTCATAAACTTCAATTCTAGTAATTTTCTTATAACTATTCCTTTGATGATTTCTTCCCCACGCTTTTGTCTTTTTCTCTTTCTAGAATCGGTATAGTTATCAGATGGACGTAATAGTTTCTCCGTTAATTAGTTTTCTTTTTGTTTGACTTTCCTGGAAATTTCTTTTGCCTTTCATCTTCCAAAAATTCTATTGGCTTTTTAAATTGAAGCTGTCAAATTTTTTAATTTTGAGGAGTTCTTCTTTATTCTGATTGCTCTTGCTCTTTTTGTAAATAGTATCTTGTTCTTATTATAGATCCATTATCTTCTCTTATCTCTGAGGATAATAATTAGATTCTGTCTAGATATTTACATTTTATTCTACAACTGATATTCTGTTTATTCTAAATTCTATTTGATAGTTTGAGTCTGTCTCATATTGAAGGCACTAAAGTAGCAGTAAATGTGCACAGGTATCCCTCTCACTCTTCAGCCATCAGTGGGCCAACCAGCTTTACAACTGGGGAACCCAAAAAAGTCAGTGTCTGTCTGTCTTCTGGGCCCCTTCAGCATCTCTTAAGAGGCATTTCCCCGATTCTCACCTCTGGCAGCTGAGTAGTTGGGCAGCTCTCTTAATCTGTAGGACTTTTTATTCCACAGCCATTCTCAGTCAGGTACCTCTCTCCTCTGCCCTCTCCTGTATCCTAATTTCACCTAAGCACATCTGGCTCAGCATCCTGCCCCATCCCTGTCTCAGGGTACCTGCTGCTTCCAGTTCCTATGCATTTCTGCAGTCCGGGCAAACCTGCTTGCTTCCCAGTGCAGGTGCGCAGTGAGTATCAGGTCTGTGAGCCAGTTCCCACCCTCCACCTCATTTTCCACCACTGGGGAGGAGGGATTTCAGAAGTTCCCCTGGGTCAGCAAAATGGACTTTCTGTTTCTTCTCCTAATTTTTAGAGACTATTGCTAAAAGATAAAAGACTGGAAATACTGTTATTGGGTCATTTGCAAAGTGGATTTTTCCCAAGGTTCCTCTTAAACATATTATGCTAAAGTAGGCTAACTTTAGTTGAGAATGAGATGCTAAGCACACTTCTGGAAAAGATTTGGCTTTATGCTCCCAGAAAGAACATTTTTATCCTATCATCTCCTGCTATTAACTATCAAATTTAGATATCAAATTTAACTATCAGTTTTTAGAAACTATTATGCGAACCACTATGGAGAATACAATGATATGCAAGATCCACCCTGGACTCTAAATGTTCCATAAGCCACTCCTTTCCTGGTCAGGACTTTAAATATTAAGTAGAGACAATATGACCATAAATATTAAAAATTTAGCCTCTGATCCTTTTAGATAAAAACATCACTTTTCTGTATTCTAAAACTTTTCAAAACCAAATTCAGCATCACATAGTTAACATATAGACAAAATATTGCCTCAGAAGTACATTTTTCCGAGAAAACAGAAAGGTACAAAAATTATTTTAGGGGCACAAAGTGGAAAACATGAAATTGAAGACACGGAGCCTTTCTTAGTCTCCTCTATAAAGACTACTATAGTTCAACAATAATCAGAGGTATCTATAATAGCCAGGCATTGGGGAATCAAGTATCCTTTCACCACCAAAGGAAATGATAAATTGTTTAAATCTCTATGTCATATGGCGGGTAATGTTTGCAATAATGTACAACATGACCAAGCCATCTGTCAAACTTCAGTCAATTATACTCAATGCAAAAAATATAAATTTGTTTAAGACACAGAGGAAGAGGACACCAACATGGTCTTGTTTTGCATTTAAAGTTATAATCTTTAGGCCTCCCTGGTGGCACAAGGGGTTAAGTCGCAGCACCCTGAAGCTATCTGTAGCCCATGCAGCACGTGGAATTCGATGCCAGGCCAAGGAGCTGAACCACATGGTACAGCAGACGTCTCCTGTCTCCCCGGCTGCTCCCCTCAGCAGTGTATTTCAGTCAATCCTCCTGTTCTATTCCCCATTCCGTCGCTGGTGAATTCTCTCGCCTCCCACACCTCTGGCCTGTACCCCAGTTCTTGTATGAATAAATAAATCTTTAAAAAATTAAAAATAAAAAAATTAAGTTATAATCTTTGTCTTAAAGCTACGTATCTTCCAACAATAATAGCAGTGATAGCAGCTCCTCTTCAGAAAAACTCTTACTCAAACTCAATAATTCTTTATTTTTATAAAATAATAGTATGAGCCTTACTATTAAAGTAATTATGTATTGTCTGGGGAGTCAATTCTTGATCATTAATTTTAGGCAGCTAATCAGAGCATACCATCTTACATCAAAAAGGGGAGATTGGAGAAAGACAAAGAGATCACAGGCTTTCATTCTTCCTACTGTTGGCATTTTTTAACCATGGATGTGTATTACCTTTCCAAAACAAACATTTAAGGTCTTTCCTACTATGACCAGAAAGATGATGTCAACTGAGCCAGCAAACTCTTCATCTATTTCAGTTTTTTAAAAGTCAATGTGACATTGCTTAAATCAGTGCTTCCAATGGTGATATAGTATTTATTTCCTTACATCTAATTTTTTTCAATAAAATTGAATAGAAAGCTGAATTATTTCATTATTATTTACTTAGTTATTTTGATTATTATAAAATACCATGTTTCAATTGATATAAACAGAATATTAGCGTAAAATATGTATGTGTATTGTAAGTATTCTCAATGTAGTACCTAAGATCATCTCTTGGTTTATGGAAACACTGATCTAAGTAAGCACTGCCACCCTGATAAATGAAGTGAATGCAATGAAATAAAAGTCAGCTCCTAAATCATCCAAATTAGAGGCACTATTAATTTTCTGTGGTTTCTTAAAGATTTGTCTGTTTATGCATACAAGAGCTGGCGTACAGGCCAGAGGTGTGGGCGGTGAGAGGATTCACCAGAGACAGAGTCAGGAACAAAACAGGGAAACTGACTGAAATACACTGCTGAGGGAAGCAGCGAGTGAGTCAGGAGAGGTCTGCTGCGCCATGTGGGTTGCTCCTTGGCTGGCTGGGAATTGAACTCGTGCCGCAGTGACTGCGGATTGCTTCATAGGTTGCACCTTAACCCTTGCGCCACCAGGGAGGCCCTTCTGTGGTTTCTTAAAATGAAAGAAGTATTCACCACCACAGTGAAATAAGATGCAATGTGCAAAATATGGGGACCATATTGCACCCACATCTGGACCATAGCCTGCCATGTCTTCGTCAACATCCATTCTCCCCTTCCTTCTTTGCAACATATCATGCTTTGAATACAGACTCTATATACCCAACTCTCCAGAAGCTAGGTATAGCCATGAAATAAGATGCAAGCAGTGTTGTGAGGAACTATGACAAAGGCTGCTGGGAGAAGCCCCTTTTTAACCTTCATTGAGACCATTCAGAAATGCCAGCTGTCTTTTTTTTTCTAAAAAGATTTATTTATTTATGCATACAAGAACTGGGGTACAGGCCAGAGACAGAGTAGGGAACAAAACAGGCGGATCTACTGAAATACCCTGCTGAGGGGAGCAGCGGGCGAGTCAGGAGAGGTCTGCTATGCCATGTGGGTCACCACCCTGGCCAGGGATTGAACTTGTGCTGCAGTGGCTGCTGATAGCTTCATAGTGCTGTGTCTTAACTGCTTGCTCCACCAGGGAGACCCAACTGCTGTCTTGAACGATGACATGACTGAAAAGCAGAAGCTATGACCTACGTATGGAAGAACACCCTCACAGGACAAAGGCTCCTGATGATGCCATAAAACTACCATGTCACTTATTTTTAACTAATCATTTCTTTTATTACTGCTTATCAGATAATCAAATATGAGACACAAATTCTAATCTTTAAATTGAGTGAAAAATAAACTTCAAACTTGTTAAAGTCACTAATGTAGGCCCAGAAAGAAGTCGGCTGTTATTAAAACATATTTAGCATTCACATCACTCCACGAATATCTGCTCAAGAGACTTCATTGATGTATATCATCCAGTTGATCCAAAGCAGCCATCACCTCTGCCTAGCCTACCAACACACAAGGACTTGGCAGTACTTCCTCTTGAGTCATGCTATATAGTTAAGAATGATCTTTCTCAAACACCATTTTTCTGCTCTCATTCAGTTCCCTGTTGTCATTAAATTTGCTCCTTCACTTAACACGAGGTAGTCTCAGCTTCCATTTTGCTATAGAGTAAGTGGAGAAGTTAAGGTAGTTTTCAACAATATACAAAAAAAGCTACAGGTATCACCCTCATCCCCACCACAGCTTGAGGGACTACCCACAACCCTGGGAACTGCAGGAGTGCCTATGATGGCCACCAGCAGAGCTGAGATAGAGGGAAGGCAGAAGGGAAAGGAAGAAAGGAGATTTTTTAAAGGCTTTTAGGCTTCATCTATAAATATAACACCAGAACCCAAATTTGCAAGCCTTTGAGAAGATGAAAACTGACAACTCTAAAGAATATCCCAACTTGGCATCCAGAAGTGTCTGGCTTGTTACAGATTATATAAAATACTGGCAACTGACCAGGGCTAAGCTTCCAGTTTTTATACAGTTAACAAAAATACTTTCGTTTATGTAGGTTAAAAATATGCTACTCTTTTTGTCCTCGACTGGCTAGGAACAGATATTTTTAGTAAGAACCCAATCAACCTTATCAAAATCAAACATCAAAAATAGAGGAGAAGAACACTGGAAGCAAACATATTATTTTTAGCTCTACTGTCGATTCCCTGCCACTACCCACCAAATTCTGATTGCAGCGCCTATGCAGAAGAGCTTAGTTATTCCAGCCGGTTTCCTTCTCCTGACCCTTTTTCTTCCCCCTGAACACCTGAATACAGAAAACACTCGATTGATTAAAGATTAATACTGCCGCAAACCATGACAGCTGCCTTTCCTTGGAGTGCTTTTGGGGGGTGGGAAGAATAGAAAATGACAGAGAGCTGGCATCAGTATTCCTCTTGGGGATCTATTACATGGAAAGAAAATTGCTATTTCAATTCCCTTTTGTTGCTAAAAATAGCAGTCTCCATTGATTCAAGCAAACAGGGAACAAGCTTAGCAGTGCTGAATTTAGAAACCACTGAAGTCCCGAAGAGCAAATGCTAACGCAGTTTAACACATGCCAGCTCATATTTAACCAAGAACAAAGAGGGAAAGCATGCAGACTGCAAGTTAATAAAACAGCAGTAACTTCCTGCATTTTGATCAAGGAAAAATAGTGAAAGTGATGTAAAGTAAGAAAAGACAACAATAATTTACATTCCTACTATTTTAATAAAAATTAACTGTACACAAAAAGATAACAGCTTATTCATAAGCCCAGATATTATGGGCATTTCCCAGGATTCCATGGTTTGAGACGTAGACATCTTTTTTCAAGTACTAACCTAGATCTCCTAGTTTTTAAGCTGTGTCTATTACTATAGGAAGTAATAAGACTTTCTATATTGCTACAGAAAGATAACACCCAGTTTACCCTTCCCTCCTCTTCTCTTGACCCAACCAGATGCTGCAGAAGGTTATAGCTTGCCACTTAAAGAAAAGCTAACAAAACAAAAACAACATTCAAAGCACCCCCAGGTTCAGAAGAGAGAAAATGAAGAAACCGTGAAATCCAGGATCTGCTTAACACAGCTAATTCTGGGTTGACTTCCAGGCGGGGCAGTGTAATGCCTTTTGGGAGCACCACAAGCCAAAAATAACTTCTGCCTGATTTTTTCACTTTACTTGGCTACTGAAAACCTTTCCAGATAATGATTCATTTCACTGATGCCATATCCTCTTTAAAAATGCAAACCCTTCTATAAGAATTAAAAGGCTATCAATCCTTATGCCTCAGTGCGATTTGGTGGATCCCAAATTGCTTTGTGGCTTCCTTTGGGCAAACCCAAAAGGTGAGGATAATGTGGAAGAGGCCTCAGGAGAGCAGAAATTCTAACTGGAAACAAAGGGGTTCCTACTTGTGGATCACAGGTCCAGAAGACAGACAGTAGCTTTAGGTTTTTGCTATTTTAGCACAAAGGCAATACATAAAGTGCTTAAGAACAGTGGTGCTAAGATCAGACCAGCAAGGTTGAAGTCTACATTCCAATCCTAATCCTGCCATCAATGAGAGGCTAGTTAACCTCCCTTGTCTTGGAATCTTTATTTGTAAAGTGAAGATAACACCATCTCCCATAAAGCCATTTTAAAGATTCAATATAAAATAATGTTCATATCAGTATCTACTATAATGGATAGAGAATTAATGTGTATCATGTACTTAGCACAGGATGTGGCACATAGTAAGTTCTCAATAAATGTTAATGACTAGACAAGGAGTACTAGAAAGGAAAATTAAAAAGCTACTAAGGTTAGATATGATACCAAAAGCACAAACAACAAAAGAAACAGATAAGCTGGACTTTATCAAAACAGAAATATTTCTGTACATCAAAAGACTATCGAGAAAATGAAAAGACAAACCAAAGAACGGAAAAAAAAATTTGCAAATCATGCATCTAATCAGAGTCCTGTATCCAGAATATATTAAGAACTCCCACAATTCAAAAACAACAACAAAAAAAATGGCAAGTGAGGGGCCTCCCTGGTGGTGCAAGGGGTTAAGTCTCAGCACAATGAAGCTATCAGCAGCCACTATAGCACGAGCTCGATCCCTGGCCAGGATACTGGCCCACATGGCTCAGCAGACCTCTCCTGTCTTGCCCGCTGCTCAGCAGTGTATTTTGTCAATCTGCCTGCTCTGCTCCCCACTCTGTCTCTAGTGAATCCTCTTACCAGACCTCTGGCCTATACCCCAGTTCTTAGATGCATAAATAAAATAAATCTTTTTTAAAAAAAAAATGGCAAGTGAACTTAAATATTTCCAAAGAAGACATATATGAATATTCAACAAGCACATGAAAAATGCTCACTGTCATTAGGGAAATGCAAATCAAATCACAATGCCACCAGTTTGGCCATAATTTTTTAAAAAGAAAATGTAGCGTAACAAGTGTTAGTAAGGATGTGGAGAAATTGGAGTGTAAAATGGTGCCACTTCTGAGGAAAACAATTAGGTGGTTCCTCAAGCTAAACATATAATTACCACATTATCTGTTAATTCCACACCTAAGTATATACTCAAAAGAAGTGAAAACAGATAGTCAAACAAAAACTTTAACAGGAATGTTTATAACAGCAAGAGTAACAATAGCCAAAAGGGAAAAACAACCAAATACCTATCAACTGATAAATGGTTAAACTAACTGTGGTACATCCATACAACGGAATATCATTCAGCCATAAATAGGAATGAAATAGCTACACATGTCACAACACAGATGAAACTTATGAATCAACATTAAAGGAAAGAAGACATATAAGACCATATAATTCCATTTACACAAAACATCCAGAATAAGTAAATCAAAGAAACAGAAAAATTAGTGGTTTCCAGGGAGTGGAAGGAGTATAAAGAGTGACTACCTAATGAGTATCAAGAAGGACATTTCCCTTTGGCATGATGAAAATGTCTTAGAAGTAGAAAGAGGTAATGGTTGCAAAAAATTATGAATGTACTAAATCCCACTGAATTGTACGTCAAAATGGTTAATAGTTAATTTTATGCTATGAGAATTTTACCTCTATTTTAAACTCTTTTTTTTTTAAGTTCCTAAAGGTTAGCTTTTTGCCAAGGACTACATCAAGACTGGAAGGAAATTGTTATTTCTCTTGCTTCATCATCCCTGGAATTGAAGTAAAACTCCAATCAATACATCATTTAATTAACACAAAAAAATACAAAGGAATCTATATTTAGATTGCTCCCATGGCCAGAACTGTCTGTTTATATGCAGCCCAATATCTGATATGAGTCCAACACAGTAGCAGACACTTACAGACAACATCTGTTTTCATTGCCCCAACACTCTATAAGATAGATAAAATTAGTAGCTGCCCCAACCAGATGAGGGTTACTGATAACAACATTTTATTATAAGCATCTAAATTTACAGATGATGAACAATCTCAGTTTAAGTGACTTGACGATGATCAGTTCATCCTAAATCAAACTGCCAGGACATAAACTCCCTACACAGTAGAACACTGCATTATAAACATGGAACTACCTATAAGAGTCATATTTAGCAACAGTGTAAAGTGCAGACACAGAGTGCAAAGAGGTCCTTCCTCATTAACCTGAAAATGCCAAACCCAACTTCAATTTTTAAAAAATTCTCTAGCCTCTTAACCCCAGCCAGTATGTCTAGTGTTACCCAAAAACAGCAAGCCTGGAACTCTCAAGTCCATGTTGTGCTTAAGGCACTCCTCACATCTAGAAGGAAATTTGTCTTTACTTCCTACCCCCATTGATCACCTTTCAATAACCTAAACTTCTAAGCTTTCCAGTCTACAACAATCATTAAGTCTGGCTGACTACGTGGCATCTAGCATGTCAAAGCCCTGACTAATCTATTAGTGAGGCTAAATAAAGCACACAAGTTCAAAATAACTGGAAGCAAAGAAATAGAAACAAATGTTCCCTTTTTATCTGGTTCTTAATGCTAGTGATTAATTAGATCAAGAAATAAGGCAAAGAGAGAGAGTGAATGGATGGTGAGTTAGTTACAAGATTTCTATCTCAGATATGTTATGTAATCCTGACTTTATTTTCTTTTCAATGTGGAATGGCTAAGATTCACGTGATAGATGTCCAGTCTATATAATTGATTCATATTCAACATGAACCATAAAAGTCCCTCTACTCCTATGCAAATTTACAGCCCACAAATGCTTATAGGTTGAAGCTATTTCAACAAGTCCAAATTGTAAGAACCCTATAGCAAAAAGTAAGAAATGCCAGCTTTTGCCACATTATGATTTTACACATTTAACTGATAATGACTGAATCAAGTATTTTCTTAGCTTATAAACAAATGCAAACACACTAAGTGGGCAATAGTTCCTATTACATGAGTGTCCTTGAAACATGTAATAAAAGAGCTGTAATGTGATTTACTTGGTAAATTTCAATAATTAACTTCTGAATGGTCCATTTACATACACCAAAGTAAATAAACTTATAGGGAGAGTCTAATGTAGATTATTTGGTTTTGTTTCGACCTAAATTCATCCAGTTAAAAATTTTAACAATATTCTTCAGATAAGTGAATGACCTTGGATTTTATTCACTCTGATAAATTGGTCCCTCCCTACTGAAAGCTATTCTGCTCATAAGCCACTGGGGTCATCACCGTAACACTACAAGTCCTATTTTGAGCCAGAATCTCCTAATGAATACACACCTCTTCTTCAAGGATTAAACACCTCCATAAATGCCTAAACGTTAATGCTTCAGCCACAGAGGTCTCCCTATGCCCCAAGATACTTTACATCAGAGAAGTCAAATGCATCCGCTTGTCATATCTCACTCAGGTCTGGCAGAACTTCAAAACAGCCTCCCAAAAAGATAGGAGATAAACAATTTACTATATATGTCTTGAAAACTGAAATAAATGATGGCACCAATAACAAAGATGAGGAAGGAAAAGAAGGATGCCAAGTATTCTCTCCATCTTTTCCCCCTCATTCCTGAAGAATCAAAACCATGGAAGCACAGTTCTCTCCTGTCAGACAACATCTGGCCAAATCCTCTTCATACTTTTTAGGAAAACTCAAGATTGCCAATGAAATTATGCTGAACCACTCAACAACTATCACACTTTTCAAAATGAACACTCCATGAGAAATAATGCCAACCAAATCGTCTTAAAAGAGTTTCATGTGATTCAACGTTATTTTTCTCAGTTACAGAGACTGTATTCTACAAAATAGACTGTATTCTATAAAATAGTGGCATATTGATTAGCAGTCAGGAAAAACCAATGTTCTAGCCCTGGTTCTGTTACCCAAGTGGATCAGTAATTAACATTTTTGAGTATCAATTTCAGCATCTTTGAAGTGTAGTCAATGATTAAATGAAGAGCAAAAACCCTGTGATTCTATTACTATGATGAATATAAAGTCATAGTAATGACTTCTCTCATTTTAATTTCTTAAAAAATAAAAAAAACAAACCCACATCCACAAGCTTTAAAAACAGTGTAAATCAAGTTAGAATGGTTACTTAAAATAATAAAATAGAACTAGAGCTAGCTTGTCTTCAGAAGTTCAAGACAGAAAGAACCTGAGAGTAACTGAATCAAAAAAACCTTTCAATTATTTTCAATCTTTCTTCCATAGACCTCAAACAAAAAAGGTAGAAAACTTGAGACTTTCTTCTGTTTTATTTCACCCTTGACTCCTTGGAGGGGAAGTGGAAAAGATCAGCAAAATACTTTTTTGCTTATCTTTTGAAGGCTGTCTTCTTCGAGTTTATGGACAAGCCACTGTCCCAGACCCAGAGATAGGTAGCAAGTACAGCTGCCTGGGAATATTATGGAATTAAAGCACACACTCCTCCCTCTAAGAAGTTACCTCTTACAAACAGAACTTCTGAAAAAGAAAGGCTGATCTGAGTTGCAATCTAATGTACTTTTCAGTGGTCTCATTTATTTACTTATAGCACTTTCTGTTCTACAAAGGATTTGTAGAAATTCACTGGTCTCTAGTCAAAGTTTCCAAAACTTTTTCAAATGTAAATTATTTAACTAATCTCACTATCTGAACTAGAGGTGAAAGAGAAAAAGAATGAAGCCTCTGATGCCTGAAGTTAAAAGTGTATTGTTTATTCACCTACATTGCCCATACGTTGCTGGTACGCTTCAAGGATTAATACCATCTGCCATTTGACACTCTAAAAACACTTTCAATTCCTCACACAATTAAGACATTGATAAAACTTACAAATTTTGGTATTCTACTAGTACTTGTTAGATGCACAATAGTCCTTGTTCTCTTAATTGGTCAATGACCCTTATGACACAAGGGCCTCTGAAGCAATTCTTTAAATGTCATGCCTTTCCATGCCACCTGCTAGCCTTTACTAACTTAATGCTCTATTGCCTTTCCCTTTTAGTTTTTCAGAGTGAACATGACCTTTAAGATGCTGGCATACTGCAGCATTGTTTGTAATAGCAAAGTTGAAACCATTCAAAAATAAGAGGCCACTAAATATATTATAATACATTAATACATAACTAAAAAATCTATGCTGTATGTATGTTGTATATAAGATATAGTATTAAGGTATTTATAGAAATATGCTGTATACTGCATCTATATTATATATAGAATATCCATATCATATACTATTAATAACATAATGGAAACATAATGACACTATCAAAAATTATAGCACAGAACAATAGCTACTGGCAGTGAAATTTGAACATGATATAAAGGAAAAACAATCTAAAACAAAACTGTGTGAAGCAAAATTGACTATATTTGTTTCAATAATGTTTCTTTCTCCTGAAGACCCTTAGACAGCCCTAATTATGAGCTGAAAGAAGCTTAACAATAACCTAGCTTATAAATAAGCCAGTTCCCAAAAGCAATAGCAGTAACATACAGTTGCCATCTTTGGTATAAAAAAGATTTACACACATCCATGTGTGTGTATTTTTGTGTGCACAGTGACAATCTAAAAGGCCATTCATAGACCAAGAAGTTGATGGCAGGGACCTCTGGGTAAGCAGAGGGGACTGTAAATTTTCATTTCTTTTTTTTTACTTGCTACATTTTCCAATTTTTCTAAACAATTTAGTGCATTACTTGTGTGACCATGTTTTTATAAGGTTTCTAATGCAAATAAAAAATATATTCTGTAAATACTAACTCAACTAACAGAATTACACTGTGGAAGCCTGATCTGGTGAATCCCACAATGAGAGGATCTGTTTCATTCAATTAGCATTCGAAATCTAGGAAAGAAAGCACTTAATAAATGCAGGCCTTCTGGAAATGAAATAAACAAAAGAACAACCTATTCTATCACTTCTGGAGAAATGGACAGCCATTGTCCACTGCACACTTAGAGCTTCAGTCCATCTCTACTGTCCTGAGACCAAGAAGTATAAAGTACAGAGAAAAAGGACTAATCAAAGACAAGGAAGGATACCAGGGTGGCAAGAGGTGGATTATTGTGGCTTTTCTACTGTTTCAACCTAGTACTTTAAGAAAGAGTGTTGTAAACAGCATTAAGAGGTGATGGTTTGGGGGCCTCCCTGGTGGCCTATGGGTTAAGTCTCCGGGCTATCAACACAAAGGCCCACTGCTATGACCCATGGCCAGGGACCTGACCCACATATGGTGCAGCAGACCTCTCCTCTTGCCCACGACTCCCCTCAGCAGTGTATTTCAGTGGATCCACCTGTTCTGTTCCCCACTCTGTCTCTGGTAAACCCTCTCACCCCTGCACCTCTGGCCTACACCCTAGCTCTTCTACACAAAAATAAATAAAATCTTAAAAAAAAAAAAGATGGCTTGTTTAAGGAGGGTAATTTATATCACTAAAGTATCTTATAATCATGAATTATTCCCGTAGCTAGGTAAAGATTCAAATGGACTCAAAGGTCACACAAAGTTCCCTCTGCTTAGCCTTCTACTGAGATCTTATTTAAATACAACAGGTCAACTTCCAGTGAGTTAGCTGATATAAGGATTTTTAGGAAGACATCTACTGAAAATGAGGACTACTGTATATTTTTACAATGAATTTGTTGTTTGAATCTACTTATTTCTTCTGACGAGGACCGCTCAGTCTAACAGGAGCAGCAAGACCACCCTCGGCTCCAGCAGACCTCTTGGCCTGACCAGACCACACTCCTCTGTCCCTTGCTGTCTGACTACACAATTGCCCACTTCATTGAGAATCAGCATAACTGAGTCCTCAACATAAAGGATAAAGTAAGTTTGCCCTTTAAGTAATAGCGGTGATCACACATTTATAGACTGTGTAAGTAAAATCTATTCTTTGAATCATTATGTAAGGCAAACTCCCCTAATTAACTTAATAGGAACCTTAAAAAGCTTTTTAGGATGCAAACATCCAACCTGTGTTAGCTATTTCTGTAAATTTATATTTTCTTAAAGCAGGTTTTCTGACGAATGGACCACACCTGTATTCTGACAGACTGGCAACTTCTAATTTGGGACAGAATGTGTACAAGAAACCAGATGGAAATTTTAATAGACAAGCTATGTCATAACATTTGCTCTATAAGAGCTATTCAGATACTACCTAAATGTGCTTAATCTTGAAAATGTGGGCCATTAGAAGGCCAATGTTGAAGTTAGGAAATTCCTCTTTCATTTAATTTGAGATAACCAAATGAAAAAACTAACAAACAAAAAAGACACTCTGTATGAGCACAGGATTCCAATAGTACCTGTTGACTAAGGTAAATGCTTGGGGTTTAGCACTGGTACGCCTGTTTTGGAAGTATGACAGAGCTCTGGACCAAATAAGATTGTCAAATGGAGTCAAATCCTTTCTTCAGATGAGGACTACTCAGGCAAACAGGACCAGCAAGGCCACCCTCAGCTTCAGTGGACTTTCTGGCCAGAGAGACCACAGTTCTCTGCTCCATGCTATCTGATTACACAATTGTCGCCTTCATGGAGAAGGGGTAAGCCTCTATCACAGCTCTGAAGCACTGGATAACAGTGTTTATACGAGCCATCTGAGGTTCAAATCACAGCCTCATTTCTCCTTTCTTCCTTTGCTCAGACTTCAGGGATTCAACCCACATAGACTCCTTTAGCGCAACTCTTACTTGCGATTAAACCCCCTGGATTATGAGATGAGATGCCATCTTTCCTATTGCCTCTTTCCTTAAAGACAAATAACCCTGCTCTAAGTGACTTAACTTACTCATCTCTAAATGGTAATAATAATATTACTTAACTTGGAAATTAGACTATGGGTATCAAATCCTAATGGCATATAAGTAGCACCTTATAAGAGTCATTACGTCTTATTATTGTTTAGAATAATATTTGATATAAAAGCACTATTTATTAATATTATTACTATTTGTTTCAAGTAACTGATTGCTAATTGTTATATACAGTGAGAATAATGACAATAATGTGGAAGAACATTGGAAATTTTTTTAAATCTGGAAAGTTTATGTAAGCTTCATGAGGACAAGGACGGTTATATTTATAGATGAATCCCTATGCCCAGAATAGTACCTGGCATATAGGTTTTCGGCAAATATTAAATGATGAATATTCAATCTGGTCCACCGCAGACTTCCTGGTAGATAAATAAATCTTTATCTATTTAGGGCACCTTAGTCAGGTGTTCTGTTACTTATAGCTCAATACATTCCCAACTGTTAAAACACTACAGAATACTTGCTATCATCCCTACTACTACTATTACTATTATGATTACAAATTAAGTAGCATTTATTATGTGTTTACTATATTCTAGGCATGATGCTCAGTATTTAACATATTGTTAAATAAGCATTGTCTTTTTAAACCTTTACAGTAACTTCTCAGGCCCATGCAGATTTTATAGAGGAAACTGAGGCTCAGAGAAGGTAAACATCTTGTCCAGGGTAACACAGCTTGGGAAAGACAAGCACAAGTTGTAAACCCAAATTTGTGCCCCCATTGCCTGTACTCTTACCTCGTAGATATACTGCCACGACTGTGAACTATCCATATATAAACCATCTCTTCTCAAATTAACTAGCAGCTCTATAAGTCAGAAGTCTTGTTTGCCAAGGCCCAGTATTCACAAAAGCATTTAATGTGTCAGACTCTTAGGAAGCTACACAGATGTATGAGTGGATATCAAACCCACTTTGGCAATCTGAGCTCTCATAGAAATAAGACATGAGTATAAATTGTAAAAAAAATTATTTATGAGTTGGCCTTTGCTTCCTCTTGACTGCAAGGATTCTGCTTCTGTTGTGCTTATGGAGTTTGCCACTCAAACATTAGAATCAAAAAAGGGTCTCCAAACAAATTAAATGACTGTTGTTGTATGTATTTAGAGATAATGATGGATTTATTTTCAATGCATGCCAGTAGGCTTTCTGTCACATATGGTAACCCCTAAGCCCATAGGCAGCTATTATTTATGCAAAATAATGTTAGTTTTTGGTTGGGTGAGACAATAAACACACACACACACACACACACGTGCGCACACATGCATACTCTGCATACACACAGAAGCATGAAACAACATATTTGGAGAAAGCAGCCAAAAAGTGAATGGACCCATGAAGAGGGACTCTAGTACATGCATTTCTCTTTTCCTTGCCTTCAGCTCAGTGATCTATGGCAGTTTCCCATAATAGACAATAAGATGTGTAAGCAGCTGCAGAGAGATGAATGAACTGTGCGATGCTGAAAATCTGTGAATTGAAGTATCTTAATACATGAATTGAAATTAAAAAACATTCTCCTCCTCTGAAGAGTCGTATGAACAAATCAAAGGGAAAAGAAGACTTGGAGGGAAAATGAGACAAAGAACAAAATCTGGTCTGTGTGACACATTTATAAAACTGATGGCCTGTCAGCAAGACACTGATGAATATTTTTGCAGGATAAAAATGGCAAGCCAGTATCTAAAAATAAACCAGCAGGCTGCAGACCTGTCTGGTTCAGCAACACCACCGGAATACAAACACCCTCACTCAGAGTACATTTGGACTCAAGGTTCCACAAAGAAAAAAACTGAACGTTTTGTTAGCAAGAGAAGACATTTTACATGGTTTCAAATCAATTATGTTCTCTATATAATATACATTTGAAGGTGAATTTAAGTTTTAATGACTTTCACTTCCTAAAACAGGTAAAATAACAGGTAACAGCAATAAACCATTTATTCACCTTACATAAAAGACTATTTCCTTCCAACCCAATTATAGTAAAATAAAGAGGTATTATGACCATTTCATGATGATATCCTAAAATCACAATTTAAAAATAAAATTATAAAGTATTTCTAAGCCATGCTGACTTGATTGGCAGGAAGATCTAGTCAAAACGCTATCACCAAATGACTCTTGAGATGGGGTGAAGAACCTATTATCTAATTTTGCATCTGAACTCTACAATAAGAAGCTGTTAGTTAAAATGCAAAAGTGAATTTACTGTCCTTTGCAAGCAGCACTTTCATTCATCAAATCCACTCACCTTACTCAACCCTACCTTATATAGTTAGGATTCTGGTCTCAGCTAAATGGTGACTTCAATTCTAAGACTGACAAATCTCTGGAAGCCTCTCCTAGGACATTTTGATTATGATCATTATGCCACCATCTCTAATAGTAAAAATGAATTAAGTCTCCATTAACAATAAGACTTGAAGAAACTGCACTTGAAACCTTTATGACCACACCCAGTTAGAGTAAATATTTTGGGGAACAACGATGTTTTCACAACACAATACAGCAAACACTGTGATTCTTGATGGAGCTCAACTGTGCTATTCATTTCACGGTAGACAGCTATATATTAAAGTACACATATCACCTCTAATACATATCCTTGTACTTCCTCCATAGCAGTCTCAATGTAAACAATGGCAATTTGCTAATTGGAGGGGGAAAACAAAAGCAAAATCAAAAAAAGGCATAAGATTAAAATCATTTCATTTTTAGGCATTTTATTATCACCCATAATATTTTCATAGCAAGATTCACAAACTTATTTTAACCATTATTAGAACTCTTGAGTCCCACTTCAAGCTTGCTCCTGTCAGGACCAGTGACAGGCTCAGAAGTCTGCAAGACTGCTTCAAGTCCTCTTTCCCACATCCCATTTCCAATCTATCCACAAGACCTGTCTATCTGTCACTCAAATACATACCCCACACAAGCACTTCTCATCCCTATAGCACCACACCCCAGATCAAGGCACCATCATTCATACTTCCCATAGATGTCTGCAAGGCTTCTTAATGTTCCCCCTGATTCCACCCTTGGCCTCCCTGGTCTGTTCGCCACAAAGCACAGTCATTTATACAAAAAGAAAATGACAACTTATCACTCCCCCTCTTGAATTCCTTCAACAATTCCCATTACCTGGAATAGAATCCAAAGGTTCCATGTCCTAAGGGCTCTTTCATGACCTCATTCACCCCATTTCTTTGCTACATTTCCCCTCCTTACTCTCCACCTATGCATGTAACTCAGCCAAAAGCCTTCCCTTTTCTCACACATAACAAGCCCCTCCCACTATGGGTCTTTTTACTTGCTAGTCCCTCTGTCTGGAATGAATGCTCCTACCCCAGAGCTTCACAAGACTGCCTCTTATCACCATGGTCTGTACTCACCATCATGTCTTCAGACAGACCTCCTAGGCCACCCTCTCTAAAATCGCTCCCTCCACTGCTCACATACCAGCTACTTTCTATGCTCCTTATCCTTAATTTATTCCATCTGAGCAAACTCACCACCTCAGAAAGTGTATCAGAGAAGAACTCCCAAGAGGCAGAAGTGGGCACTACCAAGGAAAATCCTTAACATGTGCAGTGAGAGAACTGGTAACGTGCTAAGCTGGACTGTAAAATTGCTATAGACCAGTGATGGCTATTTTCCCCCATTCTTCCTCTTTTTCTTCCACTGCATTTTTCCTGTTCCTGTCTCAAAACCGTAAGCTGGAGTGAGGTGGGTGAGAGTAGTAGTCTACTTGTCCTTTTAGTTCGCAGACCTCCAGATCATAAGCTGCACTAGAGCAGCTGTGCTTGAGAAACTTGACATGCCTCTAGACTTTATTTAAATGATAAGACCTTGGACCTCAATTTGATGCCACAATGGGATAAAACTTCTGAAGCAGAAGAAAGTGTATTTTGAATGTGGAAAAGATGGGAACTGTTGGGCCTCCTTGGTGGTGCAAGGGGTTAAGATGCAATCTATGAAGCTATCCACAACCACTGCAGCACGAGTTCGATCCCTGGGCAGGGAGCTACCCATATGGCGCAGCAGACCTCTCCTGTCTCACCCACTGCTCCCCTCAGCAGTGTATTTCAGTGCATCTGCCTGTTCTGCTCCCCACCTTGTGTCTGGCGAATTCTCCCATACACACACACCCCCATACCTCTGGCCTGTACCCCAGTTCTTGTATACATAAATAAGTAAATCTTTAAAAATAAAATAAAATGATTGCTAATTAGCACATCAATATTATAAGTTAGTGCTTGCCAAATAATTAAATCTAGCCTTAACTTTTTTCTTGCAATTGTTACTGGATGCTTTATCACTGTACCAGGAACTATTTTTAGCCCAGCACTTCTTCAGAGTGAGCTAGGAGAAAAACAAGGTCAAGATGATATAAGACCACTAGTAAATTTTGTGCACCTGAATTTCCAGGTATCTTCCATGTATTAAATATATTCCCTGACTTAGAATATTAGCACTTTCACACCTTTGCTCCTACCCTCCTCTTTCTGGAGTGCCCTTTTCCCCAGCCTTCTTCGACTGAAGGACTCCCACAGTCCCCATCAATCACTCTTCTTGAGCTTCTCCAGGTTTCAACTGTAACATAAGCATACATAGATACTGCATACCACTGTGTGTACCTGTTTCTTATTGTATAATGGTATAATTTTGTATCTCTTTGTCTGATGGCCCCCACTAGATGGCTGATAGTTTCTCCAGGGAAGAACCCTCTAACACAGAAATCTACATATAATAGTAAATGAGCAATAAGCATCTGTTGAATGAATGAGCCTTAAAATTTTCACTCAATTATGGTTCCGTCACCTGTACATGGAACTCAATAATCCAAGAAGAAGACTGGGGAGCAAATACCTGGGTAACTAAAAAGCATTATTCAGAAATGTTACCATTTATCAGACATGAGCACAGATTTCCTCTTAATACAAAGTTTATTCTCAAAGTAGGAAAACTTGCTACACTTAAGGACTTTCTGAAAAGCAAAGACTCCCAAATACAGACCTAGGCAGGTAACATGTCAGCCCGTTGTTTTCTTTTGCTTTATTTGAAACAATCAAACACTCCTTTGCAATCCTTTGCAATTTCTTGTCATAGCCTGTTCATCCATCTTTAACTCAAAAGGCAAAAGAAAATCTTCGAGGCTTTAGACCACCCAAAGGGCAAACATAATTTAATTTGTGGGCTTTAAAAGAGTCACAGGATTCTAGAACTAAACAAACTTATCAATTTACTTCTCAGGAAACTATTCTTTTCACAAAAACATGAAAACAAGAGAATATGAAAGCAAGACGTGTATCAGGCAGGAATTGTAAAATGCAGAAGACTGGTATCAGTCACTTTAAATTTCTTCCCTGTCCAACACAGTAGTCACAGTCACATGTGGCCTATCAATTTAAATTAAAAATATATCAAATTAAAAAGTTAGTTCCTCGGTGGCACCAGCCATCGAGGGTTCCACAGATTACGTGTAGCTGGTGGCCATCAACCCGTGCTGCACAGACATAGAGCATTTCCCTCCTCCCAGAAAGTTCTATTGGACAGCACCGCCTTCAGTGAATGAAACAGTGTCATATCAGATTACTAGAGAATTCCTCCAATATGGTTTTCTGCCTTCAGTAATCAAATCAGTATGATATTTCAGAAGAGTGGAGGAGTCAGAAGAAAAGGCAATACATCTTTTTTTTTTCCATGGGTTGACAGAATGCAAAAATCTATATTAAATTTTTTTCTTTGAAGTGACTAATGTTCCAAAAATGACAATTTCATTTTATTTATCAAATTGTTCTCCTTGTAACATGGACCTTTTTCTTACTGTACATTTTCAATATTACCACCTGGAGTTTGTGTGAAGGGAGTAATTTTCTGAGTGCCTTCCCATCTTCCAATTAATATACCACACTACAGTTTTTAAAGTAGTCTATCTGCAAAAAATACAGAAAGTGTATGTTATTTGGGACTCTAAGTGTTAATTCTACAAAATCTAAATTTAGAATACACTTTTGAGCAAATTTATCTGAAATGAAAAGATGACAAGTTTACTCAGTACTAAGACTTTATCCATGAAGTTCTTTTCTTTTGAAATATTAAACAAGCTTGCAAAGCCAGGATTCAAAGATGGCTTACAGAAATTACACAAACTCAATGGAATTTTCAAAGATTTTCAACATATAATGAATTTTTTACATAATTTTAAAAGATAACTAAGTTGGGCTTTTTGCATTAGACTCTCCTGGGAGGCAAAATATAAACCCTGATGAAACATCATTCTAATAAAAATCATTTCAATATAAATTTTTAGTTTTTGATGCTCATCAGCACCCTCTGGAGTCAGTTACCATAGTTCTGAATAAACTAGATCTTAAAACACTAATTCAATATTTTTTTTAAAGTGATGAAAGGTAAAGACTTTTTAAGAAAGTTAAATCACATTTATATAACTTTTCCTCTCTATAAGTCCATATAACACAGTTTTTCTTGTTCAGTTTGACAGTTTCCCTTTAAGAGGCATTTTGCAAAGGATGGTTCAGTGAAAAACTGCTTTTTAAAGTTTACCTCTCAAACGTCCTTGCTTAAAAATCTGCATTTTTAAGGCCTTTAAGCCACATATTTTTATTTCTAATTGCCCTTCATATACCTAAATTTTAATAATCAGTCTGAATGTAAAAAGGTTTACATAATATGTAATCTACTGAAACAAGATAAAGAAGCTTCTATTTCTCCAACAATAGTTCATTGTCAAGATAGTTAGCCCAGGTTTTTGAAGCATCAAGAAAAACAATGTTTACTGTTTCTCAGCTATCACCTAGTGAATTCTTTTAATGAAACATAAAAATATCAGATCTTCTTTAATGTTTCTGCTTCGGCTGAGTGATCCAGTTCTGCCTCAGCAGAGAGCACAGAGGGCACAGAGGGAGCCTGTAGGGACAACGTGCACGCCACCAGGCAGCAGGATTTGGCGCAGCTCACCCAGGCTGCCCTCCCCTGGCCGGCTGCCCTCCCCCGCCCAGAGCTGGTGTGCCCGCCCCTGCTGTGCACATGCGTGCTGCAGCACTCTCAGGGGCTCAGGCACGTGCAGATACCATTCCCACAGATGAAGCCGCGTGTTCACCCAGGGACCACACTCAGATCTGCAGCCACAGCACAAGACAGCATCCCTGCTCTTCAGAAAAGGGGATCGTAGTAGTCAATTCACGTGAGTGTTTTAATATACGTGGTGACAACAGCAAAAGGCGTGTTTACACCCATTGAATTTGCGGTTTTCTTTTGTCTCTTTGGATTTTAAGAAAATAAAAAGTCATCCTGTGAGATCATTCTCGGGGAGGAGGGGTCGAAGGGTTGTCCAATTACTCCCTACTCTCAACTCTTAATAGACTTTTCCGGCTGTTTCATAAACTATGTCAATACTTAGGGGAGGAACGCAGCATTGCTACTTTGTTAAAGGCAATTAAGCCAAGTACTGCTAATAAATCCCTCTTTGGCTCTTCAACAGACTCATAAAGAGGAGGTTTATGTATAACATCCTTGCTTATGAAGGTAAAAACAGCCTCTTTCTTTTAGGTTAGGAAATAGTTTGCAGCTTGGCACTGACCTGGATGGTTCACATCTTCTCCACCTCTCTGCTGCTTATTACCTGGGTTATTTCTCTGCCCTGTGTTTTCTCCACTGGAGGGCACAGTTGACTAAAAGAAAATTTGGTGACACCTAATCTGGTCTGTACTACAGTTCCAGAAAAAATATGGATGAGAAAAAATATGGGCTAAAAGCTGCTGTTAGGCAGTTTTGGTAATATTTCTGTATTTCCTTTATCTCTGTTCTCCTTGAAACTCATTATAAAAGATAATCACTAATTGGCTAACCGTTAAGACAAAAACACCACTGTCTACACAGTATAAATAAAAGATGAGGTGAAAAGCAAAGAATGACCCACTTTAGGTACAGAATAACCTAGAGCAAGAATAAACAATTTCTCCTCTTCAACAATAGTGCACATAGACAGCTACCACGGTCCATGAGACATTTCTGCAAGAATTGGTACTGAATCCCTCAGTTCTTTGCAAATGACATTAAATCATATGCCCAGCAAAAATAGTTTATTTTCATTATCATTTTAGAAATAAGCCAAAAGGGAATGCTATTTAGCCACTCACTCATACCTGCCTTTTCCTTTAAACCTAATCAATCCTAAGAGTACAGCTCAAAATATTTTCAATATGTTTAGGAAAAAGAGCAGTAGAAACATAGATATTACACTTTTCGATAAAGTCAATGTACAGTTTTCAAAGAGCTTATAAAATAACAAACTTTTGTTGATTTAAAAAACTGCTTTTGAATATTAGGCTTCAACTTATCAGTAAGCTTTCTAAGCTTTTCTTTATGTTGAAGATAATGTAATAGAGAACAATTCCATATGGGTACTACCAAGGGCATCACGTTTCATTAAGTCAATTGGCAAAATATTTAAAACTTAGTTTCCAAGTTAATTTTTTAATAGCAAATGTGGTACAATAACTGAGGTCAGAATAAATCTTCAAAAAGATCATCCGTCTAAGAGCATGTATATTTAAAATAAATTATTCACATTATTTTGTAAGTTAGTCCCAGCTGGGATCCGTGCATTCAATGGCAGCCATACCTAACCTCTGCAGTCCTAAGAGAAAAAGGGATTCCATTTGCCTGATAACACAACTGATTACCCCAAATCCTTTCTCCTGTTTATTTAAATCGTGGCTATCCATGATAAAAACACTGTAAATAGAGTGATAAATTAGTACAAAGTTTATGCTGTAGATTCCCAAGGAACAGCAAGGCCAACAATATGGTAGAGAGAGGAAAATCCATTCAGATCTGAGTGAGAGTTATGTCTCTTTAATGAGAAAATCTTGCCTAATCAATCTATGTAAAATAGCAAGGGATGCAAACTTCTACACCATCTTCCTGTTATTCTCCATCCTTTATCTCAATTTATTTTTCTTCCTACTATGTTTTACCACCAGACTTACAAATATTTATTTGTTTGCCTATTGTCTGTCTGTCCTGATTAAAGTGTAAGCACTATGGAAGCCAAGGCTTTGCCCCAGGCTACTGCAGCATATGGCACACCAATGGGGAGATCAAATATTTGTATAATTGATTGAAAGAAACAGTCACATGGATATGGACAAGGCTCAAGAATAGATGATACTCAATCTAAATGTCCACCAACAGATATGCAGATAAAGAAGGTATGATACACACAGTGGAATGCTACTTCAGCCATTAAAAATGTAATAAAATTTTGCCATTTACAACAACTGGGATGGATCTTTCTAGATATTATGCTAAGTGAAATATTTTCAAGAAAAATATTATTTCATTCAAATGTGGATATAAAGAAACAAAATAAACAAAGAAAACAAAATAAAACAAACTCTTAGATACAGAGAATAAAATGGTTACCAAAGGGAATTAGGGTTGATGAAATGAGTAAAGGGAGTCATTCAACTGTATGGTGATGAAAGAAAACTTCTTAGTTGTGATCGGAACTTAGTGTATAGATGTTCAATTATAACATGGTACACAGGAAACATATAATATTATAAACCAGTGTTCCCACACAAAAAAAAATACTTTTAAAAAAGATCTCCTTAAATTCAAAGAGCTACTATTGCACAGTAATAAGGAAGTTTCTGTAATCTGGTTTAGTGAACAAAATTTTTCTTCTGCATGGGGGCAGAAGAAAAAAAAAAAAACCACCTCCCTGAGGATCTCTTATCCTCTATGATATAACCATGATCTATTTCATATGCCTGGTATGAGGTGCCAAGAAAACAAGAAGCAAAAGTAGTAGGAATAAAAACTCCGAAATTAAAACTGGTATTAATAGTTGTCCTAGTCTTATTGGACTTGCCTTTAACCATTTTCAAAGAATCAAGATTCTTTTACTAGTCAGCAATGTTACCTTACCTTAAATAGCACCTTGACTGCAGGAATAGTGATCTTTCCAGAGGCAGTGAGTGTTTCAGCTACAGAAAAGGAAGGCAGGGAAGGAACACACATAACACAGAGCTGCCATGCACACACTCCTTCATTCACAGGGCTCGCTTGACTAAATTACTGGATCTCTCACATCAGGGCACTACAGGATAATGAACACTGTAGATTTCTTACTGGCTTTGGAATGGTCTTAGAGAAATATGCACTAAGGATAATAATATGCCAATACATGCATATACTGACCCCACCTTTAATTCTTCTAGTCCTTTTCTAATTCAGTTGAACTACATTGGGCCAAGGTGCCCAGATTATCAATAAGTAAAAGCAGTTACTTCAACTAACCTAAAGCAGTCCATCTTAAGAAATTTACATCAAGTTAATTCAAATCCCAGTATTCCTGGATCATTAATAGTTCTCAGAGAATTCTCACACACCTATTCTTTTTGGCTTCATAAACTGTAGACCTGGGCACTAAAATAATTTAATGGCCTAATATGGACAGAACTCAATAACTAGCATAATCAGGAATAAGACTTTATTTATTTAATGAGACTTACAAACATATCTCATACTGAAGTTTACCTCCTTTCATCCATTTCAGTATTCAAATAAACAGCAATAAATTTAAGTTTACCCAAATCTACCAGACTTCAAATTAATTATAAAATGTTATTCAAATCAAAAACAGTTTTCCTATTTTTCTATTGAATCTGTACTTTCCACTACAAGTACCAAAAATGGGATTCATTATTTTAAAATAACAAGAAGTAAGGCGCCTCCAGAGTGGGTCGATTCAGTGGTTCAGCAACAGCATCAAAGTCCCAGACACTCTCCATCTTCCTGCTCTGCAATCCTCAAAGTGTTGGTTCTTTCCTCATTTGTTTCTTCTGGTCTCCAGGATGGCTACTGGCATCACATCCTCACCACACCCTTTCTTCTGCCTCTTTTTAAGGGAGAGGAGAGCCTTCTCAAAAGCCCCCTCTCTAGCAGATATCATCTCACATCTGACTGGCCAGAACTGACATATGCCCATTCAGGCAAGTGGAGAGGAATGAAATCATCAAGATAAACTACTCAAGATTACTTCCCCGGGGCTAAGTAGGAGCCAGTCTTCCCTGAAGTACATAGTTCACCAACACATATACAAATTTGGGGTTGTGTCAAGAAGTGACCAACCACATCTGCCACCACTTCTCCAAGTGTTGCACTCGCTCTGTCCTGACCATGTAGAAATCATCCCCATTTAGCATATCCAAATTAAAATAAATTCATACATAACACAAACAAAACCCTATGAGGTCCAGTTAATAATTAGTTATCTGTATTTATTTTTTTAAATGTTAAAATTCTTAAAATAGTCCAATCCATGAACTACCCTGAGAGGTGGCAGGACCTCTACCCACAGTGAAAGATCATGACATGTATGCAATTATGCATCAATGCTACTGTGTTTCTTTTATCATCTCCAGGAATTGACCCTTTGTCTATTTTTCTTGGGCTTATTTTATTGCTTTGTTTAAAGAAATTGAAACCAATGGCAAACATTGTGATGGGAATTACAGCTAAGCTGATGGTGTCCTCTCCATGCCAACTCTGGTACATTCCAAATGCAGCTCTTTACCCAAGAGCTTTCTCTCATGGCCGAAATCAGCAACACCCAAGTACATAGCAAAAGGGTTGAACTGCTACTCTCCACCCCAATCCATCCACCAGCTACTGATGGCTGCTAGTGTATAAGTACCTAATCTTCCTGGTCTAACAGGCAAAATCACCCTGAAATTTGAGTTTTGCAGTAGAATTAAACTCTAGATGACCAATAATGTCCTTGGATTGTCTGTGTTCCTGGCCTGTATCACTCTCTATTGATTTTTCTTGGGATCACCTTCCAAATAAACTGATTGCAGTTGAATCCCTGTCTCTCAATATCTGTTTCTAGGAGGAGCCAAAGACACGAATGTGAAAGGACAGAAAAGTAAGTTCCCATTTGCAGTAATGTAAATAAACTGCAAAAAAAAAAAAAAAAATTAAAATTTTATTGAATAAAATTCACATTTTACAAAGAAATAATACATTTGGAGCAAGTTTATTAGAAGATTTGGATGTTTATAAATAGACCTAGCTATGCTATATTTTTTAAAGTGAGGTTCAAAGTACATTCTGGAAAATACTTCTTTATTTCAAAGATGATACTTTTGTGAATAAAATTCTAAAAGGTACGCTTATGTCATTGACATCATAATTTAAAAGAATCTAGCTTAAATAAAGATGAGAACAATAGGAAATCTTTAACCAAAGAAAAAGAATTCTAAGTATCTTTAATCCTGAGACAGGAACAGTGGGGTATTGAGTGAGAAATGACAGCAACTTATAATCATCTCTTATAATAACACTTATAATACAATAGTGGGACTTGAAACAGTTGCGTCAAGCTTGAAAGTCTTCCAATTATATCCCAGTTGAAATGACACTTTGCTACCAATAATTTAGCTATATCCTTATCCATTATAGCTAACCACAATTTTTGTACATGTTAAAAATAAAACTGAAGCTTAAAGGTATTTATTTAATCTTTTAACCTTGTGTAATTCTTAACACAATTAGTGGTTAGATTAGTTAACTTTTAATTCAAATCCCTGATTACATTAACAAAGTTGGGGAAAACAATTGTCTGGTACATTCTAAAATTGACATATATTAGATAATCACATCAAAGAGACTTAGGTGTTGATCACAACAAAGTTGCAGCAGAGCCCAAAATAAATCTCTGAAGCAATTCAAGTCTCACACTAAGAATCTGATCAACTCATGGGGCAATTCTATTTCTAGGTTTCTAATTGAAAACGGGAGGAGGGAAAGGTCCAATGTCGTGTTTGTGCACAATGCTCGGTACTTCCAGAGACAAGTCAGAGACTCTTAATATCTCTGAAGACAGACAAAAATGGATATTTTTAGAGAGATGAGATAAACAGAAAGACTGACCAAAGATTCCACAGCTAATAAATGTCAAAGGTAGAACAGGAACTCAGGTCTTCTAATAGTCGAATACACTTTCCAGCAGACGTCCTTGCTTTTTCGCCTAAAAAGGAAACATTTCCCCAACTAAGGGAGAGTGCTGCATAAGAGACACTTAAACTGTTCAAAAATAATGTTCTCCCTTTCCTAAAATATTACATGCTGAGGCTCAAAACTCTTCTACAGACTGTAAGATAGAGCATGTAATTTGTGACAACCATAAATGATTGCTAAACCAAAGGACTTAGGTAAGGAATCAAGAACATTAGGCTCAGCCTGGTGTTAATCTAGAGTAAGGGTGCCTGACATCTACACTGACCCTGTCGGATATCAACCTTATCACCTTCCTCCCAAGCCTGCTCCTTCTGTGTTTCCAACTTCAGTGACTAGTACCAGCATCTGCCCAGCACCCAGACACCTCAGTCACCAAAGGACAAGAGCCCACGACTTCCACGTCCTAGCTCTCTCTTTTTCGTCTCCCTCACTCTGTCCCTGCCCTCATTACCTTACTCCCAGTCACCATCACCTAGTGCCTGGCTTACCACCACCAGGCCCCTACATCCTGAGTTGCTCCGTCCACATGCATTCTACAAAAAACAACAGTAGCTGTAAAATATAAATTTGATCACGACACCCTACTGTAGTAAATCTTTCAGTGACTTTGTACTGCCTTTGGAATAGAAAAAATTCTTACCAGGGCCTCAAGATTCTTTATGACTGCCTCCTGACCTTACATTTCCCAAGTCTTCTCTTTTGCCTCTCTCGTGTGGGGCCCTACATGTCCTTATTGGCTTCAAGGTCTTCATCCAAAGCGTTGCTAGAAATACTCCCATATCCTTGCACCCCCTCACCTGCTTTCTCTAATTCCACAACTAAGTTTGCAAAGCAGCCAATGCAGGAAACTTCAGACAACACACTGAGTTCAAATCCCACCTGCTCCCCTAGTTCCTAGCTCTGTGACTTTTGGCAAACTGCTTGACCTTGCTAAATCTTAGCTTTTTTTTTTTTTTTTTCAGTATAATGGGATATACCTAGGACCTTCCTTATTGGATTATGTGAAGATTAAATGAATTCAGGCATTTAGAGCAGTATCTGGTACGTGGTCAGCTGTTAAAGAAGCACTATGTCTTATTACTATCACTGCCATCAGCACATCCCTTCTACTCCTTTTCTTCTACACCTTGCATTAAATGTTACTTCTTCCAGAAAACCTACTCTAAGTCCCTTGACTACATTCGTGCCTCCACTATCTTTTGGGGGCTGCTCACGTTTAATGAAGAGTGTCTTCTGGAGTGGTGGCAACCAGGGTTTTTTCTTGCTCATTACTTTGTTGTTGTACTTAGTGTAATGCATGGCACATAGTACATAATGAATATTTTATCTACTCAATGAATGACCCAATTCCAATGTTAAATCACTCCAAAGTTCATCAAGATAGCCAACTAAAATCTAAATTTCTCTGGTTAAACCTAAGTCCATTTTCCTTCATCATTTGAAGAACATTTAAAAAATTTAAAAGACTGATTAGCCCAAAATATCCTCTTTCAGTCTATTGACTCTTTAAGAATCACTTAATAAGTATCACTTAAATCAATAACAAAAATACTGTTCTCTCAATTCTCTGTAGTTTAGCTTCCAAAATCTTCAGCTACCCCTGCTATGGTCCTACTTAAACCACAAGATAATTAAAATTTCTATTATTTACATCTACCAAAACCATTCTTATTGACTCCCCTACCGTCACCCCCAATCTCCAACAAGTAAATCCCAGGGAACACTAATGTGTTACTTGAGGTTCTCACTGCATAGCAACATATTAAAATTGAAGGTTTCTTTCTTTGAAAAGTAAGTAAATCTCTACCTAATCGCCAAAATTATTAAAGCAGTCCTGTTACCAAAAATAGATAGCTGGCTAAAAAAGCTTGGACATACAGTCCACTGTATTGAAGGGGTAGCTTGACAGGGTCCAATGTTTCCCAAAAATGCATGCTCTTAATCATCTTATTTGTTATAAATGCATCTTCCCATGTGCTCTCTTAGAGATTTTGACTTAGTAGGTCAGGAATAAAGCCCTGGATTCTCTATTTTTAATAAGCTCATCCAAGGGATTCTTATGATCCATGTGAATATGGACACTGCCATGGAATAAACACCCTTTCACCACCAGAAGACGTTTAGGAAAGTCTCCAGCTTATAAGCTCTTGTGCAGATAGATCAAAATACCTCATAATCATCCTCACCAGGACACTTTGGTGGGAAAATGGAATGAATATGGAGCTTCAAGTCAGAAGCCCTAGATTCATTTTTTTCTGCCATTTACTAGCTTGTAACCCTTATACCAGTCACTGTGTCTCCCTCTGGTCCAAGCATAGTACAAAGAGAAATAACAAAACCAACCTTAACCTACTTCCCAGGGTTGTTGTGAAAATCTTTTGAGAATACTTGCGAAAGCACTTTGTAAATTAAGATGTAATCATTGTAGTAAAGTTTTATTAATTCAGCCTCCTCTAATTCAGAATGTGCGAACATGGTGGCTTAACCTGCTTTGTTTTGTCATTTCTTCACATTATCTGCAAAGCGATCATCACCTCCTTTCACATAACAGTGACTGCTACTGGAACACAGATAAGCAGTAGCTCCTGTTCCACAGCATTGTTAGACTGAATGGGCAAGATTAAGGGAGCTTATTTAATGTATTAGCTCTACTTATGTGACAAGGCTGCATTCTGGCTATCGTTAAACCGAGCTTGGCAGTGTTTCTACTGCAAGTTAGCTTGGTGGTGAGCAGTTAATGCCAGTCAATATAATAAAACCAATCTGGAGAATGATTTTTCTACATAAAAGGAATATTAAGGGAACTTCCAAACTAGCATTTAAACTTCTAAAAGAGACCCTACGATACCCTCTGACGACCAAGTTGAGTGTCTTACACTAAAACAACACAACACTGACCAATCAGTGTCACCAGTGTGATCTGTGGCTGGAGGTGTAAGCACAGCTGACACTGTAGGTAAGAGAGTGCACTGATGTCCTTAGTCAGCGTGTCACTAAATACAGTGTCCCCTAGCCTCAGTGTCCACAAAAGGAGTGCACCAGGAGTGCATCAGGAGTGCGCAATAGCGGGACCAGCAGAGGTGCATGTCATTTCTTCAAGGGTTCAGGCTCTTGAAAAGAGAAGACTAATTTTTTCCCATACCAGTAGCAAGACTATGGGAGGAAGTCCCGTTCTGCCAGCTTCCTTGTTGCCATCAGTAATCACCTCTGCTTTGCCTTCTTTCCAGTTTTCCTGTTAATTCATTTGTGACAAATTTCTTCTCTGACCAGACCTACTGCCCGTCACTCCCACACTGCCTTTAGCCAGTCTACCACGAAGATGTGGCCACCATTCTCCAACCCTGTGTCACTTAAAGCCTTTCTTTAACTGAATGCATGATCTTGACCTCCACATATATTTCCGTTACAGTTCAACTTAAGAGGTTACCTGTAGCCCTTCCAGTTTTGATATTCTATCATTATTCTTTTAGCCTTAATGACTTCAATTTCTGTAAGTTCTTAGAAAATGGCATGCTAAATTTTGTAAAGATTTTCAAACAACTGTAGTATTCATTTCTTTCCATGAAACAAAATAAACTATGTTCTCAATGCTTTGTGGTAAAATTTTTAGGAGTTACTGGCTCTGTATATTTACCATTTGATGCCTTTAAGACTGAAGAGATTTTCCAGGGAAGTAGATTCAAGGTTTCTAACAATTCAGGAAGTCTGAAAGTTCTAGAAGGCATGGGTTCATTTTTTATCAGGCCTTCAAAATAACAAAATATATTTTAGTCAACATATCCTAGAATTTAATTTCATTACTAATTCACCTCAATATTACCAATGAGCAAGAAGAAAAACTTTCACTGGAAAAAATCTTTCCAACTATAAGAAAAATCTATTTGCAATAATTTTATAAAACTTTAGGGATAAATATCAACTATACTGCAAACAACTATTAATATCCACATGCTCATTAATGTTGCAAAGTGGTTGGTTTCCTGCAAAGTGGTTGGTAACATTTTCCTAAAACCACAGATGAAGAAAGATTGGCTTACTAGCAAGGCCACACTCAAGGACATCTTTTTGACCTCATAGCATTTCACACTTTGAGAACTGTGATCCCTGCTCTGCTACAGTAACTCTGTAACATCTTTGTCTAACCAGTTTTGGATTAATTTCAATCTAGCTTTTTAGGTGTGTTCCATTTGAAGTTTTAAAACAAAGAGGGAAAAAGATGTCTGCAAAGAGATACAAAATAAAAATAAAATCTCTAACTACACCAGTACTTCAAGGAAAAAAATACTCATATACTAAACATATATATTAATTATGCACTCTCAGGGCCTCATAGTTTAGAACAAAGAGGTCACATGTGTACACACAAACACAAATGACCAGTAAGACAAAGTGTGAAAAACTGTGAGCAACACAAGCACCTTCAGAGTTCTAGACGTGCACAAATGCTTCCACCCGGGCAGTCTGCAAAGAGAAATTCATAATAGAGCCTGAAAGGTGGGTAGAATTTCACAGAAAATCTGAGAGACAGGGTGAATGTTAGTGAAGGGCAATGAGTCAGTGGTGAGTAGTGACCACACTGAGCCAACCAGGGCTGTCACCAGGACGGTGTCCAGATGTACATTCATATCTGGTCCTCTTCACCTGCCCAAGCCATTTGCATCTGCCACCCTGTTTTAGAGGCAGGGTGACTCTGAAACAAGTACAAGTAAGGAAGTCCAGAACAGACTAGGGAGAGCAAAAGAGATTAATTTTAGACAGGCTACATTGAGATCTTTGGTAACTACCCAAGAGGGAATATACAGTACCTAATTGTAAATTTGAGAAAAAGTCTGGGAAAGAGATGATGGATACAGATAGATAGAAGAATTATACCTACAAATAAACGATGTAACAATAGCAGCTACCATTAACTATATAAATTTCAGTGACTATTCTAAGTACTTCCCACCCATTAACTCATTTAATCATTACTGTAAATCACTACTCAACTGACAGACGAGGAAACTGAGGCACACTGAAGTGAAGGTGATATAGCTTACAACTGGCAGACCCAGGATTTAAAAGCAGGTAGTCTAGTTCCACATCTTCCTGGGGTCAGAGTCTGTATTTGATTTTTAGACAAAATTATTTCATTTTTAGAAATGGGGAGATTGTTAATACTTCTTATATTTGTAATTAGTAACTTAAAAGAATGTAGAAACAGAAGACAATCCCCTCCCTAATGCATTATCCCTTAATCTCAAAAATACTGGAAAACCTTACTTAACAGATATTTTCATTCACTCAACAACGATGTGTTGCTACTAACTAGGTAGAGGCATCATTCTAGGTGCTTGGGGTACATAAGTGAACAAATAAATATTCACGTGCTTCCATTCTAACAGGGTAGACTAACAGAAATCCTTATAACTGAGCAAGGCAGTCAGTGTATGATGATGAAAGTGCTACATCAAAAAGGGAACGGAGTGTAAGGTACAGGATCAAAAGTGGAGGGAGGGGAAGGGACCTTGAGTGACTTTGAGTTTACAGGTGGACAGAAAGGTTTAAATGAAATGTTATTCAAGCAAAGACCTGAAGGAAATAAGAGAAGTTAGCCAAGAAGATATCTGTGGGAAGAACATTCCATACTGAGGAAATCACCCATGGCCCCATAGGCAGTAATGCCAAGTGTGTTCAAGGAAGTGAGTTTAAGGAAATGTCCTCAATAAGTAAATATGGCAAGGAGAGAGAACATGAGAGGAAAAGTGAACATATACAAGGTCAGAGATAAAAGACGGCAGTAGTTATGAAAGCCTTGTCAGCTACAACAAGAATTTTGACTTTTAATCTGACTAGGAATGAGAAGTCTTTGGAAGATCTGGTCAGAGAAGCCCATTATCTGATCTAAGTTTTCCAAAGATCACTCTGGCTGTTGTATAAAGACTGAGTGTAGGGTGCTGTGGCAGGATCAGAGTAAAGTATAGGGTGCTGAGGCAGAAAGCTGTTATTATTGCAGCAAGAGAGTCTAGTGTTTTACTCCAGAATGGTAGGTTTTTTGTTTTCTGAAGTTAAGAGCAATGGACTGGTAGGGAGTGAGAGAAGAAATCAAAGATGACTCTAACAAATGTAATTGAAAAGTTGTTAATAACCAAATTTTTTAAGATTTATTTATTCGTGCATACAAGAACCGGGGTACAGGCCAAATGTGCAGGGGGGTGAGAGAATTCACCAGAGACAGAGTGGGGAACAGAACAGGCAGACTGACTGAAATACATTGCTGAGGGAGGCAGTAGGCGAGGCAGGAGAGGTCTGCTGCACCATGTGGGATTCTCGCCAGCCGGCTGGGATCATATCCGTGCTGCAGAGGCTGCGGAAAGCTTTACAGTGGGGCGCTCAACCACCTGTGCCACCAGGGAGGCCCAACCAAATTTTTTTTAAGTCCATCATATCTTAGGTTCACTTAAAGATAACATATTGCAAGGACACACTTAGGAAATTAGGAAAATATTCATCGTTGCTTTTAATAAGGGAGGTGCAAGTCAAAATAAGTTATCATCTCACACCACTGAGAATGGCACATATTAAAATGACCCCCAACAAATGCTGGAGAGGATGCAAGAGAAAGGAACCTTATCACATGTTGGGGGGGGGGGCGGTGGTAAACTGGTACAGCCATTTTGGAAAGCAATCTGGATTTACCTTAAAAAACTAAGTTTGGGGCAAACTGGTCCAACCACTATGGAGAGCTGTGTGGAGATTTCTGGACCTACTAAACATAGAGCTTCCATATGATCCAGCAATTCCACTCCTAGGTATTTACCCAAAGGACACAGAAACATCAATTCCAAAGAGCACCTGCACCCCTATGTTTATAGCAGCACTGTTTACAATAGCTAAGCTTTGGAAACAGCCCAAATGCCCAAAATTAGATGACTGGATCAAGAAGATGTGGTACATATATACCATGGAATATTACTCAGCATTCAAAAAAGATAAACACATGCAATTTGCAGCAACATGGATGGAGCTGGAAGGGATCATGCTCAGCGAAATAAGCCAAAAAGAAAAAGAAAAATACCGGATGGTCTCACTCATAGCAGGAATCTAGAAAACTTAAATAAGGGACCAGGAAAATGAATAACTATAAGAAAGTGAAAATCAAAATCAACAAAAAACTATGAACCAGAGACACTTTTTGGGGGGAGGGGGGTGGGAGGGGAGGGATTAGGGTCAGAATGGGGGGGTTGCAATTGTATGGGGAATATAAAAATAAAATTTATTATTTTAAAAAAAAAACTAAGTTTGGGGCCTCCCCGGTGGCGCAGCGGTTGAGCGCTGGGTTGCGAAGCTGCCTGCGGCCTCTGCAGTGCCAGTTCGATCCCCGGCTGCTCCCCGGCCACCGGAGGAGGGTCCCACATGGCGGGCAGACCTCTCCTGCCGCCCGCTGCCCCCCTCAGCAGTGTACTTCGGTCCTTCTGCCTGCTCTGCTCCCAACTCTAGCTTTGGTGAATTCTCTCACCCTCCCACGCTTCTGACTGTACCCACTGCATGTATAAACAAAACAAACAAACAAATAAATAAATAAATAAATAAAACATGCCTCTATTAAAAATAAATAAATTAAAAAAAAAAAAACTAAGTTTGGAAATGACGCATGACTCAGCAATCCCACTCTTGGACACGTATCTAAAGAACATGAAGCCATCAACTCAAAAAGTTTATGCTCTAGAATGTTTACAACAGCATTGTTTGCAATAGAGAAAACATGGAAACAACCCAAGTGCCAACTGACAGAGGACTTGTTCAAGATGTGGTATAGCCACACAATGGAATGCTACACAACAAAATGTTGCCAATTACAACAAAATGATAGGAGGTCCAGGGAATGGATGTGCAGTAACAAGTCAGAATGACAAAGGCGAATATTTGACATTTGTATAGCAGATGATTTGACAAGCAAAATGCTTATAAAAACTAGTAGACATTAATGGAATGGGGATTCTGAAGTTGGGGGAGGGTCAATGAGATATAAGGGATGACAGGAGTATATAAAAAATATAAAAAGTGGGCCTCCCTGGTGGCACAGGGGTCAAAGTCTTGGGGCTACTGTTATAGAGCAGCCCCGATATTAAACGGGTTCCTGGCTGTGGGTCCTCACCCGCACACTTTAAAGGGACTTATGAATACTCTACTACAGACACATACAAAAGGTTAATAAAAGGTTTATTTACAAGAGAAAAGGAAATAAGGAAAATGTACAACTCAGGGAGAAAATAGGGAAATAAAGTCTTTAATGCATCCTACCCGATCCGACGACCTGGAAACCCAAAGTCACTCTCCGAGCTGGCCGGACCCTGCGAGCTGGCGGAGAGCCAAAAATGGGGGATCCTCCAAAGCCCACGTGTCTGCCTTTTATATCCACCTGGCTGCTTAACCCCACCCTCAGGTCCCAGCCACCTCCCCTTTGGTGGTGATGGGATTTGGAGTTCCCAGTGTCTTTGACTTTGACCTAGGGTGGGGGTGGAGTCCACAAAGCCTATATGGAATTAGCTTTGGGACATCCTTTTCCCCCTAACACTACTACCAAGCTATTGCCAGCCACTGCAGCATGAGTTCAATCCCTGGCCAGAGAGCTACCCACGTGGCACAGCAGACCTCTCCTGTCTCGACCACTGCTTCCCTCAGCAGTGTCTTTCAGTAGATCCTCCTCTTCCGCTCCCCACATAAATATGTAAATCTTAAAAAAAAATTAAAGACAAATAAAAGATGTTCATAAATATGTTATTTGGTATCCACGAAAACACATAAAGGACTACACTGGAGCCTCATTAATATCTCATCTCATTGCCCAAAAATAGATGACTGGATCAAGAAGATGTGGTACATATATACCATGGAATATTACTCAGCATTCAAAAAAGATAAACTCATGCCATTTGCAGCAACATGGATGGAGCTGGAAAGGATCATGCTCAGCG
Source organism: Talpa occidentalis (assembly GCF_014898055.3). Lineage (NCBI taxonomy): Eukaryota > Metazoa > Chordata > Mammalia > Eulipotyphla > Talpidae > Talpa > Talpa occidentalis. Next base: position 7,355,093 of record NW_023603184.1, read on the forward strand.
AAATAAGCCAGAAAGAAAAAGAAAAATATCGGATGGTCTCACTCATAGCAGGAATCTAGAAAACTTAAATAAGGGACCAGGAAAAAGAATAACTGTAAGAAAGAAAATATCAAAATCAACAAACAACTATGAACCAGAGACACTCTATGGAGGGGAAGGGGCAGGGAAAGGAAGGATGGGGTCAAAATAAGGGGGTTGTAATTGTATGGGGAATATAAAAATAAAATTTAAATTTAAAAAAAATCTCATTGTCCTAATCATCCTGAGAAGTATATCTTCTCTATTTGGTAGAAGGAAGTTATGCTAATGATCTTTGTCCAAAGTCAAACAGTTTATCAAGTACACAGTCCACTCTCGCTGCAGTCAATATTTCTGTTTGCGCCACTGCTCCACAATTTAATACACAAGAGAGGCAGTCATTGTTCAAAACCTTCAGTTTTCTAGCCTTTTGTCCCTTCCCCCAATGATTAGGAAAGATCATTTCAAATCACTTCATTTAGCTGTGTAGATAACTTCAGAAACCGGATATTCTCCCTGGAATTGCCAGTTAGAATTGGGCAAATGCAGTATTTCAGTAGACAAAATGTAAATAAAGCATTTCCTCTGACAAGAGTTTGTGACAGGCTTCTCAACTATCAATACAGTTTTATAGTGCCTTCACTGAGCAATAACCCAGTTTGAAGTTTCATTCAGCAGCCCTACTACCCAGTCTCTGATAAGAGTAGAACTTCCCATGCTATAGTCTCCTTCACAGAAAAAGGGCCTATGAAAGATGAGAACCAGAACACACTCAAAAGTGGCCTCTCTTACTATAAAGTATAAATTGACATTTTTTAAAGGCAATTTTAACTGAGATTAACTGATTAGCTTGGCCTGTGGCAATCCAACAACTTCAGGAAGATTGTAAAAACAAGGAATTCAATTTAAAGTTGCAACTCACAATATTACCCTTCTGCTTAAAATCTTGCCAACTGTTTTCTAAGTAAGCAGATTAGCCCTGCTTACTGGCCCTTCCCCTCCCCAGGACCATCTTACACAACAATATCCACGTGCTCTCAGCTCTGGTCATTCATGTCTTGTTTGCTGCCGACTCTCTTCTTTCTGCCTAGGGGAACTAGCACCTGCTGTTCCTCTGCTCTTTTTGCTCCTCTTCATCTCCCTTCATATCTCAAGCAGCCATCACTCCCTCAGGACAGTCCTCTCTGACCCTCACTCACAAGTTCTCATAGAACCCACTGAGTCTTATTTCCATCACTAACCACGACACAACTGGTTCATTTGATGCTGTTCACTGTGCCTCTGGTCTAGCATAAGGTCCGTGATCAGCACTCAACGGTATTGTTGATGATGGATGGACAAATGAACAGAGTAACCATATACTCTGCCAAGCACAGTGAAGGATTTGCTTAATCTGCCTCCCCAGTCTTCATCTCAATCTATTCCAGAAGATAAGGATACAAATAGCTAGTAGTATTTTATTTGCACTAATGGTGAGAACTAGAATAATGTGCTAATGCATATGTGGTAGACAAAATTAATATGTTGACGTTGTAACCCCCAAGGTGATAGTATCTGGAGGCAGTGTCTTTGGGAGGTGACTGGGTCATGAGGACAGAGTGCCCATGTAAAAGAGACCCTGAAGACTTCCCTGGCCCCTTCTGTTGCATGACGACTCAGAGACGGGCACCTGTGAACCAGGAAGCAGGTCCTCACCAGACACGAAATCTGTCTACACTTTGACCATTGACTTCCCAACCTCCAGAAATGTGAGAAATAAATGATTATTGGTTAAGTCATAATAGTCTCCAGTATTTATTATACCCCAAATAAACTACTATATACATTTTTTTAAATTTAACCCCTAACTACAAAATGGCATTGAAATTGATCTATTCATATCTACCTAGTCATGTGTTCTAAATTTATTAATCCCATTATCTAAATATTTCCATTTTTTTCTAAAACTAAAGGAAACAAATTATCCTCGACTCAGTGAACCAAAACAAAAATAATAGTTTTGAAGCTCAAAACTCAATTGCAGTAGCAATAGTAACCTCAGTTTTCTGAAGATAAAGTCACCCAGATTATCGACATTTCTTACTAAGCTTTAGTTGAAGAGCTTCAAGCTTCAGTTAGTTGAAGAGATTAGTGCATAATGCTATTAAGGCTAATAGTATTACTAATAATAAAGTTATTAAGCATTGATATGCCAGGCACTGTACTATGTGTTTCACATAAAATAAGTGTGTTCACTGACCCTTTACAACAATCCCATGAAAAAGGCACCACTATCACCCCCATTTTGCAGATGAGGAATATGAGGCTCCACGATGTTAATTATCTCACCCAGTGTAACTCCATAAGGAGAGGAGCTAGAACTCAAGTCTAGATTTGAGTCTCCAAGGCCCCTAAATAGGAAACTCCATACAGGTATCTCCCACTTTTCAAAAAGTTCACATTATGCCATTTCACTTTTTTTTTAATACATTTTTTACATCATTTTTCATTTTTGCACAATGTATGCATTTTCATCTTCGTTACAGTCCCCATACAATACCCACTCCCACCCTCTTATTTTGATCCCATTCCCTCCTCCCCTATGCCACTTCACTTTTAGGAAAGACCTACATTAGCACCTATTTTCACTATTCAAAACAGAAGAGGATTTTCATTTTCACAAAAGGTGAAAAGCAAATACAGCAGTTCATTGTTTGGACTGCAGCCGATGTTCAATGTGATGTTCAATGTTCGGGAGGCAGCAGACACCAGAGCAGCACCCACTCCTTCCCCAGGAACTACTTTCTACAAGCTGTGTATTTATCACATCACACTGGCTTTTACTATATGTGTTATCTGAGGTTTTATATTATTTGGTATGATATAACTGGTTATTTTTTTCATCTGGGAACATTCAAAAAATTTTCCATCTAAATTAACGGTAACTGCTTCTTTGCTTTATGCCATTTAAACTTACAAAAGTTTTCACAGGAATGTTCTATTGTAGATACTGAAAGGGAACATGTACTGCATAAGGGGAAGGAAAAAAAGGGGAGTGGGAAACTATAGGGATGGTTAGAGAGTGGGGAGAAAAAGATACTCTCGCTCACAGTACAGAGGATAAATTTCTAAATTCAGGAAACCTTCCTCTCTGGCTTTTCCTCCCATTGAGATCAAGGCTGGTTTCTTTAGGCTCAGTTCTCCAGCTGCTTCTGCTTCCTCTTACACAGCTCCAGCATGAGCACTTTGAAGAGGCCTTGCTAACTTTAATCTGGAGAGCTTGTTCTACTTAGGCACACGATCTCCCTTTTCAGAGCAGAACTGTAGAATGAATAAATATTTATCTTCAAGGACTTTTATGACAAAGTAAATTTTTTTCTCTGCCCTCCTCCACCTTGCCCTGCTTTTTGTTTGTTTAAAAATAGTTTTTAACAACAACAAAAACCCACAGCATTAACTGTGATTAACATCAGCTCATCAGCAAGAATAGCATCTGTACCCTAGTACCAGGAGTTTACTAAAAGTCAGCAATGAACATATCACAATTGCCAAGTTGAGCCTCCAGCCAGTCCACCTGAGAATGTCAACGTGGTAAACATTAAATGCATCTTAGGTCGTCCAGCCATACTGATGACAGTCAGATCCTCTGACTTGCCAATGTTTTCTCATGAAGCAATGAGAAAAACTTGATTCTAAAATCTGCCATCTATTCTGCCATGCTTCCAGAAGTACCAAGCACATGCAAATTTAAAGTGTGCCTTCAATCAAAGAGCAATAAACTTCCTAAAGTATAAAGGAATCCACCCCCAAGTACCCATGCAATCTATAAGCCAATGAGCACACAATGTGCATGTTCCATGGGCCACTTGATTTCAAATCCTGATTCTGTGCCTTACTAACTACGAACCTCCAGACAAGGGAGCAACCTCTCCTCCATACACTGGAGACAGTGGGGACTCCAATCTCTCCTCTGTTCACTGGAGTCAATGGAGCACAGTTCAGAATTAAAGATAATCTACGCCAAGTGCCCAGAACACTTCAAATATTCATAAATGGTTATTAAAAGTTCTTCTGAGTTTGCCAATTTACATCATTAACATTCCATACAAGAGCCTCCAAATAATGTTAATACTTCAAAGTCTAGTTTAAAAAGGCAACTATTGGGGCCTCCCTGGTTGTGCAAGGGGTTAAGCAAAGCACTATGAAGAAATCTGCAGCCTCTGCAGCATGAGTTCGATCCCTGGCCGGCCAGGGAGCAATCCACATGGCGCAGCAGACCCCTCTTGTCTCGCCCACTGCTCCCCTCAGCAGTGTGTTTCAGTCAGTCTGCCTGTTCTGTTCCCCACTCTGTCTCTAGTGAATCCTCTCACCCCCGCATCTCTGACTTGTACCCTGGCTCTTGTATGTATAAATAAATAAATCTTTAAAAAAAATAAAATAAAATAAAAAGGCAACTACTGTCAATGGGCCCTGGTTACTCAAGTAGTCCTCAACCATTTACGGTAACTAGACCAATCCAATGCGCTTATCCATGTGTAAAAACAGAAATTATTCACAAAAACTGATTCGAGAATCTTTGGTCCTCAGAGTTTGAATAAGCTAAGCCAGTTTTGATAAACGGCTTGCCTATAGGAGAACCACACCATCTCGTGTCCTTTTCAAGTTCTCACTATTCACTGAATTAGGAAAACTATGAAATAATACAGGGGCAAATGAGTTCCACCAATATTATCTAAAGAAGCAACATTTAGAGACCTGCTAATGTAGATGTGCAGAGGGCAAAACGCTGAGGTGAAGACCCTTTGCAAAATCTAAACTCACTCCAGAGAACTGGATATTATTCAGCAGCAAAAAGCAAGCATTGAAACATGCCACAAATAAAAAAAAAAATATGAAAATATTGTGGAAAGCAAAAGAAGCCAGTCACAAAAAACTTCATTGTCCAGTTTCATTTATCTGAGATACCCAGAATGGGCAAATTAAAACAGGTAGAGTACAGATTAGGGCTCAAGACAGTGGGGCATAGGAGTTGGGGAGTAAGAGCATTGCATACTTCATGGGTAAACTGTACGGTGTATTTATTTTATCTCCATAAAGCTGTTTTAAAAAACTAGCTCATTAACAGATTAGTGGATTCTTTATTCGTTGTTGCCTGAAAGAGTATCCTCTCCATTAAATACTAAAATGAGAGCTCAGAATGCTCTCTTGAGTTTGAAGTTATAAAATATCTTGCGGCCTCCCTGGTGATGCACTGGGTTGAATATAGCACTGTGAAGCTGTCTGCAGCCTCTGCAGGATGGGTTCAATTCCCGGCCAGCCAGGGAGATACCCACATGGCACGGCAGACCTCTCCTGTCTCGCCTGCTGCTCCCCTCAGCAGTGTATTTCAGTCCATCTGCCTGTTCTGCTCCCCGCTCTGTCTCTGGTGAATCCTCTCAACCTCCCGCGCCTCTGACCTGTACTCCCGTTCTTTATAAAAATAAATAAACCTTTAAAAAAAAATCTTGGCTGTGGAAGTATAATTACCTTGCCTTTGCATCTATTATCTCCACTTTATATCAACCATTCTAAATAAACTCCAAAGATTGAAATTGCTCAAATAATTGCAAAATATACCTATGCTCAAATCAAATTCTACAGATTACATTCTTTATGGCCACAGGGGCAATGACTTGTTTTTGTTATTTAGTAAAAGCTGACCACCTTTGTTAGCAATCTCCTACTGAACACGAGCTACAGTGTGACCTTCAAACAACTGAAGCTCCACTTTCACAGGCTCTCTTTGTTTTCCTCAGACATAGGGGAAGTATCATATAACAGTGACAGACAAGAGTCTGACCTATTCAATTGGACCCATCTGCTGGGGACCTACTGAAATCAGTGTGATTCACTTGAGTGGAAATGTTACTGCAGAGAACTAGGGAAAAGAGGTGACCTAGCTCTTGATCAGGAAATGAAAGAGACAAATTAGAGTATGGGCCAAGAAATGGACAGCCTGAAAAACCTAACTAGACTAAGGACTCTGATTTAGAATCTCTGTAGTGATTGCAATGCATACCTGAATTTCTAATTTTTTTAAAGGTTCGAAGATTGAGAAAAGCTTGTATCTGATCAGTGTGCCAGATATTTTGAAAAAGGACAAAAATTTGAGGACCCTCTATCTCTGCCTCTCAAATTCCAAAATCTGACGAGAAAGTAAACATACATACTCACATGAAGAGATTTCAGAATAACAAGAATAAAAATATGCTTTAGGTATATATTACTATAGAATACCTACAATATTTAATTGATTATGGAGGGGAAGATGTTAAATATTAACAGTATAAAGTAGGTAATGCCTCCCGAACATTTAATATTTAATATTAAGATAGCAATTTTGTATGGGAGAAAACTTATTCATACTATTTATATAGAGATGTTTATTCTAAACTCATAACTTTAGTTAAGCAAATTATCTGCTTATTTTTAATTACAATTTAACCCCAATTATTCATGTGTCATCTCTGCTGGTTTGTTTTTCAAGTTATTTCAGTTTATTCTTCCAACTGATAACAAGAACCTATTTAAAATGTACTACTCTTAATTTTCTTTGTATCAAAGATTCCCTGAATTTGGAGAAATAAGGAAGTGTTTTCTTTGAAGACCTAGGTGACCACATGTAAGTAATAACTTTTGCTTAAGTACTTAAAAAGATTTTCCAACAATCCAGAGTAGACTGAACTAAAAAATATTTCCACTTTATGACATTAAGACCCTCTCTTGCTATCCCATTGTTCTAGTTCAAATTTCACTTCTAATTCTTTTAACACTTCCCTTAATTTATCAAACATTCTTCCTCTGGGACTAAATTCTTTCAATACAAACATTACTTATGAAATGACAATGTCACAACACTAGATTTTTACTATTGCCTCATAGAGGACTTGCACCCTGCGTTATCAGTCATTATGATCAATTTTAGCAGTGGGAAAAAAATTGTTACTAACATGTCTTTGCTTACAAATTACAAAACTTGATTATGCTTTCCTAAGGCCTTAGGTGTTGTGTAACTATTTCAAAATTCCACAAGCAAGTTTTCCAAACGTGACAATCAAGAACTTGGGAAAGTCAACTGAGAACTTACAACTGATTATAATTGAGTTGAGCACTTGCTTTTTCAAAGAATATTAAAAAGCAGTAAGTGACTTTTCAAAAATAAGCATCAGGGTGCTAACAGTTGCTTCACCGCATGGACAGAGAGCTCATCTATGCCTACTGACTTGAAACGTTTTCTTTTAATGTTTGTGTTGCTGTCCCAAAAGGCTAATTTATGCTTTTCCTACTAAGTTGTTGAGATTATGTTAAAAGAACAAAGTAAAGACTATATATATTTGTGTACTTTGCTTGAACCTAGTAGTTTGAAAGCAAACCCTAACCATGCCAAATTTCAATTAAATGCTTGGGGAATCGAACATTCAAGTATAAACATCAGACTGAAAAATCACATCAGAGAACTACAGCATATCACTTGGTTACAAATAAAGTTAAAAAAAAAAAAAGCAATTGACAAAAAGACAGAAAAGTAAAAAAGCAAGTCCAAAACCTCCCTTCAGGTAATTGTCCCAAACTCTCCAACCTGACCTTTGTCCTCCATTTTCAAATCCTGGACAGACAGACGAGATCCATTTGCTTAGCTTACTCCTAATGGGAATACTTTTTCCCACAAACGTCCTTCTGCAAAAAGTATTTCTATTTCTGACTTCTACCCGAAGAGTCACCGTCTGTGCAAAAGCAATAGTCCTTACTACTCATTAGGATTCCAGAACAGTTTGAGTAAGATTTTTTAAAAGATTTTGCAATGAAATTGTATAAAATAGGCCGAATTCAAGTAACTGGAGAGGTAAGATTTCAAAGAGCACAGACTTCTGAAATCCCATGTCCTTTTCCTCCATCCTCACTCCAAAAAAACAACAGAAAGCTCTGTATCCATAACACAATATCAGTATTAAAAAGCAGCGGAAAACTTTAAAAACACTCATGGGGGCGGACCTAGGTGGGCACAGTACGACTGAGAAAGCTGGAAGGCGACAGGCTGCCTCCCAGGCCACGAAACCAGGAATAGCTTAAGGACACGAGCCTCAGGGAATTCAGGCCAAATTTCTCCCGCGCCCACCCAGGCATACTAAAGATTCCCCGAGCTGGGCCCGCAGCGTATTCATTATTTTAAAACTCCACAAGCCTGGGCAGGCCAGAGCTGGCTAAAGAGGTCAGGCCGGCTCGAGGGGTGCAGGAGACTCGAGGAGGAGGAGAGGAAAGCCGGGGAGTGGAGGGCCAGGCGCTGGGCCCCGAACCGGTCAGCGCTGGCCAGGCCCGACATGAGGCCGCAGGAGCCGCTGCAGGCGCCGGGGCGCCGGCAGCGCTGGATCCGACTCACCTGCCCATTCGCCCAGCTGGGGTCCGACCCCAGGCTCGTGATCCAAAACCCAGAGCCGAAGGGCCGTGAAGAGAGAGCACGAGATGCGCAGGGCCAGGTAGGCCACGGTGCCTGCTCCCACCCAGTACAGAAAGCCGGCGGCAGGGAGAACGCGCTCCATCGCTTTCCACCAGGCCTCACTAGCTCCGTGAATTGGAGGGAAAAAAAAAAAAAAATGAATGAATCCAGGAAGAGGCGCTGGCCGTGACGGTGAGGACGACACTAATATGCGCTGCTCCTACACCTCTTTTGGCCTAAACCCCGCCCACGGCGCCATATCCCTGCCACCATTGGTGATCTCGCGTTCTCTCTGCGCGCAGCGTCTCAGCCATTGGTTGGTTCTAGTTTCGCTGCTCCGCCCACTACCCCGCCCTCATGCGTACGGCGCGGCGATTCCGTTCTGAGGAGGCTGAAGCGTACCTGCCAATCAAGACTAAGCCCCACCCAACGCGTCCCCACGCCCCCAGGATGCCGCCTGAGGGAGGCACGTCTCACCCCACCACACCGCCCAGTCCTCTCATTGGCTGCAGGGACGCTCGCTACTAAGGAAGACGGGCTCCGATTGGCCAATCGGACCAGTCTCGTTTAAGCTCGGGGTTGAATCGTAAATGGGGTCTGAGAAGCCAGTGGTGAATGGGAAGATTCTATTGTAGTAAGAAGTGGGCGTGTAGCCGTGGTTTTCTTTTCACCACAATTAAACATTTTTGTATCTGTTAAATGTGTTGTGCTCGTTCATATAAACTTTTCCGGACAGAGACTTGAAGTCTTGGGCCTTCCTGGTGCGCAAGGGGTTAAGACGCAACCTATGAAGCTTCCCCAGCCTCTGCAGCACGAGTTCGATCCCCAGGCCAGGGAGCTACCCACATGGCGCGGCAGACCTCTCCTGTCTCGCCCTCTGCTCCCCTCAGCAGTGTGTTTCAGTCAGTCTGCCTGTCTGTTCCCCATTCTGTTTCTGGTGAATCCTCTCACCCCTAGCACCACTGGTCTGTGCCCCTGTTCTTGTATGCATAAATAAATAAATCTTAAAAAAATAATTTAAAAAAGACTCGCAGACTTCTGTTTCTTCCTGCAGCTTGTTTCTGTGTTTTCATCACAGCCACCTTAGCTCTGATTACCCTCGCTATTGAGGGCCCTTTAAATACCAAACCCGCCTTTGGGCTGAGCATTCAACAAGGTGCAACATCTTGGATTCAAGGCAAATAACTTCACAGAGTCAAATCAGAATACATAATGGCAAGATGTAGGGACAGAGCTTGATAAAAAGTTTGAGGGAGGGTCTCTGTGTCTTCTCTTTAAAGGACTGCAGGGGTTTTCCCTTTGCTTTATTTCAAGGGGGGGTGGCAGGCCCTGGGGGGAGGTGGAGAAGGCAGTGGGACTGAGGGGCACAAAAGTGTGCAGTCCAAGTAGAGACATGGAAACTACAAGGCCAGTTTAAGAACTCGTGTAATGCAATAAAGTTCTTCACACAGTCCAGCCACCACATCAGCTGCTAGAGGGCCCTGGGACCCGAAGTCATGATGAATACCAGAGAAACTGCATTTTTTTCTATAATTACTCCACTTATGTCCACTTTGCTCAAACTGAATACATTGTTCCACTCATGTTTTCTTGCGCTTGAGCAATTACCTTCTTCCAGCCATATGGGGACATTCCCTTGGTTTGTGAGGAGCTGGGATACCAGGTAACCTCTGCAGTCGTGAAAGATCAAATGTCTGTGCTCTACTCTAGAGGATCCAGATGAACCTGAAGAAGATTAAGATCTTCTCAGACAGCTTAAAAACTGGTCTTGAACTCCCCTCAAACAGTCAGCCCAGAGTCCTGTCCAGTACAAGTTCTAATAAACCATGCCTGGTCTAACAAGGTCTCTGCAGCGAATTCTTACTCTAGAGGGGTAAGAACCCACTGTAATAACACTCATTCTCTCATCCTCCCTTCAAGTTTTTGCTTCTATTTCTGGCATGGGTGGGATCATAGAAGATAGGACCTAAATTCAGTCTTAGCCAGTAGGGGCTGCTGATTCAAAACTTGGGAGTTTTTTGTAAGGCAGGAAACAGGCATACTACTACTAAGGGGTCAACAGCTCAACATGTCTTGAAGCTAAAGGCATATTTTATCATATTTTCCAGTCTTATCTCTTCCTGCCCAACTCCCATATTTTCCCTCACTATGAGATCAATTAGGTATAACCCTGAGGCTGTTACGGTTCGTAATAAACTGTCAATTGTCCAGCAGATTTAACTATGCAATTGAACAGGAACCACATTTTGTTTTAATTAAATTTGATACCTTTGGTTGGGGCTGCCTCGCCAATTCAACCAATTCAAACGAAATCTCGCAACTGCCCTCTCAGTTAAGCCAAAATAATGTTTTTATGTTTCAAGGTCACTTTGCACTCTGAAAGGTCCCAGCTATCCTCATCTCCTCAAAATCTTTCCTGGAATTATCATTTATGTAGAAATAATGACTTCTTTCTTAATTCAGCCACAGCAAATGTATAGAAAGCTTCAAGGCCCGGGGAGGCAATGAATGAACTAACAATATGAAATTGCAGTCACTTGCCAGAAGGCCTCCCACCTGGAGTTCCCACAAAGCACTGAAACTCATGGGAGTCATTCCCCTTGACATGGGTGCCCTTCCACACTGCAGGAGGAATGGCAAGAGCTCCAACTGCACCTCTTCATTTCTTTACATGGTCTCCCTATGGGATTTTATCCAGTGCCTAGGTTTGTATGCTAATGACTTCCAAATATCTGTACAGAGCTTCGGATTCACCCGCCCACTCAACATCCTCGCTCATACACAAAATAACCACCTCAAACCTGTTCAAACATGTTCAAGAAACATGTCAAACCAGAACTCTAACACCAACGTACATGTGTGCATGCACACAAACTCATGCACGCATGCTTTCCCTTCCCCTCTCCCCATCTATACTAATGGCACCACTATTTACCCTCTTTCTAAAGCCCAAAACCTAGAGGTCAATCTTGATTCTTTCCTATTATCAAATCCGATGCTTCAGTAAGTCTTGTTACTCTATTTCCAAAATACATCTTGACTACTTCTCCCCACTTTTCCTTAAGAACCTCATACCCAAATCACAAGTATTTGATGCCTGGAATATGGCCATAGTCTCCTAATTAGTCTCCCTGAAATCTATCTTGGTGTTTGTTCTCACACAGGGTTTGTTTCATCTTTTTTTTTTTTTTAAGTATATTAGATATCATGTCTTCCTTTCAAATCCTTTTAAGACCTTTGTATCACATTAAGAACAAAATCTCCCGAGACTACTTGATGTGTCCTGACCTCTCCAACAGCAGGGACACCCTCCCTAGGGATCGTTTGTTTCCACCCACACTTCTTGCGGTTCCTCAATAAGTCAAGTTCATTCCAGTCTCAAAGAACTTCTATTTCTTGTCCCTGCTTCCTGTAACCTCTTACCTTCTATTTCCCAAGTCTTGCTTCTTTATTTTATTTTTTAAGATTATTTATTTATGCATACAAGAAATGGGGTACAGGCCAGAGTTGTTGGGGGGTGAGAGGATTCACCAGAGGCAGAGTGGTGAACAGAACAGGCAGAATGACTGAAATACACTGCTGAGGGGAGCAGCAGGTGACACAGGAGAGGTCTGCCTCGCCATGTGGGTTTCTCTCTGGCTGGCCAGATATCGTGCTGCAGAGGCTGCGGATTGCTTCCTAGCGCGGTGCTCAACCCCTTGCACCACCAGGGAGGCCCTCCTTTATATTATTTAGGCTTTTTACTTAGAGTGGTTTTGTCTGACTCCCCTACATAAGATCCCAAATAGCCTCTCCTTTTCCCTGTCACTAAGCTTTTACCCTAATTTGTTCTCCTTATAATACTTAACGCTTCCAAAGTTTATTTGGTTTTTGTCCATCTTCCCAATAGAAGTTCATGAGAACAGTGACCTTTTCTTATTCATCACAGTATCTTTACCTATGTACCTAAGAGTAACTGACACTTAGGTGTGTGATAGAGATCACAGAATGAATGATAGTCTAGGAATAGTCTAGTGAGAGAGACAGATATTAAGCAAACATCCAACTAAATATATGTTTAAAATTGTAGTAAGTACTACAAAGAAAAGAGCTTAAGGAAAGAGGACCTAATTATTTTTTAAAGATTTATTTTTATTTATTTATGCATACAAGAACTAAGGTATAGGCCAGAGGAGCAGGGAGTGAGAGGAGTCACTAGAGACAGAGTGAGGAGCAGAACAGGCAGATCCACTGAAACACTGCTGAAGGGAGCAGTGGGTGAGACAGAAGAGGTCTGCCACGCCATGCAGGCCAGTGGCATCGAACTGGTTAAACTGGCCGCATGGCTGGCATTAATGTGATAGCGCTGAGAGTTAAGGCAACATAAAAAAAAAAAAAATTGTAAGGAACAGTAGAAGAATCTGTAAATATTTGGCTGCTACACAAATAACATACTCAGACACAACCACATTGGATTTCAGTCTCATTTATTTAAAAGATTGAAAGTTCAGACCTAGTCTTTAATAAGGGAAAATATGTAAAGCAGCAATGTTGCATCATCTTAGTATACAAGTATTTCCATTTAATTTTAATTCATTTTCAGGACTTCTGTACATTTTAATTTAATATTTTCATAATGAAATAAGAAATATTTTAATATAATGAGAGAAAGTTTCTTTCTTTTTTTAAAAAAAAAATTTATTTGGCCTCCTCGGTGGTACGGCGGTTGAGCACTGGGTTGCAAAGCTGCCCACAGCCTCTGCAGCGCTGGTTCAATCCCCAGCGGCTGGCGAGGGTCCCACATGGCATGCAGAGCTCTCCTGCCGCACCCGGTGTTCCCCTCAGCAGTGTCCTCTGACTATCTGCCTGTTCTGTTCCCCGCTCTGGCTCTGGTGAATTCTCTCACTCTCCCGCGCTTCTGACTATACCCAGTGCTTGTATAAATAAATAAACAAATAAATAAATAAATCTTTTTTAAAAAAAGTTTTATTTATTTTTGCAGGCCAGAGGTGTAGGGGATGAGAGGATTCACCAGAGACAGAGTGGGGAACAGAACAGGCAGACTGACTGAAATTCACTGCTGAGGGGAGCAGCGGGCGAGACAGGAGAGGTCTGCTGTGCCATGTGGGTTGCTCCCTGGCTGGCCGGGGATCGAACTTGTGCTGCAGAGACTGAAGAAAGCTTCATAGTGGTGAGACTTAACCCCTTGCGCCACCAGGGAGTCCTCTGAAAGAAATTTTCTTAATTAGGGAATTTCATATAAGAATACCATTATAACAAAGTTGAATCCTTCCTTTGTAAAATAAAACTCACATATTTTTAACAGTTTCGTCCTCTTCTAGCTCATCTTCATTTAAGCATAATCCAAAATATAGCACTTGCTTTCTCCTTAAAGTTCAGTTGAGGAGGTATTCAATCCTAGGGTTAAAAAAAAAAAATAATAGCATGATAAACAAACCAACTTTTTTGGAACCCAAAATCTCTATCAATCAGAAAGTGGGAGATTTGGGCCTCCACGGTGGCACAGCGGTTGAGCGCTGGGTTGTGAAGCTGCCCGCAGCCTCTGCAGTGCCGGTTCGATCCCCGGCTGCTCCCCGGCCACCAGGTGAGGGTCCCACATGGCGCGCAGACCTCTCCTGCCGCCCGCTGCCCCCGTCAGCACTGTACTTCGGTCCTTCTGCCTGCTCTGCTCCCCACTCTGGTGAATTCTCTCACCCTTCCGCGCTTCTTACTGTACCCAGTGCTTGTATGCATGTATGTATAAATCAATCAATCAATCAATCAATCAATAATTCTTAAAAAAAAAAGTGGGAGATTTCCAAAAAGTCAGGATTTAAGTCTCACTGCTATCAAGCTGTCACCAGTCACTGCAATCTGAGTTCAATCCCCAGCCAGGGAGGTGACCCACATGACACAACAGACCTCCCCTGCCTCACCTGCTGCTCCCCTTGGCAGTGTATTTCAGTGAATCTGCCTGTTCTGCTCCCCACTCTATCTCTGGTGAATCCTCTCACACACACCCATCTCTGGCCTACACCCCAATTCTTATATGCATAAATAAATTAAAAAAATTTAAAGTCAATATTTGCTTTGTTAACAACATTATCATAGAAAGGAATGTTAACATCTATTAGGTTTCCATACTGCATTATCATTTTCTAAGCAATTTCACATACATTATTACATTCAAACATCATAATAATACCCTGATTTTTCCAACAAGAAAACAGTCCTTTAAAATGAATTTCTTCCTTAAGAATCATTCTGGTATTATGGGTCCAGTTCTAGAATCAGGGTGTCTGCACTGGAAATCTAAGACTCTTTCCACTCTCTCACCTACTATGCAAGCTCACATTTCATGTAAACTTCTGTAAACATATAAAACAATGGCCAGTAATTTTGAAACAAGTGATTAGAACTAGTTTTAATATTTTATTTTTAGTTTCAAAAGCTCATAGAAGTATATAAAATGAAAAGAATCCCAAACCATCTGTTATTCACACTAGCCACAGCTGGCTGTTTGGAGAGCATAATTCCATATTTTTCTTTTCTTTTTCCCTCAGTTTGATCAAGTTATGGATTATAGCACTGTATAAGTTTAAGGCACACGGCCTAATGGTTCGACTTACATATATTGTGAAATGATGACTACAGTAGTTAATATCCATTAACTCATATAAATACAAAAGAGAAAAAAGTGATTTTTTTCCTTGTGGTGAGAACTTTTTTTTTTTAAGATTTATTTATTTATGCCTGCAAGAACTGGGGTGTAAGCCAGAGAGAGGTGTTAGGGGAGTGAGAGTATTCACCAGAGAGTGGGGAGCAGAACAGGCAGATGTACTGAAATACACTGCTGAGGGGAGCAGCAGAAGAGATAGGAGAGGCCTGCTATGCCGAGTGGGCAACTCCCTGGCTGGGGATGAAACTTGTATCACTTTTGTAGTGACTGGCTGATAGCTTGATAGCACTGTCTTTACCCCCTGTGCCACCAGGGAGGCCCCTTATGGTGAGAACTCTTATGTTCTACTTTCTTAACATTTTTTAAATATAACGGACAACAGCGTTAACTAAAGTTATTGTGTTATACATTACATCCCTGGGACTTAATTAAGCCTGGAAGTCTGTGCCTTTTGAGAAGTCTTTCTATATGAGATTAATTTCTCTTCTTGAGCTTCCTTCTGAAGGTGTCAACTTTTGGCCAATGTGGACTGAACAGAATCCTGCTTTATATATCTAGGGTCCATTAAGTACAAAATGAACTGAGCACATCAAAAAGAGATTAATTTACTACACAAATCTTTAAATCACCTACTTTTGGGCCTCCCTGGTCGTGCAGGGGTTAAAGTCTCAACACTATCAAGCTATCACAGCCACTGCAGCATGAGTTCCATACCTGGTGAGGGAGCTACCCACATGGCACAGCAGACCTCTCCTGTCTCACCCACTGCTCCCCTCAGCAGTGTATTTCAGTAGATCTGTCTGTTCTGCTTCCCACTGTCTTTGTTGAATACTCCCCCCCCACCCCCCAACTTCAAGACAGTTCTTACATGCATAAATAAAAATAATTTAAAAAAAAATAGAAAACCATTTTTAAAATAAATTAATCACCTACTTTCATCTTCATAATGAAAGTGGATTAATAATGTGGGCTGTACAAAGGATTATTGGCAAGTACTCATTCAGATATACATTGTTTAAACTTGGTTTGAAGGATCTCAAATATACATTCACTAACTGATGTAACAAACAGGTATTAAGTCTCTCCTTTATAAGCATCACTGTTTTTTTTTTTTGAAAGTTTCAAATGTACTTTATTTCCTTAGTAATGCCATATTTTAATGGATACAGTGTTTTTACTTGGCATCAATTATAAGTTGATTTTGAAACAATTCAGTGTTACACCGGCTGGGATGATTACTGATCTCTCCATTCCTTTGGGGTGACTCTGCCAACAGGGGACAGGTTCCATTCTACTCCAATTTGTGTTGCTGTATATGTCTACACAGCAACACAAAAAGCAGTTCCACTAGCTAATACTGCATTACCATATTTGTCATGGAAATCAGGTGTCCGTTTCTGGTGGCTCTGTCTTGCCATCATTTGCTGAATGTTTTGAACTTGGAGATGATTTAGTGTGTTTTTGGCCAAGAGAAACATCTTAAAGTTGAAGAGAGAACTGTGGCAACTGCAGCAGCTGGTGCAACTCCAAGTCTAGTACCCTTGTGAAGTGTTTTATTTATTTTTTATTGAGGCAACATGGGCTGACAACCTTGTATATGGTTTAAGAGTACAGGTCCACACCACCTCAAATATATGTTACCACACCCACCACCAAAGCATATTGTTTTCTAAGTATAAAGCTAAATGATATACACAACATACACACACCATTTTAAAAGTAAAAACTGATACCACAATTTAACCTTTTTCTCCTCTCAATATGTAATTAAAAGACCATAGTGAAATGTTGACATATCTCTGTTACATAGTAACTGGATTTCTTGCATCAGCAGATCTAATCATCATTACAACCTTATCCCAAATAATCTATCAAAAAAAAAGTGTCATGGTGAACAAATCAGTTTAAAAGTAGGTGAAAGGGAAAGTAAACTGTAAACTAATATTTTGCCAACATCATAAGTCCAGCCACAAGGAACAAAACTTTAGGGCGGTTATGCAAAAAAATTTAACGATATGGTGAAATTTTCTTCATCTGAATGCTTATTTTTTTTAAAGATTTATTTATTTATTTATTTATTTATTTATTTATTTATTTTATTTATTTTTGCAGTATCTGAGTTTTCATTAACATGAGTTTTTTAGAAACAAGCATCCATACCAGTAAGGGTGAGGAGAGGAGGGGAAAATGGGCAGGGCAGGGCAAAGGGAAGGATTCTGTTGTATTGGTAATAAAGCTCCAGATTCATCCCATCATGGATTTCATAGTCCCCCAGAGACATATGGTCCTTGAAAATCGTGTACCATTTCTTCAAAACAATCTTATTCCAACGGGTACCAGTTTGGGCTGCGATCAGCTTCTTAAGGTCCCCGATGGTGTCATCCGTGTTGCACTTGACGCGGACCTTCTTCCCCAGTCGGTCGTTCCAGACAACCTCGATCATTCTGTCGGGTCCTCGAATAGTCTGGAAGCAGCCTACGCCACAACCTCCTCGAACGCAGAGAAGGGACCAAAAGTTGACGCTGAGAACCAGACTATTTATTTATTTATACAAGCACTGGGTACAGTTAGAAGCGCGGGAGGGTGAGAGAATTCACCAGAGCCAGAGCGGGGAGCAGAGCAGGCAGAAGGACCGAAGTACACGGCTGAGGGGAGCAGTAGGCAGCAGGAGAGGTCTGCGCGCCATGTGGGACCCTCCTCCAGTGGCCGGGGAGCAGCCGGGGATCGAACCGGCGCTGCAGAGGCTGTGGGCAGCTTCGCAACCCAGCACTCAAGGGCTGCGCCACCTGGGAGGCCCTGATTACTTAATTTTAACAATAGCCTCAGGATTTGGCATCTTTACTCATCTTTTTTTTCCCTACAATTTCTAGTTACTTTAATTTCTACTGCTTCTGCCTAGTTCTTTTCTTTCTTCCTTTTTTTGGTCAATATATTCAACACATACAAAAGATTACATAAAATATGTTAGTTATAAAGCATAATATAATGAAAAATCTAAACTTAACACCCAACTCAAGAACCAAAAAAAACCCCAAAATTTACCCTATCCCATCCTCCAGGTAAGCAAAGTCCTAAAAATTGTACACATCTACTTGTATATACACATATGTGTATATATACATGTTTGTGTACACAATATATTTTAAATATATATTATTACACATTTACATGAAATAATAATATACTGTTTAGTTTTGCCTTTATGTACATTATACATGTAAGAGCCTCACATTGGATCTAGACACAGACATAGACTTAAAGTAAATGGCTGGAGCAAGGTATGTAAAGCCAACAGCAGTGATAAAAGCAAGAATTACTATTCTCAAATCTAATAAATTAATCTTACAGCAAAAAAAAAAAAACTAGTAGCAAAGGTAGGCACTATATAATGATCAAGAAGACCATTCATGGGGCCTCCCGGGTGGCACATGAAGCTATCTGCAGCCACTGCAGCACAAGTTGGATCCCCAGCCAGGGAGGTGACCCACATCGTGCAGCAGACCTCTCCTGACTCACCCGCTACTCCCCTCAAGCAGTGTACTTCAGTCAATCTGCCTGTTCAGTCAATCTGTTCTGTTCCCCACTCTGTCTCTGGTGAATCCTCTCACCCCCCACACCTCTGGCCAGTATCCCAGTTCTTGTATGCATAAATAAGTAAATCTTTAAAAAAAAAAAAAGAAAAAGAAGACAATTCATCAAGAAGACAAAACTCTCATCTATATTTCCACATCCAACACAGGTGCACCCAAATATATAAAACAACTATTAATTCTCAAATTGTGTTGTTTTGCTAATCCTTTACATAATTATCTAAATTTGGGGGTATAGCTTCACACCTCCTATGTGCATATGCTTCACTAACCTTCCATCAAAGTTCCAGTGCTAATACCTTGTCACATTCCCTCCTTTATTCCCTCCTTCCTCCATCCACTCTGGCAACCAGCATATTTTTCAGTCTAAGGATCATTTTTTGTTGTGTAATGCCAGCTTATTTTCACTGTTTTTTTTTTTTAATATATATATTCTGCGAATGAGTGAAACTATTCAGTAACTGTCTTTCACTTTCTGACTTATTTCACCCATCCATTTTGCCTCCAAAAGGCACTAGTTCATCTTTTTAAATAGCTCAGTAGTAATCTTTGAGTGTATATACCACAGTTTATCCAGTTGTCTATTGATGGACATTTAAGTTAGGCTGGTTCCAAGACTTCACAAAAATGAAAAAATACAGCTATGAATACAGGCATGCATGAATCTTCTTTTATTAGTGTCTTCATATTCTTTGGGTGAAAACCTAATAGAGGTATTGCTGGATCACACAGTACTTCCATTTCTCTTTTTTAAAGAGTTATTTATTTATGCATAAAGACTTATTTATGCAAGTGCTGGGGTGTAGGCCAGATATGCAGGGGGTGAGAGGTTTCACCAGAGACAGAGTGGGGAACAGAACAGGTGGACTGACTGAAATACACTGCTGAGGGGAACAGCGGGCAAGACAGGAGAGGCCTGTTGTGCCATTTGGGTCACCTCCCTGGCCGGGAATTGAACTTGTGCTGCAGTGGCTGCAGATAGCTTCATAGTGCTGTGTCTTAACCCCTTGCGCCACCAGGAAGGCCCTCCATTTTTATTTAAGGACTCTCCATACCATGTTCCATAGAAACTGTACTAAATTACAGTACAGTAATTACTCAATTACTACCAATAAAGGATGAGTGTTCCCTTTTCTCCACATTCTCACCATTTGTTGTTTCCAGTCTTTCTGATATAGCCCGTTCTCACAGGGGTGCAGTCACATCTCATGGCTTTGATTTGCATTTCCCTTATAATCAGTGATATTGAACATTTTTTTTTAGGGATTTTTAAATTTATTTATTTATACAAGCACTGGGTACAGTCAGAAGCGAGGGAGGGTGAGAGAATTCACTAGAGCCACAGCAGAGAACGGAACAGGCAGACTGACGAAATACACTGCTGAGGGGAGCAGCGGGCGTAGCAGGAGAGGTCTGCATGCCATGTAGGACCCTCACCGGCGGCCGGGGATCGAACCGGCGCTGCAGAGGCTGCGGGTAGCTTCGCAGTCCAGCGCTCAACCGCTGCGCCACCAGGGGAGGCCCAGATATTGAACATTTTTTCCATGTGACTGGAAGCCATTATGTCTTCTTTGAAGACCTGTTTATTTAGAACTTTTGCCCATTTTGTGATTGAGTTGTTTGCTTTTTTGGTGAGCTGTAAGTTCTTTATATATTTTGGAAATTAATGATGTGTGATGTGCAAATATCTTCGCCCAGTCCTTAGATTGTGTTTGTTTTTGTGGCGGTTTCTTCCCCAGTACAAAAGCTTTATAATTTGAGGCTTGAAGGGAGGCTGACTTAAGGGCACATGCCCAGGAGGTTTGTGTGCAGAGGGAGGAGCAGAACTGGGGTGTCTACTTGCCTTGTGGGACTTTGATGGGGAGGGCATTTTGCCTCTTGGGATGTGGGCTGTTTGCAACAACCCACGCACCTGCCAAATCCAGCAGTCATTTTTCTTACACACCTATCCCCTACATACCAGGGGACCTATACTCCAGGTCAAAGAGACCTGGGGGTTCAAATTCTGCCACTCAATTGATGTGTGACCTTAGAAAAATGCTTGACTTCTCTGAGCCACACAAAAACTATTAAATGGGGATTTTTTGCCTACCTCTCAAGAGTTTGAAAAATTAAAATAAGATTATAGTTGAAGGCACTGTCCCAGATTCAGCAAAATGCCAGGCAGTTAGAATCAACTGTGGTTAGAGGCAGGGGGCGGGGGTGCAAGGAAGGAAAATTTAGGGAGGGAAGTCCACTGGAGTCCCATCCTGGCACGATTCTCTCAGTAGCTGTGTGACCTCAGGCAGGGGTTTTAATCTCTGAGGGTCTGTTTTTATCTTTAAAATGAGGGAAATTATGTTCGGGCAAAGGGTTGTTTAAAAAAAAAAAAAGCTTTATAATTTGATGTAGTTCCATTTGATTATTTTTGGTTTTGTTTTCCTTGTCACTGGAATTCCCAAAGGCATCTCTGTGGTTGATGTCCAGGAGTATGTCATCTATGTTTTCTTTTAAATGTTTTATGATTTCAGGTCTTATGTGCAAGTCTTTAATCCATTTTGAAATCACTTTGGAGTATGGAGTTAAATAATGAGCTAGATTCCCCCTTCCCACTTTTTTTTTTTGCATGTGGCTGTCCAAGTTTCTAAATCATTTGTGGTTAAAGAAATTTTGTTTTTTACATTGTATGGTCATGCACCTTTGTTAAAAATTAACCGTCTATATTTGTGTGGGTTTTATTTTTGGGCTCTTTATCCCATTGATCTATTTCTGTTTTTTTGTTTAAATACCATACTGTCTTGATTACTATCATTTTGCAGTATAGTCTAAAGTCAGGGCATGTGATACCTCCATTTTTCTTCTCTTTCAGAAATACTTTGCCTATTCATGATCTCTTGTGGTTTCATATACATCTTATGTTTATCCTACTTCCTTGAAAAATATTGGGACTTTTATAGGTAATATGCTGAACTTATAAATTGTTTTACATAATAGTCATTTTAATGATTTTTTTTTCCCATTCCATCAACACAGGCTATCTTTCCTTTTTTTTTTTTTAAAGAGGCATGTATTATTTGTTTGTTTGTTTATACATGCACTGGGTACAGTCAGAAGCGCGGGAGGGTGAGAGAATTCACCAGAGCCAGAGCGGGGAGCAGAGCAGGCAGAAGGACCGAAGTACACTGCTGAGGGGAGCAGCGGGCGGCAGGAGAGGTCTGCGCACCATGTGGGACCCTCCTCCAGTGGCCGGGGAGCAGCCGGGGATCGAACAAGTGCTGCAGAGGCCGCAGGCAGCTTCGCAACCTAGCGCTCAACCACTGCGCCACTGGGGAGGCCCCTATCTTTTTTTTTTTTTTTTGGCATCATTTTATTTCTTATGACAGTGTCTTAGAGTGTTCAGTATATAATACTTTACCTCCTTTGTTAAGTCTACCCCCAGGTATTTTATCCTTTTTGATGCAATTATAAATGGGATTCTTTTCTTAATTTTTCTTTCTTCTAATCATTATTTGCATATAAAAATACAATTGAATTTTTGTGTATTTATTTTATATCCTGCCACTTTACCCATTAGTTCTAGTAGTTTTGTAGGATTTTGGTGTCTTTTGGATTTTCTATGTATATTATTATGTCATCTGTAATTTGAATTCTTTTCTATGTCTTTTTTCTTGCTTACTTGCCCTGGCTAGGAATTCCAACACTATGTTGACTATCAGCAGTGAGAGTGGACATCCTTGTTGTGTTCCTGATAGTAGGGGGGAGTACTTCTTCAAAACTGAGTTTGATGTTAGCTGTAGGTTTGCTATATATGACTTTTAGTATGTCATGCTGTTCCTTTTATTCCCATTTGATTTTTTATCCTCTGAACTTCTCTGATCACTAATGAGTTTGAGCATATCCTCTGTACTTGCCTCTTTGGTTGGTTTCCTCTTCCAAAAACTGCCTATTCATAACCTTCGTACATTTTTCTATTGGGGTTCTTGCTTTTGGTCTGATGATCTAGGTATTCATGGTTGTATTATAAATACTAGCATCTTATCAGATTTAAACATGTAAATATATTCTCCTGTATTATCACTGATTATAAATTATAAAACACTGTTTCCCCAGTAATAGTTTCAGTTTTCTACTGATGCATAACAAAGCACCCCAAACCTCAGAAGCTTAAAACAAGCCATTTTATTTTGCTCATGATTTTATGGAACAAAAAGTCCCTTTTGGAAAGGGCTCCACTGAGTGGCTCGTTTGATTTATATGATAATGGTCAAGGCAGCTGGGGCTGGAGGATCCATTTCCAATATGGTTTCTTCATTTACAGGTCTGGTTCCTTAGCGCTGCTGAGTCTTTCCATTTGATGCTTCATCTTTTAGGGTCTCTTTATATGATTTTGCTCAAAACATAGTGGTTTCAGGGTAATTGCACTGTTTATATAGTGGCTGGCTTCCAACAGGCATTAACCAGAAATTGTGAGGCCTAGTAAAAGCAACACCTAGAACTGGCTTATCAGCATTTCTATCTTATTCCTTGGTAAAATAGTCAAAGGGCCTACCTACAACGTGTTGACAGTATGATGACAATGACAACACTGCATTGCAGAAGAAGTGAGCCAGGAAATACTGCTGTGGTCATCTTTGGAAAACATAATCTATCACATAATTTAGAGACTTTTTTTTTCTTTTCTGAATTGTCAAATTATAGCTTAGACCTTCTATTTTTTCCTAGTGATTAATAAAAACCATATAACAAACTCAAAATCTTTTACATTTACAAAAATTATGTTTCTTTTCATTTTTCTTCTCAGAGAGAGTAGAAGTCAGTTTTATTTACTATTCGTTTCCTCTTAAAATATTTTGTTGGGTTGAAAAAATTATTTAAACCTGTATATCTCAAAAATATGAGGTATATTACAGGACCTTATCAAGGAATAAGCCATTTCGTAAATATTTTAAAATTAAACCCCTACATGACAAGTTCAAATTCTAAAGTAAAATAATATGAAATGGTACAGAAAAGTTAAAAAAAGATGTCTTCATTTTAAGTCTCTAATACAATGGGTCATTTTTCCCACTTATAATCTCCACATACTGTAAACGATTGGTTAATACTAAAATTCAAAGAAACAAGTTAACTACTTTTTTTTTTTATAGAGGCATGTTTTATTTATTTATTTGTTTGTTTGTTTTGTTTATACATGCACTGGGTACAGTCAGAAGCGCGGGAGGGTGAGAGAATTCACCAGAGCCAGAGCGGGGAGCAGAGCAGGCAGAAGGACCAAAGGACACTGCTGAGGGGAGCAGCGGGCGGCAGGAGCAGTCTGTGCGCCATGTGGGACCCTCCTCTGGTGGCCGGGGAGCAGCCGGGGATCGAACCGGCGCCGCAGAGGCTGCGGGCAGCTTCACAACCCAGGGCTCAACCGCTGCGCCATCGGGGAGGCCCAAGTTAACTACTTTTGATATATATTTTTTTAAAAAGTCCCTGTCCCCTTAAAAAAGTCTGTAAAAACATTTTAAAATTCAGAAACTAGTATTTCAAAGTTTAAAAATACTATGGAATTGGCTTACAAATAATTTTTAGATTAGCTAACAGATACAGAACTATTTTTTTCAGTTATTTTATGTGAATTCAAGTGCTTATATTATCTTAGTAAAATTTTCAAATGTATTTCATGAATGTGTCAGGCAAGAAGTACAGCTATCTTCAAGTAAAACTTGCCTGAAAATGCCAAGTTATATATTTCTTCACTAACTAAAGGCTGTTAATAACAGAAAATTAAACTAAAGTCATATATATTCTAGATTGTTTTGCAAGTCAAATTCTGACATTTGTGCTGGGGCTACTGCCCAGTAGAGCAGAGATAATATACTCTGTCTCTAAAACACATGTAAGAAAAATCAAAATAAAATTCATCATTATATAAAAATGTAATTCGACAAGAATGACTATATTTAAAGCAATGTCCTTGTAATGACTATTTTAGGTGAAAGTGGTTTTTCAAAGTTATAGCACATAATTTGGAAAAGAAATCCAAAATAAAAAAAAAGTCATATAAGTTTTAGAACCACATAGGCACACTCAGAGGGAAAGTCGAACAAAAAGAAAATAAGACAGGCAGAGGGCAAAACGCAATGATCTTCTTAAGGACTTCTGACACTTTTTAAGATACAGAGAGAATCCTTGTAAGTGGCAAGATATATGCATATGGTCTTGTTTTCTTTCCAAAAGAAATGGATTCATATCTTTTAATCAAAAGTATTTTGAAGTAACGACTAGTTTGCTGTTTGCTGAGTCTTAGCCATAAAAATTAAATGACTAAAACTCTGACTTCAAAAAATGAGAGCCCAGAAGAGCACAGATAATGTATTCTGTCCCTAAAACACATGCAGGAAGAATCAGAAAATAAAATTCATCACTGACAAGCATGGAAAAAACTTTAAATACCTTTCCTCTTTCTCCCAGAAACTTTTTTATCCCCTAGGAAGGTGGAGGAGAGAGGGTGAATGTACACTTCATATTTAAGAGTATTATAATCTGAAAAGAAACATATTAAACAAATTAAATATATTAAATTAAGAAAACAAACACATGTAAGTGCACAAAGTACAATCAACCATTCTTCAAATAACAGATAGGAACAAGGACCAAGTTTTGAGAGTGTGTTTTGTTGTCTTGAATATACAGTTTTACCATCCACAAACATTCACAGGTATAGAAACACATTAATAAAAAATGCTTACTTTTCTGCAGCGTGAACAGTTATGAACAGGGAAATAAGAGGTTAGAAAGGACTTGGGCAAAGACCGATAAATAGATATTCCTTTTCAGCTACCTCTTACCCCAAGTGTTTCCAAATTTTGGCCACAATCTAAAATGAAAACTTAAGTTTTTGTTTTCTTCCAAAATTCCATTACAGGCAAACCTTGAAGACACTGAGTATTCATTTCCAGGCAACCATAATACAGTGAGTCACGTGAATTTTTTGGTTTCCTAGAGCTTCTACAAGCAATGTTTGCACTACACTGCAGTTTATTAAGTGTGCAATAATAGCCTTATATTCAAACAAATGCACATATCCTAATTAAATGTAACAGAGACAAGAAGTAAGCACAAGCTGTGGGATAAACGGCACCAACAGACTTGCTCTGTTTCGGGCTCGGGGCTGCCACAAACCCCTGATTTGTAAAATACGCACTATCTGTGAAGAACAATAAAGCAAAGCACAATAAAACAACGTATGACCATATTTGGAAGTAAGTTTGTGTTTCTGTTTTGAATGAGCACCAAAGCCAATGGCTTTCATTTATAACATTTAAATCAATAAAGTTACCTTTTGGTGTTATGTCTCATAGCAAGGAATTTTATCAAAATCACATAAAGCCTACCTTTCAAAAAGACAGTTTTTGACACACATATGAAATATGCACATATAAGCTTCTCCAGAAGACTGTGGATCTTACCACATATTTTTCTAAAACTACAGCTGACATTATGTACTACAAGCAAGACATTTCACGGGCCTCCCCGGTGGCGCAGCGGTTAAGCGCTGGGTTGCAAAGCTCCCCGCGGCCTCTGCAGCTCCGATTCGATCCCCAGCTGCTCCCCAGCCACCAGAGGAGGGTCCCACATGGCGCGCAGACCTCTCCTGCCGCCAGCTGCTCCCCTCAGCAGTGTGCTTCTGTCCTTCTGCCTGCTCTCCTCCCCGCTCTGGCTCTGGTGAATTCTCTCACCCCCCTGCGCTTCTGACTGTACCCAGTGCATGTATAAACAAACAAATAAATAACCAAATAAATAAATAAAATACATGCCTCTTTAAAAAAAAAAAAAAGAAGACATTTCACACCAGCAGCAAAACTGAGTAAGAGACACAAAGCAGAATAGAAAATATAAGCCTTGGGGATTACATGTTAGAATTCTTGGGGATAAGACCTCATCATTTTGTGGAGACGTGTTTACTTATGAAACTTCAAAAGTGTTCTTTGCAGGGCCTCCCCAGTGGCACAACAGTTGAGCGCTGGGTTGCGAAGCTGCCCACAGCCTCTAGCACTGGTTCAATCCCCGGCTGCTCCCCGTCCACCGGAGGAGGGTCCCACATGGCACGCAGACCTCTCCTGCCGCCTGCTGCTCCCCTCAGCAGCGTACTTCGGTCCTTCTGCCTGCTCTGCTCCCCGCTCTGGCTCTGGTG
This sequence comes from Talpa occidentalis, assembly GCF_014898055.3. Taxonomy (NCBI): domain Eukaryota; kingdom Metazoa; phylum Chordata; class Mammalia; order Eulipotyphla; family Talpidae; genus Talpa; species Talpa occidentalis. Next base: position 7,381,969 of record NW_023603184.1, read on the forward strand.
AATTCTCTCACCCTCCTGCGCTTCTGACTGTACCCAGTACTTGTATAAATGAATAAATAAATCTTTAAAAAAAAAAAAAAGTGTTCTTTGCAGAAGCAGAGATTAAGTATCTCTACCCTAATCGAAGTATTCACTCTCAAAGCACTCATGAACCATTTATTTAGCTTAACGCACATTAAATAGCAACTTGGCAACTAAAAATTTATGCACCTTCTTTGAAAGCAAATTATTATGGTTCAACACATCTACAAACTCTAGCCATCCAGTTTTCCTAAAATACAAAACCAACTCACCAGTTCTTTACCACATCACCTAACAAAAACAAATATGGACAAAACAAATTTATCATTAATATAAGTTTCCCACTCTTCGTTCAGCTAACCACCGAAGACACACTGGAGTCAGGTGAGATGGAAGGACAAGGCAATGGTATTAGTCAATCAAACCTATAGTCCAAATCACATTCGACCAAAACATTCCTAAGAACTCATTCAGTTTTGCCCCTTTCGCTCCCATAATTATATTCTCAAGTAGCCAAATACTAAGAAAATCCATACAGATGGAGATCATCAAAACACAGTTCATCACAAAACATACAAGGGTTTTTTAATGGTAAATAAAAGTGTCTAACATAGTAACACAGAAACATGCTCTACAGTCACTAAAATACCCCGATAAAATGGGATTTTTTTCATTCTCTCTGTAAATCACCTGTCATGTGGTTGCCCCAAACTAGAAACTGATGACTAACCTCTATAACCACTACTGTACTTTATTTCAAACCCTTTACTTCATCAAACATGAGGGAAGAAAACTGCCTAAAGTTCTACTTGTGGAAAAGTTTTAAATATTGTCTCTGAAGTGGTTTCTCATGACCAGTTATTCCTCAAGTCAGAGAGACAAGGACTGTGGAAATCAGGCAGAATTTATAGAGTATATGGTGACAGATATAGTAAAATTTGAGTTTGTGCAAGAGGGTAAGACAGGCACTTACTTGCTTAGCTATCTGCTGGCTACCCTCGGATTCCTATACACTGTTATATGTCAGTACAGTGTCCAAATTTGCCTCCGCTGACGAAGTACCCAATCTCAGAGATCCAACTGTGCCAACATGCAAGCCTATAAGCTAAGAATAAGGTAACACAGCTAGAAGTAAACCTGATTCCCATACAAGTACCCAAACAACTGCAGGGCACCAGAGAAGCCCACGAGGCTTACACCCTGAGAACTAGAGGCTCCTGGAGCGCAGGTTTAAAATTCACTTTTGCACAAAACACCTTTTTACAAACAACTGCAGAAACAGTCTCTGGAGTGTCTCCAACACTTAAGAACATACTTAAATGAACAGAAAGCATTTCACAAGCAGGAACGGCTTCACTCTGCCTGACTCACAGCAAAAAAGGGCAAAGTTCACATTGTGCAAGAGAAAGCAAACCACACATCCAAGGACTCAACTTCTTAATAATGCATTGTCTTACACCAATCCAAGACACTGCACACCCAAGATACTGCTGTCCAAGCGTTCCCAAATGTCAGCTCTTGCACAAATCACACCACACCCAAGTAAACAAGTTCAAACTGATCCCAAATAGGACTGAGCATCAACAACCACATGGACAGAGTCGAACACTGCACGAAAAGGGGGTGGGGGAGCAGGACACAAACCACAACAAAGTAAAGCCCCAAACGCTTAGGCGCTGGCCACACAGACATTTCGACGGCAGAAAGCCGAGGGCCAGGGTCCAGCGGGCAGGATAGGGCCCCTCACCGAGACTGCAGCCCTCAGAGGCCCCCCCTGGACCATTTAGCTACAGCAGGCGCCAACATTAACCCTTCAGGCCTCTCGTCCACCTCTTAGACACACAATTAACAGACCCTAGTCAGCCTGGGGGGCTCTTGGTGGCCTTCTGATGGCACAGAGAGCCCCCTAAGCCGTCCGGAACAGCAAAAACCCCAACTCCTGGCTCCTCGGCGGCCATTGCTGCACGGAAGCCGGCTTTTACGACAACTCCCACAATGCCGCGGCCTACAACTCCCAGAGTGCACCGGGCGGCTCCGCGGTTAACCCTGTCGTGGCGCCGGGGCAGCCTCCCCCGCCCAACACCCAATTGTTGCACCTACTTTCACCCTCACAATCCGAAAGTAACTTTGGAAAAGCTCTCAAACAGCTACAGCTGGGCTATCTCGCCCCTAGCCTTTGTCACACAAACGACCTCACCTACCCAGGAAATTATTCCTAACCGAATTGTAGCTGTTCTCACCAGAACACTCCTCATACTGCCAAATGTTTACTATTTCAGGGGTCCGTTTAGCTACAATTAATATTCCCTTCGTCTTGTCAATTTTCTGGCATTTTCCTAAATTTTTATAGCCCAGAAATTTCATTATTCAACATTATTAATTGAAAAGCTGTTTTGTAAGTTCTAGAAAGCAACAAAAAAGAAAAACTGTCCTGTAACTGGCCACAATGTTCTACTTCTCTCCATTTTATAAGATAAATTTCGTCAAATATATTGATTTAGAAAATTGTTGCCACTCCAAATACGTCCTAATAAGAAAAATTAGTTATAGGCAATATATCTTTTAAATTTCAAGTTAATTTTGTTAAAGGAAAACCCTATCGTGCCAAAATGCTTTGCTTTTCCTTTCACTCTATTGACAGGTAATCAGAAATAGCATATATTGTTGCTTTATTTTTTGCTGACTTTAAAATACCAGGAAACAACATGTAAAGAAACATTTTAATATAATTTGAAAAATAAACTAAGAGTTTCTTCTTTCAGAAACCTGCACAATCACATTATTTTACTCACTAAAAGAAGTCCTTCAAAGTATTTCTCGTTTTAATTAAAAATAGGTTGTAAAATGCATTTCTTTAAACTATATTGCCTATAATTTCAGTAAGGATGACAATCATATTTAAAGATTACTGTATCATCAATGTAAAGTAAATTTCTAGACTGTATTTACACAAACTGAAACTTGCTCAAAGGTGTAAGTGACAGACAGACAAAACAATTGTTTGGTATTTGATGCATGCACTAAAACAAAAACTATAATTCTCCCAAAGTACCTGTGATTCTTCTCATACACAAATATAAAATAAAATGTACACAACGTTTGATTTTTCCAAAGAAGCATTTTGCCATTTGAAGGAGCCCTGAAATGGTATCATGAATTCCAAATCACAAAGCTCAGAGATCCTAATAACACAAAAACCCACAGTCTTTTTGGCAAGATTGCTCTTCAGCATAACTATACAAAACTCTATTTTAAACGTGTCCCTTAATATTACATTTAGCTTATTAGTAAAATTTTTTATCTAGTAAACTGCGATAAGAAAATACTTCTCCAGTATTTATTTTTTCACTCATGTTACAGTATATAGTTTCATAACAATTAAGATAAATGCTATATACCAAGACATCAAAAATACAAATACATATACATTTTGAATTTTAGTTCATTATATTATTTTAGCTTCTGCATTTTTATAATTTTTACTTAGCATTTTAGTAAAAAAATTTAGCTTAGGAAAAGTTGCATTTTTTTCTATTTTTTTTGGAGCTACTAGACCCTAAAAACTTAACACATATTTTATATATTATTCTCCTGATGTTAAAATATGTGATTCATAAGAAAGGGTCAAAAACAAGTCAGAAATGAAAGTGATCTCCTCATACATTTGTGACATGCTTACAGCTCTCTCTTCTCATATAGCTATGAGGCTATATTTTCCATTAGGAAGGTAGTCATTTTTCTTTTCTTTTTTTCTATCCTTCAAAATATGATTTGAAAACTGACATGTTAAAGGGCTTTATTTAAAGATCACATTAGAAATAACTTCCTATTTTTTTCAAATTACCATGATCTTTCTTTTAAAAATAGCTTAGAAGGCTAGTATATACTAATTAAGTAACTTAAGCAAATCTTAAGGTATACACTTACTATTAATTTCAATGTCTTTATAAGAATAAAACAAATACAGTGTAGAAATGAATTCTTCAAATTCATACCACCAAATTTAGTATTTTTCTCCTAAAGTTTTTTTATTTCATTTTACCATGTGAATTCTTATTGCATTTCTTAAAAACCTAATCTTTTATATTAAGATTTTAAAAAATATTCATTTATAACAGTATTAAAGTATTTAAAATTGTAGAAATTTTACTATTTTTGAAATATATGTTAACAGAAGACAGAAAGTATAATATATTTATTTTTCCAAATGTGGTATCGGTGACAAAGCTAGAATGTACAACTTAATATTTCTTACAACAGATCCTATTTACAATTTCTGTAACTACTTCTTTCATTCTTTTAACTTCCTATAAAATACTTTAAAGTATCTCTAAATGTTTGTTTAGACGTTTTAATTGCATTTTTAGTTTTTCTGCTTTAAAATATCTGATTTTCGTGTATGTAATCTATACTTTTTATACAAGTAAACTATACTAGCAGAATTATTGCCAAAAACAGAATGAATTGCTCATATTCGAATGTTTTTAAAAAGTTAGTCTGTCTTTTCTTAAACTGAAAAGAGGTCACGTACAAAAGACAGTTCTTGCATGATTAAACAAATTGTTTATATTTACATTATGACTATACAAAGCAATATTTTCCTAGCATGTGAGTTTACCTCACAGTTCAGAACTCTCTGTTATTGTTCAAATTTTAATTAAATTTAATCCACTGGCCTGCTTTTAAAGCAGTGACAGTACTTCATTTATTTAAAAATTCTATTTTTTTATTATTTGTTTACATTTATGTTTAGGAATATTCTAAGTGTCTTAAAAATTTCTATCTTTGGCTTTTGCTAAATATAATTTTAGTTATGTCTTTAAATACTTAAATACTTTTTCTTATGTCCTAAATACTTAGAAAAGGTGGATGATAGGAATTCTACTGTCATAACAGTCCATGAGAAAGTGCAAAAATGTCTTATTTTTTCCCTAACAAATTGATCTTTTGAAATGAAAATTTTTCAACTAATTTGTTTTATCTAACTTAAAAATCCCACTTTCTATTATCTTCATATGTTTTATATCATTTAAGATAAGCAGAGCTGAAATGCATGTTCTTTCTTAAAATTGAATGCTCTCTTTTCAACAGATGATAAACAATAAAAAAAGTTTCCTTACCTATAGATGAAAAGTTTCACCTTTAAAAGAATCTCCAAGATTCTTCAGGAGATTAGATGTTTGACATGCAAACATTGTTCCTATAAAAATAAAAATGATACAGGTTAATAATTACCATCACTCCTACTCTGTGAAAAAATCATAATAAGATGAAGGATATTTGAAATTTGTGTGTCTTAATTTTAGACAGCAAGGCTTAGATACAATTAAATTAAATCAATGCTGCCAATTAAAAAATCATCTTGTTTTGAATTTAAAATTCTACCATCACAGAACCATCATAAGACAGGTAGTTGTGCTGCATTTTATTCTGCCATTGACTTGTCTAGAGGGTCTTATTTATATCTCAATAGTTTTAATACTCTTTCACTATATTTAAGTCATTAACTATTATCTGTTTTAAGGTGTTTCCTAATCATAATAATGCCTGATTTATAATAGTTTCTATTCTAAATTCCAAATAAATAGCTGAAAGTAAAAAAGAAAAAAATTCAAGGAAAGTGAAACTTTCTAACTTTCGAAAGGCATTTCTAGCTTCAAATCAATTTCTCCCAAAGGAGAGATTTAAAACACTATATATCCTGTGATGCAAACAGTAAATACATTAAGACAAAGTTTGATTTAGGCTGAATTTTTAAAAAACAATTACCTAGCTTCTTCCTCTCTTTCTGCTCATAATTTTATCTCCATTTTAATTGGCATTTACATTCATTAGTTTACATGCATTCCCTCCAAATAAAAATTATGTTCTGCTTAGAAAATTTTTAGATTCCTTACATTTCCCTTTCATTTTATATAAAGGTCTATATTTTAAACCCAAGAAGGGGGACTTGAGTATTAATTATACTCTTTCTGCCCCAAAATTACGTCCTTAGATCTATTTTCCAATTCTTCCCTTACCATGATTCCACCATACCCCACTTAGCCTTTTTTGCGACCAACAAGATTTGTCTAACCTCTCCCCCACAATTGAGGGCATAGTCTGCCTTTATATCTGTGTTTTGATGCATCACAGTCTAGCCAATGTTACTTAGACATACTCCAAAACATCACCAATTTTCACTCCCCGCTGGGCACTCTGGGCTTCTATTCAACAGATATGAGCAAATTCCTGTTCTTTACCAGGACATCCCATTTGGGGTTCTCTTATGGCTGAATAAAAATGGAGAGCATAGGTGGGCTCAAACCAAAAGAAAGGACGCCAGGCACAGGAAGGGCAATTGAATATATCTTGCTCATAATTACTTGGATTCTTTAGAGCAATCAAGGACCTATAGGAGTCATATGCGGGATACTAACAAGTTCCTTTTCCTTATGTCACTTTTTCCTACCTTCAATTTCCTAAGTGATATTTTTCAAAGAAGGTGACTTTGTGGACATCCCAGTTTGCAAGTGCAAAGGGGCATTTTCTCGTGAGGGTAGCAGAATTGGCCACTCAGAGGCCCAACCAACTTCCAGGGCAGAAGCAGCATGACCTACTGGGTACGTACCCAGAGGGAAGCCTGAGTCCGCCTCTCATTTGCCCCTGTCCTATGCTCCAGAGGGCATGAGGTAAGAATAAAACCATCCTGTGTCTCAGTTTCTTTAGCTCCATCACCAAACACAACAAGTAGAGGCAGAAGTGGAAGCAGCCAGGGAAAGCAGAACAAAAGCCAGAGAGAAAAAGATTTCAAATAACCTGGCATTCACCCTCAGCTCTACCCACGTTCCTGCAGCCTTTCTCACAGCAAAGGAGGGGGGCTGTGGGCAAGACAAGCTTGAGGGGTACCACATGGAGAGCGTCCAATATCACCCAAACCTACAACAGTGCAGACAATCACAGGGTCAGAAATAATGGCTGGTAGTACTTTTTCTTTTAAATTAAAACAAAAGCCAAACTAAAAACTTCTTTCTAAAATATGGCCAGGGTAAAGTATTTGCTTTTTATCAATAATAAAATACACACAAGTGAATTCACAGCCATAAAAATCTTATCTTTGCTTCAGCCTCAGTGCTCTTGGCTCCTTTTTATCCATGTGTGCAGAAAAACCAGTGTTCATTCAGTAACCCAATGCTATTGTATCTGGAGAGAAGCACAGTGGGGAGTCTTTAACCCCCTCAGAGAAACTCCCTCCACCCCAGACTGGTTTGGTGAATTGTAAATAAAACTCAGCCCAGCATTTTTAGTGTTCTGAAAGAGCCTTCCTGCCCCCTCCCCTGCTTAGAACTCAAGCCAAATTGATCTGACTCATTAGTTCCTTTCGAGACACTCTGTTATTTAAAAGAAAGTACTAAGCATAAACTTAGTTAAAAGTGATTTTTTTTAAGCCAAGATATATTCATCCTGAACAGTAACAGATTAACAGATTAGCATTAACCGTCTCCCAGTTTCAACACGAGCTGCAAATGAATTGATTCCTCATTTGCTCCAAATTCAAGGCTGCCAAACTCCCCCCTAAATTTCCTTTCCATTTTAGGAAACCAAGTTCCTAGAAATAATAAAATCAGAATTTTCCTATCAAGGGTTTTTAAACATTAACTACAAAACAGGTCCAACACTGTTTAACATAAAATTAGTCTCTCCTCTCTCCCCTCTCCTTCCTGCTCCTTCCCTCTTTCCATCAATTTGGGAACATGTACTCTCTTGGCTACTCTGCTTTCCTATCTGGGCGTCATTATAAAACTTTTCCTGTCATCCTTTCTTGAAATCCCTATTTAAGCACACCACACACCTCCTCGTAGAAAAGGTAAAAAAGCCAGTTGTACTGGACAATCTCCCAGCTCTCATTCTATATGTCCAGTCTGTGATGAATAGACTCCATGCCAGGATGGAGATTGGACCCTCATTGGGGCCATCAATGTGTTTCTATAAACGTTTTGCTGAGTTGATACATAATAGTTTTCTGCCATTCTAGGCCAACCCTCATCTTTTTGCTCCACACCTTCAATCTAAAACCATTTGGTGTCACCGATAACAGAAATTTCATTCTTCCCTTCAAGACCCTCAATACTACCCACAGCCTTTTGCTGACTTGAGGATTTCTTAATACTGTGACCCATTCTTCAAGTGACACAAAGGTCTCCACATACTAGTCCCTACTATGCTCCTCCTCTTCCCTGTCTCCTCTCCTCTTCCTCAGACATCTCCTCCTCATCATCTATATTTATTTTTAAAGGCTTATTTTTATTTTTTTATGCATATAAGAGCTGGGGTACAGCCCAGAGGTGTGGGGGGTGAAAGGATTCACCAGAGAAAGAGTGGGGAACAGAACAGGCAGATTGACTGAAGGACACTGCTGAGGGAAGCAGCGGGCTAGTCAGGAGAGGTCTGCTGCGCCATGTGGGTAACTCCATGGCTGGGGATAGAACTCGCGCAGCAGCGGCTGCAGCCAGCGTCATAGGTTGTGTCTTAACCCCTTGCGCCACCACGGAGGTCCTCCTCCTCATCTTTAACATTTACTGGAAGCTCTCTATGCAGCAGATGCTGTCCTAAGAAATGGATATTTAATTTTAACAACCTAATCATGCAGATTCTATTATCGTTCCCATTTTATAGATGAGGAAATTGAGGTAAACAAAGGTTAAATTATTTGCCCACGGTGTAGTGTCAAAGAGTGAAGGATCCAAGTTTGAAAGTCTCATATTTTGGGTAGAGCCCTCATAGCCACAATGATTCACTACCTCTTGGATTACAATATTTCCGTGGGTTCTCCCACCTTTCAAATTCTCTGTTCACCCAACACTTGATTATCTCAGAATATCTAGTCTCCTAATTGATGATAATCAGAGTATCTACTTTATAAGAATTGTGAGAATTTGGGGCCTCACTGACAGCACAAGGGGTTAAGTCTCAGCCTATCGAGCTATCTCCAGCCACTGCAGCATGAGTTGGATCCCTGGCCAGATAGCTGACCCACATGGCGTAGACCTCTCCTGAAGCCCACTGCTCCCTCTTCAGTGTGTTTCAGTAGATCTGTTATAGGACAGGGAGAGGGGCAGCCCAAACCCCGCAAACCTGCCTATTCTAAATGGGTTCTGCCATCCGCCGCATCAACACAAAACATGAGACTTTAATGGGAAGGAACTTTAATACAATTAGGAAACAATACAGGAAAGGCAAAGAATCTAGTTTCTAAATCAAGCACCCAAAGTTACCCGTCCCCTCTTGGGTAAAAGTCCATCCAAATGGGACTGGCCCAGAATAAGGCCCCAAAGCCTGCCACAAGTCTAAAGCATCTTCTAGTGGGGACCCACAGAAAAGGGTCAGAAACAACCAGACAAGCCCCGAAGGAAAAGAGCAAAATCAACATCAAGATAAAAGCTGCCATTGTCACCTCCCCATGGGTCTCACCCACATCTGTGTCACCCAGTCCACAACCAAAAGACAAGCACAGTTTCTTCACGTGTCTCTAGGCTCCATGCGCCTCCTCCAGGTCTCCTGGCTCCATCCTGCTTCCTTCTTCAGTCTCTTCTCCAGCTTCTCCTCTTCCTGCTCAGCTCCACCCTCCCTTGGGTGGGGCAGGGAAACTCCCCCTTTCCTGGGGACCACCCTGTTACAGATCTACCTGTTCTGCTTTCCTTTCTGTCTCTGGTGAATCCTCTCAACGCAGCTCCTGGCCTAGACCCCACTTCTTGTATGCATAAATAAATAAAAATAAATCTTAAAAAAAAAGAGGGGCCTCCCTGGTGACGCAAGGGGTTAGGCACCACACAATGAAGCAATCCTCAGCCTTTGCAGCATGAGTTCAGTCCCCAGCTGGCCAGAGAGCAACCCACATGGCGAGGCAGACCTCTCCTGTCTCGCCTGCAGTCAGTCTGCCTGTTCTGTTCCCCATTCTGTCTCTGGTGAATCCTCTCACCCCCCGCAATTCTTGCCTGTACCCCAGCTCTTACATGCAGAAATAAATAAATCTTTAAAAAAAAAAAGTTGTGAGAATTAAAGAAAGTAAACTCAAACCACTCAAAACAGTGCCTGGCATAGAGTAAATAATTTGAAGAAATGTCAGTATTTACTTAATGGAGGATCTTTTAATTTGCAGATGGAGACCTGACATCAATAATAAGTGGAAAAAACCAGGACTGGAACCCAAAACTAATACATGCCATTAAAAAAAATATATATGTATTAATGAAGTACTCACTTAAAACTTATGATTTTTAAATATCCTATGTCTTATATTTCTCTGTCCAGGGCTTTTCCTGTTGAATCACACGTCTCTTGCTAAAAGGCAAATTCCTAGGAATAAAGGATTCTGGATTTGCTTGCTCTCTGGTCTTTGCTACCAGTAAACCAACAGCCATCTAACTTTTTTTTTTTTTTTAATTTTTTTTTTCTTTTATAGAGGCATGTTTTATTTATTTATTTATTTGTTTGTTCGTTTGTTTTGTTTGTACATGCACTGGGTACAGTCAGAAGCGCGGGAGGGTGAGAGAATTCACCAGAGCCAGAGCGGGGAGCAGAGCAGGCAGAAGGACCGAGGTACACTGCTGAGGGGAGCAGCGGGCAGCAGGAGAGGTCTGCGTGCCATGTGGGACCCTCCTCCGGTGGCCGGGGAGCAGCCGGGAATCGAACCGGCGCCGCAGAGGCAGCGGGCAGCCTCGCAACCCAGCGCTCAACCGCTGCGCCACCGGGGAGGCCCCATCTAACTGTTTTTGGAAGAGTAAATTTAGCAGAGGCTTACCTAACTATTGCAAATCACCAGAACAGGTTTAAAGTTTTTACAGGTAGTGATATTGATGTGATGAAATGTATTTCTCAATTTGCACTTGAAAATGAGCCCATTTTACATTTATTAATTGAAACATAAGCAGGTATTTGGAAGGAAGTCTCTTTCCCTGCATAAGTTTGTGTTTATACAGGTTGTGCAGCTAATGTTCATATTTTTAAATCAATGTGAGGTATTAAATGTGATAACAGTAGATTTGGACATGGATTTGTCTATTACAAATATATGTAAACTCAGACCCTCGTGGTTGCATTCTGCACTCAAAAATTTTACAGAGAAACAATCTATTCACTATTGGAGGTATATTGGTTTCCTGTGTCCTCCTAGTAATAAATAAATACACACATTTTGTGATAAACAAATGCTATACTAACATTAAAAAAGTTAACACCACTTGGGTAGAACACAGCTATTGTGTTAGTAACTATTCAGAAGTCAAAGCATTTTTAAGTAGTACATTAATCCGGAGATTCTGAAGATTATTAAAATCAAATCATCTCAGTATAGTTTATATTTCCAAACTTTCAGTTAACTTATACCATGATACTGTCTCGCTAACTTTCTCTCAAGTTTTTATCTGTGAATCTGGTCCTCAAGCCCTTTTATTTCTGGGAGAATTTCACCTGGCCCTGGAGTCAGAACCCCAAACTTTCCAGCATTTAGCTCAGGTAAATAAAAATATGTATGCCTTCATTCAAAGATATTTACCATGCTTTTCCTGTAGCTCCAATTCTAAAATTTAAAATGCAATAAAATAAATAGTATTTTTGCACAGGATTTTCATTTTATTCAACTTTATAAGCTATTGACAACATTCTAAAAGCTGAAGCCACACCCAGAACATCGAATTTGCCTATCAGTCCAGAGAAATTTTAAATACTTGTTCCCCTTTAGTGCATACTGACTAAAATATTTATCAGTAAGATTTTATTTTATTAATATGCATAGTATTTTTAATATCCTATTGAATTCCAAGGATTTTTTTTATTTGTTATGGAAATTTTCTAAGAAAGAAACACCCATGCATACATCATCTCTGTTTAATAGTTAACATTTAGTCATAACTTTAACTTTTTTTTTTTGCTAAAGTATTCTCAAGGAGTGCTTTACTTCTTTACATCAATCTTTTTACTCCCAAATATTTCATCGTGTACGTCTAAAAAGTAAGAACTTTTTCATGTCTGACCAGCATGCCATTATCACTCTTACAAAATTAACAATAATTCCATACATTTCAGGCCATGTTCTACTTTCTCCACTTGGAATAGAATTTTCTTGATAATCTTAAGTCTCTATTGTGTTGTCAGTAACTTTATGCATGTATTCTTCAATAAAAGCCACCTCTAAAGTAGCTAATTGCAACCTGTTTTCCTCTGGAAGCGACACCCTCCCTGAACTGCTCTGGGGTCTTTACCTGACAGACCATAGGGCAAATCTAATCTGTCCTGCCTGTTGCTGACGATGCATCAGATCAAACACGGAGGAGAAGTGGATCAAAGCTCCTGTGGGATTCCAGTCAGATATTTCCCCTCAGTTATCAGTGTGCACTGGGGAGCAGAGAGTAGGACGCCAAGAAATCCTAAATATCATCATCTAGTAAAATGGGATTGCTTTGCCTTCCTTCAGTACAGGTCTAGACAGCCCAGTCCATGAGATGCAAATACAGCAATTTCTATAGAACCACATTCATTGAAACTAGGAGAAAAAAAACCACTTTTGCTTCAGACGTTCAGTTAATTCAGTAAATGTGAAATTATCATAATTCATGGAGGTAGTATATGTATAGAACTGGATTATTTGGATTTTCTAGAAATGAGAAAGAAGGAGGATTTTTTTTAAGAGGGGCTGAGGGGACTGGAAATTGACCTGATATAAATTTAAATCATAAATTTAAATCATGCTCAGTCATAAGGTCATTCCTGTCCTTTTGTAAAAAAAAAAAAAAAAAATAGAAGAACAGAGAAAGCAAGTAACTAAGACAATCTTTTTTTTTCAATTCCATCTGCAAGCTACTTGTTTTTCTAGAAATGATAAAGCCTGTAAGTGAGTCTCTCAAAAACTACAAAACGCTTGGCCGTCTCTCTCTGGTTTGCATGCTTTTTTGGAAACAAAAAATTTTCTTTAACTTTCTTTTTTGTCAGCTTCCCGTGTTTCATTTTTATGGTGATACCCCAACCTGCTGGAGAATTTGCTATGTGAATACTACCCAGGCCCAGTTACCTCTGAAACTATCCTGAGGGCTGGCACTTATGGGTGAGAGTATTGCTTGCAATAGAGAACATTCTCCCTCAACCTTGACTTTCTACCCTTCTCCATTCTCTCCTCCTTCCCATACTTCCTTTCTCTTCTCCTTCCTGGCTCTCCTCTGAATCCAAAGTTACCTTAAACATGGGTGCTACCTTATGACTTCTGAATTGCTATCTTCATGGATTTAAGGAAACACGAATTTTGGTTCTCCCCCACCCCAGGTAAAAGGTACAGGGAGAAGATAAAGATATATTTCCTTTTCTCTGTTTCTAGTCTTTTCTAACAAGGAAACTGTAACAAGAGCATGAAACAGAAGCTAGTTAGTGATCTTGTCAGAATTAAGGGCAACATTCTCATCAACACTCAGATAGATGCCACCCCTGTAAATACCTTTGTTCTAAAAGATGCAGCAAGGGGCCCCCCGTGTACACTTACAAAAATAAATGACAATAGCTCATATAGAGGAAGTCTATGGTCTAATGAGTTGCTTCCCACACGGGGGCCAAAGGACAGCAGGGGTAACTGGAACCTACAGAGAGTCCTCAGTCTTTTCCTTAAGTTACCAAAACTTTCCAGAAAAATCAATAAAAAACTTAGTTGTTAGCCACCTCCCCTTATTCATTCTCTAGAAGAAAGACTTGAAAGCATGAAAAATGGCAACTATGCAAGAAGTAAAGAAGAGTCATGAGGATCAAAGAGCCATAAAAAGCATGGATGGTGATCTAAAAACTAAGACACCCACCCCTGACTAGCGCGTTTGGTGCAAGCCTCTCAACCTATGCGCAAGTGACAGACAGGCTCTTGTCAGTGGTAGTCTCTGTCTTGCCTTCCTGCCCTCACTCAAGGGACTATTACAAGAAACACACACACACACACATACACACACACAACTTTAAAGCCTCCCAGGAAAGGGAATTTCTTCCCTTTGAAGAATTCCTTTCTGCAGGAAGCCTACAGTATAAGCAGTTCTGTAGTATTCCATCCTTTTAAGGTATCCCACCATCTAAGAAACAGCCTCCTTTACTCATCTAATAAATACTTCTGATTACCTCTACATGCCTGGTAAGAAAAACTTTGCTCTTTAAAGTTGGAAGAGTCCTCGGGGACCATCTAATAAAAAGAACTCAATCTAGCGAGGAAGATGTGAGGTAAAGTGACTTACCAAGGCCACACAGCTTGAACTGTTTTTCTTAAATAGACGGCAAAGAGCACGGAAGAAGAGGCTGCCAAACAGTAAGCCAGGGACATGGCAGAGGATAACGGCCCAAACTAAAAGATGGAGAACTGTACTTTCTGACAACTTCTCAGAAGATGAAGAGTCTGACCCTTTGCCCCATCCCTAGCCCAGTCGTCCTCCTGCCCCCACTCCCCACACCCTCACGTCTGCCCCCTGGAATTCTCTGGCCCCAGGCGCTGGCTCTGAAAGGAGGGAGGAGACAGGAAAGAACAGGACACAGGCTGTGTGGGATTCGAGGCCTCCACAGCCAAACCATCCTGCAGAGACGGTGACTGGATCCCGTCAGGGTTAGCTCTAAATAAGATATCGGCAAGAAGGTATCTTTCTATGGGAATCTGTAGCTCATTGTAAGGGTTTAGGAGAGAACAAATCTTAGAATGAAAGAAAGGGAAGTGAGGATGGGGGGAGAGAGAAAGAGAGAGAGAGAGAGAGAATCTTTGTTGTTGCTCATTCATTCAGCCTCCTGATACGGGACCTCCTGTCTCCCAGCATTAACTTCAATGGCCTCTGCTTACTGAATGGCCCAGCTGGTACCGATTAGGACTGACCACACTTGGGACAAATTAGAAACTGCCTTTAGGAATTTTGAGGGGAAATGTTTGAAAGACCCCTCTTTAAAAAATAGTAATGTTATGAGGTTTTCATCCATTAGAAATAGATTTGTTTTATTAAGTGATCAGTTATATCTGTTAGCATGTCATTTTAATGAACTCTAAAATCTTTTCATAAAATTAAAAGTCTATATTCCGGTCTCTTAAAATAGTTACCACCAACAATGGCAGCTTAACAAGTGAATTGTGTGTATATCTAAAATATATTTTAGGAAGCCCTCTTGCTGCAAGAGGACTTGGAGCTTTCTTTTAAATACTTATAAAGAGACACCTGAAAGCCTTTACTTACTACTCAACCTGCATTTGTTCAAAAAAACTTTTATAGATTTTTTTTTTCTCCTGGCCAAACCATCTACCATCTGTGTTCTGACTTCAACAAACTTAAATCTCCTTTGTAGTCTAAGGCATGAGTCCAAGCAACCAGCAACTCCAACTTTTAAAGACAAAGGTATTTAAAAAAAGAAAGAAAAAAAGAAAAAGAAAAAGAAAAGACACCTATGAGGTTATTAAGATTCCATTTAGGGTCGCTAATGCCCATGAGCTACAATGCACCCTCACTCTAATACAGAGGTGACATATTAATGAAGACACTTAGAACTCAAAGCCCCTAAATCTTTATCCTTTTCACACATGCAGTTAGGGTTTTTCAAGGAGGTGAATTCCCTGGACTTGCAGAGGCTAAGGTGGCTGACATCCGCCCTTACCCCACAGTATAATCTGTGGCAAGGTCTCTCACCACTGGCCATGAAGACAACTGCTTCTTACTGTCAGAGAGACCTGGGTGCACAGGGGTCGTCGTGTTTTGGAATACCATGTAGAGTAATAATATCCCTACAAGTGAGAGGCACGAGAAGCAAATGGAACTCTAGGGCATGAACACAGAAAATAAAAGCGCTCCTTGCACACTCCTACTTTTGACGTGTGGGGGAAACTTGCTATCTAGTCAACAGACTTTCATCACCATCCCAAAAGTCAGATCGTCGCAGTTACCAGACAATTTAAAGATCACCTAGTCCGATTTTTATGTTTTCTAGAGAAAGAGACTGGGTTCAGGGAGGAAGCAATTTGCTCAAAGTCACGTCACGAGCAGATTGAAATTGCAGGACTTCTGCGTCCCGTGTAACCCCCTTTTCTCTGCACCAGAATTTCACATTTCCAAAATGTTTACTCACACGTTACCTCACTTAATCCACTAAGGGAAGCCCTGCAACATAGAGAACATGTTATCCTTGTCCTCCAGATGAAGAAATGACAGCAGCAGTTTCTACTGAGACTGTGGACTCAGGAATCAGGTCTCTGACACTGAATCCGCTTCCTTCTGATTGGTGTCTGAAAGTAGTTATTTACTGTTTACTTAGCGTCTACCTTTGTACTTTGTATACTGCGATTTTTCTTTTAGTAGTCCTATAACAAACAAAAATAAATGCATCCTGTTTCAACTGATTAGACTAAAATACAAAGAGTTACCTTGAAAAAATAACTCTAACATTGCATCTTCCCTGCTGAACAGTTAAGGGGAATGTACTGATTTGTAAATTCACCTCTGGACCGAGCATCATGTCTCCCCCTGGCTGGGAAGTCTAACCCTGTGGCTTTCCTATTTTCTAGTCATCCTAGAAGTGTGGTCTCCAGGAATTCACCAAACAATATTGGTGCTAAAGTTCATTAAGTCTGTGGCCAACGTAGTTTGTCCTTCCACCCAACGCGGAGAGAAGGAACAGTGAGGAGGGAATTTCACCAGGTAACCTCAACGAACTTCCTCAAGGGGACCACCAAGGGGTTTGAATCATCTGCCATTTAGCTCTTCTAGACTATAATCTATGTTGATTAGACAAAACACAGAAGCAGACAAAATTGAATAAATACCACAGACAAACAAAAAGAGTCGCTTTCTTCAGGTGCATTTAGAAATAATGACCCTGCCTTACTCCTGTTACAAACAAAATTCCATAGGTGACCGCAACTTGAATACCAAAATGAAATAGGACCCTATTAGAATCATTAGAGGCTGATCATTTGGGAAATTGCAACACCATAAAAAGTATTATATTTTGTCAAGAAATTTGCATAATTTCTTCATGCAAAGGGATTGCACGCAGATTTTGTCAGGATTTGCAATTAATTAGACCTTTCCAAGTTGTGTGGACAGAGAGGAGGAATAAAGAGGTTTCTTCAATTCCCCTCCACTCCTCCTGCTCCATCCGCCCATCCCCATTTCCACTGAAAAACACTCATGGGTAAATCAACTTCCAAATTCATCAATAAGGAAAAACATCAGCAGGGGTGGGATCATGTCTAGCCAAGTAACTGCTTTATATCTATTACAAATGTAGACCTAGACATTGGGTGAACTGCGGTTATGAGATGAATGGTATAGCTATGAGGAAGATGAGTGACATTCTTAAATGCTCATATTGTATAGCCCATAGCACTTTTGAGTAAACGTATCAAATGATGTTGCAAAAGTCAGCAATGCTTTTTTGAAAATTATTTAGATGAATTTTGGAACTTTTTAAGAGATATTGGTATGGGTCTACCAATTATATAGTGTAGGGTCACAGTTTAGAGTCATGAATATAAGGAATGCATAAAAGCAAAAGAATATATGTGTACGTCTCCATACATCCATTCAATTCTCATTTCTTTAGCCATGTCTATATTGCAGGTTTCAAAAAAAAAAAAAAAAAGGTTTAGGGCGTTCATACAGCTCTGGAGACTGGCTATAACCCAGTCAAATCTGTACTAGGACATAATGTTTTTAAGCCAAACTATTCTAAAAAATTGCAAGGGGGTGAAGTGGTCTTTATGTCCCTTTTTATTAACATTTATATTTGCTCAACTTCTTCTCTTTGGGCAGCCAATTTCTTTTCTGTGAGTTGTGAGGCAGTGCACATCAGAATGCCTAGCAAACCTTGAGACTGAAAAATGCTTTTAAAATTCCAGTCAATAATGACAGTGAGAAGTGATCCAAGCCAGAGGGTCTGCTTTGGTTGTTTTTTTGGTAATGTGTGGATAGCAAAAAAGATATAGTCCATAGTTGACAATCACAAATCAATAATGATGTCATTCGGGATGGTTACATCTTTTTTATTTGGGTAATTTGCAAATAGAAAGTTCTTCAGCAAAATGGGATATCACTATAAAAATAAGACATGCAAAGCTGACAAAAAAGAAAGTTAAAGAAAAAAATTTGTTTACAAGAAAAAAAATTTCACTGAGATGGGGTCCAATTTCTTTAATAAGTAAAAAAAAAAATCTATACTTGTTTTGTGCTTTGTTGCAAACATTTTAAGGCATAATTTTCCTTTCTTTTTACATGATATTTTGTAAAAAAAAAAAAAAGTCATAAAGATAAAAACTTCTGGACCAATATTGAGAATTTTAAAATGTTATTGCTTACATTAAAATTAGCAAAAAAAAGAAATTTTACAAGTGCTTTTCAAACCTTCCTAATAATACTTTTTAAATATAGATATGGTAGTCTGTTTCTTTTACTAGTTCGTCCCTATTTTAATGCATAAAGACATATGCATTATTTTTATATGAATTTAAAAATCAATAAATATGTGACTAGTTCTAGAATATGTACTCTGTAATTTTAAACAAATTGAAGTTAATAGAAGGTTTATATTCCAAGTAAAGGGTACAAAAATCTGAGCAGTAAATTATCAAATTTTTAAAACATTTTTAACATTAGAGAAAAAAAACTCCTAAAGATTTACTTATCATGATCAAGATTTTAAAGATTAGCATTACATCAGATTTCTTCAATCAAAATCTAACGAAAAGAAAAGTCATTTAGAATATCTGAAAATGTATTTTAGAAATAAGCACAGTTTATTTGTTAAGCTTTCATTGATATTGGCAACTATTTTAAAAGACCAGAACATACATTTTTTAATTCTAAAAAATTTAAAGAAGTTTAATTAAAAATTATGTATTAACAGATAGAACAACACTATTTTTTAGTGTTTTTAAATACTTAGTGAATGCATAATAGTAAAAAGTACTAGAACAGCAAAATGCCATTTTAGTTTTCATCTGTGACTCCTCTTTACTAAGTTATCAATATAAATTCTTTGTTAAATTATGTCATTTTATTTTAACTCAGAAATAGGTATATAAATATTTTTGATGTAAGTATATAGCTATTTTTAATGCAATTCATTGTAACCGAATTGATTTTTTAAAATCAAGGAATGATACTTAAACATTTCAGGAGATAATAGGGCTTAACCCTAACATTTCTTTCAGTGTTCGTGTAGTTCTATATAATCACTATGAAATCAATTACTGGGTTTTCTTAATGCTAATACATTTGTATGAGAACTAAAAAAACCACAGAGCTATTGCCTGGATGATGCCCTGACAGCTGGATGTTTGGAACCATCAGATAGCTAGAACTGAGACACTGAAACTTTTAGCACCCTCTAAAATCTCTTGAACTCTAAAAATTCAAATTAATTAAGAAAGTAATAGAAAGTCAATGGAGCTGTTTAACCATGGATTTGAAGATTCTGAAATTATTAAATCTCCCTTTGTTGATTCTATGGTAGTTCCTATCTGCTGCATAATATCCTCTGTTGTTATTATTTTACCCCATAGAACATAGGACATTTATTTCTGTATCATTGTAAAAACTTAATTTAATAAAATACGATTCGGAAACATGTTTTGAGTTACATTTTGCATCAAATTTGTAATCTACTGCAGTTGTTTCATTTAAGTCTAAAGTTGGCAAGATGGAAAGCTTAAAAACCATGTTATTATTTTGTTATTATTTTTTGATTATGTTATTTATGATACTGTAGGTCTCAGATAAAATAGAAATACTCTTTTTTGTGAAATCATTGGTCCAGCAACTTTTGAAAATTCTAGAAAAGTTCATTGTGCAATATAGTTTCTGTTTCTTGCTACTACTTCAGTTATTTGTATGTAAAACAAAAACACATGGTTCTATAAGCATTTTAAAAACTAATAAATGAAAATGTAACTAGTCTATAATATATCCTCTATCTTTAGGATTTACTAACAAATTAGAGTAAAGTAGATTTATAAACCAACTGAAGGGAACAAAAATCTGAGCAATAAAATATCAGATTGCTTAAATATTTGGCATTTAAAGTCAAATTTTGTTATTCTGCTTTACAAATCTAAGGAAACCTTAAGTAAAGTAAATTTTAAAATTTTATATTTAGTTAAAAAATTGCTTTTAGTTTTCCCCTACTGTTTTGAAGTTTAGTTTCTATCCATAATGTATACTTTTGCATTGCCTGACAAATAGTTATAATGCAGGTTTTTTTTTCAGTTCAGTTATTCAAAAAATTTAAATTAAAAAAATCTTAAAAATGTTTTCTTAGTAATTCTTTGCTATTTATGGAAATAAAATCTTTAACAAATGATATTAGCTCATCTTCCTTTTAGTATATCAAAAATTAGCATTCAAATATCAAGAATTTAAGCTGCTTTAAAAAACATAAAGAGTTTTAAATATTTTTAATAATTTCATTCCTAAGTAAAAATATTATGGGTTAGAAAGAATTCATATTAAATTTTAGATATTGCCAATAATTCCTTATGAAAGAAAATAAAGAATCATGCTGGTTTCTAACAAGTCATATGTTAACTATTAGACCAAATTTGTTTTTTTTGGTCTTTTAAATATTTTAATGAATTACTAAATACTCAGATATTTGGACTAAATTGACAGCGAGTTTCTATAGTTATTAATTTGTTTTCATCAAAATAGTCCCACTTGGCAAAAAATTTAAACAATAAAATTTATAGGGGTAACATCCTCCTTCTATAATTTGGTTATTATTTTTAATATAAGGTTCACATAAATGTGAAAAATTTTTTGAATGCTTATTTGTAAGATAGGATTTACAAAATTTGTAACAATATTTAGTTTTTTTCTAAACTACAAATCAATTGCTAAATTTTACTTGTCAATAATCAAAGTTTGACTTTTCAGATTTTTCAAGAACATGTATTTTTATTTAATTCTGAAAATATCTGAAGTTAACATATATAATTTTTGTCAGCAATCATTAGGTTAGCATTTAGAGTATACCAGGTTTTTTACCATAGGCTTTATAAAAACCTTTGTTAAGAGTTTAAAACATTTGCTTATACCATCTTTTTAAAAAATCCTCAAGTATTTCAAAATTGTAATGAAAGATTTTGAAGTTAAATTTGGGGAAATTTTCATTTTTGGTTTTGATTACTTTTTACATCTTGTCATCCTGTTTTCATAATGGTTAGGCTTTTTGTAAACAGTAATAGTTATTTCATGTCTGTTATTTAGAAACATTGTTTGATAATATTTTTGTTTGTAGAAGCACTATCTTTTAAACTTTGTATGTGCCTGAATATGTCCTTAAAGTAGTATTAGAACTAATGTGATTCTGTTGAATGTGTTTCACAAGTCTGTATTTGAAGAACAAGAGAGATAAATAATAAGCTTAATTTTTATACTCATTTAACTATTCCTGGTTTAAATATTATGCTTCTAAATTTCTAATAGGACATTTAACAGGCCTCGGCAGCAGTAATTTCCGGCATGAATGGGTTTCAAATTTTGTTTTAATTTAAATATCTGGTATATTTCATGGACTATTAATCTACCCAATTTTTACCTTGAAATTTCTACTCAGGTTCAGTTTTATGTGAATATTTACTTAAAAAATAATATTCATAGTGGGGTTTTAAAGTATTTGTAAAAGGCCATCTCTCTTTAGCTGACCAGATCAATGTAGTTACTCTTGAATCTTGTAATCGTAGTTTGTCTGTTACTTTAGCATCTATTGATTGATAAGAACCGTAGTATTAGATAACACAGGTAACAATTCCTTCTTGTATTTAATTCACCAGAATATATAAATGTCAAGTGAATGGAACCATAAGACATCATAGTCAGCTGATAGTTTAGTGAGTCTCTTTTATCTTCTCTTAATTCTTGTCATTTCGCCTGAAAAAGAAAGATTCTTAGAATGTTAGTCTTCAGAAAACTTTGGGGAGTGATTACTAATGCAACATATGTCTACCCCTCATAAAAATAACTTCAGATTTTCTTGAAAGAGGCTTCTCCGAAAGTCTTGCGTTAGTTTTTTTCCCTTTAAATTATGCACATTTTGTTGAGGATGAATACATAAGGAAAAAAAAAAAAAAAGACATGATCATGAAATTTCTTCCTGACCAAATCTTATGGTCCTCTGCAAATTGTCAGGGGGAAGTGCAAAACTATCTGGTGAATTGATCAGTGAGAACAAATAATCCACATAGTTCAGGCTCCTGAAAAATCTTTTTCAGTGAGAAGAGTTTTTTCCTTTGAATTATCTGAATAATTGCTTCAACTCTTCAGTTCAATTTGCATGTCTAGACAGGAAACTAGACTGACTTAGGCTTGGAAAGACTGTGATTTTTGAAACTGCTTTTTTTTTGAAATTGCATTTTTGAATTGTAATTCTTACTATCTTCCATGTGAAACCTCACTGACTGCTTGATCTGAGGCCTTCCAGAAATCTTGTGACATTTTAAGTAGTCATTATTCAGAAATAGATACATATGTTTTAAAACTTAACAGGATCTGTTTTACTTTTCCTCTTTTAAAAGCCCATCACATGTCTTAATTTGGCACTTACATGCAGGAAAATATGAATTATTATTCTCCCACCCCCATTTTCATAAACAAATAAAAGTGTTTTCCCTCTTTATACAAAAAGAAAAAGTCTTTGTGGTTTTTTTTTCTAAGCACATTGCTGAATGACTACTTAAAGGCAGCTGTTTTTAGAAAAGAAAACTGAATGCAGATATGATTGAATTTGTTAAACGTAAGATTTGCTCAGTTACATTATGCTGAAACCCTTTTTAAAAAGAGTTATTATTTCACAAACAAAAAAGGCTACTTTTAAAAATCATGATTTAGGAATATGCTAACAAAACCTATTTAAGTTCAACATTTTTTATAAAAATGGCAAATGCAGACTGTAAAGAGTTAAAAAAAATGTAATTGAATCAGAAACTCTGCCAACTACCATCTTATGGATCCAACATTTACTATTGCTGTATTGATAAAGAAAGATCTTGAAGGAACCCTTCATTTTCAGTTATTTTTAATAAATTACTCTCACTCTCCAGATTAAAACCTGGAAAGTAAAGCATGAACCACAAAATCTAAAAATCATTCACCTTTTTCAATATTGTTAATTAACTGGGCTTAAAACACAACCACAGCAACACTATCTTCCTTATTGCTGTTATTGTTATTATTGAGGACCACAAAATGGAGCTGGAGAACACACCTTTGGCATCACCAATGGGACCTATTTAAGTTGAGCAACCAAAAGAAAAAAATTCTAAAGACAAAAGGTATTGATCATAGGGCCTCCCTGGTGGAGCAAGGGGTTAAGACACAACCTATGAAGCTCTCCGCAGCCTCTGCAGCATGAGTTCGATTCCCCGGCTGGCCAGGGAGCAACCCACATGGCACAGCAGACCTCTTCTGACATGCCCGTTGTTCCTTTCAGCAGTGTACTTTGGTCAATCTGCCTGTTCTGTTCCCTACTCTGTCTCTGGTGAATCCTCTCCCCACCACACTGCTGGCCTGTACCTAAGCTCTTGTATGCATAAATAAATAAATAAATAAATAAATCTTTAAAAAAATAAAAACGTATTGATTATAAACCTTGTAGAACTGCAGACCCCTTTCCTGAGGTGAAAAATCAAGAAATTGCTTTTTAAAAATGGTCTTTTCTTTCAGTTTTCCAGAGAGAAGCCTTCACAACTCAGCAGATGGAGATCAGCTAAGAGAACCCATAAGTATGAAGATCATTTGGTGTGGATTTTCTAGTGCAGCTCCAATTGAAAAATATAATGCTAATCTCTCAATAAAAACAATATTAATCATGCACTAAAAGTGATACAAATTTATAACTCTGAATTTTTAAATATCAACAAACAAAATTTGGATAAAAAAAAACCACATCAATCAGATCCAATATCTCCAGTTCTAGTTGGGGAATTATCATCACCATTGAGTCTGAAGAATTTGGAAAGCAGGGCCTTCCTCATGGCGCAAGGGGTTAAGCACAACACTATGAAGTTATCCGCAGCCTCTGTAGCACAAGTTAGATCCCCCAATCCTGACGGGCCAGGGAGCTACCTACATGGTGCAAGCAGACCTCTCCTGTATCCCCCACTGCTCCCCTCAGCAGTGTATTTCAGTCAGTCTGCCTGTTCTGTTTCTTACTCTGTCTCTGGTGAATCCTCTCACACATACCACCACCCCCTACCTTTGGCCTGTACCTCAGTTCTTGTATGCATACATAAATAAATCTTAAAAAAAAAAAAAAGAATTTGGAAAACATTTCTTTACAAAGGAGATAAAGCTCCCAGAAAGGTAGACTCTGGTAACTAGGGTATGGGTTTCCATTTTCATTTTAAAATATCCTGAGTAACCACAGTTCTTTTACTCTTGATCTACCTATTACATATGCACATCTGTCTACATAACTCCAACATAACTAATCAGTTTAGTCAATTCCATCAGGACTATAGGAGTTACTACAAGGCAAGTCTGCTAGCTGTTTGCACAAGAGACCTCATCTGATTGGCTCATCTGGTTTGCACAAAAGACCTCATCTGGTAGCCATGGTCTTCCTGCTGCTGGCTGAAAATTCTTATTGCTGCTGACACTGAAGGAAGGATCTGGGCCTTCTAGTCTACCTCATGCACCACCTGTCAACAGAGCTCTGACTACGGAAAACAGGTCTAGAGAGCAAGAGTGAGAACAGAGTGTTCACAGCAGACCTTGCAAATCTGAGGACCCTAGGCCCAGTAGAGGCATAAATATATTTGGCTTTGTGGCCTGAACACTTGGATATTATATATTTCTGAGAACTAACATGAAACTCAAATCTTTTTGTTTTTGTTGTTGTTTGTCTGGGTTGTTTTTAATTGTAAATCTACAAAGCATTTTGATCACTGTGATTCTAAATTTATTGTTTGCAGAGGGCCATTTAAATTTTTATTGAAAGTAAAAATAACTTGGTATTGTGAATATTTTATTGTGGTGGTGATTTAAAGAACATTAGGTCACAGGTTCATAGACTATGATCCTCTTACGTCCTACAAGCAAACAAATAACACTTCCTACATTATCAGTCACCTACATTATTGTTCCTGGGGTGTTAGATCTGAATTTCTGTGCAAATGTCTCCATAACTTAAATAACTGAACCAGTACAGCTTGGCTTAGAGGTAACTCAGGACTACTTCTTTGTCTTGTCAGCTGCCCAACCGTCTAAAGACTGATAAAACCTAAAAGTGGAATAGTTGTCCATCATACCTGATTTACATAACCCTTTTTATTTAATATTTTCTTGGGCTACTGTCAAGAAAAACTTACTCAAGAAATGCTAAGTTGGTTTACATAAAATAAGTAAGTTCTGGTTTATGGGCATTTGAATGTATTTTTCCATGACTGCGTCATGTAAGTATTTCTTAGCTTTCTCTTCTTTAAAAAAAAGTCTCATTCTAATAATTATCACACCATACATGTGTGCATGACTTGTTGTTTTTATGAGTATTGTTTGTTTTAATTCTCATAGTATTAATAATGATGTTACCTGCCTCATTTCAGAGTGACTGAAAGCTCAGACTCTGAAGTGACTGATGAGAATTCGGTCCTCATCTGAGTAAATTTCATTGCCCTTTGAACCTCGTTTATTTATCTGTAAAATAGGAATGATGATAATATTTACTCCACAGGATTGTTGTGAGGTTTAAAAGAATAAAAGTGCAGCGTATAGTGGTTGGCATATAATAAGTGCTCAATTAATGTTGGTATTGAATGAGAAAGTAAATGCACAGAGACATTGAGAGGTGTGTCCTTGAAGAACCAAGGGCAAGGACCCAGGTTTGCTGACTTCAAAGCCAATGACAAAGCCCTCTCATTTTGTTGCAATGCAGTTCTTTTAAAGTGTGACTCAGCATGGTTTCTAACTGCCTTCTGCCTACATCCTGATCAAATGCAAACGTTCTTTTCCCTCTTAACCAGTGGACTTCAAAACCTTCCACAGATGCCTCCAGAAACCCAGTGGACAACTGGGCCTTGCCCAGGCATGGGAAATGTAACCAGGTTAAGTCAGAAAGGAAAATAACTGAGGAAAAAAAAAATCTACAAGGATAAGCTTCACTAGTAGTCATTGTCCTAGCAGAAAACTGTTCTATGAAGCAAACTGGTAAGTGGGATTGAGGAAAGTTTCATGGTCTTTACTTCAACATATTTTAATCTATTTTTTTATGCAGACATTCTAAGTATACATGATCCAGTTGTTCTGTTAGTTTAAAAGTAATGGTACATTGACTTGAATGTATAAGTGTCCATAACTTTCACATATAGACACCAGTCTCCTTAGATGCTTATACATATATTCTTTTCTATGTCTGTTGAACAAGTTTGTAAATGAAATTCTTTCAAATACTGAGGTCCTAACAGTTTCTAATGAGGCTCCTTCCCTTGAGTTCTGAGTGGGGTTGTTCACAGAACAAAGTCCTTGTTACTGCCACACAGCTCTGCTCTCTACACTTTCTGAGTCACATCAGTTTAATTTATTTACCCCCTTGGCTGCTTTCAATGCATGTTTGAGCCTTCCTGATGTCCATGTGGAATATGTCAATCAAAGGCATTAAAGCTGGGATCCTCTATTTTTAATCACTGAGCCAATACCACTCCAGCTCAGAAGTTATTGTTCTAGGCTTTTGAGACTGAAACCATCAAATTTCTAGCTGAGTTCTAGGTCTGGAATCCCCAGAAACTGATGGAGATGTTCTATAATCTCAGGTGCAACATTTTGTACATGTAACTTTGCAGGTAGTTTGCTAGGAAAGGGCTACTCTGTTTTGTTTCCAGAAGAACTGAAAGAGAGAGTTGGGATATAAATGTAGAAATAGAGCTACAATTTAACTGACCCTTTAGTAAGACATTTTTGAGTTGAGGGTATTATTACTAGGGGCGACTTTCAAAACAATAGCTCCCAAATATGTAACCAAAAATGTATAGTGTAAGAAACTCAATTTTTTTTGGTTGGTGAATTTGTAGCTAGAGGATATCTTTAATATGCACAGGGTAAAAGAATATTTCTTGACTTTATAGGAAGCATAAGTTGTCAAGCACCATCAGAAATTCTTCATGAAATAAAAAAAAACCAGCATCAGGGTTTGAGACTCTTCTTCAACCAGCACATGTAAAGTAAAAAATTCTAACTCAGCTTCTTTGAAGATGACACATTTTCATGTGGATAAAAAATAATAAACATAAATAAAATCAAACAGTCTTGATATTAGTCTTATAGGAAAAATCCCTGGAATTTAGGCATCTCTTTAGATTCTTTCTTCAGCAGGAGACTCCTTCCAAAAAAAAAAAAAAGAGAAGAAGAAGAAGAAGAAGAAGAAAGAAAGAAAAATAACAATTACATAGAATAATTGCCAGGGGAAAAAAAATAATTGTCGAACTCCATTTGACAAGAGAAAAAGGACAGTCATTTTCTGGTTTTAAAATGTGTCCAGGATATTTTTCAAAGAAATAGAATAAATATTGATGAAATTCATAGGCAACCACAAAAAACCTCAAATAGTCAAATCTTTCCTGACTGAAAAGAAGGAGACTGGAGGTATCACACTGCCAGACTTCAAACTACACTAAAAGTCGTACTGGAACAAAAACAGACACACAGAACGATGGAATCGAATAGAAAACCCAGAAATAAACCCACATCTATATTGACAACTAATCTTTGACAAAATTGCAAAGAATATACAATGGAACAAGGACAGTTTGTTCAATAAATGTTGCTGGGAAAACTGGAGTGCTACAGGCAAAAGAATGAAGCTAGACTACCACCTCACATCATGCACAAAAATAGATGACTACTACCTCGCAAATGCCCAAAAATAGATGACTGGATCAAGAAGATGTGGTACATATACATAATGGAATATTACTCAGCATTCAAAATAGATAAACATATGCCATTTGCAGCAACACGGATGAAGCTGGAAGGGATTATGCTCATTGAAATAAGCCAAAAAGAAAAAGAAAAATATCAAATGGTTTCACTTATCGGGGGAATATAGGGAAACCAAATAAGGGATCAGGAAAAAAATAATTACAAAAAATTAAAAATAAAATTAGCAGGCAACTATAAATCAGAGAAACTCTGAAGGGGAGTGGGAGGGAAAGGGATCAAAATAGGGGAGAGAAGAACACAAGGACTATGGTGATGGTGCACGGGTGAATTGGTGGTGGGAATTATATGGGGACTACACCTGAGAGGAGAAAGTATACATTGTACCAAAAGGAAGAATGCTATTAAATGAACACAAAATTTAAAAAAAAAAAGTGTCCTGGTAGATCTGTCCAAATTGAGGTCTGCCTAGTAAATAAGATATTACATTTTCAAATATAAACTCATCTATTTTGTTTCACAAACTGTAGTGTCTGATGCCATTTCCTTACACATGACAAATAAAATATGTAATGTGCTAGTACATAGCACAATTCACGTAAAAAGATACTTAGGGAGATGATTCATAATCAAGAACTTTGCAGACAGCAGAGAGAATAGACACTGGCACCGCCTGTCTGCAAAGACGTGAGATTTTATGACCTGGGTAGATGTTTGTGGAATAGGCATTTGAGAGTCCATACCAACTCCAAGGCGTGAATCCAGGCAATACTTCTGACCTTATTCATTGCTGTCTTGCTGCTGGGTGTTGGGTGACTCAAGGGCTTGGTTCTGGCAAACACAGACTATCTCCTCTGAATTTCAAAAGCAGTTTGGTTCAACAGCCACTGTACTGAGTGTCGTGACTCAGGGAACAACTGCTCTGTGGCCAAAGAGAAATGATCTTGCCATAATAATGGCCTGCAATCTGCCCTCTCCTTCCTTCCTGAAATCTCCAGGATGGGAGAAAGAACTGATCCCTGAAAGATATCAGTTCACAGATAAAGAAGTTGGATCAAAATCCAAGGAAGACATGGTGCCTCTAGTCTGGATCAGAATTTCTACTCACTCTCCCAATCTCACCAGCTCTAAGTCTGAAGCAGAATTAGTCTTATCATCTTCTTGTGACTTCCTATTGATTTAGGGAAGTGATTTTTTTACAATAATGTCTTATATCTCAAGAAGGATCTCAATAATATCACCTGGCTTTTAAGAAGTCCAGATTAATAAGATAGGTACTAAAAACTCCCTGAATATTCAATTGAAGGTCATTTGACTATCAAGAGATACTGGTGAGTGAAACCAATCAAACTGGAGATACCAAATGCCCCCTGACTCCCCTACCCCCACCCCATGTGAAAAATCTGGGGACCAACAGAATACTCTTCAATTATTTGTTCTCACCACCAGAAAATCCCAGTAAGATTTTTAAAGCTCACCAAAACAACATGGATTTTTTTGTTTGTTTGGGGGCAAGGGAATGAGGAAGGATAGTAATTAGATCCTTCTCTGATATGAAGGCCATTAGATAGAGTTTGGGGTACAGATAAAACCCCAACTTCTGTTCTTCATGTAACCTTGGGTAAATTATACATCTCTCTATATCTCAGTTTTATAATCTGTAAGATTGGAATAACACAGGCACCTACCACAAAGGGTTATTGTAAATATTAAATAAGTCAAAACACTTTAAATACTTAGAATAATTACAACATGACTGACGCATGCATACAACTCTTCAGCTAGTATTACAAGAAGAGTTAATTTTTTAAATTATAAATTACTTTCATTCTGACTGTTATTATAAAAAAGAAAGGTTCTGACCCTTCCAATGTGTCTTTCCTACTTTTACATTTGCTTGATCTCTCTTCCCTTCTAATATTCATTTTCTCTCACTCTTAATGCTCCGTTATTTAAGTACACAACCACCACATCTTCAAACCAGAGTTTATAAAGAACACCTTGAATTCCACATATCACCTTGGCTGTGTGCTTTATCTAATATATATGTGTGTATATATCTATCACATATCTCTATATATAATATCAGGTAATTATAGATATATCTATATAATATCTATAGTAACATGGATTTTATATATATATATATATATATATATATATATATATATATATATATCTTCACATGCCTTTTCAGAGATACTCCATTTCTCAAAGGTAAAACTATAGCCATCTAGGATAGAGGGATATGATGAGTGAATGTGAATTACTCATTTGTGCTAGAGACTTTCACTTTCAGTCATGTGAAAGTGAAATCACCAGACTAGTCCTTCCTTCTGCTATAAACAAATATAAACAAAAGTTTTCAAAGTTCAGACAATCATCAGAGAAGGAATGTGATCTCTGGGGAAAGGAAAACACATGATGTCAGTTCCATAATCACCTTTAGTTTTCTGCCTAGAAGCATCTTCTAGATTGTGGTACACGAGGGTGTAGCTGAAGCAGAGGACAATGACTTCACTGAGCTATAGAGTAGAAATGGGAGTTCAGAGTTGCTAAGGTGCCTGAAACTTTGGTGGTGGGTACCCAAGAGAAAGGGGCTACACACACACACCCCTCCAAAAATACACCCAAAATGCTTATTGAATCTTTCACTGAGCCCTAAATTGTGCATGCATGGGGAAAGACTGTGCGCTGTGGCAGAGAATAATTTCTGAGGAACTGTAGTGGAACAAAGCTTCCAGAGGTTACATAGAGCTTGGGGACATTGAGTATCTGACCAGTAAGAATAGAAAGACCTAACTGTACATACCAGCATTCATTTGAGATCTCAAAAAAATGAAGTTTTAGGGGATAGGACTATTCTAACTCTAGAATAAGAGTTACTCTATACTATCCATAAAAACTTTAGAAACAAGCTTTAAAAGGATCAAGCCAATCTGGAGTAGATAACCATGGACTGAACAAAAGCAAACAGTCTTCAAAGGAAGCCAAAACCAGCCTTTCAACAATGTAAAATCTACAATGTCCAGTATACAATGAAAAAGTCACTACCTATGTAAAGAAACAGAGAAATGTGACCTATACACTGAGGGAGAAACAGTAAAAAGAAAGACCTGCAGTAACACAGAAGTTGGAATCATTAGATTAATAGACAAGGAATTTAAAAACATCTCAAGAACTCAGAACAAAAGCTAGACGTAATAGGGGCCTCCCCTTGTACAAGGGTTAAGCGTTAGCACTTCGAAGCTATCGGCAGACACTGTAGCACCACTTTGATGCCCGGCCAGGAAACTGACCCACATGGCACAGAAAACCTCTCCTGTCTTGCCTACTTCTCCCCTCAGCAGTCTATTTCAGTCAATCCACATGTTCTGCTCCCCGCTCTGTCTCTGGTGAATCCTCTCACCTCCTCCCCGTACCTCTGCCTATACCCCAGCTCTTGTATGCATAAATAAATAAAATAAATCTTTAAAAAAAAGCTAGACACAATAGGTGAACAGATGAGGACTAACAGTATAGGAATAGAAACTATAAAAAGGACCACATGAAAATTACACAAGTGAAAATCACAACACATAAAATAAAAATTTTACTGTATGAGCTTAAGAGCAGATAGAACACTACAAAAGAAGATCACAAAGGACTTGAAGCACAGAAAATAAAAAGACTGAACAAATGAACAGATCTCAGAGACAGTATATAGTAATCTATTACAGGTCTAATTAGAGTCCCAGAAGAGGAGGAAAAAGAAATTGAAACAGAAAAATATCTGAAAATCCAATCACCAAATTTCCCCACACATTTGATGAAAAACATCAACCCAGAAAGTCAACTAACTTCCAGAAGCAAAAATAAAAACAAATCCACACATAGATACATAATAGTCACATTACGTAAAGCAAAGATAAATAGAAAAAAAATCTTTCAAATAGCCTAGCGATCACATACAAAGGGACAAAAAAGTTTAAGTATTGCTGACTTCTCATTGGAAACAATGAAAGTCAGGATACAATGGAATGATTTCCTTAAAATGGTGAAAGAAAAACGAAAATTTGCTAGACAAAAATTCTAGTGCTACCAGAATATCACCAGCCACTGCTGCATGAGTTTGATCCCTGGCTAGCAAGCTGACCCACACGGTGCAGCAGACCTCTCTTATCTCGCCCACTGCTCCCCTCAGCAGTGTATTTCAGTAGATTCACCTGTTCTGCTCCTCACTCTGTCTCCAGTGAATGATCTCACCACCCCCACACACACCTCTGGCTTACACCCCAGTTCTTGTATACATAAATAAAAATAAATAAATAAATCTTTAATACATATATATAAATATGATTTAAACAATTTTATCAACCAATTAAATCTCACTAGTACTTATGGAACACAATAAACAACTGCAGAATATACTTTTCCCCAAGATGCAGGAAATACTTATATGGAGCATATATAAAACTATAAGACAAGTTTCAATAAATTTCAAGGGATTAAAATCATTATGTAATTATAAAAGAAATAAATTATAAGTCAACAGCAAGATGAGATGTAGACTATCCCTGAATTGAATTTGAAATAATTTTTAGGGTCACATACAAAAAGTTTTGGGCTGCAGATATACAGTACTTAGAGAGTAATTTAGAGGATCAGGTACTCACTAAATATGAGGGAAGATTTAAAATAAACAATGTAAGAAACTAGAAAGAGAAGAGGAAATTAAAGCCAGCATATGTCAGAATAAAAAATAATAATAAGGACTAAAAAGTGATAAGATGGGAAACATAAGGTCAAGAAAATAAAATATTGGTTCCTAGAGAAAGATTAGTACAATGAATATATTCCTAAGTAGACTGATGAAGAAAAAGAGAAAAAATACAAATTAACAAAGTAAAGAAAGTGGTGCATTACCACAGATTTTTAAAACATTAAAAAGATAATAGAAGATTATTATGAACAACTTTATGCCAATAAATTAAATAGAATTTTTGCTTGTTGATAGAAAAAAAAATAGAAAATCTGGATAGTCCTACATCCTTTACTTTTGGAGGAAGACTTAGAAAATTTCAACAATGTGACAGGCTGAGATGGTTCACTTGTGAATTCTACCTAACATTTTGAAAAGAATTGATACCAGAGCCTCCGCAGTGGCACGGTGGGGAGGTGTCCGCAGTCTCTGCAGCACGGGTTTGATTCCCGGCCGGCCAGGGTGAGACCCACATGGCACAGCAGACCTCTCCTGTTTCACCAGCTGCTCCCCTCAGCAGTGTATTTCAGTAGATTTGCCTGTTCTGCTCCCCACTCTGTCTCTGGTGAATCCTCTTAACCCCCCGCCCTCTGGGCTACACCTCACTTCTTCTGTGCAAAAATTAAATAAATAAATAAAAATTTAAAATTATCATTTTCTGAAAGAAAGAAAGAAAGAAAACACAGTGTTAGCAAACTAGGAATGAAGCCAACCTACTTACTCTGATAAAGAGCAATTATGACTAACCCACAGCTACTTTTCCCTGCTCACATCAGTTCAGGAACCAGGCAAGAACGTCTGCTTTCACAATTTGTCAACATTGCACTGAATGCCCAGTCAGGTCAATAAAGGGAAAGAACAAAGGGGAACAAAAGCCAAAGAGTTTAGGCTGAGGGGAAAAAAGTTAAGGTTTGGTTTAGTTTAGTTGAGGGGGAAAAATTGAAGAAGCAAAACTGCTTTTGTTAGTGGATGACTTTTGTACTAGAAAAAAAAGGTCAGACCCAGTGTAGAAAACTGCCAGGAAACCCCCCTAATATTCTGGGCCTGATCTTTCAGGATTTAGGCCAAAACAAGTTCAAAGAATGCTGCTGGAGCAGAATTTTTTTTGAAAAGATTTATTTATTTATGCACACAAGAGCTGGGGTACAGGCCAGAGGTGTGTGTGTGTGTGTTGGGGGGGTGATAGGATTCACCAGAGACAGAGTGGGGAACAGAACAGGCACACTGGCTGAAATACAGTGCTGAGGGGAGCAGCGGGTGAGACAGGAGAGGTCTGCTGGGCCATGTGGGTTGCTCCCTGGCCGGGGATTGAACTCGTGCTGCAGAGACTATGGATAGCTTTATAGGTTGTGTCTTACACCTTGCAGAACTGTTTTTTGCAAATATAAGGAAACCTGGGCTGTGTCTAGAAGTGTCCTGTTACTGGGTTTGCCAGTAAGAAACTCTATGACTGGCATCACTTCACATCTTTGCCTTTATATCTTCATCTGTAAAATGGGGACATCTGTCATTTCCTACTCGAAGCTTCCAATTTTGGTCCTGAATAGGCAAATATGTATATATTAAACTTCTGCCCTTAGAAAAAAAGTTCTGGTAATGGGAGCTGTGCTCTATGATTCCCAGGTCCTGTGGAACACAGAGAACCTGAACCCCAAGCTCTGTGCCTCAAAAATATGTCCAAGATAAACATACTCCTCACTCCCTTCCACTGTCATCTCTCATCTGCCTTTTGACTGGTCTCCCTCATATTTTTGCTTTTCTTCCAGCCTCCTTCCACCACTAGCCAAAGAGGTATTTTACTTTTTATTTTTATTTTTTTAAAGATTTATTTATTTATGCATACAAGAGCTGCTGGGGTGTAGGCCAGAGGTGTGGAAGGTGAACGGACTCACCAGAGACAGAGTGGGGAACAGAACAGGTGGATTGACTGAAATAAACTGCTGAGGGGAGCAGCGGGTGAGGCAGGAGAGGTCTGCTGTGCCAGGTCAGCTCCCTGGCCGGGGATTGAACTCGTGCTGCAGTGCTGCGTCTTAACCCCTTGTGCCATCAGAGAGGCCCCAAAGAGATATTTAAAAGAATAAGTCAGAGCCTATCATTCTTCTGCTTAACACTGCCAAAGATTTTCTCACTGATCTTGGAATTTCTGATTGGAGCTCATGAAGCCTAAGCAAGATGGCTCCTGCCTGCTTTCTGACCTTACCGTGTCCTCCCCAGTGCTGTCTCCTCCTGCTCACCACACTCCAGCTACCCTGGGGCCTTGCTGCCCCTCACGTCTGCCAGTCCCATTTCTGCACCATGGCCTTGATGCGTTCTGGAACACTCTCCCGGATCCAGACTTGCTTAAAACTCCTTCCCTTCATCCAGTCTCAGAGCAAATGCCTCCTTGAGCATTTTATCTAAAGTAGCTACATATGCTGCCCTACTTTTAAACTCTCTTTCACTTTGGCCATTTTCATTTTTTTCATTCCCTAATACGCTCGGTAATGGTGTTCATGCATTCTCCCCTTCCTTTGCTAGACTCTATCTCTCTTGTTCACAGCTCTCATTCCCTTCGTCTGGAGCAGTGGCTAACCTTTATTAGGTGCTTAGTAGACCTTTTTGAGTGAATGAATGAGCCCCATTCTATCAGACCATTTATCTTGCTTGAGTTCCCACTAAACCAGCCTGACTCTGGGTCAGCCCAGAACCAAACCCAGACTTGTCCAGATCCCAGTCTCCTCCTGAAAGCCAGTAAATGCACCAGTAGCATGTGCAATGTCTTTAGTAAGCATGTGTAGGTTAAATACTTGTTCTCTGGATGCAAAGAATAAGATAAGAATTCTATCCAGCACAGCTCACAATCTAATGATAAAGATAGACCAATAAAAGATTAGAATATTGTAATATTCTAATAACTATTAGAATAATAATTACCAAACATTTCATGATCCTTTCCAGTCTTCAAAATATGCTCCTATGAATTATATCCCTCAATACCAAGAGAGTGTCCTTTTTTTTTTTTTTTTTTGCTGTCATTATTTTCAACCAGAAAGAAGATAGAAGGAAAGAAGGTAGAAATATGCTGACATAGTGGAAAGAACATGGTTTTGAAATTCTCTAGAAGACCTATTCTCATCACTTTAAAATATAATAATGATGATGATAATAGTACAAGAACCTACCATGAGTCCAAGCAAGACTAAGCTACACCAGACAATTAACTCAGGGTCAGTATGTAATGGATGTCCT
Organism: Talpa occidentalis; assembly: GCF_014898055.3. Classification (NCBI taxonomy): domain Eukaryota; kingdom Metazoa; phylum Chordata; class Mammalia; order Eulipotyphla; family Talpidae; genus Talpa; species Talpa occidentalis. Next base: position 7,417,846 of record NW_023603184.1, read on the forward strand.
TGTGAACATAACCTAGTCTCTTTGAGTCTCAGTTTCTTATCCCTAACATGGTGAACATATAAATGGTTGTTGTCAGAATTGGAAATAATGTGCATTGGGTAGCTGGTATATGGAAGGAACTGAAAAATATGAACTGTTAATTTCATTTATTATCCCCAAATCAAACACTTTAACGGAGTCTGTTGACAATCAAAGGAAGAGGTGGCTGCAGCCTGGCTGTCACTCACCCTGACCAGAGCTATGTTGGCCACAGGGACTCTCTCCTTGCTGGGGCAGAAGCAGCTCCGCCTTGGGAGCCTGCAGTTCTGAGGATTAAAGATAAAAACAAAATCACTGGCAACTCTGTTAAACATAAATTTTATGCAGTAAATTGTTGGTTTGAAGTACTGTATATAGGGCCTCCCTGGTGGCGCAGGCGGTTGAGCGCCGCACTGTGAAGCTGTCCGCAGCCTCTGCAGCACGGGTTCCATCCCGGCCGGCCAGTGAGAATCCCACATGGCGAAGCAGACCTCTCCTGTCTCAGCTGCTGCTCCCCTCAGCAGTGTGTTTCGTCTGTCTGCCTGTTCGGTTCCCCATTCTGTCTCCGGTGAATCCTCTCACCCTTCCGTGCATCTGGTCTGTACCCCAGTTCTTGTATAAAAATAAATAAATCTTGGGAAAAAAATACTGTATATGATTTAGGGGTTCACACTTTCTCATCCACTACACCCACCATCAAGGCACTCTTATCCTTTTTTTTTTTCAGATTTTTATTGTTATTTATTTATGCATACAAGAATTGGAGTGTAGGTCAGAGGTGCGGGCGGTGAGAGGACTCACCAGAGAAAGAGTCGGAAACAGAACAGGCAGTTCTACTGAAATACACTGCCGAGGGGAGCAGCAGGTGAGACAGGAGAGGTCTGCTGTACCATGTGGGTAGCTCCCTGGCCGGGGATTGAACCCTATCACTTTACCATAGACCATTGGGCCCCTACCCCCTCTTTTTTCTCCCAATATAGTATCTTTTTTCTCCCAATATAGTATATTTTGAATTGTAATATTTTATCTACTTATTAAACAAATTAATATCACTGAACTGCTATAAAATTGGCCCTAAGCAAGAATTAATTGACCATTCTAAAATTGGGGCAAGGGAGGTCTTCATAAAAGAAATGTCATTTGAGCAGGACATGGAAGGATGGGTAAAATTTGCCTATGGGGTAATGAGATTACTCTTATGGGATGAATAATTCAAAATCATGGATAACACAAAATATTTGGGATCCTATCTACATGTTTTTATCCTGGCACTCTTTTCTTTGTTGTTTTACCATTAAAAAATGAATTAAAATAATTTGTGTTCCCTGTGCAAGACAATTAAAGATATCAAAAGTTTTTGTTAGGTTTTTTTTTGGCAGTTATTTTAGCTGTCAGGAAGAGGACAGGTTGAATTCATGGTCTGACATATTAGAGATTAAATAGGCAGTCAGCATACAGATAACCAAAAATCAAATATACTGGGTTTTAAGAAGGATCAAATTTCAAACTCCTGGAACACTGGACTTTCCTAATGATTTTGCAAGAAAATCTGCTCATTGCCTGCCAGGTGGCAATCTCTAAAATTCTAAAAGTATGTCCACAGGAGGAAAAATACCATACTCCTCTAGGAAACCCCCCCTAAATATTCCCCTGTATCATTTATTAATGATAAATATATCTCAGTGTATTCAAATGGGTTCATGTACATACTCCACTGGTAGAAACAGAAGTAAAAAATAATGCTTTTCAGTGGCCCTAATGATGCCCAAGAATATAGTTTTCCAAAGCTTTTCCCTGCTGCTCAAGTTCCTTCCAAAACATATAATATTATCTTATTTCCTGAAGAGGATCCCTACCACAGTCTAGTACCATATATGTAACCATAACATAGGTAGGCATTATTAGCTCCATTTTGAGGAAATTGAGCTTCAGGTCACTCAGCTAGTAAGTAAGTATCAGAGTCAGAATTTCAACCTACATCTTGTCTCCACTAGGTTTCCTTCTACGTTGTACCAACTTCTTCCTAAGACTCTGAGCAGGTAGGAGTCAACCAAGAATTGACTAAAAATCAGGTAGCTTATACTTTGTCTAGACCTGTGTCTGACCACCACCATGCCTTTAATAATAATGTCATTAATCACCAGTTATTTGCATAACAATAACTAACATTGTGCTTATGATGGGGCTTAGTAGATGGAAAAAATGTCCCTGGTTTCAAGGAACTCATGAATTCAAGGAATTCAATTATATGCCGATGTGACACCAAATATCCTTTTTAAATTCCTTTATATTTCAATCAATCTAGCCAAACACTAATGGAGCATTTCAAGTACTTAAAGAGAAAAACACATTGAGAAAAGGGAATTCTTTAGGGAGAAAGGGTGGGAAAACCATCTTTCCAATTTTTCTTTCTGGTAACCATTAAGCAACATGACCCTAATTTAATCTCTTACCACCAGCCTTGCTGAAAGGAGCAGATGAAAACATAAACTATGCAACTATAGGTAATGGATTTTACCTTTTTGGATTTTATTTTCTTCATAAGATTAATAAATCCTATTCTGAGTCTATCTCAAATTTTCTAATAAGAATCATATAAAAAATTTAGTGATGGAGGCTCTTGCAGTTTTACAAATGGGGAAACAGTTTCAGAGAGAAAGTTACTTGTTTAATTATCATAGCTAGTTAGTGGTAGATGTGATATTGAACCCACAGCATGGAATTGAAATAAAAACAGTCACAAGGGTTAATGGAACAGATCTGAGAGAAATAAAACTATAGAACGGAAATAAAATTACACATACATAAGCAATTAATTTACAAGAAATTTGCAAAGAGCATACAACAGAGCTAGGAAAGACTAATAAATGGTGTATGGAAAACTGGACAGCCATATGCAAAAGAATGAGAGTAAATCACAATTTAACACCATGTATAAAAATTAATTCAAAATAGATTAAAGAATTGGATGTAAGACCTGAAACCATAAAATACATAGAAGAAAACATAAGAGGTAACCTCATTGATATCAGCCATAGTGATATCTTTGTGGATTTAAGTCCAATAGCAAGGGAAATCAAAGCAAAAATAAACAAATGGGACTATATCAAACTAAAAAGCTCCCTCTGCACAGTGAAAAAAAAACTTGCATCAAAGTGAAAACATACCATAGCAAATGGGAGAAGATATATGTACCGCATTCCTCCAACAAGAAGTTAATATCCAAAATGTATAAAGAATTTAGAAAATTGAACAACAAAACCAAACAACTCATTTTTCCAACATTCAGTGGTCACCAAAACCGAACAACCCATTTTTCCAACATTCAGTGTTCAACAGACACATGAAAAGATATTTATTATCTCTTATTAATAGGGAAAAGCAAGTCAAAAGCACAATGAACTATCACCTCACACTAGTGGAAATGGGCATTACCCAAAAGACAAGAACAACCAGTGCTGGTGAGGATGTGAAGAGAAAAAAACACTTGTGCACTGTTGGTGGGAATACAAATTGACACAATCATTATGGAAAGCAGTATGGTGATTCCTCAAAAAATTAATAATACAGATTCCATCTGATCCAATTAGTCCAGAATAAGATTTTCCCAAAAAATACAAAAACACTAACTCGAAGAGATGCATGCACTTCCATGCTTATTGCAGTATTATCTATAATAGCCAAGAATTGGAGACCTCCTAAGATGTAAAGATCTGTGAAGGGCAAAGATGTGGGGATATACATATAGGTATGTAGAGTACTATTCAACCACAAAAAAAAGATTCTTGCATTTGGAGCAACATGGATGAACCATGAGGGCATTATGCTTAGTGAAATAAATCAGACAGGAAAAAAACCATGGCATGATTTCACTCGGATGTATACACAGAGAGAACACACAAAAGGATGAACTACATAAAACAAAAATAAATTTTTAGAATATAAGACCAATTCGTGGCTGCCAGAAGGGAAATGAAGGAGAGGTGGGTAACTGGGTAAAAGGGAACAATTATAGAGCGAAGGATAGAACTGAATTTTGAGTGGTGAACTTAATGTTGTTTATATGCATGTTCATTTTCAATGACGCACAACTGAAATGTATATAATGTTATAATGCAATGTTATGTCAATAAAAAAAATAAAATAAATATCCAACAATAAGAAATTGGTAAAATACATCATGCATCGTATGACATAGCCATTTTAGATTATGTTGTAGTGAATAGATAGCCCAGGAAAAACTTCAATATTCTCAATATATTAAGTGGGAAATGGATATATTAGCCTGTTTTGTAAAACAAACAACATTATACCCACATACCAAATTTTGTAACTACACAGTGATGAATGTTAACTAGGTTCATTGCAGTGATCATCTCACAATCTATACAAATATCAAATAATTATGCTGTGCACCTAAAGCGAATATAATGGTATTTGCCCATTATAAGAATTGAATAAAAGGGCCTCCATGGTGGCCGCGGGGTTAAGTTTCAGCTCTATCACCCTTAAGGCCTGAGTTTGATCCCTGGCCAGGGAGCTACCCACATGGCACCACAGACCCCTCCTGTTTCACCTGTTGCTCCCTTCAGCAGTGTATTTCAGCAGATCCGCCTGTTCTGCTCTGCACTTTGTCTCTGGTGAATCCTCTCACCCCCCCATCTCTGGCCTGCACCCCAGTTCTTCTATGCAAAAATAAAAATCTTTTTTTAAAAAGAATTGAATAAAAAATAATAACAATAAGAAACAAACATGAAAACCATATGCATGCTAAAATGTTATCTCTGCACAGTAGCATTATGGGTATTTTCTCCTTTTTGATTAAATCTACTTTCTAACTTTTGGTTTAAAGATTTATTTATTTATACAAGAACTGGGGTACAGATCAGAGGCACGGGAGGGTGAGAGAATTCACCAGAGAGAGCGGGGAGCAGAACAGGCTCAGGGATGGAAGACACTGCTGAGGGGAGCAGCGGGTGAGCCAGGAGAGGTCTGCCGCGCCATGTGGGTACCTCCCTGGCTGGCCGAAAATCGAATCCGAGCTACAGAGGCTGCGGACAGCTTCACAGCAGGGCGCTCAGCCCACTGTGCCACCGGGAAAGCCCTACTTTCTAACTTTTCTGCAAAGAAAGAAATTATCTTTAAATTAGGGAAATGATTTTACAATTAAAAAATATGCATGTTCCTCTAATCTCCAAAGGGATACCACTTCCTTTTCCCCACGGGCCACTCAACAGCATGAACCTGTTGCTGCCCATGTGGGACTGTGTGGTCAGGATGTATTGGACCTTCTATACTTTGTTTCCACTATGTTAAAGTTTTGGGCCATGTGCTGAGTTCCCACGACTGAATGTGATAGTCTTTCCATCTCCTATCTCAAAGTCAGCTCTTGCATCTGTCGCCATCAACATCACCCCCTTCCCAACTTTGAGCCTGCAGCTTCTAACCTGGAAAAAAGGGCTGATATATAAAGTCATCAAAATTTAGAATAATTTATAAAAGAAATGCTCATGAAAGTCATCGAGAAAGCATGCAGTACTATGTACATATATATAAGCTCCAGTTATTGTGTTCTGCTTCTATATTATTTCATATATGAATTTATAGTTGTATTATCGCCCTTCAGTTTGCCCATTTGTGAAGTGGGTAGGTTAATGTACCTACATTAGAGGGCTGTTGTGGCTCCCAATGACTTCCCATTCGTAAGACTCTCAGACCAGGGTCTGAGACACCAGTGTCTCATTATATTAAATAATGATATTAAATAATGAGTATGTGCTTGCTAAAGAAAAAATTATTTGAGTAAAATAAAAGCTCCTGAGCTGTGAATCAGAGCTTGAAAGACTTTGATATGAATATCACACTGAAGCTTTATGTCTGACGTCTATCTTCTTGGAAACCTTTCTGGGTGACTTTGTGGTTCTCAGGACTTTCATGCTAGCTGGTGATACATAATACACACACACACACACACACACACACACAACGTAAGTGTCTGCACACCCGTCAGCCTTCCTCACCTCTCTCTTCTATAATCTCCTGTACTCTCACAGTCAAAAGTTAAAAAAGGGGGGTCTGCCTGGTGGCACAAGGGGCTAAGATGCAACCTCTGAAGCTTACCACAGCCACTACAGCACAAGTTCGATCCTGGGCCAGGGAGGTAACCCACATGGCACAGCAGACCTCTCCTGACTCTCCTGCTGCTCCCCTCAGCAGTGTGTTTCAGTCGATCTGTCTGTTCTGTTCCCCACTCTGTCTCTGGTGAATCCTCTCATCTCCCAAAACTCTGACCTGTACCCCAGTTCTTGTATGGATAAATTAAATAAATCTAAAAAAAAAAAGTTCACGAAAGGAAGCATATAGAATATGCTCTCATACCTAGGACATTTCTATTATGAAGCAAATGTCTCAACACCTAATAAATAAGACAATAACATATCCTATGCTGAACATGATCCTGGCTAAGCTAAGCATGTTATGTATTTAATTGGTTCATTGTCAACAACAATCATCTGAAGTAGAGACCACTGTGGTTCCCAGTCTACAGATACAGAAAACAGGCCTGGAGAAGAGAAATAACTTGCTTGAGACCACACAGCACTTTTCACACTGAACCCTCCATGCAATGCTTGTAAGAGCTATGCTTTCAAGTCATTCCACTGCAATGGGGGTGCATGCAATGCCCAGAAAGGTATAATCCCTAGAAGAATGAGTAGGAATTGCTTGGCCTCAAGTTAAAACAGTCTGGTCACCCCAGTTTGACTTCCTCTCCCTATCCCCATTAGTTGGGGGATACAGGGGACCCCAGAAGCTGCTCTGGGACCCCCACTTAGAGCTCTGCCCTTGGAGGCAGAGGTCCAGTGCTTGAGTCCTATCTTCCAATCCTTTGTTGCTGAGTGATTTGATTTATTCAAGCATCAGCTTCCTTAAAATCAAAGTGGAGAGAGTGACAGTGGATTTGTTGGGAGAGTAGTGCACTACCTACTGGAGGAACAACTTATAAACACTAATGAGTGGTGGAACTTCCCAGCTAACCCAGGGCGACCCCCTTGAGCCTCCCAGGCACGGTTTCAATAGGCCTCACCAGCGTGCGTCTCCAGGGGAACAGTGGTGGAAACATGATGGTCAGTCACCTCCAGACATTGCTGGGGATAAAGATTGCTAACAAAGGAGGACCCAAGAGAACTCACGGAAAAGGAGTTCTCTGGATTGTTGGAAAATCAAAAAAGATCTTCTGGCCATGGACAAAATAATGGAGGACCTGGGCCAGCGTGAAAATGGCCAAGTGGGCTTAAGGGGTGCTTTCCATGATGGCTGGGCTCCCCGTCGCCTGTAATGACAACTTTGCAGTACACAAGGGTAAGAAGGGGGCAGCCAGAGTGGCTCCTGGGCCCCATGAGAGTCATCCCTGCGGGTCTGTAGGAGTCTGCCCCACAGCGTCCCCTCCATCAGGATGTCATGAGCAGACGGGGGCCCTCAGAGAAGGTATAAATCAAATCCAACCCCCATTGGAGCAGAAGAGAAAGAAAAGTCAATTCAAGCCAGATAAGCTTTTGATTTTTATATTGCTTGCCTCCTCTTGCCCTCAATAAACAAATTCCTTTAAAAAATAAAAAATAAACTCTAATGAGCCATATAGACTGGAGGTAAAATTACTGTTTATTGAAAGCAAATGTTCTCCTGATGACACTCAGCTAGAGTCGCAGCGATGTCCAACTCCACACCCACGGATGCCAGCCTTGGCCGTCCAGGCCACCCAGAGAGCCTTGGCTCTGGGCTGCTTGTGCAGCACGATGCCCAGACTCAGCGACACCAGCACACAGCTCACGTGGCCCCGTATCTTCCCAGCCAGACATGCGGCAGACTTGTAGCACAAATGGGTACCATCAGACATCAGGAAGAGGGTGAGGAAGTAAATGAATTAAGGAGAGGCTCTGAGAACACCCCTCATGGGATAGTTAAAAATACAATACAAGTATTTGAGGAACTGACCTGACCAGAGGCAGAGGCGTGCATGAAATGACCTCTGAGGGTACTCCACCCATGTCTGTACTACTGGGATTTTTTTTTTTAAGATTGGTTTATTCATTTATGCATACAAGAACTGGGGTGTAAACCAGAGGTGGGGGAGAGTGAGAGGATTCACCAGAGACAGAGTGGGGAACAGAACAGGCAGACTGACTGAAATACACTGCTGAAGGGAACAGTGAGCAAGACAGGAGAGGTCTGCTGCGCCATGTGGGTCAGCTCCCTGGCTGGGGATCTAACTCGAAAGTGGCTGGTGATAGCTTGATAGCACTGAGACTTTAACTCCTGCGCCACCAGGGAGGCCCTACTGGGCTGTTCTTGCATGAGAGCCCGTCCCTCAGTGTTGCCAATCACATTCCTTTAATTGCCCTGGGCTCTGTGTCCTGATATCAGCTCCATTCACAATGCCAAGACAACTCATTAAACTGTTCAATTTCTTTGGTGTATTTTCAAACATACCCAGTTTCCAATGACCGCATGTCTACTTCAATACACCTCAGAATGCAAGGGACAATGCACTCATTTCCCTCAAAAATAGTTATTACGTGTGATGATGATGAATACCTGATATTTACAGAGCACTTTATACCCTCTGTATACTTCATGTGATTAGAGTATATTCCATGTGATTAGATTTCAGTCACTGTCATGATACCAATAAGCAACCATTATGGTCCATATTTTGTAAAAGACAAAATAGAGACAGAGGTTTAGCAAACTGCCTGAGAAACACAGCCAGTTAGTAATTGAGCTGATTCTTGGATCCAGAAATTTTTCCATCACTTACAGAAAGAAAAATCTACTTTCATCCCATGGATTACTTAAGAAAAAGGATGAGAAGGAGCAAAGAATTCCAGCCCAGTGGTCACACAGCTATCTGTCCTTCCAGCCCCCAGAAATCCCAGGTAATTATTTCTAAACTAGACTTGTTTTCCTATAAGAAGATATTCTGTCCACAGAAAACCTGGCCAAGTATTACTCTTGCTCTACAAGGGATTCTCCCAGAGTAGCTCCCAACTGCAATTCTGGAATCTTCTTGCTAGGGTCATCCCAAGACACGGGATCCCCTCGAGGAAGCTCAGATTTCCACCTTAACACTCAAAACATGAACAAATTGTTTACATCGTCAAATGGCAGTTGCAACTTGACTTGGAATAGAATATATTAAATGGTATCATTGTCTAGTGCACCCTGACATCTAAGATAAAAAGTCCTCAACCTTAAGAAATTTTCAAATCACATTTAGGAGGTAGAAGGAAATTCCTGTAACTATGCAAAACAGTATGATGAGAATCTTCTAGCAGTGTGAGCTGGTACACATCCCAGATCCAGGGGCTGTGGAGTCTTGATAAGGAGAATCTTGGGTCGGGTGTGCGTAACGAATGGACAGAAACCTTAGTTTCCACTAATTTTCCCATTTTGTGTTTCCATTTTTTGAAACCCTCATTTTATTAATTACAGTAACTGCCTTCAAATTACTTTGGTGGCCCTTTAAAAAATACAAAAACATTAAAAATCACAAAACAAGCTCAAGTACAGTTTTCAGATAATTCCACCATGAAAAACCAGCAAATTCCAATAATAGTAACTTTAAATAAAATGGAACTTTACCCACATAGATCCATTCACACTTTTTACATTGTCCTTTCTTTATAGGATAAAGAGTATCTAATTTAACTGAAGATTCCTTGCTCAGAAATTTTTGGGCATCACAAATTTCAACCAGTCTAGGCCAACATAAATAGCTATCTTATCTATAATAAATTCTCAATAATTTGAAAGAAGCAAAGTAAAAAGTTATTCAATATTTAGAATTATGGTTTATTTTAAAGTAATACATATTTATCTTTTGCATGTACAGTTCACATTATAAAGTAAGATATAGTTGGGAATTAATATGGAAGTGAAACATGTAGTTGAGATATTACAATTCAAAATGAGTCCATGTTACATAATAATGAGTTTCAAACACAAAAAACTCCATGTTATTTCAATTATTTCTCAAACAAAATCACAATTTTTAAATGTTGGTCATAAAATTACCAGGTTAGTACATCAGTTACGTGTGTTGCTGTATATTAACAGATTAGGCCTACATTTTAAAAGGCAAATTTGGGTTAAATCCTTATATAACTTTACCAATGAGCTAAAAATAAATATGGAAAAGTGTTGGTTTGATTATTAAAGAATATTTTATTAAAAATAACATATTAAAATAAAGTTGTATGAAAACTTATTATGTCATAATTGGAGCACAGATTTTTATGCAATCCAAAAATAAAAAACAAGAAAGAAACTCAATCACCAAAAACTAAAAACAAAATAAACTTTTTGAGAGTAAGCTGTGTATTTTCAAAATAGAAAAAATAATTATTCCAAATTCACTTCTATAACCAATCATTTATAATACCTTTCTTCAAACTGACCAACCAATGTGTGATTTAGAAACCACAGAAAATATATACATTTCTTTATGTGTCAATTTTTTCTACTTGGAACATCTCCCCTGCAAATTAACATAATTCTTTTTTTAAAAGAAAACAAAAGACGTAGCACCCTAACAGGACAAGATGGTTGGAAATACACATACACACACACACATAAACACACACAGAGAGACAAATAAAATTGCAATTTCAATTTTCTTCATAGTAAAGTTAAAAATCAAATCCCATTTTATAGCATTTTTCACTCAAAAAAATTTCACCAAACTAAGATTTGCTTCACTCATTTCTGATGTGTGCTCACTCCTGTAGAGGGAATATGGAATCTGATGAACAGCAAAAGTAAACTTCAGATATTACCATCCTTCTAGATCAAGAACTTAAAAGAAAAAATTCTCCGGAGGAGTCAAGTGCAGCTATCCCCCTTAAGCTGCCAAATTAGGACTTTGCTATACTTGACGCAGGAAGCTTTTTTGCATTCTTTTGGAGCTAGGTGGTCACAGAATCATCCACAATCTCAGCCCCAGTCTCCCTGTGCCTGCAAAATAGCCTCTAGAGGTTTCGGGGATCAAAGTCTTGTCTTTGAAATCAACCAGTGTAGGATTGCATCTATACGTCCCGACCTTCCACAAGAGTACTGGAACATAATCAGCCTTAAGGCCAGGCCAGAGAAGAAACAATCCCTTCTGCTTGACAAGGAAACACCTAGACCCAGACGCAAATGTTTTCCTAGATCCACGATCCTATGCTTCCCATTCCCCTCCTGGTGCACCAGCCAACAATTACAGCAACTGAGATGATACAGCTGGATCACATATATCAACTCAAAGAGTTTGAGCTATTTATATGTTCCAGTCTCATCTATTGTTTCAAATGGTATTATGGGTTGACTATTTCTGTTCTCCCAAAATTCATATGCTGAGGCTCTAACCCCTAATGGGGCCTGTAGGAGGTGACTAGGTTTACATGAAGGTGGAGCCCCATATTGGGATTAGTGTCCTATAAGAAGAGACTAGAGCTAGCTCTCTCAGTGCACATGCACTTAGGAGAGACCATGTATGCACACAGACAAGGTGGCCGTCTATAAGCCAGGGAACTGGTTCTCACCAGGAACCCAATCTTTCAGGACATTGATTTTGAACTCTCAGCCTTGGGAAACATGAGAAACAAGTGCCTTCTACTTAAGTCACTCAATCTGTGGTATTTTGCTATTGGACCTCAAGCTAGGTAAGACTAATGGTCTAAATGTCTTCCTTAAACAAAACACCTGACATCTGTTATTTATTCATTGCTTATTTATTGAATAAAAATGTACTGAATGCTGCTACATGCTAGGTGCTGTTGTAAAGAGTCAGCAGAAGTGTTTGTATGTGTGTGTGAATTTGGGGAAGCCGAGATTCCTGCTTTCATGCAGCCTACATTCTTCCTCAAGTTTTTATCTTCTAAGACTATACTGAGACCATCTCACCAAATTAACCAGTTGTACAAAAAAGACCAAATTTGTGGATGCACATATATTGGTTCAATGCAGTCATGCCGTACCTTGATTCTAAAGGGTCCTTGTGTTTTTAAAAGACATTACCTCCCACACCCAAGGTGTTATCTCAGAGAAATGGAAATGGGATACTTGTTTAGAGGAAAATATGAACTTTGTATTTATACATCCTACACAATTTAACTGGTTATGATAACATGCATTCATTTTGTAACTAAACATAATTCCATAAAAGTTTTAAAAATTGTATACTCAGCCTTATATTCCTGAGAGACTACATCAAGACAGATGGAAGTGAGTCAGGTACAGAGAAGGACCTTCAGTTAAAGGGAAAGAAGAAAAGTGTCTCATAAGAACGCCATCCCCAAGACCTACTAAAGTAAGAAGGAAAGCCTACCGGAAGCAACACACAAGATAAGGGACACATTCGATATGCTCAGTGAGACTCAAAGGGTGGCAGCTAAAATGAAATCAGCTCTAGAGTGGAACTGGCCAGGCTCCTCACAGAATCATGACTTCTCAAAAGTTCTGGTATTAAGGCAATCATGAGAATTCTCATTTAAAATTCCAAACCTGGTGAGAAGCAAGCTGATCAATAATAATAACAATAACAGTGGCTATTATTATTATAACAGCCTCTGTTATTATTATTATTGGTATCGTAAAGCAGCAAACTCAAGAAATAAAAGTATTGAAAGATCTAACATAAGAAAATTTCCCCACAAAAATAAGAAACTTTAAAGCAGTGCTTATTATGTGTCAGATGCTGTTCTACACATATTATGTACATGAAATCAAATCATCCCAACAATTCTATGAGGTAGATGTAATTATTTGCATTTTCAGATGAAGAAACAGAGGCAAAGAAATTAATTAACTTTCCACAATCTTACAGCTAATAAATTAAACCAGGTAAAATTGAATCTGTCCATTGAAAAGCACACCCTGGATTTTATTGAATATAAAAACATAGTCCCAAATATAACACCAAGGATAAAGGAAAACACTGACATTCAGTCACAAAGTGTAAATTACCAGCAATGGGAAATAATCATGCTGACAGCTTTCTTCACATACTCCACAATAGAAAGACAATGGAGAAATAACTACAAGGTTCTCTAGCAATAAGGTGTAATCCAAGAATAATGTGCTTATTTAAATATAAAAACAACATATATGCAAGAACTCTGAAACAATGCCAGTGAGGAGTAGAAGAAGAAAAATAATGTTTACAATGAAATCCAACCAATTATATAATCAATCCTAATAAAGAACTGAAGGATGGAGAAGCTGTGGCAAAAGAACACAACGAAAAGAAAGATTATTAGACAATAGGGCTTCCCCGGTGGCGCAGCGGTTGAGCGCTGGGTTGCGAAGCTGCCCTCAGCCTCTGCAGCGCTGGTTCGATCCCCGGCTGCTCCCCGGCCACTGGAGGAGGGTCCCACATGGCGCGCAGACCTCTCCTGCCACCCGCTGCTCCCCTCAGCAGTGTACTTCGGTCCTTCTGCCTGCTCTGCTCCCCGCTCTGGCTCTGGTGAATTCTCTCACCCTCCCGCACTTCTGACTGTACCCAGTGCTTGTATAAATAAATAAATAAATAAATAAATAAATCTTTGAAAAAAAAAAGATTATTAGACAATAGCTATGAAATAGAGGTAGAGAAATGATATGAAACTTGATAATATGCAAATAACAATAACAACAATAGCAATAACAAAATAATATGTTACAGAACAATAAAAATGAAAGTAAGGAAGCAGGAGATGGGAGAAAGAAAAAAGGGCATTTGAAAGGCAGAAACTTAATCAAGACTGCTTAAAATGGAATTATTTGGGGTAAAATATAATGACTGTTAACGTACTTCATAATCTCTTGTTAACGGTAGAAGGGATAGTTTAAGAAATTATATTTCCCTTGATAAAGAAATGTTTGCTTTAAGTTTTGCAATTCCTTCCATTTCTTCTTTAAATTCAAGTAAAATTAAATGTAATAATATTGTTTCAAAAGAGCAGTAGAATATCATTTTTGGTAAGAGTAATAATATCTTCAGTGTTTATCTCCATTCATCCATCCACTATTCTATCTATATGTGCCTAAGAAAATTTAAAAATCACAAACTATTCTTTTTTTTTATTTGTTTATTTATTTATACAAGCACTGGGTACAGTCAGATGCATGGGAGGGTGAGAGAATTGACCAGAGCCAGAGCGGAGAGTGGAACAGACAGAGTGACGAAGTACACTGCTGAGGGGAGCAGCGGGCGGGGAGCAGCGGGCAGCAGGGGAGGTCTGCGCGTCATGTGGGACCCTCACCCAGAGGCTGGGGATTGAACCGGCGCTGCAGAGGCTGTGGGCAGCTTTGCAACCCAGTGCTCAACCTCTGCGCCACCGGGGAGGCCCCACAAACTATCCTTAAAATGCTATCTTCTATACTTTTATGCTTTATACTATCTTTTAGAGCAAAAACAATAAGTGGGGTTTTTATGTAAGGAAATAAAGTTATGGATTTGGGAGCCAGATGGGACATTTTAAATAGGAAACAGATTTACATCTTAAATAGTATTGGAAAATCTGGACAACCACATGCAAAGGAATGAAACTAAACTAATAACTTATATACAAAAACGACCCAAATGGATTAAAGACCTCTACGTTTAAGACCTGCAAATATAAAATACAGAAAAAAAAACCCAACATAAACTGTAGCCTCCCTGACATGGCCATATCTTTATGGAGTTGGATCTAACAAGGAAAACAAAAGCAAAAATGGATGGAACTACATCAAACTAAAAAGTTTCTGCAGAGTGAGACAGATCATCATCAAAACAAAAAGGCAACCTTTTTTTTTTTGGAGATAATATTTAAAAATTATACAACACAACAGCAAAAAACATACACCCTGATTTTAAAAAAATGGGCAGAGAATCTAAATAGGCATTTCACCAAAGAAGATATATGATGGCCAATGGGCACATGAAAAGATGTTCATTGCCACTTTATATTAGGGAATTGCAAATCAAGACCACAAGAAACCACCACACACCTGTGAGAATGGTTATTATCAAAAAGACAGGAAACAAGTATTGGTGGGGATGTGGAGAGAGAGGATCCCTTGTAAACTGCTGGGAATGTGAATTGGTACAGATAGTACAGAAAGCAGTATAGAGATTCCTCTAAAAACTTTGGGGGCCTCTTTGGTGGCACAAGGAGTTAAGACACACCCTATGAAGCAATCTGCAGCCACTGCAGCACGAGTTCGATCCCAGGCCAGGGAGAGACCCACATGGCACAGCACACCTCTCCTGACTCTCCTGCTGCTCACTCAGCAGTGTATTTCAGTCAATCTGCCTGTTCTGCTCCCCACTCTGTCTCCGGTGAATCCGTCAACCACCACATGTCTGGCCGGCACCCCAGCTCTTATATACATAAATAAATGAATCTTTAAAAAAAAAAAAAACTTTGTATAGAAATACCATATGACCTGGCTTGTGGGAGCTTGGATTATTCTGTGCCTAAATTATTCTGTGTCTTTGCCTTGATTATTCTGTGCCTCTCAGAGTATGAACAGGGAAAGTTTGAGATAAGGAACCTTTTGGGGCAAAAATCCTGGTGTAATGATCTATACTTGCTGAAAACAGCATGTGCAGAAACAGCAATAGGTGTTATGGTTAGAGAAGCATAAACACTGAGACTTTCCTTGACTTTCTCTCTATTTCCCAACCTTGGCTGGGGCCAGCTGGTTATGCATCCCCCCTCACACTTGTGCTTTCCCCATTTTCCTGCTTACTTCTTTGATTTTTTTTTTTTTTCTGTCTGATTCTAAAAAAATGAGACTGCCCTTGGAACTGGGCTACACCTTCGTGGTGTAGTCCCTCTAGGCTTCTCATTGTTCTGCACGTGGACTCTGAGTAATCCTTTCCTCATCCCGCCTCCACACGTAATGAGACACTGGCTATTCCATATACAGATATTTATCCGAAGAATGCAAAGGGACTAATTCAAAAAGATATATGTTCATTGCACCATTATTTCCAATAACTAAGATTTTGAAACACCTAAGTGCTCATCAACTAGTGAATGAATACAGATGTGGAATATATACACAATGGAATACTACTCAGCTATAAAAAAGATGTAATGTTGCCATTTTCAATGATATGGATGGGACCTGAGGGTATTATGCTAAGTGAAAAAGTCAAGTGGAGAAAGATAAATATCTTAATATTTTACTCTCACGTGGAGGCTAAAGAAACAAAGCAAACAAAACAAAATAAAACAAAAATTCTTGGATTCTGAGAACACAATGGTCATTACCAGTGTGGAAGTAGAAGAGCGGGTGGGCAAAAAGGGGTTAAATATATGGTGGTGGATGAGAACTAGTGTTTTGGTAGCGATCAAAATGTATCATACACATATGTCAAAATATAATGCCATACAACTGAAACACATATGTTACAAACCAAAGCTACTTCAGTAAAAATAAGCAAAATCTCCTTTTTAGAAAAAGGAGGATTTATTTCATTCCAATATTCTGGTTTCCTTCTAGGAATTTAAGCAGTGCCAAAAAAAGTATCAAAAGGAAACTTTTTAAAAAACAAACCAAGTCTTACTACATAGAAATAACCATCATTACCACTAGGTCAGTACCACTGCAGAGAATTCCTATCCAGCTATCCAGACATAAGAATTAGTGAATGGATGGATGATTGAACAGATAGAAATAATATTACAAAAATAAAATGAGATTATATGTTCTATTTATTAACAAAAAATTATTTAATTCTTAAACCATTATATCGCCCAAAAGTGATGAAGAAATATGACCCAGATTTTTAAACACCCAGTTTAGAGTCTCTATAACTGCCTATACTTGCTTCTCTCGATACATGTACTCTGGGGTAGTCGTGGCCATGTAACATCACAGTACCACCTCCACGCACATCCATAGCGTCTACTCCCCTGGTGAGCTACACCATCCTGAGGTCTGGCCAGGCCCTGTCTGCACTTAAGAGGATTTCCCCGATCCAACCTGGCACACCCCACTCTGACAGGGAAGGCATTGTCTGGGGACATAAGAGCAGGGACCTGAGACTCATGCATGAAAAGACTTTCAAATGGAAGGGCAGTTGAAGCCAAGAGGACAAAGGGAGCAGGAGGGGTTAGGGACGATGATGTGAGTACTAAGAAGAAGAAGGGAATGTAGGCGATCACGGAGAAGAGAAATCAAAAAGCGGAGAGACCTGCAGGGTTGCATGAAGTGAAAGAAGGGTCTAACTCCACCCTGAGGCCAACACCACCCTACTGGTATGGAAAACACTTCCCTACTGGTATAGAAACACTTCCCTACTGGTATGGACTGCTACAAAGAGAAATGAGGGTATAAGAGGGGTGAATCAACTTCACTGAGATCCAGAAAAGGATCCACCAGTGAAGAGAGGGTCAAAATCAAGACTAAAAGGGGCCTCCCTGATGGCGCAGGGGTTAAAACCTCAGCACTATCAAGCTATCACAAGCCACTGCCACATGAGTCCAATCCCCAGCCAGGGAGCTGACCCACATGGCGCAGCAGACTTCTCCTGCCTTGTCCACTGCTCCCCTCAGCAGTGTATTTCAGTCAGTCTGCCTGTTCTGTTCCCCACTCTGTCTCTGGTGAATCCTCTCACCCCCCATACCTCTGGCCTATGCCCCAGTTCTTACATGTATAAGTAAATAAAATAAATCTTTTTTTAAAAAATCAAGACCAAAGAACAGCTTTTATCAGAGAGGCCTACATCAAGTGCATGCTCTGCAAGATGACATGCAGACACCTGACAGATTCAGGTGGCAGAACAAATAGGAATCTTCTCCTACAAGAAGTTAAAAGTTCCCCAGCCTGGGAAGGAGCTAATACTCTACTGGGCAACACAATTTAAAAGGAATATAAGTGACCTAGGAGACAAGACACACAAGAGACAGCAGTATAACTCTCTTTATATATATATATATATATACACACACATATATATATACACACACACATATATATATATTTACACACATACACTATATATGTATATATAGTGTATATATGTATATATATACATATATATATGTATATATATACATATATAACTTTCTTCACTCTCTTCACTATATATGTATATAGTGTATGTGTATAAGTATAATGTAACTATGAAAATACAAGCATATTTGGGAGCCATTCTTTTGTTCAAGCCATGAACTTTCTCTACCCAGGAGGCCACTTCATGTCACACACAACCATAATGTTGAATAACTTGGCTGCTTCTTGGAAGGCACTGACCAGCACTGGGAACTCTGAGCTCTCAGGGAAGCCTAAAGTCCATATGACTCCTCAGATCAGCAGCCTCCATGGTCCTATGAATGGTGTCACCCTGCTTGAGTTTCTACCAAGCATTGTTACAGTCATGACTTCCCTTGAGGCATTACAAAAAAAAGCAGGTCTTTCCTCCATGTCCAGAACTAATTCAAGCCATCTGCAGGCTTCCTGTTTCCATTTTCTTACTCTTCCAAACCATTCTCTAACAGTAACCCAAGAGATCAACAACCAAGTCTAAAGTCTTCGGTGACTGTCATGCCTTGGAAATTTAGTTCCAAGTCCTGTGCTCAGCATTCAACTTCCTCTACCATCTGCCCCCTATTTTTGTAGTTTCCTTTTCCCCTTCATCACTCCAATCACCTAGTGTTCCAATGGCAATATATTAACCAACCCTTTCATTTTTAATTTTTATTTCTTTTTTTGTCACTTTTATTTTTTATTTATTTTTATTTTTTTTTGTAGATAATTTTATTATGTTATAGTGGTTACTTTTTTAAAAAAAAAAGATTTATTTATTTATACAAGCACTGGGTACAGCTAGAAGCGCGGGAGGGTGAGAGAATTCACCAGAGCCAGAGTGGAGAACAGAACAGGCAGACCGACGAAATACACTGCTGAGGGAAGCAGCGGGCACAGCAGGGGAGGTCTGCGTGCCATGTGGGACCCTCGCCAGCAGCCGGGGATCGAACTGGCGCTGCAGAGGCTGCAGGCAGCTTTGCAGCCCAGCGCTCAACCACTGTGCCACCAGGGGAGGCCCTATTTTTGTCATTTTTAGTTTGACCTATTTCACTTAGCCTGAAGCTTTGGTGGTCCACCACATTGTTGCAAAGTATCTTTTGTCCTTCCTTGGGGAAACCTGGGATCCAAGAGCAGTGGATTTTATCGATACTATTTTTCCATGTTCTTATCTACATATCCAAGCCTTTTAGAATATATCACGCATTGATGACTCCAGACCTTTTTTGGTGGAATTCCTACACCTAGGCAAGTCTTTACTCATCTTCCCATCAAATCCTACTCATTTTACCAGGCATAGCTCACAGGATCCCCACCCACTAAACTCCCAGCAGAATTAAGCATTTCTGACTTTCAGTGCCACAGCAATATATCGTGACCTCTAATTATACTGAATTCATTTTGCCTTCAATTAGTTGCTGTTTAAATCTGTCCTCAGTGGTAGTAAGTGAATGACCATTTATTGAACATCTACTGTAGGTACCAGGGATTTTCCCAGACATCATCTAGTTTACCCTTGTGCTTTTCATATGTAGCAGTACAGTCACACCTTTCAGATATTGAGAGTTGTCTGTCTATGGAGGCAAGAGGAACACTTGATTTCTAAGCTTTAGAAGGGAGGTCATTAAATATGCCCCTTGAGGGAACTTAAACAAGAAAAAGAGTTAGCCTCATCGACTCAGCTGGATGGCATACAGAGATGGCAATAAGTATTTAGTCTTGGGTAAGTCTCTTATAAAAATGCCCTAGCCAGAAAAAACAAAACAAAACAAAACCCAGTATTTTTTTTTTTTTTTGCTTGTTTTTCTTTGCAGGAACTCAGCACCCTGTTTCTGTTCTGTTCAGAGCCCCGCCTAATCAGGCTAGGTGATTCTCACCCTAGGCCAGTCACTAGTTCTCTGGACTTTGGGAAACACGATACTCCTCACTCTGCCTTAGTTTTAACTGCTGTAAAATGGGGAGTTAGGGCTGGATGATCCAGAGGGTCCCTATCAGTTCTATAAAATGTGAAGGTGTGATGTTGAATGAGTACATTGACAAAATAACTTGGAAATTGGCTCATTTTCCAGGCCAAGCTATAAAAACTAAAATATGATATAAGATAAATATAAGATATCTTATTTATTTAATATAAGATAAAACAGAAAATAGAAAATCATGTAAACAGGGTAACAGAGCCTCTCTCCTCTCTGTCTCTCTCTCTCCTTTGTGTGCACATTTGGGGGGAGGTGGAAAGCCTTCAATTCAAGAAAGAATATTTTCCAGAAATTTTTAAATTTATTCCAATGATTACCTAAATAGTAACATTTCTTGATTGCTTCCCACTAAGGATACCTTTTTTTTTTTTGGTTGTTGTTAGTAAGAAACTAATGAAAGTTAATTTTATATACATTAATCTTACAGATGAGGAAGGCTTCAAAAACCGACAGACCTTTACAACTCAATGATCACCATCAACAACAACATCTTCATTTACATCTAACATCAGACTACTCATCCAAAGGAGCTTCTGCTGAATATATGAACAATAGGGCCTCCTCGGTGGCGCAGCGGTTG
Organism: Talpa occidentalis; assembly: GCF_014898055.3. NCBI lineage: Eukaryota > Metazoa > Chordata > Mammalia > Eulipotyphla > Talpidae > Talpa > Talpa occidentalis. The sequence continues at coordinate 7,438,459 of NW_023603184.1, forward strand.
AGCGCTGGGTTGCGAAGCTGCCCGCAGCCTCTGCAGCACCAGTTCGATCCCCGGCTGTTCCCCGGTCACCAGAGGAGGGTCCCACATGGCACGCAGACCTCTCCTGCCACCCGCTGCTCCCCTCAGCAGTGTACTTCGGTCCTTCTGCCTGCTCTGCTCCCCGCCCTGGCTCTGGTGAATTCTCTCACCCTCGTGCTCTTCTGACTGTACCCAGTGCTTGTATAAATAAATAAATAAATAAATCTTAAAAAAAAAAAAAAAGAATATATGAACGATATATCAACAGAGTTGTGCCAACTTCTGCAGGGGGCGAGGGAGCAGGTAACAATTGATTTCATGCAGATAATCAATGAAAGTCTCATTCACTGTTTAATAACAGTGGCTATGAATTCAACTACTATTTTCAAAACTGCCAATAGACTGGACTGAACCTTCCCTCGAACAGGTTTGGGTAAAAAGATGCACCTGACAACATAAACCTCAGAAACTTCAGCTCAGTTTTGGTGCCTCTATGTCCTCAAGGACACACAGAATCCTTTATTCCCTCTGCTACCAGAGAAAACCAAAGAGAAACAGGGGTTTTGGCGGTTTGAGGGCCCAGGTCAGACTCACACCTCTGCTTATAACAAATGTCTACTGCGTGCTGATAATTATCAGTTCTGATAATTCATCAAGACAGTTTCACCCAAAACCACAAAACAGGTCTCAATGGAAAAATGGCACAGTGGTCTCATTAAAGGCTCTTACTGTATAAGCTCTATTGGTTTATTTTACTTTCTATTAGAGAAAGGTATTTACCCTGCAGGGGGAAAAAAATCTTAAAAAATAAGGAAAAATGGGAAAAAAGAGATAAAACACTTTTTTTTGGACTGTGTACTTTTGGTGGGATGGGGCAGCGTGATATGAAATTCTGAAGAAAAAGAAAGTATTCTTCCAGAAAAAGGAAAAGAAAAATAAGTGAATAATATCCCTCACAGGGTAAAACATATTTTAAGGCAAACATGGAAGGAGCAGAAGGATTCTTCTAAAAGAGGGCTCTACCAGTTAAATACAGGCTGTTCATTAGCTCTTAGAAGGCCAGGCTAAGTCAATCTACAAGGAGGGACATAGTTTTAAGACCAATGTTGTTATATCAATATGATTAAAAAAAAAAAAGAAAACCAAATTAGCTAATAAAAACTTAAGCATAAAATTTAATAGAATATTTTTAAGGCTCAACTTCCTCATATATTTTAGTATCCTTTAAGAGTATTTTTTCACTATATTGAATTCTTTTCCTAAAATCAAATGTGCATTTTTATTAGCTGAATATTTCCCCCCAAAGAACATTTCCCTCCAAATCTATATTTTCAATATATTAATAAAATAAATCCAGCCTTTATAAAAATAAAAAGCTGCTAGCATTTTTTTTTCTGAAAGAAGAACCTTCCCCAAATTGTATTTCTTTTAATTCAGGGTATTTAAAAATGATTACCATTTATTGAAGGATTGGGTCATTACAGAGTAATTAAGATTTTTAAAAGTTAAACATCTTTATGACTCAGAAAGCCCTTAATCCAATTATATGGGTGAAGGATGAATTGACCTTTTCCTCTTATAATCTTGTTTGTAGTTTGGGGAAAAAAATGTTTCAGAGAATACTGATTTCTATATTTACCAAAACATGATGACAAGTTTAACAGCACTGAAGTTTTAAATGAGCTCGACATATCCTTTAAAAAAAAAAGTTCTCCTGTATACATTGTGTTCCTACAAGAAAAGTGGCACAGAAAATAATTTCATTTTATATTTATACTGCGTTTAAACCCACCTCAAATAGCCCTCTAAATTTAATTTTCTGTGGTTAGATTTTTTCTTTAATTTTTCTGCTCTACATTATTTTTTCTTTTTTGCTCATTAACAATATTTTTAATAACAAACTCATCAGTAAACAATGATGAATGCAGCAACATTGAAGATTATAATTAGATTACCTATTGCTTTCCTTCTAAGGATCTCAAAGTAGTTGACAAAGAGAAAATAAAATCAGTATTCTTTCTCTTTTCACAGGATTTAAAAATTGGACAATTATAATTTTTTGTTACATATACAGAAGGCTAATCCATTCTAGATAATGCTTCTCCTACAGCATTGTTGGGATTTCCCCATATTCAAGGTTGGTGATTAAATTTTTATTTATCTAAAGATGTTTTGATTTAGCATTATCAGGCACTGATAACTGCACAGTTCCATGATCCGTCTTTAAAAGGAGGCAAAAAGGGATCTGATTCAGACTTGAGGGTAACCTACTTGTTGAATAAAAGACTATCTTATGTCAAAAATAATGTCAGTATTAGCTAATTTGTGCACTAGACTCCAATTTTGAATAAAACTTAACAGGATTCATTATCTTTTATTTTATTATTATTTTTTCATTATCTTTTAGTAAACTCCTCAGCCTAAGTCACCATGAGACTTTGTTCTCATATTAGGGCCCCTTCAGATACAAACTGTAAAGTTCCAGCCTCCACCTGAGGACGTGGGCTAACTGCGGGCTCTGCTCGTGAGCACACGCACTGTGTACACGCTTAGGCGTGCAGGCACATGTGTGAACAAAAGTGCCTTAATGAAATTAACAACATGTGGAGGATGACGAGCATACAGTTTCAGGGTTTTGATGACCTCACTGAGCTAAGATGTTGGAGCAGCTCTCTTTACCTTGTCTCTGAGTCACTTCTTTGCCAATAACATATTTTCCCCTTACCCTTTGAGGAGCTTTTGAGATCACAGTGTCCCTTCCCTACCCTCTGTAAATGTATATTATCCTGCAAGAATGCATGACATCAAAAATTAATTCGGATTCCCTTGCAGAGAAAGAATTAACAGTCATCAGCTTCCCTTCATGATTAACATAAAATCTTAATTAAAAAACAAAGGTAGTTCTATAAGCTATATTTCACCCCATAAGGGTGCATGTTAACAGCTTTCAGGAAGAATGAAAAAAACAACTGTGTCCTGAGATTGTGCCTGTCTGCTCAGTAAAATGGCAGTGAGGAGGTGAGCCACTGCTTGAGGAAGTTCATCATTTTAATCACTTCACGTATCCGCCTCTGTTTTCTACATATCCACTTAAATGCAACAGGTTGGTGAGCATGACTCAAAGTATAAGAAAGATGTGTGAAATTTGGGGAGAAAATTTAATGTGGAAAATGCTGTGAACTGGAATATTATACTTTTTTATTTGATTGTTCGAATCATCGCCTGGAAATTTCCATAAACTTCATTTAATTCTATAATCTGACTTCTCAAGCAACCTATCCAAACTGACTACTTTAACTTATTATCTGGTTTTACTACTTTATAAAAAAAGGCCACAAAAAAATTTTTTTTTGCCAAAAGCAAAGCAGTAAATCAATAGCAGTCACTATTTAGTGTCATGTACAATCCATTTATAACTAAAAATATTGTAACTTAAACAACCTATTTTTCTGTGTTATATTAAGATTTATAAATTTTATAGTCTATGAGCATATACAGAAAGGAAAAGCAGAAATGAAATCAATCTAGTGCTAAAATAGAAAATCTTAAAATTTATGTTAGTAAAAATATGCTTTCAGTTTAAAATTATATCTGGAAATATATTTTGACTTAAAAATTATATTTTTAGCTAAAAAAGATTATTCAAAAAGAAGTCTTAATTTCAAAATAAGGGATGAATTTATGATTAATAGAAGAAAGAAGTACACCTCCCCAAATGAGTATATTAATGAATTATCACATATCTCTCTGTGGAAAGTTATATTTTCTTTGTGTCACATGAAAAGTTAATGTTTTATATTTATAAATAAAATATCTTCTTATATATTTGGGCCTTGGTTAAATAATGATCTTTACTGGGATAAATTGTCTTCAGTATTATGCAATTGACTATACAGAAAACCAAATTTAAAAAAAGAAACACAAAATTTAATGTTTAATCTCAGATTAGCTAAGAGGTAGCTCACTGAGAAATGAAATTTTTAGGGCATAGGATTTAAAAAATGTGAATAGTTTATTTTAAAAGGTTTCCTTTCTTTTCAAAAGATTTTCCTTTTTCTCAGAATTCTAATGTATCATTAAAAAATAAACTCAAAAGCTGATAGCTAATCTTTAAAGAGCAATAAATTTATATTTGTATTTTAAAAATATTATTTGTTAATTTGAAGTGATAGCAGCTGTTTTTATGATTGTTTATATCTACTTGCCAATATTTCTTATGTAAAACTACCTGAAACAGGTTTTTTTCTAGACAAACTTCTTAAAGGATAACTTCAAGAGGAAAATAGTTATAAATTAGAGGGTTTTATAAGCCTGCCAACATATGAAAACACTAGCTTAGTATCATAGCTTAAAATCTTTTTAACATTTTGATTTTAATTTTAATTCTTTAACATTTTTATGAGTAAATATTAATTCAAGAACTGTCCATCAATAAAAGATTTTTCTTTAAAATAAATTTTGTAAAAATAACTTCTATACTACCAACTTCTATACCATTATCTACATATATTTTTAAATTAAAAAAGAAAGTTAAGCATAAGGAAATTCAATAGGTGAAAACTGTATTATCTTTTATTTAAATATTATTTCATGAAATGTGGTGGTAAGGATCAGAAGTGGTGGGAATCTAAAGAATAAAGGTTATATCTAGCTCACGCTTCCTTTTTAATTAATTTATAGATGTCAGTTTACTTACTACCCCTTCATAAGCTGAGAATTACAGAATTTTCCAAACAACTGCATTTTGACTTCTAGCACCCCTACCTCCAGCAGTGGGGTTTCTGCTCTTTTTGTCTTACCCCTGACCTAGGCTGCTTGCCACAATGAAAGGTGAAGGAGAGAACCTCTTAAAAAAAAACAGCCACCATTACCATCCATAGCATCTTGAAATAAATAGTGAAACTATCTCTTAATTTGATTTATTTTTTTTAACCCAAGATCTGGACCTTCTAGATGAGTTGTCCTTGGGGATCATGACTCTTTACAACGTGACTCTAAGTAATTTGCCCATGAGGTATGAAAGGGTACAGTTTACGTGGCCAGCTCTCCCGAGAGGCCCAGCACGCCTCGCCAGCTCCCCTCATGCTGTCACTGTTTGTTCTGTTCCAAACAGCTTCCCAGTCCAAGTCATAACACCTAGGTCTTGGTATGATCGGGACATTCCCACCTCCTGATTCCTAGTGACTTTACCTTTCTGTTTCCTTATTCCTGTTCAACTCTCCCAGTGCTGGGTCTGCAGGGCCCTGTCTTCACAGTAACAGTTCATGCTGGTTGAGTGTATGCTACAAACCTAAAATAGGCACTTTGTGTTTACTGAGCATTCTTTTCATCCTCCCGACAACCTCATGAAATAGGTTCTTTAACACTCCCATTTTACAGGTGAGGAAACTGACTCAGAAGCTGCTTCAGGGCATGCAGCTGAGAGGAACAGAGCTGGGCGTATACATTGGTCTCTTGGCCCAAAGGCTTTTGACCTCTAGGTTTAACTGCTTCTTCAAACTATGCAGCTTTTATCCTTGCAAAGAAGAAATGCAAGGACTATTCGGTAGGCAGTGGCTGAAATGTCCTTGAGCTTACTCTTAGGACTTTTGATAAAAACAAAGAGAAGAAAAATTCCCAAATAAAAGCAAATGGTAGGTATTCAGTTTAAATGTAGGAAGGTTTATGCAAACGTCTCCAGTTTCAACCAAAATTAAATTAAATAAATAACTAATAAACAAAACCCAAAATATCTTTTCTTTTTTCTTTGAAATGGCCTCAGATGGGCTCAGCAGGGTTGGGGGGTACAAATAGTGGCCTTAGCCCTTTTTTTCCAAAAAACATGGAGACCCCATCAGATTTTTCCTATAATCATCCCCACAGTTTGTAGACAAGACAAAAAAATAAAGCCTGATAGGACAAGTTAAGTGGATCAAAGGGAGGAAAGCAAAGATTGTTGTTTTATTTTTTTCTGGGGGTACAAGGAGATGAGAGGATTATAAGACAATGAAAATGAAGCAGGAAAAAAGAAAAAAGATAAAATATGTATGAAAAGGAAAGAGAAAACATCATGTATGAGAACAAGTCATGTTATCTATTCTTGCCCTTCTATTTTTCCTCTACTCCTTCCTTGGTGGGAATCACTTACGTTTCAGAAATTTAGGATTGGCTCTAAGCTGAAAAAAAAAAGGTGAATGAAATAACCAGGTGAATTGCTTTCCTACCCTGATCAAAAAAAAAGTAAAAAAAAAAATGATTTGCAAAAACAATTGCGATTAAATTTAATAGATTTTTTAAAAAGAACTTAAAAGCAAGGAATTAAAGGGGAATAAAACCACAAAGAGATAATCTTTGTGAAGGGATGCATGGAGTAGAGAAAAAGATTTTCCTCTCAGCCCTTCTGATTTGCTCCCAGCTGGGTAATCCTGGGCACTGGCAGGCTATGGAGCAAATGGACAGATGCTTCCAGAAAAGATTATCTTTTATCTGTCCCTCAGAGAATATCTCAGGTCCTATGACTGCTGACTCTGTGATCTAAGTCTTGTATGTCATTACTACATATGTCAGACAGGAAAAAAAATATCTGTAACAACAAAACGACAACACTCTATATGTATAATCTCATTTAATCCTCACCAAAACCTTACCATTGCTATTATATCCCCATTTTACAGATGAGGAAATAGAAAGTGAAAAGAACTCATTTGTATCTAGATGGAATTTTCTAGACTTTAGTCTCTGCAGCAGCAATCTGCTGCCTTCTTGCTTAAGTAGAAATTCACAGACTTCCCCCTGTCCTCAAATTTACATAGAAGTCTTCACAAGTTCAGATCCTAACCTTGGCCTTTCACAGTCAGAACCGTCTCCCAGCAGTGACTTCCACTTACTTTTGACCCCAGAAGAGTTGAATAAGAGCACCTATTTTTTTTTTTAATTAGAAATCAAAAGTTTTAATTTTAGTGCAATTTTTTCTCTACATATAATAAAGCAACATAACCTAAATATAACTCCTAACAGTGTGCTTGTCTTTCACAATAGGATAATCACAAACCACCAGGATATTGTCATATGTTACTTTGTTATTAAATTGCGCATTAACAAGTTTTTATTTTATTATAAGGTAGGTTAGTGTCTCATTTGTAAATATAAGAAGACCTTGTACAAAGCTTGTAGTGACAGCTGGTATGGAACTCAGTACACCTAGTAGCCACTGCCAAGTGCCCCTCCATGTGATTAGTGACATTCCACATGTATTGCTTAATTATTATTTATTTATTTTAATTTAATTTATTTTACTTTTTATAAATTTTTTAATTTAAATTTTATTTTTATATTTCCCATACAATTGCAATCCCCTTATTTTGACCCCGATCCCTCCCCTCCCTGCCCCCCCCACCCCCCATAGAGTGTCTCTGGTTCATAGTTGTTTGTTGATTTTGATATTTTCCTTCTTATAGTTATTCTTTTTCCTGGTCCCTTATTTAAGTTTTCTAGATTCCTGCTATGAGTGAGACCATCCGGTATTTTTCTTTTTCTTTCTGGCTTATTTCGCTGAGCATGATCCCTTCCAGCTCCATCCATGTTGCTGCAAATTGCATGTGCTTATCTTTTTTGAATGTTGAGTAATATTCCATGGTGTATATGTACCACATCTTCTTGATCCATTCATCTATTTTGGGGCATTTGGGTTGTTTCCAAAGCTTAGCTATTGTAAATAGTGCTGCTATAAACATAGGGGTGCAGGTAAGAGCACCCATTTCTCCCTGAGAGTAAAGTTTGCATCAAGAGCTGATTGGGACTGAAGTCAGCAAATGCCCGTGGACCCTAAATGAAAAAGCCCAGGCCTTCCTCATTGCAAGGAGGAATTTTGAGGGTAGGAAGAGAGGCTCTGAAAGGCTCAGAACTAGAATGAAACCTTTGCTCACAGACCTTTTCATGCTCTTATTGAGCCTCAAAGATTTCCAGTGTCTCCTTCACGGACATCCTCAGCAGAACCTCCTGCCATAAAGCCCTTGCTGTGTGTGGGAGGGAGCGTTACCAATGCAGCAGGGTCAACCCATCCTCAGCACCCGGCAAGAAGACTGTTACTTTCCTTCTCAAGAAATCCCTGTGCTATCTGGCTTTGACTTTCCCTGGTGGTCCAAAGCACCCAAGGAAATTTGCTACGAGGCCTGATCCTGAGGTCTCACACAGTTTGGCTCCAGCAGAAACCTCTCTTCCCTCTGCTGAATCACCAGACTTTGCCAAGAGCCCTTTGCTTAAAAGATGGATTGTCTCTTTGAAATGCTGCAGGACCAGGCTACATTTGGTCACTGAAACTTCTCATCTGCTTCTGTCCCTCAGCCTGCTTTGCCTCTCAATAACAGATTTTCTGTTCAGCATTTCCTCTGATCATTTACAGCATTAACTAAGTTCCAAATATTTGTTCTCCAAAAAAGAGGGACCAAGAATAGGATAAAAATGCTACAGAAAGCTACTAGGACAAAAGAATAAGATTCAGCTAAAAACCAAGATTGTATGCTGCAACCTAACTACAAACCTTAATGTTGTACAACATAGGCCTTAGAGACTAAGGAGATGAAAAAAATGTAAATTTAGGGTCCATGAACCTAGGGAGATCACGGACCTTCTGAAAATGTATGTAAATAGGTTTTTTTCTTTTTCTTTCTTATTTTGTTTTGTTCTTCTGGGAAGTCCATAGCTTTATTATGTAAAAAGGATAACCCAAGCATTTATTTCTACTTCTAATGCCTAGAATAGGGCTTGGTACCTAGCAGGGACTCAATAAACGTTTGTTGGATAAACATTCACCATTTGTTGACTAAATGAATGTATGAAATCTGAATAAATGAAAGTATGAAATCTGAGCTCTACAGTACCTATTTGTATAGATGGAGAAATCGAGGCCTAGAAAGGCTAACATCGCTTCTTCAAGGTCACGAAACTAAATAGTCAGGACCAAATAGAAATAGCGCTGTTAACATTTTCTGGTGCTAGTCAGTCTTCTGTTTTGCTTTTTAACCTAATTACATCTTTTACTCCATCTTACTTGTTTTTCTCCAAACCCATTTCTTTTAAGCAGAGAAAAGTATCTTCCTTCCTAGTTAGAAGTTACTTCTGAGTGCATGACCCAAAGGGAAGGTGGGAGAGCAAACAGAAGATTCTAGAAAAGGACCACCAGTATGGTTTCTTTGTGAGACACTACAGCCCTACTCTTCCTGAGTGCTTCGGGCAGGATTACTATGCCACTGAAATGGCTGTCATTGATGGAAATAGGTGAAAGTAATGTAGTGGAATTAGAGCTGGAGGTTGACAGGAAATCGTAAGCGTAATAACTGACCAGCCCAGCAGCTGTCCTACAGGTAGGGATCTACAGCATTCTAAAAGATATCTGAAAGACAAGGATCAAATGAATCCCTGTTTGATTTGAAATCTCCTTTTGAGGGTCTTCCTTGCTTGGAATATGATTAGAAGAGGCTGGAAAAATTCCATCTGGGTCTTTTTACCCTCCTAACAGCTCACCAACAAGCCCAGCAGGCTAGAAGGATGAGACTCAACCACTACCCAGAGGAGAGAAATAAAGGAGAAGGTTCCAGATCTCATGGAACTGCTGTAGGCTAGGAGCGATTCAGAAAGGGGCCAAGACTCGGAATCTGTGACACAGCAAATTTCTTGTGCTCGTGACTTGCTCAGCAGATCAAGGCCAATATGGAGGCTGTGAGGTGTAGGCCACATCAGAGGGGAGGGGAGAGCCTTGGTGATGCCCCCAGAATGCTGATTACTACCAGAAGAAACTTGCTGTAAAGGCTTTTGCACTTGAACCCTGGTATCCTAAATACAAGTCATTTTAGAAAGGTATCTGTTCCAATGTCCTGGATTGTGTTCATGGATTATCTGTAGTTTTGGGCAGAGGCAGGAAATATTGGTGAAAAAGAAAGAGTAGCCAACAAGCAACCTAGGCTTGTGTCCCTACTGTGACTCTGGTAAAATCACTTAACTTCTCTGAGCCTATATTTCTTGAATTATAAAATGAAAGTATTGATCTCTGTATCCTCCACAGCACCCTCCAGCTCTGGCACGCTACACATTATATTTAAGTTTGAGATTGAGCCCATTGACAGCTTTTTTAAACATGATTAGAGGAGGTTACCCCTTTAGGGGAGAATCTCCCCCACCCCAAATTATATTCTTAAATTACTCCAAATCTTACTTTCTTAAATTACTCCACAGTGCAATGGAAATGGCAATGAAGGGGGTGCAGGGAATGTTAACCTCTTGGAATGAACACAACCCCAATCCTCCGAGACAAATTCTGCAAACGTCAGATGCTTATATTCAAAGGGAGATTTTAAAAGAAGTGAGGTTCAGTCAGTGATCTGAAAACTTGGCCCTCACTTTTCATGGCAGGAATTATGGGAGACCGTAGTCCATTTATTTGTTATCTGAGTTCCAATGTCAAAATGTAAACATTTTATAGAATCCACGTAGCATTTAATTAATGTAGGAGATAGTTCTATTGTACAATGACCCAAAAGTCTCCCAGGTGCCTCTCTCCTGCCATGAACCTAGTTTCCTTCTAAGATTTCTGGAAGCTTCCTACATTTTGCTCATGCAACATCCAAAGATTAGCTGGGGAGCTCAGTTTCTCCCTTCCTTACAAATCTACCAGCCCTGGGGTTTCGAAATTCTCTGTCAAGCTCTGAACTAAATTCTACCAATAAAAATCACAGTATGACTCTGAAGCTCCAAAAGGCGGCCAAACAAAACCTCTGTGCCAAAGGACTTTTCTGGTTAATAGGAAAAGGAAATGTATTTAGAGTGTGTCTGACCCTTCAAAAAACAGTCAATGACCAAAAACTCTTCCTATGTATCCTATGCTGAATTCTAGTGAAGGAGAACATGTAACTCAGAGAACTGAGCTTAGCAAATGACTTTTCAACTCTATACCTCCCCTAAGCCCCAGAGAGGCCTGATGTACCCCCAGGAATTGTGGGAAGAGAAGGAATGGTGGCCTGCACTGAGTAAGGCCTGTGCCCTCAGGACTGGGGGTTTGGAAGTTTCCTAGCGCCCAGGCCCAAGTCCTGCTAGATGAAAAGCCAGGCAAGGAGTCTGACTTAGGAGATACTGTGTCCTTCCTTGTGACCTCTTTTTTGCCAAAAATAAGCCTTTCTATGCCAAAAGCTGAGCCACTGAGGACAGTCTCCAAACACCGGTCCTGGCTTCCCCATTTACATCACCAAATAGAGAATGTGTGTGGAGGCCTGGGGGCCTGCCGGTACCAAAGGGCTTTGGGCGCAGGTATTTTTGCACTCACCTGGGACTCTGGAGCTCATTTTCCAGACTCTTCAGCTCCTGGGGTCTCTTCAGTGACAATCCCTCACAAGACTTCCAAGTGTCAGGACAGGTTTGAACACCTGAATAGGCAAAAAATTGGGCAAGTTTATTCTGCTGACTGGAAAAAGGAATGGGAGACTTGGGGTTGGGACATTTTGCAGGAAATCACAGATGGGGAGACTGAAGGGAAGGGAAAGACAGAAGGGTGCATCTGAGCCAAGAGCTGCAGGGAGGGGTGCTGATGCAGGAGAGCATTCCAGAGCTGCCCACAGAGCTGCCCAGTCAGAAACATCTCTGGGACAAAGAAAAAGGGTCGTGGTCCGAGATTGCACCAGTGCCCCAGAGCCTTTGACTCAATACCTTTCTTTGCCCCAACCTAAAGTTGGGAAGGCAGCAGGACTCAAAGCAAAGACAGACCTTGGAAAATAGAAGGGGTCAAAGGCCAGAGGGAGGGGCCCTTACTCTAGACTGGAAGGGAGGTGAGGGTAGGGGAGGAGGGTGCAGTGCAGAGCAGCTCGGAAGTCAGCCTGCCAGCAGACTAGCGTGTGCAGACCCCCTGAGCCTGGCCCAGCCACTGGGGGCGGGGGTCAAGTGGCAAGGAGGGGATGCCTTGGTGCCTTCATGAGACAACCCTGTCTTGACTTCTCAACTCAGGCAAAAGCTGAGCTAGTTGACTGAGCTCAGAGCCCAACTTTTCCCAGTGGCTTCCAGCACGTTTCTTATTTTCCAGGAAAAAGCAGACTGGAGGGTGGGGATGGGGGTGGGGAAGGGGCTGGGGCTGCTCCCTCTTCCCTGTGCAGGTTGGCATCAGATGCAAGGGCTTGGAAGTTTCCATCAGGCCCCTGGTTTACTAGAGGACGTGGTATTTTTTTTTTCTTTCTAGAGGGGTGTGCATTAGCAGTTTGGGGTTCAAAGTGATTACCCCCGCCTTGTCATCCTTTCTCAGCAAAGACAAAGTTGGGACAAAGGGGGAGATCAGCTGGCGCTGGCCTCAGGCTGAAGCAACTGCCTGAAGGAGAGCAGAAAAGCAGCACCAAAAGCGACAAATTTTCACTTCTGTAAAAGGAGAGGGGAGGGGGTCGTTTCCTTAGATAGCACCCCGGAAAGAGAGAGACCTCTCCAGCAAGCCCCCCCGCCAGGTCAGAAGTGAGCAGCCCCAGCCCAGCCCGGCCGAGCAGCCACCTCAGCAGCTGTGCTGCAGGAGCAGGAGCTCCTTCAAGGCAGCAACAGTTGTCTGGCTGAGGCGAGTGGAGGACTCGCTTTGGTGCGCACGACGCCGGCTTCGTACCGGTTGCTCCTCCACCCCAGAGTCCCAGCCCCAAGCCCAGCTTGGGTGGGAGAAGCGAGGGCACCAGGGAGGCAGTAACCCCCAGACGCCTGCGCTCCGGGGCTCAGTCCCTTCTGAGCAAGTTCACTTTTTTGGGTCACCTGTGTTCCCATTCTGGTGGGAGTTTCAGCTTCTGGACAGAGGGGGGCTTTCTAGCTGGGGAGCGCAGGGGGGTGTAAGGAGCAAAAGAGGAGCTGAAGGGACTCGGGATGACGCTAATTTTTAGTCTAGCGTGGCTCATCTACTGCTCGCTCCTCGAAGCTATCGCTCCACAGACGGCCCCAGGCGAGAGCCAGGGAGGAAATTCCCCCAGAGCTTTTGCTTTTGCCTCAACTCCTTTGCAGATTTTTAGGGGCGCTTTTACTCTTTCAGAAAATGCAATCAGGGAGGGAAAATCTCCTTTATCTGGGGAGAGGGGTGCTGATTTAGCCCTGGAGCCTGCAGTCCTTGCTTTCTGTGCCGTCTTGCACACTGAGTTCTAAGAGACCGACTGTCCAGCACTGTCAGACACTGTAGCCCTTCTTCATTCCAGGGAGGGGAGAGTCTGGGTGCTCAGCTGAAGGTCGGGGAAACGATGGTGGGCCTTTAATTTGCTGGAAGGACGTGACTGGGGTGCGCGGGGATTTCAGGCCCTCCCCCCACAATGGAGAGCTTTGTAGCCCTCTGTCATGACAGTTCCATCTCTGCACACATCCCTCACTCCTGTCCATTTCGGTGGGAGCCAGTGTGTGTATGTGTGTCCTTCTGTTCCAGTCCCTAAGGGCGTCTAGCTGTGTTCTTACTGGCGAAGGGCACGGGGCGCCAAGCATGGTGAAGGCCTAATTTGTGCTACTTGTAACCGAAATGGTCACGACTGCCAGGAGTGGAGCGGGAGGAGGGGAACCCACAGGCGATCCCCAATCCTGCAGCTCTGCCTGCATCCCCAGGACGGGGCGCCTGGAGAGGGCAGGACGGGGCTGCTGCTGCTGCTGCTGTTGCTGCTGCTGCTGCTACTGCTCAGCTGCTGAGTCTGTGCAACCTCATTTCTCAAAAGCTCTATCTCTGCGGGGCTTCCCCCAGTTTTCTCCTATTTTCTCCCCTTCCATATTATTTAGTTGTGAAGAAGAGGAGGGGATGAGGCTGTTAAAAACCCCAAATTAGGCTGGAAGCAGGGACTGGGGAGAGAAGTGACTCCAGGGAGCCGGCGGTGCCTGGGTGTTTTCCCTCTTTTTCGGAGCTACCCAGTTCATCCCCGCTCTCACCTCCGCGTCCCCCAAGCTAGGACCCAGGATGCTGGTGGGGGTGGGGGGGCTCCCGCTCCTCCCTCAAGGGTTTCCCCATCCCCATATTGCAGAGTTGGATCATTAGGATAAAAAAAAAAAAATGCCCACACAATGTCCTAAACTGATCCATATTCCAGGTACTGACTTGGTGCTTCGACCAGATCCTTCTCTGGCCGCGGGTGCTTGGGGTTGTTCCGGGTGTGGACGGGGGGTGGGGGGAGACACAACTTCTGTAAACTTTTATTGTATTCTAGCCTCTTCCCACGTCTCCGAAAACACACGCACACTGCCTGCTCCAATTCCCCTTGTTAGACAAAGTCGATTTAAAAGTTGGGGGTGGGGGGCCCGCGCGGGGGGCGGGCGGGTGCCCAGCACCTCGGGGAGCGCGGGCAGGACGGGCGCGAACGGGTTGAGTCTTCCGTGGAAGACGGGAACGGACTGAGAACGGCTCGCAGCGAGCCGCTTCGGGCAGGTGCGGGTTCGGCGATCGCTGGTGGCTGCGGTCTTCGCGACGAGTGCGCCCTCCGCAAATGCTTTTTGGGGTAAGGGCTTCCGGCTATTGAGTTATGTACAGCAAGCCCAGACCGCAAAAAGATTCGCGAAGGGCAGAGTCTGCCGGCTTCTTCAGTCCTCTGCCACCGCCGCCGCCTGGCACCTAGGATGTCTCCGAACCCCGGAGCCGAGCAGGCTGGGTCTCCCCAGCGCGCTCCAGCGCGGCTCCGCTTTCCCACCCCGCGCGCCGCCCGCCCGGCTGCCGCCCCTCCTTGCGCCCCCCGACCCATCTCTCCATCTCTCCATCTCTCCACACCGTCCGCGGTCCTCAGGGCAGCCCGCACAGCCGCGAGAAAGGTGTGTGGCAGGCGAGGAGAGAAGCGCGGAGAGGAACTCGGGATCCCGACGCCCAGCCTCCACCCCTCTCCGGCAGCCCCGGCACCCCGCGCCTCCCCGCCTCGCTAGCCTAGCGCCCCACTCTCTTATTAGGGTTCCGCCAAGCCCCGGCTGCAAAGTCGCGGATCTCTGAACAGGTAACAGTTCGGATTCCCCTTGAACCCCTCTTGTCCCTTCTAGTCCCCCAGCCGAGGTTCCAGCCGTGACTACAGGCGCTGCGTAAAGAGAAAAACTCCCCCAGAGCACTAAATAAATACAGACGAGGCGGCCAGCTCATTGGTGCGGACTAAAATCGTCACCCACCAATCAGGAGAGAGCTCACAATCCCTTTTTTTTTTTTTTTTTTAGAAGGGGGAGGGAGAAAAAATATTTCCATTTCTAATTATCCAACAAAACCCAGAGTGGAACAAGTTAAAACATTGTTGTTGCAAAAAAAAAAGCTGGCCACGACCCCTACCCTTATTGCAGCCCAGGTGAAGGGAGGGGCGCAGCATCTCCAGCAAGGGGGATTCGAGAGAGCGACCTCTCCTCAAGACACCCAAGCCCGAAAATTCAGACAGAAAATGACAGGCGAAGAGGAACATAAAATAAACTCAAACTCCACCTCGTCAGCCTATTTCTAGAAAAAGGAGGTCTCCATTCCTGACACCCCCCCGCCCAAGTTCGGAATGCTAATTAGGAAGGGCGAAGCTTCTCCCTCCACACCCTGCCCCAAGGAAAGGATGTCTGATGCCCCAACGCCTCAGGCGCCCTTTCGGAATTGCACCTCCCCACCCCCACCCCAAACCCATTCTGCAGAAGGTTGAGGGGAACAACAAGGGGCGAGGCCCTCGCTGGCTTGGGCTCCCACCGCGATGGGAGATTCCAGCACCAGCTGGAGGAAGGCGAGGAGAAAAAGCAGGCTGGGAAGGGAGGAAAAGGTCGAGCTCTGTTTCCTCTCTTCTCCTTCCTCACACCCCCCCCCCTTTCTCCCTTAGGCCCCCCTCCGCCGTCCCATCTCTCCAAACTTTGAGGGGCTGATCTTGCCAGGGCCGTGCCACCCTTTCCAAGCCCTCTCTCGTCTTCCCACGCAACCCCCGCCCCTTCAGTGTCCAATAAAAGTGGGGGCAAAAGAACACTCTAACCACCTCTTTCGCCCCCGCCCAAAGGTAGTCCCCCAGTGGAGAAACACTCAGCTAAGGTGGGATGCTGCAAACATTGCAAGAACTTGGGGGAAAGTTGCCACGTTTGTTCTTTGCCCCCTTGGCATCGACGTGCGGGCGGGTGCGCGCGCGCGCACACACCCTTGCTGTGCATGGCACAGAGAACGCATGTACACCAAGTAGTCCCTGTCTCTGAATCCCCGTCGACCCAGCCCCTCCGCCCATCCATCACCCTCCTGCAGCTCTGCGACCCACCCTCCCACCCTCCCAGCGCAGCCCCTCCGCGCCGCCACCGACAGACGCACGCACACACCCTCCGCGCGTCGGCGCGCCAGCAGCGCCGGAGGGGGCTCCCCAGTCCGCGCCTCCCGCTGCTGCAGCGCGGGGCAAGTGGAGGGGGGTGGGTGGGTAGGAAAGTTTCTGCTTAGTGGACCACAGAGCCTGCCAACCTCTGGCCGACTAGTGCACCAACCCCCTCTCCTTACCTGGGTTCGGAGGCCCCAGGAGAGCGCAGGTCCCGTCCGCACTGCAGCCAGCTTGAAGGAGCCCCTCTCCAACTGGCCCGCTCCCCTCCCTCCCCTCCCCCCCAAGATGTTTGCCCAGCAGCAAAGCAGGCTCTTCCAGGTAAGTATATAAGTTACTGTACTGTGTGGGAGGGTCACGATCTTGGTAATTGCGGCTTTCCGAGCTTAACCCCTGCGTTCCTGCCTTCTTCCAACTTGTTGAGGACTCGTCGGGTAGCCGGAGAGCGAGCGAGAGCGCCAGAGAACGCGCCCGCCAGGGGGGTGGGGGGGAGAGAGGTGCACCGGGCAGAGAGGGAAGAGCTAGACAGCGAGCGGCGGAGTTCAAATGCCCCCCCAGGCAGCGGTTTTCATTGGATAGGTCTCCCCCCCACCCCCACTCCCGTCCCCCTTGGCTTGATCCCCCCCCCCCAGTCTCCCATGTAGGGGACGTCTCCAGGCGAAGTCACGATTCCTTCTCAGTTCGGAATGCACTGTGACTAGAGCCATGACGCAGCCAGCGCGCATTACTCACTTTTTGCAGTCACGACTTGGGAATCCGTGCTGGTTCCAACCAAAATTACACCGCTACCATTGAATTATTTAATAGGATTCAATTCGGGGGTAAACTTGTGCATTGTGCCAAGCGATGGGGGGAGGGCAGATGGGGGAAATAAGGACATGGGGCGTCTGCCTCTTCCCCCCAACAAGACTCTTGGATCCCCCCCACACACACCCCCATCTGCTCCACGTGTTGCAAGTGCTTTATTGCGCTACCTCCCCTCCCAGCCCGGCCGCTCCCCCTTCTTCCAGAGATTTCCTTTGCAAATGTGGCAGAATTTGTAAACACAACCACGCAACTTGAGGGGCTGAGAGGGGCGAGGCTTGGGAAAGGCAACCAGTAAGTCCGGGTGAATGACGAGGAGGCCGAGGGTGGGCAGAGAGGCGTAATTGTCAAGACTAAGTGTAGGTTGCAGTTATTTGTGTCATTCTCCACAACATCAGTAACAGCCCTTGTTACTATTATGAGTTGAGAATACTCAGTCTCAGCCAGGGAACCTTCCCAGCGAGGAACTGCTTCTGAACTAAAAATAACACGACCCACCCGCTCTTTCTCTCCAGAGCTGCACCTCTGGTGCCCTGAGTTGGGGGGGGGGGGTCAGGTCACCTCTTGGATTGGGATGGGGCAGTGGGAACGGACAGCCTGAGCTCTCCACGGCCTCCTGAAGGTTAGTCCCTCAGTATACCTCACTACCCTTATTTTTTGAAACTCTATGTTTGGTATATAATTATATATATAATTCTATCGAGAGATCCTTGCATACAGACAAGCTTTCTGCAGACTTGTGAGATTACTTCATACCCCCCCTCACTGTCTATAGCCCACCCTTGTGGGCCAGTTTGAGAATGCATTTTTATTATTCCTTTCCCAACAGTTAATCAGTATGAATGTCTTTGTGTGCGCGTGACAGCCACCCCCCCCCCCACCTCCAGTAACCTTTCTCCCTCCTCACCTGCCT
The DNA here is from genome assembly GCF_014898055.3 of Talpa occidentalis. NCBI lineage: Eukaryota > Metazoa > Chordata > Mammalia > Eulipotyphla > Talpidae > Talpa > Talpa occidentalis. The sequence continues at coordinate 7,456,429 of NW_023603184.1, forward strand.
GGCTACAGGTTTGACCAAAGTGTCTGGAACTGATTGCAAAGAATCTCACTCTGGGTGGAGCCCACCACCCCCGGGAGTTGATGGTCTCCCTAACAACATTTGGCAACTTGGAGAAGAACATGCCCTCCCAGTTTCTCTCGGAGCTGGTTTTCAGAAACGCTTTGGCTTTTGGCTTTAATGCGCCTCCCGATGTTCCCAAGCCCGTATTCTCTGTGCATCGCACCAGCAACTCCTGTGCTTTGGCTTCTAATTCATTCATTCCACCAACTCATTGGGGACTTCTATGACTAGGACTCGAAGGAAGGGGGGATAGTAAGAAAAATGCCATAATACACAGAAACATCCTTACATACCTCACAGAGATTGCAGCATTGTGGGAGCGTGGGGTGGGGTGGGGACCAAGTGGGAGGGTACCAGGGTCAGAATAAAGCAACCTATAGCCTCCCAGAATAAAGCAACCTAATTTTGGGAGTCACTCTCACCGGAGAGGAATCTTTCAAACCCACTGGCGGGAAGGTGCTGGCGCCTGGGAATGGAGACCCAGACAGTGCCGGCCTCTGCAGAGAAAGCCGGTGAGGCACCGGCTTTCGGTTCCTGGAGCGCTGGGCCTTGGTTCATGCTCAAATCTAACACTTCGCTCTCCCTCCTTAAATTTTTTTTTTCCATTTTCTTCCCACTCACCCCTCCTTTCCCCCAAAGCTCTCACCGAAGTCACGACTATCCCCTTTGAACATCTTTAACCCCCTCCTGTCCAGATCCCTCTTCTGCATGCAGGGCGGGGCTATCAGCTGCTGGAGCCAACCCCGCCCCCTGGCGCTCGGAGCTGAACTTGCGGAGGACCAAGGAATTTTCAGCACCTGCCTTCCGTGGACAGCTACCGCGCCCTGGGCTAGCCGCGACCACGGGCACGGCCCCCGGACTCCTTGACCAAGCAGGGAAGTTTGTCAAAGGAATAGAGGTTTCCCCCCCTCTCCTTACTTCCCAGCCCCATCCGTGCAATTTTAATCCGTATCTCATTTTTTTCCATTAATCTCGCGGAGAGATGGCCCATGAAGTGGTATCTGGGCACCCCTTAAGACCGAGAAAATGGGGAGGGGGGGTGGGCAGTCGAGAGAACCGGGCTCAACAGCGCCGACCCATAGAGAGAGAGAGAGTTGCAGCAGCTATTGATTCAGAGATTCGTCAGGGTGATTCCCATCTCTGCAAGAATTCCCCCCTCTCAGTTTCCTTTGCATGCAGCCCAAAATTCTTTATGCACACACACCCAGCTACACCCTCACCCCCTCCTCGGGTCCACTGTCTTCCTTAGAAAGGGGTAAAAAGGCAGCCAAAAAAGAAGAATCCTAAAGCATGCACAAAGTAAGCCTCATCCCCACAGTCTGCGGCATGCACATGACATAATATTACTTACCCAAACGGGAACTCCTTAAGAGGAGAAAGAGAAAACGGGAAGGGAAGAGAAAGTGGAAAGAAAGAGGGAGACAGAAGAGAGGAAAAATCCAACAATTAATTTCCAGACATAGTTGGGGGGGGTGGGGGGAATGCGGTGATGTCCAGGTTTTCTTCCACCCGCGCTGGCTTTTTATCCCAGTACAGCCTTCGGTCTATTTCTGGAACACGATCAAACCCTGATGCTATTTTTAGCAAGTACTGAAAAAATCTCCACACACAAAGGCATTTCGCTGGAACGCTACGTCCAAAACATTAAATGTGCATTAAACGCCCCCTCCCCATTTTTGTCTGCACCACCAGACTCACTTGCGTTACTGCAGATTGTTTTTCAAAGCAGAAAAATACCCAAATATTTCTTATATTCGCTCTCCATCCCGTTAACTCCCTGCTCCCTCTGCCTGTTGCAAGCTCCTCGCAGGCTCCCCGAGCAGAAGGCTTTGGGGTGGTTGTATTCTTTTAGAGATGTATGTCTCCACTGACCAGATTCCCTTCATGCAGGAGGGAGGGTGCTGAGGCCCCTTCCCCACAGGAGCTTCCCCAAAGCGCCCTAGAGCCTCATGCTATCCACGATGGAGATTCCCAAATGAAGGGGGGAAATCTTCCGTACCCTTCCCACGTTTCCCGCCCATGCTTTGCAAAATCGCGTTGTGTTTGCAACACACCGCCTTTGGAAATGTATATTTTGGAAGCTGCCTGTGTGTGTATGTGTGTGTGTGTGTGTGTGTGTGTGTGTGTGTGCGCGCGCGCGCGCGTGTGTTTTGCGTTCTAGTAATTCACTACGAGGGGGTTGGAGAAAATAGACTCATGAAGGCAGCGCGGAGCAGCCGCCTTGAGTCTCCTTTGCCAGCCTGCGTCAGTCATCAGCTACTGACGTCACGTGCAGATTCTCCTCTTTGGTGGGTCTGGTTCAGCAGGGAAGAGGCTTCTGCTCGGAGACAGCGCTTTGTGCTCGGCGCAGCCACTGAGCGGGCGAGGCGGCCGAGACGGGCGCCACCCCAGGCTGGGGCTGGGCAGTGGCAGCCGAGGCTTGGGCCCCGGCTGCACTGGGCGAGCAGGACCCCGAGGGGCGTGTCCAGCAGGACGGCCCCCGCCGCGGACGCCCTTCGCCGCCCAGTGCAAACTCGGTGCCACCGGCTCGAGCGCGCGTCCTTCCCCCGCCCTTTAGCCACCGGCCCCAGAAGCAGAGACAGCTCTGGCTATAACTCGGATTAATTCTGTGTGTGTCGGGCAGATAGCCCTGGCTTCTCGAGTGACGCAAATAACAGAGTCTACGGCTCCCGCTCGCTCCCCTGCTCCCTTTTTCTCTCTCCCTGCTTCCTTCCCCTCTTCTGTTTTCTGCGCCCACGCATCCTGCTCGGTCTCCCACAGAATCAGCCAGCTACAGCTTCCCAGAGAGCAATAATCTGAGCTACAGACAGACAGACTCCCAGAGCAGGGACAAGCCTGCAATTAAACAGACATATACACACAGCCCTTTGCAAATGGCCAGCAGCGGTTAGGGGCTCCCCAGTGCTGGGGAGGAGGAAGCTGATTCACAAATCCACTGGTCTCAAAAGAGTAAGGGGTTGGGGTTGGTGGTGGGGTTGTTGGGGAGAGCGAGAGGGACAGGGTTTGCTGCCCCCTCTTCTGTTCCCTCCTTACCATCCAAAAGGAAACTCACCCCACTCACCCACCTGTATAAATGCCTCTGTCAATGGCAGGGTATTAGCGAATAAACAACTTTTGTTGACTGGTAGAAGGAGAGAATTCAACAAAGACTATTCATGCTTCGTCTTTAGAGACATTTTCAGGACTTTTAAAGAATAGGTGACATTTTATCCACTCTCCCTCCTCTCAAAAACCAGGAGATCTTTTATTTTTCCTGCTCTTAAAATAACGTCCCTGACAAATGAGCTCAATGGATTAGTGCTATTTTTAAACTTATTTGAATGGAGAGTGTTTTATGAGGGAGGGAGGGGGTAAGAGAGAGAGAGAGAGAGAGAGAGAGAGAGGTGTCACACATCTGAATCTGAGGTTTTCAGCAGATGGGCCACACCTCAGCATGACAAAGGGTTTATTGATTGGCAGAGTGATGGAGGTGGGGAGAATTCTTGCAGATTGGACGATCTGAACCAAAATCACATGCCTTCCCCAACTCTACGACAACACCCCAGGTCCACCTCACATACCCTCTGCCCTGAGATGGAGGAAAACTGAGAATTATGGACAGTCCTGGTTTGATCAAGGTGTTTCTTTTTCACTAACTCTAATTATAAATCTTCACTGATAATGGTTTTCCTTGATACGGATACATTTTTGGAGGTCATCACCAGGACTGGGGGCCCGGGCCTGGGAGAGCATGATCGAGAGGCTGACCCTTGATCAGGGTGACCATGAATTAACTCTCCCTTCTCTCTTCAGCCCCCCCACCTCAACCCCCCCCCACTTTATAACTTGCCTCAGAGATTTTGGGTTAAGTTTCAGCCTGTCCTGTACCCTGACTCCTATGGCACAAGCCTCGCCCATGAAAGGGAGACAGAGGCCAGCTGCTTAGCACCGAGGACACCCTCTGGCAGCCCATCAGCAGCAGTTTATTTTTAGCTCCATGAATGCATGTATGAATGCATGTGAGAGTGTGGCTGCAGCGGGGAGGTGTGCAGTCAGAGGAGACACCGGGGAGAGGAAGGTGGAGCTGGCTCTTGTACTGAAGAGGGCTTATTACACTGGATCATCAGATGTGGCCCAAGAGGCAGAAAAGCTTACCCATCATGTGTCAGCAGTGTTTCAATGGAGTTTTCTTGGTTCGAGGCTAAGCATGTTTTGAAGGCACAGAGTAGGTGTGTTTTTAGAGCTAGGAGACAACACACGGGTAAGCAGACACTCACAGATATGGGCACACTCACAGAACATATAGTTTCTATATAGACACATAAACTATAGAGAGAGGTGACAATTTAGAATAATGTGACCTGCTTTCTAGTTCTATGCTTTCTATTGGTGGCTGGGTGCTATTTGTGTCTGATTTTGAGACCAAGGCAGGTGCACTTAAGATCACTTTGGGGGTCCCCTAACAGCTTTCAGCAAGCCCTGAATCTGTAACAGATGAGGTAGAGTTGGAAATGGAAAAATGTGCTCAGACACTGCATTTCAGAATTTTGAGGGCAGCAGCTTAAATTAAACTAATCTAAACTCAACAGCTTAGTAGACTCAATATCTGTTTCTCCCCCCACCCCAGAAGAGGGTACCTCTCTGCCTCGTCCCAGTCTTGCCACGGTAATCAAGTGGATTGGTTAGATTGGGAGGAGGGTGAGGTGCCTAGATCACTTAGCAAAAATAAATGCAGAAAATCAGTCCTCTGTAGCAAGCATCTCCATTTCCCTTCACATCACTCAGGTCCTTTGGCGTATGTCTGACCAGAGCTGGTGACCTTGGCTCTCCCACTGTCCCGCTCTTTGCTAAGGGCTGTGGTGCCCAATTCCTGTCTAAGCAGTCACGCTAAGGACCTGGGGAATTAATAGATCATCATGGAACCTGTCCAAGACAGAAACTGCTTTCTGTACTGCCAAGCCATCCTGGGGCATCGCAAGCAAAGAGGACGCGTTCCCCCCAGTGCTCCCCCAGAGGGCCTTTGGGAGTAGTCTGCTGCCAGGAAGCCCTTGAAAAGAACTGAGTCTCCTCTCTTTCAGGGTCAGTGAAACCCAGAAATGTCCTGCCTTTGTCTCTTGTCTCCTCTCCAAGTACCAAGAAAAATGCCAGTGGGTAAAGTGCTGGATTTAGAGGAAGAAAAATATAGCTCCCAGGAAAACAACTAAGGGGAGTGCATCAGGGAAGTCCAGAAAAGAGCTCTTCCTGTTTGCCTAAAGGTGTCTTCACCAGGGAATACAACTATTTTGACCTAAGGAAGAGATGGGGTTGGGGGGAGTTGTGAAGAAACCAAAGGTTTTTGAGTACCTACTATGTGCCAGGCACTTTTATATAAGCAGTCTTGTGTAATACTTAATTCAGTGAGTGTCATTATAATAATGGCTACCTACCCCTGCTGGGATGTTGAAGACAAAAATCACTCCAAAAATGTGATTTAAAACCATCTTAAAGCTGAGGATACTGAGACCAGATAGTTTAAGACTTGCCTAAAAGTCCTAGAGCTTGCAGATGCAAAACCAGGGATTGAGTCAAATTCCTGTCTGGGGGGTTCCAACACCTATGCCTGTACAGTTCCCTCATGTCACCGCCATCCCAGTATCTGGCCTCTCATATTCCAGTTCTAGGTTCCATCATTTGCAGTTGGTGATGTCTGGGACTTTCTCAGCAGTGGTCTGAATAATGTAACTGATTTATCCTTCTAAGGAGTCCTGGAATCCATAGAGCTTCACACCTGCCCATCTTGCCCACACCCAAGGCTACATACATGCCGTGAGGAGAGACCCTCCCTGCTGGACCTAGAAAGCCCCAGCTGGTAAAACCGCATTGAAAACTAAAGGGATTTGTCTGAAAGCAGCCAGTGTGGATGGAAGATGCAGTGAGCTTTTTGTCTACTCAGACTCTACACCCACCCGTGATTCTGCCTCCACTGCCGAAGCCCCCTTGGGAGGAGTTAGAATGCCCCAGTCCAGTTTGTGAAAAAAGATGTCTTCAGTTGGGGGCCTCCCTGGTGGCACAGGGGGGTAAGATACAGCACTATGAAGCTATCTGCAGCCACTGCAGCACAAGTTCCATCCCCGGCCAGGGAGGTGACCTTCATGGCGCAGCAAGACCTCTCCTGTCTCACCTGCTGCTCCCCTAGTAGTGTATTTCAGCAGATCTCCCCTCTCTGTCTCTGGTGATTCCTCCCACCCCCCATCTCTGGCCTGTACCCCAGTTCTTGCATGCAGAAATACATTTAAAAAAAAAAGATGTCTTCAGTTGAGGGCAGTAGTGAATCTGCACCTTGGGTTGGCTAGTCATCTGAGTCCTCCTTCACCCTTTTAGAACCTGGCATCCCTGATCATTTCCCTAGTGCTGAAAACTTTAGAGGCTACGCCATTAGCACGGTGGGGGAGATGAGTCACAGCATGCATAATACAAGCTATTCCACCATCCCCTCCCCTGTTAAGTACACGTTTTCATCACTTACCCTGATCAAGAGGTACATTCGGTCTTGGGAAACACTTCTTAGTAGCCAGCATATTTGGAGGTTTAAGGGTATATTTTTAAGGACCACTTGGATGCTGGAGGAAAGTAACTAGAATTCCACCCGCCCCCTTTTTTTGTTGCCATCAGCAACTCTTCATCCACCTGAAAGCAACTGCATTGTTCAACTTCAGAACTATTAAGAAAATATCTGCTCTCTGCGCACCTCCATTATCAAGGACCAGGCTTTTTTCAAATACCCTTCTTCCCTCCCAATGCCCCTCTAACTAATTGCTGGACACTGGGGAGAACCAGATGCTGTTTTCCCTGGCCTTGCGAGTTGAAGGCACTTTTGGGAGAATGAGGACCTCAAGGGTCACCCAGGACTATCTAGACAGGTTTCATGGTAAGAATCTAGGCAAAGACAAGAAGCCAGAGCAAGCACATGAGCAGAAGTCGAGGCTCACAGGGTAGGGTGGAGTGGGGCTCAGGAGGCCAGCATGCTGTAGCTTAGCAGAGGCTAAATAGAAAAGCATCAGAGCTTGAAAAGCATGGACCAGGGGAGCGAAGAACAACCTGAGGGTGTTTCAAGACACTTGTGTGAATTTGACCTAAATCCCGTGGCTGATGGACAGTTGTTTATCCCAGGCCCCTGAATTCAGCAAGCAGAGGGAGAGCTTAATCATGAATTCACGGTGGTGGATATTGGAGGGGGTCTAGTGGGTCTGAATTAGCTGAGTTTTTTTATCCAGTCACTACTAGAACATTAATTCCTAGTCCAATAAATAGGCTGTGGAACACAGAGGAAGAATGGACTGACATATCTGCAGGGCTGGCCAGTTTTTTTTATACTTATTAATAAGGCTATGAGTTAAATAATGAATTGTGTCTGAGTATTGTGGTAAGAGAAGAGATCTTCAGTCCACACATGAAGCCCTGTATCTTCCTTTAGTCATTACCCCTAAAACTGGAAATAAAAGGGAGCAGGAGAGAAAACACTTTCTAGGTGTAGTGGATTTTCTGAAAACCACACTATTGTTGTGATTACCTTTGAGAAAGGGCACTAGGACCTCAACAAATGTGACTTGGTTAAATCTAGGGGTGTGTTTTGTTTGGTAGAAGTCTAGATAAATATTGTGAAGCTGGACTAACTTATGTGTCTGGGCGGGCACTCCTGAAAGGCATCGGGGTCAACAGGAACCAACAGAAGACAAACTTGACAGCCTCACAGAGAGAATCTGGTCCATTAGCACTGGTTTTCTGAGATCACTACAAGTCACCCTAGATATTGCTGGCAAAGGTCACTTACCTCGCCATCCTGCGGTTCAGCGCCCATGAAGAAAAGAAAAGGTCTCAAATGAAAATGTCTAGAGTGAAGCCATTGTCATATGATAGAATGAAATGCAAATTTAATTGGAGGGAAAAAAATCTAGATGGTTCCTCCATCCAATTCTGAGGATCTTTTTCTTTCTTCCTCTCTACCCCAATATTCTCAATCAGTCCCAACAGTCATGTGTAAGCTCTTTCACTACATCTGACTGGGATTAGGGGATTTCTGATCTTTCCATCTGGTTTCAATTGCATCACACATACTTTGGGTAACTTCATTGAGTGTGACTGCTCTGGCAGAGTCTGACAACTTCATTTTGCAAGAGGTAGGATTTTCTGTGGTTTTCCTGACCTGGGGGCGGAGTGCCGGAGCTGATTCTGGCACCCAGCATGGGTAGCAGAGAGGAAAACTGATGTCGACCATCTGGATAGAACTCAAAGGGGAATGTGCCAAACAGAGATCATGACTGCAGACGCTACCCATAAGGAGGACACCGGGGGAAAGAGTTGAGTTGGTGGTGAATGGAGGAAGCATGGTGATCAGGAGGGGTGATTATGGCAAGGGTTAATAGGAAGATGAACGTGAGCAGCGACACTGCAGAAAGCACAAAGCAAAGGATGAGTTGTGTCCTGGGTGTTTGAGGACAGCTTTGAAAACTCATCTGGTCTCCTCTTGGTCCTTGGCGCTCCTACAACAAGCGAGAATGAAAGGGATATAGTGTGAGCAATCTACATTCCATCATTTACAATCTCCTGTGAGCATTCAGTTCCAGCTTCTCCCCTCCCCTGCTTCAGCGGCATTTTGACTTCTCTGAGGGTGGCAGGGACATGAGGGGCAGATGTGCAAGGCTCCATTTAGATAAAGGAATGATCAGCCTTACAGCGGGTTGCCAAATAGGACTTCACTCCAAACAGGCAAGTCCGAAGCAACTATTCATTCATCAAGAAGTCACATTTCTGGCAAAACAGAGTTTGTGATATTAACAGGTCATACCAGAGGAAGTTGTCTCCACTGGTAGCTGAGGAGCAGGAGTTCACATGGTGGGCAAATACTTTTAAACCAACTGCCCTATTTAGAGTAATGTTAGGGCTCTCACTCAGGAGATGGCTGCAGAAAGCCAACTCTTCCATTCACTGTGGTGTTGTCAGCTAGTGTCATTCTATTCCCATTATGATATCACTTCACCATACAGAAGAAGGGGTGGCCAGTGGGAGGTCTTGAGTCAAGCATGGTGGAGATAGGTAATATGTAATGTGGCCACTGTGCCATTGAGTAGATTTAAAGATGTGGAGTGAAATTAGAAAGCTGTAGCCAATCCAAAGAGGAATGGGGATCCTATGACTTATCCAAATCCTCCAGGAGAACAAATGTGGAGATCTTTGAGGTTCTCTTGGGTAAATCAAAAGGGATTATATCTTTGCATAGTGTGGGAGAGTTGAAATAATATTTGGGATTCTCCCACCAACCCAGATGCCTTTAAAATATGGGCTGATGAGAGATAAGCCTTAAAAAGATGAGTGACTTGTGTAATTCCCAATTCCCAAATGACTCCATTTCAAGGGAGTTCAATTATAAACCAACCTAAAACAAGGGAAGGGGTGACTCAGGACAGAATCTGGATGAAAATCAACTACTGGTTTCACAATCTTTATTTCTAATCTAGACCCAGGTTTCAACCACCACCAAGCAGAAAGCCAGAACTTAAGCTTATGGACTTGACTCTGCCACTCTAGTCCAAAGTTGGAACCTGTCACTCAGCGTCTTCAATTCCCAACTTATAGAAATGAGTGTGCTGCTACCTGCCCTACCTACCTCACAAGATTTTATTTCTAAAATCATAAATGTGAACAAGTTTGACAAATTTAAAAAGGGCTCACCTCTTAAATGGAAATTCTTCCTAGTCACTGTGGTACTTACTCTGCTTTCTTCATTCTGGACACCACAACAAAGGCACAGATTGAACACGCATTGCCAGACAATTAATTGCCCATGGGTTGAATTTTATAAAAAGCAAGATTTAAATGCTCTCGTACCCAGGAAGTTTATGGAGCAATCCTAGAGCTAAGTGCAACTAAGTTCTATTAGATGATGAGAAAGAACACATTTCACTTCCAATTTCATGGCATCCTTTGGTTCTTGCTATTTTTGAGTCCCCACAATTCTAAGAACAATGAGGATCACTGAGGGGGTCGGTTAGTCTCTGATGACCCCAGGAACTTAAACTTCCCTGGTCTTCGCTTTTTCATTTATAAAACACCATCACATGAGTTTGTGGTGAGTTTTAAGTGAGTTCATGCAAATAAAATGTTTAGTACTGTATTGGCACCCAATGAATGTTAGATGAAATTATCAAAGAGGCAGAAGAAACCAATCTCTAAAGTTGCATCTTCCTTGATGCCTCTGGACACCTTGTTTTCTCTTTGGTTCAAGACACAGAAATGCTCAAGTTGATACCCAGAGGCAGGGTAGAATGACTGCTATGGAAATTCTACGAAAGAGCCAGGAGAGGGAGCTCCCGAGTAAAAGTGCTCTCCTGTGGGCTACATTTCCTTCATTTCTCTGTAAAACAAATTTCTGCCTAGACCCCACGGACTTTTTCCTCTACCAGAAATCTTTTTCTTAGAGAAAACTGGAGCCCTCAGCAAAAGACCTGGACCCAGTTTGCCTTCATAGAACCGAGGGGTTTTTGAACTTTAGAGACAGATTGAGTGCCATGCCAATATTCAACTCCAGCTCTGTTTGCAACTTGGAATAGAAAGGATAGTTTCTACAGGGGCTGATCCCAGAAGATCAGGGGATGAGACTCCAAAGCTAACACTTGTCTGGTCCTTGGAATTTTGAATATGCTCGAGCTTCCTAGTGATGGTCTCCCAACAAATACTTAAATTCATAGTCACTAAGACCTTTTTATGAACCTGTTATAAGGCGCTCATGGACGCTAGCCACTGATGGCCACTGATGGCCACTGTTAAGCAACAGAAGAAAATAGTCTTTGCCTGCTCTTAGGAGCCTTTAAATGCAAGTAACTGAGAAAGTAAATAACAGATATGGAAACCCTCACCGATAAAAGACCTAAAATGGCTATTAAGCAAAGGTGGCGAGACAGACTCTACAGAGATTTGCAGCCAAGTTTTCCCACAGTTCCTTCTCTTTTCAGATTCCTGAGGTCAACCAGATGGCTCAAGTATCAGGGCACAAACTTTTCTCCCCCTTACATTTATTTTCTGGCTAACTGTTAATCAGTGCAATAGCAGGAGCCTCCAGGTGAGAGAGCTTTCCAGTCTCTCTCACAATTAACATTTACTCACAGTCTGACTTTGATTAGCAGTGGCCTCCTTTCTTTTAGGGTACCCAAGGGGCTCTGTGCCTCACCTACTTACAAGATAATGCACAGGAGGAGCCCAGAATAAGGTGAAGACTTGCCATCCAGGAAGGTTATACTCGTATGAGAGATCGTCACCCCTTTCCTGCTGACATGGAATCAGAGAGTAATAACAGCTGATATTTAGCAAATATTCCAACCCCAGGTACTGTGCTAAGACACATACATATATACAGATGTATGTATATCTTAGCACAGTGTGTATACATATATATACACACTGTGCTAAGATATATTTATTATACATTTTTTAATATATATATATGACTCCATTCAATCTTCCTACAACTCAATAAAACTGTTCCTGTTCCAATTGCCATTTTAAAGTTGAAATATGGGGCTCGAAGAGGTTAGATAAACTGCTGTAAGCCAATTAACTGTTGAGGGTGGTAGCTGGTGTTCTGAAATCTGGAGTAGTCCTTTTTGGGGTCTAGCTTGATTCTCCAGAACACATGAGAGTGGAGTTCCCTTCAGCATTCAGAGAGGTTCCCAAGGGTCAGGGTAACCTGGGCGGAAGGACATACCTTGTAAATCCCAGCCAAGACCAATGGAAACATCTGATGTTCTACTCTTTCTGCTGTGTCCTTTCCATGGGCCTGTCTCCGGAGGGAAAAGTCCCACCAGGATGGTGCCTACTATCTCTGTTTCCCTCTCTAAGAAAATCCCTCAGACATCTGCTCAGGCCACGGACAACAAAATGATTCTTTACATCTTTGGAAAGTGCATTGGACTTTTATAATTGGGGATGAACTGGAAGACTGGAAGTTGGGGACTTAGTTCAAGAGCAAAATTCTTTAGAAACCATGCCAAAAAAGGTAAGATTCTTTGGAAACTTCCATGAAGCATAATCTGGGGTGGGGGGGAGTAAATAATGGATTATATGAGCAGTTATAAAGCTGTTTCTCCATCTTTCCTGATTTATACCTTTGCCAGTCTCCATTCACCCACTTCTGGTGAAGGATTAGTGTTAGCTCCTTTGACAAGGGGCTTGGGTCAGGCAGGGAAAACAGAGGTGGTGTAGCTGACAACGCAGGAGGCGCTGTCCTTGATGGGAGATGACAAGAACCCGGCCTTCAGTCGAGCTATGAGCTTGGCTGCTCCTACTCATCCTTCACTTCCTAATGTCAACAAAAGGAAACTGGCCAGCGTGAAGGTGGGCTTCTGATAATACAGAAGAGGAAAAAACGAAGGAGCTATTGCCTTGAAGAGACTGAGAACTACTAGCTTCAGGAAGAAGATGGGACCTTCTGAACTGTCAGGCACCCCCTGAACTGTCCCCTCACCCCCCTCACCTCTAGGGCTGACACCAATGGTTTGGACTCATGTAATAACTGACTACTCTGGTACACCAGTATGAGCAGATGCATAGGTTCCAATAGGTTTGAAATGTTTGGTTACCAAGTAAAGCACAACTGTAGTCTGGATTATAACTCAGAAGAATTACTAATGTTTTGATGGACCTGGGCTCATGCATGAGTTCCTTCTGACTATGGAACTTCTAGGCCCTTAGGGATGCACCAAACCCACGGAGAGGAGGCAGCCTTCAACACACTGCAACTTGCTTCATCTGCATCCTGCTTTGAGCCCTCAGGGGCCAAACTAGTCACAGAATATTTATGTTTTTCTTGAAATGCATGGCAATCTCCCAAGAGGGATCCAAAAAGGTGGGGCACTGAGGACAGAGATACCTTAAGAATGAAGGAAACACTAATAATAACAGCAAACATTTACTGAGCACGTGTTACATGCCAGCCAGTGTTCTAAGCAGTTTGTATGCATCCAGTTACTCCTCTTAGAATCCACCTTCCACTCGGAAGGTGGGTATGATTGTTAGTCCCCATCCTATAAAGGAGGTTATAGAACTTGTCCCAATTCTTGAGCTGTATAAGTATGAGGGATTTCTACCCCGGCCGTCTCGCTCATACTCTGACCCTACACTAGATTCCTTATGATGGAGCCATCTCCAAGGAATTGTCAGGAAGTGGGGCATGAATAGGCCTCAAATGAGCAGGGACCCGTATTCAGTCCGGTGGTATTTTTACTGTGGGTAGCCTGTGCAGTGGGGACTAATGGACCTAGGGAAATCTGTTGTCTGAAGCCTGAGCAAACACTGACCAGGCCATCACAGGACTATAGAAGAATGTGATGACAGTGATATTGACAAGCCTTTCAACTCCTTCATGCCCACTTCTGCATGCACCTTAGGGGCCCCTGAAGGGCAAGAATTATTCAACTTGCCCTGCACAACAGTCAGGAGGTTGCATAAATTATAGGGCTGGTTGCGTCTGACACTCCAGATTTAGAAGCGAGGTCAAGAAAAGCCAGGTGAACCACCTAAGCTTACTAGGTAGGTTAGCAGAAACTGGACTGGAACCCAGGTGACTCCTAGTTGAGTCAACCTAGCTGATCACAGGGTCTCTCAAGACGGGGGATCAGCAAAGAGAATATAGATTTGCTAATGAGAGAGGCTCCCTTCTTCAGTAGAGGGGAAGGAGGTGATTCTCTAATCTGCATGAAGGGAAAGTCAGCACGGCCCAGGTGAAGGAATGAGCTCATTGATTCCTGTCCCCAAATATCCAGCTTACCAGAATCCCTGAATATGAGCCAGGTGGTTAAGTTTTTCCAAATATGAGAACTGATAAAAACCAGTAGGTTGGGCCTCCCCGGTGGCGCAGCGGTTGAGCGCTGGGTTGCGAAGCTGCCCGCAACCTCTGCAGCACTGGTTCGATCCCCGGCTGCTCCCTGGCCACTGGAGAAGGGTCCCACATGGCACGCAGACCTCTCCTGCCACCTGCTGCTCCCCTCAGCAGTGTAATTTTGTCCTTCTGCCTGCTCTGCTCCCCGCTCTGGCTCTGGTGAATTCTCTCACCCTCCCGCGCTTCTGACTGTACCCAGTGCTTGTATAAATAAATAAATTAAATAAATAAATAAATAAATATAACAAATAAATCTTAAAAAAAATCAGTAGGTTGATGAAGAGAAAGAGATTTCGTCTTGCCTTTGTGGAAGTAGCTAAAGAAGGCATTTTAATGACGGGATCATGGCTATTTTGCTCTTCCCTTTACTATCCTCTCCCAAATGATGTTTTCCAAATCTGTGAATTCAACCTAGAAAAATAGGTAGAGGCAAACAGCCCTGTAAGGGTGAATGGGCATCTTAATACCTGTCCCGACAGATTGGGCTGAGGTCACTCTCTGTGCAAAGGGGTCTTCCGGGGTGCTGTAGTTCTTAACACCCAAGATTTGGTGGTCAGGGTAAGTCCTATAATTCTGAGACCCATGAATCCTAATACAATCCCGATGGGCTTCCAATACACGAATTGTCATAAAAACCTAGCCTCTCCACCAGATGGTACTAAGAGTCTCTGGACGAAAAACCTGAATCTGAATGGATGGGACTTGTTCTTTTTCCTGGGTGGTACATTCACATCGATGAACATGCTCATATAAACTCGCGGATGAATGGAATCTTGACAGAAAAGAGGACAGGACAGGTACGTTTGGAATAGGGAAAGGAAGCCTATGGTGGCTTACTGGCCAGGCAAGGGTTTAGAAATTCTTAAGAACTCAGAGCAGCGGTTGAGCGCTGGGTTGCGAAGCTGCCTGCAGCCTCTGCGGTGCAGGTTCAATCCCCGGCAGCTCCCCGGCCACCGGAGGAGGGTCCCACATGGCGCGCAGACCTCTCCTGCCACCTGCTGCTCCCCTCAGCAGTGTATTTCGTCACTCTGCCTGTTCTGCTCCCCACTGTGGCTCTGGTGAATTCTCTCACCCTCCTGCGCTTCTGACTGTACCCAGTGCTTGTATAAATAAATAAATAAATCCTTAAAAAAAAAGAGAAAGAACTCAGACTCTTACCTAAAGAAGAAAATGGGCTGCTAAGGCTTCTTTCATCTACCCGCTGGATGAGAAGTGCCTTAGTGGCAAGTAGGATTCCTGTGTTCGTTATTTCTGGATCCTGAGAGCCTAGTATATATCCTGTTATCTAAGAGACCTTCCAGAAAGTTCTGTTGAGTTCCCAGTTTTGATGAGACTATGGGGACTGGATAAGGGATTTATTCTTCTGTTCTCCACTTGGAAATGAGGTTACCGAAACTTAAGATCTGGATGAGGAATCTATAGTTATAGCTGCCCCAAAGGAATCACTGCCTTTTTCAGGGAGGAGGAGATTCAAATCTTGCCTCTAAACTTCAGTAAGTTGAACACAGATGATCTCACACCTACAGTTTTGAAGTCCAGACCTGTGCTCAGCCCTTTCTCTATACCGGGATGCCTGCTCTTCTTTCAGTGGCTGCTGGGAGAAAAGTATTTATGGGCTGGGAGCTGAAGCAAAAGGTCCAGAGAAGTTTCCCAAGCCTGTTCCTTGCTTGACAGGACAGTTTCTTCGACGCTCAGTAAGGTAAAGAGGGGGAAGCAGATATCACCCAGCATCCACCAAGAAAAGTCCCCATGTCTGTGGCAAGGTCTAAGAACAACTCTGCTAGCTTTAGAAAAGGAAGAATCTCTAGAAAAGAAAGATACATGGGGATATGCCACCCACAACCTGCCTGAGACACTCCCACATCATTTTCCTGATACTTCCTTGTTCCCATCAATGACCAGAGGTATAATAATAAAAATAACAATAAAAATGACAGTAATATATCAGACACTTGGTATTTCCCAGGACTTAAGCCAAATCATTGGCAAGTAACTCAGTGATCAATCATCATAACTCTTTGAAGTAAGTACTATGAATAGTCTCATTTTAAGTATCAAGAAACCAAGGCGCCAGGAATTTAAATGACTTCTACAAATCACTAACCAAACACAGGAGTGAGATTTGCAGCAAGGTCTGTTTGGTAACTGAGCCTCAACTATTCACCATCATGCTGTACTGAGGACACCCGAGAGTCCAGCCTATCGGAGACCTCCACCTCCCTCTATTTGAGTGAGGTGGGAAAAGGAGGATGGCAGGACTTAGAAAAGTTTAACACTTGCCTCTGTGTACACACAGATGTGCAAACACATGTATCATGTATGTAGAGCACTTTGCTGTGCTTTGGGATAAGCTATCTCACTTCTTATTCTATTCCCAATGAGGGTGGTATGATGGCATGAATATGCCCGTTGTTCAGGTGGGGTTACAAAGTCACAAAGAAGCTAAAGAATTTGCCCTAGAGCATACAGCCATGTGGTAGCTGCGTGGATCTGGTTTGATGTCGATTTCATGACTCTTTCACTAGACTATGTTGCCAGGATAATGAGACATATTCAGCGCCAGCAAGCATTTATAAACACCCGCCGTGGCTCAAGCACTGCGCTAGGCTCTTTCATAAACCATAAATAATCTTCACTGATTAAGGTCTTCCGCCCACTAACTGGGCTGCCACCACAGCAGCCTCCAAGTTTAGTCAAGGTTCTATAAAAGGATAAATAAGAGAAATTCCCTTTTCTCAAGGTACTCTCAGTAGCTTAGCCCATGCTAAATAATTTCACCAAAGGGTGTTCTGTCATCTAAAGGACTGTATAAGAAAGAAAAACTAGGGCCTCCCTGGTGGCGCAAGAGGTTAAGACACAACCTATGAAGCTATCCGCAGCCTCTGCAGCACAAGTTCGAGCCCCAGTCAGCCAAGGAGCTACCTACATGGCGCAGAAGACCTCTCCTGTCTTGCCCACTGCTCCCCTCAGCAGTGTATTTCAGTCAATCTGACTGTTCTGCTCCCCTCTGTCTCTAGTGAATCCTCTCACCCCCTCCCCACCTCTTGCCTGTGCCCTAGTTGTTGTACGCATAAATGAATAAATCATTGAAAAAAAAAAAAGGAAAGGAAAACTAGATAAAGCTTGAAAATCATAACTCTTCAAGTCCCCGAGCCAATGATGTAGGGTCAAGAGAGTCTTTGTTCTCTAGGTCAGATGCATTTTTAATGTCATCCTACTTCTGCTTAGTTCACCTCACATTTCTGATAGACCCCCAGCTTTGCTCCTTAGAGAGTAAGGAAGTGGGAGGGAGCTGATGAAGGAAGAAATTCCCTTTCTGTTGGGGCCCATCAGGAATTCTGGACTGTCTTCCTTTTGTTCCTCGGAGCCTCAAGCCCTACTTCTTCCACATCAGCATCAATTGCATTTCCTGCCAAAGTCATTTCTGAGAACTTATCATCCTGGACCAAGAGATCCCTGGATAGACTTCAGAGCAGTGGTGAGGCAAATAAGAAGTATTAATTAGCACAATTAATCATGAAGCCTGCTAAGTATTCTTTTATTCATTTGTAGATGGTAAAATGTAAGTACATATCAGGCAGGGGATGTGCCCCAAAGTGGTCATAGGGATTAGATGGATGCATCATTTCCAAGGTCTGGACTCTAACCAGAGGCTTCAGCAGACCTGGAAGAGATGAGCTGATAAATTCTTCTCTCTTCAAACCTGCGACACCGTCACCAGGCAGTGGTGGGCTTTCAGAGTGCGACTTGGTTAGAGGAGGAGGCAGCCCCAATGGACCAAAAATGGAGGTTCCTGAAGGTCTCTGCTGCTGCTCGGATTACTCAATTGATGAGGGGATGATGAGGCCACGTGGTCATCAGTCTGGGGTCTGGATCACTCCTCACCTCCACTTTCCAGGCGGGCTTCATAGCATGAGGCTCATGAAGTCACACACGAATGGTCCTTTGCTCGATGTGATGCTCTGCTATTGTCTGGAGAGTCTCAACAACTTTATCTTTGAAAGGGTGTTTTGTTAGTGGAGTTCGATGCAGTAGACAATGGAGAATGGGTAAGGAGGAAAGAGAGGTGCAATGTACGTGCTCACCATTCCTTGCGCCCTGTGATGTTAGCCCTACCCCCAAGAGTACAGGGGCGCAGGATTCAAAGAAGTAAACTCTAAGTCTGTGGCCACATGGGGGTCAGTGAGCACAGAACTTGCTGTGCGTGTAGAAAGAAGGCAGTGGAGTCCTATGAAATACCCACCACCAAGGGACACGATCCTGTGACTGCCTACTTGTCTTCCTTCCCATTTCGCTAGCCACCTGCTGGAGAGCGATGACAAAGAAGGAAAGAGAGTAACCCACAGTCCCTTTTCCTTTCGGGCCTTCCTTACTTATCAGCATCTGAATTTTGAGAGCATGGGTAGAACCTTTGCATACCAAGAAGTGAAATAAAAACACAGCGTTTCCATTGTTCTGGTAAGAACAAAATTCTCATGTATGTACAGCCTATGAAATGTAAACTGTGTGAGTGCTGTGACTCTGCAAATGAATGACGTGCTCTTCCATTGGCATCTAACTGCGGCATTGTCCACTAGAAAGTCGAATGGTAGAATTCATGCTAATCATTTAAAATTTTAATTTTTATTAAGCACGATATAGAACAGCAAATAAAGAACATCGTGACAAGTCAAGAGAGAGAAGGAGAGAGAGAAAGACTCTCAAGGAAAAAAGTTTTCTATCCGGGTACCTTGAATAGTAGTTTTTTTAACCTACTTTTTGAACAAGGGACCCTACATTTTGATTTTATACCAGGCCCCAGGAGTTATGTTGCTGGCCCTGCTCCTGCCCTTATTTTTCTGTTGAGAAGCCAAAGGAAGCACCAAGGCTCACGCAAGGTCAAGAGGGCAATGTTGGACTTCCTTCTTCTTGTAAGAGGGTTGACATCAGCTTGCAGTGATACTCTCCAACGTCGAGTGAAGGGGGAGCTGACACTCCTGAGTGAATATGAGGAAACCCAAGGCAAATTCAGGTTCACCACATACACTCAGGGACGTCAGCTCTACCCCTAAACTGGATGTGGCATTTCTCCACTGGCATCTCCGGACGCGACAGAAGGCGAAGATGGTCCGCTCTCTTTTGTGTAACTCATGAGCTCAGTTGTGGACAGAACTCTGCACACACTCACATATACACTCACACGCACACGCACGTCTACTGTGGTCTTGGCACATACGTGCATAAACACTGCACATACGTGTTTGCATGTGATGGATGCCTGGGCGCCTGGTGGAAGGGAGGTGGTCTTTATACGGCCCTTGGAGAGCTGGCGGACAGACACAAAACACCTTTAAGTTTGGTGTGAAAAAAGGAGAACACATCTTTCTGGTGTCCTCCTGCAATGTGGTCCTCAGGAGACCACAGCCAAGAGTAGGGAGCGGTACTGATGGGCTTGGGGGTGCTGTGGAAGACATGTGGCTCTATTTCTAGGACCAGATTTTTCTTGTAGCCACTTTCCTCTTCCTTTACATCAAAAGGAGACAAACACTTGTTGACTTAGATTAATAATAGAAACCGATTCCTGCTGCGTGGGAACACGCACAGGACCCTACTACCTCCTAGACTGTGGTAAATGATCCCCCTTTCACTGGACCAAAAAATAAGGGGACAATTCCCTGAACTAGGGCCCTAAGTGACGTGGACAGTGAGTGTCAGGCGCACTAGCCTGGTCTTCCTCCACACCAGTAGGTGCAGAAAGATGGAGTCGCCATTTACTCTGCTTTCTTTAGCAGGCTTAGTACCAGTCTGCACCCCCATCTCACCTCAGTTCCACTTCCAGGTCTGTATTCACTGCCTTGGGGTTATTCTGCAATAGTTCTGGAGCCAGACACCAGCATGCTCATTCTAGCCTGTCAGCACCCTCTCCAAATCTCTCACCCCCCCTGCTGGAAGAGACTCACTTCTCACGTTGATTTGGTAACCCAGCCAGCCCCCCAGGAGGAAGTGCTTCAGAATCCTATCCCCACTCAGGGGGCTTCACTAACACCAGCTCAGTACCAGAACAATTTCATTTAACCTACCCCATATGTCCATGTGCATCCGAACCAGGCATTCCAGGTGCCACCCCCCCACCCCCCACCCCCGGCTATATTTAAAGGCCATAGGAATGGAGACGACCCCTTCCATCCCCTTCCATAGTCGGTCCCCCATAAGTGGCTGCTCTTCAGAGAGGAGGTGATTCAGCGTTCCTAGAAGATCTTTTTGCACAGGGAAAATACAGTACTACAGCTGAGAGTGCTCCCTGCTTCCCTAGATTAAAAAAAAACCTGCTCTCAGACACATGGATTTCCCATTGACAAGGTTTGCCCAACACTAGGCGCTGGGTCTCCCCCATTAAACACAAAGCTCACGCGGGGGGGGGCGAGGGGCGGGGAGTGGAGAGGCGGAGAGAGAGAGGAATGAAACCTTTTCAGCCTTTTCAACCCTCTGGAGGATTTGAACTCTGGCCCCCAAGGTCAAATGGCTGATGTTCAAAAGTCCTCTCTCTTCATCTCTCCACCTCCCTTCCCCAGGCTTCCTCCCAACAAAGAATGACACCCTTTGCTCCACACAATAAAGCTCTGGTGGATTTACCCAGATTAGAGAACCCCTTGAAGTCTCTGTCAAAACTAATCTTCTGAGGAGAAACACTTGTTGATAACCACCTTGCTCTGTGCGGCAGCGGGAAACCGAGGGCTCCGCTGCAAAAACTGGCCTCTGACCTCCCCAAATCCACAAGGCACCGGGCACGACCGCCGACCTCAGAGAACGCAGACCTCGCCCCACCCATCAACCCGGCAAGCCCCCCCCCACCACTGAGCTCCACTCCAAGTGGGGCCCATCTCGCATCCGCCTCCCGGAGGCCACCCCTGCAGCTCCCCGGGCTGTGGGACACCCTCGCTGGGCGCCAGCCTCTCCCTCCTGCCTGCCGACCATCGATTTACCCCGCCACCCCGCGGAGTTGGGCCTCTGGCTCCAAGCTGCAAAGTTTGCCAGCCCCTCGGGCGGTTTTCCTCCACACAACCGGCCCCAAGAAATCATGCATAGAGATTTCCCTCTACAGGTGGTTGTGAGCTGTAGCAGTTTTAGCTCTTGCAGTGGGAACGTGTATTGCCCCCCCTTTTCTTTCTTCAATTTCTTTTTAGCCACTAATAGGGCTTTTTAAAAAAGACTCTTTGCTAGCACCCACAAAAGACTTGCATTTTCTCCAAATCGTGGGAAGAGAGACTGAATTCTGTGCAAGAATTGTTACCACTACCATCACCACCACCTGACTCTTTTTTATCTCTCTGCACACCCCCCACTTTGCTCTGACTTCAGGAAGCCTTTTTGGAACTAAATATTCATGTGCACAATAATGACAATGAAGTCACTTAGTGAATGAGAGAATCAATCCCAAATATGACAAAGTGGAAGAAGCACCTGGCCACTACAGAACCCTCCACCACCCTCCGGCCCCCACCCGCAAAGCATTAGGGTGGTGGTGGGGGGATGCAAGAAAGCAACCCCTCCTCAGTTGAACAGCACACGATTGTCTTGGCAGGCTTTCTGCAAAATCACTCACACACTCAGACACACACACACACACACACACACACACACACACACCCCACCCCAGGAGCGCCTGCACAAGAAGCCTAGGCAATTTGTACAAATATAATTGTTCAATGAAATATACAGTAATCACGGCCAGTCACACAGATCCACTCCTGCAAACATCCACCAACTGACATCATAAACTTTGCAAAAGCCAACCACCAGCCAGTGCCTGGTAGAACCTACCTTGGCGAGCTCCTTCACTTTTAGTGCAAATGTTTTCCCCTCCGCCTGCTTTACATAGATTTCTAGGGAAATTTGGAAGGACTGCTGAGGGGGTGGGAGAGGTGAGGGAATGAGGGTAATATAAATAAGGAAGCATTTTAAATGCACCACGCAAAAAAAAAAAAAAAAAAAAAAAAAAAAAGCTCGGGATTTCACGTTATGTGTCTGCACTCTTCCCGGAGCAAAGCAAAACAGTTCGCGTTCGGTGCCAGACTTGGAGGGAGAAGGAGCAGAGAGAGGGAGGGGCCGGGGAGCGGGAGCGAGAGAGAAAGAAGGGTTGAGGAGGCTGGAGAGAGGGAGAAGACCAGAAAGAGAGGAGAGGAGAGAGGGATAGTGGGCGAGGAGAGGGGAGGTGTGCCGGGGAGGGAGGGGGGCGAGGGAGAAATAGGAGGGGAACGCGCCGGCAGCCCCCCTCCCACGCTCCCACCCCCACACATTCAGGCATCTCCTGAGTAACTGATCAGAGCAAAGAACTCATCACCCACGTTCGAAAACCCCGTTTGGGGACTAAGTCCCAAAGCACACACTCTCGGAGGCTATTTATAGACAGACCCTAATGATACATGCATTGCATTCTGAACGTAAATGTGTGCGGATCACATACGTTCCTTTGACAGGTATGTGGTTTTTTTGGTTTTTGTGGGTTTTTTTTTTTTTTTTTTTTTTGCACTGCAGTGCGTCTGATTATATGTTTGGATTCTCTCCTTTCTTTTTCTGCACCAGGAAAACATGCATCAATTTTCAAGGTGTTTGGGGTAGGGGGTGGTGGGGGTCTCATTGCTTCCAAAACCCTGGGCTTTTTTTCCCCCCTGCAAAGCTGGGATATTTGCAGAGTTGGGGCTGTTTGAAAAGGCTCCAGCTCTGGCTCGGTGTAGCACGCCCAGTTCCAGCAGTGTGTGCTATTGACCTGCATTGACGTCAGTGCGTCATTAGGTCTCCCTTAGAAACACTGACTTTCAAAAATAGTATCAAATTAATTCAGTTGGAGCCTGGTGAAGAAAGGCTACTAGCTGGAATCAGCCATAAAACTCCAGAATTTTCAGCCCTAGACCTCTTCTTTTTCTAGGAGCCAAATAGAAATCAGATTGTATGGAAAATGCCATTGATGAGAATTTTTTTTCCTTAAGAAAAGGGACCAAATTAGATTGCAAAACCCAGAACTGCTTTTTTTTTTTTCCCTTTCCCTCTTTTTTTCTGATCTAAAAATAACCCTAGCTTGAGCTGACTGCAGTATCTTTTGTGTTGCGGCTCTGTTTTTAGCAGTGTGGTCCCTGGAAAGGGTGCAACACAAGTGCAGATATTGATCTATTGATATTTGCAAAGCCAGGAATTAATTTTCATCACATAGGTGTGCCTTACTGAGGTGGTAGGTGATAAAGAAGTGGGGGCGCCATGGGGGGAGATTTATGCCATTCACACTTTCCAATTCACCTTTTAAAGATATAATTCCCACCCCCGCGTGTCTCACGTGGCCTCTGACCAGCACATGCACCCCCATTCATACAAACACAAAGCACCAGCACATTCACACTGAGCAGAGACAGTACATTCATAAGCCAGGGACTCTGGGATGTGCCTTCCTCTCTCGCTGCTTGGCAGAAAAGGCATAGCAGTGCACCCAAACAAGATTAGGTTTAATCTGGGGGATTTCAATATGCAATCTCATCATCACATTGTATTTTTCAAATCTATGCCTATTAAAGATCTGCTTTTTGATAGGTAGCAGCGCCCCTTCCCATAGCTAACCATACCACCATTTTAATGGGTCTATTTTACCACCTTACTCTTTTCTATCCTTCTATGGACCATATATGTGAATTCAGAAAGCACCTCCCCCATGGCAGAAAGTGGGTGATATATGCCACTCTCTAAGCTCTGGGGAGGGAGGAGATTCTATTTTCCTATTTTCAGAGGAGGCAGTTTACAAAGAGTTTTGTACAGTCTTCATTTCCCACATTTCCTGCTTCGCAACCACCCCTCCCTTCCCCTCTCTCCCCCAGGGTGCTGCATGTGCCTCTGGGTGATAAAAGAATTTGATTTCTCTGACCCATTCAGTCTTTGGTCTCTGCTGAGACTGTTAATGAGGGGACTAATTGGGGCCATTGTATACAGGGGCCCTCTGGGAGGCCACTGGGATGACAAGGGATGTGGGGGGCCTTGGGTGGAGGGGATGTATTTCTAGCCTAGGACTTAAAATTAAGAGGACCTAACATCTTTTTTAATACACCCAAGAGATCAGGTTTCCAATTCATAAACATCCAATCATTTGTGCTGATCACTTTTTCCTAATATAATGTATCCCTTCCTGCCCTTCCCTAAAATCTAGTTGGGAGACAGATCACTGAGACAAGGACAGAATATGCCTAATTCTAGCGGGCCAGGCTTGGGGTGGGGGGTGTCATGGGAGAGGAGGGCAGGGAAACTCACACTCCTGATACTTACCTGCCTGCCCCTCACTCAGCCTCCAGGAGGAGCACCAAGGGCTAGTCAGGACACTGGGCTGGAGTTTATCTAAGGACAATTTCTGCTGTTTGGAGGAACCTTCAACTGATGACAGACTGATCACATGGTAGCCCTGGTCGGTCTCCCACCCCACCCCACTTTCCTATCTGAGGGTTCAGGGAGGACAAGGCAATTGCCAAAGGTTCGTGCTGCCATAGCAGCACCAGTAACAGCTGCAGCAAAAGGAGGTGCTATGAGAAAAGCCCCCTAACCCAGCACTCATGGACTCTGGTAAAGACTCTGATGTGTGGATGCTCCCAGTCAGCCTGGCACCTGCACACCACTAGCCTGGCTTGCAAGGACGCCCATTTCCCATTGTCACAAATGCATCCATTCACAGAAACTCACAGTCATTCATGCACCTGCACAAAACCACATCCATTCATGTTTTAGTCACAACTGCAGCCATGAATTTGTCTCAAAGGCTGGGCAAGGGTGCACAGTTGGAATATGCCTTCACAAGGCTGCATTCCACCCCCTCCTCTACACACACACTCACACACACACGCACACACACACAGAGCACACATCCTCATTTTTTGCCCTGGGTGGGGGAGGGTTGCAGTTCTGAAGTGTGCAAAATCCTGGCAGGAATACATTACTGCCACGCACATGATCGAATCACCAGCCTATATAAAGACCATTGACCTGGTCCATGATTAGATCATGGACAAGCTGCCTCAGTGCTGCCAGAACTACAAATGCCTAGGTGGATGAGGGGGCCAGCTCTTTTCCTGGCCTGGTTTTCCTCACTTGGCAGCCTGGTAAATCAGGACAGGGCCAAGGGAGGGGCTTGCTTTGCAGCCCAAGACTGTACAATGTCCCACTTGGCCAGTTCAGACCTTGTCCTCTGGGGAGAGGTGAGAGTTGTGGAGAGCTGGTAAGCACCATAGGAGCCAAGAATTGGCATTCCAGGGCCTTGGGAATTCTTGTTGCTCTGAACTTCAGGGGAGCCAGGGATTCTCCCTTTGCCCCTCCAGATCAACTCTGAACTCTGTGCCCTAAGAGGTTGACCTCTGGGGACTGCATTCACAAACTCGTGATCTCTGGTTCAGTCCATGAGGTGGCGGGAGTGGCTAGCAGGGAAACTGAGGACTGGATGAGAGTATAGTGGAGCATGTAATCCCCCATCTCTCTCCAAGCTTTGGGTGTATCCTGCTATTAAAAACCACAAATAGGGCCTCCCTGGTGGTGCAAGGGGTTAAGCACCAGCACTATGAAGCTCTCCCCAGCCACTGCAGCACAGTTCAGTCACCAGCCAGGGAGGTGACACATATGGCGCAGCAGACCTCTCCTGTCTCACATTCTGCTGCCCTTAGCAGTGTATTTTGGTAGATCTGCCTGTTCTGTTCCCCACTGTCTCTGGTGAAACCTCTCACCCACTGCATCTCTGGCCTGCACCCCAGTTCTTCTATGCATAAATAAATCAATCTTTAAAAAAAAAAAAACAACACACAAATAGGGCCTCCCTGGTGGTACAGGGGTTAAAACCTCAGTGCTATCAAGCTATCACCAGCCAGTGAGGCATGAGTTCAATCCCCAGCCAGGGAGCCAACCCAGAAGGCGCTGCAGACCTCTCCTGTCTCATCAGCTGCTCCCCTCAGCAGTGTATTTCAGTCAGTCTGCCTGTTCTGCTCCCCACTCAGTCTCTGGCGAATTCTTTCACCTCTGCACCTCTGGCCTACACCCCAGTTCTTGTACTTATGTATGTATGTATAAACAAACAAACAAACAAATAAATAAATCTTTTTTAAAAAGAATAAAAGCCACAAATACTGTTAGGTAGATCTGTTAAACAGCTACTGTTAAAGCCTCTCGTGTGTGTGTGTGTGTGTGTGTGTGTGTGTGTCTGTCTGTCTGTCTGTGAAAATATACCTAGACCAGTGAATCTTAAACTCTCCAGATATGTGGAACTCTTCAAGAGAACAAAGGTTCCCTGTTCCCCTTGCCTCACTGGCTTTTACTGACTGCCTAAAAACAACAACAAAGACCCTCCCACCAGAATGCTGGGTAAGTAGTGTGTGTTTCTCAGACATAAGAAAAAGTGAGCTTTTTGAGCTAAGTGCATTAAACTAAAGAATAGATGCTGCTGGAGACAATGCAGAGTAGTGGTTAAGGAGAGTTCTGAAGTGGACTATTAGCTTAACTGTTTTATCAGATTTGCCAGCATGGGCAAGTGACCTAATATCTGTAAGCCTCAGCCTCCTCCTCTGCAAAATGGCAATAATAGTAATAGCTTCCTTCTTACATAATTGTTACAAGGACTTATGAGATAGTGCATGTGAAAGCGTGTGCCACAGGTCCTGATACAGAGGTGATATATAGTAAGTGCTAACTCTTCATCTAGTAAGAGTATAAGCTTGCATTATACAGGTGGCTATTTATGGGTCATCTAGAACTTTCAAAGTTTGTGAACCATGGCCAAAAGTTTGGATACTTGTTTTTGGGCCTCCCTGGCCGTGCAAGGGGTTAAGTCTCAACACTATGAAGCTATCCGCAGCCACTGCAGCATGAGTTCGATCCCCAGCCAGGGAGCTGACCCACATGGTGCAGCAGACCTTCACTAGATCTGCCTGTTCTGCTCCCCACTCTGTCTCTAGTGAATCCTCTCACCCCCTTGCACCTCTGGCCTACACCCCAGTTCTTGTATGCATAAATAAATAAATCTTAAAAAAAAAAAGATTTGTTTTTATCATGGCCTGAAGATACACACATACACACCCAATTGAAAGACAGTTAATACTTAGCCTTACAACTTGCAATGCATTTTGATATTTTATTTGTTCCATTCATCCAAAAACATTCAGGCCACAACAAACTACTGGGTAACATTTGGAGGTGGACCTTCCAGGAATTAATAAAGTGAGGATATCCTTGCAGGTGACAGAATAGGTAAAGATCATTTCCTCATGTTTTCTAAACATGGCTAGTCATGTTAATGGAGAAAAATGGTGATATTCTCTATAGAATTTGAAATCCACTCAAGAAGCATTTACGTGGACTTAATCTGGAAGAAATTAGAGGCAGGGAAAGGGAATCCAAATGTACGAATCATGGTGCTTGCTCTCCAGGAGTTTATAGTTGAGTGACAGAGTTAAGATCCATTCACTTGTTTTTCCATGTAACAGACTGAGCACCTACTATGCATGAGGAAGCACAGTTTTACATCCATGAACAAGACAGAATTCCTGACCTCATAAGGCAGCAACAATCAATCAGCAAGTAAATATAATACGGTAGCAGTACTGGCGCTTTATAAAAAGTAAGGAAACAGAGAGTGGGCGGTGGGAAAGACTGTTTTAGATAAAGTAGTCAAGGGAACATTTCTTTAAGGAGAAGGTATTTGACCAGAACAATGAAGTGAGGGAGTCGTGTAAATTCTAAGAAAAATGCATCCATTAAGAGGGGACAAACAGGGCCTCCCTGGTGGTGCAAGGGGTTAAGACACAACCTATGAAGCTATCCGCAGCCACCACAGCATGAGTTCCATCCCTGGCCGGGGAGCTACCCACATGGCGCAGCAGACCTCTCCTGTCTCGCCTGCTGCTCCCCTCAGCAGTGTATTTCAGTCATTCTGCCTGTTCTGTTCCCTGCTCTGTCTCTGGTGAATCCTCTCAACTCCGGCGCCTCTGGCCTTTACCCTGGTTCTTGTATGCCTAAATAAGTAAATATTTCTTTTTAAAAAAAGAGGGGACAAACAAAAACAGACGCTAAAGTAGACGTGAGGTTGTAATATTCCAGAAAGGAGAAGAAAACCAGGGTGGCTGGAGCTCAGTGAGTGTGTGAGTTAGATGGGCAGTATAGAATAGTGTGGGGTTCTGAGCATGGAAAATCTTGAATGACATCTGACTGTGATAGGAAACCATTGTAGGGTTTTGAACAGGAGAGTGTCATGATCTGATTTGTTTGAAAAGGCTCATTCTTGCTGCTGTAAGGAGGAACTGACTGAAGAGAGCCAGCCTGGGTCTGGGCTGAGACTAGGCTGACAGAGAGGGAGGTGGTGAGAGTGGCTGGATTTGCCATACCTACTTTGAAAGTTGATGCCTATACGGAGCCATAACACAACATAGATTGTGAGGTGCCAAGATAGAGTACACGATGTTGTGGGAGCTCAGATGAAAGTTACATCTGGCTGTGGGATGAGCTGGCACTTGAGCTGTGTCTTCAAGGATGAGTGGGCAGAAATGGTGAGGGAAGAGAGGGCATTCCAAAGTAAGGGAAAAGCATGTGAGTGGAAGCACCAAAGAGGGAAGGTGGGAAGCATATTTGGAACCCATGAGTAATTCTGTAGTTTCTGGTCCGCCTGAAGGGGAAATAAGGGTGAACAGGGAGGTTTGGGATAAATCAAGGGCTTGGAGTGGCATAAAAGAATTTGGATGTTGGAGAGCACCTGGAATCCCCTGCTTTGGGCTTTAATAGATTACTTTGTTAAGAAGACCTTTGATCTTCCTGGATCCCGAATCTTTTGCTCCCACCTTCTTCCTGACCAGTGGGCTGGCCTCCATCATCCCTTCCTCCCTTTGTTCACAGGCTGCTCAAAATCAAGGACCCCTTCCCCAGCTCTTCCATTTATTCACTCCTGGCTCCTTGGCCTCTCTTGGTTTCTCCCTTCTATCAAAGCACTTGTCTATGCCACTCGTGTTGGTTCACACACCCAATCACTTTTCCCTTAGTTTATCTTTCAATAATGTAGGGCTTCCCCTGTGAGCTATAAATTCCTTTTGTGCAGGGACATTATTACCTGACACCCTTTTTGTTTTCCCCAGTACCTGACATCCAATAGCCATTCAATCATATGGACCATTCCCACACCTCGTAAAGCCAGGGTTAAGAGTCAAGTGGCCCCCTGAAGTGCCAAGGAGAGAAGGGAGGTTGTCCAGATACACGGACCTCTAGACACAGAGCCAAAGGGGTCTCATCTCCCTGCTGCCTTTCCTCCTCTTATTCCCTGGCTATCCCAGCAACCAACTTTAAGATCTGCACCCACTTTGGTTTTGCCTCCCATACAATTCTCTTGGGAATTGCCTATGCTCTAGAGATATAACTCATGTTCAAGAGAGCACCCAGAGCTCATTATTTCCCACAAGGTGGCAGGGAAGTGGGCCTGGGTCAGATTCGCTGTCTTACCCTGTTCCCCACCTCACACTGCTCTCCACCGGTGCTCGCTATTTGGGAGCTAAGCGGCTTCCCTAGCACCTCCCTCCTAGGCTCTGTGCCACACCATATAATCTTTTCCTGGAGACATTGTTTACTTTAGGGGCTTCCACTCTGGAGTGCTGCCCCTGCCAGTCTTCCTCCCCATCTCATCAGTCATTGGAAATAGCAGCCTGTGAGACGCAGGGTTTAAGATAGCAACGAGGTTGTGTGGGCTCAGCACCTGACACCTTGTGGGAACATGGGTCATTTAAGGACACATTGCAAAGGCTTAGAGATGATGGGGTTCCTTCACTGTTGCTGTGTACACTCCATTGGGTGCTTGGCCTGTGCTTGCTCTCCACTGCTCCCTGATACTCTCTAGATGTCGTTCTACCATTTCCAGAAGGGGGTTAGGAGGACCTGGCTTGTCAATGAGGTCGCTGACCCAGGAGGAATGAGGATATCCGATTCTTGCTCATGGTTTGCTCCATCTGAGCCCAGGGCCCACCCACTAAGACAAGGTGACTTCACCCAATTCAGAGTCCAGGACTTCAGCCCAAGCCATGTGGGATGCCCTGGCATCAGGGCAGCAAAGAGGCTGAAGAGCGTGGTGGGGACCCCACCCCTTATTTCAAAAGCTCTTCTCTAGTATTTTTTTTAAAGATTTATTTTTTTTAAGATTTATTTATTTATACAAGCACTGGGTACAGTCAGAAGTGCAGGAGGGTGAGAGAATTCACCAGAGCCAGAGGGGAGAGCAGAACAGGCCGACTGAGGAAGTACACAGCTGAGGGGAGCAGCGGGCGGCAGGAGAGGTCTGCGTGCCACGTGGGACCCTTGGAGGCAGCGGGGATCCAACTGGCAAAGATTTATTTATTTAGGCATACAAGAGCTGGGGGTACAGGCGGGGGTGAGGAGTCACCAGAGACAAAGTGGGGAGCAGGACAGACTGACTGAAACACACTGCTGAGGGGAGCAGGGGCGAGACAGGAGAGGTCTGCCGCGCCATGTGGGTGTCTCCCTGGCTGGGGGCTCGAACTCATGCTTCAGTGGCTGTGGACAGCTTCACAGGTTGCAACTTCACCCTCTGCGCCACCAGGAAAACACTCTTCTCGACTTTTTAATTCTAGAAAGAACTAATAAGAGCAACAAGAGTCCCCTGACTCCCCCTCCGACTTCACCCCCGCTGTGCAGGGGCGCATGGGGGTTACAGAAGGGCGCCCCCGTTCACCAGCGTTCCATCCCCTCCCCTCAACCCAGGCTAGCGGGAAGCTCCGCTCCCTCCTCCTCCAACGCCAGGGCGGAGCGGGGCGAGGGTCCCCAGACGGGCGCTGGGGCGCGGGGGCGGCGCGGCCGCCACAGGCCGCCCTCCCCGCAGCCGGCGCGGCCTCCCTCCCACGCGTGGAAGCCGCTCGGCGGCGGCCGGGAGGGGCGGGCGGGTCACGCGGGCCGCACGCGGCCCTGCGCCGCGGGCACGTGAGGGGGCGGGGCCTGCGCCCAGGATCCCCTCTCGCGGCTGCTTGCGTAGGAGCGCGGCGCCCGCCCCGCCCCCGCCCGCCGCTCCCCGCTCCCCGCGCCGCCCCGCCCGGCGCCGCCCCCGCGCCGCTGCGCGCGCCGCCTCCTCCTCGCGAGCTCCCGCGCGGGGGCGGCCGCGGGGCCGGGAGCGGGAGCCGAGCCGGGGAGGGGGGCGGCGCGCCGGCGCTCTGGGGAGCGCCTGCCCTCCCCCCACTCCCTGCGAAGACGCTCCCGGCCGCTCCGGCTCTTTCTAGCTGGGGGGCGACGCGGGGCTGCGGGATGGGGCTGCGGGGAGAGGCGAGGGGTGCAGGCGGACTCAGGACCCCCCCACCCCGGCCGCCCACGCGCGCGTGCTCCCCAGGCGCTGATGCTGTCCTGCCCGCTCCGCTGCTCCCGCTCCGCTCGTGACTCTGCTTCGTGCTGGCAGAATTCCGCAGCGTGCACTTGGGGTGGGGCCAGGGGGCAGCTTGGCTCCTAGCATTGCCCCCCCTGAGCATTGCCCCCCTAAGATTGCCCACCCTCGGGCGGGGGGCCAGGCTGCCGGATACCCCCCCTTACCTGCCTCCTTCCCCCAAGGTCAGGTCATTCCCAGGCCCGGCCCATTGCACAGGACACTGATTTGGGTCTCCATCGGGCACCTGGCCGGACTGGGAAGGTGCCCCTCGCTCCCCCTGGGCCTCCAGACCCTCCCTCAGGACACCACATGGGTGCTGGCGGCTGGGGGGCATGTTGAGGGCAGTGGGGCAACACTGAGTCCGTTCACATGGCCCCTTGAGCGGTGGGCACCCTGTTGGAGCAGGGCAGTGGAAAAACAAACAGGAGCTGTGCGGGAGTTGGTGGAACTGAAACCC
This sequence comes from Talpa occidentalis, assembly GCF_014898055.3. Lineage (NCBI taxonomy): Eukaryota > Metazoa > Chordata > Mammalia > Eulipotyphla > Talpidae > Talpa > Talpa occidentalis. The sequence continues at coordinate 7,488,220 of NW_023603184.1, forward strand.
CAGTTCCTTTCCAAACCGACCCCCTCAATGTTGATCACCCAGCACGTGCCCGAGCCCAGGGTAGATATTGTGGTTTGGTTCTGCTCAGCCCTCAAAAGACACGCTCGCTCGCTGCCCCTGGTAACTGGGCACGGAGGGCGCTTTCTTCTGGGGGATGCAGTGCTGCTGACGCAGGGTCGCGATAAGGTGGTGTGTGGGGGGCACATGGAGAAAGGCAAGGTGAGAAAACAAACAATATGAAAGCAAGAGAGACTCAGAAATCAGACTGTGTCTGCCCAGTTGGTCGCACCCTGCACTCGAGGGTGTGGACGTCCTCCTTTGTCTGAGGGTGACAGTTGTGTGGATTCTCCCCTAGACACAGACCTGGGTCCTCTCTTCCAAGAGGCAGTTGCCTGGCCTGAAATTTCCCCTGGAGAGAGGCAACAGGGATGGATGTCTGAGCTGGGTGTTGACAGATGCAGGCTCCAGAGGTAGCATTTATCTAAGAGCTTGACCTGATTAGACTCTTTAAAACTGTCTTGCCAGCAAGTTCCATCAGCCCCCAAAGAGAAGTCTGAGCAGATGACTCAGTTTCCCTGGGTCCCTGCTGTGCTGCAGGACTCCATTGACTTTCAACATTAGAAACTGGGAGAACATCATTCAGAAATGATATTTCTGAATCATTCAGGCCATCTGCCCCAGAATTCCTCTTACTCCTGACAGCAGTTTTGCAGCAGCGTTTTGAGTTAAGTTTGTCACCTGATACCACCTTGAAGGATTTATGTAAATGTCCAGTTCACTGACAATAGTCAGCATTAGCCAGTTATTGTTACAATAATGCTTCATAACAATCCACCCCCAAACTCAATGGCTTACAATAATTAGCATTATTTTTCTTTTTCTTACTCATAACTTTGTGGGAAGGCTGGGGCATCCCTGCTTCAAGCCACTGGTTGACTAAGCCTGGTTCCAGGATGTGGGCTAGATTCAGGTCTAATCTATTTTCTCTCATCCTCCTAGAAACAGGAGCCACCTGGGGCACAGTCTTTACGGTGAATGTAGGAGTGCATGGGAGGGAGCAGAAACACAACACACTTTTTAAGACCTTGACTCAGAACTGGCAGACTGTTAGCTCTACCCACATTCCTTTGGCCACAACACTCACAGACCAAGTCCAACATCAGTGGGGCAGAGAAAAGCCCTGAAAAAATAATTGAGCTTACCATAGTATCCCCAAAAGTGAGGTCAACAACAGGACTAGGGGGCTCCCTGGTGGCCCAAGGGGTTAAGTCTCAGCACTATGAAGCAATCTGCAGCCACTGCAGCATGAGTTTGATTCCCCCACAGGGGAGCTGACCCACTTGGCACAGCAGACTTCTCCTGTACCACCCGCTGCTTCCCCTCAGCAGTGTATTTCAGTCAATCCACCTGTCTGTCCCCATTCTGTCTTTGGTGAATCCTCTCAGCCCCCTGTACCTCTGGCCTACAACCCAATTCTTGTATGCATAAATAAATAAATCTTAAAAAAAAACCAACTCTATAGGATTAGAATGGTCTGTTCCAAACTCCATCCCTGTGGATTTGTTCACATTTGGCCCATGTTCACATGAACATGTGTGAAAATCTTCTTCAGAGAAAATCACTCACAGAGGGTCTACTGCCGGCCTAACTTCCCTTCCCCTGCACCTGGCCTTCAGGTTTCCTCTAGATTTTCTTTCAGCAATTCCGTGATTCCCTTTACCTGTGTTTGAGACTGCAAGGGAGTTTGGGTGTCAACAACCCATGAATGCCCACCTGCCTGGAATGTTGTTGAAGGTGTTCTTGTGTGCGGGCCACTGGATAAGAAGAGATGGCTTCTTGGGCCTTTTCCCATTCTATAATACTCCAACCCTGGGTATCCTATGTCACTATCTGACTTATGTTGCTGTATTTTAGGATATAGGGTGTGACCTGTGAATCTTTCATCTGTGTGCTTCCAGCGTTCTCAATCTGGGATCCATTGGGACTTGAGACCAGAGCAAGCTCATCCACCTGGAAGAGCTCAGTTCTGTAGATGCTGGTCTTCTCTCCAGGGGGAGTAGATGTTGGAAGAAGGCAAGCTTCTCACCAGCCACATTTCTTTAAAATTCTTGTCTTTGCTTCTGGACAGCTTCAGAGCCATTCCAGAAACATTCATCTCCCTCTTCTTCCTTCTTTCTTTCTTTCTTTCAAGATTTATTTATTTATTTTTGGAGTGTAGGCCATGGATACGAGGAGGGTGAGAGGTTCACCAGAGACAGATTGGGGAGCAGAACAGGCGGATCTACTGAAATACACTACTGAGGGGCGCAGCGGGCAAGACAGAAGAGGTCTGCTGAGCCACATGGATTAGCTCCCTGGCCAGGGATCCAACTTAGTCTGTTGGGATGATAACTCTGAAACTTAACGACTAGGCCACCAGGGAGGCCTTTCTTATTTATTTATTTATTGTTTGACGAATCTCTAAGAAAGAAAGCACAACTCTACATTCTCTAGAATAGTCACCCAAAGTCCTCAACCTCAGGAAGTTCCGCTTAATGTCTAACTTGATTCACCATGCTAAAAGGCCACCCTTTCCCCTTTCTAATCTTTTACATCTTTGCATATGGTGGAATCCATCTCTAATGTTGGTGTTATGAAGACCTGTTTGCTTTGTGGTTTCAGAAGAAACAACTACTGCTGTTTCACATCAACAATTACTGAATGAGCGTGATTGTCCCTGTGAGCATGCAGTGTTATGAGGATTGCCTATGGAGCCAGGATATCCTTGTTCCATATCTGGCTCTGCCACTTACTAGGTATGTGACCTTGGACAACTTATTTAGCCTCTCTTGTTCACACTCTTTGTCTATAAAACGTGGTTATAATAGTAACTCTCACACAGGGTTCTCATAAGGGGTAAATGAGTTAATACATGTAAAGTGCTGAGAATAGTGTTTGGCACATATGGGCTCAATAAATGTTTCCTGTTATTGAGATGTAAGACTTAACTGCTGTCCTCAAAGAACTCAGACTCCAAAGGGGAAAATGGCACTGACCACAATGGGGTGTAGCTGTTGACTTGTCTAAGATGGTGAGGGGATGTGGGTGGTTGTAGTAATAGAGTGAGCGAAGGTTACGTGGAGGTAGATTTTTATTTCAATCAAGATCTTCCAAATAATTATAATTTATTAATAAATCAGTAAGTAATGAGTTTCCCTGCCCCAGACAAATCCCAAATACCATCCAGATAGATGGTACATGAAGTTCTAGAATTTGAAGAATAGATTTTGCAAATGAGTTGTCTATGGGCTGAATCTCACCTGCAAAAACTTTGTTTGGGCTGCAGTGCATTTTTCAGAAATCCCAATGAGTCACCAGAAGATCGGGAGATTTTTTGGTAAGCAATGTAGATTTGGAGCTTTTCGTTTCTTCTTTCTTTCTTTCTTTTTTTTGCATAGAGTTGGAAGATCTGGTAACAAGTGAGTCTATAATCCTGCATATCAGTCTTGTCACTGGACTGTGCCTCTTCCTTAAGGTACAGCCTATTTTACATATAGGTATGTCTTCTGCCCTCTTCTGGGACCTCCTCTTTCACTATGGAACTAACTCACCTGGTTGCTGCATGTTTTGGCGTTACCACCTGTTGTAGAGGGTTTGACTAGTGGGTGGGAGGCTAAATCTAATGAGATCTCCTTTAGGATGACCTGATCCCATGAAATCCCACCTAATTCTGAGAGCCTATACTTGTGTAGGACAGAGATCTGACCCCTGGCACTCACCATTCATTACACAGGCTCTGCACACCTACTCCTTGCTAAGCCCTGTGACTCATGCTAGGAATGCTAGAATACTAAACTGGACTTCAAGGGGTCCTATTTTAAACATTGACAGGGAAACACTTGTTTCTTTTACTCACTGTTCACTGAATACTTTTCACACCAAATGTGTAGATTTTTTTCCCCCACCCAGCGATTATTCACCTCTCTGGGCACCAGCTAGGTGTCCTACAAGTCAACTCAGTTCTGACACTAACTGTGTGTAGTTAGCACAGGCCAGAAAGATTAAGAGCTCAGGTCACAAGACTGCTTTCCCCTCAGCCTCCATCTGCTAGTCCAGGTTGGCACCTGGGCTTCTAACCTTCCAGCTGTTACAGAGAAAAATCTCCATAAAAGGGGAGTGCCATGTTTCCAGCCCCACCTAATAAAGGGTGGAGCTGAGCCTCTTGGGGAGAGGAGAAGATTTGGAGAGAGACTTGGAGCAGAGAGACATGTGGAGAAGGGCCTGCTTGCTTCTCAGCTGGGACATGCACCAGGGACTTGGGGGATATGGAAGGAAACATGCAGTAGAGAGATGTAGAGACGCTTGGAAGAGACATGTGGGTGAGGGTTCAATGGGGAGACTGACAGTGGTGGTCTTTTACTTTTATTTGTACTCTGATTTTGCTCCTTTCATTCCAGACTTGCCTGGCCCCTCTTGCCTCTTTCTTATGATTCCCTGCCAGAAGGTGCCTTAGACTTATGGCCATCTTTGAGGCCTCAGCAGCCCTGCTTCAAGCTGACCCTGTTAGGCTGGACATGTCCCCATGAGGGGATGGGTAACTTTGGGTGTTTCAATGGGAAACTATATCCATTCTCTTTTTCCCACTCAATGCACAATCATTCTATTAAAAATCTTTCACACTAAGAGTATGCTTTGGGGCTTCGCTGGTGGCGCAAGGGGTTGAGACACAGCCTGTGAAGCTGCCCGCAGCAACTGCAGCACGAGTTCGATCCCTGGCCAGGGAGATGCCACAAGGTGTGGTGGGCCTCTCCTGATTCGCCCACTGCTCACCTCAGCAGTGTGTTTTGGTCACTCTGCCTGTTCTGTTCCCTGCTCTGTCTCTGTTGAATCCTCTCACCGCCCCCCCACACCCCCCCAGCACCTCTGGACTATACCCAGCTCTTGTATGCATAAATAAATAAATCTTAAAAAAAAAAAAAAGAGTATGCTTTGTTTTTATGTGGCAGATAGCCACATAAAAGAGTGAAAGTTTGGGGGTCCTGGGGTACCCCTCAGTGTGCCCATTAACACAGTTATGAAAGGTTTCAGTCAGAAAGTGCCAGATGTAAGAGAGCCTGGGGCAAGTTTATGTGAGGGGCTAGGAGCTTCCATGCTCTCTGCAGGGGTACTCCTTTCCCAGCACCCACATGTGTTTGGCATCGTGGACACTCCCAGAGGCCTATATGATTGCATTTTTATGGAGGGTTCATTACAAAGCACAATGAATTAAATCATTGACCTTTGGTGATTAACTCAACTTCCAGCCCAACTCCCTCTCCAGAGGTCAGGTCTGGACTGGAAGTGCCAACTCTATAATCACGTGATTGGTTCCCCTGGCAACCAGCCCCCTTCCAGAGGGGCTTTCCAAAAGTCACTTCCTTTACAAAATCAGGTGTGGTGGAAAGGGGCTTACTATGAATAACAATAGATCCTTTAACCTTTATCTCTCTTATCACTTAGGAAATTCCAAGGGTTTTAGAAGCTTTGTGCCAGTGGGCTGAATATGTATTTCTTATTATAAATCATAATATCACATATATATTTGATCTTTTCATGGTAAAATATATATAACATAAGATTTATAACAGCCATTTTTAAGTGTATAATTCAGTGGCATTAAGAACTTTCACAATTTTGTGCAAGCATCTCCACTATCCATTTTCAGAACTTTTTAATCCCAAACAAACTCCATGCCCACTGAACAACTCTCCATTCCCTCCTCTCTTAGCTCCAGCCCCCAGCCATTTGTAACCTCCATTTGACTTTCTTTTTCCACAATTTGCCTGTCCTATGAGCTTCAAATACAATATTTGTCCTTTTGTGTTGATTTGATTTAGTGTGATGTCTTCAAGTTTCATCCATGTTGCAGCATGTGTCAGAATTTCATTCCTTTTTATGGCTGAGTAATATTCCATTGTACATATATGCATTTTGTTTATCCTTCATCTGTTGATGGACAATTGGGTTGCTTCCACCTCTTGGCTATTGTGAATAATGCTTCTGTGAACGTTTGTGTACGCCTATCAGCTGGAGTTCCTACTTTCAGTACTTTGGCATATATATATATATATATATATATATATATATATATATGGTCCTATTATATACCCCAAAGCAAACAATAGACTTCCACCTCTTTTTTCCTCTCAGGGCTTCCTAATGTTAGGGGGAAAAGGATGTCCTAAAGCTGATTCCATACAGGCTTTGTGGACTCCACCCCCACCCCAGGCCAAAGCCAAAGACACTGGGAACTCCAAATGCCATCACCACCAAAGGGAAGGTGGCTGGGACCTGAGGGTGGGGTTAAGCAGCCAGGTTGGTATAATGGCAGACATGTGGGCTTTGGAGGGGTCCCCCATTTTGGCTCTCCGCCAGCTCGCAGGGTCCGGCCAGCTCTGAGAGTGCCTTTGGGTTTCCAGGTCGTCGGATCAGGTAGGACGCATTAAAGACTTTATTTCCCTATTTTCTCCCTGAGTTGTACATTTTCCTTATTTCCTTTTCCCTTGTAAATAAACCTTTTATTAACCTTTTGTGTGTGCCTGTAGTGGAGTATTCATAAGTCCCTTTAAAGCGCGTGGGTGAGGACCCACAGCCAGGCAACCCGTTCAATATTGGGCCTGCCCTATAACACTAAGGCAACACAAAGTGTCCAGTATTTCCATTTTATGGATGCAGAAACTGAGCAGGAGATCAGGCCTGGAAGCTAGCCCTGGAAGCTAGGTCCCTGGTGTATAGTCTTTTGCAGTAGACTGACACCCCAGAGAACAAGGTTGTGTCTGTTATCCCTGATGTGGTCCCAGGAAAAGTGACAGGATGCAGTGCTTTCCACTGTAGCAGAGCCTCCGGAACAACAAGCTCCTGGTGTCTTGTAATACTTCTTCCTCTCCTTTCCCAAATCTCCCTCCCAAAGAACTTGGGCAGAGAAGGTACTTCCCATGCATCCTTTCTCACAAGACAATTTCCACCAGGGTCAGGATGTAATAGGGTGGTCCCGGCTGCCTCTCTCCCTGTCCTGTAACAAGAACAGAGCAAGGCTGTTTCCCAAAGTGCCTTCTTCCATCCACAGCCCCACAAAGATGACTTTCCCTGCTTCCGTGTGAGGCATCATTGAGCTTCCCCCCAGTTTGCTGCAATTCAGGGAGCAACTGGTTCCAGACGGGTGTGTGAGACCCGCGGGGTGCCTCTGGTGGTGGTGGGGGCTGGGTGGGGTGGGGGGGACATGGGGCTATAACCTCTTCCAGGGAGGTTTAGTCAGAGCTCCTCACCCTGCTGTCTGAGAGCAGGTCATCTTTATTCCTCAGTCCGTTCCTGGGGGTTGGCAACCTCACACCAAACTCCCTTTCAATTTTGTTTAAAAATTGAGAGCAATGTCATTTTCATAGCGGGGTGGAAAGCCTGCCCTCGGTCAATGATTTTGGCATTTGCTTTAGAAAATGGGGGCTCAAAAGGATCCTCAGAGGAGCCTCGCTTCGGGCTCACCGAGGAGGGAGGGGCGTGGCTTACACCATCTGGGGTCCTTTGTCCACTCGCCTCCTGCCCACTGCACAACAAAAGCTGTGCTTAATGGCACCGAGACGGGCTGCAGAAGGCGCCCCGACTCTCTCGCTGGTGGGGAGAGTCTGTGGGAGCAAGAAGCACGTGAGGGGCAGAACACAGAAGCCCCCGGTCCAGGTCCCCAAAGCAGTCGAGCCCACCTGGGGTTCGGTTTCACCCGGGAGGACACACCCCCCCCCCCCCCGTGTAGGAAGGAGATGCTGAGACAAAAGATTTGGTAGGGGCAGGGAGGTGGGGGTGGAGGTGAGCTCGTGCAGGTGCAGCAGAAATAGAGCGCTCGGCCCATCTATCTATAGTCCGCCCGAGGCCGCGGCCACCCTCGGGGCTGCAGGTGGGCAGGGCGGGCGCGCGGGCGGGCGAGCCGAGGGCGGCAGCTTCCCGCGGGCAGCGGAGGGTTAACCGCTCCGGGCGCCCAAGGACGTCAGAGCCAGCTCTTGTCTGTGGCTTGGATCGAGAGCTTTTATCCCTTGTTATTTTTCCTCATGTCTTTGCTTCTTATTGTGTTTGGATTTTGAGATGTAGCCTTTTCTTTTTAATGTTTAAAATATCTAGAGGGGAAGAAAAAAAAAATTACCCCAGGAAAAGGATAGGAAAGCCAGCAGGCTGGAGGGTGGGGTTGGGAGGGATCCTAGGGAGTCCCTGATTGAGATGAAGTGCAGGGGAGCCATTCTAATCTGGTGCCCTCCCTGCCCTATAGTCCCTGAACCCCAAAGCCCTCAGCCTGGGCTAAGGGGCTTCCTGCTGAGGGGGCCCATTTGTTCACTCGTCTGCTGTGAGGACAGCTGTTATTAATAGGGAGCACGACTCTGCAGGCCCTCCTCCCAGACGCACCGTCCTCTTAAAGAGCAGTCTGGGCAGGGAAGCAAGGCCACCCCCTGTCCCTGAATCCTTTCTCCTCTGCTGATCCAGCAGGGAAGGGCATGGGAGAGAAGGACACTGTCTTTCAGTCTTTCAAAGCGGGGAGGGAAACGAAGCTGCCACTGAGGAAGATGGAGATCAGATCCCAGAAATGAGTTCTTCAGCAACAGTTTAGAGCTTCTTGACAGGCATTTGTAAAAGGAAGTGTTAACACTCAGCTCAGGAGGACATATTCAGAATTTTCCATAGCCAGCAGTCTTCAAGTCAGAATTGTTGGTCTCAGGCAAAAGGCACTGAACTCCAAGGTCAGGTGAGAGGAAGGTCAGTTGGCCTGGCCTGGGCGTGGCAAAGGGGAGCCAGAAACTGAGACCGAGCCCCTTGGATCCCAGAATCTTGGAGATGGAGGGGAAGCGTGAGAGTGTCTAGGGAAGACCAGAGCAAGAATTGGGTTGGCCTGTTGCCTTGAAATGGAAGCATCCAGTGGGCTTGAGCCCTCGGGAGGTGAATAATGGATGCTTCTCAATGGAATTTTGTAATTGGGAAGCCCTGGAAAGCCACAGGGATTGCAGTGGGGGGAGGTGGGAGCTCAAAAGGCAAGACCAAATAGTTTGCATCTCATACACTTGCATGTAGTAACTGGGAAATGATCAGCTAGTGTCATAGAACTGGGTCTTTCTGAATGAAGACATGCTAAACTTGGACTTCCTACCAAGGACAGAGTCCATCTAAAGGGGATCATGTCCATGGTGCTTTGCAGGAGAATCTCCCACCTGATCAATGTAACTGAAAACTGACATTTGAGAGAAAGAGGGAGGGAATATAGCCACATGCAATGGAAACTGGGTATTGCAGAGAATGAGGTTGACATCCTGAACATTGAAACAAAGGGTCTCAGGTAAGTAACAATGTTGATATAGTCTCAGATTTGAGCTGGATATCATCCCTTTCTGGTCTAGGTCCTCTCTCCAGCCATTCACCATTCCGCTCTGTGTCCTGGAAGTCTTGTCTTTATGGATGCATCGCTGCTCAGGCCCTCTGGACGCCTTTGAGTTCAATCCCGAAGAGACCACAACTTTCGTCAGGTGGTGACAGGCTATAGGAATTCTCTTTAGATTCTGGTGTCTATTCCTCCCACTGGGTCTTGGAACAGTAACAGCTCCCCATAATTGTTAGTTCCATTCCTTGCTAGTTTTCCCTTAGCCCTGCCATGCTGTTTAACCAGCCCCTTTACTAAGGTCTCAGCTACCCTGTCTGAGAATACACCCACCTTCTGCTGAGCTGGGTCAGTGCAATAACCTAATTGTACCGAGTATCTGTGGCGTGCCATACACTACATTAGGGACGGCAGTCAGAGGTGGGTAAAACAGAAGCTAATCCAGCTTTGAGTCTTTGTAATCTAGTAGGGGGAGAAAAGACACTGATCACAGAGACGAAAATGTAAATGTCCAGATAGAAAGTAGGATTAAATCTTGGCAAGATAACTACACGTTTCTCTGAGAGGATCTAACAGGAGGCTACTAAGGGTGGAGCATCAGCAAAAGCTCCTTTGAGGAAGTGATGGTAAAAGACAAGGGAAGGGAGAAGACCCTATGTAGAGGGGAGCACGTGGACACGATCCTGAGGCTGGAAGGGTCTCGCTGGTCTCAGTGAATCTAGGAGGAATCTCCACAGCAGGTTGAGATGTGGCTTTAAGTTTAATGGGCAAGCATTCAAATTTTTGAGCAGGAGAGTAGCATGATTTAATGTCCTAAGTGCCGGTGGTGATACTGTGGGTGATGATACCACTGGTGGGGCTGAAGGAGGAACAGGGGATGTTGCTTGGCCTTGGCCACCAGTGTTGTGATGCTTTTCTTGTCCAGGAAATCCTGACTCTAGCTTACACGCAAGATTTCAGCTGGACTCATGGGTGCAGCCATTAAGTGCCCTGTTTTGTCATAAACATTGTAGTGGATTAAACTCTTCACATGACACTCTCAGACAGATGAGAAAGCAACTTGGGGAGCTGTTATTTGGCACCTAATTCTGACAAGCAAGGTAGAACTTGTTGGTAAGGTGGAAATGTCTGGAGGAAAAGAGAAAGTTCATGGGAGCAAAGAGTATGTCACCTTACGGGGGTGTGGGTAAAGAGAGAAAGAGAGAGAGAGAGAAACAGATATGCTAGAGAAACCAACCTTACAGACTTCTGAAACCAAGTGGGATTACTGGCTTACGGCTAGAGAGTCAGAGAGAGAAAATGACCTAACAGGCACAGGAAATATGGCTGTATTACTTCTCCAGAATGCCATCACAGAGTATCACAGACTTAAACACCAGAAACTTACTGTCTCACAGTTCTGAAGTCTGGAAATCTGAGAGCAAGGTATCAAAAGTGTGGGCTCCTTCTGAGGCTGAGGGAAGGGTCTGCACCAGGCTTTCTCCACTAGGCAGTAGACAGCTATCTTCCACTTTTGTCATGTGTGTCTTTCTGTGTTCCCAAATTCCCTCTGTATATAAAACAGTAGTCAGGGGCCTCCTTGGTGGCTCAAGGATTAAGCGTGAGCACTATGAAGCAATCCACAGCTACTGCAACGCTAGTTTGATCCCAGCCCCAGGACCCACATGGCGCAGCAGACCTCTCCTGTCACGCCCACTACTCGCCTCAGCAGTGTATTTCAGAAAATATGCCTGTTCTGCTCCCCGCTCTGTCTCTGGTGAATCCTCTCACCCCCCTGCATCTCTGGCCTACACCTTAGCTCTTGTATCCATAAATAAATAAATCTTAAAAAAAAAAAAAACACTAATGGGGCTTCCCTGGTGGTGCAAGGGGTTAAGACGCAACCTATGAAGATATCAGCAGCCACTGCAGCATGAGTTCAATCCCCGGCCAGGGAGAAACCCACATGGCATAGCAGATCTCTCCTGTCTTGCCCCTGCTCCCCTCAGCAGTGTAGTTCAGTCAGTTTGCATTCACACAGGTTTTCACTTGAGTAAAACATCCAGTAGCCATTTTCCTGTTGTATCAGGTTCTTGCTATGTTCCAGGGTTATTCTAAAAGTTTTACTTACCATAAAATTCATTTTAGCCTCACACCTACTTGAGAGTGTAGATACTGTTACTTTTCTGATTTTAAGAACTGGGAAACAGGGCCTCCCTGGTGGTGCAAGCGGTTAAAATGCAATACTATGAAGCTATCTGCAGTCACTGCAGCACGAGTTCAATCCCCAGCCAGGGAGCTGACTCACATGGCTCCGCAGACCTCTCCTGACTCTTCTGCTGTTCCCCTCAACAGTGTATTTCAGTAGATCCCCTGGCTCTGCTCTCTTCTCTATCTCTGGTGAATCCTCTCACCCCCCCCACACCTCTGTCCTACACCCCAGTTCTTGTATTCATAAATAAATAAATCTTCAAAAGAAAACAATATTCATATTGGCTTATCCTAATGACCTCACTTTATATCTTGACACTCTGTAAAGACCCTGCCTCCAAATAGAGTCACCTTTTGAGGTACAGTTTTTAGGGGACCCAATTCAATCCAAAACAACTACTACATAAAATTCAAGCAGAACTACTTATCCATCAAACATACACCAGGTATTTACTCTGTGCTGGGCACTGCTAGGTGGGTGGCTTTGGCGCCAAGGGAACACCTGAACTTGTAGGAGCCTGACACGCAAAAATCATGTAATATAGATACACAGAAGAGAGGTCATGCAGTATTTGTCTTTCCTGTCTAACTAATTTCATTTAGTATAATGGCCTCCATGTTCATCCATATTGTCACAAATGTCAGGATGTCCTTGGGTTTTTTTTTTTAATGGCTGAGTAGTATTTCAGTCTGTCTACCTATCATCTATTTCTATATCTACTATTTACCTTTTTATTTATCATCTATCTATATCTATCACCTCATATCAAAGATTTATAGATGTAGCTATAGTTACAGATATACACACATCATATTTTCTTTATCCATTAATCTGTCAATGGACATTTAGGTTGTTTCCACATCCGAGGTATTGTATATAACATACATTCATCATCCATCTACCCATCCATCCATCCATCCATCCATCCATCCATCCATCCATCCATCCATCCATCCAACCATAGTAGGCATCAGAGGGTGTATTGTTATGGTATAGTAAATGGACCAGATCTAGAACAACAACTACAATTGAAGTCACAATCTCCCATCATGCTCCAAGTTCAAGATATATCTTCACCAACCAAACAGGTAAGTTCAATGAGGCCAGGATAGGGATCACCCATGGTTGCTGGTAAACTGGTTCCCAGGAAGAAAAAACAATCCTTAATTTGTGGTGTTTGCCAATTTCCATGTTTTAAATAGTCCCACCATGACCAAGGTCAAGCTACTGAACTGATGTCACTGACAGAGAAGTTGTGTGATAAAGGTAACAATATCATCATAATTCTCATGAGCCAGTACAAACTGATTCCAACACCAGACTGGGTCACTGACCTTGAATATATCAAGTCTTCCGTGGTGGCATTCATCTGTGATTCTTCTAGAAATGTGGTGTTGGTTTTGGTTTTACTTTTTGTTAGGGAGGCTTCAGCAGGAGTTTTCACTTGGTCCTCCTGTCTTGACAGACCTTGACCCACTGGTCAGGCAGGACATTCTGCCCATCACCAAGCATGTCTATTCAGCTACATTCGGGACCTGGAGAAGTAACAACAGGGTGACTATGAATCCATTTGGCCAAACTCCATTTTTTTCCCTGACTCCCACTAATTCCCATTCAACCCATGACCAGAAATTAACATTAGCCCAGAGCTGGTAATAAGCCCTGGAAAGTCTAGTGTTTCTCTTTCCACAGTATATGCTCACTCTACTAAATGACCGATTCCCTTGGGGAAAATTGGGCGAAAGATTAACAATATAAATTTGCAATGTCATATGGTACAGAGTACACAGTTTTTCTGTTCTCCCATCTTGAGTCTGGGAGTTTAGTGAGAACCTATGACCCTCTGATGTCCTGAGACTTTGTCAGCTTTCTAAATTTTTCTTTTTATTCTACAGATCCAGTAGGACCTTATATTTTTGCCTATGGTGTGCATGATCAATTAGGCATTACCAGAGACCCTTTTGTGTCCAAAAAAAAAAAAAAAATGACATTCTGACTGACATTCTGGCCCTGCTAACTTCTATGTCCACTTCTATGTCTCTAAGTGTTCCTGCAGAGCCAATCCTGGGATCTTATTATCCCCATTAAAACCCAGAAACACTTTTTGATGGCAGTCTCTTCCATCATCACCCCAGTATGTAGAGGACTGTAGTACTGTTGAAGGGCACTGAGGCTCTCCTCATCACTGCCTTGGTGAAGAGTCCTGGGGTCTCTCTCAGGGGATGGGGTTAAATCATGGACAAATCAGTTGCTTGATGAATCTACAGCAAGGTACCTAGCACTTTAATTCTCTGGCTTTCCCCTATATTACACCTAAGAATTTTTTGGCATCTTCCTTTCCCTTGATCATCACTGAGTCCTGGCTTCAGTTTACCAACTGATGTAACAATAGAACTTTTATCAGATGCTAGAGCAGGCACACCAGCTGCAGAGTCTCTAGTAGGCACAGCCATGCTGATAAAATCACCAAATGTAAAATTATTTTCTTTTCTCCCTACTCTAGCATGGTTAGAACCTATTCTTATGAATACTCCCCAGATTACATTGATGAATAAATTTGCACATTTGGGCATTTAAGCATCTACTAAGTTCAACTTTATAACTGACTTCATGATTGCCCAGAGATTGTCTTTAACCACAGATCTAGGGGGATGTGTTGGGCTGTGGTGGTGGGGGAATAGTTGTAGGGTCTCCAAGCCAGTCAGACCAGCCTGCTTAGATGGGGCAGAAGGGATTGTTTCTACTGGTGAGAGAATCTGGTGGAGTTATAGGCATCAGATTCTTTAGACTTAACTGGGTTCTCCTAAATATCACCATTCTAACTTGGGGGACTCTGGCCTTTCCTAATAACTGCCTTAACTTTCACATAAGAAACCTGATGAGGGCCTCCCTGGTGGCACAGGCGGTTGAGCGCCGCACTGTGAAGATATTCGCAGCCTCTGCAGTTCAGGTTTGATCCTGGCCTGCTGGCGAGAATCGAGAATTCCACATGGCGGGGCAGACCTCTCCTGTCTCACCGCTGCTCCCCTCAGCAGTGTATTTTGTCAGTCTGCCTGTTCTGCTCCCTGCTCTGTCTCTAGTGAATCTTCTCACCCTCCCGTGCATCTGGCCTGTATCCCAGCACTTGTATAAATAAAATAAATCTTAAAAAAAAAAAGAATTAAAAAAAAGAGAAACCTGCTGAGACTGAATTCAATCTATACTGTAAATCAGCAACCTCTGGGAGAAGAATCTATATCCAATTTTTGGGCTACATATAACTCACTAACTATAAGAGATAAGATATTCTTTTAGGGCAATCATAAAATGTTCTCTTAGGAGAACATCTTCCCTGACTATATCTTGAGCCATGAACTTGGAACCCTGAGCTTGTTATTCTTAAAACTCTCTTGGGTGATTATAAGCAACCGGCCCATCTCAGAGTTCTTATATTCCTATCACATTATAGTATGGGCTTTGTCATTTGTTCTGCCAAAGCCATTCCTTCAAAAGCCCACTTTATTCCATGTAATCATCGATGATAAACTAGGACAGAAACTACCCATGAATAGTGAGGACAGAATTCCAACTTGACATTTAGTGGTAAAGGAAATAAGAGAGTTAGGCAACAGTATGATTTATGAAGGGCTTTTAGAATAGAGATATCCTAATGATAGCCTAATAGAATGGAAGAGATGAAAGAGGCAAAGAAGCTGAAAAGTAATAGAAGGAACAAGTCCTCAGAGGGAACTTTGAAAAGGAAGAACAGTTCAAATGGAGAGATATGGGTGGATGGTCTGGAGGGCGGAGGGAAAATATCATGAAATCAAGGAGCAAGTTCAAATGGAGTGGATGGATAATGGAAATGAAAGGCTAAGTCATTATATGGGAGAGGGATATTGGGAATCTGAGCTCTCAGGGGCAGAGCAGTTCTGAAGGATGACGAGGTCCTGATGTTACCTTGGTTACCTTGGACTGGCTCGAGCACAGTGTGGATAAAGTATCGATTGGAGCCGAGGCAGTGCAAGCTGATAAGTCCTTGACCTGCCTGTGGAACTCTATGAAGCTGAGAACAGGGCAAAGTGTGAAGATGGATCCTATGAATAAGCCACGTATGCATGTACTGGAGGAAGGTTGGGTCTTCCTGTAGGATGTAGATAACATAGAGGAAGATTGATGACATAAGTGGATGACCTGGTTTATGAGGGGGATATCCTGGCAGAGGAGCCTGGAAGTAGTGATGGGAAGCCAAGAAAGACCCTAACCTTCCTAATCTTTGGCACTGGGCTTAGTGCAGTGACCAAGCGGTCAACCCTCAGTAAATGTTATATCTGATTATCTGATCATCATAATTAATGATAAATGGGAGGAAGAAGAGATTGGCTGATGAGGGTGATAGAGGGGGCAGAGCTGAGTGTAATAAGAGGACAGGGAGAAACAGCACTGACTGTGGTTTTGTCCATCACAGGGTTGACAAAGAACTCTTCCCTTCTACTCCCTCCTCCTCTGCCCGGTCATCTTCTCCTCTTCTCTCTCTCTCTCTCTCTCTCTCTCTCTCTCTCTCTCTCTCTCTCTCTCTCTCTCTCTCTCAGAGTTTTATTATCAAGATATAACCCACAATGTAGAGGATGGCCTGGGCCACCTTACAGTCATCTCAGGTCTGTGCCCATACTTTGACAAACACAGATGGGCCCTGGCCTCTCGCTGCACAGGCTGCTCTGTTCACCTGCAGGGGCTGCTCAGACTGAAGGACAAGTCACTAATTTAAATTATATACCCCAAAGATTTTTTGGCATGTGCACATAGTTGTGCAGCCATTACAACACTCCATTATAGAACATTTTCATCACCTCAAAAAATAACCAACACGGGCATCCCTGGTGGCGCAAGGGGTTAAACACAGCATTATGAAGCAATCCGCAGCCTCTGCAGCATGAGTTCAACACCCAGCTGGCCAGGAAGCAACCCACATAGCGCAGCAGACCTCTCCTGTCTCGCCCGCTGCTCCCCTCAGCAGTGCATTTCAGCCAGTCTGCCTGTTCTGCTCCCCACTCTGTCTCTGGTGAATTCTCTCACCCCCACACCTCTGGCCTGTACCCTAGCTCTTGCATGCATAAATTAAAAAAAAAAATAGCCAACTCGTATTCTTTATTTCTCTTCAAACCTCTAGAAAACCACTAATCTACTTTCTTTCTCTTTATATTTGCCTGTTCTGGACATTTTTTAGGGTGCTTTATATATATATTTTTTTCTTTTTTTAAATTGCATTATTTTTATTGAGGTAACAATGGTTTACATCACTGTATATGATCTGGGGGCACAGGTTCATAACTCTTCAGATGTATGACCCACCACCAAAACATGTGGACCTAATGGGTCTAGATTTGATTCAATTTTTTTTATAATAAATTTTATTTTTATATTCCCCATACAATTGCAACCCCCCCATTCTGACCCCAATCCCTCCCCTCCCGTCCCCCACCCCCCAAAAAGTGTCTCTGGTTCATGGTTGTTTGTTGATTTTGATTTTCACTTTCTTATAGTTATTCATTTTCCTGGTCCCTTATTTAAGTTTTCTAGATTCCTGCTATGAGTGAGACCATCCGGTATTTTTCTTTTTCTTTTTGGCTTATTTCACTGAGTATGATCCCTTCCAGTGCCATAGGGTGCTTTATGTTTTAACTGGAATAATACTTCAACCAGCCTACCTCCTAGCTCTTATAAGCAAAGGAATAAAGCACTAATAGTAGATTCTCAGGTACTAGCAACAAGAGTGAGTAACTGAGTGTGAGAGAGAATGTTTGTGCACAGTGGAGCATATTTGGAGACTCAGATTCCCCTTCCTCTGTGAATAATGCTAGTCAGTTTGTTTTGCCTCTTATAACATGCTTGGAAGGGAAAATGTCAAAAGCTGACCAGCTGCAGAATCAAGGAGACGACCAATGAGTCACCACAGTGACTGAGGCCCTGCTGAGCATTGCACACAGGAAGGACTGGGGGAATCTCTGCCCTTGGGGCTTCCCTCTTGAGGGATAAACCAGCTGACTCTGTGGAGGAACCGGAGGGAATAGACCAACCAGCTGGTCTGGAGGTGGCAGGTGTGGCAGAGAGAGGGACGCCATAGTCGAGCCCACTGCATTGCCCCAGAGGACTGCACAGAGAGGTACCTCCGAAGACCCACCTGTCCTTCAGTCTGAGCAGCCCCTGAAGGGAAACAGCCTGCACAGCGAGAGGACAGGGCCCATCTGTGTTTGTCAAAGTGTGGACACAGTCCTGAGATGACTGTGAGGTGGCCCAGGACATCCTCTACGTAATAGGAAATCACCCACTAAGATCAGTCGCTCCCCCTTTAATTCTCTTTCAAACCCTTTAAATCAAAGGGAAGGAACCAACTTGGTGCCCATGTTTCTTACACCTCACTGATACTTGCAAATTTCCCTTTTAAATAAGAGAATGGGTCTTAGAAACGGGTCCATGGCAGTAATAGTACCTCCTCAGAATTTAATAACCTCGTTTTATTTACAATGGTTCTTCCATTTCTAGAAGTGATTATAAAGTTTCCATCTTCACATATATTTTTAAGAGCTTAATAAATGAGTCAGTTAAAGAAATATATGAGTGAAATACTCACAGGTGGTTGACAGAGACAGCAAAAACGGGGCAATGACCAAAGCAGAGAAAAACGGTGCTGGAGGATTTTATGATCCATTTCAGCTCAGATGGTCTGTGACTCATGATTCAGAACACGAGAGGATGCCATTGAGCTCACCTGGCCACTCCCCTTGGAGTACTCACCCACTGCCCTCCATGGGCAGGTCACTTGTCTGACTATTACATGGAATGAGCTCTCTGCCTTGCTTTCCTACGGGCAGTTCCCAATGCCCAGCAAAGTGCCTGGCACAGAAGAACTTACTTATGGAATGAATGTACAAATGAATGGATGAGTGAATGAGTGTCTTCAGGTTACTGTCAGCACTGTCAGAATGAGTGTCTTCAGGTTACTGTCAGCACTCTGAGTAGTTCACCTGTATAGGTCCATCCATCCATCCATCTACCCATCCACCCATTCATTCATCCATCCATCCATCCATCCACCCATACACCCATTTATCCATCCATCCATCCATCCATCCATCCACCCATCCATCCATCCATCCATCCATCCATCCATCCATCCATCCATCCATTTCTCCTTCACCACATACATATTAGGCATTTATTGTGTGTAATTCACTTGCCCTTAAACTTCCTGGTAGTAGCTTTGAGTCAATAACCAAGCTACATATTGTGCAGAGATGGGGAGAATAGCACCTCTTTTTGACTTAAAAGTGGTGATGTTGAGACGGAGTCCTGCCCCTGATGTCTAATATTTTGGGCACTTGGACCATTTATCTTTTTGGGGTGAGAGTTCCTCCGGTGATGTGGTTTGAACAACATCTAGCAGGCAGGAAGGTCAACCAACCACAGCGAGTGTTGTTGAATGAATGACGTAGAGGCAAGTGAGCGAGGGAATGGATGAGGGAAGGCTACAGCCTACTCCTCTCCCACAGCTGGGACCTGCCTGCTGACTGCAAATTCAGGATGGGTAAGAGAACGCCTAAGGCCCCAGCTTGGCTTAATTAAGCAAAAATGGAGCAAACTGGGTGGAAGCTCTGAGAGCTCGAGAAAACTCCAGAGGACTGTAACTGGGCCCTTAGGCAGGTGTCCCAAGGGACAGATGAGCACTCCCTAGACTGCTGAAGGTCCTGCAGCCCCCGCCCCTCCCCTCCCCCGAGGGATGTGGGCAATGTGATGTTGGCATGGTGACCAGTCAGCCTGTCTCCCCCTCCGCTGCATCCTGACGTGACAAAGAGGCCCCGAGGAGTAGAATGGGGCCCTGCTGGCTCCAGTGACTCAAGAATGGTAGGGTGAGCCGGGTCCAGGAACCCAGCGTCGGGCTGCTAAACTCCAGCGGCGGGAACAATGGAGCCGTTGTCCTGGCAACCAGGGGCGGCCTCTCCCTGGGCCTCTGAGCTGAGTCTGGGAAGAGGTGTCCTAAGAAAGGGAGGTGGGGAGCAGAGGCAGCTGTGCCTGTTCTCAGAGCTGTCTGCTCCCAAGCAGGGTAGCAGGGGCCCCCTGCCAGAGACGTGGAGTCTCTGGGGCCTGTTCTGCAGAGGAATCCAAGATGAGAGCAGTTTTCGCCCTGCACAGTGGAGACCCTGCTAAGGGGCTGCCGACGCTTCTCCGCAGGATCTGATGAGGGACCTCTTTCTTCATGCCCCTCACGCTCCAGTCTCCTGAGGGCTGGTCGAGGGGTCCTGTGAAGTCACTATCTGGAGTCTGAGGGCAGGCGAGACCCTCCAACCTGGGGGTTGTCCTGCAAACTCAGGGACATGTGTGGATGTTGTAGGTGCAGGTGGGGAGTGTGGCCATAGGACTGAGGCCGCCTTCTCCAAGCCTGGGGGTGGTGGTGGTGGTGGTGGTGGTGGTGGGGAGTTTATAAAGGTGTCAGCTTCTGGAGCAAGACTGCCCTGGCTTAGGTTCTGGGCGCCATCTCTCCTGGCTGTGCCGCCCTGAAGTGATTTAGGGGAGGCTCAGTTCCCTTCATTGTAAAGCAGAAATGCCAGCTGCCTTCTCGGGTTCATTAGGAATAGGGGAGTGGGCCCCTGTGACGCACAGCGGGGCCGCAGAATGACGCAGGGTAGACTCGCTGCCTTCCCTTCCCTCCCCCTCCAGGCACCTGCAGCCAGAACCCTGGAAATATTTCCCCAGCTCTCCATGAGATACCCCATGGATATCAATGCACCCCCATTCTCCCTGAAAGCACCCCTTCTCATCAGCCTCCCGAGGAGCAAGCTCTGTTAGGGCCTCAGGCTGTCTGTGTTCCCCTATTTTGGTGACCAGGCTTATCTCTGAGAACTGCTGGTTGGTTACAGGTGGTGTCCTTTGCCCATCTGAATTTTCTCTTTTTCCTCTTTGAATTGGGTTGCTTGTGCCATAAAGAAAGGAAAAAGTTAAGAGGGGATGAGGCACATTTTATAAAAAACCAGAACTCAGGGGTTAGGGGTGGCCCCCCTCGGCCTGGCGGGGATCCTGGGCCTAATGCCCAATGCCCCACCTGGGAAGAAGCAGGTGGCTGGGGGAGAACCTGCCTTAGCTGTGGCCACCTGAGCCCGGGGCCGCGGCTGGAGGGAGGCCCGGCCCTGCACTGCCACGCTCTGTCCCCTCCGCAGCCAGCGCCAGCACCACCCTGAAATGCGTGGGTGTGGGGGAGAGGGAGGCGGGAGTCACGATCCGGATCCCAGCCAGACGCCTTGTCCTTTCAGAGCAAACGGGTGGGTCCCTCTGGTGGCCGCGAGGCCTCATGGCAGCCCCTCCCTCCCCGTGCCCTTGGCGGTTGCCCAGAGCCCGCCGACAGGTGCCAGAAGGGAGGGCACCCGGGACTGGGGATCTGGCCTGGCCGGGCCCTAAGGCGCCGGATTAAAGCTCATTCCTGACCGGTGTCTCCACCGGCCCGATTAGAGCAGCAGTTCGATTGCTCCTGCTTCTTCCCAAGCAAGAACCTTGCAGAGGATAAAATGCGGCTGTTCTGAGGAGACTGAGGGGACATACTGGCCTCCCGGTTCTCACCCGCAAGGGCAGTCCCAGAGTGAGGAAGAGCTCACAAGTCGTTCACCTGCTGTTTCTGGAGGCTCTCCGGCGCCATAGCCCTGGCTGGTCTCATGAGATGTGCAGGCAGAAGCCCCCAAAGAGCCTGAGGTTCTCAGTGCCAGCAATCTAGTTAGGCAATCACTCCCCACATAAGTTCTTACCTGAGACCCTTTGACTGGCCTCTTGGTCCACAGACTCCCCGAAATTATATGCAAAACATGGGTTCATGAACATTCTTTTTTTTGGAGAGAAAATCCAAGAGTTTTATCAGATTCTCAAAGGTCTTGGAAGAAAAAGAACCACAGAATAAGAACCAAATTTAAGTAAATGAGCCCAGAATGTTCTCACCCAGCCTGTGTGAATGAGAATAGATACTTCCTCATCAAAATATAAAGTGTGTCTACACAATAGTGACTTCAAAATAGCCAACTCTGAGGGGGGTAGATGTGTGTAGATGATACTCTCTGCTTCCGCCCCAGCACCATTGGGGGTGTCCTCAGGGATAGCTTTAAGGTACAGAGGAATCAGGCTTATTTGTAACTCATTTTTTGGCCCCAAAATGGCCCTGCTTGATCACCTACCTTAGTCATCAGCTTTGGAACCACTGACTGTCAGCTGTTTGCACAAATTCCTTAACAAGGCAGAGATTTGTCACCCTCAAGAGTATTCAAGCGAACATGACAGTGTACTGAAGGAGTTCCTGAAACTTCCTTCGGAACTCAGAGTGGGAAGAGTATGGGAAGACATAGGCTTGTGAGCTGACTACTTTGAAGAATCTGATAGGTGACTTGGTAATGATGGTTTGTAAGTATGACAGATGAACTAGCAACACGCAGAAGGGGAGATAAAAGTTCAAAGAAACATGTAGAGGAGGTCAGAGCCTGGAGAAGTCGTGATGGCCGGGTCGTGATGGCCGGGACTGTGCCATCTCTCGCATCATTCCACAGGCATTTGTTGACAACCACATGGGGCCCTGGATGACTAAGACAGGAGTGCCTGGGTAACAGAGGAAACAACCCACAAAGAACCAGCTATCAAACTATGTGGGATATGTTATAACTCGTAACTGGGGAAGTAACTCCTCCAAATTCCACCCAAAGTGGGGTTAGAATTCACCCCCGAATGCCACCAAATTCTTCCAGTGCTGGGGCGGGAACAGGGAGCAAAGAGCAAACATCCTGCTTATCAGGTCTATTGAAAGCTAGACTTGCAAGAAGTTGGTAGTGGACTCTGCCTGGCCCTCGTTCCTCTCCCTGGCCTGTATCCTTCCCTTTGTCATGTGTGACTTACCTGTTCCCCACAGAAGGCAGGCTGTGATTCCCTGCCCTGGACAATGGATATTAGCAGACGTAGTGCAAGCAAAGTGTTTAAAAGTGCCTGCATCTTTAGGTGGGTTTTTCAGTGCCTATGCCATTGCCATGAAAAGAATATTCTGAGCTAACTCATTGGGGCCAGAAAAAGAATGAGAGACATGTGGGGCAGAGTTGCCCTGACTGAAGTTCCCAGCAAGCCCAGCCTAGAGAAGTACCCTCTAACTTACCCCCAGATGCTGAAGTGACCCAAATGAAGTCAGCAGAAACCCTGACCTCCATTTGAGCACAGTCTTTATTTCTAAGATTTATTTATTTATGCATACAAGAACTGGGGTACAGGCCAGAGGAGTGGGGGCTGAGAGGATTCACCAGAGACAGACTGGGGAACAGAACAGGCAGACTGACTGAAATACACAGCTGAGGGGAGCAGCAGGCGAGTCAGGGGAGGTCTACTGTGCCATGTGTCTCCTCCCTGGCCAGGGATCGAACTTGTGCTGCAGATAGTTTCATAGGCTGTCTTAACCCCTTGTGCCACCAGAGAGGCCCCTGAGCCCAGTCTTGATCAGCCTCCATCTAGTCAACCCAAAGACAGAGAAGACAGACTCATAAATGACTGTTGTTTTTAATACCTGAGTTTGGGGTACTTTGTTTCACAGAGACCGTTGACTGTTGTGAAAGTTCCTTCAGAGTTAATCAGTAAATTTTTCCTTGTCTAGGAATCTGAAATGCCAGACACTGATCATAAAGAAAAACATACTTGTCATTCGGTGAATATTACTGAGCTCTTACCAGCTAGCGTGTTCAAAGCACTATGGCAAGTATAGTGTCTTTAAGAAACTTGAAGTCCAGTAGAGGAGATGATGTAAGTATAGAACCACAGAGAAGTTAAAATGTGATTGAAGTATCACAAAAGGGGTTAAGAAGTTTAGAGTAATTATTTCCAGATAGTTGGGAGACAGTGATTGGGAAAGAGATGAGAATTTATTTATTTATTTTGTATAGAAGAACTAGGATGTAGGTTTGTGTGGTGGGGGCTGAGGGGGGGCGGTGTTGAGAGGATTCACCAGAGATAGAGTGGGGAGCAGAACAAGCAGATTTACTGAAATACACTGCTGAGGGGAGCAGCGGGCGAGACAGGAGAGGTCTGCTGCTCCATGTGGGTCAGCATCCTGGCCAGATGGAACTCAGGCTGTAGAGGTGATAATGCTGAGGCTAAACCCCTGGGCCACCAGGGAGGCCCAGAGATGAGAATCTTGAAGAAAGTCTAGGATTTAATAGGCAGTGAGTTAAAGGACACCTCTGAAAACTAGGCCTTGGGAATGGAGGTGATCCCTTAGGCAGGTCATTCACATCTGGCTGTCTAATTAGCTCCTTCCAGAAGCCGTCTACTCCCAGGCAGCAGACTTTCCTTCCAAAAGAACAAATGCAGATGCTGTTCAAACCTCAGAGAAAGGGCCCCTTCAGCTGTTCATTCACCCAACAATCCTTGAACGTACACTGTGCAAGGACCCAGGACTCAGGCATGACAAGAAGAGAGGGATGGACATGGTTGAGAGCACAGTATTATCTCAGTGTTACCAGAGCTGAAGCCAAAGTGGAAATAAGACATTGCAGGAACCCAAAGGAGAGAAAGCTTGCCCTATTGTGCTGGTTGAAGGCAAAGTGGGCTTCCTGGAGGAGGTGACACGAGCACTGAACCTGTGAATCTTGATGAACCTTATTTTCCAGGCAGAGCCAGGGTGATGGATGAGACAAGAAGATAGTTGTTCTCTAGAGCTCTGTCCTCCACCATTGTTTTTTCTTATTTACTTGCATTCCACTATCTCATTAGTCTCCAGCCTTCAACTACGCCCTATAAATGTATAACTCCCCTGAGTTCTCTTTTAGCCAAAAAGTACCAGGGTAGTATCCCATTTCGCACTCATTTTCATCTGGATCCCTAAACCCCAAGTCCTGTCCAGCCTGGAGGAGAAATAATGATTTCTTAAGAAGGAGTTGGTGAGGAGAGGTCTGTTTCAAGGGGCACATGCCTCGGGGCCTTCTAGATGGGTGTTCTGTAGGAATGAGTTCTGCTTGGGGTTCCTTCTGGAGGCTTGGGGTGGGTGTACTTGGAGCTCTGGGTGGAGCTCACTGTCTGGGGCAGTGTTCTTCCATGGAACTTTGTGATGATGGAAATATTCACATCTGCAATAGCCCCGTGTGGCTTGTGAGCACTTGAAATGTGGCCAGGCAAACCGGGGAACTAAAATTTCAGTTTTATTCCATTTTAATGAATTTGAATGTAATGTCCATAGGCAGATTGGTTACCAGACTGGACAGCGTGGGTCTAGGGGCTTCCTGCACCTCCCTCCAGCCTCTGCAGAGGGCTCCCTGATTGTGAGCACCTGGAATGCCATGGGGTTCGCCTCTTGGTTGCCAAGTTTGGTCCTCAGATGCTCAGCCTTGTGTCCAGCTGCCACCTGCAGGATTTGGAGAGCAATGGACAGAAGTTGGCCTGACAGCTTATTCCTGGGTCTCCTGATTCTTTCTAATCTCCAACCCCAAGGTGCCTGACTGTAGAGAGAATGACTGGTGACATGTATGCTGGACACTGTCTCAGAACTCTTTGAGAGCCCTTTGTGGAGAAGCCCCAGGTTCCCACCTGCCATTCTTTTGAAGTCAGCATGTAGTAAGGGTCTGCCTGGGCCTCATTTTCATCAGGGGTCTGGGCTTGTTTTCAAATCATAAAAAAGCTGAACATTCTCAGAGAAGCTGGACTTTCCATGAGCGGCCCCTGCAGAGATTTTGGGGTTGGAGGTCATGGCTTACCTCTGGAGGATATGAACATCAGACCAAAAGGGAGTCTACCCTGAAGCCAGTGTATCTGAGTGCCTTTATCTATTTCAGCCTTTATAGAGGATAAGTCGTGTCTATCAGTAGCAATGCTTCTCACCCAGGTGCTCATGGCCCCTAGGGGAAGGTTCTAGATTTCTTGAGGGACAGCTCATGTGTGGTATAGACCTGCCCCTCTGCATATCCAGCTTTCGAGGCACATGAAACACATGCATGCAACTCCCCTACCACGAACTCCAGCACACACAAATGTAGGATTTAATATTTTAAAATACTGAGTGAACTCAAAATCAAGAAAAATTACTAACTGCTGGCAATAGAGTGGGAACTACTGCAGGCCCCCCATAGGGCCTGTGAACTACTACAGGTCTGAAGAACTATGATCTTAGGCTCCATGTAGGGACTGAAATTAAGCCTCATGGGACAATATAGAGATAGATTTGGTTTCTGTATAAGGAGCCAGGGACAAGACCCAGACAAGAAATTCCATGTTAAACAGGTAAAATATTAGGAACATGAACCTCCTACCTGTAGGAAGGTGGAGCACTCATTCATATTCTCCATCAGTATGGAAACCCCAAACTGAGAGACTAACTTAAAAAAATGTGTTTGACCTATGGTTCCAGTGGAGACCCTCTCAAAACTTCCCCATAGGGAGATGTCCTCAATCTCAGGTAATTGATTGCCTTCATGCTGAATAAGGACAAAAAAATATAAAATACATGAGAAAGTCAAGCACCATCCATCCATCCATCCATGCACCCATTCCAAAGTTTTCTCTGGATATCTACTGTGTACCAGAGCTAGAGAGATATGAGGGTCCAAAACAGACACAAATTCTGTATTGTTATAGCTCATATTCTGGTTGGTAGTGAGACAATAAATAACGTACATAGTAGCCCCAGTAATGATAAGAGTTAGAGAGAGAAGTAAAACAAGAAATAGGATTTTAGGAAATTGTGGATGCAGACGTTACAACTGAAAATATCTTCGTCAGGAAGAAAGTGGTAAGGAAGGGAGCCAAGTAGATATTTGGGGGATGCGTATTTCAGATAAAGCAAACAGCAAATGCAGATGCCCTGAGGCGGAAGCATGTGGGAAGTTTCAAAATATAATCCAGAGGCCAGTGTGGCTAAAGAGGAATAAACAAGAGGGAGATATTATAGAAGAAGAGGTGAAACCAGAGAGGTGAGCTAGATTATTTATTTTTTCTTTTCTTCTCGAAGATTTATTTATTTATGCATACAAGAGCTGGGGCACAGGGCAGAGATACAGGAGGTGAGAGGATTCAACTTAGACAGAGTGGGGAACAGAACAGGCAGACTGACTGAAATACACTGCTGAGGGGAGCAGCGGGCGAGTCAGGAGAGGTCTGCTGTGCCATGTGGGTAGCTCCATGGCTGGCCGGGAATCGAACTCATGCTGCAGAGGTCGTGGATTGCTTCACAGTGTGGTGCTTAACCCCTTGCACCACCAGGGAGACCCCCTAGATTATTTTTTTTGGCAGGTTTTATATGCCTTTGAAAATCACTGGTGTTAAGCAAAGCAATGACATAATCTGACTTGTGTTGAAACAAGGATTACTCCAGCATGTTTTTGGTCCTGATTAGTTGGAAGGAGGCAGTTGCTACTGACTCAGATGGGAAGACCAGGGCCTCCCTGGTGCAATCTGTGAAGCAATCCATAGCCACTGCAGCACGAGTTCGATCCCCAGCCAGGGAGCTACCCACATGGTGCAGCAGACCTCTCCTGTCTTGCCCCCTGCTCCCCTCAGCAGTGTATTTCAGTCAGTCTGCCTGTTCTGTTCCCCACTCTGTCTCTGGTGATCCTCTTACCTCCCCCACTAACACCTCTGGCCTGTATCCCAGTTCTTATATGCATAAATAAATCTTAAAAAAAAAGATGGGAAGACCAAAGTTAGACAAGAATTTGGGGGAGAGATAAGGAGTTCAGTTTTGTACACATCATGTGAAGATATTGAGTAGACAGTAGGATAAATGAGTTTAGGGTTAATAAAAGACATATATCTGGAGTTAGAAATTTGGAGGTCCTAAGCATGGAGTTAGTATTTGAAACCATGTGACTAGATGAGAACCCTAAGGACATGAATGAAATAGAGGATATTTAAAGATAGAGAATGGGGACATTTTCAACAGTATGGAGTGAGACTGTTCACATACCTACCAAGCATAACTTATAATGCAATTTGGAAAGTTGCTTAAAAAGAAAAAAATAGTATCTATAAAACAAGGTGCCAACATGAAATATGAGTAGGTAGATATAATCAAAAAGAAACATAAAGTGAAAAATATTCTTGAAATAAAAATCTCAGTGGGTATCTTCAACAGAGTAGACACCATTGAAAAGAGAATCAGGGGATGGGAAGATAGAACTAAAGAAATCCACCAAAGTGAGACACAGAAAGATAAAACTTCCTCAGATATTTCTTTAAAGTGCTGTCATGGGCAAGCTCCTTACCTTCCCAGCGGGGAATCATTGTCTCAAACAGTCAAGATTTTCAATCGTGGTCCAAAAATGGAAGAAAGCTGTTAACAGAAAGGAACAAGTAATTTATTTCTAGAAATGGAGAAAGATTTGGTGGCAGAATTGAAGCAGTGTGTGCCTGTCCCTGTTCAGATCACTTTGTAAGGATCAGGAGCAGTGAGTGGGAAGGGGATCTTGAGGGAGGGCCTGAGAGGCCAGGAGGTCCTTCTGTTGGTTCAGAGCAGCTTTTCCTTGTGTCCTCTGGAGTTCTTCCTGATTCTCTCCCTCTCCTTTTCAATAGCATTCTACCCCCAGTGTCTTCTCACTAATGATGTTATAGCTTCTCAGGGTATGGCTGGGCCTTTTCACCATTAATTCAGTTGCTCAGTAATTTTTATCAAGCAACTTTTTCCTGTCAGGCACACATGTGGTGAAAGTAGGGGGTATAGACATAGGTCAGACATGGAGCTAAGCAACTGACTTGGTACTAGACACATAGTCAGCTCATTTTCACACAGCGCGATGTCACCAAAGGGGTTATCACAGGTGCTGTAGGAGCAGTGCATTCTGTGACGTGAATAATGCCTCAGAAAACTGGTAGAATTAAATAAGAACAAGTGGTGGTGGCACCCAGGTAGTGGCAACAGCTGGATTCCAGGCATAGGGATATGCAAGTTTGATACATAAGGGAAACACTAAGTTGCAGCTTCAAGTGCAAGTGGGGGAGTGACTCTCCATATCCTTCAGGATAAAGCCTGAATTCCTTAGCTCTGCTTATGATGTCTTTCATGATCCAGCCCCAGCCTCATCCCTCATTACCTCCCTCACCCACTTTCTATTCTCCCACCAAAGATAATTACCCTGCAGTGGCTAGCACTGTACCTGGCTCAAAGTATCCAACATATGTTTGTTGAATGAAAAAGGGAAGGTAGAAAAAAAACACTGGAAAGGTAGGCAGTGCTGAGCCCTGGAAGGTTCTGCTTGTAGTGTCCAAACCCAGGTATGTGCACCTAGGAAAGACCACACCATCCCCGGGGTCTTGGATAGTGAATTCGAGTCAGAGAACTCTGTTTCTGGTTCTTCAACATTCAGGATTCTGTTGGAATGGACTTTGTGCTCTCTCTGTTCTGCTTCAACTGTATTGTGACTCTTTTAGGGCCAAGGGATGTCTAATGTCTCATTCACACTGTTGGACATCAATAGGTGTTAAATTAGGTCTGTTTATAGATATACGCCTGTTACATCTCTACAGAAAGGGAAAACATGAGACGAGATATAGAGAGGCCTTGTTTGACCATTAGAATAACCACAAAAGCTGAAGCCAGAAGTCAGTATCCACTGATGATTCAACCACTGCTTGGAAGACAACAGCAGACACAGTCGTCAGGGGCAGAAGAAAGGGGAATTACACTCCCATATCTGGCTGCACCAAACAGGCCCATGCACTCCTCAGCCTGTGGTGGAGGGCCTTTGGGCAGGAAAGAGTAGACTAGGTTTCCCCTATTAC
The DNA here is from genome assembly GCF_014898055.3 of Talpa occidentalis. NCBI lineage: Eukaryota > Metazoa > Chordata > Mammalia > Eulipotyphla > Talpidae > Talpa > Talpa occidentalis. Next base: position 7,517,520 of record NW_023603184.1, read on the forward strand.
TTGTTATCCAGATTGAGAGCAGGGTATCTGAAGCAGAAGGACAGGTGTGTGTTTCTCTGTGCATTTGTTTGCAAGTTCCACTGCAGAGAAGCAAGATTCTTCGCTTAGAATGGTTTTCTAAAAAATTGTGAGATGGGGGTGGAAAGCCCTCAGAACTCCAGAAAGGAGAGGAACACATCAATGGCACTGTCAATCACTCAGCATCCACTAAGTAATTACTATAAACTAGGAGCCGCATTCAGCTGGGAGACACACATGACATGTGAACACATGAAGGACAAGATCAACACATCTGAAGGCAAATATGAAACAATTAAGAGTGAAGTACTTACTAACAATCTCCACAATGAAGGATAGCAGAGTGGCTGAAAGCATTCACTTAGGCAAAAGTGAGCTTGTTCGAAACTGAACTCCACCACATATATAATTACAAAGCAGTTATTTCACCTGTAAGCCTTGTTTTTCTCATCTGTAAAATAAGAATAACATCTACTCTATTTTATAGTTGTGAGGATTACATGGAATAACTGATGAATTTAATATGGTATTCAGAAGTCCTGGCTCAACAATTAAGGCTGTGTACGTTGATACGTTGACTCTATCACTTCCCAGCTGTGGCCTCAGCCAAGTTACTCAATCATGGTCTGTTTGCCCATTTTTTAAAGATTTATTTATTTATGCATACAAGAATGGGGTTATAGGCCAGAGGTGTGTTGGGGGGACAAGAGGACTCACCAGAGACAGGTGGGGAACAGAACAGGCAGATTGACTGAAACACACTGCTGAGAGGGGCAGCGGGCGAGACAGGAGAGGTCTGCTGCGCCATGTGGGTTTCTCCTTGGCTGGCCGGGGATTGAACTCATGCTGCAGAGGCTGTGGAATGCTTCATAGTGCAGTACTTAATCCCTTGCACCACCAGGGAGGCCCTGCTTCTTGTATCTTTATTCATAATCTCCAAAGGCTAGAAGCATTTAGTGTCCTCCAACAGGCAGAAAAACGATGGGGTTCTATTCAGCAATTGAGTAACAAACTACTGATTCATGCAGCCACAAGCATGAACCTCCAGTGCATTATGTTAAATGAAGTCAGACTCAAAGGCCATATACAACAGAGGTCATTCATAGGACATCATGGGAAAGGACAAACTGTAGGGCTGGTGAACAGCTGAGTGTTAAGGGTGTTGTGTTGACTTAAAGGGTCAGCATGAAAGCTTCTTGGGGGTGATGGAGGTTTTGTACCTTGTTATAGCATCTGTGTGGCTCTATGCATGTCAGCTCTCACAGAACAGTACATCAAAGGGGGAATTTCATTGTAAATTAAAAAAAAAAAAATGCCCCAAACCAGTTTATTTTTTATTTCAGGGAAAACTAAATGCCAAATTGTGGAGAGGTGGGGAAGCAAGGAATACAGGGCACGAATTTATCAGGATCCCCTAATGAGTGAAGGCTAACTTTATTCAGCAAGAGATGAGCTTGTTCTCAGAAATACATCTGATAAAAGTTGTCCGGAATTACTCTAGCTGTGCGAAGGACACTGAGAGCTCGCAGGTAAGTCCGACTGCTCGCCTGCTTGAAGAAACAACATCGCCTGTGCTGGAACCAAATGCTCCAAGTTCAGAGATCCAGTACTTGACACGACTGGTGTCTGGCAGTGTTCTAGGAGCGTCTGCAGACATCCTGTCTTCTGTGGGCCCCCAAGTGAGTGCTCAACTTTATATTGGTCTGATTCTCACCAAGGTTCCCCACGAAGCTTACCTGCACAGCTCTGGATGGGTGCTCACCGGAGGGGACGTGACTCTGTGGCCAGGTTGTTCCTCCTTTTCTGCGAAGGTCAGTTACATCCCAAGCGCTGATCCTCTGCTGAGTGTGCATATTTCCCAGTGAAATGCACCACACTAATGTGCTCATCAACCATAAAACCTAGTGATGGACGGTCTCTCCCCTCACCTTGCTGGTGCGGAGAGAGGTGAAGGCAATCTAAGGCCTGAGATGGTCGGCCCCAGGGTTACAGCCAGGCATCAGAACTGTCCACAGGAGCCCGGCTCCAGAGAAAAACCACACGCCAGACCTATTTTGCTTATAAACAACTTTTATTTTTGTTCTCAGTATGTGCCCTTGAAGATTCCCAAATGTCTGGAGTCTCTGATTCTCCTGGGACCAGAGGTAAAAGCATTGAACGGAGTTGCCCCACACCTTGGCTCATCACTCTCGCAGGAGCTCAGTCTGAAGGCCTCAGAGAGGGAGTTGAGACTCACACCTTATTCCAAGGTGGGTAACACAGTGAACAAAGAATTAGTAAGACACAGACTCAGTCTGTAGAGGGCTTCAAATATACATATTCTATATATAAACCTGTTATATAGGATTTCAACGTATTGGTTTCCTTGTGATTTGTAACTAAAGTACAAACGATATAGATGTTGTACACTGCTGGTGTCCCCTTCTTAGCCCCCCTCCCTCCCCAACATAAATAACGTTACAAAGGTCAGGTGATCCTAAGAGTTTTGTTGTTGTAAATGTTTTGTTTTGAAAGTCATTTCCCCTTCCTCCCCTGCAAACTACCTCTGAGAGCTTGTAACACAGCAGCATGGGACGGACAAGACAGCACGGGGATCTAACGGCGCGAGCACGGAACGTTGCTTCTCACTGACTGGCACCAGATGGGCTTTTGCATTTCCACTGACAACAGAGGCTACGACAGGAAGCAGAGAATGTGCAATGCAGTTTCTGCCTCCGCTGGAGGAGGAGGCTGGCAGGACCACTGAGAAAAGCCCTAAAGGCATCGAGGTTTGGAGACAGAGCACAGCTCCAGAAATGTCTTGGCTCAGTATTTACACAGTATCTTTAAGCTGCATTTTCCTCTTAAGGAATCTGTGTTTCTGAGGTTGGCTGGGGGAAAGAAGGAACTTAAAAACAGAAACAAACCAATTCCCACATATGTAAAAGTCCTGTTAAAAGTCTTACTCAGTTATTTTCACACACATCATTAAAAATAGATACTGACAATGATTGGTTTCTTTTCTTATTCCTTTTTAAAGGGTGGGGGGGGAGGGAGAGAGGAAAGGAGAGAGGAAAGAAGAGGGGGAGCCACAGGCGAGGCGTGCACTAAGGAGAACGCCGAGCCTTCTTCAGCATTAAGTGACACTGGATGGTCTGGATTCGGTTCTTGGCCGGGACAAACTCGGGCTGCAGCTTCAGGGTTGATTCATACCACACCAGAGCTTTTTCAAACTCTTCCTGTGAGGGGCAAAGGGACAAAGACGAGAGGGACCGCATCACCAGGCTGAACATGCCCTGTCCTTTTCTCTTGAGAAGTTCCTCTGTGCTAATGACAATACTGCGGTATTTTTCTCAATGGATCTGAATCTGAGGAAAAGCCTGAGGTCTGGGAGGAAACAGCTGCTGAGATCCCCCAGGTACAACATCACAGAGGCAAGAGGGAGATCAAATTTACCCAAGATCTGCCCAACAACAGGAGTAACTGTGGTGACAACGGTAAGCACTACTGTTACTGCGTACCTGCTGGACGCAGGGCACCATGCTGACTGAGATGAACTTCGCCATTCAACCCTCACAGAAACCACCAGAACTATGCCTGGCACATGTTCATTATGCAGCTGCATGAACTTTCTACCATAGATGGAAAGATGGATGTCAAATCGGCTATCTCACTCAGACCTGCAAATTTTGAAACAGATCTGTGTTCTCGCCAACATTTAAACATAAAGTATATGGTTTGAAAATGGTCACTGCCACAGTGAAGGTGCTGACCTTTTAGACTAATACTCTCAAAGAGTGCAAACCACTGGTTAAACGATTCCTTCTAGCCAAATGAGGGGTAGACGTCCTCATTCACAGTAGCAAATTTCACATTTGCTGGGGATGAAAACAGAGTCTTCAAGTTTAAGAAGCAGAAAGGGGAAATCTGCGTACTCAGCAATGCCTGCCTGGCCAAATTACCCTTCCTGCCTTTGAAATTGAGGATGACACAGAAAACTCACAGCCTGAGGCTGCTTATTCTATCAACCTTTATTGAAGGGTGCCTTGGGAAGAGCCCTATGAGGGACACCCAGCTTCAGATCAAAGTGGATGGTGTGATTCTCATGTTAAATTCAGCTATGACAGCTTCTGGGAGGGCCCTGGGGAGTCTAAATTCTTAAGTCAGTCCTTGTTTCTGACCAGAATGAGGGTGTGGATGATGATTTTGCAGTTTTCTCTGTAAATAGTATTCCATCAAATTGGCAGCATTTCATCATCTGTTAAGTGCTTGGTGAGCACCTACTATGTACCAAATGTGTGGTGTGCTGGGAGTAGGGACATGGAGGAGTCTTTTGCCTAAGGAACTTATTCTAGGGGGAGAGACAAACACTTAAACAAAAAATTGTCAAAACAAGGTGAAAATACAGCATGAGAAATCGGCACAGCACTAGGAAGGCGATGACAGCTCCCGGCCAGCGTGGCAGTGAGCATGAATGCGTGTGCGTGCATGTAGGGCATTAGGTGGGCTTCTGTCCAGGTTATGTCTCCAGAAACTTGTGGGTCAATCTGACTCTACGTTTACATGTTTAAAGTCATGGTGAGGAACTACAGAGTTGTAAATACATGCATTAGAGAAATCTCATGCATTAGAGAAACTCACAAACCCCCATATCCATAGACTCCATCTTTGGGGGAACTCGTGATTTTAGATGCAAGACTTACAGAGAACTGGAGGGCACTGACACTGATGTCAAAGAAGTTTGACATCAATGATGATGAACTGCTAAGAGAAAGAGCTGAGGTGGTATGCCCTGCCCCTGTGCCAGCCTCACCATCGCCACGTAAACGTTGCCCAGGGTGAAGTGGTTCACAGCAAAGTGGGGCGCGATCTCCACGGCCATGGTGGCCACGATGACAGCGTCGTTCCAGAGCTTGGCGTTGTGCAAGATGTTGGCCAGGCTAATCAAAGGCACGTCCTGGGAGAGGAAAGGAGAATGGTGAGGAGGGAAGAACACTGGATTTGGAGCTTGTACCAGAATATTAATCAACACAGTACTTCTTTCATTGAGAAAGTCTTGCCTCATACAACGAGACAAAAATGTCAGCTGAGTAAAGCCTCTGCTGAGACCGTTGGTTTACATACTGGCGCAAGCTCCTTGTCCCACTGCGGGCCGGTGGTACTTTGTGGACTGACAACCATCCACAAACCACTTTGAGTCACAGGGCGGAAGTATTTTCTGCAAGGTCTCCTGTATCATGGGAAGCAGGGGCAGGAAAAGTTCAGCCCACAGGCCCAATCCAGCCTGCCACCAGTTTTTGTAACTTTTTTCTGGAATACAAGCATTGCCCTGCCTCGATGTACTTGTGTGCTGCTTTCATGCTGCCGTGGCAGAATTGAGTGGGTGCGACAGAGGCTGTTTGGCCTGCAGGGCCTAAGTTTCTTACTAACCGGCCCTTTAGGGAAAAAGTTCTCTGACTTCTGAGTTAGAGCCTTGGTCATTCCCTATTGTTTAGCAGTACAGACCACAGAATGATGGGTTGAACTTGTAGTGACATTATTAGTATCATAAATATTTATTCCCTTTAAATGTATCCCCTGAGCAAACTCTGTCTGTTATATTGCATTGGGAGATACAGAAGAAGAAGGGAAAAAAGGACCCATCTTTGTCCTTCTGGACACCCGGGAAGGGCATACCATTCCCTGAAGCCAGAGAGGTTCAGTAACTCACCTAAGGATCCTAACACTAGGAAGAGGCAAAGCTGTGTTTAGAGCTTCCCCGCCAGTGCAGATACTGGCCTTATGAACAGAGGAGACATAAGCCACATCTTTAGGTAGGGTGAGATCTGGAGCTTAACGCAGAACTTAGCACAGAGAGGTATGAATGTGCTGTTTAAAAGTTGGATATTCTCAGTCATCATAACAGTAAGTGGCTTTTTTGGGAAAGACTGATGCTACACAGGGTCAGCTGGTTTTCATTTCTGTGTGTGGAAAAAGTGGAGTCAGACAAAGATCTGGACGGGACAACTTACATGCAGACGGGGAAATATGCTTGTTTCCATGCCTGGAAGCAAGTGTAAGTCAGGAGTATCACTAAAGAGTCTAATGGGCCTCCAGGCCTGGGTGTGGGGGTGGGGGCGATGGTCCACGCAGGCCACGGTGTGCTGGCCCCTGGGTGGCTCCGATAGAGCAGGAGGGATACTAGACAATGTGACATCTGAGAGGGGTTCTGAAGATGCCTTCCCTGCTTGGTGAGGCAGAGGAGGCTCGAGAGTGGGTGAGGTTCACAGGCCTGGAGTGAAATTATAGCGGGGTCATGGGTTCTTCCATTCCCAGCCTCCTGCCACTTTCTCACTGGCTGTCCATGGAGAAGTCTAGTCGGAGAAGTCCAGTTGAAACCTCAGAATAAAACACGGGGCTACGGAAAGGACGAAGATACAGAGATGTGCACCTCTAGTCCCGCTCACCTTCATCTGATGCGGCGCATAGTGCAGGGCCTGGCGCAGGCAGTCGATGGCCTTCTTCCCTTGGCCTTTCACCCTCCAGTAGAGGGCAGCCATGCTGGAGAGGACCCAGGACGTCTGGTTCTGCAAAGGAACCGGCCAGTTAAGGCTGAGGTCTCTTAAATGACGTACCAATTTACTGCCACGACTAAGAGTTCTAACACGAGTTAACCATCACTTACTCCTCTATTTACTAGGTGCTGGCACTTTGCTCCCTGATGACCATCTTCTCCCAGGGCCTAATAACAGCACTGAGAGCCTGACGCTACCATTACTGCCTCTGACAGATGAGAAAGCTATGATGATTCAGAGAGGTCGAGTCCATTCAACAACTACTAAATAGCAGAACAGTATTTGGTGTCCACGTTCAATTTAAACTTAACTTCTCAAACAGTAATTCATTCACGTTTCAAAAAAGCAGAAAGTACACAAAGTCATACAGTGAAAAGCCTCCTTCCCACCCTTGTTTCTACTTTATAGAAGTAAATACGAGCTTTAGTTTATGGAACTTTCTAGATTTTATCCTTTATACAAGCAAATACAAATGCAGACTTATACTCCCACCCCCTTTTTATATGTGCTAACCCTATTATTTATACAAGAGGTAACATTCACATGCATTTTGTTATTTTCACTAAGCAATACACCACAGGGCTTTCCTACTCAGTGCCTGGCTTTTTGGGAAAGTCTCATTCTTTTATTATCAGCAGCACAGTATTTCATTGTTTATTTTACTAGATCCTTATTAATAAATACTCTGTTCTCCAAGTTTTTACTAATAGGTTGTTGGAAAAGTCATGATGCATTTTTGCTTGAAAAACATAAAAAAAATTTACATTATGACTTCCTACAACCCAGTATTACATACAATGCTGCAAACATAATCTTGTGTGGTGTAACTGTGCATATGTGCAAGTGTATTGGTGGACTTGTTATGTCAAGGGGATACATACGAGTCATCTCATAGATACCACCACACTGCTCTTCAATTTAATCTCCTACCAGGAATATAGGAAGTGTCTCTATTTCCTTACAGTCTCAACAGAATTTGAGACTACTATTAAACTACTGAACCTTTTCCAATTTGATAGGTGAAAAATGAGTGAAGTTGATCATCCTCTCATGTTTAACAGTCTTCTGTATTTCTTTACTGTGATGTATCTGCTTTTTTGTTTTTTTCTAGAAGGTCTTTATCTCATTTATTTGAAAAAAACCTGTTTATTAGGGAGATGAGCCCCTTGCTTGTGATATAAATTATAAATACATTTCCCCAGTTTTCTGAAGTCTGCCTTTGGAAGTAGGGTGTTTTGTGTGATATACAAAGTTTTGATTTTACAGTTTGTTTTATTAATTTATTTCTTGATTATCAGTTCCGCAAGGTTATCAAGAAATTTTACTGTTTTTATCTCCAGAACTTTTATAGTTACATTTTTCATATTTCAATCTTTGATTCATTTGAAATTTAACTTGGTGTACAGAAAAAGGTAGGGTCCCAACTATTTTTTTTCCAGATGGCTACTAAATTGTCCCAATGGTTAATGAATAGCTCATCTTCCCCTTACACCAAGAGGCTATCTTTACCTTATACAAAATTCTAGTATCTGATTTAAGGCTACTTTTAGATTGTTCTATTTCATTTGAAACATTTGATAGATGATTTCTAGGCATTATGGATGAGGCAATCAGAAAACGTTGCCTACTTCCTAGTATTTCTATCTTCCAACCTAATTTTTTCGGTTATTTTACCCTTAGATCATCAGGCCATCGGGTATCTTTATCCTGTTTTGTCACCATGTCTCCTACCTTTATTTCATGCAGGTTCTATAGTTAAACACAACCACTGGTCACTGACATTACTTCTGAACTGTGCTGTCTCCAGATTCATGTTGAAGTCCCTACTTTTTGTATCTCAGAATGTGACCTTTTTGCAGATAAGGTCTTTAAGGAGTGATTAAATTAAATGAGGGCATTATGTGGGGTCCTAAAGCAAGGTGACTGGATTTATACAAAGGGTTTAGAGAATAGTTAGAGGAATATCAGGCCCATGTACACACGTGAAGAGGCAGCAAGAGGCCACAGTCTGCAAGTCAAGGACAGAAGCCTCAGAAGAAACCAACCTGCCAGCACCTGGAACACAGACATACTTCCAGAAGTGTGAGAAAATAAATTTCTATTGTTTAAGATACCCAGTCTGTGGGATTTTATGGCAACCTTAGCAAACCGATAGAATCATGTTTAAAACTTTGTTTGCAGCCTTCAGACCGAAAGTAAAGAACATCCAGCTGGAATGACACCCCTGGCTCATTCTTTCTTCCCTTGAAAACTGTGCTGGCACTGCCTACTGCCTCCAGTGTGTGGATGGCTGCTGCAGGCAAAGCTGAAGCTAGCCTGAATTATTCTCCCCTCCAGTGACTTGAATCTTTTGATTGGCTTCCCAAAAGTATTCCTATTTTTTAAAAATTAAATTATCTTTATTACTTGATATATTAGTATTTAATATACAAAATAATATATTTATGTAATTATACATGATATGTAACTCTATAAAACATACACATGCTATAAAGCGTAAAAGAATAAATTTTTCAGAAACAACTGTACTTCTCCAATCAAAAGGCCTTTGGACACCTTAACTCTGATCATCCCACTCTCAAATGTACATTCTCTTTTATGCAGTCTTTCAGTTTAGTCATTTCCTCTAAAATCCCACAAACTATTATTTTCTGCAAACAATGTTTGGGTTTGCACGCCTCTTTATTGTCCTGTTGGCTTGGCAACTCATTTTTGGTCTCAGACAACCTTCTGAGGCCATCAAAGGAAAAGCTCCTTTAGGGTGAGGCTCTTGGTAGGAAACTTTTTCTAGCTCTTTCTCCTTCCAGTTCTGTGTCTTGGGGGCCCAGTACACTCTCAACACCGCGATGTGACTTTAACAGTTGCTATGAAGTAGGCTTTCATTCCAGCCATCATTCCTCTGTAGGAGATCTGTCTTCTCTATCCTGACAAGGGCAGAGATTTTTGTCTACATTTTTCTTCACTGGTTTGTCTCAAGCACTTAGACAATATTCAGCAAACTGTAGGTCATTACTGCGTCTCTGAATGAATGGATGGCTGTTCTGAATTTATTAAGCTATTGTCTGTCAGGTGCAAATCCAAAATTCTGTCGTCTGCTTTGTGATCCTATGCTTGGAACTCCTTGGTGAGCAGCCTTCTTGTTAGGGTCTGCAAAGCTGTGCACCAGGAGATGGCAAGGGAAGGCAGAGAAGGGCTCTTTCCCTCCCTTACATATTGCTCCCATCGATGTCATTCTGCTCTGGCTGCACTGGCGGCTCCAGTTCCTACCAGCACTCCTCTGAAAACCTCAATATCTAGCCTTCTTCTCTCATTCCAGGGGAGGGGAGCTCTTTCCCACCATTGGCATCGCTGGTTGACCTCAGCCCTCCCCAACCATGTAATCAATTCCCAAAATTAAATTTGCTCTTCTGAAATACCCAATGTTTCCCATCCCCAAAAGTATCCTACCTGAAAAAATGCTTTTAGAATTATGTCTTTGTTTTCATAATTTTACTCTAAGTATCTAGATGTGAATATTTTTCTTTCAAAAATTTAATTCGTGTTTTCAAAGCCAACGTCCAGAAACAGTATGGAAAAAATCTGTTCATGACTCAGTTTTACAGAAGTTCCTAATGGAGTGTGAATATTTATTTTGATGTATCCATCACTTATTAATGATGAGGTGGTTAAACTGATGGAATTAAAAAAGTACTTTTTCAGACAAAAACATCTCATTCTGAATCTGCTGCCTGAAGTGGAGCCAGTGGTCACAACACTGTCACTGGCTATGAATCACCCCGTCCCTCTCCAGGGGGCACGCTGGTCTTCCCATTAGGTCATGGAGGGTCCTCAGATTTGGCACCATCTTGGATTTCTCTGTATTTATCCTGCTCGGGATACAGGGTGATTTCTGAAGTTTGCTAGCTTGTCTCTGTAATGTTCCAGGTTATTTTTAATACAAATCTTGCAACTGACTGGCTGTGAATTATGTCTAATCTAACTTATCCACTAAGTATTTGAACGTAAGCGTATTTTTTTATATAAAATGTGTCTATTTTTTAATTTACTCATTTCTGATATTTCATTTGCTCACTCTGAGATCAACTCTTTTAAATATTTTATAATGAAAAATTTCAAGCAGTGTAATAACCGCCCATGTGCTCACCACCCAACAACTTCACTATCAACTCATGGCCAATTCCATTTTATCTAACCTTCTGCCATATTAATTCAAGGCAAATCCCAGATTTCCTCTCATTTCACCACTAAATTTATCAGCGTTTTATCTCTAAAAGATAAAAATTCACATTTAAAACTTAAGTTTAGTAAATTATTCCTTACATATTGAAAAATCTTTAAAAATCTTTAGTATTTGATTATTCAGCTGGTTTTCTTCTTTTTTCCAATGGTCTTATTAAAAGTTTGCTTTGCTTTTATAATTTGAATCAAAATCTAACAAAGTCCTTTCACTGCAACTGGTTGATGTATTCCTTAAGTATCTTTTGATCTCTAGATTCTCTCTTCATCTAAATTTTAAAATTAATTTTTGTAGAAGAAATATGGTTATATATGCAGGTTTCTGTTGACTGGACCCTGCTGATAGTATCTTCAGGGAACCATTTAACTTGCTCCTTTGGTCTCTCTATTGCCCAGAAGTGATAGTTAAGGCTTGACTGAATTCAGAGTTGACTTGCTCTGGGAGTAAGGGGTGGGGGGGTAGGCAAAACTATTTGAGAGCCACACTGTGTGTCTATGATGTTAGCAGCCAGTAAGCTAGTAGTGACCACTGTTAATGGGCTAGGGGCTGCACAGAGGAATATTTTATCACTCCTAGTTTATTAGCTGGAATACCCCTAAGCAAAGAGACCTTCCCTCGTCAGTTATTTGCTTACCCCAAAGTACAGTTCATTTACAAAGAAAGAATTCATGCTTTCCCTTTCTAATTATTTACATTACAAAAAGACAAGCTGTTCTCATACATCCTCCAGGACAAAATCTTCAAAGTGAATTCAGGAATTCGACATATATGTAGTTTAATATATGGGATATGTTTCATTTGTTGCAGTTGTTTTATTGCTTTTTGTTGCTCAAACTGTGCCATCTTTGGCCATTGGGAGTGCATTCCAGTTAAATCAGAGTCCTTTGAACACAGCCTATGCTGTCCTTTGGAATTTCCTTGCTTTTCCAGGCTTGCTAAGAGCTGTTTCTCCAAGAAATTCTGGTTCCTTTTAGTGGAAAATGGCATCTAGAGATCATAATGTGTGCACTAAGGGTGCTTGTTAGTATGAAGCCAATCATTAATTATAGCTTTTCAGTAAATACAGCTAGGAAATGTGTAAATATACTGATAAAATATATAAAAAATTCTTACTAATATTTACAGTTCAAGACTACAGATGTCAACTAACAATATTCTCACATTTCTATGTCCTTTCACCCCATCCAAAATAAGTTGTCAATATTCCCATCAAAATAATGTATTTTTAAATACATATACCTGCAATCTTAGAACAGTATCAATATTATTAACAATAGTACTATTGAAAACATATAAGGTTTTCTTTGTTCTTAGGATTAATCCCATCAGGGATACACACACACACACACACACACACACAAAATGTCGTGAAGTCACGTGGAACAGTTCCTCTTGATGTGCTTATACCAACATTGAATACACAAACTCATTTAACTAGGAATCTCCTAATTTTTTGTAATTATGCTAAAATTTGGTTTCAAAGTAAAACTGAAAAAAAAAAATGTTGATTCAAGGAAATGTGATTCCCTTCCTGTCTCTGCCATTCTATTTCCTTCTTTTCCTTCCCTCTATGGAAACCATTTAAAAATATTTAACGTCAGTCTTCCATTTTAAAAATGTTTGTTTCTCTCTACATATTCTCTCAACCTTGTATTTTAAGAATGGATAAATAATGCAATTTCCCCATCACTTTGTCTTTCTTCACTTTCTATATCCTGGAGACTACTCAAAGAAGTTTACGGAGATGGTTCTCAATCTTTTTGACAGCTGCAGAAGTTTCCATTGTGTGATGTTCAACACAATGAATGTCTTCCACTCCCAATTTGGTTTGTTTCCAACCTGTTACTACAATCAGGCTACAGCAGACAGTCCCATCCATAGGTAGGTTTATAGTACCTTTTTGCCAGTGTGTCTTTAGGAAAGATACCTAAAAGTAGGATTGCTGGCTACATGGGTAAAGATTGTTTAATTTTTCTAGATGTGTGCAATTTCCTCCCTACGGAGATAATTTCGTTTTGCATTTTCACCAGCAAAGTATGACAATGCCTGCCCCCGGCTTCACCAAGAGTATCCTATTGAACGTCGGGATTTTTGCCAATGTGATGGGCAAGAAATAGCTCAGTGTACTATTAATTTGTTCTTTTTCTAACTTTTTGAGGTAAAGGCACAGACCACTGATTTTTGTTTTTCCTTTAACTACTATGTCTATTTAGGTCTAAACTTTCCCTCAAGCACTGCTTTAGTTACATCCCACAAGCTGACCCAGGGATTATTTAGAGGTATACTGCTTAATGTCACCAAAATAGTTCGGGATTTTGTATCTATCCTTTTGTCTCTGATTTTTTTTAAGCTTAATTCCACCATGATCAGAGAGTAAACGATTTCAATGTTTTAATATTTATTTATTTATTTTAAAGATTTATTTATTTATACAAGCACTGGGTACAGTCAGAAGCATGGGAGGGTGAGAGAATTCACCAGAGCCAGAGCGGGTAGCAGAGCAGGCAGAAGGACCGAAGTACACTGCTGAGGGGAGCAGCGGGCGGCAGGAGAGGTCTGCGTGCCATGTGGGACCCTCCACTGGTGGCCGGGGAGCAGCCGGGGATTGAACCAACACTGCAGATTGCGGGCAGCTTTGCAACCCAGCGCTCAACTGCTGCACCACCGGGGAGTTCCCAATGTTTTAGTATTTAATTGAGGCTTATTATTCAGCTTATGATCAATATGGCAAATGTCCCATATACCTTTTTTTAAAATGAGATTTTTTTTCACAGTGAATATAGCATTATATAACTATCAGGGCAAATTTATTAGTAATATATGCTATATTTTCACTTATTTTTTTGTCTACTTAGTTCTAGCACCTTTTGAGATATGTTAAAATGTTTTGACTATAGATTTGTTTCTCTTATTAGATTTGTCAATGTACAATGCTTGCCACACATAATTTGGAACTACACTATTGCTACATATAGATTTACACTTTTCTATGTTCCTATAGAATAACCACTTTGCCATCAGGAATGTTCATTTTTATCTAGAGTAATGCATCTTGCCTTAAATTCCATACAATCTGACACAAAGGTAGACACATCAGCTTTCTTCTGATTGCTGTTTGTATTTTCCATCTCGTTTCCACCTGTTTTTTTTTTTTTTTTGACTTATGTTAAAGTGTTTCACTTGCAAACATCACATAATTGGGCTCAATATTTTAACCCAGTCTGATACTGTTTGTACTCTACTTGGAGTCCTTGATCCTTTTATTTTGTGATTACTGATATACAAGTATTCCCCAGTTTTTGAAAGTTCACGTTACGCCACTTCACTTCCATGAGAGACCTACATCAGTTCGGTCATTCCTCAGTTAGAAGAAGATTGGTTTCAGGATATCCCCAGAACCCGTCAATATGGAGGGCTGACTGTATCTACTTTCAGTGACTGAAAGAAGACTAAAGGGGATTTTTGCTTTCACAACAAAGGTGAAAAATGAAAACAGTACTCAGCATTTGCTTTGCAGGGAGCCATTACAGAGGCAGCACCCCAGGTAGTGAGAACAGCACCGCCAAGCTTCCTCACTAGCTTGTGAAGTACCTGTCATGTCATTCCTGCTCACATTGGATATTGGTATTATTTTGGGTTTTGTGTGTTATTTTGGTATGATTTGGTAGCTTATTTTTCGGATCTGAGAACACTCAAACTTTTCCATATAAATTAATGGTAATTGCTTCTTTGCTTTATGCCATTTTGTCTTTAGAAAGGTTTCATAGGAATGCTGTATTTTCAGCTAGTGGGAGAAATTTGCATAGGGCTTATCATCTTACTATTTGTGTAATACTTCAGCCAGCTGTTTTATATTTCTTTTGTCCTCCTTTTTTGCCTCTTTTTTTTCATTAGTCAAATGTTTTTATTCCGTTTTCCTTTCATTATATATTCTTTGACTTTCCTTTTGGTGATTAGCCTAGAAATTGCAATATACATTTTTGAATTATAGACTAAGACTATAACCTAACACATTGCCCATGTGTATTCACAGGAAATTAATCTCATGTTAACTTTGTAGCTATGTTCCTCTGGAAACCTCATAATGTTAGAACATCAAGCATGTGAGCTTGAGACTCCATGTTTGCGACTCAGTCTGTATCTGATGGGGCGGGTGGTGGGGCGGAGTTGTGCGTCGGCTCTGAACCAAGTTGAGTCCGATATGGAGCCAATCAGTACACAGTAGTGCCTATGAGCCCCCAACCCCAGGCCTGGGAAGTGGGGAACATACATGGGAGTACTACTTTGCACCTGTCCACAAGGTCAAACAGGACTACATGGCAACCTGGATACAAACTGGCTGCAGAAACAACAGCAGCAGTGTGGAACACATCTGGGGCCTTGTGGAAAACTTCTTACAGAGGTTTCTAAGCACCAAGAGAACTCAGCTGCAATTTGGGCACTGTTCAAAAGTTTCTGAAAGTACATATTGATTCAACCCTTAAAATGGAGTATCATCAATATCATCTTCTGACTGTGATAATTAATGGCAATGTAAACTAAAACCTCCCGAAGGGGACAAGTGGGCTTTTGAAGAAATAGTAAAAGATAACGATGTGAGTGTTTTTAAAGTTGAAGCCAAGAAGATAGGAAGAGCCTGTTCTTTTGTGAATGGCAAATGCAAGAGGCACTTTTGCTTTGTCATCACTGCCATTTTTAAGGCAGTGGTTTCAAAGTGTTGCCCTCAGATCACCAGTATCACCTGGGAACTTACTAGAAATGTAAATTCACAAGCCCAACCCCAGACCTACTCAATCATGGTTCTCACCATGTGTCATGTCCCATTCTAGTAGTCTATGCCTGGGGGCTATCATAAAAGACACTGGTTCTTCTGTGGAACTTGATGCATCTGTCCCGGGACAGTTTCCACAATGAATCATTCCCTTGCACATGAACAGTCACTTGGCAGGAAAATGAGGGCTCACCCTGGAGGCACATGCCTGCTTCTGCTTGGCTTCCTGCATCTTTCTGAGGGAAGCTCATACCAGCTAGGCTGACTGCATGGGTGTGAAATGTCTAACTGGGCCAAAGAGTACCCACAGTGCTCAGTGCAGCTCCCCTGTATGTCGCTATATTAAGTGCAGAAGACACTACCATTATTATTTTGTATAAGCATACTCATATCTACTCTAACAGTTGCTCTTCCTGCTGCTCTTGATTCTTTCTTATATTTCTGAGATAGTTTTCCCTCTGCCTGAAAAAAATCCCTTTAGTGATTTTTAGGGCAAGTTTGTTGGTGACATATATCTTTCAGTTTTTAGTGTGTCCTATTACCAATGTATGAGAGTTCTGGTTGCTCCCTCACATCTCCAATATATGTCAATATCAATTTTTTTCATTTTAGTCCTTCTGGTTCTAATAATGCCTTGTTCATTGAAGTTTATTTTCCTGATAGAAATGGAGCTATGACAGTTTTCTTTATAAAATCTGTTTACATAGTATATTTTTCTATTGTACTTTTTATACTTCAATATCCTAATATTTGAAGTGTTTATAATAAGCAGCATATAGCTGGATTTAAAAAAAATCCATACTAAATACTTAAGCTATACATAATCTATTTGTACTTTACTGATATTCCTGAAAATATATTTACTATTCATACTTTATTTTTATGTGTCCTTACCTTTCTCGATTTTCTTTGGATTAATCAAATGTTTTACATTATCCCATTTTCTTCTATTAAATTACATTTTAAAACCATTTTTAGTAGTTAGCCTAGAGCTTAAAACCTGCATTCTTACTTATTACAATCCAATGCAAATGATTACTTTTACTACTTGGCTGATACCAATTAAATATTAGGACTTTTAAACTCCATCTATTTCGCTCCCATCATTTATGTTATTACCACGACTTTTAGTTATATAGAAAATTGAAGGTCCTCAGGGTACCACAGTTATTATTTTTGTGTAATTACTGTTCATTTATATTTTTCTTCCCAGTGTTCTTCATTCCCTCTTGTATGTCCATATTGCTATCTGGGATCATTTTTCTGAAGAATCCCTTTAGTTTTTCTTTCATGACAGACCTACTGGTGCCAAATTCTCTGTATTTTTGTTTGGACACAACTTCACCCGAATTTTTGAAGGTACAGACTTCGAGGCTTAAGTTTTCTTCTTTCAGCCTTAAAGATGTTATTACACTGGCTTCTGTTTCTACCTCTTCTGCTGAGAAGCTGTCAGTCTCATCACTGATCCTCTAAATTCTCAAAGTCGATAAGGGACCTTCCTGAAGAGACCTGTGGGTGCAGCTTCTGTTTGATGAAGTGGTTTATAATTTCAAAGTTTATAATTTTTTTTTTTTTAAGGAGTTGTGTCAGGGACACAGACAGGCAGAAAGCAGACTGAGTAAGTTATTTAGCTGCACATAGAGTATTTCTTATGGAAAAGAAAAGACAGCTCAGAGAGAAGAGCCAAGAACTGAGAAAAGAGATTAGGAAACCAACCACAGAGAACCAAAAAAGGCTCTAATCAAGGAATATTCTCTACCCTGGAATCGGGGGAACAGGCCTCACAGACCAGACAGAGCCAGACCTGCTATGAACAGGGACTGCTGTGCCCCTTCCGCACCCTCTTAAATGGATGCGATTCTCCTATCACTACGGCGCTGTCATTTTTATCCCTGGAAGTTGAGCTGACTCTCTAATCACTTAATACCTCTTCCGTAATATACAGTAAACATGTGGAGAGATTCTCAACCATAAAGTAATTAAATGTACACAAATGTCACACAGAGTTGAGCAGATGGACAGACTCAATGTGTTTCTCATCCAAAACATCATCCAAAACACCACAGAAGCACACCTGACTTACTTCATGCACCCTGGCTCTGCGGTTCACATGACCACCGCCTCTATTACACCCATAATGGAGTAAAGGAGAGAAAACTGCCTAGGTAAGTTTCACCACAGAGGGTGAGCAAAGCAGCCAAAAAAAAAAAAAAAAAAAAAAAAGGACTGGTTAAGAGATGGAAAAAGTAATGGAAGAGTGACTGAAACATTCTGTGTGGGGTTATTCCATGTTCGTCTCTAAGAAGAGTTTAGTCTCTAAGAGCTAGGTAACTAGCAGAAGGGGCGGGAGCCACGCAGCGGCAAATGATCTGGAGTGAGGGATAAGAAGGATGAGGCTTCCAGCTTTCCTGCAGGCGACTTACCTTTTCCAGAACTTTGGCAATCCGGGTGCCAATCTGTTCAAGTGACTGCTGTGGATACTGGTCTTTTCCAAGATTTTGTAATACCTGGTGTAGGGAGGAAGGTGGTAGATCAGAGGAGTGGAAATGAGGAGGGATCTAGATGATACTGCTGAGGTCATGCTGGGTACGACCACACCAGCAGATGGCTTCTCTGGGCCTCAGGCTGTGGCTCTGTTGGCAAGGTGTCTTGTGGAAGACACAGTGTAAGGCCATTTTACCACCTCCTCCATCCTCTTCCACTTAACAAAAATTATAGACATGCAAAACACATTCATTATAGCAACACTGGAAATCAGTGAGGAAAATAAAAACTATTTGCTATTTGTCCTGTCACCCAGACACAAGCACTGTTACTATCTTTATATCATTCAGATACTTCTCTATGCATAGAGAAGTATGCGTCATTTTTCCCACAGAGTCTGGGATCATAGTATTTACTGTCATCTGCATTTTCACATAATTTATGCCGAAAGTTTCTTCATGCCAATAAATGAATTTCTATTACATTTTTCTTAGTGGCTCCATTGTATATTATCTTATATCTCTACTTATATGTGCATATATATGCTTATATGCATGTATATCAGCCTTTAACGAAGCCTCTACTGTTGGGTACTGTGGCATGCTTCCCCGATTCCTCTAGGGACAGTCTTTGCTAGGTATATACTGAGCCTGCCCGCCTCCTTCTCCTTAAGAATGCCAATAGGACAATCAACTATCCCAAGTCTTTTTTTTTTTTTTTAAAGATCTATTTATGCATACATGAACTGGGGTACAGAGAGGTATGTGTCGGGGGTGAGAGGATTCACCAGAGACAGACTGGAGAACAAAATAGGAGGACTGACTGAAATACACTGCTGAAGGGAGCAGCGGGTGAGTCAGGAGAGGTCTGTAGCATCATGTGGGTTGCTCCCTGCCTGGGGATCGAACTCGTGCTGCAGTGGCTGTGGATAGCTTCATAGGTTGTGTCTTAACCCCTGTGCCACCAGGGAGGCCCCCCCAAGTCTTTTTTAAAAGAACCTCTGTCTGAAGGCAAACAGAAAGTTCTCCATCTTGAAGAATGAATCAGAATGAAAATTTACTGGTAATTAAAAAAAAAAAAAGCATGAGCTCTGTCCCAGGACTTGAAAGAAATTAGGCTTGGCCTGAGGTCACCTAGATGACAATGAGCCAAACAAAAGCAAAAAAAAAAAATTCCCTGGCTACTTGGGCTTTCTGCTGTCAGGTGCAACCTAACTATGCGGTTAAAAACCATAGAGAGGCTGAATAAAGTGGGGTACTCACCTCTGTTAACTGACTTTCACCCGTGTAATGCAGGCTGGCTCGGTGGGACACCCCATGCAGGTGGTCCAGGGTGTGCATGCTTGTGGGGAGGTTGCCATTGCAGAGAGGCTCCATTGCTGGCTGCTGTATCGGAGTGGCAAAATCTATGTGTTCTGTGATGCTGGAAAACAGAGATCCCACATTAGCCATGGAAAACTGGAGTGGGTGGAGAAGAGTGAGAGAGAGCGTGTGCATTTACAATCAGTTGATTGTAGTATCAATATATTACAAAGACGGTCTGGAACCTTAGAACCTCAGACTCGGAGACCTCAGATATTATGTAGTCTGATTCTCATTTTACAGGTGCAAGGACTCCAGGGCCTGGTAATTATTTTTGTCAAATGTAAGAAGAGAGGTCAACCCCATGTCAAAGTAGCAGTGATGGGATCTGAGTCCTGAACTTAGTAATTTTCCCTCCTTTCCACGCACCATGGTGTCTAGTTTGCCCACTGCTGCTGGTCACTTTTTCTCACTGGGGTAACTTTAAGCTGGCTGAGTTTTCTTCCAGGGCTTCTTTTTCCAGGGTATATATAGTAATAAATACTATCCCTTTATGCACAGAAGCACATGTGTCCTTATAGACAAAGTCATCTAAAGTTTAGACAGTAAATTGTACGTATTTTATCTGTGTATAAAATATAAGTAATTCCCTTCATGGCCCACTAATGGTCATTTTCCTGCTATATACAGGCAAAATGTTACTTATATACTGACATGACAAATTGGCATCACCTAACTTTATTCCTAGCTGTTAAAAAAAGCTTAACATATATTAGATGCCCATTCATCATTTACTCAGTGCCTATTACAGTCAGATACCGGCTCTAGAATAATTAACAAAACATACCTGGTCCCTGCTGTTATATTGGTCATAGTCTTGTGAGTGATTCAATTACTACTGAGGTGATAAGGTATAAAAGATAAACACACGGTATGACGTCAGTACCCCTGTAGGAGGGTTTATATTTCCTCTGTGCTGACGGAGGAGGGGGGTGGTGAGCGCAGGATTCTTTGAGGAAGAATTATGTTGAGACCAGAAGGAGGAGTACCAACACGAAGCAGGTAGGGAGAAGGGGGTGAGGACACCACCACTGGCAGACGAGACAGCACGTGTGGGCTCGACGGGAGGGTGGGCAGAGCTGAAGATGGAAAACAGGCAGGGGCAGATCAGGAAGGGCCACTATAAATATCAATAAGAAGTTACAAGAGTACTTGAAGAATTTTTTGACTTACATTTGAGGAAGAATTCTGAGTACCGTGGAGAGAATGAATTGAATAGAACAAGAGGTCCAACTCGGAGGCTACAGAGGAATCTAAGTGGAGATGATGGTGCTCTGGTTTAAGCAGGCAGCGTGGAGATGGAGAAAAGCAGATGGTTTTGAAAAATACTCAGAGGGTAAAGTGATAAGAATTGATAAGAGGCTGGAATAGGGGCAAGGAGAGCAGTGGTTAAGGATGACTCCCAGGATTCTGGTCTAAGCACTGCTGGAGCTACTTACTAAGAATAAGATATGGAAACAGACAAAACAAGTGTTTCTTTGGAAGGAGAGTGGGCAAGGAAATTATTTAGTTTTCCTGAGTCTGGGATGCTGAAAGAGATCTAGGCAGAGAGGTCAGATAGATAAGTGGACAGATGGGTTAAGGACCTTGAAGAAAGGTCTGGCTTGGAGTTGAGAATTAGGTTGTTGTCAACATGTCAGTGGGGATAGAACTTCTTGGGAGAAGATCAGTTTGACGAGGAGTGATTATAAAATAAGAAATCTTAGTGGTAAATCTTGGGGAACTCCAATACTTAAGTAAGACAGGGGCCAGCAAGAGAATTAGAGTTCAAGGAGCAGAAAGCAGTTATCAGAGAGACAACGCTGCTTGGCTTGTATTTTGGTAGCTCTAAATCCAGATTTGCTTTGGCTCCTTTTCAAGCATACAATGTCAGTGAGAGACCACAAGCTTTGTGCTTCTGTAGAGAGCATTCCAGTTTTTAAGTTAAGTAAGTTATACAAGACCTCTGGACAGCTTCAAAGGGTGGGGGAAGTCATGAAGAAGTGGGGTGTATTCACTGTTTCAGTGCACTGGGTTGAGTCTCTCTGCGGGCTAAAGCCAGTGGTGGTCATCCTCTGAACCCCCAAACCCTAGAAAGGAAGCGTCTCCTAGTGGCTGCTGACCAAGAAGGGCCTCTCTGAAGTCAGCTGAGGTCCCGTGGATTCCCCGGCACACAAGTGTCATGAGAGGTTTAAGATACTCACTCAATGTTTTTTGAAGAAACTGCAAGCCAGGTACTCACGATGGCTGTCAGTTCTACCCAGCGGAGTTTGACGCACTCATCTGGGCTGGGCCATCCCAGACTCTGGTAGTCACGCTTTTTTCCTGGAAGCAAAGTATGTCATCTATCAGCACAACGGCAAAGGAACAGAATCCCCAGTGCCTTATGCCCTGGGGATGACTTCACCCACATTTGTGTCTGCAGGTGCCAGTCATACTTCTAGACTTTAGAATGTCTACCATCTAGAGAACTAATTAAAGCCTTGTCATTCACAGCAATTTTACTCAAAATCACCTTTGAGTAAAGCCATGCTCTCCAAGATAGATGGTGAAGTAAAAATAAATGAGTTCTTCAATGGATTTAAGGCAGATCAATGCGAGATAAGATTTAAGACATTCTTCATTGTTAATACTCATACCAAACTTAATTTTTACCCTTCTACATTTTGACTTTATAAAGACAACTCTAACTTAGGGAGCAGAAATATCTATCGCCAAGGCAGGTTTCTCCAGCACTCCTCATGCTGCGGGCTGGATGAGACTTTGTTGTGGGCTCTGTCCTGAGCAGCGCCCCTGGCCTCCACCTGTTCCTCGTCAGTAGGACCTTCCTCCAGATGTGACAACCAAAAAATGTCTCCAGATATTACCAAACATTGCCGGGGACGGCAAAATCATCCCCGGTAGAGAACCACTGCTGTAAAGAGAAGCGGCAGGATGGGGAATAACAATGATAATGAAAGGTTTCCATTTATTTTACGAGCTCTCACTTTGTGTTCTGGGGCTAAGTGATTCACAATCTATAATCTCATGAGGCAGGTTTTATTATTTTTAAAAATTTTTTAAAAGGACATTATTTATTTATGCATACAAGAACTCGGTGGGTGGTGAGAGGATTCACCAGAGACAGAGCAGGGAACAGAACAGGCAGAATGACCGAAATACACTGCTGAGGGGAGCAGCGGGCGAGACAGAAGAGGTCTGATGCATCATGTGGGACTCTTGCCAGCTGGCGGGATCAAACCCGCGCTGCAGAGGCTGTGAACAGCTTCACAGTGCTGCGCTCAACCCGGGAGGCCCATCACCAGGCTATTTAAAGTTGGGTTTTTAAAGCTTTGTTTATTGATGTCATTTATAAGCACTCACTTTTATGTACAGATCCCCTTTCCAGTTCCCAAGAAAAGATCAGAACTAAGTCTTGAATGGGAAGAGCTCTCCTAAAGGAATTACAGTGGAATGGACAGGAAGGAAAACTGGTTCTGTATATTCTTTTCATACTGCAGGAATTTAACAACAGGAATTACAGGCAGGGGCTGAGATTTGATCTTGATAAAAAGAAGTTTGGAAGAGTCTCAAGTTAACCCTGTTTTAATTAACAACTTGAAGAACTACACCATAAATTTCACAATAAATCTCATTTTTATAATAAAAAATTCAATTGAAAAAGTTATTGAACATCTATTATGAGTCACTGAGGACTGTGTAAGATGCTGGGAAACAGAGAATTGGACCTGCTCTTGAGCTCACAGCAGAGAGCAAATAATTCCACCGGGAGTACCGAGGAAGAGATGGCACTTAAGCTTGAGCTTGAAGTTTAAGGTGGTTTTTTAGTGTTGTTGAGGCAGGGGGAACAGCATGTACAAAGGCACAGAAGCGAAGCATGGCTGGTTCAGAGCTACCTGGTGGCTAGCATGGACATTTTTACTATGGTCAGATCTCTACTACCTTTGGCACCTGTTGGATGATTTACTTAGAAGAAATGACAAGTAGGATTGTTGGTATATTTTTACATTTTCCTAATACATCCAGTCAAACTATCTCAACATTTGTTTCACTAACATTCTCTGTGTATTATACATGTAGAGACAATTTGATAAGCAAAGAAGGTATCTCACTGTTCATGCTTTGACGTGAGTGAGGCTGAACACTTTCTTGCATATTTAGTGCTCACTTGTGTACAGGATTCTGTGTGTGCATCTGGCAATGAGCCTATGAACATTGCACACATTTTATTGAAATGTTATTTTTATATTGATTTATAGGTGTTCTTTAAATGACTTTGATATCCTGAGTTTATCATGTATTCTGTAAATATATACAAATATTCTGCAAACATTACTTTGTTTTAGTCCTTTGCTTTTCTATTCGGTGATGTTTTCTGGTACCAGAATTATGATTTTTTTCCCTCTTTCGCTCTGATTTATAAGTCCTTCTGCACCTTAAAAGTATGTAGGAATCCATCTAAATCTTCTTTTATGATTGCATCATATTTACTATGCAGTCCATTGGAATTTTCATTTTTATGAAGATGTTTTACAGTTTGAACACCTTCCTCTGCCTGCAGAAGACAGACCTAATAGGGAAAGTGCCATTTCCTATAATCTGTTCACACATGCTCTCTTCCTTAAATAGTAAAATCACTTCATGCTTTTGACTCCAATCATGACAAAATGTCCTTTTTGAAGTCCTGATTATTGTCACAAGTCATGGTTCACTCTGGGATTAGCCAAGCTGATCCCCTTCTTTATATTTTATGCTGTGCCTTCTCTTTCAGCTTAGGTAAATGCTCACAGCAAATTAATAAGACACATTTTATGAATTTACCTTAAATTTTTTAAGTCTGAAGCAGTGGAAATATCCTTTTAAAAAGGAGATAATACTTTTTTTTTTTAATAGAGGCATGTTTTTATTTATTTATTTATTTTGTTTTGTTTGTTTGTTTATACATGCACTGGGTACAGTCAGAAGCGTGGGAGGGCGAGAGAATTCACCAGAGCCAGAGCGGGGAGCAGAGCAGGCAGAAGGACCAAAGTACACTGCTGAGGGGAGCAGCGGGCGGCAGGAGAGGTCTGCGCGCCTTGTGGGACCCTCCTCCGGTGGCCGGGGAGCAGCCGGGGATCGAACCGGCGCCGCAGAGGCCACGGGCAGCTTCGTAACCCAGCGCTCAACCGCTGGGCCACCGGGGAGGCCCCAGGAGATAATACTTTTTAAAAAGACACTCTGTTACTATTTAATTATGGCAAAAGAAAGTCCAGTGGACTCACAGCACTGGGTCTGAACCTGGAATCAAGAGACAGGCTTCAGTCACCTGTGAGCTCTGAAAAGCACACACCAGATTTTCAGGTAAATGTGCTTTTCCAAAGTATTTATGCACAACTTATGGAGACATCTGACACACAGAAATGTCACAGGAGAGTTAATGTTTATTGATCCCTGTGTGTCCTGTTTATTTAAAGCATTTTAGGGCCTCCCTGGTGGTGCAAGGGGTTAAGATGCAACCTTTGAAGCTATCCACAGCCACTGCAACAGGAATTTGATGCCCAGCCAGGGAGCTACCCACATGGTGCAACAGACCTCTCCTGACTCACCTGCTGCTCCCCTCAACAGTGTATTTCAGTCAATCTGTCTGTTCTGTTCCCCACTCTGTCTCTGGTGAATCCTCTCACACCCCACACCTTTGTCCTGTACTCCAGTTCTTGTATGCATAAATAAATAAATCTTTAAAAAAAAATAAAGCATTTTACATGTAGAAATTCACATAATCCTCATAACTACTCTGTAAAGTAAATGATAACTATCCCCATCTTGTAAATAAGCAAAATGAGGCACAGGGAAAAAAATGGCTGAACGGTGTTTGAACCCAGGGAGTGTGTCTCAAACCCACATTTTAACATGTGAAATTGGACTGTTGAGCTAAGAAACACTAGGATATTTAGGTTCAAGATGATCAGAAAATGATTCAAACAGCCTATGTTAGTAAAAAATATCAAGTAAATGTCAAGAAATTTTATACCAATCAATGGCGTCTTGCTCACTTGACCAAATTACCTTCTCATCTAATTTACTTCAAGTAACGAACACATCCTTTGTGAGAACAGATACCATGAAATCTGAAAGAAACTGGCATAGCGAACGTTCAACTTTACCTTGTGGCCCAGGAGATGCCACCTTTGGACCGGTGATCTCTAGGTTTGTTTGGTAGCGATGAACATTTTCTGCTTGATTTGATTCTACCTTTTTCCCAGGTGTTTTCTTATGATCTCCTTTGGGTTTCTTTACACGTTTGACCTGGAATGTGATCTGTGAAACAGAAACAGGTTAGGGATAAATAAGACCAATTATCCAATCTGTCAATGGCTGTGGGTATTGGTGGCTTTAGGAACAAGACTGCAAACTCTCACCCATTCTGTTGCTTCATCATCTTCGCTTCTGCAGTCTCCATAGCAAGAGCTTTTGGCCACTCCATCCTGGGGACCTTTCTTCAGAACCCGTATGCCCTGCAAGTCCAGACGCCGCCCTTTCATCTCTAGTGCTCCCCCAAAGCCTTCCAGAGGCCATGCCTGTTGAAATTCATCCACCAAAGCCAATATCTCTTCTGACATTTTTGTTTCATCTGAATTCTCCATCTCATCAGAACCATTGCTTTCCTCAACCACTGTACCTGAAATTCAAGGGCCGGCATGTTATTAAAAATTACATAGTACTCAGTCAAGTACTCGAGGGACTCCAACATTGTCTTTTTAGAAAAGTTTTGGTCCTGCTTAGAGGCTCTCCTATAGCCCATCTTCATTAAAAAATATAAAAATACAGCATTCTCAAAATTCATAATAAAATTATCATCTTCATCACCTGACAGCAGTTTGAGTATACCACTGGGGAACATGAGGACAGTTAAAAATGTATCTGATATATGCAGCTATCTTATATATGTAAATAGGTATATATTTTGTTTGGAAAACAAAACAAAACAAAACAATCCATCTAGACATAGAAAACACAGATGTCAAAGATGATGTTAATTATGATGTTATTTATGTAGTATGTGGGATTCTTATAATCAAATAGCGTGTGAAATATCATAGTTGCATATCGAGATCTTATAGTCCAATTGCTTTAACTGAATGATTTGTTAAATGGGAAGTTATCTTAATTTCACATGAAGACCTACATTTTTACTAATTGCTAATATAAGAAAATAGCAATATACTAATGTAATTTTTTTCTAAATGGTTATCAAGATATTTGTTACATAGCTCAAGTTCTTTATGTAAAGACTCATAGATTTCTCTCAGTACAATGAGGCAGTAAAAATTCTCTCTGGTGAAATCAATGTTCCCATTTGATACAAGGAAGGTTACGAAAACCCACAAATTCCCCTCTATGCTTAGATAAGTAGGAAATTTAGGGCAAAATTAGTCTGAGTTTCTTAATAGAATGTTTTCCTTTTTTAAATAAATGTTTTACTGCTTAACTTTTGCTATTTATTTTGAATTAATGGCTGAGTTATATTGTGTGTTCCATGAAAATCATCCCCAATTCTTTTTGAAAGTAGGCAGAATACAAAAACAAAAAACCAGAATGGAATATGAACTTCTATGATATGAACCCAGTGGGTAACCTGCTCACAAAATGCCAGTCTACGTTATCCTACTTATGCCAGACCAATAATTTCCAATTGGTAGTAACTGGCTTGCTCAGTGATTTCTAATATGGTATTAAGGAGGTCATGGTCAGGAATATCACATCCATACCAACAAGACCTACCATCATAGAGAGAAACCCATCTTAGAAATGCTTCTGAAGAAGCCTGGGATGTGGAAGATGGATAAAAACAACTTCAAGTTTCGAGTGCGACTCACTGAAGGTCTCATTGTCACTCTTAGCTCTGGTGGCATATCTCCTGTTCCACTTTCTACTCCTGAAAGTGGGACAGTCTATTGTTAAGCTAGGAGTACTACTAGAAAGCTCTATTATTCTTCCTTGAAAAAGTTACAGGGTTCTTCCATTTGTTAATGAGTAACTATAAAATGTATTACTGTCCTTTCAAGCAAGTTCCTTTTAGGTTTTCTGAACCAAACTGTTGGCTTCTATTGCTTAATAATTACTATTAGTAGAGTTCCAAGACAGGCATAAATTAAGATGGCTTGCAAAAGCTTTTTCTTTAGGATATTCAGATAGGAGTGGTGGTTATTTGCCTAAATTGTTCAGCCACTAGTATAAATGTAGGGTTGACAAAGAGTTCTAATTTTTAGTTTCTATCTTATTCCAAATGTCTAACATTGTGTCTGGCACAGAGCAAGTTCAAATAGCTGTAGAAAAAATAGGAACTCAAGAGTAATCTGGTTAGTGAGGTTCCCAAGGATCTGCTGTTCCTGCCTGTGTCTTGTCCTGCTAGTGATCCGAGATTTTTTAAACTCTAAAGTTACCTTGTCATGTATTAAGTTACTGTCACCCTAGCTGAATGGTAAACAACAGAGAGGCAGACGCTCTGCATGCCTTAGCATGGTGTCCAGCACGCTGTATGATTTATAAACTTTTCAACAGCTAACCCAAGAAAGCAGCTGGACATGGTTGCCGCAGAGACCCCAAATAGCAACTTAATTAGAAAAACTGCCTGGCATCTGACTTGTAGCAACAGATCTGTCTCTAGATATTCCTCATGTTAATTTAGCTTTCTCTCCTTCCTTCTCCTATGGCTACCATGGGATTCCTTGCCCTTGGTTCTGAGACGGGAAAGGATTTTTGATAGATTTGGTCATAACCAAGAATATGGGCTTAAAGAAAAGCGGCTTTTGCCAAAGGGAAACTGTAGGTAACTAATTCCCCAGTGTACAGTTAGACCAGCATACAGACGCTGTGTCTGAAAGTCTCATTTCCATTCAGTAACTGCATTTAGAAAACATTGGTGGTGTTCAGTTGCAAAGAGTTCTGCAAGCCCAGTTCCCAAAGTTTAATGCTTCCCTGTGACCTTACCGTATGGTGATATATGTCCTTATTAATAAGTTCTTAGAGAATGGGGCTTTTATTGA
Source organism: Talpa occidentalis (assembly GCF_014898055.3). Taxonomy (NCBI): domain Eukaryota; kingdom Metazoa; phylum Chordata; class Mammalia; order Eulipotyphla; family Talpidae; genus Talpa; species Talpa occidentalis. The sequence continues at coordinate 7,545,929 of NW_023603184.1, forward strand.
TGGAAATCAACATTTACATTAAGAGACAATGGAACTTGCTGCAGACTCCCGTTGCCGGCAGCCATTAGACCTTTTCAAAGGGGCTTGGGGTGACACCATTCCTAAAGGGCAATACTAAACAAAGGAGAGGAAGGGGCAGGTCACAGGTGTGTGCTATGAGTTAGAAAAAAACAACCAATCTTTATGTATTTAAAGCCTACTATGTGCCTACCTCCAGGTCATAAGCTACATTATGTAGGTACAAAAAAGCATGTGAACCTAAGCAATGTGACGCTTAAGAATTGAATGTCAATTTACAATTAGGGGCCTTCCTGGTGGCGTAAGGGGTTAACTCTCAGCACTATGAAGCTATCGGCAGCCATTGCAGCATGAGTTCAATCCCTGGCCAGGGAGCTGACCCACATGGTGCAGCAGACCTCTCCTGTCTCACCCACTGCTCCCCTCAGCAGTGTATTTCAGTTGATCCCATTGTATTTCAGTTGATCCCAGTGTATTTCTGTATCCCACTCTGTCTCTGGTGAATCCTCTCATCCCCTATACCTCTGACCTGTACCCCAGTTCTTGTGTGCATTAATAAATAAATCTTTAAAAAATGTCAATTTATAGTCAATTTGGAGACACAAGACTCTATCTGTCAAACGATGAGAGAACATTTATGTTTTTTCTAGAGGAAAAAAAGCACTTGAGTGTACTCACAAAGTGCTTATGAAAGGAAGGCAGATGACCGGAGGCAGGATTTGAACAGAGGGCCAGCAAAATGAGACAAACAAAAGGGAAATGCGTACAGTATAGTTATGTTACATGCACACACATCTAGATACTCACATGTTGGTATCTACTTTTGCGAAAGACTGACTTTTACTCTGAGATCATCACTGTACTTTTTTGACATTTGACAAAGATGTCTTTGTTTTATAAAATAATGGTAAAAGCAGATGGTAGTTTCCTTTAAAAATGAACCTTACCAATGAAAAAACTAAGTTCTAATCTATCAATCCATCTAATCCCTATTTCTGAGAACCACAGGCCAAGGACACAGTACATGGGATGGGAAGACATGAGTATGGAATGAGCTTAGTTATGCCACCTGCTGAATATCTTAAGATTCTCTGATTCTCAATTTTCTCATCCATGAAATGGGTTTAGTAATAATATCTATTTCATAATGTTATTATGTAATTCATAATATTTTATAAATTGTAAAGCATCACAAAAAATAGAGCTTATCATAATAGCTTATGGTTACTGGAGAGGTTTAACTATTTGTATTTAAATTTTTTCCAAAAATAATTTTTGAAAATTCCTATGGTCTATGCTTGACTCTTTATAACTCACTATTTGCACTTAACAATGGAGCTTTTCTGACCCTGAGAACCACATTGTAGGAAGCCTGCTGGTAGGAATTTGGACTTGCTATCAGTATCCAGGAGAATAAGGTACTCCCAGAATACAGACAGTAGGTAAAGAGAATGTGGTACCTGAGAGTAAAACTAATAAGAACAATTATTATACTTTGGGTTAATCAGCAGTCTGCAGAGGAACCCACTCTAAGGTAGTCTGCATGGCCTTGAAGGGCCTGGGCGACACCTAGCCCCACACAAGGCAGCTGTGCTGTGGCCCCAGGATGCAGAGTGAATGGATCTGGGCCGGGGGGCGGGGGGAGACACACACGGTCCTGAAGAAACTGGAGAGTCGGGTTATAATCTGTCTCAGGTGTTGATGTATTCAAAACACAAGGAAAGAGGGGCAAGGTTTTGGTTGGGTTATATTCTGAAGTGTCCTAGAAAAAGACTAATTTGGTGATCACAAGCATTCTGGACACTATGGAGCTATACTGGAATACAGCAGCTTCCATAAACTGAAACAACCCTGACTATACTCAATTTCACTGGTATTGATTCTCATTTTATCAAGCAACCTCATGGTGTACATTTGGTTGGGTGGGAGTCTGATGGCTGATAAAGACATTGGGCTGACAGGCACCTGAGAGGAGTAGCACCATCATTTATGAACAAATTGGCCATCCTGTCTGAGAATCAATCTCTTGAGTTAATAAGTGGGAATGAGTCTTTTTTAAAAATCCAATAATTTCTGGCAGAAATGATGAAACTAATTTTCTAAACCTGCAAAGGTAAAGGTCACAACTCCCCTTTGAGGTCTACTTTGCTTCTCTTACACATCATTTTTTTATATACAAAGCCACTTAGAAGGAAACATAAGATCCTATAATTGCTAAGTATGTTAATCGAACCCACACAGGAAGGCAAATGCCATGTTTCATTACTTTAACAAATATTTACTGTACAGAGGAACAGAAAGTGATATAGGTCATGGTGCATAAGCAGCTCATCATCTGAAGGGAGACAAAGATACACAAGCAATTAATACTGTATGAAATATGCCTTGATAAAAAGTAGGAACAAGACATCATATGAAGCAATTCAATGCTTGGAGACCTTTATGAATGCTTCACAGAGGAGGTGACATTTGAGCTGGCTCTTGGAGATGTATAGGAGTTACCCACAGAAAGCTAAGAGGAAGCATGGGCCATTCCCAGGTTGGTCAAAGACACAGAGACTCAAAACAGTGTGGCATGCAAGGGAAATGTAAAAAGGTTGTACTTCCGCTGCGTAGGGTACTAGTAGTAGGTGGTAGAGGTGGAGAAAAACCAAGGGATGAACTGCTTCATCTCCCACACTATGACATACAAGTAACAGAGAACTACTGACAATTTTAAACATAAGCCACTTACCTGATCAGATGTGATTTTATTTTTTAAAAGATTTATTTATTTAAATATCCTTTTTTTAAAAAAAAGATTTATTTATTTATTTATACAAGCACTGGGTACAGTCAGAAAAGCGGGAGGGTGAGAGAATTCACCAGAGCCAGAGCGGGGAGCAGAACAGGCAGATTGACGAAGTACACTGCTGAGGGGAGCAGCAGGCGACAGGAGAGGTCTGCACGCCATGTGGGACCCTCACCCTGTGGCCGGGGATCGAACCAGCGCTGCAGAGGCTGTGGGCAGCTTCGCAACCCAGCGCTCAACTGCTGCACCACCGGGGAGGCCCTATTTATTTATTTATACAAGAATCGGGGTACAGGCCAGATGCCGGGAGGGTGAGAGGATTCACCAGAGACAGAGCGGGGAACAGAACAGGCAGATTGACGAAATACACTGCTGAGGGGAGCAGCGGGCGAGACAGGAGAGGTCTGCCGTGCCAAGTGGGACCCTCGCTGGCCGGCCGGGATTGAACTGGCACTGCAGAGGATGCGGGCAGCTTCACAGCGCTGCGGTCAACTGCCTGTGCCACCAGGGGAGGCCCTAGAAACAACTCTTTGGACACACAAGAAATTGGTAATGGGGGCTGTACCAATTACAGATCTCTCTCTCATTCTCTTTTACAAGTACTCTGCATAATACACAGACTGAAGTAGGAGGCTAGATATGGTGAACTCAGTTATGAGTTTATTGTAATGGCCCAGACAGAAATGAAGAAAGTCTGAATTCAAGCAGTGGGAGACGCATTAGCAAGAGATTATAGATTCAACAGGTCTTAGGACTGGCTGGCTATTGTAGTGACTGAGGAGTTGTGATGCCATAAACAGTGTAGGAATATAGGAGTTAGAAGCAGTTCAGGAAATGGCAAAATTTGGTATGTTAAATTTGAAATGGCTTGTTGAATATCCTGATAAAGAGACCATTAAAAAAAGTGGAAGTAAGATCTGGAGTTGTAGAGAATGTCTTAGCTGAAAGCAGAGATTTGGAGGTACTGGTATACACAAACGTATCTGAAACACCAAGAAAGAACACAGAGGGGTAAGGAAAGAAGACTGAAGTTAAGATCCTGGGAAACCCAACAAATAAAGGGCACAGTAAGGAATAAGTCAAGAAAAATGAAAGACATTCTAATAACAACAGAAGAGGCAAGAGCAAGTGCTCTGCCAGAGGCAACAGAGGAAGGAGAAAAGCAGCTCAAGAAGTGGGTATTTGTGTACAGTTCCAAATGCAGCGACGTGGTTAAGCAGGATGAGTATTAAAAAGAAGTCATTCATTCTGACTATTCTGAACTGAGAAGTGATCTTAACCAGACCTGTTCAGTACACCATAGTTCAAAATGTGATCATAAAATGGAAGGGCCTGGGAGGTATGCTCATGATTCCAAATCTAAATTTTATTGGGTTAGTTTAAGTACAACATATTTTCCTTTTTTTTTCGATGACTTCAATAGACTAATGACCTTAAGAAAACAGAATTTATTAATTAATAAATTAATCAAATCTGTTCTAGCAAAAGAAGACAGCGAGGTGGAGAAACAAGAAAGACGTGTGAAGAGCATTTTCACATTATAGCTTGTCTTCTGCCTCACCCTCTGAGGGGCACCCTCTTGATTCTGCAACAAAATGCATGACTGTCAAAAGGCGGTATAACAAACTCTTGAAAGTAGAGAAAAGCCTAAGCTTAAAGCTTGAGAGTTGATTTTACCCCAGAAGCACAGCTCAGGTCAAATCAACTTACTTTCAAGTCTAAGGGCATCTGAGTCCCTCCCTGAATTCTCAACAGAGAGTACAGGGTCCTCCACTGCTCCTGTCTCAGGGGGCTCTTCTTCAGCTGCATCCAGTGACTGTGAGTTGTCAAAATATTTCTGTTTGTCATGGCTGTTGTCCAGGGTTTTCACATGACAATTACCTCAATGACAAGAGACACAGATACAGCACATTAGAAACTTCTCTCTGTGTATCCCATAGCTCATGGTCCCCAAGTATCAAGAAGAGCAAAAATGGTGACACTGTTAGTTTTTGTCAGGCAAAATATCCAAAAATCAGTGTGCTGGAGTGCCCGAAGTCAGATCATTATTGTGATTCAAGAATTTACAGTTAAGTTCAAGTTTCACCTGATAGGCTATTGTAAGAACCAAGTATTGGGGGGAGGGGAGGAAACTATACCAAAGATCAAGCCCAAGATCTCATTTCATTCATAATGAAAGACTGAACTTTTTCTGTGAAAGTCAATAACATAAAAAAGGTTACTTTGAATGTGCCTTTCAAAGGTGAGAAATGACAGATCAGTACCTGAATAAGTCTGGAGATAGAAGAATTATAGCAGAGAAATATACCATTCTCACATCATACCTTAAAATGAAAGATACATCAATAGGTAAGGCTTTATAATTTAACACTGAAGGACTTACGAGGGGATGGTGGTGGCAGAGAATCCACATTTAAGACGGCAGTAACACAAAGGTGCTTGCTTTACTTTTGGAAAACAAGTTCTGGTCTAGTAGATAAAGATCTACCAGAGTGTCACTGTGTTTCCAGCGCTCTCTTATACTTTTGGACTATGTACAGGGAGCCTAAACTCTGCTACAATTTTGCCAGTGAGCTGAAGAGCTTGGACCTGTAGGGTCTGTGTGTTTACATGGACACTCTCCAGTTCCACCTGGTGGCCATTCTCCCAGCAGAGAAGTTTATTGTTGAGCTGTTAGGGCTCATGTGGCAGTGATGGGGTAGCTCCCAGGTGTCCTCCTGTTCTCTCACGTTCTGTGGCACTGAAGACACATGCTCAGTGGAAGTCCATGGCTTTTCTATTAGAAGGCAATTCTTTTTGCTTGGTTTAGAAGACAACTCGGTGGATGAAAGTGTATATGAAACTTTCCTCCTTTACCAGAACAGTCAAACATGCCCGAGAAGACTGTTTAGGCTATTGTCTCAAAGACATGTATGCGCTTTATCAGCTCTGCGGCAATGTAGTGACTCCTTTTCAGATTCCAGAAGTTTAAGAAAGCACTTGTCAGGCCATTTCTCTCACTGTGCCAAGAAATTGCAACAGACTCAAAACCTTTCCGTCTTATTGAGTTTAATAAAGGGGGTCACACACAGAGAGTCACTTTCCATTTCTAGCTACCACACAACTGGGATAGCATGTTCAACAAGGCTGCATCAGAATGTAAGAGTCTTTGTTTCCAGAGAGCTTTAGCTCTCAAGCAACTTGGGGAGACAATAAATCTAAGAAAACAGATAATAACGAGGTAGTAATAAATACTTCAGAGTAAGATGTGAAGAGGCAGAACTTAAGATTCTGAAGGGTAGGGTTTAAAAATGGGGAATAGGAAGGGGCTAATATTTGTTGAAAATCTTTGTATTTTTTCTTCCATTTCACCCTCAAGGAAAATTTTGTGAACTATTATTCAGAGAAGGAAATGGATTCTCTGTGAAATTAAGTGGCTTCTTGAGGTCAAAGAGTAAGTGGTAGATCTGGGACTCAAATCAGCTCCATCTTACTACACAGCTTCTTGGCTTTGCACTAGTCAATGCTACTTTTTCAGCAGAAAATGTAGAGAAGGCAGCTTTCTAGGCAGGAAGGAATGATATGGAGCACACAGGAACAGCAACGGGAATTCTCGTTTGCATTTGGGAGGCAATTTGACAGAAAAAGAGACCCCATGTGTACCTACAGAGGGCTAGAGAAAGAAGCCAAACACAATGGTAGCTGCTGTCTTTCTCCAGATTCTTCTGTGAGCAGAGACCGCTGACTTGTCTCCTCCACTTCTACCTTTATCATCTAGCATGTGCGGGTAACGTATCGGGAAAGGAAGCTTAAGAACATTAAAACAGAGCAATAGCGACTCTGCACACACCTAATGGACTAACATTTACGATGAAGATCATACTTCTCAGAACCAATTCCTAATTGGGATATAAGTAAGCATGATTATTAAAAGCAGAGAGGAAATAATGGTGATAATGCTGATAATTTTAAAAAACAAGTAAACAGTGAATAGTCTGCTTTCGGCTTTGGTGAAATTGCCTCTTACGCATTTTTCACCTCGACACGGGATGAGTAAAACTTTATATTACAGGGCCTCCCCGGTGGCGCAGCGGTAGAGCGCTGGGTTGCGAAGCTGCCCGCAGCCTCTGCGGCGCCGGTTCGATTCCCGGCTGCTCCCCGGCCACCGGAGGAGGGTCCCACATGGTGCGCAGACCTCTCCTGCCACCCGCTGCTCCCCTCAGCAGTGTACTTCGGTCCTTCTGCCTGTTCTGCTCCCCGCTCTGGCTCTGGTGAATTCTCTCACCCTCCCGCGCTTCTGACTGTACCCAGTGCATGTATAAACAAAACAAATGAACAAACAAATAAATAAATAAATAAAACATGCCTCTATAAAAAAAAAAAAAATAAAAAAATAAAATCTTTAAAAAAAAAAAAAAAAAAAAAAAACTTTATATTACAAAAGCAAAGGACAAGTCCTGAAGACTGGAACCTGGTGTAGTTCTAGCTGTTTCCTGCAGTTGACTTCCTCCTCCAACCTTTGCATCTCTTATTTTTCTCTCCCACTCTCTTCCCACTATAAAAATTTAATTGGTTTCATCTTTTTAAATGTCTGCAATACTGAAAACTGCTTTATAGGTAATTTACAAGATATGATGTGCATAAGATCTTGACGCTAAAATTAGTCCTCCTGCATGACCTCAAACCCAGACACCCTCTGGAAGCAAGCCTGTGCATTCTAAGAATGTCTTGTCCTCCAACCCAGGAAATCGAGGTCAACATCTCTCAGAGGGAGGGCAGAAAAAGGGATCAGGGAGAACTGGAGGAATAAAAGGATGAATAAGAAATTTGCATTATTTCTTGGAAGCAGAATGAAAATGATGAAGTAAAAACTGCATGCATTAAGATTAGAACTGTTAATATTTTGTTGTGTTGAGTTAAAAACAGACTCGCTGAGAGTGATTTACATAAATAGGCTAAGAATAGAAAGTTGAGTTGCCTAATTTTTAATTAAACCTTCCAGTTGAATGAGGGAGAACTGAAGCACCTTAGAAGGAAAGTTTCTGTTCTTTGGACTACGGTAGTGATACTCCGGCTCAAAAGGGAACTAAAAAAAGTTGCCTATGTGGAAAAATATTACTTGTCTTCTCAGCAGAGGTGCAGATGATGTTCTCATTAAAGAAACACAAGGCAAGGTTGGAGAGGGGAAATGGAAGACGTCATCTTTCATGTATGTGACTATTATTTTTTGCTGACACAAAAATGAGAATATTCTATGCCTTGATCTAACCTTGAAATTACGCATTTTTTACAAAAAGCAACTACATGATTTAAATGAAATGCTTTAGATAACAAGATCCCAAGTGAAAATGGAAATACTTTTCTGTGCTTAATGCTGTGTATTTGCTTGCAAGGCATTTAGCATCTAATTCATTTAGCATCTGGTAGTTTGGTTTTTCTTAGGCATAAGACATTAAAGCAATACCAACTAACGATAAAACTCCAAAGAGGGTATTTCTGATTATGGAATTGCTACGAGATCGTAGACATACCAACATCCCTTTCTGTGCTGAGAGTCCTGTCTACAGAAATTGAATTATTAATATTAACCTGTCTGATCTGGATGTTATGGAAAATAACTAAATATTTAATAATGCTTGTCAAATCATAAGTCTCCTAAGGGATAAAGGAACAATTTATCCTGTGGGTAAAGAAGTTTTCAGAGCTCTCAGGAACTCCTATTATTATTAATAAATAAACATTTATTTTTATCTTCTAACTAGAATTGGGTAACTAATAGTTAGAATTCTTACCCTCTGAATCTAATAAGTTGGTAAGAGATAACTGGTTGGGTATCTTAGGATTCTTTAGGGTTAATTATAATAATTTAAAAAATGCCACAAATAAGTTGAGAGCTACTAGAGTCAATTAAGTAAAATTAACCATGAAAACTAATCACAGGCTCCTGTCATTCCTTTAGTCTAAGAGCACAGTGGGTAAAGGCAAAAACTGGAGTCAGGCTAAGTGAGCTCAAATACTGTTTCTACTGCTTTCTAGGTGTGTGGTGAAGGGCAAGTTATTTTTAACTGCTTTGTGTAGCAGCTTCCTCATTTGCAAACTGAGTGTCATAATAGTGTCCACGTCATTAGGTGTTGAAATTAAGTGCAAAGAGCGATACCATTGCCCAGAACATGGAAAATGGCTATTATTACTCCTGTCTCCCTGAAAAGTTGCAAAGAAGTTATCCCAACATAATTTATTTTAATAAGGCCTTCTAGCTATAGCCAACACAGAATCTCTACATGTTCAACTGGCTCTTAGAACTGATAAAGGTATTAATCTAATTTCCAATGTATGTGTAATGGTAGGGGAGGGGGGATATGCTGGAGGCAGTATACAGTTTATTTCTATCAGTCTTTTGGAAAAAAATAGCAATTAATTCAGATTAAACTTCTCAGCATATCTGTATCCTGAAATATTTAGAAATTATATAAAAATACCCCTAACAAACGGAAACAAAAAACTTCAGTCAGCTCTATGCTTTCTAAATGACATTTTTGGGTACATGGTGTGAATTCATGCCATATACTATGAAAACAGACTATAATACTATGTCAAGTTACATCGACCCTTACCTCTTTTTGTTCAACAACTCCCTTTGGGTTGCTACTTTTGCTTCAGTCTTTCCCCCAAATCTTTCTCTCTCTAGCATACTTTTTTTCATATGACAAATAAAGTGAAATACTCCTATACTGCCTATTATTTAATGAATTCCTAAGACATAAATAAAAATTAAACTGATTAGTAAAGGGAACTAGAATTCAAATTTGCATTTTATTTGCCGAAGGCAAAGGAACAGATGTTAGAAAAATGGTCTTCATGAAAAGTGAAATATTCTAAAGATATTATTGCTGCTCTAATAGGATTGTATTATACTCTGAAGTCTCCTTTCTTCTACCTTTTAGAAAAGTTACCTTATAGGACACATCCTGACACATTCAACCAAGTAGCAAGTACCTGGAGGGAAAATACAGAAAACACTGATCTTTTAATCTTCCTACTCAACTGCACTCAAAATTATGCTCATAATTTTGAAACTAATGTTTTTTGTAAATAGGTAATTTAGAACGAACATGTGACTATGTTACTGTATGTTAATCGTAGCTACCTCATAAGGTAAGGGTATTTCTCCAATGAAGGATAGCTTTAAAAACAGGTAGCAGGGCCTCCCCGGTGGCGCAGCGGTTGAGCGCTGGGTTGCGAAGCTGCCCGCAGCCTCTGCATCGCCAGTTCGATCCCCGGCTGCTCCCCGGCCACCGGAGGAGGGTCCCACATGGTGCACAGACCTCTCCTGCCGCCCGCTGCTCCCCTCCGCAGTGTACTTCGTTCCTTCTGCCTGCTCTGCTCCCCGCTCTGGCTCTGGTGAATTCTCTCACCCTCCCGCGCTTCTGACTGTACCCAGTGCTTGTATAAATAATAAATAAATAAATCTTTAAAAAAAAAAATAAAAACAGGTAGCAAAACAACTCATGAGGTGACCGAAAGTTTCTTTCAGTTGCTCACCAGTGTTTTGCAAAATTTCTTTAAAATATCACCAGAAAGACCTCGCTGGAAGTGCAGGGGTGAAGTCTGAGAGCTGTCAAGCTATTGCCAGCTACTGTAGTCTGAGTTCCATCCTGGCCAGGGAGCTGACCCACATGGCAGCAGACCTCTCCTGTCTTGCCTACTGCTCCCCTCAGTAATATATTTCAGTCAATCCGCCTGTTCTGATTCCTACTCTGTATCTGGTGAATTCTCTCACCCCCTACTTCTCAGGCCTGCACCCCAATTCTTGTATGCATAAATAAAAATTTTTTTTTAAAAATGGAAAAAAGTATCACCAGAAAACTGTAACTGTGGGTGGCATGTGAGACTTGGGTACCACGCAGAATAAGAGGTACCCTTGAGGAAGGAAGAAACATTGCAGGTAAAAGATACCTTTACGATCTCCACCTTCAGAGGTGTGATAGTCCTACAGTAGCCAGCGCAGCTGGCCCATGAGGAACACAGTCCACGGTGTGAGTTCAAACCCTGCCTTAGCTACAGCCTGACCAGTGAACACGGGCAAATCAACTTCTCTGTGTCTATGCTGTTTATTTGAAATGGAGAGATATGCATCGGCCCTACTGTGAGAAGATTCTTGGGATATGCCATTAAGGAAATCAAGGCTACTGTCGGCATATGGAACTAGAATTTGAGTGAAACCTAGGTTCTGAGGTTTCAGGGTATATCACTGTACCCAAGAGACAAGTGAAGATGGCTCAGATCCTCTGCCCTGTGTTGTCCTCTCCTTAGGAGAGATAAGAGGAATTATTTTGACTGAAGTAATGGCTCCTAAGGCACGTTCTCATTCAGCAACGATTGCTCAGTGAAAATCCTTGCAGGAGCCTTTAAAGTCATGGTTATGTAATGATTGACCTTAAAGTACAATGCCAGACAGAAAACAGGCCATACTAAAGGCCTGAAATTGGCAAACTCAGGATGACATCGGCATGCCCTCCTAGTGAGCTGAATCAGTCAGAAGTGAGTTTGAAAGAGAAAAAGAAAATGTGTATTTCCCTTTTCCTACATGTTCTGGAGATTAATTCTATGCCAGGACCACTCTGTTTTCACATGGTAAGGATTCTGCTCTGCCCAGGAACCCAGAGCTGTTCTGGCTTCTATAGATCTGTCTCCTGGCTCCTTTCAAAGGAGAAATAGGTGAACTGGCAGGAAATCTGGTCTCTTTTCATGTGGCCTTCTCTTCAGTGACTAAAGCACAAGGGAGCTAAGTCAGTGCCAGCTGAGACAGACACATGACATGCAGACCGAGCAAGAAAGGACTCTCGTGATGGAATCCACGCTCGTGGCGGCTCTAACTTCCTCTAGGAATGTGAAAAATCAGGCTAGATCTCTAAACAAAGGAACTGAAACATTCACTGAAAGTTTACTCCAACGGATTTCTCCATGTGGAAACTACATTGACCAAGAAAGAAAATTAGGGCCTCCCCGGTGGTGCGGCGGTTGAGCGCTGGGTTGCGAAGCTGCCCGCAGCCTCTGCAGCGCCGGTTCGATCCCCGGCTGCTCCCCGGCCACCGGAGGAGGGTCCCACATGGCGCGCAGACCTCTCCTGCCGTCCGCTGCTCCCCTCAGCAGTGTACTTCGGTCCTTCTGCCTGCTCTGCTCCCCGCTCTGGCTCTGGTGAATTCTCTCACCCTCCTGTGCTTCTGACTGTACCCAGTATAAATAAATAAATCTTTAAAAAAAAAAAAAAAAGAAAATTAACTGTCATAGTGATGGTGGTTATTTATTATTTTTGTGATTTAATTTGAATCTCTGGCTGACTTCAGTGTAGGGAAATTTGTTTCATGCAAAAATGATGGGGAAACAAATTCAACAGATTCTTCCAGAATTACTCACAAATGTAACTTTTTAAGTGAGGGTCAACAATAACATTTGTTTGTAGCTTTTACAAAAAACAGTGCTGATAGGAGGTGAGAAAATCAAGGCTACCTATTACGTATGTCAGCTTCTACTGGATCAAACTACTCCTTTTTCCTGCACCCTCCATGGTTTGGGAGCTATGGACCTTAAAAGTAGATCTATATTTAGACATGTGTGTTGAATGGGCAAGCATTCTGGGTAAACACTGGACAGAAATAAGTTAATTGCTCTTTATTACTAGGTATTCTTAGTAGTTCAAACTCGAAATATCAGCTAATTTGCCATTTAAGTCCAATCTATATCTTAACCATTACAGAGAGCTCAGAGTACGCAGTTAGTCAGACCATGATCATGAAAAAAAGACAGAGCCTGTTGTTTTCCATCTTCTCCTATCTCCAGCACCCCTCCACTCTTCTCTCTCATTTGACAACTCCCATCTTATATCACTAAGAAACAATCAGAAATCTCACCATTCAGCCTTTGGACATGCCCCCACCTATCCTTACATTGTCCCTGCTCCTAGGTAAGGAGTCCTACACGTGGCTCTCATTGCCTCCTATCCAAGAATGCTGCTGCTATAATCAGTTTCTCTTTTCTGCATCTTCAAGTCTCCCTCTCTACTGTATCATTCCTATGGAAGCAGGCTGCAATGCATTTCATTTTTTGAACAACAAAACTGGAAACAACTATCTTCAATCCCACATTTTCTCTGATGACCATCACATTTTTCTCCTCTTCAGTATAGCAAATTCCTGAAAAGGATTGCTGGTCATTCCCACATCCTCACCTGCTTCACAACCCATTTTGTACTGGCTTTTGCAAGACTGCCAACAACCTCCTTGGTCCTAAATCCAGGGGTTTACTCTTTTGTGTTCCTCCGAGTCTACCTCTCAAGATACGTACATATGTTACGACAAGGATTCCATCATTTCCTGAAACTCTTGCTTCACTTGGCTTCTGGGACAAAACATTTGTCTAGTTTCCTATTTTACTGGCTACTTTTTTACTGTCCTTTCTTTTCTAGACTGCAAAATGTTGGCTGGAATACCCTAGGAATTAATCTTTGACCTACTCTGCTTTTTATGCTATCGATGAGGTAACAGCAACCAAGTTTGTCATTTTAAAAACTATTCATATGCCCATGACATACAGATGATCATCTCTAGCCTGGGTTTTGCTGTCCTGTCCATCAGTACACCTATACAGCCAAATGACTACATATCACCTCCACTGAACACTGAATAGGCAAGTCAAAGTGAACACAACCAAAACAAACTTGTTTTTCTCCCTTCCTCTGTGGCTTTCTATTATTACCCCTAGTTATTAAAAAGTCTCATTAAATAACACCTGGTTGCCAGAGTACCAGACTTAGGAGTCACCACCAACTTCTTTAATTTTCTACATGCCCTCTATAGAGTCTCACTGGTTCTACCTTTAAAATATATCCCAAACATGATGACTGCTTCTCACCTTCCCTCCTCCCATGCTGCGGGCACCAATGAAACCACCTTTCAGCTATATGTCTGAAACAGCAACCTCACGAGTCTTCCTCCTTCTGTCCTTACCCACCACAAGCAGCTTCACAGAGCAGCCACAGGCATTCTGTTAAAGTGTAAATCAGATCATATTTTCTCTCCTGCTTAAACCTTTCAAATCATACATCTCTCTCTTAGAATAATAGTTCAAATTATCAGAATGTCTGCAAGGGAGAGACGATGTGGCTCTACCCTCCTCCTATTCATCTCTGCTGTCACTTCCCATAACTCTAGTGCATCCATACAGGCCTTCTTGCTAGTCCTTGAATAAGCCTTTGCAATCACTATTTTCTCTGCCTGAAATGCTCTCGTTCTATATGATGGCATGGCCCACCCCTCACCTTCTCCAAGCATTTGCTCAAATGTCACTTTCTCAACGGGGCCTCCATTAACAAAGCAATTTAAATCTCAACCGATTCTCCCATTTCCCCCACAGCAGTCATCTTCTAACACACAAACATGTTAACTACCTGCTCTCTGCTTCCCTCTACCAGAATGTAGCTCCACAGGGCCTGGAACTGTTCTGCTATTGGTTTTCAGTTCCTAGAACTGTGCTTGGGACACAAAAGGTATCAGTTAAATGAACAAATAAGTAAATAAGTCACACCCAGGTTCCTCTCATTGAAAGAAACAATCTACTGCTTTAGAAGATTATATCCAGTACCAAAGTTCACTTTTCTTAAATAATATTTAGAGAGGTTAACAATCTATAATCACTGGAGGATCACTGTGGCAAGATCTTAGGCAGGGGCCAAGAGGCTCCTTGCTCAAATATAAACAAACAACAATTTCTTATCATCAGACAAAAAGTTCATATTAAAAACCAAGAAGCATTTAAACATATTGGAAATCTTTCAGAGGCTGATGTGTAAAAGCACTAGAAAAAACCATGTGTAAAACCATAACCTATTGCCTCAGGTTGTGGTGAAAAACAAAGTCACCAACCCATTTTGTTGATGAAAGTGAAATGCTGAGACTCTCAAGAGATAAATGTTAGCTGCTGAGCTTACACAAATGTGGCCAACAGGGCCGGTGTGGGTGCAAGGCTGTGTGGCAATCTAGCGATGCAAAATTCGGAAGAGACCAAGGGGACAAGCTAAAGCAGAGAAGAGATCATTTCAGGTGTGCCTTTAGGATTTACTATGACTAACATGATAAGACTCATGTTTTATACGGGGATGTATCAATCTCTCCTGAGGAATGGCATAAAATGTGTAGTGATTTTACCACTTTGATAAAATGCCTCAAGAACCTACAAATTTGAATTCTTTCAGTCATGGCAATAGGATAATTTATGACTTCTTGGGAATAAAAGAATTATGTGTGGGAACCACAATGGCCTTGGAAGACAGAGAACTCAGAAACAGTCTCAGCTCTTCCATGGACTATTCTTGACTTAAGTGAACAACCTTTCCTTCTAGAGTCACAAAACAAGAACTTTTCGTATCCCCACCTCTAATACAAAGAGCTTGTCAGAGGATTATTTGCTAGCCAAATGATGAAGAAAAAGCTCTTTTCAGTAAAAAAATATATATGTATATATATCCAGACATTTATTAATATAGAATGTTACATTTGGCTTTGCTGAAGGATATCCCTGCATTACAGAATTTTGAAATCTATTATAAATGAACCAAAGTTTAAATTCTTTTCATGGAAATAAATGGCAGCAACTTATTAAAAATACTACAAAAAACTGGGTTGTTATAATTGTATATAAATATTTTTAAAGCAGCTATCCACTAATTCTTATGAAAAATGTGATAAATCAAAGGTCCTTAATTGCAGGCAGCATAAGCTGGCTAGCCCACTGGAGGGCAGCAGAATATACAAATTTCTTTCCCCTCCCCTCTCAAAATCTGAACTTCATGTAAAATTGTTTTAACCTACAATTATAAATCTATAGAAAATAAGGTTGAAGAGAGTAAAATGAAACTAGAGACAATGAAACAAGTTATAAAAGGAGATGTGATTTAGGTGATAGATACTTTAAATACAGTAACACTGTGAAAAAACACAGGTCAATTCTTCTGCATATTGGAGCTGACATCAAAGCTCATTTACATGACTTGGAAAATTATTTTTTTCTTAAGTGGTGAAAGCTTCAAAACATGTTATAGAGAAATTTGTAACAACAACAACTGAAAAATGAAGGCTACCCAGATATTGAAGTCTGAGTTCTATAAAACATTTATTCACAATTTCTAAAGATCTGGGTCAATATTTTTAAGTGGGGATGTATCTCAGTGAATTAAGGCCAGTGTTCAGAAATTCTGGGTTTGATAGCTTAAATGCATTTGGTAAATATCAACCCCACTGTTAGCAGCATACCTATAAGCATCTCATGTAAATGAAATTTCACAAATATAAAGCTTACTATTTTTCTTATTTTTTTCTAATATAAGAAAAATAATACTGAATGGAGAGGGCACAATAGACTATGATAGAGGAGTAGGGATGCCTTGGTGGTAGGCGTTGTGTGTGACATACATCTGAATCATATACAGTACTGTAAACCAATGTTACCTCAATAAAGAAAAAAATACTAAAAATAAAGTATAATTATATTTATGAGAGACATAATAGACAGACAATATAGACGTTTAAGTAGTCAAAAATATCTTTGCCAGATAAAATTTTTTAATTTCCAAATAGTGAAGGTGAAGGATGAACGTGTTAGAAAATATTTTTGTATAATAAATGCTTATAAATTTCACTATCATGAATATTAGAGATTAGTATTTTCAGGTTTTGATCACAACAGGTAATTATTATTGTTTCATGAAGTTTATTCTGTTAGCTTTTTCCCCTTTCTTTTCTCCTTTTTAGTGCTGAACACTTAAGCAACCTTGCTTATACTCAAAAAGTATTATACATTTATTTAATAGATCCATTTTACTTTAAAAGCTGTCAAGTATGCCATTAGTGAAAAGCAAGTTTGTTAAAGAGACCCATTCAGTTCTATTTAAGTTAAATCAAATTGCAAAATGCCAAGTTGTGGACAAATAGCATTTCAAAACAGCCAAAATACAATATTGAATCAAAATGAAGCACTAGTTTCTCCAATAAGATTATTAGACTCAAGACTGGACACTTAAAAAAAGTCAACCTATAAAGTTTTCCTTTCCAGCATCCTTGAAATTGTGGTGGCAATAAAAGAAAAGAATTTATTAAATATTATTCAAAGTACATAGATGATGATAATAAACAGCTGCTATAAGAAAATACGCACCTAACAAATGGCAGTCAATAAAGTTATTTCCAGATTAGTAAAAGTTTGGGAAAATTTGCAGATAAAGAATTCTGACACCCCTTTTTTTAGTTATAAACTTTACAAGTAGGAAAATTTTGTGAGTAAAGTTCTTAGGCTGATCAAATCAGTATTCAAAGGTAAAGGTAAAGGAATATATTACCTGTGTAGCTATTCCAAAAAACATAAACTGAAAATCTGTGTGAAAAATTCTATGCTTATACATGAAACATCATGAAATTTTTTATTATCATTAAGTTCCTATCACCCAAGACATATGTTATGGTTGCTATAAATGTAGTTACTAATATGGATCTTTAAAGAAAATAATTTGTGGATGATCAGTAATAGTGGTCAGAAAAATTATTTTAAAAAGATTTTCCAAAGTAGTTTTGATCTTGATGGTATAGAATGTTAATCATTATTCACAAGTTTTTGTCTTTTTGTTTTCATCAACTGTTTAGTAAAGCTGAGAGAAAACTGGAGTAGATGCAATTGCTTAGTTTTCAAATATAAACTCATGGTTTCAATAGAGGTGTTTATTTCCTTCAAGTGTCAGCTTTCAAAGCTGGAACTCAGCAAAGTTAACTGCGAATAAACAAGATTATTGTGGAAATAAATAATGCAAAAACATGGTCAAAGAAAGATTCAATATTGAAATTATCTCAGTACTGTCAATGACTTTGTAAACCCAGAAAATGCTATAGCATGCATTTCCATTAGGAGGTACTAGTATTTATTGAAGGGTTTGTAGACATCGGATTTTTTGCTAAACTAGTTAATTACAAAATAAAAAGGTCAAATGTTTGTATTATCAATGAGCTTTCTCTGAAAGAGGTAAAAGTCAAATTATTTCCTTTCATTGTATCAGAACCAGTAATTTTTGGGACATTGTGGGCTTCATATACTATGACTTTAAGAAAGATCTGCTTCAAATTACTAATTTCCTACACTATTTGAAGTTAGGTTCTGGAGGAAAAATCAAGACAACGGAATTTCCTCTCTTGACATGAGTGACACAAAATAAGGATAAATTTCAAAAAATTGAAACACTAAGCAAAAACATGTAAAATAATACTATGGGAAAGGCATTGTAGAAAGGGGGTACTATATACATACAAAACTCTTCTTTCCAATAACAAAGAAATCAGGAGAGGTGAGGGAGATGACAATAGGTAGAGAAATTAAAAGACTCTACCAGTATAAGCAGCTTGTTGGAAAAAAAAAAAGAAAATCCTGTTTAAAAAGGCTATCTTTATAGACGTTACAAAAATTAAAGAACACAACATACCTTCTAGAATTAAGTAAGAAGATAAAGACCCATAAGACTTAGCACCATATAGTTTGAGTATTTTGTATTCATTATGAATTTCTAATGGCTTATTTTTACTCAACACCTACTGTGTGATAAGGATCTCATTAACCCTCCCAACAAATATATGAGATAGATTTGTCTTTCATTTTATGGACACTTTCTGGGACTGGAAGGGCAGTGAGGGCAGAGCTGGGCTGCAAACATGAGTCTGTGGGGCTCTTGCACTGGTTGCTCCCAGCCTCCACTGCCTTGCTAGAATACTATCTCAGGCCACAGCATTCGTGCAAAAACTCTAGCTTAGACTGTGCAAATTGTTTAGCAAGTAAGTAAATAACCAAACGTCTTGGAACTCTTAGAGGAGACAGTTCTAGTTGAGGAATCCACAAAAGTTTAGATACGAACTTAATTGTTTTTTGACTCAGGTTGATACACTTATGCACATGCATATATACTC
The DNA here is from genome assembly GCF_014898055.3 of Talpa occidentalis. Taxonomy (NCBI): domain Eukaryota; kingdom Metazoa; phylum Chordata; class Mammalia; order Eulipotyphla; family Talpidae; genus Talpa; species Talpa occidentalis. The sequence continues at coordinate 7,564,712 of NW_023603184.1, forward strand.
CTGGCTGTGGCAGAAAGTAGAAGGCAGCTGAGAGAAACCATTTAATGTCAGCTGACTGTTTTTAAAGGTGAAGAAAAGGTCTGGATCACTTTCACTGAAAGGTAAGGTGCTGTATTTTGGTAAACAAGCACAGAAAAACTGCCTCAAATTTCATTACCGTTTGACTTCATGGGCAGAAAAAAAACATCCTTTACCATTAATATCAGTCATTATAAAAAACACCAAAGATTTTAAGGAGAAAAAAAAATAAATCTCATACTTTTTCAGTCCAATTGTACATATTTTCTCTTAATGAGTGTTCTGGGAGAGAATTAAGTCTAATAACTAAAGACATCTATATAGGAAGTAATGAATTAATTTCTTTGTCTTATATTAAGATTTATACTTATTATATAAAATCCTTGGGGAAGACTGAGAAATTCATTTTCTGCGTTCTGTGGATCAGATAGGAATCTTGGTTGAGCTCATTATTTTGACAGCATTTAATAGCTGCTTACCACTGCAAACAGAAGAGGTGATGTTGTACAGAAAAGGATAAAACTGCATACAGCGAATCAACTTCAGGCTGTTTTCACACTCTGGGCATTTGGTTGTTAATTTCAAAGCCTGTCTAAAGGCCTCAAGTGCCCCACTGATATTCTTCAGAGCAAGGTAAGCATTTCCCAAGCTCAAAAAGGTCAGGGGCTGAAAAGAAAAAAAAAAAAAATCAGCAAAATGTTAATTATTATTTTTTTAGAATTTAAAAACCATTACTGTATATGTCTCTTGGTTGTTTTTGATTACTCCAGAGAAGTTATGGCTAACTGTGCATTTTATTTACATATGCCAATTCTAAACTGCAAAACAGATATAAATCTATTTTTAATTTTTTTAAACAATGATGAAAAATACATAAAATGTATAATGTACACTTGCATATTTATGGGCTTGCAAGGAGGCAAGTGAGGCTAGCATGAATGAATAAAAGGGTGATTTCATGGAGATGAGGTCAATGTACCATGGCCACGTGGGTCCTTCTATACCACTACAAATTCTTGTCTTTCACTGTGAGTTACCTGACAAGTCACTGCAGAGATCTGACCAGACAAATGGCAATATCTGACTTTTTACAAGGATCTTACTGGTTGCTGTATTTTAAACAGACTTTAGGGGGACAAAGGCAAAAAGCAGAGAAATGAGTAAGGTTATTGAAATAATCCAAATAAAAGTGAATGGTGGTTGGATCAGATAGCAGTAGAGATGGTATAAATAGTGGAAAGCTGGTATATTTTGAAACTAGAATCACCATCATTAGCTAACAGATCAAGTTTGACCTGAGAAAAGGAAGGTATCAAAGGATGGTTCTGAAGTTTTGCCCTGAGCTACTAGATTGACTAGTAGGGGAAGACTGAGCAGAACAATGGGAAAGACTGAGAAGAACAAACTGGAATAACATTAAGGAGTTTAGTTTTTGGCCTTTAGTATTAGAGTGTTTTATACATCCAAGTAGACATATTCTTGGATAAAGAAGTCTGAAGTTCAAAGCAACAGTGAGAGGCGATTTAATGGGGAAAGGATGGTATTGTCAAGTCACTGTGCAGGAATGACTGGATAGCTATTTGGATAGAACTTTGATCCCTACCTCCCATTACTAAGAAAATTTAACTTCAAATGGATCATAGACATAAATGTAAAATCTAAAACAATGAGAAGACAACATAGGAAAAGTACAAAAGTACAATTTTGTATATTTGAGAGGCAACTATTTAAACATAAGCCACAAAAACAAGAACAGAAGTAATTATTTTCAGACGTCTTATGAGGCTACTTTAATTCTAGTAACAGAAGTCAGAAGGGAAAAGAGGGTTAAACTTAAAGGTAACTTTTAAAAACTAAGATAAAAAGACAAAAGAGAGAAGATCTTTTGACATAACATGGAATTAAAGGCTATTGTCTAGAGAATTTGTATAAAATAAATTCTAAGAAAACCAGAAAAAATGTATATATATAGGTTTTTTACTTAAAAAGTCCTTACTTCAAAGATAAAGAGTAGTGCCATTTTTAAAAGTAAACTTGTTTTACAAATGTCAATTCAGAGGTGCTGTAACACAGCTGAACAATGTGAGCTCTGTGGCCAGATTCCCTAAGTCCGAATCCAATCTCAATGACTTTCAGCAAGCCTCTTTAAGTGTCTTTATCAATCAAATGGGTAAATCCTATTTCATAGGGTTATTGTGAGGACTACATAAGTTATTACTTGTAAAGTGCTTAGGATGGTGCCTGGCTCTGGTTAGCAATCTATAAAAGTTAGCAGTTATTTTAACTGATCAATTTTGGTGAAGATACAGATTAAACAAATATTTTTAGACCTTGAGTATGACAATACACACACACACACACACAGAGAATTGTTTGGCATTTTATAACAGTCATCAAAAGATTCATTCTCATTCCTGCTTAATTCCACTGCCAGCAATCTTTCTAAAGATAATTTATCTGGACTACAGGAAGGCCTTATACAGAAAACCATCACTGAGAAATAGCTAAGCACTTTTGGCAACCTAAATATCCAACAACAGAGGAGTAGGTTGAAATATATTAATTCATCAAAACTTCCTATAAGCATTTAAATTGAAGGCTGTAAAAGCTATGTATAAAAATTTCTTTATATATAGTAAGATTTAAAACTTACTGGTATAGTAGAGTTGCAACACTAAAATATTTTCATAGAAGGAAAACTTTCAAGGAAATACTTCCAAATGTGGACAGAAGGGATGGGGTGTATTTGGGAATATCTACCGATATCCCACTGCTTTATCTTTTTTTTTTTTTTTAAGATTTATTTATTTATTTATATAAGCACTGGGTACAGTCAGAAGCGCGGGAGGGTGACAGAATTCACCAGAGCCAGAGCAGGGAGCAGAGTAGGCAGAAGGACCGAAGTACACTGCTGAGGGGAGCAGTGGGCGTGTCAGGAGAGGTCTGCACGCCTTGTGGGACCCTCACCCGTGGCCGGGGATCGAACCACTGCTGCAGAGGCTGCGGGCAGCCTCAGAGCCCAGCGCTCAACCGCTGCGCCACCAGGGGAGGTCCCATTGCTTTATCTTTTTATTCTTGTTGCAATACCACAGTATTAAACCACTAAAATTTTCAATATAACTTTTGGACATCAACTGCAGAGATGGATTTGGGGATACAACTCCAACAGCAAGGGAAATAAAAGCAAAAACAAACAAATGAAGCTACATCAAATTAAAAAGTTTCTGTACCTTGAAAGAAACCACCATAAAAACAAAAAGGACTTGGAGAAGATATTGGTACATCACATGTCCAACAAGATGTTAATTCTCAATATATATGAAGAAGTCAAACAACTCCACAATAAAAAACAAATGACCCAATCAAAAAATTGAGCAAAAGGCCTATACAGACACTTCTACAAAGAAAACACTCAGATGACCAACATGCTCATGAAAAAATGCTCAACTTTACTTATCATAAGAGAAATGCAATTGAAAACCACAATGAGATATCACCTCACCCCTATGAAAATGGCTTCTATTGGAAAGGTTAGAATTAACAAATGTTGGCGAGGCTGCAGAGAAAATGCAACGCTCATCCACTGCTGGTGGTAATGTTGAGAGGTCCAACCTCTATTGAAAATGGAATGGAGATTCCTCAAAAAGAAAGGAAATACCGTATGATCCAGAATACCACTGCTAGATATTTACCCAAAGAATACAAAAACACTAATTTGAAAAGATTTCTCTAGGCCTATGTTGCCAGCAGCATTATTCACAACAGTCAAGTCATGGAACTAACCTAAGAGTCCACTGACAGACAACTGGATAAAGAATTATGGAATATATATGCAATGTTCTCAATTATTAAAAAGATGAAATAGTGCCTTTTGGGACAAAATGGGTGGATCTTAAGATAATTATGCTAAGTGAGGTAAGCCAGAAAGTGAAAGACCATTACTAAACAATTTCACTCATTTGCTGACTAAATAACCAAAGAAAAGAAACAACACAGCAAAAATAACTCTTAGATTACAAAATATTGTGGCTACCAGAGGAAAAGGCAGGGAGGAAGGGGTAAAAAGGGGATAAGGGCATTGACACAGAGCTTTGGTGGAGGGTGAGTGAAGCACACACACTTACGGAGATAGGAAGTTGTACACCAAATTACATACTTAGGTAAACAAGAGTAAATCAATAAATTTGTGAAAAAAATTTCAGCCTAATTTTCACATAAAGGCAACTAATCTTTAAAAAAGCTCTTTTTCCTCCAGAAGACTACTGCCAAATTCTCTTGCTGGTGGCAATAGAAAGCAAAGCATGAGAAATATGAAGGGAAATACAGTTGTGCTGAACCTGCCACTTGGGTGTCCACTATCACAACCCATATAAAGCATCTGTTCCCACACACAGCACAAAGTGAGTGCTTGATAAATATCTGATGCACTTCTTTGGCAACTTGGGCTATTGTATAAAAATTGTAAACTTTTACTTAAAATCCAGTTATAAGCTTTTTGTATTTCAAAGTGAACTCTTAATATTACTCATATAATACTCTCTTTTCATACTTAAAAAAATTAGTTTTGGGATGCCACAAATAAAGCATTTGGGCACACTTCTTTTAAAAAGTTTTTTTGAGCATGAAACACAAACATTTAGTTACTAGGCACAAAAGCAATTTACTTACATCTTTATAACTATAGCATTAAACCTTAAAGGTCATCAATTGTAACAACCTGACTTCAGAGATGTTAAAGTGTGAAAGAAAAAAAAGAAGTGGTATCTTAGAAACCATGAAATAGAGCAATTTAATTACCAAATAGTGACCTAAGTCTAAGGGCTGCAAGTGGGAAGTTCATGGCATGATTATCAGTCGAGTGTTGTCAAAACAATCTTTAAACTGTGCTCTGGCTTAGTTGGTATAAAGTTATCTATGAAGTTGTAAAACAGTGTAGTATTAAGCACCATGTATGCTGTCATGAGTAGAACAGAGAAAGAACAGAGGTTGCAGACTGACACAAAAAATTTAGTCTGTTTTTAGCAGCTATGTCATTCTAGTTTAACTTCCTAAAAAAAATAGCAATAGAATTGTAGATTTTACTCATTTAAAGTAACACATCAAAATTAAAACAATACCAAATCTTTTCCAGGCTCTCTTTTAAAATATGCAAATTCTACTCTGAAAAACAAAGGATGAGATTTTCTATGCCTTCCCTAGGAAAAAAACCACACATGGTACTCTGAATCTGAGCTGCCTGGTGTACAATATGAAGCTACAAAGAAACATAAAGCCTCACCTCAGAGCTATTGATGGCCAGAGCTTGAAGTAGCAGCTTAGTGGCATCAAGATGAAGACCATAGTGAATCAAAAGGTTGGCCAAGTTAACAAGAGGAACGTCCTGGTATTGAAGTGGAGCCAAATTCAGAGCCCTCTGAAGACAAGCAATAGCAAAGGTGCTGTTTCCTACTGCTCTCCAGTAGAGTCCAGCTTCATTGAGAATCAGCCAGACAGGAGCATTTGGCTGAAAAAATCCAAACACTTCAGTTAGTAAAAGATTACAATACTTGTTCTAAACACGATTTTTAATACATATTTTTAAACTTTTATTACAATTAGTAAGTTTTCAAATTTCAAATATCTGAAGTAGATGACTTACCTTGTTAATAGCATGAAATAAGAAAGACCCGATTTCTTCTTCTGGAATAGTATAGTTATTAATACGGGAAAGCAAAATCTGAAAACATCAAAATGAAGATTAACGCCATTAAAAATAACAAGAAAGACTTTTGAAAAAAAATTCTACAAAGTAGTCTCTACGCTCCTCAGGAAGAGCTAATATGAACAGATATTTATAATCATGTATGTAACATGAGGTCATCAATATATCAATAGGTGTTAACTTGCTTACATGTATGTCTTAAGACACCTTTAATTAAAAAGTTGAAAGATATATATACCCCCATACACATATCCAGGTGATCTACGAAACTCTCATTAAATTTAGCCTAACCATCCAGAATCCAAGAGAAATGACTCAAAAGACATGCAATACCTGATGGGGTAAAAATATGCCTTTTCCTAGATGGAAAGCCACCAGCTCCTCAATCTAGTTTATGATCTTGTGGCATTTAAGTAACTGTGAGTGACTCTAATGTGGGAATTATGGTCTATATATCTTTGTATTCCTAGCACTCCAAACAGTGCCTGGAACACAATGTTTTCTGCCACAGGAAACGCTTTTTGAACGTTCAGCAACAACAGTTTAGTCTTAAAATGTCGTAAAGAATCTTATTGTGATGGCATGTTTTCTCTGCAAAATGGTCATTTTTTTCCTCATCAGTCTCCTTGAAATGGTATCTATGATAGAATTTATACTTAGTATATAATAAAAATTTCCTGAGAGGAACAGATCCTAGTAGGAATGAAAGAAGACAGTCTAACAATTTATTCACAATGTTTGCAAAATGGTTATCAAATTCATAGAGTCCTAACGATCTTATAAAAGGCCAAAGCAGGTTTGACAAGGCCAGTGAAAGAAAACCTCCAAACATCCAACTTATCCAAACTTCTGGAAGCTTGGTGATGTGGTTTAGGCAAGGCAAATGTGAGCCCAGGGGTCTATGTAAACAGAGAGCCAAGGAACACCCTCCTGGCATGCTTTCAATGGAATGGCAGACTTCTCAGTGACATTCTTTAATCCTATCCTGCATTTTTATAAACTTAAAGCTCAACAACTGCCTTCTATCTAATTTTTGTTCCATCCAAGAGGCGTGTGAGTGAATGGACGGCATTTAATATCAGCCTAAGCGAATCTTACTTTTCGTGCATGGTCATCTGGCATTTTGGCTTTCAGATCCATGCGGACCTCTAATTCTTTGACTAAGTAGGACAGAGTCTGGCTTTTTCTGAAGTCAGTTATGGAACAGTCAGGGGTTTGGCCCTCTTCTTCTGAAGAATAATCATCACTGTTGAGTTCGTGGATCCTGGTACAAGAAAAAGGAACAAGATTCATATTTTCAAAGTCAGGGTGACTTCAAGATTAAGACTTAACCTTTCAAGTCCAAGCCTGGTGTTCTCAAAGACCGCCAGTTGACAATCAAGCAGAATCAAGTGTTTTTCCAAATCCATCAGCACTTGCCTGAGTCCTTTGTTTTCTGGAGGCAGAAAATAAGTTGGCAATTCCCCACCAACAGGGACTCTAGGGTAGCTTTCTGCACAATCTGCTCTTTTAGGCCACAGAATATGCTGTTTGTCCTAACAGAGAAAGAAAATTTCTTTGGATTAAATATTTCAACAAGCTAAATGAACTTTTAAAAGAATGTAAGTATATTAAGATAACAGAACAATTTAGGATTTTAAGACAAATGTAGACACTGCAGGTTCTCTAATATTCTTTCTTTTAATATTCTTTCTGCAAAACTATTAGTCCAAGTCAGTAATTCTACCTGCTTCATTACAGACTTTAAACGGTAGGACAGGCCCAAGCCAGTTGTGTCAAGACACCAGGAGAGGCTAGTTTAGGGCTCTGGGGAAAAAAATCAGTCTCAGTCTCTGTTACATAGGAATAAAAACCATATTGCTCCAGTTGCTGCTGGTTGTCATCTTCTGACCATGAGGAAGATGTACTTTTAGATGAAACCAATACTGTAAGTGGCAGACTGAAGAATAGGAAAAAAAAATGGGCTATGGAACCAAGCAAACCTGCCATTTGCCTCTCCCTGGATTTCCTGTGAGAGGTGGCAAATTTTCTTTTGTTTATGCCAATTTAAGGTAAAGTCTGTGATCTGCACCTGAAAGCATACATGTTTCTAAAACTGATATGGAAAACTACCTTTCCTAAATGAAGACCCTCTCTTTGCCAATGCCAAAATTTAACAATTGTTTCTTGATTTGTAAAATGTCCATATTTATAAATGTAAATAACACATACAAGAGGCTTACTAAACTTATATCCCTTAAGCTTAAGGTACAAAACGCTGGGGAATTTATTGGGTTGTTGGAAAAGTCACGATGCATTTTTGCTTGAAAAATAGAAAAAATATGTCATGACTTTCCCAATCACCCAATATGTTACATATAATGAAACTTAAATGCCTGTATTCATTCTGCAAGATAAAAACTTGATTAAATTATAAAAGTTTAATAGTGAATAAAAATACATGATCTGTGTCCTCATACCTATTGACTAGCATACCATTATTTCTCAGTGAGCCCAGAAATGTGCATTTATTAGCTTGTTTACCAGGGACTTGTATACTAAATTCCTAGTAGCAGCATAGTACAGTTGGGAAGTCAATGAAAGAATGATGATTAAACACATGAAATATACACAAGCATAGACTGAAGTCAAGTTTAGAAACTTGTTAGGGTTCATATCGCCTCTACCTGATTGGAAGGAATAACTCAAGGCAGACCCTTTGTTGCTTATCTACTACCCAGTAGAACGCCTTCCATTTAATAGAAGTTTAATACATGTTTGCTGAACTAAGTAGAACAGACTTAGGAGTCACGTTAATCAGTGATGTTGAAGGTCGCTACTTTAAGAGCTCTTGTCTGTGTGAGAAAACTCCTTCTTTATCCTCTATTCACTTACCCTGTATGCGTCAGAATCCCTGCCCCAGATCCAGAGGATAGAATGGGCTACGGGAGAAGACTTGACCAAGTCACTGACATCACTCTGATTTGCCTGAACATCAAAGTTGACAGACATCATACTGGAGGTTGATGAATCCTCACCAAACTAAAAAACGAAAAGTTCAGTCAAATTGGAAGAAGAAAAGGAGTAGTGACTAAGATTTGACTCAACTCCAACAATGTTAGTGAATACTCAAAATTGGCAGGAAGTCAGAAAGTAGGTTGGTAATGAGGCAATTTAATCCTCCGATGCCACCACCGCATTTTCACACAGATAAAGCACAGTTAGCAAACTTCAGTCAGCTTTGCGATTGGTGAATGAGAGACATGGCATGGGTTGTTTTCTTGTTCTGTATTTGTTTCCTATGATTGAGTTTAAGTGTAATGATTAGCTGCTTTAGAAGTTTGGCTCATTACTCCCTTCCCCTATGTAGGCTAAAATAATCACCATAAAATTAGTGTGTTGTGGGTGGAAGCAAGGGAACTTAAGGATTAATATAGCTGACATTTAGGCATTATATAGACTACTGTCAAATCAGTTCTAAATAAAAGCTTCAGAAGTGAAAGGAGAAACTAGGAGATCACAGGCATACAGACTTTCTTCAAACCAAGGTGAAACAATGCTTGGTATTTTCACAAGATACCAGAGCTCTTGTTTATTTATTTTATCTAACTGCTTTATGTATTTTATCTTGTTTAACCTAGTTAGATAAGGAGATGGAACAGGATGGGAGACAATAGGAGAGACACAAGAAAAAAGGAAGAATATGGTGAACTTGTAGTTTTATGCATTTATGAATAGGAATGGATTCCTCCACTCTCCAGTGGAGATATGGTTTATGGAGATATAATACTGGGAACTACCCCAGTGCGAGGCAATCTTCCAAGTGGTCTGTCTTGAGAGCATAATGATGTCCAAATGTTACAACAAGTTTCAGTCTATTTCATTTCTACACTGTCTCTTTTTCACCTTAAAATGCTTGGATATAAGTCAAAGATCCCAGTGGGTGCCAGTGGGTGCCAGTCTGATCCTCCTTAAGCTTCTTGTAAACTAACCATGGGATATTGCTGGAGATGGTTCATAAGAATCATAGGAAGCTTTTGGTCTCTATTACTACCCTCCTAACTGTTCTCTGAAGTTTGGCTTCTTACTCTTTCGAATGCAGTCTGAGTGTTTTCACACTAAAGAGTTCTAATTTTTTATGATTTTTTTTTTTCTCCTATAGAAGCTATCCTGATCTCTCAATTATTTTAACTGATTACCTTTGGAAATTTCTGTGTTTATGCTTAAGGGTATAATGGGTTACCTTATTTCCAATGTCCTTTTGGATGACAGATGGAATGCTGGTTGTGCTTACTGACTATATCAACGCCAAGTATATGCTATTTGGTATCATTATATTTAAATATTATTTTTTCCCAAGTAGACACCCCAGGTTTGTATGTATGTCTGTGTGTGTGAAAGAGAAAATGTTTGTGTATATGTACATGCATATGTGTGCATACATACAGATTCAAAAACAAAAAACATGCTCACCTTGGTGCTTAATACATGTTTTCTGCTGACAATGATCATTTTGATGGTGTTTTTGGTTGAGGCAACATATATGGACTGATGACTTCAAGAAAGAGCATTGCTACTCTCCCCAATTTTAAATTTTAAGGGGATGGATGTAGGCTTTGCGCTAAATAGTGATAACAGTGCAATTCTAGCTCTCATGGTAAAGAACAGAATGAAATACATTTGAATACACACATACAGAGAGTACCCTGGGAAAAAATAATGCCATTCATGGAGTAACTGAGTGCACTCTATGAAATCTGACTTTATAACAGGTATTTAAAACCTTAAATTGACAGTCACATATTTTAGAATTCAAATATACAAAGAATCAAGCAAAGAAAAGTGTTACTATTCTGAGACATGTGGAAGTTTGTGAAAACTGGAAGAGACTAAGAAAAAGACCTGAACATAGTCCACATTTTCAAAGATATCACCACGATGGTAGCGCACAGGTTGGTCCCACTGGCAATGTAAACTATGCTGCTGGTTGACCAGACGGCATATCTGATGATTCCCTGGAATAAGAATGGAAATTACAATTGTTAAGAAAGAACACTGATGCCAACAAGATTTTCTTAGTTTCAACTATATTCTTCAGAGCCTGGCAGAATATTTACACAGGGGCACTTAAACAAGTGAGTTTTCATTAATGATTAAAGAAATCAAATCATTCTAAAGAAACCTCAGTTTCTCCACCTATTAAACAAAGGGGATACTAGAAAATCAATGAGGTATGTTCTGGCAATAACATTCTGATTGCGATATCTACTGGTTACATAATTTTAACAGACTTTAGCTATCTCTATAGAGAGTACTTGCTTTATATATACCATATTTGTTTCAAATGTGTAAATAAGAAACATGGCTGCATTTCAGCACAGACTGAGCAGTAAATAATCCCAAGGACTAAACATACTCTTTACACTCAAAATAGCAAAGAAAACTTGTTAGGTGCATTTTAAGACAGACCATGGTCACAGTGAAGATTCAAGCTTTCCAGATTCATGTATGCATCAAAGGACACGGGTGTAACTTAAGGGAGTCTATGAATTTATTCTCTGATGCCAACTTGTCAAAGGTTCGACAATTTCAGGTTTAATCAGAAAAGAAACATTATGTATATAACCAAATCACTAATCTTTGGTGACAGTAACTTCCTCCAGAGCAGTGGTTCTATTTTTGGGTTACACAGACTGTAAGAGATTTTAATAAAAGCCATATACCCTCTTCCTACAAAAACAAAAACAAACTATACATATGCCAAATTCTGCATATAATTTTGGGATTTTGAAAGTCCCTAAAATTAACCCATGAGCCTGGTTAAGAATTCCTGCCTGAGACATATTCCAGCCTAAAATCTTACTTCTAAAATAAAGTGTTCATTTTTAAGGGATTAAAAAAACAAAAGGGAATTTTAGCCATATTACCAGTGTTGGCTGAAGTGTCTGGGTGTTTTGTTTCTAGGGTACCTGGCTTGTGCCAGTTGTGCAGGGCTGCATTCCTCACTGTGTGTTTTTAGATCAAACTTTAAATGGGAGATTGTTAGAAAGGCAGAATCTCAGGTGCCACCCTAGGCCCACTGAATTAGAATCTACATTTTAACAAGATCTCCAGGAGACTGGTGTGCATATTAAAGTTGGAGAAGCAACAATACAGGCCACAGAGGGTAAACACAGGAGACTCCTAGGATGATCTTATTTTTTAAGCTTTGGTTTTTACTTTAAAATGTGAATTTAAAAAAGCAAGAGGGACCAAGCCAGATCCCCAGGCCTGCTGGCATACCCACTGCGAAGACTCTAGATTTTACGATTGAGGGAAGTCATAAGCACAAGTTTACACCACTTTATGGTTACAAGAAAGTTATGAAAGTAAGCATGCCAAAAGTGTTTGACTGGCTCCAATTACTTGGGATGAATACATACCTAATTGTGCCTCTTTTGCCATTTGTGTCTCATGGATGATATTTCTTAAGATTTGTTCCTCCTGAATCAGCTTATGTTTTTCTAGGATCTCCTGCTGTCTCAGGTAGTGGTCATGTTGCTTTTGATATTCTTTCAACTCATTCAGTGTTCGCTGGAGGGATCTTAACATTTTTTTTTTATTTTAATACCAGGAAAAAGTTATAGAGCTTTACAATTAGGAATTTTTAAAACCACTTATATGTCTAATTTTCTGGCTCTCGGTAATAAAATTGCTAGGTTTTTCCCTTTTAACATACAGCCACTGTACCACAAGTTCAAGAATGACAGGATTAAATAAATGCTATTGTTTTATTAAAACCTGGGGGCAAAATTCTCCCTTAATTATATATATCTTGACTTAAATGATGTGTTGGACTTTTCAGTGTCAAAAAAGAGAAACAACAACATACTTTAAAACTACACATTTAACAACTCTACTTCCCTCCACAAAGTTTGCTTTAGTTCTACTGACATTCAAAGCCTTTCTACAGACTTTTTTTCCACCTTTCCCTCTGATTCTGTCTAAAGACAACGTTAAGAATAAGGAACATAGTGCCTTGCTTTCTCAGTCTAGATTTTGGGAAAAACCATAGAAACTCTGCATAAAAAGGAATGTTCTCTACTACTTGATATCAATAAATCATCTGCTTGATTACATTTACCTACAAAAATCATTATTGCCTGTATACTATAACACATGGAGATTTGCAATCTGTACAGAATACAAAAGAGAGAATCAAAAAATTCTTAAGAGGTCAATATCAAAAGAAGTTTAGCCAGGCAAGTTTTGATCAGGTATAACTAGGTATAAAGAAAGAAACTGTCATTCTTTTCACTTTATGTTATGGACAGATTGGGAAACAAGCAAATACAAAGTTGAATGAGTTCCAAATCTCCATTTAAAGCTCAAATAATCAAAGCATACTCGAAACATGAAGGCTAATTCTATGAGCAATTCACTTCTGAGTTGTGTGAAGTTTCTTAACTGGCCTTATTCACAGAAGGAAATATCAATATATTTTCTTATGACGCATACTTCAAGAACCAAGTACAACACAATTCCATTACTGCGTCAATGTGGGCCAAATAATGTCTCTCAAATAATGTCACTTAACTGACATAATAGGCCAACTGCAGGAGTCAAAAGGCATAAAGATGAAATATCTTGTGCCGGAAATTTTACTGATTCGTTGTACATAAAGAGAAATGTAATCAATAGCATGAATATATGACAGCACCCTTTCCCCCACTCCAGTTGAATCATAAAAGTAATCAATGGTCAAAATTTTAAAGAGCTAAATGACAGCATTTACTGCAAACATTCTCTAGTTTCTGGAATCCAGGCTTTTAAAGAGAGTCCCCTACAGTGTCACTAAATTGTGCTAAACCTCCTGGATTTGGAGAAAAGGGAGTCAACAGGCAATAATGAAGGGGTGCTTTTCTTAATTCTAAGGAAGAAATCAGAACTGATCATCACCCTACAAAGGTCTAGTCTAAGATTTGATGGTGCTAGTGCCGCAGTGACATTTTTTTCCCTATTACCTATGTTGAGCTTCCAATTTCTGCTCGAGTTTTTGCTGACATAGCACGGCATGCTTCCTCTTTATAGCTTGCTCAAACCCAGGTTTGGCCTGTAAAGCATGGTCGTAACAGAGCACTGAGTGGTTATACTCCCCAAGCATCTGAAGAGACAAAAACAAACACACACATATACACACAGGGGGGAAAACGTTAGCCACAGCCTGGTTACATCTGTCCAACCCCCTAATGGCTTATGAGGTGACATCTACAGCTTACTTTGCACTCAACATTATTTTGACTGTGGACAAATTTCCATGATATGAAGGCATGCATATTATACAGGATGGCTTAGTTGGAAGATGCTGCTATCATAAGAGGTATATGCTGTAGAAATTTAATACTCCTATTAATTTATTTCTTTGTCAAGAGATTAGGTCAATTAAGACATATTATCGTGTTGAGGTTATCTTTCCCCCAAATTCCTTCTTTCTCATTCTCTTTCAGACCAAAAGAGGAAGATAAATAGCAACTGGTTTGACTCATTAAAACAAAAAGTTGCATTTACTGCATATATATTTCCCAGAGTGTAATAGCTGGTGAAGAAGTCACTGTCATCCAGAGCTGCATGGACCACGACAGCAGCATCGGCGGAGAAATGCGCTCTGTGCAGAACATTTGCCAAGTTGACCAGGGCAATGTCCTTATTGTGCCTGAAAGAGCAGGAGAGGCACAATCAATATTAGGAAAGAAAAGTGTCCTTCATGATTATGCATAAGCACTTGACCAGGGAAATTTAAATTCAAGCTTAGTGAGTTTAGGCCTTTCAACCAAAACCACATTCTTCCAATAAATACCAAAGTGGCCGACACAAAGGACAGGCACCTGCTCTATGTTCTTTAGACCTTTTAGAAAACATGCAACTGCTCCTTTGTGAATCAACGAGAACAGTGATAGTGTAGACATCCAGGGGATGGACAGTGATCAAAACGGCATATTACCATGGCGACAGTGGAAGAGTCTATTCAGTTAGCATTGTTGTAAACATTCAAAGGGCAAGATTCTTGCCAGGAGAATTAATGTTTATATTGGGCATGTTAAGCACTCTAAGAGCTAAGATAGCTTCCTGAAACATGTAAAGGAAGCCAAAGAAGGTATGGGCTCAGCTGAAGCACCTGTCCGCTCCACTCAGAGAAGCACACTTGGTGAAAACCAATAGGAAGGAACCAGAGTTGGTGGAACCTGTTCTATAGATACCTGGCATGACAGGTGTAATACAAATAAACGACCCCTGGGCTATTAAAAAAAAGTTACTGAGTTAGGAATACAACTCTGAGTATACGTATAGATATAAGTACATACTAATTTAAGAAAATCATGTTTCATTTTTACACTACTCATGGTACTTAATAAGATAGCTACAAATTTTGTACAAAAATAAACTCTGGCCAACATTTTATGATTTTAAAAATATATTTAGGGCTTCTGTTTAGAAAAACTTTAATTTATCATAATTTCTCCAGATGAGGTCCTTGTATTCATATTTCAAGCAACTGGAGGATGTCCATGTTATGTACTTTTTCCTTAATGAAAGTCTTAAGTATATTACTCAATTATCCCTCTGAATTCCTCATTTTTTTATGATGGGACTCATTTCTGTGAATAAGGATGGAGGAGAGTATAAGTACAATGCCATGCTTTCTTATTGACTTCCTAAGAATTGTTACTGTAACAGTCCTGAGCTATGTGGAAAGCCAGAAGGCCCAGAAGAGGAGGAACCTTACCTGGAAGAGAAGTGAAGTGCTCGCATGGCACATTCCACAACCTGATATGGCTCATTCTTTATTCTCCAGTAAAATGAAGCCATATTATACAGTACCCATGAGGAAGAATTCTAGAAATTAACAAAATGAGATCAATCAGGTATAGTTCAAGGTGGTTTAACTTAGAATGTTCAAAATGAGCTACTTTACTACTCTGTCCCTTCTGAAATTCCAGAAGAAGAGAAGCAAGACTAACTGTAGCAGTGGTTAGGCAGAGGACAAACTACACCTGGCAAGAGTCTCCTGCTCATCTGCTGAGCAAGTGCATGAAGCTGCAGAAACCTCCAATTCTGTGCTATTGCTCTGAGAGGGAAATAAAGCTGAAAACTCCATCAAGTGCTCACAACTCATCAGGCCTTTCAGGACTGTAAAAGTATGGACCTAACGTTGATAGAAGTGTCAGTTGTCCTGACTTAAAATTCTAGAAATTAACATATTGCAAACTTCCTATTAAGTTTGTGAAAGATGAATTTTTATTCATAATTTTTTCATGTGTTTTCACAATCTAATTCCAGTCCTCAAAATGCTAAATACCGAATCTTTGGTATATATAATATTATCTAGGCAAGTTAAACAGAAATTCAAATAGGTCTGCTCCTTTTGTGGCTTAGATTTTTCATCTTCTAACATATACTGAATTTCAGCAAAATAGAGATCAAAACATTAAAATGGATCATGCCCAAAATTCAATGTAAATAAGTTTAAACTCAAGGGAAGGAGGTTTCAAAATCTGCATGAAAAAACAACTAGGGTCTCCCCTGGTGGCGCAGGTGGTTGAGTGCTGCGCTGTGAAGCTGTCCACAGCCTCAGCAGCATTGGTTTGATCCCGGCTGGCTGGCGAGGGTCCCACATGGCATGGCAGAACTCTCCTGTCGCGCCCGCTGCTCCCCTCAGTCTGACTGTTCTGTTCCCTGCTCTGTCTCTATTGAATCCTCTTACCCTCCCGCGCATCTGGCCTGTACTCCAGTTCTTGTATGAAATAAATGAATAAATCTTTAAAAAAAAAAAAAAAGAAAAAACAAGTAGTAAAATTTAAGGTAAACTAGGAAAAAAATATATATGAGAGCCAAAGTTTTATGAAAAGCTCATAACACTTTAAATAGAAAGACAAAAAGCCTTGTGCACACAGGGTCAAGAACACAGAAAATTCAAAAATTTGAAACAGTGGTAACTAGCAAAGGAAATGATATAAAACTTAAAGAACAGAAGTTAAAAAGATAAAATTTTCCCTTTACAAATTGGCAAAAATGTAAAAGAATGCCAATACTCACCATTAGCTATCCTCCATATTAACTTGAGATATTAACTGTGAAAATGTTAGGTGAGTAAAGCATTTCTGGGGACAATTTCCAACATATATGTTAAAAAAAAATCTTAAAAACGTGAGTTCCCTTTGATCCCCACAATTCCAGTATTAAAAATTATCCTATGAAAATAATCAAGTCTTAACTCAAAAGGTGTGTAAAAATAAAAATGCAAAAGATACATTATAAAAACAGCACTGAATTTTTAAATTTAAAATTTCACTTTTCCTTTCATAGACTTAAATGTTTGCATTTTTACAAGGACCAACTCTTTTCAGATGTGATTTTTAAGAATAAACACTAAGTATAGTTCTGCATTAATCATGCTTTAAGTATTCTATCCTCAAGGAGAGTAGGACTTTTGACTGATGCAATTAACAATTTTAGCACAATATGTAGCTAAAGGGGTACGATATTCTTTCACAACAGACATAGGACTTATATTCTATCCTCAAGGAGAGTAGGACTTTTGACTGATGCAATTAACAATTTTAGCAATTTCAATTAACAATTGAATTTAGCAATTAACAGTTAACAATTTCTGTCTCCTTTTTGAGAAAGTTTTCTTTCAAATCAATAAATGCTTTGATTTCATCTCTTATTTTCAGACTTTACATTATTAACTGGGAGAAAGACCAATGAAAAATTCTACATGAAATACAGAAAGCACCACAATAAGCAGACCACTCTACATATCAGAGTAAACTGAAGGTAAGAGAAAGATAAATGTTCAGAGAGAAATCTTTTGTAAGAATTCTCATAAGCACTCCCCCAAATCTGTAAGTGCTCAAATGTCACACTAATTACGCTCTCCTTCTTTTACACACTTTTCTTTTTCCCTTAGTTCTTAGGAAACCACATTTCTGGACACCAATTTTGGTCTCTTTTGCTGGTGCTTGCCCCTCATTGAGCTAAATGTGTGCCCCTCATTGAGCTAATCCAGTACCAATGCTATAAATACTCCCTAAGTATTATTCTTTTTTTTTTTGTAACTATTATTCTTTATCAAATTTAACATGGCCAAAGCAAAACTTTACCTACTCCTCTCCAACCCCAACTCTACTCCTTCAAGTTGCTCAGGTCAAAAAGTGGGGACTTGGGCTGGATTCCTCTTCTTCCCCCAACCCCTACATCAGACTGACCTGACTAATACACACTGAGCTCACTGAGGCTGCAGAGCCTAACGCTCTTCTAAGAGCTTGGACTTTCAGTTCTTTCCTGACATTCAGGTATCTGCTTAAATTTCATATTTTCCAAGAGGAAAACCCCAACTGCGCTGTCGAAAGTAGTCACCCAACTACCCTCAATTTTAGTTTTCTAGGGAGCAGTTACCACTATGATCTATTTTCAATGAACCATTCTCTGAAGGATATTTTAAATACCAGGTCAGTTTTCCCTTACTACTCATTAAGTTCTGGGGATGCAATGTTTTACATTGCCTTCAGAAAAACAAGATGAAGATGATAAATTAGCTACAAAAGCAATCACACATTTTATTGACCATATAAATCTATTACATTATATATGAATAAATTGTATATAAATATTATAATTATAGGGCCTCTCCGGTGGCGCAGCGGTTGAGCGCTGGGTTGCGAAGCTGCCCTCAGCCTCTGCAACGCCGGTTTGATCCCCGGCTGCTCCCCGGCCACCGGAGGAGGATCCCACATGGCACGCAGACCTCTCCTGCCGCCCGCTGCTCCCCTTGGCAGTGTGTTCCGGTCCTTCTGCCTGTTCTGTTTCCCGCTCTGGCTCTGGTGAATTCTCTCACCCTCCCACACTTCTGACTGTACCCAGTGCTTGTATAAATAAATAAAAATGAATCTTTAAAAAAATAAAATAAAATAAAAAGAATTAAAATAAATAAATAAATAAACAAATATTCCAATTATACATTTAACTTAATACTATAATACTGTTTAGAAACTACCTTGCATTTTATGATACTCCTTAGGCACAGAGAAAAGCAAAAAAAAACCCCAAAACTTAAATTTCCTGGGTCCTGTTATATAATTCCCTATTTCATTTTGAAAAGTAGAAATTCCCTTCAAGATTTTATTGTTGGTAGTGATTCTTTTCCTTGTCCAGACAACAATAACCTATATTGTGTAGATAAAACAAAGACATTAACACTGAATTTCCTTTCATACTAAGAATATATCATCTAAACTATAAACCTTGTTTACATTAGTTTACACTTTTTTTCATGAATTACTTCAAATAAAAATCTTTGGCCTCCCCTCCTGGTAAAGGGAACTGATCTATCAAATGTTTCTCCCGCTTTGAACTATTTAGTGTGTGTTAATGGAATCATGATTTAAAAATCACTCTCTACATAGAAACAAGCTGGCAGATATTTTCTGAGAGAAAAATACCCTCTGTTGACACAGGCTCCTGGCTTGTGAAGTCACGGGTGACGTACCTTCTGTAGGCCTTCATGAATGAGGTGACCTATGTCATCTATACTCCTTCCTAATCGCTTAGATAAATACGTGAAAATCGGATCTTCTTTAGGTAATAAAGGTGCAGAAAGATTAATTCTCTCTTGTACACCCTGAGGAGGACAAAATGAAAAACACACAGAAAAGGAGATTGTGAGACAAAAAGAGCATGAATAATTTGATATCTTATAGTATCTACCTTGAAAGAATTTTAATACATGCTTGTAAAATTATAAAGCTGTTAGGAAGGAGAGGAAAAAGAGTATTTATAAACAAGAGGTAAAATAAAAAAAAAAAAAATGCAACCCTCCCCACCTCCCCGGCCCCAAATATCTCTACTTACTCTCAAGTGCTGAAAAGCATGTATACTATATGGAAGTTCTAAAATTTTAGTACAGTCGGGTTGCTCAGGATCTGGAGGGACAGGAGATTCTGTGTCTATATAATCTTCAGGACTAAAATCAAGGAGCAGAAAGAAATAAATGAATGAAAGGTAAAAAATGTCAAATTTATCCCGAATTGAACTATATTGTCAACTT
Source organism: Talpa occidentalis (assembly GCF_014898055.3). Classification (NCBI taxonomy): domain Eukaryota; kingdom Metazoa; phylum Chordata; class Mammalia; order Eulipotyphla; family Talpidae; genus Talpa; species Talpa occidentalis. Next base: position 7,584,496 of record NW_023603184.1, read on the forward strand.
TATCACTAATATTAATCGACATTCATACCTTCCACATAGCTGTTGTTAGTGTCAAATATTTTGGAAGTTCAAATTAAAGGAGATAAATCAAAACAGAAAATAGTAGTAGTTTACAGAACATTAAGATCTAGACTTTTAAAAAGCTGATATGATTCTGCAAAATTTCTTCTAAAAATGTTAAAACAACACTGTTCCACATTAGTATATATTTTAAACTTTTGGATTCTAGTAAACTCATCTGTGATTAATACTATCATTAAAGGAATAATTTTTTATTGATTTGAGAAAGATCTGCTCAGGAAAGTAAAATTTTATTTTTGGAAAGATTTTTTTTACCTGATATCTTTGCTTTCCAAAGTTATATATGTGCCATCGTACAGGTCCAGGTCCCCTAAGGGCACCTTGGCTTTGATGCAGTCTGGATCCTCCTTATTATGTCTCTGCTCCAGCCCTGTATCTCTGTCCTCATTCTCTTCTATATGAATTTTTTGAGCAACTAATTGCTTCTGTTCAAAAGAAAATAAGCATTTTCTTATTTTCAATAGATTTTCTAACAGTCTAGATACCACATAAGATAAAAAAGAATTACATGAATGTTGAAGAATTTATGGACTCCTTGTGAAGGAAGACAAGGATTCTGATATATGCACAGTTAACTTAGTTGACATAAGTAAAAGGTTCTCTAAAATGGTATCCACATACAGAAAGTAACAGAATGTGACATTTATAATATCAGCACATGAGGGCCTTCATAATAGGATGGCTGGCTACCTATAAAGTTGCATTTATCATCTCTGTTCCCCAAAATCAAATGATTCAGTGACTAACCCTACCTTGAACTGTCCAAACACATCATATCTCAGTCCTTCCAGACGATCAGCATGCTGCTGCTGCTGCCTGGAATAATCTCCACTAGTGCCCTGCATGCCAGGTGAATTCCTGCCACTAGTAACCTTTTTTTCAAGCGTATAGAGGAACTACTACATAAATACTTTATTTCTGCCATCCATCTCTATGATACCATATTATGACATTTTGGCATACTCAACTTCCAATTTTTTTTAAAAGGAAAAAAAAATAAGTTAAAGACCCTCTTCACTGCTTTCAAGATCCCTCATCTCCTTTCCCAGAATTACCACTATCCTGGCTTTGTTTATGCATCACTTCTGTGTACATTTTTATAAAATATTATACTTTTTCTCTTAAAATAATACTTTAAATAATTACACACATATACACATAATAAACATACAGTAATAAACATACAGTACTGTTTTTCAAGTTTTAAAATTTTATATAAATAGTATCATACTGTAACATTCTATATATTTTTCTTTTATATATATATATATTTTTATATCATTGTTCCTCTCAGGTGTAATCCCCATAATATTCCATGTATTTTTTTTTAAAGATTTATTTATTTCTATAAGAACTGGGGTACAGGCCAGATGTGAGGGAGGGTGAGAGGATTCACCAGAGACAAAGCAGGGAACAGAACAGGCAGATGGAAGAAATACACTGCTGAGGGGTGCAGCAGGTGAGACAGGAGAGGTCTGCCACGCCATGTGGTTTGCTCCGCGGCTGATGGGGATCGAACCGGCACTGCAGAGGCTGCAGACAGCTTCACAGCACTGTGCTCAATTGCCTGCGTCACCAGGGAGGCCCAACATTCTATGTATTTAAAAAAAGTAATGTTTTTGAGATGTATTTACAGCGGTTGGTTTAGCTCTACATTGATCACATTTAAAGGATGTATAAAAAAGCATTTACCCATTTCCTATAAACCTTTAGGTTGCTTAAAAGTTTTTATTTTTTGCTACCATCAGTGCTTCAACAATCTTGTATTTCCTGTGCATATGTGTAAAAGGTCCAGCAGGGTTAAAAGTATGGGATTGTAAGGTAGGCATATTTTCTATTTTCTTTAGACTCTGCCAATTTACTCTTCAAAGAATTTATAACTAGAATGCTACCAACAGATTTGGTTAATACCCATATCCCCACAGACTTGCAACATTTGGTTTTGTCACACCATTCAAGGTATGCCAATCTGAAGGGAAAAAGATGTTAACTTGTTAAAATTATTGAAGCAAACTCTATTACTACTATTTTACTGCTCTTCCATGAGAGAGGATTATACATTATTGTTCCTGTTTCACTTATATGTGGTCAATATAACTTGCTTTGGCCAACATAATATGAGAGGTGCTGTCTGATTCTTCTGGAGGGATGCATTTTCAGATACTAGGAATGACACCATTCCAGATGGTGCCTCTGTCATGACATGTATATTGGAGTGACATATAGTATGACCATTATTCCCTCATGCCATGAAGATTACTGGGATGTTACTAAATTATGTTTCCAATAATTTGTCTCCCCTCCTCCATATTACATGGCTCTAAGACTCATGATTTGGCCATGAGACTTGCCTGTTTAGAAGTTATCTATTATGCAATATTTTGTTATAGCAGCCTAAAGTAACCAAGACATTTAGATTTTTTTATGTAACTAGAAAATGAATAGTTACCTGGCTTAGCAGGTAGGTTATCTTCTTAGACAAGAGATAAGGCCTTTGGTTCTGTCACAACTTGTTTTGCATAATTAGGCAATTCACTGTCTTTAGGTCTAATTGTTCCCTTGCTTCTAAAGTGAGAACGATTTTTTATTTATTTATTTATTTATTTAAAATTAATAAATTTTATTTTTATATTCCCCATACAATTGCAATCCCCCCATTCTGACCCCAATCCCTCCCCTCCCGCCCCCACCCCCAAAAAGTGTCTCTGGTTCATAGTTTTTTGTTGATTTTGATTTTCACTTTCTTATAGTTATTCATTTTCCTGGTCCCTTATTTAAGTTTTCTAGATTCCTGCTATGAGTGAGACCATCCGGTATTTTTCTTTTTCTTTTTGGCTTATTTTGCTGAGCATGATCCCTTCCAGCGCCATCCATGTTGCTGCAAATTGCATGTGTTAATCTTTTTTGAATGCTGAGTAATATTCCATGGTATATATGTACCACATCTTCTTGATCCAGTCATCTATTTTTGGGCATTTGGGCTGTTTCCAAAGTTTAGCTATTGTAAACAGTGCTGCTGTAAACATGGGGGTGCAGGTGCTCTTTGGAGTTGATGTTTCTGTGTCCTTTGGGTAAATACCTAGGAGTGGAATTGCTGGATCATATGGAAGCTCTATGTTTAGTAGGTCCAGAAATCTCCACACAGCTCTCCATAGTGGTTGGACCAGTTTGCACTCCCACCAACAGTGCAGAAGAGTTCCTTTTTCTCCACACCCTCGCCAACATTTGTTGTTGCTAGTTTTTTTAATATGTGCCATTTAAAGTGAGAATGATTTTTATAATTTCTCTCAGCTCTCAAAGATTCTGATCATATTCTTATTAAGCTTCTTTTACAGCCAATTAATTTTCTAAATCTAATTTTGCAAACGGATTTACTTTTTCTACAATTTATCAAAATTTGGATTCAATTTACACTGTAAATTAGTATTACTCAGAGATTTTGTGAGAGAAAAATCCTAATTCTGCAAATAACTAGTATTGTTTGTTATTGAGCAAAATCAATCTATAGGAATAGGTGATAAACAAAAAAATTCAGCATTAGTATTAATAAATTTAAAGTGTTCAAGGTACAAAGTCATTAATGCTCTTCACCTCAATTGTAACATGATCTTAGTTTTAATACTGGGGAAATAACAAAAATGACATTTTTATAGGGTATTAAAGCCATTCTTCCATTTCAAAATTTACTCAAACTTTGCTGACAAGAATATCCTTAAAGATTCTTCCTTTTTCATGCTTTATGGAAAAACTTACACATTTTGTTCACAGATAAAATGAGTCAAGGATCAGGCATAAGCCCCAGGTTAGAATACTCTGTCTCTCAGATGTCACTATGATAAAATGTTATTTTACAAAACATAATCTAAAAGTAGTATATTCCTATGAAAGTCAGAAGAATCAGGCTTAAGAAACAACATTCTTTAATTTTTTCTTCAAATACAATACCCTTCACATGCCAAGTTGCCTCACCTCCAATTCTTTGAGGTAGTTAACTGTTGTTTCTTGTCTCATTAAAATAACTAAGTCATGGGGATGTTTCAAGTTCATTGGTGAATCCACCTGCAAGCACAGCAAGCAAGCAAGGAAGAATAAAGGTCAGGTATAGTAACATTTGTTTGGCTTGCTAAAGTTTACTTTAATATGCTTTAAATTATTGTTCAATCACCATTATAATCAGTGCTAGGTGTTCAATAAAACTCAAAAGGGTATTTCAGAATTGACCACGAATATTTCAGCAAAGAGAATGCCAGGTTCAATAGCTATCCCTTAACTCCAGCTCGACAGCAAGCTTTTGAAGCAGATTTTATGACTGTATGATATTAAAAGAAATAGTCAAGAAGAGAAGTATTTTTTGGGCAACAAATGATAAAGTAAATTCCTTAAAAGATATTTCATACCTGTAATAATAGTGAAAAAGGATTGCCTTGTCTTGATAGCATAAGAAGCTAGGAAGGGAAATACTAGAAGCACCTATTTTTGAAGGCTATTTGTAGAAGCCATATATCAAAGATAACATAAAAAACCTTGATAGGTATTATTTACAATTCATGTTCACTGTATCATAAACAAGTAACTGTTATTGAAACTGTAAGAAAAATAAACCCTCGAGCTGGAGGCAAGCAGGCTTACAAATTTGTTCTTACTGTTTGGAGGGTCCTTTGACAATATCTATCAAAATATTAAAAGTGCACATATTTTATCCAGTAATATAACTCTAGGAGACTCTCCTATCGACATTCTCAAGCAGTTGGCAAAGACATATATACAAGGATGCTCAGTATAACACTTTAAGCTACAAAAGAAATCAGAAATTAAGTCTGTCATTGAGGGAATAGTAACACCCATTGTCCAAACGAGTAGGATACAGAAAAACTAGATTTACTGTCATGAAAAGATGTCCACAATGTATAAATTAAAAACAATAAAGAATAATAAGCATACTATGACTTTTTATTTAAAAATCACATGTATAGATTTTTATAGATATAGAGAAATACATCTGAATATACACAAAACTAAGAATGGTGGTTTTTTGGGAAGTGGGATTAAGAGAGGCGCATTCATGCTTTAACTTTATACACTTGTAGGTTTTTAAACTGTTTATGATGTACACAAAAGACATTTATAGTAAGGAAAAAACAATATACACATATATACACATGTACCTATGGCTTTTGATTTTCAGAAAAATCAAAGACAGTAGCCATGATACCTATGGGATGCAAAGTTCCTGCTATTCCACAATGTTAGACTGTCAAGTTACATATCAGTCCTTCAGGAATTTCCTGTGAGAAGAAACTGTCTTTTTGTAATTTCTAAGAAAATGACATCAATTAGCTGATTTTAGAACTGGCCCTTTAAGTGCAGAAGATAGCTTTGCTTATTCCCTGGAGAATATGATAACCTATTCTTTTTAAAACTTTAAAAAGAGTAAGAAAAACATGAAATAAACTTGGATGGTTGCTTTCATAATATCCATCTTAGCAAATGGACAGTAGTGAGTGACTACAGGGACAATTTATCTGCCTTTTTTTATTCTACCATCTCAGACGTGCTAGAGAAAAAAATAGATGCTGGTCCTGAGTAACTTCCATCCATATATTGCAATTACCTTTACTATAAAACTGTCATTAAAAGTGGACTCTGAATTTAAAAGGCTCTAAAAATATAATATTGCAAGGCTTCTACTTGACCACCTAACCACCCCAGATTATATATATCTCTACTATCAAACAATCAAACCTAGCAAAGGCCGACATACAAGTAAAATGCTAGGTTTATCTCAATAAGAGAGGGAACATTTTGCTTCTCTTTTCATAGTATTTGCCCTTATTTCCAACAGTTGGGCAGGGAAAACTACCATAATGGATTGAACATGAACTGATTTAACTTCAATGCCCACCAATCTCTTTTTTTAAATAACAATATGACATATTATTTGTGACATATTAGAGCACATAAAATTTTGCAAGTGAAAATGTAAAAGCCACAGCTGGTGGCCAGGGTGTGGAAGAGCTCTACATAAAGGAGGCCAAGTGAGTATGCTTCCCATGCAACTTCATCCAGATCTCAAGAGGCAGCTATTCAGTACATAACTACTGTGCAAGTAGTTTTAATTAAATAAGGCTTTAAGGGAAAAGTTAGGGAAGGAGGAATCTAAGAGTATGACACGCCCATTCAAAATACTTAACCAGTCTGTTTACCTGACTGATATTTGGAGAACTGTAAGAGGAATCAAAGAGACAAATGAAGATTTACAGTAGAAGAATATTTATGTGTAATTTTAGTTTTAGATTTAAAAGATACTAGATAACTGGGGCTTTATTGTATTTGAATAGCAAAGGGTTGGCCAACATTCAATTGTGAAAAAGTACGTTTCATTTCCTTGACACATAGTTCAACAAAGAAACAGCAGCTAGAGGAGATATAAAGGTAAAATTATTAACAGAAGGAAGGGAGTCTACTGACAGCTGCGTGCTTTCTTTCTGATGTGGCAGCAAATGGCAGAGATCTGTGCCAGGTAAGTGTTGGTTACAGAAGATCATAACCTTGTTATAGGACAGGGAGAGGGGCAGCCCAAACCCCGCAAACCTGCCTATTCTAAATGGGTTCTGCCATCCGCCGCATCAACACAAAACACATGAGACTTTAATGGGAAGGAACTTTAATAAAGCTAGGAAACAATACAGGTAAGGCAAAGAGTCTAATTTCTAAATGAAGCACCCAAAGTTACCCGTCCCCTCGTGGGTAAAAGTCCATCCATATGGGGTCGGCCCAGAGCAAGGCCCCAAAGCCTGCCACAAGTCTAAAACATCTTCCAGTGGGGACCCACAGAAAAGGGTCACAAACAACCAGACAAGCCCGGAAGGAAAAGAGCAAAATCAACATCAAGATAAAAGCTTCCATTGTCACCTCCCCACGGGTCTCACCCACATCTGTGTCACCTAGTCCACGACCAAAAGACAAGCGCAGTTTCTTCACGTGTCTCTAGGCTCCATGCGCCTCCTCCAGGTCTCCTGGCTCCATCCTGCTTCCTTCCTTCCTCAGTCTCTTCTGCAGCTTCTCCTCTTCCTGCTCAGCTCCACCCTCCCTTGGGTGGGGCAGGGAACCTCCCCCTTTCCTGGGAACCACCCTGTTGCAACCTGACATATATTTTTTTATTGAGGTAGCTTCCAGTTCTTCAATTTTAAGACTTTATGGTAATTACCTTTAGTAAATGCTTAGCAGCTTGAATTTCTTTCCTGTAGAATACCTCTCCTCCTCAGAGAACTAGGAAAGAGGGTATGTTTGACAACTTTGCAAACACTGCAAAGCATTCATTCAACCAATAAAGATTGATTGTCTGTGAACCAGGTCCAGCAAGGGCAAATTTGAAGCTCATGTAGTGTGAAAAGGAGTGGTACTATGCCTTCAGAGTCTAACATTTTGAAGAGCAAAGAGTGACAGGAATTAGAGAGAGGTAGGTTAAAAGGACAAAACACATACACAAGATCACAGAGAACTTTATGGTTTTTTCATAAGAGGCAAATAACCCTGCATTTCCCACTCCTACCTAACCCAGTAAATGATGCTTACAATGACCGGAGTCAGAAAGAAAGGTGGAGTTATTGTCAATAACAGAAGATAAGGGAAATTTATACTGCAGGGAAAAACTGACCTGGTATTTGGAAATTAGCTATATGAATTCTATTATATTGAATGATTCTCTAAGAGTTCCAGGTAAAATTTCACTGTGACTGCAGCAATTTGTTTTAATAAAGAAAATGAAAAACCATATATATATATTAATTTCTCTTTCCTTTGAATATATAATATAAATGCATGTATCTATATATAACAGCAGTAAATATATCAAGTTCATTTTCATATATTTCATTTACTGATGTCTCTAATTTGGCAAGATATTATTAATATTTATATATCTAACCCTGAGCCCGATCTCTGTGAAATCAGTAAATTCACATAACAGATAGAAATGTCACTACATATGGGTAATTATTTTACTGCCAAATCAGATACAGGGTGAACATTTTAAACTTTACCAACCTAAGGGTATAAACATTTTTGAGTTCTATAAAAGCACTTTCCAATGATTTGAATCACTTTCCAATGGTTCTTTATGATGGGAAATTGAATATTTCTATTGTAACATTAATTCTGCCCTCACATTTGGCTTATTCTTCACATAAGCTGAATATTTGTAAATGATATTCAAATGAATACAGAAAATTAATGAGGAACTCACTCCTCTCCCAACAGCAGTTTGAAAATGATATTATACTGTGCTCATTTTCATATTTTAGTTTTCCCCATGAATAGTTAATATTTTATTGAAAAATAGAAACAAAATCTAGGGGAGTTAAGGAAAGGAATCAAAGATGGAATGTAAAAAATGTCTGTGGTCTCTGTTCCCATATCACACCAAGTTTTGGCAAGGACATGAAGAGACTAGAACTTTCCACACAGTCTTTATGAGAATGTAAAAGGGTACAACCATTTTGGAAACTATGACAGTTTCTTTTAGAAGAGCATACAGAAGACAAAAATAAAAAGTGAGTTCAGCAAATACTAATTTTTTTCCTCAACTATGCTCCAAATTTTTATTGTAAATACAGTTTCTATTACCAAAATCTCCTCCTTAACACGTGAAGATTTCAATTACTACCCCGTCACTAATGATGTCATTTTGGAGAGGTACCGGGTTCAGAAAGCGGGGTCCTTGGGTTACCTCTGAGAAAAGTTTCACCAGAGTTCCCCTTCAGTGGCACAGAGTTTCCCCAGGAGACAAAGGTGTTTACACAAATACAGGCAGGCAAGGTCACATTTTAAAAGGACAGGTTTATTAGGAAAAGGGGAAAGAAAAAGAGAGTCACCTGCATTGTCACAGGTGGGCAGGAGAGCGGCTATGCTCATTTAAAAAATACCCCCAAGTTAGAAACTAGGGACAGAGTATTTGAAATCTTTTATTCAAAATTTTAGATTATTGAAATACTGAGACGATATGATGGAAAACATAAAGAAGAATTTTCAAAGTAACTAAAATTTCACCTCCATCTGAAATGGTCCCACATAGTGGGTATTTGTGATATTTACTATCCAGGTTCTGCAATTCCCTTTTGGGGGCAAGAGCATTGACATGTTTGCATCAGCCTCCACCTGAGACACCATCATCAGTGGGTCCCTTCCCCTTGGTCATGTGATTATTTCCAAGATGCAGTAACCAAGTGGTCAGTTGCTACTAAAGAGACTCTAATCCAGAACTTTAATTTGAGCTATTGGGGGCTAGCCATCCTGCATCCATCCACAGAGGGCCTGAGAATGGTGATAAAGCAGCAGAGAAATGAAGACAGAGAAAAACCTATCCTGGTTAGATTGAAACCTGGATTAAACTGCATTCACAGCACTTAGAATTTGTCCAACATTCCAGTGAAAACTGTCAATACAGAAAGTCCTGATGCTATTTCTAAGTATCTAATTTTCTTAGGCTCTCTACCTAGAATATCTTCTCCTTGTGTTAAGTCTCTGGCCCTTTGCACATGTTAACTCCTCTCCTTGGAATGCATTTCTATCCTTATGCTTTTTCCAAATGACTGGCTAAAAAAACATTTCTTTTGTGAAGTCATCCTTCTCTTCAGCTCCCAGAGTGCTTTATACACTTTAAACATTTATTACATCATTTAGTTACTGTATGTCTTTCAAATAATTTTTTTTTTGTATTTGTTCTATAATCAGTACTTAAACTATGCTTTCAGGTAATGTTGTTTGATAAAGGTGTGTGTTGTCCTAAGGAAAAAAAAAAAGGTGTGTGTTGTCCTTTTTATTAGATATCTCCACCCCCTATGGCTTTATCATTCACTGATGACTATCTGGAAAGAATGTGAGTGGCTGCACCAGGAATCAGGAAAAAGCAAGTCCCTGAAGGTCTGTGTGACCTTAAGCAAATTTCCTACTGTGCCTGGGCTTCATTTCCTCATCTATAATCAGAGGGAACCCACCCTAATGACTTTTAAAGTTCCTTATAATTTTCAAATTCTAACTCTATAAAAAAAAAACAAAACACTATCACATAAGTACCAGCTTAGAACCACACCAAATGAAGCAACCTGATATTCAAATGAATGAAATTATCATTCCTTCCCTATGAAGCTGTACTTGTTCTAGACAGGGACTATTTCCAACACTGCAGTTGAAAGTTCCTTTTAAACTGTTCATTCTTCAAATTACATAACTACCCAAGCCTGCAATTAGCAGTGGTTACTTCTGAGCACTTAAGTTGCTCACGGTATCATAGGCAAAGTTAGCCTTCTGTCCTTAGGGTACTTAATTCTAACAAAGTTCAACCTAAAAAATCTTTTCTGCTTTTTAAGTTAAATATAAACGCTGAAACACAGACAATATGAAATAAAAATTACTTGAAATCTCATTGTCAGAAATATCTATTGTTAGACACATGGCTTATTTTAAGATAACTTCCACACACGTATATTTTATAAAAATGGGAGGATAATACATCTACTACAATGTATCTTTTCCTTCTCCATTCTTTACTCTAAATTTTACCAGTCTTCTTCCCTAGAAAATAGAAAATTAAATGGTCATACTTAGTGGCTAATATATTAAAGTTGCTTACCTAGATTCTTACTAACCAATTTTTTTTTTTTTTTTTTTTTTGTGGGACCCTCTCCGGCGGCCCGGAAACCGGGGAACCAACCAGCGCCGCAGAGGCTGCGGGCAGCCTCGCAGCCCAGCACTCAACCGCTGCGCCACCAGGTCAGGCCCCCAAAATTTTGGTTTTTAATTATTCTCTCTCTTAAACAACAGTGTGATGAATATCCTTACACTTACATTTCTCGGGTAGTTTTGTAATTATTTCCTTCCTAGAAAGAGAATTATTAGGTAAAAGGGATCGTACTTATATGTTTTTTTGATAGCTTTTATCCAGAATAACTGAGTCAACTTAAATTCCTAACAACGATCCATACACTCTTAGGACCCCACCAAAAAGACTGCGTAAAATTTAAACTCTTTGTTGGCTCTGTGTGTTTCTTTTTTGTACTTATAAAAGTCTTACTTCCCATTTTCAAATCCATCTGACAGTCTATATATGATATTTTATAAATGGTGGTTTCTAAGTAGTATTGGTTTATAACATTATATAAGCGTATATATATATCTATATATATATATATAGATGTATATATACATCTATTTGCCACCAGAATTCCAGTTTCCATCTGTCACCACACAGCAGGCCCCTTTTGCCTCATCTATATTTTCTGATTTATGTCACCAGAAAATATGGAAAGAACAATGAATAAAGTAGACCATTTACAATTTTACAAGGAAAGAAAATGAAATGCTGGATCAAGAATCATGGATATTTCTCATTTGTATACTGAAATTGTTTTGTAAATATATTTAGAATAGTCTAGTTGTATAGTTAGAGATGTTTTGCATGTAACTCAGAAGTGACACTCATTTCAATAGTGAATATTTATTGAACACATAATAATGATGTAACAAAGATGTCCATGTCGTAATCCTCAGAGTCTGGGAATTTATTGGGTTACATGGCAAAAAAGGAATAAAGGTAACTGATGCAGTTAAAGTTATTATTAAAATGATCTAAGTTAAGATGTAGAGGATAATCTATATTATCTGGGTGAATCCAGTGTAGTCATAAGAATTTTTAAAAGTGGAATATAGAGGCCACAGGGAGAGCTACGACCAAAGAAGAAAGGTCAGAGAGATACAAGGTTGTTGGCTTTGAAAATACGAGAGGGCCTCCCGGGTGGCAGCGGGTTGAGTGCAGCGCTGTGAAGCTGTCCGCAGCCTCTGCAGTGCGGGTTCTATCCTGACCGGCCAGGGAGATATCCACATGGTGCAGCAGACCTCTCCTGTTGTGCCCGCTGCTCCCCTTAGCAGTGCTTTCGGTCCGTTTGCCTGTTCTGCTCCCCACTCTGTCTCTGGTGAATCCTCTCACCTCCCGCGCCTCTGACTGTACCCCCAGCTCTTGTAAAAATAAAAAATAAATCTTAAAAAAGAAAATATAAGGAGAGAAAGTCAAGGAATGTGGGCAGCTTCCAGAAACTGCAAAAGTCTCTTCCCCACAACCTCCAGAACCTTTTAGCCTAGTAAATTATAGTCTGGACTTGTACCTTACAAAATTTAAGTTGTTTTAAACTACTAAGTTTGTGGTTATTTTTATAGTAGCAACAGAAAACTAATAGCACCCACAAGGTCCCAGGCATAATAGTGATGAATAAAACAGGTATGAGCTTAGATTTTTAGTTAAATGGGTGCTCTGGACTAAACCATGTCTCACCAAAATGCATATGTGTAGAGTAAAAGATTGTCAGGCTTTTCTGCACACCCACCATTAGGATTGATGATGGATCCCTGTGGTTCTGAATGCATGCCTGAGGGGGCACCTGGAGTAGAGTGTGGGCATCTGTAGGTTGGTTCACCTGGGCTGAGACTGGGCTTATAAGGGGGGGCATCAGCAGAAGAGAACAAAAAGAAACCCAGAAGGAGAACCAGCAGAGAATGAGAGAGCAGAAAAGAAAGAACGAGACCACGAGAGAATGCGAGAGAGCCCAGTAAAAAGTGAAGATTCACCGGGGGCTGGCCCCCAGGTACCCTTGCCTGCCATGTACCTGTTAAATCCCACCCAATAAAACCCTGAAAAAGCCACCGAGGGCTCCAAGACCCTCCTTTACCTGTCTGTTTGGGTCATAGAAAACCTGCTCTTTGGCCATCCTGCCACAATATGTTAAGTCCTAACCCCCAATGTGATGGTAATGAGAACAGGGTCTTTGGGAGATAATTAGGTTTAAGAGATGTCATGAAGTTGGGGCCCTCATGATGACATTAGTGTCTATAATAAGAGGAGATACCAGAGAACCTGATTTTGCTTCTCTGCCACACAAGGACACAGCACACTGCAGTTATCTGCCAGCCAGAAAGATAGTCCTCGCCAGAACCCAGCCATGCTGGCACTCTGATCTTGGACTTCAGCCTCTAGAACTACGAGAAAATAAACTTCTGTTGCATAAGCTACCTAGTTTATGGTATTTTGTTATGGCAGCCAAAGCTAATGTAGATTTGTTAATCATATATTGGAAAAGAGACACTAAAATCAGTGCTAGAAAATGAACCTTAGCAACTTTATCATTACTTAGGTGATGACAGGCTCAACAGCCAGAAATTTACTCGATTATTTCATGCTGGAAATTGTTGATTTAAAAGAGACAACTGGGCCTCCCCGGTGGCGCAGTGGTTGAACGCTGGGTTGCGAAGCTGCCCGCAGCCTCTGCAGAGCCAGTTCGATCCCTGGCTGTTCCCCGGCCACCGGAGGAGGGTCCCACATGGCACGCAGACCTCTCCTGCAGCCCGCTGCTCCCCTCAGCAGTGTACTTCGGTCCTTCTGCCTGCTCTGCTCCCCGCTCTGGCTCTGGTGAATTCTGTCACCCTCCCGTGCTTCTGACTGTGCCCAGTGCTTGTATAAATAAATAAATAAATCTTAAAAAAAAAAAAAAAGAAAAGAGAAAAGAGACATTAAGAGACCCTGGAGCAGAAAAAATTAATTAATAAATAAATAAAAAATAAAATAAAAAAGAGACAACTGAATAAAGTTTAACTTGATTACTCATCAAAACAGTACTAGTATCAACTGTGGAGGACAAAAAAAGATCAGCTTGGGGGCCTCCCCGGTGGCGCAGCGGTTGAGCACTGGGTTGCGAAGCTGCCCGCGGCCTCGGCGGCGCCGGTTCGATCCCCGGCTGCTCCCCGGCCACCAGCGAGGGTCCCACATGGCGCGCAGACCTCTCCTGCCGCCCGCTGCTCCCCTCAGCAGTGTACTTCGGTCCTTCTGCCTGCTCTGCTTCCCGCTCTGGCTCTGGTGAATTCTCTCACTCTCCCGCACTTCTGACTGTACCCAGTGCATGTATAAACAAAAACAAACAAACAAACAAATAAATAAATAAATAAACATGCCTCTATAAAAAAAAAAAAAGATCAGCTTGACTACAGCTTTTACTGCAATCCCACCAGTGTGAAATAAACATTAATAACAAAAGTTGAGTTTTCTATGAAGACAACACTAAACTGAAGGTTACATACTTCCACTGATGTTTCCAACACTAGCTAGTGGCAAAAGATGGAATGAACAGTCTTTCACCAGAACTGGATGATTAATCATGGTTTTACATATTCCAAACACTGTTTGGCATTTTCAAACACTCCTGATGCAGTCCTTTAAAAGGACAATTTGGCACTAAGAAAATGAAATATAATGCTTTCTTAGAACCAGGCAATTCCTTTCCAAAGAAGTCATCTTACAGATACACAGAAACATGCAAAGATAAATATACAAGCATGTTTATCCACTACAACATTCATGATGGTAAAGACCGGGAAACTATCCATATATCCATCATGACGGAAGTGGTTAAATAAATTCACCGAATATTGTGCAGTCTTAAAGGAGAAGGGTGTAGCTTTTTCTGACATGCAGTTGTCTAGTGTTAGTGATTGAAAGTTAGTGATGAAACAAATGATTCTAGTTGTGTGTTGTGTGTTCTAAAAAAAAAATCTAAGTTTGCAAATGCATAGAAATGTTTTGGAGTAATACACAAGTAACTCTAAATGATTCCTGTTAAGGAGGACGACTGTGGGTAGTTACAACACTTTTGATTTTAAAACATACAAAGTAGCTTAACATTTTTTTCAGTAATGACCGTGCATTTTATAGTCTTTTTTTTTTAAAGATTTATTTTATGCATACAAGAACTGGGGTACAGGCCAGATATGCAGGGGGTGAGAAGATTCACCAGAGTGGGGAACAGAACAGGCAGACTGACCGAAGTACACTGCTGAGAGGAGCAGTAGGTGAGTCAGGAGAGGTCTGCCTCACCATGTGGGCTGCTCCCTGGCGGGCTGGGGAGTGAACTCATGCTGCAGAGGCTGTGGATTGCTTCACAGTGCTGTGCTTAACCCTTGCGCCACCAGAGAGACCCCATATTTTATAGTCTTATGTGAAAAATTTAAAGGACTTTAAGAATAAAAATTTAAATCTTGGTAAGTCTATAAAAATATTCTCATATTGATAGCAATGTTTAGCACTAGAGAAAAGAGAGCAGAGTTTAGAATCAGATCTGAGCCTGAGTACACAATCTGCCATTTCCTACTGCATGGTCCTGGGCAAGGAGTTTAAACTACATTTAACCTACATTTCTTTAAGACAGAGATCAATACCCACATCTTACTGCAGCTGTATGATGACAACATGAGATAATAAAAAAAATTTGATAAAGTACCCAGTGGAACTCAAACATTAAACTGTTTTCGTTATATAATAGAGGAGCCCAGCAATGGCCTGGCCAAAATGCAAAAACAAGTAAGTGAGTTAGAAGACAAAGCAATAGAATTCAACAAGATAAGAGTAGAAAAGTGGAAGAAGAAGTTATAAAACGAACAACACCCTAAGAGACCACTGGGAATATTCACATTATAGGGGTCCCAGAAGGAGAAAGAGAGAGAGAGAGAGCACGCATGTGCGTGCATGCATGTGCATGTACACATATGCCAGAAAAATCATTGGAGGACATAATCATGGAAAAACTTCTTTATTCTGCAGAAAGAAGCAGACATCCAGATACAAGAAGCCCAGAGAGTTCTAAATGAGGAACTCATAGAGACCCACGCCAAGACACATTATAATTAAATTGGCAAACATTTTCTTCACAGCTGTGTAATACTCCTTTGAGAATATGTGCCACAATTTCTCTACCCATTTATCTACTGAAGGGCATTTGGGTTTGTTTCATGACTTGTCAGTGGAATTGAAAAGTGTGAGTATACTCATATCAGACAAATCAGACTTTAAAATAAGACTTTAATTTTTTTTTTAAAAAGGACATTATATAATGATAAAGAAGATATCCATCAGGAAGCTATAACAATCATCAATACATATGCACCCAACATAGCACCAAAATATATATAAAAAATATAAATGGATCTAAAGAGAAAATGACTGACACAACAGTAGGAGGGGGCATTAACACCCCACTTACATCAACAGATAAATCCTACAGACGGAAGTTAGGAAACATCAGTCTTAAGTGATATATTAGACCACATGGGCATTACAGTGATATACATACAGAACTACTGAACATCCCAAAGCAATAGTACATACATTTTTCTCAAGTGCAAATGAACATTCAGATCTCATGTTGGGATACAAAAAAATCTAAATAAATTTAAGATTGAAATCATAACAAGCAATTTTTCTAACCACAATGAGAAGAAGTCAGAAAGCAACTACAAGAAGAGAAATTGGGTCACTGAAGAAACCAAAATGTATCTGGGGAGGAATGACAGGGATATTACCAGATACTAGAATCTTTGGAATGCAACAAAGTAGTACTAAGAGGGAAGTTTATAGCAATACACTCCCACCTCAAAAATAATCTAACCTTATATCTAAAAGAAACTACAAGAAGAACAAACATCCAAAGTCAGTACAAGAGAGCAAATAATAAAAATAAGAATGTAAATAAAACAAAAAATAAAGAGCAATACAAAAGATCAATGAACTGAAGAGCTGGCTTTTTGAAAAAAATCAACAAAATCAACAAACCCTTTGGTCAGACTTATTAAGAAAATAAGAGAAAAAATTCAAATACATGCAATCAGAAATGACAAAGGAGACATTAGGACAAATGTCATAGAAATACAGAGGATCATCGAGGCTATTCTGAACATCTGTATGCTAACAAACTGGACAACCTGGATGAAATGGACAAACACCTTGAATCATACCCTATCCCTCAGGACTCAACCTTCTGAGTCATGAGGAAACAGAAAGTATGAACAGCCCTATCACAAGTCCAGACCTTAGAACCATAATCAAAAAACCAAAAACCAAAGTCCAGGACCAGATGACCTCGCTGGTTAATCTACCATTCAAAGAAAACCAGACAGAGGCATCTTTCTCAAACTCTTCAACAAGATCAAAAAGGAGGAAACACTTCCTGACTCCTGTCAGGAGCATAATGCTGACACCAAAACTAAACGAATCATAGGGATCTAGAAGAAAAACCAGGAGAGTATGTCCAGGAAGTTATGTAAAAAATAGTTCAAAGAGGTCTGAGGACAAATGCTAGGGTGCTAAGAGGTGAAACAAGGTGCCTGAGAACTGAGAACTGAAAATGACATATGGGAGGGCCTGGGTATCTTGACAACAGCTGTGGGGACAAAGGACTGATTGGAGTGAATTTAAAAGAGGTCCAATGTGGGAGACTCAGTGAGCACAAACAACTCTTTCAAGGTGTTTGACTACAACAGAGCCACACAACAGAGGAAGTCCCATTTGCCTTTGCTTTTGCTATCAAAAACATTTTTTTTTTCATCAGAAGCAAAAAGTGTAGGGAGCACAAACCTAGCCCCCCATATGGTTAGAGTGGAAAGCTGTTCTAATTTTTGACCTGAGGTGTTGGCCTGTCAAAGTACCTGTTGTTCATTTCTACTAGTGTTTCTTCTAATTCCCAACATCTGCTGAACCTCACAGCTGACCCTAACCCCTCTACAACAGTGCAGGCGCCATTGTTCATCTATTTCACCTCTGCCCTTCGGATTCTTTGAAGTCATTTTTTCTTGACCATCGTTGCTTCTCACACTTTTTGATGTCTGTGCAATAAAGGTGACCTTTAAACATAACATTTGCAACAAAGAGGATGACTTCCCTCATATATACAACCTGACTACAGCAGAGAGGCAAGAGTAATCTCTGAAATCATGGCCCTTTCACCTTTCCTGAAGGTCTAAGGGCTGATTCAC
Source organism: Talpa occidentalis (assembly GCF_014898055.3). NCBI lineage: Eukaryota > Metazoa > Chordata > Mammalia > Eulipotyphla > Talpidae > Talpa > Talpa occidentalis. The sequence continues at coordinate 7,602,421 of NW_023603184.1, forward strand.
CCAGGGGCTACTCAGAACTTGAAAGATCTTCTGGAAGTGTGAGGCTTCCTTTTGGTTAGTCTCCAGATGACTATCTCACTATTGAGTACTATAAGGTTTCATTCAGACAAGGTAAACTCCTAAAAGCCAGGAACCACTTCTCACACTTTATCATCTATTCCACAGATAAGTACTGTAGCCTATGTGATTAGGAATGTGAGAGATACTGGAATCTTAGAGAAGAGGAGACAGTCATACGCCCTTCAGGGAGCATGTAGTAATCTAGTGAACAGACACGAATGGTATGGCAAATGCCTTCATAAGGAACCAGAGAAAAAGTCTGGTCATAATAGAAACTTCCCTGAGAAAGTGATGTTTAAGTTGTAGAGAATATGAGTTAACCAAATTGGGGCAATTCAGTAAGAACAAAATGTGCAAAGGCCCCAAAGTAAATGAGCACATATTTAGAGACGTAGACAAAAATTAAGTATCATATGTGTGTATATTTGTGGTGAGGACGGGGGATTCAAGCATGAGCAGAGACAGAGCTAGAGAGAAGAGACAGCCAGATCACAGACATGGCAAAACATTTGGACCATATCCGGGGATATGCATCAAATTGCTAAAGACAGTTTTCTTTGGGGATTGAGACTGGGTAGAGGTGGGAAAACTTCACTTTCTTTCTTTAACTACTTTTGTAATGTTAGACATTTATTTTTACAATGTCATGGACTGGTTCAAAATTTTCATTCAAACAAATCAAAGAAGGTTGCAAGATTACTTTAATTACACCACAGAGAATGGATTAGAAGCCAGACAACGGCCTCCCCAATGGCGCAGTGGTTGGGCGCTGGGCTGCGAAGCTGCCCGCAGCCTCTGCAGCGCAGGTTTGATCCCCGGCCGCAGGGTGAGGGTCCCACATGGCGCGCAGACCTCTCCTGCCGCCCGCTGCTCCCCTTGGCAGTGTGTTTCGGTCCTTCTGCCTGTTCTGTTCCCCGCTCTGGCTCTGGTGAATTCTCTCACCCTCCCGCACTTCTGACTGTACCCAGTGCTTGTATAAATAAATAAATAAATAAATCTTTAAAAAAAAAAAAAAGCCACACGAGACTAGAGGCAGGGGAAACAGTTAGGAAGCTGTGCCAATAATTAGATGGCTGCATTAGAGTAATGGTAGTAGCTATGGGAAAAAAAAATAAGCTATAATTAGAAAGTAAAACTGAAAGATCTGAGGGAAGCAGGGAGAGATAGGATTAAAGACGACATCTACATACCTGACATGAGAAAATAGGTGAATATTGAATAGTGGCATCTTAATAAATTTGGGAAAACAGGGCATGATACAGTGTAGGGTAAAAATAAGTTTAGACTTAGTCATTATGCACCTGAAGTACCTAGAGAACAGTCACATGAAATTAAGGTAATATCGAGGTCTTGAATCTCTGGAGAAAAACTGAAACTCTGGAGAAAAATTTTGAGTTGCAGAAAGAAATGTGGATATTCTTAGCATCTATATGGTAACTTAAATACTGAAAAAGGGTCAGAATGCCCTTGGCAGAGAGTAAAAAGAAAAGATGGGCACAGAAGCTGGAGGAAGAGCAACATCTAAAGCTGAGTTTTTCAGAATGACCTGTGAACCACCTGCATTATAATCTCCTGAGAGTTTGGAGACTCTTGGGTCCATCAACCCACTGAATCAGAGAGTCTGAAAGGCCTAGGAATCTGCGTTTAGGGAAGCAAACCCACTCCCCAGATTATTTGTGTGCAAAATAAAGCTAGAGAACTACTGATCTAGATGAGTACAGGAAAATGAATCCTCCTCACCAAAAAGAAAAAAAAAGGCTAAGAAGGAGCTGTACTCCACTCACCCGTCACTGCTCCCCCACCCCAGGGAAAACAAGAATTTCACATCATAATATCCAGTGGAAAAGAACATACCATCAAAGCAGAGTGAGTTGATGAAATTAGGCAGTCACTAAATATTTACTCAATAAAAAACTGGGGAAAGATTTAAAGTTAGAAATTCCCTACATTCCCAAGCTCCTATATTACCTCTCTACAAGATAAACAAAGTTAGTATCTGGGTATAATCACAATAGTGGGAGATAGCTAAAAAGGGAGGCTGAAATGGGAATCACTTGGATGCCAACAGCTAGGACCAACTGCAAAAATTTAACAGGTACTTAGTGAGTAAGTGAATAACCACCATGAGCCCTCCCATCTAGGGCAATCTCTGACACATACAATCACACACACAGCGCTATGGGATGAAAAGATGTTGAAAACATTGAAATAAAGGTGTCTGCTTCATGACACATATAGATACTCTCGCTCAGATGAACCGTCTCACCAAACACCAAACTAAAGTAAATCACCCCTTCCTTTAAAAAACAAAAGATAAATATTTATCCTGTGGGTCCAAATACATGTGGTATCATTCCTTAGTCATAGTTGCTGAATTAGTCACTTATCAAACAGATCTTTGCCAAAGTGGCCAGGCTTCAGGCAACCAGTTTTGCCGGAAACATCATTTGTTCTGAGCAGTGAAAAGGATCTGTATCTAAAGGCGTTTACCTGAGGAGGAAAAATGATGGGTAGTCCCCACATGAACTCACACCTGCTTGGGACCCTGCCCGGTCCACACACTCCCATTCCGAAGTTACCATATATGCAAAGTGGAGAAGAGAAGAAATTTACTTATTTAGCCCCATTTTTCCTTTATTTTTCTTTCTATTCCTCCATCTGTGCTATGTGAGGGGGAAAAACACTTCAAGCTCACTGAGCACAAAGTGCTCACTCGCAGGTGGCTGCAGATAAATGCATGTTTACTGTGTGCCCGTGTGACTCTGGGTGACTTTCTCTCTTCCAAATGTAATAGTCTATAGTTCTAAGATAGATGAGGGGAACAGCAGTCAAGAAAATAAATGTTTTAATGCTATTAGAGTTTAAACTTTTGAGATCTCTACTTATGAAGAAGGACACTAACCAGAGCTATGAACCAAGTAGTAGAAGTACAAGCTATGAACCAGGTACTAGAATTCTGCTTAATTAAGTCTATAAATAATAAATGGGAATGTTTCAAAAGTTCATCTGATAATTTAGAACAGGAACATAAATTTGTTTTTCAGAGAAAGCACATGATATGAGGTGGTTAGGCACCTAGGCTAACTCACAAAACTTTATTTAACAAGTCCATGCCAGTGAACTGCTGGAAACTTTTTTTTCTTTAAAAGATTTATTTATTTATTTATTTATACAAGCACTGGGTACAGTCAGAAGCGCGGGAGGGCGAGAGAATTCACCAGAGCCGGAGCAGGGAGCAGAGCAGGCAGAAGGACCAAAGTACACTGCTGAGGGGAGCAGCGGGCGGCAGGAGAGGTCTGCGCACCATGTGGGACCCTCCTCCGGTGGCCGGGGAGCAGCCAGGGATCGAACCGGTGCTGCAGAAGCTGCGGGCTGCTTCGCAACCCAGTGCTCAACCACTGCGTCACCGGGGAGGCCCTGCTGGACACTTTTGATTAAAGAAAAAAAGATGGTGCCATTATAGTAATTAATCAAAAAGAACATCAAAATAAAACAGAAAAAAAAATACTGTTTTTGAAGCCTACTCTTTATAATGAAGTCAACCAAAAGACCCACTGACCTGATTACACTGTAGGTCCTTCTATGAAGCAGAGTATTACAGCCCATTCCTCAAGTACAAGGACCCAAGTTAAGATCCCCCCTTTCCTGAATAAAGCGAGAGAGCAGTCACTCGTTTCCAGAGGGCCAGAAGTATGCCAAGGGGGGAGAAAAGCACAGAGGTGAAAAGGAGGAGGGGAATCTTTTTTGGCAGATCCCATCAGCACTATGGGGAAGTTCCGGAACTTAGTGACTGGAGCATCCCTTCATCCCAGCGCCAGGATCCCCTGGCCATAGTCCTGGGAGTTCAGTGGCAGCAGCTCAGTGAACAGTCTGAAAACATGGCAGGCATGCTTCTAGTTAAGGCAGGGGACGTGCAAAGGAAGTACCCGAAGCCGGCATGGGTAATGCAGGCACATGTGTGGCTTTTCTCAGATTTTCCAACTTCCCTTCCCTAGCTGCTTATCATCACACCAGAGACACCAACTTTATTTCTTCTGGTATAATATTTTGTGCTTTCCTGACCTTATCATTATAAAGGTTACATAGCAAAATATGGCCAATTCACTGATAAAGGTCATTTAAAAAGGCATGTGGAAAAAAAAAATCTTGCTTTCCTAACTTTAAGCCTAACTACTTACAGCAGGGGTAACTTGGCAACGATCCTGAAGATTCTTCAGCTTTCTCCCTTCCTGAGGCATATTACTGTTATAGGACAGGGAGAGGGGACTTCCCCCTTTCCTGGGGACCACCCTGTTACATTACCAGTAACCTCTACCTTTCCCATCACACATACACACATATGTATCTCTAATGTGCAAAAGGAAGAAATTAGTCAAGAAACAAAAAGCAAAGAAGATTCTACTTTCCTATTGCAATGTTCAGCATATAAATAATACATTTCTACCAGCTTTCACTTTTCAGATGGGCAACTTTCTCATCTGAGTGGCAGGACACATAAATGGGAAGGAGAAGTCAATGTCACAGAGTATAAATAGCTGTGGCCAAAAACAATATTGCAGAAGAGCCAATGGGAGAAAGGTTCCCAAATTGCAGCAGGAGTGACTTAATTCCATGTCTCCCTTCACAAGGCCTCAGGGAGAAGATCTTCAGGAAACGAAAGAAGGGTGGATGCTACCACGACTCACCTAAGATTCCAATCTTAAGTAGAACTTGCAATGTTTCTAGGGTTTCAGAAATATACACAACACATATGTTACATTTCATCTGGTATGACCATGAAAAGGAATTTTTTCCTAAGGTAAATTAGAGAGAGAAAAAATGCCACTCAAGAGAAGGTCAATCCTTCCTCACATACTAGTAATGATTCACCAATACCAATGCTGATTTTAAAACTATGTTTGTTAACCTCACTCATACCTGAGATAAGATTTGTCATCACATGGCAAATCTCAATTTGAATCTCACATCCAAGTAAACCTTGCATTAATTAGCTTCCTAGGACCCTGCCTTACATACAATCTAAAGGTCCAGGTAGTTTCACAGTGGTTAACTCATCTGCGATCAATGGGCTAACCTTCCTGCAGCACACACTTCACTTTTCACAGGTTTCCAGACTTTTCAGAACTGCTCTCAGGTGTGGAAAGTCATGCCAGCTGCCAAATTTTGTAGAACACACACGTATCCTTCTGGCATCAGCAGCATTCACACAGCGCAGGCAATCATAAAGTTATATAAGAAAAGCAGTCTCTCTCTGAGGAATTAGTTGAGACATCCAAGAATACAAGGATCCAGGAAATCGCACATCCTCTCTGCGGGGCTGGGTCACAGGAACTAGTTACAGAAACAATGCAAAGTACACTGGGAAACCAGGGCGGTCACAGCTGAAAAAGATGCAGGCAACGCCACAGAGGCATCTGCAAGCGCTCCTTGGGAAGGAGGGTGTGTGCTGTCTCTAAAGAGCCCCTGTGGACCTGAGTAACGGTACAAACTGAAAGCACCCCAGCCCGACACGAGTGTCAGCTTGTAGGAGGGGAGGCGAGGGCAAGCGGCATTAAATGACCCACAGCCTGGAGGTGCCGAATCTGTCACCGCCCTGGAACTCGCGCACCCCCGGCACTGCCACCTGCTTTCTACTTGCTCGGGGAGGGCTGGGGACGCGTGGGCCCGAGAGGCACCAGAGGCAGGGATAATGAATGTGGGGTTCCCACAGCCCGAATGTGGGGTTTCCACAGCCCGAGCAGGAGAAACTATCCCCAAGGCCCGACCCCCCGCCGCCGGGCGACCCTCTGCGCGCGGCGCGCGGCCCCAAGGGTGGAAGGTAGAGAACTTGCGGGCGGCGCAGATGAGGGCCAGGGGGCCCGAGGGGAGGGGGCGGCGCCGGGGTCGCCCAGGCCGCGACGCCGGGACCGGGAGGGGAAGGGGGCTGGGGGCGGGATCGCGCGGAGCCAAACAGCCAGGGACCCGGCCGGGGGACCCCCCGGGGCGCGGGTGGGCGCGGGGCAGATCGGGGCGCCCTGGCCGCTACCTGCTGTTGGATCTTCCCGTCCTCCGTGACGACCCAGTGCGTGGTGGCGAGGGCCCCTCGAGCCGCCACGCTCAGCAAGGCGGAGAGGCTGAGGAGCCAGCCTGGGCCGGAGCAAGGCGGCAGCTCGTACCGGCCGCGGACCCCTACTGCCGCCGCCATGTTGCCCCCCCCCCCGGCCCGGCCACTCACACCGGAAGCGGAAGTGAGCCCCCGCCGCCCGCCATCTTGGGGAGGTCGGCGCTGGAAGAGGAGGAGCCGAAAGGCGCTGCCCGCGGACGGCCGCTGTTAGGGCGGCGGGAAAGGCGGCCGCAGGCCCTCGCCCAGCGGCCCTCAGGTGGGAGGACGCTTGTCGGGTGTTTTCCTGCGCGCGATGCGGTCGGGGAGTGTGGAAGCCGGAGGGGACGAAAGTACTGTTCGAAGCCGAAATAGGAGGGATTCAAGAGTGTGTTTTTATTTTTATTTATTTATTTTTTTGGTGGGACCCTCGCCAGTGGCGGGGATCGAACTGGCGGTGCAGGGGCTGCGGGCAGCCTCGCAACCCAGCGCTCAACCGCTGCGCCACCCGGGGAGGCCCGAGTCTGTATTTTTAACGACAGCTCGGCTCTTGTTTTATTTGTATTTCTAGTGTGTAAACTACTTGGGAAATAAAAAGTATGCGTTCGAAACCCTTTGGGGAAGTCATGGGTTCTCTGATTCTTAAAGATTCATATGAAATCTTTACAGTTAGTGAGATTTTTTTGGAACCAGGTCTTTGAAAGCCGTAGGTATTTACACTTAGAGCTCACTTAAATTCCAGCCAGCTGTCCTGCAGGGCTTGCCGCTACCTGTAGACCACCTGGGCAGCAGAGAGCTAAGCTGGAGGCAGAGCTGTGCAGACCAGCAGCATGGACATCATCTAGCATCTTCTCCCCGCCTCCCCATCAGATGGTACCATGTACCAAGCGCTCTAGCTGACCTGCAAGTACATTCAAGTTTGAGAAGCACTTTTTGTTAGGTAACCAGCAGGCAGGCCAAGCGACCAGCATTGCTTTTCTTTAGCTTTATTTTTTAGTATATTTTATTTTATATAATTCTTACATCGTTTTTCATTTATGCACTATGTATGCATTTTCATTTTGCTTATATTCCCTATACAATTCCCACCCCACTTATTTTGACCCTAATCCCTCCTCTCTTCCCCACCCCCTCAGGGACTCCCCCCAGAGTGTGTCTCTGGTTTATAGTTGCTTGTTGATTTTGATTTTTTTCTTTATTATAATTAGTCTTTTTCCTGGCCCCTTATTTAGGTTTTCTAAATTCCTGCTATGAGTGAGACCATCCGGTATTTTTCTTTTGCTTTAAATGTCGTTTCTGGTATTTTCTGGACTGCCTTCTGGCTTTGTGTGTCATTTTATATTTGGATTCGTTATGCTTTTGTTTTTCTCTCCACTCTGTGCAGGTGTATTGCAGGAAAACAGATCACCCCTAAATGTTTAAAACATCACTTCATGCTGTGGAAACGATGACCACCAGCTCGCTGTGGTCTTTTATCTCTTCCGAGAGCAGCTTTTCTTAGAAAACTGGAATGACTTTTCATTTCATTAAACATGTCTTACTTATCTGCTTTTTGCCTGGTAGACTTGGGTATAGAAATCGGACTGCTGAGCAGTGTGCAATCTGGTGGGATATTGGCAGGTTAACAGTTGAAATTAGGGCAATAGAGCATGTGTGGAAGAGAATGACCAAATCAAGTGAAAGCCTTGGAGCAAAAGCGCTGGTTCAGGCAGATTAAGCAGTGAGTGTGAAAGGTGAAATTGGTAGCCGGTATTAAAGGCTTCCTTAATGCTCTCAGCATCTCATTTTAGGCATGTAAGTCAACCCTCTGTATATAAAGTTACTAAGTAATCGCAAAGGTCATGTTAACAATAGTTGTGTTGTATTTCTTGTAAACACTGGCACTGTACAGTTTCTGTGAAGCTTCACTCACCAGTAGGCTCCTTAAGTAATTTGGCCAAGATCATATAGTTAATGAGCAGCAGAGGTCAGATCTACCAGTTTCTGGAGCCTGAGCATGAAGGATGAGTTTGAGAGAAGCCACATCACATATTTTGACCACCAGCAATTTCTTCAACACAAGTTCATCTGTAAAGGGGCAGAATCATACTTCTATGGCTTTACTGAATCACCCATCTCTGTTTTCCCTAAATGATAGACTGAATCGTATGTTCATTTTCTATTGCTGTGTAACACTGCCACAAATTTAGCAGCCTAACATACACTTACTGTCACAGTTACTATGGCATGGTTTGTCTGGATTCTCAGTGTCTCATAGCTGATGGCAAGGCTGCAGTCTCATCTGAGGCTTGGGAGTTCTTTTCCAACAATCGCTTTCAGGTTCTTAGCAGAATTCAGTTCCTTGCTATTGTAAGACTCAGGTCCCAGTTTTCTTGTTGGCTGCTGACTGTGGTCACTACTTTTTTTTATTTTTGAGTTTTTTTTTTTTTTTTAAAGATTTATTTATTTATTTATACAAGCATTGGGTACAGTCAGAAGCACGGGAGGGTGAGAGAATTCACCAGAGCCAGAGCGGGGAACAGAACAGGCAGAAGGACCGAAGTACACTGCTGAGGGGAGCAGTGGGTGCGGCAGGAGAGGTCTGCCCACCATGCGGGACCCTCACCCAGCGGCCGGGGATTGGGCCAGGGATCGAACCGGCGCTGCAGAGGCTGCGGGCAGCTTTGCAGCCCAGCGCTCAACTGCTGCTCCACCAGGGGAGGCCCTTTTAGATAAAATCTATAGAAATTTAAGATGGTAGTTGAGAAGGTGGTTGAAGTCTCTATAGTGTGATCAATTCTTAATTGAATGAAAACCCATGTGATTTTTAAAAACATTTTAGCAAAATGTTTTAGTCCTTTATTTACTATCATTATAAATTAAGATTTTTTCCTGGGCCTCCATGGTGGTGCAAGAGCTTAAGTCTTAGCCCTATAAAACTATCAGTAGCCATTGCAGCACAAGTTCTATCCCAGGCCAGGGAGCTGACCCACATGGCACAGCAGACCTCTCGTGTCTCGCCCACTGTTCCCCTCAGCAGTCTATTTCAGTCTGTCTGCCTGTACTGCTCCCCACTCTGTCTCTGGTGAATCCTCTCATCCTGCTGCACCTCTGTCCTACACCCTAGCTCTTGTATATATAAATAAATCACTCTTAAAAAAATAGGTTTTTTCCTTTTAATAGTCCATGTTTATTATAGCACACAAACATCTTCTATGAAGCTACTGCTCTTCTCTGCCCACAGGCTGTTTCTTAAATAGAAAAAAAATAGCTTATTGCAGATTTCCCATTGTCTGTACTTTGATCCTGCTATGGCTGGGTCCTATACCCAATTTAGGAGAAAAGAATTTTCATAGAAAGTGAAATCTAGTCTCACATCAACCAGATGAATGCATGGATTCGGGGAATAATTATTTTGTACAGAAGAAACATGCCTCAGTACCAGAAGGAGAATGGTGCCCTCTGAGTTACTGCAGGTAGCTCACTATCATAGATGAATTTAGGAGTTGTGGGGGTCAAGATTGGGAACCAAAGACCCCATTCTTTAGCAAAAGCTGGCACATTTGGAAATCTCAAATGCTTTTCCTTGTGGTCAATCCCAAATGTTTTTCCTTGCGGTCTATGTATCAGGCTGGTTTTCAGCTCAAATTAATCCCTCAGACTTTCTATGCTACCTCTCTTACAAATCACGACATTCAAATGCCTCAGGGTCCTTGTAACACTGATTGCACTTTGAAATTGGCTTGTTTCATCAGCCTCTGCAAGACTGAATGTAAACTCCATGAATTTGCATGTCTTGTTCATATATTCTCAGAGCCTTGAACACTGCCTTTGGATTTATTTATTGAAAGTTTACTAGATGGCAAGCACTGGTTTAGATGCTCAGGATTACCAGTGGGCAAAATGCAAAAATCCTTACCTTTATATATTTTAGCCATATTACATTCTAGAAAGGAGAGACAGTAAACAACAGTATGTTAAAAGTTGCCAAATACTCCAGAGAACACTTAGGCTAAGTGAGATCTGGAATGTTGGCAGGGTATTGAGGCATAGCAATATTAAATAGGATTTGAGAAGGTAATCATTGAGGATTTGAAGGCTTTGGAGTTATACAAGTGGATGTGAGTGGCTATTACAGAATCAAGTCTGGAGACTCTAAGGCAGAGGGGAGGCTTTGCCTAGCCTTCCTGAAGCCAATTGACTTGGACAAAGAAATCCAGGGTGAGTAGCAGCTGAGATGAGACATTAAAAGTCATGGCAATATTTCTCATTTTCATTCTGAAATGGGCCATTCAACAGCTTCAATTAGAGCAATGACTTTGCTGCTGTGTTTAGAACAGGCTATAGGGTCATGTTCTCAGCATATAGATATTAAAGTCATAGGACTAGATGTGATCACCAAGGGAATTTAGATTATCTTATCCTGACCCATTTATGCATTGGCTTTAGGATACTCTTAACCACCCTTGGGTTTCTTCACTAAAGCATTTTAATAAAGGCTGGTAGTCAAGAAGTTTCAAGTTGCTTAACATCATGAATTTGAGGATAGAAATTATTTATTTTATAATGATTTGGCATGTATCTGATTATTTTGCTGTGATGAAAAGAACCAAATCCTTTTTTCCCCAGAAATATATTTGCTTCTAAAAAATAATTTCAAACAGATAAAAATAAAAGATAATTTGCAAGACTGAACTCCTTGAAGACAAAGCAATGTCTTGTCTATCTCTGTTTTCATGGTCTAAAACACAGCTTGGCACACGAGAAGCAATCAGTAATAACCAAGAATCTGAGGCTGTTATAATCACAACACATCAAGACACAAAACAAAATTACAAAAGGAAATTTATTTCAAAAGCATAAGGGAACATTTACATTTGAACAAGGTGATGAACAGGTGTCTTGCAAAAGAAAAAAAAAAAACATGGCATCAGTTTTTCATTCAAAATTTTGAAGCAAAAATAACTCAAGTTGTGCACTATTGCTCTAGGAAAGAGAAGGAACGGAGCGGGGGTCAAGGATGGAACAGTCAACTCAGTATCAAATTTGAGAAAGCAGTTGCTTCTGTTCAGCTTTGAGTTTACAAATATGCTTTAAAAAAAAAAAGGAAAAGTTACATTTCATGTTCAAATTTATATAACTGTAATCCCAATACAGTTTCTATACTTGAAATGGCTTTAGGCCACTGGCTGATCTGCCTCTGAGGTCCAGACTACCTGGTCACAGTTTTCAAATGGCAATTCCATGTTCCTATGTCTATTCAGATCCCAAGGGAGCTTCGGTTCAGCTCATAGTCTTTTGGAATGTTTAGAGATTATTGCCACCACTCCAGAGTCAAGCTGACCAACTTCTTTTGCTCACTTGTATCATTCTAGTCTTTAAAAAATACTTTTCCATAAACATGTACTGTAATCCTAACAAAGGGGTTTGCCTTTTTCCTAATGGAGAGGTAACAGTACTGAAGACACCTGCATTGCAATCACAAACTATTCCTCAAAAAAATGTCAAACTACTAGAAAATGTCATTCAGGAATTGAATTTGAATAGCAAACATAGGGAAGGAAGCTTAACTGTGAAACAAAAATATATGAAACATTCAAATGCAGAGCAAATGGCCTATGCTACTAAATATGCCCATGACATTAAACACTCCACAAACCCCCCATCTGTTGTTTTAACCTAAAGATTCTATTGGCTAACTTATACAATAATTTTGATTAATAACCTGAGAAGTTAAAATCTTGAAAGTGGCAAAAGCAAACCAAGAGAGCATCCCTTAATGGTGTACCATGTTATCACTTTTTGCGGGTTGCCCTGGTTATTAAGTCCTCAAATTCTAAATTATTCTATCACATCCTATAGAAACCTATATGTACATCAGATTCAGTATTTTGGCTGTATTTCTCCAACAGGGTTCTACAAATTTAGCTTTGAAAATGCAGCCTTTGTTTAAGTTTTAAATAACAATAATCATGTAAGTGCAACTGACTCAAAATTCCTCACTACTGGGAGGAAAACCTACCTAACAAGTTAAGAATGGATTCAACCTCAATAGGATAATCACCGTGTCAAAGACTACCCGTTCCTGGAATTTAAAAAAATGATTTATGTCGTGTAGTCAAGTTTCACAGCATGCATATATATACATACACACACACACAAGCTTATGTATGTATGTATACTATACATACACATTTCTATTTGAATAGTAAGATCCAATATTCAAAAGTCTATAACAACATATGGAGAAGAGTTAAGTAAGCAGTGCAAAGCAACTTACCTCCTAAAAATGAAATGTCATTTCTGTATTTTAAGAAAGTTGCTAAGTATTTCACTTTCATGACACTAGGTAGGAACGCTGCACCACTGCCTAGCAGCTTTATTAAAAAACAAACAAAAATTGTTAAGATTGACCATCACTCTTCTCCATATATTGGGTAAAAAAAATAAGACAAATAGGGGAGAGGAAAATTAGTAACCTTTCAAAACTGATGATCTTTACCAGTCATCAGAAATGGACTGAATTTCATTACATTTTAGACTTGAATTGTTCTCAGTAACAAATTATCAAGATGTTTAAAAGTAAAAGATTCACAATATGAAGTCTGAATAATGATACTGCAAAAACAAGTCAAGTTTGCAGACAAAGCATCCAAAAATATCGCTGATATCGCTGTGATTTTTACCTTGGACACAACCATGGTTTGTTACAAAAGTAGATCATACATACAAAGGTATAAAGAACATTAAGTTTTTAGCTGAAGGCAGCAGTCCTTTTAAAGGGTCATCCCCGGCAATCCAATGAGTAGTAGAATTTAAGTATAGTAAGCTCATGACAATGCTGAAGAATGTGATGAGATTCAGTAGAGTCTTCCTCGACTACGATTTCCTCGTGCTCCCCAACCTCGGCCACCTCTACTTCCCCTGAAGGCTCCTCTCTGCTCTATGAAAAATCGAACAAGGGTTTAGGTCTTGCTCAGGACTTTATGGTACAACAAAAAATATAAAAGGAATATAATTCGCAGCTCTGAGTATATAGTGTAGGCTCCCTAAAAGCAGGATTGGTATTCTGCTAGTCTGGCTACAAATTCAATCTGTACATAAAACCAGGGCAATATATATACCAAAGCACATACTGCACAATTATAGTAGGCACTCATTTAAGTGTATATTGTCAACAGGGATTTTTCAAGGTGACAATGTTATGATTACCTTTTTTCCTAGTCCATTTTTTTTTGTATCCATCACTACCAAAGCTAATTAATGAAACTATAAAAATTTCTATACTTAATATAGAATTAAAAAAGCCACTGGGCTTCAAAAGTTAGTGCCACCTAATGCAAAATATCTTAAGCTATCAGTGGTCAATTTTGAAAAATTAAGCTAGACTGAAAAATGTTCTTTTCAAATGCAATGAAAAGGCAATTTGTTTCGGTCACAGTATTTCAAGCACCTGCATTTGCATAAGGTAGATATAAATGCCAACAGCTTTCCATTGCTTTATCAGCTTCAGGAGCTGCTGAGTGCTGCTAAAAAGGTGAAATGTATACATACAGTGTTTGAGTTACTGAGTAAATCAAGTGTATCTTTCACAAGTCACTTATGTCATATGGCAGAATGAGTCTGATTCATTGGTCAGTCCTTCTCATAGCTTCAGGGAAATATTCCTCAAGGGACTCTTCCCAGGAAAGACCTGAAGTTATCAGCAAGGCTGGACTTTTCATTATATATAAATGAATTAAAAGTCTCAAAACAGATTCTAATTCCAGAGATTAACTCTCTTCAGTGAACTTCAAACTTTCTCATTCCAGTAATGTTGTCATCAGCAGAAAAAACCATTTTGAACCACAGTGCTGGAGCCATGAAAAATTACTGTCAAGTCAATATTGTAATCCATGTAATCCAATGTTTGCCATTATAGCTAGAAATACAGTTATTTGAGTTTGATTTTTTTTCCCGCTCCAGAAGGAAGGAAAAGCAATTCAACTCTCAGAATACTAATTAATTAGACCTTTCCCCAGTGTAGTTCATTTTATCTGAGTGACAGAATGGGATTTGATTCAAAGTTAATTCTCATGTCATGATACATTTTCTAAGCTGATTAGTATGCAAACCACTTAAAATGTTTACTACTTGTTTACTACTCTAGTGAACACATTCAGAAAATCAAGTGGTCTGAGGGCAAGATGCTACCAATGATAAGTGCAGTGACCATGCGTGCAATCAAGGAGTACAGTCACCTTGATGTAACTTGTAACTCCTCATCCAACTGTTTGACACTTCATCTATGCAGATGCCTGCACATTTCCCTCTAATGTAGTCATAATAAAAACCTTCAATTGTCAGGTAATTCAATGTCATCAACACTTAACAAGTAATATAGATATCATTAGCTATAAACTAACAATTACTAAAACCTCTCCTTTCAATTTTTAATATGACAAACTGAGTTACCCTCAGCTGCTCAACTATACCTAAAGAACATATGAAACACATTCTATGAAGGTATTCCTTTGATGTGCTTATGCTTCTATATTGACTATTTCTTTTTGATTTGGAAGTGATGGAATAAAATGATGATTTTGCCAAATGTGAGTAACAAAACATTTCTTCCAATTTGAAGCAACACTGATATACCAGAAAAAAATAAATGTCTTTTTTTCTTCCTGACCCATGGTCATTTCCCCGGGAAGGACACAACAAAGATGAAAAAAAAATCTGAGGTAGACAGACCCACCAATTCTCATGTATAGTTCCAAAATGGGTAATGCAGAATGGGTAAAAGCCAAGAAAACTTCAGATTTTACTGAGACTATCTACAACCTGTTAACATTCAACTCCCAAATGTAAAATACCAGCAGAAATTTCATTCCTACTTTCCAAAGGGAGGAATCCTAGTTTAGTTCACTTTTATGACAAACACCCCAATTATACTGATGACTCCTATAGAGATATTAAAACCAATATGAATACCAGACACAAAAAAATTCACAGGCTCTTCTGTTACTTTGATGACTACAGAACAACTGGAGCTGTGACTCCTGGTTTTTTGTCTTTTTTTTTTTTTTTTGCATGTTGAGAATTTTTAAAAAATCACTTACAATCCAAGCTCTGCATTTTTTCACATTTCTTTCCCACAAGCATTTTATCATCTGCTTCTCATTATCAAACAGGCAATGAATTTCACATGGCAGGATATTCATGGAAACAGAGTAAGTGACTTACCCAAGCAAAAAGGAAGACAATTCTCTATCGCTGCCATAGCTTTTGACTGTTTTTATTTATGTCAAATGAAGATAGTATCTGAGATGATCGTTGCGTGTTTATGATAGGCACCACTTTAAAGTGACAGTGGGCAATATTTTGCACAATGAAGTCACAAAATCTTTTCACAAATATTTGAGGTATGTTAAAAAGCTAAGAGGCTCTTTACATGTAGCCTGCTATTAAGATGCACACTTACAAATTTTACATAACTAAGAGTTCAGTGATCTTGCCCACATTGAAGTTGCCTCGAAGAGTCCAACAGAGTAGAAAGGTTCATTTCACAATCTAAATTGCCTTTTTATAACTTGTTTGCTTGGGTAGTACAGGAATTAAGTGACTGTAGGAGAAATTTATTTAATGTCACAATTATCTTAGAAACAATTAGCTTCAGAATATACCCTTTGCGAACTAATTACTGCAGAATTAATTCTGACTGGTAATCAAGACCAATCGCAAACATGTTTAGTTGCTAGTATCATTACACTTGGACTTAAGCAAGAATCAGTTATATTTTTGTCATTCCTCTTTAAAAGGACCTATGAAGATATAAGCCAATGATTCAAATTCCTGAGAGAAATGATGGCTCTCTTGGCATTAATGGTGAAAGGTGATAGGAAGACTACTTTGGGCAACTGGGAAGACTACAATGTACACATTCCATGCCAAATATTGCTTCACTACCTGACTCTGCTTTTATAACTTGTTTTGAGGTAGCGCAGATGATGAGTACAAGCAGTAGGCTGACAAGGACCAAGAAGGATCATCTGCCAGAAGCTCGATCTATCCGTGAGGGAGAATGAACAGAATGTCTTGCCTTGATGTTGGCATAGGGAAAACCAGGAAATGGCTCATGCCAACTTCCTTACTTTGGAAGTTAGGAAAACCAGGAAATGGCTCATGCCTTCCTTCCTTCCTCTGTCCTATTGGCTTCTCTGAATATAAGAGGCACATTTTTATTTTTTAAGTTCTTAGTGTTGCATGCTCAGTTTAGTGAGGTCACAAAGGTCAGTCAGAAAGCAGGGGGCTAAGCTGTTTACCCAGTAGCTCTAGTCCCACAAGGTGACTCAGAAAAATCACCTGAAAGAACTAGCATATTAGCTGTAAAATGCTAGTAATTGCTAAAATCAAGTATAACATAATTTCTCACAATACTTATACCCAAACGGAAACGCTCACCATAATTAAAGTTGCCCAAATTGCTGCTATATTTCCCACTTGGAGGATTATAAATCTGCCTGGCATCCCTTTTTGGTCCTGCTGGAGATTTCTTGGGTGGTGAACCTGAAGTTGTATCTTCATTGGTTCTCTTTTGCCTGTAAAAGTAAGAACAGCAATAACATTGTATTATATCAGAGGTTATCAACACATACACAATTTAGCAAATCAGTTATGAGAGACACGCTAAAGATGATAGTCACATCAGAAAAGAGAAAATAAAGTTCTGATGTCATCAGATTTACAGTGCTATGTTATACTGACTTTGTGAAAA
Organism: Talpa occidentalis; assembly: GCF_014898055.3. Classification (NCBI taxonomy): domain Eukaryota; kingdom Metazoa; phylum Chordata; class Mammalia; order Eulipotyphla; family Talpidae; genus Talpa; species Talpa occidentalis. The sequence continues at coordinate 7,619,295 of NW_023603184.1, forward strand.
GTATTTACAAGGATTTAAAATTACAAAAAGGGCTTTAAAATGACCTTAAGTATGAAGCTATAGGCAAATTTGTAAAACATCTCAGAAAAGTGTAGTTATGCCCCATGAGTACAACAAACCTTAGAATTTCAGGGTTTATTCTACCAGTTTATTTGATAAATACTGGTATCAGATTTTGTATTTTTAAGTAATGCTTCTCATAGTGATCTTTTAACATCCTTTAAAAAATCATTTAACAATATCATTTTGCAGAATATTTTGAGTATTTGTAGGTAATTCAGATTTTCATGTTTACAAATTGAAAATATTAAAACACCTGTATCTCTGGAATATATTTCTTACCCGATTTCAACCTTCTGTACAGGTTTCCATGATAATGTTACTGTGCTCTTATAAGAAGGGGGAATGTGGAAGAGATCCTGAGGAGAGAAAATCAGACAAGACTGCTATTGTATAATGGTGGTGGAGGGAGTGATGGTGAGTATAGGAAAGAGAGACATATCTTAAAAATAAATTTTAAGAGGAAGCTTTGATTTATTCTTCTTGTCCTTGAGCTGGTAACAAAATAAAGACCTAAAACAGCTACAAGAGAAAAGTAAAGTGGGACAATTTTGTTTACAAATTACATCTCTTACCTCATTAGTGTCATTTCATGCACATTACACTTAACCTACAGGTAAGTGTTTTCAAAGTCTTGGGACAAGAATCAGTATCAATTTTTATTTTATTTTTAAAGATTTATTTATTTATTTATACAAGAACTGGGGTATAGGCCAGATGCGCAGGAGGGTGAGAGGATTCACCAGAGACAGAGTGGGGAACAGAACAGGCAGACTGACAAAATGCACTGCTGAGGGGAGCAGCAGGCGTGACAGGAGAGGTCTGCTGCGCCATGTGGGACCCTCGCCGGTCGGCGGGGGCCGGTGAGGATAGAACCAGCCCTGCAGAGGCTGCAGAAAGCTTCACAGAGCGCCACTCAACTGCCTGACCACCAGGGGAGGCCCATCACTATCAATTTTAAATAAAGTCAACAAACAAGTATTTTCTTCTGCATGGAAGCAATCACTGAAGTTATTTGCAGAAAATACAACAGTACAATGTGCATTTGATTTCACATTTTTAAGTGCTTCAAAATTACAATACAACTAAAGGCCTGGCTAATTCTGTTTTTCTTCCCCTCAAATATCTATACATTGTCAATAAGGGAAACACCAACAAGATTTAAATACCAAATTATCAATGTGGTAATGCAAATGTTAGCTGAATTTAAATCTTAAAATAATCAAGAACTGAAATAATTCAACCTCACAATATTCTCAAAACTATGGATTCCTAAACATATTTATTGTTAGCATTTTACCTAACATTTCTTACCACCTTCACTCTGATTTTTTATGAAAGTAACTATTTTTTCCAATAGCAAAAATGAATATACCAGTAATAGTCACTTCTTACTATATAAAACTTAGGTCATTGTACCAGATCAATGCAGGGAATTAAGTCAATATAAAGTTTTTGGATCAAATGCTCTTAAGGCTTCCACTTGGAATGATAAAGTAAATGTTATTAACTAAGAAAAGGGACAAGAACAGCTAAGGGGAAGGCCTTACATCTCAGGTGACAATGGGAAATTGGAGTATGGTTTGTTGATTTATTAAAGTAAAACTAAATTTTGCAGTTAGATGAATCTGCTTAAAGAACTAACGACTGTGACGAAATGGCAAGGATGAACCAAAGCACACCAGTTTTCTTTCTTCCTTGTGGATTCCCTAAAACAAAGAACTGACCATGTCACACACTTCTATTCCGTTTAAAAATATTTCAGGATTCTGGGTCTCCCTGTTGGCGCAACAGGTTAAGAGGCAGCACTATGGGGCAATCTGCAGCCACTGCAGCAGGAGTTTGATGCCACCCCAGAAAGGTGACCCATATGGCACCACAGACTCCTGTCTCTCCTGCTGCTTCCCTTAGCAGTGTATTTCAGTTGATCCGCCTGTTTTGTTCCTGTCTCTGGTGAATCCTCTCACATCCCACACCTCTGGCCTGTTCTTATATGCATAAATAAATCTTTAAAAAAAAAATATTTCAGGGGGCCTCCCCGGTGGCGCAGCGGTTGAGCGCTGGGTTGCAAAGCTGCCCGCGGCCTCTGCGGCGCCGGTTCGATCCCCGGCTGCTCCCCGGCCACCGGAGGAGGGTCCCACATGGCGAGCAGAACTCTCCTGCCGCCCCACATGGCGCGCAGAACTCTCCTGCCGCCCGCTGCTCCCCTCAGCAGTGTACTTCGGTCCCTCTGCCTGCTCTGCTCCCCGCTCTGGCTCTGGTGAATTCTCTCACCCTCCCGCGCTTCTGACTGTACCCAGTGCATGTATAAAACAAAAAACAAACAAATAAATAAAGAAAGAAAGAAAACATGCCTCTATATATAAAAAAAAAAAAAAAAAAAAAAATTTCAGGATTCTATACACTGGTTGCTAACCGTATTCATAACTCTCCCTTATACATTTTTCTACTACAGTCATCTTTAAATCATTATGGTTTCCTGAACAGGAAACTTTTTCATCTCCATATACTGGGTCACAGTATTTTATCTGCTACGTTCAAAAAGTTCTAAATACCACAGTATAAATTGTATGGGGAATATAAAAATAAAAATACCACAGTATATTGTCAACGTAGACTTAGGTCATCAGTTCAAATAATCTCACATTTTACTAATATATGAATTCATTCTGAAATTACTGCTTACATTTAATTTTGAAATAAATTGTAGGCTATTAACAAAAATTTTCTTAGGAGATGAGCGTATTCTCACCCCTTCTGTTTTTTAAAATCTCTTTTTACTTTCCACTTGGGAATATAATATTCAGCCCTCAGTGACCCATTGTTGTTCTTTTTGGAAAAGCTTCCCTTTTTCAGATAAATAATAATTGTTCCATGGGATTTTTTTTTTTACCATATTAGTTTTAAGTCACATCATATCCCAATTTTGTTACTCTCAGGCTTGTGCTCCAGGTGTTTCAAATATTTCTTTTGTTCATCTGGCTATAAAACTGTTAAATTATGGTAATAATTGGTGGTTACTTCATTGGGATTTTTCCTTTGCTCTCTCAGGTTATTTTTTGTTTAGGCTAGTAGATACTTGGAAAGGTAAAGAGAACTGAAGGGTACTTAATGTCTTTATGGTAAGGGGCACCTTAGCCTGTAACACAGAAAGCTCTCAATTTATTACATGAACAAGTTAACAGAAAAGACCACTAAAAAACTTTTCAAGTGCCACATGGGACTAACCATTCTTACTGTAAGCAAAGGAGGGTTTTATTGGTCATTCAAAATGCCCCACTAGCATTTTAAGACTATTGGAACTTAAATCAGTAGAATTTCTCAGTCTAAATATATCAGCTATGTTTTATATAAAATTACCATACTTCCTTTCACGGTATCTTCTTCAATAACATTTAAATTAAAAAAAATGCATGATTTTATAATAGATACACAAATTATAATCAATACAATGTACGATTTTGTAGCAGCTACAGAAATTAGTATAAAAAGCACAAAGTTTTAAAAGGCCAGCCATCTGTAATGTAATGCCATCTTCTCTTAAAGAATACTATCACAAACCTGAGCAAACATGAAAAATTTGTTATATTTTCAAAGAGGTAGCTAGGAGAATTGGGTAAGAAAAAAGAGACTTACCTTGATTAAAACATTGATATTGTTTGTTATTTTCAATGCAACAACTTTAATTTTGTTCTACAAAAGGAAAACAAAATTTTGTTTTTCAATAAATTTGTAATGCACACTCCCTTCCCATATAGAACTAGAGTAATTACACTTCTATTTCAGAACCATTTCTAGTTATAGAATTTCTTGTTTCACATTATCACACAGATAATGCTTATTTTATTTCTCTCTAAATTAGGGTAGAGATGACAAAGAAAGAAAACAATATTTATATTCCCTTGACAGGCTAGAACATTGAAGTGTTACCTACAATTTACCTGGATAGTAAGTAAGGGGCAGGTCATATGTACAAAGGAGTTGTATTAAAAGAAACAGTCTACACTGAAGGATAAAATCATAAGAAATCGAATGTATTTCTTTATGATCAGGATGAAGATTGCACAAAAAGGGTGAGACCAGAGAAAACCAAATATTCCAACACAAACACACATGTAGTTTGACAAAGAATTGACAGTTAAATCTTTTTTTAATGTAAATTAATTAGTTTTCAAAAAGGTGAAATTAAAAATATCACAACCAAGTTTTGGCACTGTGAAGCTATCGGCAGCCACTGCAACACAAGTTCGATTCCCGGCCAGGGAGCGAACCCACATGATGCAGCAGACCACTCCTGTCTCACTCCGCTGCTCCCCTTAGCAGTGTATTTCAGTCAGTCTGCCTGTTTTGCTCCCTACTCTGTATCTGGTGAGTCCTTTCACACCCTGCACCTCTCATCTATACCCCAGCTCTTGTATGCATAAATAAATCTTTTTAAAAAAAAAAAAAAAATCACAACCATCAATTATTTAAACAAAATGTACTGCTGAGACCCTAGTTAAAGATTGTATATGTCTAAGATTAGTAATGAACATCATTCCCCCAAATTGGAAATATACAAGATATTTTAACAATGACAAATCTAAGTTAGCAAGTAAGAAAATTTGAAGATGACCTTCTAACATATTTTCAATAGACTTCAAGTAAAATTGAATGTCATATTTCAAAGTATGAATTCAGTATGATCTGTAATAAATGGGGTGATTACCACTAGATGTGACCCATTTTTCTTACCTCTTCTGTTTTTAAGGCCTCGCCTGTTTTGCCTTGGAGAGCCAAGCGAAGTTGTCTGATATAAACCTGCAGGCCTCGTGCAAAGTACTGCAGTCTAAATGAAGAAAATATTTGTTAATTATCAAATCACATCACTTCATTGTTTTCAAATTCTATTTGAATATTAGAGTATACTTAGTAAATAATATTTTTAGTACTCAATACATAATATTCTATTATGCCAAAATGACCTTTACCAATAGAGTAATTTCGAGGATTTAAAGAAAATCACCAATGTTTGATCATGAGGAGGTAGACAGAAAAGTAAACTAAAAGCAGTTTTCCTTTCTTAGAAATGGGAGTAAATCCACACTGAATATGGCAAGAGGGAATTTAGCACTGTCATAGATGCTAAATTCCATAAGGAACCTTCCTTATGTTAACCCACAAGGCATGTGTCTAAATCAAAGTGAAACACAGAATCAGAGTGCCTGGGTTTTACTCTTCTTTGGGGCTAAGTTAAGGTCAAATGACTTCAGACCCATATTTTAATCTCTGTATGTTTATCTTAACAAGAGACAGTGTTTGACCTGTTGGCACCTCAGGATCCAGTTAAAAGTAAAACAAAATTGCAGATTTGAGAATTTATTATAAACTCATCTAAGTCTCAAAGGGTCCTGAATGATCCCTTTTCAAGTTTGTTCCAGGTATGTGTGAAGAAAGAGGGTATCATCACTCCATCCTGCTGACTCTGAAGAACCTGCTTAACAAGGTGTTTCTGGCTTTTTATTTTCAGAGTAATTTCTGAAGTTGTCTGCTTCTAACCAAATGTTTCACCAAGCATTAAATCTTTGTTTTACTAAAGAATAAAGTTATAAATGATATAATGGCCAAGCATTTCCAAATTTAAGACGTGAATTTGTTAAATGGAATGATTTGATATAAAGTGTCTTCATGAACACATCTTATTGATTTCCCTACTGATGCTCCTCCCATGTCACTACGTAAGCAACAACTGCAGCTACAGAGTTTTGAACAGTCTTGGTGTGCCAGGCATTGTGCTCAAAACGGTACATTTACTGTGTCATTTACTCTCATAACTCTATGAGGCAGGTGCTCTTACAACTAAATATAACAGTTGAGGAAAATGTGAGGGGTTAGAGGTTAAGGAACCTATCCCAAGACCACAGTTAGGGGAGAGTCAGAGTCTATTTTTTAAAAAGCTCATTTTTGACCTCATGGATTGGTTGTACCATAGCTGTTATGTATTTATACTAATTCCTGTTTTATGGATCTTCTATTCTGTTCCACTGGGGCAAGGCAGGGTGAGGAATAAGCTCTGGTAAAAGGAAAACAAAGCCCAGGGATAGCTTCCACCTTTGCCAAAGACTGGGCCACTTCAATCACACTTCACCTGATTTTGAAATCCTTGAGCTTCTCTGCATTCAATTTAGCTGTTAAGAAATCTGGAAGTTTTCGGCCCAACTGGTGAAAGCTATATAATAAACATTCCACATAACTGAACTGTAGCTTGGGTTCTTCGTTACCAGCATTCTCCCCGTTTTCTGCTTCTTCTGGAGGGAGAGGCATGTATTCCTAAGAGACGAAATGTAGAGGTGTTTGTAATCTGCTCTAAGTACTCTAATTATAAACATATACTCAAGTAAATTATAGGGCATGTTTTTAAGACAGGAAGCATTAAAACTACCTAGGTAAACTATCCCTTTTACCTATTGGATCAATAATCTAGCCTACCAACGCTCCATATTAACCTGTTATATGTTCCATTACTAATAACAATGAGAGTGAAAGTAGCCAATATTTGTTAGATATTTATGAAGTGAACGAAAGAGAAAATGGTGAAAATGTTGCTGCATGGAAGACAAGATCCAATCTAGGTTTGACATCAGAAGTTGATGCTCTGAAACATTATATTATGCTAATTCCAAAAACCTCCTCTGAACAGCCATCTGTACTGTCTTAAGTATTAGCTTTTGTTACAGTCAAAATACTGTAAATGGCATTCACTATCAGTGTTAACACCCCTAGGTATTAAGGATTGGGAGAGCACCAAATGTTGGATGATCCAACTGATGCTATGGGCCTAGTGCTTAAACACTGTGTCTGTTATTTAACTGCTCACATTCAGCAAGAAAATCACCTGGTGCTAATGGTTTTGTCAGATGGCCTATTTTTTCTACAATTACATCTTAAAAGACTATTTCCTGGTTGTTACTGCTACTTGGCCTTGGACCGCAACTTGGATGTCCTAGAGCAAATGTAAAACATAGTTGGATAAAGGAATAGCAGAAAGATTATTATTACAAATCCTGTATTATATTTTATGCAAAGCATCAACAGAAGAAAAGCCAAAGATTAAAATAGTTTAAAAAAATAAAAGTAAACAACATTATGGCCTGAGAGGCTGATAACACTTGCTAGATTTATTGTCTTTCATAATCTAGAAATTAATACTACCTATTAGACTTTGGGGAGACATACTGACTATGCCATACAAGAAAAAAGTTCTTACCAATAACTTATCAAACAGTTTCCTTAAATTTGTTTCTAATTTTTCCATGTCACCACAAAATGAGCTCATCTCTGCCAACAGTTTCAATACCTAAAATAAAAAATTCACTGTTATTATAGTATTAATTTTTTCCAATAGTCAAGGCTATAAAATAAGCTCTATTTCACATAACTAGTTTAGACTGCTTATTTTTCAACTATGATTTTACAGAATTGTTTGAACTGGGGAAAAAAATAGAGATGTAGCCCCATCTTTCACTGGTAAGGAAACTGAAGGTTAGAGAGATTATGTGACTTGAGACCCAGATCTCATGAGTGAATATATCTGTGAGAAGAAATAAAGAAAAAAATATACATGAGACTTTCTGCTACAGATTAATAGTGTACTATGAGGTGACATTGAGGAAGAATGCTTAATAATAAAGAATTATTTACTAATAGTAAATATGATCTCACTGCTATTTAATTTAGTAGATGTATTCTAACTCAAAGTATGGGTGATTGTCTCTATTCTTTTTTTTTTTTTAATATAGACGCATGTTTATTTATTTATTTATTTATTGTTTATACATGCACTGGGTACAGTCAGAAGCGCGGGAGGGTGAGAGAATTCACCAGAGCCAGAGCGGGGAGCAGAGCAGGCAGAAGGGCCAAAGGACACTGCTGAGGGGAGCAGCGGGCGGCAGGAGAGGTCTGCGCGCCATGTGGGACCCTCCTCCGGTGGCTGGGGAGCAGCCGGGGATCGAACCGGCGCCATAGAGGCCGCGGGTAGCTTCGCAACCCAGCGCTCAACCGCTGCGCCACCAGGGAGGCCCGATTGTCTCTATTCTTGAATTTCATCTCTGCTTTACTACCAGTTTCATAAGCCAAACCGAAGACATGGGGGCAGTAAACCACAAAGTCAGTGTATAGTGAGATTCCTCTATCCTTATGACCTGTGTGGGAAAAGGAATTTACATTTCATATTTCAGTTCTATTTAACAATCATTAAGTGCCTTTCAGAATTAGGCTCTGCACTAGATTCTGGGGATACTAAGAAGAATCATATTAAATATAGGTAGATAAATAAATGTATTGCAAATACTGTGGAAAAAATGTGTATGTACATTACAGTTGAAATACAAAGGAGAGAGTAATCAATTCTATTGGAGAAGAGATAAAGAACTTTTTGTGTTAATCCTGTTTAAATCTGATTCTATTAGTTATGGAGAGATAGGAACTGTCATGAATTAAACACCTTATTTAAAATAACAAGATTACAAAAGTAAGATGGACTATGGTGAAAACTATAGGCAATGCTTTCCTACTGCAGCCAACTCACTGAATCCATAAAGCATTCCTAGGTAATCAATCCTGGGTAGATTACTAGCTAGCCATCAACAGACCTCTTTCTTGATTAGAAAGCAGTCTAAGTTAGTGACTTACACTTATGTTAAAATATGGGAATGCCTTTTCAATGCTCAATGCAGACATTATTCTCTTACCTCCAACTGTATATCAAGACCCTCCACTGGGGTAGTCAAGGAACTGAGGTTAGGGAGAACGTGCTCGCAGAAATAAGTCACAAACTTTGTGGAATGCACATTTTTCTGTAAAAATTCAAAGAACAGTGAGTCATCAAAAAGAAAAAGTGGTATCTCGAATACAATTTGTCATTCAACAAATGCTAACTGAGTGCCACAGCATTAAGTAATGTGGCCACAAATACAGTATGGTGCATAACCCAAAGGCAACCCTGGTAGACAATACATAATACTTCATAGCAAAATAATGTGGAGCATTGGGACATCCTTTTATCTTTGAACTCTTCCTTGAGCCTCATGTCAAAATTTGGGGGAAATTTTAGTGTTGAAACTCATGCTATACATTCCTCAATAAGGATACTTTAAATGGTGTTTTTCAAATTATGCTATACACACCTCAGAAGCTCGTGGTCAGAGTTAGCACAAAGCCAGAGATAAAAGGTTTATTTACTAGAAAATAATCTGTTAGAAATATTTTTTTAAAATGTAAATTACTAAACCAAGTGTTTTAGAAACTCAAACTACAAAGCAAAGCAAAATTCAAAAAAACTTAAATCTCTAAGCAAGACTTTAAAGAGATTTCTTGACTCTTGGGCTCTCAACAACTAGCTTACTCAGGCCTCCAAAAAGTAAATACTCACTAACTTTTATGCAAAGGTTTGAGAAGACTGCACAAGTATCTATAGCTATGAAATACTATAGGGTCACAAAATAGCTATATAAAACAGAGCTCACAGAGAAAAGTGGTACTGCCTGCCGGGTGCACTGTAGGAGCCTGTCCACACAGTCAGGATCCGAGGGATTGAAGGTTTGTTCCAGGTCAGCCTGTTCAGCCACCAACTCTACTAGTTGCTGTCTTCCACTCACTGTCTGTAAGCTTTTTAACCCAGATAATATTTTCATAAACAGGACAAATTCTTCACCAGTCACATCTTCTAGGACCTGGAAAGACATTTCAGAATAGTATCTTTATTACTTAAATAAGAGAGAAAGATCAATATTGAAACAGTGTAGCAAATTTATTTCAGCTTCTAAAGTCAGTTTACTGATTCTAAAATTCTGATGAAAGGACATCTTCGTTTGTTAATTTAGCTAAGTAGTAAACTATGCATTCTCAATGCCATGCTACTGAAGGCAAAATATGGTTCCTGGAAAATTTTACTTTTACATGAAAAGCACAGTTAAACACACAGGACATAGACAGATATGTACTATGTCCATGGCATTAAAATTACATGGGAGAGTGACTAAGGGAAAAAAAAAATCAAAAAAGACGGCTGGGGGTCATAGTGGAGTTAAAAAAAAAAGGCAAATCCCACAGTGAACTGTTAAATTAGCTTCAGTTTTCTTTAAGTTAAAGCAGTTTCAATCATATTAATAAGGAACTGTATACAAAGTAGGAGACCATGCAAGTCTTATTAAGAGTTCCCTATTCATGAATCTAAGTCTTTCTGTTCATTGACCAAAGGAGCAAGTAATCATGACATATTCCACCAGACTACTAGCTGAGACATAGGAAGACATGCTGATATTCCTAGCCAGAGTTTTGCTCCTTTTTCTCTCTCTGAAATCTTATCAGAAAGCAAGTGAGCGGTGCTATTAAGAAAATTTTGATTTTAACTAAAAATATGAAGAAAGTAAATTTTTTCTCAAACTTTGGGACTTCATGAGTGCAAATTTAATTGTGACATACCTTGACTGTTTTAGCATCCATAATGGAATTAGATGCTTGGTGCATAGACCAATAAGCATGGCCTTTTGAGCTTACAGTGTGTCATGGGTTAGGATCAAAAATATAGGTCATTTCAATGTGATCTTCATTTTCATTATGAAACAGTCTAGAATACTACTGGAAAATACGTATAATTAGGGAGTGCTGGGAATTAGGAAAAATTTTCTAAAGAAGGTAACTTGTAGAGAATTTTGAAGAATGCATAAATCCCTAAGGCTAATGTCACAAAGTTTAAACGTGGTATACCCTTAAATGAACATTATGATTCATCATTACAAGTGACCAAAAGTGCAAAACACTATGTAAGAAAAGCTTTAGGTTCTATGGTAGTTCTTATTGGTTATAATCATATTGTACAGAAGCACTGAGGAATACTGTCAATTTCAACTGTCTTTTGCTTTAAAGAATTTCTAAACAATGACCAAAGCTCACCTTTTTGGATTCAGTTAGTATAAGTTCTTCTACTTCCTTTGTTAAGACTTCATCTGGTAAAGTCTTAAGCTTTGTAGAAAGGAATTTGATTGCTCGTTCTCTCACAATGTCCTCTCCTTGAAGTATTTGACTGAACAAACCACCTAAAGTACCTGAAAAAGAAAAGAGAGTTGTGTGTAGCAAGCCAATTCCATACTATACTAAAGTTTTTTAATTTAACTCAATTTATAGCGTTTCTTTCCAAGTGAATTACTAAACATCCTTGATAGTCATTAGTTTAAAAAATTCAAAAGTCTCAATCGTAAGACTGAGCATATCCTTTGTCTATGGATTCAAAATCAGCTGTGTATAACTTTTCTATCATTTAATAGTAATGTATAAACACAGGTATTTTGGGAGGGTTTTTTTTTTTTTTTTTTAATGTGGCAAAGGGAGTCTTTCCAGATTTCTAATGGAACACTGTGGTCCATTTTTGCAATATTTCTGCTGTATTTTTGAATCACAAACATTTGGAGCTGAATGGTTTTTAGAACACTTAGAATTTTATGAAATTGACCCTTGGACGAATCCCAGACTTTATTCTTAATGAATAATACCAAGCTTCTCAACTGTTTAAAAGATACCAAACACAGTTCAGAAGAAGGGGACTTACCTTTTGCATCCATCTTAAATATACTTAACAGGGCATTGTTGACTAAATTAAATTCTGCAGAGTCATCTAGATTAAAAAAAAAAAAGTGGTACAAAGCATAAAACAGATGAAAAAATCATCTATTTCTTCTTCAAACTTAAGATTCAATATTGTTTCTCAGAAATTACACTGAGGGGAGCTATAACTAAGCATTTCTCTCAAGTACTAAGAAAATATATCTTCCTAATTATTCAGGGTTGAGAACCCGAACTAGCATACCTGGAATGTTTTTATGTTAAGATGGCACACTTAAAAAACTATACAAAACAGGGTCGGGGGGCTTATGATGCATCAAAATTCCCAAAAGAATCCAGTCACTGTAGTTTTATAAATAGCGTTAAAAATAAAACCACCCCAAGAACTAGTCACAAGTCATTAAACTTCAAACTACTGAATGAGAAGAATTTTAATTTCTACCAGAGGTAGCACCTTCAGGAAAGAAAAAAAGCTGGAACAGTAACTAACTCTGAAACATTAGATAAAAGGATAATATAAAATTCCATACCTGTTTGCAAAAGCTGAGTTAGTATATCAGCCACCCGGGGAAGATTTTCTCCAGTGGCAAATTGAGGCAGCTCTTTAATTGCTTGCCGTCGAATCTGGATATGATTTCAAAGAAAAGAATTAACCAAAACATTATCATCAATAAAAACAACAAACCTAATCTTCAAAGAAAACTAGAACTACAAAAAAAAATCATAATTATGGGAGTATGAGTCAGAAAAATATAAAACATAAGATTTCTAGCAGTTTTAGGAATAATTTGCTCCAATTTAAGAACAAGCTTCACAAAATAAACAAAACATGGTGGTAAGAATTGTTAAGCACAATTATCTGATGGGAATGGACAGTCTTGACATTATAAACAATGGTTCATAAACTGATCATATACAACTGCTGGGATCTTTACTACCTTCTCTCACAGAACAGAAGTTAAGGATGGTTACAGTTGCAATTTCCTATTAATAACTATATACTCTGGAATGTTCAGTATGACTACTCTATACATTATGTGTGAATATAATTTATGTACTTCATTTTGAATATGTGGTATTGCCTTATTAAGTTTAACAAAATGTACTATAGTCATAGCTAGCAAATTCTGCATGGAATGTTGGCAATTCATAATTTTATTTGAAAAGATAGAGCTGATGTTGAAAATTCTACTAGTTCATTCTGTTCCAAGGAAAAATGATTTCTTCCTACTTTAGTAATCACATGCAAATATTACATAGACCAATTATTTTTCTGCTCTGCAAAATATATAGGGGTGATGAAACTATTAAATATTATTCATATTTTAAATATCTGAGCAAGTATAAATGATTGAAAACAAACATTTAGTCTAATTTCATGCATACCATATAAGAATCTTTGAAAAAGATGTCAGAGACAACCTATTTTTAACAGTGGATAACATGATCGGTATTTCAATTACATGAGTTGCACACTGGAAATGGTAAGAGAAACATCTGAAAGCTTGTTGAAAGCATCAGTCATAAACTTACGGACACGTCTTCATCCTCACAGAGGTCTAACTGTGCATTGATTGCAGAATCAGCCAATTCTGGAAAATGCTTGAAGAATTTTGGAATAAACTGAGCTGCTAATCTTTTTTCCTTTGTACCACCTTTCACGCCATCCAATATCACTTGATAGGCATCCTTATGCTAAAAATAAATAAATAAATAAATAAATAAATAAATAAATAAATAAATAAAACAGAAAAAAACACAATATTGAAGGATGGGAAACTAAACAAACTTGTATGGTCTGTTTAACATTAGCAAAATTTTACATAGGCTAAGAACTAGGGCTTAGTTTTGGAGTTTTATTGCTCCAGTTGGACACTGACCTTTCCACAGCCTGGGCTCCTTCTCCCCACCTTAGTCATTTGTGAATTATGGCAGAGAGAAGAATGGCTCAATTTTAGGTGGAAAAGCAAATAAGTTTGTTGAATCACCATCGTTTCTTTATTCTAGTGATTACTGACCCTAACTTGTGACTCTATCATGCTTAACAAACTAACGAATAATACAGAATTCTCAAAGAATTGTGTAACATCTATTTAAATATATTTACCTGCTTCTAATAAACACCTTGAAGGCAGGGAAAATACATTCTTGTAATCAGGCAATTAATTTAAGCTTTATTATGCCTCACATTTTAGGATATGAAAATAATTCACTGTGTAAGGCCAGCCAATTTTTAATGAAGACAGAATCTAATGTCACATATTTAACTTTTATTATAGATCAGTACACTTAAAACTCATTTGTTTTCTTTTTAATAAAAATTCAGAACTGCTTTCCCACACACTCATAATGTGAAAGGGTCAACAAGTTCCCAATGCCCCTTTACACATGTGCCTCAAAACCAATCCTTTTATTAAATGTCAGTGACTGAGCTGGTGAACAACAGTAATAAGTATCAAGGCTGTGTGGACATATGGATAACATTTTTAACTACTGGAACACTTTAACCACTGTAACAAAGATACCAAACTTAAGTACTGAGTAGTGTTTATTCTGCATGAGGGACTGCTCTAAGTACTTTAGATTTGAGCTTATTTCATGCCACAAAGAGGGGAATGACTAATAATACCCAATGAACTGTAGAATTACTTAGAATTACTAAAAATTCAATTTCACAGTAGTTTTTTTCCATGTTAAGTGAAAAAAGTAAAGCAGGATATAAAATTATAAAAGCATAGTGGGACCTCAATTAAGGACTTTTTTTTTTTTAATAATCAGAAACTGTTCCCTGTATTACAAAACTTGATCACACTGGGGATCACCTTGGGGAGCTTCCAGAGCTCCAGGACAGACCTGGGCTGGCTGGTTCGCCCCTGTGCTCAGGCAGCCTTGGTTGGCAGTCTCCCACCCCAGGGAGGTCACCACAGCCTACAAGGAAGGACACCACATGGGCATAGTGCACTACAGTCCAGACCTCCCAAGCTCAAGTGAACCTCCTGCCTCTGCCTCCCAAATTACTGGGATTACAGGCACAGGCCACCACGCCCAGCCTAGGGTCACAAACAGATCTTTTAAAGGTACAGATTTTAAGTTACTCCACACAATTACCAGATTACTTCAAGTTAGACTGAAACAAATTCCATCACTGATTAGTAATACCCCTTAATACCCCCTTTTAATATCATAAACACAATACCAACTCCCATGTAACAAAAGTTTCTGGGAATAAGGTGAGCTCCTTATGAAATAGACATAAAAATCAACCTTTGGACCTAATACTTCAAAAGGATATATTTTTTAGTGCAAAGATTTGAAAAATCATGGCTGACTTTTCTACCGCTTTACATTCCTGTGGTTTGCCTCATAGCTTCTAGACAGACTTCATACTTTTTTGTTTTTTAACTTTTGCAGGGTATCAAAATGTAGTTTCCTTTAACTCAAACTTAAAAATTTTACTTATAAATTCTTTTGAAGAAACTCCTTACATTGTCTGCAATTAAACAAAGAATCTCTACTTGCAATAAGTCATCCTTCTGCCAAGAAAAAAAAATCTGGAGTAGAATCAAAAGGAATCATTTGCAATACTTATTGAAAGCCTACCAGGGACTGAATCTACCGTGTGTGTATGCCTCACAGTAATTCCGTGAGGTAGGTGTTATTATCCCAATCCCTGTTTTTCAAATGAGAAAATCAAGGCTAAGTCAGAGAGGTGAAATAATTTGTCTACAGCTACACACAGATCCAGGACCTGAACATTGTTACAGGGGCTGTAAAATCAAGATCTGTGCCTAATGCAAGTTTTCTTTTTTTTTTTTTTTTTAAAGATTTATTTATTTATGCATACAAGAACTGGGGTACAGGCCAGAGATGAGGGGAGTGAGAGGATTCACCGGAGACAGAATGGGGAACAGAACAGGCAGACTGACTGAAATACACTGCTGAGGGGAGCAGCGGGTGAGACAGGAGAGGTCTGCTGCGCCATGTGGTTACATCCCTGGCCAGCTGGGGATAGAACTCGTGCTGCAGTGGCTTCGGATAGCTTCACAATGCTGTGCTTAACCCTTTGTGCCACGAGGGACGCCTATAAGTTTTTTTTAAAGATTATTTATGCATGCAAGAACTGGGGTGTAAGCCAGAGATGTGGGGGATGGGGGAAGTGAGAGGATTCACCAGAGTGGGGAGCAGAACAGGCAGATCTACTGGAATATGCTGCTGAGGGGAACAGTGGGTGAGGCAGGAGAGGTCTGCTGCGTCATGTGGGTTAGCTCCCCCGCCTGGGATCAAACTCTTGCTGCAGTGGCTGGCGATAGCTTGATAGAGCTGTCTTTAAACCCTGCTCCACCAGGGAAGCCCCTAATACTACAAGTTTTGTTAATTGTAATCTTTTAATTACTGTCTGAGCTAATAATAAACAAATTAGTAAGTATCATAGTAAGCATAGCCCACCTTCAGTTCCCCCAGAATTCACAGCTCCAGGTGAGCAAACCCCTATACTTCATTACAAAGGGATCTTTATGTCTTATGCATAGTTGCTTGATAGCTCTGTTACAGTGCCATAAAAGTAGCCCTAATCCATCAAGCACAGGGAATTGCACCAAAATTCTAGCAGTCAGTTGTCTCTAGTAAGCAACAACTTCCACCCTATTTTATTTATCACTGGTCTTCCTCACTAAAGGTACATTTGGGGAGAGCACCTGTTTTTCCATCTTGCACCTCCAGTGCCCAGGACAGTAACTTTGAAGTGTGATAGGCACTCAAAAAATGTACTGAATCAATGAAATCATGTGCATGAAGTCTGCATGAAACCCCTCCCCTGGTTTTCACCAACTTCTGTCTCCTAAGTCACTCTTTCTAAATTAATAGCAGATTTTTACCTTGAAAGACATTTTTGATCTCTTGGGGGAGAACTATCAACCTAATCTGCTACTTATAATTAAAGATGACGTAAGGGGAAAAATGCAAGCTACTCTCAATTATTCATGGTATATAAAGTCCAGTTTGGCTTTTGTTTGCTCTAACATACACTAAAGAAATGATTGTCAACTTTTTAGTACTCCAGAAAAAAAAGAAGGGTGACAGTATGCACAACACTACATACATGATTTCAGCATTTCCCTAGAAGATCCCTGACATTCCTCTCTGGGAGAGCATCATTTACAAACTGACTGAGAAGCACTAGCCCAATACGCCCTCATTGTGCAGTAAAATCATTTTTAGGTAGAACAATTTGTTCCAGTCTTCCCAAACTCAGTCACTGAAAAATGACAATGAAGGAAGGCATCTTCATTACTAGTTCCTTCTAGGAACACCAACAAAACCTAACTTTAACCGGCCATAGTTTATTCCACCTTGTTTTCAGGCGTAGAAAATGTCTCCTTCACATTCAACCTAAGACAAACATTTACAACAGATTTACAACAGATTGTACATTTACAACAGATCTTCAACACATTCAATGATGTCAACATTCCCTACCCAAAAGGGAAAACGTAGGGAAGGAAAATCATCTGATACTTGAAACGGGCCTAGTTTCAGTTCTAGATAAAACTAAAATAAGGCTCCCACAACGCACACTTTTTTGTTCCGCTCAGAAAGGTTCTACCTGAACAACACACTGCAAGACGGGCCGGGAAGGGCACTGCCACACCTTTGTGTTGCTGCCTTACAGGACAGCCTCCCTCCTACTCCAAGGGATGAGTAAAGAGAACCACATGCAGTTTGCAGCACTTGTAAAAGACAACGGGATTTCTAAAACAGTGAACAAGACGACCTCGGGAGGCCCTGGCTCTTGTTCCCAGGAAACATTCACACAGTCACCCAACAACACCTCCAGGTCAACGTCCTCGAGGACCTGAAAACTCCCCAAGCAGCCATGGTCTGCATGCACAACTCAACCACAACCAAACTGCGACTCTGGAGCAAACCCTGCCGAGTCCGGCTCTCGCCAGGCAACACTATTCACCGTTGTTCTCTCCCGCTTCCCCTCAATACCCGGTCCTGCTCCATTTTCAATGGAAGCCAGCAGCCCTGCCTCACCTCCCTAGTTATCACTGACCTTCCTCCTCAACGGGACCTTCCGAGAAAGTACCGCCCCCCCTCCCGGCCCTGCAGCTCCAGCGCCCGCCACAGCGCGACAGGCGCTCAAAAACGTACCAAATCAACGAAACCAGGGGCCCCCCAAAGTCTGCACCAAAGCGCCCGATCGATCCCTCTCCTGGCTTTCCCCAGCGTCCGTCTCCTGAGACACTCTTCCCAAGTTAATTAAAAAAAATAAATGCCTTGAAAGACCATCCCTGGCCTGTTGAGGAGCAACCCCCCCCCGCACCCCTTTACCACAGCCCTGGCCGGCGTGAGCGCCCCCGAAAGGGGAGCGCGCGGGGAAAGCAAGCCCGTCTGCAGGGGCTGAGCCGGGGACGCCGCGGGGAGAAGGGCTGACGAAAGGGCGGCAGAGGAGCCCGGCTCCAGGGCCGCGCTCTCCCCGGGGACGCGGCGGCGGCCCCCGCGGCTCGCGGGCGGGAGCGGCAGCCGCAGCCTCTCCCCGCCGGGCAGCGCTGCCCCGAGGCCGCGGAGCGCCGGGCCCTGCAGGCCGCTGGGGCGCTGACCTGGCCCACTTGCTCCGTGGCGTCGGCCAGGATGCCGTAGTTGCGGTAAAGTTCCTCCACGGTCGGCATGGCGAGCCCCAAGCCCAAGGCCCGCTCCAGCTGTCCCCGCCGCCGCCCGCGCCACCGCCGCCGCTGAAGTTCTCCGAGCCCGCGACCCGCACTATTACGCTTCCAGCTGCCGCCAGTGTCGCCGCCAGTCACCGCGCACAGGACGGCTCCGCCCCCAGCGTCTACGTAAGGGCGGGCGCGTCGGGAGCGGCCTTCGCTGACCGCCAATGGGCCCGTTAGGGTTTAGCGCCCCCTCGCGGTTGGAGGTGCAACAAGCGCGCCTATTTAATTTAATGGCAAAGACCATTAAATTAGCACTTTGGTTTTTTTTTTTTTTTTTTTTTTTTTTTTTTTAAAGATGTGTTTATTTATGCATGCAAGATCTGGGGTACAGGATAGAGGTGTGTGTGTGGGGTGAGAGGTGTTGTGCCCATTGTCGACCAGTGCAGCCCCCAAGGACACACAGACAGCCGCTGTAAGATCATAAAGGAGTTTATTACGGGCTCGAGTCCGGGCCCACAACACGCACCGATGCAACGGTGGAGGTCGGGAGCCCTGAACAAAGGGAACAGGGATCTTATATAGGGTTATAAGCAGATCTCTAAAAATTAAATCATGTTGGCAAACATTCATTGGTTACACAGGTGCATTTCCTAACAGCGGTGGGTGCACAGATTCAGTTTTTGAGCTGATTGGTCACATCAAGATGCAGCTCTATTTTATGGCTAGTTTGACCCTATTAGTGGCCTGAATTGCTCAGCTCCGCTGTGGCTAGCCGACTGAGATAAGACCAGAGTGGGGTGGGGGTCGAACTCTGGAATGCAGTCTTTTCCCGGGACAGCAAGACCTGAAATTCTAAAATGGCAGTTACACACAAAATGACAAAGCAATGGCTAACAATATTTATGCTTGGTTCCACAAGAGGATTCACCAGAGACAGAGTGGGGAGCAGGCCGGGCAGACTGACTGAAATACACTGCTGAGGGGAGCAGTGGGTGAAACAGGAGAGGTGTGCTGAGCCATGTGGGTAGCTCCCTGGCCAGCTGGGGGTCGAACTCGTGCTGCAGAGGCTACGGATTGCTTCATAGTGCTGTGTTTAACCCCTTGCGCCACCAGGGAGGCCCTGTTTTATTTTTTAAAAGATTTATTTATGGGCCTCCCCAGTGGTGCAGCGGTTGAGCGCTGGGTTGTGAAGCTGCCCGCAGCCTCTGCAGCGCCGGTTTGATCCCCAGCTGCTCCCCGGCCACCGGAGGGTCCCACATGGCGTGCAGACCTCTCCTGCCGCCCGCTGCTCCCTTCAGCAGTGTACTTCGGCCCTTCTGCCTGCTCTGCTCCCTGCTCTGGCTCTGGTGATTTCTCTCACCCTCCCACGCTTCTGACTGTACCCAGTGCTTGTATAAATGAATAAATAAATAAATCTTTAAAAAAAAAGATTTATTTATTTTGTGCATGCAAGAGCTGGACACAGGCCAGAGGTGTGTGTGGGGGGTGAGAGGATTCACCAGAGACAGAGTGGGGAGCAGAACAGGCAGACTGACTGAAATACACTGCTGAGGGGTGCAGTGGGTGAGACAGGAGAGGTCTGCTGCGCCGTGTGGGTCAACTTCCTGGCGGGGGATTGAACTCGAGCTGCAGAGGCTGCCTGAGGTCGTTCTTAGGAACCTGGAATATGGTCTCTGCACTTGGGGACTCACAGGACTGGTGCTGGGTAACAGGTGGCAGCATAGTGGTGGTGACCATGTGGGACCTACTTTCCTTCCCAGATTTTTCTGGAGCAAGAGGGTAGACGTGATTTGCTTGTAGCAAACAGGACCACATAAACAAGCAATTACAGATCCATTCTGACTCCTGCTCTAGGGGGTCAGGGCAGAGTGAAGAAGCCCCCCCCCACCCATCATCAATGGCAGCAGTAACTGTTGGTGATTGAGAGCAGCATATTAGCACCTGTGAACATTATTCATAATCTCATTTAGATGAAGTTTAAAAGAGAGCACCCCACATTCATAAAACAGGCAACTACATGACCCAGCAAGCTTTGCATTTCCCGAGATTTCCCTTTCGGGTGGAAATGGGGCGGTGGCACTGCAGAGGTTTCATGTGGGGAGAGCATAGGAAGTCCCTATAGCTCCTTCCAGGAGTACATTAAGTCAGCTGGCTCTTCCCTTTTGTTTACAAATGAAAGCTGCTTGTTGTTTAAATGGCTGATCGAGGATGTCGATGAGTCCTTTGGGAGTCCCAGCCTCCCCCAGGCCTCTACCAGGTCAGAGAACTCGTGTAGTGTGGCTCATTCCAGACCTTTCCTGCGCACAGTGTCTTTTCTCACAAGGCCCTCTCTGGGCATCTTCCTAGGGGGGCTCAGAACCCGCCTCCCCGGCCGAGTGGGGGTGAGAAGCAGGAGGGCCAGGTGGAGAGCAGGCCCCAGCAGCAGCAGAGAGCTGACTGTCAATCAAATTTGGAGTTTGGGTTCTCTTGTAGGACTGGACATTTTCATTTCTGCATTGAGGACTATCTCTTAAGTCAGAGTGAACAAAAAATTTATGTGTCTGCCCAAATTTTTCTCTAGGGCCAGAATGAGATTATTCTACCCGAATCCGTTTTAAAGAGAATGGAAGACAATATGAAAGTGTTTTGGCCGCACCCCCCAAGTTAGGTAGTCTTCGCTTATCTGCAATTTGGCTTTCTGTGGCTACAGTTACCTTCGAGGTCAACTGTGGTCTGCAAATAGTAAGAGGAAAATTCCAGAAAGAAATAATGGATCGTTTTTAAATTGCACACCCTTCTGCTCAGCGTGATTACCGGCTCTTACACTGGGGGGTTCTGGCCGTGATTCATGCCAGGCGAGGACACTGTCACATAGCCTACTCCTTAGTCACTTGGTAGCCACCTCTTATCAGATCGTCTGCGGTGGTATCACACTGTTGCGTTCAAGTCGCCTTCTAGAAATTGAATAATGGCCCAAAGTGCATGAGTGGTGATGTTGCTGTGCGAATATGCCAAAGAGAAGCTATAAAGTACTTCTTTAAAGGGAAAAGATGACAGTCTGAACCTGGGGGAAAAAAATCATATGCTGTGGTTGCTAAAATCTATGATAAGGATGAATCTCCTGTCTGAATTTGTGAAGAAGGGAAAAGAAATTTGTGCTCCTTTTACGTCGCACCTCCAACTGTGCCCGCTCACATCATCACTGGAAGGGTGAGTACAGTGTAAGCTGTTTTGAGGCAGAGTCACTACATTCACGGAACTGTGTTTATGATACAGTAAGTCCTTGCTTAGGATCAGTTCTTGGAACTGCCACTTTCAGTGAAATGCTGTTTAACAAAAATGTCCAATGTGGGAAGGGATTTTGTTTCCTTATCAATGACATAAGGAAGTGATGTTATATCGTTTTAATTGTTCTATTTTATTACTAGTTATTATCAGTCTCTTACTATGCCTTGCTTTATAAATTTACCTTTTTCATAGGTAGACATGTATAGATGAAAAGAATAAAATATGTAGGTTTCGGTACTGTTCATGGTTTCAGGCATCCATTGGGGGTCTTGGACTGTACCCCAGTGGGTAAGGGGGGGGACTCCTGTATTCAGTGTAGTGTTCAGTATGTGTTTAAAACTAGAGAGAAGGAACCCGGGCAGGACGAGGCCATATGTGTTCAGGGAGCATTGCTTTGCCTTCATCTTTTAATCCATTACAGTAAGAGTATATAAATACATACATGTGGTACATATATATATGTCTATGTAATTTTATATATTAAAAATTTTAACATAAAACTAAAAAGAGGAAAAAGACTCCATAAGTGTTTCTCTGTTCTAAAATCTAGCCAATCACACAAATTCCTTCCAATTTAATTTTTTTAAAAAAAGATTTATTATTTAGGCTGGATACAGTCACAGGCGCGAGAGGGTGAGAGAATTCACCAGAGCCAGAGCGGGGAGCAGGGCAGGCAGAGGGACTGAGGTACACTGCTGAGGGGAGCAGCGGGCAAGGTCTGCGCGCCAGGTGGGACCCTCCTCTGGTGGCCCCCTTCCAATTTAATTTTAACTCACTACTGATGCAGTGTGTGCTGGCAGCAACACTCAGGCTTGGGAAATGTTCTTGGAATTAGCCTAGACAGATCAGGACAGTCTCTGATTTAGCACTTTCCCTAGAAATCTGCAGCGAATATTTCTCCCTTTTTATTGTTCTTCTGCACCACTCAGATCTCTCTAGTCTGTACTGAAGTTTGTATACAGCATCGCTAGATAATAAAACAGGAACAACTTATCAATGTCCAATAAATGCTAAATAAATGAAGGGATGAACTAAGGAATAGTAAACAAATTCACAGTTTCCTGACAGCATTTATTATAGATGGTAAGAGCTGCTACCCATTTCTTTGTGGTAGAAATTTCTTATTTTGTTTTTATTGTTATTATGGTGTTTTTTTAAAAAAGATTTTATTTATTTATTTTATGCATGCAAGAACTGGGGTGTAGGCCAGAGGTGCCGGGGGTGAGAAGATTCACCAGAGATAGAGTAGGGAACAGAACAGGCGGCTCTACTGAAACACACTGCTGAGGGGAGCAGTGGTCGAGACAGGAGAGGTCTGCTGCTCCTTATGAGTCACCTCCCTGGCTGGGGATCCGAACTCATGCTGCAATGGCTGGCTGTAGCTTGGTAGTGCTGAGACTTTAACCCCTGTGCCACCAGGAAGGCCCTGTTATTATGTTATTTTAGAAAATAATTCTTTCTTACTTCTTACCTCCACCACTATGCTCCCCCACCTACCAATGAGTGACTTTTGTCCTAGTAAATGGTGACATTTTGTGTGCTGGGACTGTCTTTGAAGCAACTTATTTGTTTATCTATTTTAAGTCTATTAAATATATGTGAAAGATTTAAAGAACCGCCCCCTCCCCTGCCATTACTTGAGAGGCCTGGTGTTTTGGATCCCTTTGCTAGCCTGCATTCTGAGAGCTTTTATTTTCATCCAATTTCTTCCAAGGAGGCCCTTTTAATTCCAGCAGAAAAAAGATCATGACTCTCTAGAAACAAGAGAAATAGGTTAAGGTCTAGCTGGGTCTTAATTGAACTAATGATGATAATAATAGCAAATATCCATTGGGTGTTTAATGTGTGCTTAATAGCATGTGTGTTACAGTAATAGCTGAACCGCACGGGGTGGCTGCTGTCTGCCAGGCCGTTCTAGGTACATTCACCATCAATTCTTGCTGCAAGCCTTCAGTTGCTAAACTAATTGGCCATAAGGCAATTTTGCCATAAAAAAGAATAAAATTATGAAAAATAAAAGAGGAACATTCATTTAAAAAGACATAATGAAATAACTCTCTCTTTGAGCTAACGTTTCTTCCTTCATTAGGAGAGGTGTCAGTTTGCAAACACCAAGATGCCTATTTGTAACTGAGCTTTGCTCTGTATGGTGAAAGCTGCCTATACTTTGCTTGACAGACAGGGATGCTGCTATCTCTTATCATTATCTGCACCTTGTGTAACAGCTAGTGCATATCTGGATGACATTTCCATGTTTCATCATATGCTCAGTCCTTATACCTCATCGAGCCATCTAAGCCCGATTCTGTGCTAAATACCAAAATTCATGTTCTCTGCTAACTAAAGAGCCAAAAAAATCTTTTTCACCATTTTCAAGAAACTTATACTCATCAGGAATCATGAAACCATTTGTCTGGGGGAGAAACTTGCTCCTTCTTTTGTCTTCTGTCTTCGACTTTAGTATTGAAGGATAAATAATGCAATAAAGAACGGCATAAAGGACAAGTTGTTGGAATTGATAATTAATGTTCTCGAAGACGGTTGTGTATTACTAGCTGCCTTTTTAAATATTTGTCATAGTTTAGTGAACTTTTGGTTTTGACAGGGGAGAGGGATGGCTGTGTTCACTGAAGCGTTTGCAAATTGATAGCATTTTCTAGTATAATATGCAATCTGGCATTACATTCTTAGTTCACACCTCTGGTGAATTCTGTTGCCATACACGTGTGTGTGTGTGTATGTGTGTGTGTGTGTGCTTAGGGTAACAGTTTACAACAATGTATAGGTTCCAAGATTACATTTTCTTACTATGTCTGACACCAAATGTTGAGTTACCAAACAACTGGTCCTTTTCTACCCATTCCCTGCTTTTTCCTTCGCCTCTAGTTACCACCATTCTGTTGTCAGAGTCTAAAGGTTGCTTTTGTTTATATTCCACAAATCATATAGTATTTGTCTTTCTCCTTTTGACTTATTTCACTTAGCATCATCCCCTCGAAGTCTATCCATGCTGTTGCAAATGGCAAGATTTCAACTTTTTAAATGGTGAGTAGTATTACGTTGTGTATATATCTATGTCTATCTATCTATCTATCTATCTATCTATCTATCTATCTATCTATCTATCTATCTATCTATCTATCTATCTCATCTTCTTCCTCCATCATTGGACACATGGGTGTTTCCGTAGCTTGGCTATTGTAAATAGTGCTGCGATGAACATAAGGAATCATACATCTTTTCGACTTAATATTTTTATGTTCTTCGGGTAAATACCCAGCAGTGGGATTGTGGATCATATGAAGTTCTGTTACTGGGCAACCTTGCTCTAAAACAGGTTGCCTGACTGTGGGTCCTCACCCACATGCTTAAAAGGGACTTACACTGCAGGCACACACAAAAGGTTAACAAAGGTTAACAAAGGTTTATTTACAAGGACAGGGGAATGAGGAAATGTACAACTCAGGAAGAAAAGAGGGAGATAAGTTCTTAAATGCGTCCTACCCATTCTGCCAACCTGGAATCCTAAGTGACCCACGGAGACCAAAACTCCCTGGCCAAGAACACGAGCCAAGTGTGCCCGACCCCACTAACAGGGCTGGTTTTTATTTACAAACAGAGAAAATGGCTGCTTAACCCTGCCCTTAGGTCCTCACAACTTCCCTTTGGGGATCCTGGGATTTGTAGTTCCCAGTGTCTTGATGGAGTGGGGGTGGCATCCACGAAGCCTATATAGAATTAGCTCAGGACATCCTTTCCCCCTAATAGTTCTATTTTTAATTTTTGGGAGAACCTCCATATTGTTTTCCCTAGAAGCTGCACCAGTTTACATTTCTGCCAACAGTGTGTGGGGGTTCCTTTTCCCCCACATCCTTGCCAGTATTTATTATACTTGACATTTTGATAATAACTGTTCTTACAGGTGTGTGGGGAACCTCACTGTGGTTTTGATTTGCATTTCCTTAATGATAAGTGATGTTGAGCACCTTTTCTTGTGACTATTGCCCACCTGTGTATCTTCCATGGTGAAATGTCTATTCAGAACCTCTACTGCCATATTTTTATGATATAAAAATGGGAGTGCTGCATCAGTTAAAACCAAACTCGAAACCAAACTGTCTCCGAGTTATTTTATCTTGTATGACAAAATTTCCCATCAGTTACACTATGAACATGTTTGTGGGAAAAAATAACTTGTGGCAAAGAACTTGCAGGCCTGGATATTCAGCCAGGCTTTGTCTTAGAAGTTTGACCTTACAACAGTCTTAGGGAAGGCAAATACCAGCATTATCCCCATTTAATGGATGAAGAAAACAAGGTTCAGAAAGGTTAAGTACCTGGCTAGGATCACAGGCTGGTGAGTATAAATTTAGGGATTCATCCCTAAGTTCTGATGGCTACTTCCCCACACTACTACACCAAATTATCCTCTTGGTTACATGTGTTTATTTTGTAAATGTGTTAAGTCCCTTCTGGAGCCTTGCAGTAACTTTTCAAGGCGCACACAACCTTTGAATCCAATTTGGGCCTTGCTCAAAGTGTCACATACTTATTATGGAACCTACTTTAGAAGAGTTGTGAGGGTTTGAAATAACAGAGGGCAGTGCCTAGGACAGTGCCTGGCTCATAGTAAGTGCCCAGTCGGTGTTGACTCTCTTCTGTTTTAAAATCTTATTCATTTACATTTCGAGAATGAATAAAACTTAGTTATTGCAAATTGCTCTTTGGAGGTTAATTTGCTCTCTCTGATTGTATCCCAAATACTAGAAATGGGGTATATATATTATTTTCTATTACTCTCATAACAAATTACCACAAACTTGGTGATGTAACACAATAGAAATTTATCCTCTCCTTGGAGGCCAGAAGTCTGAAATCAAGTTGTCAGCAGGACCACGGTCCCTCCGGAAGCCTCAGGAGACATTTTGTCCCCTGCCTCTTCCAGTGTCAGGTGGCTGTTGGCATTTCTGGGCCTGTGGTCATGTCACTCTGATCTCTGTCCCATCTTGAGTGCCTTCCCTTTGTCTATCAGCCTCTCTAGTTGTTGCTAATAAGAAGCTTATTAGCTGATTAAGGGCTGCTCAGATAATCCAGGATGATCCAGGATTACATCTTAAGATAAAATCCTTAATTATATCTACAAAGATCCCTTTTTCCAAATAAGGCCTCTCTTACATGTTCTTGGGATCACTTTTGAAGGAAATGGACATATTTGGGGGCTACCATCTGTACGAAAGATGCTGGTGAATCCAGTAGCCCTAGTTCTGGCCATGTTCCTTACTCAATGGTTACAAAGTAATAGTCTATAAAAGAGTTTTTTTCTTCTTACTAATCAAAGGACAATCACTCCTTTCCATCCTGAGGCTGAGACGATGACAGCTGGAGCTGACATCCTTTCCCTAAGACTACAAAGGGTTTGCATTAGAGTTCTTCAGAGAAACAGAACCAATACACTGTGTCTACATACAGAGATTTATTATAAGGAATTGGCTTGTGTGATTATGGAGGCTGCCAAGTCCAAATCCAAAGTGTGGGCCAGGAAGGACAAGATCCTGGAGAGCCACTGGTGTGCTTCCAGTCAGAGGGCAGTCTGCTGGAGACGTTTTTCTTACTGGGAGAAGATTGGTCTTTTTGTTCATTTCAGGCCTTTAACTGATTAGCTGAGGCCCACCCACATGATGGGGCAATGTACCATCCTCTGCTGATTACAATGTTAATCTCATTCAAGTAGCAGCCATAGATGTTACCCAAGATGGTAGCTGGGAGAGAGAGAGAGAGAGAGAGAGAGAGAGACAGAGCGCCAGTAGTGGTGAACAGCACAGGATTGAAAACCTGACAGAGGGGACCAGTCAAATTTGTACTCCTGTGACTGAGCAAGTTACTAACCTGTGCCAAACCTCAGCGTTCCCTTTCCTACTACCTGCAGCTGCAAGGAGCCACAGTGTTGGAGCTGGCCCAGTGGGACCCCATGTTCGTCCCTGCAACCCTGAACCACCGCCACCACTATCATCACTGACCTTTGCCTGCTTGCAGCCTGAGCTCCAGAGGGGCCACTGTTGTGGCCCTGTAAGCAGCTTCTGGGGCTAAACACTGGAGTTCTGAGGAAGGGTTAGGTCTCCAGTTTCAGAACCCAGTCATTTGGAGAGTGCTGTAGAAGGAGGACCTATTTCTGTGGCCAACTTAAATTCAACATGTCTTCACTGCAAGAGAATCAATACAAGTTTTGCTTTTGTGAAAAATATATCACCAAGTGGATCTTGGACAAATCACTGGGCCAATGCTGTGACTCAGATCAGGCTCCTCATTCACCAGGGTGTGGGCGTGCGTAAGTGGGCACAGTTGAACTGAGAAACTGGCATTTAAGGGCAGCAGCAGAGAACAGAGGTGCGCAGCAGCAGAGGTCCTTGCAGCAGAGTGCAGTAGAGACCTTGAGAGAATGCCAGAGAGCCCAGAGAGCAAAGATTTGCTGGGGGCTAGGAGACCTGCCAGCCTTCTGCCCCCCTGGCTCCACTGCCTGCCCTGCACCTGGTTGCCTCACTACAAATGGTGCAGAAAGATCATTAAAAGACTGAAAAAGCCACTGAGGGCTCCAGGACTCCTTTACCCGTCTGCTTGGGTCCATAGAAAACCTGCCCTGTGCCTTGCTGGCACTACAGATGTCATGCCTTTGACCCCCTGGGGTGGAACACCCTCTTTTTCAGGCCTGGTCCTAGGGAAATGAGAAATCATCAACCTGTGTCTTCAGCTTCCCTTGAAGATTCTAGGAGGGTCAAAGGCAATGCTCCTGGAAGAACTTGTCACTGAGAGTGGAAGGTGCCAGCTCCTAACTTTCAAATGAATGGGGGAGATGCCCTCCTTCTGTCCCCAGACCCCAAGACTCCATGAAGTCTGACTAGGATGAAGTCATGCTTCAGAAGGGGCAATGGAAGAGAGGAAGACAAAGCCTCCTAGTCTGATAGTCTCATCCTAGCATTAGAGACTCAGCTGTGCCCATCAAGTCGTGACTTCTGACCCACCAATCCACATACTGCCGAGAAGCTTGTTTTCCTGGAATTTCTAGTAGAATTCCTAGAACTCTAATGATCTTCAGAAACCTCATTGCATAAGGAAGGGTTAATCATCAAGGAACCTGAGAACCCCACCCTGTTATTATTTCAGGCTAGATGGCTTTGTGTCTGGGGGTGAAGCTGCTTAATAATGACGTGACCTTGGGCAAATCACCACTCCAAAGCCGAGCTGCCTCAATTGTAAAATGGTGGTAATAACAGTATTTACCTTTATGATTTTTGTGATGATTGAATGACACAATCCATGCAATGTGATTATCACCGTGGCTGGCACAGACTAATAAACTATAAATTGTGCTATTATAACTGTCAATTCAACAGTTACCTAATTCCTTAGATTCTTATAGAATATTCATATTTTCTCAAGTGTTCTTACCTACATCTCTCATTGATTTACCCAAAAAAAAAAAAATTGGAAATATGTAGCACAGGAGTAATTAATCTCAATTTAAAGGGAAAGAAAGTGAGGTTGATATGTTAAGTATTTTTACAATTGTCCTAGTTATCTTGTTTTTTGCCAACTGGTAAGAGAAGCTGGTAAGAACCAGGTATACTTGTTGTTCTGGAAGGTCCGTAGAGCCAAGTGGGCGCTGAAGACCAGATCCGAGCCCTGTCTCACCTCGGAGCCGGCCTGCTTCCCGCCTTGCAGGACAGACCCATTTCACAGTGGTGGACTGGACTGTTCCTGAGATTAAATGACTTTCCCAAAGTTCTGGGCTAGTTGAGGGCAGAGTTGGGGTGTGCACCTGGGCCTATGGGATGCTTTTCCTAGGCGCCACGCTGCTTTGCAGAAATAAAAAACTGGACAGTAGGAAAGATGAGAATGACCATTGCATGGTGGGAATACAAGGCTGCTGAGGTGAAGCATAAGGTTTCTGAATTCAGTTAAATCCTGGGCGCACCAAGGGTTTTCCAGACGGGTCCAAACAGCAGTTTATGGGCTATGAACTTTTTGCTAGGGTTCTCCAAGAAGCCTTTAGAAAATAACCGCTTTGTTTTGCTTGCCTCCTCCTGCCTGCTCCATACTCCAGCATCAGCCTGTGGAACTCGGACGGGACTTGGAGGACATGGGAAGCGGATGCCGAGAGAGCCTGGGGTGGCACTATTGGTGCTAAAAAGTCGGGGTACCTTTGAGCTGTTCGCGGCGCTGGGCTTTCAGCTGAGGGCCACTAGGTGGCGCTCGCCCTCCACGCCAGAGGCTCCTGTTCGCTGCTACCTGGCTGGCTGGCATCGTCCTCGCTGTGCACTGTATTAACAGTCCTAATCGCTAATAGTTCTTGAGAAGTTACTACGTGCTAAGCGCTTTACATAAATTATCTCATTTAATCCTTACCAGAACTCTTTAAGGTAGGCATTGTTAACCTGAACTGACAAGGGAGGGTAAGTCACTTACCCGAGTAACAAAGCTGGTGTTGGCTGAGGCAGCCAGGTCACCTGACTCAGAGCTTTGACTTCATATTCTCTCCCCCCAATGGTTGTGTAAGGATGGCCCCTGAGTGCTGACCACCTGCCAGACGGTAGGCTAAGTGCTTCGTGAAGTTTGCTTCATTTAAATCCATCATGCTCCCTCCCCCTTCCTGCACCCCAAATGTAGTGAGGTGATGGATGTGTTAATTGACTCAGTGTGGGGAAAATCCTTTCACAAGGTACACGTCTATCAAACCATCATGATGTACATTCTAAGTAACCTACAAGGCTGTCAACTATACCCCAATTAAAAAATTCCTAAGTCCCTATGAAATAAGTATTACTATTCTCCCTCATGTTCAAAACGATTGTAGCGGGAGGAAGGCACAGTGCAGGATCTCTAGGATCCGGGAAGACAGGTAAGGGAGAGTCCTGGACCCTTCGATGACTTTTCAGGCTTTTATTACACCTTGTACAAAGCAGAGGGGTCGGGGGGTGTGGGAGGACGAGGTGGCTGGCAGGTCTCCCAGTCCCTGGTGAATCTTCACTCTTTCTGGGCTCCTCTGGTGTTCTCTCGTGGGCTCTGCTTCTCTGCTGGTTCTTCTTCTCTTTCTGCTGGCATCCCCATGACGCTGCCCTTATAAGCCCAGTCTCAGCCCAGGTGTGCCCACCTATGCATGCCCACACCCTACTCCAGGTGTCCACCATCACGCTTTCATGTAGCATCACAGGGATCCATCAGTAATGCTAATGGCATGGGGGCGGGGGATGGAAAAGTCTGGTCATTTTCCACTTACCCTACAATGAGAAAACTCAGGAATGGAAAGGCTAAATGCCTCAATAATTGTTCAGGTACAGCAAGTACGTAGTGACCCCCAGACAAGAACCCAGATCTCCTAGGCCGTGACTCTCAAGTCGACTCATCTTCCAGGATGTACACAAATGAGAGTATGGG
Organism: Talpa occidentalis; assembly: GCF_014898055.3. Classification (NCBI taxonomy): domain Eukaryota; kingdom Metazoa; phylum Chordata; class Mammalia; order Eulipotyphla; family Talpidae; genus Talpa; species Talpa occidentalis. The sequence goes on from NW_023603184.1 coordinate 7,650,302, forward strand.
TCTACTTGGGGTCCGTGGTGCTCTAGGATTCAGGAACCACACTCCCGATTCCTCTTAGCACTTTCTGCCCCATGGAAAACTCTCTTCCCAGTGAGCATACCCTGCTGGGAGACAGCCCAGGCGCTGAGTCAAATCCTGACTCAGATTTCAGCTGCTGCATCATTTGCTGGCTCTGTGTGATATCAGTCTCCCTCTAGAGTAACTTCTCTCAGCTATTGCCTCCTCACTGCAAAATCACAGTGATCACCATTGCATCCAGGGGAGGGGCACTGAAAAATGGCCTCCAAAGCAAGAGCAAACAGAAAATCACCTGTGTAAGCTGCAGACCCTTCGATTTTACAGGCTTGGTGACTGTAACTGCACCCTGACTCTAAAGATATTGCAGAATCTCCTGTTAAAGTAAGAGTGGCCCAACAAAAATCCTAAGACTCAGGCCAAAGTTGTTCTAGACCTTGACTGCCTTTAGCTGAGCAAGGAGGTGTCTGTGTTATAACCTACACCATGTATGTGCCTTACCTGGAGTTACTCTTTTGGAGAACTTGAAACTTAGTTATATAAGATCAGCGTGAGCTATTTGGTTTAAAAAAGGTGACTCCTTCATTGTGTCTTTAATTGGTATGAGTTCTGGGGACCCTGTTGCTGAAGCCTAATTCCCAAACATTGGGATCTCTTTATAGTTTTAATGATCCCTTTGCACCTTGTACTCACAAAAGCCATAAATACATACTTGCAGCTCCTGACCGCCCAATACAAGATCTCCCTGACACTAGAGCTTCAGGGAAGGGCTGACTTAAGGAGTGTGAACCCAAAGTCATGATCTCAGTGGCCTGTGAACATCACCCAGGAGATCAGTGAAAACTGTGAGAAGCTGAGAGAGATGCTGAGGCCTTAAGTTTTGATCAAAATTCTCATGCTGAGTGTAATATCAAGAGAGAGGAATTGTTAAACGTGGAAAAAACCAGGCCCCTAATGCAATCCTTCATGCTACCTATTGTAGTTTCTATCTCCCCCAAAAATCTAATCCTAAACTGATCAACCTGGGGTTTTCTGATGAGCACAGTGAGGCCATCTGCATGATAAACCCCCTTCCCTCCCCTGGGAAAGACCACTTGGCTGGAAATAACCTCCTCTGTCTATAGCACCGTCTATTTTGTGTGAACCCTTGCTGTGTCTAGATGGAATGCTTGCTGTAGGGTAAGGTAAAAAAGTGTCAGGTTTTTCTGCCCTCCTACCATTAGACATAATAATAGATCCTTGTGGTCCTGAATGCATGCCTAATGGCGGGCACCTGGAGTAGGGTGTGGGCCTATGTAGATGGGATTCACCTGGGCCAAGGCCAGGGCTTATAAGGGTGGCACAGTGGAGTGCAGTGTGGTGGTGCGGTGCAGAGGATGGAGGAGTGCAGTAGAGAGTGACGGAGTGTGACGGAGTATGGAGGCCACGAAGAGCGGAGAGCATGAAGACAACATGGCTGCTAGAAACGGTAAAGAATCTACCCGCTCTGGGTTGGTTGGGTTACACTCGCCAATCCATTAATCTTTTAATAGTGCGTACTAGATCTCTTCAAAAAAAGAAAGAAAAAGAAATGGTTCCCCCTTCTCAGTCCCCATGGTGAAGGAGGCCCAGGAGGAGCTTTAGGATGGCCACAACTTTACCGAAGTGGGTCAGAGGTCCCTTAAGATTGATGCTAAGAGAAGCAATATTTATTGCATTTATTTGTGGCCATGCTCAGTGCATCTTTCTCCTTCGTCATTGGCGTCTCTCAAGAACTTTTTGCAGTGAGGGAAATGCTCCGTACCTGCCCTGTTCAAAAGGGTAGCCGAGAGTTGAATGTTGCTTGAGAGAACTTGAAATGTGTCTTGAGACGGAGCAACTACATTTTAAATTTTATTTGGCCTTAATTATTTTAAATTGAAATAACCACATGTGGTAGGTGATGGCCTCATTAGACCACTAAGATTTCGGTAGCTGCCCTCAGAGACTGGCATTGCGTATGTTCTGGAAAAGTGCTGAAAAACATACTGTAAAAGGCTGAATGCAGATTATTCACTTGAGTCTTCTAGACCTACTTGAGGCCTAGAAGGCCAACGCATGTAGGAAGGCTTGGTGTCTGAGCTAGCCAGAAGTTTGGTGAATGTTGTCTTCAGGAAGGAGAGGAAAAGAAAAAGGAGACCCTGAGCTTTGCAGCTTCAGCTAAGAGAGGGCGTGTGAAACAACAGGCCAGGGGCTGGATCTGGGATAACATAGAACACTGGTCATCACCCCAGTTCATTGTATTTTATTTTTCCTTCAGTGATTAAAAATCAGATTCTTAAAGAGGGAAGGCAAGGACCCCAAGGAAGGAAGGTGCTGGAGAGACTGTTAGCACTCATTACACAGTAGACTCTGAGAGAGACAGATCCTAGGAGGTGGACCAGGAGGCAGGAAGATGGCAGGCCTCTTGGGCTTGTGTGGGAGGGGAGGGAGCAGAGATATTTCCTTGGGGAGTTAACAGTCTGAGGCCACCAGGTGCACATTAAGTTACCTTCATAATCTCTGCTTTGAAGATCAAGCCAGAGAGCTGAGAATATGGGCTCTTGCTATTTTGCTGTCCATGGAATCTCACTGGTCTTTGGCTTCAGTTCCCCCTCTCTCTCACTCTCCCCTCATCCCCATGGGCCAAGAGGCCCAGCTTAAATTCTTCTTCTTCTTCATCATCATAATCATCATCAACAGTTATTGAGCAGACTCTGAGATACAGGGTCTAAGTGAGTTATATCATTTAATTCTTTGAAAGAGAGCTGAGGGAGATGTTTTTAGGTAACATTTATTTGTGCACCATGCTTTTGGCATGCAGCAAGCACTCTCTACCTAAACACTCACAGCTACTCCACTCCCTACCAGTAGGTGTAATGATCATCATCATTATCCCTTAATTTACAGATGACCCCCCCCATGTCCCAGGGGGGTTGAATAACTTACCCAGTAACCACACAGCTGGTCAGCAGCAAAGCTAAGATTCAGATCACAGGAAGCTGGATTTTCGAAGCGCCATCATATTGCCAGGTTCTGTCAGATACCTTGTATGTATTAAGTCTCTGAATCTTCACAGTAGCCCCATGAGAGCGGGTATAATGACCACCATACCCACTTTATAGGTGAAGAAACTGAAATTTAAGAAGCTTAGATAGCTAGTCCAAAATCCTACAGCTGGTTAGAAGTGGGACCAGGATTTGAACCCCGGTAGTTGGACTGTTAGAGCTCAACCAAGGGGCATCTGGGACCCCCAAACTGCCAAGCTCTACAAGGGTCCAGCCATCCATGCACACAAAGACAAAGGAGACTCTTAGTATGAAAGGGCTTTAATAGAATTAGCGTGTCTATATAGAGAAGAAAGGATATTAACACCCCACTTACCATCCCCTCGTGGATAAATGTCCAACCAAACACAGCTGGTCCACAGCAAGGCTGCTGAGACCTGAAAGCTTGCCACAGTCTAAGGTACCTTCTGTCAGGGAACCACAGGGAAGAGGTTCTGAAGCAGGTCTCAGAAAGCTGGGACAAAGGAGTTACCACATCAAGGTAATGGCTGTCATTGCCATAGCCTCCCCACCTCCCCGATGTGTCTCTTCCAAGTGTCCCCTCTAAGTGTCCCAAGTGCCAGGGGTAAGTTCAATGCCCAGAAGGAAGCAGACCCTTCTTCTCCATATATTTGCACGTGAGCGGCCCCCCCCCCAACTTCTCTCTTAGCTTCACCTGGCCGCTCAGTGCCACCCTCATTAAGGGGTGCAGGGAATGTGCTGCTCCCTTAGCAGGACCTCAGTGGCTACTCTCAGGAAGACCAGAGTGGATGCACTGGGTTGAATCGTGTGCCCCTCCATCTATGTTCTTCCTAGAACCTTAGACTATGACCTTATTTGAATATAGACTCGTTGCCGATATAATTGGTTAAGATGAGATTATAGGTGTGGGCCTTTACTCCATGGTGACTGCTGTCCTTATCACATAAGAAGAGACTCACAGACACAGGAAGATGACCATGTGGATGTACAGGCCAGAGAATGCCCGAGGTTGCTGGCCACACCAGGAGCCAGGACACAGCTGGACGCCTCCTGCCCTAGAGCCTGTAGAGGGAACATAGCCCTGCCAACCTGTTGCTTTCCTTGCTAGTCGGCAGAACTGAGAACACGTTTCTGTGGCTTTAAGTTACCCAGTTTCTGGCATTTTGCTTCGGCAGCTCTGGAGGCCTAGGATGGAGGAAGAATTGGCCACTTTGTAGCTTGCTGACCAGCACAGAGTAGCCCATATTTTGGAGTCTTTCAAAAAGCTGAGGTTGAGAATATGTTTTGATGATGATGCAGGAACAGGTAAATAGTTAGAAGGGTCAGCATGACTCCCCACTCAGCCTGTCCCTTTCTCACACCACCAGGAAGGGTTGGGTTGGTTGGCTCCATGCCTGCCCAGAGAACACTGGACAGGTTCAGGCTGTGGAGGCAAAGAGACCCAGGTTTACATCGAGGCACCCACATGGTGACCTTAAATAAATACCCCAACTTTTGTAAGCATCAGTTCCTTCTCTGCAGAAGTGATGATCACAATGCTCTGTGACTTAGGGTTGTGGGGGATTCAGTGAGATAATGCAAATAATATAGACACACACAGACATATCATATATTATGTATATATTATATATACCATATATATATATATAACATGTATGTATCACTGTATATATGTACATTATATCTTATGCATGCACAGTATGTATTATACGTGTATGCATATGTATGTCTATTAAGCTCTCTCTGAGATATATCCTTTCTTCTGGGGTCTGGCAAAGAGACCCCAGACATGAAGTCTGGGTGGTTTATGTTCAGGGATGAACTAACCAGGGAGGGAACTTAGTCTCCAAGGGTTTTTGCACTTCTAGAAGTCCATCTTCCACTTTCTGGCCCTTCTCAGATTCAAGAGCAGGAACTGAAATCTTGTATTGTGTTGGTGACTTTTCTTTGCTAATCCAGCAGGTGGCGATAAGTCTCCGTCATTTGTCTTTATCCAGAATGTATGACTCCTCAGGCCTGTGTACGCTGTGTGGTGGGTGGGGGCTTGGGGAGTTGTTGAAAAGATTCAGACGGAGGGGGCTCCTTTGGGAAGCGCTGAGCACACCTTAGGGTACAAACAGGCCTTCCTTTCCACCCCCAGGGACTTCTCTAAACCTCTTTTAATGGTCTTCATCCCCCAGACAGCAAGCACAGATACAAAATTTATATTAATAACGAAAAGGCCTCCAGTTTTGTTCCCAGAGCAAGGATACATTAGATCCTGAACCCCAGAGGGAACACTGTCCTTATGATTAAGGAGTGAACCCTGTCTTCCTGGTAAATTTCATGTCCCAGTGAATTCTGGACCAACAACCTGAGCCTTCCCAGACGCTTCTTAGAAATGCAGAATGTCAGGCCTCATCCCAGACCTGTTGAATCCGAATCTGCACTTTAATGACCTGGTGACTTGAGTGCTTCTAACAGTTGGGGAATTTCTGGCCTCCAGGCCCTCCTGAGAGCAAGGCCCAGTTAGTCAACAGGCTTCGAGTCCCTGCTTTAGGCTTTGCTTCCAGGGGGCCCCATTGGAGACCAGTGCCCTGGATGAAACTCTTAGATGAATGTTGTTATCATTTCCCAGGAGCCAGGAATTAACATCCCATTCTCCTTGCCTTTACCATGACTGGGCACTGCAATTCCATTTTATTTTTCCTATCATTAATCTAGGGGTGCTAAGAATGGCAAAACTTTTCCCCAAGCACATGGACCGATCACTGGGCTGAGACTGTCTGGACACACCCAGGGGGAGGTGCTCTGTCATCGCCACTGGCCACCTCTGATGTGAATGCCAACCTCTTCGCATTGTCTCCACCCGGGACTGCTACAGGGCTTCCTTGCTTCACGTTCACAGCCCATTACTTGGGGCTCAGTCCATTGCATAGAGATCAAAGTCAGTTTTGCACCAGGAACAAAGGTTAGGAACAGTTGTTGGCTCAGCCTCACACACTTGCACCTGTCTGTCCCCAGGTAGACCATGCACATCTTAGCCCCATCCACAGCATAATAGCTACTCTTTAGTGAATGAGTGCATGTCAGCCAGTATACAGTATATATAATGATGACCTGGGTATTGGTTCTAGCCCTCTAGCTCCAGTTACACTTTTTTTAAATTTTTTTTTAGGTTTATTTATGCATACAAGAGCTGAGGTGTAGGCCAGAGGTGTGTGTATGTGGGAGAGGTGAGAGGGTTCACCAGAGATAGAGTGGGGAGCTGAATGGGTGGATTGACGAAATACACTGCTGAGGGGAGCAGCGGGTGAGACAGAGGAGGTCTGCTGTTAACCCCTGGCTGGGGATTGAACTCCTGCAGCAGTGGCTGCCCATAGCTTCTTAGTGCTGAGACTTAACCCCTTGTGCCACCAGGGAGGCCCCTCCCAGTTACACTTTGAAATGGAGAGTGGCGTCCTCGTTTTATTAATGAGGTGCAGAAGGTCAAGGTAGTTAAGTCATTTACTTGTGGTCATGAAATATTGAGTCTGACTCTGAACCACCATCATCTGGTAGGGGAACCAAGCACACCTCTCAAGTTTTTTATTGAAACTACATTTTCTATAAGCACTCAGGCCACAAACCACTGATTTTCTCCCTGTGAATAGCACTTTTAATAGTTGGTGTCCTAGTTCCTTCTCAGCAAGGTGAATTGATATCTTAACTCCTTGAACCTTTATTTTCATTTCCTCTCTAGCCTATGTTTAAAGTCTCCTCAAGTCCTTTTACTTCTACCTGCCACATGAAGCTTCTTGAAGCTTCTGCACCAGTATTCCTGCTCTACTCCCCAGCCCCCACACATCCTAGTCCTCAAGCCCTAGGCAAATTCACACATATTATTCACCCATTTCCTTCTGTCCTCAAGATTTCAGTTTCTCTAGTATTCCATTTATGTCACTCAAGTTCCAATTAATCATAAAATTTGCATTTTCAGACCTACATTTAAGTCAAGGCATGTGAGAGTCTTGCTTGACATAGACATTGAGAAAGGGGTGTCTTCGTCCTGTCATTTATCATAGTTTATCTATAATGATGCCTTGGGAAGTCTTCATTAATCAAGCTTACAAATAAAGCCTCCTTTCTCCTCTTCCTCCTCCTTCTAGTACCCCAACCATTCATTAGAACTAGATTATTATTTTTTGAAACTTCTAGGAACTATTGGGACTTTGCAATATATCCTTTGTGGCTTTTAATTATTTTTTAAAATCTTGCTGCTTTTCTGTGCTGTATTTTGGAAGAATAAGATTAGTTTGAAATCACCACTTGTTAGCAACCTGTGGCAGATAGATGCCTGAGTGACTTAGCAAATCATTGCATAGAAAGACTTTGTAAATGGAAATATCCACTAATATACTCACCACTTAAAGTGGTTCCCAGATAGCCTTACTTGATCAGCCTCTATCCCCTTGTCTTTGTGGGTGGGTTTTGACGATTTGTGAAGGATAAACATAGGATAGGCTGCAATGCAAATTCATGCAAGTCCGTTGCAAAGTGAATCTGGAAATCCTGTGCAGGGTATAGAATTTCCGTGAAGTCAGTGCAACTGATGTGGGGAGGCTGTCTGATTTGCATGCACGCTGTTTGGCAAAACGGGACTGGGAAGAACCCTTAAAAATTGAAGCAGTAGACAAAGAGGAGAATGCCTGAGCTTCTGCAAGAGAGAATGATTAGAATAGCAAATGTGTCAGAGAGTCCTTTGGGGGAAACTAAGGAAGAACAAATATTTTTCAAAAATGACTCTCCATTTGCTTTTGATGTGAAAGTTCAATATAAAGTCAAGAATTCCCTATTGGGCCATCGGACAATCGTGGAAAAATTATGCGAAAAGGATTAATACATGTTTTAGTCTTTGTTCTGGAATAATAATGACCTAAATTCTGTTAAATGGAAGCAAAAACACTTCAATTTTCATTCAATTTTTAATAGCAAGACCCCGATAAACATGATTTTCACTATTCATTGTGGCATTTTGCTCTTTTCAAAGCATATCCGGTCCCTGGCATCAGTTACCTTTGGAGACAAGAGGTCCTGCCCACAGGGCGCTTCTGATCTTATTGGTGAATTTTCCTAACACCCTGGGTCAGGCCAGTGATGAAGGAGAGGTGCCCTTTGCCAGATGACAGCTAAACTCAAGCCGGCGAGGAGGAGCTAGGGAAAGGCACAGGGCAACCTCTTCCCTTCTCGTCAAGATCTGCAGTCTTGTGCCTGGTCCCGCCTCTCTTTCTTTGGCTCCCAAGACTGCTCCCCTTCCATACAAACCCGCCTGCCGGCTGCTGTCAGTAGCGTGTTGACAGGCTTTTGTCGGCTTCCTCAGGGAGCTCCTGAAAAGCACGTTGGGAATCAGCAAAGCACGGGGCTCTAACTGCTCCTGAATGAGACAGAATTAGAAAATGACTTCAAATTGAAAACTTAATTTTCAATTAGTGTACATTCAGGCAGGAGTGGGAGGGATTAAGGGATGGCAGCTTGTTTGGTTAACACGCTTTTTAGAAGGCATGCTTGCAAGCTATTAGTTCGCTTCCTCCCTCTGCTCCCTCCCACCGTCCTAAGTGCTCCTCTGTGCAATTTGGCAGCCGCTGCGCCTGGCCCGCTGCGCTGCTGGGTCCTGCCTGACTCAGATGCAGATGGCAGGAGCGCAGCCACAGGAAATGGGATGCAGCCTGTCACCTCTGAGACGGGCTTGTTGTGTGTGTCATCCTTGCTCTGGACCCCGTCAGGCCACAAGTGAGCTTTTCACCCTTGAGGATGCACGCCCTTCTGATGGCTCTAAGAAACACATCCAGAAAAAAATAGAAATCTTCCCTCTCTGAGAGACATGGGTGGCTGTATCTGACCTCCAGTGCCTTCCTTAAAACATCTTTGCACACTTCTCCTTTTTCCTCTCTGTCTCCCTCATCAGAAATACTAACAGACCCAGTGCTGCAGCCACTCCTGCCCCCTCCGCTTGCTTAGCCCTGGTTTCCCCTGCTCCCCAGCAGTGAACCGTGGCACAGCCATCACAGCCATCACCGGCTGCCTTGATGAACTCGTGAACACTTGGCGCGGTGTGTTTACAGATCCCGTAACTGGAAATCATTAATTTAGTCAGTAGAGCAATAACTTCATGAGAACTCCCTCCTGTCATTAGCAGACTCGAGGAAGAGCACTACAGTGATTCACCCTGCGGTTTCAGACGTCGCAGGCAAGGCTGCAATCGCTGTGCAGATGCTGCTTTTCATCTTTTCATCTTCCTTCCAACTCTTCTCAGATACAGCCAAGCTGGCTGCCAACGTTGGAGTGTTTCACTTTTCTAACAGACATGGCCGCTGGCTCCTCAGATCTGTCACTGGGGTTTTCCCAACTTCTTCAACCTTGGCTCACATCCCAGCCCGGAGCTCCTGGTGACATCTACTCCCCAAGATTGTCCTGAACAGATTCCAAGTGCCTTTATTTAAGGCTCTGTCCCTTGGTGAGTGCAGCCCTAGACTCATTTCTGCAACCCTTTCTCGAAGTTACCAGCAGGCTGAAGACACTGGCTTTGGATTCTGTGAAATCCTTCCCAAGGTTAAACTCTTCTCCAGAGAAGTGATCACCACACACTGTTTCTTCATTAGTCTTATCACGCCAATGAGCCTCTCTTGTTAATCCTCTTTCTCTCCCATCCAAGCGGTGGCCTTCCAGCCAATTTCTGAGAGTGTTGGATTTAATTGAAGAAAGGATGAGCGGAAGAAAATTCGTGGCTCAAATGCTAACACAAGCTTCCAGACCAACAAAAGGGGAATGGAAAAGAGAAGTTTCAAAAAACAACTTCTGCTAGACAAATGCCAGCGAAAACTGGTAGCACAGAGGCAATAGAATGAGAGAAACGAAAGGGAAAACTAGAATTTGGGCACTGGAAGGTGTCTTAGAAGTCTCAGAATTCAGACTTCTCATTTTATAAATGGGAAAACTTTGACTTAAAGAGGCTCAAGTCTTGCCTAAATAACTAGCTAAAGAATGTTCAGAAAGGTCTCCAGTCCAAACCTGACACTCTTCTGCTTTCTACTTTATTCTAGACATGACACAGCCTACATCTCATTCCCTTTGTGAAAGCAATTGAGAAGGTACTTGGTGAAGGGGGTCAGAGAACACCTACTTAGAATTTTTAAGATGCCACTCTGCTTCTTTCCAGGATTTAGGGGCATATCCGTCAGTGTTCTTTTGGTTACAAAAGAAAGAGACAACCCAGAAAGGAGAATTTATTAGCCATGGCAAACCAAATCACTGGAATCTGGGATGCAGGGTAAACTGGAACAGGGCTGCAACATCCTTAGCCCTTTCTTTGCTTTTTACGGTGTCGTCTGCTTATTTTCCTTCCTGGACTGCTTATTTTTCTTTATTTCCTATGGAGGGGAATTGTTATTAGCAGTTTTATGTTTTTCAGCTCCTACCACTGGAGAGGACTTAATCACATGATTCATAGTCTCAATACTTAGAAAGTATTTGATTGGCTGGGGGGAGTCAGATGGCCACCTCTGGGCCAATTAGTTGTGGCCACGGGGCTGGGATCTTTTGATTGACCCTTCAGGAATCTGGAGCCCAATCCAGGACCAATCAAAACTGGTTTGAAGGTTAGGATCTGTCAGAATGTGGTTACTCCTAATATAAACTGTGTAGTACCATGTATATGTGGGTAGGGAGGTCAGAGTATGATATTTCTACTAGAAAGTAGGTTGTGGGTAGATGGAATGATAGTAATCCCACTATAAGGAGTAACCCTGTCTTCTTTAATGAATTCATTTTCATCTTGATGTTCATCTCTATGTAGATTCCGAGATCACACTTATTTAATAGAGGCACATTTCTGGTTTTTCAGTATTTCTAGCCACTTATCCACATGTAAGGTAATAGAAGTTGGCAAAAATATAACGCCAAAAAATGTTGAAAGCATTTCACTGGATTGAACAAATTTGAAAAGGGAGGAAATAAATTTATACCCTGCTGCAATTTAATTAATTAAATCCTTGAATTTAAAAATAGTAACATATTCTTTACTGATGAGTTTGTTCATCATTTATGAACATTCCTCCTGTTCCCCCACCCTAGTTCCTTACAAGCCTTTCCATCAGTCCATCCGAGAGCAGCCAGATGTCTTAAAGTGACACTCACACTTTTACATCATTGGTGGGGTTAGAGATTAGAGAAAACTCTTTTTTTTCTTTTCATAAATGACTCCTACAATATTGCATTTATCATATATATGTTATTGTTGCTATGAGGCTATAAACATTCCCTTCCTTCTCCAGGTTTTTATTTGTGGCTTTCCTCATGCAAGCAGGTGTGCTTCTGGTTCTACTGATTATTTTATCCCTTTATCAGTAAAGGTACAATTAGATCAGCAAGTCAGTAGAATAATTTTCATAGTAATACCAACACTCGTTGAGCAGTACATGCTTAATGTGCCATTGCTTTTAGCTTTACATATTTTAACTTACCTGCTCCTCGTAACAGCCCCAGGCATTTAGCAAAACTAATATTCTTCCTTTGTAGATGGAGATAGTAACAGATAGTTCAAGCATTTGCCTAAGGTCACGTACCCATCTGGGTATGTGATATGTGCATTAGACTATGACACTATTATGGGACTTAAGCACTTCCTGAAGGCCTGTTTTGCTTCCTCAACTACTTTACCTACCAATTGATTTAATTCAAAGTATCTGTTTTTTAAAATTTTTTTAAGTTTTTATATTCCCCATACAATTGCAACCCCCTGATTTTGACCCCAATCCCTCCTTTTTTTTTTTTAACCATTAAAACTGGAAATAATCCTGGCAATAACTTTCTATTAATTTGATTAGCAAGTTACCCTCAAATTCGCCAATGTCTTATAAGTGGCTACTCTGTGCTCTAACTCTGCTGTATCAGTACCATGACGTAGGTGATATCATCTCCATTTTAGAGGCGAGGAAATAACACTTAGCTAGGCTATGTGACTTGCCAAAGTCATGTGGGAAATAGCATGGAAATAAAGTGGAAATTGCCAGGATTTGAACCAATACTGTGGGGCTTAGTGCTTTTTATCATACACCTGAGTGAAATGCATCTATCAATATTTGCTGATTGGTGGATCTGATTTTAACTGAGAAGACAGGTGCAAAGTGCATGGCATTCAGTCCCTGCAGGGGTACAAGTGGGATCTGTTGAGGGGTTTGAAGGGATCAGTGGATAAAGAAAAAGAAGGGCAGATGTGACAGGCTCTCTTAGAAAGTTCTAGTTCTCTCATTTTGCTGCCCAGGGAGAAGGGAAACATTTACTCAGCTAATGTTTTTGGAAGGCTCTGGCAATTAGGGTGTTAATATTCTGTGTAGTCACAATTATGCTGTAACTACCAATTATGGGGAAACTCATCATTTTACTGTAATGTAATTACATTAAATAGCACCAGTCATGTCAGCGCAAAGACTGGGGCAGCCTCTAATTATCCACTGTACCCAGACACCTCAGCCTGGTTCAGGAATAATTGGCATAATGCAGTTTTGCACTGTAGAGTTGGCCCTGGTTTTCCTCAGGAAGCTTTGCTTGCCTTCGATCCTCCCTGGTGTGTGTGATTCAGCTGTGCCTGTGATCTGGAAGCAGATGAGATGTTAACATCCCCAATCTAGATGTAACTTGTGTTTCCCTAAACAGGAAAGGATTTGGGAGGAAAGTTTCTCCTAGAGGTGATAGGGTATCTCTTCTCTCACTTCTGCATGGGATAGATATGAGAATAACATATCCTGGTATCTTCATAGGCTGGGAATGTGCTCTGTGCTTATGTTTCATTACTAATTCTCAAAGCAACCTTATAAAGGAAGTTGTAGGGATGGAGAGGAAATTTCCCTCTATCTCCTGGGTCCTTCTCTGGTCGAGCAATCAAATTAACATCAAATGGATCAGTACGAGAGAAAGAACAAATTTAATTACATACTTACGGAGAATCTACATGGCTATAAATTCTGGAGTAAATGGGACAAAACAGGGTTTATATCCAGAGATAAGAAACGGGATACAGGACTGGGGTTTCAATTAGATCTCATGTAACTAGCTAGATGTTTGCCATGCCATACAGATAGATTTCTCCCATACAAAAGTTTTTGTTTGGAGATAACCCTCAATTGGGTGATAGCTCTAATTCGTCTTCCAGGTAGTTTAGTTAATGGTCATAGTTCCTCTTACAGCCCACAGGGCTGTGATTGACCTTAATTCAAAATAATCTACATGCCAAGGGGACAGAACATCTTGGGAAAGTCTATCCTTCAAAGTATTAAAGGGTCAGAGAGATGTGCAAATCCATAGAGCTGGAGGGGGAGAGCCAGCTATATTCTTTTCTCAAATTCTGTGCCCTTTGCTTTGCTTCCTAGTAGGTAACTAACATCTATTGCATGAAAGTGGAGCAGGCTACATCCATTTGCATGTGAGCATGGCTTTTACTTCTGTTCTATTTTATCAACCCTTTTAGAATTCTCTCTTTGGTTTGGTTGCTTTCCCAAAACTCTCCTTTCCTTCTTATGTGACAATCCAAATTCAGTTTTTTTCAGTATTTGGAGAGCGCCTTCCAGTCTTGGTTTGTGTATGTGTCTCTGTGTGTGATGTATACATTAACAACAACAAAAAAACCCCCTCAATCAATTGAATGAATAACCTCAGGGAAGACCCAAATCTTAGAAGGAAAAACTGAGCTGCTGTAAGATGAAGAGACCCAGAGGTATGATAAAGCTCAAAATGGTCTTATTTTTCTTCTTACTTTGATGTTTAGATTTGGCAACAATCTGATTTAAAAGTTAGGGGCGCACAGCAGATGGTGTGATTTACATCCACATATAAAATGCTCTCCCCAAGTGATTTGGAGGCTCTGGTGGGTTTTTAAAGTTATAATAGCTGTGATTATTTTGTTGTATTTTATAGACTCCTAGTGTTTTGGTCATCTCTGATTGATTTCTCCTTATCCTAAAAGCAAGAGCGGTAAGACTAGGCACCCACATCTAAGAGATGGGGGAAGTGGAATGGAGGCGATGATTAAAAAGTAGATTTATCTTGGGAGGCATTGGTGTAGGTCACTGCATTGTGAACTGAGGCCCCAAGAGCTGAGTAATGGAATTTAGTTCATCTGTAGCAGAAACAGATATTATTACAGTGGATGGTGTCTTCTGACAGGTGCCAACTGCAGAATTTGGAGTGTCCTGCTGACTGGTGAACCTCACCTTTTCAAATGAATTTTCTTTGCTTTTATTAAGTCTTTTCATAGAGACTTTTACTGGTCGCAGTGAAGTCAGAGAAGTTAGACTTTTCTGTTTGGACTTTCTGCTAGTAAGCAACCCTGCTACCAGACTTCTTAATTAATCTCTAGAAGACAGAGCTGTTACTGTGGAAGGACCTCCAGCCATTTTATATAGAAGGTTGACTGGGGTGCTGGGAGGTACCTACTCTTCTACCAGGAGGTCCTGAGGAAGACGAGTCTGAACTACTTCTGGGGGTGGGTGGGGTGTGTATGTGTGTGTGGGGGCATTTTAGGAAAATGCAAAGTATTAAAGATGACCCAAATAATGCTCCCAGCACAGTAGCAGACTCTGGAATAAGCAAATATCAGGAAATGGCAAACTAAATGGGTTAATGAGCTAACAAAACATCCTGCATATTGTGATCTTAACTATTGACTATCTAATTGAAAATTTTCCTTCCTTTTACTCCTGAAAGTAATCAATATTTATGATAAAATTTAAACAGTCTCAGGGGACGAAAAATAAAAGACTCCCACATTCCCTCTGCTCCCTCATCCCTTGCTCCATACCCTTTAGGACTAGCAACTATGAATGGATTTGTTTGGATTATCTAAAATCATTTCAAATGAAAATGGGCATCTGTTTATGTGTGTGAACCATACTCAGTATCTGCTTCTGCAACTTTAAAAAAAATTTTCATTTAATACTATACCTTGGACATTGTTCTGTATCATCAACTATAGATTTACCATGTTCATTAAATTATTCCAAATTATTACAGTGCATAGGTACTCTGTTAGGTAGTTGACTCTTTTTTGATGGACATTGCATGGTTGTTAGGATATTTTTTTCTCTATCATTTTTAAAAAGTATTGTCACAGCGCACCATGCTACCTTACACACTCTTTTGTTCCAGTGCCTTCTAGAAACTTAAACACTAGAACTAGAACTATCTTCAGAGCATCAGCAAGTTCAAGTTCATTTATTTGCACATGGGAAAGTTGGGGTCGAAGAACAGAAGTCACTTTCTCAGACTTCTGTATCCTTTTAGGGTGTAGCCATGAATATAATCCTGATCTCTTGAGTCTGGAATTGTCAGTTTCCCACAATTTAAATACAATATAAACAATTACTGAGTATTCTTTGAAATAAGTAGTCTGTAGGCTGGATTTGTCTCTCTTCCATTATACAGTTTTTTGTTGGGGCAGCTGTATACGATGTGTACCACACAGAAGCACCCGGATTAAGAAGTGGCTGAAGGCTGAAACCCAGACTACACTCACTTGCTAAACCCTGCAACTGAATGATTTTCCTAGTCTGGACATCTTTCTCAAACACCATTCTCACCTTTCCCAGAAGCACCAAATGGGCTGGCAGAAATCCTCATTTCTGGGATAAATATGTTTAACTCTAGAACAACAATGCAACATGATG
This sequence comes from Talpa occidentalis, assembly GCF_014898055.3. NCBI lineage: Eukaryota > Metazoa > Chordata > Mammalia > Eulipotyphla > Talpidae > Talpa > Talpa occidentalis. The sequence goes on from NW_023603184.1 coordinate 7,666,017, forward strand.
CATTCATGATGCATTGAGTCATGATGCATTCATTTTCATTTCAATACAAGTAGAATTCCAACACTAGACATGTTTTCTCATCCTACCTTATGACTGATAGTTTGCATTGGATAGACAATCTTGGGGGATTAGGGAAATGTTGGGGTGATTGTAGAGAAACAGGAGTGGAGAAAGCAGGATCCTGGCTGCCAGGAGGAGCTGATCAAGGCTGCAGAGAGCGACCTTGTGTAAAACTGGAGAGCTGTGAAACTTGAGAAGAGGCACAAAGGCATTGCGGCATTGGGGTGCACCCAGGGAAGAGAGGAGCCGAAGTTTGAAGACTTCCTAGGAGAAGGGAGTGAACAGGGTCAGAAAGCATCAATGTGTGGAGGCTTTGGGGGGCTGTAGATAGGTATCCAGCCTGAGCAGGTGGCAAACCCTGGGCTTTGCTTTCAAGTGACAAAGAGAATTGGAGAGACAAAAAATAGAGACACATGAGAGAGAGAGAGAAGAGACAGAGGAGCAGAGAGAGGAAGAGATGAGAGCTCTGATGGCAGAAAGGCCATTATGAAAAGACCCCAGAAAACTCTGATGTTTCTTTGGGTCTTGCTTTGATAATTTTTTTTTTTAAATCAAAAGTCATTAGTATTAAGACAAATGGGTTTCCTGCTTTGTGGCTCTAGGCTGGATGGGAGACCAGCCTAGTAGATTTTGGGAGTCCAGCTTCTTCTGGTTCAGCTAACTTGGATGCCCTTTTTGACACTCAATAAAATGACAAGTCAGAAAGAATGTAAATAGGAAAAAAATCAGTGTTTTACTTCATAGAAATATGGTAGGACCCAATGGGTTTGGGGATCCTGCTACTCCTGGGCTTGGGAAGTGGGTAAAGTACCCTGCCTCAGTTTCCCTGTGTGAAAATAGCCTGCAGTTCTTCCCATTCTTGCTGGAGACAGAGGAACCTGAGTGTGGGGAGAGTGACATCAACCTGCTCTCCAAGAGGTTATGAAGAATTCTGTCCCCCACTGCCCACTTCTATCATGGGAAAAATGGGGAAGACTTGTTGCCATGCCATTTGTGGTTCTGTGAAGGGGGCTCCTTACATTTAAAAGCTTATGTTGTCCAGGTATATTTTTAAAGGTGGCTACAAACTGTCATGTCTCATCTTTTGAAGCCAAAAGACCCCCAAAGACCACCAAAACCAGCTAAAGACAAAAATAAACATTTATATTTTAGTCTGCAAAGGGAAAAGCCTATTTTGTTTTCCACGGGCCAGAAATCAGCTAAAGAAAGAGACTCATAGCCATTCGCATTTTTGTATCTTCAATTTCCATTATCAATTAAAAGACAGTAAACTCTTATCCTGAATAGAAGTGCAATTAGATCCAATAATGAAATCATCAAGTACTACTGAGGTGGAACTTGGCAGTAATTAGTTTTTTGATACATAAATACAATTTCCAAATGCAATTTGTCCCTGAGCCCAGGCTGCTGATTCAATTCACCGTGTTGGCTATTACAAGGGAGAGCGCGGTGAGGTGGATTCCAATTCCTCAGGGCTTGTCTCTCCTAGGAGAATGGAGCAAACTGGCGAATGTGTGAAATTACTGGTCGGACTTGGAGCGGAGGTGCTGTGCATCTCTCCTGGGGCTTGGGAGTGGAGGGTGTGTCCCCAGGATGTCATTGGCATGCGAGTCTCACCTTTGGGAGGCAAACTGATTCTGTCTGCCTCCTCTGTTTCTGTGTTTCTCTCTCTTCCCCTTCTTTCTCTCCCTGACACTGTCCCTTCTTTCATTTGTTTATGTGCCTATCCATTCAGAATTTATTTATTTTTTCTAAGATTTATTTATTTATTTATACAAGCACTGAGTACAGTCAGAAGCACGAGAGGGCGAGAGAATTCACCAGAGCCAGAGCGGGGAACAGAACAGGCAAACTGACGAAATACACTGCTGAGGGGAGCAGCAGCGTGGCAGGAGAGGTCTGTGCGCCATGTGGGACCCTCACAGGTGGCCGGGGATCGAACCGGCGCTGCAGAGACTGTGGGCAGCTTCGCAGCCCAGCACTCAACCTCTGCGCCACAGGGGAGGCCCATCCATTCAGTATTTATGGGCACCCACAGTGCTGTGTTAGGTGCTGGGATATAGCACACAGAAATGATCCTGTCCTCGAGGAACTGCTGGTCTGGCATTCAATGTTAAAGAAATCTGTGTTCAGTTATAATTGTGGTAGCTTGAAGAAGCCTAAGAGACTGTAAAACCAGTCTCTCTCCTACTCTGGGGTGTAAGGAAAATTTCATTGAAGAATTCACATTGCAGCTTTTGCAAAGGACATAGGCAGAGCATGTAGTGAAAGCTATTTGGGCAGAGAAAAGTCCAGAAGGACATGTGGTACAGTAGAGAAACAGGGAAGATGCCAGGGAGGCAGAAGGAAAGGAAGTAAGCAAAGGTGAATGACATGAGGCTGTGTGGCAGCAGAGGCCAGATCCCTCAAGGCTTGTTGTTCTTGTTCAAGGTTACCGATTAGGAATTCTCTAAAGATTTTAAAAGTGAAGGAGCAATATGACCCTACTCGTCAGTCACCAGGCTCCTCTAAGTTTCAATAATGATGCACCTCTTAATCTGAAGCTCTGTTTGATCCCTCCTAAAATCAGTCACCCCCAACCCTTAATGTTTTCAGAGACTCCAGCTAGAAGGGAAGAACAGCAAGTGACAGACTCTCCATCCGTGACTTGTGAATTTTAACGCTTCAGTGCGATGTAGTCCCAGCAATTGTAATCAAAAGCACTTCAGCAAAGGCTAAAGATTCATGATGTGGATCCATCAGCTAAGAAAAAAATACAAGCTTCCATATGAATGACTATATAACCCCCCTTTTACTGAAAAAGTCTAGTTTATAGCAGGTTCCAGCCAAGGATGGGGAGATTTATTGTTAACCTGGGTTTGGAGTCTGGAATATTACACAGGACAGGAGACTAGAATTACTGAGCGGAGACCGTGTTTACAGCTTAATTAAACCTAAGATTCCCTGAAATGAGCAGGAATGTCTTGGGATCTACTTCAAATTGTATCCAGAGCATTCTAAAGGGATACTGGTTTGCAAAGTAAAATAAAGTTGCTAATTACATTCCCTGGGTCCTGTTTATTTACCTATTACCATTAACAGTGACTGAAAAGTCACTCTTCAAGTTGGAACCTGTCATATATGTGACTGCATTTAATCACCAGAATTGAGGAAGGCATATATAAGTTTCTCTTAATGTTTGAAGCTGAAAGATTATTCTCACCTTAATTATATTAGAGGCATGAAGGAGCTTGACCAAATTGTACTTCAAGGAAGGTGGTGGTGCTTGTGGGAGGGAAGTGCAGGAGGTAATTTCATTGATGTTTGTCTTATTGAAAGAGTCATTTGCAGAATCCTAGACAGTGATTCTATGGGGCAGAATAGAGTCTATGGGACAGGATTCTATAGAACAGAATCCTATGGACATTGCAGGGGTAAAGTGAGATTCAGGGCTGTAGTGGTATACTACATTTCCATGTCAGTGTGTTCAGAGGGAGTAACTGAATCTCTGTGGTGGCTGAGAGAGTCAGACATATGTGTGTCCCCTCTCTGCAGGTGATTTTTTTTTAAAAAAAGATTTATTTATTTATTTATACAAGAACCAGGGTACAGGCCAGATGCGTGGGGGGTGGGGGGGAGGCGAGAGGATTCACCAGAGACAGAGCAGGGAATAGAACAGGTAGACTGACAAAATACACTGCTGAGGGGAGCAGTGGGTGAGACAGGAGAGGTCTGCTGCGCCATGTGGGACCCTCGCTGGCCGGCCGGAATCCAACCGGTGCTGCAGAGGCTGTGCACAGCTTCACAGTGTGGCGCTCAACTGCCTGTGCCACCAGGGGAGGCCCTGCAGGTGATTTTTTACAGCACTTCACATATGATATGTTTACAGCCATATCATATTTTTTCATAATAATTAATTTTCATGAATTTTTCCTTGCCAGATGGGCACATTCCTTCAATCTAAAGCTTTTGCTTTATTCAATTTTTATTGTGGTCTAATGGACATATAACATTATCTTAATTTCAGGTGTGTAATGTAACACTTCAATGCATTGTGAGATGATCACCACAATACATTTAGTTAACATCCATCCTGATAGATAGTTAGAGAAAATACGTTTTTGGTGTGACAAGGACTTTTAGGATCTGCTCTCTTAGCGACTTTCAAATATGCAGCACAGTGTTATTAACCATAGTCACCCTTTTATACATTACACACCCATGACTTATTTCCCTTCTAAGTGGAAGTTTGCAAATTTTGACTCCCATAACCCATCTTGCCCAGCCCTTATCTCCCACCTCCAGCAGCCACCTGTCTATTCTCTGATCTACAGCTTGCTTAGTTTTGTTGTTGTTGTTGGTTTGTTTTCTAGATTCCACATATAAATGAGAACATAGGGGTCTGCCTTTGACTTCTTTCACTTAGCAGATTGCCCATCCATGGTGTCATAAGTGGCAGGATTTCATTCTTTCTTATGGCCAAGTGGTACTCCATGTACAAATAGACCACAACTTCTTTATGCATTCATTCATTGGTGGAAACAGATAGTTTCCATATTTTGGCTACATTAAATAATATTGAAGTGAACATTGGTATGCACATTTTTTTTAATTACTGTTTTTTGTTATTTTGTTTTTTATTGAAGTAACATTGGCTTACAAAGTTGTATAAGATTTAGAGGTTATAGTATCTCCTCTGTTCGGTACTGTTGCCACACCATACCCATCACCCAAATGCCCAGTGCCTCCACCATAATCCACTGTGATTTCTTCCTACTCTGTTCTCCCTCCTGCCCCTCCATCTTTGGTAGCCTCAATTCTGCAGTTAGATTTGTAGGGTTTGTTGTTGGTTTGGCTTTATCTGGCCCTTTGTTTTGTTACTCTATATTCCATGTAGAAGTGAAACCATCCAGTATTTGTCTTTCTTCTTCTGAATTATTTTGCTTAGCAGAATTCCCTCCAGTTCCATCCACGTTGTTGCAAATGGCAAGAGTTTATCTTTTTATTAAATATATATAGCTGAGTAGTACCCCATTGTGTATGTACACCACCTCTTCCTAATCTGCTTGTCTCTCTTTGAGCACTTAGTTTGTCTCTATAGCCTGGCTTTTGTAAATAGTCCTGAAAAAGTGGAGTGCATATATCCCTTTGAATGACTGTTTTTATATCCTTTGGGTAGATACCTAGGAGTGGAATTGCTGGATCCTATGGTAGATCTACTTTTAATATTTCAAGAAATCCGCATACTGTTTTCCAGAATGTAGAGAGGATGGGCCTGTCTATATTCCCACCAATAGTTTACAAAGGTGGTTTATTCATTGTTATATCCAGTAGCAATTAACACAAGGCAGACATTTAATAAGCATAGAATAAGCAATTTATTGAGCTAAAGCCCTTCTCTTCAAGGAATTAGCAGTGTACATTGGGGAAACAAACACAAAAGTTGTAAAATAGTATGAATGGTATAATTTCTGTTAAGGAATATGTGTGTGTGTGTGTGTGTGTCAGTAGTTGGGCACAAACAATCTGAAGAAGTGTGCAAAAATGGTTAACAGTGGTTACCTTTGTGAGATCAACTAGTTGGGGGCAGGGAGAATTTTTCTTTTTTGTGTAATGTAATCCTAAAAGCAAGCCAAAGTATTTTAGCTATTTAGCAGTTCAGTATGTAATTATGGAAAGTATGAGGAGTGAAATACTGTGGATGGTGCAAAGTTGAGTGTGATAAGTTTTAAAATGCAACAAGCAAAACAGTTCAGAACTTCAGACAATGGACAGAGGTAGTCAGGGATGCGTCCAGGAGCAGACTTTTGGATTTTACTTATTATTCAGGACTTTGAAATTTATTTCCAAAAGGCACCCAGTTCTGATCTTGCCATTTGCTTTAGGATCTTGTTCCTTTTAGAAATGCTAATACCATCTGTTTTTGGAAGCTGGCACCCACACTTGCTTGTTAATTTGGACTTCTAAACCACTTTAAAAATTAATGGCTTTATAAAAGGTCTGCAATTCCCTCTTAAGAGTTTAATATCATATTTATAAACTCAGTCCTTGTTGAGTTCCAGCATATTGCAAATAATTTACAGTGTTGTCCTGCTCAGAGTATAACTAATGTGGATCCACAGCTGTGCAGATAACTTTTCCTATCAGCAGATGATAAACTATAAGTGGCCCCATTTGGAGGCAGGGAAATAGTCCAGACTTTAAAGCTGCATGGGTGCAACAGGGTGGGGAATTCTACAGTTGTGGCTTCTCTTACCTAAAAACCATCTCAATAGTAATAATTGTAGCCAGCCTCATTGCTATCAATGATCATCCCTACGAAGAGTGGGCTGGTCATAAAGTTTATGGCTCTTTGGTTTGCTTGCACAAACACTTTCCTGAGCAGTTGCTAAATAGTTTGGAAAATGTGTAAGCCAAACTAGGGGCTCTTTTTCCCTAAAGGCAGTCTGGTATGACCGAGTAGTTGGACTAAGGTTTTGGATCTGGGTCAGTTATTCCATAAGGATGAAACACATAAAAGGGTATGTTTGTGTCTATCACCTGTGCCTCAATTTCTCTTTAGTAATTTCTCAGGTAATTTCAGGATCCTGCAAATCATCTCTGCTCTTCCTAAATAAACCTGGGTGAAGCCCTTGCCTTAAGGTCATGGTTGCTGGGCAAGACTCATTCTACCTGCCTTTTTTTTAAAAATTTTTTTTAAAAATTTGTTTATACAAGCACTGGGTACAGTCAGAAGCTCAGGAGGGTGAGGGAACTCACCAGAGCCAGAGTGGAGAGCAGAGCAGGCAGACTGATGAAGTACACTGTTGAGGGGAGCAGCAGGCGGCAGGAGAGGTCTGCGCACCATGTGGGACCCTCTCCTGGTGGCCGGGGATCGAACCGGTGCTGTAGAGGCTGTGGGCAGCTTTGCAACCCAGCGCTCAACCGCTGTACCACCAGGGAGGCCCTCTACCTGCCTTTTAAGAGGCTTTGTTATGTTGACTCATTGGGGTGAAGGACTAAGGGTGTTTGAAGCTCAATTGAAATTGTGGACCCAGCTGTAAATTTTATGCATTGCTCTGTTCAGTTAGGGTGAGTGGTGTCTTCACTGTGATATTTATTTATTTCTTCAAACATTGATTAATGAGCACCTACAATGTGCTAAATTTGTTTCTTGGTGCTAGGGAGAAAATATTCACCCCATCTTTTGTTTATCAGATTCTCTAGCTTAGAATTTCCTCCCCACTTGTGAACCTAGTACTTTGATATTTCCAAAGGCAAAATCACTTGATTTTGTTTTAAAATTGTGTTGTAGGGTCCTGGTTTCTGATCAAGTGCCCCAGGAGTCACACAGAAGGTTGGGGAGAGGAATTTGGTTGTGAAAGAAGATTCTGGTCTCGTTCATCCCAACCATCAACCAGGGGAGCTATGGTTGTTGCTGTTGTATATTTGGAGTCTCTGAGAGAGTAGATTTTTTTTTTTAGGGGGAGGCAGGTATTTCTTACTTTCCCTCCTCTGCCTCCATGGGATTAGACGTACCCACATACTGATGTTTGGCTTGTATAAGTTTTGTTTTGGCCAGTGGAATGCAAATAGAAGAGACAAGGTACCATTTCTGAGCCTTTGCCTTAAAGAATCTTTGCTCGTTCTACTCACAACACTGGGAATTTATAAACTCAGCCATGAGAAGAATATGCCCAGGTAGCTATTGCTGCCCCAGGCAGACTGGAACAGGAGGCAGAACCAGGCACATATTAATAATAAACACTTTATTAATGATACCCATATATTTGTAGTTGTCTTTAATGCAGTAGCAACTGATTGATACGAACTTCTAGTTAAGATCCCATTTGGATTGAGGGTTCATTCATCATTCATTAATTCATTTATTCAAAAAATATTGAGTCTCCTACTATATACAGAATACCTCTGGCATAAATAGTTTTAAAAGTCTACTGGCTTTGCTTATCTTTCTGACTATTCTTTGATATGAAAGGGTTTACGATCATTTATACTTTATAGACTATGAGAAATAAAATCACGACACACTCTCTCAAAGGAAAACTAGTATTCAAGTATCAATTTGAGAGGTGATAAAGAACTGAAAGCAAATTAGTATCAATTATGTGCAAAAACTAGTATTAAAATATCAATTTGAGAAGAGATAAAGAAGTGACAGCAAATTAGTATCAATTATGTGCAAAAAATAAGCAAGCCACAGGCAAATACATACAACTCCTCCAAACTATCTTCTGCAGAAGAGGTGCCCTATGATGAGAAATGGCTACCAGGATTTATTATTCCAGTGCTTGCTCTGGGAATTGTTTTCCAAAGAAACCCAACAAGAATCCTTGGTAGTCTTAGAGGCAAAGAGGGGCTGATATGAAAAAGCTAGCTCTCCTCTGCCCAATGAGATGGGCTCCTATCTTTCAGGCCTGGGGAAGGTGCCAGAGCTAATCTGAATGTATTCAGAATGAATCTTATTAATGATCTGTCAAGTTCAGTGGAATTGCCAGACCTGGGCTTTAATAACTTCCTGGTTTTTAGTACCTGAGCCTATAAAGATGATCTACGGGCCACAGCGGGCACAGAGTAGCCCAGAGTGCAGGGAAAGGGTGGGGGCAGGGGAGTTGGAGCTGCCATCGCAATAGGTGGCATGTGGAGACAGTTACATCTGGGTTTTTTGGTTGCACACCTGTTTTTGCAGTTGGAGACAGGGGATAGAGCAGGGAGAGATGGAACAACGAGAGATGGTACCAGAAAAAAGACCAAGCTTGCATGTGGAGTCTTCTGGCCTCTTTTTAAAAATTCTTCCTGAATTCCACCTTCTCTTGCTCCCATATTCACTCCATCTCCTACCCCCTTTCAATCTGTCCTTTTTTCCCCTCAAAGGCATTGTTCCATCAGTTGTCTTAAGCTTCACAGTATTTTAGGATTGATGGTGTTTTAGAATGATAAGGGGCATCAGTCCAGACTTCATTTATAGATCGGGAATCTGGGGCCCCAAATGGACTGGCCCAGTCAGTCATAGACCCAGTATTGGGTCCCAACATCATACAATGCTCTGTCTAGTCCTCAAGTGGGAATTAATACCTGCTCAATGCTTGAGACATTGTCATCACCCTGAGACTCTAAAGAAAACAAATATAAGGAGATTCAAAAGGATGAAAGTCTAATCAAGAAATGTCATGTTCCACACACAGGCAAGCAGGAAAGACATTTCTGGACTGAGGATCTCTCGAGTGAAGTTCTGTCCAATATCTCCTGTTCTGCCTGGGGAGAAATCTTTGTTGTGGGGAAGCATCCAAATCTGCCTGATGGGAAAGAGAGACCGTCTTTCCAGAAGTTCAGTACGTGCTGTCACTATGAGTGTTCTAAGTCATTATCAAAGTCCCATATTGGCAAATTCTGCCACAGCAAACAAATATGATTGGACACTATTTTGAATATTTCTCTATTTATCTCCCATTCCTACGCTTCTCCCCCTTCCATGGATCCTCTCTCCCCACCCCATTCACTCAGATAAGGCATTTCATGCCTACCACCTTGGTGATGGGCAGACACAACAGAATCCTATTAAAGTAAATAATCTTGGTCTCGGGCCTAAACGAGTGAGGCCAAAACTTCCAACCATAGCCTCGATAAGACCTTTGGAGTAAGGTGAGGAAGAGAATTGGAGAGGAAACAGGAAATTTAGAAAATGGGATTTTCTTTGGGCTCGCTACTTTATCCACCCTTTCCTGAGCTCTGGAGCAGAAATAGCCCATAGATAGTGTTGGATCTCTGTCAGGAGTGAGGAACAGGATGACGTATTGGTGAACCATTGCTGCATTACAAAATATCCCAAACAATGAGCATGTACTTAACTCATACATTGGTGGGTAGGCTGAGACCTGGCTGAAATGGACTGGTCTTCGCTTGATGGTTTTCCTGACCAGGTGTCTGGGCTAGGGATTGGATGATTTTGCCTGGACTCCCTAGAGAAGCTTGGTTCTGCTCATATGTTTCTCATCTTCCTCAGGTTAGTGGTCTAGCCTGAATATATTCTTCTCAGAACCATAACAGTGGTGTATGAGAGTGAGTGGAAACATGCAAAATCTCTTAAAGCTTCTGCCAGGAATTATTGGACTGTCCTTTTCATATTACTCAGTTATCCCAGTCAAGTGTGTGGGCAAATCCAAATCAGGGACTAGAGAAGTATAACCTGTCCCTTTAGAAGGAGGAACTGCAAACTCACATGGCAAAAGGTCTGAGTATAGGATTTGAAGATTTGGGCCAATTATGCAGTTTCCCATACTTCTCTTTTCTGTGTGGAACCCAGAAAGACAGCAAGACCTCAGCCTGTCATGGGAGCAAATACTTCTACTATTTGTTCGGAAGATAGCTGACCTGCAAGTAGTCTTACAATCTGTCTATATCTCGTAGGATTATTTCCTGGGATGTTGGCCATGGCATAAATATAACACAAAGAGCCGGGCTGGGAGGGGACATTGAATAACTATAGCCTAGTAAGGACTCACTGGATTAAAGACTGAGAGACACATGGAACAACAGGTGCTCACAGACCAGGCCCACATAAGAGTAAGGCAGCAAAAGGCTAGTTGCTTTCTTGATGCCAAATCTTGCCACCATGAAGGTCTTCTGGAATCTAGACATAGCTCAGCACTGTGAAAAGATGCCTAGAAAAGATGATGATGATGATGAGTGTGTGTGTGTGTGTGTGTGTGTGTGAGTGAAATGAGAGAGGTGAGAAGCCGACCCCAAATTGGCTGTCTTAAAAAAAAACTTTACAAAAACAAACAACAATGTAAGAATAAGAAACAACTTTGGCATTTACTAAAGCATCTTATAATTCATCAGTTTTTTATTATTTTTGAGTTCTCCAGCAACAAAGTATCCCAAATAATATAGACTGGCACTCTCCAATAGAAATACAATGTGTATTTCTATGCATTAGTGATTTTAAGTTTGCTAGTAGTCATATTAAAAAAATGTAAAATGAGACAGGTGGAATCGATTTTAATAATATATTTTTATTTAACCTAACATATCCAACATATTAAGAAATTAAGTTTTTACCACTAGTTGGAATAGGGGATTGAAATAGAAATTAAGTTAAAGTTCACATTTCTAGCAGACCTGAATTTCTGGTTTACAGTTGATACGAGCTAGCTTCCTCTATGTATTCCCATTCTTTAATGTACCCACAAGTTATATTTTCTGACAGAGTCATTGCTTTCTAGACCTTTTCCCAGTATCAGCACTAGTAGTTGGCTATTTTGTCACCAAGCAATATTTTCCTTTTATGACTCCGTGAGAGTCACTGAATACACAAAACAAGCGGTGGCCTGGAGATGCAGAGGTGAGATGATCAATTAAGCTCACTCACTAAATGACCCGGTCCAGAACACCCGTTTTGCGACACATGATAGAAATTCCTGCTGAATGGTTTTAAGAGTTATTCTACGCTGGCCCTGTATTGCCCCCAAATATTAACTCTAGGCGCATGCATAGTCTACTGTGAAAATTGTCTAATTTGAGCTTCTCCCACCCACTTCACAGTGGAGAAAGTCAAAGGTAGATTGGGAAGTTTTCTGTGAATATTTAAAAGGTTTCATGTTTTCTACCTTAGGAATGTTTATTGCTAACACTACTGAAGTTTCAGTGTTGTTAATTATCCTAATACAAGATTCAAAAACTGAAAAACAATTTCTAAGTGCTTACTTCATGTTCAGCTTTATAAACAAACTATGTTGGAGCTCACTCCTGGGAGGATTGAGGTTGACTTTCAGCAATTAAAGAGAAAAAGGCATTGGTTTATTTACAGATGGCATCAGCTAATATTGAGGATAGATTTGTTAAATTGAATTATATTCTTGGCATGGAGTGGGTTGTCTTTTTCTCTTAACTGGGCTATGCCACTACTTTTTTAAAGATTTATTTTTTTTATTTATACAATAGCTGGGGTACAGGCCAGAGGTGCAGGAGGGTGAGAGGATTCACCAGAGACAGAGTGGGGTGCAGAACAGGCAGGCACACTGAAGACATTGCTGAGGGGAGTAGCGGGCGGGGCAGGAGAGGTCTTCATAGCACTGCACTCAACCCGCCATGCCACCGGGGAGGCCCTGTGCCTCTATTAATGAAGCAGAAATAAAGGAGGAAAATCCTCCAAAGTGGAGCTTTTAAATTGAAATAGGTTGGGTGATCATATCCTCCAGTGCTCCTTTTATGGAAGTAAAATTGAAGCTCACTTAGTTTCATTGTTTTCCCTTGCCATGAGGCCTAAGACGCAAAATGTAGGTTAATATTTGTTTTTTTTTCCTGATTCTGTCATGATACGTCCACCAGAACATTTAGCTTTTAGGTCTGGCCCTAACTAATAAATACACTGTGAGCAAAAGACCCCAACAAACTGGCCATTTAAATTTAACCCTGAGACTTGGGGAATCCGAGACATGGACTGTATAGTGCAGGAAGAAGTAACTCTGGACCCCTCATTGTCCCTTGCTGTTGCTGAGTCCTCATTAGGAATGCTGAGTCCAGAACTCAGGCAGTGGCTGGATTTTGGAGGGTTAAGGGTATTAACTCAAGTGATTAAAGTGGAGACAGATTCTGGTTCCATTAGAGCTCAGCCTAAAAGCACTTTCTTTCCTTTAAGGGAAGAAAAGAGTAAGTGAAAGACAGTTGCCAGACCTTTCACTGTTTCCTAGAAGTTAATGAACCATGAAGGGATGATGTTCATGTAGTTCTAGATGCAGCCAGAGAGGGTCAAGACTTTAGAGATGAATTCAGAAAAACTTGCAAGCGAGATCCGTCTCTCTTGGGCTGTTTTGAAGGCGTACCCTTTGTAGTTGCACAGTCTCAAGTCTTTTAGGAGAAATTTTCAGAAAGTAGCGAGCAGAAGGAAACTAGAACTCTAACTGGGTAACATCTTACAGCTTAATTGTGGGTGGAGAAGTGTATGACTTTTGAATGGAAAAAAGAAACATGATCCTTATAACATCGAACTGTCCTTTGTTTTAAGTGGATAATACTTCTGATGGCTGATTGGTTTTCTCATTGTTGGGTTGAATCCAACACTGCCAAGGTGGGTGTAGTTGTGATGGCGTATAACAGCCTGTCTGGGGAACAGCCCTCTGTCTCTTGGCCTGATTATTCCTGGGATCAAATCACAGAGCTATGACATCCAACAGAATTAACTGACCATGGTGCTTATTGTGTTGCCTTGAGCTTCTGTGTGGATATTTCCATAAAATGGAAACTTTTCTCTTCAGACCCACAGTGTTAACCCTGATAGCTGGCATTTCTTCTTCACAGTACAAATGCCTGACTTAAGCTTTGGAGTCCAGGCATCCAGTTCAAAGAGGCTTCATTTAAATAAACAGTTTGCCAGCCACATGACTAGATAAAGAGCCGGTGCCTCCCCTCTTGGAGACACGTGTTTTTCAGATTCCGGTTGATTTAGATAACTGTCCATTGGGGCATCCCTTGTCATTTTTTTCTCTCCCTCCCTCCCTGCTTTCCATTTTCTTTCTGCATTTTACATCCCAACCGTTATATCTTACGTTTTAATTTCACCAATAAAGATAAAGTCTTTGAAACTCTAGGCTCCTTTTTTCAACCCCAATAAAAACAGAACCCAGCCCTATTCTCTGTCTCTCTCCTATCTCCTTTGGTGACTGTGTAATACACAGGTCGTGTAAGTAATAGACCTTTATCTTTTCAAACCTGATGGTTATTGCTGAAGAGCATCTTGGAATCCTAATAAGAACTGCAATCATGGGTCCAGTCATAACATTGGTTATTGGTAACCTGAAATAGGGACAAAGCCAGGCCCTACACATTTTCTTTGGAGCATTAGCTGCAACAGGAGGGAGAGCACTGATGGAAGAGCACAAGGTAAAGAGAAGACTGTCAGGAAGAGATGACTGTTTTTATTCTGTCTGCCTGAACAGAGAGCTCTTATGATACATTAACTCCGAGAAAGCAGGTGAGACCTGATGTTCAGATGAGAGCTAAGCTGTGAGGCTGTCACCCAAAAGGTCAACTGCTCATTGTCTTTGTATCTTGGAGAGACTGATATTGACTACACAGCTCTCTCATTTTTCGGTCCTTTCCATCAAACTGCTTTTATCCAAGAGCCATTAGCCCCAAGCTCTTCCTTTCTTGGCAGGCCAGGATGAGAGTGCAGGTACCTTTGGAAATAGAGGCTTTTGTCAATCTATTGGCTCTGGAGTATGAGGACTAAAAAGAGGGGAGCACAGTTCTATCATCAACTCTGTCAAAACAACAGCACTGTCACAGGTGAGGGAAAAGGGACCTGGCCCCCTTTTTCAGGACTAATGGAGTGAGAGTGTTACCTTTCCCTTCAGTTGCTCAGTTCTCTCTCTTTCCTCTAATGAATCTTTAAAGCAGAAACGACCAGTTCAGAGCTTCTGTTGGAACTGGATTTTGCTCCAAGAATTGTGTCGTCTTCTACATATTCCTGAGTTCTCTTTGCCTTCCCTAAACTGATCCTCTTGGGCATTCTCTAGATTCAAAACTTTCTCCTAAACTCTGTTCACCCCCAATCCTTTAAAATTACTTCTAAATAAAATGAATCTCTCTCTTCCCTCTCAGGTGTCTAATGGGTACTTTCTTTGCAGGTATCTCCTGGTCTAGTTTTTGTCCATGTCCCCTGTTACCAAAGCCCAGAATTCTCTATGGTTCTAGATTTGCTTTTTAAAGGAACAGAAAAAATGTAATTTTGTGTGGTCTGCTGCCTATAAAAGTTTTGAAGGTTTATGTTGACTTCTGATGGTTCTGTTTAAATTATAATTTATAAGACTGAAATAAATTGCTTTGACAAATGCTTTGGGGAAGTGTTGCTGCTGTCAGAATAATCTTGTTCTCTTTAGGGAATCAACAGATGAAGCTGTAAGTAGAAATAAAAAAAGGTGGTCATTTTAGCCCAGTTCTCAAAGGCATTCTGGGCTCTCAGAATTTCCCGATGGTTGGCACCATCAAACTGAAAAAGGGTGTTGACATGAGACCCCCCAGAAGCCTGCAGTCAGGCTTTCTCTGGGCAAGTTCTACAAGCATGTGAAGTATTATTGAACTGGGATAAGTCACTTTGCTGGAGAACTTGTAATTGATCTCTTAGAAAAATCACCTTAGTTGTTCTCATAGCCATTTAATGAATATAAAAAAAAAACATAAGAATCTAGCCCCCTCTGACAGCCACTGTATTGTGATGTGAAATGATACCCTTTGCACCGGAAGTACTGCCATGTCTTGGTATTATTCACCCACCTTCAGAAGGTGCTTACTCTAATTTCAAAAGTCAGCCCTTCACCCAGAAATCCTCCTGCCAGACTCAGGGTCATCCAAGTTGCAAACTGGAATTTGTTTTTAAAGCATCTCTTCCTGAGGTGGCATATCAGTCAGCTCTTGCCGGGGAGCAAATCACCCCAAAACATTGTGACATAAAACAACCACCACTTATTTACCTTACAGTTCTGTTGGTCGGGAATTTGGTCTGGACCTTCCTACATGGCTTTTCTGTTCTCTGCTGGGCAGACTCATTTGTCTTCATCAATTGTTGGCCAGTCTTATGGCTGGTAAATTGGATGGGGAAAACTTATCTCTGCTCAGTATGGACTGTCACCCTACCTCAGGTTACCCAGAGTTGTTCATGTGGCCACTGGGCAAGGCTCTGAGCGAGCAGAGCAGCTGCAAAGCTTATTAAGGCTTAGACTCTGGAACTTGTACATAGTCTCTTCTGCACTCTGTTGATCAAAGCACGTCATTGGTCAGTCCTGATGGGTGGGATAGGGAAAGAAATTCTACCTTGTAAGGAGCACATTGCAAGGAGAATGGATGGAGGGAAGGGAACAATTGAGATATGTTTTTCTTTTTTTTTTTAAATAAATTTTATTTTTATATTCCCCATACAATTGCAACCCCCTTATTTTGACCCCAATCCCTCCCCTCCCCACCCCCCACCCCCAATAGAGTGTCTCTGGTTCATAGTTTTTTGTTGATTTTGATTTTAGCTTTCTTATAGTTACTCATTTTCCTGGTCCCTTATTTAAGTTTTCTAGATTCCTGCTATGAGTGAGACCATCCGGTATTTTTCTTTTTCTTTCTGGCTTATTTTGCTGAGCATGATCCCTTCCAGCGCCATCCATGTTGCTGCAAATTGCATGTGTTTATCTTTTTTGAATGCTGAGTAATATTCCATGGTGTATATGTACCACATCTTCTTTTTTTTTTTATATTAAATTTTATTTTTATATTCCCCCATACAATTGCAAACGCCCCATTCTGACCCAATCCTTCCCCTCCCGCCCCCACCCCCCAACAAGTGTCTCTGGTTCATAGTTTTTTGTTGATTTTGATTTTCACTTTCTTATATTCATTTTCCTGGTCCCTTATTTAAGTTTTCTAGATTCCTGCTATGAGTGAGACCATCCGGTATTTTTCTTTTTCTTTTTGGCTTATTTCGCTGAGCATGATCCCTTCCAGCGCCATCCATGTTGCTGCAAATTGCATGTGTTTATCTTTTTTGAATGCTGAGTAATATTCCATGGTGTATATGTACCACATCTTTTTGATCCAGTCATCTATTTTTGGGCATTTGGGCTGTTTCCAAAGCTTAGCTATTGTAAACAGTGCTGCTATAAACATAGGGGTGCAGGTGCTCTTTGGAATTGATGTTTCTGTGTCCTTTGGGTAAATACCTAGGAGTGGAATTGCTGGGTCATATGGAAGCTCTATGTTTAGTAGGTCCAGAAATCTCCACACAGCTCTCCATTGTGGTTGGACCAGTTTGCACTCCTACCAACAGTGCAGGAGAGTTCCTTTTTCTCCACACCCTCGCCAGCATTTGTTGTTGCTAGTTTTTTTAATATGTGCCATTCTCACTGGTGTAAGATGGTATCTCATGGTAGTTTTGATTTGCATTTCCCTGATGACAAGTGATGTTGAACATTTTTTCATATGCCTGTTGGCCATTTGCATTTCCTCTTCAGAGAAGTTTCTTTTTAGCTCTTCTGCCCATTTTTTGACTGGATTATTTTCTTTGTTGTTGAGTCTCATCAGCTCTTTGCAGATTTTTGTGATCAGTCCTTTATCATTAGTGTTGGGTGCAAAAATGTTCTTCCAGTTGGTGGGGTTTCTCTTTGTTTTTGTTATTGTCTCTTTTGCTGTGCAGAAGCTCTTTAATTTGATGTAGTCCCAGCTGTTTATCTTTGCCTTCACTATCACTGCTTTGGGTGATGTGTCTGTAAAGATGTCTTTGATGTGCATATCACGTAGCGTTTCGCCTATATTTCCTTCTATGTATTTTATGGTTTCAGGTATTATGTCTAGTTCTTTAATCCATTTTGAGTTGATTTTTGTGTATGGTGTGAGGTAGTAGTCAAGCTTCATTCTTTTGCATGTAGCAACCCAGTTTTCCCAGCACCATTTATTGAACAAACTTTCTTTTCTCCAATGCATAGTCTTTGCTCCTTTGTCAAAGATTAGTTGACCATAAATCTGTGGGTTTATTTCTGGATATTCTATTCGATTTCATTGGTCTGTGTGTCTGTTCTTGCTCCAAAACTATGCAGTTTTGATGATTATGGCTTTGTAGTATAGTTTGAAGTCTGGGAGTGTGATGCCTCCATTCCCTTCTTTTTTGTTCAGGAGAGTTTTGGCTATTCAGGGTTTTTGGTGATTCCATATGAATTTCATCAATAATTGTTCTATTTCTTTGAAGAAAGACATTGAAATTTTTATTGGAATAGCATTGAATCTGTATATTGCTTTTGGTAGGATGGCCATTTTAATAGTGTTTATTCTTCCAATCCATGAGCAGGGGATGTCTTTCTGAGATATGTTTTTCAAACTGTATTTCACAGCCTGGAGGAGACTGTGTTTCACTTGGGGTGTTTTTTTTAAGCTGATAGAGGCTTGTCTTCGCAAATGCGAGGAAAACACTAGACTGAAATTAGGAATTTCAAAAGAAAGGTCTAGAGTTTAGCATGTCTGTGCAGCTGAGCAAAGTAGCTTCCGTGTTTTTAATTTCCATTCATTGTCCTACACAAGTGCTTTATGAGGCTGCATTCCTGCAGACAGTCTTCTGGCTGGAGACCACACTAACATAAACTCTGTTGTGTGGTTCTGTCCTCATACCACTAATATGAACTGTTGTCAGAGGACATCACACCCAGATCTGCGTTGTCTGTGTCTTGATTCCATATATTTTGATTTATCTGTGGTGATTCACTTAACTTGCTCTGTTGACATTTCTGTATCACTTCATTTGTACTTACCATGCATGCAGATTTTCAAGGAATGAAACTATTACTGCTGTGGGTAAATGCAGCCTGGCTTACACCATTCTCTTTGAATCACTTATTGAGGATCTGCTTAGGTTTCATGTAGGAGGAGATATAGGTAAGATGCATGGGCAGGATTGTCCTGAGTCAGGTTTCCTATGGGAAATACATTAAAGTCCCTTTCCCTGAACATCCCCTATATCTGAAGTCAATGCAAAGGTCATGACAAGTCTGAGATTTTTTTTTTTTTCACTCTTGTGAACTATCTGCCTCTGCTTTCCTTCCCTAGATGAATAATTGAGGATTGACTGTGTCATTCATGTGTGGTAGCTTATTTATGGTTTTAGATAAGGGCCTCTTGCATGCTTCATTGTGTTTTATGAAACTGTGATCTATTCAGAATATAAATCTTTTCTTCTTTTTGGAAGCAGATTCCTATAGGACCCAAAATGAAGCATTAAATGGCAAAGCCTTAAAAATATATCTTGGGGCTTGAGTTAATCAACTCTAATAATGAGACAGGTATTGCTTCAGCACTTGAGATACATGAATACATAAATAAATAATTCTCATTGTAGCCCCTCATTGGTCATCCTTATTTCATATATGAGGAAGATAAGGCTCATAGCAGTTAAGTAAATTACTTAGAAGAGCACAGAATCACCATGTCCAATCAAACTGGGAACCAAGATCAGCCTGACTCCAGAGTCAGTTCTCTTTACACTGTAATTGGGATTCTTCTATTTTCCTTCTTAGGAGCCTATAGATAGTTTCTCATCTTCAAATCAATGAGAAGACTGAGGAGGCTTTGAGAGACTAAGTGATATCACTTAACATCACAAAACTAATAATAGATTTATTTATTTTTTTAAAAAATGAAGTGCCATTGTTTTACATCCTTGTTAATATTTTGACAGTATGGAATTTCCCCCCTCAGGTGTGATCACCCTACCTCTCCCACCGCCAGAGCACCCATAGTCCCCTGCCATAGGCCATACAGTGGAATTCTTTTTAAAATTCTTTTATTCTGTTATCTTATAATTTTTATGTAGAAGAACTGAAGTGTAGGCCAGAGGTGCGAGGGATGGGAGGACTCACCAGAGACAGCACTCGGGATGGGAAGATCAGATTTAGAGAGAAACACTAGAGAAGCGTCACATAAAGATATTTTCCTTTGAACAGTTTTACGGTGATAGGAGCACTTAATAGGAAATCTATCCTCATGAAATTTTAAGTATTTGATACATTATAATTTACTCTATGTACATGTTAGTCAGCGTATTTCTAGAGCTTATTCAACTGAAATTTTATGCATGTTGTTTACTAACTGCACAGTTTCCTCTCTCAGCTCCTGGAAACTGCTGTGGTGGTCTTTAATTTTAGTATATGTTTTTTTCTAATACATTGGGACTCTCTCTAGTGTAATAGGGAGAAGAAAGCCAAACTTGGATCTGGGGTACCGATGGGAAACTACATGACTCTAAAGTGTAATAAAATCACATTGTATAACATGGCAATCTTAAAAAAACACACACACATAAAAAAATGAAGCATATTAATACAATTTTAAAACTTCAAAATTGACCTAAAGAATGTTAATTTGCATAAATCTATGTAAAGCATTTAGTGCTTTCAAATTTAATTTTAGGCTTAACAGTTTTGCTCTAGAGAATGTCTTGAAGTGGAGGATTATTTGAATCTAACAGATACCCTTTTCAACAGTCAATAGTATGGAATACACAGGCCTCTTTTTATTTTTCAATTTTTATTTACTATTTTTTTCACAGACCTCTTTTGCTTATGGGTCCTTCTGTTTGTGCTCTGTGGAATCTTCAGAATTTTAGGTCTGAATAGTGACTTTGGCTTGAGAGATTGAATGAAAGGCACAGGAAAGTAGAGGAAGGAAATAAAAATATGAACTTACACAAATAAAGTGACACATTCATGGTCCCACATGCAAATTTAGACAAAGTATTCGGGAGATATAATGATTAATGCATGAAGGAAGCAATGTTAAAATATTGGGTTGTTAAAAAAATCATGATGTATTTTTCTGTTTTTCAAGCAAAAATGCATCATGACATTCCTGACATCTCAATACATTCATTGGAGTACACAATGGGAGACAAGGCAATTACAATGGTCATATCTTTTGGAGATATTCATGTCTTTCCCCTCATTTATAAAACTGTTTTTTAAAAAAGTGGTCCTATAAAATTTTGGAAACAAAACTCACTAAAGATGAGAGTAGGGTTTTTCAGTTTTTTTTCTGTATTTTTCAGATTATTCCTCATATTACTTCTAGTTTTTAACATTCCTATTCTGCCTGGTCTTCTCCATTAAAGAAAAAAATTTCTCAGACCAATTTATACCAAATATATCATTGATTGATTGATGATTAATTCATACAACAAATACTTTTTGAGCACTTACTATACACTAGGCACTGTTCTAACTCTGGGAATGTATAAGCAAAATATATAAGAATTTCTGCCTTTATGAAATTATATTCAGGTTGGAAGCAGGAAGGAGTTAGAAAAGTAAATATAAATATTAAGTCATTCATTTGTCAGGGTGGTAAGTGTTATGGAAATTTTTTTTGGAAAAATTAATAAAGGGGCAGGATGATGGTAGAGTTGAATTTTAAATAGTATTATCAGGGAAGATATCAGTGACATTTGAGCAAAGGTCAGGAGATGAAGAAGAGAGCTGTGCAGACATCTGGGGGAATGTACTCTGTTATCTTTGCCAGAGCACTGGGGGGAAGGAAATGCTCAACTCAAAGAAATAAAATGTTAATAATGGCAGTTCAGATATTAGAGAGGTGGTTTTGGTGCACAGACTTTCCTGGAGTCCTGCAAATCATTCCATGCAAGTCACTGCTAACACTGCTGCTGGAAAGACCAGTTCAGGACAGGAACTTGAGCAATTCCTTAAGAACGTGAAGTCTTAGGGGCCTCCCCTGGTGGTGCAGTGGTTGAGCTCTGGGCTGCAAGGCTGCCTGCTGCCTCTGTAGTGCTGGTTAATTCCCCCGCCGCAGGTGAGGGTCCCACAAAAAAAAAAAGTGAAGTCTTATCTATCTGGCAGGTGACAACCAATGGAATGGACTGGCTGTAAAATGTCGATGGTACCTAGCAATATGGTAGGATGCCAGAAGGCTTCTGAACATCATTAAGAAGAGAACCCCCTCCCTGCCAGTGATTCTTTGTTTCTCTACTGAGTCATTTTCTGATCCTTAATTTGGCTTCCCTCAACAGTGCCTCTTTAGACCTTTCAATCTGTGTAGAATCTGGGCTTTATTTGACTCTTCACAGATCTAATAAAAATCCTAGGTCTTCATGAATCAGAAGTATAGGAGGTCTATAGAGATTGGTGGAAGAAGGGAGAGGGAATCAGGAATGATTTCTAGTATTTTTGATATTCTTCTAGATCTCCAATCCTTTCTTCATAATTCTAGGTAATTGTGACTGACACCAATGTGAAGTGTTAGGTGATGGCAGATTTTCTTGTCCTATGTAGTGCTTGTATTTCTTATACTTTGTCAATATTCATGGTCTGAATACCCCCATTGGTTTCCCAGAGTTGCATGTCATTTGCTTAGATGATTCTTTCATCCTCTGATCTCCAGGGCAACCAGATGTCCCAATTCAGGGCCTTCATGTATGCTCTGCAGCTAGTGCCACACCCTCAACATCTAATCCAGGTATAAAAGTGTGAACAAGACCCCACCTGGGGTCTCACCCATTTGCTCACCCAGCCATGTCTCCTGTCATGGAGCACACCCATCTGAGAAAAAGAGGTGTCCTTTTCTAATTCACCCAGAAGCAATCTGTGTTAGCATGCCATGTCACCTTAGAGCTACAATGATCCCAAACGGGTGACTTTTTCACGTTGGAAACTTGGGGGCTAAGAACACCTCAGTTGCACTTGTTTTCTGAGTTTTATTGATTTGCCAGTCCATTTCCAGTTTTTAATGGCATATCTTCAAAGAAAAGGTCTCCCTCTTTATTTTTCTCCATGCATGAACAGACATACTCATCAAATCTTGTACATTTGTGTGGTTACATGCACGCATGCATCTCTTGTCTGTAGTTAAGGAAAAGTAATTTTGTGCTTCAAGTTCTGTTTCATCAAAGCTGTAGGCAGTAGTTGTTCTGGGAACACACCAAGGTATTGCCCATCTGACCGCTTCAGAATGAGTGACTAGCAATCACTGAAATAAAATCAGACCTGGTTTTTATTCCCTTTTAAATCTGAATTAATTGTAGTCTTATACGAAAGTGTTTACTTAAATCATTACAAATGGTTGGTTATTTTCCACAGGGTCAGAAAAAAATGTTTTGGAGTGATGAGCTGGTTGAGGCTGAAAGCTAAAGTGAGTGGAAGACACCAGGCAGGTCTGCAACAGGAGCAGCTGGCCCTGCTCCTGGGCAGTGCAATGGACCCTTCTGATCCTTTGTGAGAGCTCAGTGGACCTCATTGTTTTAATGTTAAGAATAACAGCTTTGGAGTCAGATTCCTAAATTTTGAATTTTTTTTTAAATAATAAATTTTATTTTTATATTCCCCATACAATTGCAACCCCCCCCCCATTCTGACCCCAATCCCTCCCCTCCCGCCCCTCACCCCCCAAAAAGTGTCTCTGGTTCATAGTTGTTTGTTGATTTTGATTTTCGCTTTCTTATAGTTATTCATTTTTCTGGTCCCTTATTTAAGTTTTCTAGATTCCTGCTATGAGTGAGACCATCCGGTATTTTTCTTTTTCTTTTGGCTTATTTCGCTGAGCATGATCCCTTCCAGCGCCATCCATGTTGCTGCAAATTGCATGTGTTTATCTTTTTTGAATGCTGAGTAATATTCCATGGTATATATGTACCACATCTTCTTGATCCAGTCATCTATTTTTGGGCATTTGGGCTGTTTCCAAAGCTTAGCTATTGTAAACAGTGCTGCTGTAAACATAGGGGTGCAGGTGTTCTTTGGAATTGATGTTTCTGTGTCCTTTGGGTAAATACCTAGGAGTGGAATTGCTGGATCATATGGAAGCTCTATGTTTAGTAGGTCCAGAAATCTCCACACAGCTCCCCACAGTGGTTGGACCAGTTTGCACTCCCATTAACAGTGCAGAAGAGTTCCTTTTTCTCCACACCCTCGCCAACACTTGTTGTTGCTAGTTTATTTAATATGTGCCATTCTCACTGGTGTAAGATGGTATCTCATGGTAGTTTTGATTTGCATTTCACTGATTACAAGTGATGTTGAACATTTTTTCATACACCTGTTGGCCATTTGCATTTCCTCTTCAAAGAAGTTTCTTTTTAGCTCTTCTGCCCATTTTTTTTTTAATCTTAAATTTTATTTTTATATTCCCCCATACAATTGCAAACGCCCCATTCTGACCCCAATCCTTCCCCTCCCGCCCCCCACCCCCCAAAAAGTGTCTCTGGTTCATAGTTTTTTGTTGATTTTGATTTTCACTTTCTTATATTCATTTTCCTGGTCCCTTATTTAAGTTTTCTAGATTCCTGCTATGAGTGAGACCATCCGGTATTTTTCTTTTTCTTTTTGGCTTATTTCGCTGAGCATGATCCCTTCCAGCGCCATCCATGTTGCTGCAAATTGCATGTGTTTATCTTTTTTGAATGCTGAGTAATATTCCATGGTATATATGTACCACATCTTCTTGATCCAGTCATCTACTTTTGGGCATTTGGGTTGTTTCCAAAGCTTAGCTATTGTAAACAGTGCTGCTATAAACATAGGGGTGCAGGTGCTCTTTGGAATTGATGTTTCTGTGTCCTTTGGGTAAATAACTAGGAGTGGAATTGCTGGATCATATGGAAGCTCTATGTTTAGTAGGTCCAGAAATCTCCACACAGCTCTCCATAGTGGTTGGACCAGTTTGCACTCCCACCAACAGTGCATCTTCTGCCCATTTTTTGACGGGATTATTTTCTTTGTTGTTGTTGAGTCTCATCAGCTCTTTGCAGATTTTTGTGATCAGTCCTTTATCATTAGTGTTGGGTGCAAAAAAGTTCTCCCAGTTGGGGGGGGGGTTTCTCTTTGTTTTTGTTATTGTCTATTTTGCTGTGCAGAAGCTCTTTAATTTGATGTAGTCCCAGCTGTTTATCTTTGCCTTCATTATCACTGCTTTGGGTGATGTGTCTGTAAAGATGTCTTTGATGTGCAAATCACGTAGTGTTTCGCCTATATTTCCTTCTATATATTTTATGGTTTCAGGTCTTATGTCTAGTTCTTTAATCCATTTTGAGTTGATTTTTGTGTATGGTGTGAGGTAGTGGTCAAGCTTCATTCTTTTGCATGTAGCGACCCAGTTTTCCCAGCACCATTTATTGAACAAACTTTCTTTGCTCCAATGCATAGTCTTTGCTCCCTTGTCAAAGATTAGTTGACCATAAATCTGTGGGTTTATTTCTGGATTTTCTATTCGATTCCATTGGTCTGTGTGTCTGTTCTTGTTCCAATACCATGCAGTTTTGATGATTATGGCTTTATAGTAGAGTTTGAAGTCTGGGAGTGTGATGCCTCCATTCCCTTCTTTTTTTGTTCAGGAGAGTTTTGGCTATTCGGGGTTTTTAGTGATTCCATATGAATTTCATCAATAATTGTTCTATTTATTTGAAGAATGACATTGAAATTTTGATTGGAATAGCATTGAATCTGTAGATGGCTTTTGGTAGGATGGCCATTTTAATAATGTTTATTCTTTCAATCCATGAGCAGGGAATGTCTTTCCATTTCTTTGTGTCTTCTTCTATTTCTTTTAACAGTGTTTTATAGTTTTCTTTGTATAGGTCCTTTACCTCTTTTGTTAGATTTATTCCCAAATATTTGATTTTTTTTGTTTCAATATTAAAAGGGATGGTTTTCTTGATTTCTTCTTCTTCAGATTTATTGTTTGTGTATAGGAAGGCTACTGACTTTTGCGTGTTGATTTTGTATCCTGCCACTTTACTGAACTGATTGATGAGTTGAATTAGTTTTTCTGTGGAGATTTTGGGGTTCTCTATGTATATTATCATATCATCTGCAAATTGTGATAGTTTGACTTCTTCTTTTCCTATTTGGATTCCTTGGATGTCTTTCTCTTGTCTTATTGCTCTGGCTAGGACTTCCAGTATTATATTGAAGAGCAGTGGTGAGAGTGGACATCCTTGTCTTGTTCCAGATCTTAATGGAATTGCTTTCAGCTTTTCACCATTGAGAATGATACTGGCTGTTGGCTTGTCATAAATGGCCTTTATGATGTTGAGGTATGTTCCTTGTATCCCAAGAATTTCAAGGGCTTTTATCATGAATGTGTGTTGCACTTTGTCAAAAGCTTTCTCAGCATCTATTGATATTATCATATGGTTTTTATATTTCTTTTTGTTGATGTGTTGGATAACGTTGATTGATTTTCGGATGTTGAACCATCCTTGTGTCCCTGGAATGAATCCTACTTGGTCGTGGTGAATTATCTTATGGACACATTGTTGGATTCTGATAGCTAAAATTTTATTGAGGATTTTTGCATCAGTGTTCATTAGGGAGATTGGCCAGTAGTTTTCCTTTTTTGTGTTGTCCTTGTTTGGTTTTGGTATTAGTGTAATGTTGGCTTCATAGAACGTGTTTGGTATTGTCCCTTGCTTCTCAATTTTTTGCAAGAGTTTGTGAAGGATAGGCACTAATTCGTCTCTGAATGTTTGGTAGAATTCGTTTGTAAATCCATCAGGTCCTGGGCTTTTGTTTTTGGGGTGGTTTTTGATTACCATTTCAATTTCGCTGCTTGTAATTGGTCTGTTTAGGTGTTCTATTTCTTCTTTATCTAGCTTTGGGTGATTGTAGAGTTGTAGGAATTTGTCCATCTCCTCTAGATTGTTGAACTTGTTTCCATATAACTGTTCATAGTAGTTACTGATTATTCTTTTTATTTCTGCTGTGTCCGTTGTGATTTCTCCTCTTTCATTTGTGATCCTGTTTATTTGTGCTTTCTCCCTTTTTTCCTTTGTGAGCCTGGCTAGGGGTTTGTCTATTTTATTGATTTTTTCAAAGAACCAGCTCTTGGTTTCATTGGTCTTTTGGATTGTTTTTTTAGTTTCAATTTCATTTATTTCTGCTTTGGTTTTTATTATTTCTTTTCTTCTACTGGTTTTGGGTTTTTTTTGTTGTTCTTTTTCTAGATCTTTGAGCTTCAAGATTAGGTTGTTTCTTTGAGTACTTTCTTGTTTCTTGATGTGAGCATCTGTTGCTATATATTTTCCTCTTATTACTGCTTTTGCTGCATCCCATACATTTAGGACATTGGTGTCCTCCTTGTCATTCAATTCAAAGAATTTTTTAATTTCTTCTTTGATCTCCTCGTTAGTCCAGTGGTCTTCCATAGTGTGGTTTTTAATCTCCATGAGGTCGGAAAGTTCCTTGCCTTCTTTTTATGGTTTATTTCTAGTTTGATGCCTTCATGGTAAGAAAAGATGGTTGATATGATTTCAATCTTGGTGTATCTGTTGATGTTTGTCTTGTGCCCCAGTATGTGATCGATCCTGGAGAATGATCCGTGTGCGCTTGAGAAAAATGTGTACTCCGTTTTTTTGGGGTTTAGTGTTCTATAGATGTCTGTTAAGCCCAATTGCTCTAGGTCCTTATTTAGAGCTTTAGTTTCTTTACTTATTTTTTGTCTGGTTGATCTATCCATTGTTGATAGTGGTGTGTTGAAGTCTCCCACTACATATGTGTTTTCTCTGATGTCTGTTTTCAGAGAGGACAACAGTTGTCTGATATATTTTGGTGCTCCTTCGTTTGGTGAGTATATGTTAATGAGTGTTATTTCTTCTTGAAGTATTGTCCCCTTGATCATGATGTAGTGACCATTGGGGTCTCTTTTTTATTTTTTTGAGTTTGAAGTCTGTTTTATCTGATATAAGTATAGCTGTTCCTGCTTTCTTTTTTGGTCCATTTGCTTGTAGGATTGTTTTCCATCCTTTAACTTTGAGCATATTTTTATCTTTTGTAGCTAAATGTGTTTCCTGGAGACAGCCTTTTGGTTGGATTTTGTTTCTTAATCCAGGCTGCAACTCTGTGTCTTTTTATTGAAGAGTTTAGTCCATTTACATTTAGAGTTAATATTGATATGTTAGCATTTGTATTTGCCATTGTGTTTGTCTTTCCTTTGATTTTATTTATTCTTTTAATAACTTTTTTTTTTTTTGGCCTTCTTTCATTGTTATTCGTCCTTCTGAGGTTCTGGCTTTAGGATTCCTTGTAGTATTTTTTGGAGTGGGGGTTTAGTCATAATGAAATTCCAGAGTTTCTCTTTGTCTGGGAAGGTCCTTATTCTTTCTTCATAGAGGAAGGAGAGCTTTGCGGGATAGAGTATTCTTGGTTGGCATCTGTTTTCTTGGAGTCTGTTGACTATGTCCCTCCACTCTCTCCTTGCCCATAGTGTTTCTTCAGAGAAGTCTGATGTCAGCCTGATTGGTTTTCCTTTGAATGTTATCTGTTTCTTCCCTCTTGTCAGCTTCATTATTTTTCCCTTGTCCTGCATTCTTGGGAGCTTTACTATTATGTGTCTTGCTGTATTTTTCCTTTCGTCGTGGAAGTTTGGTGTTCTTCTTGCTTCTTGTATATCAATTTTCAGCTCCTTCTTCGCGTTTGGGAAGTTCTCTTCAATTATCTCCTGGAATATTTTCTCTGTTCCTACATCTCCCTCCTCTCCTTCTGGAATTCCTATAACTCTTATATTTCCTTTCCTCATGGAGTCAGATAGTTCCCGAAGTCTTTCTTCGTTCTTTTTCCTTCCTACTTCTATTTCCTTTTCTGTTTTGGTTCTTTTTATTTCTGTGTCTTCAAGAGTACTTATTCGTTCTTCCATTTCATCTATTCTGCTTTCATTGCTTTTCCCAGAGTTCTTTAGTTCCTCCATTAATTCTTTGATCTCCTGCATTTCTTTTGCTTCCCTCTTTAGGGACTCAATTTCCTTCTTCTGATCATTGTTTTCCTTTATGAGTTCTGTCATTATTTTAATCACGGCAATTTTAAATTCTCTTTCTGGAAGGCTCAGAAGTTCTTCCAAGTTACTGTCGTTGCAATCTGGGGGGTGGTTTTCTTTTTGTGGTGTGCTTTTTTCGTGAGGAGTTGCTAGGTTGTGTGTGGTTCTTCTACTCCCTACTGTCTGTTTTCTAATTTGTCGTATGCATTGGGACACTGTGTTGCTGGGACTGGCCGGCATCTTGGGTGAACTTCTCCGCTCCCCTCTGGCTCCTCCAGGAGCCATCTCTGGCTTCTGAGGGAGCTTTCTGCTGGTTTCTGGAAGACTTTACTGAAGAAATGTCCCTGTTCTAAAATGGCAACGCGGGACTCAGTCCCTGAGCATCCGGTCTCAGGCACACTCTTCTGCACGCCCGGTCTGCCCCGGCCGTGGGTGCCTGTTCCCTCTGTGGGCTCAGACTGCTGGTCAGAAGGGGCCTGGTGTGGGCTAACTTCCCAGCTGGCCACTGTCTCCTCCGGGAGCCTTCTGCCTTTTTCAAGCAGACTTAAGAAATTTCCCTGTTTTATGGGGTGTTAGTGACTTTTTTTTTCTGGTCACTAGGTGGAGCCAGAAATCTCTCCTATTGTCCTTGGGGGGCTGTTTTTCGCCCCCCCCACCCCGTGGGACAGGGAACAGAGTGGGAATGGTAGGGTAAACCTCAACGGCTTTGGGGTGCGGTGTCTGCCTTGTGCCCCACCGTTGTGGAGAACCCACGCCCCGAACTTCGTGCCCCGGGTCTCAGTTCAAAGCCCTCAGGTCCAGGACGCGGGCTGTAGCCCAGTTCAGTGGCGCGGGAATGGCGCCTTTTGCCCGCTCCCGTGCCTGGGCGCCTGGTTCCTGCTTACTCAGTGAGGGACTCTCACCCCAGTGAGGGCCTCTTCGCGTCTCCCCGCAAGCCTAGGTCGCAGGCGCGGGGACCTGGGCAGCCGGGATCCCGATCCGATCCGCGTTTGCTTTTCAAGCACGCTAAGCCGCCGCTTTCCCGCGCAAGCTTACTGGCCGGCCCGGGGCTGTGTGCGGGTCTCCTCCAGAGTCTCTTTGTTCTCTAATGGCGCCCGGAGCCGTTCGCTCACCGCCGAGGCGAATCCTGCAGGGTTTTCCACATCTCCCGTTCACGGGGTGTGGTGTCTGCCATAGTTCCTTTCCAGTCCCAGTCCCGCTTGCTGCGTAGTTTGTTCTTGTTGGTCGTTTTAGTTTGTTTTTTCCCTTCCTCTCTGCAGGTCGGAGAGTGCCGACTCTGTGGGTGGGGGAGGGGAGCAGGGTTCTGTGCTTTCCTCCCTTCTGGTCCTCTTTTACGGCCACTTTCTTCTTCGGGTACTTTGCTGGAGTCACCCGTTTATCTTCCGTGTCCCAGTTCTCACTGGGACCTGCCGCTTTTCCTCCCTATTAACTTTTTTTAATGGGAGATCTTACTCGCAGCGTCTCCTCGCCGCCATGTTGCTCCGCTCCCTCTCTCCCTAAGTTTTGAATTTAAATTCTATCTCTTCTCTACTACATTAGCTTGATCAATCCCCTGAACTTGCATGATTCCATTTTCTAATCTCTGCTGTTAACATCTTCCTTATCATCATAGCTATCACCCCCCACCCCCAAATGCCAGCACCATCGTGTAGTTCTGCTCCCCATTCCTCAAGTGGCTGTTACTACAACTGGACATTGTTCCCCTTTTGTCTACATTTCTTTTCCTCCCTATATGCTCCTGTGCTTGCCAAGTTATTCCCAAGCACCAGATTGGGCTTTCCTCAGTGTCTGGGTTCCTCCCGAGGAGACATCCTGATTATCACCTGGATACAGGCTGTTTTAATTCACTTGGCTCCAAAGTTAACAGACTGTGTTCCCCACAGGAGGACAGAGCTAGGAGTTTAATGTGTTCAGAAAAACAAACCTGTAAATTGCATCAAAAGAAAATATTCCTTCTAACAATCTTGGTGAATTTATTTGGATTAGGATTTGGAGAAAATACGTGTACCTAATGTCCATTGTGAAAATGACAGTTAGCAATTTTGAACTTATACTATGTCCTAGGTTCAAGACTGGGTTAAAAAAATGAAGATCTTAGCAATCCTGCTAGATGGCTATTCTGATGAGAAATATGAGGAAACTGAAAGCCACAGTAAAGACATTTATGAAAAGCAGTGCTAGCTTACCCTCTTGGAAACAATTTTATCTCGTATATTGGTTTTATCATTTTTTTTCTGACTCCTGGGATGCTCTATTCATACATATGAAACATAACTCCTCATTGATGGTAAAGCAACTTCCATCAGTTAACATGATTATTTTCTTACTATTAAAGTAAAACATAATTAATATACAATAGATAAGTAATTTGCTTAAGGTTATGCTGATCTGATAAGTGGAAGATTCCAGGCTCACCCTTCCTGAGAACTTCTGTGCCCAGTCAGTTTTGTATGAAATGATTTCCCTTTGGTGCATTCCTTTGGCTGACGCATACACAGGGCCAGATTCATAATTATTTGATATACTGGCACATCTTAGTTCAGGGCATTTGTTTGTTTTGCACATTCCATCTGTCTTTGACATAGGTTAACAGTATGGAACTTCTCTTGGTCAAACAGGTAGCCAGTTTGGGGGATAGTAACATTCCCATGATAGTAAACATAACTGGAACGGTCAGTTGTGCAAATGGAATTGTTATCCATACATGATAAACTGGCTCCTTTGAAAGAATATCTAGTGATCTGTAAAGTCAAGTCTAGCTTGTCAGCAGTGCTCTCTGTTATATTTATATTGGTGATTTTTTTTACAAGCTATTTAACTGGGGGAGGTCCCCCGTCACCTGTTCCATTACTTGTAGTTCCCCAAACTCTATTATGCTGATGGGGATTTTTTTTCAGATAAAATTATTCTTTAAGGTGATACTGGATAAATGCATCATCACTTTTAGTTTTCTTGACAAAGGTTAGTTTACTACTCTTTTTAGTCACAATTAAATGCATTATAAGCCCTCTAAAGTGACAGAGAAAATAAGTAACAGCCTCTCCTATCTTTCACCCTGAATATTAAGGCTTATGTTATATGATAACAAGACTTTCCCATCTCAGTTGCCTTAAAACATTACACTAGTTTCCTCTGCTCTTGGATCCTGAATAGAATGTAGGTGCAAGTGACAACTGTTCATCATGCATCTTCATGGCACTCTTCTGAGGCAGCTTGTTTTAGTAGGTGTCATAGGAAGTACGCTGGAGGCAGAAAAGCTTCTTTTGATTCCTGGTTACTCTTCTTACTAATGCATGACCTTAGTCATGTTATTTAATTTCTTGGGGTCTACATTTTCTCATCTATAAAATGGAAATAATATAATGTTCCTCAGTGTTTTATTGTACATGTTAAATTTTAATGTTTCTGTAATATCTACTGCTCAATAAATCTAGGTCCACAGTCTAGTTATAAAAAATGTGAAGTTCAAATGTTGAGAAAAGTTGTTTTCTTGAAACCCTCTTGGTGGTGAGCCCTCAATTGTCTGATTTCACCTGGCAAAAAATGATTTACCAGATCATGTAAACCAATTACTGGATTATGTAAAGCAATTTTAGTCTTTATCCTACTCTCTGTGAATATTCTAAAGTTTTGCTACATGAATATGAGTTTGATTATTCATACTCTTAGTTCCCTCTAAAATATTACATGGTATCTCTAAAATGTAAAATTCCTGAATTCTGGAACATACATGGCTCCAAAGATTTATGATAAAGGACATATGTTGCCTTCCTACTTTTGGAATGGAGGAATATAAAAATATTGTAAAATAGTGGCTTATTATACTTAATATTTCATGCAGTCATTTTGATTAAGTAATCTTTAGGCTCTTTCCTATCTTTTTGAAAGGATACTTTCAAGTTTTCTGAATAAGATTTGTGATTATAGCCTCACAGTTCAGACTTGACAAAGACCTCAAGAAAAAGAACTCAGTGGGTCTTATTATAAAATAAAATATATTCCTAACTCTGGTCAAGTTTAAAAGAGGCCCCTTTGCATTAGTTTTAGTTGCTTAATAAATATCTGTTGAGAAGACTTGACATTCCAAGAAATGTGCATAGCCTTATGATAGTATGACAGTAGATGGAGGAAAAAATTTAATAGATTCTTAGCTTTTTTGAAGATTCTTCGATTGGACATCTTTTCAAGAGTATAATTTCTGCAGGGCTTTAACATGTTTGCCTTAGCTATGGGTATTATAGAAAAGTTGCAGTATTCTCTTGATTATTAACTACTTACTCACACACAAATGTTATTATTCTACACTTAGGATTGAGTTTCTGTATTTACTGCTAGGAATTATGGAGGCCTGAGAAAGTTGTAAATATTTTTATATGGCCAGTGGTGGGAGTCAGGCCCTATCCATGGTCCTGAAACAGTCTGCTTCTGTTGCCAAGAGCAGAAACCTCTTACTGAACAGTAACAAAACCAAATGATCAATTACCTGAAGTTTCTGTAGCTCATTTAAAACAAATTCAAGGTTCAATTGAGCTTGTATCAAATAGATCATCCTGTATTGAAAGGATATTTTGTGGCTTAATATTTGCAAGAGAGACAGTCAGTAGAATTCCATGTACGTGGTAAACAGACCAGTGTAATTCACATGCTACTAAAGAGAAATTACTTTGTAGGCTACATAGTCACTGGGTAAAAACCTAAAGTAATTTATTTAATTACCCTTCAGAGAGCTCTCTACATTATTTTTATGAATGCAATAGAAACTTGAAAAGCCGAAGGAAAAATAGGAAATTAACTTATATGAAAGTTGGCTTATTAATTTTCCCTTCATGTACAAATGTATTTTATTGTATTTAGAACAATGTAATTTCAGAAGCAATGAAAGTGTCTTAACTCATGAAAAGAAGCAAACAGAAAATGGGGTCAGAAAAAAATGTACTCTGGGCCTTTGAAGAGATGGGAAATGTGGCATGTTGAGGTGCTTGATTTCGGTTCTCAGACCACTGTTGGTATAATTGTCTTCTATGGTAGAGAAATGTGTGTGGTTAAGGGCATCAGGGTGAGTGTTGGGTAAAACTGGGAAGCAGTTGTAATGCCTCAACTTTATTCATCCATTTCCCCATCTGTGGAGCATGATATCCTTCCTCAATCCTCTTCCCTCTCCTTTATCAAAGCAGCCCTGCTAGGAATGTTCCAATTTGAAAGTTTTCCTTGAATTATAGAGTGAACATCCTTTTTGTGTTTAATATGATTATAGAAGCTGCAGATCAGGGGGTTTTCTGGGCAAGAGGATTATCATGGTGCCATGAAATCACTCAGTGGACTTGCTAAGATCATGTCAATTATGACACAGAACTTTCTGAGCTCATTTTCTGTAGGAAAATCTAATAGTGACAGCACTCTTGCACCCTCTTTTGCCTTTCAACAATTCATTTTTCACAGTGAGTCAGAGAGACGTTTTAAAATGCAAATTACTTCTGATTGTCTCACCTATTTAAAACTGTACAATGCGCACCCTTTCCCCCACCTCAAACTAAAAACCCAGGCTGATAACATGTCTTATGAGGTTCTGTAATAATATGAACTCTCTGTACTTCTCTCTAACCAATGTAGTTCAGAGACACTCTCCTTGTTTTGGTTCTTTGAAAATACAGAAAGTTAGAGACTATGTTTTATTCACCTAACTCTATTATGACTACATAGTTCAGTGCCATGATTGAAAAGTATCTCTTAAATATATATGAATGAAAAAGTAAAACATTGGGCCCCCCCGGTGGTGCAGCAGTTGAGCGCTGGGCTGCGAAACTGCCCACAGCCTCTGCAGTGCTGGTTCCATCCCCGGTCGCTGCCGGCAAGGGTCCTACGTGGCGCACACACCTCTCCTGCCCCACCCGCTGTTCCCCTCAGCAGTGTGCTTCATCAGTCTGCCTGTTCTGTTCCCCGCTCTGGCTCTGGTGGATTCTCTCACCCTCCCGCACTTCTGACTGTACCCAGTGCTTGTATAAATCAATCAATCAATCTTAAAAAAAGTAAAACATTGATGTCATTCTAGTTAGTCCAGATAAAACTACTCCCATTTCTGCTCTTGCCCCTCATTCCACAAATATACATTGAATACTTACTATGTGGCAGGCACTGTGCTAGGCACGGTTAAACAATTACAATGTGTAGTAACCAAGTTGTTGAGAATTAAGTGTGATCTCTTAGGGAAGGCTATACTTTCAGATAGATTTGGAGACTAGATGTACGGAAACAGTAGCGAGCATAACTTTAAAACTCTACCTTGTTCTCTGCATTTAGACTAGACAGAAAATTTAATCTCCAATGAGAAAGAAATGTGTTTAGAACAGAAATGAAATATGTCATTTTAAAAAGAATAAATTAATATCAGCTACTAGTTATGTTTGGAGAGTGAAATGTGAAGACATACATATGTGTTAGCCACCCTAAGGTTCTTAATTGAAGAGACCTGAGGTTACACTTATTTTATGATCCCTAATAGTTTCTTCCTGGGCACAACAGGAATGATATCATAGTCTGTTCTGAAAGCCTGTTCCAGGTTTGAAGGCATTAGGTTCCTTGCTGTGTCACCTTATAAATGGAGTGCTTAAGTTTTCAAAACTTCTTTGGCAAATAGTGTCCGAAGGGGTCTCCCTGGTGATGCAGGGTTGAAGTCTCAGCACTATCAAGCTTTGGTCAGCCACTGCGGCATGAGTTTAATCCCCGGCCAGGGAGCTACCCATATGGTGCAGCAGACCTCTCCTGCTTTGTCCACTGCTCCCCTCAGCAGTGTATTTCAGTAGATTCACCTCTTCTGTTCCCCATTCTGTCTCTGGTGAATCCTCTCACCCCCTCGTACCTCTGGCCTGCACCCCAATTCTTATATGCATAAAAAATATTTTTTTAGAAAAGAAAGTGTCAGAATAACCATCTTTTCTGAGGGAGTTGGTATATAAGGAAGAACTTAAGTTAGAAGAGATCCACTTCTATAGGGAGTTATCACTGCAGGAACAACTTAATATTGCTTTTGGATTAGCAGGAGATT
Organism: Talpa occidentalis; assembly: GCF_014898055.3. Lineage (NCBI taxonomy): Eukaryota > Metazoa > Chordata > Mammalia > Eulipotyphla > Talpidae > Talpa > Talpa occidentalis. The sequence continues at coordinate 7,701,370 of NW_023603184.1, forward strand.
TATATCTGTTGCATAATTTGATTCAAATTGATTTTTGGAGGGTTTTTAATTCCCTTTTTTGTTTTAATAACATGTGGTTGCAGCAGATAAATATTTGGAGGCCTAGTATACATATATTTGCACTTAGATTTGCTTCTAAAAGACAACTATCCTGTATATGCAGTTATTTTTTTCTAATACTGGTACTAAATTCTTACAGAGCTGGTCATTCACATAAGGTATTGTGTCAAGACAGAAACATAACTTTATAACTCCAATTTGGAAGTAGTGTTTTGAAATTTTAGGGCAGAAAATTAGGAATTAGGGCAAAATTTTTTTCTAGAAAATAATAATTTGCAGAAAGTGTCTTTACGATAAATCACCCCTTTTGTCTAACTCTTGGACTGTATGCAGCAATATCTCCTCAAAAAGACCTTAATTCTATTGAGTTTTATACAAAAAGAAGCCCAGATTCCTCATCTATATTAAGGGCTATAATTGTCTGTGCCTTTTAGTCAACTTCAGATAATTTAACATTATAAACACAGTCCTGGGAGGCTGTTCTCTCAGTTAAATTATCTAATGTTCAAATATTATGCTGTTTTCTCCTAACACATAAACAAACATAACCAGAGCCATAGAGGTCACAGGTTTGCAAGGTCTCTTTGCACCCTGTCTTTTATCATCTGGTTAGTACATTTGTGGGTAAGTGTAAGCTTTGAGATAATCATCTCTTTGGATCACATACAACAATTTTCTAGTGACTCCCAGTGTAGAATACTAGTCTAGAAGGTTATTCTGTGTTAAAGGAATTTCCAAACTATGTTCTTATTTGGGGAATACTACATAATATAGCACTCCTCTTGGAAACCTGCAGTGCAGATGAACAGGTTAAAGTCTGTGTTACACATGCAATTTGCAGCAACATGGATGGCGCTGAAAGGGATCATGCTCAGAGAAATAAGCCAGAAAGAAAAAGAAAAATACCGGATGGTCTCACTCATAGCAGGAATCTAGAAAACTTAAATAAGGGACCAGGAAAAAGAATAACTATAAGAAAGAAAATATCAAAATCAATAAACAACTATGAACCAGAGACAATCTATGGGGAGTGGGGGGTGGGGAAAGGAGGGATTGTGGTCAAAATAAGGGGGTTGTAATGGTATGGGGAATATAAAAATAAAATTTAAATAAAAAAAATAAAGTCTGTTTTACACAGAAACCAAAAACTTGGGTTCTATTTCCTTACCCCAGAATTTCCTAAACTTTGTTGGTTTTTGAATCCCTTTCAGTAACACCAACAACTTGGGTTCTATTTTCTTACCCCAGAATTTCCTAAACTTCGTTGGTTTTTGAATCCCTTTCAGTAATACCAGTGCTCCACTTCAATAAGTAGCTCTTCTAGATCAAACTGTTGACTAGAGGTTCACCTAATACTCATAAATCAGGGAATGAGGATGTCTGTCAATTCCTGATATCTATCACTCTGTGGAGAAGTATCCCTGATGCTCTGATAACTCAGGTATGGAGTCTGTTCTTTCCACAATGCTTCGGGTCTGAAATACCCAAAATACCTGAAATACATAGTTGAGAGGAGCAGCGGGCGAGACAGGAACAGTCTGCTGTGTCATATATGGGTTAGCTCCCTGGCTGGGAATCAAACTAAGGCCTTAGCAGTGATAGTGCTGAGATTTAACCCCTAGGCCACCAGGGGGATCCTAATCCATACATTTTCATCTTTATCTGTAATGTATGTTTCTGGGAAACTTCCATCACTGCTTGTCTTCACAATATGCCCTGATTTAGCTTTACTGTTCTCAACAGTAAAGCTGTTCTCAACCTTCAGTAAGCTGTTCTCAACCTTCCTTAGGCTTGATGATCACCTCGGGGTTGGTTCTATAGTTTAGTGAAGAATTTAGTGCCATAATCATCTGTGTATCAGTTTCCACTTCTGAAGACTTAAAATACTCGCCATGTAACCATAGACCAGAGACATTCTGTAGGGGAGGAGACGGGAGAAGGATCATGACAGGGGTGGGAAGAGCACAAGGGAATATGGTGATGGTGCACGGGTGAATTGGTGGTGGGAATTTCTTTTCTTTTTTTTTTTTTTTTTAAAGATTTATTTATTTATGTATACAAGAGCTGGGGTACAGGCCAGAGTTGCAGGGGTAGGGGGGGTGAGAGGATTCACCAGAGACAGAGCGGGGAACAAAACAGAAAGATTGACTGAAGTACACTGCTGAGGGGAGCAGCAAGCCAGTCAGGAGAGGTCTGCGCCATGTGGGTTGCTCTCTGGCCTGCCGGGAATCGAACTTGTGCTGCAGAGGCTGCAGACAGCTTCATAGGTTGTGTCTTAACCCCTTGTGCCAGCAGGGAGGCCCGGATACTTTAATAAATATGCCTTAAAAAGATTTTATGGGAAGAAGTATATTCTCAAATCCCTGTCCTTTTTGAAATCAATCCCTAATGAATAGTTTTTTTTTTAAATAATAAATTTTATTTTTATATTCCCCATACAATTGCAACCCCCTTATTTTGACCCCAATCCCTCCCCTCCTGCCCCCCACCCCCCAAAAAGTGTCTTTGGTTCATAGTTTTTTGTTGATTTTGATTTTCACTTTCTTACAGTTATTCATTTTCCTGGTCCCTTATTTAAGTTTTCTAGATTCCTGCGATGAGTGAGACCATCCGGTATTCTTCTTTTTCTTTCTGTCTTATTTCGCTGAGCATGATCCCTTCCAGCGCCATCCATGTTGCTGCAAATTGCATGTGTTTATCTTTTTTGAATGCTGAGTAATATTCCATGGGGTATATGTACCACATCTTCTTGATCCAGTCATCTATTTTTGGGCATTTGGGCTGTTTACAAAGCTTAGCTATTGTAAACAGTGCTGCTATAAACATAGGGGTGCAGGTGTTCTTTGGAATTGATGTTTCTGTGTCCTTTGGGTAAATACCTAGGAGTGGAATTGCTGGGTCATATGGAAGCTCTATGTTTAGTAGGTCCAGAAATCTCCACACAGCTCTCCATAGTGGTTGGACCAGTTTGCACTCCTGGTGGTGGGAATTTCACAGGGAAATCATACATTGTACAAAAATGAAGGATGTTTTAATATATATATGTATAATACTTGCCATGGTGATAGTTCACGAATGACTTGGTGGTGGGAATTCTGCGGGGAATACACCTGAGAGGAGAAATCAAGCATGTATGAAAATGAACAATGATGTAAAAAAATATATATCTAAATATTAAAAAAAAATCCTCCCCATGGTATTAGTGGAATGGAAATGCTTTTTGCTTGCATAACTTACTTGGATGAGTCTAGAGCACATTCTTCCTGGTCATATGCACTGCCTGATCTCTACCAGGAGGAGAAGTGGCTGTTCTCCACCACATGCACCTAAAAATGCTTTTCAGAGGGCCTCCCTGGTGGTGCAAAGGTTTTAAGATGCAACCTGTGAAGCTCTCCACAACCACTGCAGCACAAGTTCGATCCCCAGCCAGGGAGATACCCACATGGTGCAGCAGACTTCTACTGTCTTGCCTGCTGCTCCCCTCAGCAGTGTACTTCGGTCAGTCTGCCTGTTCTGTTCCCCACTCTGTCTCTGTTGAATCCTCTCACCCCTCCCAGCCCTGGCCTGTACTGCAGCTCTTGTATGCATAAATAAATAAATCTTAAAAAAAATGCTTTTCAGAAAGACAGTCAACACCTGTGACAGTAAAGCCACTGTAGAACTTAAACAAACTGGTTTGGGCCCCTTAGAGGAAGTAATTTGCACTGTCATGAATGAGAGAGAATGGCTTTTCTGTAGGAAAGAGCTTGGATGGCATAGAGAAGATAAATGACTCTGAATGGAAAGGTGAATAAAAGCCTCGACAGTTTGAAATTCCTTTGGAGGAACCTGGGAGTTAAGCATTTTCTTTCTTCTCCCTTTATCTCTTGTCTGTCTCATATTTCAGTTTTATTGCCCCTCTTTTGTTGCCCATGGTGCTGAATTATGATGAGCCCCAGACTTGGTTTAACCTTAGCTATTTCCTGACCCACACTTTCTTTTAAGGAAGAAAATGACTCAGATTACTCCTTTCTCTATGTTTTCGTTATGCTTCCCTTTCACCAAGGCACCATGCAGTGTGTCTGGCAGGGAGACCACAGGCACATTCTTAGGCTAAAAACATCCAAGGTTGGAAGTAAGACACAGAAAATGTATTTATTCAGGGAAGTGTGCTGTGGTGGTTGAGTGTACACGTGGAGGCCTTCTCCTTTGCAGAGATCACCCTCAGAGGGACATGGGTTCAGGTTCCTGCTCTGAATTCACTAGGCAGTTGCTTATTCTTACTTTCATCTTCTCATCTGTCAACTGAAGGATTGTCAATCCCTATTTATCATCTCACGGATCAGGAAATGCTGAGCATTCTGGCTCCACCTCCCTGGGATTCTCTTTGTTTCATCTTTCTTGGCATATGGCTTGATTTTCAAGTGGGTAGAAAGATGGCAGTAGCCGTTTTGGGTGCCACACTGGCATAAAATACCTAAAGGAAGAAATGACTTTATTTCTGTGTTTTTTCTGAAGGACTAATTAAACCTTTCTTAAAAGCCCTACATCAGACTTCTCACTTTAATTGGCCAGGCTGCCATGACCATTGCTAAATTAGTCAAGATGGGAGAGTCAGATTATCATGATTCATTCAGGCTGAAAAGATCTGCTCAGGGAACTTGAGATGAGGCTCACACTGGATGACTCGATGGAGGAGTGGCCGCCTGGACAAAGTCTTGTGCTCTGCTGGGAAGGAAGAAGGGACAGATGCCCAAAAGTATGAGCTGCAACTTGCTAGCTCCTTTGAGCTCCACGTATGTACAAATTTTCCATCTGTATGGTGACATCTACCACTTATCCAGAGAGTGCGGAATGAAATAATGTATCTAAGGCACTCAGCACCATACCTGTTACAGAATAAACATTTAGTAAAGTGGCATTTATATTTGGCCATCGATATCTCATGTTTATTGGCCATAAGGTGGATTCAAAGCTCTTGCTGCTTTGTGTGGCCGGCTGTCCTGAGAAGCTTTCTGAACTTCTCCTGACTGATTAAGAAATCAGAACGATCTTCAGACTGTAAAGTCTTTCAATAATTCACTTTTGGAGGGTTGAGTCCAGATGGTGATGTTATGGAAGATGCTAATGTTAGAGATGATGGCTTTTGGTCCATTTCATATATAAATTGAATTTCCATTGACAAATGGGAAAATGTTTAAAGTCAACTATTGTGTGTGTGTGTGTGTGTGTGTGTGTCTGTCTGTCTGTCTGTGTACATATACTGTGATTGTATATATATTGTCCTAGTTTTATTTTGTTTCCAAGCCACTTGGCTGAGCATTTCAGCCGAGCATTTCATTATTTTAAAAGAAACAGTAAGAAATAAGGAATATTATGAGAAGGCAAGAATGTGCAAGGAACTGCCACACAGTATAACTCCAGGCAGTGTCATTCGCCTAAACTCCACACAATGACCCCAGGGCTGTGTCCCTGTTTGACAATGAGCTTGTGTGGCTCTGTGTGACACCCCAAGTGTCAGTAGCTTTTGGAATAGGATAGCAGATAGCATGGGAGAAGAGGGCACATGGTTTATACACATTTGATTAGTTCTCTTATACTTAATTAGTCCTTTGTTAAATGTGTGGAATATGAATTCTTTCCTATTTAATAAAAGGCAGAATGATTCACTCTTTATCATTTTATCCAGTGCATTTTATTAGCGTATAATGGGAGCTACAATACTATGATATCGACTCTCTATTGAAAGTCTTGGCTACTCTGACAATCAGAAGTTACTTATTCTTTTTTTTTAATAAGTAGGGCAAGTAATTTTTAATAAAATATAGCTCTGCAGAAGAGTTAATGGTTTAGCCCATCAATTCTGGTAAAAGACAGGCTTGTTTCAAATATCAGCTACTTAAATGTGTGTCTGTCTTTTTGTTACCTTTGTGTTATTACCACAATAAGAAAAAAATGAAAGTTATCTCCAAACCTACTTATAAATATAGTAACAATGAAACATGGAAGGGAGAGATAATCAATGAATACACCTTTTTGAAAAGGATTCCACCTGAAAAACAAAAGTTAGTATCTTCTATGGCAGAGGAAAATAATTTCTATGATGTATACAAAAGTCTAATAATTTAATTTCATTATTATTTTTGTTGTAAAAAATACATGATACTTTTCTTTAAATAAAAGAGTTAAGTGTGATCATTACTGTCATATATCTTTATTATAGAATTTTGGTATTTCTGTATATTTGTTGCAATTTGTGTTTTTTTTTTTTAAAGATTTATCTATTTATTTATACAAGCACTGGGTACAGTCAGAAGTGTGGGAGGGTGAGAGAATTCGCCAGAGCTGGGAGCAGAACAGGCAGAAAGACCGAAGTACACTGCTGAGGGGAGCAGCGGGCGTGGCAGGAGAGGTCTGTATGCCACGTGGGACCCTCGCCTGTGGCCGGGGATCGAACCGGCGCTGCAGAGGCTGCGGGCAGCTTCGCAGCCCAGAGTTCAACCGCTGCGCCACTGGGGAGGCCCTGCAATTTGTGTTTTAATACCAATATGGCATTTTAATTTGTTAGTTATTTTTCATTTGTAATTGTCTCTTAAATTTTTTTTTAATTGGGGGGAATAAGTTCATATCTCCTAATAAACATGTCATTAGACCACACCCATCACCAAAGCATCCACAATCCTTGACCCTGGACCAATGTGCTTGCTTCCCTTTCCTGGTTCCCAACCCCTCCTAACCTCCCCTTCTAGTAGCCACACTTTTGCAGTCATATTTCTAGGGTTTGATTTGGTTTAGTTTTGCAGTTTCCTTTATTTTATTTTTCTGTATTCCACACATAGGTACAATCACCCAGTATTTGTCTTTCTCCTTCTGATTTATTTTACTTAACATAATTGCTTCTAGTTCTATCCACGTTGTTACAAATGGCAAGAGTTCATCATTTTTTATAGCTGAGTAGTATTCCATCATGCTTGTATATCACATCTTAATCTATTGCTCTGTTATTGGACGTTTAGGTTGTTTCCATAGCTTCCTATTGTAAACAATGCTGAAATGAATGTAGGATGCACCCATCTAGTGATGTTTGATTTTTTGGGTAGATACCTAGGAGTAGAATTGCTGGATCATATGGTAGATTTATTTTTAACATTTTGAGGAAACTACCTGCTGTTTTTCATAGGGGCTGGGTCAGTCTACATCCCCCCAAATAGTATACTAGTGTTTGTTTTTCTCCATATTCTCACCAGCATGTATTTTCTTTGTATTTTATGGTTTTTGGCCATACATACAAGTCTTTAATCCATTTGTTCTGCTGCAATCTAGCTGTGAGCATGTGAAACATGCTTACTGATGTTTTACTTTGAACTGCGTGCTTTTTTTCAGTGGCATTTTCATGTCTAGTTTTTGTCTTTGTGGCAACTTGTCAGCAGGTAAAACAAATAATTATCTGCACTCTATTATAGTATTTAACCTTGTAGTACTTTTTTACTGATGTGTCTGCCTCCTCTACCAAATGGAAAACTCCCATTAGTGCAGTGTACTAGTTAGGAATGCAATTAGCAACAAACAACAGTAACTTAAATCATAATGACATATTTATTTAGTAAAATCTTCAGGCCTCAATAATATTACTTGGGACTCAGATGTTTCTATCCTCCTGAATGGATTGACTCATTTTCTTGGGTATATAACCTCATGGTTACAAGATAGCTGCCACAGTACCACACACCACATCTCAAGCATTCCAAACAGGAAAGAGAAGAGTATGTGGGCAAAAGGTTTTCTTTGTTAGTGAAGAAAATTTATTTAAGATGCCCACGTGATACTCTCTTATGCTCCATGTACCCACTCTTAGTTGCAAGGGAGGCTGGAAAGGAGAACTTTTGGTAAAGGGATGGAATTTATTATGATTCATAAAGGAAAATCATGATTTATTCTCTTAGGAGCAAGCATATTGAATGAAGCTTGAAAAAAATAATTCTCTTTCTTAAATCTGGAAAGACTGTGAAATAGAAGGTTATAGGAAACTAGCAGTGTCAACCAGGGGCAGGGATTGTTTCTGGCTGAGTTTTTCAAAAGTGCCTGAGCCTGACACACAAAAAAATCCATAAATATTAAAATAAATGAAACTCTCTTCAACAGATAAACTGAGGCCCAGGGACCAGAAAGCATATGGTTTTCCTGAGGCTATGAAGCAAATTGGAAGAAAAAGTGGAACTATAACTCACCTGTGTTAGCCTCTTGCCTGGAGATCTTCCTATTAGCCAAGCCACATTTTGTTTTTTTGGTCTTATTTTGGAAAACTTGATGCAATAGTTTTCTTTTCTGTTTGTTGGGTGTTTGATAGAATGACTTCTCTTTTACAGATGGATGTTTCTCTTGGAATTTAAGGAAAGGAGAGCACAATGACATGCCTTTTCTCCTAAGATTCAATCCATTATGCCCCTCTATGAATGATCTAGATTGTAGAGTAAGATTACTGGCAAATAATCTACAATTCAAAGTCACACACACTGATCCATATTATTTTATCTGATTATTATTAAGATTTTAAATATATTTTTTGAAACATGAAAGTTAGCATATACTTCTATAATATTTAACAAATTGTAATTTTCTATATAAGATGAAACTAAGGGTACAATAATATATAAATATTCTCCTACACAAACATTAAAAAAAAATCTCACTCATATGTCATTCCCTTCAAATTCTCCAAGTTATCAGGACTATAAAATATTAAGTAGAGATACCAGAATTTACAGAAATAATACTGAGACCTATTATTTACCACACATAGTGCTAGTCATTAAAATATAATTTAGATTTTTTTATTTTGCTGGGGAGGAAACAGACTAATAAAAGTAGTGACTGCTAGAAGTTATAAAACTGTAAGTAGATCTGGGATTCATATTTTCAAAGTTGGATTTCAAAATGTGTGTTTTTCTCGCTGTCCCAACCTCCTGCCTAGTGCTTGGGGGCTACAGCAGTCAAGTCCTAGTAACCACTCACTGCATACTCAAAAGCCCCTAACAGTTAGACAGGGCCTTGATTTATGTGTGAGCACTTCTTTGCTTCTGAGTTGTTTGGTAACTAACATTTTAATATTTTGCATATAAAAATGCTTTGTTTTATAGATGGAAAAGTTTTATATGACTATCCATTGTCATTATCCTTGTGTCAAAATTCATGTTAACTTTCTTGGAATTTCAATGTAGGCCTTTAAAAAACTTTGTACAGGATTTTGAATTTTTTGCATTAACATGAGGAAGTAAAACACACATTATGAGTTGTTTAAAGATTCTAGCAGCTATTATGCATCATAATGTGTACTGAAGTTAATTCTAAAGCATATCTATAGCTCATTTTATTTTATGCTGTGGCACCTTGTTTATAGTATAGTATATTTATGGGTTAGAATGCCATTAAATATTCTGGCCTTATGTGGTTGTTTTTTTCCTTCCTGATAAAATTTTAAAGTGACATTTAATGTTTTAAGAAACATTGTATTTAAGGTGCAAAGCTGTTTTATTATTTTGCTACAAGTTAGCTTTTTTCACTATCATCAATATCTTACTAACCTGGTTTGTGTTAAAGATTCATCCTTCTGATTTTATGGCTTTTAGCTTGTAGGGGTTTGTAGTTGGAATAAGCAAAGTAGTGTGTTAAGTGTAAAAAGTTTTGAGTGTAGGTCTTTATAAACTAACACCTATAACAATTAGTCTTATAATATTTCTATTACAATGGGAGTACCTCCTCACAAGTCAAAAGTTTCTTGTTGAAGACAATTCTCCATCATTACTTGCATTTCCGAAAATGTCATGAGCCAAAACATGGGTTGCTTTTTCTTGGACTATCATTTTAAGGATACTTATGTAGCAATTAGGCTTGGAAGATAACTGCTCCTCCTAAAACAAAGGGTAGATTTGCTTACAGCCTTGGACGTTAGTGTCCAGGTTTAACCATTAGGTTTTTGTAAGCTCAGTGTTATTCTCCTATAAAACAACCCTTTTTGTAACTACCATGAGATACCATCTTACACCAGTGAGAATGGCACATATTAAAAAAAACTAGCAACAACAAATGTTGGCGAGGGTGTGGAGAAAAAGGAACTCTCCTGCACTGTTGGTGGGAGTGCAAACTGGTCCAACCACTATGGAGAGCTGTGTGGAGATTTCTTGACCTACTAAACATAGAGCTTCCATAGGATCCAACAATTCCACTCCTAGGTATTTACCCAAAGGACACAGAAACATCCATTCCAAAGAGCACCTGCACCCTATGTTTATAGCAGCACTATTTATAATAGCTAAGCTTCGGAAACAGCCCAAATGCCCCAAAATAGATGACTGGATCAAGAAGATGTGGTACATATATACCATGGAATATTACTCAGCATTCAAAAAAGATAAACACATGCAATTTGCAGCAACATGGATGGCGCTGGAAGGGATCATGCTCAGCTAAATAAGCCAGAAAGAAAAAGAAAAATACCGGATGGTCTCACTCATAGCAGGAATCTAGAAAACTTAAATAAGGGACCAGGAAAATGAACAACTATAAGAAAGTGAAAATCAAAATCAACAAAAAACTATGAACCAGAGACAGTTTTTGGGGAGTGGGGGGCGGGAGGGGAGGGATTGGGGTCAGAATGGGGGGTTTGCAAATGTATGGGGAATATAAAAATAAAATTTATTATTTAAAAAAATAAAAAATTAAAAAAAACCCCTTTTTGTATTGCCCTAAGGAGAACTGAGATTTGGGGGGACTGATGCAAATGCTTTTAATCTGGCTATCCTAGTACCCTGAATCACAAAGTCTTTTGTTTCTAGCCCAGGGGTCTCCTTTCTCCATGCAAGAAGCTCTGGAACATGAAGTAAGAGACTATCGCAGGCCCTTTGTACCTTTAGACAATTTCCAAACTAAACTATCTGGACCCCACCTGCCTAGCTTAGCAATTTTGAGACAGACTAACTGTTCAATTTTTTTGGTATAAATTGAAGAGGATTTAAACTTCAGAATATTTCAGACTAGTATAGTAAAACACCACCATTTAAAAAAATAAAATAATTCTACATTGCCATTTTCTCAGGATATTTCTTCCTCCTCCCTTCCTGAAGGCACTCACTATCTAGATTTTTGTATGTGAACTTACAGCCTATGAGTTAATACTTTCACTATATATATGTACACATGCACACAAAAGTAATATAGTTCTAGCTTGTGTTTTTAAAAAAATGAATAATTTGTTTCATAGAGTATGAATTTTCAACCTCTTTTCTCACTTAATGTTGATTTTAGATCTATTCTCATTGATAAATAATCTGATTTGTTAATCTTTTTTTTTAAAGATTTATTTATTTATTTACACAAACAATGGGTACAGCCAGAAGCGCAGGAGGGTGAGAGAATTCACCAGAGGCAGAGCGGGGAGCAGAACAGGCAGAAGGACCGAAGGACACTGCTGCGGGGAGCAGCGGGCGGCAGGAGAGGTCTGCATGCCATGTGGGACCCTCCTCTGGTGGCCGGGGAGCTGCCGGGGATCGAACTGGTGCTGCAGAGGCTGCGGGCAGCTTCGCAACCCAGTGCTCAACCGCTGTGCCACCGGGGAGGCCCTGATTTGTTAATCTTTTACTTGATCATATGAATATAACATTTTATTCCTCTCAACACTACTGATTAGAGATTTGAATTGTCTCTAGTATTTTGATATGAGAAACAATGTTGTGATGAACATCTTTATGTCTTGGCACAGGGAGGTCAGGATTCTCTAGGATGTCTAATTCAATGTGGCAGAACTGACACGGTGCCAGTCTGGGTCTAAGAAAACAAGGCAAGTTCTATTTTTGCTCTTTGGATGAAGTCAACCGCTTTGTGAGAGATCCAACTAGTTGGAGACTGCCATGCTGGGAGGGAGTCCAAGGCAGCCAAGTAGTGAGGCTGTGGGGGTGGGAGAGGAAGGAAGGAGAAAGAGACAGAGAGAGAGGGAGAGCGAGAGAGAGATAGAGAGAGATCCCTCCAGCCTCCTGCTACTCTAGCCACCCTCTCTGAAGTGCCAGACAAGTGAGTGAAGGAGTCACCTTGGACATTCCAACTGAAGCAGGTGTCACATGGGACATACACAAGCTGTCCTCACTGTGGCCTTGCCAAAACTGCAGAATCAAAAGCAAAGAAATGATGATTGTTGTTTGATTCACTATGTTTAGATAATCAGAACACCCATTTTTTCTTGTGGGTATATATGTATATATACATTTTTTTTGAAATGAGAAATTATTCATTATTTACTATGGATACCAAGTCTTAACGTTTTAAGTGAGAACTCTCAACTCGTCAAGATATCAACTTACATGCATTTACTTTTTCCATTAATTGCTACTTAACTATACTATGTTGAGCCTCCTTTTTCACGCCTATTCCAGCATACTATCTCAGAATCTTCATTGTTTTGTAGTCACATTTTATTGTTAGAACAGATCGGCAGCATTTTCTAAGGTTTATCCCTGTGTGTTTATTTTATTTTATTTTTTAAAGATTTATTTATTTATTTATACAAGCACTGGGTACAGTCAGAAGCGCGGTGGGTGAGAGAATTCACCAGAGCCAGAGCAGGGAGCAGAACAGGCAGAAGGACCGAAGTACACTGCTGAGGGGAGCAGCGGGCGGCAGGAGAGGTCTGCGCGCCATGTGGGACCCTCGCCGGTGGCTGGGGATCGAACCGGCGCTGCAGAGGCTGCGGGCAGCTTCGCAACCTAGCGCTCAACCGCTGCGCCACCAGGGAGGCCCTATCCTTGTGTGTTTTAAAATCCAAATCTCATGATTAATTAAAAAGCCCTCAAGATCTCCCTTTGAACAGGTGAGACTTGTGGCACTTGGTGTATGGAGTGAGGTGTGTGTGTGTGTGTGTGTGTGCATATGTGTGATGTTTGATCTCACACACCATGGGTGTTGGGCAGTCAGGAGTGAGAAGTTAGGTGGATTCTGCCCTGTTTCACTGATAAGAACCCGCAAGGCTTTGCTCTTCCCTTGGTTGATTCTAAATAGTGTTTGAGCTTCATGTCTGTGAGCGCCACAGGGCAATAATGGCTTCCTTCTCAAGCAGCCCCTGAAGACATCAGGGGTTCCTTACATGATTGACTACATCTTCCTCTCACCCTTAGCAGAGCATTTTGGGTGCCGCGTTGCCTCAAGAGGATCCATCACCAGCAAGATTGTAGCCCCAAATCTGAGCTTTCTTGGAAGCTTGAAACCTAAGAGGAATTCTTGCTTTTCTTCTCTTTGCCCTGCTGAAGCCCACCTTGCCATTGCTCCCAATTCCCCCCTTCTCCTACTCTATTAGTGTGAGACAGATCATTAGATTTTGAGGTTAAATAAAAACCCCACCAGGAAGCAAAGTAGCAGTATGACCTTCTGGCAGACATCATCAAACTTTGCTTATCATGGTCAGTTTCCTGGAGAGGAAGCCCCACCCTCCCTTTCTTCAGAGAGGGGGTGGGGAAAAGGGAAACATCCTCTAATTATAAGCAAAAGACAACTTCTAACTTCCTCGCAACTATACATAAGTCAGAGGCTTAGGGGATATGGTGGTGTCAATTCTTTTATTTATTTATTTTAAAAAATTATATATTTTTTACATCATTTTTCACTTTTGCACAATGTATGCATTTTCATCTTGGTTATATTCCTCATACAATTCCCACCCCCCTTGTTTTGATCCTACTCCCTCCCCCCCCCATCACATAGTGTTTCTATGGTTTATGGTAGCTTGTTGATTTGATTTTTACTTTATTATAATTAGCATTTTTCCTGGTTCCTTATTTAGGTTTTCTAAATTCCTGCTATGAGTGAGACCATCCGGTATTTTTCTTTTTCTTTCTGGCTTATTTCGCTGAGCATGATCCCTTCCAGCGCCATCCATGTTGCTGCAAATGCATGTGTTTATCTTTTTTGAATGCTGAGTAATATTCCATGGTATATATGGACCACATCTTCTTGATCCAGTCATCTATTTTGGGGCATTTGGGTTGTTTCCATAGCCTAGCTATTGTAAATAGTGTCACTATAAACATAGGGGTGCAGGTGCCCTTTTGAATTAATGTTTTGGTGTCCTTTGGGTAAATACCTAGGAGTGGACTTGCTGGATCATATGGAAGCTTCATCTTCAGCAGATTGAGGAATCTCCACACAGCTCTCCATAGTGGTTGAACCAGTTTGCACTCCCACCAGCAGTGCAGGAGAGTTCCCTTTTCTTGGTGGTATCAGTTCTGTTGAAACACAAACTCTCTGCAAGCTCTTAAGGACCTGGTTCTCATTCCAACAGCTGAAACTTTCTGATCTTGAATATATGGTTTAGGGTCTGTTTTCCTCAGCTTCCTAACAGCACCCTTTCCTAGGGTTTATGTGTGTATACATATATATATAATATATTACTTTATTATATATTATGTTATATATACAGTAAAGCTCTAACCCCAAACTATTCATTGGCTTTTAATTTTGTTTTGTGTGTTGTGTTTTAATTTGGTCTTGCAGTTAAATTTCGATGTGGTCAAGTTTACATGTTATCTAAGAAATTCATCCCTATGCTGAAGTCATAAAGATGTTCTCCTTTAGATTTTCCCTAGTAGTTGTAAAATTTTGTTCTTTACATTTAGGTCCATCTGGAACTTATAAAACTTAATATATGAGGCGATGAAGTGATATAATTTAATTTATGTGGTATACCAATGCTTCTGACATAATTAATGATTTCCCAGGAATCAGAACTACCAGTTTTATTTTTGTAATCATGTTTTCTGTAGGTGCACAGCTCAGTTTCTGGCATCTTTATTATGTTTCCCTAGTATATAATGGTCCTTTTTGAAGCAAAACTGTACTAATTACTTTGACTTTGCATATATTAATATCTAGCAAGGCATGTCTCCCATCCTTGTCCTTCTGTTCTTCCAGGATAATTTTGATTTTTCTTGGCCCTTTACTCTTGCATATGAATTTTAGAATTGACATATCATTCTGTAAAAAAAACTATGTTGGAAATTTGATTAACAATGCATTAGATTTATAGATTAATTTGGGCATCAGCTAACTCTTTAATGTAAAAAATGAATTAGGTAGTTTCTTAGCTGTCTAAATGCATAAATGTTTCCATTTAGTGTATAACTAATATATCTTTCTTACTTTGCAATATTATTGTGTAAAGCTTCATCTGTTGTCTTGATCAATGCGTAACACAAAACTTATTTCAATAAATATTTGTGGAATTAATGAGTGGACCATCTGTAGACATTTGTACTAGACATTTTGTAACTTAGACAGAATGTGTTTTGGGAACTCTATGCCGTTAGCCATAAATTTTCCAAATTACAAAAATGTTCTTCATGATTTAGTATGACACTGTAGTCTCTCGACTAGAATCCCTAATTTGTAATTATTAAAGCTCTGCTCAGTTAGCATTTTACATTGTGTATGGCCCCATCTTAGTGATAATTATATTTCTGCTTATTTGTTGAGAATGGTGGAGTGAACTGTAGCTTCAGATTTTATTTTTAAGGCCACTTTATTACGTATGATCGATACCAAAATCTGTGTATATTTAATGTCTACATGATGAGTGGAGGTAATGCTATATCACCACTATCTATGGCATAAACATATCCATCACCACAAAGTTTCCTCCTGCCTTTTGTGTCATAACAACAACAACATAATAGTGTTATTATTATTACTCTTGTGATAAGAACACTTAACATAAAACCCACCCTCCCAGCAAATTTTCAAGTAAATAGTACAGCACTGTTATCTAAGGGTAGGTACCATCC
Organism: Talpa occidentalis; assembly: GCF_014898055.3. Lineage (NCBI taxonomy): Eukaryota > Metazoa > Chordata > Mammalia > Eulipotyphla > Talpidae > Talpa > Talpa occidentalis. The sequence continues at coordinate 7,717,227 of NW_023603184.1, forward strand.
TGTGCAGCAGATTCTGGTCTTACTCATCCTGTCTTCCTGAAACTCTGTACACTTCAACTAATACTTCCTCTAATCCACCCTACCCTAAGGGCCCTGGCAATCACCATTCTACTCACTGCTTATAAGAGTTTGCCTTTTAAAAAAAGTTCTTCATATAATTGACAACATATAGTACTTGTCCTTCTGAATTTGAATTGTTTTGTGTGTGGTCTAAGATAATGGTCCAGTTTCATTCTTTTACATGTGATATAAGTTTTACTGACACCATTTATTGAGAGACTATGCTTTCTCCATTGTGTGTTTTTGGTACCCTTATTGAAGATTAGTTGACAATTATATGTGGGTTAATTTCTGGCTCTCTCTTCCATTGGTCTGCATGTTTGTTATGCCAGTTCCATATTATTTTGATTACTGTGGCTTTGTAATATAGTTTTTATAATTTTATTGAGATATAATTTTCAGTTTTTTTGAGATATACATATATCATTTTGTGTGCTTAGGATGTACCATATCTTGTTTTGATATTCTTATGTATGGCAAACTAGCTACCATCATAGCTTTAGCTAACGTCTGCCTCAAAACACATAATTGCCATAGCTATTCTGTGATGAAGACATTTAAAATCTACTCACTTTGCAACTTTCACATATAAAATACAGGAGTATAAACTATATTACTATGCTGAACATTAGATTCCAGAAATTATTCATCTTATTCCTGGAAATTTGTACTCTTTGACCAACACCTCTCCTTTTCCCCAGCCTCTGTTTAACCACTATTCTAACCTTTGTTTCTATGACTCTGGCTTTTTAGGATTCCACATGTAAGTCCTATCATACAGTATTTATTTCATTTAGCTTAATCATGTCAAGGTCCATTAATGCTGTTGGTTGTTTCTGGTTGCGTGTGTGTGTGTATCACCATGTTCTTTATTTCTGCTGATAGACAATGAGGTTGTTTTCTATATTTTGACTATTGTGAATAATACTTCAATGAAAATGAGAGTGCAGATATCATCCTAAGAACCAGTTTTCATTTCCTTTGGATATATACCCTGAAATTGGATTGCTGGATTATATGGTGGTTCTATTTTAAGTTTTTTGTGGGCCCTACATAATTTTTTTCCATACTGGCAATAAAAATTTATGTGCTTACCAACAATACAAAAAGATCCCCTTTTCTCCAGTGCTTATTAAGCACATTACCTGATGCAGAAAAAGGCAAAATATTAGTTCAATGACTATTTTAGGTGGTAGAATTTAATAACTTAAGGTCTGGGATTTCTGTTCTCTTTTTATTATGGTGACACCTGATATTTAACCCAAACTCTAGTTATTTGGTTTCCCCAAATAAGATACTAATTTTTTGACATGCTTTTGATAAAGCTTTAATTCAGGCTAATGGGAAAATGTGAAAGAGAAATAAAACTAGGCATTGCTTTGGTGATCATGTATTTGGTGATCTGACCAAGGAATTCAGTCTTTAAACATTAATTAAGACATTTTTATTTAATTTAGGAATCAGATTAGAGATTGAAGCAGCTATATTTAAATATTCTGTTACCTGCTTTAATTTGAATTTAAAAGTGATTGAACACAGGAGGTCAGTAGATGCATGACTGCACATTCTAACACTGTGAATTCATGTTGAAATCTGATGCTTGAAAATAAGTTCACTTAAGCTTTGGATATGGTGTTATAGCACATATTTATCTTTCCTTTACTGTTACCCATCATCTTGACTTTCTAAGATTGAGGAATCTCCCTTATTTCCATTTTGAATCTCATTAGGGGAGGCTGAGTTGTCTTCTACTATAGAAGCTGATAACATCCTGGTCCTGTCCTCACTTTCCTAGCCTTCCTTCATTGTGGTTTAGGAATCTTGAAGAACTCTGACTGTAGTGTGGCAGGGAGCTCAGAAGCTGCAGGGATAACAGTGGCAGTATTTGATACCAGCTCTGCTTGTGATGCAATGCTGTTTTGGTAGAAGTGCTTATGGCACATTCCCCAGACTGATGGTGTTGCATATTTTGTACATTGCTTCTGGCTGCATAGTTTTGAAAGGGCTACCATTTTCCACAACATACATGACTGGTCTTGAACCTGGTTCTTCAGGGGATATCTGAGATACACACTACCCTCTAAGTATATTTCTTTCTCTGCTTAAATCAGCCAAAGACAACTTCTTCAGTTTGCAAGAAACTTGACAAAATAAGAATGTTCATTATTTAATTGATCCACCTATAATATACCTTTAGATCCATGAACCAAAATAAATTGCCAAGAGCCATGTATGCCATGAATATTAGTCTTGCACTTCAATTTCTATGCCAACTTTGATTTCTATTCTTTTTATCATTTTCTAAGTCTCATTTCATTCAATAAATATTTCCTAAGTGCCTCTGTGTCAGTTTCCTATGGCTGCTATAACAAATTACAACATAAGACTGATTATCCAGCAAAACAAAGCAAAAAACTGAGTATGATCCAATTTCCAGAAGCACCTGTCCATTATTTCCTCCCATCTTAGCCTCCTAGACTTCCCTAGCTTCTGTTCTTTTCCAGTTGTGTTCTTAAAGTTATTATTTTTTGTAGTTTTTGATTGAGTTATTTTCTACCTGAGACAAAAGGAAATATTCCATTTTAACATTCTTTTGCAAAGTGATATGATCAAATGCCCATTATTTGCATAATTTTAATAAATACAGTATGTAGTCACCTTACTTCTCCATCCCCCTACAAAACAAATAAAAACAATGGCCATTCTTATGTAAGGAAATTAGAATTTTTTTCAGTTGGTACAAATATTTCCCCATATTTTATTCTTATTCTTTAATCTTGTTTATTGAGGTAACATTGGATTATAACACTGTATATGATTTAAATTGGAATATTTTATAACTATGACCAGATTTGAGTTCTTTTGTCTTAGATGGTATTAAATTAGTCAAACAATTTCTTCTTTGATATTATACAGGAAGTGAGGGGCCCTTTATGTTCCTTTGGTTTAAAAAAACCCAACCAACTGTGAAATGCTTGACTGTGGACCAAACATTTAAATATTCAGTGGAAATTTGGATGTATTGCATAAAGCACTCAGCAAAGTGGAAAGTCCTCTGACCACTTTCAAAATAATCCAAGCAAACAGCAATTAGGGAGATATTCTATTTCTCTCCACTTCTTTCTATTTGTTCATAGCTCACCAGGACATAACGTGAGCCCCCATGCATATTGGGAGGGAAATGGACAGCACTTAGATTGTTCCTTCCTTTGATATGTGACTGTCAGGGTTGCAAATAATGTGCCTGTGAAAGAAAATTGCCTCCCGGTGCACCTGAAGATGGAATTTTAAAAAATGTTTCTTCCTCCTTCCTTTTCTCTTTCCATTTACTCAGCATTACGTGACTTGGGTGTTAAGCACCTGAGGAGGAGAAGTAATTGTTCATGGTGTCCCCAATGGAATGAGTTGGACCAAGAGAAAGTAGGCAGCATAGCAAAGAAGTGTTTCCAATATTTATTTAGTAGATATTTATTAAACACCAGTTGGGCTCCAAGAACATAAAATAGGATGCCTGCCTGCTAGAAATTTTTTATCTGTTTGTGAGGATAGGATATGCCTGCACCACAAGTTACACTCAAGGCTTGGAATATTGAAGGCAGAGCCATCCTTGCTGTGAACCTGGAAAAGTCACAGCCCAGAGAGGGGTAGAAGCTGTATATATAGAGGGAGATCTGGGCTAACTCTAAGTTTCTGACAGCTGACTGATGATGACTGGGGCTGCTTTATTGAGAGATGTTTAAGTCAATCTGGGTGAGCACTTAGCAGGAGTGTTTGTAGAGAGAACACTATTGCATCTGACGAGTAGTTAACCTAGTTAACCTTTTAAATGCTTGTATGACTTCACAATGCTTTGATTCTGGGTCTTGAGGACAGCATGCATGCATGTGGTTGTAGAATGACCAGGAAAGAATTTATTGAGGTTGAGGCATGAAAGAAGCAGATGTGGGAGAGAAAAAGGAGGGAGGAGGGAATCCAGGCACCAGGAATTCTGTGAGAGTAAAGAAAGGGCTGGGAATTTTTCTTGTCCATATATTGCAAAAGGTGATTACATTATCTCTAACTGCATTTAGAGGAAAGTCACACAGGAGTTTAAGAAACAGCATCTTAATGAACGTTTCTTCTCTGGCTGAAGATTCAGAACAGTTGACCTATAAAGTCAAGCTTGAGGGATGGGTTAGGGAGTTCATCCAGCTCATTTAAGCAACATTTTGCTGAGTGCCTACTGTGTGGTAAACATCAGGCGCTGGGAGAGAAGAGATGAAAGGCTGAGACTTAAAAAAAAACTCATCTTAAATGTTTCCTGATGAAGACCTACATTAAATTTCCCCAAAGTTTTATGAGCTCTTCAGTCGTAGCTGTATTTGAGGGCTAGGTACAATGCTAGTCTCTTTCCAGTTCTCATGACAACCCTTCAGTGTAGATAATCTGCAATCTCTGTTTTCCACGGAGGACAGTGAAGCTCAGAGTGGCCAATATATTACCAAGTTATTGATGAGTGGCCAGTTGAAAATTCAAACAGTCACTAAGTTAATTGAGTGCATAACATACAAGGTGCTGTACTAGATGCTGGAGGCAGAACATTTTATGGATTCTTCACACCAGGAGAGTGGGACTACTGTTATTTCCAGTTTATAGTCAGGAAAACAGAAGCCCAGTAAAGTTACATAAATTGTCCAGAGGGTATACAATTAGAGTTATAGACCAGTTTTTTGGTACCATTTCCAAATTCCTATGTTGAAAGCCTTACCTCTCAAAATGATGGTATGTAGAGGTAGGGGTGCTTGGGGGATGGCTGATGAAATCACTGGGTGGGCATTTTATTAGTGCCTGAAGTTTAAGCCCTCCTGGCTAGAAGGGTTTTGTTTATTTTAATGCAAGCAAATACCTGATGCATTTCCATAAAATGGAGAAGGACCAAGTTCCCTGCTCTACTTAACTATGGGTGGAGCTGAGTGATGGTGAAGCGATATAACATGGAGGGCAGGTGGGCTCCAGGAGACCTGTAGAGAAGGGCAAGCTTACTTCTTGGCTTTGGACTTGCAGAGGAGGCTTGGGGGACTTGGAGAAGACTTGCGGAGAAGAGGCATGTAGAGACACTGGGAACAACTGATGGCTGAGAGACATGTAGGGAGGCTGATAATGACAGCCATTACCTTGATTTGTACTTTGACTTTGCTCTTTTCATCCCAGACTGATCTTTTCACCCCCTTTCCTGTGATTCCCTGCCAGAAGTTGCTTTAGACCTGTGGCCAACTTGTGTTCCTCAGCAGCTCCACTTTGTTGGGCATTTATCCACAAGGGGATGGGTAACTTTGGATGTTTTATTTGGGATATCCCTTCTTCTATTCTCTCTCTACAGACACCAATTCTATTAAAGATCTTTCACATAAAAGTCTGTCTCTATGCATGTGGATAGCTGGACCCCTTTAGAGTGCTCAAGTTTGTGGGGCTCCAAGGTATCCCTTGGTCATATGCTAACAACCCCACAGAGCTCCCTTATCCTTTCCCGCCATGTGAGGGTGCAGAGTGAACATGGCCATGTATGAATCAGGAAAGGGAGTCTCACCAGACACTATCTGGTCCCTGTTGGTGCTTTGATCTTAGCTTTCTTGGCACCAGAACTGTGAGAAATAAAAATCCTAGTTATATATAAGCCATTCAGTCACTGGTGCTCTGTTATAGCAACTGAACTGAAGGACACACTTAATGCAGAGCAAGGATTAAGCACTAGTTTGCATGGCTCCAAATTGGACCATCTTTAACTACCACCCAACCCTCCTCTCCCTGCTGTGCTGAAGAGTCCAAGCTTTACTCCAGCCCTCTCTTCCTCCTCTGTTTACCAAAAACCAGAGTGAATGACAAAACCATCTTGAGATGTTTTTCTTGAGAGGCCAGGAGTGAACTCAACTGGAGCTCCCATTAGAATTCTCAGGCTCAACATACAGCAGTGGCCCCAGAGAGGTAAAAAAGTACCATTTTAATTAAGCACTTACTGAAACTCTTTATTAAAACATGAGGTTGCAAATGCCCCAAAATAGACGACTGGATCAAGAAGGTGTGGCATATATACACAATGGTATATTATTCAACAATAAAAAAAGATAAACACATGCCATTCCTAGCAGAGTGGATGGAATTAGAAGGAATTATGCTCAATGAAATAAGCCAGAAGGAAAATGAAAAAATATCAGATAGTTTCACTTATAGCAGGAATATAGGGGAACCAATTAAGGCATCAGTATAAAAAAATAACAGTACAAAACACAACAAACAAACAGACAATTATAAACCAGAGACATACTGCAGGGAGGAGGAGGGAGAGGGATCAGAGGGAGGGAGGGAGGAGCACAGAGGACTGAGGTGATGGTACACGGGTGCAAGGGTGCATTGGTGAAGGAAACTCTTATGGGGCTTCACCTGAGGGGATGGGGGAAGCAAATATTGTTTAACAATGAACAATGATGTAAAAAATAAAAAAAAAATAAAACTAAAACAAAACAAAAACATGAGGCTACCTTTCTAAGAGAATCCTTGAAATAAATGGTTTCTTCAGTTTGCCTTGGAGCTGGTTGATCAGAGACTAAGAAATTCACCTACTGGAGAAGTGATGGGGAAGCAAGAATGGTTTCATCCATTATCTCTTTAGAGCTTTATAACCAGTCTTTGGAGATATATGAGGGAAAATTTGATTTGGGATTTTAGTGATCAGCTATCAGATCTCTCTTTTTGAATCCTGGATCTTTAGCAAAAAAGATAACAATAGTCAGAAATTTCAATGTCATGTTTACTGCTTAGATTGGATCTCATATTTGAGATCCAAATGCCCTCCCTCAAACTTCCCCCACATCCTTCTCAGGGCTGGATCTTAGGATCTGCATTTAGGAAAGATTGAGTCTGTATCTAACTGAATAGAGAAATGTAGTTGCCTCATACCAAGTAAACCTGTTAGTTCATGACTGAGGGGTACCCAGGGACTCCATGCTGTTAAGGCGTGCATGCTCTGGAAGGGATTCAGTCTCTTTATGCACAAAGGCCAAGGAAACAGGCTCTTAGTGTGATAGTTTTTTTTAAATAATAAATTTTATTTTTATATTCCCCATAATTGCAAACCCCCCATTCTGATCCCAATCCCTCCCCTCCCGCCCCCCACACCCCCAAAAGTGTCTCTGTTTCATAGTTTTTTGTTGATTTTGATTTTCACTTTCTTATAGTTATTCATTTTCCTGGTCCCTTATTTAAGTTTTCTAGATTCCTGCTATGAGTGAGACCATCCGGTATTTTTCTTTTTCTTTCTGGCTTATTTCGCTGAGCATGATCCCTTCTAGCGCCATCCATGTTGCTGCAAATTGCATGTGTTTATCTTTTTTGAATGCTGAGTAATATTCCATGGTATATATGTACCACATCTTCTTGATCCAGTCATCTATTTTTGGGCATTTGGGCTGTTTCCAAAGCTTAGCTATTGTAAATAGTGCTGCTATAAACATAGGGGTGCAGGTGCTCTTTGGAATGGATGTTTCTGCGTCCTTTGGGTAAATACCTAGGAGTGGAATTGCTGGATCATATGGAAGCTCTATGTTTAGTAGGTCCAGAAATCTCCACACAGCTCTCCATAGTGGTTGGACCAGTTTGCACTCCTACCAACAGTGCAGGAGAGTTCCTTTTTCTCCACAACCTCACCAACATTTGTTGTTGCTAGTTTTTTTAATATGTGCCATTCTCACTGGTGTAAGATGGTATCTCACAGTAGTTTTGATTTGCATTTCCCTGATGACAAGTGATGTTGAACATTTTTTCATATGCCTGTTGGCCATTTGCATTTCCTCTTCAGAGAAGTTTCTTTTTAGCTCTTCTGCCCATTTTTTGACTGGGTTATTTTCTTTGTTGTTGTTAAGTCTCATCAGCTCTTTGCAGATTTTTGTGATCAGTCCTTTATCATTAGTGTTGGGTGCAAAAATGTTCTCCCAGTCAGTGGGGTTTCTCTTTGTTTTTGTTATTGTCTCTTTTGCTGTGCAGAAGCTCTTTAATTTGATGTAGTCCCAGCTGTTGATCTTTGCCTTCACTAAGTGTGATAGATTTTTAATAGAATTTGTGTGTATAGAGAGAGAGAAAAAAGGATTTGAAAGAATAGTTTCCCAGTAAAATTCCAAAATTACCCCTCCTCTTATGGATGAATGCCCAGCCAAACAGATTTGTCTTGAAATGGGGCTGCTGAGGCTAGAGAGTCTTGCCACAAGTCTACCTTCTGGCAAAGAACTATAAGAAAGGGGCTAGGCAGGTCCCAGAGAACTGGGATAGAAGGAGATACCCAAATTCAAAAGATAACACATCAAGCTAACTGCTGCCATTGTCCCTGCCAAAGACCAGGAGCAACTCCCCATGTGTCTCTTCCAAATATCTTTTCCAAGTGTCTCTACCTGTCTCTCTTCCATGTGTCTCCTTCCAGCAGTACTTGGGAGCAAGCTGGGCCACAGAAGCCAAAGAGTAAGCGTGTGCATATGTTCAGTTATGTATCAGTCATGCATAACCGTGTTCCTAGCTCCCAGCAACTCCCTCCACCCTACACTCCGAATTTAGGAAGTCGGGTTCATGGCATGCTGGGAGTTGCAGTTTTTGGTGCCTGAGATCTATTCTCAGCGTGGAGATGAGGGTGGAGTCTGCAAGAACACCAGGGGATGGATTGATTCTCTAACTTACAGGGATCCTACCTATAGAGAGGAAAGACTTTCATGCAGGGAGCTGTAGTATGTTTACCAATTGAGATGTGTGGGTGACTGAAAGTCTGCCTCTTACCATTTCACCTGCTAGATGAATCATTCTTAATCCTGTGAGGAGAAGCCAATGAAACTGTGGAAGGCAACAGTTTCTATCAACTACACTCAAGAGATGACAAAATCATAGTAAATGAAACATATGGTTTTTCACTACACTCCCTAATCATGTCCTTTCAGTCTGTTGCCCTTTTCCAATTTGACAGATGGAGAATTTGAGGCACAGAGAAGGTAATTTGAAAGTCATACTTTAGTGACAAACTGGGGACTAGACTCTTGAAATCCTATTGTTGGAAAAATATGTGACTACTCAAGATCAAACTGCAAGAAGCAGAAACTCAAGGCATCTGATTCCTTCAAGATGTCTTCCCAGTGCATCACAGAACTCTCCTTCCTAATCCAGTTATTTTGGCAGGTGGTCATGGTCTTTGTTCTGTTCCTGAGCCTCTTTGCTCAAGTATGAAATGATGATTATAGAGGTAACATCTCCCTCTCTACATTCTTATGAAAACCAAATAGGCTGGGTCTGTGCAAGTGCTTTGTGATTACAACACACTGTACATAAATTGGGGCATTATTTTAGAGATTGTCCCTGTCATGTGTTTCTCTGAAATGGATCTCATTCAGGCCTGTTGGGACACAGATGGCTCAGGAGGAAACTGAGCTGATTGAAATAATCCTTGAGGTTCTCTTGAGAAACAATCCTTTTATGTTGTGGTTCTACCTGGAAAGTTAAAAAAAATATGTATTGCTACCTGGGCATCATCCCCAGGCCAATTAGATCAGAATCTCTGGGGGACGGGCTTCTCACTGATTTATTTATAAAGTTCCCCAGGTTGAAAGCAACAACCTTAGTGATCTCACACTTTTGTTTTACAGTAGTGACATACTCGTGGCATGGAGAAGTGATGGGAAATTGCATTTCCAGGGAGCTCATCTGTCTATTAAGACTGGGAACCTAAATCTGCACCTTAGCGGGACATCTTCTGAGCCTCTTTACCTTACTCATGACAATTTTTCACCTGTGAGTAGAGTTTGCCTTGTCTTGATGCCATTTAATTTTCACCTTTGATTTTGACCTGTCAGGTCAATGATTAATGACTTCATTTTACAAAAAGGGAAAACAGGGTTCCTACCCAGCTCTGCGTGGAAGCAGTTTTCTGTGCTACTCTTTAGAAGAGAGGTTCACACCAATTGTGTCTTTATTCTCTGTTTCAATGATTATACCCTCCCAACTGGGAATTCATGGGGAAAATCCTTGACCAGGTGTGCTTATTGTTAACACCCAACCAGAACTGTGGTTCAGTTCACAGGTTGTGCACTGCCCAATCTTGAGAAATGTCAGTTGCATTATAGTTCATGTGAACAGCACTCCTTGCTATTAGGCAATAAATAGCCTCACTGAAGGCTGTGCCCACATATGTTTAAAGAAGTGCTCTTTCTCTAATAAGATCTAAAGGATGCAGAAACACTACCCAAGTCCTGCCCTTTCACCATAGGTCAAATGCTGAAATAACAAAATCAGAGTATGAGCTACTTCTTTAACTAAACATTATCTTCTCTGGGCTTTTTCTCATTTTAAATACTCATACCCTTAGAACAAGACACTATCCTCTTATATTTTTTAATTGTTTTTCTCTTATGTATTAAGAATAGGGGTTTACTTTTTTCAAACAGCCTTCACATTGCCCTCTGTGATACAGGTATTATTATTATCTTCCCAATTTATATATGTGCCAATGGAGGTTCAAAATGGGCTACCCAGAAATTAAGAGCTTGAACTTATTTTTTTCCAGATATAAGACTTTCCTTGTTGCCCTTACTGATGAGAATAGGGTTTCACTTTTATTCTCATTCACCACATGCTTTTAAGAAATGTGTGCATCAAAACAAATATTTGAGCTGATTCTGTCACTGCAGACCTGTCTGCATCCAGTAGGATCCTTTGGGGTAATTTTTCCAGTTCAGACGCACTGTCACTTAAATCATTTATGCTCTGTTCTAAATAAGAAACTTTACATGATGGATGAATGTCTTTTCTAAATTAATATGAATGTTGAGGTAATGATATATCTTAAAATATCTTAATTTTATGGAAAAACTTTTCTTTGAAGGAGAGAAGGGAAATGAGTATTTTTGTTTATTGAATATAGGCAGTAGAGTAGGGGAAAGAGTATGGATTTAGGAGTTAGAGAGACCTGCTTTTGAACACAGATTTCTTTCTTTTTTTTTTAAAGATTTATTTATTTATTTATACAAGCACTGGGCATAGTCAGAAGTGCGGGAGGGTGAGACAATTCACCAGAGACAGAGTGGGGAGCAGAACAGGCAGAGTGACGAAATACACTGCTGAGGGGAGCAGAGGGCGGCAGGAGAGGTCTGCGTGCCATGTGGGACCCTTGCCGGTGTCCGGGGATTGAACCAGCGCGGCAGAGGCTGTGGGCAGCTTTGCAACTCAGCGCTCAACCTCTGCACCACAGGGGAGGCCCTTGAACACAGATTTCTTGCTGGTGTCTGTGATTTCTAGTAAGTTGCTTAACACCTCTTTACATCAGTTTCCTCATCTATAAAATGGAAAAGGGAATCAAACTTACCTTGTCGGATAAAATACCAACAGCATGTAGCACTAGGAAATCCTCAAAAAGATCTCTCAAAAATGTTAATTTATTTACATTCCTCTTGCATTAGGAATGTGTTATCTGTTAGTAAATACAATGTATCGGTCTCATTATTCCAACCAGGGGAAGTACTTTTATTATTGTTCATTCATTATAATGAGGGGAAAAACATTCACCTCAATTGCAGAAAAGCCTGCGTAGAGGGGCTGTAGCAATGTTCATCATTCATAAATTCATTCATTCATTCACATACTAATTCAGTCACAGAGAATGATCTTTCCAAAACACAAAACTTACTACTTATTCCTCTACTAAAACTCACCAAATGCTCCCCATGACCTAAGTGAAATCCAGACTCCTTACCCTGGCATCCGGGACCCTGCACCTCTCATCCAGGTGTGCTTCCCTGAATAGTGTCTTTCCATGAAATCATGATTTCATGCTTCTGTGCTCCCTGGGTCTGCAAGCTCCTTCCCTGGCTGCTTCACTCACCAGCCTCTCATTCTTCTCTCCTGCGCGCTGTCCTCCCCAGAGATGCTTCTGACCCGCCTCCTTTTCGAACAACAGGCATTACTGTCTCCCTTGTCTTTCCACTGTGCTTTGCACATTCTTCTGTATAGCAGGTCCCATAACCTCTTCTAGACGCGAGGCTCCTAATGGGCAGAGCCAGCATCTTCATCTTTGCTGTCTGGTGCCTGGCCCAGAGCCTGGCCAAGAGGAGGTCCCGAGAAACTTCAGCTGACGGTTATGATGCGAAATGCTAAGAATCTTACTGGAGGCTGGTTGTTCAGAGGAGGAAAAACGCCCAGCTCCTAAATGTACCAGCTGTGTGACTAGGGAAAGTTATGTCACTTCTAGGAACCTCAGTGTCTGACGGAACAATAGTATCTACTTAATAGAGTTGTTGGGCAGGAGAAATGTAAATCTTCAGTGTATGTGAAGCACTTAGAACAGTGCCTGGCATGAAGTAAGTGCTCAGAAAACTGTGGGCTGCTATAGTTATTTTTTTTAAAGATTTATTTATTTATGCATGTAAGAGCTGGGGTGCAGGCCAGAGTTGTGGGGGGTGAGAGGATTCACCAGAGACAGAGTGGGGAGCAGAACAGGCAGACTGACTGAAATACACTGCTGAGGGGAGCAGTGGGCTGCACCATGTGAGTCACCTCCCTGGCTGGGGATAGAACTTGTGCTGCAGTGGCTGCGTATAGCTTCATAGTGCTGAGATTTAACCCCTTGTGCCACCAGAGAGGTCCTAATGGTTGTTATTTTTTATTAAAAACTACACATGATTATAAAAATAAAAAAAATATTTTTCGCTGTGACTACAGCAAAAGCATGATCTCACATATTAGCCTCATAGATGTTATCCGGTAATCTTATGTTAGTTTTATTCTTCCTATGTTATAAATGAAGGTGCAGAGGATAAGAGAAGCTAACAAATTGGAGTGAGGTTTGCAGGTCATCAGACATCAGGTTGGGTCCTCTCTCTGTTCTACCATAGCTAGATCTGTGCAACATGCAACGAGCTGCATTATCTTCTCGCCACTCCACCCTTGGGGAAAGCTTTTTTCAAAGACTCCTGCTGGAATTCCCACCAAGAAGAAGTCACCTGTTCAGCATCAGCACCTATTAGCACATCACAGTGGTGTCCTCACGTGGGCAGAGCGGAATTGTCAGCCCTCATAGCCAGTCAGTTCTTGTTGAGGTCAAGGAAGTCCAAGGAGAAGGTCCAGGCACTCAGGATCCCACCCAGCAAGGGCAGGTTTGGGTGGGGTCTGCAGTGGTTGGAATGGGGGGAGACTTTCTCTCTTACCTAAAAAGGCAGGAAAATGGCTGCATAACAGGGCTGTTATGAGAATAAAAGGAGTTAACGAGAATAACATTTAATAAGCAATACCATCTGTGCATACTGCCTCTCCTAACAACAACATGAGCTAGTTACTAGCGTTATCCCCATTTTACAAAGAGGACTACAGAGAGCTTGTGTTTTTCACCTGACAGCTCCAAGGTGGCAGAGTCAGCGCCCAACCTCGGGGTTCTGAGATAGCATATGAAAAATCCCTGGTGAGAGGGAAATTGACCCCTCCGTTTCCTATCCAGTTGTGGAGTGTACTTTGCATTTATAATTATGCAATTTTTTTTTTCTGAAAGGGCATGTGAAATCATATAAATTTCAAACAAACATGGGTCTGCATAGGAAGCTGCCTATGTAGTGGGAATTCAGAAGAAATGAGCTTCTGTCCTAAATGGAGTGTTCTTGAGCAGTGGAAGGAGGTAAAGCAGGAGAGGAACACCAGGGTGGGTGGTGGTAGTGGGGATGTTAGCTCCCTTCCTGGCTCACCCCCTTCTTCTCACAGGTGTGTTACCCCTCAAGAGGCTCTGTCAAAGCAGGGGCTGGAGTTTCTCTTTTCAGGGGTGTCTGAAAGCATCCTTGAGCTTTGCTGACTTCCTGGAGCTTAATTTACAGCCAGCCAGTGAGTGGAGCCAAAGCTTCAGAGATAGCTGCTTGTCCAGCAGACCTGCTGGGAATCCTGCAGGACCATCTCCCTCCTGTGTGTCCAGCTCCTTCCTCACCTGCGCAGACAGTCCCGCTGAGGAGCTGAGCTCAGCCTGGGGGTGGGGGTCACCCTTGCAGATAGCCTCTTTGTGCCGTGCTCAGCCCGTGCCTCCACCACTTTCTTTCCTTTCCCAGCCATGGCCCTGGCATTCTCAGGGCTGAGTCCACACAGCAGCGTCCGACAGGTTTTTATTATACTCCCTGCCTTGGAGAGAAATGGAGCTGAAGAGATCCTTTTTCTTATTCTAAGGCACAAAAGAATGAGCACACGCAGGCATTTTAACTCCTTAGCTGGCAGGTTGTTTAAACCAGGGGTTGCAAACTCAGATGCCTATGGGGACAGGCATTACTGGGAGAGAATGATGGGGGGATAATGGCAGAGTGGAGAGTGTGGGGCTCTCTCAGAAGGGGTCAGTAACCCAGGTCCTATCATGGCAGGTAGGTGGGATGCAGGCTGAGGGCTGCCTGGTCCTCTGATGGTTTAGGAGAAGGTGTAGAGCTGGATTTGTGTGAAATCTTCCACTTTAAAACCACTTTCTGGGCCTCTCTGGTGGCACAAGGGGTTAAGTTGCAACTTATGAAAGCTATCTGAAGCCACTGCAGCACTAGTTCCATCCCCGGTCAGGGAGCTACCCACATGGCACGGCAGACCTCTGCTGACTCTCCCGCTGCTCCCCTCAGCAGTGTATCTCAGTCAATCCGCCTGTTCTGCTCCCCACTCTGTCTCTGGTGAATCCTCTCACCCCCTGCATCTCTGGCCTGTACCCCATCTCTTGAATGCATAAATAAATAAATCTTTAAAAAAATTAAAGCACTTTCTGGGACAAAAAAAAAAAACAACACTTCTATGGACTTGTTCAGTGTGTGGGCTGCATTTTGAGAACCCGGATGTCAGCTGTGAGATGTCCTGGCCCTGCATATGTTGCTCAATTCTCTCTTCCTCTCTTCCCTGTTTGATTTCAACACAAGTGGCTGTTAATCAAGAGACCTTGTTGTTGGCCTAAAGAAGAACTATTTGGGAAATATTTAGACCTTTCTCAGAGAAACTTGAGCATGGCATTTGCTTGTTCTTTCATCACACCCACTTAAAAATCAAACAAGTAAGTCAAAATGTAATCCTGTTTTGCCCAGAGTTTACTTTCCTAGTCTCATCTTCCCCGACACGACCACTTTTGAAAAAAAAAAAATTAAAATCATTTTCTCTCCTCCCATTCTCAACTATACCAATATGGTGACAATGAACATCACCTTGCGCACCCTGCTCTGGGACAGGTCAGTGATGGCCTTTGAAATTAATCAATCCAATGATCACTTTTCAGTATTGATGTTATTTGGCTTCTCCATACACTCTCACTCCCAGACACTTTCTGACTCCCCTCATTACTTCTCAGCATCCCCTGCACCCAGAATCACCTTCCTCTTCTCATCTGTAAATACTGGAGTTTCCCATGATTCTTTCTTCTACACAGTTTCTTTTCCTATGTTCATGACCTGTCTTGTCTGGAGGAGCTAATTCACTTCCTTGTAGCTGCTGGCTGCACTCCAACAAATTGTATAGATTGTTTTCACTGTCTTGTGATTATAATATTGCTGGTGAGCATCTTTATGAATCAGGTTACTTCCAATTTTATGATGATTTCATTAGGCTAGTTTTCTGAAGGTGGAGTTGCTGGGTCAGAGACTTTGAATGGGTGAAAGGTTTTTGACACATGTTCATTGGCAGTTGCTGCAGGGAAACTGCCTGAAATGAACTGGAAGAACGGGTGCTCCAGAAAGTTGCACTTGGGACTCTAGGAATGATCTTGAATGGAAAAGGCTGTAAAGTGGAAGGGTGAGCGACTGTCACTGAACCTTAGTTAGCAGGAGCCTGAACAGCAGATTCCTGCTGAGACTCAGTCATGGGGCAAGCCTGGAATCCTGGCTGAGAAGCCCAGGGCTGGGGGCTTAGTGTTCCTGTGTGGCTGCCTGCTCAGTAGTACTGCTGAGACTCATCCTAATCTGTGTCCAAGCCTGGGCTCTTTTTCCCTTCCCTGTTTCAGGCCATTTTGTTGAAATCTGAGTAAATGATTGATTGCTTTAAAGCAAGGAACAAATGGACTCGCTGGGCAATCAGACCTCCTTCCAGCCAGTGCACATTTGTGCACCCAGCAGTGGGTGCAATGTCATCAGCATATGATGGTTGGAATTTTCTGTGCTGTGACAGGCAGGGCCATCTCAGTGGTGTGTCTGGGCTGCTGCGAAAGACTGAACAGGAGCAGGCTCAGGGACTGGATTGGTCCCTCATCAAGGCCAGGAGTCCCTATGCACGTAGACTCCCTATGCATGAGTCCTCAAAGGGCAAGTGCTGATGTAGGGGAGGAGAGTGTGAACCGAATTGGTGGCTTATTTCCCCAACACAGGTTAGAACCTGGCCCTTACTTGCTTTCTATCTTGAAAATGATAGCAATCTCTTTCCCATGAGTAATGACTAATTGAAAATTACCTCCAGCATCACCACATCTGTTGAACACCTACTATGTGCTGGGTGCTGTGATAGGGTCATTTTTTCCATTAACTCATTGAATCCTATATTAGCATTTATCTCTGTTTTGAGGATGAAGAACCTGAGACTCAGAGAAGATTCTAGCTGGGAGGGGTACCAGGGCTTGAATTCAAGTGTATGTGTGCTTACATTGCTACAGGATCTTTGCTCTTACTCATGAGAGGCTTTTTCATGACTCCACTTAAAAATATAATCCAAGGCATTTTCAGTTAATATCTGCTCTTTACCAAAAAGGTGTTTCTCTCCTCTTTTTGAGTGCACTGCTAAACTATACTTCCCAGCCTCCCTTGCAGGTGGATGTGGCCATGTGACTGAGTTTTAGCCAATGAAAGATGAGCAAAATCAATGAGCATCAAGTCCATGTGCTCTTCTCCTTGTAGCTAATTGTAGGAGATTTTCCTCCCATGGTTCTGTCACTGTAGTTCCCTGGATGACTATGTGAAATAGGACCATGCCTCCATACCTCCATCTGCACCCACAATCCATTTACCCACTCATACTTATTTTGTAGACAGTGGATAAACTTCTTTTGTGTGATGCCAGGGCACATTTCTGGATCCTTCCCTCCCCACCCTGCCTCAGGTATTAGGCTGCCCAAATAATACAAAATGCCAACTCCTTTGTCTTAAAAATTCAAAAGGACCCAGTAGGACTGTTCCAAGTTCAGGTTGGGAGTAGGTAGAAGGGACTTGCAGATGGAAGCAAGATACCTGGCAGGGGGTGTGCTGGCATTCAAGTGTGGGTGTGCTGGCTGGAGGTGTGCTAGCTGGAGGTTCCAGGGCATGGAAAAGCCTAGGGAAACCAAAGTTACAGAGAAAGTAGATGAAGGTCTCTTTGTCCAGTGATTTTTTTTTTTCTTCACATAAAAAACTTCTCCTAGACATACTAAAAGTTTTATTTCCCATTAAGTGAATCATCAGCTTTATTTGATTGTGGTTGGAACTGGGATTATATTAGGTCATGCTAATGATTACTTTAGAGGTAGAGGATCCCAGAATTTTTTTGATCCTTTGCCTTTTAAAAACCTTCTGGGGTATTGAAATGGAGCCTGAAGGCAATTTGGTGTCTCTGTGAATCCTGTTGATATTATAGTAGGTGGCAAATTAAGAGGTTTATTGGAAAAGGGGATGGTTTTGGTGAGCTTACAGATTGCAATCACAGGGTTGGGTTTGGTAAAGACTTTCCTGAGATGACTTAGGCTTCAGCCAGGTGTTTGGCTAGAATTTATTCTGTATGTCTTAGCAGAAGGGCTAACTGTTTGGGGGTTTTATACCATCTTAAGTAGGTAGGGGGAGATGGCGGAAATACCATTCTTTCTTTATTTTGTTCCTGGTGGTTCTTGAATGTTCCAGAAAGTGTTTGTGGGTATGGTGATGGTGCTACAATGAACAGTGCAATGAGGAGGGCCCAGAGACCATGCAGTGCTAATTCGCTGTGATCATATTTGAAGTAGTTTTTGGGGGCACAATGACAGTTGAGCAGTTTCTTTTTTAAATGTCATTAATTACAATAAGCTCAGTTTTTTCCCCCCAGGGATTTGCTCAAATGTCATAGGGTCTATGTTTTCCCTAATAGCATCTCTCTTCCTCTTTCCCCAAGGAATTGGTTATGTCCCTCCATATGCTTGCCTTACATTAAGTAAAGATATCTAGGATAACATTTTTATCAAATTCATTAATTAAGTTAATTCACCGACTTGACAAAAGTTTATTGAAACCTATTCTGTGTCAGGCACTCGGAGGATACTATGATGAATTGGATCAAGTAACTCACAGGATGGTAGGGGAGACTCAGAAGTGAATCAACATTTTCAGGAGTGTGTAATGTGTGTTAGGGGTAGAACAAGCACAGGGTGGGTTGAGGGTTAATAGAGATATCTAAACCATACTGCAGAGAGTTTCCAGGATTGTCCAGGAAGTGATCTATAAGATGAAGTAAGTATATCAATGGAACTGGGAAGTACCTGGGCAAAGAGAGTGCTGTTTAAGTTAGGGGAGTAGCATAGGTAAAGACATGGAGGTAAGAAAGAGCAAGAAGCATTTCAAAAAAATTAATTTTTGTTGGGCTTCCCTGGTGTCACAAGGGGTTAAGATGCAACCTATGAAGCTATCCAAAGCCACTTCAGCACGAATTCTATCCCCAGTCAGGGAGCTACCCACATGGCGCAGCAGACCTCTCCTTTCTCACCTGCTGCTCCCCTCAGCAGTGTATTTCAGTCAATCTGCCTGTTCTGTACCCTATTCTATGTCTGGTGAATCCTCTCAACCCCTGCACCTCTGGCCTGTACCCCAGTTCTTGTATGCATAAATAAATTAATCTTAAAAAACTAATTTTTGTTGAAGTTGAATGTCAGGGAATGTAGACAACACTTTGTCATTGTTGGGTGTTTGTATCTGTCTTTCCTTGCTAGTTTTGAGTTCAGGGATCATGCTTTCTGTACTTTTATATCCCAGTATCTAGAACACCAAGGTGTTCAGTTAATTCTTATTGACTGAAGAGAATTGGTGAATATCAAGGCATTAGCATCTGCTGGTCTCAGCTCTCTGCGGGCTGGTCTGATGTTCAGTCCTGCAGGTTCTTGAGATGGGATGGGTATGGGTCCCTCCAGCTATGAAACAGCTGGTAGCTTCTTTGCAAATGACAAAAAAAGAGTGCTAAATATTTAATGCTTAAAAGTTAAATATTATTATAAAAGTAATTTAATATAAATGGCTTTCAGCGAGTCCTCATCCATATTTCATGACTTCAGTGGGTGTCTGGGTTCTAATGTTTGTGAGCAATTAATTTTAATGGTTACGTACTCTCAATTTCCCTTTATTTTTCTCTGTAGCAGATCCCCGGGTCCATCAGGAAAGTGATACGCTAGACATCAGGTGTCACTGTGGACAGAAAGAGACACAGACTTCTGAGTTGAGGTCTCCAAATGACAAGTTAATAGGCATTTGGAAGTTGCTAAGTGGTACATAGCTGTGATGCTATAAAACCTTAAAATATGATGTTGACTTGGTGACACCATGCCTTTCTTCCCCCACTAAATAGTTCCACAGAGTTAGGTGTTTTCTTCTCCAATACCATAATATCTTCATCATCTTTCCTTTTTGTTATAATAAACATGGCTAACGTGTGACAGTAGCTCTCAATCTTTGAGCACCTATGACTGTTCTTTTTTGAATGCCTACTATGTGCCAGAAGTCACACTGTGACCATTATATGCTATTATGCTAATAATGGAAAATTGACATTTTATTTTCCATTTTTCTGATAAAGAATGTGAGGCTAAAAGAGTGAAGTGACTCAAGTTTTTGCAGTGTTTTGTTACATGTATCAATAGGAATCTCATCCTATTCTCCTTGGTGACCCTGGTAGCATAGTGAAAGGAATAAGGGTTCCCACTGGGTGGTCTATAAATGTTTGTTGAATAAAGATAAGAACTAGTACTGTGAACTTATTATATTAAGCACTTAACTATCTCACAAAAATCTTTTAAGGGAAAAATTCCTTCTGGGAATGGAGGGCTACATTTCTCTAATGCATAGACTCACAAACTATAGATACTCTTTTGGTACTTTGCAAAGGGTTTAGCATGAGAAAGTGAGCCCTGTGTCTTCCTCTTCAGCAGTCTTAAGTTTTCATAGTAGTGAAAGGTTAGGGGTGAAGGTAAGGGATGCTGATTAAGTGTCTTGATTTTTGATCTTTAATTCTGACCTAGGCTTAGCCTCCTTCTCACACTGACAAAAATCATTGTTTTGATGCTATGGAAGTTGCAACTTTGACTGAGATGGGACGTGGGGGGAGGGTTGTATAATTACATGGCTTTTTAAAAAATATTTATTTATCTGTTTATACAAGAACCAGGGTGCAGGCCAGATGCACGGGAGGGTGAGAGGATTCACCAGAGACAGAGCGGGGAACAGAACAGGCAGACTGATGAAATACACTGCTGAGGGGAGCGGCGGGCACAACAGGAGAGGTCTACTTCACCATGTGGGACCTTCGCCGGCCGGCCGGGATCGAACCTGTGCTGCAGAGGCTGTGGACAGCTTCACAGCGCTGTGCTCAACTGCCTGTGCCACCAGGGGAGGCCCCAATTGCATGACTTTTTAACCCTTGCATTATATGTTGTGGGGAAATACTCTATCTTTGGTATTCTACATCTGCAGCTTCTTTGCCTTGAATAAATATATCATAGATTGATGCATAACATATGCAAAGTTATGCAAATATAGTCAATCCTCCTAAATGAGGCACTGCGGTCATGCAGAAAACTTGCCCTTTGCAGGTTTCCACTGAGTGGTCCTGGTCGCTCCATAGGAGAGATCAATGAGGGTCAATGTGGCTCTTGCTGGGAGGGGTGTTATTTGGCTGAATGCCAGAGCATAACACAAATCTCCAAATTATGTGCCACATCTCAGTAGGAGGCCATCCTATTTGCTTTTGAGAGCTATTCATTCTTAAGGGAGGAAGTAAGGGGGAGGGAAGGGCTAGGATGAACAAAAAACTCTTTACAGAAAAGGACCTGGATTCAGAGAGGTTAAATAACTCACCCCAAGTCATATTAGGGGCAGAACTGGGACTGAACCCTTTGGCTTCATAAGGGGCAGTGTTACAATAGGGATGAAGAACATGGAATTGGAAGAGCTGGGTATGGACCCTGATCTTTCTCTTATTACCTGTGTTACTTTGGGCATGCTATCTTATTTGCTACTTCTGCACAGGATGGTTATAAGGGTGAAATGACATAACATTGGCAAGACACTACCTTGCTAGGCATTAGGTGAGCATCAAATAAATGGTAGCCTGCCAGAGTATATTCCTTTATCAGAGTTCCAACATAGGAGCAAGGGCTGGGAAGAAGGAAGACCCCAGGGTCCTAAAGTAAGTTCTGCTGTGATAAATAAGGCCTTTGGCTTAGGCTCTGTGGATCTCAACCTTGTCTGCCCATTAGTATTACTTGAGGAGGTTTGAAATCATAACGATCTCTGAACTCTACCCCCAAGTGATTTGTTTTTATTTTTTATTTTACATCATTTTTCATTTTTGCACAATGTATGCATTTTCATCTTGGTTATAGTCCCCATATAATTCCCACCCCACCCCTTGTTTTGTGTAGTGTGTCTCTGGTTTATAGTTGCTTGTTGATTTTGATTTTTACTTTATTATAATTAGTCTTTTTCCTGATCCCTTATTTAGGTTTTCTAAATTCCTGATGCTTATCTCTGCAACATTGTTTTAAAAAAGCAACTGGTGATTCTGTGCAACTAGTTGGAGCATCACTGGGTTGGATGCTCCTGAGAGGCAGGTGACTTTGAGGATAAAACACTGTCTACCACCACCTGCATCTCCGTGTTACTGGGTTCCCAGCCATAGTCACGAATGAACGTTCTGTAATGGACTCTTTATGGTAATATTGACCCATTTGACAGTGTTGACAGTGAAGTCAGGCTGCTAACTAACCCGCAGCCATGAACTCTGCCTTAAAGGGGCATGTTCAAAGAAGCAATGCTGAGGTCAAGACTGAGGTTGACGTGTGGTGGCGAGAGATGACAAAGACAATAACAGGCTAGGAGCTGATGGCAGAGTTGTCCCAACAGGGCCAGAAGTGCATGTATGGAAACCCTGGGCACGTATGTAAACCCTAGGTCTCTTTTCAGCCTGCTGGGCCAGGGCGATTTGCCCCAGGACAGCAATTCCCAGCAACTCCATCACTGCGTGCTTGTATGCCTTAATCAGGAGGACCCACATTTTGTTACTATAATGAAGAACACAGATTTGCAAATGATTTAGTAAACCCTTTAATAAAAATATATATTAGAATGAAATGGCGTTATCTGTACTTTTTTTCTTTGCCTCTGCAACTCGCCAAGGGCAGAGCATTTGCGTGACCGAAGGCCCCTGATGCTCTTGAAAGTCTATTGTTGCCTGTCCTTTCATTCTTCACCCAGCACCCAGAGTCATTTTTTTAACATGTAAATCTGGTTTAAATCTGCTGGTGCTTTCCCCATTGCTAAAAATAAAATGTAAATGTCTCCTGCATCCTTAAGGCCCTGCTAAAAATGAACATACCTTCCCTTTGATCTCTCTTTCTCTATGCCCTGAACCATGACCCCTGAGCTCTTGAAAATACTGAATGCTTCCTCACCTTAGGAGTTTGGGTTTTCTGTTTCCTCTGCCTAGAATTTCTTCATTCTGGGTTTTCCCATAATGGGTTCTCAAAAGGTGTCTTATAGGGGGGGGCCTTCCTTGCCTACCTGAGCTGAAGTAGCTCCTGCCCTTGCTATAGCTGGTCACTTTCTATCACATCACACCCCTGGACTCCCCCATTGTTAATGATTAAATCTTATTTTTTACTTACATATCAAGGTACAATAGTTACTCTCCCTGGTATAACAGCAGCCATAAGATCAGCAACTTGTCTGACTCATTTACTATTTTATTACCAGCACCTGACATGGTACCTGACACTCAGAGAACATTCAGTACATATTTGCTGAAAGAAAGAATGAATAGTCCAATAATCCTGTCACTTTTCTTACACACACATTCTGCTAGCTAAAGAGGGAAAGGCAGGGCTGATGTGGTCATCATTTTGCTCTAAGTTGCATATAAGCTAAGTAAGGCAATGGGACATTCATTTATTCAGACAATCAATGCATTTTGAGAACTTGCTGTCCCCGGGGCATGTTGTGGACATTTAGAATAATGTTAAAAAGAGATGCCAAGTTCTGTGATCCTAGGAAGTGTATAACATTTATTTGCAAAAAAACAAACAGGATTTTTGCCCAAAGCAGTTAAGTTCTACATAGGATTTATTCATAAAAGGTTGATGTGGTCAAGATTGATGGGAGGGGGGTCAACTGTAGAGAGAGAGGGTGGTTGGGGAAGGCTAGACAGAGGAGGGGTCATTTATGAGGACCGCACAGGAGGTGCCTCTTATATGGATGTCATAGATCTTGTGTGTATGAAAGAAAAAAAAAAAAACTTTCAAAGTCACTGCTCTAGGAGATACTACTCAAATTTTAATTAGAATCCACTTAAGTCAGACACCAGTTTGTTCCCTAATGGTGATTAGCACTGTCTTGGGTAATTAACAGCTCTTAGGTTTGGAGGGGGAAATAACTTAATTATCTGCCTGACCTTGATTTTGTGAGTGGTAAGGAATGAAAGGGGCCAGGATCTAGCTGGGTAATGGAAACAGATGCAGACCAAGCTGATTACAGAGGGATCCACTGGGAAGTGGGGGATGGATTTCCTGAAGGGAAGCATGATTCCAGGGACAGGGTTTGTTGGCCTGTTCACTCTAGATGTTGTGGACCAGACCACTGGGGTTTGCTTGACTTCACCCACTAGAGATTAGAAAAGAAGTTTCATTGCAATTAACTCCTGCTTGCTTTCCGCTCCCCTGGCAAAGGGAGGCTTGGTCAACATCTGAAGCTAAGGGATGCCCTCCTCATGAAAGCAACAAATTTTTCACATTCCTCGTTTCCTCCTCCTTGTATCAGTGTCTCCTGAGCTGCAGAAAATCAGACTTTGGAAAGTTGTGGATGAAAGAAACTGGCATTTTGTTCAAAGTCAGGCAAAACGTGTGCTCTTTCTTTACCCTGGTGTCAGCTCCACTTCCTCCTCCTCTTCACCCCTTCCCTTCCGCTTCCATTCAAGTCTGTTTTGCATTAGCGTTTCAGATCAACTTTTAATTCTCCTTTAGCAGACTTTTAATTATCCCGAAGCCACACTGTGAGGAGGCTGGTTCAGAGGCTCCAGGTGGCTTTGGTCACATCTGCAGATCACGTAGGTATAATCTCTATGGCAACTGACCCATGTTGGGTAGTAGCAAATAAAGCTCAGAACCAAAGGTTAATTGCTGCTTCATTTCTCCTTTTTCCCCCTTTGCAATTCCAGCATTGTAGAGGGAGGTTCTAATTAGAATCAAATTATTAGCAGATTGAACATCTTCTTTATTATTTTGGTGACTGAAAAATGACTCTGATGATTTGGAAAGGAAAGTGATGGATGCTTTCTTTTCCACTTTCTGGGGGGATAGCCAGTTTAGATCTGGTTAAATGACCTGGATCTTTGCAGCACCAGGTGTAGCATGCTCCTTGATTCTTACACTGTTTTCATAGTAATCATATTACCGATGGTGTTGACCATTTATTGGGAAATCCCTTGTGCCAGGCACTCTGCTAAGCACATGTGCACATAGGACTGCGGTGAGTTAGAGATTCTTTTTTTTTTTTAAAGATTTATTTATTTATGCAAATGAGAACTGGGGTACAGGCCAGAGGTGCAGGGAGTGAGAGGATTCACCAGAGACAGAGTGGGGAACAGAACACGTGGATTGTCTGAAATACACTGCTGAGGGGAGCAGCAGGTGAGTCAGGAGAGGTCTGCTGTGCCATGTGGATAGCTCCCTGGCCAGCCGGGGATAGAACTCGTGCTGCAGTGGCTTCGGATAGCTTCATAGGTTGTGTCTTAACTCCTTGCGCCACCAGGGAGGCCCAGTGAGAGAATCTTAATCCCATTTTACAGATAACCAGCCTCAGAGATATTGAACAGCTTGCTCATGGTCATGTAACTAGTAAGTTGCAGAGTTGCGTTTTGAATTCAACTTATTTGATTTGAAAGTTCTTAATCATAAGTCAATACCCAAATAGGCTCAAGCCTATTTGGTGAAAGAGACTGAGAGATTCATAGAGAAGATCCCTCGCCTTTTCTTTTTAGCAGCCTCAATTCAAATGTGCTTAGACATTTGGCTAAACTCATTCTCTTCACATTAGTGTTCTGAAGCAGTAATTACAGAACAAGGGTGTCATGGTACACATTAAATCTTATATACAGTTTCTCTGTTTCCCTACAATTAAAAAAAATCAATATAAGGTCTTTACTCAGGCACCTTAAATGTTGTGTTTTTGCCTTTTTGCAAATCTTCTCCCTTCCTGGAATTCTGTTTTTTCCTGGATACCAAAGGAGAGCTCAGTAGCCATAGAATCCTTGGTGATTTTCTGCCTAATGTTATTTATGAAAGTTGACCCTTTCTTCCAGCTCTCTCTTTTGTTAAAAAAAAAAAAAAACAAAAAAACAAGCAAATACAAACAAACCCATAAAGTTCAGAGTCATTTTATTTTTTTTTTTATTTTTATTTTTTTTAATAATAAATTTTATTTTTATATTCCCCATACAATTGCAGCCCCCCAATTCTAACCCCAATCACTCCCCTCCCACCCCCGCCCCCCTAAAAGTGTCTCTGGTTCATAGTTTTTTGTTGATTTTGATTTTCACTTTCTTATAGTTATTCGTTTTCCTGGTCCCTTATTTAAGTTTTCTAGATTCCTGCTATGAGTGAGACCATCCGGTATTTTTCTTTTTCTTTTTGGCTTATTTCGCTGAGCATGATCCCTTCCAGTGCCATCCATGTTGCTGCAAATTGCATGTGTTTATCTTTTTTGAATGCTGAGTAATATTCCATGGTATATATGTACCACATCTTCTTGATCCAGTCATCTATTTTTGGGCATTTGGGTTGTTTCCAAAGCTTAGCTATTGTAAATAGTGCTGCTATAAACATAGGGGTGCAGGTGTTCTTTGGAATTGATGTTTCTGTGTCCTTTGGGTAGATACCTAGGAGTGGAATTGCTGGATCATATGGAAGCTCTATGTTTAGTAGGTCCAGAAATCTCCACACAGCTCTCCACAGTGGTTGGACCAGTTTGCACTCCCACCAACAGTGCAGAAGAGTTCCTTTTTCTCCACACCCTCGCCAACATTTGTTGTTGCTAGTTTTTTTAATATGTGCCATTCTCACTGGTGTAAGATGGTATCTCATGGTAGTTTTGATTTGCATTTCCCTGATGGCAAGTGATGTTGAACATTTTTTCATATGCCTGTTGGCCATTTGCATTTCCTCTTCAGAGAAGTTTCTTTTTAGCTCTTCTGCCCATTTTTTGACTGGATTCTTTTCTTTGTTGTTGTTAAGTCTCATCAGCTCTTTGCAGATTTTTGTGATCAGTCCTTATCATTAGTGTTGGGTGCAAAAATGTTCTCCCAGTTGGTGGGGTTTCTCTTTGTTTTTGTTATTGTCTCTTTTGCTGTGCAGAAGCTCTTTAATTTGATGTAGTCCCAGCTGTTTATCTTCGCCTTCACTATCACTGCTTTGGGTGATGTGTCTGTAAAGATGTCTTTGATGTGCAAATCCCGTAGTGTTTCGCCTATATTTCCTTCTATGTATTTTATGGTTTCAGGTCTTATGTCTAGTTCTTTAATCCATTTTGAGTTGATTTTTGTGTATGGTGTGAGGTAGTGGTCAAGCTTCATTCTTTTGCATGTAGCGACCCAGTTTTCCCAGCACCATTTATTGAACAAACTTTCTTTGCTCCAATGCATAGTCTTTGCTCCTTTGTCAAAGATTAGTTGACCATAAATCTGTGGGTTTATTTCTGGATTTTCTATTCGATTCCATTGGTCTGTATGTCTGTTCTTGTTCCAATACCATGCAGTTTTGATGATTATGGCTTTGTAGTAGAGTTTGAAGTCTGGGAGTGTGATGCCTCCATTCCCTTCTTTTTTTTTCAGGAGAGCTTTGGCTATTCGGGGTTTTTTGTGATTCCATATGAATTTCATCAATAATTGTTCTATTTCTTTGAAGAATGACATTGAAATTTTGATTGGAATAGCATTGAATCTGTATATTGCTTTTGGAAGGATGGCCATTTTAATAATGTTTATTCTCCCAATCCATGAGCAGGGGATGTCTTTCCATTTCTTTGTGTCTTCTTCTATTTCTTTTAACAGTGTTTTATAGTTTTCTTTGTATAGGTCCTTTACCTCTTTTGTTAGATTTATTCCCAAATATTTGATTTTTTTTGTTTCAATATTAAAAGGGGTGGTTTTTTTGATTTCTTCTTCTTCAGATTTATTGTTTGTGTATAGGAAGGCTACTGACTTTTGCGTGTTGATTTTGTATCCTGCCACTTTACTGAACTGATTGATGAGTTGAATTAGTTTTTCTGTGGACTTTTTGGGGTTCTCTATGTATATTATCATATCATCTGCAAATAGTGATAGTTTGACTTCTTCTTTTCCTATTTGGATTCCTTGGATGTCTTTCTCTTGTCTTATTGCTCTGGCTAGGACTTCCAGTATTATATTGAAAAGCAGTGGTGAGAGTGGACATCCTTGTCTTGTTCCAGGTCTTAATGGAATTGCTTTCAGCTTTTCACCATTGAGAATGATACTGGCTGTTGGCTTGTCATAGATGGCCTTTATGATGTTGAGGTATGTTCCTTGTATCCCAAGAATTTCAAGGGCTTTTATCATGAATGGGTGTTGCACTTTGTCGAAAGCTTTCTCAGCATCTATTGATATTATCATATGGTTTTTATATTTTCTTTTGTTGATGTGTTGGATAACGTTGATTGATTTTCGGATGTTAAACCATCCTTGTGCCCCTGGAATGAATCCAACTTGGTCGTGGTGAATTATCTTATGGATACATTGTTGGATTCTGATAGCTAAAATTTTATTGAGGATTTTTGCATCAGTGTTCATTAGGGAGATTGGCCTGTAGTTTTCCTTTTTTGTGTTGTCCTTGTTTGGTTTTGGTATTAGTGTAATGTTGGCTTCATAGAACGTGTTTGGTATTGTCCCTTCCTTCTCAATTTTTTGGAAGAGTTTGTGAAGGATAGGCACTAATTCGTCTCTGAATGTTTGGTAGAATTCATTTGTAAATCCATCAGGTCCTGGGCTTTTGTTTTTGGGGAGGTTTTTGATTACCGTTTCAATTTCGCTGCTTGTAATTGGTCTGTTTAGGTGTTCTATTTCTTCTTTATCTAGCTTTGGGTGATTGTAGAGTTGTAGGAATTTGTCCATCTCCTCTAGATTGTTGAACTTGTTTCCATATAACTGTTCATAGTAGTTACTGATTATTCTTTTGATTTCTGCTGTGTCCGTTGTGATTTCTCCTCTTTCATTGATGATCCTGTGTATTTGTGCTTTCTCCCTTTTTTCCTTTGTGAGCCTGGCTAGGGGTTTGTCTATTTTATTGATTTTTTCAAAGAACCAGCTCTTGGTTTCATTGATCTTTTGGATTGTTTTTTTAGTTTCAATTTCATTTATTTCTGCTTTTGTTTTTATTATTTCTTTTCTTCTACTGG
The DNA here is from genome assembly GCF_014898055.3 of Talpa occidentalis. NCBI lineage: Eukaryota > Metazoa > Chordata > Mammalia > Eulipotyphla > Talpidae > Talpa > Talpa occidentalis. The sequence continues at coordinate 7,745,921 of NW_023603184.1, forward strand.
TTTTGGGGTTTTTTTGTTGTTCTTTTTCTAGATCTTTGAGCTTCGAGATTAGGTTGTTTCTTTGAGTTCTTTCTTGTTTCTTGATGTGAGCTTCTATTGCTATATATTTTCCTCTTATTACTGCTTTTGCTGCATCCCATACATTTAGGATATTGGTGTCCTCCTTGTCGTTCAATTCAAAGAATTTTTTAATTTCTTCTTTGATCTCCTCATTAATCCAGTGGTCTTCCAGTAGTGTGGTTTTTAATCTCCATGAGGTAGGAAAGTTCCTTGCCTTCTTTTTATGGTTTATTTCTAGTTTGATGCCTTCGTGGTCAGAAAAGATGGTTGATATGATTTCAATCTTGGTGTATCTGTTGATGTTTGTCTTGTGCCCCAGTATGTGATCGATCCTGGAGAATGATCCGTGTGCGCTTGAGAAAAATGTGTACTCCGTTTTTTTGGGGTTTAGTGTTCTATAGATGTCTGTTAAGCCCAATTGCTCTAGGTCCTTATTTAGAGCTTTGGTTTCTTTACTTATTTTTTGTCTTGTTGATCTATCCATTGTTGATAGTGGTGTGTTGAAGTCTCCCACTACGTATGTGTTTTCTCTGATGTCTGTTTTCAGAGAGGATAACAGTTGTCAGATATATTTTGGTGCTCCTTCGTTTGGTGAGTATATGTTAATGAGTGTTATTTCTTCTTGAAGTATTGTCCCCTTGATCATAATGTAGTGACCATTGGGGTCTCTTTTTATCTTTTTGAGTTTGAAATCTGTTTTATCTGATATAAGTATAGCTGTTCCTGCTTTCTTTTTTGGCCCATTTGCTTGTAGGATTGTTTTCCATCCTTTAACTTTGAGCCTATTTTTATCTTTTGTAGCTAAATGTGTTTCCTGGAGACAGCAAAAGGTTGGGTTTTGTTTCTTAATCCAGGCTGCAACTCTGTGTCTTTTTATTGAAGAGTTTAGTCCATTTACATTTAGAGTTAATATTGATATGTTAGCATCTGTATTTGCCATTGTGTTTGTCTTTCCTTTGATTTTATTTATTCTTTTAATAACTTTTTTTTTTTTTGGCCTTCTTTCATTGTTATTCGTCCCTCTGAGGTTCTGGCTTTAGGACTCCTTGTAGTATTTTTTGGAGTGGGGGTTTAGTTGCAATGAAATTCCGGAGTTTCTGTTTGTCTGGGAAGGTCCATATTCTTTCTTCAAAGAGGAAGGAGAGCTTTGCAGGATAGAGAATTCTTGGTTGGCATCTGTTTTCTTGGAGTCTGTTGACTATGTCCCTCCATTCTCTCCTTGCCCGTAGTGTTTCTTCGGAGAAGTCTAATGTCAGCCTGATTGGCTTTCCTTTGAATGTTATCTGTTTCTTCCCTCTTGCCAGCTTCATTATTTTTTCCTTGTCCTGGATTCTTGGGAGCTTTACTATTATGTGTCTTGCTGTATTTTTCCTTCCGTCGTGGAAGTTTGGTGTTCTTCTTGCTTCTGTATATCAATTTTCAGCTCCTTCTTCACATTTGGGAAGTTCTCTTCAATTATCTCTTTGAATATTTTCTCTGTTCCTACATCTCTCTCCTCTCCTTCTGGTATTCCTATACTCTTATATTTCTTTTCCTCATGGAGTCAGATAGTTCCCGAAGTCTTTCTTCGTTCTTTTTCCTTTGTACTTCTCTTTGCTTTTCTGTTTTGGTTCTTTTATTTCTGTGTCTTCAAGAGTACTTATTCGTTCTTCCATTTCATCTATTCTGCTTTATTGCTTTTCCCAGAATTCTTTAGTTCTTCCATTAATTCTTTGATCTCCTGCATTTCTTTTACTTCCCTCTTTAGGGACTCAATTTCATTCTTCTGACCATTGTTTTCCCTCTCTAGGGACTCAGTTGCATTCTTCTGATCGTTGATTATTTTTCCCTTATCATTGTTTTCCTTTATGACTTCTGTCAGTTTTTTAATCACGGCAATTTTAAATTCTCTTTCTGGAAGGCTCAGAAGTTCTTCCAAGTTACTGTCGTTGCAATCTGGGGGCTGGTTTTCTTTTTGTGGTGTGCTTTTTCCCTGGGGAGTTGCTAGGTTGCGTGTGGTTCTTCTCCTCCCTACTGTCTGTTTTCTAATTTGCCGTATGCGTTGGGACACTGTGTAGTTGGGACTGGCCGGCATCTTGGGTGAGCTTCTCTGCTCTCCTCTGGTTCCTCCAGGAGTCATCTGTCAGTTTCAAGCAGTCTTTACTGGAGAAAGGTCCCTGTTCTAAAATGCCGATGTGGGGACACACTCCCTGTGCGCCTGGTCTGCCCCGGCGGTGGGTTCCTGCTCCCCCTCTGGGCTTGGACTGCAGGCCAGAGGGGGTCTGGCGTGGGCGAACTTCCCCCGCTCACCTCTGGCTCCTGAGGAAGCCTTCTGCAGGTAGTCTTTACTGAAGAAATGTCCCTGTTCTAAGATGGTGATGTGGGACACGCTCCCTGTGCGTCCGGTCTCAGGCACACTCTTCTGCGCGCCTGGTCTGCCCTGGCTGTGGGTGCTCGCTCCCCCTGTGGGCTCAGACTACTGGTCGGAAGGGGCCCGGCGTGGGCTAACTCCCCAGCTGGCCTCTGGCTCCTCTAGGCGCCTCTGCTGGCTTTAAGTCGCTAGGTGGCGCCAGAGATCTCTCCTGGAGCCCTTGGGGAGCTGATTTCCACCCGTGGGACAGGGAATAGAGCGGGAATGGTAGGGTAAACCTCAACGGCTTTGGGGTGCTGTGTCTGCCTTGTGCCCACCATCGTGGGGAACCCACGCCCCTAGTTTCGTTGCCCCCGGGTGTCAGTTCCAAAGCCCTCAGTTCTGGGACTCAGGCTGTAGCCCAGTTCAGTGGCGCGGGAATGGCGCCTTTTGAATCCCGCTCCCGTGCCTGGGCGCCTGGTTCTTGCTCACTCAGTGAGGGCCTCCGCGCGTCTCCCCGCAAGCCTAGGTCGCAGGCACAGGGACCTGGGCAGCTGCGATCTGGATCCGCGTTTGCTTTTCAACTGCACTGCTTTTCCGCGCGCTATCCCGATTCCGATCCGCACTTGGTTTTCCAGCGCGCCGCTGTTCCGCGCAATCCTGACCGTGATCCGCGCCTGTTTTTCCAGCGCGCCGCCTTTCCGGGCAAGCTTACTGGGCAGCCCGGGGCTGTGTGCTCTCAGAGTCATTTTAAAGGAAAGTGTTTGACAGTCTCTAAATAGGAGAACTAGCAATGTCAAGATTTATAGTAATTATAGCAATAACAGTCATCCCTTATTGAGATAGTGAGAGCTGACTGTTTCTCAGGCACTGTGCCAAATCTCATTACACATTATCTCATTTTGTTCTCCCAAGAACCTTCTGAGGTGGGTCGTTCCTATATTGTGGATGAGGAACAGAGGTCCATATTGTTTAAGTAACTTGTCCAAGGTCACATCCTTATAATTTGTGGAACATGGTCTCAAATACTGGTCTGATTTCAAGGTCAGTTTGGCCCCACCCTGATTCCATCTCCTCTGTTTACCCAGGAGTAGGTCTGGGCACTAAGAGGCATTAGCAGCTGCTATATTTCTCTGTAAGAAAGAGTGTTAAGAATATGGGTCCTGAAGTCTGAACGCCTGCCTGGAATGTGCTACTTACTAACTTGGAGAGCTTGGAAAGGTCTTTCCAACTTTTGAGCCTCAATTGTCTATGAGTAAAATGGAGGGAAAGGTAATACTTACTCATGGATTTCCAGAGGAGTAAGTGACCATGTGCTTGTAACTTGCTCACCACAGTGGCTGGCAGATAGAGTGTGCTCAAAAAAAGTTAATTTTATTTCCATTAAAAAAGAAGATGAGCTGTCACAGTTCTGCTAGGGGACTGGTCGTGAGAGGCTACCTCTGGGCAGGTAGAGTTATATTCTGGGCTCTACTACCCAGAGGGTACTCCAGCAGCTTCTCGAGGATGACATTATCAGTGACATGAGGACATGAACTCCCACATAATTACCCTTCCCATTTAATCTCAGTAGCAAGGCATCTAAGTAAGTAAGTAAGTAAGTGTGTGTGTGTGTGTGTGTGTGTGTGTTAGGGCAGAGGTAAGGAAGGAAGTAAGTGGGTTTGAGTGCATAAATAATAGGTGTTCTAATTTAATTTGTTTATCATTTAGGTTCTTATTTCCTGTTTGGTTGGAACCCCCACCAACTTAGCCCAACACTGAGTCCTCAGGGCCACTGCTAGAAGTATGAATCCATAAAAGAACTGTATTTTCCCTGTTGAAATTTGCAAATGCATTCAGGGAAAGGATTACTTTTTCTTCATTTTTGTCATAGTGTCTTTTACATAGTAAGAGCTCAATGAATTTTTTTTATTGTTTGATAATGATTCATGGAACTGTGAATTAAATAATTCAGCTTTTTGAGTTTGGCTAATTTGGGGACTGAGAAGAACTTTTTTCAGATTTACCCCTCCTTTTTTTTTTTTTTTTTTTTTTTTTAATATTAAATTTTTATTTTTATTTCCCCATACAATTGCAAACGCCCCATTCTGACCCCAATCCTTCCCCTCCCGCCCCCACCCCCCAAAAAGTGTCTCTGGTTCATAGTTTTTTGTTGATTTTGATTTTCACTTTCTTATATTCATTTCCTGGTCCCTTATTTAAGTTTTCTAGATTCCTGCTATGAGTGAGACCATCCGGTATTTTCTTTTTCTTTTGGCTTATTTCGCTGAGCATGATCCCTTCCAGCGCCATCCATGTTGCTGCAAATTGCATGTGTTTATCTTTTTTGAATGCTGAGTAATATTCCATGGTATATATGTACCACATCTTCTTGATCCAGTCATCTATTTTTGGGCATTTGGTTATTTCCAAAGCTTAGCTATTGTAAACAGTGCTGCTATAAACATAGGGTGCAGGTGTTCTTTGGAATTGATGTTTCTGTGTCCTTTGGGTAAATACCTAGGAGTGGAATTGCTGGATCATATGGAAGCTCTATGTTTAGTAGGTCCAGAAATCTCCACACAGCTCTCCATAGTGGTTGGACCAGTTTGCACTCCCACCAACAGTGCACAAGAGTTCCTTTTTCTCCACATCCTCGCCAACATTTGTTGTTGCTAGTTTTTTTAATATGTGCCATTCTCACTGGTGTGAGATGGTATCTCATGGTAGTTTTGATTTGCATTTCCCTGATTACAAGTGATGTTGAACATTTTTTCATATGCCTGTTGGCCATTTGCATTTCCTCTTCAGAGAAGTTTCTTTTTAGCTCTTCTGCCCATTTTTTGACTGGATTATTTTCTTTGTTGTTGCTGAGTCTCATCAGCTCTTTGCAGATTTTTGTGATCAGTCCTTTATCATTAGTGTTGGGTGCAAAAATGTTCTCCCAGTTGGTGGGGTTTCTCTTCGTTTTGGTTATTGTCTCTTTTGCTGTGCAGAAGCTCTTTAATTTGATGTAGTCCCAGCTGTTTATCTTTCATTTCACTATCACTGCTTTGGGTGATGCGTCTATAAAGATGTCTTTGATGTGCAAATCCCGTAGTGTTTCGCCTATATTTCCTTCTATGTATTTTATGGTTTCAGGTCTTATGTCTAGTTCTTTAATCCATTTTGAGTTGATTTTTGTGTATGGTGTGAGGTAGTGGTCAAGCTTCATTCTTTTGCATGTAGCGACCCAGTTTTCCCAGCACCATTTATTGAACAAGCTTTCTTTGCTCTAATGCATATTCTTTGCTCCTTTGTCAAAGATTAGTTGACCATAAATCTGTGGGTTTATTTCTGGATTTTCTATTCGATTCCATTGGTCTGTATGTCTGTTCTTGTTCCAATACCATGCAGTTTTGATGATTATGGCTTTGTAGTAGAGTTTGAAGTCTGGAGTGTGATGCCTCCATTTCCTTCTTTTTTTTTCAGTAGAGCTTTGGCTATTCGGGTTTTTGGTGATTCCATATGAATTTCATCAATAATTGTTCTATTTCTTTGAAGAATGCCATTGAGATTTTGATTGGAATAGCATTGAATCTGTATATTGCTTTTGGTAGGATGGCCATTTTAATAATGTTTATTCTTCCAATCCATGAGCAGGGGATGTCTTTCCATTTCTTTGTGTCTTCTTCTATTTCTTTTAACAGTGTTTTATAGTTTTCTTTGTATAGGTCCTTTACCTCTTTTGTTAGATTTATTCCCAAATATTTGATTTTTTTGTTTCAATATTAAAAGGGATGGTTTTCTTGATTTCTTCTTCTTCAGATTTATTGTTTGTGTATAGGAAGGCTACTGACTTTTGCGTGTTGATTTTGTATCCTGCCACTTTACTGAATTGATTGATGAGTTGAATTAGTTTTTCTGTGGAGATTTTGGGGTTCTCTATGTATATTATCATATCATCTGCAAATAGTGATAGTTTGACTTCTTCTTTTCCTATTTGGATTCCTTGGATGTCTTTCTCTTGTCTTATTGCTCTGGCTAGGACTTCCAGTATTATATTGAAAAGCAGTGGTGAGAGTGGACATCCTTGTCTTGTTCCAGATCTTAATGGAATTGCTTTCAGCTTTTCACCATTGAGAATGATACTGGCTGTTGGCTTGTCATAGATGGCCTTTATGATGTTGAGGTATGTTCCTTGTATCCCAAGAATTTCAAGGGCTTTTATCATGAATGGGTGTTGCACTTTGTCGAAAGCTTTCTCAGCATCTATTGATATTATCATATGGTTTTTATATTTCTTTTTGTTGATGTGTTGGATAACGTTGATTGATTTTCGGATGTTAAACCATCCTTGTGCCCCTGGAATGAATCCAACTTGGTCGTGGTGAATTATCTTATGGATACATTGTTGGATTCTGATAGCTAAAATTTTATTGAGGATTTTTGCATCAGTGTTCATTAGGGAGATTGGCCTATAGTTTTCCTTTTTTGTGTTGTCCTTATTCGGTTTTGGTATTAGTGTAATATTGGCTTCATAGAACGTGTTGGTATTGTCCCTTCCTTCTCAATTTTTTGGAAGAGTTTGTGAAGGATAGGCACTAATTCGTCTCTGAATGTTTGGTAGAATTCATTTGTAAATCCATCAGGTCCTGGGCTTTTGTTTTGGGGAGGTTTTTAATTACCATTTCAATTTCGCTGCTTGTAATTGGTCTGTTTAGGTGTTCTATTTCTTCTTTATCTAGCTTTGGGTGATTGTAGAGTTGTAGGAATTTGTCCATCTCCTCTAGATTGTTAAACTTGTTTCCATATAACTGTTCATAGTAGTTACTGATTATTCTTTTGATTTCTGCTGTGTCCGTTGTGATTTCTCCTCTTTCATTTATGATCCTGTTTATTTGTGCTTTCTCCCTTTTTTCCTTTGTGAGCCTGGCTAGGGGTTTGTCTATTTTATTTATTTTTCAAAGAACCAGCTCTTGGTTTCATTGATCTTTTGGATTGTTTTTTTAGTTTCAATTTCATTTATTTCTGCTTTGGTTTTTATTATTTCTTTTCTTCTACTGGTTCTGGGTTTTTTTGTTGTTCTTTTTCTAGATCTTTGAGCTTCGAGATTAGGTTGTTCTTTGAGTTCTTTCTTGTTTTTTGATGTGAGCTTCTATTGCTATATATTTTCCTCTTATACTGCTTTTGCTGCATCCCATACATTTAGGATATTGGTGTCCTCCTTGTCATTCAATTCAAAGAATTTTTTAATTTCTTCTTTGATCTCCTCGTTAGTCCAGTGGTCTTCCAGTAGTGTGGCTTTTAATCTCCATGAGGTAGGATAGTTCCTTGCCTTCTTTTTATGATTTATTTCTAGTTTGATGCCTTCGTGGTCAGAAAAGATGGTTGGTATGATTTCAATCTTGGTGTATCTGTTGATGTTTGTCTTGTGCCCCAGTATGTGATCGATCCTGGAGAATGATCCGTGTGCGCTTGAGAAAAATGTGTACTCCGTTTTTTTGGGGTTTAGTGTTCTATAGATGTCTGTTAAGCCCAAATGCTCTAGGTCCTTATTTAGAGCTTTAGTTTCTTTACTTATTTTTTGTCTTGTTGATCTATCCATTGTTGATAGTGGTGTGTTGAAGTCTCCCACTACATATGTGTTTTCTCTGATGTCTGTTTTCAGAGAGGACAACAGTTGTCTGATATATTTTGGTGCTCTTTCGTTTGGTGAGTATATGTTAATGAGTGTTATTTCTTCTTGAAGTATTGTCCCCTTGATCATAATGTAGTGACCATTGGGGTCTCTTTTTATTTTTTTGAGTTTGAAGTCTGTTTTATCTGATATAAGTATAGCTGTTCCTGCTTTCTTTTTTGGCCCATTTGCTTGTAGGATTGTTTTCCATCCTTTGACTTTGAGCCTATTTTTATCTTTTGTAGCTAAATGTGTTTCCTGGAGACAGCAAAAGGTTGGGTTTTGTTTCTTAATCCAGGCTGCAACTCTGTGTCTTTTTATTGAAGAGTTTAGTCCATTTACATTTAGAGTTAATATTGATATGTTAGCATCTGTATTTGCCATTGTGTTTGTCTTTCCTTTGATTTTATTTATTTATTCTTTTAATAACTTTTTTTTTTTTTTTTGGTCTTCTTTCGTTGTTATTCGTCCCTCTGAGGTTCTGGCTTTAGGATTCCTTGTAGTATTTTTGGAGTGGGGGTTTAGTCGCAATGAAATTCCGGAGTTTCTCTTTGTCTGGGAAGGTCCATATTCTTTCTTCATGGAGGAAAGAGAGCTTTGCGGGTAGAGTATTCTTGGTTGGCATCTGTTTTCTTGGAGTCTGTTGACTATGTCCCTCCATTCTCTCCTTGCCCGTAGTGTTTCTTCAGAGAAGTCTGATGTCAGCCTGATTGGTTTTCCTTTGAATGTTATCTGTTTCTTCCCTCTTGTCAGCTTCATTATTTTTTCCTTGTCCTGGATTCTTGGGAGCTTTACTATTATGTGTCTTGCTGTATTTTTCCTTTCGTCGTGGAAGTTTGGTGTTCTTCTTGCTTCTTGTATATCAATTTTCAGCTCCTTCTTCTCATTTGGGAAGTTCTCTTCAATTATATCCATGAATATTTTCTCTGTTCCTACATCTCTCTCCTCTCCTTCTGGAATTCCTATAACTCTTATATTTCCTTTCCTCATGGAGTCAGATAGTTCCCGAAGTCTTTCTTCGTTCTTTTTCCTTCGTACTTCTCTTTCCTTTTCTGTTTTGGTTCTTTTTATTTCTGTGTCTTCAAGATTACTTATTCGTTCTTCCATTTCATCTATTCTGCTTTCATTGCTTTTCCCAGAATTCTTTAGTTCCTCCATTAATTCTTTGATCTCCTGCATTTCTCTTACTTCCCTCTTTAGGGACTCAATTTCCTTTTTCTGATCTATCACTTTTTTAATCATGGCAATTTTAAATTCTCTTTCTGGAAGGCTCAGAAGTTCTTCCAAGTTGCTGTCGTTGCAATCTGGGGAGTGGTTTTTTTTTGTGGTGTGCTTCTTTCCTGAGGAGTTTTTAGGTTGCGTGTGGTTCTTCTACTCCCTACTGTCTGTTTTCTAATTTGTCGTATGCGTTGGGACACTGTGTTGCTCGGACTGACTGACATCTTGGGTGAACTTCTCCGCTCCCCTCTGGCTCTTCCAGGAGCCATCTCTGTCTTCTGGGGAGCTTTCTGCTGGTTTTAGGCAGTTTTTACTGAAGAAATGTCCCTGTTCTCAAATGGCGAAGCGGGATGCAGTCCCTGTGCCTCAGGTTTCAGGCACACTCTTCTGCGCACCCGGTCTGCCCCGGACGTGGGTGCCTGCTCCCTCTGTGGGCTCAGACTGCTGGTCGGAAGGGGCCTGGCGTGGAATAACTTCCCGGCTGGCCACTGGGTCCTCCAGAAACCTTCTGCCCTTTTCAAGCAGTCTTAAGAAATGTCCTGTTTTATAGGGTGTTAGTGACTTTTTTTTTTCCTGGTCGCTAGGTGGCGCCAGAGATCTCTCCTATTGTCCTTGGGGGGGCTGTTTTTCGCCCCCCCCCACCCCGTGGGACAGGGAACAGAGCGGGAATGGTAGGGTACACCTCAACAGCTTTGGGGTGCTGTGTCTGCCTTGTGCCCCACCGTCGTGGAGAACCCACGCCCCGAATTTTTCGTGCCCGGGTCTCAGTTCAAAGCCCTCAGTTCCAGGACGCGGGCTGTAGCCCAGTTCAGTGGCGCGGGAAGGGCGCCTTTTGCACCGCTCCCGTGCCTGGGCGCCTGGTTCCTGCTTACTCAGGGAGGGACCTTCACCTCAGTGAGGACCTCCGCGCGTCTCCCCGCAAGCCTAGGTCGTCTCCCCGCAAGCCTAGGTCGCAGGCGCGGGGACCTGGGCAGCAGCGATCCAGGTCTGCACTTGCTTTTCATGCTCCGCGAGCGCGCTGCGTTTCCGCGCCAGCTTACCGGCAGCCATATGGCGCCAGGAGCCGTTCGCTCACCGCCGCAGTGGATCCTGCAGGGTTCGCCTCAGCTCCCATTCACGGGGTGTGGTGGCCGCAATAGTTCCTTTCCACTCACAGTCCGCTTGCTGCGGTGTTCTTGTGGGCCGTTTTGGTTTGTTGTTTCCTCCTCTCTGCCGGTCGGAGAGTGCCGCCTCTGTGGGCCCCCTCTCTATTTTTTGAAAAAGTTTCTGACATTTTACCCAAGGACTCAGTTTGCCAAATCCTTTCCATTCCTATAGAAGATCCATTATTTATTAACTGCAAAATTGTAAGTCAGTCAATTGATGTGTATAAAATGGTACTAATAATGAATTCTTAGGCTGTTAGGACAGGCCCGGAATTTTTCCAATACAAAGTAAAATACTGCCACTCCCTCCTTCTGCTCCCCCTCCCCTGCTCTTTCTCTCTCTCTATGTTCCAGAAATGCGGACATTGACATTATTCTCATTGCATGGGTTTTAGGGCCCTTATTAAGAGGTCTTTGATATCTTTCACTTTAATTATCCCAAAAAGGTTTGCCATATATTTTCCTCTCTCATAGGGCAGAATTTCTTCATGTAATTTGTTGCAATTAAAAATTCTTTTGGCTTTCCTGCAGAGCTCTGGGGATATTGCTTTTTCTTGGAGATCTCAGTGGAGCGAATTAATCTACATTCAAGCAAAATTAGAGATTCAATTACATGATAACCTTTAAAAGGATAATTATGTTCTTAATGCTTCAGCTTTGTTGTTGGAGCTGATTTCTGAACATTCCCCCACAGTTTGGCCTCTAACTGTACTCCCTGGGTCAGTGGTGATTCCCCCCTTATACTGTGTGTTTTTCATGATTTGTAAGATATTCTTGTTACTATCAGGAAGGCATTGGGACACCAGGAGGCTTGAGACATTGACCATTAACCTACATGCTTCAAGATGATAGATTGAGTAAGAACAAGTGTAAGGAATGGCAATTGAGGAAAAGCAGCTCTTGCTAAAATGTCAAACCAAGAAGGAGGTCAACTGGTCACCTATTACTTCTTGAAAATCAAATTACAGGGGAAAGGGACTAACATTTCTGCAAAACCTAGCGTGTGCTATACACTGGGCCACATGCTTTAAATTTGTCATTTTATTTACTCTTCACAGTTAGTGCCATTTCATATGTGAGGAACTGAGGTTTAGAAGTACTCTTTTTTTATAAAAAAATATTTATTTATGCATACAAGAACTGGGGTACAAGCCAGAGGATTCACCAGAGACAGAGTGGGGGAACAGAACAGTTGGACTGACTGAAATACACTGCTGAGGGGAGCAGCGGGCAAGTCAGGAGAGGTCTACCATGCCGTGTGGGTAGTTCCTTGGCTGGGGATAGAACTCGCGCTGCAGTGGGTGCGGACAGCTCCATAGGTTGTGTCCCAACCCCTTGTACCATCAGGGAGGCCCAGAAATACTCTGTATGTACTATGTGTATGGTTACACCTGTAAGGGGTGGATTTGAACATGGCTCTCTGACTCCAAAGCTGATGATCATTTTAGTTGGACTTGCTGCCTCATGTGGGTGAAATAATCTCTAGGATGTGAGATTAAGATGGATTAAGATGCTGCTTCTAGAGGGGAGTTTAGAAAGATGGTGTTGAGAATCTCACTCTCTATTTCTTTCATTTTTTGATATCCCAATATATCTTCCTCTTTTGAGTCAATGAATTGGCCTACAAGTTGCTAAGTGAAACTGAGGCCTTGGGCTCTGTGGGCATCCTGGCAGAGTTAACGGGAGCAGGGTTTTCTGTGTCCTGGGCTAATATCTAACTACCAGTGACTGAAAGCCCCTAAGCAGGGATTATAAAATGGGAACAGCTTGGTCCAAAGAAATCTGTGGACTCGGGGAAGAAATTTGATGTCTCTCTTTCTCTCTCTCTCTCTCTCTCTCTCTCTCTCTCCCCACATGCAAGATCTCTATAGCACCTGAAATGCCAAGGAATAGCCCAAAGTATGGGCTTAATCATCCTTGCCCTTGATGAGCTGGGAGGTGCCTGCAGAGAATCAGTGTTTCTTCTCCACCATGGACAGCAACAACATGTGCGTGCCAGTTAGCAGGAAAAACTACCCTCTATCCAAACCAGGGACAGCAAGTTCCAGCCAGGCATGCAGGACACAGCCACAAAAAAAGCTGCCAAAGGAGACATGACAATTTGGACAGAAAAACAGTAAGTGCACTTACAAAGATTCAAGGGTAGTTCGAAAGGATTTCTTTTTTTTTTTGAGCTTAAAAAACACTTCCTACATCCATAGATGAATGAAGGCAAAATGACCACTATTAAGGCAGAAATAGCTAGCCTGGAGGAACAAATGGAAAAAGAAATTTCTTTCCAAGTGCTGACAAAAAAATGTAAAGAAATGGAAAAATATAAACAATTTAGAGGACAGAGCCATGAAACCTGAGCATAATAGATGTTCCAGATTAGTAGAAAAAGGGAAGTCAGGAGGCAGACAAATAATAAATATTTCTTTAAGATCAGGAGGCCCTGAATCTACAAACTAAAAGGGCTTCCGGAATATGTATGTGTGTGTGTGTGTCCTCTCAGACTGCTGTAATGAAATATCATAGACTGGGTGACTATTCTCAGTTCTGGAGGCGAGAAAGCCAAGATCAAGCACTGACTGTGAGCCTGTTGCACTGTGGCTCACAATGGTGCAGGGGAGAGCTCTGGTCTCTTAAGTACCTATGAGATACTAATCCCATTCTCGAGGTCAATATCCTAATGACCTAATCAGTTCCCCAAAGTCCTTCTTCCAAATATATTGGGGTCTTAGGGTCTCAACATATAAATTTTGGGGAGATGCCAACACTCAGTGCATTGTAGTGTGTAGTTTCCTGGTCTTTCTTTGGCTTTACCCTTAGTCATCATTTTTTCCCCTGCCTTAATCATCCTTTTCCGGCCAAGCTGGTGATTTCTGACTGGTGAACCTGAAGGAAGAACCCGGGCATGCTTGGCACAGCATCTTCCAGTTTTGACGTCAGCACATCTGTAGGGTATATGTGTTCAGACCTGCCCTTGCATACCCTCAAGTGTAGGCCTGTGGTTGCTCAGCTCTCCTCTAACAGAATAGGCTAATTCTAAGGTGCATTTCCAGCAATTTTATTTGACTGCACATCTAAGTCACTTTCTTCAAAATAAAGAGATTTTGTCACATTTTCTGACTATTTGGTTATGTCTCTAGATCACCCAAGAGACTGTTTCAAAAACTATTAGAATTAGTAAGAGAATTTGATAAGAGGTTGGATGAATACACAGGTATTAGTAACATTTATTTTATCAATAACCTCCAAAGGAAGAAAGAAAAAGATACAGTCAAAAAAGTACAAAAATTATGAAATGCTTATAAAAAAACAACAAATAAAATAATAAAAATGCTATAAAAATTTCGGTGCTTACATGTACACTTTAGAGATGTGAGATAGTAAATTTTTTGATTACATACAAATACTATACATAATATGAACAGTCAATAAAGACAGCTTTCAGAAAATAATTGTAATGCTGATGAAAGACAGATGATTTGGCCTCCCCTGTGGGCGCAGCGGTTGAGCACTGGGCTGCAAAGCTTCCTGCAGCCTTTGTAGTGCTGGTTTGATCCCTGGCCGCTGGTGAGGGTCCCACATGGTGCGCAGACCTCTCCTGCCGCACCCGCTGCTCCCCTCAGCAGTGTATTTCAGTCAGTTTGCCTGTTCTGTTCCCTGCTCTGGCTCTGGTGAATTCTCTCGCCCTCCTGCACTTCTGACTGTACCCAGTGCTTGTATAAATAAATAAATAAATAAATCTTAAAAAAAAAAGACATGATTAATATTCTAATATATCTAGAGTTTTTACAATTTGACCAGAATGGGACAAAATACCCAAAAGGGAAATAAAGGGAATGCCTAAATACATACATAGACACAGAATACAGGTCAAAATACCCAAAAAACACATGAAAAGAAAGTAAAATTAAATCAGAATATATGGAAAATGCAAATGAAAATGGCAATGAGCTATCACTTCTCAGAGTTCAAAAAAATTTGAAAAGACAGATAACATTTATTACTGGTTAGGATATAAGAAATGGGCACATCATACAGTGTGATGGAAATACATATTGTTATGGCCTTTGTGAAGAACCATGAAACAATACCTATTAAATTAAAATACAAATAGCCACTGAGCTCAATATTCAACACTTGGGAATCTATCCTATACAAATAAAATCACCACAACACAAGCACGAATGTACAAGATTATATATTGCCATGACACGAGGTGCTGAAAAATTGGAGACCTAGTAAATTTCTATTATTCAGAGGTTGTCCATGTATATTACTGTAGGTTCACAGCATCGGACTGTTACATAGTTTTTGAGGTGCATGGATGAGGGCTGTACTATATCTTTTGTTGTGGGAGGATTTCCATGAAGCATGAGTAAAAATGTATGTGGGAAAACATAAGCATTTGTGTTTGAAATATGACCAAGAGAAAAATATGCTATGCTAGTTTTTGTTTTTAAAAATATTTTTATTGAAGGAACATTTCTGCACAACATTATATAGGTTTCAGATGGATGGAAATCTGTACCTAGCTCATATCTTTATTCCTGTAAATATATGTCTCAATATACATATACCACATTATACTCATCACCAAAAGTCTGGTTTCATCACCATGCAATTGACTTCTCTCACCCAATCTTTCTTTCTTTCCTCCTTTCTGGTAACCACTATTTTATTTTGTTCTCATCATGTCTAAATATTTGCTTTTGTTTGGTTTTGGTCTCTAATTTGTTTTCTTTCTTTACCTACCACATATGTGTGAAGTTATATGGTATTTGTCTTTCTCCATCTAACTTAATTCACTTAGAATACTACCCTCTAAGTCCATCCATGGTGTTGTCAATGACAAGAGTTCATCTTTTCTTTATATGGTTGAGTAGTGTTCCAATGTGTGTGTGTGTATAATCTTTAGGAACTCATCTGTCAATGGGCATTTAAATTGTTCACAACTCCTGGCTGTTGTGAATAATGCTGCATTTACACATGAGCGTGTATACATCTTTTTGAATTAGTGTTTTCATATTCTTTGGATAAACACCCAGCAGTTGGATAGCCCGATCACATGATATTTTTAATCTAAAGATTTGAGGAATTTCCATACTGTTTTCCATATTAGTTGCATCAATGTACATTCCACCAATGGTAGATGAAGTTTCTCTTTCCTCCCAGTCTTCCCTAGCACTTCTTTCTTTCTTTTTTTTTTTTTTTAATAATAACCATTCTCATATGTGTGGGGGACTATCTTATTGTTTTGATTTGCATTTCCCTAATGATAAGAGATATTGGACATCTTTTCACATGCTAGTTGGCTATCTGCATGTCTTCTTTAGAGAAGCCTCTATTTAGATACTTTGTATAATATTGCACAAGTTTCTCTGTGACCTCCCCTAATTCAGCACAAGGCGGGGATGAGCATTCTCAGGAACATATCTTCAGCTTGTCTGAGCTAACCACACAAAACTACCATGCACCCCAAAAATGTTTTAGCATAATTACTTCAGCTTATAAATGGGGCAATCAAGGTTTAAGGGTTATGTAACTTGACTAAGGTATATGCTTGTTTATGGAACAACCCCAGTAATGGGTGTAGAGCTCAGATCTGGGTGACTTTTTTTTTTTTAAAAGGATTTATTTATTTATGCATACAAGAACTGGATTGTAAGCCAGATGTGTGTATGTTGGGGTGGGGGTGAGAGGATTCACCAGAGACAGTGGGGAGCAGAACAGGTAGACTGACTGAAATACACTGCTGAGGGGAGCAGCGGGTGGCAGGAGAGGTCTGCGTGCCATGTGGGTGGTTCCCTGGCCAGCCTGGGATCGAACTCATGTTGCAGTGGCTGCAGATAGCTTGATAGTGCTGTCACCAGAGAGGCCCAAATCTGTGTGGCTTTTAACCTGTGTCCTTACCCACTGCATGACATCATACACTGATTTTCCTCTAAGTGGTCCTCTGGGCTGCTTGTGTGGAAACTGAGGGCACTGTCGTAAAGTAAGAGGCTTCACATGGGACTCTTCCATCCCCAGTGCTTTTCTCATATGTCCTCATTCCCTAGACCTGACCTTCTTAGCCAGGGAGCTGCAGTTGCATTACTGACCTGCTCCGGATGGGCCCACAGCAGCAGGCGTCTCTGGTAGGGTCATTTCTGGCCTTTGGCAGCCTCCTCCATGGACTCCAGCAGGTGCCACTACTTGAAGACCTCTGATGGTCTCCCAGGATATGACTCAGCTCACAGAGATGGAATTTGTTGGCCCCTGGGAAATGAACCCGAGAGGAAAGGGGAGAAGTGATGTGCAGGCTGTTAGTATGAGAGACACCGGCTGGAGCTTGCGGAGGAGAAAGCTTCTGTGACGCTGTCAGCCTCTCAGGTGGCAGCCAGGTGTCTTGCTTTTGATTTTTGTTTTATAAACATTTTTTCCCCGCCTGTCAGTTCTCCAAGTGGAGACGACCTCATCTCCTTGGCAGCTGAAGCGTAAGAGCCCAGTGAATGTGTCAGAGCTGAGACGAAAGCTCCACTCCAAAGCAAGCATAAAAGGGAGAAAAGAAAGAGGTTTGCTCTTATCAGAGAGGCTGGACAATGCCGAGGGGGAGAAAATCACATAACAGAATGTTAAATGGAAAATGTCTTGCTCTTTCTGGAGTGTCAGCTGAGGTCCTAAAGCCTAGGACTTTGGTTGATAAAAACTCAAACCCTCTACTGAGAAAATCATCAATCACATTTATGCAAGACTTGCTAAGAGATGGCCAGTAACTCCTGTCACGCTTAATAGGTGCACTTAAGAAGAGTCTAGGGGCCTCCCTTTGCGGTGTATGTGGTTGAGCGCAGTGTTGTGAAGCTGCCTGCAGCCTCTGCAGCAGCTTCTGCAGCGGCGGTTTGATCCCAGCCGGCTGGCGAGGGTCCCACATGGTGGGGCAGACCTCTCCTGTCTCGCCTGCTGCTCCCCTTAGCAGTGTATTTCGTCAGTCTGCCTGTTCTGTTCCCCACTCTATCTCTGGTGAATCCTCTTACCCTCCCGTGCATCTGGCCTGTACCCCAGTTCTTGTATAAAATAAATAAATCTAAAAAAAAAAGAGTCTAGCAATTCAGTAAGACAAAGCAGAAATTTCCCTTAACCTGGGTTATCTGTTCCAGAAGCAGAGCCCTAGCCATGCAGAAGTAATTTATTTATTTGTTTTTATTTTTTACATCACTGTTCATTTTTAAATAATATTTGCTTCCCCCACGCCCTCAGGTGTAGTCCCCATAGAGTTTCCTTCACCAGTGTGCCCATGCACCATCACCTCAGCCCCCTGTGCTCCTCTCTCTCTCCCTGTGATCCCTCTCCTTCTTCCACCCCTGCAGGATGTCTCTGATTTATAATTGTATCTTTTTGCTTTGTTGTGTTTTTGTACTGTTATTATTTTTTTTTACACTGATGTCTTATTTGGTTCCCCTATATTCCTGCTATAAGTGAAACCATCCGATATTTTTCTTTTTCCTTCTGGCTTATTTCACTGAGCATAATTCCTTCTAGCTCCATCCACGTTGCTGTGAATGGCATGAGTTTATCATTTTTGATTGCTGAATAATATTCCATTGTGTATATATGCCACATCTTGTAGAAGCAATTTATTAAGGATGTGCTTTCAGGAGAAACTAGCAAAGGAGTGGAGGGTGGATAGGAAGAGGAAGATGCAAGTGAGGGTACTATTTCGGCTGAGATCCCTGGGTCCGAGTAATCCACCGGGAACTCTGGAATGTAAGTTACAGCTCAGCATTTGTTCTGTCTTCAGGCAAAGGCTCTGGACTTCCGCACTCCCACACAGGGAGCTGTCAGTGCCCAAGGGCGAACTTTTGAAGGTGATGGTGCCAGCTTAGCAGCAAAGCATTGCATAACTGCGGGGTGAGTTGAATATAGGAACTTCAAGGAGCTTAGGTTCAGCAGCAGCAGCAGCAGCAGTGTATTTGCAGAGGGAATTTGTAAAGAAGGAGGTACTTCCTCTCCCCACCCCAGAGTTCAAGCCCAAAAGAGAGGGTCAAGAAAAACTCTTATGGAGACCAGGGCTGTCTACATGTGGGGAGCCTGGCTTGTCCCACATCTCTGCTCTAGTCTGGTGGGGTGCTTGCTGAGCTGAGGGACTGCTCTGCCCACATCATGCTGCCACCAGGACAGAGTGGATTGTGGTGAGACTTTGGGAACTTAATTTGTGCCCACTTTGGTGGATCTCAAGGCTGGGGAATTTAGAAGGCAGCAGCAGCTCACAAGGGCAGGCTGGAGAGCCGGACAGGTAATCAGTGTTTCTCAGAGTGAGGCTGTAAGTTGTGGTGGTCAAGGGTAGATGTCAGAACAAGGCTACTCAAGTTCTAATGTTGTGTCTGTCATTTACTAGCTGTGTGGTCTTGCCAAGTTACCTAACCTCTTGTTTCTCATTTTCTCCCTATGTGAAATAGGGATAATGCTATCACTTTCCTTATGAGTTGTATTAAGAACAGACCTGGCATATGGTGATATTCTATATAACATACACATATAATGCATGTACATATAGTATATATATATATATATATATGAAATAGAATAATATATACTAGGAACTATAGAGCAATAGCTTTGCTATTGCTAATTTTGTGTTCAAAATCATTCTGTTTATGGCAGATCTGGAGTTCAAACCAGGCATTTGACTCTAGAACCTATGGTCTCAATCAATGAGTCATGCTGATTTAAGCAAAGTTTATACTCTAAAGGATGAAATAGTGAGCTCTGAGGTCAACCAGCTGGTTATCTGAATCCCCACTCTACTGTTACTATTAACTATGAGACCCTGGCAAACTGTTGAACCTTCTGAGATGAAAATAGTATCTCCACTGAATTGTTAGGATTACATGACTTAACATAGGTAAAGTGCAGCGTGCCTAGCACAGAGTTAGTGCTCAATAGATTATGATCATGTTCATTCCCTGGGTTTGATTCTAGCCCTGGTCCTATCTGCATGTTCATCCCTCAGTTGGGGCTTTCTGTCCATGTTGAGAAGCTGCAGGCTTGTGATGGGGAGAAGGGGGAAGAGCCAGGTTAAAGTTAAGGAGGGCATCTCTTCATGATTGGGTATAAGATGAAAAAAGGAAAGAAGAAAAGGAGTTGGCAGTGATGGAAATATCACTGACTATGCATCAGAGCCTTGGGACTTCACATATTAGTCATTTGACTTTCCTTTTGTGTTTTATTTATTTTCTACCCAGCGTCATCAAGCCCTGAGTTAGGTTTTAAAATTGAATGAATCATCCCATTATCCTTGAGAACTGAATCAGGGACAGAAAGTATTATCCTCATTTCACCAGTAAGAAACTGAAAAACACAGAGGCTAAGTAAGTGGTGCAAGGTCATAGGGCCAGAAGCAATATCTGTGATCCATGTGTTAGTCTTGCTGCATCTCCAGGTTACAGAACACAAGTTTTTAACAACAAAGTAGATATATGGGCATGGGAAAAATGGGGAAAGAAGTTATATTGATAGATCGCTTACCACATGCTAGCTGCCATGCAGGAACTTTTATATTAGTGATCTGTCAAACTTTCACCACTAACATAAACCAACACTAGACCCAATTTATGGATGAGCAAACTGAAACTTACGTTGGGATTGAAATGGTCTTTCTCATCATGTCAGGCTGCTCATGGATATTGGGTCTTGTTTCTGTTTCCAAAGGATCCTATATTCCTGTGAGGTTACTTCTTGGGCACTCTATTTAGAGCCCAAGAACTCCCCTGCTGCCCACCCCCTGGCCCTGCTCCCACCATGAAAATATCCTGTAGCAATAGGATATCCCCAGTTCTGTTTGATTGCTGCTGCTTCCTTCCCTACCCCTAAAACATGAGAATTGGAAGGACCTTAATGATGTTTTCTGGGAATGATAAACCCTGGTAACCTTGGAAGTCTGCAGATGATGGTTATTAGATTCACAGTGCAGTGCATGTCTATAGATATTTATTGGCT
The DNA here is from genome assembly GCF_014898055.3 of Talpa occidentalis. Lineage (NCBI taxonomy): Eukaryota > Metazoa > Chordata > Mammalia > Eulipotyphla > Talpidae > Talpa > Talpa occidentalis. The sequence continues at coordinate 7,766,274 of NW_023603184.1, forward strand.
CCTTGCTCAGGCCAATGCATTGTTAGATTTATTTCTTTATCTCTGGAAACTGGAAAGCCCCCAAATCGAGCACATAGATCCATTCAAAGAAACACACCTTCTAATGATGATGATGGGTATGAGAACATACAGCAGACAAAGGGATTCATACATATGTCATTGACTCTGCAGAAAAACCTAGCAGAGGTATTTACCCAAATGACACAGAAACAGTAATTCCAAAGGGCACCTGCACCCCTATGTTTATAGCAGCACTGTTTACAATAGCTAAGCTATGGAAACAACCCAAATGCCCAAAAATAGATGACTGGGTCAAGAAGATGTGGTACATATACACAATGGAATATTACTTAGCAATCAAAAAAAGATAAACACATGTAGTTTGCAGCAATATGGATGGAGCTGGAAGGGATCATGCTCAGCGAAATAAGTCAGAAAGAAAAAGAAAAATACCGGATGGTCTCATTCATGGCAGGAATTTAGAAAACCTAAATAAGAGACCAGGAAAAAGACTAATCAATGCAAAGTAAAAATCAAAATCAACCAGAGACACACTATGGGGTGGGTAAGGGGGGAGGAGAGAGGGGCAGGGAGAGGAAGAACTAGAGTCAAAATAAGGGGGGGGGGTGCAATTGTATGGGGAATATAACCAAAATGAAAATGCATACATTGTGCAAAGATGAAAAAAGATGTAAGAATTATATAAAATAAAATATTTAAATAAAAACATTAAAAAAAAGAAAAACCTAGCAGTTGCTATGTTTGTTCTAATTTTACAGGTAAAGAAAAGGAGTCAGAAACATTAAATTTGTTGACTAGAGCCACCTATGTAGTAAGAGGAAAAGCTAATTTGAATACAGGTATTTTCAATTCCAAATCCTCTCTCTTTAATAACTTATTATCTTGTACCAGTTAGTGCTTGCTGGGTAACAAACCATTCCAAAACTTAGAGGTTTAAAATAGTAACTGCTTCATGCATGATGTGTATCTGCTGGAGTAATCCACTGGGAACTCTGGATTATAAATTACATCTCAGCATTTGTTCTGTCTTCAGGCAAAGGTGCTGGACGTCTGCACTCCCACACAGGGAGCTGTCAGTGCCCAACGACGAACTTTTGAAGGTGATGGTGCCAGCTTAGCAGCAAAGCATTGCATAACTGCGGGGTGAGTTGAATATAGGAACTTCAAGGAGCTTAGGTGCAGCAGCAGCACCTAAGGTTTTTCTAGTCTTGGTCACATCAGTGGGTCTCTCCTGTCCTGTCTCTTGTATCTGTGACAAGTTGGCAGGTCATGGAAACTGGGTGTTCCAGGATGCCCTTGTTGCATATCTGCTGTTCAATGGACCATTGGCTGGAGTGCCCTGGTTCTCCTCTACTCAACCTCTCATCCTCCAGGCTCATTTGCATGGTGGCTTTGGGGTTCTCAGCACTGTGGGAGAACAAGTCCCAATGTGCCATTCCTTTCCCTCTCTCAGATCTCTGTTTGCCCCCTTCCGTCGCCCCTGCTAGCCAATGGCTTGTTGGTTAATATAAGTTATGGGGCCAATCCAGGTTCCAGAATGGAGAATTGGTCTCCATCTCTTGGTGGTAGGAGAGATACTTACAGCCAGTATTGCAACCCACTACATTTGTTTTCTGCCGGGTCTCACAGTCTGGTGTGGCAGAGAGAAATCAAATAGATAAGTGACAGGACATTTTGAGAACTGCTTATAAATACGGAGACTGACTATTTCATTGGCTTCTAAAATTCTCTGAGCAGCATGGAACTTGGGACTTCCCTCAAGAGCTTGTGATTTCCTGGAGACAAGAGCCATGCAGGTTCTGGACTGCTTGAGCACAGGGTGGGGTAAGTGGGGGAGAAGATACTGTGGCTATAGTGGCCTGGGCTTTAAATCCTTCATTTTTTTTTTCCTGAGTAAGACTTTGCATCATGCCAGCATCATTGCCCTACACCCCCTCTCTCTCCAAGGAACCTGGCCCAGCTGGAAGCTCAGCTGGGTGTCTGTTTTAGGAAACTTGAAATTAACTTTATGGCCGGAAAGTGCCAAGCATGGCTCAGTGTGGTTTCTATCTACTTTGGGTATTTAACAGCCCAGACCCAGCTCAGCTGTCTTTTGTCACATTGGGAAAAATGTCTCTTACATGATCATGCCCTTCAAAGGCAATTTATTCCAGATTATTATTTCTATAAGTGAGCAAGTGAGCAATTTATTCCAGATTATTATTTCTATAAGTGTGGGGGAGGGAGACACAGCATGGGGAGTGCCTTGAAACCCCAATTGTTTCCCTGGTTGGCTCTAGTTCCACTTGTCACTTCCCTTCCACTGTATATGGGGGCAGAAGAACGTGGTTAAGTATGTAGGTCCAGATCCTGGCTCAACTCTTACTCTTCTGTGATTGGGATAAGTTACTTAAGTTTTTGGGTTTCAGTTTCTTTATCAGTAAAATGAAGCTAGCTATATTAACAATGCATAACGTTATTATGAGTATGATGTGAGTTAGACTCATGCCAGGCATGTAGTGAGGCTAAATAAACACAGCTGTTGTCATTACTAATAACAACAAAAACTCTTGCTAGGATTAGTATCGTCCCTCAGCTATGTTTCTAAACCCTAGAGGCATATCAGCATTAACTCAGAGAGGTTACTAAAAATACAGACCCTGTGCCATACTCCTGGAGATTCTCATTATGGGATGCCTAGGAATCAAGAAATTTTGTCAAGGTCAGATGATTTTAAAGCACCAAGCGCCCAGGGCAGCATGTGAAATCATTGCTTACCTTGGAATGCATGGTGCATTTCCTTCTATGCTCAACGCATGGAGATACTAAGATCCCTTAGCAAGTCTATTTGGAAAGGCCTGTAGGTAAAATATTTTTAAAGATTTATTTATTTATGTATGCATATAAGAGCTGGGGTACAGGCTAGAGGTGTGGAGGGGGGTGAGAGGACTCACAAGAGACAGAGTGGGGAACAGAACAGGCAGACTGACTGAAATACACTGCTGAGGGGAGCAGCAGGAGAGACAGGAGAGGTCTGCTACACCATGTGGGAATCTCCCTGGCCAGCCGAGAATCGAACCTGTGCTGCAGAGGCTGTGGACAGCTTCACAGTGCTATGCTCAACCACCTGCACCATCAGGAGAGGCCCTCTAGGTATTTCTTTTTCTTTGCCCTCAATTTCCATAATAATGGAACCCCAGATTTAGTTCTGCTTCTATAGATAATAGATTCTGAGTTGCTGAGAGAGATACATTTGAATTGATAACAGGTCCTTACAACATTGTATACAGTCTGCTGGTTACATTTTTAGTGAAGGCTCAGTTTGGAGCTCTAGGGGTCTAGGCTAAATGATTGTCAGGCTTCTCTGCCCTCCCACCATTAGGATTGATGATGGATCCCTGTGGAGAATGCATGCCTGATGGCGGGCACCTGGAGTGGGGTGTGGGCCTATGCAGGTGGGTACACCTGGGCTGAGATGGGCCTATAAGAGCAGTGTTATGGGGACGCCAGAGGAACAGAACCAGCAGAGGAGAACAAGCAAGAGTGTGGAATGGAAGCAGAAGAGAAAGAACAAGGCCACAAGAGAACACTGGGGAGCCCAGGAAGAGTGAAGTTTCACTGAGGGCTGGGAGGTCTGCCAGCCTCCTGCCACCCACCCCCCGCCACACCCCTGCCTGCCGTGTACCTGGTAAACTCAATAAAACCCTGAAATAGCCACGGAGGGCTCCAGGACCCCTCCTTCACCCATCTGCTCAGATCATAGAGAACAAGCTCTGTGCCTTCCTGGCACTACAAGTATAAATGGAATTTCAGGCTTTTTTATGCCACTGGCCTCTGTGACTATCACCTGAGGCCTTGATCGTGTTGATGCAGAAGGCATTTGGGGTACACGTGTCTGTTGTGGACACGTGGAATATGGGTGTGGTCATGTGCTAGTGTGCACACCTGAGCCTAGAGGCCGACAATATAAGGATGGCGTCACTCAGAGACAGCCCATGGCTATGAGAGGACTACAGGAGAGGTAAGACCATGAGAGAACGCCAGAGAGAGCCTAGAGAAAGAGCGTGAAGATTTGTGGGGGGCTGGGAGGCTCCGTTGCCTGCCTGACCCACCTGCCTTGCCTGCCTGCCCACCGGTTCTGCAGCTGGTTGCCTGCAACAGGGACTTATTCAGTAATGGTTTTAGTTCTTGAGATACATTCTGAGAACTGCAACTCATTGTGAATATTGGAATAACTTGATTTACATTTAGTCAAAATTTTAAAAAAGTGATGATGATAATGGGTAAATATAATGCATGCCCACAGAGCTGATGTTTATATATGCATTGTCATTTAGTTCTTACTATAGTACCATAGGGGAGGTAATGCTATTTATTATACCATTTTCCAGATAAAAAGTTGTTGGGAGCTTTATAGCTGTCATACTAACTGGGTTTCTCTCTACTTCACAGGGGACAGAGGAATGGGGAATAAAATGTGACATTAGGTACTGTTCTTAAAGTGCTTCCCTTACATGTATATCTTGAGTGCATTACATTATTTAATCTTTACAACAATCTGATGAACCAAATCTTAGTACCATAGGGATGAAGGAAATGGTGTCACTCAGAGACAGGGGGCCAGTACAGGAAGAATAGCTTTGCTATGTTTACATAGCTTAGAAAAGTCACAGCCAGGATTCAAGTTCAATTCTGTTTGTCTTTAAGTCCTGCTTTCTTTAAACCAGCCAGCTATGCTGAACTTATCCCATTAAGATGCTTCTGATTACCAAAATGTAATTCCTAATAACATGAGATACTTAGGGTGGTTATTTTTAGGGTTTTTGTGTTTTTAGGGTTCCAGTATTATTTTATAAAAAATGAAATCAGTGGAGCTAAGATATTCTTCTATATTGCTTGTTTGATTGTTACTGTATGAATGGTCAAACTTAGCTAAATATGAAAAGATATTAACTATGATCTAATTTGCTTAATGCATCCATTTAGGGTTCAGAAGATTGACAACATACACAAACACAATCCAGGAAGAAAGAGGCAAGAATTCTCAAAAGGGATCAATTAGGAGAATCATATGTGGAATTCAGCAATTGTGATAAACGCTTATTAGAAAATGAAACTTAGACAGATGTGCCCTTAGACTAATTGAACAAAAATCCTTGAAAAGCTCAGTGATAGGCATAACTTGAAAAGACAACTGAAAGAATGAAAAGAATACACAAAAGGAATTATGCCCAATGTTTTATGTACAAAATGCATTGCACTCGTCAAACACTTAGGAGCCATATGATATAAAAGTGAAAAATCGAGAAAAGGTCTTGAACAATGCAGAAGAAAAAGAAATCTAAATGAACTTTTTCAAAGTGGGTTGAAATTGTGATACCGGTTTTGTAATGCTAGTTAGGTTACTAAGAATTTGAGACCAATACATTATTCTGAGAATTGGCTCCAGGTGAATCGTTCTACTCCCCATTTGCTTCTCAATCTCTCAAATTTTCCTCTTGCTATCTGTGCTACTATCTAGGCTTGAAACGTTCATTATTCTTAGAGCAATTGTCTACCTGAGCTACCTTTCCTCTTATCTATCTTCCTCATTTTGAAAGAGGGATTTTTTTTTTTTAATGCAAGATTACTAGGTTACTACTTTTCTTAAACTCTCATTGTGGCTTCTTGTCACATGATAAAGTCTGCCTTATTCTTTTTTTTTTTTTCATTCTAAAAGAACAGATTTATTAGGAAATAGAGAAAAAGAGACACCTGCATAGTGACAGGTGAGCAGGAGAGCTCTAAAGTCTGCCTTGTTAGCTCAGCAAAACAAACGAACAAACAAAAACCCCCCCCCAAAACACCCCAACTTTTTGCATACTAATTTGAAGGGATATATGCACTTCTATGTTCACTGAAGCTCTTTCTACAATAGCGAAGTTATGGAAACAACCTCAGTGCCCAGGTCAGAGGAGTAGATTAGAAAAATGGGGCGTGTGCAAGGCTGCGTGTGCGTACACCTTGGAATACCACCCACTTAGTTATGTATAAAAAAAGATGAGCTCTTGCCATTTGCTACAACATGGATGGAATTGGAGAGGATTATCTTAAGTAATATAAGCCAAAAGGAGAAAGACAAATACTAGCCGGTGCTACCTACATGTGGAACACAGAAACAAAACAAAGGGCCAAATAAAGCCAAACGGTAACGCACCCTAGAAATCTGACTGTAGAATTAAGTCTGCCAGAGTGGGAGGGAAAGAGGTGCACGGTGCACCTTGGTGATGGATGTGGTGTGGTGACATGCTTCTGGGGAGGTGTGAGCCTGTGCATCTGAACAGATACATTGTTGTAAACCAGTTACCTGAATTAAAAAAAATAACTGGCAATGACGATTTCCTGTTCCCCTGCTTGGCTCTATGCTGTGTGTAGGGGCATACGGTAGCTACCCATGCTCTTGTACACAACCTTAAGGAGCTGCTCTAGACTCCTGCTCTTAAGATCAAGTACTGTATCATCTGAGAGGGAACTTAACAGACACCAGGTCTTGTAAGTTATAATAATATAATTTGTAAATGCATTGTTGGATTCCAAGAGTTGAGGATGAAAGAGTTGATAGTTGAGAAGAAACACAGCAAAGAAAAATACTGAATGGTTATTCTGGCAAATCTGAAAACTGTTCTAGTTTGGACGATAAACAATCATTTTATTAATAGGCTGTCATTTAACCATTTCATAACCACTGATCTTTGTTCCCGGATTATTCCCAGTTTGAGATCAGTGGGTTTTCAATGCTCTTTCTGTTCCGCTTCTCTAGTCAGCTGATTCCACACTTATAAGCTTATTGCTTTCCTTCTTCTGGTACCATCTTCACCAATCTGAAAACAAAGCCAAAACGCACATTCCTTTAAATAGCAGATTTACACAATAGGAAGTTTCAGACACAAGTTTGGCTGATTTAGCAATTTAATGCTATTGTTGATGATCCAATTTCCCACCCTCTCTATCCACTACTTTCTCTCCCTTTCTTCATTCCATTCTGCCCTTTGCCCTGTCAGCTTCATCCCAGACTGGATCTACCATCTGCTGTTAAAAAGGCTGGAGCAGTTATATGGAAACAAGTTCAACAATCTAGAGGAGATGGACAAATTCCTACAACTCTACAATCACCCAAAGCTAGATAAAGAAGAAATAGAACACCTAAACAGACCAATTACAAGCAGCGAAATTGAAATGGTAATTAAAAACCTCCCCAAAAACAAAAGCCCAGGACCTGATGGATTTACAAATGAATTCTACCAAACATTCAGAGACGAATTAGTGCCTATCCTTCACAAACTCTTCCAAAAAATTGAGAAGGAAGGGACAATACCAAACACGTTCTATGAAGCCAATATTACACTAATACCAAAACCGAATAAGGACAACACAAAAAAGGAAAACTACAGGCCAATCTCCCTAATGAACACTGATGCAAAAATCCTCAATAAAATTTTAGCTATCAGAATCCAACAATGTATCCATAAGATAATTCACCACGACCAAGTTGGATTCATTCCAGGGGCACAAGGATGGTTTAACATCCGAAAATCAATCAACGTTATCCAACACATCAACAAAAAGAAATATAAAAACCATATGATAATATCAATAGATGCTGAGAAAGCTTTCGACAAAGTGCAACACCCATTCATGATAAAAGCCCTTGAAATTCTTGGGATACAAGGAACATACCTCAACATCATAAAGGCCATCTATGAGAAGCCAACAGCCAGTATCATTCTCAATGGTGAAAAGCTGAAAGCAATTCCATTAAGATCTGGAACAAGACAAGGATGTCCACTCTCACCACTGCTTTTCAATATAATACTGGAAGTCCTAGCCAGAGCAATAAGACAAGAGAAAGACATCCAAGGAATCCAAATAGGAAAAGAAGAAGTCAAACTATCACTATTTGCAGATGATATGATAATATACATAGAGAACCCCAAAATCTCCACAGAAAAACTAATTCAACTCATCAATCAATTCAGTAAAGTGGCAGGATACAAAATCAACACGCAAAAGTCAGTAGCCTTCCTATACACAAACAATAAATCTGAAGAAGAAGAAATCAAAAAAACCACCCCTTTTATTATCGAAACAAAAAAAATCAAATATTTGGGAATAAATCTAACAAAAGAGGTAAAGGACCTATACAAAGAAAACTATAAAACACTGTTAAAAGAAATAGAAGAAGACACAAAGAAATGGAAAGACATCCCCTGCTCATGGATTGGAAGAATAAACATTATTAAAATGGCCATCCTACCAAAAGCAATATACAGATTCAATGCTATTCCAATCAAAATCTCAATGGCATTCTTCAAAGAAATAGAACAATTATTGATGAAATTCATATGGAATCACCAAAAACCCCGAATAGCCAAAGCTCTACTGAAAAAAAAAGAAGGAAATGGAGGCATCACACTCCCAGACTTCAAACTATACTACAAAGCCATAATCATCAAAACTGCATGGTATTGGAACAAGAACAGACATACAGACCAATGGAATCGAATAGAAAATCCAGAAATAAACCCACAGATTTATGGTCAACTAATCTTTGACAAAGGAGCAAAGACTATGCATTGGAGCAAAGAAAGTTTGTTCAATAAATGGTGCTGGGAAAACTGGGTCGCTACATGCAAAAGAATGAAGCTTGACCACTACCTCACACCATACACAAAAATCAACTCAAAATGGATTAAAGAACTAGACATAAGACCTGAAACCATAAAATACATAGAAGGAAATATAGGCGAAACACTACGGGATTTGCACATCAAAGACATCTTTACAGACACATCACCCAAAGCAGTGATAGTGAAGAGAAAGATAAACAGCTGGGACTACATCAAATTAAAGAGCTTCTGCACAGCAAAAGAGACAATAACAAAAACAAAGAGAAACCCCACCAACTGGGAGAACATTTTTGCACCCAACACTAATGATAAAGGACTGATCACAAAAATCTGCAAAGAGCTGATGAGACTCAGCAACAACAAAGAAAATAATCCAGTCAAAAAATGGGCAGAAGAGCTAAAAAGAAACTTCTCTGAAGAGGAAATGCAAATGGCCAACAGACATATGAAAAAATGTTCAACATCACTTGTAATCAGGGAAATGCAAATCAAAACTACCATGAGATACCATCTCACACCAGTGAGAATGGCACATATTAAAAAAACTAGCAACAACAAATGTTGGCGAGGATGTGGAGAAAAGGGAACTCTTGTGCACTGTTGGTGGGAGTGCAAACTGGTCCAACCACTATGGAGAGCTGTGTGGAGATTTCTGGACCTACTAAACATAGAGCTTCCATATGATCCAGCAATTCCACTCCTAGGTATTTACCCAAAGGACACAGAAACATCAATTCCAAAGAGCACCTGCACTCCTATGTTTATAGCAGCACTGTTTACAATAGCTAAGCTTTGGAAACAACCCAAATGCCCAAAAATAGATGACTGGATCAAGAAGATGTGGTACATATATACCATGGAATATTACTCAGCATTCAAAAAAGATAAACACATGCAATTTGCAGCAACATGGATGGCACTGGAAGGGATCATGCTCAGCGAAATAAGCCAAAAAGAAAAAGAAAAATACCGGATGGTCTCACTCATAGCAGGAATCTAGAAAACTTAAATAAGGGACCAGGAAAATGAATATAAGAAAGTGAAAATCAAAATCAACAAAAAACTATGAACCAGAGACACTTTTTGGGGGGTGGGGGGCGGGAGGGGAAGGATTGGGGTCAGAATGGGGCGTTTGCAATTGTATGGGGGAATATAAAAATAAAATTTAATATTTAAAAAAAAAAAAAAAAAAAAAGGCTGGAGCAGTTCCAGGCACTGCATCAGCACGCCAGGTCCTACCAGCCCACCAAGCAAGAATCACCTGAATAGAGGGGTTTAGGTCATGTGCCCCACCCCCCAATCCTTTCATTCTGACCAGGGGAGTGAAATGTACTTACAGGCTTTAGTAAATTATGATTTAGCCCCGGAACTGGGATGGCGTCAGTCTTTCTCAGTAGTACATGCATTGCTTGGAGGAAAGGGAAGGAGCAATGGATACTGGATTAGCAACAAGTAAGTGTGCATTCCACAGTAGAAGCCTTGGGGTGCCTGCCCAAGGAACCCAGACAAGTTATTAGAGCCTCAAACTTGAACCTCAAGGAACTTTTGATTTGCATCTACTTAGGGTAAGAGAGGAGTCTGGCAACTGGTAAATGAATGTAATGAGCATTTATGCAGTTCCTGACGCTAACTAGATCTGACTCTTGAACTTAGGGATGAACCTCTTAACTGGCTTTGAATCTTGGCCAAGATAATTACTTTCTGATCTTTAGATTTCCTTATCTACAATTTGGGGATAATTTCCCTATCTTACTCAGTTTTGTGAGAATTAAAGAAGATTATGCATAGAAAGTGCCCAGTACAGGGCCTGGCACAGAGTAGATAAGTTCCCTTTTAGTTTATCATCACTAAATTGACTCTGAAATTATCAGCATAATGACTTTTCCTTGGGTCATTTAGCCTACCTGCCCAGCTCTTCTGTATCTCCTCATACAGTGGGTGGAGGCATATTCTGAGATAGCTGGTCTCTTATTCGCAGCCTCTCTTCATTGAATAGTAGGAAAAACCTGATTTCTTAAAATTTCTAATAAATATGAATGTATTTCAATATCAATACTAAACAGTGAGCAGCCCCTGAATTTTGCTGACCTGGAATAATTTTTCTCTCACCCCGGGAAGTCTCAACCATTGTATTTGGCCCAAGTATTGATCCTTTCCGGATGCCTCAGGAAACAATAGCTGTTTCTTCATTTCTCACCAGATCCTAAGCTGTTTTACTCCAGGAGAGCCCATTAGTTCATTTGAATTAAGATTCCAGATGCTAAGCCAAGAATCTGAAGGTCATAATATTATGGAGCATCAGCAAGATAGCTGACTCATATTTCAATCCTTCCTTGGACACCTGACCCTGGCAATGTTTATGTTGATTGCCACCCCTTTTCCCAGGCTGTCACCAGCTAATTGGGAAGCTCCAACAAGCAGGAAATTGCAGCATAAGCAATGCTTCAGTGAACCCCTCCAAGTGGTCAAGATCATGCATAATTTATCCTTTTGCAGTGACCCTCTTTGTCCCTGGTGGTCCCAACATGGATTACAAGTGACTAAACTCAGGGGATAACCCTCTCCCCAGGATAATTAATCTCCTTCAGTTCCACTGAATTAGCACTCCTATTTTATTATACCCTTGGGCCACAGGGGCTATTAAGTTATAAAACAAGCAAATTATTGCTGAAGACCTGCAGCAGATTATTCTGAAGCCCCTGACACTGTATAAATGGGAATGAAGCCACTAGGGAAGTTTAGTCTGTGGTTTCATGATCAGGGGATATTTGTTATTTTGCAATTTTCAAAGAGGAAAATAGATTATTTTTCTGATCATAAAGATTAGAAAAATGAATGTTTGCATATCGAATCATACAGAAGGTCATAATGAAAAAAGCAACGATAATCCTAAATCCCAAACAAAGAGATAGTCATTTTGTTCTATGTGGTTCAGATCCCTTTTTCCCTTTCTTTCATTTTACATAAATAGAATCATACTACAAATGCAATCTAACAATCCTTGGGTATCTCTTTTGTGCCCACATCTAAAGATATATCATTATTTTTATGCTTAACTGGCTTCATGTTGCATTAATATACCAGACTTTATTCAGGTCCTATTGAGGAGCACTCGGTTGTTTCCAGATTGTTCCACTTAGCAAGACACTGCAGTGTTCGACCTTAAACAGTCTGCATAGGTATTAGTTTATCTCTTTAGAATATGTATTAAAAGTTAAATTGATAAAAGGTTTTGATTCATATCGCTAAACTGTCTCTCAAATGAAATTATGGGATCACTCTCTCCAAAAAGGGTCAGATAGGTTTGTTCCAAAATTTCCAGAGTATATCTTTTCTAGTACATGTCAAATTGGTGTGTGGAACTAAAGTCAGTCAAGGGCCTGGAGACTAAGGGAAGCTCTTGCCTATCTTCTGATCAAGGAAGTGGTCATTTGTCTCTCTGATGACCTAGACGAATGTATAATAGTTTGGGGGACACATCTAGGTGTAGGGTTATCCGTGAACATGTCCTCTTTATTTGAGAAATTTATCTTTTACCTTTAGAGTAAAGATGACATCATCCCCTCCTTGTGTAGCCCCCCTCTTTTCACTGTGTTCTTTAGCACAAGATAGAAACCCCTAGTTTACCCCATTTTACTTTAGAATCTACGGCTCTGTAAATTTTCCACATACAGGTTATTCACTTTGGTCTTTTTGTCCTACTTATCTGTCTGATATTAATTTGTTCTTTCATGCAGCCTCAGAAGAACCCAGAGGGGTGGGGGACTTTTCCCTTGACAGTATCATTGATGACACCTGAAAGCAGCCCCAAAAGTTGGTTAAAAGATTCTCTCCCCCTATGGCGGAAAAGGGCTTCCATGTCTCCCAAATAAGCAAGCTAGCACAAACTCCTGGCAATCTACTCTGAAAAATCAACCTTAGATAATCTACAAAAGTGATGATCCAGAGTGGTGGAATCCAGGAACACACGAAACAAAACTTGAAAAGCTGCTGGACAGTGAAGGTCATGCTGGATGGTGAGGGCAGGAGCTGGGCAGCTGTAGATAAGAGCACAGCCAAGTCTGAGGCTAAAGGAATCCCTCCAGGGTTTCTGCTCTCAGCTCTTTCTCCCACCACCTTAGAAAAATAAATGCTTAATTCTTTTAGTGCTGGGTTCCTAGTATAGGGACCACCTGTTGGGGTACATGGTTGAAGGAAATAGGTGTGGACTATTCTTGGACATCACTCCTCCACTCCCCCAAACCCTAGGAGCTACCATATTGGAAATCTGGAATATGTTTCTTCCCCACACTGCTTTGCTCAAAACATGGGTTTAAAAGTGAAAAACTAGCCATCGGAATAATTTGATAAGGCGGTAGCAACAGGAGTGATGGTTCTACTGCTGGGGTTCACACCTTGAGATTGGTCATCTCTTATTTCCTTAGTCCTTGTGGCAATGACAAAGGTAGGGAGTGGCCTGTGACCTTCCCTGATATCCCTGGTCAGGCAAGCCATCTGATATCCTTAGGGGAACATAGCTCATAAAACAAAATAACCAGATAACAGTAGCATGATTTCCCTCAAAGAGAGAGAACACAAAACTGGTTAACATTTACCATCTGAAGCAGAAGACTTGGAACTGATGGAAAAAGAATTTAACACAAGTATGATAAATACACTTAGGGAAATACGGGAAGATAATGACAATCTTCCAAAATAGAAGAAGTGAAAATATTGCAGTTGAAAAGTAAAATAGTTGAGAAAAAAGGGGAAGCTATCAATTCCACTGACAACAGAATAGGAGTATAAATATGTTCTAAATTATTTAAGGAGTGAGGAGAAGATACACCATAGGGTGGAGAATCAGATACACAGAACCAATAGCCCTTTTGCTATTTCCTCACCAGGCAATTTATACACCCTCAACTAGAGGCATTCTTCAATGTGTTGAGTACAGTCTTGCTTAAGTTTAGAGATATGTTGGTTTGTCTTATTCTACCTTTCTACTGAATTATCCTTATCAATTCCTTATACGATTTCACCTTGATTAGATATACTTTTCTTCTTGTAATTGTTTTATGAATGTCTTATTTCAGTTAACTCATTGGCAAACAGGATAGCATCATCTTATTTATGACTGGCATTGTTTATTCCATCCAGCCGCCCCACATTGATTTGATGAGTGCCTGTCACAATAGAACAGTAAAGATTAAAGAAAAGGAAATAAGACTTCTGCCCTAAGGAATATTAATCTAGTAATTGAGATAAGCACCCGTGATCATGATGATGCCATAGTCAAGGTCAGACAGCCGGCTCCTGGCAAGGTTAGGACTCAAATATGAGATATTTTGACCATTAAACCCTTTTATTTCCTGGGTGAACATTGCATCATTTGTTTTAGTGTTTCACGAAAGATGTGTACATTTGTGTATTTCCAGTAATATGTAACTCAGGAGCAAAAGCTTGCACATGTTTATTCTTTATCATACCAACTGCAGCTCCCCATGAAGACTCATAAAGTTCTGTGTTAGCAGTCTTTTAAATTTATGTGCACACACAGTTACCCCACTGCAGGCATTTCAAAACCAGTGGAGCAACCTTTGAATTCCTGGAACAGATTCAGTGCTTTAAAAAGCCCAAGCATAGTAACAATAAATATAGTCCAAGGTCATACATAATTTAGCTGCAAAATTGTAAAGTCTTATATTCACAGAGTATCCACATAGCTAAATTTCAACATATTAGCAATTGCAGTCTGGGAGGGTTTACATCTGATTGAGGAAGATACCTTCCAAGTTTGAGACTGGGGAAAAATTAGAGCATGTAATAAATTTTCTAATTCAAGAAATTCTCTGACTCATTGCCCTTTCTGATAGACCTTGATGGAAGTGCGGTTTCCTCTCTTCTGCCAGTTCTCTTTCTAATTAGTGCTGTGGGATGCTCTACTCATGCTACTACCTAGGAAGCCACAAGCCACATTAGTGTCTCTAGCTGTCATATCTGCCTTCAATTGGGGTTCCTTATTTGGTGGCTCCTTACAATGTTCACTTGGATGAAAGAAACATTTATTTTTAGTTTTTTTTATAGAACTCATTTAATTAAATTGAGGTTACACTGATTTATAGTACTGTATATGATTTAGAGTTAATATCCTCAGAAGTATGTCTCCATACCACACCTACCACCAAGGCACCCATAATCCTCTACCATAGTCCATTGTAACCCCTCTCTAACTTGCGGTCCTGTCCCTTTCTGGCAGGCTCAGATTTTCTAGTTGTTTTCTATTGGCTTGGTTTTACCTGACCCTTTGTTTTGTTTATATTCTACATATAAATGATCTGGTATTGTCTTCTGAGTAATTTCACTTAGCATTATCTCCTCCACTTCCATCCATGTTATTGCAAATGGCAAGAGTTCATCTTTTTTTTCATAGCTGAGTAATATTCCACTGTGTATATCTACCACATCTTCCTAATCCTCTCCTCTTTCCCTGGACATTTAGATTGTTTCCATAACTTGGCACAGCAGTATGCATATCCCTTCAGATTAGTGTTTTTTTGCATTCTTTGGGTAGATGCCTATGAATGGAATTGCTGGATTTCATGGTAGATCTATTTTTAATGTTTTGAGAAGTCTTTATGCTGTTTTCCAGATGGGCTGGACCAATCAATTTTTCTACCAACAGTGGAGGAGGGTTCCTTTATCTCCACATCCTTGCCAACACTGCTTTTTTCCCCTAGTCTTTTTGATATGGACCTTTCTCACAATTGTGAGTTGGTATGTCATTGTAGTTTTGAATTGCATTATCCTGATAAGTAACGGTGAACATTTTTTCATGGGTCTCTTGGCCATCAGTGTGTCTTCTTTGGAGAAGTGAAACATTTCTTTTCCCAGTGGGTATCTTTTCTTTTTACTTCTGGATATCTTGAGACGGTTAGAATTTTGGATCCTGAAATCTGCCACTTAATTAGGAGTGTGAATTTGGGAAAGTATGTCCTCTTTCAGCTTAAGTTTCCTTCTTTTTAAAAGTAGTGATTTTATGAATTAAAAGAGATGGTATGTCTAGCAAACTTGAAATACATTGAACACGATGGTACTGACAATATTTTGGCTTAAGATATTTTTATAATAGAAAATTTCAAACATTTCTATACAATATATGAAGAGTACAATGAAGTCCCCTGTATCATCATTCCCATGACCAGTCTTATTCTCCTTTTACCCTCGAATGATGAAATTCTCACTGTCAGAACAACTGACTTTAGTCTCCTTTAGAAACCCTTTTATCCTACAATTAATCAGAAAAAAAACCCTTTTCTTTGGTTCCCCAATGACTTTTAGATTTGAGATTTCTGTGCTATTTACTTTTGCACTTGAAATGTATGTAAATGCAATAAAACTTCGCTCATTGAGATTAATTGGAAAGAGTTTGGAATCTAATTTGGTAAGAACTCATGTAATCATGTGTAGGAACTGTCAACCTTTAAAATACAACAGTAGTTTTAACATTTTAAAAATCTTAAAGTAACTCAAATTAAGCTAACTGTGGAGAAGCCAAGGTCTTTGGTGATCTATTTTGATTATTATTAGAAGGTTATTTAAAGGAATACTTTAATTGTTTGTAAATATGTGCATGTAATAAGCTGGTGTTTCTTAAATGAAGTTAAATATTTCCCTTGAAATATAGATTGTAAGGGAACATTACCACCTGAAGTTGTGAGAAGTACAAAGTCAATGCTTTGCAAAATTTCCTTTTATTCATTTCCAGATATATAAGCAGTTATAATAATTTCTACCACCCACTGAGCATCTATCTTGTGTCAGGGGTTGATGTAATTTTATTTCATTTACATAACAATTTTCTCTTGGTGTTATCCTGATTTAACAAATAAGGTAAATCAAACTCACAGAAGTTAAATAATTTGCCAAGTTTATACAGTTTAGAAGTGGAAGAAATGGAATTTGAACCTTTGCTTAGTAATGTTAAAACCCTGCTCTCTCTCCACTCAGCTCAATGGGAGAGGCAAACTCACAGATGACTGCCATAGAAGTGTAGCACCAGGAATGACACATATTAAAAAAACTAGCAACAACAAATGTTGGCGAGGTTGTGGAGAAAAAGGAACTCTCTTGCACTGTTGGTGGGAGTGCAAACTGGTCCAACCACTATGGGGAGCTGTGTGGAGATTTCTTGAACTATTAAACATAGAGCTTCCATATGATCCAGCAATTCCACTCCTAGGTATTTACCCAAATGACACAGAAACAGTAATTCCAAAGGGCACCTACACTCCTATGTTTATAGCAGCACTATTTACAATAGCTAAGCTATGGAAGCAACCCAAATGCCCAAAAATAGATGACTGGATCAAGAAGATGTGGTACATATACACCATGGACTATTACTCAGCAATCAAAAAAGATAAACACATGCAGTTTGCAGCAACATAGATGGAGATAGAAGGGATCATGCTCAGTGAAATAAGTCAGAAAGAAAAAGAAAAATACCGGATGGTCTCACTCAAAGCAGGAGTTTAGAAAACCTAAGTAAGAGACCAGGAAAAAGACTAATCAATACAAAGTAAAAATCATAATCAACAAGCAACTATAAACCAGAGATACACTATGGGGGGAGGGAGAGAGGGTGGGGTGGGGAAAGGAAGGACTAGAGTCAAAATAAGGGGGGGGGGTGCAATTGTATGGGGAATATAACCAAAACGAAAATGCATACATTGTGCAAAGATGAAAAAAGATGTAAGAATTATATAAAATAAAATATTTAAATAAAAAAAAAGAAATGTAGCACCAGGGCCTCCCTGGTGGCACAAGGGTTTAAGACACAGCACTATGAAGCTATTGGCAGCCCCAGCAGCACAAGTTCAATCCACAGCCAGGAAGCTGACCCACATGGCACCACAGACCTCTCCTGTCTCACCCGCTGCTCCCCTCAGCAGTATATTTCAGCAGATCTGCCTGTTTTGCTCCCCACTCTGTTTCTGGTGAGTCCTCTCACCTTCCCGCACCTCTGGCCTGTACCCCAGTTCATGTATGCATAAATAAATAAATCTCTAAAAAGAAAAGAAATGTAGTGCCAACTACTGAGTGGTGTTGTGAAGCGCTATTTAACCTTAGGGGAAGTCAGAACAGTGTCCCACTGAGTTGACTGCAGTGTTCTTATTCCACATGAAATTTTATCCTCAAGCTTCATCTGGTTACCACGATTGAGTTAGTACTTTGGTCCAAGGAGCTGGAAGATGGTTCCAAATCTTGTTGCTTCCAAACTGCCAGGAATCAAGCAGTGGTTTTTGAAGTGTGTTCTGGTCTGCAAGCCAGCATTATCAGCATCACCTGGTAACTTGTAAGAAATGCAATCTCCCCTCAGTACTAGAACACTGAATCAGTCTCCGTGGATGGGAATTAGTGGCCTGTGTTTTAATGAACCCCCAGGTTGTTAACAGTGAGCTACACAGGGAACGTGGCACCTTCTGTTACATGATGATTCTCAGAAAGCAACACTTTGCCATTTCTTTGGGGGCTTAGTTAAGATATCAACTGCGCAGAGCAGGGCCGCTTGCTTCCTAAGAGGTTCTGTTTTCCATTGTGAAAACATTGTTGGAACAGGAGGTGTCATCCAGTGCTATTAAACCACAGGGCTAGGATGTGCCCTGTGGTTTTAAGAGAAGTAACTGAAATTGCCTCCCATTTAAATATTAGCTAAAAAGAGCCACAGGCGTCTGCGCTGGCTGAGAGCTTGGTGGATGGGGCAGCAGCACCCTGGGGCTAAAGAAACACACCAGCGGAACCAAAACTCTGTCCTTCAGGGTCAGTGCCACTGCTTGGGGACATGAACTAGGTTACCCCAGCCGCCATGAGCTGCCCCAGAAGGTCAAGCGGGAGCTTGTGTGGTGGAAAGGGGAGCTACCACTGTATTGTGTCCTAATCGAGACATTCTCATGTCCTTTGTGCATGGATATGAACTTTCATACAGTGATGGAAAAGACTGCTGTGGAGCTCTGACTGACACTACTCCGAAAAACAGAAATGTTTCTGAAAACAAGAAACAAACAAGACAAAATTCAGAATTTTGGAATTTCTCTGCATGCAAACTCACAAACCCACTGCTTTAATGATTTCCTAGAGAGCAGATGGTAACCTGAAAGACTTACAGAGATTTTATCTCAGACACCCTGAAAACAATTCCAAAGGAGGCTGCCCTTCTTGCAGATCTGAGCCCTGCATAAAGAAGTGGAGGAGACCACGCAGGGTGACACCAGTAGCGGGAGGAAGAACTCAGGTTACAGCAAGATAACTTTCTGAGAAAGACCTTAAACTGCAGGGAAGTGTCGTTGAGACCCAGTGGGACACAACTCCATTTTCAGAAAATCTAAGACTACAGTCAAGCCTTCATGAGAGGACTACCAAATTCACAAAGAAACAAGTGTACCAACAGCACACCAGAATGCAGAGTGCTGTGATAAGATGCCTTTCTTTGGGCAAAGAAAGGATGTAGGAAATTTGCTTGCAGCCAATTGAACACAAATTCAGTAGTGAAATGGGTGGTGTTGACCTGACTTGTTTATTCCCTGCACGTCCTATGGAACATGTGTTCTACAAAAAGAATTTGGAGATGTCAAATGATGGGTGTCGAACAAGTTAAAGTTTCAAAAAATATGAGGTAAATCCCTTTGTGAATACTATCCTTATCTTGGGTGGATTCTGATCACTTACCACTGATTGTCTCTTTTTGGACAAAGCTATAGAGATCAGAATTTGACTAATGCCTGCATTCAGAACTCCCTCCAAGATTCTTTCCTTTGATATACATGTTGTCACTGGCAAGGTCCCCTTAGATGTCAATTATACTGTCAGAAGTGATGAGTGTTTAGTTTGAGTTCAGAGAGCACTCTTATTTCACTAGAGATGAGAAATTTCAGGAGATAGTGATGGAATGACAAAGCATACCCATTCCTTGCCTGGGAAGAACTATGGGCTAGCACACATATTCATTTTTCCCAACAATGAATGGTGTCATCATGCCAGTGGATCTTCACTGTTAGAGCCAGAGCTAAGGAGGAAAAAAAGAAATTCAGCTGTTAAAGACAATATTGAAATCGAAGTTGAAAGAAAAAAGCTTTAGCAATTTGAGCCCAACGTGTTCACTTTCATAGGGAAGTTTTCAATGGGAAATTCAGAGCCAGGATAGATCACTTGGTGTGTTTTTGTTTTTTCGCTTGGGATGCTAGCTCTGTGCACACACTGTGGTTTGACTGATGACCAAGTGGAGCTAACAAAGCTTTTATGGAGACCTATTACCAGATGTACCATCAGTTTAAGACTAGGCTGAGCCCAGGAACTGTGAATTTGAGTATAAATCCTGAAGCTAGCCAGAGGATATGGAGATCTGGCCATATCCACAGCCTCTGCTGGGACCAGAGACAGGGGATAACCTTTTCTATCCATACTGGTTTTATAAGGACAAGAAATACCAGGATTGAAATCCTGCAGTGCTTCGTAAGAATACTATCATCCATGTAGGTAGCTGATCTTTAATCTATAACATTCAAAATCCAATCGCAAGAGATATTATGGACAGTTTCTGGGAAAAATTTTTAAGTATACTCTTTTTTTTTTTTCTGTGACATGGACTTCCTCAACTTTGACAAATTTGTAATTAATATAGAGCATTGTACCCTGCCCATCTGGACTTGGAACAATTCCCAGTCATGAGATTTTCAGGATTGAACATTATGTATAGTAGAATTTTTCCTTGCTTTAAGATCATAGATTGAAAAGCCAATTACTTATGAACAAAATTAATCATGGAGACTTAGCCATGGAGATGTGTAGTCCAACTGACTGTTGGGAGACAGGCAAGTTCCAATTGTGGACTGAAGATGACAAGTTCAACGGGATAGCTGGGATGTAGGACACCTTGGAAAGCAAGGTATGGTTTTGCAGTGCAGATGCTGTTTGAGTTTGAATCCATTTTCATACATTTCTTTTCGTGGTAATTCAGGTTGGCTTTGGTGTTTGTTTCTGTATCTGTGCTTTCTAAATCAGGACCACTGTGAGGAAGAAAGAATACAACCAGCAAATTTTTGATTTATGGGGGAAAACACACACGACAAAATTGATTAGCAACATAGAATTCTGCTGGACAGCCTGATTTGTGTTTTCAATTAGCTCCTTTGGGGGGACGCTGCACTGTTGTTGGGGGAAGGGAAAAACTTACAGCTGGTGACAGAGTCGTGGGATCCTGGTAGTGGAGGCTAGTGGGGAAGCCAGAGACACACTAAATATGTCCTGTGGAAGTACATGGCTCCTGTTGCGCTTGGTCAGCTTGTGATTTAAAAAGATATTAAGGAAAAAAATTATTGGTTGCAATTCTGGTGACACTTGCCAGTGTCATTCTTAATATTAATTGAGTTACCATACTGTGTCCAATAAAGTTTTAACAGAGCGAAGCATGGCAAATTTGTAGACCCAGCATGTTGCTTATTGGGGCTGCACAGTCTGGCTTCTGCGATGAGCATGGAATGATGGGCTATCAACTTTACATTTTACCCTCCAGCTGGGCTCCCTTAACTATGTGGGAGAGCTAAGCCAGGTGACTATAGGCAATAAATAGAAGAAACCATCTAATATCCTAGAGATTTAATAATGACATTTTAGAGAAAGGTAGGGTCTTGGAATAGTAGGACAATGAGTAAAAGCTGAGATTCTGAGCTCTTATTGATGTTTGTGATGGTTTGAGTGATTCTGAAAATATTCTTCTGTCATTGCACTTAGAATTGTACACTTCTACAGTGATGTTAGGTTTAGCCATGTGGCTTGCTTTGGGATGTTAGCTGAGCAATAGAAGCAGAGGCTTGAAAAGGGCTGTGTGGTTGGGTCTGGCCCCTTGTGCTTTAGTTTTCCATCATGGAAAGACCATGCCCCTGGTAGCCATTCTCCTTTTGGGATGGGGTTCAGAATAAATGACATAAGTGACATGAAGTAGACCTACAACCTGCAGTCTGAAGCATGCCACCCAGTTAAGAATAGCTGAATCACATTTCACCTGCAGGTTCCTGCAATTCAGAGCATGAAAATAAATGCTAAATATGGCAGTAGTTGGTGTTGTAGCCGGCATTGACACTTAGATACAAATACTAATACCCTCTGCTGCCTTCTGGTTGTCTAAACTCTCATTAGACCTTAATTGCCCTATTTGCAAAATGGGCATTATAATTACTACACAGGTAAACATTAAGTGAACTAATACATGTAAGTGTGTTTTATTATACCTTGTACTCAGTAAATACTAACTAGTTTAGAGCTATAAGCATAACGGTAGCTATAATATATTGAGTAATTACAACACAGTACCTGGAGCTCATGTAGGTATTTGCTGGTTTGATTGATCAATATCTTGATTGATGTTACTTAGAACTCCAAGAGTTACTAATGTATATATAAATATATGCATGTATCAATATAGTATTCCTGTTTTGTAAATGACAGCTCAGAGAGTTTAAGTAACTTGGCACAGAGTTATAAGTGGTGGAGCTGGATTTTTCCCATAGTTTGATTTAACCTTGGAATTCTTTCTGTTATGCTAGACTGCTTCATCCATCTCTTCACTGTAAGTGATGTTAGTATAGTGTACCGTGAAACACTTTCGCATTATCACATGTGATCCTTCCAATAACAAAGTTGGACTTGCAGCAGTGTGTCCCACAGAGATTATTTTTTCTTTTCCCTAGGTGCCAGGAAAGCACATTAGAATCGCAGCAGGTAGATCCCTCTCATTCGTATGGATGGTGGGATAGGTCTGGTCACCTTTACATCACGTAGTGACCACCTCCTTAGAAGTGTTTCGAGCCTCTGAGGCTAGCTTTTCTTTAATGGTGGGGTCCTTCTAAAGTGCTTGGGTAGCCACTCTTTTTTTTTTAAGATTTATTTTTATTTATTTATGCATACAAGAGCTGGGGTATCGGCCAGAGGTGTGTGTGTGTTTGTGTGTGTGTGTGTGTATATGTGTGTGTGCGCGCGTGCAAGTGCATGCACAAGAACTAGAGAGAGGGAGAGGGAGAGAGAGAGGATTCACCAGAGACAGAGTGGGAAGCAGAACAGGTGCATCTACTGAAATACGCTGCTAAGGGGAGCAGCGGGGCAAGACAGGAGAGGTCTGCTGTACCGTGTGGGTCATCTCCCTGGTCAGGGATTGAACTCATGCAGCAGTGGCTGCTGATAGCTTGATAGTGCTGACACTTAATGTCTTATGCCACCAGGGAGGCCCTGGATAGCCACTCTTAAAAAGAAAAACAATTCCCTCCCCCCTTATTTTGACTCTACTCCTTCCTGAAAATGTGCAAAATTGAAAAATGATGTAAAACAGCTATAAAATTAAATTCAATTAAAAAAAGATAAACAAAAAGCCACATATTCTGAACTGAGAGGCTGTGATCAGATCTATCCAGCATTGAGGACATTAAAGGAATCCATTTCCCTAGTCTGGAAAGAGGGCGGAGGTGTGGTTCTGTGTCTCAGAGGCAGAGGACAGAGACCCCAGAGTAATCCAGTATGCCTGGAATCAGGTGTTCCATGGAAAGTGATGGAACGTGAAAACTATAGTATGTTCATATCAAACCTATCGCTGGTAGAAATCCAACTTTGGGACATTGTTGACTGAACTAAACTCTAAAGGGACAGAGACTCACCTCTCTCCAGGAGTTGGTGTATCTGTGCTGGAATCTGGTGCAGCGACAGACCACAGGAGTGGACCACAGCAACTTTGGTGAAAACCAGCTCCAATGAAAGCCTGTTTACTGATGAGAGTCCTGGGTAAGGAAAACCCCTTTTGTGGTTTCTAAGTCTCTTGAGTTTCTTGAATAATTCATGGCAGTTAGGAGTTCTAAGAGGAAGACAGACACTGGCTTTATTGCTAATTAAGCTAATGGAAGCTATGCGGCTGTATTTGTATATCCAGTGTTTGTAGCTATTAATACCTGTTGTGTACAGCTGGGCAAACCAAGGCTTGGAGACATGCCCAGGGTTTTAGAGTTAACAAGTGGTGGTGTCAGAACTCAGATTCTGGGTTTTGATTCTACTTTTTGTAACTCCTGCCTGGTTCCCTCAATCTGCCCCAGTCAAAGAGTCCAGTACTGAGAGTTGTCCTACGCAGAGGCAGTGGGTAAGTTTAACAAGATTTATGCATTGAGGTAATGTGAGAAGGTTAAAAAAAATCTTCAAAGAGCATATTGGATGCCTCTGTTTGTAATGGATTTTGTTTTTCATCTAGTAGGATTCTTCCCTTTATTGACCATTTTACCTTATGGTCCTTAAGATGTAAAACCTTATTGTCCTTATGATGTAAAACATCTATATCTCCCATTATTCCATATCTCCCGCCACCCTTCTTTGACTTATCCATTAAGAACAAGAACCAAATTCCCCATATTTATCTCATAGTTCTGTTCTTTGTTCTCTTGGTCTTTGCTTACACCCATGTTCCAAAGACTTCATCATCTTATATCCCAGAGACTTATCAAGACATGTTGCCAAGAATGTCAGTTCTCTTCCTAAGAGAAATTCTATTACCATCCTTTAAGTCAATTTATTCATGCATCACATGGTGCCTGCATTTTCCTTACTATGTGCCAGGGACTTTTCTAGGTGCTGGGAATAGACCAGTGAATGAAATAAAGCTTATGCTTTTATGGCGAGAAATAAATAATAGCACGTTGGTATGTAAGCTAGTGAAAATACCACTAAGGAAAAAATTGAGCGTGATAAAGGAATAAGAAACCTTAAGGGAGAGTAGTTATTTCATATAGTGTTATATATAAACTGAAGAAGTGAGGCAGTATATATAAACAGAAGGAAGTGAGGCAGTAAGTCATAGTGGTAATTTAGAGAAGAGTGTTTCGGGAAGAGGAATACCAAGTGCACAGACCCCAAGGTAGAAATCTGCTTGACTGTTTCAAAGAAGCGCAAAGAAACCAATGTGGCTGTAGAGCAAAGTGAATGGTTGAGTGAGGTGGCGTGTGACTGGGTATAGTTCATATCATGAAGAGACTCATGGGTCATTGGAAAGAATTTTGTTCTTATTCTGAGTGAAATAATAGGAAGCATTGTGAGGTTTGGGCCGAGTAAGTGAGCTGATCTGATTTATGTTTGGCACAGGACTCTGGTTGCTGTCTTCAGCTGCTAAAGAGCTACAGACAGAAGCAGTGAGAGAATATGGGAGACAGTTACAATAATCTAGGTGAGAGTAGAAGGTGGCTTGGTTTAGGATATTGTGGTGCCAGTGATAAGAAGAGGTTGGATTTCTCTCTCTCTCTTTTTTTTTTTGGTGGGACCCTTGCCTGTGGCCGGGAATCGAACTGGTGCTGCAGAGGCTGCGGGCAGCCTCGCAACCCAGCGCTCAACTGCTGCACCACCAGGGGAGGTCTTCTCTATATTTTTAATGCAATGCTGGCAGAATTTGCTGTGGTTACCTAAGAGAAGTGATAAAGATGTCTCACACTTTTGAGATGAGCACCTTGAAGGATAGGGCTACCGTTACTTAGAGAATACTTCGGGAGGAGCATGCTTTGTGGAGGAAGATCAGAAACTTAGTTTGGGACATGTTTAATGTACAGACATCAGCTTGTTGCTGTCAGTCAGGGAATGGAATATTCTAGGCTCAAGATCAGCAGAAAGGTCTGAGCTGGAGATATAAATTATGGATACAAATGAAACTGATGCCTCTTAAAACCATGACATTCGATGACATCACCAGAGAATGAGCATATTTAGAGAAAAGACATGCAACTAGGAGTTCTGCAACTTAGAAAGATAAGGGAGATGAGAAGACAGAAAAGGGATGCCCTCTTAGCTCCGTTATATGCATATTTAAAAAATTGCCATTTATGTATATGCAAGATGAACATATTTTTCATTCTTTGAATGGTTCTTGGTGTATATATGGATTAATAGAACTTTTATAATAACTGCAGGCGCTACTAAGTAGACAGTAAATGTTAGTTGAATGGTGAGCAAACAAAAGAATGGCTGAATCACTGCATTCTCTTTCTCACACCAAGGTCTGTGATGCTCTTTGTAGCATGATTTTTCTGGTGTTTATTGTTGCTTTGTGTATATACTAGAGTGTCCCACAAACTACCTGAGGAGAATACTGACCTCCATGTGTATACTTTCTTGTCCCCTCTCTCTGTGATCATGGGGTGACCTGTTCAGACAGAGCCCTCTGGGCATCAGGAGCCCACTTAGAACTAGTTATTTCTCCACTTTGGGCAAGTGCTGACACAAAGCCTCGCACCATAGGTAGAGAAGGAAGAGAGTGTGTGTGTATGTGTGTGTGTGTTTTGGAATTGAGCTTTTTTGCTGAGTGCTCTGCAGCCAGCCCAAGGAAGGGCAAATTGACAAAAGATCAGATTTATTCCTGACCCTTCCAAAAATGGCTTTCAATCTGCTAGTCCAGCAGGAGAGGCAGCAGCTCTGAACACCTCCTCAACACGTTTCCATCAGGAATGCACAGTTGACCATGCTCATTGCTTGCCTTTCTTCTGATTAAAATCTTCTTGGTGTTGAAATTCATGTGGGTTCCAGCTGCCTCCTCTTGTGGATTTCAATTTAGAAGCAAAAGGAGAATACAATAGGATTCTTATTATATAGCATTTTAAATATAACTGAGCAGCCTCCCTCCAGCTCTCTGCCTGGCCCTGCTCTGACTTTCTTTGGAAGGAAGACTTTTATTTCTCTATGGATGCTGGAAGCTCTTGGGAACCAAAGCCAGAGCGCCCCCACCTACAGGCCCTAGTGACTCAGTAAAGGGGAGGTCTTCTCTTTTCTCACCCCTCATTTCTAATTCTTCCCGTAAAAGGCACATATGCCAGAGTATCATTCCCTTTGAAGGACTGGAGAGGAATATTTTTTCATTTTCTTTTTTTTTTTTAAAGATTTATTTATTTATTTATACAAGCATTGGGTACAATAAGAAGCACGTGAGAGAATTCACTGGAGCCAGTGGCGAGCAGAACAGGGAGACTGATGAAATATACTGCTGAGGGGAGCAGCGGGTGTGGCAGGAGAGGTCTGTGAGCCATGTGGGACCCTGCATGCCATGTGCGTGGCTGGGGATCGAACTGGCGCTGCAGAGGCTGCGAGCAGCTTCGAAGCCCAGCGCTTAACCGCTGCGCTGTTGGGGAGTCCCTTTTTTCATTTTCTTTACTTCCTTGCTTGGACCTCTCCTTGGGAGAACAAATGACTAATAAGATTATTCCAAGTTTTAAGTGGGTCCCCAAGAGTTTGCAAGAACCAGACTGTGTCCTTTTGATATTTCTTGGAAAACTTGTGTTCTAAGGAGAGGGCTAGTTTTCCTTTCTGGCTTACATTTGGTGAGACAGTCTGCTTCTATTCAGGCCTCTACTTTTTCCTCTGTAGGCTCTCTGATTATAATTGAGCTTGTAACTTCAGAACTGAGGTGGAAGAGGGGAAGCCCTGCCATAATTTCCAGCCTCAGTATACCAGTCATCAAGCATTCTTGATCATTTGGTGCTGATTTTGCTACTGTTGCATCCTCAGTTGGTTAGAACTTGGAAAGTGCTTTGGTTCTCTGGGTTCATAGAATGGGCAGTAAGCTGCAGGGTCTCATCATCTGTCAGTCACAGTAGACATGATCCAGACTGTGACACTGTTGGGATATGTGGGGCAACCTACAGCACAGCCAGTAACTTATGGTATTTGTAACATGGTTTTTAAAAGTGAAGATTTCCTCTGTAAAAATTTGAAATAAGACTGGGAGAAACTTACTAGCATTTGCACTTAAAGGTCACATACTATTTGGGCTGGGAAAATCAATTATGGAGACATGTACTTACTGAACATTGAGAGACTTGTTACTCACGAAAGAAACGAAAAATGAGAGGGTTCAGGAGAGGAAGAGGATAGTGGGAAACTGAGGGAATGATAGAGATAGACAGTGGCCATCCCTTAGTGGTGCTTTAGTTTCTGCTGTGGTTGAGCTATGTTTGCTTGTTTTTTCCTGTGTGATCATGAGCTATCATAGAATATTTACCCAAATCTATGCTTTTTCTTGAGCTCGTTCAAGTAAAATCTATCTATTCATCCATCCATCCATTGTCTATCTATCATCATCTACCTATCTATTTGTGACTTGAAGTTTTATTTGAAGAGCCCTTACAAGTAAAATGGATGTGATTCGATAGCACTATCAGCCTCCCCACAGGTCACATCCAAGCAGAAAAGTTGCAAATCTGAGCTTTGTGAAATGTGAACTAAGGAGTCCTCTAGTGTCTTTACCGGGGTATATAGATGCACCCAAAGATGTCTTCCAGGCTACAACTTTTGTTCATTCAGCATTTTCCTTCCTTGCTTTCTCCATGCATATAAGAACTCCATGAATATTTAACTCTCAATAAGATGAATTTTGATTATTAATTGTAACTTCTAGGTCTCCAGAATGTTGCCTTCTGCAAGGAACCATTCCAGCCTGTTGGTCCCTTGAGGAATCTTGTGTATGATACCAGATTCTTATGTACCACTTCAGATCATCTTGATCTTGATGCTACAGCAAACAGTTGTGGTCCCCACCTGAATTTATACATGGGTAACTGGCAGAACTCTCCTTTTGCCCATATCACACAACACTCATCATCTACCTCAGAACTTCTCTGTTGATTATGAGGTGTTGTCACGTTGTGACTGATGCCATGTGATCATGGTAGGTTAGCATGTATGTGTGACCTGAAAGTGCACTGAACTTTAGTTTCCAATAAGGCTGATCTTTTCCAGCAGAAGAAAACTGGTGAACAAACTCTGCTGACTTTCTCTGTCTGGACAGAAAAACTTGAGATCATTTTCTACAACTTTTCAGATAATGCTCTTGCAATTCAGAGTGGCTAGGTGTACTGAGTGGTGGCCTTCTTGAAAATGTATCTTCAATTAGTTTCTTCCCTCCTCCCTTGTTTCACTTTCCTTGTCCCTCACTCCTGTGTTGTGTATTCGAACTTCCAAATCCAGTGTGATCACAGAAACCTTTGTCTCAGGCATTGTTTCCCAGGCTAAGGCTGGATTCTAAAGAGCATGAACTTACCGTGCTGAATGGTGTGAGCTGCCAGCACTGTAGTTGCCAGAAACAATATCACTAAACATGGCTTTATTATTTTTAGGGGAGAAGAGATCTAATAGGTTGAACAGTAAGGAAACAATGTGATTCGTGCATCAGAATTCAAGGCAATTTTCTGTATAGCTGAGTTTTTTTCCCCCTCACTTTTCTGGAGCACCCTCCCTGACTGTGGCTGGGGAAGGGACCAGAGATCAGCATCTATTGGTCAACATGGGCTGCTCATTTGGAACACTCACAAATTTTATTTTCTTTCCTGATTTTCTGAACACTTCTGCTGAAGTGAATGTTGGATGGTGGAGGTGCTGCATTTGTCTCCTTGTTGTCTGGTAGTAAAATCTTTGGATTTATCCAGCATCGAGATTATTAAAAAATTGTCAGCATCAGAAGTCACAGAAAGGTAGAACAAATCAGAATTTTTAATATATTACATTCTCACCCCCCCGCCTTTTGCAGGTTGATGAGTTCTGGCCAACAGAAGGTGGGCAGATTCCAGGCATGGCCCACTTCGTGAATGAGTCTTCACTCGTCTCCAACTTATCGCTGAATTGGGAGTCTAATGAAGACTTAGAGACAATGGAGTCCTATGATGAAGGTGCTTGAGGCACTGAATGACTGTTTGCCCATGTGCCAACCCATATTGGACAGTGACATGGGAGATTACCTATTTCTGTGTAAAGTCACTTATATTTTGGAGTTGTAATAGCATTGAATGTCCTCTGCCTGGTATTTAAGTGCTACCTGGGTGGTTATTATAAGTAAAATATTTTCCTACTGACTGGTCTCCATAATAAACACACATGGGAATGTCATCTGTGCAAAATGGGTGCTGGCACACAAGATTGTATTTAATGGGCCTTTTTATCTCTTACAACCACCTCCGTCCATTCATGATGGGGAAGGTTGCTGGAAGTAGTTGATGGGGATGGCTGCTAAAAGCAGTTTTCTTGGGCAAAATGTTGTGTTTTATGATTATAGCAAAGATCAAGTGGATATCTCTTTCTCTGTGTGTATGTAAGTGCGTATGTGTGGTATGTGCTGAAATAAGTTGCTTTTTTTCAGATTTATTTATTTATTTATTTATGCAAGCACTGGGTACAGGCAGAAGCGAGGGAGGGTGAGAGAATTCACCACAGCCAGAGCAGGGAGCAGAACAGGCAGACTGACCAAGTATGCTGCTGAGGGGAGCAGCGGGCGCGGCAGGAGAGGTCTGTGCATCTGAAATAAGCTGCTTTAACCTTTATAAAATCTGAAACTTACCTTCCTTTCCCTCCTTCTCCTCTTTTTCCCTTACTCTTCCAACTCCTTCCTCTTCCAACTCCCCCTTTACTCCTCTTCCCACACTCCCTCCTTTCTTCCTTGAACATTTATTGATGCTTAATCTGTGCTGGGAAATAGAATCTATGAGCTTAGATTCTAGGTGTTCTTACCAGTAATTATAATCTTTTGGAGTCATGCAATAAATGAGAGACTTTCAGGCAGATAGAATCTTAGGAGGTCTGAATGGTGCAATTTCCTAATCCAAGCTTGACTCAGAGAACAAAGCTTTCACAAGATTATATAAACTTTAAAATTACAATAGCTTCTCACTCTCTCATTACGGCACCATACCCAGCCACATCCATATGTCAAGATGTGGGTATAGGGAATGGTATTTCTATCTTGTGAGAATAACATCATTTCCATTTTTGATCTCCAAATAGTTTAGGATCAGAATCCCCCAGCCCCTTCACTCTCTTGATCCCACTATGTCATCTGAGTCTTAATGGTCTATATTTTGGAGAGAGAAATTAATTTTTATAAGGGATTCCGAGTACTGTATCTGTACATACTATATAGATATTTAAAAAGTAAAGATTAAGATCTAGACAATAACATGGTTTGATGCCTTCATCTTCCAAATGGGGGATGGTCCATTCAGATAAAATGAAGAGAGAATCTAGGTTGCATAGTGAACAAGTTGCTGTTCTGGATCTAGAATTCTGACCCTTTGATCAAGATAGTTGTAGATATACCTTGTCCCATTATGTAATTTCCTTGTTTATAAAACAAAGACATCAGACCATGTCATTTCATTTCCCTGCTCCAAAATTGTTTGCTTTTAAAGTATGTACAGAGTATATACTCAGACCCTGAATAACTGGGGAAAGCAGAGCTCCCCTCAACCAATGAAGAACATGAATTCAAGGTTGGTCAAAAAGCACAATTCTGTTCAGGTTTAGTGTGATACCCTGGTGCGAGGGTGTTGCAGTTAGAAGGTAGACAAGCTGGACTCTTTCTGACTCATCACAGAGCTTGATTGCAAGAGTGGGCAAATATTTTAAGCATGGCCAGTCAGAGTGTCCTCTGAAACTTGGTATGTGACATGAACAGTTATAAAAAGAATGCAGCCAACTCAGAGCAGAGTGATGATGCGTGTGGATCATGACAGCAGGTCTGTGAGGTGATCAGGTTTGTTTTGGTGGTTGTTCAGGCTAATTTGAGTTGAGTTTCTATCAATTCTAGGCAGAAAAAGTCCCAGATGATAGAACCAAAAGCTAAAGTGAGAATCGTAGGTAATTGCAGTGCTTTATAAAGTCTTGAAAATTTTTTATTTAACTAGCTGCCACATGAAAAAGTGTGTCACTACTTAAGGGGGAATTCTGATTTGGTGACCTCTTAAGTTGATTTCATGAGTCCCTTTCAATTTCTAAATCCTTGAAAGAGCCGCTTCAATAGTAACTTAATTTTTTTTCTTGATAATTTGAGAGAACAAAACACTTCTGTATTTCCTTAAAATGATGAGTCATGTTACCACCCTTGCAATTTTCCTCTAAGCTTGCCTTCTCTTTTGCCAAGTCCTTGAAAGAGCAATAAATTAAACTAAGCGTCAATAAACACATTTTCCCTCAACTTACATTTCTAGTTGCCAGAAGTCATTTCTCTTTGGTCTGTTGACAGGGAGCAGGCAGGATTCCAGCATGGAATACATTGTAGAGTTATTGATTTTTCTCTGATAATAGTAATAGAAATTTATTAAACTATCACCTGTACTGGGACCTATGCCTTACAAAAATTGCTTTCTACTAAGAAGCATTCCTATGCTTCTTGTGACTGTCCATGCTAATTAAATTCTAAGTCTCTTAGCTTGTTTGAAGTTTAAAATTCTCCGCAATCTGACCCGCATGTCTCTTTCCATTCTTATTTCTGTGTCTGTCCTTCAGTCAGATTGAATTGCTTGTGTCTCCAGAACATACATCTTGCATTCACATTATGTTGCTTTTATCTGTGGTGTTTCTTTTACCTGTAATGCCATTTTCTTTGATCTTCCTCCATATGTCCATAATTACTCATTCTTCTAGGCCATGTTAGAATGCCTCACTCTCTACAAGGTCTTTCTTGATAACCTTAGGTGGAATGAGTTCCTTCCTGCTTGGAACTTGGCAGCACATCTATATATTCCTCCGTTGTCATCCACCACACTCATCACTGTGCTCATGCAATCCTCACTTCTACAATACACCATCCATACCTACTCCTACCATTTTAATCCTGCAGTCCCCAGTACAATGAGATCTGTCATCACCCTCCCTCTCAGTAACTCTGTTGTGAAGTGCCAGAGCCATCGAAGCTATCTGAATCCAGATCTGAAAGTTTTAACCACTGTTTTAGCCACATTCAAAGACTTCAAGATACTATGTCGAATACATAATTTTTGATTATTGGAATAGTTGCTTGGTTAAAAATTTGGTTAGGGTCTCCCCAGTGGTGCAGCAGTTGAGCTCTGTGCTGCGAAGCTGCCTGCAGCCTCTGCAGCACAGGTTCGATCCCCCGCCACCTGGTGAGGGTCCCACATGGTGCGCAGACCTCTCCTGACGCCTGCTGCTCCCCTCAGCAGTGTACTTCGGTCCTTCTGCCTGTTCTGCTCCCCGCTCTGGCTCTGGTGAATTCTCTCACCCTCCCGCGCTTCTGACTATACCCAGTGCTTGTATAAATAAATAAATCTTTTTTTTTAAAAAAAAAAAAACTTTGGTTAAAACCACCCTTCTCTCTTGAGGGGTGGACTGTCATAGTAAGTCGTTGAGAATATATGAGCAACAGTTGATCCACAACTGGACCAGGGCAACTGGAGGCTCCTTATTCCCTTCCCTGTCCTTGGAATGTTCTTCTGCTCCACTCTTCCCACACTAAAACTATTTCAAGGATGAATTAAGGTCTAAATCCCTTAGTTTGTTTGAAGTTTAAAATTCTCAAAAGAATAATGGGTTGTTGAGACTATCTGAACTGTATTCATTACTGGACCTTGTTAAGGTTTCTACATAAACTTTTAAGATACTGGGTGTGGAAAATCTGCTCCTCTTGCTGCTGTCCAAGATAAGCCTCTTTTGTAAGTCTATTTTGTTTATTAAAACTCCAACCTTCCAATCTGATGTGCTCCACTTGTTTCTTTAATCTATCCTTGCTTTCTATGTATGGGGGCCATTTTGAATTTCACCCAGGGAACTTCTGATGTTGCAAACCAACTGACCTTCCTTCTACTTTCTGTCTTCCAGAAATTTATTGCATGATGATATTCACTGTTATTTCTCCCTTTTTTTTCTTTGTCATTATGAATTTATATTTTTTGATTACTATCGTTTTGAGAGTTATGGGAGTCACAATAATTGAATGTATGTGCTCAATCCTCCACCTTTAGTTGGAAGTCCTAGGTTTCTTTGGATTTATTTTGAAAACCACAAGGAAGACAAACTACTGATTGATGTTTAGAGATAAGAAAGCTTTTTCACTTGTGTTAGTAATAACCTAGAAGAAAAATAAAAATAGAACACAACTTTTTATTATTATTATGAACTGAAAAAATGGTTCTGTGAGTTGGACTTCAGGAACAGGGTGAATGAGGGGGCAAGGGAGATCATAAATATGATCATATAAAATGACACTCCTAATGCTGTTTGGTGACTGCCTCCCAGGGGAAATTAGCTTTCCACTGTACTGTTGAGCAGTGAGTTTCAAGTCAGTGTCTGAAAGCTAAGTCTGTTTCTTAATTTGGCATAGTGTGTTGGTTGTTTATGTGAGGGATCTAGCAATTGATGGTTCCATTATAGAATATTGATTACATTTAATGAGTATGAATGAATAGGCTCTTGCTCCGTGGGACAGTGAATAAAGTGTAATTCAGTTCGGTCTTGTTCTGTTGTGTCCCTGCTAATTTTCCACTCTCATGGCATGCTGAGCTCATTTGGGAAGCAGATTTCCTAAAATGTAGTATAATAGACTCTTCCTTCTTTTGGCTTCTTCTTTGCCCCTCCTTTTTTAATTCAGTAAATTTTTGTCAAGGCTTGGGGTTGGGGGAAAGCATAGGGAGGAAACCTATTTTTCTTGAATGACAATTTTGGCAACTCTTAGGAATGTCACATGGGAGAGCATATGCTTTCCAGTAAATGCAACTTTGAATTCTTGTAGCATGAAAGTATGTTTATTTTGGAGGTAGAAAATAGATAGTTGGAGCTCATGGTCATATGTAATAGTGAATTAAGCTTGGTCAGGAATAGGATAAGGGCTAACTATGTTCTCAACATGATAATTAAATCAACTAGAACATTTTTCTTACTGTTTTCAATTCATTACTAGTCTAGGCTAGTGGTCAGATATGTGTGGTAGATAAAATCACTGCTTTTGTTGCTGTTTCCAATTCTATCTAGCTTATATTTTGAGGTAACATGGATTAATAACACTGTATGTGATTCAGAAGCATATGTCCACACTTGCTTGGATGCATGCTGCACCCCTATCCTCACCACCAAGGCACCCTCAGTCCACAACCACAGCTCATTATGTCCCCTCACCTCTTAGTTTTTCCCTCTCTCCTGCATTCTTTTCTTTTCATTTATTGAGGTATCATTGGTTTACAACACAGTATATGATTTAGGGAAATATGCTCACACCTCTTCAGATATATGCTATCACACCACCCCCACCACCAGAGCACCCATAATCCTTCACCACTGGGCCCCTTCCCACTTTGTTCCTTAGCCCTCTGCCTCCCCCTCTAGACAGATGAGTTGATAAAGAAGATGTGGTATATATACACAGTGGAATACTACTTGGGTATAAAAAAGAGATAAAATCTTGCCATTTGCCACAACAGGGATACAATTGGAGGGGATTGTGCTAAGTGAAATAAGACAGATGGAGAAAGATTTCACTCATGTGGAATGCACAGAAGCAAAGGAAAAGACAGAACTCAACCACTCTTTCTGCCACTAATATACTTATGTTATGACTTTCCTTTATCTTTGGGTATGATTGA
The DNA here is from genome assembly GCF_014898055.3 of Talpa occidentalis. Classification (NCBI taxonomy): domain Eukaryota; kingdom Metazoa; phylum Chordata; class Mammalia; order Eulipotyphla; family Talpidae; genus Talpa; species Talpa occidentalis. The sequence goes on from NW_023603184.1 coordinate 7,801,339, forward strand.
TTTCTACTCTTGCTCAGAACAGTACAGTCAACATAGCTGTAAATCCATCAGTTTAGTTTGTGCTTTTGCTTTGTTATTTCCTTTGTACATGGTTGAAGGAACTTGACCAAAATATTCCATGATTATTGATATCTCTATTTTTAGATAAATGAACTAAAAATAGGGAATACTAATTTTCTTGCACTTTCATTTCTGATGAGTTGCGAAGCTTGCACAGCAGCACCATCCTGCATTTACTTATGCTGAGCCTGTGAAATACCCTTGGTTTCTGGTAAATGAGTCCTATATTTTGGTGCTGTTTCTGGTTTTGCTGAATTTCAAGTTTGTGCCCAGTGGTGATAAATGGAGCATTTTAACTTTTAACTTCAATTCTTCTCACTTCCACCCTTTCATTTTATGAGCCTGAATCATCAAACTTCTTGAGTTTTCTGAAACCTGCTTTGTTGTTTCACTTCTCTGTATCATCATAACACTGTATTTTCTCCTTTGAATTCCCTCTCCTTTTCCCTCTTGCCTCATCTGCCTGGAAAGCTTCTAGCAATTTTTCAAAGACCCATACTGTCATCTTGCCCTGGATGGGACCACCACTGAACTCATACATGTCAAAATGTATTGTAATTAGCTGGTCATTTGTCTGTAGTGCTAGACTGTGGCTGTCTGAAATGCCCATGTTACCTATATTCCTAGGTCTTGGCACACAGTATGTGCTGAAAAACATCTCTAGCGGTGAATACTTTTTGCTAAGTGTAAAAATCATACATCATACAATATTTTGGTTTTAAATACATGCATATGCTAGCAACACTCAAATTTATTTTTCTCTACTCTTAAACTCCAGATTCACATATTTATCTTTTCACTTGATATTTACACTTGGGCTGTCAAATATTTCAAACTTTACATATCCCAAATGAAACTCCTGACCCACCCCTTGCTAGGACAGATAACCGTCCTAGCTTGCCCAGGGCTGGGTCTTTGGACTTTCAGTGCTAAACTCAGCAGAGCCTCATATAGTCCAGGATGGTTGGTCAGCTTAACCTCTTTTGGGTGTAATTTTTGCTGTGACATAACCCCCGAAGGCACCATTTCTAGCCTTTTGTTATAACGTACTCATAGCAACAGGTGGTCATTTTTATATCAAAAAAGTACATCAAGCATTTATTGCTTCTGACAAACAGCTGGAGACACACACACACACACACACACATAAATCCTTGTGTATCTTTGACTACTTTTAATGCAATGCACACCCTATCATTTTACCTTCCTTCATTATAAAATAGGGAGATTTGTCAAACAGCAGTCTCCACTGAGGCCATACAATGAAACATCTTTAGAGCCAAATAAAAACATCATAGGATGGGAGACCTGAGTGTTTCCATGACATTTTATTAAGGTGACAGTTGCCACCTCCAGGTTTTATGTTATGACCATGGTGCCATCAGTCTTTCCCATCTCAGTTGGTGGCAACTCCATCCTTGCAGCTTCTCAGGCCAAAAAACTCTGGTGTTATCCTTGACTCCGGTCTCTCACATCTGACATCCAACCCTTCAGTAAATCTTTTTGATTCTGCCAAAGTACACCACTTAAAATTGCAAACAGCCAACCATCTCCACCCTCCTCTTTCCCAATCTTTCTTTTCCAGCTCTTTCAAATATTTTTGGGGTAGTTACTACATGATTTACTGTTTATTATTTGTTGATTATTATTAATGTGCTTATCTCCCTGGGTATTTATCAGGGTCTATTTTCTCCAATATTTCAGGTGTCTAGAATGCTGTTTCATATAAACCAAGTGCTTAATGCATATTTATTGAACTTGATAACTAATTCATCTACATGTATAAAAGTCAGAATCAAGGTTACTTTCTAGTATTTATTGAGCACTTACTATTTTTCAGCTATTGTTCTAGATGCTTTATATACTTCGTCATCTAATCCTCTCAATAACTCTCAGACCTGACTTTCATCTCACCTCGCAAGATTGGCAGAGACAGTAAGTGATGGTGCTAGGCTTTGAACCTATAGGCATTTATGACCTTAGAACATGTGTGTTCAGCCACTGTCATGTTGGCATCTTGATTGGACTGGACAATTCTAGGATTCTACTTCAGCAGACCATGGTACGTATGTTACTGCTCAAATTAACATGTCCTAATTAAAGAGGAGATGGTATCACCTATAAGATCTGTCTTTGTGGGAAACTGTGGTGGATGGAAACCAATTAAAATGCCATAGAGCAAATGGAATGTTTATTTGGCATAAGTTTCCAACTTACTAAATAGTACTGCTAATGAAGAAAATCACATTTAAAAAATTTCACAATAGTTTAAAACCCACTGAGCAGATGAATGTGAGAGGCTTTTAGCTATCAAGAGAGAGCTTGAGCTGTGTGGTTGAAAGGGAAAGTATTTAAAAATATGACCATTTAAAATTTTTTGTTTGTCTCTCCATCTCTTTTCCCATCAAGTAATTAAAGTTTTTGACTTGTTTGAAAATGACTCAGATTTAATTTCATTTTGTTAAGCAGCTCAATTTTTCAGCCCAGGAAAAAAAGGCTATTAGCAATTTGCATTATCCATTACAACCTCCTTTATAATATGAAATTTATATGGGAAATGCTAATTGGATGTTCATCATTGTAAAGATAATGATTTCTGTACTTTTGGTGGTAATAATTAAGATGAAAGATGAAAATGATATGGGGTGAACGTCAGATTTTTTTTCATTTTCTGCTGTTTGGAGACTAGGGGAGGCATTCTGTTCTTTGCTTCAGAAGGGTGACAGTGGAGGACAGAGCAGAAGGTCAAGGAAGGGTGTGTAAATTGGATCAGCCTTGATGTCTGGAAATTCCTTATTACCTAATCGTTGGCAATTAATACATTTCCAGATGAAGGTGGAAAATGCTGTGTCTCTCAAAGACAGATGTTTCTGAAAAGTTCTTTGCCACTTCGGGCTGTTGCTTTACGTGCAAGAGCTCCACGGTGCTTGCGCATCAATCCTTATTCTTTCCTCTATGATGGGAAGAGACGGTTGAAAGTGACTGCCATTACTGAGAGTAATCGGCATGATTCCAGTGGGCTTTTCATTGAGCATTGTTGTCTTTTTTGGCTTGCTGATGTAGTCAAGATTAACCTCTTGGGATTGACTCCTGATGAACAGGAGCTTAATTTATTGGAACTTGAGGAGAATGACAAAAGCATCCTTTTAATAGAGTTCTAATATGCTTTTGAACTAAATTTATTGGGGATCCAATGTAGTCTAGGGCATTGACCTTATATAGGTGTCATTTCTGTTGGATAATTACTTACCTAAGAAAGTATGATTGATCCAAATTGATTTTAAAGATGTATAGCCAAGTGTTAGTCTTATACCCATGGAATCATTTTGCTTTCTAAGTTCGGGAAATAAATAATCAAGAGACTGTACATCTACTAGTTGTAAGATAAACAGCCCCCAAGGAGCAAATTAATAATCTTTCTGTAGGCTCTTTGTCTCCATGGTGCACTTGTGGGATTATTTATTTATTCATATTTTCTTTAACAGACATGTTCTGACTGCTTACTATATATTCCAGGCACTGGGATATTATGTCGTTTTATGCTTAAAATTTGGTGAGAATCACGTTTTGAAACTCTCAAATAGTTTCTTGATCTCCTGGAGTTATTTTAATTGATACCATTTTAAAACACAGAATTGTTATTTCCAGATGCCATGAATCACCATGGTTGTAAGTACCTTCACCACAAGTTTAGAAAAGTCTTGCCTTAGAGAATTTGGGAAGCTGGTGGTGGGTCGAGTTTTAGAACTTTTCTGCATTGGATAAAATACTCCTTATGAGGCACTACACTGAATGAGATAAGTAATTTTATTTGGCTGTGGATTTAGCCCTGAGCACTAAGAAATGACAAGGGAAATGTGATGGAAATTCTTCATGTTGTTTGTGTCCAGGTAGATTCTTTAATATATTGTGAACTCTTTGAAGAACAGAAGGCATGTATGTTAGTCTCACATTCTTAGAACCAAGAAGAGTAGACTAATTTTCAAGTCATATTGCTCACTCTACCTCAACAACCTGTAGACATGTCTGTAAGCATCGGTGTAAAGTGCTGGAGCACAGCTGGCTTTCTCACCTGGCCCAGGTGAGTCCTCCTGACTCTGTTCCTACCATAGGCATCATCATTAGCCCCTCATTTCTTCTAGGATCATCTCGTGACAGCAGTGACATGGCTGCTCAGGCACTGGAGTCTGCAGCATTTTCCTGGCAACAGAGGTGAGGTCAGCAGTTCTTGAACACAATGGGTTTTTAAATATCCTGGGATGCCTGAAGGATACACTCACAGAAAGTTCTTGCTGGGCGAGATAAATGAAATTATACTTGCCTGCAGTGTTCTGTGCTTATGTTGAGATGAAGGAAGAGGCTAAGGGTTGGACTGAAGAAATAAATTCCCCCTTTCATCTTTGGTTCATCCAAAGATGCTTGCTCTAGGCAGCCTTCAATTTTTTTTTAAGTGGGCCTTTTGCAGGTTCTTCCTGAAACAGACTGGTTTGCTGCCAGTTCTGTTTGACATGCTCTTCCCGTGTGTGCTGATATCTTCTGTTTCTCCTCCTCTTCCACTCCTCACCCTTACCCATCCTGCTTTCTGCCTGGACACACAGACCTGTATGCACTACATCAGTGGTCTCCCTTGTGCCCTGGCTTTTAGTTGGGTCTCACCAATGGGGAGTCCTATACAGAAATCTGAGGAAGGAAAGAAAGAGTTGTGTGTTTCTAGTTTGTCAATGGATACATTCAAAGACACAAGGAAAATGGACTGAGATTAGAGGTAGAGCCACGTCTAGAATTCCAGTCTCCAGATCAATATTTTTAATATTGTTGTGTAATCATAATTATAGTAATATTCCCCAATTTTAATCACATAGACTTATACTAGACACCGTGTTAAGTAATTCTCATATATCAACTCTTTAATCCTCCCCCAACCTTCTTAAATAGCTACTAGTAATAACCTTGTGTTACATATGAGGTATGTAGATAAGAGGTTCAGTAATGACTTCAAGGTCATCTAGCTAGTACATTGTAGACTAGGGTGCAAATAAGGCATCTGGTTCTAGAGATTATGTTATTAACCTTCCTGATCTATACATTTACATTAAGTATCCTTTATATTGGCCTGTCTTTCTCTGTATCATGTGAAAGGACTGGACACCAGTATTCTGCTTCTAATGCATGGGGACTTACCATATTATAGGCATATATCAGTTCTCAGTTGTTCCTTACCAATTATTTGTACAAAATCCCCTGAGCTTCTCTGTTGGATTTTTGGATTCAGCCAGCAATCAACTGTAATCTAGTGGCCCATTCTGGTTCTCTTTCTTATCTACCAGCCACAAGTAACCTTTGCCAACTGAGTGGAAGGAGCCTCCCTGGGGTAGGCTGAGTCCAATCAGATAATCCTAACATAACTTCCCCCCTGGGCTGAGGTCTGCCTTGAAGTCAAGTATGAGCATCAGGGGTTGTTTCCTCTTGCCAAAGAGAGAGACCAGCATTTTTACTTGCCTTGTATTACAAAATTTGTTGCAATAAGGCAATTTAATTAGCACAGCAGTTTGAGGTTTCAATAGTTACTGTATTTAAGCAATTTCTCTGGCATTCCTGCTGTTTTATGAGACTATAATTTGACTCCCAAATGGAAAAAACAATAAGGCCAAATAAAGCAAAAAGATGGCAGTGTTATTCTGGAGGTTACCTCCTGTATGGCCCAAGGCAAGTTACCAGTGAAGAGAGCAACCATCTCTGCTGGTTTTCTCCAAGGACTCACTAATTGCTCAGTAGGTTTCATCGCTAAGAACTACACTGTGCAAGTAGTGCATCCAAAGCAGAGAGGACAAGGGACTTTCTAGAACTTGAATTCAGGTTCGTTGGTCTATTTATAACCAAATAAGGCACAAAGGTCAACATTGATGCAAAGAAGCTCATTGACCAGAAATCAAGGAACCATGTAGTATCCTTGTAGAAAAAGATGTGTCCAGTTTTCCCTGAGCAGAAGATATGGAGACCATTTGGGTCCATGTAGGAAGAGGTACATGTCAAGGATGGGGGCTGATTTTCCTGGTGTAGAGGATGTGGGATTCATGTGTTCTCTGTGTGGGAAGGGATGGAGTTGAGATTTTCTTGTATAGAAGATGTGGAACTATAAAGTATGTATGCAGAAAGCGGTTAGGTGCAGTTTTCCTGGAGCGGAGGATGTAAGACCATGTGGTATCTGTGAGGGTTGGTTGGGGAACAGTTTTCCCGAGCTGACTTTGTCTCTTTTAATGAACTGGAAATTAAGGCTTGGTGTGAGCTTTGCCAGGTAGGTGAGGTAGGCACTGGGGACCTGGAGGTTTATGGTAACATATAGGTAACATTGTATTTACACTGGATATAATGCTTGAGGTTAAGATTAGAATCAGGGCAAATAGCAAGGTAAGACAAACTTACTTTTTTTTAAAGATTAATAAGTTGAACTTTATTAAAATTAGAACTTCTGTTAATCAAAACCAACATTAATTGTATGAAGAGGCAAGTTACAACTATAATTTTTTGAACTCTTACCAAAATGTAGGTATTCGGCTAAGTGCCTGAAAAATCTCATATAATCCTCACAACATCCCTTGAGGTAGATACACTGTTTATCAAACCCATTTTATAGAGATCTGAATTGAAGACTTCATTCATTGAAACATTTACTAAACCCCTGCTGAGCAGTCAGGATGTAACAGTAAACAATACAAGCAAATCACTTTCAAATAGTCACATAACAAATAGACAGTGGGGTATAGAATGGTCCCCATTTCTGTCTGATTCTAGTGTCTATGTTAATTAGGATTGTTATTTCTGCATTTGGCTTCAGAACAGAAATTTAACGGTAGTGCTCACTAATTTCTTTATCTATAAACCAGAAATAATAAAATCCAGTTTGTAGTAGTGAAATGAGGATTAAATGAATACTAAAATTTCTGCTGACGAACGGTAAAGAAATGCTGTTTCCCTCCTTTCTGCCACTTTGAGCTTCTGAATGAATGTCTTTGCTCCGATACTCTAGATGATGTTGCATTTGACAAAATGCAGCTTCATGGTCCTAGAGTCCATCCCCTGGAAGTTCCTCTTTATTCTTATTTTCTAACCAATGAATAATATTTACCAAGAGGAGTCTTTTGCTGCAGCATCATAATTAACCAGGTTGTCTTGATTGGGGTTCTCACTTCATTCTTCGTCGCTCTTGGTTGGTATGCTGTTGTTAGAGAGAAATGAAGTATAAGGACCATTTAAATGAGTGATTTTAGAAACCGCAGGCAATTCAAATGCATAGCTTGATGCTCAAGTAAGGTTAAGTAATAAGCCTAGGGGTCAAAACTGATGGGAAATTGGTTATGACCTAAAGAAGGGCATGGAAAAATCGGTCACTATAAAAATCTTCTTTCTGGTTTGGAGACTGATTTGGTATGCAGGGTCATGGATAGAGGGTTGAATCTCTTTGTTGATTGTGTTTGAACAAAAAATGCAGTGATAGTAAAGTCTGTCAAGTTGTAGTTAAAATGGCTGACAATAAAATGGTTGACTCAGAAAGGTGATATGTAAAACATCCTAAGTTCATGTGGATACAATTAATTGGCAATGATCTTTGGGGGGATTGGGTGGGATATAAGTTAGATATAGGGGAAAATGATGAGAGGAGGCTGGGGAGTTGAAATAAGGAGAGTCAGTAAGGGTGGATTTCAGTTTATGGGAAAAGGGAGCCACTGAATTATCTTAGGGTGAAAGTGGTATAATTAAATGTGGCTATTAAGGTATCCCTTTAGAACCAGTGTGGCTCCTTGATGTCTAGAGACAGGAAATCGATTATTCTTTTCCCACACTATTTTATTTTCTGACTGTATCTGGCCTGGTTTACCCTTAAGGAATGTCTTGATAAAGAAGGTAGATCCTAGTCAGCCTTGCCTTCTTCATTCCAGAATGCCCCAGATAAAATTATTTTGAGGATTCAGTATCTGAGCAATGGTCAATTTTTATCGATTTGATAATTTTCTGCCATTATGAAGCAATGTCTATTGACCTTTGGGACTCAGAGATGTGGGAAGTCAGATTTGTTTGGAACCCCAGAATGTCAGGAATCTGCCAGAGAAATAATGAAGGGTCATTTATCCTGCTGAGAGTCTCCTTAAAGGGAATCAATAACCTCATTGAAAAGAAAAATTGCATCATTTCTATGAGGCCCTTTTCCAGGTGAGTAATGTTCTATGCATGTTTTACCTGTCATTTATAGAATGCTTCCTCTTGACAGGCCCTGACCACATGCTGATAGGGAACTCTTTTAATTTAAGATGGGTTTTCTTGCTCCCATTTTCAGATGAGGTTACTGAGACCTGTGATTTTAACTTATTTTTCCACCTTCACACAGTAAATGGAGAGGAATTTGAATCTGAGTTTATCAGGTGCAAAAGATCCTAAGCTATACTGGTTTGTGTGTGTGTGTCTGTGTGTGTTTCTATGTGTCTATCATCAGGAAGTTTCAGAGAGCAAATCATGAGTTAGTATCAAACAGTGCTCCTAAAATCCATCATGTCTACCTAGGAAGTTGCTGTGTCTCCTAAGGTGGTGGTCTTTTACAGGGCTGAAGGAGGTAACTAACTTACTTTGGATCATCTGAATGGTGTATTGGAAGTTATCATTTGAAGGGTCAAATATAGTTAATTTATTAATTATACGACATGTTATTGAAACAGGTTGGAGTGAATGAATCCCTCTATTCAGCTGCAACATTTGAAAGTTTCTAACACTTAAATGGTGCTGATTATGTGCCAGCCATTATTTTAAGCCATTGGCATGTGTTAATGAATTCCTTTAATCCTTTCAACACTGTACAAGGTAGGCACTATTATTAATTATCCCCATTTTACAGATGAAAAAACTTTGAGTCAAGAGAGACTGAATAACTTGTCCAGGATCACACAAGTAAGTGCAGAGGGGGGATTCCAAGCAGTGCGGTTTGGCCCTCAAATCTGTGCTTTGTACTGCCTCTGTTCAATGTTCCTCCCCCAACAACAGCCCATCTAAGTGCCCCTCTTGTTCTGTTCAGAACAAGGTCATAATCTTGAGCAGATTTGTAAAGACTGGCGATAACATGACTCTTTTGTTTTCTCTTGAACTAGTAAGAGAGGAGCCCCGTAGCTCCGGGAGCCTAGGACTTCTAGGCGCATACTTGTTGCAGAAAGTGCCTTACACCTGGGGGTTTGCTCATCTTTCTGCCTTTATTCCGTTTCACCAGTCAACAAGGGGCTGCATTTGAGATCTAAGCTGATGGTAATACATTCTGAATGACTTATTGACTTTTCCTTTGCTCTGACTAATGTGTTTATTTATTTATTTTTTAAAGATTTATTTATTTATTTATACAAGCACTGGGTACATTCAGAAGCATGGGATGGTGAGAGAATTCACCAGAGCCAGAACGGGAAGTAGAACAGGTAGACTGATGAAATACACTGCTGAGGGGAGCAGCGGGCACGGCAGGAAAGGTCTGTGTGCCATGTGGGACCCTCGCCGGTAGCCGGGGATTGAACCAGCACTGCAGAGGCTGCAGGCAGCTTCGCAGCCCAGTGCTCAACCACTGCGCCACCAGGGGAGGCCCTGACTAATGTGTTTAATGGGAAGTATCTGGATAAAGAAAAAACTGGTGACTGAGGTGTAGACATAAAAAGCCCACTGGGAATTTAAACTCTACCCCAGATCATAGATAGAATTTGAGATGACCTTTACATGCCTTGTCTGCTTTCAGAATGTAAGCGACTTGAGGGCAGAGGTGGTATCTGCCTGGTATTTGTGTGTCTCAGTTTCAAGATTAAGTAGATGTTTTATATCACACTTGGAAAATTGAAATCCTTCCCTGAGAATGAACCCTTCCTTGAAGTGATAATGTGTATAGAAGGAAAGCTTGGTTTACTTGGCAAGGAATAATTCAAAAGGAAATAATCTCTTCTATTTCTATTAGGTTTTATAAAAATATCAGTAACACAAGTTGATTCTAAATAATCTTTTTCTCCCTTCCCCAATCATGTTACATAAATTGAGAAGTGATCACATAAAAACCTTTGAGTTGTAAGTACATCAATCATTTTATAAAGAATTGATAAGTAAACTATTACATAAAAATTTCTTGTGGCCCAGCAGGAGAATGTCCAGAACTGTCAATAGCAAGCAGGGGTAACATGGTTGAGAGTAACAGTGGGGCTAGTTATTCTTGGTGTAAGTGACTTGGCTGGGCGACAGTAAAAAATAAAGTTCTAAAAGGTTCCAGGACAACTGAAGCATATTCCTGACCGTGGGTGTATATGAATGTATATGTTTTTAAGCTACTTATTGATCTGTTAGATTTTTTGTTTGTCCTCAAAAGCCCAAAACATCATTCTCTGTAGATCTTCCTAATCTTTCCTATTTCCCTTCCATCTTTGTAGAAATAATTGCCCCTTCATCTGGGTTATTACTAGATATGAGAAATTGACAATATTGGTCTTAGTGTCCTCAACGGTAATCAGAGATCAAGGTACAACGCATTACTCTTAGCTGTGAACATCTTAACAAAATAATGTATATGAGAAGCACTTTGTTAACTTTAGCAGGATATAGAACTGTTAATAATTTATCTATTAAATAGTGAGTTTCCTAAGGGATAGGGACCATTATTTCGCATTATGTGCCTTGCTCTGAAAAACTCTAAAAGAGGCTTATAGTTGAAGGAGTAAGTCATTTGATTATTATAAGGAAATAATGGCATGAAGACTGTCTGGTTCTAGGGACATTTTAATTATTACTCAGTAATCCTTCCATCTGCTGAGAAGTATGAATCGCCTAAGAGGATTCTGAAAAGGTTAATCATAAAAGAAAGTGCTTCTGTTCTCACATTGCTAAGTCAAATCAATATACACTTTCTCTTGGCTGATTCTGAGGGCTGGTTAATTTAGTGACACTAATGGTTTCTTTGACAGTTCTGAGGTTGAGGTTTCTAGACCCCCTATTGTGGAAGGCAGAGACCTAGGAAATCATTTACTACTCCAGGTGAGACCTATAAAATTCTTAGCCATGTAATTAGGGAATTTGCATATTAATTCTAAAACTGGGGGAATACTGTAGGCTGCAAAAATGATGTCTATTCTGGAGGAAGGAGCCGGAAGGGAGAAGAAACTGTGTCCTGCTTCCATTGTTGGTTGAAGCTCTCAGAAACTGCCTTGAGGTCATTTTGAAAAAGGAAACCTAGTCTCATCCTTCATGCCTTGACCTCTTTACCTCACATTTAAGCAGGACACATATACCAGTTTGGTGGAATAGCCTTTATTAATAATACTGATAACGGCTACCATTACTTAGAACAACAACAGGGATCATTTTAAAAGTCTTGTGTTAACCCTTGATCTTGCTCTCAGCAGGGATGGGTGATCTTTAGAATTTTGGTCTGGCTCTTCCTGTCAGAGGAAATAGCAGGAGAAAAATGATAGCTCTTATTGTACAAACCACAAATTGTTTCTGTAGATTTTCAACTTGAGGAAGTTTTGCAAGCAGTTTTATTTGATGGTCCTTTAAGCAAATCGGTCTCAGTTTAGCAAAGGATATCATATTGCATGAGGGAGGGATATTCTAACATTTTTAGTGCACTTAATATTGTAGATGTTTGGGCTTATCTTATCCCAGAACCACTATCAATAGAGAAGTAGGTATTAATTTTCATTTCCTCATACAGAAATGGAGACTCAGGTAAACAGACTTGTTCAAGGTTGTATGGTTCGTATACCAGATTTGAAACACAGGTCGTCTCTGATCTTTTCTACTGGGCTCTGTTGGGAAACTTGGCATTCTTCGAGCTACTCAAAGCTCTTCCCCTCAATTAGTTCTTCCTCCAACCTAGTGGATATGGAAAGATGAAAGGACTCAGAGTAGAGAAATAAAAATCATCTTAATCCAGCACTGAATGCTTAAGACCTGTGTGTATGTTGTGTTTGTGTGTGTGTGTGTGTGTTTCTGGGGGAGGGGTTGTGTCATCTGTGGGTAAATGTCAAGTAGTGTCAGTTCAGAAGGTGCTGAAATAGTTGATGAAGTGTCAGGTTGGGAGTTTTGTTCCCTGACCCTGTGCACTTCCAAGCACAGGCTCTGCCTCTGGGCGCAATGTTGCTGTTCTTTTATCACCCCCTCTTCACTGGGGAGCTGGAGTGTATAAACACTGCAGGCATCTCTTCTCAGGTATTAGCTGTTTGTTTGGAGAATTAATTTATGTTCCCTTAAAGGAGTATTGATTGGAGTTAGGTGATTAAAGACACTCGATAAAGAACCTGTTCAATCTATTCACCTGTGTTTCTCTGATTATGGAAAGAAATATATCAATCTTTACTCATCAAATGATGCTTCCTTTGCCTAACCCCTCATCTGTCCTGCTGCCCCAGGACTTTCAATTAGGCTAAGAGGCACAATTCATTCTCTCTTGTGGAGATAGGGAAAGTAGTGATAGTGCTGAGTGCTCTGGAAAGCAGAAGAAACAGCTTAACTCTTTAGCTGTGTGTGAGCTTGGAAAATAGTGAATTCAAGCCCTTTCTTCTTTTCCCTCTTTCTCCTCTAATACATTTCTGATTTCATATCCAAAATGTTTTTCAAATGGACTCTTTTCTTATTTCTGGTGCTGTCCTAATTCAGGTCCCGATCATTCTACCTAAGCTACTGCAATAGCTCCTTAATTAATATTATCAATATCTCCCTATGCTTTCAATCTACCATCCATGCTGCCACTGGGTATCTTTCCAAAATAAAGTTGTGGTAATGTCAGTGGAAACTCTTGTTCCTTGGGAATCTGCTAGTCTCCTCATTGCCAATAGGAAGAATTCTGAACTTATTAGTATGGGTCCATGGTTAGGATTCTCATACTCTAACTTGACTTTTATGGGAATGATTTTGTCCTCAGGCTGCCTCACAGATAATGAATTCTCATCTACTGTAACTCTGCCATTTGTTCAAGAGAACATTTACTCTTGTACTTCTGCATCTTTGCTTTATCCTTTTCCGTCAAAACTCACTTATCTTCAAGTTTTCATAAACACATAAATGTAAAGCATTGTGGATTCTCTCCATTCAAGAAACAACCTCCCTCTTCCCCATCCCCTAATAGTATTTTAGTTGTGTTCTTACTTAGCAGTTTTAATGTTATCTTTTACATGCATATACAAAAAAATGTGAGTTCTTGAGGACAAAAGTCATGACATTCATTCTGTTATTTCTAGAACCTACCCATTTAATTCATATTAAATGATGGACTGGAGTGTTTTCCTGTAAAAATTCACCTTCATTAATTCCTTCTTGGGATGGAGTATGATTTTCTTTGTCTACACTGACTTTGAGCTTGGGAATAGGACTTCTCTAGCCAATGGATTATGGATAGATATTATGTAAGAAAAGCTTGTGAATGTGTATGAATGACTTATTTTCTTTTGTTCCCCTGTGATCCACTTGAACCACTGGCCCAAGGCATTTGGGGTTTATGTGGGGCAGGGCTGCACCAACACTAAAGGCTTTACCTGAGTTCAGCCAAATGTTGAAGATCTTTATTCAAGAATTAAGTGTTTGTTTCTTTAAGTCATAGAGCTTCATGATAGTTTATAATATCAAAATCATGCCAGGAAGACCTAGTGAGAATGTGTGACTGAGCAAACCTAACATTTATCTATGGAAATGATGTAGCATTTAACACATAGTAGGAAATAAGTGTTTATATAAGATGAGAGAGTCAAATTATATATTGATAGAGAGAAATGAAAGAGAACTGAATCAGCACCTATATGTGGACAGCTCCTGACTTCACATGCTTTTGTTCCAGGCTTTGAATTTGACAAGAGAAATTAGGTTTGACTAGCCACCCTTGGAGAATTCATGATGTAGTGAGGGGACTTATGATTTTCAAACTGTTCTCCTTTGTATTCTGGCCTCAAAGTACCCAGGGTTCTTGAACTCTGTAAGGGTGAGTTTTTAGATTTTTGAACTCAGGGTTAGAAATTAAGGTAGTTGCTTGAATATTAGTCTTTCATATAAGGAAAAAGTCACACATTGTGGTTTGACTTGTATTAGTAGGATCATGTTTGTATTTTGAGTAAAGAAAATTACAGGCTTGCAGGTGTAAATTTGTTCTTTCTGTTCTTAGCTTGTTGGATATTGCATCATTTAGGGATTGTGCTAGTCTGTAATTTGACCTGCTCATTCTGTGTCTCAATATAAAGTTATTGCATCTCCTCTAAGTTGCTTGATGTTAATTTAGGGCACAGAAAATATCATCTGCTGCGACTATGATGTTTCCTCCATAGAATTACACCTGTGGCTCTTCTCTGTCCACCTAGCATCTCTCCCCAGTAATACTGTATGGCTTTTTGGTCATGGAGATACCATTAGAAACTTCAAAAAAACTTTGTTGAAGTCTGGGGAAGGTGTTACTTGTTGTAAAATGGGATTTATTCCTCTAGAGAGCCTGATACTTAGCCTATTCTTTAAGATACCCACTCCCCCACAAAAACATAATCCCCATATAGGGTTTGTCTACTTAACTACTTTAAAATATGTACATAATTCACTTAAGGTTAGACAGATCTGAATTCATGTATGAATTAGTAATTATCTAAAACATTGGATGTAATGCAGAAAAGGTTATATGGCAGCACAACTAGAATCTGTAATCTTTCTTCAACAGAAAATGTTCCTCAACTTCTTTCCTGGGTTACTATAAATAAGGATAGAGCTAGTACATGTATAGATGATCGCCAAGTGACCAATAAAGCATCACACAACAAAAAGGTTTAAATACTAAAGTTATGGGGGAAGAAGATGGAAAGTCTCCTGTACAAAATTTAACTTTCCACTCTTGGGAAGTTAGCCAGGTGAAGGATCTAGAGGAATTTGGGTTGGTAGAAGGAGTCAGCTTCTTATATATCATTACAGAAATTTTTTGATTTCTCCTTCTTTGGAGGCACTGTTGGAGGCTGAGTATCATTCTCCTAGCATAGGCAGAATAGCAAAAGGGATCAAATATCTTTGTAGCTGGCTCAGGGTCGTTATAATGAGAAAGCTGGAGAAGAAAGCTCAAATAAATGTCTATGCAATTGTTATTAATGTACGAGGACCATAAGTTCCTTAGTCTTCTTTGGGTCAGTTTTAGTATAAGTTATGATTTATCCAAAGAATTTTGAAGTCTGCTTATACTAATAATTGTTATGTTGCTAAATGTGGTTTCCTGGCCATTATCTTTCTCTCCCTTCAGGTTTCATGAATTTGAGAATTATTTCTGACTGTTTGGAGGCAGAGATGGATAATTTTCTTTTGAGTTTAGTGATAATAAGGAGGTTGATGCTGTTTTTACAGTGTCTTTGAATTATCATTTTGCTGCAAAACTCTTGTATCCAAGGTGGTATGTATATCCTGTAGGTAGGTAGGTGTTTATTATTCCTGTTCTTACAGTATGATGACTAATAGCATGGACTCTGAGGCTGACTTCTGAGTTTGAATACTGCTGACACTTTCTAGCAATATGATCTTGGGTTAATTCATTTCTGTGCATTAACTGTTGCATCAACATTCAAAGATGCTGTGATACCTTAGTAAAATAGCAAAATAAAAAAGACATCTCCAAAACACATATCCATCTCCTGTCCCAAAGGGAGACCTGTCCTCACTCAGCTTTTCATTTTCTTCCACTCCCTGGAAAGTGCTTTTGTCAAATGCAGGGTGATTTCCATGTTGCTCTCGTCAATGCTCAGTTTTCATTCTTCATCCTGCCTTAGCGATCAATACAATTTTATAAAGGTTGATGTCTCAGTTCCTTGAAATGCTGTCTTCACTTTGATACTAAAGTCCTGGTTTTCTTCTTGTCGCCTTTATTTCTCTTAGGTCTCATTTGAAGAATCCCTTACCTTCCTGACCTTTAAATTCTGGAGCGCCCTTGGGGTTCAGTCCTCAGAAGTCTTCTTAATCTGCAATTATTCCCCCATGATCTCATCAGATCTTCTGGTTTTAAATATCCATTTATATGCTGATTATTGCTGTGTCAGAGACTAGGCTACTCTTGGAACCACTTGCTCTTTCTCCAGGGGGCACAATTAGACCACACTTCCTAGTCTTCTTTACTTTTAGGTGCAGTCATTTGACTGAGGTTTATGTGGAGGCACTTGTGAAGTGACACGCACCATTCCCAGATCTACCATAGAAACGTCGCCTACCCCTGCCCTTCAATCCTTTTCCCCATCTGCTGACTAGATGCAGAGGACGCCATGGAAGGGGCCATGAGTGGGAGGAGCATGGTCCTGGACTAATTAGGTGAAACGCTGCCCATCCAGCAAGAACATTAGTTTGGATCTTGATTGTGTTAAGCTGCTGAGCTTTTGGGATTTGGTGTTAAAAATAGCTTAGTTTTAATGAAATGTGGCTTTACCTTAACTAAGACAGAAATTGGTATTTGGAGTGGGTGCTGCTATAATAGAACCCTATAATATGTGGGGCTTCTTGGTGGTGTTTTTGGGTTTTAGGGGTTCCTTGTTTTTTTTCTTTAATATTTTTTTCTTTATTTATACAAGAACCAGGGTACAGGCCAGATATGGGAGGGTGAGAGGATTTACCAGAGACAGAGCGGGGATCAGAACAGGCAGACTGATGAAGTACACTGCTGAGGAGAGCAGCAGGAGTGACCGGAGAGGTCTGTCGCACCATGTGGGACCCTCGCTGGCCAGCCAGGATCGAACTGGCACTGCAGAGGCTGTGGACAGCTTCACAGCATGGCGCTCAACCGCCTGCACCACCAGGGGAGGCCCCTGGGGTTCCTTGGTCTTTGACTGTGGTGTGAAAGAATTCAGAGCCCCATCTCTAGCAGAAGCAAAAGCAGAGTTTATTAAGTGATAGAATGAAAGTACACTCAGGGAGGGCCTCCCCGGTGGTGCAGCGGTTGAGCGCTGGCTTGCAAAGTTGCCCACAGCCTCTGCAGTGCCGGTTTGATCCCCGGCAGCTGGGTGAGGGTCCCGCATGGAGCGCAGAACTCTCCTGCCGCCCGCTGCTCCCCTCAGCAGTGTACTTCATCAGTCTGCCTGTTCTGTTCTCCACTCTGGCTCTGGTGAATTCTCTCACCCTCCAGCGCTTCTGACTGTACCTCCCAGTGCTTGTATAAATAAATAAATCTTTAAAAAAAAAGAAAGTACACTCAGGGAGAAGCCCCGGGTGGGCCGAGTATGGGGAAGAACACCTGCTAGGAAAGGTGGAGACCCCCTGCCTTAATGGTGCAGGAGATGCTCACTCTGTCTCTTCCTGGGGTGTAATTGCGGGTGCTTCTCACAGGGTGTTGGTTTATGGGTCCTGGCGGCAGTTTCTACATCTCTCTACCTTCCACTGTGCTCCCAGGGCCTAGTTTTATCAGCCCTTGCAGTGGGTTGAGGCAGAGTCTGCCTTTCCCCCGTTGCCACTTCTTGCTCTACTCGGTCTGTCTTGGCCTGCCTCTAAGTTGAGGTGGAATCTACCTTCTTCCCTCTTGGTGTTTCTTGGCTCTCCCCAGTCTTTATCAGCTCCGATAAGTGTTTCCTGCAGTCCTGGTGACACTGAATGCCGGCCTCAGTTTCCCTTAGCCAATAAAAGGAAACAGAGTTTGAGGAAAAGGAAAGTCGTTTAATTTGTCAACAAATGAGGAGGGCCGCAGGCTCATGTCTGGAAGACCACCATCCTCCTGCTCTTTGGCAGAGGGCATGGTTGTTTATACAAAGGGAAAAAAGGAAAGATGGGCAAGGGTCTGCAAAGGGGAGGGCAAAGAGGTCAACAGGGAAACGGGTGGGCCCCACCTTGCTTTTGTCAACAACTGCCCTTTAACTCCCTTTTCCTTGGAATGCAAGAAGACAAGCCTGTCAAACAAGGGGGCAACTGCAAGAAAGAGGGTGAAGACCAACATGTCAATGCTTATCTGAAAGACCAGGCGTTTGTAACTGCCTCACTGGGTATAGTTGTCCACTTATTTTTCTTTCAGGCATTGTTCCCCCTGTCCTGTCTACCTGAGCAGAAGACAGTAAGGAAGTTGATGTCAGGCAGGGATGATAGTTTCCATGTAACAAGGGAAGACATCTGGTTAAAATGTGTGTGTGTGTATGTGTGTGTGTGTGTGTGTGTGTGTGTGATAACTTTGGAGGCAGACTTGTTGCTAATGAACTTGTAGTTCTAGGGAAAGGCGTGGTAGTTATATTGGTTGTTACTGGCTATGCTTGACAAGGTGCTAAAAAGTGATATCCAGAAAGAATCAGCATTTCTTTTAGGATTTTTCTTTCAGGATTCAGTGACTTCCAGTCTCCCCTGTTTGAGTGAGAATTTTAATTGTGCTTATTTTGTCCCCATTTCTCCAGTGAATATTGACTAGGGTGTGTGGAAAGGCTGTTAACTTTTTTTCCCTCATAGACAGGTGAATAGAGGAGCCACATCCAGTGGCTTGGAGTGTCTGGAATTTAACTGGATCAAGAGGCTGAACGGGACTTAAGGTTTTATCTGTCGTGGAGGGTCTATGTTCATATATGTTGAATAAAATAAAATGGGTGTTTGGTACTCAGGAGGGTTACCAGTAGTAGAGACCAGGAGGACATTCCCTAAATCCATTCCCTCTTCTTCCTGTGCACACAGCTATGCTACTTATCTCAGCCTTCCTGACATCAGCTGTGGCTGAAAACAGAAGTGGTCTGAGTCCTTTCCTCAGCTGGCCTTTAGAAACTGGCCTTCCCTCATCTGACTACCTATGGTTTCTCTTCACCCTCTGAATGCAGAGGACTGAGACAAAGCAGATGGAAGAAGCCTGACAATGATCACCAAATCAAGAATACACATTTGTTTGGATTTTACATCTGAGAAATAAGTTTCCATTTAATTAAATTACTGAAAGTTTGGGTTTTATCTGTGATAGCAACAATTATTATTCTAATACTGCTCTCCATCTGATGAATAAGTTCTGTACATAATATGCCCTCCACATAGTCCCTCCATGACAGATAAAGCCTCTAGTCCCATTCAGCCTCTTGATCCAGTTCAAATCCAGTTCAAATAAATATTTTTTTGAATACATGAATAACATAGACGACCTATTTTTTCTCCTTGGAAGTTTTTTAAAATCTCTTGTAATATACTGAAATTTCACAATGGTGTGTTTTTAATATGGTTACTCTTTATTCCTTGTGCTGAGCTCAGTCGGACCTTTTCATTCCAGAAACTCATGTGTTTCAGTTCTAAAAACTTTTCTTGTATTATTTCGTTGGTGATCTATTTTTGTTTCTCTCATTCTATGTGTCTGAAACTATTCACACTTGTTTTTCTACTGGCCGAGAGGTTTTATTTACTCCTTCTTTTAACCACATCTTTTCAATACACTGAAAATTTCTGATATCATGTATACCATTTTCAATTGCTATTTCTGTTCTGCCATTAATTTTCTTTAAAAATACATGTTCTTGCACCACAGGCAAATATCTTCTTTGATTTTTTGAAGTTCTGTCCCTTTAAAGCTTTACTGCATTGCCTCTATTTCTTCCCAGTTCCCCTTTTAAAAACATTTACTGTTTAGACTGTTTTTCACATTAAGTACCTTCCCCATGTGTGGTAATCATTGAACATTCTAGTTATAATGTGACTCTAAGCTCTCTTGAATGGCAGAGTTTCCACGAGGCTGATAAGGTCATGGCTTGACATTTGCACTGGTGTGTCTCCAGTTGTCAGTGTGTATAATTTTCTCCTGGCAGGTCAACTTCCCATGATGGAAGAGTCCTCTATATCCTGCCTGAAGTATGGAGGTTATGTATGTGGGGGCTGGAGATGAGGAGGGCTGCAGCATCTGGGTACCAGGGAGGAGGGGACGAATAGGGGTCTTGAGTTTCAGTACCAGAGTTAAGCTGATTTGTTCTCTTTTCAGTGAGATGCCATGCTCTTCCTCTTATCTGGTCCTGCTGTGACCTAGACTAGAACATCTCTTATTCACCCGTTCCAGGGATTCAAAGTCCAGTCTTCAGTTGGGTTAGGGGTAGAGTAATCACCAGCTATGGAGTATCAATTTAACTTCTCTTTTACAAACTTTCAAACTATTACCATTTTTAGCCCAGTCATGTGGAGCTGCCAAGGTACTAGCTCACTAGTTCCTGAGCATGCTGTAGGAATAGATTTTTTTTTTCCTGTATTTTCAACCCCTCTCCCAAACCCTTGTAAACATGTGTCAGTTTTCTTTAGCCTGCTAAGTCAGTGATACTTTCCCGTCTTAACAATTTCCAGAATTTTGTCTACATGTCCTATCTGCTGGTATCTCCTATTCTACATTCTTTGTATATTTATAATTTAAAAATGTTTTCATGGTTCTCTTTTGTTTTTCTTTTTTGAAGGGGAAGTGGTAAATATATTTGTTGAATTTGTTTTATTTTCCCAAAAATCCATTCTTCTTCCTGAAACTCTCAACTTCCTTGACTTCTGTCATTCTCTCTTGATTATCTTACTCTGTTCTTCCTTCCTTCTTCTCATGGGCTGCTCTGAATTTGCTTTCCCTTTGAGCATGGGTCTTTCCCAGACCTCCCCTACTGTTTCTATTCATATTTTTGTGCTGCACAGTTTGTAAAATGACCCCTTTCTTATTTCATGGTTTTAATAACTCTGGTAGAATAGGAATTCACACATTTGTCTTCTGCTCTGACCCCATCTCTTAGTTCCATGTGACAATAGCCAGTGTCTCCTGGATATAGTCATTGAGTTGTCCCCTATACATCTTGTAAAACTCAGTATGTACAAATGTATTCTCTTCACACTGACTCCTTCTTCTCTATTTGCATCTAGAGTCACTGAAGTCACAAATGTGGGAGTCATCTTACTCACTTACCTCTTTTTCACTCCATAGACCCAGATAATCACCAAATCCTGCCAGTTTTTCCTCCCAACTATATTCTTGTTGCTGTTCCCTTCCTTGGTCTCCATGATGATTACTCCCATAACCTCCTTTCTGCTCTACTGCCACAGCTGTCTAACTGCCACCTACTTCTTTTCCTTCTTAAATTTATCCTCTGTTCAGGTACCACTGTGACCCATCCAAAGCATAAATCTTGTCATACAGCTCCCCTGCTAACCCGCCTTCAATTGCTCCCCAGTGTGGAATAAAATCTATGTTCCTTGGCCCGGTATGCAAGGCCTTCTATGACCTGGCCCCAGCATGTCTCTATTGCTCCATCTCATTTCACTCCTGGCCTCACATGTTCACTCTTGTAATACAACACTGTTCTTCTTCCCCTCCCCTTAGATTCTTGCTTCTGAATCTTTGCTCCTATGATTTCCTCTGCTCTATTCCTTTTTTCACTCTACTAAAAAGGATATTACATGTTCTTCTGGACTTAACTTACCATGTATTCTTGCCCAGGAAGCATCTAATTTCTTTGGTTTTGTTAAGTGTCCCTTCTCTGTGCTTCTACATATGTATAATACTATGCTCCTGTGTGTGTGTGTGTGTATATATACACACACATGCACACTGGAGCACTGTATACACACACACACACACACACACACACAAACACTGTGCTCCAGTATATATATAATACTGTGCTCTGGTATATGTATGTATATATATAGGCTATATATATGATCTATATATATGTGTGTGTGTATATAAATATATATATATATATATATATATATATAATCTCCACTATGTACTCTACCATCCTAATATCTATTTTGACTGTCTGCTTCATTACCCTGAAGTTCCCCCTCCCCCCACCACAGGGATTTCCCCTTATTTATGGTGCCTGGCACATAGTTGGTATTTAATAGAAACTGAAATGAAACATAACTGCTTATGAAATACTTCTTAGTGACTTGGAAAGAAGAAGGGCCCAGGAGCCAGAAAGATTGTGGTGCAGGAAGTGTTGGCATTTTGGTAATGACAGGAGCAGATTGTGAGCCAAAAGAGTCATTATTTGGCCTTGGTTTCTCTTACTCTTGTGAATATTTCTTGTGGCAAAAATCAGGGAAGGGTGTTTCCTGATCTGGAGATGTGGGATCACCAGGCAGAGAGAAAACCAGAGACAATTTTCATTCCAAGTTGATGACTTCAGTGTGCAAAGAAAAACTGGTGGAAACTTGGGCCATCCCATGGGTTAAAATATAAGATTTTATTCTGTGTAGTGATTTAGATGAGGGTTGGTGAAGGGTGGATTCTGCAAGTGTCTGGCAAGTGGGACTGGAGTGGTGGAGGGCAACATGGTTGAAATAAATGAAAAGTGACATCTACTTCCACCTTCCTCACATATCAAAGTTCTCCTGGTCTGTTCACAAATGTCTCTGGGCCATGTCCAGTTTTCTGATGGTGAACATCCTAATGTTGCATGTAGGCTCTTCAAGACAAGCTCTCATAAATTGCTCCCATGCCCTGGGAGGTGCGCCAAAACACATTTCTGTGACGACTGCAGAGATGCTTGCTGAAAAGCAAACAGCACATTAGTGGCCTTCTGAGTTCTTGTGCAAATGGAGTGTGAAATTGTGGCCTGATGGCTCCAAAGCTATGCCTTTTTGTCTCCCTGATGATTAAGAGAAATCTGACTTGATTTTATTGGTAGGGGGTGTGGGGGTAGAGGTGGTGGAGGGGGGAGACAGATGGGAAGCAAAAGAAGAATGCGTGGTGGAGGGGAAGGAGAGGCGTGAACCCACCCCCTTTAACTAAGTGCCTCATTTGACCTTCGGGAAATTGGAATAGAGATCATGTGACTTAGCGTTTGCCTGGAAATTAACTGCCTGTGTTTGTTCCAGACCCTGGAATTGATGAAAGAGCCAGGGGATTCTGACCATAGAATTATAATAAAGGGAAATGTCTCCAGCATTTATTAAATATTTAAAGAACCATCTCAACACTAACCTGTCAGATGGAATGAATGAAATTGAAATGATTTTTAAACATTATTTCTAGTGGCATGGATAGAAATTCAGAGATGAAATATGCCGTAAAGAAAATATTTTCATTTGTTTGTGTGACACTGGTGTTTCTGCATCACCGTTCATACCGAATGTTAATTAAGGAAGAACATGTTCAGGAGATGGATCAAATGAGGAATCCAAAAGAAAAGGATATAGTCACGTTATTATTTATTTATTTTTTTGCAGTGTCATTAAATCAAAGGGTACAGAGGACAAGAGGACATTAATCCCTCATGCAGCTAATATATTCTCTGTCAAAATAAAGGGAAATAAGAGAGAAGTTTACAGTGTCTTCTCGTGTCTGGACTGGACAATGTAAGATGAATAGGTGGTGAAAGATTATCAGAGATGCTATAGCGGCCTTTTTCACAGGATATATAGTAAATATCGTGGATTACCTGCCTAATCCTCATTTCCCCTGTCTGGTTGCTGACCCAATATAAATTTTTACTCAGAGAAATGTAATTTGATTGTGAGAAGTAAAAATGCTCAGCTCAACAACTGTATTTTTCAGCCTCTGTTTATTCTTAAAATTGAAGTATAATTGCCACCTCACACTGCATAAATTTAAGGTGTACAATATATTGATATGATACATTTATGTATTGTAATGTAATTGCCATTGTGGCAATATAATGTGATTTTTTTTTATGTGTCATGGGAATAATTAGATCTAGTTTGGCAACTATAATATTGTCTGTATTTATTGTGCATTAGATCTCTAAGACGTATTTGACTACTAGTTACAAGTCTGTATTCTTACACTACCTCTCTCCTGTTCTTCTCTCCCTGACCCCCTGGAAGCCATTTTACTCTTGGTTTTTTTTTTTTTTAATGAACTTGTCTTTTTTAGATCACATAAAAGTGACATAAAATATTTGTAAGTCTCTTAACCTAATGTTATAAAGGGCCATTCATCTTGTCACAAATGGCAATAATTCATTCTTTTTCATGACTGAATAATACTACATACATTGCATCTTTATACATTCATCCAATGACAGGCACTTGGATTGTTTATTGCACATAAGTAAAGGTGTATATATATCACTTCCACATCTTGTTGTACATGGGTTTCTTGAAAAACTCTTAAAAGAGGAACATGCTTATTTGGCCTTTTTTATCCTTTTTTTTTCTCCATAAACTGTGTGTGTGATGTCTGGAGCCATATTAACCATCTTGGACAAATGGTCAGGTAAATACTAAGACACATACAGACACTTCTATTGGCCTTTGAACTAGTCCTGGATCATCTCTGCAATTTTTATAACATGAATTTGCTCTGGACATCTTATAGCATGAAAGAATAATGGTTCCCATAATGTTACTGTAAGTTTAGTACGATTTTACACAAATTCAAACCCAGTCTTTAAGGTATGCTCTCTCTACCTGTTAGAGTACATCTCTAACTAGCTATTTGCACACTCATTAGATTACACCATAGGAAATTTTATTCTCTTGAGGGCGATTCATTTAGGCATGAACATGTGATGGTTGCTGATAAAATTTGGAAACTCCTTCCCCACACACAGCAGAGAAAGACATCCCCACAAATTAAATAAGTCTTATTAGAAAGGATATTTACCTTCTTTAGTTGGATAATGTCTGGGTCAGAACATGATGCCTGAAAACCACTGTAATTATCTTGCAGCTATGAAGGGAGCTGAGGGAAGCTGGGTCTGGGGATAAAGCTGATGCCATCATGAGGGTCACATGGTGGATATTCGGAAAGATCCAGAGACTTGATGACAGCAAACTGCCAATCAACCAGTCTTGAAATTTCCCATTTTTGGGCTTCTGGTATTATGAAGTAATAAACTGTTTTGTTGTCATTGAGACCAGGAATTAGGAGACTTTTTCTATAAAGGACCACATACTAAATACTTTAGGCTTTGTAGGTCAATTTTGTAAATGTAGTGTGAAAGCAGCCATCAACGATGTGCAATAAATAAGCATGTCTGTTTTCCAATAAATATTTATGAATGGGCACTTTGCATGATTTGTCACTCATGTGGTACCCTGATTTTAGATTGCTGAGATTTTCTGCTTTTTATCTACATTTAAACATAATAGAGCTGAAGGTTGTAATGCATAAAATCTAAAGCCCCTTCCAACTCAGAGATTATATGATTTGAAGAAAGATCTAAGACCAGAGAAAAGATAGGCAAGTTAAAAGTAGGAATAATAAGCTACTCATAGAAGACTAGAGGTGAAGCAGCTTGAAAAGTTATACCTGTCTGAGTTGAATAGGAAGGAAGGAAATATCTAGTTTTTAGCAAAAGGCTGCAGGAAGACAGTCCCACTGAAAGCAGGTGCATTTTATTTTTCAAATTTTAAATTTCCATATCAGATACTGTTATTTGAGGGCTCACCTGTCACTTTTAAATCGTGTTCCTCCCTCAACCCCAACACCTTTCTTCTTGACCATGAGGAGTGGGGGTTCCACAGTGGTGCTCTAGATCTCTGCAGCCAGGGATGGCCTGCAGGACAAGCTCCTGACTCTCCAGACTGGCCCCTCCTCATGGATGGCAGCTCCTTTGTAGATTAAGGAGATAGAAAGGCAGGCTATGCAGTAGTCAGTCTAGATAAAACCATTGAAAGTGAAGCTTTGCCCTTTGGCAGTAGTGCCCAGCTGGCTGAACTTACAGCCCTCACCCTGGTCCTTAGCAAGAAAAAGCGAGCCAGCATCTCCACACACCCTTACCATGCTTATCCGGTCCTTCACACCCATGCAGCCTTATGGAAGGAAAGACATTATTTAACAGCTAATGGGTCACCCATTAAACACCATTAGGAGATTGACCAGTTGCTGACTGCTGTATATCTTCCCACGGAGTGGCAGTAATACACTGCCAGGGCCACCAAAGAGATTCTGATGCAGTAAGTTTGGGAAACAATTGAGCTGATGCTGCCACGGAGCAGGCAGCCGTGGCCCTCAGTTCTCCCCAACCAACGAGGGTCTTAGAAGCAGTTAGGGTCACTACTCTGAAGGGGGGATCGAGGGAGAAAGCTAGGAAAGGGGTATAGCTAGTCAGTTAGGAACAGGGTGCCCAAGCTCATTTATTAATCTGAGCAATTGGCTGAAACAAGTAAGGCTCCCCCACCCCCAAGCCCAGGTGCTTATTCATTTATTAACCTGATTGAGAAACACTCAGTTGGAACCAGGAAAGTGTCCTCCAAGCCCAAGTGCTCCAAGCGAATGGTTTCTAGGCATTGACATATACAAATACGGGCCTATTAAATAGAAGCTCCACAGATTTGGGGAATCCAGAGATAGGAAAACTGGAGGGTGCCATGATTCTCACAGCAAAAGGCAAGAGGGCGGTTTCTCTCCGGATAATGGCAGACGGGGTGCTGGCATCTGAAAGGCAAGAATGTGGAAGAGGGGCAGGCGCTGGTGTCAACCCAGACACTTCCCTTCCTAGTATCAGGAGCAAATCTTTCTAAGTTATTCATGACTGCACATGGCTCTGCTAATCCTTGACACACAATGCTCAACAACTGAAGCATTAAAAGGCAAAAGAAAGTTCCTTTGATGAATTTTCCCAAGTACATTGGGGATCATGGAGAAGAAAGATTTGATTTTGGTGGACCAAAAATAATAGAGCATATATTTGGAGAGGATTCAGTGAAGAAAAGATAAAGGACACTGAGGGAGGAGAGAAGCTGGGTAAGGTGATGCAGTGGGAGAAAAACCTAGGGAGTTGGCTTCTGCATGGAGGGAGCCTGTTAGCAAAGCCATTACACCCCGGGGCTTCCTGCAGGCCACCCCCAGACTCAGCACAAGGCTGCAAATTTTCTAAGGCATCAAACTCTGCCACTGTAGATGTCATAAATGTCTTTTCTGTGTCAGGTGGTGGTCTCATGTTACCCAATCAGTGCTGGCTCCTCATTCAGCTTTAAAAGTTGATGCTGAAGTTCTTTTGCTTTTCCTATTCTAGAATCTACTAGAATTATCATTCTTAAGCCTATTCCATCATAGCTTCCACAAAATCCTTTTGAATGCTAGTGGCCTGTTCCTGCTCCCTGGGGTACACACCCTGCTCTCTGTAAGGGCTGCCAGCTGCCCCATGCACCGCACAGCTTGTCTCACAGTCTGGATTGCTTTAATTTGAACATCCTTCACCACTGATGGTGTCTCTAAATGGCATCCCTGAAAAGAGAATTTTAAGTAGGCTCCTAGTTTTGTCACTTCCTGTATCAACTCATCTTCGAGTCTTGCTGTGCTTGTCCAAGATGGGGTGTCCAAGCCAGAGCTTGAGTAGCTGCACAAGGTGCCAAATGTCATTTGTGACCTGGAGAATGAGAGACTGGGTTGCTCGGTCAGATGAGAACAAGTTCTCTTGACTTTCTTCATTTTGTTCTTCATAAGCTTTGGAAATGGCAAGTAGCCCATTATGAATTTTAAGAAAATTACTAATCAGGCTGTCTGCCATGGCTTTTTCTCTGTCATAACTGTCCAAGTAAATCTAATGATGAATAAATCAATTCTTTGCAAATTGCAGCAAGAAGTGATTCTGCTGAATTTGAGTAAATGGTGCTTGATTTCTCCATTAAGCCTGGTGAATGTGAAGAATGCAAATTCTAAATTGGGTGGACTTGTATGTCATGTAAACAACCAGATATTCTTCTGTTTTTCATTTGCTCTTCCTTCTAGAAAATGAAGAAACTGGTGCATTTGCAACATCAGGTTCACATTCATCTTCAGGATCATGCAAGATGTCTTCACTCTTGTCACTACTGTTAAGCGCGCATAAAGTTCTTTCATTCAATGTAGAAGATGTTGGCTTGTTTCCCTTGCTAAGGACCAGGGCATGGGTGAGGGCTATGAGTTCAGCCAGCTGGTCACTAATGCCAGAGGTCAAAACCATGCTTTCATTGGTTTTATCTAGGCTGACTACTGTGTAGCCCACCTTTCTCTCTCCTTCATCTACAAAGGAACTGCCTTCATGAGGAGGGGCCAGTCTGGAGAGTCAGGGGACTTGTCCTGCAGGTCATCCCTGGCCCAATTTTTCACTGCTTGCCCCACACTGTTTGGTCTATTTCTGGCTCTATTATGGGTAAATAGAGTTGGCTGGGTTGGAACAAAAAGAATAGTCGGTACTTGGTGGGCCAGAATGTCCCTCCCCAGGAGTGGAATGGGACAGTCAGGCATGACCAAAAAGGAATGAGAAAAGAGGTAGAGTTTGGAAGTCCCACAAGCAGCTCAGGGGTTCAGTAATATGATGGAGTACTGGGTCCCAGATATACCTCATTTGGTGGCAGTTTTAGAGGAAAGCTGACCCCAGTAGGAGATGAGAACAGAGTAGATATCCCCAGTGTCTGATAAAAAGTTGACATCCAGTCCTCGGCCCCTAAAATGACCCATGGCTCCTGATGGTGATTGTGGTGGTGGTCCTGGCAGGACTTGAGGAGAGCCGGAACCCCATCAGTCGCTTTGGGCCAATTAGGAGGCCTGACCTCTGGCCCCTGAGACCTCCACCTCAGGGGACACTCTGATTTCCAGTGTCACTCTTGCAATCAGGGCAGGATTTTTTTGGGGGGCCCAGGGTTTATTATGAGGGCAGTCCTTTTTAAAGTGTCCTCACTTGCCAACAACCAAAACAGGCAGCTGTTGGGGGTATCTTCTGGTGGTCTGGGGAACAAGCCCACAAAGTGGCCACTGGGGCAGTAACCTTATGTTTGTTTCTCATCTTCTGCTGATGTGCCTCCTCCTGATCTCAATTGTAATAGACAGCTCCTGTAGTGTGCTTTCTGGGCTCAAAGCTAGTCTTGGATTTTCTATATTCCACATATAAGTGAAGCCATCTGATATTTTTCTTTTTCCTTTAGTCTTATTTCACTTAGCATCAACCCTTCCAGTTCTATCCATGTGGCCACAAATGATATGGGTTTACCTTTTTTGATTGCTGAGTAGTATTCCATTTGGTCGATGGACCACATATTCTTTTTTTTTTTTTTAAATAATAAATTTTATTTTTATATTCCCCCATACAACTGCACATGCCCCATTCTGACCCCAATCCCTCCCCTCTCGGCCCCCACCCCCCAAAAAGTGTCTCTGGTTCATAGTTTTTTGTTGATTTTGATTTTCACTTTCTTATAGTTATTCATTTTCCTGATCCCTTATTTAAGTTTTCTAGATTCCTGCTATGAGTGAGACCATCCGGTATTTTTCTTTTTCTTTTTGGCTTATTTCACTGAGCATGATCCCTTCCAGTGCCATCCATGTTGCTGCAAATGGCATGTGTTTATCTTTTTTGAATGCTGAGTAATATTCCATGGTATATATGTACCACATCTTCTTGATCCAGTCATCTATTTTTGGGCATTTGGGCTGTTTCCAAAGCTTAGCTATTGTAAATAGTGCTGCTATAAACATAGGGGTGCAGGTGTTCTTTGGAATTGATGTTTCTGTGTCCTTTGGGTAAATACCTAGGAGTGGAATTGCTGGATCATATGGAAGCTCTATGTTTAGTAGGTCCAGAAATCTCCACACAGCTCTCCATAGTGATTGGACCAGTTTGCATTCCCACCTACAGTGCAGGAGAGTTCCTTTTTCTCCACAACCTCGCCAACATTTATTGTTGCTAGTTTTTTTAATATGTGCCATTCTCACTGGTGTAAGATGGTATCTCATGGTAGTGTTGATTTGCATTTCCCTGATGACAAGTGATGTTGAACATTTTTTCATATGCCTGTTGGCCATTTGCATTTCCTCTTCAGAGAAGTTTCTTTTTAGCTCTTCTGCCCATTTTTTGACTGGGTTATTTTCTTTGTTGTTGTTGAGTCTCATCAGCTCTTTGCAGATTTTTGTGATCAGACCTTTATCATTAGTGTTGGGTGCAAAAATGTTCTCCCAGTTGGTGGGGTTTCTCTTTGTTTTTGTTATTGTCTCTTTTGCTGTGCAGAAGCTCTTTAATTTGATGTAGTCCCAGCTGTTTATCTTTGCCTTCACTATCACTGTTTTGGGTGATGTGTCTGTAAAGATGTCTTTGATATGCAAATCATGTAGTGTTTCACCTATATTTCCTTCTATGTATTTTATGGTTTCAGGTCTTATGTCTAGTTCTTTAATCCATTTTGAGTTGATTTTTGTGTATGGTGTGAGGTAGTGGTCAAGCTTCATTCTTTTGCATGTAGCAACCCAGTTTTCCCAGCACCATTTATTGAACAAACTTTCTTTGCTCCAATGCATAGTCTTTGCTCCTTTGTCAAAGATTAGTTGACCATAAATCTGTGGGTTTATTTCTGGATTTTCTATTCGATTCCATTTGGACCACATAGTCTTGATCCATTCATCTGTTTTGGGGCATTGTTTTCATATTTTGGCTATTGTAAGTAGTGCTACAATAAACATAAGATTGCAGGTTTCCTGACGAATTAGTGTTTTTGTGTTCTTTGGGTAGATTTCTAGGAGTGGAATTGCTGGGTTATATAGCAGATCCATTTCTAGAGTTTTCAGAAATCTCCACAGAGATTTTCACAGTGGCTGGACCAGTTTACATTCCCACCAGCAGAGTAACAGTTTTCCTTTTCCTCCAGCATTTGTTGTCTCTCTTTTAAAAAAAAAAAATAGGGGCCATTCTCATTGGTGTGAGGTGGTATCTCATTGTGGTTTTGATTTGCATTTCACTGATGACAAACGATGATGAACATTTTTTCATATACCTATTGGCCAGTTGCACTTCTTTGAATAAGTGTCTGTTTAGCTCTTCAGCCCATTATTTGTTTGATTTGTTTTTGTTGATTTGTGTGAACTCTTTATAGAGCTCCAATAGCAGTTCCTTATCAGATATATGATGTGAAGATATTCTCACTCATTCAGGGAGGTATCTCTTTGTTTTAGGTACTGTCTGCTTTGCTGTGTAGAAGCTTTTTAGTTTAATATATTCCCAGCTGCTTGTATTCTCCTTCATTTCCCTTGCTTCTGGAGATGAATTCTCGAAAGTTTTTTTTAAAGTTTATGACATTCGCTTTAAAATTTACTTTTTATCTCTTCTGCTGGTAGAATGTAAACTCTGAGAAAAGAGATGTGGTCTATGTTATTTAATGTCTAGAATAGTCACTAGTACATGGTACATACTCAGTATTTGCAGGTTGAATAAACAAATCTATTCCAAGATATGCATGTCCTTATCCTGGGAATACTTTAATCCACTTGGGCTGTTATCGGTGTCACCATTTTGATTCTAGTGCAACCTCTGTCTTTGTAGCTTCTAGCTAAGTTGTCAACAGCGATGGGAACAATGTATTTTTCATTTTGTAGCCTCAACATCTGTTTAGTGCCAGGAAGAATTTCCTGAGTGATTGAATGAATGAATGAATGAATGAATGCATGAGTGTTGTGTTGCACATGTGTACTTGATGGGCAGGGCGGGAAAAGGGGAGAGATGTTCAAAGTAACATACAATTTTGTTTGAGAGTTGCCTCGGATCACATTTTTAAAAATCACAGAACCAAATATAACACTGAAAGTGTCAGGGGAAAGTAGTTGAGGTAAATCCTAGGACTGGGAATCTGGAATGCTCAGATTTTAAAGGATTCTCAGCTCCAGTGGCCTCTAGTCTCCAACTTCTGCTAAATTTGAAGGCTTTCATTTCTATTCAGCCACCATGGGAATCTGATTAAATATCCAATTTTTGACCAAAAGAAAAGGAAATAATATGGAACCACAAGAGATCTCAAATGGGATATATTTAGAATTGGAGAAAGGAGAGAAGTTAGAAAATATCATTTAGTGAAATGTCCTCTCTTCTACCTTTGTACTCGAGTGCATTTCTGGAGCTTTAAAATTTAGCTGCTTTTGAGCATATTAATGGACCAGGGAAGCTAGCAGTTCACTTTGTGTCAGTAACTTTTGAATTTCACTAAATAGACTCCAGGATAATGAAATTCCTGTTATTCAATTGCTATGGAGAGTTAAGGGGCTTTCAGAAAGAAAAAGAAAAATACCGGATGGTCTCACTCATAGCAGGAATCTAGAAAACTTAAATAAGGGACCAGGAAAATGAATAACTATAAGAAAGTGAAAATCAAAATCAACAAAAAACTATGAACCAGAGACACTCTATGGGGGGTAAGGGGCGGAAAGGGAGGGATTGGGGTCAAAATAAGGGGGTTGCAATTGTATGGGGAATATAAAAATAAAATTTATTATTTAAAATAAATAAAAAAAAAGAGTTAAGGGGCTTGGGGGCTTATTAACAAGGTAGAGAGGAAGATGTCCCGTGTGGCATGACCTCTCCCAGATAACTGGTGTTCTTCTCTGAGACCAAAGAAAGACCAGAGAGTTTCAGCTGGACAGATGTTTGTTCAGATGCAGGGTGACACAGAACACTGTTTATTAAACGTTTCTCTCTCTCGAACAATGGTGCCATGAGATTGTCCATGAACAAAAGATTCTATACAAATTAGTTTGGAGAATGCCACTTATTCTCAGCATCCTTTTGGAGATTTGTAGTTTACATTATCACGGAAGAGGTTGTGGGATCTGCAGTAAAAGAAACTTAAGATCTTTGAATGAATTTGACTGCGCAGCCTTGATATATATGCTTGTGTGAATGCTGCCAGCCTCCTGGGGAAATCCATGGTGGGGGGAGAAAACATATATATTTGGGTCTGACAGGTCTGGATTCAAATGTAATTCTTGCAACCCACTGCCAGGTGATTTAGAACAACTTCTTTAACTTCTCAGAGTTGTGTTTTTTTTCTTTACAAATGGAATATAATACTTTGCCAAGTTATATTATTGTGAATATTAAATGAGACATTGCAGATCCGAGTGTGTAATGAAGAGCATGGAATTTAAGTACCTAATCATTCTGGTGACCAGATAGAGAAGATTATATGAGAAAACACCCTGGTAGGTAGTTTGGGATATAACAAGATAATGTGCCTTACATAAAAGAGACTCAGTAAATATCAGGTATTGACAAGATTCTCCCAGTCCTCTGGGTTGGCACCACACAGGGGTTTCAGCACTGTATGAACCAGAGGCGATCCTCATCCTCCTGGAGCGCACTAGTGGGATTTGTGTTCTTGAAGCCTAATTCACGCTAGACCTTGTCTCCCAACTTCATGCCTGGCTGCCTTCATCTTGGCATTAAGAAGTAATTTTCCTCCATATTTTATCTTCAGGTATCAGTTCCTAAGGGGTTATTGTGCTGCTAAAGTGACTCTCTAAATACTCTTTGTAAATTGAATCTGTGAGGAAAATCTTGAGGGTGACAATCAAGTGTGTGGGAGCTTGGTAGGAAGAAGAATTGAGTGGCAATGAGGACAGTGCACAGCACCGTAGCTGTAAAATTGACACTGAGCATTTGTTTTCCCTATCAGGTGAAAAAGAGAACCATCCTAAGTTTTGGGGAGAGCATTTATAATGGTAGCTTTGAAAGACAATTTATTTATTTATTTATTCATTTATTCATTCATTCATTCATTCACTCATTCATTTATTTTTAAGATTTATTTGTTTATGCATACAAGAACTGGGGTACAGACCAGAGGTGCCAGGGGTGAGAGGATTCAGCAGAGACAGTGTTGGGGAGCAGAACAGGTGGATCTACTGAAATACACTAAGGGGAGCAGCAGGCGAGACAGGAGAGGTCTGCTGCGCCATGTGGATCAGCTCCCTGGCTGGAGATCGAACTCGTGCTGCAGTGGCTGGAGGTAGCTTTATCGTGCCGAGACTTAACCTCTTGCACCACCAGGGAGGCCCTTGAAGGACAATTTAAAGGAATACGTAGTTCTTGCTAGAAAAAAATGATTCAGGATATAAGGGTTACAAGTATTAGAAACAGAATACTTAACTGTCCTTTGTACACCCCCGTGGCTTCGTTTGGTGCCAACATTTGCATTTATGTGGAGAAGAAAGGTAAATGCTCAGAATCATGGATACAATATTTGACAAGTTTTTCAAGTTTTCCAAAGGGCTTGAAAGGTAGAAAATGATTTTTAATTCCTTGTGAAGCCTTCTTAGTACCTTTATGTATGTATTTAAAAACAGGAGGGTTTTATGAATCATTTGGAAGAGAGAGCGCGCTTTCCTGAGCCCCAGGCATGCAGTGGTTAGTAACACCTACCTGCAGCACAGTCTTTGAAGGCGGAAAGATTTCACTCAGCAGACTTCAGGGGCCTTGCAGGTAAAGGAAAGAAATGTCAGCTCTGTGACTGCTGAGGGACAAATTCCTGTTCCAGGAAGTGACCTTGAAATGCTGCTCGAAGTGCGGTGAGGGATGCATGGCTCGTTTTTGGCTAGAGAACATGTGGGCTCGGAAATGAACTGCCCTCTTGGGTTAAGCCTGCCTTCGAGTGTGGGGCACTAATGCATTTTAATGGTATTGCCCACACTAGGGCTAGTTGATAAAGAGGAACAGCTGTTGCTTAGCTGTTTTCAGTCTTTTTGTCTTGCAATATTATGTGGCTTTTTGAAGCTTGGGGGAAGAATGTGGTTGAAAAAAATCAAGTGAAGGGGGAGTGAGATCATCTTTATTTAAAAATGGCCATTTATTGGGGCTCCACTCTGAGCCAGGGGTGGTGCTAAACGCTTTATATTAATTTTCTTGTGTAATCTGCACAGTGATTCTGACAGAGATGTGATTATCTCCAATTTTCAGATTATCTCCAATTTACTGAGGTTTGGAGAGGTAAAGTGAATTGTCCCAAATCACCAAGCTATTGAAAAATGAAACTCAAGTTTGAACTCAGGCCTGTTTATATCAAAACCCCTTTTTCCTTTTAATATGTATCACAATTATGTGTGTGCCTCCCCCTGGCTGTTAGCCAGAGAGTGATAGGCTAAGGTGAGGGGCAGTGTGGGTATCCTATAAGAATATTCCCAACAAAGGGTCTGGATTTTCTAAGGAAAGTCAGTAATCAATCTGAAATTTGGTAATATGAAGTTATAATAGGCATGTGAGAATTACATTCTCCATAATTATATTGAGAGAGCAATAAATAATTAAGGCACGAAAGAAGTTTTCACTAAGAGATGGATTGAGTTTACACTTACTCCAGGTTAGGGTAACTCAAATTCTCATTTACTAGTTCATTCATTCATTCATCAAACATTTAAAGAGTAGCTACTACATTTTGGGTTCCATGGTTGTAGCAGATGGAAGAATGTAAGATCAGTGGCTTCTCCTCCCCACATTAGACGGGGCACTCACTTTGGCAGAAAGAATTGTCTTGAAGCAGGACAGTTTCCTCTTCGGCAAATGCTGATGGGGGGTTTGAATGAACATGGGCAAACTGCTGGGCATTTTTGGTTGCACCACCC
This sequence comes from Talpa occidentalis, assembly GCF_014898055.3. NCBI lineage: Eukaryota > Metazoa > Chordata > Mammalia > Eulipotyphla > Talpidae > Talpa > Talpa occidentalis. Next base: position 7,836,626 of record NW_023603184.1, read on the forward strand.
CTTTAGTATTGCAGACCTATTAAATTGGAGGAGCTCTGTCCCTTCTTACCAGCAGGATCTTAAGAGGATGGCAGACTTGTTTGCCTCTATCTTCCCCTCCCAGCATCCTAACTGGGCACATATACAATCAGTGCTCCAAACTTTATTGACTTTGGATGAGCAGAGGATGGTTTTCAGGAAAGCCAGGGAGGTGGCTAATTGTCTCTACCAACAGGATGTAGAATCCCCAGAATCAAAGGTGCCTGTCCCAGTGGTAGATCCCAACTGGGACCCCACCACTGGGGGAATGGAAATGTTGTAGCTCTATGAAAAAATGTTTACTGGTAGGGCTGCAGCAGGGAATTCCCAAACAAAGAAATTTCAGTAAAATTCTACAGATTGAACAGAGAGCTAACGAGGAGCCATCAGAGTTCCTTGAACGAATTATCCAAACATATACCAACCACATGGATATAAATCCAGATGCCCCAGAAAATGCCCGTCTGATCACTATGGTGTTCATTACGCATTGTGCCCCAGATATAAGGAAAAATTAGCAAAGGTGGATGGTGTCACAGAGATGAGTCTGTCCCAATTAGTAGACTGGGCATTTAGGGTTTATAATAACAGAGAGGAAAGAAGACTTAAACCTGAGTCTGTTTTTGTACAAAAGAAGCATGGCACAGGGTTTCAGGGAAAGAGTAACAGAATGGGGAGAACACCCAGGAGGAGTGAATGTCTCAGGGAGAAATCAGTGTGCTTACTGCAGGGAAGAGGGACATTGGAAGTACCATTGTCCAAGATTACAGATAAATAGGAGACAAAATAATGACAGAAGGCAGGAAAGAAGGCTGATGACATCACGACATGAGAATTCACACAGGGGTAACCCCTGTGAGGGAGCATAGACAGAGTGCAAGGAATCCAGCACCAAGGAGAGAGGAAAGGAGATAAATGATAGCACAGAGCAGAGGCTTGGATGAGGATAGGAGGGATATGGACAGAGTAGAAGAAATCAAGAGCCAAGCACAGAGGAGAGGAGACAAATGATAGTACACAGAGAAGGTTCAGATGAAGAATAGGAGGGTCCAGGGGCTCTGCTCGATCTAAAAAGACCCAGAAGGAACTGACTTGAGACAAAACCCCATTGGTCTTGTAAACCCATTGAGGACCTGAGATATTTATTCAAGAAAAAGAGAAAAACTTCAATGTTGCTAACTTTTCTTCTTTTCCAGCAATGGTAGCAGGATAACCCAGGATTCACTTTCTGAAATATACCCTGAGATGACAAACATGCTCTAGCAAATCCTTTTCCTTTCAAAGTTTAGGAGATGTGAAATACCATCTAGGATAATGCTATTATGCTGGCAGTATTTTTTAAACTAATTTTTACTTATTTTTTAAAATTCATATATATATTTATATATTTATTAAATGTTAAATATTTATATATTTATTAAATATTTATATATTTTAATATATTTATATATTTATTTAAATATATATTTACACTGTTCTTCCTTTTTTAATTTAAATTTAATTTTATATTCCCCATACAATAACAACCTCCTTATTTTGATCCCAAGCCCTCCTTTCCCCGCCCCCCAGCCCCCATAGATTGTCTCTGGTTCATAGTTGTTTGTTGATTTTGATATTTTCATTCTTATAGTTATTCTTTTTCCTGGTCCCTTATTTAAGTTTTCTAGATTCCTGCTATGAGTGAGACCATCCGGTATTTTTCTTTTTCTTTCTGGCTTATTTTGTAGAGCATGATCCCTTCCAGCTCCATCCATGTTGCTGCAAATTGCATGTGTTTATCTTTTTTGAGTGTTGAGTAATATTCCATGGTGTATATGTACCACATCTTCTTGATCCAGTCATCTATTTTTGGGCATTTGGGCTGTTTCCAAAGCTTAGTTATTGTAAACAGTGCTGCTATAAACATGGGGGTGCAGGTGCTCTTTGGAATTGATGTTTCTGTGTCCTTTGGGTAAATACCTAGGAGTGGAATTGCTGGATCATATGGAAGCTCTATGTTTAGTAGGTCCAGAAATCTCCACACAGCTCTCCATAGTGGTTGGACCAGTTTGCACTCCCACCAGCAGTGCAGGAGAGTTCCTTTTTGTCCACAACCTCGCCAACATTTGTTGTTGCTAGTTTTTTTAATATGTGCCATTCTCACTGGTGTAAGATGGTATCTCATGGTAGTTTTTTTTTTTTTTTTTTTTTTTTTTATAGAGGCATGTTTTATTTATTTATTTGTTTGTTTGTTTGTTTTGTTTATACATGCACTGGGGACAGTCAGAAGCGCGGGAGGGTGAGAGAATTCACCAGAGCCAGAGCGGGGAGCAGAGCAGGCAGAAGGACCGAAGTACACTGCTGAGGGGAGCAGCGGGCGGCAGGAGAGGTCTGCGCACCATGTGGGACCCTCCTCCGGTGGCCGGGGAGCAGCCGGGAATCGAACCGGCGCTGCAGAGGCTGCGGGCAGCTTTGCAACCCAGCGCTCAACCGCTGCACCACCGGGGAGGCCCCTCATGGTAGTTTTGATTTGCATTTCCCTGATTACAAGTGATGTTGAACATTTTTTCATATGCCTGTTGGCCATTTGCATTTTTATATTTACACTGTTCTTTTTTTTTGTACAATGCACGCTGTCTCCTCTCAGATGTAGTTCCTGCAATATTCCCATCACCAGTTCACCCTGCACCATCACCATAGTCCCTTCTATAAGAGCACGTTCCCTCCCCTGTTTTGATCCCTCTCCCTCCCCTTTACCCCCCCACACCCACAGTGTGTCTCTGATTAATAGTTGCCTGTTAATTTGTATTTTGATTTATTATAATTATTTCTTTTTCTTGGTCCCTTATTTGGTTTCCCTACATTCCTCCTATAAATGAAACCATCCTAATTTAATTTTTATCACACAGAAAGGCCTTCAATCTTGATTTTTGGTATTTCCTTTTAAGTTTTTGTTTTTTTAACTTTGAGATTTTTTTATGCTTGTTACTGTCATTTTGGCCTATAGTGAAACTGCAGTTGTATGAAGTATCCCGTGTATGATAAATGATAACTAAAGAGCTCTCTGTGTCTCTATGTTGTATATATGTATGTCCTTTCCTTGTGACTGTCTTGGCCTCTAGAAGTTGTAAAATTGGTGTAGATGGTGCTTGTAGACTTTGTGAAAAAATTGTAATGGAAACTTGTACAAATGTTTTGAGGAAATATGATCTGCGGTAATTTTGGGTAATAGAGACTAACTTGTAATTTAATGGGTTGTTTTGAAACATGTGCTTGTAAGGTTGTATTGGGTACAATTTTATCTCTGGGTTATTGATATTGGGTATATATAATGTTTTTAAGTGTCAGGAAAATGCGAGTTTGGAAAACTTAAGGTTTTGGGAAAAAAAAAGCCTCCAGTTATGAGGAAAAACTAAAGGTTATGGTTTGACAGTCAACATTGTACTACTGAGTTTAGCTGGAGCTTTCATAGAGATTGAATATTGTTGTTGCTGCTGTTTTTTGATATTTATGACAAAGCTTCCCAGAAATCTAAATTGAAGTAAAATTTGGTAGTCTGTCATTTGGTTGATCAAAGGAAATTTTGTGGAACCTCACTAGAGCTCCTGAGATACTCCACAGAATTTCTCCCATTCATTAGATGAATTTGTTCTATTTGGTTTACCTAGTAAAGTAAAACTGGAAGGGACTCATTGGTCACTTGGGAAAAAAGTAAAACATTGGCATGTACAGTAATGTTACAGTAAATGTAAACTTTTTTTTTAAAGATTTATTTATTTATGCACACAAGAAGTGGGTGTAAGCCAGAGTTGGGGGTGGGGTGAGAGGATTCACCAGAGAGAGTGGGGAGCAGAACAGGCAGATCTACTGAAGTACACTGCTGAGGGGAGCAGCGGGCAAAGCAGGAGAGGTCTGCTGTGCCTTGTGGGTCAGCTCTCTGGCCAGGGATTGATCTGAAGCTGCAATGGCTGGAGATGGATTGATAGCACTGTCTTCAACCCCTGTGCCACCAGGGAGGCCCTGGTTTTCTGAAGCTTGTGTAAAAACCTTTCAGTACCTGTTATGTATGTAAATTGTCAATGTTGATTGTTTTCCTGCAATATTGTATACTTCAGTGGTTTGATATCTGCAGAAATTGTTTCTGGAGAAAACAAGGGGAAAGCATCTCAACTGATTGCAATTGATGGAATTTTGACAGTGAAAATTTCCTTCATAGGACTGAATAGACAAAAAGACTGAATCAGAGATAAACCTGATTCTTGATAACTTTTGTTTCAAATAATACTTGTGATTTTTTTTTTTGCATTTGTTTTGATTCAGAGAAAGTTTTCTTGTTTTGACTGACCAGGGTCTGCAGCAATGTTGCATTTTTTTTTCCCAGCAGAGCTAATTTTTTTGCATTTTTTCTCTCTTTGAGACTAACACAGTATGAAAAACAGTGGTAATAATTTTTACTACTCATGGCAGCCTTTTTTTGCATGACTGCAATAGGGAATTTTGTCTGCTTAAACTAGAGAATTGGAAATGTGTTTCATTGTGTGGCTTTGATTGGAATTCTTCCAGGAAGTTGAATTTGAGCTCAACCAAGGAGAACCTGCTATTTTGTTTGTAGGGTTCCAGAGACCTCCAAAGAAGGTGAGGAAGCTCGCCTCCTTTGGCAGGACTGGACAACCCAGAAAAAGAAAAAGTCCTGCTAATCTCAAAAAGAGGAAACCCCAGCTAGAGTCTGGTGAGACCAACTTTGTTCCTGAAGCCTGCACAGTCCAGATGTAAAGAGCTCACTCTGATCCTATATGGAGTATTCCAGAAAAGTCAGCTAAAATTGCTGTTTGGTGTTATTCCATCCTTTGATTTTAGGTAAAATGGCCTGAAAGTAGATTTAGTTAGTAAATTTTTGATGTACTGTTGGATAAAATTGGGATCAAGGTGGAGAGAACTACTTGTTTTTAGATAAGTTGGACCAGTCTTTTGCTTTCACTTGCCACACTGGACAATTCCTGGAGACTGTAGTTTTTCCTTCAAATTGGAACTCTGAAAACTGAGGATGTACCCCAGCATCCATACATTTGACTTTCATCACTATAGAAATGGTGACAAAAAGTGAAAGGGGGCATTTGTTGGGGAGAAAGGAAGCCCTAACAAACTCCACAAACACAGGTTTTATGGGCCCCACCCCACTCCAGACCAAAGAGAGTCAAGACACCAAGAACTACAAATCCCATAATGTCATCATCATGGAAGGGAGGCTTGCTGGGAACTGAGGGTGGAGTTAAGAGCCAGGTCTGGTATATAACCAGACATGTGGGCCCTGGCGGTGGGGGTGGTGGGGCACACTTGACTTTTTGCCAGCTCTCAGCATGCCATTGGGATTCCAGCTCAGTGGAACTGGTAGACACATTCACGAATTTATCTCCCTCTGTTTTCTCCTGAGTTTTTCATTTCTTCATTTCCCCTTCTTCTGTAAATAAACCCTTTATTAACCTTTTTGTGTATGTGCCTGCAGTTGAGTTTTATTATAAGTCCCTTTTAAGTGTGTGGGTGAGGACCCACTGTCAGGCAGCCCATTTCATATCAGGGTTGCCCTGTAACAAAGACAAGCATATATGTTAAGCCATAGCAATGGCAAAGGAGAAAATTCACTATTATGAGACTCTAGTGCCATCCAACCTACATGACAACAACCCTGGATATAAAGGAAAGTCACTGGGGGAAGCTTGAATGAGTAATTAACTTGTATTAATTACCCTGCTCATGAAGGTGACACTTAGGAAAAACTTAAGACCCAGGCCAATATCCATTTTGAATTGAGAACATGTTGATCCTGTTCTTTCCTGGGATTGATGTTCCCTGGAAGATGAGAATGATGTTTGCTCTTTTCTTTCTGGCTCTGTCCTTGCTCCATCACCTTCCGCCAACATGTATCAGGACCAAGGAGGACATTCCAGAGTTTGACACAATTTCCACAATCTTTCTTCCCAGATGCATCGCTAAAGCCTTCTCCCAAATCTTTAAGGTGATTATCTATGCATCGATGTAGCTGTCACTAGGGCTTAGAAAGGGTTCTGACTGCCAGACACTGTTCTTTGGCTATAATGCTAAGAGAAGATGAGCCAGCGGTGGGCAGAAGGACCTAGACATTATTTGATGAAATGGAAATCCCTAAAATATAAGGAACAGCTGGGAGAAGGCACTGAGGAAAGCTACAGGTATAGAGAGTGTGTCCAGGGACCTTCTGTAGGAGGGAAGGGACCTTTCTCAACATTGGTGGTTGTTAGACTTTTCATATAAGTCTCTGGGGATTAGGACAGAAGTCATCCAAGCTCCTAATATACAGTTTCTCCTAAGCACGTGGGTTCAAATTTTTGAAAGGAGGAATCTGGTTGTAAGGTAGTACTTCTCTCTCCTTGTTTTTCTTTTCTTAACCACATTTCTCCTGCCACCACTTCACTTTCATTATGTTTAAATTACTACCAGCTAGTGGAGCCAGAGATCCACATATATAAGTCCTCAAAGGAAAGTGACATGTTTTCTTCCAGACTTAGTACACAGGATGAGAACTAACAAAGGTCAAAGAGGACTTTTTGCTTGTGAATATACAAGTCTTAGGGTAACTTACTAATACATTGTTAAACAGTATTTGTATTTAATAAAATAGTCTATTTCAGTGTATTAAAAATAAGCTCCAAAGGCAAAGCTGGATTTCATTTGTAATTTTTTTTTTTTTTTGAAGGCAGCTGAAAGTTATAGAGGCAGGATTTACTCTCCCTCCTTAGGGCATTGTTTGAATGACAACTATTCGTGAGCTGTGTGCGGTGTGTGCTTCCAGGAAAGAGTAGCAGTTTTGTCTTTGTCGCAGGCTGCTTTCTTAAGAGAAGTGACTGATGCTTTCTTTGCTACAGAGGAGTAATTGTCCGCAGACACCAGTTTGTAGGGAAGAGCTCACACCTGTAATTTCTCTCACTTTTTGCAAAACCCCATTTCAGCAGGAAGACTGCGGGTCTCTGTTTTGCTTGTTCCATGATTGAATCTGGATGGCATGGCCCTCAGTGGGGGAGCTGGAGGACAAGTCCTTAGGCATTTGCTGCAGTGTGGTCTTGCTTAGGGTCAGGGAGGATGGTTTGCAGAGCTTTGGCGCTGTGATGCTGGGGCACAGTTTGAACCCAGACACTCGACCTTCCGACTTGAGCTGATTGATCGCTTGCTCAGATGCCAGTTAAGTGGTCTGGCTATTTTTGTGCTGCTTGTGCACATGATGAGGCATACCTGTTTCCACCTTAATATCACTACATGCAATGGCAGTTTTAGTGAACTTGGATAATTGTTTCTTGAGAAGACCACTCAGTCTGGGGTTGGGACTCCTTTTATGTGCCATGTCTACTATTATATTGATTACACTTAATGCCTGTTTAATAAGTTAAAATTTTATTCAACTGCCTGGTAGCATAGGCAGTTGAGCACCACGCTGTGAGACTGTCCGCAGCCTCTGTGGCGCGGGTTTGATCCCGGCTTGCTGGCGAGGGTCCCACATGGCGCCACAGACCTCTCCTGTTGCGCCCGCGGCTCCCCTCAGCAGTGTATTTCATCAGTCTGAATGTTCTGCTCTGGCTCTGGTGAATCCTCTCACCCTCCCGCACATCTGGCCTGTACCCCGGTTCTTGTATAAATAAATAAATCTTTAAAAAAATTTATTCTCAAAAAATTGAACTCACCCATTACTGATTTATTAACAAGTCTTTGTGACTAAATATGCCAGCTATTATGTGAAGGGACTGAGGATTCAGTGGCTGACAAAATAGTCCAACTAAATGGAAGTATGTGGGATAAAAGTTCTCTTTTAAATTCATCTTTCACTTGTGTCTCAACCTACTTTTAATAATTTAGAACAGGGATTGGCAAAATACAACCTGAGGGCCAAATCTGGCCTACCACCTACTTTTGTTAATTAAAGTTTTATTGGAACACAACGGTGCTCATTTGTTTATGTGTGAAATCTCTGTTTGCCTTCACATTCTAATTGCAGCTGTATGAGCCACAAAACTAAACATATTTTTCTTTTTCATTCTGACTTATTTCACTGAGCATAATTTCTTCTAGCTCCATCCATGTTGCTGCAAATGGCATGATTTTATCTTTTTTGATTGTTGAATAATATTCCATTGTGTGTGTAATATTGAGTAATATTCCATCTTCTTGATCTAGTCATCTATTTTTGGACATTTGAGTTGTTGCCAGGTTTTAGCTATCATAAATAGTGCTGCAATAAACATACGGGTACAGGTCTTCTTTTGAGTCAGTGTATTTGTGTCCTTCGGGTAGATCCCTAGGAGTGGAATTGCTGGGTCATATTGATGGTTTCACTTATAGTGGGAATATAAGGGAACCAAATGAGACATCAGTGTAAAAAAATAATAGCAGTACAAAAAACAACAAAGCAAACCCAGACAATTATAAGTAAGAGACATCCTGCACGGAAGGAGGCAGGAGAGGGATCAGAGGGAGGGAGGGAGGAGCACAGGGGACTGAGGTGATGGTGCACGGGTGCATTGGTGAAGGAAACTCTATGGGGACTACACCTGAGGGTGCGGGGGGAAGCAATTATTGTTTAAAAATGAACAATGATGTAAAAAATAAAAAAAAAACTAAACATATTTACTATCTTTTCCTTTACAAAATGTTTCAGTCACTACTATTTTAGAAAATATCTTACCAGAACTATTTCGGTGTATCTTAAAAGGCCATTTATGTTGATGTTTTGATTTGTGTTGATCTTTTAGTTTCTTAAATGATTTGTTTTTTTTTAAAGATAGATTTATTTATTTATTTATTTATTTATTTATTTATTTATTTATTTATTTATTTATGTATTTATTTATTTATACATGCACTGGGTACAGTCAGAAGCGCGGGAGGGTGAGAGAATTCACCAGAGCCAGAGTGGGGAACAGAACAGGCAGACTGATGAAATACACTGCTGAGGGGAGCAGCGGGCATGGCAGAAGCGGCCTGTCACGCCATGTGGGACCCTTGCTGGCTGCCGGGGATCGAACCAGCGCTGCAGAGGCTGTGGGCAGCTTCCACAGCCCAGCGCTCAACTGCTGCGCCACTGGTGAGGCCCAGATTTGGTTTCTTAATACATTATTCTTTCACCTGAACTTTCCCCCTAATTGTTTGCATATTGTCTGTTTCCCAAATGAAAAGAGAACAGAGAAATCTTTTTAGTCCTTGTCGTGACCTCTGGCACTTAGGGGGAGCTCTGGGAAGTGGGACATAGTCAGCCAGCTCTAGAGACCAGCGACTTTACTCTCTCTCTTGTGTCGTAGCTCTGCTTACACATTATCTTTCCATATCTTCAGCTTGCCATGCTCATTGTTGCTTTCCTTACCAGCCTCTTTCAATGTCTACTATATATTTTTTTATTTTTTGTTATTTTTTTAAATATTTATTTATACAAGAATTGAGGTACAGGCTAGATGTGCAGGAGGTGAGAGGATTCACCAGAGACAGAGCGGGGAGCAGAACAGGCAGATTGATGAAATACACTGCTGAGGGGAGCAGCGTGTGAGACAGGAGAGGTCTGCCGTGCCATGTGGGTATCTTGCCAGCTGGTGGGGATCGAACCCGCGCTGCAGAGGCTGTGGACAGCTTCACAGTGTGGCGCTCAACTGCCTGTACCACCAGGGAGGCCCTTGATGTCTACTTTAAAATTCACCTTCCTAACCCCCTCCCCCCCACCACCACTGAGTAATAGAGCATCTTCTTGTTAGTAGCAGCGATTCTTATGTACTGAAACCTCTGGGAGTGTGCACTAACAGATTGGGAAACCTCACAAGCTTTGTTGTCCTGGATTCTTTTTAGGTAGAACGCACTTCCCTGTCTGAGAGCATGGGGCATGCTCCTCTATAAATACAGGCACCTGGGCTGAGAAGCGAGGAATTAAGGGGGAGACTTGCGAGGGCTAGGGGGCTCAGTTGTTGTCTGCCTGCTTCCCTGCCTGCTGGTCTGCCAGTGAGTCCAGTCCCCTGATCAGCATTAAAGGCATGTTAGAGATACCAAGGCTCCAAAGTTCTCTTTCCATTTGCCTGAATCAACAATGAACCTGCCTGGGGCTGGGATGGTTGCACAACAGTAACCTTAGAGGTTGATGCTTTTATTAACCTAGTTCATGAATAAGTAAATAGGGGTGAAGAGAAGCTATGATTTATCCAAGGTCACATGTGGTAGTGTCAGAGCCCAAATAGCAAATGTACCTTTTCCTGTGCTTTGAATGAGACCCTTTAGAGCATGCCCTGTCAAAGGTTAAATAGGTGAAAACTGGGCAAAATCTGGCATTTAATTTCTTTTTTCTTCACTGTAACCCAAGGGGATGAGGATTATAAAACCCCACTAGCACCAGCAAAAGATGGGGTCCATAACCGCCTAGGTCAAAGCCAAAGGAACCAGCTCCTGGCATCTGGTCTCTTCACCCTACTCCCCTCTTGTTTGCACGTGGGTGGTCTTTCTATTGTGCTTGGAAAAAGGTAGAAGTTGGAAAGAACCACCTGGTGAGTTATAATTTAGGAGCTCATAAAATATTTGTGAAAGCTTTTCTCAGACTTAAGACATTTCTTGACTCCCGTTGCCTGAATCTCACCATGGGGCCAATCATATTTCTTGGAAGAAATAATATATCTTCCAACCCAACTTTATTTGTCTTAATTTGTCCTAATTGATATTACCCCAAGATCCTGAGAGGCATGAGTATAGAGGGTCTGGCTGATTGTTATATGATATAATTTCAATTACTTATCAGAATCCCTGCCATTTTCTGTGGTCACTTAATAACAAATGAAGTTTGTAGCATCTGTCTTTATAATAGTGCAAATTAAATTGGAGTGTTGCTGGTGGGGAAAAATCAGCTAGAGGGAGAAAGAAGCAACACACTGAGGGAAGAAAGAATACAAATATTCTAAGAAACAAAAGGAAATTAGTCCTTCCTCTTCTTTGGATACATTTGGGATTGTAGATAGACTTAGCCTTCAAATTGGACCTGGAATCACATGAAAGATTTATCCTTGCTGCCTTTGATTCAGGAGGAAGATGAAGAAAATGGAGGCATTCCCTCTTCTGGGTGATTAGCTGGCTGCCAAGAGAATGTGCAGAAAGGATTTCCAGTCCCAGGAGCGCAGAGAAGCTGCTTTCAATAGCTTTTATAGTCTCAGTGCTTGAGACTTTAATTTATTTGACAATTGGTTGTTGAAGATGATTTATTTTCCCTGGTTTGTTTTCATTATCTCAAGTACTTGGGCGGGGAGATTTAGAGACTAGGAAGTGGGAGAGCAGTTCTTTACGTCTTGACTACTCAGAGAGTGGTCTGTGGCCAGAGCATCAGTAAGGATTTTGTTAGATGTGTAGCCTCTCAGGTGCTTACTCAGACTTAGTGGGTAAGAGTACATATTTTCACAAGCTCCCTAGACAATGCATGTGCACATGACAGTTGGAGAAGCTCTGCCCTAGAATGTCCCTTGCTGGGCTCTGAGATGCTCAAGGAGGCTTGCAGGCCTCAGGTATGTGTTCTCAGACTGGTGTGATTTCTTGACAATGTGCCCGGTGCCATGCCTGGCACATCTTCCTTTTCTTATCATTGCTCCATCATCACTCATAACTGGGTGCTTTCTGAATGCCCAAGTATATCTCTAAGTGCTTTACAAATACCATCTCACTTAATCTTCAGAACAATTCTCAGCAGAAAAATTACTGTTATCCCTCTTTTATAGATAGGGAAATGGAGATAAGAGAGATTAAGTAATTTTTTTCCCTCTCTCAATGGAATTGAAATTGAAGAACTTACCTTGGAGGAGGCAGCGTGAGAGAAAGAGCTTGGGCTTTGAGGTTGGATCAACTCTAGTTTGGTTTGGTTTTGTTCTGCATGCTAATGCGATACTCTGGGGGATATTATTATATCCTCACAATAACATATGCAGGCTTTGGATTGGGACTCCTAGAATGTAGTAGATGCTCAATAAAAGTCTTTTTTTTCCCCTTTGCTTTTCCCTCTGTCTTTCTTTCTCTTCCATTCTCCTCTCTGGTACACTCCTGACAACTAATTCTAGTTTATCACATCCTAAGTACCTCTACTTAGGAAATCCCTAGATGTGTGAGACTGCAGTTTTATAAATCTTGTGTGTTTTTAAATATAAAGCATAGAATGGACTGAATATGAAACCTTAAATCATTGTCAACTAATTAATAAGCTTCCATAATTTTAAATGCTTACTTTAGATTATTCCTAAACTTGGGAATCTTATCAAAGACCTAAGTCTAGGTCTTTGCTTGAATTTAGATTCTGATCAAATTGAAAGCAACTGACTTGAGGTGAAATGTGTGAAGCATGTACAGATTCAATCCCTTACCTGGAGTCTGGCTGTGTTGGACTCCATTTCCATTAACTGCTGTCGCTGCTGTTAAGTCATTTGCTTATGAAACATCGGTAATGTGGGGATAATTAAACCAGCGTCACATGTTGTGGAAACTAAGTGATAAGGTTCATGTAAAGCTCCTAGAACAGCCCCGGCCCTCATGACAGGCTGATGTAGGTGTAGTTTCCATCATGCTTGACCACTGTGAGCCCTGTGCACACTTTGCTCACCTGTTTAACTGGGATAATAGAGCCTGCCTTGGGGTCAGAGGCTTAAATGTAGTGAATGATGGGTCTAATGGGTGCCTAATACCAGCTAATATAGGTCTCCTGATGAACCAGTGAAACATACAGGCACAGAGTATTCATTGTTTTGAAGAGCTGGCCATGTACTTGTGCTCTGCATTTAGCTCCATTAGTTGGACATTTTCCCAAGTCCAGTTTAAGTTACTCATTCGTCTTAGATTATATGGATCTTTACCAGGGGAAGTAGACTTCTTATGTGCTGAAAACTATATATGAAATAATAATAATGATAATAAAAATAATGAAAAGAAACAAGCCGAGATGTTTCCAGAGTTCTCCGTGGAGAGCTCACACTCCTCTCTAGGAGGTAATAGGGCAGATGTTGACGGAAATGTCATTTAGATAAGGAGATGCATCCATGGCAACTGATGAGACTGGAAGCAGGCTGGGAAGACTCACTGGCAGCAGGTCAGGTAACAAAATGATGGAAATGACATCCTTTGAATGCTCTCCTGCCAATCATCAGCTAAACTTGGCATTCAGACTGCCCTAGGCTAGAGGTCATCACAGTGGATCTAGGCAGCTAATTTCTCCATGGTACTGGGAAGCACGCTGACAACATCAGCTGTAACCTTGCAGGCTCCCGAGGAGTGGGGAGGCCCTGCCTGCCCTTTTTCTCACCTTTGGATTGGCAAGGTTGTTCTCAGGAAATACTGTCAGGTGGAACTTGGTGTTTCTCTTGCTGTTCAGCCCTCTGTGGTTGTGTTCCCCTTGTCATTTCTCTCTCGCCCCCTTTATTCCCTTCTCTTCTTCTCTTCCTCCCTCTCTCTTACCCAAAGCCTTTTCTGTTAGAGTGCTTCTCCTACCTGGTTAACAGGGTGAGGAGTTTGGATGGCAACTTACATAGCTTAAGGTGCTATTTTTTACCTTTGAGAGTATTTGCATTTTAAAGTTTCTTAAAGACTAAAAAATTGGTAACTGGCAGAGCACAATTTGAGGACCTTCTGGTGTGAGTTGCTTCAATATCCAGGAGAAGCCCATGGTGTGTTAGTGTAGGAGAAGGAACCATTTTCCTCAAAGCATGTTTTGCTTTTCTTCACAGCCTGCTATGACTTCCACTTATTATTTTGATCCTGAGACAAGCAGCCTTTGCTCCATGTGACCTGTGAACTATCTTTGCTCTCTTGATCCAGTAGCTCTTGATTTTTAAATCAGTTTCTCCTCTCTGCTCTGCTTAGCTGACCAGGGGCTCATATAGTCTCCTTGCAGCACACAACTGGGTCTGAAGGCACCAGGGATTACCAAACTCACCCTAGCAAATGCCTGAAACCCTTACATCTTGTCTTAGAACATTTAGATAGTGTTACAAAGTCAGTTAGTTAAAAATATGTGTATTCGCCATTTTCAGTCAAATGCAAGTCTGTGCCTTGAATTTCTCTTTGTATGTTTGGATGATCACAGTTTAGACCTAGAGGTAATTTTGGCCAATACGTCATCCAAACTGAGGGAACTTTGAAAAATTGATTCCTGGGCCCTATCCAGCTCCTCTGAGCCAGACTCTGGTGGCATAGACCTCAGGAACCCCAGGAATCTGTATTAAAATGAAATAGTGGCAAATCTCTGCATATGATACGTGTATAGTCGCAGCTTCTAGTTCAAGCACTTGGGAGCCATCTAGCACTTTCTAGTTTGTAAGTGTTGAAACTCAGGCCCCAAATTCTCCACTAGTCACAAAGTAGAGCTGTAAGCAAATTGCCTGCAGAACTGGATTTTTGATTATCTTTTGCCTTCCTTCCCAGTGGCTATGTAGGAAGTCTTTACTGACTGGCTATACTTGAAGAAGGCTCCAGTTGTTTCTTCTTAGCCAAGTGAGTGACAACTTTCCCTGCAATTGGTACTCACAAGCTTCATCCTGTTCTATCAGTAATGGCTTTTAGTTTTATAAAGCCCCACCGGGTCTACTTTTTATTGAAAGGGCTTACTATAATGGTTAAAGGATACTTTATTGTTGCTTAATTTCCAAATCAAGTGTGCATAAATAATTGATTGACACAGTGTTGCACTCAGACAATTTTTTGAAATCACCCCTTGTAACTTTATTAAGTGCAGAGTATAGAATGCTAATTTGTCTGATTGGAAAGTGGGAGGCAGGGAAAGGATCTATATATTATTAAACCATTCATCTGGTAAACATCATTGCCCCCCAAAAATCCTAATAACTGTTTTTAGTCATCAGATTTAAATTGTAAATGAAACAGAGCTGGGTATATTAGAAAAGCACATGCCATGTTTTGTTAACATGATCAGAAAAATGAAGTTGCTACAAACTCTTTGCCCATCTGCCAGTCATTGTATTAAATGCTTCTGCAATTTTATTAGAATTCTCTGTCTCTGCAGATGCCAGTCAGCTGTGAAATTGAAATTGCAAACAGAAATATTACATTTTCATCCACAGTGGAGACTGAGAAAGTCCACTTTTTTGACAGGCAAAGAAATGGCATGACCTTGTCAACTGGGTCATTCTCTGTTTGGGTTTGAAGACAGTTTTGGGTTCCGGCCTTGAAGGGTGGAAGGAATGGGGCTCTGTACTTCTGTGGGCTTTCTCTAGCAATCTCATCAAGCATCCTTCATGGTTCACGGCTGGGCAGCTTTTGAGCTTTTCTGAATCCAACCCATTTTTCTTTTTCTTTCTTTATCTGAGTGAATTGGGGTTGTGCTGGAGAGCCTTTAGCTCTTGAGAGGTGCAGAAATTTCAACAGGACGCTAGCTCTAACATTTCAGCATTTTCTAGTGGTTAGTGAGGATTAATGGCAGTGATAAATAGTTCTTGCCAGGCTATTGTAAAGCGGGCTGAATCTGAAGTGGAGATCAAGAATGATAGTTGAATTGTCTTTGCTTGAAACCCTTTCCTCCCCTCTTCCCATGGGTAACTCCTGATAATCCTCTTGGCCTTGCTTTTATCTTACTTTCTCTTGGAAGATTTTCTCCATCAGGCTTATCCATTTACTCAAGATGAGATTATTTGCATCTCCTTTGAACTATTTACTATTACTCTTACCCATATCCTGGTTTTACTAGTTTAAATACCTGTGTCCCTCAATAGCTGGTTGACTTTCTGAGGGTCAGAGAGCCCTGTCTGTTTCACTCACTGTTGTGTCTTCAGACTTAGAATGGTGTAGTCTATAAGAGTTGTATGGAGCAATATTTATTAAAAGAATGAATGAAGGAACAAGAAGCACCTCCAGAAACAGCATAGGTGAGAGGATCTTGGGTAACAGAAGAAGAGAATTATCAATAGAACAAGCAATGTAGGATGGAAATCCATAGAATGGGAATCAGGGAAATTGTAGTAATCACAGGTGGGAAGTTTCTATAAGAGCACTTAAAACTTCTGACCAGGGCAAACATTAAGATCTATCTCTTATCTTAAATTTTAACTGTAAATATTTTGTTTGAAAGAAATGATCAGGAAGGATTTTTTTCTTTTAAAGATTTATTTATTTATTCACACAAGATCCAGGGTACAGACCAGATGTGCGGGAGGGTTAGAGGACCCACCAGAGACAGAGTCAGGAACAGAACAGGCAGACTGATGAAATACACTGCTGAGGGGAGCAGCGGGTGCAACAAGAGAGATCTGCTGCGCCATGTGGGACCCCCACCGGGCTGCTGGGATTGAACCGGTGCTGTGGACAGCCTCACAGTGCCACACTCAACTGCCTGCCCTACCAGGGGAGGCCCTGATCAGGAAGCACTTTTCCACAGAGGTATGTTGTAATGCCCACATGGCACAGCAGACCTCTCCTGTCTCGCCCATTGCTCCCCTCAGCAGTGTATTTCAGCAGATCTGCCTGTTCTGTCCCCACTCTGTCTCTGGTGAAACCTCTCACCCTCTGCACCTCTGGCCTATACTCCAGTTCTTGTATGCATAAATAAATAAATAAATCTTAAAAAAAAGGAAAACTGATATAGAGAAACTGATTTGTTCATCATACCTCCACTTAACTAATGAGTGCTAAGTCTGTGCTTTGGATCTATGACTATTGGATTCCAACACTCACCAAGCTTCTCACCATGACGGTGGGTTGCATCTCTCCACAGATCAGAATAGGTGTTTGATAAATCCATGTTTGATTGCCCGGCCGAAGGACTATAAAGGCATAGGCAGGATTGTCCACTGGGTAAGCCAGATGTTTCTCACAGGGTTATGTGGAAATGAGGCAGCTGGGAGAAATGAGGAGCTACTGTGCCTCAGCTTCGTACATGCTCTGGGGTTTCTAGCACTGTTGTGCACCTCCCCCGAGTAGCAGGTACCCAAGCTTATCCCATCCTTCTAGACTTTCAAGGAAAGCTATTTCCTTGAAAATTCTATAAAAAGAGAAAACAGCAGGGATGGGACCCATTTCTCTGAGTACAATGAGGGGTGTGCCCACCTGTGCCTGATATTAGCTAGTCTGTGGAATGCTGAGAGAATGGGGGGCCATATGCACTCTGCTGCTGCTGACTTCTTGTCTGACTTCCAGCTCACTCTGCGTGACAGCGATGGGCCTTTGACCACACTCCTTGTTACCTCAAAGCATCCCAAAGCCACAAAATAAAAGCCATGACACAGATGAGTGCTGCTGACCTCAGCCTTCCCTTTATGTGAATTTCTGTTTATGAAGGCCTTCAGTGTTTGCACCTGATAGCCATGTACTTTATTCTATCCATCCCGTCATTGTTATCTTAATAGTAACTAACATTGATTGAACATTTCTAACCATGTGCCATGCTGTGAGCTAATTGTCTTGTTACAGATCACTTACTCTTCACAATACTGATCTGATGTAAAAAAAAAAAACAACAAAACAACACAACAACATGATAATCTCTATTCACAGAGGAAAAAGCCCTATAGCTTAGAGAGTCTTAGAAATTTTAGTAACTTCCTAAGATCACATACTAGTAAGCTGTGAGGCTGGACAAACATCTAGATCCATCTGATTCCAGAGTCCAATTTTAAATCATTGTACTACCATTCTCAAACTGCTGAAGAATTGGCCAAACCATGTTAATGGACATTGTCTTTGAAGTCATCCCTCTGATGCAGATTTGAGATGCACAATAGCTAGGAGGTGTATTGATGCAGGCAGGTGGCAGTTATTTTTGCTGCCAGGACTGCTCTTTGCTGTGACTGCCACTTCATCAACAAAGTCCCTGCACAGCTGAAGGACCCCAGAGGCAATTATATCTACTTAGGAGCCAGTTCTTCCCTAGGGTATATAATAAAGCCCTGCCAGCTCATTCTGGTCTCTGAAGAACTAACTGGATACTTGCTTCACCAATGTTTTCATCCCCTAGGTTATAAGCCCAGTGGCTTACAAAAGCCTCCCTGGCAAAAATCTGCAGAAGACACCTGCTATTTTTGAATACCGTCCTCCTTTGTTGGCAAGGTGCCTGAATTTAATTATGGAGCCTGGATTAGAGTAAGGCCATGTTCCATCTGCTACTGTACTTAGTTCCTTTTCCCCTCAAGAGAAGATGCTGTTTTCCACCTCCCTCTTCCAATTTCTGTTTGGAGTCAGGCTTGTCAGAGGGCTTAACCACTGTCTGGTGGGTGCCTTGGGTTGTATATTGCTTCTGATTGCTGCTCAGAATGACTGCCACCAGCCTTGATATTTGCTTTCTGCATTTTGTTAGAGGCTTACCCTGCATGCACTCTTTTTATAAAGTCCACAGCAGACATGATTATAAGAAAGTTTGGAGTAGATTGGTTTCTGAACATGGAAAAATGCTGCCATTTCTTTCGATCAAAGGCAACCAGAGATCAGCAGCACATTTGAGAAGCTACAAATTGGCATTGTGCTTAGTCCTCCTAAGCACTCTTGGAAGTCTGCTTCCACAGTGGCAGTCCAGGATGACCCGTATGAGGGCATAGTCTGGGCTTAGCCGAGCGGAAGGGTGAGCTGCTCACTGCAAGCCTTCAAACACATGTCACAGCATTTTATTCATGGAGCTGAGAAGTATCTGACAAAGTGTGAAATTTGAGTCCTGGAGAGTTGGACTGTTCCAGTGGTAGGAAAGAGCTTTTTTAGGCAATTGTTTAAGTAGACAATTGTTTAAATAGACTCCTGGCACTGACTAATTTTGTCTAGTGAACATCTTTTGTACAAATGAGATCTGTTGGGTTCTTAAAGTGTGGTCCACCTGCAGTGGGAGCCATTACTGCCTATGTTGAGCCAAAAAATCATTTTACACTGCAGCCCCCAAAGAAATCCTCATCAACCCCCTTATTTCCTTATTTGGAAAAAAGGGCCTTTGCATATGTGATTGAGTTCAGGGTTTTGAGATGAGGAGGGTACTGTAGGCTAGGTAGGCCTCAAGTGCAATCTCAAGTATTCTTTTTAGAGAGAGAAGGCAAAAGGGAAGGAGGCCACATGAGTATAGAGAGTGGTGTGATGTTGTCATAGGTCACTGGAGCCACCAGGAGTGGAAAGAAAGAACAGATTCTGCTCTAGAGCCTCCAGAGACTGAGGCCCACCAGACATCTTGATTTCAGACATCGGAGACAATATATTTCTATAGATTAAGTCACCTGTTTGGTGGTCATTTTGTTACAGCAGCCACAGGAAACAAATACGCTGTCTTTTTGGATATCAAATAAGTTCTTACTCATATTTCTCTCCCTTTAAGAAAGTCTATATTCTACTTGCCTGTGTTACAGTGTTTTGTTTTTTTTTTGTGTGTGTGTGTGCGCATGAATATTCACTGCTGCTTAACTGTAAGACAGTCTACAGATTTAAAACTTCTTAGAGCAAATCTATACAGGTGAACTAGGTTTATGTATCCAGTTCACTTTTGGGTTAAATACCTTGCTCTGGAGTTTACTTGGCCCTGGATTGGCAACTTAACATAGTATTTAAGAAGCACTATTCTTCCCTGGACATATCTTCATTAGTCTTTGTCATTCTCCCACTGTAGTGAAGGAAGTAAAGCATCATGGAATAATTTGGAAGAAGTTTCTCAAATTGGAATGATTGTCTAAATCTTCTCTTATTAGCTGTGTGACTCTGAGCAACTTGCTTAACCTCTCTGTGCCTCTGTTTCCTTACCTGTGGAGTGGGCATAATAATGCCTCAAAGGGCTTTTGTGAAGTATTAATGACTTAATTAATGTGATGTGACTCACTTGTCCACATAGTAGAATGAGACTCTTAAATAATACAGAAAAACCCAAAACAATTTGAATAGCAATCTTATTGTTATTAGTAGGGTGCCTGGTACCAATTGAGGGACAAATAAATGTTAGGTACTACCCTATTATAGGTGAGGAAACCCTTGCTCAGGAAAGTGCAAGAATGTGCAAGGCTGACATAGCTGGCAAATCACAGAGCAGAGTATCCAGTTCATGAATGGTTGAGTATCCAGAGAGGAAACTCTTTCTAGACAAAATGATGAGTTGGGTATGACTTTAGAAGACATGAATTCTCTAAATCCATAGATTCCCCAGTGTGGTTGGCATCCTAAGTATGCCTTTAGATTTCTTATTCCAGATCTTTCTCATCTATCCATTAAACAACATTGTTTTTACCCTTCTTCTAGGGTTTTATTTTGCCTCAGGGGGCAGCTCCCTGCTATGAGAGTCACTGGTGCTAATGAGGATGTGTGTAGGGTTGGTTAATGTCAGTTCTTCTAGTATAGTGCTGTATCTTGACAGGAATATTCAGTTTGTCATTACTGAATATTTTGGGGGGTTGGGAGGAACACACACACACACACAACACACACACACAGAGACACAGACACCACTCCCTTCTTTTGTCTCTAGGGTAGATCCAAGTGAGACAATTGATTACCTTTATTCCTCTCCTAACTGTACAATAGCTCGCATGTTTAGTCCTGCTGGCATGTGAACTTGCTAATGCATCAATTTAGAATACAAATGGACCTATCCACCTTGTCACTGGCATTGCAGGGTACTTGTACAAGGACTATTTTATTTTTGAAACTTATGACAGAGAAAAGACTGTTAGCAAGAGGCTGGTTTCCCAAAGAGGACCCAGAAAGGGCTGAGCCTTGCTTTTCATGTCTGCAAGTTGAGGAAGTATAACTAGATAAATGTCTTGTTTTTTTTTTTTAGATTTATTTATTTATTTATTCAAGAACTAGGGTACAGTCAGAGGTGCAGGAGGGTGAGAGAATTCACCAGAGACAGAGTAGGGAGCAGAACAGGCAGATGGACTGAAGGCACTGCTAAGGGGAGCAGCGGGTGAGGCAGGAGAGGTCTGCCGCACCATGTGGGTTTCTCCCTGGCCTGCCAGGAATTGAACCCACACTGCAGAGGCTGCGGACCGCTGCGCCACCGGGGATGCCCACTAGATAAATGTCTTGTAAATGTTTCTTCCCTCCCTTTTAATATTCAGTGCAATTCAATTATGTAGCTGTTCCATGTAAATTGTCAATCATGTCCATGCCAAGTCATGCAGAGTTGAGACTAAAATCTAGGATTCTTGACACCATCTACCCCTTGCCCCCACATGGGGGGTTGTTTCTGTTTACTTCCCACTGCCCTGACCCTTCACACCTGCACTTATTTTGATGAGAGAATGAAAGTCCGTGTCATTACTTAGAACTGCTATATTTGAAGATGCCATATACTATATATAATGCTTATTGGAAATGCACACCATTTTGCCCAGAGATGGACTTCTGATCATTAGACTGATGTAAACAACTGCCCACTTGGGAGAGGCTTAATCACCAGCTCCAGCTGTCGGGAGAAGCTTGTTCCAGCATTCCAGCAACCTGGCTCTCTCTGCTAGCAGGTATCTCTCCGCTCCTCCCAATCATTCTTGCACACTAGACACCTCCCATTCCAGCAGTGAGAGCAGATGCTTCAGGCACTTGGAAATAAAGCAGAGATGGCTGGTGCCCACGCATGCAGAGGACCCTAGGCCACACCATGCTGTGTAGCTTCTTTATCCCTGTACTGTGGTTTCTGGAAAGGGTCCCCATGACTTTCCTTTTTGAAGTTTTGAAGAAATTCGAATATTTTGACCCATTGCTCTTGATAGCCCCATCTTTTGGTAGTGTACCTGTTTTTCTCATTTTTCCTTCAAAGGAGTAATTGTGATAAAACTGTGAATCTTTTGCTCGGCTAGGCATTTTATATGACTGTAGTTTGGAATAGGTGTTCCTTGCTCTGTTAGGTGTAGCTGGAAGCATCGAGATCTGTGATGTAGATTGTAGGTGCAATGCATGTCATTTACCATGTCAAACATATTTATAGAATATATACCATCTACTCTACTCACTTTTTAGGTAGTTGCAGTTACATACCATGAAACACTGTCTCACTGTTGATGGTTTTCAGATTCATATCTAGCCTGACCACACTTCAGTACGTTTTGCCAGTCTAATAGGTGGAAAAAAGTGTTAATGTTTTTTCATTTTTATTAACCATTCATAATTTCTCTTCTATGTATTAATTTTTCTGTCATATTATTAATTTATAGGAGTCCTTTGTGCAGCTTCCATATTACACTCTTATCCGTTATCATACTATAAATATTTTCTTCCATTCTACCTAATATCTTTTTTTAAAAGATTTATTTATTGATGCATACAAGAGCTGGGGTACAGGCCAGAGAAGTGGGGGGGGGTGAGAGGATTCACCAGAGACAGAGTGAGGAACAGAAGAGGCAGACTGACTGAAATACTCTGCTGAGAGGAGCAGCGGGCGAGACAGGAGAGGTCTGCTGCACCATGTGGTTTTCTCCCGGGCCAGCGGGGATCGAACTCATGCTGCAGAGGCTGTGGATTTCTTCATAGTGTGGTGCTTAACCCCTTGTTCCACCAGGGAGGCCCTATACCTAATATCTTTAAACTATATCTATTTCATGTTTTGTCATGCTAAAGTTTAAATTATCTTCACATAATCAATAAGTTAGTCGCATAATCAATCTTTTCCTTTTGGTAAAATGTTTCTAGTCTTAAAGTCTTCCAACCTCAAGGATATAATATATTCACCCATATTTTCTTTTATCATCATTATGGATTTGGTTTTCACATTTAGGTCTCTAATCTATCTAAAGACTTTTTACCAAATTTCCTCATCCCATTCATAAAATGATTTCATGTCGCTGTTCTCTTACTATGATTGCCTATTGTACTTCTCTTGGGCAGACTTCTGAGCTGGTATGCTCAAATCACTCTTGTCAATCTAGTAACTTTCAAAATGATGTACAGAGAATGCAGGTGGTTTATATTCTGTGATGGGAAGATATTTGATAAAGTGCATACCCCAACTCCTAATTTCTTTGGCATGAGCTTAAGTCCCAATCTGCGTGTGCTATGGTTTCTTTTTAGCTCCATCTGGTTGCAAACCACATTATCCTGAGTTGATTTGAATGTGTTCTGTTAGAGGCATCATTTTTACCATTGATTTTTCATGTGTTTAGTTTTTTTCTGCTTTCTTGTACCCAGTTCAAATGTCTCAATTTACAAAAAGGAAACACAAAAAAGCAGGTTCTGCAAAGTGATTAAGCACAGGATTGCCTTTTGGGGGCCAATATCAAGATTGTAGACTCTCAGGATGGACTCCTTACCATTCCCATAATCCATATGCTATGTCTGCTGACATCAGGCGTTTCTTTGACACGGGTTCATATTTTGCATTGCCCAGCTCTGTGGGGCAGATCACATGCATATTAGCCTGAGGAGCCAGTTCATCACATTGGGTTCTTTTTTTTTTTAAAGATGTATTTATTTGTACAAGAACTGGGGTGCAGGCCAGATGCGCTGGAGGGTGAGAGGATTCACCAGATACAGAGCAGGGAACAGAACAGGCAGACTGATGAAATACACTGCTGAGGGGAGCAGCGGGCAAGACAAGAGAGGTCTGCTGCGCCATGTGAGATTCTCACCAGCCAGCGGGGTTCCGCTGCAGAGGCTGCAGACAGCTTCACAGTGTGGCGCTCAACCACCTGCACCACCAGGGAGGCCTCACATTGGGTTCTTAATTCAGTTGTTACTCTTCCTTTGCTGAATACATACATCATTGGAGGAGGATGTGAGCAGTGACAACCTGCAAGAGGGGAGACCTTGGTGAGGGGCTAAGCTTTGTCTTGGTTTCCTCATCTGTCTACTAGAGGAAGGGTGGGAGCAAAGGGGGAAAAGGTCCCTGTGGCCTGTGGGTGCTTCGGTGGTGGGTGTGCTGTTAACACATCTAGGTATGAACCTAGACCCTAAATCATGTACAGTATGTAAACAAATGTTACCTTAGTGAAAAAAATAAAAAAGAATACTGATTGACAAATCTTAGGTGTTCAAAAATATTTGTCTAACAATTGGAAAAACATAAAATGAAGATAATTATAGAGACTATTTTATAGGGTGCTGTGAAGACTAATTAAGATAATGCTTGCTTATAACTTAGAATAAACTGCCAAATAAAAGTTGGCTTCAGGGCCTTTCTGGTGGCACAAGGGATTAAGAACAGTACTGTGAAGCTGTCTGCAGCCTTTGCAGCATGAGTTCAATCCCTGGCCAGCCAGGGAGTTACCCACATGCACAGCAGACCTCTCTTGTCTCTCCCGCTGCTCCCCTCAGCAGAGTATTTCAGTCAGTCTGCCTGTTCTGTTCCCCACTCTGTCTCTGGTGAATCTTCTCATCTCCCACACCTCTGTCCTGTATCCCAGCCCTTGTATGCACAAATAAATACATAAATCTTTTTTAAAAAGTTAGCTACAATGTTTAAATGTTGCAGCAGATATCATTTGTGGTGTAGATGTGTCTGTCTCTCCATCTGTGGTTCCAACCCAAGAGAGACATGAATGAGCAAGACTTAGCTTGTCAGATTGCTCCATTCCCTTACACAGGTAGATCTGAGTTAGAGACCCTGCACCAGCTTAGGAGTTCACCTGGAACTAGAGGGAAGGAGGTGTTTTCTCTCTGCCTGGCGCTGCTCATCTGGTAGAAGAAAGCCTGGAGCCGCTGGCTTGCCTTTGCTTAAGAAGAGCCTGTTTTATAATGAACCAGCACAGAAGGAAGCATGGCTGAAAGATGACTTCCTGCTGGCTCAGTGTGAGTCCTAGATGTAGGCAGGCCTGAAACAAGAAGTCTCTAGGCTTCTTTGTACCAGAAGTCCATAAATTTCCTCTTTTGCTTAAGCCAATCTGAGGTTTTTTTTTTTTCATAGTAAATGTTAAAGCTGATGTCCTTTGTTCCTATGGGAGCTCAAGTAAATTGATTTCAGGCAAGCACGGACATTTTTAACCCCATCTGTGTACAACTCCCTGGTAAATGCAAGCCTTGTAGCTTCTATTTCAGTGGTGATGGCTGCTGTGCTTCCTGGGGGTTGGCTGGAAATGAAATTGAACTCTTGTGGCTTTGTAAAATCTGCTTTTTAAACTTAGAACATAAGAATCCTGTTTGGCAGGGAAATCACAAAAAGTGTAGAAACCGGCAGGGATTTTCTTAAAGCACAGTACTGTGCCGTTCCCAATTAATTCACTGCTTAACCACCCACTGTTCATTAGGAAATGCTTTTATTAACATACAGCACCTCAGGACTTCTTGAAACTGTCAGGGCTTAAAATTAATTCATGAGGAAAAAAATGAGGGGAAACCTTCATACCAAAAATTAAAAAAAATGTACAACAATATCCCAAACTTAAAGCACCCACATAGTGGCTTAGCATGGGCACCCAGGTTGCATTAATACATGTCAAAAAACAGGTGTCATAAACTGAAGCCTCAGAAGTTAGCTCCTCCCCCAGACTCCTGTAGTGTACCATGGGAAGTTCAAACTTTCAAAACATAAATTGAAGCCTTAACGTTGCTCTTAAGAATAAATTTTGGGTTTGGAGAAGCTAATTTCAATGACAGGACATTTGTGTTTAACAGACCCCAGATCTGCCTTCTCCCCCCTTTATTCTTGCCCTTAGGGCCCCATGATGATGATTTCTTTTTTTTTTAAATATTTATTGATTTATTTATGTAAGCACTGGGTACAGTCAGATGGGCGGGAGGGTGAGAGGATTCACCAGAGCCAGAGTGGGGAGCAGAGCAGGCAGACTAATGAAGTACACTGCTGAGGGGAGCAGCGGGCGGCAGGAGAGGTCTGCGCACCATGTGGGCCTCTTGTCTGGTAGCCGGGGATCAAATCGGTGCTTTAGAGCCCAGCGCTCAACCACTGCGCCACCGGGGAGGCCCCATGATGATGATTTCTGTATGTAAGATGTGCAGTGTTTTTCCAGGTGTGTGTGTGTCTGAGAAAGAAATTTTCTGGTCTCTGTACCTCTATCCTTAGATGAATAACATACTCTCTGTTCCTTAGTATTTTGTTTATACCACATCATTTTATAATTATCTTTAATATCACCAGAGTCCAATCGGCTTTGAGTAAAATCGCCTCTGAGCGGTGTGCTCCATGATGATAGGGATGTATCTGTTTGGTTTTACCATTAGTCTCTAGACTTTGATGTAGTACCTGAACCAGGCAAGGGTTTAATTTTGAGAGATAGTGTTGATGCCAGGTTTCCTCCTAGACCTTCTAAATTCTCCCCTGTATTCGAAGGGATAAGCCTGGAAACTAGAATCCTAGAATCCCTGTCTGCAGGCTTCTAGCTAAATTCCATGATAAAGAAGCCCTTATATGAGACTTCAAGGTGGAATAGAAGAGAAGCCACTTTTCCTCTGGTGACATCTGTGGGCTTTGGAGATAAGAGGGGTGATGTTTTGCTCATGACTTTGGAACATTCTTTCGTAGTTGCTTACTTTAGTGCTGTGTATAGCTGAGCTTCTAGTGATAACTCCCCTGTGATTTCTGTACTTTTGCATTTTCTGAAAAATACTTTTCTACCCTTTGTTCCTGCAGTCGTCCAATAGTGCTGCAAGTCTGTTTTCTGTAGTAAAACTCTTCCTACTCTGTATAGCTATAGTAATTATTCTTTGCCTGATCAAACTCTGATTAATAAAATTGACTGTTAACTATGTGGCCTTAAACTTTGTGGCATATAATTTTAATGTCCAAGCTTGAGTTATTCATATTGGAAAGTGAGGATATAACTAGCTAGTAGGTACACCTGGTGGACAGACTAGTGTCCACATCTCCCACTGACTTTGTTGTAAACTGAGAGTGGGCTCATCCTCAATGGCTCTTACAAAGAGCTGAAACTTTGTTTCTTGATGAGGTATGGTGTCTAGTTGAAAAGCATTAGCACCTGCCTAAAAGTGGAAGTGGAGGGAATATAAAAATGTTATAAGAAAAGGACAATATGAGAGTTCTGTGTTGTTCAGTTTTGCCATACAACAAATAATTTCGAAATCTGAGTGATTTACAACAGCGAATATTTCATGTTCACAGGCCTGTAGGTTGGCTGTAATTGTGCTTGGTTCAGCTGGGAATTGGCTGGACTTGGCTTCATGTTGTGATTTGAATTCTGGTTGGTTCTACATGTTTCTTCATTGTCCTCAGACTAGCAACTATCTCAGGTAAGTTCTTCCCATGACACATCATTGGAGCACTATGGGGAAAGGTGAAACAGCCATGACATTGAAAGCTGTTATTCACATCACGTCTGCTAACATTCCACTGAAGAAAGAAAGTTATAAGGCCAACCATATCATCAAAAAAGTAGGCGAGTCTACCTTATCCACAGTGGGAGGCATTACACTGACCGCTGGATGAAACAGAGAGCTTTTGCATAAATTATAGTAGAGAGCTTCATTAGGTCATGGCCTTGACCTATATTAAGCACTCAGCCATCCAATACTCTGTAGACAAAAAAAGAATAAGCAACTGAAACTTTTCAGGTGAAGGATACTTGTCAAGTGAGATATAACCGTACAGTGCAAGGGGGTTTGAGAAGAATCATAATTCTCAATAAAAATGTGATTGGAAGGAATCCAGAAGCTAGTCTTTTTATTTCTGATTCCAATGCATAGGCCACAAAACATACTGGACAAATATTTCTTGGTACATAAATTACTGAACTAATAGTAGTGATTGACCAGTAGTCTGGGTTGAGAAGGGATCACCACATGTAGGCTTATGATTGATTAGTGCTATTTGATTAGAGACAGGTTCAGAGGAAGGATGTGTATTTACCATTTCTATGTTACTTTCCCTTCGATAAGCTGAATCTCAGATTTAATATTCTTTAACTTTCTGATTGAGATTGGCCTGCTGAGTCATCTATGAATACCCTACAGCACCTAACATAAGAATAGGAAACAGAATTTCTTAATGCCATGAGTGGCTCAGCATATGATATTTGAAGTTTGATAGATCAGAATTCAGCTTTCTGCAGACAGTTAGGGGCCCCATGCATATCCCCATTACCTTGCATCAGACAGGACACTGTAGTCAATTAGATAATGCTGTCAAAACTCTTAGCACAGTCCCTGGCACATCAGCAACACCTGCTCATATTATTAATCACTGTCTTATGAATTTAACTGTCATCATTTATTGCTGGACAGTTGAAATGGATTTACCAGTTTACTGATGTTTGGAAAGAGTAGAAAATTACTCCTGCTCCCTAAGATTGCAACTCTTCAAAGGCTGGTACCAATTTTCACTCTTTGCCTTGGCATCTCCAATAATAGTTATTCATAGTGCTACAGCAAAAAATAAAACAAACAAAAAAAAACCAAACAATATATTCTTTTGAATGCATGGTACAGCCTGGGAACCAAGAACAATTTCACTTAATCACTGTGGTAACATTTTCTGGCTGTGTCTATGTTTCTTGTTCCTTTTCTTCCTCTCCTTCCACTTGAAGTTGGCTGAAGAAAATAGAAATGAAGAAATGCTCTCCCTAAAAATCACACATGCCAATTAGAAAGGAAAGATTGCCAGGTCGCAGGAGTTGGGGGGAAATTTGTAAGCATCAGTTGCATCAAGTCACGTGTGGTGCTGCTGGAAGTCTGGCATCCTCAGAGAAGGCCAGTTTGATGTGTTATCCAGTTCATATGCATGAACGCTTGACCTGCTGAGTCTGGTTTTCCTCTGTAGACACTCAAGGAGTGCAAAACCCAGGAAGCTAAGTACTTCACATGCTGATATTAGTCAAATATTTGCAGAGTATTGCTTTCATTAATGGGAAGCAGTTATAGTAGGGAGGGAAATACTCTGGCATCTTCTTAATATAGAGGACTGGAACCTGGTAGACTTGGGTTCAGATTTTGGCTCCATCAGTTAATAGCTATGTGAGATTGGTTAATTTTCTGAACGATGTTGAGTCTCTGTTACCTTGCTGGTGAAATTGAAGCAACATTACCTCTCATAAAAGGTTATTTTATGAATCATGTTACCTTGTTGCTTTTAACTCTGTGGTTTCTTACAGAATTGAGATTAAAATTCCAACCCCTTCCCTATAGTAAGTATTTCTCTGTGATCTGGCCACTGCCTGCCTTTCTGACATCATAATCTGCCACTCCCCTCTTGCTTATCAGGATTTGAATACCTGGAGAATCTTTTCTCTTTCTCCAGCATACCCACATTCTTCCAGTTTATCAAGAACTTAGCATTCACTGTTCTTTCTCTCTGGAATCCTCTTGCCTGAAATTTTTGCACGCCACATTCTTGTAAAACATGTCCAAGCTTAGTTCACCACCTCTACCACCATCATTACCACCAACACCATCATTGTTCTCACCACTATGTTATTAGCATTTGTGAAGTACTTATCATGTACCTGGAAATATTCTTTAGGATTGCGTATGAATGTTTATCTTCACTTCAAACCTCAGGAGGTGGGTTAATTATTATGCCACAATAAGGAAACTAAGGTACTAGATGTTTCAGTAGGTCGCCCAAGCTCACACAACTAACAAGTGACAGATGGGATCTGAATCTAAATAAATACCAGAAGCTACTGTTTGATCATCGTATCTCTCTCACCACTGAAATTTATGAAGCATCTACTTACCTTCTCTCACACCACCCAGCTTAAATTCCTTTTTTGGCAATTACCTCTGGTGTTTTCTTATTTAGTAAACTTGCTGATTTGTTTATATTTAGTATTTGTTATCTATGTAGCAGTGAAAATGAACTACACTTTTTTTGCCATTTTCTGTATCCCCAGTGACTTGAAAAAAGGTCTGGCATTAACTTAAGCCTGTTTGAATGAATGAACGAATGAATGAATGAATGAATGAATGTTGTAAATCTAACACCAACCCTGAGTCTGGCAAATAAGAAGCTTTCAATACATGTTACTTTCCCTCATCTCCATTGAAGTATGGTTGAAATGACTATTTTGGCTCTGTCGGAGGCCCCAACTCTCGTGTGGCTTATTAGGGTTCTTGATGGGCATAGACCATGACCCTCTCAGCCACTGATTGGTTTCCTCCAATGAATAGTTTTGATGCTTAGTTTATCTTTAGGTTGCTTGGGAGAAAGTAAGTAAAGTAACTCCTAGTCAGGAAAAGTTCAGATATACTTACATGTTTCAACAAGTTCAAGCTCCTTGTCTGAATCTTAGCATCATGAATAAAATGACTGGAATCAGAGAGAAAATTCCTGTTTTCTTTCACACCTCAGGTGCTGAGGGTTGGAATAAGAGTTGCCCTCACTTTGTAGGAAGGAACCCCTTCTATTTTTATTTAATTTACTCATTTTTCCCCTTTTCTTCATTCTCAGATAACCATCTTCTCTTCATGAACAATAATGTTTTTAATGTGTTAGCTTTTGTATGCAAACTCATAGAATAAGCTTTCTTGCTTTATATGTTTGGTTTATTGATTTATGTAAATCATGTTGTATTCTATTTTGTTGTGTTTTTCATAAGCTTTTTTCCCAGTTGGCATTTTCCTGGTTGTAATATTCATCTGTATGGCTATGTGAGTATCTAGTTTGGTGCCTCTAAATGCTGCTTAGACTTTGTGCTGTGTACTCAGCACAGAGGGAATTCCTGAGGAATAGCCTTTTCCAGTCCAGGGTCTCCTCTGAGTACACTGGGCAATCAGATATTGTTCCACCTTGATTTTGTAACAGATGTATTTACCATCCTGTTTCTCTGTATTTTTCTTTTCTCTCCTTTCCTTCTCATTTCATCCCAACTTTATACCCTGTCCTTGCTTTGCCCACCAATTTCCAGCACCTAAATTATAGTTTACAACTATTGATAGTGCATACACATATTTAGTCATTCAATAAATAATCATTATCTGCATTTTATATGCTGGGGAACTATTCTAGGAAATGGAGATTTAGCAGCAAAAAATAACAAGGAAGATCCTTGTTTTCATGGAGCTTAGATTTTACAAATTGGTGGCGGGGGGGGGAGAGAAATAACCAAGTGTACGAATCATTGAACACTGTATTTCAGAGAATATCCCTATTAAGAGATGAATTCATGTGAGCTCCGAATGACAAGAAATAGTCACACAAACATCTGGGGTCAGATGGGGCCCTGGAAGCTGGTACAGCAAGTGCAATGCAACCTAGTGAGTATGGGTTTGATCTAGTAGGAAATAGCAAGAAGATTACTGTATTTAGGGTAGAGTTGGGGAGGGGAGAGCAGGAAAACAGAAGCCCCGTGAGGTCTGGCTAGGTAAGACAGGGCATGGTGAGGAGGGTGGATTTTATTCCAAGTGCCTTGAGGAACATATGAAAGATTTTATCTAACTATTGTAAAATAGACTACATCGCTCTTCCTGCTTGCTTTAGTAAGTCTTGGAACAGGGAAGAGTCTAGTTTGGTCTCTGTGGGCACTGGGACATTCTTACCCTCGGCCATCTTTCCCTTACTGAGCTTGTATCTGGCCTGGGCACCTGACACCATGCGCTCTGTGCTGTGACTGGGTGTGGGAGAGCTATACCAAGCCAGGTGTCCCTCAAAGCTAATGATCTAGCATCTATCTGTGTCATACACTTTTGAATGATGGCCAGCCCCCAAAGTTACCCAGAGTACATTGAACACAAAGGCTGTTGCCCTAGAATTTGGTACAGAGTTTGAAACTTCTCCCATCATCCATGTGTATTACCAGCCTATCATTGTAACATGATGAACACTGCCTGAGCAGGGAGCTTACAAGACTTGGGTGGAGATCTGGTGGTTCATATTGTAGTTTTCTCAAGCTGAAGTTTCCATTGTTTTAGTGAGTTAAGCTAAAGTTTCAAATCACTAGGTAATCGACTGAATATTCTAAATATTTTCTTCTGGCAATAACACCCTACTCTTACACCTCTTTAAGCCTTAATATTCATCTTTCTTTAGGCCTCAAATCCACTTCAAAATTTTGTTGTGAGTTGTACAGATAAGATGGAGTCTCTCCCCATTGATGTCCTTACTCCTACGCATCTCCCCTACTGTCTACTGTCTCACATCACTGACTTAGTCTGCTCACTGCCCTGTCTTAAGCTGTGGAGTAGCTGATCCTCTAGTTTGTTTCTCTGCACCACAATGCTCAAGTGGTTAATAGCTTGTAAACAAGAAATGAGCTTTCAGTGTCCATTTAAAGGAGTCCATGGTGAGTAATCCTTCGTGTCATGAATAATCACCCAGTAATTTATTTTCTTACAAGTATAGATTTGGAGTTTTTACTACAGGATGTCCTTGCAGCAGTATTAAGGGGAATTAAATGAGCACTTTGTAAAGCTCTGTGGCTAGGGGGAAAGAAAGAAAATGAGTATTCAACGTGAATGAAGGAAGATCATGGGGTGTATAAAAATCTGTGTTTGGGGAATTCTTTTGTTAACCTAAGGGAATCAATGTCTTAAGGTAGTATTTTGGGGAAAAATATTGGGGGGGGTAGACATTTATGTTGAAAACTCACTCCATATACGTAAGCTCTTGCCACGTACAGAAGGCTTCACACTTGTGAAACAGAAACCCAGGTATACGAAAGGGTAAGCACAACTTGTCCAAAGGTTTCACATTTGAGCATGGACAGGACCAGCTACATAATTTGTGGGACACAGTGCAAGGTGACTAGCAAGGCCTCTTGCTTACAAATTATTAAGAATTTCAAAACAGTGTCAGTGGAGCATTAAATTAATCATTACTCTTCTAGGAGTAGGACCTTGTGTAGGTCACATGCCTAGGAAGTCAGCCCTAAGCACACAGCTGCTTTTTCTAGAAACTTGTAATAGATGTGGTCATTGTGAAGAGGTAAAATGAATATGGATTTTGCAATGAGACAAACTTGAGTTTTAATCATGTGTGCCTGCAATTTAATAATTTAGTTGGCCAGTGGGAAGTCACATAACCTCTTGGATCTTTAATTTCTTTCATCTATAGAATGGAGATGGTATTCTTTAGCTTGCAGTATTCTTGGTAGGGGTAGTAATATTTCACTTACAGCACCTTGTGAGGAGAAATTGTTCAATAAATAGTAGCTGTGATGCTGATTGAACAAGTCAGTTAAAATACTAACTTTGTAATGAATGTCATCTTTACTTTCCAGTGTCTGTTCTTTCAAGACATCTTATGAGAAGTACAGACTTAAGGCTTCTTAAAGACCAATTCTAGGGTCACTGTAGAGCCACTGCTCCTTACAGGGAGTGGGAGGAGAGGATGAAAAAACTTTGATTAGAATTTCCTCTTCTTGAGATGCTTGTAATGTACTTGCTGGGATAACACAAGAATAAACATAGCTAGACTAGAATGTAGAGGAAGTTAAATGTTATAGGAGAGTTACTTAACCAAATACCGAAGACATTTGAAGGAAAATGAATCCAAATATGGTTAGAGAATAACTACGAAATTGAGATGCCCCCTTTATTGTGGCAGAAGATAAAATCTTCAGAGTTGAGGGATTAAGCATGGCTACAAATTGAGACAGACTTCACTGCCTTTGTGAGCATTGTTAATATGCAGGGTAAACTGTCAGTTTGGTGGCCACAGTGAGCTATGCCTTGGAGTATATGCCCACTTAGAGATCACTCCTCTTGAAACTGGATGACCTTGTGACCTGCTTTATTCAATGCAATGGGGCAGAAGTGATACTATGTCATTTCAAGGCCAAGCCTGAAGAAGTCTGGGAGTCTTCCACTTTGCACACATGAGGGCTTGTTAATTCAGGAGCGAGCATGTGGAGAGACCATAAAGGGGGTCTGAGAACACGTGGAGGATACTAAGGAACCCAACCAACTGTGAGAGCTGTGGACCACATCAGTTAATTGAGCAGTGAGCAGTGGATTCACTGCCTAATATGCATTGATGCCAGATTACTGTAACATTATTATGATGATTCTTTGAGAACAGAAAAATCTAATTGCAAATCGACGAGCAAGGAGACAGGAGACAGGAAGAAAAAAAACAAACTCAAAGCTGCCTTCCTATCTGGTTAGGGGAAGGGGCTTATATTTGTTTTGTGGGAAAACAAAAGGAGTTAAATTTTACTGACTAAGAAGCAGGTAAAGGGCAGAGTAATGTGAATTTAACCGAAGTTCAGATGGAGAAGTATGAAGAAACTTTAAATTTCTGTTGGTGCACCTCTTGTCTCTGCTTCTAGGTAGCCCCTCTCCTCTGAGTCATCTGGGGCTCAGCTGAGGGTTAATCATGTTTGCGTGTGCTCAGGCTGGGTCATTTGTGGATAAGCTTTCAGTCTCTGCTGTATGTGAAAGTAAGCCTCAGAGGAAAGTTTAAATAAGTTTTGTATTTTATTCTCTAGGGTCTGACAGCAATTTAGCTCTTTGGTTTCAAAGCCTGGTCAAGCTGTTGCAACCAGTTCTCAGATGTTTGAGCCATTGTAGGTGAGCAATAGGCAGGAAGTGGCAAAAGGCCATCCCAGAGATTTAGGCCAGCTCTAGCATATGCCACAGGGGGCAGTGACGGGCAAGGCCTGCTATGCTTTGTCTGAGTCCCTGACCCATAGAATTATGAAAAATAATAGAGAGTTATGACTTTAAATATCATCTTACACTGATGACTTTATAGCTTAGATATTATTTTGCAGGGTGGCATCTCATATTTATATATCTAGCAATGCTCCTGAAGTCTCCACTTGGATATCTAATAAGTACCTCAAAAACATGGCCAAAATGGTACACTCTTCAGGAAGGAACTTACTTGACACATGATAATGTGCTAATGCAGACATTGCTCATGCTTTCTTCCTCAGATTATTCCAATTGGTCTAGTCTTTTTTTTTCTTTGATCACCTAGGTTATGATCGACATTAGCAACTCCTCACTCTCTCTTGTCTGGCATTTTTCCTTTCATTGCCTTTCATTTTGGGCTAGTGTAGAATAGAAAACCAAGAATAAATCATATCATTAAAATGACATGAATAATCTCTTGGAAAGACAGAATGGCAGCTCCCCTCTACAGTCAGGTCAGTAAGTAACCCCCTTAGCTGATTACCAGCACCATGAGCTCATTAATGACCACATAGTGTCAGGACCTTGGTTTCCTCTCATAGAGGCCTAAAGACAGCTGGACTCAATCCTTGCAACACTAGCCAGGACTCAACCATGAAGAGAAGGCACATTGGTGTCCAAAGGAAAGCAGTTAGTTGTAATTGTTTGTTTTCTCGTTTCTGGATCTGAGGACTGAAGAGGCCTAAATAAAATGAGTCTGTGCCTTGTTTGTAAATTAGACATGTTTTGTTGTCACCCTATAGTTCTGATCATTTAGGATTCTGATACTGTGCACTTCTGGGGGAAACATGGTATATATAGTCCAATCAGCAATAGAATCTTGCAGCTTGGGAGAGCAGTTTATATACAAGATGCCCCTTGGCCAGAGTAACCTATGTTTGGATCACTGACCTTTGACTTGAAATAGAAGATGCAACTGTTTTCCTCATTCCCCTGTTTTTTTTTTTATAAATATACTTTATTTTTTAATTTTATGTATTTTTTACATCATTTTTCATTTATGCACAATGTATGCATTTTCATCTTTGTTATAGTCCCCATACAATTCCCACCCCTTTTATTTTGACCCTAATCCCTCCTCCCCTCTGCTCCGCCCCCCCATTATTTTTCTGGTTTATAGTTGCTTGTTGATTTTGATTTTTACTTTATTATAATTAGTCTTTTTCCTGGTCTCTATTCCCCTGTTTTTAAGTAGAGAACCTCTCCTGTTGTATTCCATTCCCAGCCTCACAATAGCTATGTCTGATAGTCTGTAATAAACAGACTGCTCTGGAGAGAAATGAACAAATTTCCAGTAGAAAGGAATTGGAAAACTATCTCATTGGTTCACTGCATATCAAAAATAGTGCTTCCTTTTCATCTGGAGTCATCTGGCAATTGAAGTGAACTCTGTGCCTTTCATGAGTTGTGAAGAGGTCCTGGAGAATGTAAGGCTTTAAGGTATAGAAGTCTCCAGCCACTTTTGCCCCTGGGTTTCTTGTGTGGATATCTTACCTGATATTGTCTTCTTGTCATCAGCCTTGAATCTTGGACCTTTTGATCTTTTATCTTTCCAGTTTCATCAGAAGGTGAGCCAACTCCTCAAAGGCAGGTTCTGTGCCTTCTTTCTCTTTGTGTTCCTACTGTCTAGGGCAGAGTAGTGATTAGCATAGTTTGACTGAATGATAAAAAAGAAAAAGAAAATTTACTTATAAATAAAAAGGTGCAAAATCATTTTTTTCTGTCTTTTTGGGAGATGCCCCTCTGATACAGTAACATCCTAGGGATATCCTAGCTTTGTTTTATTTTTTTATTTTTTTTTAATTAATAAATTTTATTTTTATATTCCTCATACAATTGCAATCCCCCCATTCTGACCCCAATCCCTCCCCTCCCGCCCCCCACCCCCAAAAAGTGTCTCTGGTTCATAGTTTTTGTTGATTTTGATTTTCGCTTTCTTATAGTTATTCTTTTTCCTGGTCCCTTATTTAAGTTTTCTAGATTCCTGCTATGAGTGAGACCATCCGGTATTTTTCTTTTTCTTTTTGGCTTATTTCGCTGAGCATGATCCCTTCCAGCGCCATCCATGTTGCTGCAAATTGCATGTGCCTAGCTTTGTTTTAATGCTACAGCATTATTGTCTCATTTTGGCATCAGCATTGTTATTCAAACTTTTTGATGAGTCTGTTAAGAGTCATTGTGATTACATAGTTAGTAAGTGATGCTGTCAATACTCAAACATTGATTTATCTCATAGCTTATGAGAGAAACCTCAGAACCCCCAAACAACAAAGAAATGAGGTTTACCTGAAATTTGCTGTCTTCAGGTATTTTGGCATTCAAAGGTCGCTTGCACATACATGTGATGCAACATAAGTGGTGATGCCTGCTTCAGGCACTCAGGACATGAAGTATCAACTTGGCAAAAAGAGCAACCAGTTTGGTTGCCAACTTGGAGGCTTCTAACTCATTTTGAAGAATTGGCAAGGAATTCTTACACCTGTATTTCCAGCCTTGCTACACCTCACCATGGAGTGATTGCTCTTAGCTGTTGGGAATGTTTTCTTATTGGTTGTGCTTTTGTGTTTTGGTCTGTACCTATTAGGGGGCACTTTTCTTTTTTTCTACACAACAGTTTTTTTTATAAGCTGCACTAATGCTTCTTTGAAATACATCCTACAAGGGTTCGCTTTTGACTGCATGTCATTACAACCCTAAATGACAGTAGTTTCATCACATAGGAGTTCATTTCCCCTGCTTATCTAAAACATCTATCCAAATCAGTCATTCCATGCAGTTTTTCTTTTCACTCTGCCCTATCTGTGTGTTTTTCATTCTCAGTCACAAGGTAGCACCTTTTGCTTCTTGGTGTTGTATTCCAGACAAGAAGGAGGAGGTAGAGAAAAAGGGAAAGAGAAAACAATAGAGAAAGATCCAGATGGATTTATTTGAAAAATCAAAAAACAAAACTTCCTATCTCACTGACAAGGAGAGTGACAGAAGGCCACCTCATATGTTTGGGATGTATACTGATCAGGGATCTCCAGAGAAACAGAACAGATAGGATGAATGGATAGATAGATAGATAGATAGATAGATAGATAGATAGACAAACATTCTCTTCCATGAGCTTTGTTATAAGCAACTGACTTATACAATTATGGAAGCTGAGAAGTCTGGTCATCTGCCATCTGGAGACCCAGGGAAGTGGTATAGTTTGAATCTCTGAGAGCTGGAAAGACAGTGTTGTAAATTCCAATCTGAGTCTGAAGGTCTGGAACCAGGAATACCAAGACCAGGAAACCATCAGTGTCCTGCTTCACAGGCAGGCAGAGAACAACTCATTCTGCCTTTTCCTTTTTGTTCTATTCAGGTCCTCAGTGGGTTGGATGATGCCTAGTGGGCCTTTTTTTTTGTTACGGGGACTGGGTTCTGAGAGAACATGCCCTTAAGAGACTTGGGCAGAAGCTGTACAGTCCTTTCTGACCTAGCCTTTAAGTGCATGTAAGTTATCAGTTATGTGAGTCATTAAAGTTAGACCAGAGTCAAGGGCAGGGGTGGCAAGGCCACACAGCATTTGAGCATATGCTGTGGGAGGTACTGCTGTGGCCATCTGCCAGTCAGCTCCAGGGTTCAAAGGACCAATGGGGTGGCTGTAAAGGTACATTATTTACTGGGCTTTATTGTGCTTTTGATCTCTGGAGGGAAAAGCAGAGCAAGGATGGAAATGTGGGTTTTTATAGGCTTTTTCATTTGGTCAGAAATATAAAAAAGCTCAGTGTCTACTCCTAGATTTTTGTTTGTTTTCTCAGACTTAAGAACATTGCATAATATAATAGATATTCTTTTTGGAGTATATAGTTTTATGGATTTTAACACTTGGCTAGATTCCTGTTACTGCTTCCCGCAAAGAGGATATGGAACAACAATTCCAACATTCCCCCCAAATATTCTTGAGCTGGCCCTTGTACTTAGCCTTTCTTCTACTTCTAACCCTGGCAACCTCTTATTTCCAGGTACATATTCTTTGTTTAGTGGCTTTCAGAATATGCTATACATTTCCTAGTAGTTACATGAAATAATCTAAAGGGGGAGGAAAAATAACAGACTTTCTATTTTTTATCTTATTATTTTTCAATTTTTTGCTTATGATTTAGACTATACTGGCACTGTGATACACACATACAATTTATAAATATGTTTATTGGTGTCAGTTAATAAGAAACAATATACCTATAGTTAGTTAGTTGATAATATATGGAGATTTGTTCAAAAATTAATTACTGATAAGGATAAGGACCAAAAAAATATTTACCCCACCAGCTTAGATTAGCACCAAAGCAATTTCCTCTGGGGTGAAAGTGGCATAATTGTTTACTCTTTGATTTTTTCTTAGCTGAATGGAATAGTGAATGAAGGACAAGGAGGCTGCAGTCATACAGCCATTGCTTTGCAAATTGGAGATTGGATTCCCCAAATGAGATTGTAAAGGATTCTGCAATTACTTATTCAGATTTTGCCTTCTGAGGTAGCTTACAGGCTCTATGGAAACAGGGGCCATTTCTGTTATTCATTCAAATATCTTCCTAGAATAGCTTTACATCTGAGAACATAGGAGATATAAAAACAATATCTTCACTTTCCTGAAATGTAATTTCCAGAACAAGAAAGAAGACATAAACATCTAATCAAATGAGATCGTTGTGAGCTCTACAAAGAAATAAAAGATTCTGTTAAATATCTATGAAAACCTCTCTGAGAAGATCCCATTTCAGCTAAAACCAGAACGATAACAAGAATCAACCCCATGAATATGAGATAGGTTTGGGGACTTCTTAGCAGATAAAAGTGTATGGATTTTTTGGTTTGATTTCTTGATTTTTAAAAATATGAATATAAAACCCTGAGTGGGGGACAAATTTTATGAAAACCCTTTGTGCCCAGAAATCTGGGGTCAGTAGGGGACAATGAGTGGGGGTCTGGTGACTGGTCAGAGAGGGTCTGAAACTGCTACCTATGGCCCCAGTGGAAAAATAGCCACCAATTCCACACCCATCCCCAGGGGACCTGGAAGTGACAGGTGGATCTAGAGAGGCCTCATTTTCACTGAATGGATACTTGGTGCTGAGTGGCTTGGTCAGTAGGACCCACCAGATGGGACCTCAGGGCGGATGCCAGTGTTGCATCCAAACATGATGTGACTCTGGAACCTGTGGCCGGTGAATGACATAGTCATTCCTCCGGTTGCTGAGGATGAAGTGGTACATGAGTCAGTCCCTTGGAACCTTTCTAATTCTCTCCCCACCTGAGCAGGGTCACCATCTCCTAGTATGTCAGTTTGGGATGAACAGGGAGAAAATATAGAGACAGAATTCAAAATGCAAAAGATGTTTTTGAAGGTCAAATCCATAAAAGAAAAAGGAACAGCAAAACCTGAAATTCTTAGACAGTGATGTGTTTCTGAGGCCTATGACTGGAGAGGGGAGAGGAAGGAGAATTGGGTTGTACGAGCCTCAGACTTCAGTGAAACTCATGGAGCTTGATGGGGGAACTACAGATAATGGTTATTTATTAGAGGAATCCTGTGCTGGGCAGAAATTGCCAGGTTCTAGAATTCCCCGCTGTGCTCAGGGAGAGACTGGCCCTGGCCCAGTGATGCAGGGATTACACAATTGCTGCAGCTGGGGCCTGTCAACCAACTGCCTCCTCCCCACACGTTCTTTATTGCAGGCAGAGCTGAGAGGAGCATCTCCATGGCTCGTCCACCTCATGCTAGGCAGGATCCCCCTTGCCAGTTTCCGTGGGCACTTTCTTATTGAGAATGCACCCCCATCCCTGGCTCCTACTCCCCATTAATTCAATGAGCCGCCTTAGGAAGGAACCACAGAGCAGTTTTGCTCCTATTGATACTCATCTCAAGGAATGCCATTAATCACCACAACAAAATTCATGGTCATTAACTTTTATTAATTAATTAAGTCTTTTCGTGTGTGGAGTGGAATCCCAGAGGGTAGAGATTCTGGCTATGAACTCAAATCAGCAGGAAACTGTGACTGATAGGCATGGATTGGAGACTCTGTGTGATGTGAGTTTATGGGCACAGATAGTAAGGGGCACAGACACCCGTGCTGTGGAGAACAGGGGTGTGAAGTCGCCTGGGATCACCTGCAGCCTTAAAGCTGCACTTACAAGATGTGTAAGTTCTGAGTAAAGCAAATGGGAAGAAGGTTAGGGTTGGGGTGCTAGGGGTCTCGCAGCTACATTGCACCTGTGGGAGGGTGTGCACCACCCAGGTTATGGACAGGAAAAATGGTGCCCCTTCACCTCCACCTCAACGTTATCGCCCGGCCTGGATCACAGCACAAGTGCTTTTTGGTCCAGGTAACCCCTCCCTGCTCCAATGTCCCTTCAGTTGCTCCCTACTCGAGATGCACTTTTAGTTCCTGATTACTCTGCTTTGACTTTCTTTTTGTCTTTTCTTTGCCCTGAAATCGATGGCAAGTTATTACTTATTCTTTTCTCTTTTTCCAGATGCCATTAGCAATTCTCTGAAGCAACACATGTTTGACCCAATGGTGACCAGGAGTCTCCAACCAGCTTTCTGACCTTGCCTTAGAAATATATGGATTTTTCAAATCGTGTGTGATAAGTCACCAGCGCGGCACTGAAAAGGGAAAGAGAAGGGTAGAAAATAAATTGAGTTTGAATGGCGGCAAAATAAATGCCATGTTAACTCAGGCATTCAATATATAGAAAAAGTTGTCTGTTTCCTTGGTAATTAAACTTTAAAGAGAGGCTTGTCTGGCCCCAAGGAAACAAACATAATGATCTTTTGTCCACAATGAGACTGGTGCATGTGATTTCTCACTGAGGCTTTC
The DNA here is from genome assembly GCF_014898055.3 of Talpa occidentalis. Taxonomy (NCBI): domain Eukaryota; kingdom Metazoa; phylum Chordata; class Mammalia; order Eulipotyphla; family Talpidae; genus Talpa; species Talpa occidentalis. The sequence continues at coordinate 7,877,932 of NW_023603184.1, forward strand.
AGTTTTAAGCTGTCACGAAGTCCTGTGTAGGAAAATTTGGTTCCATTTAATCTATGTTGAGTTGGAAGATGGTGACAGTGATGTGGGAGAAAGGATGTTGGTGTTTGCAGTGATAATGGGAGGATCTGGGCTAGGCTGGATGCTACTAGAGAGAAATCATAGAATTTGTGGTGTTAGTGAGCTGTGACAACCTCTACTGCAAACTCTCATTGAGTGGATGTGAAAACAGAGACTCAGAGCAACTAAGATGTAGAAAGACAGAGCAGAAGGAAAATTAGAGTCATAAGAATCGGGTGACACTGTATACTCCAACAGTAATTATCTCTGGTAATTAGCTAAGTGACTTTGAAACCAGCACCTTCTCCTGTAACCTGACCCCCTCTAGGCTTTGGTGGATTCTGGAAGAATTTGGTGGAATTCTGCAGAGGTCAAATATGACTTCCAGAAAAGAATCCTAGGAGAAATTCCTGGCTGGTTGGTGTTTTGAATGTAAATGTAGGTGGAGGTGAAACCTCCCTCGCATATCGCTGCCTCCCTTGCAGTTCAGTTTCTTGGATCCCTGAAACAATCCTCATCTCCTAATATGCAGTTCTAATGACAACCTGGGAAATTCAACCTTTATTCCCCTTCTGGAAGTGTTTCTCTTGGTGTTCTCATTTGGAGATTCATGGACATTGATATACATGGGTCAGTTAACATTTGAAACTTCCCTCTGATACTTGTCTTTATATGTAAAGTACTTCTCCCACAGCTAGCACTGGTAGATAGGCCTATATAACAAATGTAAAGATGGCAAAAAAAAAAAAAAAAAAGAGACCAAGTCTGACATTATAAAACTTGGAGATTAAAAGAAAGGACTGGAATAAATTAGTCATAAAAGTATCATGGAGAACAAAGATAAAGGGGTACAAGGCTGTAGGGCGACCACAGACCTCTGCGTGTGAGGTGGACAATGACTCTCACTCACCCCAGTTGCATTCTGGTTGCAATCCAGAGTGTTAAGTCTTTCTCACATGTGTGATCTATCATAGCTGATACTTCAACTCCTAGATGGCAGTGATCGCCATCCTGTCTCTTAAGGTGTTGAGGGAACCTAATTAAACAGTTACTTTATAAGCTTGAAAGTGTTATTAGAATATTAAATGATACCCAAAGGACTCAAACATTAATTCAAAAGGGCACCTGCACCCCTATGTTTATAGCAGCACTATTTACAATAGCTAAGCTACGGAAACAACCCAAATGCCCAAAAATAGATGACTGTATAAAAAAGATGGGGTACATATACACAATGAATATTACTCAGCATTATTACTCAGGAATATTACTCAGCAATCAAAAAAGATAAACTCATGCAATATGCAGCAACATGGATGGAGCTTGAAGGGACCATGCTCAGTGAAATAAGCCAGAAAGAAAAAGAAAAATACCAGATGGTCTTACTCATAGCAGGAATTTAGAAAACCTAAATGAGGGACCAGGAAAAATACTAATTATAATAAAGTAAAAATTAAAATCAACAAGCAACTATAAACCAGAAATACACTGGGAGGGGTAGGAAGGATTAGGGTCAAAATAATGGGGGTAGGAATTTTATGGGGACTATAACCAAGATGAAAATGCATACATGTGCAAAATGAAAAAAGATGTAAAAATATATACAATAAAAAAATATTAAATGATTTACCACACAGTAGCACTGGATGTGAACCGGGGATTCCTGACAGCAAATTCAGGTGTTTTCCATAGCTCTGGGGAGTTGTGAAAAAAGGCAGATAGCTCAGATGGTGGGTAGTCATTGGAGATAAGAGGAAGTTGGCACCATAGCATCCTTCTTGCAAAGGCAACTACAAATTTGGTAGGCTACAAATTTGCTAATGAAGCTAGAGTCAACATTTTAGGAACCACATGAGTGTATGTTCTGAAGTGGAAGGACAGAAACCAAGCTGAACTACTCCTTTTGGGTGGAGTTGTTCACAAAGTCCAGGCACAGACCTGATTTGCTCTGTGCAGGTGAGGCAGAATATGACCACGAGTAACTTCCACAATGGAGATAGTAAAACATGAATTCAAAGATTCCTGAAACCAGAGAATAGCATCAACTTGCAAGAGAGAAACAAGAGTCTAGGAAATTGGTCTCCTTTCTAATGCTTTTATCCTAAGTAATATTTCTTCAACTATCATTCAGAGAGTATCATATTTCATCTTTCTGCTTCAACCTCTAATTCTTTAGAGAGGACTCTGGAAATCCATTTGCCATTCTGTGAGATGGAATCCAGGACATGATGATCATAATTATTATTATCTCGGAAGATAAAGAAATCTATCAATTTCACTATTTCCTGCTGCCTGCATAATAACTCAAGCTCTGTCGTGGTCATCTAGCTTATGGGACAATATAATGGCATTGCTGGGAATTACGTGTATCCACTCACTCCAAAGCCAAAAACCCTTGGTTCAGCTTTAATAGATCAAAAGATTCTGTTCAAAAAAGTTATGAAAATACTGACTGTTACTTTTGAGAGAGAGTGAATCTTACCTCTACAAAAGTGTGTTGAAGAAATTAGATACTCATAGAGTACTAGTTCTGGGAAATGACATGTGATTTCAGAATGATATTTTACATTAGAAAACTTTAGCAAAGTATTTCCAGTTATTAAACAATGACACGAGGTATGTTGACAATCTGTTTGCTCCATGTTTGTTTATTCAGGAAGACTGAGAGCACAGTTCATCTCCAGAAGTTCATGTAGCCATACTTCTTGAACACCTTCTACATAAAGCACCAGGTCTAGTACTGAGTGTATAAAATAAGAACTTGTCTTCTTACTTGAGCATGTCTGACAGATGAACAAGGGTCGAATCTCTTCTTGGGGTGGGAAGGTGTACAGATTTTCTATGAATGATGCTTCCCAGAAGTCTTGCATATTTGGCTACTTTATCAGTACCGTTGTCTATGTGGTTTTTAAGCTAAGTATCCAGACATCATTATTCTCCATTGTGTCTGTGAGATCTGACTGTAGTTACCATATGCAGAGATCTGCAATGAATAATCAAGTCCATGCAATATTATATATGACTCTTATAAAGGCACTAATCCCATTCATGATGGTTTCAGCCTCATGGCCTGACCTAATCCTAATTATTTCCCTGAGACTCCTACTCATAATCATTACATTGAAGGATAGGGCTCTAACATATTGATTTTGGGGGGACACAAACATTTAGTTTCATAATTACTGGTCACATAGATCATATTGAAGTATAGGATTTGTTTTTCTGGATTGTAATTTTGTAAGTAACACAATGTTTCCATTCTACCTCAAGGAAATGATTTTCAAGTTGGGATTTCCTTGGTAAAAATAATCACCTTATAAAGACCATGTATAATGTGTTTTTCCTTGGGAAAAAGAAATCATCTTATAAAGACCAAGAACATTTAGTGACTTAGGAAAAGGAGGGAGACTAATATTTAAAATTTTGGTACTAAGGATAATATGTGAAAAAAATCACAACTATATGATAATTTCTTATAGGAATGTGGCATTTGCAGTTTTCAAAGTGTGTTTACATGAGCTCATGGGACTCTAACAATATTCTCAAAGTATTCAGAAATATGAAGAGCTATATTTTCCCAAGGATTATAAGTCTTAAAGAGGTTAGGTAATTTATCTTAGGTCACACAGTTATTAAGGAACAGGTATGAGACTAGAATCTAGACCTCTTGATTAAAGTTCTATATTCTATTATTGGAGAACATATTAATGTGTTTTTGATACTATTTTTTTCTAAATTTGAGACTTGCTTGTAATTTTTGAAGAGTACATTAAGAATTTAAAAATTTCCATGTTATCTTTTGTGGTTTCTTTCCAAATGTTTTATAGTTGAATGTTTTTTAACACTGTCTGATGAACTCATAACTTGTCCTGTAGAGGATTTCATGTCTGGAAAGGTAATGAAAACAGTGAATGAAGATGGCTAATTTTAGATTTATTTCTAGCTAATTTTAGATTTTATTTCTAGAGAAGTGAAGTAGAACTGAAGGACTACTTGTAAGAAATTAACAATGTGGCAATTAAAGCAAATGATGATCTTAGGCATTTATCTTAGCCTCTAGTGGGGGTTATATTCCAAATAGACCAGATTAAAAATTCTTAAGGGTAACAGGAAAATATAAATAAATGCTAGCATGGAGGTCACACATTATTCCTTTGAAGGAGAAAGAAGCGGTGGTATAACATCATGGGCATTTCTGAGTTTGGAATTGATCTTTTTCTCCCTTCATGATACTCTAACCTCATAACATGCTGACCCCACCAAAGGCTCAAAGTCCCCATACAGATGTTTATTCACAGAATCAATAATAGAGAAATTGGTGAGAACCCCTTTGACTTGGTGTTCCCTTCAAATTTCAGAAGACACTTTTTTTTTTTCGCTTCAGGCTTACACTTTGGGTGAAACCTGGTACCCAGATAGAAGCCTGAACACCTCTATCAGTTCAGTTGGCTTCTGCCTTTTTAATTCCCACAATTCCTTAGTCCAGCAAGGTTAGAAATGACCCCTTTCTCACCTCTTTGAATGTTCTTTTCATTAAGCACTACCTAGTGACTAGTCCAAGTCTGGCTTTCCATCCTCTTCTTTTCCTTAAGGTTTTAAGTTCTCATCTCTTAGGTTGGTAGGAGGAATTTCACACATGACCTCATCTCAAAGGTTGGACTCTTCAAGGGTCAAAATTTTAAGGAAGAGTGAAATTTAATGTGTAATGACTGTAAGATAGTATCTCTATTAGTGATGTCTTAAAAAGAAAGGCTGAAACAGGATTAAACATATATTGTTTTCTGAGCTGTTTTCCTCACCCCATAATACGTCATAGCTATTTTCCTTGTCAACAAAGAATTACTCCATGGTTTTTAATGGTTGCAAATTATTTTTTGGAATGAATGCACCATAATTAAAGTATTTCTGTATTGGTAATGGACTTTTAGGTTCAGGTCTGAATCTTAAAGACCACATGTGTGGAAGACAGAAGTGGTAATGTGTTAGTTACGGAAACCACAGAATGCAACAGTTTTACAAACATAATGCTGAATATCGTGAATACAATGAAATGTGTGTTACAGAAAACAGATGTTTTCCTCTATCCATAATGAGAACAAGAATAACAAGGGAGGGATGGGCTGATGATCTATAGCTGAGTGATGAAAGAAGGGAGAGTCAGTGTCTGCTTTGCCTTCAATCTTCTACATCAAGGGAATGATTTTCCAATAGGAAAATGCAGAAAGGCATGGTTACCCACCTGAATTTTAATAGATGAATTTTAGTTGATATAATCACTTAGGACAGTGCCTGCACATGGTAAGTGCTCAACAAATGCACTGATCACATTTCCATTTTTACTTTTTACAGAATTGCCAGCAATGAAAGAGGTCCTGGGAAACTGAAATGGGGTGAAAATCACCAATTTTAAAAAAGGGGAAATAAATAAATAGGGAAGATAACCCAGCAATGAACATGGCACCAACCCTGGTAAAAATCTGGAACAAAATATTAAGAGATAGATTGTGAACACTCTGGAAACAATGTCCAAGTAGCGAAGTTTGGTTAGACTAATCTGATTCACTTTGTTTGGTTTTGTCACTGAATGATCTGATTAGAGGAATATACTAGATATAAAACATCTGTATTTTAGTAAGATCTTGAAAACATTTCCCTTAAGCTGTGCTTTCTCATGCGTTTTGTATATGCTGCCTTCTCTGTCTGGAATGCTCTTCCTTTTTATCTGAGGCAGAAGAATACTTTTGGAATACTAATCAACTTTGCCTTGACAACCTTGGTCCTCCTTGAGTCAACTAGGTTTTCTGCAAATATCACTTTAGGTAAGCGATGTAAGCGATGAAACATTAAAAAAACAGTGGAAAAAATAATTTACTGTTGGCTTTAGATTTCTGAAATATAAGTCTTCAGGGAAACAGGAAGGACTCTTAGCTGGAAGAATAGTTTGATGTCTAAAAATAAAAATCTCTTTATGGAGGTTTGATAATGCAGGGCGAGGCCTGGGATGATGGCATTAGAGTCAGTGACCCCCTTATAGCATCTGGCTCTGCTCCCCGACCACCTCAATGTCCTGTGTGAAGGGATTCCACAGAACACTGTCCACAGCAGCCCAGTGTGCCTGTCTTTGCTGCGTAGGTCTCGCTCTGCATAGACAACTTCTGCTCCAATATGTACGATGCTTGAAAACCTCTGAGCTGGAGGCTGGGGAGCCTGGGACATAGAGTGGAGGTGATCACGTGGAAAGGGACTGTCCTGGGCTAGGCCTAGGCAGAATCAGGCCTGCTCATTTCCCTGTAGACTGTAAGCTTCTTGAGGGAAGAATCAGATGACAATATGATTGTAGAGAATAAGGAAATGGGTAAATTAAAGATAGCTAACTAGGGCCTCCCAAGTGGCGCAGGCGGTTGAGCGCCACACTGTGAAGCTGTCTGCAGCCTCTGCAGTGCCGGTTCAATCCTTGCCGGCCTCGGAGCAACCCACATGGTGTGGCAGACCTCTTCTGTCTTGCCCGTTGCTCCTCTCAGCAGTGTATTTTGTCAGTCTGCCTGTTCTGCTCCCCACTCTGGCTCTGGTGAATTCTCTCACCCTCCCGTGCATCTGGCCTGTACCCCGGTTCTTGTACAAATAAATAAATAAATCTTTAGATAGCTAACTGTGGGGAATTACCTGGGCTTATAAGTAATTAAACATACTCATGATATTGACTAGTATATTAATGTTAGCTTTGAATTATCTACCTAGGAGATATTTCTAGGCTCAGACCTTTACTTTCTTATTTCTGTCTGTGACTGGGAAGAGCAAGTAACTCATTAATCCCATATTGGAGTGATAAGAAACCAGAAGGATTGTCCACTTATCAGTTGAGAATCAAAATCTAAAAATAGAAAAAAAGTTGAAATGATCAACCAAATATAATTTAATTGGGAATAAATGTAAAATACTATGATTAAGTTTTTTTTTTTAAAGATTTATTTATTTGTTTATACAAGCACTGGGTACAGTCAGAAGGGCAGGAGGGTGAGAGAATTCACCAGAGTCAGAGTGGAGAGCAGAACAGGCGGACTGATGAAGTACACTGCTGAGGGGAGCAGCGGGCGGCAGGAGAGGTCTGCGTGCCATGTAGGACCCTCACTCGGTGGCCCAGGATCAAACCAGCGTTACAGAGGCTGCCAGCAGCTTCGCAACCCAGTGCTCAACCGCTGTGCCACCAGGGAGGCCCACTATGGTTAAGTTTTTTAAAAAATCAACTGTATTACAAACTAGGGGTAGTCTGTAGTAAGGGCAGATGGAATATTTATTAAAGATCTTGCCAGAACTTTAGTTGATTAACTTGTTATGCATGAAAGTATGATGTTTCCTTTACTATTTATATTAATGCAATTTTGTGGTATTATTTATAGAAATAAAAAAAAGAAATGCATGAAGGTAAAGGTCCTCACTATTGAAATATTTCTATATTTGCATGCATATTATTTAAAAACGATAATGCTGGAGTGGAAAGAAAATGTTTGTGGAAAATACATTTTTATGAGTATTGAGAAGAGTCTGGAGCTAGACCACAAGAGTGGTGTCCTTTTGAGGGAAGTGATGGTTGGAGTCTCTAACACTTGAGTGCTTATTATATTTAAAGAATAATTCAGTTTTTGTTTCATGGCCCAATGGGTGAAAGTTCTAAAGCAGCAGATGGTGGCTTACTATCATGTTGTCGTGATTAATTTTTTCCATCAGTGAAGTGACAGCTTTGGGGGTAGTCTCTCCTTCACTTTTTTTAAAAGATTTATTTATTTATTTATTTATACAAGCACTGGGTACAGTCAGAAGCACGGGAGGGTGAGAGAATTCACCAGAGCCAGAGCGGGGAGCAGAACAGGCAGACTGATGAAGTACACTGCTGAGAGGAGCAGTGGACGCGGTAGGAGAGGTCTGTGCACCATCTGGGACCCTTGCCAGCCGCCGGGAATCAAACTGGCCCTGCCTAGGCTGCAGGCAGCTTCGCAGCCCAGTGCTCAACCATTGGGCCACCAGGGGAGGCCCAGTCTCTCATTCACTTTAAGGGAAGAGTTTAACCTGAGACGGGCATGGCTGTCATCACAGGGCATCCCCTGGGTGCATGGGGGTTTGTATTGAGATGAACTCTGAGTTGGCTTCCAGTTCAAAGACCAGGTTCTCCTCTGTGAATGCTCCACACTTTGTGGATATGTGAATGGGCAGGAAGGACCTTAGACTATGGGGCAGGAATGATGGAGAGAACTCTTAAGCTCAAAATGGAGCTTCCTGGACTTCCTGTCCCCCTCGCTCTGTATGCGGGTCACATAGAAGGCAAAGATCGGGGCTGTCGGATAGTAATTCATGTGAAAGAGGAGGAAATAACTCCTTGGTGGATGTGAACTGTGAGAAAGAATGATGATGCAAGTCTATGTTCCATGACACTGTACCTGGAGAAATAACGGGAATTGATCAATGGGAATGTTTGGGGCGGGGGGAAGGGATGATGAAGAGGTAAGTGTAGGTTTCATCTGGGAGAATGATGATGTTTTAGCCTCATGGTCCATGGCTCTGAGCCAAGCAGGTGAGTCTGGGACAATTGATGGCATCTGACACCCAGGCAGTTGCAGTAATTCTGAGCTATGTGCCATGGCCAAGCAGCCCTCAGTGCTGCAGACAGCTTCATTACTGCGGACCCATCCTTCACTTAACTGCAGACCTTCTTCTATCAGCCAAAGATGAATGCGAAAATCATCCAGGCTCTGTATGTTTTCTGTATTACCCTCTTTCTTCTGTCCAGATCGGCTTTGTTTTATTCATTCTTCTACTTCCCTTCTGAACGATGGTGCAAGACCCTTGGTATCACCCACCTCTCAAAAGGTATATGAAACGTGGCCAAGAGGATCCCCTCGAAGGACCAGGCAATCTGCAGCCGTGGATGAATGACAGGATGAGCCCTGTCTTGTCTGGGAGCAGGCACAGGTTTATCACTGCTTTAATTCATCAAAAGCAATTCTGTTCCTATTTCTGAGCACAGAACAAATAGAACATCTAAGAATCAGAATGGGCAACTAGAAAAGCTTCATTTCCTACCAGGAGAAGATAAAGTGTATCTTCATGTTTGTTCGTGGTGGTATAAAAAGGCGAATAGTTAGGTAGCACTTAGTCCAAATCAATGTCTCTATCTTCAAGTTTCAGAAGTGAAAGCTCTGAAAATCGCTGATTTACAAATACACATTTTCTTCCTAGTGAATTACAAGAGAAATGGTAGTAAGTGAATGTATTAAATGTAGGTCTTATGCACTTTTTTCTGATATCCTTCTTTCTAACGCTGTGAACTGCCTCCCAGACTGCAGCTTCTGCCTCTCCTGACATCTTTCCAAGTGCTCCAGACAGTTGGGAGTCTGGTCAGAAGCCTTGGTGTATCCACATGTGGTCACCCTTTTATTGCAGAATAGATCAATATTTCCCTATACGGTCGGTATATGTAGAACCAGACCCCCAGGCCCACTGCCAAAGGGTAAGGGAGAACCTCTAAGCATGGGCCAACCCAGTGGATAACCTTTCCTTGGTGGGAAAGGGAGCTGGGAAGACTAGTTACACCTCTTACCTTCTACTAAATGGACCCCTTCTCTTTGTATATGTCCTGAAGTGCCCTGCATTGAAGGGTTGCCTGCTGAGAGATGGGCCGGGTTTCTTCAGGCTCACGGTGAAGCAGCAGCTGCTGTGGTAGCTCACTTCTTTCCTGGCCTGCTTCCTGATTTCCTGAGCTGCTCTCCTCTGGCCTTGCTCTTCAACAAGTATCAGCTCTTTAGTTCCTTCCTCAGATTCTGTTTTCTAGCTGAAGTGGGCAAAGAAAGCGAGAAACAAATCAGGAATTCACTTGTTCATGCAGGGCCTATTAAGTAGCTACTGAATGTTGAGCAGTTATTTGCTAGTTTCTGGGTACATGTGGTGGGCAAAACATGATCTGTAATTTTAAATAACTGGCAACCTACCTAGAAAGACAGACATGAGCTCAGATAATACTCCCCAAAAGTAGGAAGGCAGTTCTTATAGTTCTTGTTTTGGAAATTGGCTTCCAGAACACTACACAGGACTTGGTCTTGAGGCCCCACTGAGTTGGTTTGAGTTGGTTTCTTGCTCTTGCAGGAGAATTGTGCTAAAGTCAAAATTGAAAACAGAAGACTTGAAGTACCCCCACTTTCTAAGGAGAGCCATAGGGAACTATATAGCATGAGGTTGACACCTCCCTGGAAGTTTCTGAGGGTTTGAAGAAATGGTTCTTCACTGCCTGCCATGTCCCCAGTGAAATCTAAATGAGAAAGGGACTTGCAGTGAAGACTGGAGACATCAAGTTGTTGGCCTTGTGGTGTGAATCATTTTCTTAGAAACTCTTTCCTCTGTCCTTTTGGAATGCTGGGGAGCCAAGTGAAGCAGCCAAGTGAATCACCCAGAAGAATCAGGAGTGCTTAAAAGAAGAGCTGTCTGATTCCTCTAAGTAAAGGAGAGGGGGCTTGTAGAGCAGGCGAAGTTTGTGAGAGAGATAGTTGGTCCACTGAACAGAACAGGGCACTGTGGGCAAAGTAGTTGTGTGCCGATGTGAAGCCAAACATAGAAGAAGGTTGTAAACACCAGACAAAACCTGAGTGATCCTCACAAGTGACGACAGATGGACAGTCATTGGAGAAGACCTAACATTTCCTCCCTGGCCCCAACCTCAGGGTCTCCACTTAGAGAAACTAGAGGGGGTACCAACATTCTAAGATCTTTTCCACTCCAGGAAGCCAGAACCACAATAGCTTGAGCCGGGAGAGGTGAGGATAGGTATGAATGCTAAAATTTTATTTTATTTTATTTTTATTTTTTTTATTTTTTAAAATAAATTTTATTTTTATATTCCCCATACAATAGCAACCTCCCCCATTCTGACCCCAGTCCCTCCCCTCCCGCTCCCACTCCCCAAAAAGTGTCTCTGGTTCATAGTTTTTTGTTGATTTTGATTTTCAATTTCTTATAGTTATTCATTTTCCTGGTCCCTTATTTAAGTTTTCTAGATTCCTGCTATGAGTGAGACCATCCGGTATTTTTCTTTTTCTTTTTGGCTTATTTCGCTGAGCATGATCCCTTCAAGCGCCATCCATGTTGCTGCAAATTGCATGTGTTTATCTTTTTTGAATGCTGAGTAATATTCCATGGTGTATATGTACCACATCTTCTTGATCCAGTCATCTATTTTTGGGCATCTGGGCTGTTTCCAAAGCTTAGCTATTGTAAACAGTGCTGCTATAAACATAGGGGTGCAGGTGCTCTTTGGAATTGATGTTTCTGTGTCCTTTGGGTAAATACCTAGGAGTGGAATTGCTGGATCCTATGGAAGCTCTATGTTTAGTAGGTCCAGAAATCTCCACACAGCTCTCCATAGTGGTTGGACCAGTTTGCACTCCCACCAGCAGTGCAGGAGAGTTCCTTTTTCTCCACACCCTTGCCAACATTTGTTGTTGCTAGTTTTTTTAATATGTGCCATTCTCACTGGTGTAAGATGGTATCTCATGGTAGTTTTGATTTGAGAATGCTAAAATTTTAAACCAGATTAGGCAATGTTCTAATAATTTAACATAACCAGAAAGTTATAGAATCTGCAAAATAAAAATTGCTAAGGGATAGAAAATGAATTTAACATGACAGAGTGGAAAATCAGAGACTGAAATCTATAAAACCATTTCTGCCTGCATCTCGTTGACTAGAAACTAGTTCCATGATCTCAGTCTAATTGTATGTGTAGCTTGGAAACCTGCTTCTGTGTGTCTAGGAAGAATGACATGAATGGAGAGCATTGTCTCCGTCGCAGACAGCCATTTTGAAATTTCATACATTGGCCAAGTTAGAAGAGAAGAACCTGGTGGTTTTGTGGTAAAGATCATATTAATAGCAAAAACCTGTGCTGTGGCAGATTCTGTCCAAGAGTTCTACTATGTTTCCTTAAACAACCAACAATGCTTTATAGGTTGGGTCTCTGAGAGGGTGTGCTCTGACCTGTCTGGGATTCCAATGTAAGGTTTAATCCTAGCAAATCTATGATGGAAGCTCTATGACTCTTATTTTCTAGAAGAAACAAAAGAGGCGACAATTTAATGTCACCACAAAATAGGTGGTAGATTTATTGTTAGTATCTGGCTGTGCCCCCTTTCTTATCCTGCTGTTTCTATTTTACCCATATCATTGCTTGTCTTGATGTCTTAAAATTCAAGACCACATTTTCTTTGTTTTGGGTGACTTTCCTGAGCCTCATTTTGATGATTCTGTGATGACCCCCTGTTGAATTTCCACATGACACCCATTTGCTGTGCCAAGGACCATGCTGCCCAGTAGCAGAGTTTATCGTTCCATCTGGCTATTATTATTACACTGGCACATGCCCCTGGTGTGTATGGTCCTTTTTTGGTATAGGGCTGCTATTTTAGTGGTTTGGCGATGCGCTGAACTTCATTTGGTGTATTGGGTATAATCTTTAATTTGACTCTGATGTTTGTGAAGACTGAATATTCACCAGTTCATGCAATTTCGATTTTTGACTCATAAAACCGGGGCAGATGGGCCTGGTGCTCAATAATTCAGCTACTGCTGATCAGTTTCATATCTTTGTTCATTATTAATGGGACTATTGCTAGCAGGTCTTTATACTATTCTTTTAGGCACCTCCAATCATGCTTTGATATTAATATACTGTCTCTTTAATCTCAGATTATGCTTTTTACATTTCATGGAAATGCAATAAAATAATTTAAATTATTTTGTTTAGTTCTATTAAATAAGATATCATAACCATATTATGTCCTATATCCTATATCATAACCATATTATGTCCTAATATCATAACCATATTATGATTAGGTGTTGGGAGGCTTGGGTCCCACAATATGAACAACACGTTAAATATCTTCTTAGCATGGTCTTACTTGCCAGCTGGGTGGTGCCATCAGAAGTAGCATCAGTAGTGGGGGGCACATAGGCATTTGGGTATGGTTCTAGTTACTGGGTTGAAATTGGGAAATTACTAGGAGCGATTTTGTCTTTTCCCTGCTTGTCCTTAAAGAGCGACCATTGGCAAGGCCCCATATAAAGTCATACACCCAACACATATGCATCAATAACATCCTGTGTGTATGCCAATCTCTGTGATAAAAAATTGATGAACTCCTGGACCTTTGGCAGTGCCTTATTGAGATAGGGCATATATATCAACACAGAGTGATAAATGCAGTAATATAATTTATTACATATACAGTGATGACAGGAGAGGGAGCAAAAGAGGGAGCATTAATTCAATCATAAATTGGGTTTCACCCCACTGACTGGGAGAAAATTTTTGCACCCAACACTAATGATAAAGGACTGATAACAAAAATCTACAAAGAGCTGATGAGACTCAACAAAAACAAAGAAAATAATCCAGTCAAAAAATGGGCAGAAGAGCTAAAAAGAAACTTCTCCAAAGAGGAAATACAAATGGCCAACAGGCATATGAAAAAAAGTTCAACATCACTTGCAATCAGGGAAATGCAAATCAAAACTACAATGAGATACCATTTCACACCAGTGCGAATGGCACATATTAAAAAAAACTAGCAACAACAAATGTTGGTGAGGATGTGGAGAAAAAGGATCTCTCCTGCACTGCTGGTGGGAGTGCAAACTGGTACAACCACTATGGAGAGCTGTGTGGAGATTTCTGGACCTACTAAACATAGAGCTTCCATAGGATCCAGCAATTCCACTCCTAGGTATTTACCCAAAGGACACAGAAACATCAATTCCAAAGAACACCTGCACCCCTATGTTTATAGCAGCACTGTTTACAATAACTAAGCTTTGGAAACAGCCCAAATGCCCCAAAATAGATGACTGGATCAAGAAGATGTGGTACATATACACAATGGAATATTACTCAGCAATCAAAAAAGATAAACACATGCAATTTGCAGCAACATGGATGGCGCTGGAGGGGATCATGCTTGGCAAAATAAGCCAGAAAGTAAAAGAAAAATACCTGATGGTCTCACTCATAGCAGGAATCTAGAAAACCTAAATAAGGGACCAGGAAAAAGAATAACTATAAGAAAGAAAAAATCAAAATCAGCAAACAACTATAAACCAGAGACACACTATGGGGGGTGAGGGGCAGAGAAAAGAGGGCTTGGGGTCAAAATAAGGGGATTGCAATTGTATAGGGAATATAAAAATAAAATTTAAAAAAATAAAGAAATTGGGTTTCACAAATGTCGAATTGATATTTAACCTCTCAGAGAACTATTTATATACCTACTCCCTTTGCGTAAATAATGCATCAGGACAATCAATCACTTTCTTTTTTTCATCCCTGAGCCTTTCTCTGTGAGGCTGGACAGCTATTTCTTAAGGCTGAGGTGTGAAACATCATCAGGATATGAGAAACTGGAGTTGGCTGTGCTTTTTCTACTGTGCTCGTTTCTCCCCCTCCCAATGGGTCCTAACCATATGGCTGGAATAACTTCTCTCCCATATAGAAGAGTTCTTTTACTCAGTGTTGCTGCATGTAGATCCCTGAAAATGGCCAGAAGTGGAAAACAGAGTTCCCTTCAGGGTAATTTGCTACTTCACAGGTTGTTTGTCAGTATTTGCAAGTAGATAAGTCCTTGCAAAGAGTGTTTTGATTTTTAATTCCTCTTTTTTTTTAGTAATTAGGATACATATTTTATTAAGAGCTGCTAGAAACCAACATTTTTCCACCCATAAATTTAGCATCTTGTGACACAGTGAGAATTACAATGGTAGGGAGAAAGAGGACTGTGCAAACAAAACAAAGACATAAAATGTAATGAGGAAGAAGCAGCCAGCTTGCTGCAACTGTAAAGAAGAAGAAAACTTCAGGGAGGTCTGATTTATAGGAAATAATTATTATTGGCTGATTTAGAAAACTGGGGCAGAGATAGGAAGCCGCTGAAGTGGCTGTTTTTTGTAAACTGATTTGAAGGATCTTTCTCTTCCATGCCATTGTAAAATCATAATTCTCGGTGAATGTGGCCCCTTTCATTTAAAGATTTGCAAGGACTTGAAAAATACTACTTGAATGAAATTATGATCCTTGAGAAACACGTTCAGATCACTTTTCTAAATGTAAAAGCAAAGACCGAGGGCAGCACAGGAATTTGTGATAAATTGTCTAAGGGATGCAGAGCAAGAGAATAGACTTAATTCCCAACTTCTGATTTCCTAAGTTCAGGAGCAGTTGATTCTCATAGCTAAACTTTAAATTCGAATTACGGAAACTTAGTCTTTACCTTGCTTTCCATCTAAGATTAATTCATTATTCATTTATTTATCAGATGTTATTTGAACATCTATTACATGCCAGGTACAGGTTTATAAGCTGAGAATAAAAGCACAAGTAAGACATGATATCTTGCCTAAAAGAGTTCATGTATTTAAAGGGGTGAGTTTAAGTGACCATCATGAACTGATGAGCAAATAGTAGTTAATGCTGGGTGCCCTCAGATGAATTATCTCCTTGACCTTGGCAGAATTTTAGGGGACTAAATACAGAATTGTATTTAAAAAAATGATGTTTGTAGGTGCAAAGTTTTCCATTCAGAATTTCCGGAGCTTTCCCTTCGTTGTTTTGATAATAGCTATGATCCTTACCATTCCCTTTGGTTTATGGGGCTATCTTGTATAACTTTCTTACTTCTTTCTAGAACACTGAACTTTCTATTTGAACATCCATTTGGATAGGGAAATGTTTCTGGATCATATCTCTGCAGTCTTTCCACTGGTTCCCAAATGCTGATTTGTGAGTCAGTGCCAAATAGACTACGGGAACATTCTTTGAGAGGACTTATTTAAAAAGTACATAATCCCCAGGATTCATCCCTAGATTGTTTGATATTCTATTTGGGGCAAGGGCTGTGCTTCACAGGAGCCTTAGGATATTCTTACATGTATGAGGTTGGGTTGTCACCCTTATATGGGAAAATGGAAACCTTTTGAAATCATGTAAGTTACTCATTGGGGTCCTCAGCTTACACATAAAGCCATTCAATGCTAAATCATGTGCTACCTGAACTATGGTGTGAACACTGGTTCCAAATCTATCTCTAGCAGGGTGACCTTGGATAAGGCACTCAAATATGCAGGAAATCAATTTTTTTTTTCATTTGTAAAATGAGAGTGTTAGATTAGGTAATTTTCTGGTTCTTTTTAAGCTAAAAAATTATGCTTTTTGCATGAAAATGCAATTATCTTTAAAGAAGCATAACAATGAACTAATCTCTAACATATGAAACATTTATACACAATTTGGAGTAATATTCATGGAAATATAAAAACTTACATACAATTTGCCACCTTTCACACTAATCTTCCATTTTATCAACACTTAAAATATACATTTTCTGCTCTAAATATTGAACTGTGATTCTTTCTTTTGCTGTATTGTAGGTATCTAGTCTAGCTGAGCTTATCTACAGCTTAGCTGCTCATGGAATTAAAGTACCTTTTGGCTTTTCTTTTGCCATTTCTAACTGTGCTAGTGAAGAGACCTTCTCAGAACTTTTGTTGTTTTTAAATTTGAATTGAAAGAGAAATCCTAACTGGTTTTGTCCTCTATTGGAGGGTCTATTAGAGGGTCCTGACCCTCTATTGTGGGTCAGAAACAGAATGTAATAATTGTGTTTTTATGCACTAAATTTCTTAGCACAGCTATTTTTTCATTAACCAGCAGAATATTTATTATTATTATTTTTTAAGACCTGACCTACTATTTCTGTGAGACTGTACCCGTGGAAGGTAGGCGCTGGCAAAGCATGGGGACTTATTAAAATTTCCTTATTAACCTCTGTGGACTTCATTGAACTTTAGTTCTAATTTTTTTAAATGTGGCTATCTATACCCTTTCCTAGGATTTAGATTTTCAATGTTATTAGAAAAACATAGTAGTTTATAGGCTTTGCTCACAAATTTCATGTTAAATTTTGTTACATGAGTTATGTAAAATAATAAATACATATTGCATCAAAGAGTTGTGTAGGTGAGCACACTGAAATCATACCTACATATACGCAGATTATATAGGTGTTTATTTACATGTATATATTTTATATAATTTCCTCTTAATATTGTCTAATGATTCTTATTTTCTCATAAGCTCATGGTACAAATTATTCAGGAAAATTCCACTAGAGCAAAAATGTATATTGCTATGCTTTTCTCTCTGTTCCAGGAGACATGCTCATTCTCTGATTCCAGATTTTATGACATGAAATGTTGCAAGACATACAACAGATCATTCTGAGCATTTCATTCCATTCAGTACTTATGAGAAGACAATACAGAGTGCAGACTCAAGGTAACATTTGAAATGTTATTTCTTAAAACAAGCCAAAAAAGCAACAAAACAAACCTCAGTGTGCCAGAGTTAAATGTTACATAGTCAAGTAAGAAAGTCTGGTTTTTGATGATAGAAGGCTTTGTCAATCATTCCTATAAGACACTACTGCATATTGTCATGGACTTTGGAGCTATATTTCAAATCATTGCTCGTTCAGTAGGTCATTGGGAACTATTCAAGTTTATATTTATGTATCACTAGAGAAACTTTGTGAAAATAAGTTTCTCCTCCAACACAGTCAAATAAATTTTCCATCTATCCCATCTGCAAACATTAATGTAACTTTATTTTTTGATCAATTAAATAGAGGACTTGAAGAGACACAATTAGCACTGGAAAGAAGAGCTGACTTAAGACCTGATGTTAGGGGATTGCTGTTTACTTTATTCTTTTACTGCAAATAGGGTTTCACCTACATCAATTTTATTAAGGTTTTGTGTTTAGTGGCATTAGATGAGTTTAAAAGGGAAGCCTTTCCTTACCCCCAAGGAGATTGGAGCTCATATATGTGTAGTGGTCTTGTGTAAACCAGAGACATTCTTCAGGGGTGGAAAAGGGGAGTAGGATCAAAATGGGTGGGAAGAGCACAAGGCACCATGGTGATGGTTCACAGGTTATTGGGTGGTGGGAATTTCACAGGGACTATAACTGAGATGAAAATGCATACATTGTACAAAAATGAAAAATGATGCAAAATATATACAATAAATAATTAAAAATAAAAAATACAGACAGATTTCAAATGGTCTATGCCATATTTCCCATAAAAGATCAAAATATTTTAGAGACATCTATTTTCCACATCCAAACTATTTCTCTGAGACTTTCTTATACAACTGACACAGACTCAGAAATCCTTTGGAAAACCCATTGCAGTCTTGGGTAAAAAAAAATCATGATCAAGGGAAATCTAACTATACAGCAAAGTGTAAAGTTATAAACACTTTAAAGGAAACACAAATGAAATGCTGTTGTTTTTGAGAAATAGCTAATATCTTGCAGGATCTGGGAGGACCTTGTGGAGGCAATGGCATTTGAAGAAGACCTTAAATAGCAGTGATAGTGACAGCTGATGTTTACCTAGCTCCTGCTTTCTGTTTCACTGTTACCAAAATTTGTTTTTCATATCCTCTCAAGTAGTTTCTATTATCACTCCATTTAATAAGTGGTGAAAAGGGACATTAAAAAGATTTGTCATGTATCTACTTGGAGATTGAAGTAAGATTGAACTCAGGTATGTTTGTCTTTAAAGTCAGTGTTTAAATTCACTTGTTTTGACAAATCATCTTGGTGGAACTTACTGTGCAGAGATAAGAGAGGAAGAAAGAATATTTAAGATAATGGGACCAACATAAAGACCCAGAGGCAGGGAAGCACAGGGTAAGTCAGTAGAGAGCAGTGAATTTTGTTGGAGTTTCTGATACACGGGGACTGAAAACAAATGTAGAAACACCATTTGGGGCCAGAAGGTGAAAAGCTCTGAAGGCCAGCTTCAAGATGCTGAATTTTAGGTGATAGAATTATTGGTAATTAGTGCTAAAGAAGACTAAGGATATACACATAAGATGCTGGAGACTGAGCGCTGGTGATTCAGAGGTTAGAGCCCTAATCCCAGAAAGTGCCAATGAGGATCTGAACTGCACGGATGGGGGCAGGAGCTCAGAACATGGACGGGGCCATCGAGGGACAAGGTTGGGGCCGTGGGCCTAGCGAGTAGATACAGACTTGTTAGGAAGAGAATCCAGTTCAAGATAGAACATCATGATTTTGGAAACAGGGGGAATTTTCCAGGAGGCATTTGGACCATTTTCTTGCAGTCTATCGATGACCTATCCTACTAGAAGGAGAAAGCAGTGTCCCAAGTATTATGAGTGAATGAAGATGAGTCAGAAGTAAAATAAACTTAAATTGTCTAGGACAGATGGAGTTTTAGGTCATATTCTTTTCTTGAAAAGCCTATAAGAAATGTGGCATTTAACTCCATTTTAAAGGTAAACAAATGCCTTAAAATATCTTATGATTTTCCCAGAGTCAAAGCATTAGTATCACAGTCAAGGTTCAAATTCATGTCTGCTTGACAGAAGGGCTTGAATTCATTAGTCTTTGAAATTATTATTCATTTATTATATTTTTGGCATTTATTTTGCACGTTTGTACTGCTCAATTTCCAGGAAAAATTATTGTGTGAAAAATTTACGCATATTTTTAAAAAAAAATGCACAAAATCCACAAAATCAAGCTGCATATTTTCTGTGAATACATATGAAAATTGTCTGGGAAAACACACTGTGAATTTGCAACAGTGGTTACATCTAAGGAAGGAATCGTATAGGCAGAGAGGTTAAAGAAAACTTGTGTCTGATGTTTTAATTATTTACATAGAGGATATATGCATGTGTTTTTTGTGTAATTAAAATTTAATTTTAAAATGAATATTTCTGCTTACAAAATGGCTTCCTATACAGACATGATTATGTATAAGGAGTGTGACTTAAGTAAATGAGGGAATACAATGCATTTATAGAAATTATTTAGAACAACTTGTGTTAAATGTGTTTCATAATTTCTTTCTCATGCATAATACTTATCTCCTCTGGAAAAGTCAGGCAATCTATTAACATCTCCATGAAACACAGCCAGCTGGACAAATCTCATTTTTCTGAGGAATGTGTGAAGACTGTGCCAGGTTATAGGTCTGAGAGGGAAGTTCTCCAGTGGTTTGTTAATGGTTCAGAGATGATTTTGGGGCTCTCTTCTATTGAGATTTCCCCCCACTTGAATGACCTTCAGCCCTACTCAGTCACCAGAAAGAATCAAAGCTCCAATCCTAATTAGCTTCTGCCAGATGTATTATTTAGGCCCTACAGATGATCAGATATGCTATTGTCTTTACTGTTCACTCTCAGCTACTTAACCCTCTCATTCTTCAAGTCTCAGCATAAATTCTAGTTTTACTAAAAGTCATCTGCATCCTGACCCCAAAACAAGTTTGGGTGTCCTTCATGTGCCCCCATAGCTTTTACCCCGCACCCCCCTCTCTAAGGCTGGTCCACCTTGGCTGGACATCAAGGCCTTTAAAAATTAGAAACATCTTGGCTCTATCTCAGGCCTGGTGCATCTGAATCTTCAGGATTGTATATAGGTACTTATTTTTGTATATCGTACCTACCCATCATTCAGTTGCAACTAATATTTCTTGATATTAATAAGTGAATTAAGAAGAGGAACTGATTACCTGCAGCTGTCTGTTTTACTAATACTGAAGATCTTTTTTTCTTTTAAGTCTCCCCAGTACTTCTGGCCCTCCTGGAGTCACCAGGGTAATGTCACAAAGACAAAGATCAATTTGGCTCACTTTATGTAATGAAATTTTTTTGATAAATGATTTTTGCTGGTCCCAGAAATAGTGGGACATCTAACATGAGGCTCTGAAAAGAAAATATTCATAGTGGCTTATGCCAAGCAGTCTTTCATTGCAACAGCTTTCACTGTCCATTCTCGTTCAGCCCTTTCTCATCAACACACCAACTTATATCTGATAAGAGCAGTAGGAGGATTGCCTGGACAGGAAAAGGAGTAAAATATTCAGTTTTGTCCTCTGGAGCCTTATTCTTGATTTCATTAGCTCTTAAAGTGAGCACAAGGAGATCAGCATTTGACTAGATGTTCTTGGCCTCATACACTCCTGACACCTCAGTGCTCAGAATACTGCTCAAAATCTTGTTATTCTCCCAGCACTCAGCATCCATAATTCAAAGACAAGCAGAAGAGAGCACAGTGTTTAAGAGCCTAGGTTTTGGAGGCTGATTCTGGGTCCCCAGGCATACTGTCATTTCAACAAGCCGTGTACTGTTTCATCGTTCCCATGTATTAACTGTGAGAAGCATAACATGGTATCTACTCTCTAAAGCATTAGGAAGAATAAAGGAGACCATGTACACAATGGACTTATTCTCCAGCACCTTGTAAATACTTTTAAAATATTGACTATTTTACTCTCAAAGATTAGGCATTCATCTACATTACAGAGGGGGAAGGTAGAAAATAAACTAATCACACATGATAGAAAATCACTAAAGATAAAATGGAGTACAACATGTCTTTGTATGCATTAAAGAAGATTTTAAACATGCAATTTGCTAAAAAGACTATCCACAAGAGCAGAGTCAACATTTTCACGAGATCCTGGGAAGGTCTTAATAATTTTATATTTTGTTTTCTTTTTCTTAAAGAGTCTACCTTAAATTATATAAACCTTAGGATTTGTAAAACCCAGATTATAAATTAAAATGGAAAACACTGTCCAGGAAGATGAAACAGAACAGGAATTCAGGCCAAATTGGCAAGGTGGATATATAAACTATTCATTGAGTGCTGGCTTTTGCCTTTTAAACTGGGGCTTAGAATAACTTACAATATTCCATTTTCATATGCCCTTTTTGGACGCTCTTCTAACAATTTCCTAAAGGAATTGGTTTGCCCCTTGTATGGACATGTTAACTCTTATTTCCCCCTTTAATTGCCTTTATCTTAAGAAATGAGGAAGAATTAATTAACTATCCTGATGGGGGATGAAAAGTTAATAGCAATTTTAATGAGTGTAACCTTAGCAGGATATGTAATAACCCTGGAAAGATGGTGAAGTCACTTCTTTCTCCACTTGACTATCTCACCTTCTGTGAATGGCCATAAGTGCTGATTACAAGTGATTAATTACCCACTGGAAGGCTTGTCTCCAGCTCATGTTCTTATCCCCATACCAACTGTGGTCTGAAGAAGCCTATAGTGAGAATTCTAAATGTATAAGAGATAAAATGGCCTTTTCTACAGTATAAAGAGCTTATACAACAAAATATTATGAAGGACAACTGGTTAGAGTTTTCACACCTGCACAGAGAAAGGCAAATCATTTGCATTAGGCTGGTCTTCAATATTTCATCTAAAACAACTGAGAATGTGGTAACTGTATCGTCAAGTCCTGAAACATTTGTACTACTATTGGGCAGTGAATTTTTGCCTCTCCAAATTGCAGTGCAGGAAGAAAGAGCCCCAATAGAGCTTACAGTGATATTGCTGAGCTAAGTATTCAGAGTTCAGAATTTGGCAAGAATGAGGAAATTGGAATTTGTGAGTTGAAAGGAAAACTGGAAAGAAAGAATTATATGAGAGAAAAAAGGCCAGAGATAGGCATAAGGAAATACTGGATTCTTGGATCAAATACTTGCCTGCATATCTATAGGACGGGATCCCATATATCCCAACGAAAACAGTCATTGGGGAAAGAACAGCTATTGAGAAACTGTGAACTGACCTGAGCTTGTTCAGTGCAGGGAAACATTCAGGTCCCATTCAGTCAGTGTAGAAAGACCTATTGAACTCTATAGGCATTTAGTTGAGGACCTAGACAGGATATGCTCAAAAAGTAGGACTAATTTAGCCATAGAGGAAATGATACTCTCAACCACTCTGACATGTCATAAAACAGGACTTAAAAGGATCAAGCAGGTTATAAGTAAATGTACTCTGTACTGGAACAAACCCCAGTGTCTTATCCAGGAATCCAAAATATCCAGACTAACAACAATGTAGCGTCCTGTCTATAATACAATCAAAATAGATGAGAGACATGAAGATGCAGAAAAAATGTCCCATAGTCCAAAGAATAATCATTTAATAAAAGCCTGTGCCTGTTCCCAAATTATAGATATGATAGAATTATCAGATAAGAATTTTAAAAATAGTAATTAAGCATATAAAGGAAAATGTATATTTCTATACTTAGGAATATGCTATAGTTGCTATAGAGACATGGAAAAATATAATGAAGATGTTAATAGGACATATATAATACATAATATTATATATGTAATATATAAAAAGTAATATATAAATTTTGTAATGTAATATATACAATTAAAAAGAAATGCTAGATAGGATTAACAGCAAATTATTCACTGCAGGATAAAATATATTAAAAATCAGTAGAAAAGGGCAAAATAAACCATACAAACTAAAACTAAGGAATGACTGAACATAAATGAACAGAGGTTCGATGATTTGTCAGATTATACCTACTCACACATAACTGTTCCTATGTGTGTGTAATTTGGAATCACAGTAGGAGTGGAAGGTATTGGGGAAGAAAAAAAAAACTTTGAAGATATCAGGGTTGAAAGATTCCAAACTGACAAAAAAAATACACAGCATTTACTTATGCCTCTCAAAAAAAAAAAAAAAAAAGGCAAGAAAGTTGAACTCAAATGAGACTGTATAAAAGCATTATGACAAAAGTGCTGTTAAAAATTGATAATGGGAAAAAATTAAAGGTAGCCAGGCAAAAATAGCACATTACATACAGGAGAACAGTAATAAGAATGATTCTTTCTACTCATCAGAAAAATGCATACTTGAAGACAATGAAATGACAACTTTAAAGCCCTGAAAAAAAAAATTGTTAGATTTTTTGCATAGAATAAGAATATTCTTTAAATATGAAGGCTAATGAAAGCTAATAAAAGACATTTTCCAAAACACAGCTTAATAATTTGCATCAGCAAATCAGTATTTCATGAAATGTTAAAGATGTTCTTCAGGTTGAAGGTAAATGGAAATTAGTATCTATATAAAGAAAATAAGAGTAATAGAAATGATAAGTAGGTGGATGAAAAATTTTCTCTTATGTAATTTATTTAAATGATACTTGACTATTAAAGAAAAATGATGAAAAGTACTTAGACATGCTTATAATAAGTGAAAGCAAGCCAGAACGAGGGTCCCACCCAAACTCACCAAAATAAGGCATTTCTGATCTTGGAATTCCAGTCTCCAAAACTGTGAGAAAAAAATTTCTGTTATTTAAGACACTCAAGTAAGATTTGTTATTTATTATGCAGTCCTAATTAACTGATGCAGTTGCTGTCACCATATTGTTTTCCTTTTTTTAAGGATCTGCAGTCACTTTACCTGTTGTCAAATATATGAAAACTGTTGTTTCCTGTGTTTTGTCTGTGTTTTTTAGTTGTTTAAGCCAGAAAGCCCTGTATGGACAAAGTAGAAATCTCTTCCAATCAGATTTTGTTGAATAAATGCAGATTCATGGTAATAAAAATTTGTATTGAACTCATACATAGAAAGTTAATTATAAAGAAGCCTAAGACATTAGAAAGCTTTATGTAAGGCACTTTTTTCTTAATTTCTTCCTCAAATATGATTGATTTCATGGCATAAAGTTTTTTCTTTTTTTTTTTTAATATCAGCATACTGAATTAAAATATTATTCTCAAACAAAATTTATTCTTCCTCCTTTTTGGTAAGCAAACTGAAGATTTTTGAAAATTCTTGAAGATCTATTGAGAAATTAGAGGTTAATAAAACAACTTTTGAAAATAAAGAGTAAAGGGCCTCTTCGGTGGCACAGTGGTTGAGCGCTGGGTTGCGAAGCTGCCTGCAGCCTCTGCAGGGCTGGTTCAATCCCTGGCCGCCGGGCGAGGTTCCCACATGGCGCTCAGACCTCTTCTGCCTCCCGCTGCTCCCCTCAGCAGTGTGCTTCATCAGTCTGCCTGTTCTGTTCCCCGCTCTGGCTCTGGTGAATTCTCTCACCCTTCCGCGCTTCTGACTGTACCCAGTGCTTGTATAAATAAATAAATCTTAAAAAAAAAATTGCTAAAAAAAAATAAAGAGTAAAGTTTACTATTTTAATAATTTTATTTTCAGACTGTGGTGTTTCCCCTTCTTCATTATGAATATAGATACAGCAGTGCTCTTGATTTGAATCTTATATGATTCTTGAATTTAGAATCTTCTAAAAGTTGGTGATGAGGAACTTTATAAGTTTTGTCACTCATGAAATCTTTTTGAAATCCTTTTTCTTTCAAACTCGCTTGGTCCAACATATTACTTATCTCCAATGGCACAGAGAGTACTAGGAAGTCCACAAATTGTCTTAACACTTTGACAAGGAGAGTCATTGTTATTTTGTTTCTCATTAAATTCTAGGAAACAGAATTATCATCAGAAAATAATTCCTGGGTAGTTGTAATCTTAATGATAAAATATTTCCAAGTCAAACAACAGTGACTACAGCATTTTCTACAGTTTAAAATTATCCCTACCTCTTTTCTTTTCCCTGATAGTGTAAAGACAAGTATTGTGTTTATCAAACCTTCTTTAAGCAAAGGTTCAACAGCCAAAAATAAAACCTTTAGTACCATCCTTCCACGACAGATTGGAGGAGACAGGAGAATAAAAATGAAGTTTTTCCTGAAATTGCATTTTCATTTTAGACATTGCTTTAGATCCCTGTGAATGATTGTGTATTGGGTCTTGAAATGTGTGTGCTTTTTTTTTTTTAGCTCCCCTAAAGGGATTTAGGTGAGAGTAAGCAATCTGATAGAATTCTCATGCATTTATGTCCCAGACTTTGCCTAACTTTAGAAGTCAGCTGTCTTTCTGACACCTTTCATAGCCCTTAAACAACGGATGATCTGAGAGATGATGAAAAAGCAAATGTGTAGACAAAGACTTTGGGCTCTAGGCATTGACTGGCTGCTTTCAGTGTCCCCTTTCAATTTTGCCATCTTTCAGGGTTTTGTTTGGTATTTGATACAGCTTTTCAGAGACTTAATAGCCTTTCAGTAACCAATGTAAGAAAAGGAACATGATCAGGATTGACTATGTGTGCCGTCTAGACTCAGTGTCACATGAGACCTCCGGCTTTACTTAGTACTTTAGCCCTTTGGAGTAAAGACACTGCAGTCTATTGTCACAAATTATGCTAACGCATATTGCTCGTTCCCCATCCTGTTATAAATAAAGGGGCACAGATGTTTTTGCAGCTGATGGTGACATTGTCATGTTTCTCTGTGAACCTTGATATTTGGTGAAAACTGAGCAAATTGAGAGGAATTAGAAATCACAATGTAGTAAAATCAGAAAAAGCTACCATTTCAGTGCTTTAATTTCGTCCTTTTCTGAGTTCCAGGGTTCTTGATTGAGATCTCATTTTGCCACGGTACTGTTTTATTTTTAAATAAAAATAAATGTCTGGCCCTCTTTCTAAGAGCTCTGCCAACAACCTGCCCCTCCCTCATCCCCATCTCTACCCCCTCCCCATACTAATCTCCCAGAATAAGACAGGATAGCTTATTTTCTCTTTCTTTTCTTCCTTGGGAAATGAAACAGTTGCCTAGGACAATTTTTGCTAGCAGTTCCTCATAAGCCTTTATTTATTCTAGATATTGAGGCTTGATGGTTTATTCTGATGCATCTGCTTGGACAAATCCATGCAGTTACAATATTTGTTGAGTACTATATAACTGTATCATTTATGTTGTGTAACATTCATTTTTTGGTTGATAATTCCATATGGTATCCTGATAATATCGAGCTCACAGACATGAAACGGTATGCAGTCTCTGATTTCTGCAGAAAACCACAAGCATATCTTAAAATGAAGGACAGCCTATACCGTGGTTTGGAAAGAAGGCAAACCATCAGTACAGGGAAGAAATATTATGTGGAAAAAAGGGAGACAAGTCTTTCAGTAATTGTGCTGCTGCAATTCACATTTCATATAAAATAGGTTCTTGGGTTCAATGAATACAGCAATGTAAGGGTAATCGACTTCTTCAAGAATGCAAATTAATAACAATACAGAGTATGGAGAAAACTTATTAAAACTCAAGAACATGAAGGAGATTAAAATACAGCATTAAAACAGGTTAATAATCCTGTTTGAGAAAGTAATCATTGTAGAGGACAGAAGTAAACAATGTGAACTTATGCAAGGACCTCTCAGTGTCCCCAGTAAAAGAGAGCTTGGAGCTTGACTCTTTGTATTCTAAGAAAATCTTGATGAACTGTTAACTGTTTGGCTTAACCAATGTGGGTATATGTCCGTGAATATGCTTTGGGATCAAAAAATCTAATACATTATTGCTTAGATATATGAGGACATTTAATTTTTCTTACTTGTGAACCTTCTCTCACTAGAGAGCAGGGTGCCTGTGTGTTTTTATACTCGTGTGCATGTGCTTAGAGTTTGGAGGGTTATATAATTATTGGGAAGCTGAGGGGAAAGCTGAATTTACCAATTAATGGTATTTCAGTCTCTCCAGTTTTAAGAGTTCCCTTTGGTTGTTGGCTAAAGTCACTCTGATTTCCTTTCATTTTCCCTGCTTCTTTCCAAGTTAATACCTGGAAATTGAAAGAAGTTTCCAAGTTGGTGCTGGAAATTGAAAGGAGATTTATGTGACTCTGTGGTATTAGAAGGAAAGATGGTCTGATATCGATCATTCATCTAGTGGATTCTTACTGACTTTGGCTGATTGGCTGGCATTTTGAGATAGTACAGTGGTACATGAGAATGGAGCCCATGGTTTTGACTGATGCCTCCATTTGCAATGACCCTGCTCAGTGTGGACTCAGTTTTAGTCCCAGGCCTTTAATATTTTGCCAGTCTGTTCAGCACCTTTGTGTTCCCTCAATAGGACACCTGCATAGTGTGCATAAGCTGCAAAATCCAAGGCTGCTTCCTTCTTCAAACTCATATACCCAGTATAATGTATCTCACTCTGGAGAACTACCTTTTGTAGCATGTTAGAGATGGTTGGGGCTTCTCTTGGAACTTATAATCTTTCCTACATGGACTGGTCAATCCTGCCATCATTGCTCCAGTGTTGAGGATATGCCAAAACTACCCTGATACTTCCGTTCCCCCACCCCCTCTCTGGTTTCATTCTCTCTATATAAATTCTATGTAAAGACCTGTGCATGTGATTTCTTTTACTTTCCCTCTGTATCTTTTCCCATATTCCATAGGACCATTGGAGATGGTTGTTGTTCATCTCTCTGTGTGGCAAGGATTTCTATGTATATATTCTACTTCTGCCTCATAACCTAGGCCTTTAATGACAGAGGGATTTTGTAGGGGATGCTGGCTTATTGATAAAGGAGACTCTAAATATAGTAACTGTGTTACTTATGGAGTAAATGGCATAGAGACAATAAAGATCAAAGTTGGGAGTCCTGCCCAAAAATAAGGGAGAAAATAAATAACCAGTCACTACAGGAATCTTTCCCACAGCTGACAGGTGCTCATTCAGGTTTTACCTGTATCTCTTTAGGGACCAAATCTTCCACGATCTGTGACTCAGTGCACTCCACAGTTGGACATTAATATTTTTTCTCGTGTATTCTGAGACCATAATGGACTATAAAGTAATTTAGAGCAGAGACTTTAATTAATTCTTCTTTGCATCATCCACAGGTCCAATATATGCTTTATACATAGAAGACTTCAGTAAGTGTTTACTGGAGGAATGATTGAATCTGTTGGGGTGCATGGTGCCACTATAATTCTTATATCATAGTCCTGGTTCTGTTATCCAATGCTACAGGTAGATAAAGCATTTTTTGGGGCAGGCCAAGTATTTCTATATCCTTTAAATCAGCTCAAGATCATTTCCACAACATTCTGATCACTTTTATTTGTATCCTTAAAAAAGAAAAGCAGAACACATCTCTGTGGTCATACCAACTGGCATGATCTTTTCCAACAAAAATCAGAGCAGGCAGATTAAAAGAGAAGAAAAAGAAAATTGCCATATATTAAAGGAAAAGGTTTTTAAAAATAAGTTTGCTATTAAATAATGAAGGACATGAAATTGTGTTTAGAATATATAGTTGGAGATTAAGAAAGTATTTGACATAACTTCATGAAATTTTACTTGCAAATTTAAATGAAATTGATTTGACTAAAAACAGAATCCCATTGTTTAAAAAAAATTATTTAGACTGTTAACAGAGGGTAATGAGAAATAGCAGGGATTCTGGATTAAGGCAGTATCCTGAAACAACTGGGTAGAGTTTGTGAGGGACTAGAGATAGTCCTTAGCACAGTTAGGTGGGTGGAAATGAGAAGTAAAGAGCATGAAAATGCATCGGATAAGTATTCTTTAAAGGTTCAGAGCTGTTGGCACAAAGACTGAGGGTAAACAGATGGGGTGCTAATAAGACATAATAAAAGTAGATAGCCACAAATTCAAATGCACAAAATGACAATTCAGACTTCTTCAAGATGATACCAAGTGCCAGGATTCAGCACTTCCCTCTCTGATTTGCATGTAGTTTAATGAATTATCTGTTCAATGAGGGGCATATGTATGAGTGTTAGAATTTGGATCAGGCAGATCAGAATGTATGAAATGATTAAAGCCAGACACTTGTATTTGTTTCAATTCACTTATACAATCTGATTTGGTGCATCTAGTAATTGCGTATATATATATATATATATATATATATATATATAATGAGAGCCTAATTGAATCTCAAGTTTGAAAGTCTCCTACCTCCATATATATACATATATATACATATACATACATACATATTAATTATCAGTGATTTTATTTAAATTAGGATATGTTTGAAAGTGGAAAAGGAGACTGTCTTCGATATACTGAAATACTTGGGAAACAGGCATAAATTGACATTGTTCTGAAAAATCGAGACTTAAGGTCAACTAAATTCAACTAATTGAATGGTTTCTTCCAAATGATTTAGAGGTTGTACCAGAAGCTATAGGCTCTTACATTCTGAGGGCAGTTAAATTTTTTTTCAGTCATTTTTTGTGCTTTTCAACCAAAATATATGACAATTATTTTTTTCTATCTTTTGGAGTATTCTTTCCCAGATTTGAGCTCTCAATTTTTTTTTTTTTGCTTGCAACTCAACTTAAATTGCATATTTAACCTGCGTTTCATGGCAGAGTGGAATTCTACCACACTTCCACAGGTAAGGAAACACAGTGTTATGATGATATCTGGCAGATGGATTACTGGGATGAAGAGTTATGGAACAGTGTATGTTTTGGCCAGCAGGACATAAGAAGCATAGTTTAATATCAGGCCAAAACTCAACTGCCTGTATTGTGACACATGGGAGGCTCTTGCCTTAAGAGTGTATATACAGAACTTGATTAGTGTCACAAACTGTTTAATTTGAGTCGTAACACAGAGCCTAAGGATAGCCAATTAAATAAAATAGTTACAATATATTTTCCTTTAATTTAAAATATATATGTATTTTTTAAAATTGGCCTTTACATTGTAGTCCCTTTGAGTGTACCACCAACAATTCCTAGATTTTTGGTCATGTGAATCTTGAAGACAATAAAGCTAAAAACCATGGATTTAATGATATAACTCTCCAGAGTTGAACCAGTCAACAAAGTGAGAGGTTGAAGGCCAAAAAGTATTTGGACTTAGGGCTTACTATGATATTTTGGGCAAAGTTAAGAATATGTGACTTGAGTTTTTGCCCATCAGAGAAATAAACAGGATCTTGAGGGAGACATAAGTCTACCAGATGCCTTAGAGTTCCATAGGGGATGCAGTGATATTTACTAATGTGTAAAGCGTATTGAACATTAATTAAGGGGCCTGCTGTATGTACTCAAGCTGATGCAAAGATCCTTACCCTGAAGAAGGGAACATATGCTGTGTGGGGACTGTGGGGCTGGAGACTGGGCAGATAGTCTCTAAAGAGGCCAAAGGACAGTCAGTCTCTCAGGCAGCTGCCTCCTTCTCAGGCAGTGTAGACATGACTTGGGCTATTATTTAAATTTTGGGGAGTCCAGGCATTGAAGAGAGAAGAACAGAATGTCAAGTTTTAAAGTCTCCTCCCTCCATGTGATGCCTGAAGTCTTCCCAGAACATTGACCTTTCTTCTTACCATAGAGATAAGCTTATTCAAAGAGTTTGTGTCTGCTATTTTTATTTTCTCTTACACTTTTAAATCTGCTTTTTGAGACCAGGTTTCTCAGACCCCACTGAGTCTTTAAAAGGTCTCTTATGGACCTGTTCAGTTTCTTGTTTATATTTGAATTATTTCGTAGTTGGTATGCTCCAGGAGGGCATGCCGTCTCCAGTCATAATGTCTGGCTTATAGTAAACAGTATAAATATTAGTTGAATAGGTGAATAAACAAATAAATGGTCAAAGCCATTGAGTACTGAGTACTCCTTAATCCTTTTCATTAAACATTTTTCTGTCTCTTTGCTTCTTTTCTTTTCTCTTTCACCTGGCTCTTTAAGTGTTGACATCTATGGAGTTTGCTCCTCTCTTTGTCTAGCTATGTACTTTTCTTGGGTGACTGATCCTTGCATAAATATTAGTAGTTGGCTCCAAAACTCTGTGTCCAGACCTTTCTCTACCATGTGTTTGATGATCTAATCAACTGTTCACTGAACATTTCTAACTGAGTAAGTTGTCCTTCAGCTTGTATTTGGAAATATTCTGGGCAGAAAACTCTATATTTTTATGGTTTCTACATATTACAGGGAATAAAATTATGTCTTCTCATACCATCTACTCTTCATGCCAGTTTTCCTTAGGGGTATTATGGATAAGTTTAACCCTTTGTCACTTTTTTCTAACACAGTATTCATCTGTTCTAGTTATTAAATAAACAGGTTTAGATTTATGAAAAATGCAAGAGAGAAAGCTGGAGTATCTTGGAAGACATGGATGCTATAGGCCTAGTGCTTTGGCTAATAATACCTCTAACTGAGCCCCTGATATGTGTGAACAACTATGCTAAACACTTCTACACAAGTAATCTTTAGTCCTCCCATAAGTTCTGTGAAATAATATCATCTATGTTTTACAAACTAAGCAACAGAGACTTAGAAAGATGAAATATATTGTTCCAGCTCATACAGCAAGAATGATGTTCCATTGCTTTATCAGGGCAGATTGGTTCAAGTTCAAGTTCTTACTCCATTCTTTAAACATTTCTTGGGCCTCTCTGTGTTTAGTGAAGTCAGTGGTCTTGGTCTGTTTGTAAGCAATGTTTTTCTCTTTGGTGAGGCCTTTCTGACTCTCACCATCCCTCTCTCCCTGACCATCCCTGCTTATACAGGGTCTCTGCTCTCTCTTGCTTTTTTCTGACTTTCCCTCTTGAAATCCTGGAATGACTGATATAACAATGCTGATTCAGAGCCAGAAAACGTTGTTGTCGTTCAAGGACTTTTCATTCATTATGCGGTGGTAAATGGGAAGACTTGAGCAAGGATGTGAGCTCCTGTGGGTGGGAAGTGGCTGAGCCAGATGTAATCAGGTTGTGCTTTTTCTGTCATGCTGGGCTGGCAGGAAATGGAGAGGATAAGTAGATAGAGAGCTAAGAGATGAAATGCAAGGAGGTGAATATAGGGATAAAAAATGTTCTTGAATTCATGGAAAGACATAGGACTGTCCAGATTTTAGTTCATAGCCTGAGCCACTCTCATGTTGAAAGAGAGTGACACAGGGAAGTCAGAAATGAACTTTAGCACTGAGCTGGAGGTGAAAGGTCATGGGAAGTGATTCAGATGCTTCCAGTTACTGTTCCTTAGAAGCTTCCTGTAGACAAGGAAACAGACTCTTGAGGAAATGGGGGTTAGAAAAAATACCACACCGAACAGCAGAACCTCTCTGCCAACCACCCTCCCTTTATTTTAAATTTACCAATGAAGAGTGAATCTCTGAAACCCTAGGCCCCTACCCATGGTCCTAATAAAAGTAGGACCCTAACCCCTTGCACATTCTTTTCCTCTCTTTCTACCTGTGACCTCACAGGTAGAACTCCTGGATGAAATATGTGACTTCCCCTATTTTAAAGTTGGAGAAACTGATACTTAAAGAGGTAAAATGCCTTGAGCACAGAAGAGCAAGCAAATGGCAGAGTTGTGGAGAGAGAAGGTCTGCTGCGCTGTGCTGTCTTGGGATTTCCCCTGGAATATTCACTGACGTGGTTCCTCACATGCTTCATGAGACCTGGATGGAAGGATCATTTCGATGTTCTGCCTTTCCTGGGTTTCTCAGGAAAAGCTGGGCTCTCAGCAGCACTGAAGGCCAGCGGCAGCCACGCAGGCGGACATTACCGAACTCTCCCCGGCCGATTAATAGTGAGGATACATTATCAGAGCTAATAGGACTCAAATGAAGAAAACCGGTCAAGTGAAACCCGGTAAATTGGTTTGTGTGCTTCCTCTGTCTCTTTTAATACCTGATGCTGGGGATTTTCATCCTTGTCCAGCCAGGCTACAAGGGAAAGGATTAGCATAAATAACTCCCGAGGCAGTGATAAGAGTGCAGCCAGCTGCTTCAATGGCCCATTTATTAGCATGACAGGAATTCAAACCTACAGCAGGGGCATCTTTTCTTTTCTCTGAAAACACTGCTTTGCTTCAGAAAAATGACCAAAAACAACCTCCCTTCCTCTTCGTTTTGTTTTTTTTCCTACTGTTTCTTCTGTCACAGTGAGTTTGCTACCCTCTTCCTAGTCTCACCCTGACAGCCCTTTTGCCTTATGATAAATGAAGTGTGAAGGAAAAGGGAGAAAACTTTCCTAGAATTGTTGTCTCCTCACGCAGCAGCAGCAGCGTGGAGTAATGGGAACCACAGTCTGGGTTCTCAGCCTGGGTCTCCACTTGTCACCTATGTGATCTTGACTCTGTTACTTCACCTCTCTGTGCTTAATTTCTCCCCACGCCTACCCCTCCTACACACACTCTGGTAAATGGGAAAAAGGAACGCGCACACCTCGTTGGTTAATAGAAAAGACTGAGAATGATGTCTGGTGCAGAGTTCAGTGGCTAATTTGTGTTAACTGTTATTATTAATGGAGAGAAGTCCTGTGCACATGGAAGGGGAGGGTGATATGGATGACTGCTGTCTTTCTCTATTCGTTTATCATATATTGTGTGTTTTAGTTTCCCACTGAATTCTGCAGCAGCTCCGCTCTGGCTGAAGGACCAGATTTTGTATTTGAACTGCCCCCAGGGTCCTGGAGGGAACCCCAGCCATCGTCTTCCCTTCAGGCCATCAGTATGTGGCCTGGAATATTTGTGTCTCTTACAGATGTAGTCCAACTGAAGAGGACGCCTCCAAGGGACAGCTGAAAGGGCACAATAGCTCAAGGGCAGTGCAGTGTAATCGCTGACAGTTGGCTGTTCTTTTCATAATGCCGGTGCCTGGTTTAAACTTCGGTGTGGAGGCAGCTACTTCAAATAGGGCTAACTCAAACCCATGGCATATCACACAGCTAGACAAAGAGCCAAGCCTTCTGCGCCATCCCAGTGCTTAAACCTCTGTTTTTTCCAGTTTCCTGATGATGAATGTTAATGGGCATTATGCAGTCATTATAAAACCTCAAGGACCTGTCCAGCTACAACACTGATTATTAATAGGCTGAAATTGGCACAGAACCAGCATTTTTATAAGAGCTATAGTTCCTCTACTTTGGGATTTCAAAATATCTATCCATCTGTCTATCTATCTATCTATCTATCTATCTATCTATCTATCTATCTATCTATCTATCTATGCTATTGCACATATATATGTATAATAGTTGACCAGAGGTCAAGATTTCTTGAATACCTGAATCCAATCCAGACTTAATCATACTCTGGGAAGCTCCCAACAAAAGACAAAGCTTGGTAAATGTATATTTTTCATGCTAGTTCTGAAGATTGTACCTCATCCTCTATGTGGTATCTCTTGATGTTAGATGATAAGCAGTTTTCCTTTGCCTCATCCAGAGGAAAGCTTTCCCTGGCCCCTCATTCACTTATTTCAATGTGAGGGACAGGAAGTCACTCTTGGGGAAAGGCCCTTGTAAAGGAAGATCATGTCAGTGAAAGAAGAATTTTGTCCCCCTGGGCAGAGCAGAACTGTGGTAGGGTATTCACCCCAGGTCTTCTTAAAGGGTGCTGAGTTATGAAAGAGTGGAGTGTAGTCTGTATCAACTAAAATGTTGCAAATGAAAATGAGAGAATTACTCACACACAAACCAAACAGAATCTTAAGAACTACTAGATGCAGTCTATTGAATGTCCTTAGCCTTGACATTATCATCTCCCCATCCCCATTTCATATGTCTAAGACCTAACCCGCAATATACCTGTTTTTAGAGACAGGCTTTTAGGAGATAATTAGGCTTGAATGAAACTTAAGGGTAGATTCCTAATCAGATAGGATTGGTGGTCTTATTAGAGTAGGGAGAAAGAGAGCTATCTCCCCCCACCCATACACACACACACACACACACACACACACACACACACACACACACACACGTGCGCAGTAAGACCATGGGCAGACGCAGGGAAAAGGTGGCCATTTGCAAGCTAGGAAGAGAGTTCTCATCAGAAATAGAGTTGCCTGACACTTTGATCTTAGACTTTCCAGCCTCTAGAACTGTGATAAAGAAATGCCTATTATTTAAGCTGTCCTGTCTATTGCATTTTTTTTTAATCTCGTGGTATTACGTAGATGTTTTAGAGAGGCTGTGGTGAGAAATGGAAGATGGGGAAATATTCACATAAATAATGATTTTCCTATTCGGTTCATGTTCTGATGGCATAGAAAGAATTGACTTGAAATCTGAAATCTGTAGACCAGCTTCTGAGAGTGAATAAATTGTCTCAAGCAAATTGTTAAAATCTCTGTTCAGCCATATTTTTCCCCTTGCTGTTTTTAGAGCCCGGTAAGAATACTCTCAGGTATTTTTCCTAAAATGCACTTATCCCAAGGATTCACTTGATTTATTTGCTTATCTCATCAGGTCTTTACAAGGACTTCATCTTCTCAGCAAGCTTTCCCTCATCTGAGCTACTTAAAATCAGACACTCCACCCCTATGACTATATATGCTCTTCCTTGACTTTCATTTTGAATAGCACCAATCTCTGATACACTGTGTATTTTTATCCCTTATATGATTTTTTTTTGCCTATTTTCCCTCAATAGAATGCATGATCCAAGAAGGTGGGGATTTTTGTCTCTCTAGTCCCAGTACCTAGAACACTGTCTGGTTCATGGTGCTATTTTTCAAATTTCTTGGATGAAGTAGTGTGTTGAATTTCGGCTCATTCCCCTTCTCCCTCCATGGATTATCTCATTAAATTCTCATAATGGCTCTTTGGAGTAGATTTATATTTATGATCCCAATTTTACCAATTAGGAAGCTGAGTCTTAGAGAAATTAACTTATCTAAAGTCCTACTGCTTGCAAAAGTCAGAGTCAGCTTTCAAACTCAGGCAGTCTGTTTCTAGAGAACTGCTTTTTATCCATTCTTCATATATCTGCCAAATTTCATTTTGATAATTTACTGATTTATTGTTTGCTTATTTATTAAATTTAATTAATGTAAATTAAATTTGTCTATAATTATTTTGTTATTTTCTAATAATTAGCTTTTTAAAAATTGGGATTGCTTTGACTATAGAATGAAACTCAATTACAGGGAGTTATCCAAATAGGGGTTTCTTTTCTCCATTCCTCAAGAAAGTTTAGAGAGCGATGTTTCAGGAAAAAATGCAGTTGATCAGGGAAGACATTAAGAATCCAGGTGCCTATCGTTTTAGCCTTTTAATTATACAATCTATGAATATGCACTACACATATCAGGCAGGAAGAAAGAGGAAAAGTGAAAGGCAAAAGACACTGATAGCTATTCTTTCCTTTTGAAATTTATTTGAATAAGACTAACGACAGCTTTCTTATAAACACTAAGTAGTCATATACATTTCATTGTCTAGAATGACTGTATCTGCAATTGGGGCTACCTACATAGAGTGGGAAGTAGTGTTAGTAAGCTAGGGAGGGAGAACAGACATCGGGTGCTTACAGTAATGTCCGTCATGTGTTTGTTGTTCTCTCTCTTTTTTTCAATTTTTAAATTTTTTAAACAATATTTTCTTCCCTCCACCCTCTCAGGTTGAGTCCCCATAGAATTTCCTTCCCCAAGGCACCTGTGCATCACCACCACAGTCTCCTGTTCTCCTCTGGTCCCTCTCCCTCCTTCTCCCCTGCAGGATGTCTCTGATTTGTAAATGTCTGTTTTTGCTTTGTTGTGTTTTGTACTGTTATTATTTTTTTACACTGATGTCTTATTTGGTTCCCCTATATTCCTGTTATAAGTGAAACCATCCGATATTTTTCTTTTTCCTTCTGGCTTATTTCATTGAGCATAATTCCTTCTAGCTCCATCCATGTTGCTGCGAATGGCATGAGTTTATCTTTTTTGATTGCTGAATAATATTCCATTGTGTATATATACACCACATCTTCTTGATCCAGCCATCTATTTTTGGGTTTGTTGTTCTCTTTAGAGTCTTTGTATCGGGGTACTTTGTCCTGAAA
This sequence comes from Talpa occidentalis, assembly GCF_014898055.3. Taxonomy (NCBI): domain Eukaryota; kingdom Metazoa; phylum Chordata; class Mammalia; order Eulipotyphla; family Talpidae; genus Talpa; species Talpa occidentalis. The sequence continues at coordinate 7,915,584 of NW_023603184.1, forward strand.
CAGAAGTGCAACTCAAATACACGTAAAGAATTGGGAAATATATTTATCTCAGACTGAGTAGGTCGGATTTCACAGGTGGTTGATTCAGTGGCTCAAGGAAACCTTCTAGGAATTAAACTCTTCAGCCCCCTCCCTTGCCATCCTTAGCCATGTCTTCATTCTCCTCTTATAAATAAGGTGGCTGTAGCAGTTCCACACATGGCAGCATCTCCAGGGAAAAAAAGGGATTGACCCTCCCTTCCTTCTTTTCAAGAATGCGATTAGTTCTTGTAGAAACCCCTTTAATAGACTTCTATGTCTTGACTGAAGTGGGGTTTGACTTAGACCAAAGAGGGTCATCTTAGCACTTCCAGTGAAGAATAGAGTAGCTGCATTTGAAGCTCATGAGCACAAGGGGCTGCACAGAGGCTGGAATATAATTTTTTTCCTGTTCAAAGGAAAGATAGGAGGATTTAAGTTGGACAAACAACCAATAGTGTCTGCTAAAAATTAATTTGAAAAATTATATTTGGTTCATTGTTTTGTAACTGACTTGAGTTACAACACCATTAAAGATGAATTTATGACAGATAAATTTCTAAAAATGCTAACACTGTTAGATCAGTAAGAACTGAGCCTTGAATGAATTTCAGTTTGCATCTTTGATCACATTTTTTTGCAGCAATGCTGCACTTATGAGGCATATTAGCCCTGAGGGTGATGACTGTGAATGGAGGAAAGGAATTTGGGAAGCTTTCCCAAGAGGGGCAAGTCAGTTTCTTCATGTCATCCTGTCCTCCTTGTAATTCAGGTTTGCTTCTGTGTTAATCCTTTTATAATGCTCTCTTTATGTGAGTGATGTCATAAAACAATTAATCACTGCAGACATCAGATTCCCCAGGACAACGCCATATAACCTGAAATATTTTGCAGGGAAATTGATTTACCAATTTAAACTTCATGGCTGACTGGTTGTGCTGTTTATAAACAAATAGCATGAATAATTTACTTGAAGATTTATTGTGAGTTATAGATATCATTCTTTCTCGTTTTTTAAGAGTTGCCTCAGTATGCTGTTATTAAGGGAAAAGGATCTTCAGAATCAGAGAAGGCACTATTGGAGTCTTGTGCAGACTTTGTGTAGGAGTTTGCTACATTTGGTAGAAATTTATATCAGGCCTAGGTCAATTTGAAATGAAACTAGTACTAATAAGTGTGTTCTACAAGCAGGAAATTGTCTTAATTTCTTTGGCATACATTATCTTATAAACCATCACCCCTCATTTTATATAGATGAAAAAACCAAAGTTCAGAAAGGTTTAAGGTAATTTGGCCCAGGGTAAAGGTAACAAAACTGGAGATTCAAAAGCATTTTCCATACCTGTTTCATCACCTGAGAAATCCCTGCCTGAGCAATCCCTACCTTTTGTGTGGACTCCTTGCTGATGTTGCTTCTGCTTTTATAGTGTTCTCTGTATTTTGGGTTCATAGATATCCTGATGGTTCGACTGACTGAATGCAAAATCTTGGTCCTCCTGTTTTGTTGGCTATTTTAAAGCAATCATCAACCATTCATAATGGGTCTACTGTGTGGATGCTGCATGATAGCAACCAGCATGTTTGTGGTGGGCAGCAATGCTGCTCAGCAAGTAGCTCTGTTTCCTCTCTTTTAGGACACAGATGAGGAGTGCTCTTCTTACCCCTCCTTGTGTTTGAGTGATGAAGTCTTGTCATTAAATTGTGAGCTGGTGTGATGGGTCACTTCCCAGCCAGGTATTTATGGCTGGCATGAGATTCTTTGGAAAGCTGGCAGCATTTGAATTAGCATTTGCTCCACCAACCTGAAGCCCTGAGTGGCAGTGGTGAGCAAAGCACACTTGACCCCTTGGTACAGATATGCAGTGTGATAAAGAAATTATGTAATGATTTTAGGCACTGCGATTTTGGAGGTTGATTATTATAATACCTGAATATAGCTGTCCTTGACTTATATTGATGTTGACTGTTCACTATATACCATGCTCAGTAAGTTAATGTTTTATGTGTTTTATCTTCACAACAACCACTGGAAATGGTATAATTATCTCCATTTTACATATCGGGAAATGGCACTTAGAGGGCTTTAGTAATTTGCATAAGGTCATCCAGATCATGCAAACATAATTCTGAATCCAGCTACTGAACTTACAATGATCTACTGACCTCCGACATTCTTTCCTAATAGTTTATCCTATTTTAATTCACCAAAGTCATTTGGCTTTTTTGACCTTCTCCAACTTTCATCCGAATCTGTACTGTGGTGGATTCCTCTGGCATTAATATTAGGAAATAGCATCACAGTAGTTATGGCAGGATTACCACTGCTTGCAAAATGAGGTCATTTATATCAGGTCTAGGTCAATTCAAAATGAAATGAAACTAGCGTCAACCAGTGTGTTACATGAGCTGGGTATTATCCTAGGAATATTTGTTGACTATTTGTTGACATATTTTCATGTTTCAGGAAAGATCAACCCCTTTTCCTTCCTTATGTACAGCTCACTAATTATGTATAAGAGACTTGGAATTGCAAAAGAACTCTATTTTCAAGTAGCTAATATTCTAATGGGTTAACATTTAGAAACAAATATTAAAAATATTAAAAAAAATCTCTAGGTGATGTATGTTGTCTGGATGGACAAAGATCTTATGACCTTTTGCAGGTGTGAGATACAGATACCCAGATTAAAACAGCAGAAACCAACAAGCTAGATTTAGCTTGACAATATGTTTAAAAATGTGGAAAAATTCATTTAAAATTATGTATTTTAGTAAATATTTACCACATCCTTACCTTTCTAGTATGTCCTAAACACTAGACAGTCTGGAAACATGGACTTGGTGTCCCTGTGGGAACAGTGGGCAAGAACCTAGCAAGAGCTCACCTCCTTCTGTGATATAGAACTTACACTCAATTTGGCAGAGACTCCACCAGACCTTGTTGTCTTGCATCCATTTCTCATCATTCGTTTCTGTCACTGCCTGTCTCATAGAGCATTTGTCTTTGTGATCCTGGTGTCTACTGTCATCTCAGGGCTGGCAAGGAACAGCCCAGGTGCTCAGCAGTCCCATAATCCATCTGCTGATTAAGAAAGCTTCTGAAGTGTATTAAATATAGAAAAAGAAAATGGAAAAATGAATGATCTGGGATTATGGGTCTTCATCTGACAGCCCATTCAGAGGAAGTATATTCATCCTGAATTTTTTCATCAGTTTCATGGAAATGTGATGGTTAAATTCTGTGCCAACCCTTCATTCAGTAAGGCAGGAAATCTACTGTGGGTGGAAACGTGAGTCAAATGTCTGTTCTAATCAAACAGACTGCACAGGTTGATTAGCTATGTTTCCTTTAGGATAGACTTCATTAAATTGCCTGGTACCCAACATGTTTCTCTTATGGATTTAGTTTTTATATTTGCATAATGAAAGAGTCCTAACTGGGAGAACTCAGAGAACCCAGGTCTGAATCCTGGCTTTGCAGTTACATAGTTGGGTGATATTAAGCATGTCACTTTGCATGGCTTTGCTCTTTTAGATAACAAGAAATTTGCATTAGAAAATATCTAAGTTTCTGTCTGTGCCAAAAATATATATAGATATCCCATAACATCTTACAGCATCCGGAGGAAATGTGGTGTAGCAGCCTGACTCTGGTTTCAATCTCATTTCTAACAAGTATTCCCTATGTGTATTTGGGCATAGCCCCAGATACCCTGAACACTCAGTCTGTTGTCCCACCTTACTCAGGAATGGGGGTCATTAGAATGCCTGCTACATGGAGGGAAATGAAGGCCCAGGGCATGGTGTAGTGTTGGTGCCTGGTCTGCTTTTTGAAAACAATTATGTGTTTCCCTCCTCATTATTTGTGATTTTTCTCTGCTTCCCTAATTTTCACATACATGCTTGACTAGATCGCAAACTGGCATATGGAGTCTGGCACAGGAAACAAACATCCTTCCCTCTAAGTCTATTGATTTATGACCAATGAGGTTTAGAATTTAATAGAGTTAATGGTCAGTCTTAGCAGCAATAATTCAAACAACTGAGATTGTTGAAGGTAGGATTTCCCAGCTCAGTGTCTTGCCCAGCTCTGTCTCTGCAGTGTCTAGACTGTGCCTGGTGCGCACTGCCTGGTCAATAGATACTAATGGAACTACACGCTTCAGGGTCTACCAGCGTAACTAACCACTCACAACTAATAGCTACTAAATATGTATCTGTGTTCAACAATCCATGCTAAATGTTTATCTATACTACCTCATTTAATTCTGACAAGTACTGCTATTTCTCCATTTTACATGTGAGGAAATTAAGGCTTAGAGAAGACAAGTAACTTGCCCAAGATCATACAATTGCTCAAGTGGTAGAGATGGAATTCGGTCTCAGGATTGTGGACACATTGCTCTTTGCTTTGATCTCACGAATCGATGGAATGAGGAGAACCAGGAACTGAGCCTCATGGCTCAATTTCTGAACTAGTAGACACTGTCCCCTGAAATTCAGTGTCACTCTTGTAATTGTCAGTGCTATCATTTATTTGGAATTCTCAGTCAGGTAGTCCACAAGATATGGGTATAACTCTTGTGAGCTTGAGCAGGTCTCACAAAACTGTCATTGTCACATTGGTGTTTCTGGTGGTGAGGCTGTAAATGGTGACAGCAAAAGTAGTCTATCAAGCTACATTTGAAAATTAATTAATTCTTTCAAAACTTCAGCAACAGATGAGCGAGGAAGCATTCTCCCCCTCATTTTCTCTCTCTTTCTCTCTTGCTGTTACTCATGCCCTCCTCTCCTCCCTGCTTTAGTCAATAGTCTTTGGCTTTCAAGACAGCTAGTGACTCATCTTGAGATAATCAAACATGTGATGTTTGGAAAATTGAGAGGCAGCAAAGACTCTTCTCATACCATTGTCTAACTTTCTTTTTTTAAATATCCGCGTGGGAAATGACACAATTCCCCTTCACCCCCATTTGCATTAACCAGTGCCACAAAGATTCTCAATATGTCTGGTCTGATTAAGGGCATCCATTAGCTTCAGAGATCACTACCCTTCCCTCTCTTCAACTATATTTAATGAACAAGTATATCTTGTTTGTGTGACATTTAATTTTATACAATGTTAATTTAAGAAATGGATTAGTACAGTGGATATATTAATGACTATGTCTCTTCAATCTATTACTGAACTGTCGGTTTATCCCTGAAAAAATATTACTGGACTAGGACCATTGCTCAATAAGAGTAATTTTGCATTGCCAGTGGCTGTGCCCTGGTTTTGTCAAGGCTACGTTACAGGCATTCGTTATTTTCTTGAAGTCCAAATTGTGTTGTTAGGGGATGCAGCTGATTGAGATTAGATCAACTCTTGCCCTACCTACGATTATATTATGATCATTTTAATTTCTTGGCAATCCTTTGACTAGAAGGCATTTTTTTTTTTTTTCTGGTTGGCTTGTCTCCTATATTCTTCCTTCAGCATCAGTGGATTGAATAATGAATGGCATGTCTCAATTCATGGTACCTGATCTTTATTACTAAATTCCCCTATTATTTCTTCCCTCCCCCCCTTTTACCCTCCCTCACTTCTGTTTTTATACCTACTACCATTTCCTTCCTTTTACTATAGCAACCAGTCTAATTATTTAAATTATTTTTGTTCCTATGCCTTCTAAAATGTGCATTGTTGCTTCACATGCAACTACTATTATGTAAATAACATGTCAAATATTTCACCCTCACTTTTTTTTTTAATCAACATTGTTCCTTTAACATCTACCCATATTACTATGTGGGCATTGAGTCCTTTGCTGCTAGCTGCTCTTGTTCTTCTTCCTAAGGCTTGAGGTGTTTGGCATGCTGATCCAGGTCATTCAGTTGTTCATACTAAGTTGACATGATAGTCAGGTGATGATGTGAGGGTCTCTGAGTAGCTCCTGTGCAGTTAATAGGGCCCTGATATTAGGACAGGAGCTATAGACATTTAAAAACTCTCTGATCTGGGAGTCATTTCACAAGATTAAAAAGTAAAATGTGAAAATTCCAAGTTGGAATATTTTTCTACCAGTGAGTGTCAAATTTTTTTTTTTTTTTTTTTTTTTTTTTTGCAGGGAGGGGATACAAAACCCTAGACTATCAAGGAGGCAGTGGAAGACAAAAAAAACTTATTGAAAGGGCAAACTTAGATTCCTCATTAGTAATATGGAGATGATAATAGTACTTACATCATGAAGTTGCTGAGGTTAATAAGAAATAATTTATGCAATCTGTTTAGCACTGTGTCTGACACATTGATAAATGGCTTGCAATTAATATTCTAAGTCCAGCATTCCATTCACACTCCGATGTGCTGCTTTATAGCAAGAAGATCTTTTCTTTTATTGGTTCAGACATTGTATGGATTATCTGAAAAATGTGAGCAAAAATTCAGAATGGGGACTGATGCTCTTTTAATTGTGAGCAGACACACTTATGCTTCATGTGCAACAAACTGTGAAAGCCGAGAGCATGAACACAGCTCATTGTTGTGATCAAATACTACTTACAACAAAGTTCTTATCTCCTAATCAGTATTCATCATTGTTATGTTGCATCATCATTACCCATAAATGGTAAAGAGCATGTATCTACACACCTACTATTATTACTGCTATCAGCAGATCATGATTTAATTTCTCAGCTGTTCTTCTTATCTTGTTTTGTATTTCTGGTGTCATTAACCTTCATCCACGTGAGCAAAAGGGGTACAGGAAAAAGGGGAGCCAATTGAGTTATATGATAAAAGGTGCGGAGGATATTCTGAAAGAGGAGGCACGAGTAGCAGAGATAGATATGCAGGAACTTCACTGGGCTCTCCTCAATGTGCCTTGCTCTGAGAAGATGAAGAAAGAATACAGACTCATCACTTTCTCTAATTGCCAGGTCTCTGAGCTGTACACACAGCACCTCTAGTACCGCTGTTCTTGTCTGTCAGGGTCTAGTCAAGCAATAGAAAGCATCTAGGTGTTTTGAATAGGAAGCCATTTCATAAAGGAGAGGCGCCACAGAAAAGGCTAGGGGTTGGTCAGCACCCCCTTCCAGACTTTCAGGAATCCTAAAGTGTAAACATTGCTGATAAGCTGTTGTTGTTAGTTATCTGAGTTGACTGCAGGCCCATGCAGGAAGACTGCTGAAAGCCTCCAGCAAAACTCACATCTGACCACCCTCCCAAAACATGTCTGCCTTCATCTACTATCCTCATCTTCTCTCATCTGAATCTCACATGAGGGTCACATATTGACCAAAACATCCTGCAACTCTGGGGCAAGTGATTATGAATAGTGTAGCTTCCAAGCATTTAGCTTTGGTACAGGACAGGTAATGGTATGGAGAATCAGTAAGGAATATCTTATTTAAACTCTATTGAGTTCTAAATATCTTATTTAGAACTCTATTGAGGATTAGTTGAGATCTGAGTCTATGAAAAAATCTGCAGGTCGTCTGCTAAAGAGATAATTTGCAAAAAGAAATACTAGCAATAGGGCCTCCCTGGTGGTGCAGGCAGTTGAGCGCAGTACTGTGAGGCTGTCCACAGCCTCTGCAGTGCCAGTTTGATCCCTGCTGGCCTTGGAGCAACCCACATGGTGAGCAGACCTCTCCTGTCTCGCCCACTGCTCCCCTCAGCAGTGTACTTTGGTCAATTTTCCTGTTCTGTTCCCCGCTCTGTCGCTGGTGAATCCTCTCACCCTCCTGCAGATCTGGCCTGGACTCCAGCTCTTGTATAAAAAAAAAAAAGAATCACACACACGAAAAAGAAATACTAGCAATTTACCAAAAAACCCCACCCAAATAATAATAATATGAAGTAAAAGAGTCTGATTCTAGATTTAACTCTCTACCACCTGGGGCATAAGGGGTACCTCATTTGCTTCTGGTCCAGATCCATTTCTTTCCTCTTTGGGAAGACTGACTATGTCTCTGTCTTGTCTGCCTAAGTCTTTCTCTTTGATAGCTGCTGCTTCTAATCCCATTTCTTCAAGTTGATTGAGTTGGGATGGACATCTGACTGAAGCAGAGACAGGTGCACTTTCTCACCTGGGAATCTGAAAGCAAAATGTAGAGGTTGACATAAGCAGAGACAATTGGTGCCTACACTTAAACATTATTTAGAATTGTAGTTTGAAGGCCTGGCAACCCAAAGTCTCTGTAATCTGGAGTCAGAGGGAAGGAAGAATGGCATTTTATTAAAAAATAACGTCATTACTTGTAAGTCTATCATTCAGAAAGACAGAATTTGCCACCTATACTATGAAATCATAGTTTTTCATCATTTATAATTTTTATGTTTATTGAAAGAACTCTTGGATGTTTTAATCATAGTTTTATTCTCATATACTGTCCTTTTGAATTTTCATAAATAGCAAAATATAAATAAAACTGATTGCTAAGGTGTTTAAAAACTTCACATTCATAGTCCTGCTTTTTAGTATCACTTATTCTGTGTTGTACGGTATCATCTGATGTGCATTGAGAGCAATGGTGATGGAGCATTTCTTAAAAAAAAAAGTCCTACTGTGGTTTCCAAATGTTTCTAGTCCACTGTAGTGATATCTTACTCAAGTCTCAATACCATGGTTTTCTACCTGAGGAAACTAATCACCTCATTGCATCATATGTCATTGGAACTCAAGCAATTGACAAGATATAGAGATGTTAAAGCTGAAAAAATGTGAATTCTGGAATCCATGAAGTATGATTTGTCTTGGAGGTGAGCTTCAGAGGGGTGGGGGGACCAAAGGTATAGAACTTGGTGAAAATGAAAACACAAAGGGCTGAAGAGAGACTGAAGACCTCCCAGTCTCATTGAAGACATCACAGTTCAGTAATACTCGGATTTCCTAGCTCCAATGGAGATCCCTTTACTCTCTTCAGATTTGGGCTGTGGAAGCTACCACAAAGGTAAAATAAATTTACCATTACTTCAGCCAATTTAAGTGGGCTTTTTCCCCTTGACTAAGGAACTTGGAGTTCATGACTAATGGGGAATATGAACATGTGAACAGAGACAATTAAATGGTTATGTAAAAAGCCCTGTGGGAGACCACGGGGTAAGTGTATTTACCTTCCTGTCATTTCTGAGCAGGGAGACCAGCTCGTTCAACTATTTTACAAATGATGCTCATTAAGACGCAGGTTGTTGGGCCTCCCCTGGTGGTGCAGTGGTTGAGCCCTGGGCTGCGAGGCTGCCCACCAGCCTCTGCAGCGCTGATTTGTTCCCCAGCTGCTGGTGAGGGTCCCACAAAAAAAAAAAAAGACACAGGTTGTTGTGGAAGCAAAACAATAGTATTACACCATAGAATCCTAAGTAGGCTGTCAACTAAGGCATATACTGGCTGGTTGTTGCTATTCGAGAACTCAGCCCAGCTCCTTTTTAGTGACCATATTGTTCCTTTTCAAGATCCTACATTTTTCAGTCTCTGTGCTATTTCCTTCTGCTTGAACTCATCCTTGACCCTGCCAACATATTTCTTCAGTGTGTTGGAAATACCTGTGAGCTTTCCATCCTCCTGTCTATACTGCTGCTTTCTACCTGTTCTTGCTCTGTGTTAGAGTTCATCCCTTAAGGCCAATTTATTCCTATTCTTTCAGGAGGACTTCCCTGATTATACCAATTCAATTCTCACCTTCCTTCTCTTAACAATTCTTGTGTTAAGAGCATGCTAATGTAGTTGCTGCTTTGTCTCCCGACTAAGTTGTGTAATCATGGAGATTGGGTCCCTGCCTTAATACTTTTGCTCAGAAAATATTCTGAATTATGTGATCAAGTGCTAGACACAGAGCTCAGTGAAGTGATGAAATAGTCTATAGGTGAGAAAAGCTATTTTATAAAAATACATACATGCAAAATATGGTAGACAATGAAAAAGGTACTCAGAAAAACAGGGATCAAGAGCTGTGAGATTTTGAAGAGAAAGAGCTGATCTACAGTTGGGGTTGTTAGACAAAGCTTTTCTGATGTAGTGGTGATAGTACGGGGCCTCCAAAGATGGTTAGGATACAGGCATACAGAGAATGGGCTGACATAGGAATCCCACTGTACCTCACACGGAGGACATCCAGTGATCATTGTCCCGACCCGCGGGATTCGGAGGCACGGAAAGAGAAGGGCTGAGGATTGAAATAAGGGGCTTGACAAATTGACGCTAGCGTTTGCTTCTTTATTTTTCCTTTTTCCTTTTCCTACTTTTACATGTTTTTTCCTTTCCCTGTCCTACTACCTTCCCTGGCCTTCTCTATGCTCCTCTCTCAGTACGTTTCTCAGTATCCTCTCTCAAAGTCTCTACACAGTATCCTTTCCACAGTCTCGCTCTCGAGGTCTCCTCGCGTCATCCTTTACGCAGTCTCTCCCTTCTCCTCTACGCAGTCTCTCTCCCTATCCTCTACGCAGTCTCCCCAGTCTCTCCCGTGGTTCCCTTCTTATCCCCCCTCGCTCCTCCCCTCGTACCTCCCAGTCCCACGTGATTTTCCGGAAACGCAGTGGTTTCTCTGAAGGCGAAACAGGAATCGAAACCTAACTTGCGAGCATGCGCAACACGGCACATGCGCCATGCGGCTCCGGACATCTCCCCCTTTTTTCTTTTAAATGAGATACCTGGCCTGTCTTAGGTTGGCATATCCCATAACCAGCCTTACCCGTCTTTGCTAATCCGGCGCACTTGGTCTGGACCGCTGTCTTAGGTTGGTCTGGACGGGCTACGCTCTTACCCGTCTTTGGCTCACAGGTTCTCTAGGGCTAAGTTGACCCATCCGGATGCTACTGGGGAGTCCTGGTCAAGTACCATGGTGCCAAGTACTTGCCTGATCGCAATAGCACAATAGTTCTTTGTTTTACTTCCGTAGCCGATGGAGAAACCACAAGCTGAATGCACAAAAAGCCAAGAGCTAAGGCTACCACCCTGCCCCAAGCTTACAACTCTGAGAGGAGTCCTCTAAACCAGGCAATGAGACCCTCACCCGTAACAGGGGTAACACAAATAAAACTGTACAGAGGGTTACAAGGTATGTGAGCAGTTAACAAAATTGTGTCTATCCCTTTTTACATTAGAGCTATCTGCTGACCAAGCACAAAAAGTCCATTCCACAAATGTCCATTCATATCTTACTGTGTTGAGAACGCAGAAGCAACACCGGCAGCTAAATTGTCCATAGTGTCCGTATTTGCAGCAGCTTGAGTGACAGCAACGGCGGCAGCAGCCGCAGCCGCGGCCACCGCTATTGAAACGGCGGCAATAGCTGCAGTGATGCTAAAATCACGTCTCCTCCTAGGTAGAACAGGGGAAAGGTGTGCAGAAACATCCACGGGCATGACTAAAATAGAAGGTACACAATGATCATCGCTCTCTCCGCACTCCGGGCCCAGGAGGCAGAGAGGGGGCAAGTCTCCGCTGAACAGTTCAACCCAGTGGCATCTCCTGCATTATTGGGGAGGACAAAAAAGAAAGGAGGGGACAGACAGACAGCAGCAGACAAACTCTATAATCTATTATTCTGAATACTAACAAATTATTGAATGGTAGAACTAATGTTTACAGAATAAATGCCATTAAATAATTTCACCTCACCCTGGCCCAACGGGGCACTATCCAATGGCTTGGAAGCCAGACCAATAGTAAGATTAGTGGCAAATACTTGCGGAAAAGTGGAATCATGATGATCAATGAGGAGCAAAAATGGCAGCTGATGCACAATCGCCCATTGTACTAACATCTGGGACGCTTGTGTCATCAATGTTAGCAGGGTCAGGTATATTGACAAACTGAACCAATTGAGCAGGAACCCATCGGGGTGCTTCTGCATCCTGTGCGAAAAGACAAATGCTGCCTGGCAGCTGTATTAATACTGGCGCGGGTGGTTGCCACTCATTATTAACTGGGTCCTTCCATCTCGCTTGCAGCATCGTGACCTGCCGAGGGTCTGGCGACCAGTGCCAATCAGCAGCTGACCGCCCCTGGGTATCTAGGGTCAAAAAATTAAGGGTAAAGAGAGCTGTAGTCAAACGGTCCCTGGGGGAGTGTTCTCCCTCTATTTGTTTTAAAAGCATAGTTTTCAGAGAACCATGAGCACGTTCAACTATACCCTGCCCCTGCGGATTGTATGGAATTCCTGTTTTGTGCACAATGCGATGGACCGCACAAAAGGAGGCAAAAGCCTTACTGGTATAACCAGGACCGTTATCTGTCTTAATGACACGTGGGCGGCCCATTACCGCAAACGCATGTAGCAAATGTGAGCGGACATCAGAAGTCTTTTCACCGCAATGTGGGGAGGCGAAAAGAAAACCAGAGAATGTGTCGATGGAGACATGTACTCTAGTAAGCACCCCTTGAGGATCTGTCCCTTCCACGACTGGATAAGCATAATTAGGAGCCTGGGAAACCAGGACTCTTTCCATCATAGAGCACAGTCTTTCCATTAATGGAAGATCAACCCTGTCGAGTGTTCTAGGAGGTGGCTCGGGAGGTGGCTCCCCAGGTGTTTTCCATCTCCTTTTACGCTTCCTTGGCTTATAACAACCGAGGCCTTTCTCATCCTGTTCCTCCCCTCCTCCTGACTCATCGGTAGAATAATCTAGGGGAGGGGCTGTTGGTATTTTTTGAGTAGAGGAAGGGGGACTTACCGATGTAGAACTCACAATGGAACTTCTATCTTCTTCCTCCATTTGTCTCGCTGTCCTGACGGCCTCAGTGGCTAACTGAGTGGCAACAGTGCCACCGGCATTAAGAGCATCTCCCACCACTCTCCAGACCGTCAAAGTAGTGCCAGGAAGAGACTCAAGGCCATATAATTGCTGATGCAAGACAATATCTCCTTTTACCTTATTCCAATTGTCACTATCGACCTGATCCTGCTTCAGAAACCATTTACTAGTAATACTAAGGGTCTCTACAAATCCTTTAAGAATTTTTCTACTGAGAGGAACCCCAAACTCTTTTAGGAGAGCTTCCAGGGAAATAACTAACTGCCCCTTGGACATTGAATTGCCCATGATCCCAGCTACCTTACCTTACTTTACTTTACTTGCCGGCTCACCACAGCTGGTCCTTCAGCGGTTCCTTCGTTCTTTTTCGTGCCGCACGTTGGGCGCCACTTGTCCCGACCCGCGGGATTCGGAGGCACAGAAAGAGAAGGGCTGAGGATTGAAATGAGGGGCTTGACAAATTGACGCTAGCGTTTGCTTCTTTATTTTTCCTTTTTCCTTTTCCTACTTTTACATGTTTTTTCCTTTCCCTGTCCTACTACCTTCCCTGGCCTTCTCTATGCTCCTCTCTCAGTACGTTTCTCAGTATCCTCTCTCAAAGTCTCTACACAGTATCCTTTCCACAGTCTCGCTCTCGAGGTCTCCTCGCGTCATCCTTTACGCAGTCTCCCCAGTCTCTCCCGTGGTTCCCTTCTTATCCCCCCTCGCTCCTCCCCTCGTACCTCCCAGTCCCACGTGATTTTCCGGAAACGCAGTGGTTTCTCCGAAGGCGAAACAGGAATCGAAACCTAACTTGCGAGCATGCGCAACACGGCACATGCTCCATGCGGCTCCGGACAGATCATTGGTTCAGGGCTGGGGTTAAATCTATTTCTGCAAAGGTCTAGATCGAGGGCATTTTTGGTTTTCCAGATCATAGGGCATCTATCTCAACTGTCTAGCTCTGCCTTTGTAGTAACGGAGCAATCTTAGACAATATGTAAATGAATAGGCGTGGCTGTGTTCTAATAAAGCTTTATTTATCAGAACAGACAGTGGTCCAGATTGACCTGCAGGTCATAGTTTGCCAATTCCTTGTTTAAGGTGTTAATGAATATATAATGAAATGTACAGTCATAACTTCACCAATGCTCAAAATAAAAATTTCGAAGAATTTACTGAATTGTTGACAATAGTTGTCTTTGCTTACTCAGACTATGATGAACATTTTTTACTTAGTGTTTGATTTTTAAAATTTTGCAAGAACCACAAGTTCATTTTATAGTGATAAAAGCAAGCTTTCTCTGCAGAATTAAAGTATAGACCACAGGCAGTATCTGTATCACCCAGAACTGGGCCCACAGATGCCCAGGGCATACCTGAGCTTGGCTGATGGGTGCCATTTCTATATACATTGCTTCTTGTGTTGAGGATGAGTCTGTCCTTGGAATGCCAGCTCAGATGCAACAGACAAGCTTGCATCAAAACTGGGCTGTTCCTTCTGTTGCCCTCTGTCATCAGCTCCACAGTGCCATTATGTTGTTCAAGAAACATTATAACAAAAAGCCTGTCCAGATGGAAACTAAATTGATTTTCCGATTCCACCCTTAACCCTCTTTTTTTTTTTGTGGTCTCTAAAGGGAGCCCAGGGTTTTTAAAGCACTCTGTGTGACATGCTGCCAAGTCAGATAGAAGATGGAATAATTGTGGACTTAGCCTTCACCCCAGATCACAGCAATGTCAGTGAAATATGGTCAAACAACAAGAAGTTGTCTGATTATAAGTGAGCTTAGGAAACAGACATTAGACTTTAAGTTCTAAGGTGAAAGTGCTGCTATTGATAAGAGCTGTGGCTTTTTGGATACTTTCACTGTGCTTTTGCTTTTCGTGTTTCCTTGATTTTCAAAACAATGCTTCAAGATTGGGATGGCTACCCCAACTTCACAGGAAAGAAAAGTGAAATTCAGAGACTGACATCAGTTTGTACAAGGTTGTCAAGAGTTTCTGTGGTAAATTTAGGTTTGAACCCAGACCTGTCTGATTTCAAAGGCTAATTTTTCAGTTTGATACTTGGCTTCCTATTAGCACTACTCTTTTCACATAAGAAACATGTGCCAAGGATTGAATCTCCAAGAGGCTTTTAAATGCTAGAGCAGTCTTCCCCAATAGTCTCTAGGGAAGTGGGCAGGTGATAAGCTATACAATTTAACAATAAGCGATGACAGAGTATTAGGTTGGGAGGCAGGATCCAAAGACATTTGATTGGACTTGAGAGGTAAATTCCTTAGAAGAAAGTGATAAAATATCTCTCCCTTGTCCTCCTCCAACTCCCCAACCAATCAAAGGCCAGTTTTCAGAGGTGCTAGAGTCCAGACGCCATAGAGTGTCTAAAGAGAATTTGATGAATTGAACAAAACTTGGCTTTGTAATCAGATTGGCTCAATTTAAATAGAAATTTCCCAGGTAGTTTGCATATTAGTTTGGGCTTCCCAGAGAAGCAGAATTAATAGGATAAATGAATATGTATATATACCTGTACATGCATGAGAGAGAAAGGGTGGCGGGATGGAGAGAGGAAGGAAGGGAGTATCAGAGACATAGAAAGACAGAGAGAGACAGAGACATTGAGAGACAGACACAGAGAGACATGGGGTTAGAGGGGAGGAGGAATTGGCTTATGTGGTGTGGGGCTGGCTGGCAAGTCTAAATTCTGTAGATCAGATTAGCAGTTTGGAGACTCAAGGAATAATTGATATAGCATGAGTCTGAAAGCAGTCAGGAGGCAGAATTCCTTCTTCTTCAGGGGATTTCAATCTTTTTTCTCTTAAGATGAGGCCCAGTCTTATTATAAACCATAATGTGCTTTGCTCCAAGTCTTCTGATTTAAATATTAATGTCATTGAAAAATTACCCTTAGAGCAATGTCTAGTTGGTGCTTGACTAAATATCTGATCACCCATAGCTAAGTGGACACATAAAATGAACCATGACACTGTGTAAATACAAGCAAGCAATTTAACCACCCAAAGCTTGTTTCCTCACCTGTTGAATGGGAATAATGATGGTATCTGCAATATAAGGGGTTGTAAGGCTGAGATGTGAGCTCACGCACATACCTGCAGACTATACACACATGCTAAGCATTCAGTAGATTGCAGATAGCATCGCTATTATTGCAGTGTGATTACAAACTTGTCTAATTTGTCTAGTTGATGTCATAGAAAAAAACATGGAAAATTTTATGCATTGGCATCATTTGCCTTGAAAGTGCCCTCCTCCTATTGTGAAGGGACATTGAAAATTGCCATTTATTAAATCAGAAATCAACAGAGCCTGGAGAGGTCAAGGGTGGCATGATTGGCTCTGGGTCAAAGCACAGGTCCATCAGAAACAGTCCAGGGTCTGCAGCCTCTGGAAGCACTTCCCATTAGGCTGTCATTACTTATCATGTTCCATTCACTTAGAGAGGGAATTTTTTCCTCTGGGGTGCTCTCCAAGAAATTCACGAATAAATCTCAGAAGTGAGGTGGGGCACTTTTCACTAAGATCTGAAATGTGAAAGCTGTTGGAATGTCCAGAGGTCAGACATTCCCAAAGTTCAATGTAATTTTGTTCTCTGTGCTTTAAAGGATACACTGCCAACAGCCCCGTTAACCGACTTGCCATATGAGGAAGAACACTATGGTGGCTTAGAGTCCGGGCTCTGGAGTCGATTGCTTAGGTTCAAATTTAGTTGGTGTGACTTTTTAGCTATGCCCCTAAGGGCAAGTTTCCTCACCTCCCAGCACCTCTATTTCCTCAGCTACATAAAGTGGAGGTGATGTTGTAGTGTCTGCATCTGGGCTGTCCGCAGCAGTCTGAGTTCCACATGGCTCGTTGATCTTCCTCCTCATCTCTGCCATCCCTTCCACCACCATCAGGTCACATTACATTCCACATGTAACGTGTCTTGAACCTAGTTTTGACCTTCCAGAATTTACAATTTAAAACAACAGGAGTTAGCCAGGCTCTGTTGTTTAGAAGTATCAACTTTCCAACTCAATTCAGTTAAAAACTAGCTGAAGGCAAAAGGGGAATTTATAAACTTCTCTGTAATCAGAAACCAAACTCCCTGCAAAACTCTTTTCTTTCTTAATCTTCATTTTGCCTCGTGCACCAGCTTTACATTCTTCTGGATCCTCCCTGGAGTGGAGGGCATGCTCCGCTCTCAGGTGCTCACACTGTCATGTCCAAAGGAGAAAAGAGGCTTCATGTGGACTTCACTTTGAAACTCCTCGGGATGTGCTCTGATTGGCTGGGTCCCTGCCTGCCTCTGGACCTGAGGGGGAAGGGGTGCTGACCCAGGGCAGTTGCCAGTTCCGTGAGAGGGCCCAGGTATTATTTCTACTAAAGAATCATAAAATTTGTCAAAGGGACACGGGCCCTAGAAGTCACACTTTTCCAGCATTGTCCCAAACTAAACTGGATGGAATTGTCCCATTTGGTTAGTTGTTTAGATGTGTAGTGATGTAGTTCTGACCTTATTTTCTATGTCACCCCCATACATGTTCATTACATCCTTCTGGATGTGTGTTGATTTTCTGCTAGGAGTTAGTAGAAAGCTCAGCAGAATTTTTGGAACCCAGCTGTAGATGTATAATTTAAAGAAGAGCTCTCTGAGTTCCTGATTCAAACTTGGGTTGGGGGCTGGGGAGACAGTTGGTGTAGAGATGGGGTGCCCCTACCTTCACCACCCTCAGATTGAGACTCGCTAGCATCAACACTCCTAACAGTGACTTTAGTGCACTGTTTAGTGGAGAAGATAAATGAAATTTAGTGAAAACACTAAATTACAGACTGTATTCTGAGAAATGCCACTTGGACTCATGTATACAGGTATCCTCACTTTTTGAAAGTTTGGGTTAAATCAGTTTGCTTTTACAAAAATCTACATTGTCACTGTTTTCATGAAATGATATATTTGAAGGGGATTTCCAATTTTACCACAAAAGACAGAAAGTGAAAATAGCATTTAGTGTTTGTTTTTTTCAGCCACCAAACTCCTCCAGGAGCTACTTTATACAGGGTGCATATATTATATCATATAGTATGATATATATAATACATCACATACATCATATATCATGATATATATCATATATCCTATAGTAAAAAGGTAAGAACCTTTTACTATATGTTAGTGTTATTTTGGGGTTGCTTTGGTATGATTTTTTAGCTTATTTTTGGGGTCTAGAAATGCTCAAACTTTTTTCATATGAATTAACAATAATTGTTTCTTGGCTTTATGCCACTTTAACTTACAAAAGAATGCTCTGCTTTTGACTAGCAGAAGAAACCTTGTATAATTAAAAAATTAATATTAAGCATAGTGTTTCCAAGTAAACCTTCTGAAGAATCAGCACGATGACCAGCACTATAAACCTTCATAAAGATTCTAAAAGCTGTTTGTAAAGAGTGTTATCAAAGAGGCCCTCCCTGGTGACCCAGGTGGTTGAACGCAGCGCTGTGAAGTTGTCGGCAGCCTCTGCAGTGCCAGTTGGATCCCCACCGACCTCGGAGCAACCCACATGGCGAGCAGACCTCTCCTGTCCCATCCCCTGCTTCCCTCAGTTTGTCTTCCCTCAGTGTGTCCTGCTTCCCTCTCCTGTCTCACCCCCTGCTTCCCTCAGCAGTATATTTCGTCAGTCTGCCTTTTCTGTTCCCTGCTCTGTCTCTGGTGAATCCTCTCACCCTCCCGTGCATCTGGCCTATACCCCTGCTCTTGTATAAATAAAAAAATAAATAAAAAGGAGAGTGTTATCAAATGATTAAAATACATTTTCTGTAGCCAGTTAAATATCTCTCTGAGATTTTGTATAAGCTTGAAATTTGCTGAATAAAAGAATATTGAAGAAAAAGTGCTGAGTGAAGGCATGAGAACCGACAGAATAGAACTCAAGACTTTAGCATTTTTGAAAGTGAGTGAAAGAAGCAGGCCAATGTCCTCATGATTCCATATTCGGAATTTCACTCAAGCCATACATCTTTAGTACTTTTGCCTCCCTATGTGCCAAGTGATCCCAAGTCCAGAGTCTGTGTCAATCAACCTCTCCAGAATATAAAACCCGTTTTCTCCAGATATGGTAGTGTGTTCTAAATATTTTTGAAAGAATATTTATATAACATAACCTCCTGAACTATATGCTCACCTCTTTCAGAGAGAGGTGGTATTTTTTTTTTTAAAGATTTATTTATTTATTTATACAAGCACTGGGTACAGTCAGAAGCGCGGGAGGGTGAGAGAATTCACCAGAGCCAGAGCGGGGAGCAGAGCAGGCAGAAGGACCAAAGTACACTGCTGAGGGGAGCAGCGGGTGGCAGGAGAGGTCTGCGTGCCATGTGGGACCCTGGCCCGGTGGCCAGGGATCGAACCGGCGCTGCAGAGGCTGCGGGCAGCTTTGCAACCCAGCGCTCAACCGCTGTGCCACCGGGGAGGCCCCCGAGAGGTGGTATTTTTTATTTACCCGAGCATTTCTGGGGTTTTATAGCCTGTATCATTTACTTCTATAGCTTTCCAGGGCCATTTGAGTTACAAGAAAGTTAGCACTTGACCATTTACTGCCCGTCAACACAGTTTTGGATCCTTTCCCATTATCTTTGCTGCATGAATATTGGATTAAAAAAATCACCTCATTGTAACTTCAGTGACAATAAAGTAGAATTTATAAATGACTTTCACTTGATATGTTTTGAAAGTTTTCATCTATTTAGGTACTTTAGATAAGGTTTCTGATAGCAGCACAGAATTTCATCATTAGGATAAACTATAATTCATCTGGTTGCTTCATTTCTAGATACATTAAATTGTCCTCATTTTTCACAATTATGAAAGCAACGAGATGAATGTCCTTATGACCACATCTTTGTATATCTGATTATGTCCTTGGGATAAGATCCATCACTTAGAAACACTTAGAAACTTGGTCCTCGTGTGTGGGAGGTATTATATTCATCCATGATCTTGAATCATCCATGGACACTCAGTATTTTTCCCCCTGCTCTTTGAAGAGTTTGGAAGAGTGTGAGAAGCATGGCTCTATGAGACCACGGTGGATTCATTTTAGTATTATCTGTACTTATGTTTGAATAGTAAACCACTTTGGGAGATGTTGGAACTCCCAAGTTTTCATAAAATTAGTCATGCTTCTGAAGTTTAGAGAGGTGGATCCAAAGTCTTTTTTAATGATTTTATTGAGGTATTATTGACATAATAAAAACTACATGTTTAACATAGACAATTTGATGAGTTTGGACGTACACATATATCTGTAATACTATCAGTACCCCAATCAAGGTCATAAACGTATCTGTCACCTCTAAAAGTTTGTGTTCTCCCTCCCTTTCTATGGTAAGAAAGGTTAACATGAGATCTACCCTTTTAACAAGTTTTTAAGTGCATAAAACCATGTTGTTTTCCTGTAGGTACTATGTTGTTTCCTGTAGGTACTATGTGCCCCAAATCTTTTTATCCCAAATTCTCATTCTCATATTGGAGAGCCTTGATTCAGAGGCAAGTTGATGATGGTCATGATAATAAAGTAGGTAAAATCAACAAATAATTGCCCTCTATCTTATTTAAACTTTATTGGTATGATCTCAAAGATATGTGCATTCATCATGCATCCATCATTAATCATCAGTTTCTTACTAAACACTTACTGTGTGACAGGCACTGTCACTGTTCTGGGGGTATGATCTATAAAATTGAATAAAATAAACCTGGTACATTTTCTCTCTGAGAATATGGGAAGTGGAAGAAATTCAAATCACATGGTTCAGATTCCAGCAGGAATTACATTATCATGTTACAGCATTCATTTGTTGAATGCTACTATGAACTAAAGATGGTACAAAGTGTTCCAAATCTAGTATAACCCTAAAAAGAAATCCTTAAAAGAAAGTTTTGAATTAAGCTCTATTATTTACTTTTTGGAAGGGAAAGCAGACTTTGAGAGAGTAAGAAAATTCTCCAAATTCCATAATTGACAAATGTCTTAATCCGGTTCACCCAGTTGGCACCAAGGCTCGGTTTGTATCTGCACAGCTCCTTTTCAGAGCACAGGGTGCAAGACTTCAGAAAGTGTGCGAAAGTCTGAAACCCTCTGGAATAGCTAGTCATGCCGCATGCAAAATTATTATTGCTGGGGCCTGAAGTTACCTCTTGACTGCAATGAAATTTTACAATGTTGACAAAACTTTTCAGATGATACATGAGAAAGGGAAGGACAGTTTTTTTTTTTTTTATTAAGTTTATACTCTGGCAAAGACATCTTGCTTGTCTTTCAACTAATGTTAAAGTCTAGAAGGTTGTGCCTATTTTACAGATGAGGAGATAGATTTTTTTCTCTCCTTTTTTCCCCAAAGCCCCATAGAGTGGCAGAGGTAAGACTGAGCCCCAGGTATGGGTAGCTCCAGACTCAGACTTGCTTCAGCAAATTAGGATTGGCGACTCAGAAACAGCTAAAGATTCAAGGACCTTAGAAACAATAGAAAACAATTGGAAAGATTAGGTATACTCTGATAGAGTTGTTATTTTTTATTTTGTCAGTCAAGGTCAAATGGATGTGTTTCAACCCTTCATTATGCCCCCAGAAGCTTTTAAAATTCAGCCCCATGTGTCCTATTCATAAAGAAAGTGAGAAAATAGGTTTAGCTCATTTTACTGTTAAGTACACAGTTGGCTTAAATTGAAAGTATTTGTCAACGGGTCATTGTGACTTGAAAGTAGGGAGAAAAGCCACTTTGAGAGAAGTTCTGTGGTGCTACTTATAAATGTCATCACTGTCTTGGATAGTGGAATGAGTGTCCTTATTAAATATCCCACTGACAGCAAGTTGGATGTGTTGGCTAATGGCTCGCCAACAGAAATGAAACAGAAAATGACCTTAACAATTGGGAGAACTGGAAAGATAGAAAAAAAAGTGAAATTCAATAGTTAGAAAAATTGATGGTAGAAAGAAACATCAATATGCTCCACTGTATCATTAAACTTACCAAAGGAAGTATATCAAGACTCTTGGCCTATGATGGTATTGCTACTATTGGTGTCAAATATTAAAAGTTACATCCCAAGTTTTCTAGGTGATAACAGTGATAACAGTAAAAATCAATGGAGGAATAATGGATTTTCATGCTAGACTAAGTGATTTAATGTTGCTATATATTTGCTTGAATGGCATCTTGTGACTGTGTCATGTTTAACCAAGTCCTTCCAGCCATCCAGCCATGATACTTAAGGTAAGAAGAATATTCTATTCCCTCTTTCCAGGGAGAGTCATGTTTCTGAAAACCTAGTAGTGAGAGAGTGGATTTTAAGACAAGAATTTACAGAAACCCTAAGGTTGGGGATTCAAGGTCATAAGTAAGCCTCTTTTATCATGTTGGATGGTATATAATCTTAATGTCCAACAATCAAGCAAAAAAATGGTAGCTCACATGGCACAAACATAAGTGACAATGTGTGCCAGGGCATTTCTTACAAACTAAGTACTAATCTCTACTCATGGCATTCTTTTCCCTTTATATGTTTTCATCCTTGCAGAGGTATAAGAGGTTTTGTTTTATAACTGGCCATAATGGAGGAATTTTTGGTTTGGTTCAGGTTGACAAAAGAAGAAGACAGAGTGGTGAATCGTTGTCTTTTTTGGAGGACAACTGGATTGGGTGAATATTTATCATTGGAAAATCAGCATCAGAGTGTGGTCAGATTTTGGAAAACTCTAAACTTAAGTAGAGCTTTATGAAAGCCTAATGACTAAGTTGGGTGTAGACCTAAGAAGGAAACCCCTCTTCCTCAATTCCATGTGAAGTGCAGAAAGGTTTTATATTCCAAAGTTTAGGTAGTATCACTCAGAATGCTTTCAGCCTCAGGTAGCAATAAAAACCAACCCAAACTGATTAAAGCAAAAAGGGCATCTATTTGCTTTCTTTTATAAAAAATATTTTATATAATTTTTACATCATTTTTCATTTTGCACAATGTACACATTTACATTTTGGTTATATTCCCCATACTATTGCACCCCCCTTATTTTGACCTGAATCCTTCCTCTCCTTGCTGCCCCCCTCCATAGTATGTCTCTGGTTTATAGTTGCTTGTTGATTTTGTTTTTTACTTTGTATTAATTAGTCTTTTTCCTGGTCCCTTATTTAGGTTTTCTAAATTCCTGCTATCAGTGAGACCATCCGGTATTTTTCTTTTTCTTTCTGACTTATTTCGCTGAGCATGAGCCCTTCCAGCTCCATCCATGTTGCTGCATATTGCATGAGTTTATCTTTTTGATGGCAGAGTAATATTCCATCATGTATATGTACCACATCTTCTTGATCCAGTCATCTATTTTTGGGCATTTTTGTTGTTTCCATAGCTTAGAAGATGGCTAATTCTAAGCACCCAGGCTTTTCACCATATTGTCTCCAAGAGAGTTTGTGGCAATAAATCTCCTTAGGCTAGAAATGGGTGGGTTTTTCTATTTTGTCTGTTTTCGTGCCTCCCACATTTCCCTTCCCTCCCTCCTTCTAAATTTTCCTTCTCTGATATCATTCATTGGCTTAAAAATTCTGGACAAGTTCCTAAACTGCAGGCATAACTCAACCCTCCCCCACCTCCCCATTTATAAAATAGATTTACTTGCTTGGATACCTACATATTTCAGAATTCTGGATGGGAAATATGAAGGCTCATTCCTATATAAAATTAGAGTGACGTATTAATGTAGCATGAAATGGGATCATCTTGTTCAACTCCTGCCTTTTGAACTCTTGATGTATTTTGCTATTTTTCATTTGAGGTAGTACATGTTTTTCACTGTAACTCATTTTGGGGGGCAGTTCAGGTTTGAAGACTAATGGGCACTTATAGCAGCCTGTCTGTGTGTGTTCCAAACACATGCCTTTGGGAAATTGCTTGTGGGAAAGGGGTTGCTGTACTTAAAAGCTTTAAACTAGGACAGTATGACAAGCTGAAGGGAAACTTGAACCTCTTCAGAGTGTCAAAGTTTCTTGTAAGGCATGAACTGATATCCTTTTACAACTGCTTGGTTGTCTGATATCTGGAGGTATTTCCACTCATTTTCAGGAGTACACAAAACCCATGTTTGCCTTTAGTTGCAAAATGTATGGGGACTATAAGCAAGATGAAAATGCATACATTGTGCAAAAATGAAAAATGATGTAAAAATATATATAAAATAAGAAAAGGGAAAAAAGGGGGGACTTATGAGAGGAATATTGAGAGTGAATTGAGGCTTTCTATTTTTTGAAGGCATAAATGGTGTAGTGATAATAGCAAAGTTGTGGGCACAGAAAATCTGCAGAAGTAGTACTTTCATCTGTCTTTAACCTAGTCTCAGCAATTGTTATTTTCTGCTTTTTCTTCCTCCCTCCCTCTTTTCACCCCTGTCTCCTTCCCTTCTTCTCTCCACATACAGCACGTACATACACCAAACACAGTTATGTGTATGTGTGTGTGTGTGTGCATGTGTACTCTGAACCATTGAGAATAGGTATCAAGACATTTTACCCATAAATGCTTCAGCAGCTATATCCTAAGACAAAGACATTCTCCTATATAATCACAGTTCAGTGCTCACACTAAGGAAATTTACCAGTGATGTAATAGTATTTTTAACACATAATCCATATTAAAATTTCTCCAATTAACTCAATATTTGTTTTTATATTTCTCTTCTGATCCAGGATCTAATCTAGAGTCACATGACATTTACTCATCTTTAATTTGCTTCAATGGAGAGCAGTTCCCTAGTCTTTTATTATCTTTCTCGATTATAACTCTTTAAAAAGCCAGGGTTGGTTGCTGACAGAATGTCTTTCTATTTGAATGTGTCCAATAGTTTCCTTACCAGTTAATCATGGTTAAACGGTTTTGATTGGAATATTCCATGGGTGACATTATCCCCTCTGTGTCTGACATAGTTGACTTACAAGGTCTATTTACCCTGTTATTGGTGATATTAAGTTTGACAACTTGGTCTAGGTGGTATCTGTCAGACTTTTTTTTATAGATGTACCTTTTCTAGGAGCTCAGTTTTGAAGTGACTCACTCTATCATTCACTTACTATAATCATATAGGATTTATCAGCTTATAAATGAGCTCTCAGTTACCCATAAAATGGTCACACCCTCTGTGGGGCTATCATAAGGATTAGGCATTCTGAAGTACTCAATTAAATACAGTGACTGTGATTTTGCTGGGAGTCTTATAGGTACTGAAGTCATTCAGTTCTGACTTTACAGTCTGTGTCTAATTACTATTATGGCAATGGATTCATAATTAATGTCATGGAGATAATAACAGTATCTACTACTGAGGTCAGAAAGATCTCTACAAAGGTCCAGCTTAGTAAATGTTTTAGACTTACAGGCCAGGTGGTCTGTGTTGTGACTGCCCAATTCTGCTATTGTAATGTGAAAGCATATACAGGTCACATGTAAACAAATAAGCATGAACTACTTCAATTAAACTGATTGATGGATACAGGAATCTTAATTTCATATAATTTCCATGCATCATGAGGTGTTATTTTTACATTTTAAAAATGTAAAAGAATATGCTTAGCTCACAGGCTGTATCAAAACAGATACTGATGGCAGTCTGAATTTGGTCCTTAGAGCATAATGTACTAAGCCCTTATCTATTTCATTGGGTAAGAATGAAATGCTATATATTATATAAAGTGTTTAATGCCTGACACTATCATTTAAAAAGTTGTAAATCATTATTTGGTAATTTTTTTTCCTGTTTTTAATTGTGCTGAATGCTTGTGGGATTTTTCTTTTGAAGATTAAAATGTGTAATAAGTTGCAAAAAATACCACTAATTAATCATTTGTGTCTCCTCCCTGAAGGAGGTCAAGTCCATTCCCTCCGACCCCTTGAATCTGGGTTATGCTAGTGATTTCTTTTAACTAATAATAATGTGGCAGAGGGGATGGATGTTGGGTATCTTCCAAGCCTAGACTTTAAAGGCTTTTCCGCATACACTTTTGTTAGAATAGTGTGTGATCCTGTACACAAGCATGGACTGTTGGATAGGAAATATATGGAAAGAGGTTCCAGATTTTCAGCCATTCCAACTTTCCCTCTCTGTCCTTTTAGATGTTTGAATGAGCCCTACTGACATCAGATAGAACAGAGATGTGTTGTCCCAACTGTACCCAGCTTAAATTGCCAACTCAAATTGCCGAGTCTTTTCCTACTTGGTCTAGTTCAGAAAAAGCATCCTGAGAAGCAGAATGGAGATAAGAGGAATATGGAGCAAATGCCCAGTTCATGGCATACAAGTAGGTAGGAGTACATGTTGACTGAAGTAAGCCAGAGAAATAGACTTGTCACAAGTATTTGCAAACTATAGATGTAATTGCAAGGGCAACTCATAATAAAAATAGGGGCAACTAAGAAAGTAAGATAGTTTTATTTATTTTTTATTATTTTTTTTTAAGATTTATTTATTTATTTATTTATTTATACAAGCACTGGGTACAGTCAGAAGCGCAGGAGGGTGAGAGAATTCACCAGAGCCAGAGCGGGGAGCAGAAGAGGCAGAGTGACGAAATATACTGCTGAGGGGAGCAGTGGGCGGCAGGAGAGGTCTGCACGCCATGTGGGACCCTTGCCCAGTGGCCAGGGATCGAACCAGTGCTGCAGAGGCTGCGGGCAGCTTCGCAACCCAGCGCTCAAGCACTGAGCCACCAGGGGAGGCCCAAGTAAGATAGTTTTAAAGCTGAGTTAACATTGGTAATACATTTCAAGGTGTGAAAGACTTTTATAATCTAGATAGCTGTATCTGACTTACATGTGAGTATCCTGTGGATATAGATCTTTATTTGCCCATTGCATTATGATATGTTTTGTTTTAAAGATTTATTTATTGATGCACACAAGAACTGGGGTATAGGCCAGAGGTGTGGGAAGTGACAGGATTCACCAGAGACAGAGTGGGGAACAGAACAGGCAGACTGATGAAATACACTGCTGAGGGGAGCAGCAGTGAGGCAGGAGAGCATGATTTGTTTTTAAATCAACTTGGGTATGCATGGGGACTGTGGATGACAGACGGGGGTCAGGATATGGTGACAGCAAAAGCATGAGACTGAGACTTAGAGGTAATGCCTTGGGAAGTTAAGGAAGCATTTCAACTTTTTCAGAGAGCACAATTCAAAGAACTGAAGTTCCAGACAGTGATTAGGGAACAGTGTCATGGAACCACATCACTAGCCCATGTTTACATGATGTTGGTCAAGGCTGGAAGTTAGGATCCTTGGCTTTTTTTCTAAGCGCTAAAACCAATTACATATGATGATCTCACTTTTACTATTCCTGCTGCCATTTTGTTTATTTACAATGTTGGACCCCAAGGTTGTTTTTCTCTCTATTTTAATGATTTACTATTTGGAATCATCCAAGTTACTTCACTTATTTTTATCTTGAGTTCTTCACTTTGGAATGGTAATAACTATTTGTCAACTTTTAGGATCAGATTCAGGGCTGGAATTGAGTTCACATGGGTACCAGTGAATAGTAAGACAGATTGCTATTTCTATTATTCATTCATGAAATAAAAAACTAGCGCATGCTTACCAAATGTTAGGCTCCCTTCTGGATATGAGATAAAGCAGTGATAACAGGCTTGTTACTCATCATTTAACAAATATTTACTAAATAACTTAGTACTAGGTTTCAGGTTATTAACCAAAATTTCAAAGTAGGTCATGAAGACTTGACAAAAGAGCAGAGTATGTTAAGTTTACTAGAGATTTTTATCTTTCTTCATCAAGACAAGTTGGGATTTTTGCAACCAAAGCCTTATTGAGAATCAGCCACATTGGCAAAACTGCAGAAATTTTCTTCAAAATCTCACTCTTTTTGTTAATTTTGCCCTCTTGTCCTTTATAAGTGCCTCTGAGTAGCTCTCCTCCCGAGGTGGCTGAAATGTAAGAGGAATCACCAGCCTCATTCTATCTATGAAGCCATTTCCCTGCATTCCCCTCAGACATTATGCAGCTGTATAAATCTCAGATAATGTGTCCAGGTTAGCAAAGTTACTTAAAAGAGCGGACAGTCGGTGTGGCACATTTATTAGCATCATATATAACGGGGCTGTAACTGTACAGTAACTTCTATTTAGTCTAAAAGGTGGGAAAAAGTGCTGCTGGGGTTTATGGAGTTGGCTGTGGACTGGCGAGGTGACTTATATACCCAAATAGCTCCTGTGTATCATAAGCTGGAAGCTAATAAACCATCTTTAACTGTACACTGTCTCTCTTTTAGAAGGAATGAATCTATTATTTCCTGCCTTTGGAATGGTGTAATAATGACTCTGCTGGGGAAAAAACAACAACAAACCTCACACACAGTTCTGAGCGGCTTCTTGACTGTACTTAGCAAAAGCTTTTCTGCTTTCTGTGACCTGGGGTACATCCTTTTTTAAAAAAAATTCTTTATTTTATATAATTCTTACATCATTTTTCATTTATGCACAATGTATGCATTTTCATTTAGGTTATATTCCCCATACAATTGCACCCCCTCTTACTTGCTTTGACCCTAGTCCTTCTTCTCCCCGCCCCTCCCCCACATTGTGTGTCTCTGGTTTATAGTTTCTTGTTGATTTTGATTTTTACTTTGTATTAATTAGTCTTTTTCCTGGTCTCTTATATAGGTTTTCTAAATTCCTGCTATGAGTGAGACCATTTGGTATTTTTCTCTTTCTTTCTGACTTATTTTGCTGAGCATGATCCCTTCGAGCTCCATCCATGTTGCTGCAAATGGCATGTGTTTATCTTTTTTGATTGCTGAGAAATATTCCATTGTGTATATGTACCACATCACAAGGACAACACAAAAAAAGAAAACTACAGGCCAATCTCTCTAATGAACACTGATGCAAAAATCCTCAATAAAATTTTAACTATCAGAATCCAACAATGTATCCATAAGATAATTCACCACGACCAAGTAGGATTCATTCCAGGGACACAAGGATGGTTCAACATCCAAAAATCAGTCAATGTTATCCAACACATCAACAGAAAGAAATATAAAAACCATATGATAATATCCATACATGCTGAGAAAGCTTTCGACAAAGGACAACACCCATTTGTGATAAAGGCCCTTGAAATTCTTGGGATACAAGGAAAATACCTCAACATCATAAAGGCCATATATGACAAGCCCATAGCCAGTATCATTCTCAATGGTGAAAACCTGGGGCATGTCCTTTAAGGAAAATGAAGTGCTTTTTAGTCTGGCCAGCAGCTGGTGAGAGGTCAGCACCAAGAAAGTTGTAGACCATGAATTGTCATTCCCATTCTACAACAGGAAGAGGCCTGGGCTGGATAACTTAGGAAATTGAAGCTGTGGTGGAAATGAGTGTGTAACTGCCTATTACAGCACAGCACTGTACCGTAATCACCTCTTGGCATAGCTGCCTCCCTCCCTCTTCTGTGAGTCTTTTGAGGTCACACCTTGTGTCTTATTCATGTTTGTGTTACTCGTTTAAAAAAAAAAATCTTTGCAACTTATTCTAAATGGGCTTATTTTTTTTTTCCACCCTGCGGTGACAGAAACTGTGTCTGTAGTTGTCCTAACTCCAGTGTGCACTGTTTTGCCCAAGGGGGGAAGGGGCATAAATATGTATTGACTCAAATGAAATGTCTGTTTATCGGTAAAACCTTTGCAAAGAGAAGGGTCAGTGTCCTTGACTCTGAGGGCTCCAAGAAAGGAGGAAGCCGGTATTTCTGTAACAACAACAGCAACAGTAAGTACCAGTGGATAAAATTTATGGGCCCACTGAGTTCTAAGTTCTCAGACACATGTACTTGTTCCCAAGTCTTTTCCTTTCTCTCTGGCTACAGGTATTAGACAACCTGATTCCTTCACTGCATTCACTGCTGCCCACAAGCGGTGTGTCGTAAATTCTGATATAAGAAGCAGCAAAGCATATAATGGTAATAAAAAGGGAGGATTAGTCTTGTCAAAGTTGGATTCTTTGTCCCATAAAATATTTCTAAGAAATTCTCGCAATTCCCATAGCATATCACATTGCTTAATTTAACAAAGTTAATTTATGTAGAGTCACCCCCAACTTACTGAATAACTTAGAATATTTTGCACAGTGTAATTCTAAAATAAATTACAACCATTCTCTCAAACAATGACACAATGAAACCACAACCCAGAATCTACTCCAACCAGCCCACTGGTCCGGTCGCATGGCCGTGGCCTCTTGCTGAAGAACCTGCTTCACAGCGATGATTAGCATCACTCCCTGAATGCTTCTGTCTCCATTTTGCTGTGCTTATGCACACAAGTATGATGGTCTGTATGTGTGGTGTTGTGCATATTCTAACATGCCCCCTGACCAGTGCTTTACAGCACAGCAGAGAGAGAGCTTTGCAAACAATTCCCAAAGTACTAGAAGAAAAGTAGTGAGCCAGACAGTGTAAAAGGAGCAACCGCCAGGCAAAGCATCTGTTTTTATAGTCCTCCTGGGGAATGTTTGAGAATGCATTTTAAGGTTAGACTTAGCTAAAGAAAAACGCACTTTAGTAATTTTACTCAGAATATTTATGAGCTGAGATTGTGTTTTTTCACTTGACACTCCTTTGTCACACACCCTGTTTTTCTTTTTTAGATGGGTTAACCAGTGCTGAGAGCTGGCAGGTAGGCGAGTTGTTTTCTAGGAACATCGCAGTCACACATAGGGAGGTTCATGTACTTCAGAATCATTGCAGAGGCTTCTACCTTCCAAGTGCAGAAAGGAGCTCTCATAAACCCGACTGATTCGTAAAGCCATATTTAAAGATTTTCTTGTAAGGGAGGACTAAGGATTTTTTTATTTGGGTAGAGTATTATAAAATGATTCACATTTTGAGGAGAAGGTTTTGCTAAAGTCTCAATTCCTTTTCGTCTTGGATTCCAGCTTCACTCAGACATAGATCCCAGAGGGCAGCTCAACCCTCATATGGACATCTGGGTGGTTCTACCTTGTAAACAGCAAAGTGCACCCAAAACTTACTCTTCACTGGGTTAGGAGAACCTCTGTTTTCTCTAATTTGAGAAGTCATAAATCAACAATAACAGCAGATATGAAAGGGAGAAAGAAAGACTTGAGCTGGTTTAGGGAGGGTCTTCTGAGACCAAGCATAGGATACAAAGAGGCAGGTTTCTGAGAGGTACAGGGTTGGAAAATGACACTCTGCATTGGGAGGCCAGAGCTGCTTTCCTCTAGGGAGCTCTGTGGTAGACTAGGGAGGATGGCATTGGGGCTCTTAACTTCCTGCCTCTGACTATAACTTCTGGGTCCAAGTTTGAACTAATAGTATAGGCATCACTCACTTTCAAGGAATAGATTAGGTATAGACAACTAAGCACTCTGGCAGTGGCTATGGTGGGCTAAAGATCACAAGGTCTTTTCTGTAGAATCTGCATGGTATAAGAGCGTCAACATTCTTATATGTCACTAGTGGGGTAAAGGATTAGCCTAACCCTCCTTGTTCCCCAGGGGAAATAGAAATTGCCTCCAGTGAAGCAAATTTGACTAAGAAATGAATGGCACATTTCTCACCCTAGTATATTACCGAATATAACTCATGCCTACCACAAATATTTGTACAGTAGTCAATATAATGCCCAAAAGATCGGTAATCAATAGATGATCTTTGTTAACTCCTTCCAGAAAGCACCTGTAGCCTGGAATGCCACACCCCTGGACTATTGAGGCTGCTGATTGCTTATTCTTGTAATGTGGCCTGTGAACATCAAAGTTTAGAACTGTTAAGACTGTATGTGAGAAAGGATATAATTGTACCTGACATAGTATAGTAAAATACTTTTTTTTTTTGGGAGTAAAGAATCTAGAATTTTTATTTTATTTTATTTTATTTTTTATATTCCCCACACAATTGCAGCCCCCTTATTTTGACCCCAATTCCTCCTTTCCCCACCTCCCATCCCCCATAGTGTGTCTCTGGTTCATAGTTGTTTGTTGATTTTGATTTTTTCTTTCTTATAGTTATTCTTTTTCCTGGTCCATTATTTAGGTTTTCTAGATTCCTGCTATGAGTGAGACCATCTGGTATTTTTCTTTTTCTTTCTGGCTTATTTAGCTGAGCATGATCCCTTCCAGCTCCATCCATGTTGCTGCAAATTGCATGTGTTTATCTTTTTTGAATGCTGAGTAATATTCCATGGTATATATGTACCACATCTTCTTGATCCAGTCATCTATTTTTGGGCATTTGGGCTGTTTCCAAAGCTTAGCTATTGTAAATAGCGCTGCTATAAACATAGGGGTGCAGGTGCTCTTTGGAATTGATGTTTCTGTGTCCTTTGGGTAAATACCTAGGAGTGGAATTGCTGGATCATATGGAAGCTCTATGTTTAGTAGGTCCAGAAATCTCCACACAGCTCTCCATAGTGGTTGGACCAGTTTGCACTCCCACCAGCAGTGCAGGAGAGTTCCTTTTTGTCCACACCCTCGCCAACATTTGTTGTTGCTAGTTTTTTTAATATGTGCCATTCTCACTGGTGTAAGATGGTATCTCATGGTAGTTTTGATTTGTATTTCCCTGATTACAAGTGATGTTGAACATTTTTTCATATGTCTGTTGGCCATTTGCATGTCCTCTTCGGAGAAGTTTCTATTTAGCTCTTTTGCCCATTTTTTGACTGGATTATTTTCTATTTCTTTATTTTTTAAAGATTTATTTATTTATGCATACAAGAGCTGGGGTATAGGCCAGAGGTGTGGGGGGTAAACTGGTGATTTATGTATTCATTCTGATAAAAATAGTTTCAAGCAACCCAAATAAAAGGAAAGTTCTTTTGGAATATTATCAGAAGTCTCAATCTCCTCCCCTAGGGCAACTATCTTTTTATTTCATATTTTTAAGATATTCTATTCATTTGTGCATGTGTGTGCATGCACACCTGTGTATATAAGGAATATGCCATTTTATTTTCTGAAATTACTTCCTACAAACATGTCATACTTTATTACTTTATTTATAAATTGTAGCTTTACTTAGCTCATTTAAAATTCCTGTACTTTGCAGCACACATATTCGTAGTTCAACTACACCTGTGTTGGCGGTCACTTTGGTCTGTGTAATATTTTATTTTGCTGATATAGGCATCAAGAGGCAGCTCTGCATAGCTGTTGAGAAACACTAATTTGGTATTTGTACACTCCCATATTTGTTGCAGTGTTATTTATAAAAACCAAGTTATGGAGGCAGTAAAAGTGCCCAAGTCAGATGACTGGATTAGGAAAATATGTTATATACATATATACACATGTATAGACACAAATAAATGATGGAATACTATTCAGCTATAAAAAGATAAACCTTTGTCGTTGTGACAACATGGATAGGACTGACTTTTAGTTTTTATAAGCATTTTACTTTGCTGAATAGTCCACTATGTGAATGTCTGATGTTTGTCTTTATCATTCTGACTTTTTTTTATTACACATGATTCTCTTGAACTCCTTCCATTTTGCTGTAAATGGCAACGTTTGCTCTTTTCTTACAGCCAAGCACTGTTCCATAGTGTGGACAGACCACATCTTCATGATTCAGTTTTCTGTTGATGGGCATTTTGGTTGTTTTCTAAATAGTGCATCAATAAACATTGTATAGCTTATAGGGTTTTTTTTGTTGTTTTTTTTTTTTTTTTTTTTTTTTTTAGTTAATGGCTCAAGTTCTTTGGCTAGAAGCCAGCAGTAGGATTGCTGGGTCATAGGATAGGTTTTTTAATTTTTTAAGGTAATACAGATCCAAAATAACTGCACCTCTTTGCATTCCCACCAAGCCTGTGACATGTTTTCTCTTTCTCTACATCCTTTCCAGCATTTTTTTTTTCTTTTTAATATGGATATAAGGTGATCTCTCATTGTGGAAACCAATGTTTTTAAATAACCAGTAGGGAAATGATTCGATAGAACTGAAATGTCCTAACTTCAGCAAGTGACTTCAGGTTTCTCTTGTCAGTGTTATCTCCTCTTTTTTCCAGTTTAGGACAGACGAGGGGCCTGCATTGGGTGGTGGTGGTTTGCTGCGTGGAGGAGATGTGGCTGGGGTGGGTGTGGGTCCATTTATCATCCTGGCAGGTTTTTGGTTCATCTTTCTGTACACCACATTTCCTAAGTTTTCATCCTCGTCATTAATAACTGGTTCTGAAGAAAGACAATATGGGATTTCTTATGCTGTTGTAGAATGAGGGTGACAAATGCCGATAGTTGCCTGTGGATCTCTTTTACTGAGGACTCTGTCCCCTGAAAAAGGAACAGATGATCTAAACAGCTCAATTAGCAACTGTTTTGTGCCTTCATTTTCAGACTCAAGGATGTTTGGCTAATTTTACAGTTGGATTTAGCTGGAGTCATTACTGAATGTCTCCCGAATAAATAATGTCATATTCAAAATGTGAAAATTCTCATCTCAGCAGCAGCAACTCAAGTGGAAAACTGAAAATCCCCAAACAGAAAATTAGCAAACATTTGTTCTGTCATGGCTGAAGCACGTGGTGCTCTTTCCTCCCGCTCAACAGAATTATCCTGGCTTTTTAGCCAGTTCATGTAGCTATTTTACAACATCCCAGGGGATAGGGAGCCTGTGGCTACCAAGGAGCTGATTATTTAATCATGAAAGACAAGGGTTTAAATAGAGATAAAAATGTCTTCAGAAGAGCCATTGGGGACCTCAGACTTAGAGAGCTCAGCGCATAACTCAGCCCCACTCAATATTCTGAGTGTCTGAGGTTCTGAAGTGCTGGCGTGAGGGGTGCACAGTAAACGCAGCCAGTTGAGATGTCACATGAGGGGAGGGTCTTCCCATCTCAGCCTTGAGGCTTTTAGTGAGTTGATGTTATGCAATGCGAACCAGAGGCAACTTTTAAATATCAAAACATTAAAAAAAAAGAACATTTTTGCCCTTTTATACTGCTGATGTTCATTGTATAATTGATTATATTTCAGTGTAATGTTAGCCAGATTCACTCCCTTTTTAAACAACCTTTTTTTTTTTTTAAATAATAAATTTTATTTTTATATTCCCCCATACAATTGCAAACGCCCCATTCTGACCCCAATCCTTCCCCTCCCGTCCCCCACCCCCAAAAAGTGTCTCTGGTTCATAGTTTTTTGTTGATTTTGATTTTCACGTTCTTATAGTTATTCATTTTCCTGGTCCCTTATTTAAGTTT
The DNA here is from genome assembly GCF_014898055.3 of Talpa occidentalis. Taxonomy (NCBI): domain Eukaryota; kingdom Metazoa; phylum Chordata; class Mammalia; order Eulipotyphla; family Talpidae; genus Talpa; species Talpa occidentalis. Next base: position 7,950,584 of record NW_023603184.1, read on the forward strand.
TCTAGATTCCTGCTATGAGTGAGACCATCCGGTATTTTTCTTTTTCTTTTTGGCTTATTTCGCTGAGCATGATCCCTTCCAGCGCCATCCATGTTGCTGCAAATTGCATGTGTTTATCTTTTTTGAATGCTGAGTAATATTCCATGGTATATATGTACCACATCTTCTTGATCCAGTCATCTATTTTTGGGCATTTGGGTTGTTTCCAAAGCTTAGCTATTGTAAACAGTGCTGCTATAAACATAGGGGTGCAGGTGTTCTTTGGAATTGATGTTTCTGTGTCCTTTGGGTAAATACCTAGGAGTGGAATTGCTGGATCATATGGAAGCTCTATGTTTAGTAGGTCCAGAAATCTCCACACAGCTTTCCACAGTGGTTGGACCAGTTTGCACTCCCACCAACAGTGCAGGAGAGTTCCTTTTTCTCCACACCCTCGCCAACATTTGTTGTTGCTAGTTTTTTTAATATGTGCCATTCTCACTGGTGTAAGATGGTATCTCATGGTAGTTTTGATTTGCATTTCCCTGATGACAAGTGATGTTGAACATTTTTTCATATGCCTGTTGGCCATTTGCAATTCCTCTTCAGAGAAGTTTCTTTTTAGCTCTTCTGCCCATTTTTTGACTGGATTATTTTCTTTGTTGTTGTTGAGTCTCATCAGCTCTTTGCAGATTTTTGTGATCAGACCTTTATCATTAGTGTTGGGTGCAAAAATGTTCTCCCAGTTGGTGGGGTTTCTCTTTTTTTTGTTATTGTCTCTTTTGCTGTGCAGAAGCTCTTTAATTTGATGTAGTCCCAGCTGTTTATCTTCGCCTTCACTATCACTGCTTTGGGTGATGTGTCTGTAAAGATGTCTTTGATGTGCAAATCACGTAGTGTTTCGCCTATATTTCCTTCTATATATTTTATGGTTTCAGGTCTTATGTCTAGTTCTTTAATCCATTTTGAGTTGATTTTTGTGTATGGTGTGAGGTAGTGGTCAAGCTTCATTCTTTTGCATGTAGCGACCCAGTTTTCCCAGCACCATTTATTGAACAAACTTTCTTTGCTCCAATGCATAGTCTTTGCTCCTTTGTCAAAGATTAGTTGACCATAAATCTGTGGGTTTATTTCTGGATTTTCTATTCGATTCCATTGGTCTGTATGTCTGTTCTTGTTCCAATACCATGCAGTTTTGATGATTATGGCTTTGTAGTATAGTTTGAAGTCTGGGAGTGTGATGCCTCCATTCCCTTCTTTTTTTTCAGGAGAGCTTTGGCTATTCGGGGTTTTTTGTGATTCCATATGAATTTCATCAATAATTGTTCTATTTCTTTGAAGAATGACATTGAAATTTTGATTGGAATAGCATTGAATCTGTATATTGCTTTTGGAAGGATGGCCATTTTAATAATGTTTATTCTTCCAATCCATGAGCAGGGGATATCTCTCCATTTCTTTGTGTCTTCTTCTATTTCTTTTAACAGTGTTTTATAGTTTTCTTTGTATAGGTCCTTTACCTCTTTTGTTAGATTTATTCTCAAGTATTTGATTTTTTTTGTTTCAATAACGAAAGGGATGGTTTTTTTTATTTCTTCTTCTTCAGATTTATTTTTGTGTATAGAAGGCTACTGACTTTTGCATGTTGATTTTGTATCCTGCCACTTTACTGAACTGATTGATGAGTTGAATTAGCTTTTCTGTGGAGTTTTTGGGGTTCTCTATGTATAATATCATATCGTCTGCAAATAGTGATAGTTTGACTTCTTCTTTTCCTATTTGGATTCCTTGGATGTCTTTCTCTTGTCTTATTGCCCTGGCTAGGACTTCCAGTATTATATTGAAAAGCAGTGGTGAGAGTGGACATCCTTGTCTTGTTCCAGATCTTAATGGAATTGCTTTCAGCTTTTCACCATTGACAATGATACTGGCTGTTGGCTTGTCATAGATGGCCTTTATGATGTTACGGTATGTTCCTTGTATCCCAAGAATTTCAAGGGCTTTTATCATGAATGGGTGTTGCACTTTGTCAAAAGCTTTCTCAGCATCTATTGATATTATCATATGGTTTTTATATTTCTTTTTGTTGATGTGTTGGATAACGTTGATTGATTTTCGGATGTTAAACCATCCTTGTGTCCCTGGAATGAATCCTACTTGGTCGTGGTGAATTATCTTATGGATACATTGTTGGATTCTGATAGCTAAAATTTTATTGAGGATTTTTGCATCAGTGTTCATTAGGGAGATTGGCCTGTAGTTTTCCTTTTTTGTGTTATCCTTGTTCGGTTTTGGTATTAGTATAATGTTGGCTTCATAGAACGTGTTTGGTATTGTCCCTTCCTTCTCAATTTTTTGGAAGAGTTTGTGAAGGATAGGCACTAATTCGTCTCTGAATGTTTGGTAGAATTCATTTGTAAATCCATCAGGTCCTGGGCTTTTGTTTTTGGGGAGGTTTTTGATTACCATTTCAATTTCGCTAATTGTAATTGGTCTGTTTAGGTGTTCTATTTCTTCTTTATCTAGCTTTGGGTGATTGTAGAGTTGTAGGAATTTGTCCATCTCCTCTAGATTGTTAAACTTGTTTTTAAACAACCTTTTAACACCTCTTCTCCCCGCTTTCTCTTGGCCCTGAGTGTGGTCAGTGTAGAGAAGAAACAAGTTCATGTCTGTCTTTGAATTTAAGAAGTGACTTTTGAAACCCAGGACAGAGACAATATAAATGTGTGTGTGTGTGTGTGTGTGTGTGTGTTGTCAAATTGTCTTTAACTGTCCTTTTGTTTATGTTGTATGTTTCATGGAAAACTCCAGCCTTACTCACAGCTGCAAGGGCTACCTCCCCGGTCCACCTGATCCAAAAAAAAAAAAAAAAAAAAAAAAAAAAGGCCTTCTCTTTGACCACAGTGAAAACACAATTTCTTCCTTACACTGAGGTTCTCTGAGATTCGCTTTATTCTTTTTATGGTGCTCATCCCTTTTCTCTCTTTCCTGTTGTTAATTATATATTCTGTAAGTACATTATTTATACATTCTACAATAGGATACTTATTCAGAGAGGATAAATTATTGAAGAATAGTGAACCCCAGTTCATGTCTTCAAGTTTTCATTTTTCTAATACTTTACTTTTGTTGTGTTCTCTCAGGGCTCTCAATTGGAGGCTACAATAGATTTTTACTAAGTAATTAACAAATGCACTGACACCATTGGAACCAAGGAAGATGAAGAAATTCCTCTCTTTATGTCTCTTTTTCTTTTCCCTCCCTTCAATGCTCAATACCCCCCTCCTACCCTAGCCTCTGCCCTCGATGCCTTAGCCAGATGAGAATGACCATCTCACCCCCCACTGCCTGCTATTTCAACTCTGTCCCTTCTTTGTTCCTATGAGAGTGTGTAGTCTAAAGCCTCTTCCATCAGCTTTTTGATAAACCAACAGCAAGATAGCCAGCTAACAATCCAGTTGAGTCATTAGCAATATTATAGGGTCGCATTTGATGGAGGGACTTGTGGGTAATTGATTTTCAAATCTTTGTTTCCTTATTATAGGAGGGAAGGAAAGGTGGAGTAAGAACAATGTTTCTGCATAATGAAGAAAAATATTGGATGGGGGAGTAATTAGGCTGCAAACTCATACTGATTGTTACCCTGGAGGCATCATGGAGGGGGGTTGCTGCTTGTCTATACTGACCCTAGTAGATGTACCAGAGGACTCTATTCCCTCCACATCCTGTCTGGCAGTGGATAATTAATAAAACTAATCATAACAGGATCACTATTTCAGGGATTGTTTTGTCTGTTGCTTGTGTTTCTGGTGAAAGTGTCAAGCACTATATGGCATTGCTGGATCATATGGCACTCCATCTTTAGCAGACTGAGGAAGGGATCATGCTTAGCGAAATAAGCCAGAAAGAAAAAGAAAAATACCGGATGGTCTCACTCATAGCAGGAATTTAGAAAACCTAAATAAGGGACCAGGGAAAAGACTAATTATAATAAAGTAAAAATTAAATTTAACAAGCAACTATAAACCAGAGACACACTACGGGAGGGGTTGGGAAGGAGGGATTAGGGTCAAAATAAGGGGTGGGAATTGTATAGGGACTATAACCAAATGAAAATGCATACATTGTGCAAAAATGAAAAATGATGTGAAAAATATATAAAATAAAGTAAAAATGCTCAAAATAAAGAACTGTATGGCTGGAAATTTGCTGAGTAGGCAGGAAAGTTGTACTGAAATAGCTGGCTCTCTCTGCTCGTCTTCTGTATCTTGGATAGTGCTGCTATCCAAGTGCGTGGGGGCAGTGCCCTGGGGTGTGGCGGGAGTGCTGAGCAGTGAGGGAAGGAGGCAGTAATAGCCTGTGGTCATCTCTGGGTGATGAACTGAAGGTATTTCTTTTGTTCATATGTTTTGATTCCAGCCATCCCCTTCCCCTAACTTCCTTGAGTTTTGCAAATTAGGAACACTAAGCTCATTTGTTACTACTTCATTGACAGTCTCTTTCCTAAACCCTGGGGCCAAGTTTTGCTTTTCTGGTTGTAGGTCAAGGTGTTTTGTTTTATGTCAGGTCTTATGTGCTTAAACATACTGACTGTGTGCTTTTGAACACATCACCTATCTGTGGGTCTCAGTTTCCTCTGTTATAAAGTTGAGATGATAGTCATGGCTCTCTGCTCCCATGACCAGGACCTCTGTCTGATTCACCATGTTCTCATTTCATTGGGCTGGGCGAGGTCCTGGCTGCCATCTGCTCCAGAGTGCCAGGTGTCAAAGCGTCCATGAAGCTTTTTCTTCTTAGAATCATTTAAACATAGTTCTCTGTTTATTTGTGAGCTTTTGTTTCATACTCTTCCACACAGTGTAGAGTGCTTATGTTAATAAAATGTTAATCAAAATAAGGAAGATGTAATCATTTCTGATTTTAAGGGATTTGCATTTAAAATATTTGAAACTATTTTTTTGCTAAGTCAGAATACACCAAAATTATTACTTTCTCTTCTGCTAAAGCCAAGCCATCTATGGATATTCCAAATAGGGTAATTTTATAAATAAACCAAGTTATGTGTTTAATGTGTCTATGCTAGCGAAGTGACCTTAAATTCATAAAGGATATGAACATAAATACTACATAAATTTATCCCAAATATCCATATAAAAGACTTCCTTCTTTTCTATGCCTTCAAAATCTTTGGAAATTATTTCTAAAGACTTGGCATGCTCAGCTATGGGTGCAATTCAAAACAATCCATGTTAACTGAAAACACCAGAATTTCAGGTATAGTGGGCAAGGTGTTTTTGAGTCCTCAAATGGGAGGATGATGGAAATAGAAGCCATTTAGGGGAAGCAACACAGATAGGAGCGCAAACTTTGGAATCACAGAGAATTATTAAATCCTACTCTATCACTAGATTATCGTGTGATCTCAGACAGTTGGCTTGACCTCCTTGAACTTCAAATTTATCAACTAGGGAATTTAATAACAAACTTAATTAAAATGTTGTCATAGTATTAAACACTCCTTTAAAAGCTTGTAAAATATATATTAATAGTATCATGCTCAGCATATGGGGACTGCCCAATTAATGTCAACTCTCCCATTTTATGGGTGAGGATACCAAGAATTAGAGAAGCTACTTACCTGCTGCTGGGATCACACTGCAAATCAATGACATGAAATCCAAACTGCTTCTATTCTACAGGATGCATGCTGAGGCAGTTTCACTATATTTCTTAAGTCAAGCACAGCTCCCAGGCTTTTAAGTCCACACAAGGGTCCCTGGTACTTTTAAGTTGACCTTGAGCCAGTTGGAGTTTCCTTGAAGTTGCCTATTTTCATGTTCATATATGTATGAGTATGTGTCTGTCTGCACTGATACCCGCGGCTCTTGCTCCACCCCTTCAATCTCCCTCAAGGAAGGCAAAATCCTTTGTTCTGTACTGGCCTTTGGATGTAATTTAAATCCCATGTAAGAAAAAAAATAGGTGAGCACATTTACACTTGGAACTTAATCATTTGAATTCAGAAGCTTGATAAATACTTTCTGTCTGGACCTTACTGAAGGATGTTTCAGGATCTTATGGAAAGACTCATATCTATCATTCTACAGATCAGTGATTCTCAAATTTGATCTTCGCACAGAATCATACAAATAACTTGTTAAATCATAGGTCCCTTGGTCCCTCCTCAGGGTTTCTGATTTGACGGATCTGCAGTGGGATCCTAAAATGTGCATTTGCTAGTAAGTTCCAAGGTGATGCCGATGCTGCTTGACTGCTGACCACATGTTTAGAACTGTTGATTAGATCCTCACCAGGGAACACTTCCAATCTGAAGAGTGATGATGATGGGCAAGGAGAGTCCTGCAAATTTAGTGTTTTCAGAATGAGTTCAACTGCCCAGAAAGTGCCAGTAGAAAGGAGAAATACTTCTGTATGTATGGATTCATGTACTAGGATAAATCATAGGGGTGATTTATTATCTGTGACTAGTGACACCTTCATTGAAAACAGAAGAGTTATTTACCAGATATAGGAAATTCAAATTCTATTTTCAAAGGATAGATTTTCTTTAGACAGATGGGAAGAATATGAACTTTAGTCTTCTGGGCTCAAATTGTGCTCTGCAATTTATGTGCTTCAAAACCTTGAGCAATGTAAGTTAATGTTCTAAGTTCAACCGTAAGAGGGAGATATTAATACCTAATCTTGAAAGATAGTTGTGTGGCTTAACATAGTGCTTGGCTAGAAGTAGCTGAATGGAAAATAGATATAGTTTATTATCTTAAAAAAGTCACTTTTTTGTCATTTAACTTTAGAGTGTTAAGTCAGAGAATATGAGTCCATAAATGTCTCTAGGCTAAACCTAGATCTTTACCAAATATAAACCAAATATCTTTTCCCTTCATTCTGTAATTACAACTAAAATTCATGATTCAGTTTAAAAAATCTTCATTGATTTCATGTCAAGTTAAATAGAATGGTGGTTCTATACTTAGTTGAATGTTCACATGTTGTCAGCAAATGGATCTAAAAGAGTAAATTCTATGGAGAAGTATTTTTAATCATTCAAAAATATGTGAAACACTTGTTGGCCAACTGTTAACATTTTTGAGGATTGCATAAAAAAACCCAAAGAACCCACCCAAATATTGACTGAGAAAAAAATGTGGTAAGAATCATTTCATACATGTTGTTATTGATAGTTTATGGAATTTCAGGAGCACCTTTTCTTAGATTTATCACCTACTATGGTGACTTCAGTATCGCCCACATAAGAGGCCACTCTGCCCACCTTCACTGGCCATTTCAGTCATCTGAGCATTTACTCAATCAAGAAAGTTATCTACATACGTTGTTATTTTTTTTAATTTTTTTTATTAGATAATAAATTTATTGTTATATTCCCCATACAATTGCAGCCCCCCCATTCTGACCCCAATCCCTCCCTCCCGCCCCTGCCCCTCTAAAAGTGTCTCTGGTTCATAGTTTTTGTTGATTTTGATTTTCACTTTCTATAGTTATTCATTTTCCTGGTCCCTTATTTAAGTTTCCTAGATTCCTACTATGACTGAGACCATCCGGTATTTTTCTTTTTCTTTTTGGCTTATTTCGCTGAGCATGAGATCCCTTCCAGCGCCATCCATGTTGCTGCAAATTGCATGTGTTTATCTTTTTGAATGCTGAGTAATATTCCATGGTATATATGTACCACATCTTCTTGATCCAGTCATCTATTTTTGGGCATTTGGGTTGTTTCCAAAGCTTAGCTATTGTAAACAGTGCTGCTATAAACATAGGGGTGCAGGTGTTCTTTGGAATTGATGTTTCTGTGTCCTTTGGGTAAATACCTAGGATTGGAATTGCTGGATCATATGGAAGCTCTATGTTTAGTAGGTCCAGAAATCTCCACACAGCTTTCCACAGTGGTTGGACCAGTTTGCACTCCCACCAGCAGTGCAGAAGAGTTCTTTTTCTCCACACCCTCGCCAACATTTGTTGTTGCTAGTTTTTTAATATGTGCCATTCTCACTGGTGTAAGATGGTATCTCATGGTAGTTTTGATTTGCATTTCCCTGATGACAAGTGATGTTGAACATTTTTTCATATGCCTGTTGGCCATTTGCATTTCCTCTTCAGAGAAGTTTCTTTTTAGCTCTTCTGCCCATTTTTTGACTGGATTATTTTTCTTTGTTGTTGTTGAGTCTCATCAGCTCTTTGCAGATTTTTGTGATCAGACCTTTATCATTAGTGTTGGGTGCAAAAATGTTCTCCCAGTTGGTGGGGTTTCTCTTTGTTTTTGTTATTGTCTCTTTTGCTGTGCAGAAGCTCTTTAATTTGATGTAGTCCCAGCTGTTTTATCTTTGCCTTCACTATCACTGCTTTGGGTGATGTGTCTGTAAAGATGTCTTTGATGTGCAAATCACGTAGTGTTTCGCCTATATTTCCTTCTATATATTTTATGGTTTCAGGTCTTATGTCTAATTCTTTAATCCATTTTGAGTTGATTTTTGTGTATGGGTGTGAGGTAGTGGTCAAGCTTCATTCTTTTGCATGTAGCGACCCAGTTTTCCCAGCACCATTTATTGAACAAACTTTCTTTGCTCCAATGCATAGTCTTTGCTCTTTGTCAAGATTAGTTGACCAACTCTGTGGGTTTATTTCTGGATTTTCTATTCGATTCCATTGGTGTATGTCTGTTCTTGTTCCAATACCATGCAGTTTTGATGATTATGGCTTTGTAGTATAGTTTGAAGTCTGGAGTGTGATGCCTCCATTCCCTTCTTTTTTTTTCAGGAGAGCTTTGGCTATTCGGGGTTTTTTGTGATTCCATATGAATTTCATCAATAATTGGTCTATTTCTTTGAAGAATGACATTGAAATTTTGATTGGAATAGCATTGAATCTGTATATTGCTTTCGGAAGGATGGCCATTTTAATAATGTTTATTCTTCCAATCCATGAGCAGGGGATATCTCTCCATTTCTTGTGTCTTCTTCTTTTCTTTTAACAGTGTTTTATAGTTTTCTTTGTATAGGTCCTTTACCTCTTTTGTTAGGTTTATTCCCAAATATTTGATTTTTTTTGTTTCAATAACGAAAGGGATGGTTTTTTTTATTTCTTCTTCAGATTTATTGTTTGTGTATAGGAAGGCTACTGACTTTGCGTGTTGATTTTGTATCCTGCCACTTTACTGAATTGATTGATGAGTTGAATTAGTTTTCTGTGGAGATTTGGGGTTCTCTATGTATATAATATCATATCATCTGCAAATAGTGATAGTTTGACTTCTTCTTTTCCTATTTGGATTCCTTGGATGTCTTTCTCTGTCTTATTGCTCTGGCTAGGACTTCCAGTATTATATTGAAAAGCAGTGGTGAGAGTGGACATCCTTGTCTTGTTCCAGATCTTAATGGAATTGCTTTCAGCTTTTCACCATTGACAATGATACTGGCTGTTGGCTTGTCATAGATGGCCTTTATGATGTTGAGGTATGTTCCTTGTATCCCAAGAATTTCAAGGGCTTTTATCATGAATGGGTGTTGCACTTTGTCGAAGCTTTCTCAGCATCTATTGATATTATCATATGGTTTTTATATTTCTTTTGTTGATGTGTTGGATAACGTTGATTGATTTTCGGATGTTAACATCCTTGTGTCCCTGGAATGAATTCTACTTGGTCGTGGTGAATTATTTTGGATACATTGTTGGATTCTGATGGCTAAAATTTTATTGAGGATTTTTGCATCAGTGTTCATTAGGGAGATTGGCCTGTAGTTTTCCTTTTTTGTGTTGTCCTTGTTCGGTTTTGGTATTAGTGTAATGTTGGCTTCATAGAACGTGTTTGGTATTGTCCCTTCCTTCTCAATTTTTTGGAAGAGTTTGTGAAGGATAGGCACTAATTCGTCTCTGAATGTTTGGTAGAATTCATTTGTAAATCCATCAGGTCCTGGCTTTTGTTTTTGGGGAGGTTTTTGATTACCATTTCAATTTCGCTAATTGTAATTGGTCTGTTTAGGTGTTCTATTTCTTCTTTATCTAGCTTTGGGTGATTGTAGAGTTGTAGGAATTTGTCCATCTCCTCTAGATTGTTAAACTTGTTTCCATATACTGTTCATAGTAGTTACTGATTACTCTTTTGATTTCTGCTGTGTCCGTTGTGATTTCTCCTCTTTCATTGATGATCCTATTTATTTGTGCTTTCTCCCTTTTTTCCTTTGTGAGCCTGGCTAGGGTTTGTCTATTTTATTGATTTTTTCAAAGAACCAGGTCTTGGTTTCATTGATCTTTTGGATTGTTTTTTAGTTTCAATTTCATTTATTTCTGCTTTTGTTTTATTATTTCTTTTTTCTACTGGTTTTGGGGTTTTTTTGTGTTCTTTTTCTAGATCTTTGAGCTTCGAGATTAGGTTGTTTCTTTGAGTTCTTTCTTGTTTCTTGATGTGAGCTTCTATTGCTATATATTTTCCTCTTATTACTGCTTTTGCTGCATCCCATACATTTAGGATATTGGTGTCCTACTTGTCGTTCAATTCAAAAAATTTTTTAATTTCTTCTTTCATCTCCTCATTAGTCCAGGAGTCTTCCAGTAGTGTGGTTTTTAATCTCCATGAGGTAGGAAAGTTCCTTGCCTTCTTTTTATGGTTTATTTCTAGTTTGACGCCTTCATGGTCAGAAAAGATGGTTGATATGATTTCAATCTTGGTGTATCTGTTGATGTTTGTCTTGTGCCCCAGTATGTGATCGATCCTGGAGAATGATCCGTGTGCGCTTGAGAAAAATGTGTACTCCGTTTTTTGGGGTTTAGTGTTCTATAGATGTCTGTTAAGCCCAATTGCTCTAGGTCCTTATTTAGAGCTTTAGTTTCTTTACTTATTTTTTGTCTTGTTGATCTATCCATTGTTGATAGTGGTGTGTTGAAGTCTCCCACTACGTATGTGTTTTCTCTGATGTCTGTTTTCAGAGAGGACAACAGTTGTCTGATATATTTTGGTGCTCCTTCGTTTGGTGAGTATATGTTAATGAGTGTTATTTCTTCTTGAAGTATTGTCCCCTTGATCATAATGTAGTGACCATTGGGGTCTCTTTTTATCTTTTTGAGTTTGAAATCTGTTTTATCTGATATAAGTATAGCTGTTCCTGCTTTCTTTTTTGGTCCATTTGCTTGTAGGATTGTTTTCCATCCTTTAACTTTGAGCCTATTTTTATCTTTTGTAGCTAAATGTGTTTCCTGGAGACAGCAAAAGGTTGGGTTTTGGTTCTTAATCCAGGCTGCAACTCTGTGTCTTTTTATTGAAGAGTTTAGTCCATTTACATTTGGAGTTAATATTGATATGTTAACATCTGTATTTGCCATTGTGTTTGTCTTTTCTTTGATTTTATTTATTTATTCTTTTAATAACTTTTTTTTTTTTGGCCTTCTTTCATTGTTATTCGTCCCTCTGAGGTTCTGGCTTTAGGACTCCTTGTAGTATTTTTTGGAGTGGGGGTTTATTTGCAATGAAATTCCGGAGTTTCTGTTTGTCTGGGAAAGTCCATATTCTTTCTTCAAAGAGGAAGGAGAGCTTTGCGGGATAGAGTATTCTTGGTTGGCATCTGTTTTCTTGGAGTCTGTTGACTATGTCCCTCCACTCTCTCCTTGCCCCTAGTGTTTCTTCGGAGAAGTCTGATGTCAGCCTGATTGGCTTTCCTTTGAATGTTATCTGTTTCTTCCCTCTTGCCAGCTTCATTATTTTTTCCTTGTCCTGGATTCTTGGGAGCTTTACTATTATGTGTCTTGCTGTATTTTCCTTTCATCGTGGAAGTTTGGTGTTCTTCTTGCTTCTTGTATATCAATTTTCAGCTCCTCCTTCACATTTGGGAAGTTCTCTTCTATTATCTCTTTGAATATTTTCTCTGTTCCTACTTCTCTCTCCTCTCCTTCTGGTATTCCTATAACTCTTATATTTCCTTTCCTCATGGAGTCAGATAGTTCCCGAAGTCTTTCTTCATTCTTTTTCCTTCGTACTTCTCTTTCCTTTTCTGTTTTGGTTCTTTTTATTTCTGTGTCTTCAAGAGTACTTATTCGTTCTTCCATTTCATCAATTCTGCTTTCATTGCTTTTCCCAGAATTCTTTAGTTCTTCCATTAATTCTTTGATCTCCTGCATTTCTTTTACTTCCCTCTTTAGGGACTCAATTTCATTCTTCTGATCGTTGATTATTTTTCCCTTATCAGTTTTTTAATCACGGCAATTTTAAATTCTCTTTCTGGAAGGCTCAGAAGTTCTTCCAAGTTACTGTCGTTGCAATCTGGGGGCTGGTTTTCTTTTTGTGGTGTGCTTTTTCTCTGGAGAGTTGCTAGGTTGCGTGTGGTTCTTCTCCTCCCTACTGTCTGTTTTCTAATTTGCCGTATGCGTTGGGACACTGTGTAGTTGGGACTGGCCGGCATCTTGGGTGGGCTTCTCTGCTCCCTCTGGTTCCTCCAGGAGTCATCTGTCAGTTTCAAGCAGTCTTTACTGGAGAAAGGTCCCTGTTCTAAAATGCCGATGTGGGGACACACTCCCCTGTGTGCCTGGTCTGCCCGGCGGTGGGTTCCTGCTCCCCCTCTGGGCTTGGACTGCAGGCCAGAGGGGTTCTGGCGTGGGCGAACTTCCCCCGCTCACCTCTGGCTCCTGAGGAAGCCTTCTGCAGGTAGTCTTTACTGAAAAATGTCCCTATTCTATAATGGTGATGTGGACACACTCCCTGTGCGTCTGGTCTCAGGCACACTCTTCTGCGCGCTTGGTCTGCCCCCGCTGTGGGTGCTCGCTCTCCCTGTGGGCCCAGACTACTTGTTCGGAAGGGGCCCGGCGTGGGCTAACTCCCCAGCTGGCCACTAGCTCCTTCAGGAGCCTGTGCTGGCTTCAAGTCGCTAGGTGGCGCCAGAGATCTCTCCTAGAGCCCTTGGGGAGCTGATTTTCCACCCCGTGGTATAGGGAGCAGAGCGGGGATGGTAGGGTACACCTCAACAACTTTGGGGTGCTGTGTCTGCCTTGTGCCCCACCGTCGTGGGGAACCCACGCCCCTAATTTCGTGCCCCGGGTCTCAGTTCCAAAGCCCTCAGTTCCAGGACGCAGGCTGTAGCCCAGATCAGTGGCGCGGGAATGGCGCCTTTTGAATCCCGCTCCCCTGCCTGGGCGCCTGGTTCCTGCTCACTCAGGGAGGGCCTCCGCGCGTCTCCCGCAAGCCTAGGTCGCAGGTGCGGGGACCTGGGCAGCTGCGATCCGATCTGGATCCGCGTTTGCTTTTCAACCGCACTGCTTTTCAGCGAGATCCGCGCCACTTTCCCGCGCAATCCCGCTCTGTGTCTGCTTTTCGAGCGCACCGCTTTCCGCGCAGGCTTACCGGGCGGCCGGGGCTGTGTGCTGGTGCTGGTCTCCTCCTGGGCGGGGTCTCTCTTCAATGGCGCCTGGAGCTCACCTCCGCGGCGGATCCTGCAGGGTTCGTCTCAGCTCCCGTTCACGGGGTGTGGTGGCTGCCATAGTTCCTTTCCACTCACAGTCCGCTTGCTGCGTCTTTGTTCTTGTTGGTCGTTCAGTGTGTTGTTTCACTCCTCTCTCCGGGTCGGAGAGTGCCGCCTCTGTGGGCGGGGGAGGGGAGCAGGGTTCTGCGCTTCCCTCCCTTCTGGTCCTCTTTTATGGCCACTTTCTTCTTCGGGCAGTTTGCTGGAGTCGTCCGTTTATCTTCCGTGTCCCAGTTCTCACTGGGACCTGCCGCTTTTCCTCCCTATTAACTTTTTTTAATGGGAGATCTTACTCGCAGCGTCTCCTCGCTGCCATGTTGCTCCGCCCCCTCCCATACGTTGTTATTTAAATGAATAGCAGTTTCATAGATTGAGTAAATGATCACATGACTTCACAAGCCAGTCCTGTCTTTGATTTTTAACACTTTATTATTCTTGAAGTAATGTTAGGGTCAATGCCAAGGAATAGCATCAAACTTCTTACTCTTAATTAAAACTAAAATTCATGATTCAGTTTAAAAAATCTTCATTGATTTCATGTCAGATTAAATAGGATGGTGGTTCTATACTTAGTTGAATGTTCACATGTTGTGAACTTGTGTGTGTAACTTCTTACTCCTAATAAGGTGGTCTCTGTGGATGGCTCTGTCTTCATTGGTTGATTTATTCTATTTGACAGCCAGACAGTGTGACCCTACTTTCAAGCAAGTTATCTGTGGACTGAATGGGTTGCAGCAACAGTCATGCCTTCAAATTTGGAAAAGATTGGAACACTAAGTTACCATGCTGCCTAATGTCTAGAGGGGGCTGAGGACACCAATTCCCTGGTTACCCCTTCCTTTCAAGGATGAACAAGCTGCCAGTAAAGGATTTAAATGGTGTTCTCAAGGACACGGGATTGAACGTGAGGTTCATGACAAGAGCTTTAAGTAGAGGAGCAAATGAATTTTATCTAAAACACTTTCATATGTTTGCTATGGTTGTATAGTTAACATTTACTTTTCTAGGACAATGTAGGGAATGGGTTTCTTAGGCCCATTTATTACAGGGTGTTACCTGATTTTCTTATTTAGTTTCATTTTGTGTGCTTTTGCTAGTGTCTAAGTGCTGAGATCCAGGAAGGCTGAACTAGTGTGTGACTCTAGAGGAGAAAGGCCAAGGAGAAGTTGGCTTGGTTTTCATAGAATATATAACATGGGACACAATTTGTGATAAGTTAAATAGACTAGCTGGTGACATGGGGCCAAGGCTGCTGTAATAATACTGGGCATTTATTTGGACATAAACCGCTTGAGAAGATTCTGTGATCACTGTTAGCACAGTAGGGATTCCATAGCCCAGTAGTATTCTCCAATCTTTGCCTTATCAGAAGTAGAGCTCATCAATAAATATATTGCTTCACTGCTGCATGGTGCATTTGCTGACATTAAAAATTTCCTTAAAATACATTTAAATGAGATAATATATATGAATTTATAGCTAATGCATATACTTGCATAGTAAATTTCTGGAAGACAAAACAAAATCTGTTGATATTTGTTGCTATTCAATCACTTAGGTTGTGGTTACCCCTGGATTCTGAGGAAAATAAAGGCTTATTGTTCATTGTGTGTGTGTGTGTGTGTGCACTGTGAGCTTCTCCTATTTCTCTTTAATAAATGTTTGTCACTGAAATGATTCTAGGTTGTGGGATTATAAATGATTTATTTCTCTATCTCTCTTTATATCTTTCTGTTTTCTGGGGTTTTTTGGGGGGTAGTAATCATGTATTACTTTAAAACCAAGGAAATATAATTGGAAGACATTCATCATTTAATAGCTAAAACAACCCTATACTATGAAAGATATTAATTGCTCTGTATTTCAGTTTCTAAAGGATTAAATAGTTTGTCTAAGATCTTATCTGGCAAAAATGGGATTCAAACCTGCTTTCTGACTTATTGCAAATTGCCAAACAGACCTAACTGTGATAAGGAGAGCAAATGCTAAGTCTTTCCCATGCACCCCATCCCCAGGAGCCCCAGCACTCAACGCATCATTCCATGATGTTTTCTTGTAGTGCTCATTGAGATGAATCCAACTGAACTTTGAGAATGCCTATGAGCCAAAGACTAAGGTGGAAAGTCTGGAAAGCAGGGGGAGCAGGAATATCAAAGGACCGATCTTCTCTCATCTGTCTTATTCAAGGGGTTGCATTCTTTATGCTTCAAAGCTATACTTCTCTGGGTGCATTCATAGGGATTGGAAAGACTTATTAGAATTCAGTCCCTACTGTCTGCAGAAAGACTATTTACATGTGGCACCAGCTCAGACTGGCTTCTTCTAATTCATTTGAAGGACAGTGAAGGAGAGGAACAGAGTTTAATATTCACCTGCTGCTTCAAGGTACTTGCTAGGTTGACTTTATCATCTCATTTTGACCTGGCTACTTTCCAGAAGGATTTACCAGAGTTCTTTGGAAGATGCCATTGTTTGGCTGAAGTAAGTCCAAAGTCTAGAGTTAATATTTTTTTTGCTGGTCAAAGGATGAAGCTGATCAGAGAGGAATGGCCAACCACTCTGGCTCCCAGGACTGTGGCAGTCACAGCTAATTGATTTCTTAGCTGAATTTACATAGAGTGTCAGCAGCCTGGTCACACCACTGTAGAAAGTTGCAACCAACTTGTCATGTAACAAATTGGAACTTTATTGCCTCCCCTTGATATAAAGTGGATCTACATAAGGAAAGTCCTTAGTGGAGACATTCTGCATGTACATGTTTAGAAAACCAGCACCTCCATATTGCCCTCTATCTTATAGTTTCAGGTTTATACAACCTTTCCTTTTTCTTTTGACTGTGCTCCAATTTCTCTTGATCTCTTCTGGTTGTCTTGTGAAGACTGAACACAACACACCACTCCATGAATGATCTGATCAGTGGAGGACAAGAAATGAGATGTTCATCTTCCTCATCTCAGAAGGGTCTCCATTGACGCAGCAACATTTGTCACCTTCTAGAACATATGTTAATGTTAATCATCTTCTAGAATTAGTCTACCCCATCCTGTGGAAAAGTGTTTAGATTTGTATTCAACTTTGAACCCATGTGTAGTTTTATGCATTTATCCCCATTAAATTTTATTATAAGGGGCCTCCCTGGTGGTGCAAGGGTTAAAGACAGAGTGCTATCAAGCTATCACCAGCCACTGCAGCACAAGTTCAATCCCCTCTGTCAGCCAGGGAGCTAACCCACATGGTGCAGCAGACATCTGTCTCACTCACTGTCCCCCTGAGCAGTGTATTTCAGTAGATCTGCCTATTGTGCTCCCCACTCTGTCTCTGATGAATCCTCTTACCCCCCTGCACCTCTGGCCTACACCCCAGTTCTTGTGCATATTAATAAGTAAATCTTAAAAAATATATTATTTTAAGATTTGATTCTTGCTCAACCTTTGGTGGAGCATTCTGGTGTAAAATGTTTCTGTTTGTCCAAAGCTTTTCTTGCCCATGAGTTTGATGTACAATGTCCTCGAACTTCACTTATGATCTGTTTGATATTTAGTCTCTACTAGAATACGGACAACAAGAAGAGCCCGATAAGACCTCTTCTCTGATTAATTTCCATCTATTCTTCAGTTCTCAGCTGTCATTTTTGCCCTGGGATGACTTTCTTCAGCCCCAACTCTGTTACTTTCCCTAGAAGTGTGACCACTGTAGGTCAGCTAACTCCTCTGTGAATTGAAGGATTAAGTATTAGATTCTATCTCAAGTCTCAGGATGTTACCATGGGGTTATTTGTAAACATCTTGGGCACAGTTATTACCCTGTATGTTTAATTTAATGTGTCATTTTGGATTTTCAAAAACTCTTCCTTTCAAATTACTAAAGAAAGCCTAGCCCTACTCTGAGCTTACAAAACAAAACAAAAATTTGAAAGTAAATAAGTACAAGATTCTTCATTGTTGAGGTCTACAGCAAATTAATAATAGCTAAGACGGAGTTATTTGTATAGGCAAATTATTTGCCACTTATGGTAAATTGAGTCCCAGTTGTTCCTTCCCATCCTCCTTCTTGCCTTCATTGATTTTAGTTACTGCTACATAATTATATATGTATATGAATTATAAATATATATGAATTGTGACTGTATATATATATCTATATATAGGAATAGATATAAATAATATAATCTCTGCTACTAAATCAAGATAGAGGAGATCAGTATTTTCCTTCCTATGCAATGTGTCAACTGTCATTAAAGATGCAGAAAGCAAAACAGCAATTTGAATCTCAGAGAGCAGGTTGGAAAAGAATAATTTACAGTTGTGTTTTTGTGGCTCACATTACACTAAATCACACTACATCCCTTTGTTAGGCATGTTTTCAGTCTGAGATCAGAATATGTCTGTAAAAGTACATTCCCCCTTTAGGGGACAAATAACATTTTATTTTTAAAAAATCCAGGGCTATGAAAAAAAAAAAAGAGCATTGCCTCCTCAGATACAAATGCCGTATCTGTACTTGGACCACAGACAGAGGAAACCTGCAAGGTCGCAGTGAAAGCAGGACTTATAGCTGTTAGGAGGGAGAAAAAAAGTTCTTTTCCCCACTTTCGTTTCCAGAAACCTCAATCAATACCCCACTTGTAATTGCACCAGGAGGCACAGGCACAGCGAATCCAATACAAATGCATTAAAACCTTTTAAACTTGACACCGTGCAAAGGAAAAATGTATTCTTGACACTGAACTTGCATCAGGACAATCGTTTCAAATCACCTAGACAGGAAAACTTCTAGAACAGAAGGTTTACAGCAATTTAGCATAATCCTTTGTCTTAGAATTTTAAGATTTTTTTTTTAAATTGATACCTTATGATTTGGCTGAATTATCAAGAGTGGTAATATTGCTGTGGAAGTTCTATGAGCCTTTGACCTAGAATTTGAAATTTAAGTAGGTTAAGTTTAGTTAATTAATATTACCAGATTTTCTGATGAGATTACTATTAACTATTTTAGAAATAAGAATTTTGAGACAGGAAAACACCTTGCCAGTTTTTGTCAGAGCTAGGACTAGCAAAGTTCTTCTGGGTTTCTATCCAGCCTGAGCCTCAGGGTAAGGCCTTTTTCCTGAGACCAGGTTCATAGGAGGTCATCAGCTGTCACAGGTACTTCACAGTTAGAGGGGAAGTAGCCCTGGAAGGTCAGGTAAACCACCCTCCACAGGAAGTGGCGGCTCTCAAGGGACTCACATCTGCTAGATTCCTAGGTCTTTCGTGAACTGAACAGTTTTTACACAAAAAGCCTCATGACTTCAGAAAGTCCAAAAGGAAAGATAAAAACAGCATTGGAAAGAATAACATCGAACAATGGCTGAGCATTTTGCTTTGATGATATCAAGGTCACTTTCGAGTGTTTAGATAAAGTTCATTTATTATGAACAATCATGTGCTTTTTTTTTCCTTTTGTCATTCATGCTAATCTTGTCTCTCCTTTTTTTTTTTTTTTTTTTTTTTTGGTAATTTGATGGTTAATATCTGAGCCAGTGCACTGTATGTCTATTTTCAAAAGAAGTGAAGTTTTTCAGTGATCAGATCCCTTCAATTCATTTTTCTCTCTCTCCTTCACACTGTGACTCTGTGCCAGACTCCAAGATGCACCATGTTGCGTTCCTTGTATAGTCCTGATTTGGATAATCATTTGGCCTGATTAGGAAATCACACCCACAACTTGAGTGTTAGCAGTACTCCCTCCAAACCAACAGTCATCCACTTGACTTCTTTTCTGTTTTTAGTTTTGAATGGCCAATCTCTTTATTTATTTATATTTTATTTATCTATTTTTTACATTATTGTTCAGTTTTAAACAGTGTTTGCCTCCCCACTCCCCTCGTGTCGACCCCATAGAATTCCCTTCACCAATTCCTCCTGCAGGATGTCTCTGGTTTATAATTATTTGTTTTTGTTTTGTTGTGTTGTGTTTTGTTGTCATTATTATTCCCGCCCCCCCACCATGTCTTATTTGGTTCCCCTATATTCCTCCTATAAGTGAAACCATTCGATATTTTTCTTTTTCCTTCTGACTTATTTCACTGGCCATCCTTGATTCTGGTTACCAATCGGGAAGAACAGCTGAAGTGCCAGGACAGACAGAACAAACCCAAAGAGATTCTCAGCTGCTGCCTGCTTGAGTCCCAACTTCTGAGATAAAAGCGAAGGCTGCCAGCTGTTGACTGCTCCCTGCATGGACCAGCGCTCTGCAGACCCGTGAACTATTCCTCTATTGCCGCAGCCTCACGTCCCCTGCTTTGCTCCCCCGCAGACTCCAGTGCTGTGAAACAAAGTTCTCCTAACACCAGGGAACTGACTCTCTCCCTCTGAAGCTGGAATCCAAAGGCAGCAAAGGCTCAAACTGAGTTCCACAGACACTTTCACAGTAGCACCAGCCCCTCTGTGCTGCCCTCTTTTGTTATTCAAAGTGTCAGTGTCACTGCTGAAATCCAGGCAGCTGCTAAGTCCCTTTCTGCCAAACTCCTTTTTTAGGGTTCTGTGGATTCCAGAGCAGAACTGAGCCGATCTCTCTCAAGGCACAGTCAGGTCCTCTTAGAGGCTTGGAAAATCATGCCACGGTCTTTCTAATTCTTCCATCAGTCCTCCTCATGCCTGTAATCCAAATTGTAGCTAATGAATATCTTGTTGATGTGAAAGGCACAATATGAAAGCTTAGTCCTTCTGGAGTTGTTTTAGGAGTTCTAGCTCTAAAAGATAGCAGCTTCCCATAGAAAACCAGATACTTTTTTTAAAAAAGATGTATTTATTTATGCATATAAGAGCTGGGGTGCAGGCTAGAGATGCAGGTGTGTGTGTGAGAGGATTCACCAGACAGAATGGGGAACAGAACAGGCAGATCTACTGAAGTACACTGCTGAGGGGAGCAGTGGATGAAGCAGGAGAGGTCTATTGCACCATGTGGGTCACCTCCCTGGCCAGGGATCAAACTCATGCCGCAGCGGCTTCGGATTGCTTCATAGTGCTGCAACTTAACCCGTTGTGCCACCAGGGAGACCCCCCCCCCCATTTTTTTTAACTGTATGTGAAATTACTTTGTAAATTCTTCCTGGCAATTTTTATGAGAAGAGATTCATTTTGTGGGAAAGTGAGTTAAAGTTCTTGTGCAAAGGTATCTTTGTTAAAGTTAAATGTCAAGGTTTTAAAAATATCAAAGATAAATATGTAGTTGGAGGGAAGGAAAACTTGTTATATACACAGGACATGCAGAATGTTGTGATGCAACATTGCAAGTTAGTATTTTGTTTCCCTAAATCTTGTGGTGAGTCAGCCTTTGAATGTAAGGATTGCTGTCATTGACAAACAAATTAGGATGTCTGATATTTACTGAAACTCATTTTATCTTTATCTGTACCCTTATGAACAAAAACTGCAATTGTTTTAGCTTATATTTGGAAATAGATCAACTTTTTAATCCCGACTTATTCTTCATCCACTCACACGTACTCTGCCCATTCCAAACAAGCATTTGAAGGAAAATGCTTCAAAATGACCTTGAAAATAAAAAGCAAAATATACAAATCACAAATGTAATATTGAATCTAGAAAAAAAAAAAACAAGACCAGGCAGTAGACAGTGTTCCTTAGAATATGTTATTATCAGTTAATTCTCTTCTGTGATTATTTCATTTTTCTACTGAAAAAAAAATCACCTGCAGTGTCATCTCAACATTGAACAAATCTAATGAAATCTTTTCATAGAGAAGCACAATGATCCACAGTAACTGCTGTTCCCATATTTAGCAACTATAACCTTATTTAGTATTTGTTAAACACCATAATAACAGAGTGCGATAAAAAGTACACTTTCATCTACGTCCTTTTTTTGAAGTTGCTGTTAAATGACAGAAGAAAATGAAAGTAGAAAGAAAGAAAAAAGGCAAATAAATACCTTTGGGAGACTGCTAAAACAGTTTTGCAAGATTCAATAATACATGATATAGTGCATTTGATTCTGGCCATGTTGGAAGTATCTTGAGGATAAAGTATCTTGATGGGAACAATACAATTCTAGGAAATGAGTCTTAAGTCTGTATAATGAAGCAAAAACAGACCGCAAAGTCAGTCACACACCAGGGATTTGAATGTATTGACTCATAACTTCGAGGGCTCCATAAGTGCAGAATAACCAGAATTATTGATATTGCAGAAGTTTTGAGCAAGTTTTATTCACCAGTTAGTTTGACACAGTCATCAAGAGGTTCTCAGCTCTTGCCTCAATGCACAGGCCAGTGCCATCTCAAATTTGCCCATGAATACTTCATGCCTGGGCCAGCACACTGTACTACCCAAGCTCCCTAAACACGTCTCAGATTCCTCTCCTGTTTTCAACTCAGAATCATAGTTCAGTCTTGGTCAGGATTTTTCTGTTTCAGGACCTTGTGGTAAATATATCTAGTCCTGACTTGCTATTTCCTCAAATGTTTTTTTTTTTTTTTTTTTAATTTGTTCCAGGTCCCAGAGTTTCCTTTTTCTAAGATAGAATTCTGGTTTCTTTCTTCCTAGACATGTAATCTCAATTTCTTTAAAATTCTAAAGTCTCATTTGAGAAATGCATCATCACAATTGTATGTATAAAATGACCATTGTACGTGGCAGAGAATATATACTGAATAAGTGCAAATCTTCACTTTATTTTTCCCACCCTCTGATCCTGAATTACATCATGGGAATACTGGAGGGTTTATAAGAGAAAAGATACAAGAGACCTTCTGTTAGTCAGTCCCAGGAATATTCCTTCTCAGAATGTTGCCATAATTTAGAATCACAGATCCTTTTAAATGGATACTGATAAATTTATTTAAATTATTTGTATCATTATATAAATAAAACAATAGGCTTAGGGCTATGAAGAATAGCATTTTGTGCCCTCATATTACACAGTCTGGTATAACACAAATAATTATAAATAGCTATAATATAAGAAAGAATAAATTAAAACTGCAACATTAGACTAAAAATTCCACACAAAACTGTTAGAACAAATACTAAAGGTTAAACGTAAACAGGGAGACAAAATTCTTGTGTAACAAAAACTACAAAATGTTGCAAAGGAAATTAGACTCATTATTTGAAAGATGACTGTATTCACAGAATAGAAAAGGTAATATTGTTTAGATGTCAGTTCAGCCAAAGCAACCAACAGATTTAATGCAAACCCTAACAAAATCTTTACCCCACCTTTTTACAGAGATAGACAAATCTGTTCTAAAATTCATATAGAATCTCAAGGAATGTTAAATAAAAATAATTTTGTCAAAACAATCTTGAAAAAGAACGAAGTTGGAAGACTCACAGTTCCTGATTCCAAAATGAACTACAACACTACTGCAATGAAAACAGTGTGATATGGGCATGAATACAGGCCTGTAAATCAATGGAATAGAATAATGAGTTCAAAAATAAGCCCTCAGAGATATGGTCCAGTGATTTTTGATAAAGGTGCCAACACCTTTCAATGGAGAAATAGGTCTTTTGAACAAATGGTGCTAGAAAAATGAATATCCACATAAAAAAGAATGAAGTTGAACCCCTTGTGCCATATACAAAAATAAACTGAAAATGAATCAGAGATCTAAATGTTAGAGACAAAACTATGAAACTCTTAGGAAAAAACACAGGTGAAACCTTCATGACATTGGATTTGGTAATGAGTTCTTGGATATGACACCAAAAACATAGGCAGCAGCAACAACAAACCAGACAAATTGAACTTCATCAAATTAAAATTTTTGTGTCTCAAGGGTACCATCAGTGGAGTGAACAGGCAACCCACAGAATGGGAAAAATATTTGCAAACAATATATCTAATAAGGGATTAATGTCTAAAATAGATGAAGAAGTCTTATAATTTAGCAGTAGGAAAACAACCCAATTAATAAATGGACAAAGGACTTCAATATTTATCCAAGTACTACATGCAAATGACCAATGAAGCATTAATGGAATAAAAAACAATGAAAAGAGTTTCAATACCATTAATTTTTAGAAAAATGCAAATCAAAACCATAATGGGCTACCACTTATACCCATTAAGATGGCTATTATCAAAACAAATGAATGACCAAACAAAAGCAGTAAATAACAAATGTAGATGAGGATGTAGAGAAATTGGAACCAATGTATATTGCTGGTAGGAATGTAATATGGTGCAGCTGGTATGGAAAACAGTATGGTGGTTCCTCAAAAACTGAGTATAGAATTGCCATATGATCTTGGAATTCTATTTGTGGATCAAAAGATTTGAAAGCAGAATTCAAACAAATAGCTGTACACCCATGTTCATAGCAGCACTGTTGGTGATGACAAAAAGGTGGAAATAATCTAAATGTTCATTGGCAAATAGGTGGGTAAAGAAAATGTGGGATACACATGCACACGCACCCATGTGCATGCATGTGCAAGTGTGTACGCACGCGTGCACACACACCCACACAGAGGAATATTATTCAGCTTTAAAAAGGAATGAAATTCTGATACCTGTTGCGACATGAATGAACTTGCAGGTATTGTGCTAGTAAAATAAGCCAGATAACGAGGCCAAATAATGTATTACTCACTGATGTGAACTAATTAGAGTAGTCAGTCATAGACACAGAAAGTGCAATGGTAGTTTCTAGGGGCTCAGGAGAGGGGGTAATGGGAAATTATTTAACCATCGTCTTAGTTTGGGACGATGAAAAGTTCTGAGATGATAATTATGATTGTTTCACAACAATGTGAAATGCCTAATTCCACTGAACTATATACTTAAAAAGGGAAATTTTGTGTTTCGTATATTTGATCACATTAAAACAAGTGCAATATTAAAGAAACAAGCCAAGATCCTATTGGAACAAATGAGACATTGTTTTTTTTTGCTGTCTTTTTATATTATTTTTTAATTTTTTACATCATTGTTCATTTTTAAACAATATTTGCTTCCCCCCAAGCCCTTAGGTGTGGTCCCCATAGAGTTTCCTTCCCCAATGCACCCGTGCACCATCACCTCAGTCCCCTGATCCCTCTGATCTCTCCCTCTGATCCCTCTCCCTCCTCTGATCCCTCTCCCTCCTCCTCCCCTGCAGTATGAGGAGACATTGATTTTGATGAGGGATCAACAATACTTTGCAGAGGAGGCATTGCTTGAAGAGAAGTGTGGTAGATTGCTGGGATTTTTAGATCAGTGTAATTGAAGTCCAGAGTTGTCAAAGCTGAGTGTAGCTGTGCCATAACTTGTTCAGTATAAGGTGAGACTAGACCAGATTCATTGTTATGGTCAATGAATATTTATTGAGCATCTATTAAGTACAAGATATTTCTAGACAAGAAAACTTAAATAAGGGACCAGGAAAATGAATAACTATAAGAAAGTGAAAATCAAAATCAACAAAAAACTATGAACCAGAGACACTCTATGGGGGGTAGGGGGCACGAGGGGAGGGATTGGGGTCAAAATAAGGGGGTTGCAATTGTATGGGGAATATAAAAATAAAATTTATTATAAAAAAGATATTTCTAGACATTGGAGATTCTGTAGAGAATAAAACAGCACTAATTCTCAACCATATAACATATGTCTATTCTGTTGGATTCAGTAGGGAGGACAGTTGTGGAAGGGGAAAAATAGGAGATGGCTTTGAATTCAAGCCTAAAGAATTTAAACTTCAGGGGCATTTATTATTCATAATTTATGAATTGAGAAGGTGATGTGAGAAAGAGGAAAACCAATTAGAAATAAATGAGTTACATGAAGTTGTAAGTGATGAAGCCTTAAACTAAGGAAATGGCAATTTCCTTAAGGGGATTGAAACTTGGAATCCATCAGGAAGGACAAATGGATAGAGTGGATTAGAAGAAAATTCACCTGGTTTTTTTTTTTTTTTCATGGATGCCTGGGAAGAATCAGGAGTCTACCCTTTAACTATAACATCCTCTTTGGATGACCAACAGGCCCTGAAAGAGAGCTCAGACATTTATAATAATTGGCTGAGAGAAAGAAACATGAAATCCTTTCTGGAAAGTTAGTCATAGTACAGTGAAAATGCCCTTTGGAATTTTGTTTATGGGGTTCTATCATTTAACTACCATTAATTGTGGTGAGACATTGTTTCCTTGACTTTCCACATTTCTTGTTACTTCTCTCATTACATTGTTAAAATCTCATAGCAGCACTATTTACAATAGCTAAGCTTTGAAAAAACCCAAATGCCCAAAAATAGATGACTGGATCAAGAAGATGTGGCACATATACACCATGGAATATTACTCAGCAATCAAAAAAGATAAACACATGCAATTTGCAGCAACATGGATGGCGCTGGAAGGGATCATGCTCAGCGAAATAAGCCAGAAAGAAAAAGAAAAATACCGGATGGTCTCACTCATAGCAGTAATCTAGAAAACTTAAATAAGGGACCAGGAAAAAAAATAACTATAAGAAAGAAAAAATCAAAATCAACAAGCAACTATGAACCAGAGACACTCTATTGGGTTTGGGGGTGGGAAAAGGAGGGCTTGGGGTCAAAATAAGGGGGTTTTAATTGGGGAATATAAAAAATACAATTTAAATAAAATGTGGAAAAAAAATAAAAATAAAATCTCCTGAGAGTTTAAAATAAATGTGTTTGATGAAAACAATTTTATTTTATTTGAGGTATTTGATGACTGATTCACCCAGTGTAGTGAGATCATATTCTCATCAAGATGACAGCTCAGTCAGGGAATAGTGTCTGAGTCTTATATGATAATTAGGTAATTTCTTTGGTCCAACTCTGAGAACATAGTTTAGATAAGAAAGTAGTACATTCACATCATCTCTGTTTATGATATCACATAGTAAGCTTGCTTAATGATTTAACAGCCATGCTAGACAACTGTGCCCTTAAAGAAGCCGTGTAAGATGAATGTTCATATAGTCTTATAATTGCCTTTCAAATGTTAGGGAAAATGCTGATTAAAGTTTACATTATGGTTCCTGGTAGAGATGGGTAGAAATTAAACATATATTTATAAATATTTTAATATAATAAACCACATTCCAGCAATCAATTTGAGCAGCAGAATAAACATGTTCTCCATTACTCTACAGCCTCATTGTTTATTTAAAAATGTCCTTGGAATGTCACCTGCTCAAATCCATTTCTCCTGCTTTTATACAGTAACTGTCCATGGTAAGTGGATAACAGGTGCCACCTGCTCTGTGGGTACAAGGTGTAAATGTTAATTGCTGGGAGTTGTTACTTATGTAAGTTCTGATTCAGTAAAAGTGAGCTGTGAAGTAGGAGCCAATGGAGAAGATTCTAGTCTTGGTGTTGGCTCTATTTCTGCTGTAAATTTCTGCTGGGACTCAGTTTTCCTATTGCAAATGGGAGAGTAGTGACCGCTATTCCACAGTAGCCTGCCTGTACTGTGGCTGGAACTAAAAAACAGACAGGGGTGACATGGGTGAGAATGAGATCATGATTACAATTAAAATTAACCCATTAGGATGAACTTCCATATAACACACTTGGCTTCAGGGTTATGCTTCCAGGCCACTGAGACTTGCAATTACTCTGATTTCAGAGATTGACTTTCTTTCTAATTTTAGTATTCCTAGTGCCTGCCTCTTAATATCTACCCATCGAATATTTGCTCAACAGTAATTTATTGAATATCCTCTTCATGCTCAATAGTTTAACCAATGATTAAAAGTCTTGGCTGTGGAATAAAAGTGTTTAAATTTAGTTGCCTGAAGTCAAATGCTCACTTATCTCTTACTAAGATGTGTGATACTGACAAGTTAACTTCTCAGTCTCCTCATCAGTGAAATGGAAATAATAAAATACTCATTAGATGTTTGTTAGGAGGTTTAAATGGCACTATTCATTGACATGTATGTGGCACCAGATAATTGCATGGAGATGACTGCATGGTGATGATGAGGAAAAGTAAGGGATGGGAGAAAGGGAGGAGAAAGACAGGAGGCGACCCTCAGGGGCACGTAATGTCCATGAAATCATTATTAGTTGTCGATATTTCTCTCCCACTAATACTCCAAATTTGCTTTCGTGTTATCTTGACTGTCACTTGAACCAACAAACACTCTTCTAGGTTCATGCTTTCTTGATTAGTACATGGACAGGCCTCTCCCATCCTGGTCTCTTTTATCTCCCTTGGTTGTTATTTCTATTTGATTAAAAATAAATCAAAATTATACTTGCACATGATTTTAAAAAGGAAATAATCTTACAATTCTTGTTATGAAAACCATTTTTGAAATCCTTCTTGCGTCTCCTATTCTACAGGGATAGACAATCTCAACTCTTTCAGCTGATGATTTTGAGATCTACCTCTATAGCTTTTAGTAACATGCTTTTATTGCAAGTTCTTGATATCCCACTCTTTTTAAAGTTTTTTATTTTATGTATCTTTTACATCATTTTTCATTTTTGCACAATGTATGCATTTTCATCTTGGTTATAGTCCCCATACAATCCCCATCCCCCTTGTTTTGATCCTACTCCCTTCTCCACCCTCTGTCTCTAGTTTATTGTTGCTTGTTGATTTTGATTTTTACTTTATTATAATTAGACTTTTTTCTGGTCCCTTATTTAGCTTTTCTAAATTCTTGGTATGAGTGAGACCATCAGGTATTTTTCTTTTTCTTTCTGGCTTATTTCACTGAGTATGATCCCTTCCAGCTCCATCCATGTTGCTGCAAATGGCATGAGTTTATCTTTTTTGATTGCTGAGTAATATTCCATGGTGTATATGTACCACATCTTCTTGATCCAGTCATCTATTTTTGGGCATTTGGGTTGCTTCCATAGCTTAGCTATTGTAAATAGTGCTGCTATAAACATAGGGGTGCAGATGCCCTTTTGAATTAATGTTTCTGTGTCCTTTGGGTAAATACCTAGGAGTGGAATTGCTGATCACATGGAAGCTCCATCTTTAGCAAAGAGGAAATGCAAATGGCCAACACACATATGAAAAAATGTTCAACATCACTTGTAATCAGGGAAATGCAAATCAAAACTATAATGAGATACCATCTCACACCAGTGAGAATGACACATATTAAAAAAAACTAGCAACAGCAAATGTTGGCGAGGATGTGGAGAAAAAGGAACTCTTCTGCACGGCTGGAGGGAATGCAAACTTGTCCAGCCACTATGGAGAGCTGTGTAGAGATTCCTCAATCTGATATCCCACTCTTAAGAATATCTGCTTACCACAATGGAAAACAAGGATCCAGCTCCTTTGGCCACTGCCCCCCCGAATGCTTGCACACACATCATAGCACTGCACCTTCCATGGCTATCCTAGAATTGTGCTTGTGTCACTATTCAGTGTTTACACTGCTGAGTGTGTAAATACTATTCATAGCTAACCTGTGTATTATACATGATTGCTTTGCTTTGATAACCAACTTCTTATTTTTTGTCTTGGTTGGACTTAGCAATTGACATATTTGGTTTATGTTGTTTTATGGTTTGCATATTTTTCTATGATTCTGGGCAACTCATCCTTCTATTAAAGAGCAATTGTACATTCACAACATTGAGAGATTTAGGGTAGTTCTGATGTCAGTCTTGATTTGGTTCAGGGGCTGAGATGATATCAGAATGTATTTCTCTTTAAATTTTCTTGAATGGGTTTTGAAGTAATTGATTCCTAAGATAGAAATTCATGAATAAATAATAAATACTATGTTAAAAGTAGTAAAAATATATATTATGTATTGATGTATTTTTAAAGTATAATGAGTAACACATGTACTCAAAAGTTATTGTTCTACTATTATTAATACTAGCTATTCTGTTACTGCATTTAATCTTGGAAATAACTCTGTCATATTGCTACTTTATATGCATTTTATATTGAAAAATAAAACAAGATACAAGGAAGTTACTAAACTTGTCCATGGCCACAGAGCAATAAAGTAACAAAACTGAGCTTGGAACTGAGGCAAATGATTGTCAGGGATGAATAGAGTTAGTGTCAGTGTACTTCTTACTTTAAGAATGGGAGATTTTTTCATTGATATTCATTCCACCTTAGAAACAGCTCACTTCGTTTCATTTGACTTTCTGTAGGCAGACTGGTAGTGTTGTCTTGCTATTGAGATAAAAAGAATGAGTTTTACAGTATTTAAATTATTTTCTCAAGTTATCCAGCTATATATGACAGACTTAGGAGTTGGGCCCAATTTGTAATTTTTCCTTTCCTACACTGTGCTGCCTTTATGCTGGGACATTTCTATCTTCCTGTGTCCCTCTAGTTGGCATAGTATTGGAATATTTAAAATCCTAATTGATAGATGAATTCTGGACGGATGTATTATATTTTTATCTGCTTGGCAAAACAAAGCAAATGAGAAACTAACAAGAGATCACAGAATGAGCAATGACTTTCCAGTGAGGTCTTATTTCACCTGGTTTCTGCAGAAGACCATAGTTAGGAAGAGACAGGACCAATGGCTTGGGGTCGGGATCAGGCACTGAGAATCTGCAGAGCATCATTGTTAATCAAATGAGATCCAAAGAAGCCCAGAGTGGAGGGGCGAAATGAATGAGATTATATATTAGATAATCTTGGGTTTGAATCCTAATTTTTCTATTAATAACTGTGTGCCCTTGAGCTTATTCCTTAATCAGTCTGAGCTTCATTTTTCTCATTATGAAATGGAGGTAAAAAGGTGTGCTGAGCTCAGAGGTATGGGGTGGATTAAATATGACGATGGAGTTGGGCACTCAAGATTGTGCCTGGCATTTCAAAGGGATCAATAAATATTGCCTATTATTAATAATATTCAGATACAAATGATAAGGAGCTTGCTGAGTCTTGGAATCTAATACAAAATAACTTTTCTGGGAAACAGATCCCAGTCTCCAAATTGAAGAAGGGCTAATTCCTTTCCCCTCCTGTTAATTCATTTCCTATTTCTCACCTCCCCACTTTCACCCCTATCCTCAGCCATATCTTAGCCCCAAGTTCTCTAGCTTTGACCTTTTCTTAATAAGATAATTTTATTCTTTGACATTAGCCTTGGGTATATGCTGAAACTTTGTCTGAAATGAACATTTGATTGCAACCATTATCAATATCTCAGGTCCGAAATCACCTTTGAGCAATTACCCAGAAACTGCATTGATTTCTTTTCAGCTTTTTTGAGGTTTATCAAAAGGCTAAGAGCTGGGCAGAAACTACTCTGGTTTTATGGGCCATGATGTCAAATGAGAAGGAGTGAGTGGAATCTCAGTTAAAGGATATTTTTATTCCCATGCTCCAGGCCACAGTCTATTTTTTTCTGCAAAAAGAAACGGTATATTTCTCTGCAGCATTAGGATTAGATTCCCTTGTGGTGAATGACAGACATGGGGCTAACTCCTGGAAATACAGGGACACATTCAAGGTGGCGTAGATTTTTGTAAAGCGTTGGCTCTTGCAGGTAGTGGTGACCTTGTCTGACCTCTCTGAATGGTAAGAGGTTGCCTGTCAACATAAGAGCATCTTTCTGGCCATCCTTCTTGCCACCTTTCTTAAGAATATTGATTAGATTTGATAAGATCAAAGACTAACCAGGTTTTCCGGTGTTTGTCTATTCTTGTCCTGTATCTCTACTCCAGCTTCTCAGGGAATGGGTTGGTGAGGAGCAGTGGAGCTAATAGTTGAAAGGGTTTTGGTGGGCGTCAGAAATTTGATTTAAAAATTTGATAGCATGAGGTGATTTAGCAGAATGGAAGCAACATTGTGGAAAAAAGATTAAGGTTAAGGTAACCTCAACCTAGGGAAGATTTTCATACCTGGCAAAATTATACTTAATGATATTACATCAAAGAACTATTTAAAGTTAACTTAAGTGGGCCTCCCTGGTGGTGCAAGGGGTTAAGCACCACACTATGAAGCAATCCACAGCCTCTGCAGCATGAGTTCAATCCCTGGCTGGCCAGGGAGCAACCCACATGGCACAGCAGACCTCTCCTGACTCACCCACTGCTCCCCTCAGCAGTGTATTTCAGTCAGTCTGCCTGTTCTGTTCCCCACTCTGTCTCTGGTGGAGCCTCTCACCCCCCGCATCTCTGGCCTGTACCCCCAGCTTTTGTATGCATAAATAAATAAATTAAAAAAAATAAAGTTAACTTAAGTACCAATAGGAACACCTCGGTAGTTACTCCATAATCATAAATATGATTTTGCATTCAACTAGATTTGTTAGAGTTTTGATGGAATCCTCAGCCAGATATAGATAAGGAGGAAATCCTTGTCCTACTTCTAATACAAATTCTTTCCTCTCATCATCCCAATCCTGGGAGTTCTCTTTCAGTCCCTGTTCTGTATCTCCTCATATTAGTGAAAACCTTCAATGGGTCCTATCATTTCGTTTTCAATAGTGTAGTTGATTCAGTACAGAGGTTATTCAGTCTCTCTTTGTAGGTATTCAAAGTTTGGACTTTAAAAATATGACACTTTGTGAACTGACCCTATCTGCCTTTTGCTCACATCCTAGGTGATGTCAGATCCCATAGGATGCAGCCCTACTCCAGTTCAGTGGGCATTCTTTGCTGGAGCTGCTTTGGAAGGTCTGCGGCTAGAAGAGCAACTGGTGAGTAGGGAGAGGAAGAGAAATTAAAATCTGGTCACTCCAGACCATCTTGACTTTAGGCCACCAAAAAAGAGGCCTGAGAATTTCCAAAGTGTCTTCTTTTTATTACTAATAACTCTACAACAATACTCTGCGTTGCATTCTTGGGATCCACTCTGAGATGTCATCCCTGTGTGAAGTGTCTGGGAATCTGTGGTTTGACCATTGCACATCCACTAATGTGTGTACCACAGAAAGAGAATTTAGATTTAAAAAAAAGATGAAGGTTTAACTAGGGCTTGCTTCATTCACAGTCAGAAAACTCTCCTTTCCCTACTATTAGATCCCAGACAAAAATCTAAGCAGCCAGAAGACTCGTCACTTAATATATACCATTTGAGGCTGCATGCTATCATAGTCTTGTCTTTTTCAGATGTATTTGACCTTCATTTATACAAAGGAAAAAGTCACAATGACAGCTGAACATTAAAACAATTTCAAGACGTTGTGATGTGGAGAGAGTCCAGAGGAGAGATATTGGAGTCAGAATTTGTGGGTGACTGATAATAACACCAGGTCCCTGGGACTGACTTTGCAAAGTAATTCTACAGTTGTAAGGATTCTTATATCTGTTCAGCAAAGTATTAACTGCTTTGACTCACATAAATCAGACAAAAGTCGACAACACTTTAATTGCTCAGGTTCAGAGGGACAGGAAATGGGTGCAGCTACTTCTTTTCTTTATTGAAAGGGCATGTTTTTGTCCTATTTTTCTTTCTTAATACTTGATAAGTTTATTTTATTTCTGCTTTATCCATTATACCAAAGTTGAATTAATAAATCGTGTTCAAAATGGAAGAATCTAAGAGAGCTGAAATTTATATTCATTTATATTTATAAAATTCTTTAGCTTCTGTATATATTATCAATGCGTGTACATATTTATATATATGTTTATGTAGAAAATAATATATATATATACATACACACAAATCTTTAGATCTTCTGTATGTCAGTTTCAGTATCTATACCTAGACCCAAAACACAAGACATTAACAAAGAAGAAATTAGATCATCCAGACTGATCAATTCAGCTGGGACTTTCAATCCTTGCCAGTTTAGAGGCTGAGCAGGAATTAAGTGATCTTTTGCTACAGAAAGTCTTGATCATTGAGTTGAAAGTCTTCCATTGCTTAAAGAAGTAATAGATTTTTCATCTTGTGTTGGGAGGCAGTGTGGTGCAGTCAAATAGGACCTCATCTTTAGGGTAACCTATGTTTCAGCTTGTACCTTACATATTTCCCTGACTGACTATACAACCTTGGGAGAACTACTTTTTTGAGTCTCAGATTTCTCATGTGTAAAGCACGGATGTCACCAGCATCGTAAGGTTGTTGTAAACCTTCCAAGGAAGTCAGAATGTTCCTAAGATAGTAAGATCCTTAGAGAGCTGGTGCCCCAAGGCTGGTGTTCACATAAAAGGCTCAGGTGTCACTTTCTGGTATTTTATCCAAATTGGTTTTCCTAATCTTTGCTATTGATGGCCTTCCAGCCACCTGCCAGCATCACCACTGCACTGCTGTTCACAGTGGCTTTGCATTTTAGAACATGCTGTCTTTTCTCAGATGGTTGGAGTTAATTTAGGACAAAATAGGTTCAACAGCTCAGCAAATAACAGGCTTTCAAAGCAGACAGGATATAGTTAGAAAAGCAAACATTAAAAGACAAGAAAACAGACCACTAGACGCCTTCAGTCTGAAACAAAGTTAGGGAGTGTAACAGTGAAGCTATGTCAGAAAATAGCAGAATGCAAAGATTGCTGGAGTTTCTGGTCAAAATATTTTATGTATCTCTCTAGAAGTTTAATGAAATGAGAGGCAAGACTGTCCTCCGTGTCAACATTGAAAATTTAAAATCTGCTTCCACCTTTATTTTGGAACAATGCCTACACATTCTATTTCTGTTAATTAAATCATTATTAAAATGCTGTCCCTTCTGGGACAAATCTATTGCTCTGATAGACCAAGAGTGAGACGTTATCAGGAAAATGGTCTTCATTTGAAAAAGGGCAGTGATATGCTTTTCTTTTCAGAGAGACAAGACCAAGCTGTTCTTAACCTGCGAAAGCAAATTAATATTCAGAACAATTCTTTTAAGAGGGGAGGTCAAGTAAGAATTTAACTTCTTTCATTCTATCCAGTGGAGATATACTGGCAGTTTGCCTGTAAAGGTAATGTCTTTCACATAGCTCTCCGTTGGTGATTTTACCTATTTTCCCATGTAGAAGGGAATTGTGTGTCTTTAAGAGTAGACCATTCCTTTCCAAAATACTTGTGCCTGCTGTAGTTTCTTCAAGGAGAACCAAATAACAAAAGAGACACTACTATGACACTGAGTCATTGTCTCTGTCAAATAACATTCTTTTCATACCCTAACTCCCTATTATCATCATTGTCCTGTGAGCAGATTCATTATAAACTATTTTTGATTCCTTTTTACTGTGTCAAAATCTGGAGATGACAGAGACACAGAGAACAGATTGGTGGTTGCCGGGGGTGGGGGTGGGGTGCATGAAATCAGTGAAGGGGGTCGAATGAATAAACTTCGAGTTATGAAATAAGTCATGAGGATGTCCTTTATAGCATGGTGACTGTAGTTAGCAATGCTTCACTGCATTTTTGAAAGTTACTATGAGGGTAGATTGTAAAGGTTTTATCATGAGGGATTTTTTTTTTTGAAAAGAGATTGTACAATGAGCATAAGAATTAAACTATCAATAGGAGCCAGTGAAAGCAAGGACTTCCATGACAACCGTGATGATAAGATAATTTAAGAAGAGGTTAGGGCTCAGCCCTGGTGCACAAGCTCATATGAGTGGCATTTGAGGGTGCCTGGGAGCATTATCATTGGGGAAGAAGGGTAATAATATAGAGTAGAGCGGGCACCTGTAAGTCTTCTCATGGATGGAACTCATCAATTATGTGCCAGTTTCTAGGACTAGCCTCTGCTCTTGGGCATGAAAATTAATAGTGATTGGTTTCCTTTCAGAGGTAATGTTGTATATGGAAATAATGTAAGCTGATCTGATTTGGACAACCAGTTCTGACTTAACCAGTTTGATCCTCAGTTTCCTTATCTGTAGAGTGAAGATAATAATAATAGCACTTCCTTGATAGACTTATTTTGAGAAGACCTAAATTATGAAGGTAAAGCATCTGGGAAAGTATGAGACTCACAATATGCATTTACACGGTACACTTTGCTTTGAATCTTTTATCCTGTTTTCCCCATTGTAAATTAGGTAATAATTGCTTTTCACGGTCATTGTAAAGATTAGTAATAATGACTGCAGAGGACTGAGTCCTGACTCCTAATGGATTAGTAAGTTTGGGTATTAGCTTCTCATTGGGTACAAAGTAGCCTTAGAAATCTTTAGAGGATGTTTATGTGTAGCTCCCATTATCAGCTAGTTGACCATCTTTACCATCTAGCAACACGGTTGGTCAAAGCCCCCCATTATGAATAGGCCCCCATAATGAAGCTCCCATGGGCAATTCTTGATTCTGGACTGGCTTCTGTGCTTTACTCTGTTTTATCTTTATTATAGGACGTCAACAATCATTGTAACTCCCATATTACTGACTGTCCGCCTTGGTCTTTTCTTCTGCAAGTTTGACTGCCCATAGATTCATTTCCACAGGTCCCCTGAGCATAAACACACAAGCCCTTCCTTTTAAATGCTGTACCTCTGAGCCTTGGGAGAAGGCAAGGATAACACATGTGGCAAAATAACACAGATTTAGGGATATTTCTCAGTAGTACAGAGTCCTGTTTTCTGGTTAGTAGTCATTAAATCCCTCCTTTATTGTCTGAAGACTTGTTGACCTCTGCTCTTTTGTTTTACTTTTGCTACTGGAATTTAGCTTCTAAATTTGCATCTTTTGATGGTAGGTCTGGAGTTGTACTCTAGGTCCCATAAATGATTTCATGTCCTCTTAGGGGACACTTGTGCCCTACAGATCATTTGAATTTCTGAGACCTGGTAATATTCAACAGTGATTTCCCCTTAAGTCTCTTATATTTTATATCAAACCAATTATACTGTCCTATATGCTTGCCTTTTTCCACTTGGGGAATTCCTTTTTCCTGTTCTTCTATTTGGAGGTAAAGCATCCTTCAAGGTTCAACTGGACACATATTATAAAATATGATATACTTCAGGCATTGTGCCTGTGTGTGTGTGTGTGTGTGTGTGTGTGTATGTAGAATGAATAAATAAATGACTTGGGTAATATTCCATAGCTAATCTGAGGTTAAGCTGGGACCGAACTATAAGGCTCCTCTTCTCCAAATCTATCCTTTACCCATGAGATCATCCTGCCTTCTCATACCCTCCTGGCCCTGTGTTTTCATCTGTGACTATGATTAGTTCCCAAACCCCTCGCCCCATGCTCCCACACACCTGGTGGCAAAAGGTCTTATCAGCGCTCTTTTAACTCATTGTAATTAATGTAA
The DNA here is from genome assembly GCF_014898055.3 of Talpa occidentalis. NCBI lineage: Eukaryota > Metazoa > Chordata > Mammalia > Eulipotyphla > Talpidae > Talpa > Talpa occidentalis. The sequence goes on from NW_023603184.1 coordinate 7,987,150, forward strand.
AAGCTGTTGTGCTTTATTAATGAAAAGCATGTTCAGTATTAAACTGTCATGTCAGTGGCAATTATGCATAATTATGTCCATAAACATGAGGTTTGTCGTTGCACTTACAAAATGTAAACTTTCCTGAAGGAGAGGGGGCTCGTCTGAGCTGCAGTAGGGCCTCTTGCTTCCTGACCAGGTGACTAGAGGCTGCAAATCAGGGCCCATAGGTTGAAGCCTCCTATGGCCAGAAGCTGCATCTTGCTCTGTTTTTTGGAGATAAAACGCAAAATTTTTGGTTGAAACATAGTCTTTCAATGTGAGAGCAAAGGAAATTTAGAGTCCTTGGTCAAAGACTGACACTAAGAACATCAGCCTGAAGGAAAAGGACCCCCCTTCTGTTGTGAGAGCTTCTCCAGGCTCCTCCCTTCTTTTGCTCAAAGAGCAGGAAGGGTTATTTATGTCATAATGGCAAATGCAAGTTAAAAATTCTCCCTCTTGGGGCCTCCCCTGGTGGCGCAGTGGTTGAGCACTGGGCTGTGAAGCTGCCCGCAGCCTCTGCAGTGCAGATTCGATCCCCGGCTGCCAGCGAGGGTCCCACATGGTGCGACAGACCTCTCCTGCCGCGCCCACTGCTCCCCTCAGCAGTGTATTTCGTCAGTCTGACTATTCTGTTCCCTGCTCTGGCTCTGGTGAATTCTCTCACCCTCCTGCACTTCTGATTGTACCCAGTGCTTGCATAAATAAATAAAAAAATAAATCTTAAAAAAAAATTCTCCCTCTTGAATGTGGTGGCTATTTTATAGTGTATGCATATATAAAATCATCAAATTGTACATTATAAATTATATAAGTTTAAATTGTCAGTTATAGCTCAAAAGGGGGCCTTAATAAGGGAGGTACTAGCTCCCTTCCCCAACATCCCTGCTCCTAGGATGATTACTGTAAGAACTTTGTAATTCTAAGTTTATTCTCTCCTTGAAAAATATATGTAAATCTTTTTAAAAGTTAAATAAACTTCTTGTCAGCATCACAACCCATTCTCAAGGACCTGGAATCTATCACTTTGAAACATATTCATCAAGAAAAATGATTTCTATGCTAGTGTGGAAACCTGACATGAGCATATGTTTCAACCCAAGTTGCAAAACTGTCCATGTCATAAACATATGGGAGGGCTGCACTTCCTTTCAATAATACCAGTTAACTAATAGAGATGGTCACTCAATTACCAAGGAAATTTAGGATAAACTATATGTGACAAAGGGCACCAACAAGTTCTCTTATCTAAGAATCTAATTTTTGTTTGTCTCGAGAGCATCTATGTAACGGGATGTATTGCTTCGCTATGTGCATGGGTAGGATTTTTTCCCGTCATTGCATTCTCAGCAAAATTCTGCTTTAAGGTTGTTCAAAAATAACATTGTTTTCTTTCCCCTAGTTTGTGGGAAGGCTTTCTGGCATGGCAAGATAGTTATATTTTTTTTTTTCCAAAAATGCTCATACCTTGCACCTTGCATTATCAAAATCTTGTTTGGAAAATATTTGTCTGGCACAGCTCCAACCAAAGTATTAGTTCTTGAAGAGCTATTTCATGCCTTCTTTTTCTCTGCCACAAAGAATTGAAAATAAGATGTGGAATCGTTAGTTAAATCTTGTGTGGTTTCCTCTGTGGTGTGATCTCCAGAAGGTGCTGGAAAAATATTTCACCTAATTTGTTATGTGATCAACTTAATATATAACAGAATTATGCAACAAGAATTCTGATTAATAGTGAGCATAACCTAACAGAATTGAACTTGTTGCTGGCATTTAGAGCTGATGCTGGACTGCTCTTTGTGGCTGCAAAATTGTGGCATTATGTCCAAAACTCACTACTTCAACCTGTGTTGACACAAATTGAAGAAGACTCACCAAGGTTCAATAATCAGTGTTTGGAGGCCTGTTCTGTTCACTGACATATCTTCAGTTATAAATTGATTTCTCTCAAGGGAAAAGACAAATCAACCAACCAATCAACATTAGTTTTCTTTCCCCCAGTGTTTCCATCTTGCCTCCTCGCCCCCCCACCCCATGCATCGGTGCTGCTTCTGAGAAATTTTCTTGGTAGAGTTACCTTTGATATTCCCTGAAATCTTTATCTCCTTACTGGACCTACTGATCCATCCTCCCTCTCTTAGTACCAAAATAGTAGCAGATAAAGGTTAGGCTGTGAATTTTTTAATTTTTTTCTAATGAGTAGCAGAAAAAAAAATGTCCAGATGAGGTTATAGCCATATCCTTTCCTGAGAGTCACCAATAATGTCCCCAGAGTCTACAAGGATATAGTGCTTGCATAGTCTGAATTGGGGAAATGAGTCCTTGGTAGGGTGGGAAGGAGTAAAAAAGGCGGTCTATAGTAGTTGCTCTAACTGACTTAGTGGAAATAGTAAGCAAGGACTTTGAAAATCCTCAAACTTCCACTCTCTACTTTATCCAGCCCATAAAATATGGGCATTTCACAACTAAGGAAATATGAAATCAAACATAATAGAACACAGGCAGGTCAACACACTGCCTTCAGGACAACTGGACTAACCCTGTGGAGGATTTACAAATGGATCACACTGGTGGCATTTAGACACAATAATACTTTGATTAGTGAGCACAACTACCCAGCAACCAGAATCCTTCTGTGTCAGTCTTCATTTCCCAAGCTTATTGTTGCCTTCCTAGAGTTTGGTTTCTCATTACTGGGCTCCTCAGTCCTGTTCAAAAGTAGCAAAGTGGCAAATCTACCAAACATACATCCTCAAATCATCAGCTCAAATTCGAGGAGTTTTCGTTGAAAGGCTTAAACAACAGCTCATCAGTTTTCTGATTGTATTGATTTTTCTTCTCTGCCTCTGTTGCTTTCTCGAAGATATTGTAAGCATTAAAATACATTCATAAGAGAGCATCTCTACCCATGTTTGTTTCTCAGAAATACAGAGACAGCAGAAATATACCAGACTGCATTCGAGTTAGACAGGTGTGACTCCAGTCCTTAACAGTGGAAACTTGGGCAAGTTACTGAAGCTTTCTCTGCCAGTTCCCTCAACTAGTGATGAAGGATTAATGGTGATTATGTTCTGGCCCACAGGAGTCACAATACAAGTCAGAGTTAGAAAAAGCAAGCAGAATAAGCTCAAGGAATGGAAATTTGTGTAATTAATACATTAACAGACATGAACAAGGAAATAAGGTAAATAAGGTATAATAGAATAAGTCATGGTAAAAAGTTGGTTACTTGAAAAGTATAATAAAATAGATATATATTTTGGCAAGGCTGGTGAAGAATAAAAGGGATGATAATCACAACAAAAATATTAGAAATGAAAATATTAGAAATGAAAACTACCACAAGTATAGCAGAAGTTTAGAAATTGTGTAATTATGAAGACTATAACAATAAAGTAAAGGGGAGGGAATGAGAAGATGGGCCCCTTGGTTGGTGGGGATGTGGCGATATATATATATATATATATATATATATATATATATATAGATGCTGAGGTAAGAAAATGTACTCTGGAACATACACAGAGTTGTAAAAAGATGTTGTCACAATAAAGAGAAAAAAATAAAAAATAAAAAGGCAAATTATTATTGCCTGGATAACTTTTTACAAGTGAGTGATATAAAACATTCAGAAACAACCAATTCCAAGTCTATGAAAACTACTCTAGAGAATAGAAAAAGACAGAATGCTTCCCAGCTCCTTTTAAGGGTCACATATAACTTTGACACTGGAATCAGATGCGAGAAAGAAAAATCAGAGAAATATCAATAATAAATCAAGTTTAAATAAATCTAAATTGAAAAAAGCACACCATGTCAAGATACATTTAAGTAAAGGATGCATTATGAGCCATTGGAGTTTGTCATAAGAATGTATAAAAAACTTTAGCAATGAGACTTACCACATTATTAGATAAAAGGAGACAAAGAATATTAGATGTAGAAGAACAAATCCAACAACAGTGCCCCAAATTGTTTTTTTTACCAAACTAGCAATGCTTGTTATAATTGTGTGAATGTATGTAACAAAAACAGAGAACACATGGTATTTGATGGGAAACTATTTGGTGTATATCTTATATTAGATGTATATCTTCTAAAGACTAGGGTAAACCAATGATAGATCTGTTGCAACTTCTATATATTAGAAGTTGTGTGGTAGGTTCTCACCTATGTAATAAGATGCAAAAGTGAAGTAAAAGACATAATGATTGAAAAAGAGGAAATGAAACCATCATTTTCAGATTCTATTATTGTCCAAGAGAAGCTACAGATGAGCTAGTAGAATTAATAAATTCAATGCAGAAACTCGGCATAAAACCAATATGGACATTTTTCATGATTCTTTACAGAAGCTACAAAGAGCAAATGTATTTTAAGGGAAGAAAATTACAACATCAAGATTAAAAATGTAAAATATTGTTATGGAGAAAACCTGAACTTTGTTGAGAGATGTGAAATAAGTGGAAAGATGTGATATAATTATAGATGGAAAATCTCAAATTATAGTGTCTCATTCTCTAAAAATTAATCTATAAACTTAATTTTCACTCAAAGTTCTGATGGGGTTTCTCATGGACTTAAAGTTCATTCTAATTTTTTTATATGAATGAAACAAAGGATCAAGAATGTTCAGGATGATTTTGAAGATCAGAAAAGGGATCTCAGCTACCAAAATCCTTATAATCTTTTATTAATTATAACAATGTGCTGTGTACACAGAGATAGAAATATGGAACACAGCACAAAACCTATACAGAGACAGAGACATATGGAAACTTGATATATTAGAGAAGTAATATTGGAGATCAGGGAGTAATGGGAGATTACTTAAGAAACAATTCTAGGACAATGAGCTATCCTTATAAAAAAGTGAAATTGGATCCATTCTTTACAACATATTTTAAAATCAATTACATTTGGATTAAAAATCTGTGTGAACAATTGAAGTCTTTAGAAGACAGGATTGCAAAATAGCATTAAGACTGTTAAATAGAAGGAATTCCTTAGAAAACAAAAAGCAAAACTATAAAGGCAAAGCCTGGTAAAATATTTAAACCTCTCTTTATCAAAAGACACTCAAAAATCGAGTGAAAAGTATATGTCACAAAATGGGAAATTTAAAAAAAAAACAACAGATATGGGATTATTGTACAGCATACTTAGAGGACTCCTAGGAAATTAGAAGATAGGAACAAAGTATACAATTTAATAATAGTAAAAAAATACCACCAGATAAATCAACAAATAGGAAACTCAAATGGCCAAAAGTATGAAAAATTCATAATATCAGCGGTATTCAGGAAAATGTAAATTAGAACTACAATAAGACATAATTTCATACCAATGAGAATGACAGGATTAAAACAATGAACAATTTCAGTTGTTGCAAGGAAGTGGAACCTGGGGCTCTTACACTGTTGGGTGAAGTGTAAATTGATCCAGTGACTTGGGAGAGCAATTGACAATAGCTGGTAAAGGAGTGTGTACCCTATGACCTATGTATTAGAATGTTCATTGAAGCATTGCTTGTAATGGTGAAAAAATTGGAGACAACATAAATGTCCATTAAAAGGAGAAAGGATAAATCAATTCTACTATATTCATACAACAGAATCCTTTACAGTGGTTAAAATTAATGAACTGGAGATAAATGTTTCCATATAAATAAATCACAAAAATGTAATGTTAGGTGAAGAAATCAAATTGGCAAAAAGATACTGAATTAGTGCAGGTCCTCTGAAGGGCAGGCACCAAGAGAAAACTAGATGTGCAAGTAATTTATTGGGGGAATCACCTCAAAAGGAGAAAGGAGGGGGCTGGAGAAGGTAAGGCGTGCTTTCAGACCATGATATAGGTCTAAGTCCTTTGGAAGAGTCGGATTGATAGTTTGGGAACCCAAATTGTGCATTGAAGTGACCCTGCCTCTTGCAGGAATGGACCTGCATTAGCAACTCACTTGTGCTCAGTTAAGAACTGAATACTTTAGGGGTAACCTGTGGGAAGCATAGCATGGGACTGGGTGGACTTAGCAGGCAGCAGCTGTAACAATCAGGTAGTGATGTCTATGAAAGCAGGAAATCTGGGAGGCACATTTTCAAGGTCACCACAAAGACATACACTATGATTCCAGTTATATTAAGTTAAAATATGCAACACAATTCTTTTTTTTTTTTTTTTTTTTCAAAGATTTATTCATTATTTATACAAGCACTGTGTACAGTCAGAAGTGCGGGAGGGTGAGAGAACTCACCAGAGCCAGAGCGGGGAGCAGAGCAGGCGGAAGGACCGAAGTACACTGCCGAGGGGAGCAGCGGGCGGCAGGAGAGGTCTGCGCGCCATGTGGGACCCTCCTCCGGTGGCCGGGGAGCAGCCAGGGATCGAACCGGCGCAGCAGAGGCTGCGGGCAGCCTCGCAACCCAGCGCTCAACCGCTGCGCCACCAGGGAGGCCCCACAATTCTTTATTGTTAGTGGACGCTTAACTAGACAGGAAAAATTTCAGAGTATGCCTTGGAATTCAGGATAATGGATGACTTTAGGGACCAAGCGAAGGGGAAATGGGACCCGGCAGGGCACACAGGGGATTTTATTTAAAAAAGATTTAATTAAAAAAATCTAGGTGATAATTACATTTATTTACCATATTAAGCTATATTGTTTTGATGATCCTTATATATTTTGTAATAATACAGTAAAATTAATTATTTAAAAAGCAGTGTAGTTGGTATAGGTTATAGAAATTGGTTGGGAAATCTTGTTTCATTGTAAAAGCAGAAATTAGGGAGATGTGGGCAAAATTCAAAGTTTTCATTTAAGATCACTTGTGGGAATCAAGTTACATGGGAGTCAAAGTAATCGCCAAATGAAGAGCAGTTTTATCACTGCTCCTTTCCTTTTTTATTTTGCGGCACTACAGAGGAGGGTCTTTTTTTTTTTTTTAAAGAAAATAGAGTCATGGATTAGTGTGACTGTGACAATTATTGCAAATGCCCCAAAGCAATTGCAAATGCCCTTGTTCTGAGAAGAGAAGAGGGTAAGACATTGCCATTGATGATATTTTCCTGTCATTGTTTCATTGTTAATATTTAGTCACTGGTTTTAGCATTTTACAGAGAAAAGCTGAGTTTAAATAAATCCCACTGAGAATTAAAGAACAGAGTTTAATTTGTAAATCCTATTGTTGAGGCAGCTACATTCCAGTCCATGATTTCATAGTGGCTACAGGGTACTATATATTGCCATAGAAATAATAGAGCAAATGCTTTATAGCCCTTCCTGTGTGTTAGAGACTGCTGTAAAAATTGCATATTTCTTAACTCATTACCTTATGTGTTAAATAATACCCTGATTTTACATTTTTGAAAAATACAGAATTTAGGAATGTTGCCCAAGTTTGTACAGTTAGCAAACTCCCTACAGTGGCTTCAAGGTTCTTTTTGATCCTGTTCCCTGTCTTTCTCAAACTCATGAGGTTACCTGCCTCCTATATAATGCTTTATTGACACACATCTTTTTTTCAGTTCCATAAAGTCCTTTTTTTGCCTAAGGGTGTTCATACATAATGATTCCTACCTAGAATGTTTTTCTAACTATTTCTTTGGTAAGTGTTTCAAGTTTTTGCCCTACTTTTATTTTTTGTTCTGTTACTACTGAGTTGTAAGAATTTTTTTATATATTTCATATACCAGTCCCTTTCATTTTTGAAACAGTGTCTTGAAGAGCTAAGTTTTTAATACCCATAAACATATATCTGATGAATAACTTGTATCTCAATTCACAAAAGAAGCTGCCAAATAAGAAAAGATGCTCAATACTACATCAAGCAAAGCTCCTGCACAGCAAAAGGAGCTTCCATCAGAGCAAACAGGCATCCTACTGAACAGGAGAAGAACTTTGCCCATCATATATCCAACAAGGTATTAATTTCCAAAATACACAAAGAGCTCATAAAACTTAACAATGAATAAACAACCTGATTTAAAACTGGGCAGAAGATCTGAGTAGACATGTCTCCAGAGAGGATGTACAGATGGCTAATAGGCCAATAAGAAAGATGTTCATCATCTTTCCTTATTAGTAAAATGCAAATCAAGACAATGAAATATCAACTCACATGCATGACAAGAAACAAGACAGACAAGAAACAACAAGTATTGGAGAGATGCGGAGAGGAGAGAATGCTCATACACTGTTGGTGGGAAAGTAAAATGGTGCAGCCATTTTGGAAAAGAATGTGAAGTTTCCTTGAAAAATTTAAAAATAGAAACTCCATATAATCTACTTTCTCACTTCTGGGTATTTATCTAAAAATATAAAAGTAGTAATTTAAAGAGATATAAACACCCGCATGTTTATTACAACATTACATACAATAGCCAAGGACTGGAAACAACCCATGTAATGTACCCATCAACTGACAAATAGATAAAGATGTGGTATATATAGACAATGGAATACTATTCAGTTATGAAAAAGATGAAACCTTGCCACTTGCAACCTAGAGGGAACTATGCTTAGTGAAATAAGCCAATCAGAAAAAGATAGATATCGGGCCTCCCCTGGTGGCGCAGTGGTTGAGCTCTGGGCTGCGAGGCTGCCCGCAGCCTCTGCAGTGCCGGTTCGTTCCCCTGCCACTGGCGAGGGTCCCACAAAAATAAAAAAAAAAAAAAGAAAAAAAGAAAAAGATAACTATCATGTGATTTCACACATGTAGTATACAGAGAAAACAAATATGGATATAGTAAAACAAAAATAAACTTTCGCACAATAAGACCAGTCAGTGGTTGCCAGAGGGAAGGAGAAGAAAGTGGGTTAGATTTGGTCACTAATTTTAGTGGTGGCCTTAATGTAGTACATATGCATGTTGATTCTCAGTGAAACCTATGTAATGTTATATTGCAATATTCAATAAAATAACAAGATGTTCTATATATTCAGTCATCAGAGAAATACAAAATAAGACCACTTTTAGTTACTACTATGATCCCACAAGAAGAGATAAGATAAAATTGATTAAACATGTCAACTCTAGAGATTTGTTAATTTTATTAGTCTTAAATACCTAACTTTCATATTCATTAACTTTCTCAATTTTTCTATTTACCATATATCATTGTTTTCAATTTCTTTATATCACTTCCATCCACATGCTTACTTTAAGTATAATTTGCTGTTCATTTTCTAGATTCTTAAGGTGGAAGCTGAGATGATTGTTTTGAAATCATTTTCTGATATGTATGTTTACCCTAAGGATTGGCTATGCTGTGTTTTCATTTTAATTTATTTTAAAATATTTTCTCATTTCCCTTTTCATTTCTTCTTTGACTCATGGATTATTTAGAAGTCTGCTTCTCTGTTTATAAAGATAGAGAGGTCTCCAAAAGTATTTTTGCTTTTGACATTTACTTTTTTTATATTTTAGTCCAAGAATATACTTGCATGATTTGAATCATTTCAAATTTACTTACATTTTTTTTTATGGTCAGAATGTAGTCTATCACAGTAAATGTTTTGTGTGCAGTTGACTATTGTATATTCTGTCATTACTGGATGGAATGTATTATAAATGTATGTTGGGTCCAGTTGTTTGACAGTGTAGTCATGTCTCTTATATCCTCCCTGATTTGACCCATTTGTTCTATCAATTACAGAGAGAAGGGTGTTGAAATTGCTCACAATTATTATAGATTTGTTTATTTTACTTTTAGTCCTGTCAGCTTTTGCTTCATATAATTTGAAGCTCTATTATTAGGGGCTTAAACATTAAAGATTGTGACTTCCTCTTGCTGAATGATCACTTTAACATTACAAAATGACTTTTTATCTTATCATCTTCTTTGCTCCAAAATATATTTTTCCTGAAAGAACTGTAGCCCCTCCAGCTCTCCTTTTATTAGTGTTAGCGTGGTGCATTTCCATCCTTCTTAGTTCTAATATATTTGTTTCTTGTCAGATATACATAATCTATTCTGTTTTTATTTAAATATTTAATTTTATATAATTCTTACATCTTTTTTCATCTTTGCACAATGTATGAATTTTCGTTTTGGTTATATTCCCCATAAAATTGCACCTCTCCCTTATTTTGGCTCTAGTCCTTCCTTTCCCTGCCCCCAACCCCCCTGTAGTGTGTCTCTGGTTTATAGTTGCTTGTTGATTTTGATTTTTACTTTGTATTGATTAGTCTTTTTCCTGGTCTCTTATTTAGGTTTTCTAAATTCCTGCTATGAGTGAGACCATCTGATATTTTTCTTTTTCTTTCTGGCTTATTTCACTGAGCATGATCCCTTCCAGCTCCATCCATGTTGCTGCAAATGGCATGAGTTTATCTTTTTTGATTGCTGAGTAATATTCCATTGTGTATGTGTACCACATCTTCTTGATCCAGTCATCTATTTTTGGGCATTTGGGTTGCTTCCATAGCTTAGCTATTGTAAATAGTGCTGCTATAAACATAGGGGTGCAGGTGCTCTTTGGAATTACTCTTTCTGTGTCATTTGGGTAAATACCTAGGAGTGGAATTGCTGGATCATATGGAAGTTCTATGTTTAATAGTTCAGGAAATCTCCACACAGCTCTCCATAGCGGTTGGACCAGTTTGCACTCCCACCAGCAGTGCAGTTAAAGCCATGCTGCAACTCTGGTTTTCATTTGGGCTGTTTTGGAGCACATGTGTCCAAGTGTGATTATCGTTATGGTTGAGTTTAAGTCAACATCTCACAGTGTGCTTCTGTTTTGTTTTTTTGGCTTGTTGTCGTTTTCCTTTTTTCTGCCTTCTTTTGGATTAATTAATTGTTTTTGTCTATTATCTGCTCTTATCCTTTGTTGGTTTCCTTAGGGAATGCTTTCAGGTATATGTTTTGAAATTATAGCACTGTTTTTGAGTGGTGATCCCACCTTATGTTGGTGTAAGAACTCAGAGCACTATCCTGCTCCATCTTTGTATCATTTGGTCACATTTTTTACAGCTACATATGTCATAACTCCCTGAATACACTGTTATTATTTTGCTCTAATGAGTTAAAGGGATTTTTAAAATAAAAGTCTTTTATTTTTAACAATTCCCGGTGTGCCCAATGCCTTTGTGTTGATACAGATGTCTATCTAATATATTTTCCTTCTGTTCCAAGGACTTTTACAAAAACATTTCTGGGTACAGGTGTACTGCTGATGAATCCTTCCTTTGATATATCTAAGCTTTGATTTATCTAAACATCTTTGTTTTTCTTTGTTTATGAAAGGATTTTTTTTTTTGGTGCGAACAGAATTCGCATTTGACAGTTTTTCTTTCTTCCAATCATTTAAAGGTGGTGTTTCACTGTCTGATTATAGGTTTTATTCTCCTGTTCCTTTGTTTATCTGCTAATTTTTTTGATTGGATGATTGGCATTGTCAATTTTACCTTGTCAAGTGTTGGATATTTTTGTTTTCCCATAAATATTCTTGCATTTCCTTTGGAGGTGAATTTAATTGACCTTAAAATAGTTTGGTCCCTTCAAGACGTTCTGTTAAACTTCATTAGGCATGACCAGAGCAGCCTTTATTCTAGAACTAATTTTGTTCCATTATGAGCCAATACCCTTCTGAATACACTGCCCCATGCCTGGTTAATGACAACGTTTCTTCTTTCTGGCTTGTGGAAATAGAAATATTTCCGACTCTGTTTTTTCTACGATTGGTTCCCTCTCTTCCCCTTGGGTGATTACTGTATCTGACCTCGAGTTGTTTACTCCCTGTTTATTCTAGTGAGGGCTCAGATGAAGGCTTGAGGGGGACCTCCTACAAAGCTCTGAGGTTCCCTATTTCCGCAGCGCTGCTCTGCTCAATGAACTCTAGCCTTGACTTCTTCAAAGTCTCAATTACCTCTTCTGATTTCAATAGGATTACTAGGCTCCACTTGTGTCCTCTTCCCTTGCTGAGGACTGAAAACCTCTCAAGACAGTAAGCTAGGGCAGTCATAGGGCACACCTCATTTTTCCCCTTTCTCAGGGATCAATTTCTCATGCTGCCTTATGTTCAGTGTCTAAAAATAATGTCTGGTTTCTTAATTATTTCAGGTCGGAGGTAGAATTGGTCCTTGTTACTTCATCTTTTTCAGAATAAGAAGTAATTACCTGGTTAATTCTTAGTCATAATTTTAGCTCCTGGTTTAATCTATCGCTTCTAGATATGCCTTCTCTGATTGCCCTAGGAAGGTAGTTACCCCTGTTCTCACACAGTTTGAAAGTTTACAGTCATTTGTGGGTTTGTTTACTTATAATCTATGTCCACTACTAAGTATTAGGCCTTGAGCCGAGGCTACAACTGTGATAATCTTGTATCCGTAATGCCCAACATAGTGCTGGGCATGTTATTATAATTCCAAATATTTGTTGAACAAATAAATGGTTGTAGGACAGGGATAGTGACCTTCTTTGTGTCACCTCTGTGCCAGTGTATTCTTATTTGCACTTTCTTTTTTTTAATTTAAGTTTTTTAAATATTTATGCAAGCACTGGGTACAGGCCAGAGGTGCAGGAGAGCGAGAGAATTCACCAGAGACAGAACAGGGAGCAGAACAGGCAGAATGACCAAAATACACTGCTGAGAGTAGCAGCGGGTGAGACAGGAGAGGTCTGCTGCACCATGTGGGACTCTCCCTGGCCAGCCTGGAAACAAACCGGTGCTGCAGAGGCTGCGGACAGTTCCACAGTGCTGCGCTCAACCCGCTGCGCCACCGTAGAGGCCCTCTTATTTGCACTTTCCTTGAAGTTATTTTCTTGGAATATTGCTGGACTGAAAGTAATAGTGGAAATATGGGTTGCTTATCTCAGGGTATTTTTAGCTACTTATAGAACTGTTGTCAGAATTAATGAAGTAAATAATTTATAACAGTGTAAATGTTTATAAGAGAAGTAAAATATTTATAACAGTGCCATGAACATTCTAGGTACTCCACGAATATTAACAATAATTCCTACCACTTAAGAATCTGATGTTGGGGACATGGAGAGTAAATGCTGAGTATGTGGAATATATTCTAATACCTGAGATGAGTTTGTACTAATTCATTTCTCAGGATGTCCTTATGAGTGGGGGTGCATGCTCCTTTGTGTCAGCATATACACCCATACTATAGCCATGGCTCATTGGAAGACATGGCCTAATATGTTGGAAGTATGAAGGAATGTGACTCCAGACATTTCAAGTTCTGCATGTAGGATTGGAAAAGTCAGCTTAGCATGTGGAGTCTCTGTTTCCTTTCTTCCTGCAAGAATGTTAATCTTTGTTCTTCCTCTCTTACAGAGTTGTCATAAGGTAGAATACTTTATAAATTATGAAGTGCTATAGCTGTCTCACATCCTTTTTTGGAACAGCTGTGTATAAATTATAAATAAAAAATACTATGCAAATGTATGGAATTATTATTGTGTATTCTGGCTGTGCCATTCTGATGTATGCATTCACTTAATATGGGGGGGGTGAGAGTCTGCATGCACATGTACATGTGTGTTTTCCAATGTAGGAAGGCACATGGTTCTAAATGACTGCATGTGTGAGAGTAAACAGAATTCATATATGTTGGAAAATATGATAGCTTATGACAAGCTGATTGTCTTCTAAAAGGAAAAGAAAAAGAAACTCTTAACTTGCCCCCCAAATCAAATCATCTGACAGTCACTTTCCACCAGAATGCCCAAAGACAGCTGGGTGAAAGCATAACAGTCATTCATAAGTCAGTCCTGGGAGATAGTGACCAATGTAAATGTGCGGGATGCTTGGAAGAGCAGTTCTTTATACACAAAATGATCTGGGAAAATCTTTTTGGTTTTATGTGTCGTTATCACTTAAACTGAAATGTTGTTTTCAGATAAACTAAGGGCAACCTTGTCATGGCGCACTGATTCTGACTGTTTTGGGAGTGTATTCTAGTTGTCTTCTGTTCTCACATTTGGTTTGATTTGATGAGAGATGGTCTTGTGAGGTCTCCATATTTTAATAATGAAGCCCATAATTGTAGATTTGAAGAAAAACAGCCTGTATTGTTCAGTCGTTCCTTATTTCTCCAAAATCATCTCTTCCTCTTCAGTGTTATCAATTTGCACTCCAACCATTCTGAACATTTTGCATCTCCCTGGAACAATTATATTCTTTCCATCTTTAATTATGCTCTTCCTCTACCTGCAACATTCATACATTATTTGTAGAGGTACCCATAATCTCCTGCTTTGGTTTGATTAATTTGCTAGAGCACCTCACAAAACTCAGGAAAACATTCATATTTAACAGTGCATTAGAGAATTTGATGAAGGCTACAGATGACCAGCCAGATGGAGTTGCATGGGGGTGAGGTCTGAGAGGGTCCTGAGTACAGGAATGTCTTCATGGAGTGGCTTATATCACTCTCCCAGTGTGGATGAGGTCACCCACCTGGAAGTTGTCTGAACCCCATATTACTGGGATTTTTGTGTAGGATTCATCATATAGGCATGATAGACCCATTTTTAGTCATCCACTCTTCTCAAGAGAATGAGTGGGGAATAGGGCTGAACATTCAAAGCTTCTAATCATGGCTTATTCTTTCTGGCAACCAGTCCCCATCCAAGAGTCCACTGACCAAAGTCCCCTCATTAGAACAAAAGATTCTCTTGTCACCCAGGAGATCACTAGGGTTTCAGGAGACCTGTGTAATGGAGAGGGGTCAAAGACCACATGCTGGAACAGAAGTTGCTCCTAGTACTCTTACCACTTAGGAAATAACAAGAGTTTCAGAGCTCTGGGCCAACAACCTGAGGCACAAACTAGAATGTATTTTCTCTATTATATCAGCTTAAAGGAAAACCTCCTGTGTCATTACTTAAATGTTTTATGCTTCAAAGTTTTTAGGTACTATGTTTGACTACCCCTTAGCAATAAAGGCATAAAGTGGCAAAATAGAAAAAAATAGGATTTGGAATCAAATCTGCATTTGAATCATGGTATTTTACTTACCAACTGACTTATCTTGAAAGGCTCAGTTTCCTAATTTGTGAAGTGAGAATTCTAACATGTATTCTTGGCTGTGTCTCTGGAGTACTAATGATTCATCTGGCAGCACAGAGTACTAACATTTATTGAGCCACCATCTTTGTGAGTACATTGAAGGATATAGCTTAATATTCATAACAAGGTGGCTAGAGTTTGACTACACATACTAAAATTTAAACTGTAGTGCATATTCAGGCCTTTTCTCCCTCATCTCTTTTTACCTGAAAAGGTGAGGGAGAGTTCCAATATGGATCAAAGGTGGAATAGATTTCAAGAAGAGTCAGAATTCATAAATTTTAATCTACTTTACCATCTATCACGATTGTTGCTATTGTCACTCACCTCCTTAAAGAAGATGAACTGGGAGGAAATTCCAGGGAAATAAATATTAATAATTCCTAGTTATAAATTTGACTTCAAATCTCTATGTAATCTTCTGCAGTGTTGAATATGAATACAAATATAAAAAGGTATAGACACTAAGACTCCGTTTGCTTTTGTGATGCAAAGTCCAGAATCAAAATAGCCTGGTGTACTTGAATCTCTCATGGGAAGAGAGCCTAGTCAGGGAGGAAGTCATCAGAGGAAAACACAGTTTGAGAAACATGACACAGAGGAGAGAGAGAAAGACTTAATCCTAATGAAATGATCCAACTCCCGAATCCAAGTATGGCTGAAAACATAATTTCTCCTGAGTTTTCAGTTAATGAGCCAGTAAGTTCTTTTTATTGCTTAAGCCAGATTGAACTAGTCTCTGCCACTTTCATCCAAAGATTTCTGCCCCCTGCAGTCATGAACAAAGACAGTGGACATGCTTATCAGGAGATAGACATGACAGAAATGGCAGACAGAAAGTTCACATAGTTCATAGCTGAGTTGAAATAGAGATTTGGAAAGGAAAAGTAGGATATAGCTTTGAGGCTATCCTGAGTGGCAGGATAAACCACAACAGAGTTTGTTCTCTAATGGTGCTAGATTTTTGTCTTGTCCCTCCATGTACATACACTCTGCTCCCTTTTCCACCTTGCTCTTTTCCCTACTATCCTGACCTCTTTGGTTTAATTATATAAAAGCTCCTAGGTTTCCTGGTGCTGGTAAAGTGTAGCCGATGGACAATCCAGACTACATCTCTCTGGTTCCTTTATTACGAGGTCACGTATGGCTGGCTCTGTCTGTGAAGCTGATCACTTCTCTTTTCGGCTTAATTTGATCTTCATGATTAGGTAATCCTTGGTTTCTCTAGGCAACCTCCATCTTCCTTCTATCCTTTCAGGTTTAGGCTAATCACACTCAAGATGTTGCTAGCCTCTCATCCCTGAACTATCTCTCCTTGTCCCTGTACTCTCTTCACCTTTGCAATTAGTCCCTTAGCTCCCTTGGAATGATCTTTATTTGTTTGTTCTATCCGTTTCTGCTTGGAATGTCAAACTTCTACACCTATCCTGATAATTCATGAAAGAACATGTTTATGCTGAGCGGCTACTTTATCTATATAATGCTTTACAGTTTTCAAATTTTCATAATTTTCTTGAGGTAGGTAAGCCAGGCTATATTATCTACATTTTGTAAAGGAAACCAAAATTGAATAAGAAATAGATTTCCAAGGTCTCTCAACCAATAGAGAGACCTGTGTCTTGAATCTGTGTCTCTGATTCTAATTGCTATGTATTTATTCTGTCACATCCACCTGATTTATCTGAAATGAATTAATTTTATTAAAGCGATTGCATTTTACTCTTTCTCTTTTATCTGTAAACCAATAGCTAGGCCTTATAGGAATAAACATAAACAATTGTAGTTCTCCATTAGGTAGCTGCAATAGACATGTGGTAATATCTACACACCCAGAGAAAAATTATAAGTGGGCAATTAATGAATCTAGATTTTGCATATGAAGAGTTACCTTAGATTACACAAATGGGGGCAAAAATGATTATGGATATGTTTTTTCATCTTAGAACAACAAATGTTTCAACATGATTTATGTAGTTGAGATAGGCTAAAACCTCACTCGTATAATAGCTGAGTCATTTGTCTTAGCAAGTATCTTGTTATTGGCAATCAATAATGCAGCGGAGATGACTGATGGCTTTGTTTTCTTCTGGTGCCTCAGCTCGTGTAAATTATTTATTTGACATATTGCCTCTTGGCAGATGTAAGGAAACCAATGATAATATGTTTGCATTGCTTGAATGTACATCTGAAATTGTATTTGCTTCCAGTCTGTGATCTTTGGTTATATTATATAGGTAAGGATATGCTTTGTAGAATTGTCATGTTGTCAGCTACATGTTTTGGGAAGAAAGAGGCTGTGAGGTTTTTAAACTGCTATTCCTGGAAGTTCTAAAATGGAATAAACTTCATTACTGTCAAGAGCATGATTCATTGGCAGACATCTGACTTCTTCCCAGTCACAGTGAATATATGTGGACCCAGGGCCCGTGGCTCTATGTACTACACTTTATTGTGATTTATATGCTAAAATGTCTTTCTTTCCCAATAGACAGGGAGGTCCTTGAGGACAGGAACTGTGTCTTATTTATCTTGGTAATACCAGTGCCTGACACAGAGTCTGATGCACAGTAGTCACTTAATAAATGTTGGTTGATGAATGAAATACAGGAATGGATGAATCAGTCAAGAATTTATAACCTTTGCCTTAGGTCTAGAAGTTATTAACCTTATTCAACAGAGTACTGCTTTGGAAAGGGGCATAAACTGTAAGTCAGGTTTTTTTCCTTTTAATCTCAGCAATAATAAACACGCTATTTAACCATTTTAAGGGTCAGTTTTCATTATGTGAGATGAAGAAAACAAAATTTTACAGTGTTATGGGAATTCAGATATTACACTGAGAGCTTCTTTGTAAGTTCTAAATGGCTATATTAATAAGAATTTTATATGAGGGTAGTGATTTACAGATAAACTGACTTTACTAAAAAAAAAAAAAGCTCTGTTTTTGTTAATCTGTGTTTGTTAATTTCTGTGGCATAAATATCCCTTGTGTGACTGATTTCAAACTAACAAAGGATTGAAAACAAAATCACAGAATTCTTGAATATTTACCAGCCAGCTTTTGTGAGCTTGCTCTAAGACACCAGTGGGTAAGTTTGGCTTAGACAATCAAGAAATGAGTTGTCTTCAGTATTTGGTTGGCATGTGGAGGAGAGTTCTATATTTTGAGAGGGTAAAGACAACAAAAAAATTTCTGGCAGAGATATAGTGAGACTTCAGAGCTATCCTAAGTTGAGCAGTATGACACTGTTATATCCATTATCTTAGTGACAGAGAGGTACCCAGAAATTCTCTTGAGGCAGACCAGGGAAGAATAATTTGAGAATATGAATTGCTCCAAATTCTGTTTAAATAGCTGGATTAAATCATGGATGCATAAGCCCTGACCCCAACACCCTGTCCAAACAGTTTGGCCCTCCCGACTGACCAAAGGTTCCATGATGCAAGTGTTAGATCCTGAATAATCATTGTCTTACAATCTCCTACTGAGGGAAGGCAGAGAATCCCACATGTACAGTTGAAATGTAGCCAGTTTGTACATGCCCTGGCACAAGCTATACCTTTGCTCCCCTCTGCTCTGCCATGTGGACCTCTGTCTTTGAGTATCTCCTCCTTACTCCTTCATGGGGTCAGGTAAATTCCCCTGGCTCTGGTTCCTCATGCACAAACCTCTAATAAAGCCTGGTCCGATTCAGTCACACCAAGTGTCCTCTGGTGAATTCCTTCTTTAGAGGGTCAAGGACCCACTATTTTGGGTCAAGATCTGTAACACTTTCAATCTTAATGGAAAATTTGGGGGTACCAAAATTGAGTGATTCATTCTACAAATATATACTTATCTTGGTTGCGCAGAGTCACTGTTGAAAACATACTAAAATTGGGGAATGTTCTAATGAGCTGATATAAGTTTCAAAGGATGGGTTTACACTGTCCATCTCTGGGAAAAAAGGGGAGTGGTTTTAATGGGAGAGTATCTTGGACTTGACCAGGAGCATCAGAATCTGGGATGACTGTAAGCTTTCTTTTCTTCTTCATGATCGCTCATGGTGTTTTTGTTTCTCTCTAGTAATATGCTTCAACTTTTCCATGCTTCTGGAAATACAGCAGATGTGGTTATGTGTTATAATTCACACTTCTCTCTGTGAGCTTATCTTGTCTTAATTCATATTCATAGGGACCTATCAAAAGTTCAGTGTGACTTACTTAATGTGAAATTCAAAGAAGTAGTTCTAAACTTTTAGCATGAATTAGAATTACCTTGGAGAGTTAGTGACAATCTGGAATGAGGCTAGAGTTGTTAGAGGGCAGAGTGAGGGGTACCTGGGACACCCCAAACCTTGCACACTTTAAATGGGTTCTTCTATCCACCACATAAAGACAAAATATACTCTAGTGCATAAGATTGTCAATGGGGAGCTTTAATGCAATTAGGTGTGATCGAGAGAAGGGAAAGAATATTGTTTAAAATAATTATTGAATTAAACACCTGAAGTTACCCATCTCCTCATGGCTAAATGCCCACCCAAATATGGCTGACCCAAAGTGGGGTCATTGAGGCCCAAAAACTTGCCAAAAGTCTAAGGCGCCTTAGGGTGGGGAATCATAGGAAAGGAACAGAAAGGGACAGGCAAGTTAGCAAGTGAAAGAGCAAAATAAAAGTACAAGTCAAGATAAAAACTGCCCTTGTCAGCCTCCCCTTAGATCTTCTCTCACTCACATCTCTTTCAAGGGCCTCCTCCCATGTCCCTGGTACAAATCCAAGAATGAGAAGAAAGCACGGCTCTTCCCTGCATGTCTTTGCTCCACATGCCTCTGCCAGGTCCTCTCGCTGTCTTTTGTCGCTTCCCCTGGGCCTCAGCTCTACCCTTCCTTGGGTGGGACAGGCAACATGGAACCTCCCCGTTTTAGATTACACTGTTATGGAATCACTATAATTCAATTCAATATTTTGTGTAAGGGGCAATATTTTGTGTAAGGAAAATAAGGGGCATTGGTGACTCAGAGGATGGTAGCTGGAATCAGACATTTGGAAAAAAACCTGCCAACTTTTGCAGTAACTTCCCTTTCTTGGTTGAACTTGATCCTCTAGGACAGTAGTTCTCAACCTTGGCTGCACATTGAGCAGCTTGGGGGCTTTAAACATATTCTGATGCCTGTCATCCCCCAAATTCATCTTTAATTGATTTGGGATATGTTCTGGCATTGGGATTTTTTAAAAGCTCCTCAAATGACTGTAATGTGCAGCCACTGTGGAAAACCATTGTGCTATGGGGAACCTGTGAAGGGTAAGCTATTTAAGAATGAGATAGTTAAATTTGCATTTGAATTACTCTAATAACTGAGTGGACAAGGGAACTGAGAGCTACTGCACTGGTAGTCTTAACAAGGAAGGAAAGGATCGGAGGTTGGGGCCAAATAGTAGGACATTCAAACTTAAGATTTCACAGACAGAACACAGCTTCCAGGTAAATACAAGAATTAGCATATGGATGTGGGATTGAATGGTTGACCTAGAACATAAGTGAAGGTCATTGGACCTTAAGATGGTCATAACACAGAGAAGTTGGGTATAGATGGTAGCGATGAGGAAGCATAGAAGGGTTATAGTCTTAAAGAAGAACTTCAGAGAAAGATGTGCCTTACGCAAGCATGGGAGAGTAGTGACCTGGAGGCAGGGTATTATGAAATGAGAATTATTCTGACCCTACATGTTGACTCTGAGAAGTAGGTGACTGTGTGTATTAGAAATGAAAGAAGAAAGAAGTTTTGGGAAGGGGTAAAGGGTATGGTTTTCTAAGGGAGAGACAGATAGCTGTTAAGGCAGGAGATGGAGAGAGTATTCTAGAATTAGATATACCTTTTAACAACTGAAAACACTTTGGATCATGCATTAGGAATATCAGGATGGAACTTGAGTTTGGGGTTGGGCTAGCGCAGAGTTGGGAGTCAATGGCACTGTCCACAAATATTATTGTTCCTTCTTTGTCTAGGCTCCATGGCATGATTGCACTTTCCTGCCTCCCTCCCACAGCTAGAGGTGGCCTTGTGGCTTGCATGGACCAATGTGACAAGTAGTAAAAATGATATGTGTTCCTCCTAGATGTTGGCTCTAAGAGCTAGTGTAGGATACACCCTATCCATTTTCCTTTGCCTTGGAAACCACTATATTTTAAGCAGTGAAGCCTGTTTCACTCTGAGGTCCTGGTGCAGTGCCCTCATGCTGACCACATGACACAGGGATAGGAATTGAAATTGTGTTATTTAAGCCACTGAAATTTGTTACCTGTTTGTAATCTGTTTGTTTGTAATCTGTTTGTTACCTCAGCATAACCTAGTTTGTCCTGACTAACATCGAAAATAGTGCCTTGACACGGTATGTGCCTTAAAGAAACTAAGTATTTGGCACTTGCTTAGAGATTGAGAGGTAAGACACAAGGAATTGCATCAAGGCTAGAGAAATGATGATCCATCTTGTTCTGTGCTCAAACATTGGGTACAACTGTCCATTAAGGTGACTTGGGAGGCAGATCAATGGTACTTGGGTACCATTGAGGGTAAAAAGTTCAGAGAATGAAGCGTTATTTGAGAAAAAAAAAAAACCACAACAGATTTACAATAAAAAAAGAAAGGAAATAAAATATATACTCAAAAAGTACCTCATGGTTAGAAAAATACACTATCACACCCCCCTCCCCCAATTCTAAGCAGAAAATGTTATAATTGAGAAGACTGGAATGGTGGGGCGGCCTGGGGTAGGGGTGTGGAGGGCGGGGGGCTGAGGCAATGAAAACACAGCATGGGGACAAGTATCAAATGAAGAGTTTGGCCATCACACTCATTGTAGATTGGGTTACCTCCCAAGCAAGTTCCAACTCAGCCTCTGCTGCCCTGTGATGTGGTACCACATGGACCAAGCTCCCATGGGACAGGGTGGCCAACTGTCCCAGTTTGCTGGCCACTCTAGCACGGAAACTGTGAAAGCCCAAGGTCACCTGTGAAGAGTAAGTCACCCTTGGCCTGAATGACTAATAAGCCGTGTTTTATTATATGCTATTGAACGTCTTGGCCTGGATTGTCACAGCAATGTAACCTGACCCATTTTGACTACTGTAGATGGATGGCGATCCTTTCGGTTACATAGGAGGAGGAGATAAATGTGGGCAGCTGGCCAGCGTGCTCTGTTTGACTCCTTATGCAGTAGGAGTTAGTGAGGTCAATGGAAGTCACTAAACTCAGAGTTCCAAAGGGGGAGTCTTGCTTAAAGTCCTGGCCATGGATGCTGGGGGTCTGCGAAGGCAGTGCGTGTATTTGATAGTTTCAGTTTGTTTCTCAGGTGAATTCTCTCAGGAACCTTAAAAGCATTTACTGTACCTCCTAAATTCGCACTCTAACTTTTGGAGGCACATTTACTGCATGATATGTGGTATTCTTTCCCTGTGAAACTTTTTTTTTTTTGTCTCTGGGCAGGTAGAGGTTTCTAGATCATTTTGGACTGATCTGGGAAAACATTAGCTGCTGCATTGCTCTCCTCCCTTAGGAGGATAACCTTAGGCTCAGAATTATAGTGATTGAATGTGAATGAGATCTGGGACTTTTTATTTTTATTTACTTTTCCTGTTCAAATGAAATGAATATGCATTGTACTGGGAAGGCAGTCAGTGCTATTACCAGTGCAGCTGAGAATAATTAGTTCTTATTTGCTTAACACCGTTCCTTAATGTGCAATTGTAAAACTTTTCACAGGATGTTTTAAATGTAATCAATTTTTCATTGCTGTTCCTAATAATTCAAAGAGCCTGACATTTGCAATCAAGCCAACTGTGATCGATACCCATTTTCTCTTAGCTAAATAGGAATTTAACTCAGTGACACGAATGGTGGCTTCTGGAACTGATTCTGTGTATTTATTCTTTTGTGAGGGCTACACCCAGATTCACGGCTTGAAAGGGAAGCCTGCCAAGTGTCACAGAACCAGTGGCATTTGTTGTAGAACGGGGATATCAGCCCTGTCTGAACTCAGGATGTGACACTACGATTTAGAAGTGTGCACTTTGACAACTTGCTTGTCTACATTTCAGCGTCCTCACTTATAAAATGGGAGTTTCTTTCATAGAGTTATGTTGGGATTAAATTAAATAATGCACTGCTCATTAGGATATATTACTCACTGTTAGCTACAAGTGGTAAAAATCTAACCCAAACTATTAAAGCCAGAAAGGGAATTTAGGAGCTTGACTGATTTCAGGAATCCCAAAAAGACTACTCCAAAGAATTTGGCAAGAAATACAGGCTGCAGAAGGACCCCACATAGAGCTGTGTGATCCCCCCCCCCCCACCACCAATGCCAGCTCTGGTTCTTACTGCCAACCATGCCCTCCTTTGTGGGTATTTTTCAGGGCAGGGAAGGGAATATTCAGATTGCTTTTATATTTCACCCTTTTGCTGATACTTGTGAAGATGTTTATGGCACAGAATTTGCTAAAATGTTATGTTCCTGAGGAGGACTTTGGTAATTGTTTTCACCCATTTAAGGTATTTTCTTACTTTGCCAAATTGTCAACTGGAGCCACTTTGGGGAATTTTAGTTTTCTTGGCTGTATGTTGCTCTTACCTCCTCGCCAGCTATTGAGACACTAGTCATAGGTCTCAGTATCTTCAGGAGAGGGAACGAATCTAGTAAAAGTGAAGTGAGGGACACCTCTAGAATGTTCAGAAATTTTAACATCGGGTAGGAAAAGCCTTCCAAGAGCTTCTACAGTATCTGCTGTTTGAGCAAATGTATATTAATGTTATATTTATTAAATACAGAGATGTGTTCATTAAGGATATACACTTATTTATAACACATAGTATTTCTATACTTAATATATTAAATATAGATAATACAAAGACATTAATGTAAACATATGAACATGTATATTTTATATATGTATCTTTCTATCTATAGCTATCTGTTTGTATGCATCTCTATCTATCTATGTATCTATCCATCTCCCTCCCTATACCTGTCATCTATCTATATAGAGAGAAGTTAAAATTTTCTCCTAAACGTTTTCTTTTTTTAAAGATTTAATTATTTATGCATACAAGAGCTGGGGTGCAGGCCAGAGATGTCGGGGGTGAGAGGATTCACCAGAGACAGAGTGGGGAACAGAACAGGCAGACTGACTTAAACACACTGCTGAGGGGAGCAGCGGGCAAGACAGGAGAGGTCTGCTGTGCCATGTGGGTCACCTCCCTGGCCGGGGATCGAACTCATACTGCAGCAGCTGTGGATAGCTGCATGGTGCGATGAATTAAACCATTGTGCCACCAGGGCGGCCCCTCTTAAGCATTTTCTATTAAACATTTCACTATCTTTATCTCCACTCTCCTCCCTCCCCAGTTGGCTATATGTTATCTGACCCTCATGTAGCCAATGTCTCTCACCCTTGCATGATGAGGATGGTGTGCTAAATTGATATGTTCATTTAGTGGTAGATTTAAACTAATAAAAACACAGCAGAAGGAAGAGGCAGACTGGGGCTACTGATTATTGGAGCACATTGTAGAAGCGCCAAAAGAGTAAGCAATCAGATCTGTCTTATTCTGAGTTTTTTTTTTTTTTTTTGAGAAGTTGGAATTCCTACTAATTTTTTATATAAATTTTATTTTTATATTCCCCATATAATTGCAACCCCCTTATTTTGACCCCAATCCCTCCCCTACCCGCCCCCCTACCCTCCATAGAGTGTCTCTGGTTCATAGTTGTTTGTTGATTTTGATTTTCACTTTCCTTATTCTGAGTTTTAAAAGAAGATGGTATTTCTCTTCATTTATGTCATCTGGGATTTGAACAAATACAGGATTTCTGGCAGCAATTATTGATTTTTCAGTATTTATAGAAAATGGCCCATCTTCTGTCCAATGTGATATTTAGGAAGTGAGGTGCATTCTATAAATCCAAAGGAATGGAGATTATGCTACTAACATACCGCTTAGGCTTTTGACTTTATAAGGTACAGGTTCTGAAAAAACAATTTTTTTTGCATATTTCTTCTTTTCCCTTCTGAACTTGAGGTCAGAATCAGTAAAAGATGGCAAATTTCCCCTTCGTACACCTTCCTCATTTAAACATTCCCACCTAGCATTAAGAACATAATAGATGATTAGCAGATACTGAATGATTACATGAACAACACATCTCAATTCAAATTTATGTCAGCTGCTCTGCTTCAAACCAGACTAGATACATACAATGAGGATATTTTTATACATATAATGAAGACATATTAGATCAAATATCCATGTACTCATTAAAAGTAACAATAAGTCTATAGGCAGAACCAAAACAATACCCCTTTATTGATAATGATTAATTACATTATGAATTGTCTCAGTATCAACATGAGGAGTTGGTGCTGGTGTGTATATACATATGTGTGTGTGTATGTGTGTATATATGTATATGTATGTGTTTTGGTGCAGAGCTGAAGAGAGGCTAGATGGTGGAGAATTGGGTGGATGGAAGAAGACAAATTTATGGTTATCAGCATTTCTCCTTGAGTAGCTATGATGCTGATGTAAAATTTAAATATAAAGTAAGGTTCTTTGAAAATATCTTGTATGAGAATAATTCAGAATTTCAATTACATACACAATGACATAATTCCTACTTCTGTGAGATCATACTGTCATGTTCTGGAGAACAAATATATGTCTGTTCCTATCCTCCCAAAATATATTTTTCTTGGACAAAATGTGCCGCTGTGGACAAAATCAAATTAAAATATCATCCAAAAATAAAGTAAATGTAATATTTAGGGGAGTTTTCTAAAAATAATAATTCTTTAGGCAATGTTTTTCTGCTTTATTTCCAAGTTTTCATCATTTTTAGTCTATGTGAGCAACATATCCCTGGCAGTTTGCTGTGTTTCTGGCTCTTATAGCCTTAAGACTAGACTTAACTTCATATCACCTCTTTCTCCCTTTAAGTCTCTTCTACCTTCACCTTCAGGATCTTACTCTCAGGAGACTTTCTTATTTCCTAATCTGGGCAGAGAGCTGAAACCCTGTGCCATTGTAGCTCAACTAACCACTTAAGTTTGCTGTTACCTAAGGTGGCTCTTGCCCATTTCTTACTATCTTAATCACTCTACCTACCTGTCAGTGTTCTTCCAGGCAATCTTCATTCATCCTGCACCATTAACATGGTCACTCTGGAATTTAAGATTTTTCCAGTGGGCTTACACTTTCTAGTCAAATATTCTATACTGTAATTACTTTCCTGAGAGACCACCAGGACAACACATCATGACTGTCTTCAGAAAATGAAGATTTTCAGATACTGTGTCACCTGTGTAACTGGAATTGAGGCTATGACTTGAGAGAGTTCTTAGAGAAATGGAAAAAAAATTGGATTTTAATATGGTGTTAAGAGTATGCATTTTCAACCCCATGATACAGATAGCCAGTTGTCAGTTGACTTTTCTTGGATATCTCACTTGAAATGTCCAGAGTCCATGGTCTCTTCTCAAAAACTGGTCCTATACTGCCATTTGGTAAATTCCATCTATCCAGCTACTCAATCCAGAATAATGAGTCATGACCTTTCCCCTTCTCCTCTAGAATAGCACCACGTCATGTTGACTTTAACTTGTAAATGTGTCTTGAATCATCATCATCTCTTCATCTTGTCCACTACCGCTCTTTTTAACCCATTATCTGGATCTTCCTATGTGTGAAAGGAATGATTATTTCCCTTTCCCACTGTTGCAATGTTTCTCTAAAATTTTACTCTTTATTTTGCCCCTCCTGTAATCCATTCATTAATATTTACTCAGAGTCTTTAAAATGTGTAAATCTGATCATGGAAGCATCCTTCCTAAGTATGTTCAGTGACTTTCCACTGTCTTTAAGTTTTGAAAAAAGGCTGACCTGCCTTACTCTGACCTGTGTGGTCTGGTCACTTCCTGTCTCATGTGGTCCGTATCCCTGCTCTCCTAAAAAGGAAAATTCAGCCCTGAGACCTAGCCTAGAATTTGATTTTTTTTTTGAGGTCTTGTGGTTGTAGGTGAAAATTGAAATAAATTTCAATGGACAAAAGATTAATCTTTAGGTGGAATTTATGTTTTTTCATGTATGGGGATGGTTTTCAAAAGAGCAAGTGATAAATGTTTCCTGTGGTTACAAAGGGTCTTTAGATACTATATAAGCCTCACTGGTTTTGAAATTTTAGGCAGCCATTTCTCTGCTTTTATCTGGTGCTTGCCTAACCTGAAATAAATGAAATCCCTTCCCTTGTGGTACTATAATAATAGTGTTTGTTTATGGAATGCTACTTATTTATCATGTTCAGTGATTTATGTGCATTAGCTGTGATCTATGCAATCACTCAGGGAGAATGAGGATACAGAAATAGTAACACATCTTTGGGTTGTTGTGAGGTTTAGATGAAATATCTATAATGCACCAAGTGTATTGCCTGAGATAGAATTGGTGCTCAAGTGACCTGTCCTACAGTGTAGTTAATGGAAGTGTAGATACTCAATACTCTGTTCAGCATACATATTTCTTTAAAAAGATACAGTATTATATAATCCTTATAAATAAGAGCAATTAATTGTAAACAAAGAACATTAAAAGTGCTTTACCTAGTCTTTTCATTCTGATCTGTACTCAATTTATCACCTATCACTGACATTTTTTAAAAAAAAATATTTATTTATTTATACAAGCATTTGGTATAGTCAGAAGTGCAGGAGGGTGAGAGAATTCACCAGAGCCAGAGTGGGGAACAGAACAGACAGACTGACGAAATACACTGCTGAGGGGAGCAGCGGGCGCGGCAGAAGTCTGCGCGCCATGTGGGACCCTCTCCAGTGGCCAGGGATTGAACTGGCGCTGCAGTGGTTACAGGCAGCTTCACAGCCCAGTGCTCAACCACTGTGCCACCCAGGAGGCCCTGTCACTGACTTTTCTATGCACAGGTCAGGGATGAATAATAATAGCATCCTCCCCTAATCTTTGAGGTTAATTTTCATTTTCAAATCACTTTCACGTGTATAATCTCATTATATTCCCTTAAGAGCCTTTTAAGATAGGTTAGCCAATAATTATTATCTTTATTTTATAGATGAAAACTAAAACTCTTGGCTGGTTAATGAAGAAAAATGAAATATTTACTGGGTTCTTGTAATCTGCTAGAATTATGTGTTTCCCCTTTACTAATACAAATGGAGGTGCATAATTTAAATAACTTAAATAAGGTTCTTACTTGGTGAAGACATTCCAGCCTGATAATTCAAACCCAGAGCTGTCAGAATTCAAAGCTGTTATTCTTTATGGTGACTGAAGTCTTATAATCATTCTTGGATGCAACCTAAACTAAGATCTTGGAATCCTAACCCTTTTCCAAACCAGTAATGTAATGAATAATACATTTTTAAACCAAATATTCTAGTAAATATTATGAAATTAACCATTAGTAAAAGAGTTGTGACTGTATTTTACTGGTATTTTATTCAATGCAGTATTATAGAAAGGATAGCATTCATATATTCAGTCATTTATCTTTTCCTTCAGTGACAATATTATATAATTATAGCAACTTTATGTTTTTCTAAATTTATTTACTTTTTGTTTTCTTCTTAACAGGGTTCTATTGAATTGTTTCAGTTTGTGTGCTTCACAAACACAGGTACTACACACACACACTCACACACACGCACACACGTAACTAATTGAGCTCTATCTAAACAAAACTTTATATTTTGTAGGTTGAGGGATTTTGCAACAGTAGATTACAGGGGATTAAGATGGTAATTACCTCTGCTATCTATGTGGGAAATGAGACCATTTAAAACAAATTCTTGGAATGGATCCTGTGCAATTTCTTCTTATCTGAAAGATTACTCATTCCTACCTTCGAACTTGCTGAGCAATTTACCTCAGTAACATCTCTTGATTGAGAGCTACATAGATTAATTTCACATTATGCAAAGATCACTTTCCTTTGATCTAAACACTGTCGTAGTCTTGTATTATGGGACAAGGTTAATCAGATCGCACCACTACTTTTTTTTAATGTCAGTCTCACTGTTTCCTACCACTTTATCTCATCTCTTTTTATTATTATGCTTTTCAGTCCCTTAAATCATATGCTGCAGGCAGAATGTATTTTAAAAGTTCCTTAAAAGCTAAATTGCTCTGAGTTTAGTAATTGCCATAAACTAAAACAACTACACCATACTATAAAGAAGTTTACCTTAAGTAGGGGCCACACAAAATGAATAGTGTTGAAAGTGATTCTTTTACCTTTGTATTAGTCCTTTTGGAAATACTTTGAGACTATGTGAAATATTTCACCTGCATCCAAATTTTAACTGTAAGTCATAGTTTCTATTGGTGTTTCAGCAAAATTATTACAAGATTCCAATGCTGATTTTTAAATTATCGTTCCTTCATGTTATTAGTTGGTATTCCACTGTAAAGGAATACACCTTTATTTTTTTTTTTTTTTTTAAATATTAAATTTTATTTTTATATTCCCCCATACAATTGCAAACGCCCCATTCTGACCCCAATCCTTCCCCTCCCGCCCCCCACCCCCCAAAAAGTGTCTCTGGTTCATAGTTTTTTTGTTGATTTTGATTTTCACTTTCTTATATTCATTTTCCTGGTCCCTTATTTAAGTTTTCTAGATTCCTGCTATGAGTGAGACCATCCGGTATTTTTCTTTTTCTTTTTGGCTTATTTCGCTGAGCATGATCCCTTCCAGTGCCATCCATGTTGCTGCAAATTGCATGTGTTTATCTTTTTTGAATGCTGAGTAATATTCCATGGTATATATGTACCACATCTTCTTGATCCAGTCATCTATTTTTGGGCATTTGGGTTGTTTCCAAAGCTTAGCTATTGTAAACAGTGCTGCTATAAACATAGGAGTGCAGGTGCTCTTTGGAATTGATGTTTCTGTGTCCTTTGGGTAAATACCTAGGAGTGGAATTGCTGGATCATATATGATCCATACACCTTTATTTTTAATTTGTTATGTTTACCTTTTTGTTCAATTTGTTTATTTATATCAGCTTTGACTCGTGGATTTGCACTTTATTTAAATGGTTATCATCTGCTACTGTTGTCATTTCTTTTGATGCTCAAATTGTCCCAAGTTTGAATGGCTGCTGCTTCTTGCTGACTTCTGTGTCCTTTTGACATATACCCATAACTCTTCGGTATATCCTTACTATCTGGTGTTTTCAAGTCTTACCACGTTATTTTCTGCTGCTGTCCTAAATCAGCTATATCTCTATGGAATTGTGTTTCTAGTAAGGAAAGTTATTTAGAAGCCGAGGATCTAAACACTATCTGTTGTTCTTGCTCTTGGATTAGCACTGTTTCCAGTGGACAAAACTATAAATATAAACACACATATATTTATATACAGCTACATATACAGATATGTACATGTACACAGATACATGTAATGTAGATATACATTTATAGTAGATATACGTGTTTGTATATGTGCTTTATTTATTTTTTTTCCAAAGATTGATTTATTTATTTATACAAGCACTGGGTATATTCAGAAACAGGGGAGGTGAGAGAATTCACCGGAGCCAGAGCGGGGAACAGAACAGACAGACTGACAAAATACACTGCTGAGGGGAGCAGCAGGCGTGGCAGGAGAGGTCTGCATGCCATGTGGGACTCTCGCCAGTGGCTGGGGATCAAACCGGTGCTTCAGAGGTTGCGGGCAGCTTCGCAGCCCAGCGCTCAACTGCTGCGCCACTGGGGAGGCCCATATGTGCTTTCTTTTTTTTAAAGATTTATTTATTTATTTATATAAGAACTGGGGTACAGGTCAGAGGCGCAGGAGGGTAAGACTTCCCCAGAGACAGAACGGGGAGCAGAACAGGCAGATGGGCCAAAGACACTGCTGAGGGGAGCAGCGAGCGAGGCAGGAGACATCTGCTGCGCCATGTGGGTTTCTCCCTGGCTGGCCAGGAATCGAACCTGCACTGCATAGGCTGCAGACAGCATCACTGTGTGGCGCTCAACCCACTGTGCCACCAGGGAGGCCCTGTGTATGTGTATGTGCTTTTACACATATGCATTTATATCTGTATTTATTTCTTTGTCTTTCTATATTGCAATCATGAGTTCATACCGTTACCTCCAGTTCTAAATCAGTAGCATAAGGTCCATTGTAGTTTTCTTCTTTCCTCACTCTGTAAGAAACTTGACTTACATTAACCTTGTTATATATACATATTGCATCAGTCCGCCGTATGCAATCAACGTCTCATCATTCTCTCCCCACCTTTTCAGATATCCTTCCCACATTACTCAGACTCTTATACCTGGGGTCATTGTTTACTCCCATGTAGAAGTCTTTTATCCTCTGCTTGTATCTTGCTCAGAATTCAATACCAGGCCTGGCTGCCATCCTCTGCTACTCTTACTCAACTGGATGGTCTCCCTATTTGGTCTCTGTCCAAGGCTATCTCTGCCAGCACCACCACTACTGTCTTCTGTCCCCCTGAATGGATACCTGCTTAACGAGGAAGAGAGGAAGGAAAGAGAGAGGGAATTCAACTTGAACATCAGTGGAGCCCTTATAGTTCCAGTTTTTCAAGTCAAAGTGTTGGTATTATTCTTCAACTTTTCTTTTTCATTTTAAAAAATGTATTGTTGGGCCTCCCTGTGGCGCAAAGGGTTAAATACTGCACTGTGAAGAAATCCACAGCCCCTGCAGCACTAGTTCGATCCCCAGCCAGCCAGGAAGCTACCCACATGGCACAGCAGACCTCTCCTGTCTCGCCTGCTGCTCCCCTCAGCAGTGTATTTCAGTCAGTCTGCCTGTTTTGTTCCCCACTCTGTCTCTGGTGAATCTTCTCATCCCCTGTACCTCTCGCCAGTATCCCAGTTCTTGTATGCATAAATAAATCTTAAAAAAAAAGTATTGTTTTCTATTGCTGTAACATTAATTTGTAATACTTTTTATAATTAGGAATATAAGTTCATAGCTTTTCAGATGTGTGTTGCCAGACACCATACCCACCAATGAAACAACCATAACTATGGAGTCCATAGTTCACTGGACTCCATCCCTACCTTGTTCCTTATCCACCCACCCTTCTCCTCTAATAATATCATTTTTCTAGGGCTTGTTTTATCTGTTCATTTGTTTTTCAAAGTTCCACACAAATTAAGTCATCCTATTTTTGTCTTTTTACTTCTGATTTATTTCACTGAGCGTAAGTCTACATGTTGTTGCAAATAGCTAGAGTTCATCTTTTTACTAACTGTTGAGATATCTTATTTCTATTCCCATCTTTTGGGGAGATTTTTAAAAATCACAAAGGGATCTTGAATATTGTAAAATGCATTCTGTCATTTATTGAGATGATCATATGATTTTTATGTTTCCTTTGGTTGATGTGGGTGAATGACATCAGCAATGACATTTGTGGATGTTAAACCATCCTTATATCCCTGGAATAAATCACACTTAGTCTTTATATGTATTATTGAATTTTGTTTGCTAAGATATGGTTGAGGATTTTTGCACCTATGTTCATCAGGGATATTTGCCTGTAGTTTTCTTTTTTTTGGTGATATCCTCATTGAAACAATAATGGCCACATAAAATATCTGGAAGCAGTCCCTCTTTATAGATTTTTTTTAAGAATTTGAGTAGAATAGGTATTAATTTGTCTTTTAAATTTTGGTAGTGCTCACTATTAAAACCATCGGGTCCTGAACTTTTTGATTCTTTTGATTACTGTTTTAATCTTCTCCCTTGTAATCGGTCTGACCAGGTTTTCTATATTTTGCTGACTCAATCTTGAAAGATTGTATGCTTCTAAAAATTTAGTCATACAATCTCTTAAAGATTCTCTGTATTGCTCAGTTGTCTTTTATAGCCTAGCTAAAGTTTTATCTATTTTGCTTATCTTTTCAAAGGACTAACTTTAGGTTTCATTGGTCTTTTGGCTGCCATTTTGATTTCTATTTCATCTACTCTTCTAACTTCTATTATTTCTTTCCTTCTGTTTACATCTTTCATTTTTGCTATTGTCAATATAGCTTAAAAAATCTTTTTTTTTCTGATTTATTTTGGTGGCCTCTTGTCTAGTCTTCTTGCCTCATTCTCCTTGCTCTGCTACAGTTTTTAACACAAAAGCTTAGGGAACTCTCCAAAAAGCAAAACACACCATCTCATTTGTGTCCCTGCTTAAAATCCCCTACTGAGTGTTGTCTTTGGAATAAAATCCAAATTTGCTGAGAACAATTCTATGGGAGCTGATCTTGCCTACCTCTCTGGCATCATTTCATTTTTTATCCTTTGCTTATCATGCTGTAGCTATTTATGGTATTGAACTTTCTGATATATGTCTGATATATGTCCAATTTATCACTTCCCTAGACTTTGGACTTGCTGATCTCATTTCTTTATATGATTTCCTTATTTTTCCTTTCAGGCAGCAGTTTAAACCCTATACATCAGAAAGGTCTGCCTGACAACCCAGATTAAAATAGCTCTTCTGCTAGATTGTGACATACTGTAGGTTTTTTTTTTTTTTTTTGTATCTCCTGTTGCTGTATCCCCTAGCAAAGTCCCTGGCACAAAACTGATGTATAAATAGATTTTTTTTAAATATTGGCTTTTACCACTACATTACCTTCCTCAGTTATTCTGCTTCTATAAATATAAAGCAAATATGAATATAAATTGAAACTAGTATCTGTTTTCTTCAGTATTTTTAAAAGGCTCAGGGTTTTGAAAGCTGTATACAAAGATAACAGGATGATCCTATTATCAATGATGTCAAAATAAGCCAATCAGAGAAAGGCTATTACCGTATAATTTCATCCATACGTTGAAAATAGAGAAAATTAAAAAAAAATGAACTAAATAAAACAAAAAATGAACATATGGACTTTAAGACCAATCAGTGGTTATCAGAAAGAAAAGGGGTAGTGTGGGAGGATGAAACAGAAAAAAGGGCAGTGGTATGGTGAAGAATGCAATTAAACTTTCAGCAATGAACCTAATTAGTTGTATGCATGTTGCTTTACAATGATGCATACATGGAGCAATATAATGTTATAATGAACATTTAAATTTAAGACAGATTGGCTGTTGAGTGAAGAATGGATTGTAGAGGGGCAAGAGAAGAGGCTCGCTGAGCATGATCCCTTCAACTCCATCCATGTTGCTGCAAATTGCATGAGTTTATCTTTTTTGATTGCTCAGTAATATTCCATTGTGTATATGTACCACATCTTCTTGATCCAGTCATCTATTTTTGGGCATTTGGGTTGTTTCCATAGCGTAGCTATTGTAAATAGTGCTGCTATAAATATAGAGGTCCTGGAAGGCATCATGCTCAGCAAAATAAGCCAGAAAGAAAAAGAAAAATACCAGATGGTCTCACTCATAGCGGGAATTTAGAAAACCTAAATAAGGGATCAGGAAAAAGACTAATTAAAATAAAGTAAAAATCAAAATCAACAAGCAACTATAGACCAGAGACACACTACAGGGGAGGAGGAGGGAGTATGATCAAAACAAGTGTGGGCTGTTGGTGGGAGTGCAAAGTGGTCCAACCACTATGGAGAGCTGTGTGGAGATTTCTGGACCTACTAAACATAGAGCTTCCATATGATCCAGCAATTCCACTCCTAGGTATTTACCCAAAGGACACAGAAACATCAATTCCAAAGAGCACCTGCACTCCTATGTTTATAGCAGCACTGTTTACAATAGCTAAGCTTTGGAAACAACCCAAATGCCCAAAAATAGATGACTGGATCAAGAAGATGTGGTACATATATACCATGGAATATTACTCAGCATTCAAAAAAGATAAACACATGCAATTTGCAGCAACATGGATGGCGCTGGAAGGGATCATGCTCAGCGAAATAAGCCAAAAAGAAAAAGAAAAATACCGGATGGTCTCACTCATAGCAGGAATCTAGAAAACTTAAATAAGGGACCAGGAAAATGAATATAAGAAAGTGAAAATCAAAATCAACAAAAAACTATGAACCAGAGACACTTTTTGGGGGGTGGGGGGCGGGAGGGGAAGGATTGGGGTCAGAATGGGGCATTTGCAATTGTATGGGGGAATATAAAAATAAAATTTAATATTTTTAAAAAAAAAAAAAGAAAAACAAACCATAAAAAACAAAACAAAAAAAAAAAAAATGTCTAAAAAAAAACAAGTGTGGGGGTGAGAACTGTATGGGGACTATAACCAAGATGAAAATGCATACATTGTGCAAAAATGAAAAATGATGTAAATATATATAAAATTTAAAAAAATAATGAAAATAAATTTAAAAAGTAAAATGCTAACCTTTATGAAAGTTAAAAAAAAAAAAAAAAAAAAAAAGAGAAGCAGCTCGGAGGCCAGTCAGGAGACCATTGCAGTTATCCTGGTAACAGATGATGGTGGCTTGAACTTGGAGGGTTGGTAGAGAGTTGTGAATAGTTTCTAAATATGTATTCTGGGTGCTACCAATAGCACTTGCTCCTCAGTTGATTGTGGGTGCTGAGGGAATGTAAAAATATGCTTAAAGAAAATTGTTGAAAATCATTTGCAAAATAAAACTGATCCACTTTTTTCTTCTCTGCATGTTACTTTACATTGAACTGCTAGTTTGTTCAGGCATTTTATTTAGACATATGATAAAGCAAATATTTTTTAAAAACAGATCTCTTTGGGTAATTTAGGTATCAATGAATTCTCAGAATCTGCTTGTAAATTTTCAAATTTACTCATATACTT
Source organism: Talpa occidentalis (assembly GCF_014898055.3). Classification (NCBI taxonomy): domain Eukaryota; kingdom Metazoa; phylum Chordata; class Mammalia; order Eulipotyphla; family Talpidae; genus Talpa; species Talpa occidentalis. The sequence continues at coordinate 8,022,976 of NW_023603184.1, forward strand.
TTACAAGAAAGATAGTCCGTGACTTTCATCATATGCAGGGAAATGTTTCCAAAGAAAATCAGGTTAAGAAGCTTCTATTGGTCCATTATTCTGCAAATGCTACCTAACAAATTACTCCAAAATGGATAGCTTGAACCACCATCATTTATTCTCACTTTCATGCTTGTGTGCCAACCAGGGTCACTCTGCTGATCTTGGCTGGGGCTGGCTGAACTCTGCTTCAGGTCATGCATCTGGGTCAGATCTGATCCTGCGTTACTCATCCTTCTGGGTCTAGTAAACCTGTTGGGATATGTTTTCATGATGGTGGTAGAAGTAGAAGAAGTAAAGCCCACAAGCTCTTTTCAAGACTCTGTGTAGCCCCTGCTAACATTCCACTGGTCAAAGCAAATGACTTGACAAATCCCAAAGACCAGGGATGAGGAAGTTCACCCTAAATGGGTGGGACTGTAAGTTATATGGATGCAAAAGTCACAAGCAGCCATTATCTTGCTTATCTCTGATTTTTTCATTACCTTTTCTAAATTCGTATGACCAAAAAAGTCAAACTGACATTTGATAGAGAATAAATATACCAGTTTTCCCCACTATTGCATCATCTACCTGGGCTTAGTACTTGAGATTGTCCTCAACTACCCTGATCTTTGGATGTGCTTTACTGGGGATTAATGTGAAATCCTGAAGGTTTATTGTTCTAAATATGCTTAACTCAATATCCAACCCTAGGACTTGCTAAGATGAAAGGTTTTTGTCCTTATTGGCTTTATGCTTCATTCTGACAGCTTGCAATTAGATCTCAAATAAGCAAAAATCCAATAAAACAACACACATACACTATCTGTTAAGAGGCATTCCTATTCCTTGTAATACCATTTCAGTTTTCCAGCAATTAAATATCCTTAGAGCTATTAACAAAACGAGGATATCGTCTCTTTGTCTCTAACTGCAACTCATTTCAAGAAGGAAATACCTTATCCAGCATCTTTTATATATAAGAAAATATAAGAAGTGAGATGATCTATGTACAAAAATCAGTTAATGAATGTATGTTTCTGTTCCCATCCGGCAACAGGATTAAAACTCATCTGTGGAACCAGGCACTCCCTGTAATCACATCCAACTAAACTTCAATCAGAGCTGCAGCATATGAATGTCTCTTAGTTTCAGATGTATTTATAAAACATGCCCTTTCATTCTCTAGACATTCCTTAAGAAATAAATTTTGCATTTTCTTGAAAGCATCTCATGTGGGTTTTAATCTTTTCCTCTCACCAGGACAAAAATTGAAGTGATCTGTAATTAATGTCTTGAAAAATATTTAGCTGAATTTAAAGAAAGACATCTAAAGAATAAAAAGCTCCACATAACTACATGTCTCCTTTATTGAAGAAATGCTAGAGAATTCTGCAAAAATTGCTAAGGTTCTCAGGCAGTTCCACATTGACCCACAAAAGGCATATGGAGACCTGTGTATGGTATTTTAGTGGCTCCCCTGACACTGATTACAGAGTCAAGATGATCAATAATAAATCTTGGGTGTTTAAAGTATATTTTTATTTGATGGCAGGGGACTCACCTAGATGACCTCTTTGCATCTCTTCCAATTTAGACCAAACCAAGTTGACTTCATTAAATAGATTTCTCTTTCTCCTTCAAAGTTATCTGTGTTTAGGGAAAAAAGATGTAAGTCTGTCTCAGTCTATTGATTTCTTTCCTTGTAGAATGTGTGAAGGAGAAACATCTTGCAAGCACTTTCTTTGGCACAAGAATAAGTAGGCAGTCTTGTTTAAAAGGCATCAAAACATGGGGATAAATATGAGGCCCTGTAGTTAGAACATCTACATTTGTACCTTGACTTCATGGCTGGTTTGTTCTGTTGCCTTGGTGTAGCAGGCAAATAGGTTTAACCTCAGTTTCCTTCAATGTTTTTTTTTTTTTGTGGAGATCATGGGAAATAGTGCATGCATGGTCCTCAATCCAATTCCTAATACAAAGGAAACATTTTAAAGCATCATTTAATAATAAACTGCTATATCTACTGGCTTTATTTAAATCTTCAGAAGTAAGTGGTGGTATAGGTTCTGAAAATAAGCTAAGTATTAATTTAATTTGTTGATCAAAAACAGCTTTTGCATGTACTATTCACAAAGATTCATTCCCTCTTCTAGATGATATGCAGCATTCTCAATTAATGACTTCATAGGGAAATGACATTTTAAAGCAACTTATCAATAAATGCTTGTCACCAAGGTCTAAACAATGTATGAGAAGAGGGTGATTTGTCCAGGCTAGTGTTAAAAGAGGAAGAAAAAACTTAAAGCCGGATTTTAATTGGCTGGAAAGGAACAAGGAGGTATTTCTTCTCCTTATTGTCTTTTATGTTCCAGGCCCTGTACTGGGCATGAAAGAGGAACTACAGGTGAGAAGACAAAGTTCCTGAACAATAGGGGGTCTGACCTAATGCATGCCTGTGCCAGAAATTTGTGCTTTGCAGAGAATGTCTGAAATGCATTATTTTCCTGATAGTGGGAGGTTTATGTGGGTGAATAAGAAATGATTTGTGTGATCTGGGTGGAAACATTTAGGGAAATATTGCAGAGGATATCATGAGAAATTTGAAAAAAAGATTAGTAGGGGGCCTCCCCCAGTGGCGCAGCAGTTGAGCACTGGGTTGTGAAGCTGCCCGCAGGCTCTGCAGCGCCGGTTTGATCCCAGGCTGGCTGGCAAGTGTCCCACATGGCATGCAGACCTCTCCTGCCACGCCCGCTGCTCCCCTCAGCAGTGTACTTCGTCAGTCTGCCTGCTCTGTTCCCCGCTCTGGCTCTGGTGAATTCTCTCACCCTCAGTGCTTCTGAGTGTACCCAGTGCTTGTATAAATAAATAAATAAATCTTTAAAAAAAAAAGATTAGTAGGGAAGATAAAAAGGAACCCTAATAAGGTCTTGTATTATTATTATTATAATTGTTATTATTATTTATAGGAATGGAATGATATATATGGTATTAGAGAATGTTACTTCAGCAGCTGTAAGAGAAGAGAATGGGTAGTGTCTCTATATGTATTGCTTTATCTAAGTGTAAAATATCACAGTTTTGTTATCAGTTATTCTTTCTTGCCTAAGTTCAAATAGCTGGGAAGTTGCAAAGTGGGGATATGATCCCAAGTCTCGGTTTACAAGTGTAATTATTTGTCCATCATTTTTTAAACTAAAGCAGACTCCATTAAATGGAATCTAAGACTCACTGCATTTTCATTTATCACATTATTATGTGGTTTCTGGAAATAGAATAATCACACTGTCCTTTTAATTTTCTTTCTTGAATTCAGACATTGAGCTACTACTACTCCATTGCCACATTGATCAACCAAAAACAGAGTATCTGGTTTTGCTGCGGGCAACAAGCACATCACTTTCCATGAACACACGTATTATGAACGCATGGTTAGGAAAACCTCGCATTGTGTTTCAATTTAATGGATATTACTTCTTGTTCAAAGGTCTTGCTGTGTGTTTCGTTTTCCTTCCAAATGTCAGAGGGGAATGGGAAATTGAAGTGTCATAAAACACTTGGAGCCTTCATTTATTGCAGATTAATTACAGCATCAAAGGAAAGGAAGGAGCACGTCTTCTGTTTTCAAACCCTGGGGAGCCAGAGTGTAGCAGAATGAACCAATAAACCATATATTGAGTGTGTGTGTGTGTGTGTGTGTGTGTGTGTGTGTGTGCGCACAGAAGATAAGGCCTATAGGAATAGGACTAGTGGGTGTGAAAGTGTTATGAATGATGTAGATTAGGATAATGTAAAGGCAGATTTTTTCATTAAATCCTGGGCCTCTAGAATGAGGATTTAAGAAACTCTACAGATGATATTCTATGGAGTTCGGGAGTAGAAAAATTAGTGAAATGGTCTCATTTTAATTACTCAATATTTTTGTCCTTCCAGGTGACTGACATCCCACTTGACCTGGTCCTTGATTACAAGGGTGTGGCAGTCCTTTTAATAATGTCCCAGCTCTACCCACCCTTGTCTTCCCTTTTCACTCCCTTCTTTTTTTGTTTGAAACAATAATGGTAGGTCTCTGTAAGGAGATGACTGAAAAGATTGCAAAACCACCAAAACATAGATTTAGGAAGCTCAGATAGCAATAATTAGAATAAATACCAGAACAAGACTACACCTAGCATATTGTGTTCAAATTTTAGGAAACAAAAGAAGAAGAAAAATTTAAAGAAGTTGGAGGGGGAGAAAACAAGGATAAGGATCATAGCATACTTTTCATGAGAAATTATATAAGCAAGAAGAGACTATACCAAGAATGAACTATTAAAGTATTGAACATAAAACCCACCAATCTAGAATTCTATATTTAGTGAATTAATTCTTTGGAAGTGAAGGAGAAGCAAACAAACAGTTGAATGCTGGGAGAATTCATCAGCATTAATTAATGCTTTTCAGGGAGAAGGAAATTTACATATGTAAGAAACATGGATCTACATGAGGAAAAGAGAAGCAGAAAAGTAATAAATAATGAGTTAAAATATTTATAGCTTCTTTATTTTTAATTGGTTTAAAAGATAACTGTTTAAAGTAATAATAGTAACAATGAATTGGGTGATGATAGCATATGAACTTGTGAAATAAATTACAGCATTGTCATAAAGAATAAGAGGGAAAATTAGTAATATTCTGAGATATCTGCACTACACACAAAGTGGCGTATTGTTATTTCAAAGTGGGAGAGATTAGTTTAACGTGTATTGGAAATGCTTTAGCAACTACTAAAAACTTTAAAAGTATAAATGCTGTGTGAAGAGAAGAGAGAAAAATGGAATCATATAAAGTGCCTTATTAAGATCAGAGAAGGCAAAAGAGAATGGCGACATAAAGACAAATACAGTCAATAGAAAACAGTCAACATGGTGGGTATTAAACCAACTATATCAGTAATCACTTTAAATATGGTCTAAATATTCCATTAAAAAATTAGAGGCTGTAGAGTGGATAAAATGAACTAATTCTAGGACTTGGAAAGAAAATTTGTGAGACTGGAGCAGTTTTAGCACCAGAAATTAAGGACCTGCTTCAAAAAACCAAAAAAAGTCCCATCCACAATGATGTTCTGCATCAAAGGGACATACAGGAGCCAACTGAGGAGGTTCCAGATGACCACAACTTGAACAATTTCAGCAACAGAATAAAGGAGTATTGGATTATACCCTAAAGTATGAAATAAATATCCATGAACCCCTAGTGTTACAAATAAATTGCTCAAATAAATAAATAAACTATGGATAATAGACACATCCCTCAAGCAGAATTTGAAACAGTTGGCATAGGTACTCTGTCCTGAAGAAGCCAGGGCCATGACAACCCATACTTCAAAGCGAAGGCTGCTGACAGTATGTCCTTGCAGAGAGCACTAAGTGGAAGGACGGGACAGAAAGGATATCTTCACTGTGGAGAAACCAGAATGGAGTCATAAGTTATGGTGATAAAATGTACCCGTGAGCTGACGTGATAAACATGGCACTTTACTCAAACAAGTATCTTTAGTGTAATCATGAGAAAAGACAAGAAAACCTGCCCCTGGAGGGCATTCTGTGAAGTTCTGGATGCTGCACACGACTTAAAGCTCATCAGTGACAAGGGAAGTCTACGCTGTCACACCTGAGAGTGTGACTAGTAAATGTGACTAGTAAGTGTCATGGGATATCCTAGGTGGAACAGAGAACAGAGAAAATACCTAGAACAGAGAAAATACCCCTATGTTAAGGGTCTCCCTGTTGGCACAGGGGTTAAAGTCAGTGCTGTCAAGCTATCGCCAGCCACTGCAGCAGGAGTTCGATTCCCAGCCAGGGAGCAACCTGCAGGGTGGAGCAGACCTCTCCTGTCTCACCTGCTGCACCCCTCAGCAGTGTCTCTCAGTAGATCTGTCTGTTCTGCTCCCCACTCTGTCTCTGGTGAATTCTCTCACACCCATACCTCTGGCCTATATCCCAGTTCTTTATGCATAAATAAATGAAAATAAATCTTAAAAAACAAAAGACCCTTAGGTTAAAACTGAAGACATCTGTTTCAGGTAGAACTGCAGTGACTGAAAAAGGTAATGCATAAAATTATTTAAAATGTATAGAAAACACCAAAAGTGTTTTCACTTTGGTGAAAACACCAATTTTTTTCCACAAAATGAACATGTTGGTGTATTTCATTTCCAATCTTTTATATGTATGCATATGTACACACTTAAATGCATACCATAAATTGTATCTTTTCCCTGAAATAATGTCAAATGAGTGTTGGACAAATTCAATGAATAAGTCAATAAATATATATGCAAACTCATACTTTTCAAAAGTTGCATATGCTGCCTTTTCACTTATTTGCTATCAGCCTTTCCCCAGGTCATTAGGTATTTCTAGAAGGGATGGTTTTACGTTCTCCACAGTACTTGACTGTCATCCTTTATTTGCTGAGATCTCTCTCTTTTACCTGCTCATCCTCTGTGTGTTTCAGGTGCCAGGTGGAGCACTGTGCCAGGTAGAGCCACTGTGCCAGGTGGAGCATCTTCTGACATTGGGAGGGCTGCATGGATTGTGCTAGATGACCCTGGAGTCTATGAGATCTGGGTTCTCATACGCATGACTTCTCTGTTGTGTGCTCTTAGGCAAGCCCTTTTCCCAGCAGCAATTATCTCTTCCACAGCGTTGTAAGAATGAGTTAAAGAGCATGGAGTCCTTATTATAGTGTCTGATGCATGGAAGTCACCAGTGAACACAAGTTCTTAAATAGAAAAGACCTCTGCTGTGTCTCCATGGGGCAACTTCAGCAGTCTCCTGCTCCCTGGCAACTTTGGTTTAGGCAGAAGATTGGGGTTTATGCATCCTCAACATAGTCCCTTTGCTTGGAAAGTCATTAACAAGGTGCTGAGAGATACCAACTCCTGAGTATATGCCAGTCACCATGCTAAGCCCTCAAATTCAATATATATATATTGAATCTGCCCCCAGACTGTCCACTGTATCCTGATGCATTGCCTGAGCTGACATTGCTCCTGGATTAGTGTGTTCAGGCTGCCATGACAAGAGTCTGCAGACTGGGTGGCTTAAAAACAGGACTTTTGTTTTCTTACAGTTCTGGAAGCTGAAAGTGTAAGATTAAGGTTCCAGCAGGGTTGATTTGTGTAGGCCTTGACTCCTGGCTTGCCGAGGGCCATCATCTCTCTGTGTCTTCACATGGCCCCTCCTTTCTGTGCATGCAGAGAGGGGACATGTTCAATGCATCTTCCTTTTCTTAGAATGACACCAGTGCTTCATATTAGGCCCCTACTCTCTTGACCTCATTTAACCTTAAATACCTTCTAGAAGACCCTGTCTCTTCAGTACAGTCACATTGGGGGTTAGGCCTGCAATATACAGATTTTGAGGGGAACGCAGTTCAGTGGATGATAGCTCCTAAGTGGCAGAGTCAGGATCAGAAATTTCAGGTGCAACTTGAAATCCACATGTGCTGAGTGCCACTGGTCAGCATCATGGGCTATTTTATCATCCTCTTCATCATTTCAAAAACCATGGATGCTCTGTATCTGCAACTGTCATGCTTTCCAAAGTATCTTTTCTTCGGGCTATGGTTAGATCCCTTTCCTGAAATGATGTCAAATGAATGTCAGAAGGAGCTAATGAATTGTGACAACAGCCGGAGAGGGGCTGCCTGTGGGTGGGGGGGATTTGCCGGCACCAGCTGTGCACATTTCTCCTAATGACAGCAAACCTTTGATCTCAGGAACTTCCATACTGTCCCTTAGGACCCACAATTCAATCTCGTGAATGGTGGGGTCATTTGGGGTTGTTCTGAAGGCTAAGGTTTCTTTCTCCTTCTCCATGGATGGCCTCTTGTCAGCCCACGCTTCTGTCTGCTCTTCCCTTGGTTTTACATCATAATCCTCTCCTTGTCTTTTTTGGTATCGGGTGCAATTTGTAGTCTTGTCTGAAGTCACCAACTCGCTTCACAGATGGCGAATTGCAGTTGAGAGTAATGGGCCTATTCGGTTCAGCCCAGAGAGTATATTAGTGTCTGATAGCCTATAACTGCCGAGCATTAGACATCGTTCACACTGCTCCAAGGTCATCTGTAGGGCCGCATCTCCCTCCCCTCTCTCATGCGCCTCCATTCCTCTCTCTACCCCCATCGGGTATGAATTACACAAAAGTCACGAGGCCATTAGGAGTCAGTTCTGGGACTGTGGAACAATCAGTCTTTGTTACTGGTCTGGTTTAGTTTTGTTTCAACTGAGAAGAATGGCTGAACTCTTAACAAAAAACTCAACAGAACAGTCAAGCCAAAGGTAAATGGGTTTTCTCTTAGAAGTACCAGCCGCGTGCTCTAGGAGCACCATTCCAAATAGGAAATCAGGAATGAAGAGGCTGATGGACTTGTTCACGGACATTTGACATACTAGTTACTGTATGTGCAGCATGGTCCTGGCAATTATAATGCTACATTCTGGGCTTAATCTTAATTAAAGAAGTAAAGGTATGTACCTATGCCTAGCTGGATGTTTGGCCCCTCAAGGCATAAATGTGTTGTCTTTCTTTCCTGCCTCTCTTTTTTCCCTCCTCATTTTTTTCCTCCCTTCCCCCTTCACTTTCTCTTTGAGGATTCTGCCATGTAATGTGTGTATGCTTCATCATCCCGGAGAGATTAACTTCACCCCACAGGACTTCAAAAATACCATTCAGCTTGTAAATACAAAATCTGGTGGCCTTTTGTTTTCTACTGCAGGGTTGTGGTCTATAGTGTGCTCTACTCTTCACTGTGAAGAGCTGTAACCATAAAATACATAGAAGAAAACATGGACTGTACATGCTTGGACATCAACTTCAGAGATGTGCTTGGTCATTCATTTCTGATGGCAAAGGAAACAAAAGCAAAACTAAACCAATAGGACTATGTGAAACTAAAAAGGTTTTTTACAGCAAAGAAAACCATGACAAAAGCCAAAAGGCAACCTACACACTAGGAGAAGATATTTGTACCTCACATATTTGACAAGGGGTTAATTTCCGAAATACATAAATAACTCCTAAAATTCAACAACAACAACAATCTAACAACCCAAAGAAGAAATACAGATGACTCACCAGCATGTGATAAAAAATTCTTTTTTGATAAGGGGAATGCACTTTTGATAAGGGGAATGCAGATCACAGCCCCAATAGATATCAGATATCATCTCACCCTGTGAGAATAGCCCATGTCAAGAAGATGGGTTTTTGCAAGGCTGTGGAGAGAAAGGAACTAGTGTTCCCTGTTGGTGAGAATGTAAATTGGTGCAGCTTCTATGGAAAAGGGTATGGAATGGAGGGCCTCCCCTGGTGGTGCAGCGGTTGAGTGCTGGGTTGCGAAGCCGCCCGCAGCCTCTGCAGCACTGGTTCGATCCCCGGCTACCGGCGAGGGTCCCACATGGCACGCAGACCTCTCCTGCCACCTGCTGCTCCCCTCAGCAGTGTACTTCGTCAGTCTGCCTGTTCTGCTCCCCGCTCTGGCTCTGGTGAATTCTCTCACCCTCCTGTGCTTCTGACTGCACCCAGTGCTTATATAAATAAATAAATAAATCTTTAAAAAAAAAAAAAAAGAAACCATTAAAAAAAAAAAGGGTATGGAGTGGAAATTCCATATGATCTAGCAACAGGACTCTGAGGTATTTAACTATAGAATATGAAAACACTAATACAAAAAGATTTATGCACCCCTGTGTTCATAGTAGCATTATTCACAACAGAGACCTCAGTTTGCTGGAGCTCCAAACTGCCTGAAATTGATAAAGACATTTAAACAATAGCAGGATCTGTAAAGAATTTGCCTCCTAACACTGCCAGTCAGCTGAGTAAGGTCTAGCAGGTAGCCATGTAAAACTCCTCTCTGCAAAAGAGAGTAGGGGAGTTTCATTATCTCCTCATTAAGGTTTTGCCTGATCAGCTTCCATTAAGTTGAAGCTGGAACAAGTTTATTTCATTTGTCTAACTTTTGCTGGAATAACAGAGTGGAAACAGGAGGCCAAGGCCCGTCACAGAGTTCAGGTCTCTGTGTAGAGTCGATGTTAAAGGGGTTGGCACAGGAAGGGCTGCTGTTTGTGTGTTGTGATCCTTAATGATATTTGAGCAAAAAGCCCTGCATTTTCAGTTCACATTAGGTTCTGCAACTGGTCCTGCTTCAGTGACCTGAATCATTCACTCAATCTTGGATTCAGAGCTTTTTTCTTATACTTTCAAATATTATGGACATCACTCTCTCCTTGAAAATAGGATAGTTTTTTTCCAGTTTTTTTGAGGTTCAACTGACATAAAATGTTGTGTATATTTATGATATAAATGTGATGATTTGATGCGTGTGTGTGTGTTTGTGTGTATCAGTGTGAAAGCTCTTCAATACAATTAGTGAGGAAGGAGAGAGAGAAAAGAAAGGGTATTGTAAATAAAATTCTGAAAATCATCCATCCCATTGTGGGTAAATGTTTAGTCAAAAAGGCTTGGCCTAAAGGGCATGATTGGGGTCTGAAAGCTTGTGCTAGGTCTAAGGCACCCTCTATTGAGAAATCTAAAGGGAAGCTTGATCAGCCACTTGCTTTTGGGTAGAGCAAAGGAGTATATCACAGGAAACATCCTATATTCCTAAGGCTTGGGGGAAAAATGAGTATTTTCCAGGGACCAGATGCAGGATAGAGAGCTGGAATTTGGTTAACATTGGGGCTGCACTGAGGGCTGTGTTAGCACAGAGTAAACTCCTGAGAGTGAGAACCTTCTTGAAATTTGCATCCTAGGTCCTTTGATTGCCTGACTTTAGTCCCGGTCCTTACTGAGCTCCTTCCCAGGGAATGTCTTGTGTCCATGAGCATATTGATACAACTGCCTGGCTCCCTTCCCTTGAAGTGAGAAAAATGTGGGGAACATTCATGCTTCAGGATCACTCTGAAGCCAGATATCATACAAAACCATTTCTTTCTGCTCTATTCTTGTCTACATCTACTTACATGTTTCTCCTGACATGACCCCTGTCAGTAAATCACCTGCCATTTAATACAAATTTCGTATTCTGCAGCTAATGAATGTGCCATATGACCTTCTAGATTGGGAAAGCATCAGCAGTTTTCTGGAACAAAATAAAGAAGGATTCCTTAGGAAGGTGATCGGCCTTGAGTGATATGTATATATATCTGTCAGTTTTTGTTTTGAAAAACAGATTTTGTAATATCTTCTTTATAAGAAGGATATATATGTATATTTCATCAGACCTAATGCTAGTGTAGATATATCTCTGTGTTCATATCTATTTCTATCCCTATCTCTGTGTTCATCTTTATCTCTATTTTTATCCCACCTATATATCTTAGCACTGATTCTGGCACATAATAAGAATTCAATAAATGATAGATAGTTTCATTAGTATAATTAGTCAATGCTCAGCATTTCCCTAAACTTCTCTGTGTTTGTTCAATTCCATTCATTTCATTATCTCCTTGATCTCATCGTGTCTGTCTAGAAGTCATCTGTAATATGTCTTCTATTTCTGCTTTTAAGATTTTCTTTTGTGATTTTAGTTTTCAGAAATTTGATGTATCCAGGGATGATTTTATTTATATTTATCCTGCTTGGATTTTTAGTATTTCTGTAGTGTTTCTCACATTCTGTGTGAGTTGGTTTTTCATGGATTTTACAAGATTCTTGGCCATCATCTCTCCAAAACTTATTTCTTGCCCTGACAACCCACTCATCAAACAGCAAATACACGTAAGTTAAAGGCTATTTTTTAAAAAAAATTATGAATCCCATATGTCTTTCTCCTTTCTTTGCTTGTTTCTCTAAGTTTTAATCTGGAAATTTTCTATGGAGTGCTAAAATTTTAATAAATCCACACTTCTACCAAGGTGTTCTTAGTGCCTAATCTAAATTATAGGGTTTTTTTTTCATCTCTATGAACTCTAAATTTTTTTAAAATTAATTTTCATTTCCCTGGCAAAATTCTCTATTCTTTCCTTAAATATATTTAAAAAATAAAATTAGTATCTTATTAGCTCCAATATTAGGTAAGTAAGAGTATGTTTACACTGTGTCCTTTTCTCTAGATCCTGTTTCTTGGCATGAATGAGGGGCTGTCACAAGATTTCATAAAAATTATCAAAATAATCATACTGAGTAAAAGAAATATGATTGCTAAAAGAGCATCTATTGTTCAAATTCATCTATGTTAAATTCTTCAATATGAACTTAAGCTATAGTAGCAGAAAGAAAACCTTTGGTTGCCTGGCAATGGTGCAGAAATAAGTCTGTAGATATTTGAAATATCATAGCAGTGAAACCTAACACATAATATTATACAGAAAGGAAAGTTAGGGTAAGATCAGCAAAGGATTATTTAGAGAAGTTACATTTAATCTAAAACTAAATAAAAGACGTTGTTAAACATGAAAAGAAGGATAGAATGAAGGAAACATAGTCAAAGACTATAACCCTGGATCAAATAATATGAAGTAGTAATAGTAAGAGATGAGGTGGTAGTCAATCACGGGCAAGATCAAAGAAATTGGAATGAGAACTAAGGCCCTTGGAAGTCCCCAAAGAATATTAAGTATTTGGGTGTGGGAGACATGATTAGTTTTCCTTCTCAGAAATTAGGGTGCTGTGTAGATATAGTTGAAAGACTTAAATCTCCTACTGTGGTATGAACTTTATCATCATCTTGGGTTCAGCCAGTGGAACAGATGTCAGGAAGAACTCTAACTTACTTGGTGATGGGTTGAATGTGATGCGTGAAGGAGAGAAAGCAGTCAAGAAGGATGCTGAGGTTTCCTTTTGGGTTCACTATAAGGGTGATGGTGCCATTTACTGAGGTAAATCAGGAAGGAGCAGGGTTTTTGAACAGAAAAGTTGAAGCTAGTTTTAAATCTTTGATGTTTAAGGTATTGCTGTTACATTCAAGTGAATATTTCCATTAGAGGGTTGTATTTATTAATTTGCAGCTCATGCCAGTCTACAGAGAAAGAACGGAGGGCTGAGGACAGAGTTCTTAGGAATACCAACAGCTAAGCAGAGAAAAAGAATATTAATGTGGTACAAAATATGGTGCTTTGAAAACCAAAAACACGGTGCCTGTCAATAAGGTAGGGTGTCATCCGAGGTCAAGAAAAGGGATAAGCTTTATGAAGTTTCTCAAGTACCCTTTCCCATTTATTTGATATTCCCTCTGCCTCCTGTGCTCTTCCCCATTTAATCCCTTGTAAATCTCCTTCAAATCAACTCAAGGACCACTTCTTTTGGGAATTTGCCCCTGAATCCCACAGGCATACTTTTTTATATTTCCTTGTTTTTTTTTTTTTTATTCTACTCATCACATTGCATTTAATTACCAGTCTATAAGATTCTTTGCCAAACTGTGATTTTTGATTTTATATTCCCATCATCACTGCATTTCAACCTTGACTGAATCACTAGTGCCTAGAGTAGAAATTTTGTAGAAGACACTAAAAAAATTTATTTGTTAAATAAGAAAGCTATTGGGGGAAAAAAGAGGGAGTCTGAATTGCTAATGATGAGAAAGTCAAATGCTGTTTCAGGACATACCTCCTTTAGGAATTATGCCACACTGGCTCAGATAAGTCACTGCATTCTCTAGTGGATCAACTTCCTTACGAAAAATCTAGATGTTGATTAACACTGATATTCTATGTTCTGTGATGAGTTCGATTTCAGCAATTATTTTTATTTCTATATCAAAATAAATATTTTGATTAGAAAGCATCTTTCTCTTTGATATGCAAATCATGTAGTGTTTCGCCTATATTTCCTTCTATGTAATTTATGGTTTCAGGTCTTATGTCTAGTTCTTTAATCCATTTTGAGTTGATTTTTGTATATGGTGTGAGGTAGTGGTCAAGCTTCATTCTTTTGCATGTAGCGACCCAGTTTTCCCAGCACCATTTATTGAACAAACTTTCTTTGCTCCAATGCATAGTCTTTGCTCCTTTGTCAAAGATTAGTTGACCATAAATCTGTGGGTTTATTTCTGGATTTTCTATTCGATTCCATTGGTCTGTATGTCTGTTCTTGTTCCAATACCATGCAGTTTTGATGATTATGGCATCTTTACAGACACATCACCCAAAGCAGTGATAGTGAAGGCAAAGATCAACAGCTGGGACTACATCAAATTAAAGAGCTTCTGCACAGCAAAAGAGACAATAACAAAAACAAAGAGAAACCCCACCAACTGGGAGAAAATTTTTGCACCCAACACTAATGATAAAGGACTGATCACAAAAATCTGCAAAGAGCTGATGAGACTCAACAACAACAAAGAAAATAATCCAGTCAAAAAATGGACAGAGGAACTAAAAAGAAACTTCTCTGAAGAGGAAATGCGAATGGCCAACAGGCATATGAAAAAATGTTCAACATCACTTGCAATCAGGGAAATGCAAATCAAAACTACCATGAGATACCATCTTACACCAGTGAGAATGGCACATATTAAAAAAACTAGCAACAACAAATGTTGGCGAGGTTGTGGAGAAAAAGGAACTCTTCTGCACTGTTGGTGGGAGTGCAAACTAGTCCAACCACTATGGAGAGCAGTGTGGAGATTTCTGGACCTACTAAACATAGAGCTTCCAAGGATCCAGCAATTCCACTCCTAGGTATTTACCCAAAGAACACAGAAACATCAATTCCAAAGAGCACCTGCACCCCTATGTTTATAGCAGCACTGTTTACAATAGCTAAGCTTTGGAAACAGCCCAAATGCCCAAAAATAGATGACTGGATCAAGAAGATGTGGTACATATATACCATGGAATATTACTCAGCATTCAAAAAAGATAAACACATGCAATTTGCAGCAACATGGATGGCGCTGGAAGGGATCATGCTCAGTGAAATAAGCCAAAAAGAAAAAGAAAAATACCGGATGGTCTCACTCATAGCAGGGATCTAGAAAACTTAAATAAGGGACCAGGAAAATGAATAACTATAAGAAAGTGAAAATCAAAATCAACAAAAACTATGAACCAGAGACACTTTTTGGGGGTGGGGGGCGGGAGGGGAGGGATTGGGGTCAGAATGGGGGGATTGCAATTGTATGGGGAATATAAAAATAAAATTTATTAATTAAAAAAAAATAAAATGGTAAACAGAGAGAAAAAAAATAATGTTCAAAAAAAAAAAAAAGAAAGCATCTTTCTCTTCCTGTCTCATTTCTGTCTCTGGTTTTTAAATGGCTGTTGTCTGACTTTAGATAGCATTTGATTTCAGTCTCCTCTATGGCTCTATACTTTTATTTTCCATGAGGATTTCTGAGCACAGTGTGTTTAAGACTCACAAACCCAGCAATATCCTAAATACATGTCAGCAGGTGTTGAAAGGATGGATGAGAAAGTGCCATCACTTCCTTGGTAATTGAAACAAGGAAGAAGACACAGCACACGGGGATTTGACAAAGGATTAACCTGTCTCCTCTACTGCAAAGCAGTAATGGGCTCATTTGTTACTCATGACGCTGCTTGTCACCACATGCTAGGGTGACACAGCATCTAGCTCACGTTCCCAGGATCTCTGAGCAAAAACTGAAAATGGAGAAGTGAGGACAGGACCTAGAAATTGGTGTACTCAAAGCACACACTTCAGAGTTCCTGGGGTGTTTAGCTAGAGTCATAGATATAACTCATGTGTCTAAAAATAGTTGTAAAATGAGATGCGTGACTTTCAGTTCCTGTCATTTAATCCCCTTTACCTACTCATAGTTTAATGAGTCACTAGTTCCATTTCATTTTTTTCTTTGAGCACTGCTTCTAGGGTACCATGGCTTCCTGATTTATTCTCAGTGTGGTCTTAGATTTACCGCTTAGTTCTTTTCCTAGGACTTCCCATCACTCCCAACCAAGGATAGTCCTGCTGTTTTGAGGCTCCACGTTCATGATTTACAACCTCATCTTGGTGGAGCAAGTACCTGGGGATCTTCCTGTGGAAAAGTACATGAGGGTAAATTTTGTGCTCTGTGGCTATCATTTAGGAATTGTGTTATGTGTACCAACAGATTCTGTACACTTCTTTCCAAGTACCATTTAGTGACATAACATTTGTAACTTGAAATTGACCACAGAAAGACACTACAAATCAGTGCTTTTATTTGTTTTTATAGAAGAACCAGTTGTTTAATATTTACTAGGTTGCTACTGTTGCCCCTGTTACCCAGGGGCCTTTCAGGGGATTTACAGTGCCAATTGCTGAATCCATTGGCTTCATAGAAAGAAGTATCAGTACATGTTATTGTACTGATGAACAATAAGCATTGTGCACTAGTAAGAGCAAAGGCAACACTAAATATGAGACCTGGATTTGGCAATCTTGAGAATATTGTTGAGGTCTAGATATTTGTAATTCTTTTACCGATCCATAGAACCTGTGACTATTTCTCTGATCACTTATGGTTGCAGCAAGCATCTTCTGAATTCATCCTAAGTACCTTGTGAATACTGAAATCTTGTTAAGAGATGCCAGGAGTCACTCTGCCACTGGTCTTCCTGACTCAATGGATAGAAGAAATGGGCTGTTTTCTAAGATCCCCTCAGTACACAGTTCACTATTCTGTTCTTCTATTTTGATTCCAGTGTCCTCTTAGAATTTTCCTGTTCCCCTGATGTGTATGAACAGAAATTCATTAAAAAAATTAATCTAGTGATTTTACATTTTTTCGTCATCGGAATCTTTATCTGTTACAAAATATGTACACACCAAACCTAAAACAGATAAGAGAAAACCAGCTGTGATTCAATGATGGGATGAGGTCTTGAAGCTCTGACAAATTGGCTTCCTTTCCATCATCTCCATGATATCTAAGGCTTCCAGGACACGATCTGTGAATCAGCACTTCAACTTTTGTTTTGGTTTTGGCATAGGCAATACATTTTCATTCTTGCATCAATTAAGAAATTTAAACCATGTAGCTTTAAGTCTATTTGTGAATGCACTCCCTACTTCACACACAGGAAGACTGAGGCTCAAAGAAGTGATGTGATTTGTCTTAGGTCATTTCGGTAATGTTATAGCTGAACCTGGAACTCTAGTTTCTTAATATCTAAATTGATACATTTTTCACTACAGTGACCTACAGAAGATGCTTGGGGAGGGGGTACTTGCTTAGAAGATCTGTTCTTTGAGATCACACAGAGGAAGCTATGTTTATACTCTGGGAAGCTATGTTTAAAGCTTAGAAGAGGCATAATTGTACCAGATTATCTCTTCACTAGCACTGACACATTGTTCCTTTAATTTGCTCAGTCTACTACTCCATTACCCTTATCCTATGTGGGGCTGGCCCGTTTATCCCTGCTTAAAATTTAATCAGACATTTCACTGCTCATCAACACTTTAACAGGACCATTTAAAGCTGTGAAACTACACACATCTCTGCTTAATTACTGCTGGCTGACAGATGTCACTTTCACTGTCCTCTCCTCCCCGTCTCTTCCAATCGCACAGACCTGGAACAGAAGCTTATTCTTTTAACCTTAAAGTGAAAACACAATCATTGATGAACTGAGAGATGCCAACCCCATGTTTCTGCCTGATTGGATTCTAGTTATTTGGGGAAGTTAGAGGCTGTATCTGGAATCTCATCAGGACTTGAAGCCCATTCTTAATTTTTGTTGTTGTACAAAGCGAAAGGGTCATAGAAAGGAGGAGGGATGCAGAATAAATGACTAGACTCCCATCTGCCATGCTTATCCTGCCTTTCTCAGGCCACTCTTTGCTCATGCTTGTTCTTTATTCAACTGTGAAATTGGAATTGCACGAGGAATGTTGCATTTCCTTTGCCAATACTCCTCTCATGATGGAGCACAAGCAAGGGGACTGCTTTTGTAACTGGAGAAAGGAATGTGGCAGGTGACAAGCACTCTTGGCAGGTCACAATAGGCCTAAATTATTTGGTATTATCAAATCCTGGTTCTTTCCAGGCATGCACCCTCCCACCCAACACACACATATAAATGCTGTTTTCAAGGACACTGTAAATATTATTATAGGAAGCCTCTGAATATGAAAAATTCATTTAAACTGAGATGTTAATAGCTCAGGCCCTTTTATGTGAAACAGTTGCAGAAAGAACATGGCCAGGTTTGATGGCTTTGAGAATATGGAAGCATTTCAGATGACTAATATTCTTGGATTAAATAAAATGAGATTTACATAGGTTGATTCTAATCTACTAAACCAGTTATCCAGTGCCACAATAATGCTGTGTAATAAACAATCATAAAATTTCAGTGGCATAGAGCAATAAATGTTTTTTCAAGCTTCAGTTTCTCTGACCTGATTCAGGTGATCGCAGATGGTCTTGCTCATTAACCTGCAGTCAGCTGTAGCTTACCTGGGTAGTAAGGCTGTTTTTGATGGTGCCGGCTTATATGTTTGGAAGTCACTGGGTGATGAGGTTGATCGCTAATGGACTAGGCTGAGATGACTGAGTCAACTTGACTCTGTTCCACATGTTTTTAGTTTTCCAGGAGACTAGCTCAGACAGGGTTTTATGGGAACAAGAGAGTGCAAGAAAACAAATAAAAATGTGTGCACACTTTTCCCAATCTTTTCTTGAATCTTTTCTATTCAAATCGTTGGCCAAGGTAAATCACAGGTAGGTCACGAGTCACAGAGGTAGGGTACCTTCAGATTATTCAGAGAGATTGTAGAGAGATGGAAGGGTGAAGAGTTGGACAAAGACTGTGATCAATTTACTATGTCTAAGGCTGAAAGACTGAATAAAAATATCAACAGAATGTGAAATAGAGTTGAGAATTCGAAAATAGACCTAGACTCATGAGATTAATTGATTTCTGGCAAAATGTTTTATAGTCACAGAACCAGAGGTGGATATGAACTACCTCCCAGTTAGTAGCTGGGATGACATTTCAAATGCCAAGAAGTTTTGGGAGAAATTGTTCTAGTTATACAAGGATCTCCAGGGGAAAGCAGGTTTCAGGCATAAGCAGATTCAAGCCAGCTTGAGGAAGGTAGAGAGAAAGGGCTGGGACATTATAGTGGCTGCCCGTGGCCCAAGGGAAAAGTTCTAGTTGCTGGTGGGGGCTTTGCAAAGTCTGAAGTTTTGCTGGAACCTGTCCAGATGAGGGACAAACTGAGAAGTGGGAGATGGGGCTTGAAAGCCGTCAGCAGCTAGACATCAAAGATGGAGTCAAGTTCTTAATTAGAGATACAAAACTAATTTAGTGTGAAAGGATCTTTGTAATAAATAGGTCTGGAATAGTTTGGTACCCACATGGAAAAAATGAACCTTAATCTTTTCATCTTATCTTCAAGAAAAATTAATTAAAATGGATCATAGATTTAACATGAGTTAAAACCATAAAAATTCTGGAAGTAAATAAAATAAACCCTTTGTTACCTAGAGTTAGCTAAAGTTTTCTTAGTTTGGACATAAGAAAGACAAACTGTAAAAGAAAATAAAAGATGAAACAGGCTTCATTATAACTAAAACTTATTGAATGCTATTGTTACTAAAATGAAAAAAAAATCAAAAAATATATCTCACCAAAAAATTCTATCATGTATATACAAAGAAATCCTATGGCTCAAAAATGTCATATAATACCATTTTTAAAACTCAAAAAAGATTTATATAGGCACTTTGAGTGTGTGTGCAGGCACACACACACAATAAAAATAGCAAGTAGCACATGAAAAGATGCTTAAATTTTGATTCTTTGGTCATTAGGGAAATTCACACTAAAACCACAATGAGATACTTTTACCCATACACTTGAAACACTGAAATTAAGAAGGTTGAAAATTGTAAGTATTGTCAAGAATTTGTAACAATTGAAATTTTCATATATTGCTGATGAGAATGAAAACATTATGACCACTCTGGAAGGCAATTTGGCAATTTCTTACAAAGGTAAATGTACATTTACCAAATAACCCGGCCACACTCTTTTGATCTCTACCCATGAAAAATGAAAACATATGTCCATATAAAGACTTTTGGAAGATTGCTTATAGCACCATTATTCATAAGAGCCCCAAATTAGAAATAAACCAAATATCCATCAATTTGCAAATGGATAAATAAATCTTGGCATAGCTATACTATGGAATTTTGTGTAGTAATAAAGCTAAAGATATTAATACTCATAATATAAATTAATCTCAAAAATATGTGACATGAAAGAAGATTGATATAAAATTAAATACTACATGATGACTCCATTTATAGGGATTTCTAGAAAGGGCAAAACCATAGTAACATAGGTCATTGGTTTTTCTGGGGGTGGAGTGTGAGAATTAGCTACAAAGGGAGATAAGGAAACTTTTGAGGTGATGGAAATGTTCCCAACTTGACTGTGGTGGTGAACTGTATTACAGTACATATTTGTTAATATTTATTTTATTTTTTTTTTATAGAGGCATGCTTTATTTATTTGTTTGTTTGTTTGTTTGTTTTATACATGCACTGGGTATAGTCAGAAGCATGGGAGGGTGAGAGAATTCACCAGAGCCAGAGCGGGGAGCAGAGCAGGCAGAAGGACCGAAGTACACTGCTGAGGGGAGCAGCGGGCGGCAGGAGAGGTCTGCGTGCCATGTGGGACCCTCCTCCAGTGGCCGGGGAGCAGCCGGGGATCGAACCGGCTCCTCGGGCGCGGGCAGCTTCGCAACCCAGCGCTCAACCGCTGCGCCACCGGGGAGGCCCTATTTGTTAATATTTATTAAGCTGTATACTTATAATCTACCTATTATATCACTTGTACGTTATGCTTCAATATAATATTTTTATTTTTTTGAAGCTTTATTTATTTATGCATAGGGGAACTGGGGTGTAAGCCAGAGGTACAGGGGGTGAGAGGATTCACCAGAGAGAGTAGGGAGCAGAACAGGAGGATCTACTGAAATATACTACAGAGGGAAGCAGTCGGCGAGACTGGAGAGGTCTGCTGAGCCATGTAGGTTGCTCCCTGGCCGGCTGGCAATCTAACTCTGTGCTGCAGTGCCTGGCAAGAGCTTGGTAGTACTGTCTTTAAGCCCTGCACCACCAGGGAGGCCCAAAATAATATTTTTAAATTGATAATTTCTTTCTGCCTTGGAATCAGAAAATCCAAAGTCTTCTTACAGATCCCAGTTTAACAAGAAATATTGCTTTTATAGTATTGTTGTTCTTAAACCTATGATGGGGCCTCACATGGATAAAGGATGTTCCACATGGTCACATAGACATACAAGCTGCCCCTTCTCCAGAGAGGTCTATAATTATCAGGCTATTCTCTTTCCTCAAATCTTGTGTTTGTACCATATCTGTGTTATTGCAGGAATAGCCCATCAAAGTGGACTACAATCCTCTTCTGCTTGGTGCTAAACAAAGTCATATTGTTCCAGGGCATGGAATTCTCAGACAACCAAAAGGACCAGCATTATGTAGGCAAGAACAGTAGAAAAAAAAAGTTGTATTCTCTTTCCTTGCTTTACCTTACCTTGCCACTCCTGGCCCTTCTCTCTCTCTCTCTCTCTCTCTCTCTCTTTCTTCTGAATCAAGGATAAGATTTTTTTGTCTATTGATGGGCTGTCTCTGTTGATTATTTTGGCACAAAATCAACTCGCTACTTGAGTCTGTTTACCTGGGATTTGGCAGTGCTGACTACATTCAAGTCTGTACTTTCAGATTCAGGATAGTGGCTGCATATTAGTATTTATACTGTGAATGCAAAGAAAGGAAACCTCTGTTGATTTTGGTCAAAGTTCTGCTAATTAATTTTAGCCAGCAATTGGAGAATAACCTATTACTTATTGCATGTTTGATTGAATTTAAAAGGCTATTTGTAAAGCCATATTTTGTCACAAGTAAAACTTTGTTTTCAAGTAAGTGTTGTTGGATCAATGTATCTTGTTTGAGGAATACTCAGGAAAGTACCTGAGCAGGCAATGCCCAATCATCTGCTCATTGTGGATGTGGTGTTGATAAGGCAAGCTGATACCTCCAGGCTGTAGTGGTTGGTAAGTACAGACTCAGTTACTGTACAGCCAAAGCAGAAGGATCTTGAAAGTCATTTATTCTAAACTCTAACTAGCTACATTATGAAAACGAGGCACAGAAAAGTTAAATGACTTGTCCAAGCTAACAGTCTGCTAGTAAGGGACTTGGGCCTGTACTGCAGGTTTCCTCACTTTCCCCCTAATATCCTCGCCAGTATACCATTTGCCTTATACTTTCAGGCTAATAAAAATTCAAATATCCCATTCAGTAGAGGGAACTGTCCCTAAACGAGTGGTGCTGTCAAGTGTTGATTTTCATGAATACCTCTGTAGAGTTCAAAGGAACTTGTATTTGCAGGCTTACAGCATTATTTCACTTGGTGAGAGGCAGAAACTAACTGGGAGGGTATTTTAATAGCTCCTGGTAGTAAAACAGAGTGACGGCCTCATAGAATTTGATTCTGTTTTCAATATTTTATAACAAGTTCACTTTACTTAAAATGAATGGTGGTTCATGTGTTTCCAGGATGAATTTCTTTTATAAAGGTTCTTACTCTTTAAGAAATATAGACATGGTCATAAAAACAATTCAGTCTTTTACCTCATTGCCTCCTTTTTCAACTGGTAATAAATTGCTGGCTAAGGTTAGATAGGTACATAATAGGCAGTGGGAAAACCTCCATCAGCCAAGAGATTTACCTCTGAATAGTCTGAGAAACATTCCTTTATGCGATAAATACTAGGGAAGGGAGATACAGACCAAGAAGGAATGCATAGACTATAAGAAGGCATTTATCAGGGTAATGGTAAATATCAACCTTCAAAAAAGGGGAATTCTATAACACACAGTCAACACCTAAATTCGTTTATGTGCTGCTTTTGACAGTATCTGCCTTAAGCATAGCTCCTTAAACAAATTTGTTCTAGATTTCCAACAGAGATTTTGCCTATGACACTTCTTTATGTCTTCTGTTGAAGTCTTATTGCTATGTAACATTAGCTATTTTTTTTTTGTAATTTAATTTGGTATAATTATTTAGCAGAGTTTAGTTTATTCTATTTCTTATCCCCCAAACTTGTTCAGATCATTCCCACATGATATTTCTATTTCCCATAAAGATTGTCCACAGTTATTCTGGGATAATCTTTTGGAATATGCTGAATGCACAAAAGATATTCAATAATTAGTAACTGATTGTTGGAGCTAGCTCTTCTCCTCCCTCAAGACTCGCCTTATTTTTTCAAATGATTGTTTTTAAAATGTCACTAGTTTCTAGTGAATTCTTCATTGTGGATATTTATTTTTCTCCTTTCTCCTGGAGTTATCATTATTTCAGAGTTCTCTGAATCATGAAGGAAACCTGGTGATCAAGCACTTTAATATTTTGTGTTAGACCTCCAATGGTTTGCTGATTTTACTTTAAGGGCAAGGACGAAAGTTGAATCTGGATATTGGAAGATACAATTGGATTCACCAAGAACTATGTTCAGATTCATTCTCTGTTGTATTTCTTTAATCAGTAATTAGAATTGCGGAGAATCAGTGGATTTGCAGACTGCTTATTGCTCATTATTTTGACTTTATTTTACTAGAAATAGTTTGATGTTGGTGTGAATGTGAGAAGTTTGGACTGTCATGTACCTGTTATGATTATACACTCATCTCCCCACCCAACTACCCTCAATGACTTTTAAACTCTCTGATGTAAGTTGGGCAATCCTCAATTTCATGTCTGATGGTGCATCAAATGATTGCATTGAGAGTAGAATATTTAAATTGCTAAGTCAACAAATATTTATTGAGAAGCTATCTTTTTAGTCTAGTAGGTTAATGTAAATAAGGCATAATCAATATATATCTAGAGCTAACATTTATCAAGCACTTATGTATCTTACACTGACTAGCACTTTACCTAAAATATTTCAATTAATATTCACAAAAATCTTGGGGCGTATACTGTTCATGCCCACATTTTGCAGATGAGAGAATTGAGACTCAGATGGTCCACATAATTTGCCTGAGGTCACTCACCTGATAACAAAATTGGTACTTGAATTCACATGTGTGTGAACCTAGAGCCCCTGGTTCCAACCTGATGGTTTGCATCTCACAATGAAAGACTTTGATGGGTGCTCCTTCTCTCTGCAATTTCATGGAGCTTTAGCATGAAAGAACTTGGATTTTGTTTTCTCTTTATTTCCAGTAATTGATAACCTACTTGGCCTTTTGTTTGTGTGCAATAAATGTTCACAGAATGAATATGTGCAGAAGAAGGGATGCTTCCCACAGTTTTTGCACTGACCTTGGATATCTTCTCATTTCATTTGTTAAAATGCAGATAATAATGCAGAAGCACTAAGAAGGACAAAGAGAATCAAAGAACCAAGTTAAGATGATTTATTCTAAACACTAATAACACAACATTGGAATAAAAGCGCTGAACATAACAGATTTTTTTTCTTCTCTCCAAAGAGCACAATTATTCATGAAGTAAAGGACAAAACATTTTCTTGTGTTTTTATGAAAGAGAAACATCTATCAGAGGGCATAATGAAATTTTTGATAATAGAATTTTGCCTTTCTTCACCAAGCCTATCTTGCCACGTACATTCTTAATGAAGGAAAAGATCAACAACCCACAAATCAGATCTTTTTTTTTTTTTTTGTGAGAGATAAAGCAATTAGGAAATATAAAAGAAAGGAAAGAGAAAAGCTCCAACAAACTGGAACAATTACAAGCATTATAACAAAATCAATAAAATCAAACCTACTCTTAAGGCAACAAATCTATTCAAGCATTGTTGCAGACTATCTGATCATTACAAAGAAATCTCAACTTGGAAGATTTCCATGGGATTAAAGAAAACCAAAAATATTGGGACTCAAAGGAAGCATGTAAGAGAGAACTTTTTTGCTTTGTAAGGCAGCCGCCTTTTGAAATATTCATCAGTAATATTGAGTAATAATTGAAAAAATAGGGCTGTGAAGATAATGTTGGAATAAGCTGATTTTTAAGAGATCTTGGTTTTAAAAACTCCTTAACTCATCCCTTAAAAGTCCTATCAATTGTTACGTCCTCTGGAATACTCACTGTCCCTGATTCTTGATTTCCCTATGGCTATGCCCTCAGATTCAGAACTTTCTTTTTGTCAAAATCAGTCAGCTTAGAAGCAGGTAGGCACAGAGTATTTCTTGAGGGATGAATCCAGAAAATAGACTAGTTGCTTTAATCTGTGGCATTTTTCAGCCTCTGTGTATGAAGTGAGTTTTATCTCATTCATTCATCCACAAATCTTTGCTATGAACTCATCATATTTCAGGTACCTTGTTAGGAGTGAAAGATACTTTAATAAGATATGACATTTCAAATGAAGAAGATTTCAGTTTAGGAAATAGATAAATATATTAAAAATATTTTTCCATAAGGTAAATTCAGTGTTACATGGTTTTTACCCAATGTAAATATTGATACATTGTTGACCTGTTATCTTCAAAAGTGTCAAAGACAAAGAAAGGCTGATGAACCATTTCAGATAGAAGGACACAAAAGTGCCTTCATGACAAAACACTGGAGTGCCAGATTCTGCAGCTGCATCCTTTGCTATAAAGGATTTGATTGGGGCTACTGGCTTGAACCAGGTCTGAGGATTAAGAGGGTAGTAGTGCATCAATGGTGATATTCTGATTCTGGTGATTGTTCTGAGGTTCTGTAAGAGAACACTCTTTCAGGAAGCCCTAGGACAGAAGGAAAATATTGCCATACAGAAATCTGGATCTATAGAAAGAAATAAAGAGCATTAGAAATGGTGTGTATTGAAGCACACACACACACAACCATGCACACCACTTTTCTGTGGACTCTCACGGAGACATTTTTAATTTCAGTTGTGAGAAGAGGGAAGATTTGTTTTTTCCTTTCTTAGAGAACTTTGTACTCCTTCAAAATCCAACTGAACAATTGTGTGTTCTGGAACAGACCCCTGCTTCTATCTTTGAAAACTCTTTAAGAGCCAGGATGGTTGTCTGAGTGCCACTCTTTCTAGTTCCTCAGGGGCCAGAACCAGACAGAGTTTGACTTTGTTCCAAAGGATAAATTATCTGCCAAGTCATGGCTAGGGATAAGGGCATTTTGTACTTTTATTTTTAAAAATAACTTTAAATATATGAAAATTATTAGAAAAATATTGAATATTACTTGTAACAACATGATACAGAGATACCAGCTTGAATGTTTTAATATAGTCCTCTTTTATCATGTGTATGTAATATGTATGGATTTTGCCCAACAACTACATTAGCAAGAAGTATGACACATTTTTATTTTTTATTATTTTTTTAAAGATTTGTTTATTTATTTATACAAGCACTGGGTACAGTCAGAAGCACAGGAGGGTGAGAGAATTCACCAGAGCCAGAGCAGAGAGCAGAGCAGGCAGACAGGCGAAGTACACTGCTGAGGGGAGCAGTGGGCACAGCAGAAGAGGTCTGTCGCATCATGTGTGACCCTCACCGGCAGATGGGGATCGAACTGATGCTGCAGAGGTTGTGGGCAGCTTCACAGCCCAGCGCTCAACTGCTGTGCCACCAGGGGTGGCATCAATGGTGTGCATTGATGGTGATATTCTGATATCACCCAACACATTTTTGGGAGGCCCAACACATTTTTGTTTTTATGATTCAAATTCAATGTTTTTTTTCTTCCTTTTTTCTATCCTTTCCTAGTAGGAACCCTCAAGAAATCTAGGGATTTACATAGCATCCCGAGATGAAGGGCCACTAGTCTTTAATCCATCACAGTTCCAAGTGAGATGTCACTGACCAGACTCTCTGATCTATCTTTTCTGTTCCACCGTACTGGGGAGCTTTAGCTACAGTCTTGGAAGCCACCACTAATAATACCTTGACTTTTAGTGTTGAGCATTTCCAAAATCTACAAGTCACCTCATCCAAAGTCTTCTCTCCTAGGCATTCATAAATCTCCACCAAATTCCCATGCCCTCCATTCACCTTATGGCCATTCTGTTTAACTGCTTCTTCCTTTTGTGTACACCTTTTAACTGTATCCTCCACTCTGTGCAGAGACTTTACTTCTTCACCTCTGTAAGCCTTGTTTTTTAACAGTTCTCTTCAATCTCTTGTAGAGATATCTGGATCCCATCATACAAAGACATCTTTTTTTCCCTGGGGGTGAATAGTATCTATCTACTTGTTTTGATTCTTCTGTAGTAGGGCAAGTATATCATACATTAATAAGATTTCCTGCTGCACACTTTGTAGTTTTATATTTTATGATATTCAATGCTTTTAGCTCAGCTGATATTTGATATTTGTTGAGCATCTATTATATGGGGCAGTTCTGATACTACATGTCAGAACTCCTAGTTTGGTAGGAGCATGGGTCCAGTGACTGGCTCTTCTACAAATTTGAGCGATGGTCTCAGTGACTGCTTCTAAGAATGGGTCTCTCTTTTTCCATTGATATTACTGCTTCTCTACCCTTTTTTTTCTCTCCTTGTTCACGTGTAAGCACAGGTGCAATTTACTTGCATTAGTAATGCACTCGGTAAGAATCCAGCTATTCTAGATGAAGCATGTAGCCAATCTAGGCTGAGTAACATGAAGAACCATGGAATGTTTCTTTCTTTTTTTTTTTTTTAAAGATTTATTTGCTTATACAAGCTCTGGGTACAGTCAGAAGCGCGGAAGGGTGAGAGAATTCACCAGAGCCAGAGTGGGGAACAGAACAGGCAGACTGATGAAGTACACTGCTGAGGGGAGCAGTGGGCGCGGCAGGAGAGGTCTGCGTGCCATGTGGGACCCTCCCCAGCAGCCGGGGATCGAACCGGCACTGCAGAGGCTGCGGGCAGCTTAGCAACTCAGCGCTCAACCGCTGCATTACCAGGGAGGCCCATGGGATGTTTCTTGTACCTGCCTTTTCAGTTGATGGGCCACATCCAGCCTACTGACTGTTTTATTTTATTTTTTTGTAGTTAATAATACTGTATTACACATGGGGAAGTTGCTAAGTAGATCTTTTTTTAGATATATTTTTTATATCCTTTTTCATTTTTGCACAATGTATGCACTTTTATCTTGGTTATATTCCCCATACAATTCCTACCCCTGATTTCAACTCCTCTTTTATCATTGTAGAAGGGAGAGTCACTGGTGTCCACAGACACCCCAGGCTGCACAGATTAGCTCCAGATGTTGTGATTACATGTCGTTTAACCAGGCAGAAATACCCCTCATTAAGACAAAATTCTGCCAACAGAGATGCAGAATTTTCTGCTTCTGCATCCTACTGTGTGCCACCTGACTATCAGCTGTGATCCTTCCCTTGGGCACACCCAGTTCTAACACTGTAATACGCTGGGGACAATTGTTTAATTGGGCCTTTATGAAAACAACAACACTTATTATATGCAGGTATTGTGCAAATTACGTAAAATTAAGCCATTTAATTTTCATCAGTCACAAGGTTGATGCTATTATCTTTCATTTTATTTATAAGCAAACACAAGCTTTGAGTGTTTATGCCCAAGGTCACCAGAACAAACAATCTACAGAGCTAAATATTCTGGTCTCAGCACCCACGCTCTTAAACATGAGATTTTATTGCTTCAGAATATGTGCAAAACCTGTAAATGGTATTCATTGTGGTTCTGATTTGAAACTATTGGTGCTTCTCCAGAGAAAGTGCCCATATTCTTGTTTCTACATGGTCTGCATTAGAATTACTGATATATTTCGTAGAGTACGTTCACAGACAATTTTACTTGTTGCTCATACTTTTGCTCCCAGCTACCTATGGGCACACGTAACACTTCCTCTGTTACCCTAATGCATTTTCCCCACTGCTAGAGCTACTAGGGGTTGTTCTTATTTCACTGTTACCCACCTGATATGACATGGGCAAAGGTATTCATGATTCTGAGAGGGT
The DNA here is from genome assembly GCF_014898055.3 of Talpa occidentalis. Lineage (NCBI taxonomy): Eukaryota > Metazoa > Chordata > Mammalia > Eulipotyphla > Talpidae > Talpa > Talpa occidentalis. Next base: position 8,051,945 of record NW_023603184.1, read on the forward strand.
TTAACTAGACAGAGGTTAGGGGCTATCGGATTGAAAACTTCAATTTTCCATGGCTATAAACCCATTCTTGCAAAAGCTTTATTCATAATCATTGCTATTCTTCATTATGGAACTTCGGAGAATCTGGCCCAAAACCCCTCTCCTTGTATAGATAAAAAAACCAAATTCCAGAAAGATGAAATGACTTTTTCAAGGCTGTATGTCCAATCCATTACAGGGCTGGAGCTGGAATTCAAATCACTACTTTTCCATTTATCCATATTTCCATCCATTAAGTAGTGATCTTCTTCCACCAGCTTCTATGTATTTAGTGACTTGCTGAGGCCCACAAACCTCTAAACTGCAGAAGAATATAGTCTTCTTGTTTTCAGTATTCTAGAGTGTGGTTTTCTCAGAGATGTGTTCCAACTCTGGGTGAGCTGTTTTGTGCACATTTGGGGGATAATGAGGTGTGACAATTCTAAAGGCAAGGGGGCAAGAATGGTCAATGACTAGGGTCTTAAGTTAGAACAGCTGCTATTTTTGAGCACTTCCTTTACACCGAGCCTGGCATGCACTTCACTGACCATGTATTGGCATTTCGTCACATAATCCTCACAACAGGCCTGTGTGTCTTTGTGGTGAATGTCACTGAGATTTGTCAATATCTTATTACCTATTTTTTTTCCAGGCACAAAGAAAACTGTATTTTCAGCCCCACTTTGGGAAGAGGTCTCGAGGTCACGACCCCATTAGTTCACAGGAATATGACAAGAGTAGAAGGAACATACTTAATTTCCAGGATGAGGCGGGTGAAGCCCTGGATGGTCTTTCAGGCTCTCCCCCTGCCGCAGTGACAGAGCTGTCCTCCTGGAAACTGGAAAGGGTGTGATTGTGGAGGGTACTGCCTCCTGCTGACTAGTGTGGGACTTAAGCCTTAGGGATTGTTGGCTACCTCGCCCATGCTAATGTAAATTGGGATTATTATCTCCACTTTAGAGACAGGGGTAGACTAGTCGAGTGGATTGGTAATTGATAGTAGGAATGCAGCGCATCCCTGCTCACGTGACTTGAGAGGCTGCACCTTGAATTGACATCACCATCCCTACCTTCACCTTGTAGAAGATCCGCAAAGGGCAAGGTGTCAGCGAGAAGGATGAGCTGCTTCTGAGGAAAGTCTCCACATTTTACATCAAGTGTGCTATGTTCGGGTTTTGTTTTCACTCTGAGTCTTCAGAACTGCTTTTCCTTTACTTCCTTGGTCCTTGCTTTATTCAATATCTATGGCCTCAAATAACTTCAACCTTTATAAAAATGAAGCACAGTTCTAGTTTTCCCTTCCTACTTCAGGGCATGTTCCACGTTTTCTGGAATGATTTTCAACTTTTAATACACCCTCCATCTCTTGCCCTCTCTGCAGTCTCTGTGAGTGTGTCTGCGTCCATGTCCATCTTTCACATGGAAGACAGCACATTATTTTAAACAAGCAGCAAACCCAAAAGACTAGAATTCACTGTGGCCCATAGTTTGTGGCTCACTTTACGGAGTGAGCCAGTGTGAGGAAGCTGGGGAACAAAGAGAGGAGCTCTGGGAAGGAGGCAGGGAGCCAGGGCAATGCCTCAGCTAAGCTGGAGTGGAGACAAGAGGCAGGAAGGATGGGGCGCCTGAGAGCCCCCTCATTTCAGACTTGCTTTCCCAAAGGTGTCCACTTGAACTACTTTTTACCCCTCAGGCTGGCAAGCTGTGGGAGGAAGGAAGCCACTCTGCCTTTGACTTTGTCCCAGAGAATGAGGGAGGCTGAGAAAGCTAATTGTTGGAAAATAGGCTTGGCTGTGTTCCTGTGCAGCCGGGCCCTTCTGGTTTCAGAACCAGACCCAGCTGCTTTGCATAAGGCCATGGCCCGGAGCCACGAGACAGCAAGAAGCGCTTAGTCAATATTTTATTTATTTATTTTTTATTTTTAGTAGGAAAAAGGGCTTTGGCCACAGGTGAGAGAAGTCACAAAGGGAGAGAAATGAGTGAGAGATGAGCAACAGGAGTTTTCAATTTTCATTCTCCCTTGGAAAGAAGAGTCTTGGAAAAAGTCACAAAAGCTCAAAAGACATTGGGAGCAAATCTTCTGTATGACCCAGGAAAACAGAAGTCACTTCTGTGGGGGAGCTACAGGGGTCAGTTTGGGGGAAAATATAAAAGACTAATAGACTTTATATATAAATATAAAATATAAAATACTACTAGATTTGCAATAAAGGAAAAGTATTACAATGGTATTAAGCTTCTCCCAAGTAGATGAGTTTAAACAATAGAGAGGGAATGGCATCAGAGAAATGAATCAGCTGAGTGGCAGAACCTTATAATCGTGGGCCTCCCCTGGTGGTGCAGCGGTTGAGCGCTGGGTTGCGAAGCTGCCTGCAGCCTCTGCGGCACCAGTTCAATCCCTGGCCGCCGGCGAGGGTCCCACATGGCGCGCAGACCTCTCCTGCCTCCTGCTGCTCCCCTCAGCTGTGTATTTCAGTATATCTGCCTGTTCTGCTCCCCGCTCTGGCTCTGGTGAATTCTCTCACCCTCCCACGCTTCTGACTGTACCCAGTGCTTGTATAAATAAATAAATAAATCTTTAAAAAAAAGAACTTTATAATCGCAGTAAAAGGGTTGTTGAAAATGAGTATTTCTGGACCTCAACTCAGATACAGCACTTGAGAATATAGGTGGGGCTAGATTCTGAATTCCCTCAGAAAATCTTTTATATGCTAAGATCCGCTTTCAGATAGAGGGTTATGCTAGAATGAATTCCTAATATACTTTGAATTCTGAAAGTCTCTGAATTTGTGTCTTTGGTTCTAGAGCTGCTTTTGCTGTTGTCAGGTTGAGCATTTTTCAACAAATCATTTCATCCCTTCACTTACTCATCTGCCTGAATGATCTCAGATGTACTTGAGGACAAAAAATTAATATTCATTCCTGGCTCATGCCCCTGAAAATTCTGATTCAGTGAGTCTAGGGTAATTTGTATGGTCAGCCAGATTTGGGAACCAATGAACTAAATTATCTCAAGGATTTTCTGGCATCAAAATTTCATGAGTCCACATTATTTAAAGTTATCAAAAATGTGTTTAGCTTCATTTTATTTGTATTTTCTCCAGCAAGGATATTTTAGGAACTGGCTTCCTTTTCTGGACCACATTTTGAAAATTTGTTTATTGATTTTCTCAAAATCACAATGAGATAGACATTATCCAGGAATGCGCTTGCTCTCTCTCTCTCTTTCTCTCTCTCCAAATCTAACTGTACTTTCAAACTGTGTGAAAGTTGGGTTCCAGAACTCAGATGGCCCCATGGTCACAGGGGTGATGGTAGAATATTGCTTGCTTTTTGAGCCAAACTCTGTGATTGCACAAAAGGATTGTTGTAGAATGGTGGGGGGGGTGAGGGGTTCTTTTGACTCCTTTTTTTTGTCTCTGAGAGCAAAACTGTGGGCCACAGTGAATTCTAGTCATGACACAGCCTACCTTACTTGCAATACCATGAGGTGAAATTTCCCTCATCTTTGATAGAAACACACATATCAGGTATATGTGATTCTTCACACAGGGAAACTTTAAGTGAAGATATTTTTAGATCATGTGCATTTTTATAAGTGTTGCAGATATGTAGTCTATATCTTAAAAGGGGATCAGAGAATACAGTATGTGTTATTTAAAAATTTAACTGCAGTTATTCAACATATCATTTCCTGAAAGAAAGATCATTACCTGATATTTTCAGAGGTCTTGGTTCCTATAAACAAAAATTTCCCAAGGGCTTGAGGGGAAAAGTGTGAGGGTTTCTGACAAGTTTGTGCCACCAACAGTCACATAAATTATTAAATATAAGCCTGTATATTGGGGGCTCTGTCCTAAACAAAGAGGGGATATATGTCCAGATATAATCCCCGGGCCTATATTTGAAACTAAGGTTCCTTTATTCTGAAAATTATTTTGGAAGAGCTTTCAAATCAGGATTTTAGGAGACCAACCAGCTTAGGTTTCCAAGTTTATCAGCTCTAGTGTAGACTTTGTAATGTTTTTAATTGTCCCAAATAATCTTGCTTGTTTATTTTCTCCTCTAGGGGAAGAAGGTGCTTAATAACTATGAACTTTATCTCAGCCTCCACTACTGCCATAATGAGTCCTCTAAAATTGGAATGAAGCGTTTTCCTCTGTCCCTCAAGTCAAAGCAATTCACAGTGATCCATCTCCTTTTCAGAGAGGAAGAGAGTTGCTCTGGGATGTGGCTAAGGAGTCAGCATTATTTTAAGAGACCCTCTGCATGTTTGATTCAGTTGGAAGAGGTAATCCTCATTTTCTCATAGTTCTACCATCACTATAGCACCCTTAACCCTTCCCTATAGTCCCCTGTGCTATTCCCTCCCCTGTTTTGACCCCCCTCTTTTCCCGTCCCCTGCTGTTGGAGAGGCTTTTCCTCACATTACCAGAAAATATCATAGGGAGGGAGGTAGCAATCCAACCTCAGCCAACAACTGTGATATAAGTGATTGGTTTTGTTTTGCCTCCTAGAGCTGGTGGGTGATAGAAATACAAAGACCTGCTGGGCAGGCTAAAAATCATTACATGGTCCCTATACCTTGCCCTTTAGATTAAAATAGAAGGTATAATTTCATAAAAACACTAATAGCTTTTATTGCTCTATATCTTCAGTCTACTTTAAAAACTGTACATTAAAAAGCATTTTATAAATATATGTCTGGCTGCATACAATTTTCCCCAAATAAAACACTACAGTGCTCTAAAATGCCACCATAAAGATAGAGAATGATTACTGATTTTGTCAAATTAATAGAAGAGATCTTTACTTAAACACACAAATTCCCATGATTATTAGGGCAAATGTTTGCCTCCTTATTTCTTTACATTAAAACAAACCACCTTAGCTCTATTACCCAATGTAAAACTGGCACATGTTGCCTTTTTACCATGATTTATCACTAACAATGATTATTTACTACATGGAAAAGTGAAATGCTATCAAGAGGATCCTGTAATAATTAGTTTCAGAGGTGTATGTGCACACATGAATGGGGAAGGAAATCAAAAGTATATTCACAGGTTGTCATCCAAGAAATTTGCTTCAGGGTAAATGTATTTATTTTTCAATTGCCATTGGAAACACAACAAGGCTATGTTTTCTTCTGTGATGGAATTAACCAAACATGACCAAGGGAGTATTTATAGGATCTGCTCATAATACAGTGACTTTCAGGGTAATATATTATTTGGAAATTAGGCCAAAGTCCAAAATTGAGATAGTCAATTTAGAAAAAAGAGAGGGCATTGAAAGAGAATCAATAATCTGGTAGATTAAGAATAACTGAAGATACTCAATATTCATTTCTTTGGTTCCTAATGGGATCACCTTCAGCTTTCTTTTGTGAATGATACAGAAAATATGAGAAAGAATTGTAGTTTTTGGTTTAGGCTGGTGTGGACTCAAATCTTACTTCTACCACTAACTAGCCAGATGTCTATAAGAGACTCTTAGTTTTCATCCATATATTTAAAAATGCTGAATTACTCTTTCATCATCTCAAGTTTTCTTTCCATGGAGGCAGCTGCTTTTTCTTATTGTAGTTACTCCTTTTAATATTTACTTCTGTACTTCTGATTAATTTGCTTATATTGGCATTTGTTAATTTTTAAATTTTGTGCATAGCTTGTTGAACTTCCACCAGGAAATATGAGATTGAAATATCTTTTACACTCCTCCTGCCCCTGCACTAAACATGCATCTCTGCATCATCCTAATAGAGTCTTGCAAGTCTATAATCCATTAAATATAACTTTGTCTTTCTTTGAAAAGGTGGTTGTGGCTATAAGTAGTATTTAAACATTTCTTGTTCCTCTGATGAAATATTATCATCATAGAATCTTAATGACACATCAGTTTCATTATCTTCTGATATGTATGGACATATTTAAAGCTATTACATATTGGGAGATAAATCAGCTTTTTATGGTCTTGTATAACCTCAGGCTTTTTAATTGGCTTTCTGGAGAAAAGATATAGTAGATTCAGATAAGGGTTGTCATTTCTATGCCTCATTATTGAAAAAATGTGTTTCAGTCAGCAAAACAGAACCATCAACAGATTTATATGTGTGTATGTTATGTATTTATACAAGCACACATAGATAAAACATATGTATATGTATGTATGTATGATGGTTAATTTTATTAGTCCTCTTGACCATAGGGTGTCCAGATATTTGGTTAAACATTACTGTGTGTGTGCCCATGGAAGTGTTTCTGCATGTGATTAACAATTGAATCATGGGTAGACAGAGTAAAGTAGATGGACCTACCTAATGTGGGTGGGTATCATCCTATCAGTAAAAAGACCTGAATAGAACAGAAAGCTCCTCCTTTGAATAGAGGAAGGTGCTCTCTCTGTACTGTCTGATCTGTGACATTGGTCTTTTGCCTTTGGACTCAGAGTTGAGACGCCATTGGCTTCATAGTTCTTAGGGTTTTGGACTTAAATTTTACTACCTGTCCCTGTATACTGTGGGACTATTCAGTCTTTATGTTTACCAGTTCCTCACAATAAACAACATATACAGTTGACCCATGAACAGGAGGGGTTTATCGCTGAACCCCATGCAATGGAAAATCTCATTAGCCATCCCATGTATTCAACCAACTGGCATCAGAAGTTGGTTGAGTCCATGAATGCAGAATCCCTAGATGGAAAAAAAATCCATATGCAAATAGACCCTTGTAGTCCAAGGGTCAGCTCTGTCTTTCTGTCTGTCTCTCTCAATGTATTAGGGATTTGATCTTACGCATTTGTGAAGTTAGTAGAGCTGTTGTTTTGTGTCTGATCCTATGATTTCAAATTTATAGGATAAGCAGTTGGAAAGGGAAAATGTATGTAAAGTGGGGGGAGCAAGAACAAGCTGGAATATACAGGCATGAGCTAGAACCAATAAAGGCAGATTGAAACCCATATAGTTCTAGTACCTTCTCTTGAAAGTATGGTATTCTGTAGAACCTGGAGACTTTTCCAGGGACATACACACCTGACTCAGGAGACACAAGCTGAAGGAAGATCCTGGTGAAAGCGGGACAATTGTAGGCTTAGTGGTGAGTCTGCCTAACACTATACATAGCCTTCTTGTCTGTAGAGGGAGAGGCATTGATTTGGATGGTTTTGACTGCCATTCATGCTATAGTTGTTTGATACTCAGTCATTATATAAACATTTCATGCTTTTGAATATGAAGGGGCTATGTGTAGAAGACCCTTACCCATTCATTCAAAAAATATTTATTGAATGCCTATTCCCTATCTGACACACATTGTTTTAGGAACTGGAGCACTGGAATCTTGAATTTTAAAAGTCTTTGTTTTTTTTTTTTAATTTATTTATTTATTTATACAAGCACTGGGTACAGTAGGAAGTGTGGGAGGGTGAGAGAATTCACCAGGGCCAGAGCGGGGAGCAGAGCAGGCAGAGGACCGAAGTACACTGCTGAGGGGAGCAACGGGCGGCAGGGGAGGTCTGCGCGCCATGTGGCCAAGGAGCAGCTGGGGATCGAACCGGCACTGCAGAGGCTGCGGGGAAGCTTTGCAACCCAGCGCTTAACCTCTGCACCACTGGGGAGGCCCTAAAAAGTCTTGATAAAAACTTTTGTTTGACTTTACAGTATTTGCATACTTGGGAGGAAATAGGTATTTCAACAAGGATAAAATATATGGTATGCCAGATAATGATAAATGTTAGGAAAAAAAGCGAAAACCACAGCTTAGAAGGGTTATTGGAAATTCTGGGAGAGTGTTGCCATTTAAAATAGGTTGGTCACATGGCTCAGCAGACCTCTCCTATTTTGCCCACTGCTCCCCTCAGCAGTATGTTTTGGGCAGTCTACTTGTTCTGCTCCCTACTCTGTGTCTGGTGAATCCTCTCATCCCCCCATACCTCAAGGCTGCATCCCAGTTCTTGTATGCATCAGTAAATAAATCTAAAAAAAAAAAGAAACAGCTTTGTAACAATAAAAAAAATAAAATAGGTTGGTCAGAGAAGATCTCACAGAGCTGACATTTTAACCAAAGAATGAAAGAAGTAAGGAATTCAGAAAGAACATCTGGACAGAGGAATGAGCAAGTGCTAGAATGGAATGAGACAGAGAGAGAATCACAGAGGATGAGCTCAAACATGTGGATTGGGAGGAAGTACATTATTTAAAGACTTCTAAGCCATTGTGAGAACTTTGACTTCTAATATGAGTGGGATAGAAGACCACTATCAGGTTTTGAATAATTCAGTTTACTTTGGAAGGTATCACTCTAGGAATTGTACTAAGAATAGAATATAGGGGAACAAAGCTAAATATAGGGAGATGTAATAAGTTAATACAGGTAAGCCAGTTAGTTGCTTATTTCTCATCGTTGTGGCAGATGTTGTAAAAAGTGATAGGTTTATGGATGTAATTTAGGGAACTGTCCATCAAGATATTTTGCTTGTTTGGATTTGGTGTGTAAGAGAAAGAGAAAGTGATAAAAGTTTTTTTGCAGTGAGCTACTGAATATGGGCTGCCTTTTACTGTTTTGGGACTATAAGGAGGAAAATTTTATGAGTGGAAGATCATACACTTAAAAGTAGATATACAGATACATAGATAGATTGATAATTTCTCTATATATATAAATGTGTCATCTTCCACTTTTAATATATACGCCCTACTCAACATCTTCATTTGGATGGCATCTGAAATTTAATCTATCTATAATTTACATCTATCTATTTATCTATCTATCTATCTATCTACCTATCTATCTATCTATCTATCTATCTATCTATCTATCTATCTATCTATCTATGTGTCTTCAGAGAATTTTTTTCCTACCCCCTGCTCTTGGTGCATACTGCAGTTGTCTGCTTTCTCTCAAGGGTTATTGACTTTGTTGGCATTTATATATAAATGCCATCCAAGGGAAGATGTAGTTGGTAAATGTTGAATAGGTAGTAGTATAATGGAATCTGGAGTTCAGGAAATAGATCAGCACTGGAGAAATACAATTGTGAATATATTTAAATGACACTTAAACAGCATGAAATTAGATGAAATAGGAAGGGAGTAATGTAGTTAGGAGTCTGAACAGGGAATACCTAAAATACTCCAATTTTCAGATGTCAGGTTGATGAAGAAGAATCAGTAAAGAATTCTGAAAACCAGAGACATAGAAGGAAAATCAAGGAATTTGGAATCTGGGACCTCAAGTGGAAAATATTTTAAGGACCAGGAGCTGCCCATTGGATTTCCAAACATGAAGGTCATTGGTGGTCATGTCATTAAAGGAATAGAAAGCTGGTTTGATTCGAAAATTAATCTGAGTTTGTCCCTGTTCAATAATAGATGTCCAGGTGGATACACTGAATTAAGTGCTTAGACATAGACCGAAATAGGACATGGCAGAAGAAGTACCCAGCCATACTGGTAAAAGTAATGAGAAATTTGCCCAGAGGAGCTCACTGATGAATAGGAGCTAAGAGAACTACAGCACTCATGTTGCATTCCATATCACATTCCGAAGAGGCAATGACAGCTAAAAGTAAACTCACTTCTCACTTGGCTAAGGCATTTTTAAAAATTAACTATACACATTATTTTATTTAAAGGTATAAGCTATATGTGTAATTCTATACAGGTTGCTTTTGAATCTCATTTAAGGTCTCAAGATAGTGCCCTTATATCTTCACAAAGCAGTTCCTTTTAACTCATAGCATCAAACCACTAACTTTGTCATTAGGTTTATCGAATGAATTAGTGAGTATAAAAAAATGTAGACATTTATTTTTCCCCTGGGGCATTCTTTAATGTTAGTTTATTGAGCATTTTCAACTTTTTTCAACCTTACAACTTTGGATTTTTCCACTAAGCTGATTTGGTCATTTAATGCTTCCTGTAATGCTGCCCAAATTGCTGAGGGGTGCCATTAAAAATGAAGGGTCAGTCTTCTTACCGTCTGGATTATATCTGAGGTCCAGCCTCTTCCATTTCCTATCATGGCAAAATGTCTGTGCTCAATAATTACCTAAGACCATTAAAATATCTCTTCTTAGCCTACCCTAGGGTCCCTGGCAATTTGCCACTGTGATATATGACTTTATTATTAGTGAAACTATGTAGAATTTCACCTTGGGTATTCTCTAGAATTGGGCTATCCATGGAGGTGTTGCTGAGATCAAACACCAAACGGAAGGGTATAATCATGTGAGTAGCTAAGGGGTGGGGATTCCAGGTTATTAGAATCAAAAGACTTCTGATTGCAATATTCTGGTTGATCAGAAGTTTCCCAAACAGCTTTGTGTCTCTTCCTTCAGTTGATATAATTATATATCAATAAAAAATAAAATGATTTTACTAAAAATATGCTTTGCACCTACTGTGAGCAATAGTGCCCTGCTATCTACAAAGACACCGCCTTGATCTTTTTCCTAACGATGCTTCTGCTCATTTACTCTTCAGAAGAAATGCACCAACTAAGTAAAAATAAGATCCCACTGTGGACAGTAGCTGCAGTCCCATCTGGTTGACTGTCAAGGACACTAAGTAGTACTGGGCGCTACAATGGGACCTGTCTTGAGCACCCACTGACATATAATTTCTTCTTGGATTACGTTTTCACCTCTGATCTCCTGGGATTTTTTCCTCTACTGCCTGTCTCCTTAAGCTCTCTCAGCTTCCCACCTTTACTTTCCTTATCCCTCCACACCAAAACACCTCTTCCTCTACCTTCCCCAATCTCTTTTATATAAACAGACTCTCTCTTTCCTTTCTCAGTAGCTCTCAGTGACCAACCAGGAAGTCTATGAGCACTTGAAATCATGACCAAGTTGCAAATGTCAACCCCCAAATAAATGGTTCTCTTTTCTGCAGGGTCAGTTTTGAAATAAGTACAATGACTACCTGACTACCTTCCTATTTTCTTAGAGCAGAGAGTATTTTCATTTTATCCCAGATAAGGTGGCCTTCTTCAACAAATTGTATCTAATAATTTCTCGTAATGTATCATAGACAAGCATCACCTTGAAGTTTTCATGTCAGGAAATAGGTTGAATTTCATACCCTGCTGCATTTACTGTGATTTAGTGCCTGCAACAGGGAAAAAAAATCTTCTGCAGAATAAAATAACTCTTGTGTATTATTGCTGCCTCCTCCATCTTCTGTAGCAAACTGCTTGATTCAGCATATTCTTTAGCCTCAGTCTTATCTGAAGAAAAAGACAATTATGAATATTGTTTCTATATTGGGTGAATTATTTCTGGAAGGGATAGATTTCCTCACAATGAAATATCATTTGTGTCTTCAGATGTCTAAAACAAATGTTAGAATATAATGTGGGTAAAATTGGCCCATTGTCTTGTCCTGAATGTTCGTAAGTCAACGAATTATTTTTTCTCCATAACTTTATTCAGATATAATTCACGTACCGTATAGTTCAGTGGTTTCATCATTCATGGGGTTGTGCAATCATTGCTACATTTAATTTTAGAATATTTTCTCTACCCTCCCCCCAACGAAACCCCTTATCCATTATCATCACTTCTAATTTCTACCCTTTCCTAAACCCTTGGCAACCATGAATCTCCTCTCTGTCTCTATAGATTTACCTATTTTGACATTTCATGTGAATGAAACATACATTATTTATGTGATCATTCACTTTGAATACAGTAAGTCCTCATAATGTCATAGATTCTGAAATCTGCAACTTTCAGTGAAACAGCTAATGATGACAGCAGGTCCTTGAGTAATATTTAGTTCAATATTGAGTGGTATTTTTTTCTCATCAATGTTGCAATGAAAACAACATTAAATGGAACAGTATTACTTGAGGAGTTGCAGTGCTGATTTCAGTGTTTATCTGTTTTCTAGAATGTACTAGTAAATTGTTTCTTTTTACTATTGATTAGCATATTATATGGATATGCCTGTTTTATTTATGCTTTTATCAGTTTACAAATATTAGATTGTTTCTAACTTGGTTATTGTGCCTAATACTGCTACGGACATTTTTGTGCAAGTTTTTGTGTGGGCATATGTTTTCATTTATGTTAGATATATATCTAAGAGTGGAGTTGACAGATTACATTGTAACTCTGTATTTAATCTTTTGAGGAGCTGCTAGTCTATTTTTCAAAGTGGCTATGCCATTGCATAGTATCACCACCACCATCACCCTTACTGCCGACACCAGCACCACCAACACCATGGTATAATCATTCAGATTTCACTTAACCAACATTCTTGTTACTGCTTTTTATTTTCTTGTAGGAATGGTTGTGAACAGTATCTCGTTGTGAGTTTTATTTATATTTCCTTGACAAATAATGATAAATCATAATGTGAGCATGTTTTTATATGCTTACTTGCAACTTATATATGTATATATATACATATACATGCACACACATACACATATACCTATGCATATATATATCATTGCATATATATCATTGCATATATATAAATGTATATATATTTATTGGATAGATGTCTGTTCAGATATTTTTCCATTTTTAGGTTATTTGTCTTTTACTGTTGCATTGTGGAGAGGTCCATATGTAATCTAGCTACCAGGTCCTTAGCAGATATGATTTACAAATATTTTCTCCTATTCTGTGTTTTTTTTTTGACTTCTAAAAAATAACTTTTATGCATTTATTGGAGGACAAAATTATTTTCATTTTGTTAGAGTCCAATTTATTTTTTCCTTTTGTCACTTCTTGGCATAATGGCCGTGGGCTCAGACACTATTATTGTCATAGAGTCAAACATTAACCATATTGAAAATTTTGCTAAAACTCTGGCATAATAAATCATTCCTAATCTATGATAGAGTTATGTGATTACACTGTTTCCTACCCATAAAATCAAATGCTGAAATAACCTTCTAAACCAAGCCTGAAGTCTTCCATAGCTTTGATTCCTCTCTTTAGTAACTACAGGTCAGGCTTATACTTTTTGATCAACACTATCTTTTCAAATCCTCCACAACATGATTTTATATCTTATGAAATGAAATGTTTTATCCCCATTTTATAGATGATGAAATAGAAATGTAGTGTGCATTTGCCCAGAACCATTTAGCCAATACTTCAAGCATGAGCCAATCTGACTCTGGTAGTAGAGCTCTTATCACTCTCCTGTCAGAGATTTGATTCCTTTGTGCCAGGAAGCATCATATGAAAAATAGCTGATGTTTGGATAAGTCAAAGAAGCTAATTTAGCTGTGGAGAGATGAGAGGACAGTGATGATCTGTCTTCTCAAAGCAGGCCAAGTTTCATCTTGAACCCACGAATCAGGGAGGAGAAAATGATGTTTCAATCTCTGCTTTATAATATCCACCATGGAAATAAGCCTCTTATATCTTGGATGGCACTCTTCCATCCTCCAGTGGAATTTAGTTATATTTCCCCTTTGATTTATCATGTATCATGGTGAAGGGTGCTGTGTGGGGAGCAGAAATACTCTCATTTCAGCCTGCACAAAATCCAGCATCAAAGACTTAGACTTCAAGTTGGTGTTATGTTATAGAGATGGTGGAGGAGTAGAGAATACAATTCACCTTTTAGAATAATTTGTTCTGTTGTTGAGACAGCTGGAGAACTTGGTTTAGAGGCCCGCACATTCAAGTTTAATATCTGTCACATCACCTTGCAATCACTGTTTGTTCATCGTTTATTACCGGAGAACCTAGAACCAAATCACACAGTCATATCTTTTTGGAAAATGGTCTGAGTCCCACACTGGCTAATGTTTGTATTTGCAGTGGCTCAGGTTTGATCCCCTCTCCCACCTCACTTTATCCAACATAACAAGTGAGCCAAAATGAAGTAGCAAAGTGTTTTTCTACGACCAGTTGGGAGTGTGTATTTAAAAATCTCTGGTGTGGTAGTGCTTTGTTGTTTAAATATTAAGTGGGGTTAGTCATGATTGTAAGCAAGGCCACACAGCATGGTGGAAATGACTCTGGAACTGAAGCCAGGGGGTTAAGAGGCACAGTGTCATATCCAGACTAGGTTTTGAGAGATGATAGAACATGACTGTGGGTCAAGGAGGGAGGGACATGATTCCTTGGAATAGAAGGCCTACACTGATCATAGGACTTGCCTCCAAAGGGGGACCCAAAAGTTCAAATAATAATTAATTAATTTATTTTTTAATTAATATTTTGTTTTATATAAGTCTTACATCATTTTTCATTTTTGCACAATGTATGCATTTTTGTTTTGGTTATATTCCCCATACAATTGTACCCCCCCTTATTTTGACCCTAGTCCTTCCTCTCCCCACCCCTCACCCCCCCGTAGTGTGTCTCTGGTTTATAGGTGCTTGTTGATTTTGATTTTTACTCAAATAATTTAAAAGCATGGAAAATTCACAGCAAAACTAAAATTAATACTATTTTGTACCAATAAGTGTTTATGGCAATGGACACTCATGTAGCACTGATGTAAACAATTAATATTTTCCTGGAGCATAATTTTTAAATGTTTATCAAGAATTGTTCACTTCACTAAATTTTCATTAGTATATTCATAGATCACCTTATTTGGTAAAATATTATTTCTAGTAACTGCATTATAATTTCTTATATACCATATTTTTTAAATCAGATATCCTATTATTATACCATTAGGTTGTTCCAGCTTTCAATTACCATAAATAAACCATTAGTAAGTGATGATAAAACATAATTTTTAATGTGTGTAAAATATGTCCACACATATAAAAAGAATAAAATGAAATGAAGCAACTATTACAGTTAATCTCTGAAAGGTGGAGTAAGGATCATTTAAATACCTTTTCCTCATTATTTTTAGTTTCCCAGTTTTCAAAAAATGAGCATTATTGTAAATAATTTTTTAAATTGTTAAAATGCATTTTCTATTTTAGCAATTTCAAGCATATAGTACAATAACATTGTTGACTATATCACAAAGTCATGCATTAGAATCCCAGAACCTGCTCAACTTCAGGTGCACCAAACTTTTTACCAACCTTTCCCTAATTCCCCATATTCGAGCCTCTGTATTTATATAGCAATATAGCGTTGTGTCAAATCAACATATTATATGCCTCAGATTTATACAATATTTTGTCATTTATATTTCCATAAAAATTTAAATTAAATTAAAATGCATCTTGTCATACAGAAAAAAGAAAACTATTGAAGACCTCTAGGGTACATGAAAAGGAATCAGGAAGCAACTTGTAGAGGTTCCATTTGCAAAGT
Source organism: Talpa occidentalis (assembly GCF_014898055.3). Lineage (NCBI taxonomy): Eukaryota > Metazoa > Chordata > Mammalia > Eulipotyphla > Talpidae > Talpa > Talpa occidentalis. Next base: position 8,067,224 of record NW_023603184.1, read on the forward strand.
TTAAGATAACTTGAATATTACTAAGAGTCGTAGAAATAGACAGTACAAGTACATTTAAATCTGTGACTTTATAATGATACTATAAATGAAAATCTTATTGATCATCATTGGAGACTAACCACATAATTATTTTGAAAACAGATAGACTGGAGGAAAGAATCAAGAATTTATTTTCATTTTCCTTTTGTAACCATGCATGAAAGTAGTCAAATAGTTACTGATTAGTGATTTATATAAAAGCATTCTAGCTAATAAATGAAAAGGAGATTGTAAATTAGAATATTACCATTTTGCAACCCCAGATAAATAATAGATATATGTAATGATCATCAATGGCTACTAGAAGTAGAAAAAGGAAGGCAATCTTCATGTCTTCTGGTAGAAGTATACATACATGACATGTGAAATATTCCTTTTTTTAATTATTTTTCATTATTTTTTGTGGGACCCTCGCTGGCATCTGGGGAACGAACCAGCGCTGCAGAGGCTGCAGGCAGCCTCGCAGCCCAGCGCTCAACCATGGCGCCACCAGGGGAGGCCCACCTATGAAATATTCTTGACAGAATATCGGCTCTGATTCTGCTTGAATCTCTAATTCTAATGATCAATTTAGAAAGAAGGCAGGGGGAAAGAAAAGCATTGATAATACATTGATTTATTCAGAAATGGAAAGCAATGATCTCTCTACCCTAGCTTCTTCACAAATGAAAGCAAATGATAAGCTAAAAATGACTGAGAGAACATATCAACAATTCAGATTTTATTTGAATCCTGGTTTGAAAAAAACAACTACAGATTTACTCTATGGGTCAAGTAAATCTGAGCATAGACTGGATATTTGATAATATTAAGAAATTATTTTTCAATTTTATTAGGCAGTAGGAACGAAAGAAATGAAAATTCTACTTCTTACTCTGCTGGAAAATACCTACTTCTGCCCTGTCAGGGCCACCTCCAAGGATGGAGTCAGCAGAACAATGCCATGGTCCTTATTTGCTGTAAAGAGTCCTGTGGCAAGAAACAAAGTAAACACGAAAAGTTTGGGCCCCTGTTATGATTGTGAGTTCCAAAAAGAAGGGACATGAGGTAACCGGCCCTGACTATACCTCACATCTGTAGGGGTGCTTTTAGAATAATGGATTTAAATAACCCTTGATACTTACATCTTCCCAGATTGATAGTTCTGCTTAAATTGATTCTGTGAGATCAAGGGATTACTTTAAAGTTATGGACAGTGTCTGCCCTTTATTAATTAACTAGTCTATTAGAAAACAACCTCCTTTAATTAATTAAATGTTAGAAATTTGTGCCTCCCTCGTGGCGCAGGGGTTAAGATGCAACCTATGAAACTCACCACAGCCACTGCAGCATGAGTTTGATCTCTCTCCAGGGAGCTACCCAGATGATGCAGCAGACCTCTCCTGACTCACCCAGTGCTCCCCTCAGCAGTGTATTTCAGTCGATCTGCCTGTTCTGTTCCCCGCTCTGTCTCTGGTAAATCCTCTCACCCCCCACACCTCTGGCCTGTACCCCAGTTCTTATATGTATAAATAAATAATCTTTAAAAAAAGTTAGAAATCAACTAAATGTCTTTTTTCCTTTGTTAAGAAAAAAATAATTGCATATTTCCCTGTGCAGGTAACTTACTTATATAAACCCAGCCCCAAAGCTGAGGACAGGGACCAGTTGCTCAGAGAAATCTGATGTTGGCCTCTCAGATTCAGGTCCTCAGTTTGGCTCTCAGTAACCTGTTCAATAAATTTCTTTTTTTTATTACTTTGAATTTACTCCATAGTGTCAACAGTATGATAACACTATTATAATTAATTTCTGAGAGAGGGTAAGATTGGTCAGGAGATAATAGTAAACACAGAAGTTATATACATTGAGATTTATCGTATGATTTCTACCTTTTTGTATGTTTGAAATTTTGTTGCAGTAAGTTTTAAATAATCTGCCTTGGTTGTGGCTTACTGAGGGAGGGGTAAACTCTGGTTGTGGGACTCAGAATTAAAAGCTCAGTGGGCTATAGAAATACTCAAAGTTAGCTGATGCTGGTACCATGTGATGGGAGAACAACTGGTCTTCATCGCTTATATTAGCTTTGAGAATTAGCCTCTTAGCACCCAGAACTTAGCAGAAATTGACGTGTAGGTCTTAGACTCATATTCCTTGAATCAAATATCATTCACTTCATGCAGTCAGTGGGTGTGTGGCTTACAGTTAATTTCTCTGTGTCTAGGTTTGGGAATAATTATAACACCTTTCATTGTTTTGAGAATTAAAGGAATTAACACATTAAGGACACCATAAAATACTGCTGGTAATGGGAGATGCTCCATCAATGGACGCTGGCAATAGGTAATAGCAGATAAAGAAGCTAAAAATCAGAGCATGGCAGAACTATTTGAATCGGGTCATCTGGCCTCCATCCCTCTCTTTCTTGTGACTATAGCAAACTGATTTTCCAGCTGCCTAGCCCAACTTTACGAGCAGATCTATCTGTGAGGGATGAGATCATTTCATTTAGGAATGTCCTAATACAGTTTGAAAACCCTTGCTGTTAGTTCCATTTCAAATGCTTTTTCCAAATAAGCAGCCCTCTGAAAAGACAACCTCTTTCCTCACCTACTCTTCCCCAGCAGAGAAAGTCCCCTGTTATATTTTTGTTTTTTTCCTTAAAACTGGACTTCAATTTTTATTTTTTTTTTAGTGGGACCCTCTCTGGCGGCTGGGGAACGAACTGGCGCTGCAGAGCCTCACAGCCCAGTGCTCAACCGCTGCGCCACCAGGAGAGGCCCATGAACTTTAATTTTTTTTAAACAACTTTATGTAAATAGCAAATTTAGGTACTGCAAATCCATTCTTCACCTGGTTTAACTACACAATTCAATGGATGTTAGTATATTTACAGAGATGTACAGCCTTTACCACACTCTAATTTTAGAACATTTCCATCAACCTGAAATGAAATGTTTTGCAAGAGAGTGTTGAACAATTTGTAGACTTTCTTCTTCCATTAATTTAAAGTCACTTAAGGAGTGAGTGTCTTAGTCAGGTATTAAGAACAATGAAAATAAGCTTATAGTCACTGCTCATTTCCACCTCCAGCCCTAGACAATGCCTATTTCTGTCTTTATAGATTTTTCATTTCTGGGCATTTTATGTAAAAACATCATAAGATATGTGTTCTTTTATGTCTTGCTTTTTCCACTGAGCAAAATGTACTTGAAAGCCATGATGTTTTAGTGTGTATCTATATTTCCATTCCTTTTTACTGTTGAATGGTATTCCATTGAGTGGAGATATATGCATTTTGTTTATTTATTTGCCAACTGATGGACATTCAGGTTGTTTGCACTTTTTAGCTACTGTGAGTAATGCTGCTATGAACAGGTCTTTATATGGACATATGCTTTTATTACTCCTGGGTAGATATTTAGGAATTGAATTTTTGCATCATTGGGTAACTCAGTATTTGATTTTTAAGGAACTGCCAAGCAGTTTTGGAAAATGGCAGCACCATTTTACATTCCCACTAACAGTATATGAGACTTCAGTTTTTCTTTGTCATCACCAGCCGTGGTATTGGCTGATCATAGCTATTTCAGTAGCTGAGAAATGGTGGTAGATGGACAGTTTTACAGAGATTTTGATCTAAATCAGTATATACATGGGTCCAGGCATCCTTCCATCTTCATTTTAATCTTTTTCCTGTTTTAAGGCACTTAATAGGATTCAAGACCAATCTGGAGGAATTAATCCTGCTTTTAAGCAGGATTCCAATAATGAGCTTGTAAGTGTGCCCACACATGCATCTATAGTAACTGCTTTTCCAATTGAGAAAGTGTTTTTCCTTTATGTTATTTTTGTAGAATATTTAATAAAAGACTTGAATAAATTCAAGTAAAGTTTTAATTTTAGTTTATGGAACTTATTTTCATAATTCTTAATACCTCACCTAGATGCTCAGTAATAAAGAGCCTTGGGATTAATGGAAGAATTAAAGTTCATGACATATTGCGCAATACTCACTTTTAAGAATTGAGAGCAGGAATAGCATTTTCAGACTCTGAAAATCATTTCATCTTTCTCTAACATGTATTTATCAAATGACATTAGAATTACCCACATAAGCTTTTCCCTCAGCAAGAATTACAAATTTAAGGCCTCCCTGGTGGTGCAAGGGGTTAAGACACAACCTATGAGGCTATCCGCAGCCACTGCAGCATGAGTTCGATCCCTGGCCAGGGAGCAACCCCATGGTGCAGGAGACCTCTCCTGACTTGCCTGCTGCTCCCCTCAACTGTGTATTTCCATCGATCTGCCTGTTTTGTTCCCTACTCGGTCTCTGGTGAATCCTCTCACCCTCCTGCATCTCTGGCCTATACCCCAGTTCTTGTATGCATAAATAAATAAATCTTTAAAAATAAAGATTTACAAATTTATGGCCTGACCATTATAAATCTGTCCTCTACACCATTGAGGAAGCTCCTAACTCCACTGTCAAGTGGTTAAAGCTTGCTCGATGCTGGGTATGAGGACACAGAACCGAAGTAAAATTTGTAGCTCTAACCTTAATGCATGAACATGTAGTCTGGGATACATGGGTTAAAGCAGTAAATCACAGTGATTTAAGATCAATTACCAAACTAAGTACATTCTAGGAATACACGGGTAAGCTGTAGGAAGTGATGATTAAAATTTTAAGTGCCAGCTTCATAGTCTAAATAAGAAATAATGCAGACTTTAAATATTTCTTGAATTCCTATTAATGTAGAATTGAGAGGTGTCTAAGATAGCTCAATATTTGACTGGGCAGCCATTGTATATTCTGCCATGGGTTTAAAAAGAACAAACCTTATCAGCAGGTGGAAAGGACCTTTTTCCCCTTAAATTAAGGTAACATTGATATAAAGCACTATTTGCTTCAGAAATACAGTGTCCCACCTACCACCCCAAACCTACCACCAAGTTACTCATAGTCCACCATAGTCTATGGTACCTACTCCCCCTTTTTTCTTTACCTTCCCCATCCCCCTCTAGCAGCCTGGGGTTTGTTTTTGGTTTAGTTTTGACTGACCCTTTCTTTTGGTTCTTTTTTATTCCACACATAGTGTAAAACCATGTGGGAGATTTTCTTTCTCCTTCTGACTTGTTTTGCTTAGTATTATCCCCTCCGGTTCCATCCATGATGTCACATGTGGCAAGAGTTCATCTTTCTTTATTGCTGAAGAAGGAATTTTGGATGGAGGGAGAGAGGTGGGCATTATTATCACTGTCTTTCTTATTTATATCCTATTACCTCTGTGCCTGACTTAGAGAGGAGAAAGAGAAGGGAAGAAGGCACTTCATTCTAGAACCACTTTAGTGATGAGCTTCTCTCTATGGCTGAACATTGTCCCTTATATGGGTTGTTTAACATACTTCCCTAATTACCCTCATCCCAACCTCTAAGTCATTTAAGCCAGAGGAATATTTTTGGGGGGGTCTATGACATGGGTTAGAAAAATCCTGACAATGATATCAGTCTCATTTCTGCTGCTTCTCTTTGCCAGCCAGAGAAAGTTAAGTTTCTAAGTCTTCAAGTGATAAAATTGGATTTATCCAGATAATCCAAGATAATCTGTATTTAAGGTCCGTGTCCTTAGTTACATCTGTAAAGGTCCTGTTGCCATATTTGTAACATATTCACATGTTCTGGGTATTAGGATGTGGGCCTGATTGAGGGGCTATTATTCTGCCTACTACTGGATATAATGAATTCATGTAAAGTGCTTAAAACAAACAAAGATAAGATTTAAGAAAAGCAACCAAGAAGTAAACATGAAAATTCAACTTCTCACTCCTGTTAGTTGAATCCGTTGCATGATGAAAAACTCACACAAATATTCTTAATGCTTTGTTAAAACTTTTGGTTACTGGAAAGTGTGTTTTAGATGATGACAAGTTCTTCATTAGTGAAATTAACACGCTCTATACGGTCACCCTGTCTCTCGTATACAGTTGTATAAAATACACTTATTTTTCTTATTAACTCCTTAGGTCAAACCAGATGCTAGAAAATTCTATCTACAGAATTGTCATAAAGTCACTTTAAAATTTGAGTTAGGTTTTTAATTATTTCATAAAATAGAAAAAAACTCCATGTTGTTTCAGACACTGATAATAACTAAGTCATCTATAACACCTTAACTAAATTCGAAGCTGATAAACTGAACTGTAGAGGGAAATAACTTCTCCCAAGATCACACAGCCCATTAGAAGCTGCTGAGATCCGTCTTCTCCAAATCATAACATTGTGTCTCATTTACTTCTTTCCTTCACTCCTTGAATTTTTATTTTATTTTTATTTTTTTAAAGATTTATTTTTATTTATTTGTACAAGAATGGGGGTACAGACCAGATTCAGGGGAAGGTGAGAGGATTCACCAGAGACAGAATGGGGAGCAGAACAGGCAGAAGGACCGAAGTACACTGCTGAGGGGAGCAGCGGGCACAACAGGAGAGGTCTACTGTGCCATATGGGACCCTCGCTGGTGGCCGTGATTGAACCAGCGCAGAGGCTATGGACAGCTTCACAGCATGGCGCTCAACCGCCCGCACCACCAGGGGAGGCCCAACTCCTTGAATTTTTACCCATTACCTTCTCTTATCCCCTGTCCCTTTCTCCTTCCTTTCTCCTCTTCAGGAAGGTGAGTAATATTGTTTGGAAACACTCTGATGAGTAGTTTGGATTTACTCCAATGGGTGCCCAGAACCAGGTCTCTCCCCTATCCTATTTTGGCATGCAGAATGTTCTAGAAACTTCTGTGATGTGGAAATGTGTACCTAGATGAGTCCTGACTTCTGTGCCTGCTTTCTTAACTACCAATTGTTTTGGAAAATGAGAAAAAAAAGATGAAGAAAATAAGTGGTTAGTTTTCCTGTCTTCAAGCCAGCATTTTTCTTTCACAGTGAGTGAATGGCTGCCTGAGCCGGCAGGCCTCCAACCCCTGCCTTCCTAATTGTGTTCTTTGAGAGCTCTCACTGTCTTTTCACTAGAGGCATAAGAGCAAGCCCCAGATGGTTCCTTTAAAACTAACCTTTGTGCTGCAGGCCTTGGACAGTCCATCTGGCCTTTCATGCCTATTAATAGATTGCTCACCTGAGCCCTAGTAATCAGGAGAGAAAATTGTTTCATTGGTTCTTGTGTTGCTGAGATAAATCATTGAAGACTATTGGAAAGATTTAAACCAGTGTCTTTCCCCAAAGGTAGCAGTTCCTGGTTGCTGAGGAATGTGCTGACTCCTTTGTCTTCAGTGTTGAGCAGGACTCTGAAAGAGTGTCATCAGATCATATTTTAAATTCCTTTATAATTGTTTTCTATTGAACTTATTGTAATTTTCCTTTACTACCTTCTCCTTTCCTAACCTTTAAAAATATTAATTAATCAATTTACATGTATATTTAAATGTAAATGTAAATATACATGTAAATATTAATTAATCAATTTACATGTATATTTTACATCATCGTTCATTTTCATACAATGTATTCAGGTATATTCCCTATAAAATTCCCATAGTCTCTTGAGCTCTTCTCTCCCCTGTTTTGATCCCTCTCCCTTCCCTTCCCTTGCTCAATGTTTCTGATTTAGAATTGCCTGCTAATTTTGATTATTTATAGACTATTAACTTTATTTTTTTCCTGATCCCTTAATTGGTTCTCCTACATTTCTCCTATAAGTGAAACCATCTGATATTTCACCATGAGAATGCTAAATCTTTTGAGTATTGCTCTTAAGTGGACAAATGTTACAGAAAATAAATATGCATAAATATAGTTTCCATTTAAGGAGAACCACCATCCTGTAAAAATAATGGTAAAGTGTGTCCATTTTAGAGATGATTATACTGTGTCTAAGGGAGTGGAACGGACTTGTTCATTTTACATACAGCTATATAGATGGCATATCCAGAATATGAACTCAGTTCCATTATTAAACCCATGTTTTAAAAAATATATATGCAAAATTAACAGCAGAGAATTTGCATATTCATAGCCATAGCTATTGCTCTAGCCATACATATGACTCTTAGTATTTTTTTATTTTATTTGAACCTGACTGTTTTACAGCAAGGAGAATCACCCAGCATACAGGAAAGAGCGAGATAAGGGAACATTTTGGACATATACTTTAGAGATAACTATTAAGATGCCAGTGGAATAAAAACTATAAGAAAAAAATGTATCAATGTGGCAATCACAGAAGGATTACATTCAAAGCACAACCAAATAAGCAAAAGTTAACTAACTAAACACAGAACACATGTTCTAACCAAATAAAATTATTTGGAAATTCGCCATATTTCCCATAGTCTTAAACATGTTAATTAAGAATTATACATTTCCTGAAAAAATAGGCTTTTTCTTGTAGCATTATATAAAGAGTTTTTTACTATTAACTCAGCAATCTCTAAACGTTTTGATTGCATTCTTATAGCAAAGAAGCTTGGAACATTTATCCTAAATGGCCTGAATAATAATTTGCGATTGGGTAGCAATAAATTAGGCAAATATTGGAAAGCAGTGAATTATAGAGATCATAATTAACAAAGGAGACAGTTGGAGGATTTACAGAGAAAACTGATCCACTATAGGTTCCCTGGGAGAGAACATTGTTAAAATATGTAGATTTTGGATTGAGTCTTTTCCTCCATTGACCTATTAATGATAGATGCATTCTCCTCAAGCATATATATTAAATATTCATCAACTGTATTTTCTTCCTTGATATTTTACATACAAATAAACATGAGTTATAATATTTTCTTTCATCAGCCTATTGATTTTCCATGTACACCTTTATGTTGTTTGCATATTAACACAATACTTAGGGATAGGTTGTTTGAGTCTTTTTTCCACTACAGTTTATCATATACCTTACCTGATCACCACTTTGTTGTAGCAAAACCCATGCCAGATCAAGGAAGTTGAATAATCCCATCCACAGAGGATGTGATGTAGGAAAATAGTTTGTGTAGAGTAACATTAACCTCTTCCCAATACGTAGGGATTCCCAACTAACTTCCAAAGAGCAGTCATTAGAAAGCAAAGGTTTTTCTCTCTGAGTTTCATAAGAATCTCCTTTCTCTCTGCTTTTCAGAGACCACTGATTTGAAGACTAATCATATAGTTTCCTAGTTTGTCTCAGGAATTTGTTATAAACGATGCAATGAATAAACACACTAAAGAAAGCATGTTTTTTTTTTTTTGTAGGTTCATATAGCAGACCATAAAAAATATATATACTTGGCTAGCAGTAAAATCTATCAAAGTTTTTCAACAACCCCATATTTTTTACATTCCTTCACTGCCACCAGCAGCTGCCTCTACATATGTTCCTTGATTTTATGGGTGCATTACAGCAGCAGCAAAGCTGTTGTAACATTGCAGGCACGTTTTTATGGGGAGCAATTTCAGCACCATGCCATCCGGCTGGCCCACCCTAGCCTTCTGTTGCTGGAATGAATGGCAAAGGCATTTAATGAAGGAGATAAAGAGCAAGATAGAGCATGGGTGGCCCAGGGTGAATATTGCTTTTCCTCTATGCCAGGGGAAAAACCTCTGACGATGCTTCCTTTAGCAGCTCATCAGTTTCCCTAGAGATGGCCAGAGGACAAAATACTGGAGCATCCTCATTTCTGGGAGGAAATTGCCCATGAAGAGGCAATTTATAACTTCCTAATGACAGCATGATGTGTGTATGTGGCTAACTGGGGGTGCTTATGTTTCAGTAGAATGATCAGAATGATTATGTCATTATTATCCTTGCATGTAATAATGGAATAATTATGTCATTAATATTGAACATTTAAGTTGTATCTGTAAGTGGGAGGTATGTCTAAAAAGAATGCATCTGGGGCCCCCATTTTTCTTTCTTCCTTAAATCTGGATAACACAGGAGCAGATGACATGTGGGTGGCTTTGTATTCATGTCCTTAAGGCCCCCAGGCATCATCTCCTTCCTCCAGACTTGTCTCTGCACAAGATTTTGAATGTCTAGCCTGTGCCTCATGATAAAGAAGTGCCCGGCACTGAGACTAAGGAGGAAGGATGCAGGGATGTGTGTGAAACAGGAGATGGAGACTTCCTTCTTGGCTTACCACCTTTAAGACTCTGACCAAGAATTCTTGTAAAAAAGAAAGTGAGGAGGAATCTCATGTTCTTGGAGAAGTTACACTGTAACCCAAGAGTTTCTGGATCTGGGATTCACTCTGAAATGATTTCAGCATAGTGAAAGAGAGAGGTCTCCGAGTGATCTTAATTTTCAATTAACCAGATGTTCACTAACCACTTTGAGCATTAAGTACACATTTTGATTCCGTTTATTTGCTTTATCATAGTTGCTTTAGCTGTGCAGAAGATTTTTAGGTTGTTTTAGTCCCACTTGTCTATTTTTTATTTTATCGTGCTTGAGGGGTCTCATCCAAAAATATTATTGCCAAGACCCACATCCAGGGATATTTTTGCTATGTTTTCCTAGAAATTTTATGGTTTCTGGTCTTATATTTGTTTTTAATCCATTTCAAATCAATTTTTTGGATGGTATAAGGTAGAAATCTAGTTTCATTCTTTTACTTGTAAATGCCCATTTTTTTCCAGCATCATTTATTGAAAAGACTGTCTTTTCCTCATTGAGTATTCTTGGCTTTCATGTCAAATATTAGTTCACTGTATAAACATTGGTTTATTTCTGGCTCTCAGTTCTGTTCCTTTATTTTGTGTGTCTGTTATGCCTTTACCATACTGTTTTTATTACTATTGCTCTGTAATATACCCTGAAATTAGGAAGCATAATGCCTCTTACTTTGTTCTTCTTTCTTAAAATTGCTTTGGCTTTTACATTAGGAGTAATCTTGGACTCAGTGAAAGAATGTGATGGTTACCAGAGTGAATAGGGTTTAGGGGAGGGAGTAAAGAATGGAGGAGGGAGACAGATGGGGCATAGACATGGGTGATTTGTGGAAGGTGAGTGGAACATGTGCACATGAGAAGATCAAAAATTTAATCCCCAAAATTAAAATAAAAATGAAAAACTTTGAATAAAATTAAATATGAATTTTAAGATTTTTTTTTCTATTTTACTAAAAAATGCCATTGGAATCTTGTTAGGAGTGCATTAAGTCTAAAGATGACTTTGGGTAATATGAACATTTCTTTTAATTAATTAATTAATTAATACAAGCACTGGGTACAGTCAGAAGTGCGGGAGGGTGAGAGAATTCACCAGAGCCAGAGCGGGGAACAGAGCAGGCAGAAGGACCGAAGTACACTGCTGAGGGGAGCAGCGGGCAGCAGGAGAGGTCTGCGCACCATGTGGGACCCTCCTCCAGTGGCCGGGGAGCAGCCGGGGATTGAACCGGCACTGTAGAGGCTGCGGGCAGCTTCGCAATCCAGCGCTCAACTGTTGTGCCACCGGGTAGGCCCAATATGAACATTTTAACGGTATTAATTCTTCCATTCTAAGAACATGAGATACCTTTCTGTTTATTTGTGTTTTTAATTTCTTTTATCAATGTCTTGTAGTTTTCAACGTACAGATCTTATATGTTCTTGGTTAAAATTATTCTGAATTTTTTTTATTATTTCAATGCTTTTGTGAATAGGATCATTTTAGATTCCTTCCTGTTAATTTTGAAACTGTGCACTTGCAGGCGTATTTTCTTATTTAATGTTTTAGTGTTCCAGACTCTATGCTAGGAACTTCCTGGCAATTACAGACTTTGGTACTAACCAATCTTAAATACCTATGACAAAAAATAAGTACAACATTGGTTACTGTTGAAAGGGACATCGAACATTAGTTAGTGCACTCCAATCAATTTTGCAGATGTGAAAAATAACATGTAACAGAGAAGTGACTTGTTCAGGGTACAAAGCAAAGTGGGAAACAGGTCAGAAATGAAATGTCTTGGTAACTTTTCCATGGAATGGTTGCTGAGTTGCTTTTATCTTCAGCCTTGGAAACCATCGTGTCTTCTTTATATAGGTTCTCACTTCTTATAGCCTTTCTTATAGCCAGACAATCCTTCTTATAAGGATGTGTGTTCTGGGCATAATATCCAGGACCAATGATGAATTGGCACTGAGTCAACTGGTCATATTCCCATTACATCTGTTGAACAGGCCTGCACCTCTTGAAAGGTGTGCCCTGGATGAGTCTCCATGTGCTGTTTCTATCTTTTCTTTCAACCATTCAAAATATCGGACATTCTTCCCAATGCCAAACACTATCTGGCTCCATCCCTGTGAATTTCTTTGTTGATATTTTAAACTAATAAAAAAAAAATCACAGAAATCTCTGATATTCTATTTGATCACCAGTATGTAAAGAAATCAGAATGTGTCTAGTTTTGGCATTTTTGTTTTAATATTTTTTTTGTAAATGTTTTGCTTTACAGGGAATTACCTGAATTTTCCCCTATATTCCATAAAGTCATGCTAATATTGAGTCCTCTCTCAACCATTTCAGACTACAGACTATACAGGTTTGTATTTTTAAATGAGGTTGCATGGAAGCTGAAAAGAGATTTTTTGTTTGTTTGTTTGTAAAAATAAGCCTAACTCCAGAAACAGGCTCCATGCTAGCCACTTGATAAATAATTCTAATCTTCGCAATCAAGTTTTTGAATCCAGTCATATTTGGCATTTGGCAAATGAGGCCTCAGGGCCCCTGAGTTATTTGCACAAACCTTCATAGTTAAGCAGTAGTGCCGCTGGGATTCAAACCCCTCCATCTAGCATTACAACTCATGTCCTCTCTGCTGCACCACGTGGCTGGGATGTATGCTGAGAACATTCATGTCATCTTTCTCATTTTATCTTCACCAAAGCCCTCTGGGACAGGTGTTTTAAGTACATTGTATGGAGGAAGAAACGGACTGAGAGCGGTTACTCTGTCACAGGCCACTCAACAAGTTAGTGGTAGAGCTGAGGTTCAACTTCAAGCTGGTCTGACTCCAGTGTCCCTGTTCATCCTGCCTGAACACCTGTCTTTTAAGCGATATGTATTTATAGTCTGCCTCGATTGTATCGTACTGCTGACTCTTAATTATTTGTTTAGGAATTAAACTGTACTTTTTTTTTCAAGGGAAGGTACCTATTCATATTCTTTCAAAAGTTATTTCTTAAATCTTGTGATGGTGGGAAATGAGTGAGGAACCAAGGAAGGCTTTGAAGTAGTCTAGCCAAAGAAGTAACAACCCAAAGAAGATGGGGCTGTGGTGTATGCAGTTTTTCAAGGATTGCCATATGGAGAAGGGATTAACTTTGGTTCTAAGTAATTTAGTAGATTAAAATGATGACAAATGATGAATGGAAGCAGGGGAAATATTTTGGAGGAGAATTAAAAAAAATCTTTCTGAAAATCAGATTTGTCTAAATATGAAATAAGCTGCCTGAGAAAGTGGTGCTGCTCGGGAGAAGCGACCACTTGGCAAAGTTGCTGGAGTAGTGATCTGATGACATTTAAGGTCCTTGCGATTGGATGGTTTCTGCCATAGCTTTGCATCCCTGTGTACTCATCACTGGATGCTTGCCTGGTAAATTCTGCAGAATCTGGGATATGTTCCCGAGCATTTGGCATGGGTAGCTTAGAAAAACACACTGTCAGGGAGGGTGGATCTCGGCTACAGTCTTCATCAACCCTGGGAATGTGTGCCCACATCCCAAAGGAATGAAATCAGTGTCTCTTCTCATCAATGTGTTTCTGTTAAAGTTACAGGCAGAGAAAGAAAGGGGCTACAGTTTGTAACATTGTGTCTTTCCTTGAGTCTTAGTGTCATGATAATCAGAAAATAAGAAAAATAAATTCCCTGGGTATTTTTTTGGAAGGGCATAGAGTTGCAAAAAGTTTTTGAGTAGGGCTACCATTTATACATTGATAGTTTTCTTTTTTGTTTGAATGACAATCACATTATCATATCTAACAATGATTACAGTGACATGATTATAATGATAATTTACTGGGGGTTACTGTATTTTAAGTATCATTTTTCCTTATATCTTATAGATAAGCAAAGTAAGGTATAGATACAAGGTCCTATGCAACAAGATTGCATGGCAGAAATAAGGTTCATCTCCAGTCCCTTTTTTAAAAAAAGATTTATTTTTATTTATTTATGCATACAAGAACTAGGGTCTAGGCCAGAGGTGCGGGGGTAACGGGAGTCACCAGAGACAAAATGGGGAGCAGAACAGGCAGATCTACTGAAATACACTGTTCAGGGGAGCAGTGGATGGGACAGGAGAGGTCTGCTGTGCCATGTGGGTCAGCTCCCTGGCTGGGTATCTAACTCATGCTGCAGTGGCTGGAGACAACTTGATAGCCCTGAGACTTTAACCTCTGCACCCCTAGGGGTGTTCTTATTTTTGCCTTCATTGCTGACAATTACTATCACCTATGACTTTTCCTGCCCTGTACATTATGGGGCTTGTTAAAAATGTTGCTATTGCTGGATTATATCTTTTTGTATGAGACCCTAAGAAGGAACCACAAATAGTAGGTCTCTTCTTGGTATACTTTGCATCCATGTAGCCTGTCCATCTATAAACAGGGCTGTGGGAAGAGTACTTCTCTTGGTCTAGTTACATTGTTTTCCACTCACCTTAATTTCTTCCTCTCTAAACCAAATGGGTGTCTTAGTTTGTATTCTCTGAAAGCCAAGCCTGGGACAAGTACTTGGGTGGAAGGAATTTTTTTTTTAATGTGATGAGATTCAGAGAATGATTTGATGAAGGAGCAAGGAAGGGGAGATGAAAAGTTAATGGAACATTATTGAGGCGACAGCTATAGGCAACAGTGTTCACCTGTTGAGGCACCCCTGAGCACTGTACCAAATGGAGTCTAGAATCATCCCCAGTAAGGTGGAGATGGGAGACTGCAGCACTTACTCACCCACTCTGTCTCCTATTTGTTGAGCGTTGCACCATGGGATCTGCTTGCATGATGCTTGGTGAACTGGCTCTGGAGCAGCATATGGGAAGGCAGTCACATATTTATGGTGGCAAATTGGCAGTGCAAAGGAAGCATATACTTGCACAGAAATTTGCAGCTGAAATCAGAGAATGTGATGTCTGCCACAAAGAACTGGAATAGATATCTTTAAAATGACCATCAGTATAAAATTTATCAATCCATACAATTTTTTTTAAAGATTTATTTATTGATTGATTGATTGATTTATTGATTTATACATACATACATACAAGCACTGGGTACAGTCAGAAGCGTGGGAGGGTGAGAGAATTCACCAGAGCCAGAGCGGGGAGCAGAGCAGGCAGAAGGACCGAAGTACACTGCTGAGGGGAGCAGCGGGCGGCAGGAGAGGTCTGCGCGCCATGTGGGACCCTCCTCCAGTGGCCGGGGAGCAGCCGGGGATCGAACCGGCCCTGCAGAGGCTGCGGGCAGCTTCGCAACCCAGCGCTCAACCGCTGTGCCACCAGGGAGGCCCCAATCCATACAATTTTTGAGCTGGAGTTATATGCAAGCTCTTCACCAAACTCTTTTTCAGCAATGGAAGTCAAGGTCAAAAACCAGGAACTATTTAACCAAATCTCACAATGAGTGAGTGAATGAATGGAACCTCGAGTTCACATCCCCTGAACTCTGGCCACTTTACTTCTTGACACACTTTCTAGCTGATGCTAATTAATGATTAATTGATGGCTGCTTCCTCTTGTAGTCTTGAGTGTAGCCTTTTTGGAAGCTATCCCAACAGTATGGACTTATCCATGTTGGCTAATTCCCCCTGAGACTCCAAGGTAAGAGGGATCAGGATGATAATTAGGGAGAAGCAGGCAGCTCCTTCTCCAGAACTATGCACTTCAAGTATATCTCATCTCTACCCCTTGTAATCCTCTCAGACTGCCACCTCCAGTTGCATTTCCATCCATCTATTGTGCACTGCAAAGGCTTGAGAGTGATGAGAAGGGATTGCCAGAACATGAAATCCAATAAGGATACTGAGTTCCATCTTCTGAACTAAAGAGCATGATAATTAAAGGAGTATTTACAATGCAATAAAGGCAAGCTAATTACTGGCAAATGAGACTGAGACAATGCTCTCTCCCATTGAAACTAGACTGGGATCAGCCTTCTCTATAAATCCTCCAACTGTCTGTTTTGTTAATTATGATCTTTGCAATTCACTTGTTGGCAATATTTGCTTAATTTATTGCTACTCAATAGCAAAAAGTTAGTAGAACCTGAGCTAGGAGTGATAGAGAGAGCTCAGGACTCAGGACAAAAGCTTGTGTCCATGGATCACTAAGAAAGAAATGAAGACCTAGAGGGGAAGGGACCATTGGAAATAGTCTTATGGCAAAACACACTCATTCTACCATAGAAGCAGCAAGATTTTGTCCTTTTCTAAAGTGCATGGGGCTTTATAGCTGATAATTGCTTCCAGACCACATGTAAGTAGGGCACATCAGGAGCTGTCTATTTTGTGCTGGTCCCATGAGCCCCCAGTTATCCTTCGCGAATGACTCCAGGGTAAGTGCTGTGAATTAAGGATGGTCTTCCTGATTCAACACTAGTCAGAGTTCCAGACTTGAAAGTGCTGCAGCATGATGTATTGATAAAATGTGTGTTGCTGAGTTAGATAGTTGTGTATTTCAGTCCCTTAACTACAACTACTTGCTAGCACAAGAACCCTAGTTACTCAACTCTGAATCTTGGGCTTGATAATGCCTGCCTTGCAGGACATAGAATAAAATGATTCATTCTAAATGAAGTGTCCAGCACAAGGTCTGGGCTATAGTAGTTGTTCAATGTTCCATTGCCATAATACAATAACAATAAATAAAATCAACTTATGTACAACAGTATAGCTTTTTGACTAGTCACAGTGGCCTGTTGCTAACCTGTGAGTTAGGTGAGTGTTCAGTAGGTAACTAGGTGAGTAAAGTGATGGTTATTCTTTTTTTCCAGACCTGTAGCCTTTTGCATGTGTCTGTAAGCACAGAGCTGTGTGAACTGGTATGGCATTGCATGTGGAAGAAACCTCACTCAGTCTAATCTTAGGCCTGCTTCTCCTATTTCAATGTCTTCGAAGAAGCAGATTTCTAGTCCATAGTATGCCTTTCTTTCTTCTCTGTACAACAGAGGTTTCTAAACAGATCTCTTTGAGTAATTGTGAGGATTAAATGTGACAACAAATCATCCACCACAGGAGCCAATACGTACTATTTGCTCAGTACAAGCAGATTTTCTTTATCTTTCCTTTCACTGTTTGTCCTTGGCAAGATTTGCAACAGACAGCATTTGTTTTTGCCTTGATTTCCTTTGCTTCCCTGCACTTTTTGCTTTTGGTGTATTGAGTTTTCCCGTCCCGGAGGCATCCAACAATAGTTCATTCACATTAAGGCAAAGGTAATTTCTTACTTTGCTGTCTCTTTCCATTTTCCACACAGACAGTGAATCTTGCCCTCCATTACTATTAGAGAGGTATTACACAGTTTGTGATCACAAAAATGATGACAGTTTATCAGGGTCAAGTATGAGAGGTATATTTGACCATTAGGAGCCAATAGGGATGCTCTGGATAGGTTAGCCCCAGGAGGGGTTTGGATTGGAGTTGAGCCCATTTATGGAGTGGCAATAATCCAGGACAGAGAAAGACAGCACACCAACCTGTGCTGAGTTTGGCATAAGACAAACCCTGAGCAATAAGCAAGAAGTTAAAGAAGCCAACGTTGCTACGATTTGTTAATTACATCAAACTTATTGTAATGTTTTACTGGCAGGCAATATTTTATCTAAAATTCTTAGGGGAACATGTGGTTTGGAATTCAAAAATTTTCAGGTCTGAATTAAAATTAAAATACATTTTAAAATACTCATTAAAATGAAAATACATCTTACTGAATGAGAGCAAATATTTGTACTTCATATATCCACAAAGGGCTTATATCCAAGATATTCAAAGAACTCATACAACACAAAAGCAAATAACTAAGTCAAAAGATAGCCAAAAGGTCTAAATAAACACTTCTCCAGAGAAGATATGCAAATAGCCAACAGCCATGTGAAAAAGTGCTCATCATCACTTATTAGTGGGGAGTACAAATCAAAACCACAGGGAGATACCATCACAGTGAGATAATGATTGTGAGAAAGGCCGATATCAAGAAGATCAGAAAACAAGTGTTGATGAGGACACATTGTAGAGAATAAATTGGTGCAACCTCTGTAGAAAAGCGTATTGAAGCTTCTCAGAAAATTAAAAATAGATCTACCATATGATCGAGCAGTTCCATTTCTAGGTATTAGTCTGAAGAATGCAAAAACACTAGGGTGTGTTGAAAGGATGTGCTATACTATTTACAGTAGTCAAGAATGGAAATAGCCTAAGTGCCCATCCGGATATGATTGGGTAAAGATGTGGTCTACACATATGCATATATACGCATATATACACAATGGAATATAACTCAGCTATTTTAAAAAGATTTATTTTATTCATTTATGCATGTAAGAACTGGGGTGCAGGACAGAGGTGTGGGGGTGAGAAGATTCATCAGAGACAGAGTGGGAAGAACAGGCAAATCTACTGAAATACACTGCCGAGGGGAGCAGCAGGAGTGACAGAAGAGGTCTGCTGCACCATGTGGATCAGCTTCCTGGCCTGGGGTATGAACTCATGTGGCAGTGGCTGGTGATAGTTTGATAGCGCTGATACTTGACCTCTGTACCATCAGGGAGGCCCCAAAAAGATGAATTCTTGCCATTTGCAACAATATGAATGGGGCTAGAGGGAATTATGCTCAATAAAATAAGTCAAAAAAACAAAGATGAGTACTGAAGGATCTCATTCATGTGTAGAAGAAAAAAGCAAAGCAAGGAACAGACAAAACCAAACCAAAATAAACCCTTGGATTCTGACTGCAGAGCTGAAGTTACTGGAGGAGCAAAAGGTGAACAGATTTCGGTAGTGGTGTGGAACATACCCTTAACAAGATGTGAACATTTTCTCCTAAAACATATACCGTATCATAATCAATGGTACTTCACAAAAATTTTTAAAGTGGTTTTTGGCAAGGAGATGTGGGGTTTATAAGAGTCACCTTCCTATATGTTCTTAGTTCAGGTATAAATATCAACTAGTATGATGTTCTGAAAAAATTTAGCAATTGACCTATGTAGCATTTCCTTTTTAGAAATTTGTTATAAAGGAAATTATGTTAATGTGAACAAAGGCATCTATAAAAGACTAACTTTAGTATAGAAAAGATAAGAAATAGGCAGCAAAGAGTTGTTTCTTGCTAGACTAAGAGAAAGGAAATGGGTCTCCTGCCTCTCGAGTTCTTGCCAATTAGCATACTTTTGCCTTATTGAAATACTCTTGGAAGGTCTATATAGGCACAGCAAAAGGTTGAATAAGATGAGTAGAGACTGATAGAGTGTCTGTTACAGATGTTCTGCGTGTTCATTCTTCTCCAACACACTCTATGCCCAGGAAGATTTCCTGTGTTTATCAGCGGGATCGTCTAACTTGTAGGTTCAACTGAGGTCATGTAACAGAGTCCAAAGGTTGATAAGAGACTGGGTTAAGAATTTATTTCATGGCCTCCCTGGTGGTGCAGAGGTTAAGACTCAGCACTATCAAACTATTGCCAGCCACTGAGGCATGAGTTGATCTTCAGCTAGGGAGCTGAGCCATGTGGCTCAGAAGACCTCTCCTATCTCAACCTCTGCTTCCCTCAGCACTGTATTTCAGTAGAATCGCCTGTTGTGCTCCCCACTCTATCTCTGGTGAATCCTCTCAACCTTCACCCCTCTAGCCTATACCCCAGTTCTTGTATGCATAAATAAATAAAATAAATCTTTAAAACAAAGAATTTATTGCACTGATTCCCTCTTATAAGATCAGCCTGTGCAAGCAGAGGACCTCACCCAAGGTACAGGTGAACTCTCTTATATAGCTCATTTCTTCTAGGTTGTTGGTAGACAGTTCTTGGGTCATGCCTTGCAAGCAAGGTAGTGATCCTCCTGCATTGTTGTTTCAAAAATATTTGTACAGTTCACAACTTTGGAAGGTAGAGAAATTTCCCTCTGGAGGAGAGGATAGATCTTTTTTGTTTGATAGATTTTTGCTGTCTAGTATAGGAAGAGTATCTCCCTCCAGAGGGATACTCCAGAGAGAGATTGGGAAATGTTACTAGTATTGTTTTATAAGAACAAGCATTTCTGATGCTTATTTTGTAACCTGTAACACAAACTCACTGTGTTGTGTCTACCTGGACCTGGTCCTTCCTGAGTCCTGTGGAGGCAGGATTGCGTGAGGTAGAGAGTAACCAGCTACTGCAAGCAAATGTTTTTTGTCTCAGAAGAAAATATTTTTTCCCAGATTTTAGAAAGGTGTACAGTACATATGGTACATATTATGCAATACCTCCAATGAGGTCCAGGGCAGCACCCCATTATCAAACACACTATTACTTTCTCAGCGGATTGGATACAAATTTGCACTAATTAGAGTAAATAAAGATTAAAAATAGCTTTATGTCAGGACAGGTCAGCTCTTTCCATTGAATGAGATCAAGTCAGGTTATGTTTTGACACCAAATGAATTAGGAAAAGTACTTTGGTTTTCAGAAGTTTTTGCATTTTGGCATTGTTAATAATAAACTGTGAACCTGGATCAGAAAGCAGGCAGATGAAAATTATGGAAGCAAGGTAACCCGAGTCAAGATTACAAAACTACAGCATTCTGGTATATTTGCATCATCTAGCTGTCCAGTAAGTATTGAGAACATGCTAGACAGGGTTATCACAGTGACAAGACAGACAAAATCCCAGGATTTGTGCATTTTCTACCACAGGCCCACGCACATTCACATTTACTGCCCCTTTTTCTCGTTCCTTTCTTTTTCAGGTCGAGGAACTCATATTCTTGAACAGCTTTCACATTTTCTGTGTGATTTCCTGGGTTTGTCCAGGGCGAAAAATGTAGTTCCCCCTTGTTTGAGCCAAGGATGCTTAGAACACATGTCTATTTCAGCATATAACAGAGTGAGCCATTATTTTCCCATATGACTTCCCAGTTAAATTTTGTGAAATTTAAATTAAATTGTGGAAAGGAAGGTTTAGGGCTAACGTGCCTAATCCAGGAAACTGCTCTTAGTAGGAGATCAGCAAATGTTTTGTGAACACGTATCTTTTCCTTTGGATGATTGAAGCACATTCAGATCTCAACTTTATTGAACTATAAAGGAAAAAACAGGAGAGATTTTAGCCACTCCCCATTTTTGGGGTCCTCAGATTGATTGGCTACTCTCCTTAGAATTTTTGTTAGAATCACTAATAAAGCATAATTTTAGCATCACCCACTAACAGTAAATCACCAATAGTGATGACAATTTTACCTTTTCCTCTTGTCTTAGCTCTACCCTTTTTATTATTACCCTCTTGCACTATTGGATATTAAAATCATATTAATAATAAGGAACCGTATTAAGCTGTCTAAAAGCTAAATAATTTAGTAGTACACTGGAAGGTTAGTGTCACCCATTGTGTGTAATTCACCAAGAAGAAACTTAGCCCCTTGCTTCTCCAGAGATACAACAGACTGTATTGTTTTCTACGTGATTAATTGTCATTATGACATCTTGGAATATGCACTAAAATCAATGTCACTTGGCTGACTTAGCTTCACAAATTGGAAGCTAAGATGATGGAATCACTCATCAGAGGCAGTGCTGCACCTCCCCCTGCAGTGACCTTTAGGGCTAACCGGCCCTAGGTCCGGCTGGGCAACCAGCGCGCAGGGGAAGAACAGCAAAACCCTACCTGCTGCACCTCCCCCCGCAGTGATCTTTAGGGCTAACCGGCCCTAGATCCGGCTGGGCAACCAGAGCGTGGCGTGGCGGGAGAACAGCCTGAAGCAGAGGAAGTTCAGTGGAAGTTCCCTGAAAAGGCAGAAGCTTATCAAAAGATAACGACCACCAAGAACCACTACAAGAATGCTAAAAATCTTTTCCTGTCTTTCTAGAACTACAAACTTTAATCCCTTATCTGTCTTTCTAAACTTCCTCCTTTCTTCTATAATGGTCATTGTTTGTTATGTAGATCACCTCCCTGATGGTGATAGACTGAGCCCATGAGCAAGCTAATTTCTTTGATATTCATTCCTGTGCTTTTGGAAAACATATATACTGGTCACAAACTCAAAGAAAATTACACTCAGATTTTCACTCTTGAAGTGTGTCTGTTTGTCATTTCTTTCGCCGAAGCCCTGACCACCCTGCACGCTTCTCTCAACCCTGAGGTGGCCTCATCGTCTACTGCTGTGCTGGTCCGCGGCAAGGCAGGGTTTGAAGGACTGCTAACTTTGGAGGAAAATGTCTTATTGCTTTCCACACTTCCCTCTTATTTTCTTGGTAAGATTAAGAATAAGGGAGAGTCTGAGAAGTACCTCAGATGTAAAGTTCTGGGGTGCTCTTTTCAGTATCTGACTGGTACTTAACTTCGTAAAACTTGTTTTTTCTATTTTTATGGAAGAGAAGAGAAATATCTCCCCCTGTTCACTCTACCAATAATATTGTGAATTTGAATGTGCTATTTCCCAGGAATTTCTCTTCAACTCTTGAATGGCTCAGTATGTGCACTCAGGTATGGAGTGAAGAGCATCTAGGACTCTGCTCTGATACTCATTGGCTGTGCAGTCATAGGAAGAGACTTGACTTCTCTTTCCCCATTCAACTTATATTAATAAAAGAATCATATATTTTACCTTCTTTACCTTGAAGGATTGTCATAAAGCAGTGCTGTTTATAGAAACACTTTGTCAAATAGTTGCTCAGCAAATGTCATGTTATGTTTCTAACTGATGAGCCCTATGTGGGAGGCTAAAAAATGGCTCCCCAAAGATGTACCACCTTCTATTCCCTGGAACCTATGGAGGCTACTATACTGGTGAGGGGTTCTTTCAAATGTGATTAACTGGAGGATCTTGAAATAATATTATGCGTTAATAATAATAATAACGCATATTATTATTGCAATTCTTATTGAATTGAATAATGCAACCATTGAACTGAATAATTCAACCTGCATTGTGCCTTTACATATCATTTCTCTATCCTTATAAAAGAGAGGCTGAATGAGGTCAGACCCTCTCATTGAAGAAAAGGAAGCAATGTGAACAGAGAAACAGACAATGGAGAGACACAGAGATAAGCCAAAGAATGCCCATGACCATGAGAATATGGAAGAGGCAAGGGACAGAGTTTAGTCTAGAAATGCAAAGGGAGCATGGCCTGCTGATACCTTGATTTTAGTTTAGATTTCCAACTTCTAGCTCCAGAGTTGTGATCCGTGAGAAAATAAATTTATGCTGTTGTAAGGTACCAATTTGCAATAATATGTTTCAACAGCCATAAGAAATGCTACTACTTGAGTGTTGTTTTCTGTGAGGAGCTCATTCTGCTCCCCCTGGCTCCTCACATATACAGTTCTTCTTCCGGGAGGACTATTTCCTCCAAACATGTCCATTTATATAAGTTCTTTTTTTTTTCCCCTTAAAAAATCAGCTGAGACTTTACTATCTCAGCAAACTCTTCACTGAATCTTGATTTGGCTTAGTATGTCTCCTTTGCCTTGCAAGGCCAACCATATTTCTCCATTAGAGCCCTTGTCATGCATACTGAAATAAGGTTGACTGTTCTGTCACCCCCACAGAAAACCCTTGAAGGTAAAAACCATGTTATCTGTAGTGCTTGCATCTAGCATTGAGCCTGGAGAATATTTAAAAAAACAAAATGAATTTTCATCGAATAAAAGAATAAATGAAACTGAGTAGAGTGAAGAAAATAACTCATATTGGATTTTTTTGGTACTTATAAATTGCTTCAGTAAGAAGATTTGCTAGAGAGGTGTATACCGCAAAGCAGAGGGATTGTCTCAAGATTACAATTATCTCTGCTAACCATATCTTTCATTCACATGGATTATGAAAGGTGAGGAATGAGTTTGCAGCGAGTATTGATTCACTCTTCGCGGTATTATTCCTCTCACCAAATATACAACATTCATTGGCATGAAAGACACTGCTGGAGAAAGGTGAATGAAAAATGATTTTTGTGATCAAGGAGTTTATACAGTAAAGGAATACAGTTTATTCTTAGACAACTATAATAAAATGCTAATGTTACTAGTGATATAGTGTTTTTTTGAAAAGATGGCGAATTCCCGGTAATAAGAGAGCCGAGGAGATTTTTGTAAAGGAGATACTTTTATAGCTGGGGTTTGAATAATGGACTAACAGAGAGGTAGAAACCAACTAGTAGGGCAAGCATATGTGGAAGGGCATGCAATAAATAAAGCAAGGCATTTTCTGGGAATGAAAATTAGCACAAGCTTCTCAATTATAAAATTCAGAGTAGGTGATTATGGGGGGTAATGTTGGGAAGATGAACTGTGTCCAGATTATGGAAGACATCAAAAGCAAATTCAGGTATTTGGCTCTTGTTCTATAGGATTATGGGAATTATCAAAAGCATTTGATGAAATTTCCAGCATCATTTTTAAGGGTCTTGCATGTCACTGAAGGAGAATACACACATCAACATGGCAGAGAAGGAAGACAAGGACGTCTCAAGGAGATCTTAACATAAGATGAGGCAAAGGAGGATAAATCAACAAAGTGGACGAAGTAAAAGAATGGAGAGAAGGAATAAGACTTGGTGCTAGGACATTGCAAAAGGAGGAGACATTGAAGCAGAGATGATCCTGGTATTTTGATTGTATGAGACTGATGAATGTTTCAATCAGAAGAAATAAGGAAGCAAGATAAACATAAGCATAACGGATAGGATTGCATACATGATTCATGAAAGATCAGTGAAACCCCAGAAGCTTAGTATAGTCAGTTAGAAGTGACAGGACACATGTTTGGAAACATACATTGCTCACCCTTCTTTGCTACTTTCCAGAGGATCCTGGTTGAACTCTGAACTGGCAGCAGAAGAGTAGCGCTCTGCCAAAGCACTTTCTTACCTTGACTGGGAAGCCTAAAACCCATGCTCTGCATCTTTCCAGGCTGTTCTGTAAAGACTGAAGTAGCCAACCAAGGATTATGAAACATTTGTTGTAGCCATTCTGCTAAGTTTTACAGTGGTCCTCCACTGGGCAGGACACAATTTTAAAAATCAGGATGGATCTAATTATGGAGGGCATCCTCATGCCCACTCACCTTGGTTTTGCCTTGGAAATCTTTGTCTCATCCTGGTAAGCCTTAGTCTGTGCAGTTTTATCTCTTTATTCTTATCATGAACTGGAGCAACACCCCATCTCTTTCTCTGACTCACAGGTACACTTTAATTATATCCATGATTTGATTTATTATACACTATCATTTGGAGTCCTTAGTCCTTAGTGGTGTCACTGTTGGATTTTCATAATTCCATTATTTCTTTTCTTGCATTCATCTCTGACCAAAGTCTCATTTTCAATGATTCTTGCATATTTAATATATGGCTCCCATTTGTGACAATCAGCAGGAAAATATAACCTAAAAGTACAGGTGACGAAATTGTTCAGGAAGGGAGAGTCAATACGTTTTATTTCGTATGTTAGCTGTAATAAAATGGAAGTGGCATTTTGGAGCCTGGGATTGAGAAATATTTCTGTACTCAGTAGAAAAGAGTGTTATAACTGATTTATATGTGTTCCTTCTGTCTGTGAAGAAAGAGAGATGACATTCATGCAGAAATATGCCACTTTGTCCTACAGAACCTAGGCTGGGAGTTTGAAATCAGAACCTTGGAAGGTTCTTTTGTGTGATGGTTAAATTTTATATCAATTTGATTAGGCTATCAATCATCTCTAGTTGTTTGATCAAACACTAGTTTGGATGTTGCCGTGAAGGTATTTAATAAGTCTAAGTCCCACTATCCTTATAATGCTAGAAGTTGTTATATCTGCTACTGTTTGAACAACACAAAAAGATTAGAATTTACTAGCTAAGAAGTAGCTTTATTCTGGGGTCAAAGTTCTCCCTCATAACCCTTGAATCAAGGTGATGCCATGTAGTTGGGGAAATAGAATTTATAGAGCCAGAGTGGATTCCTCATTCTGCAGGTCCTTCTTGATATTGCCCATAACGTAGGTGATCAAGTTCAGAGATATTGAGTAGGTGAAATATGACAGAAGGATAGTTTCCTTTCCCACCACATAATGCATTCCTAAAGACTAAAATGCTACTTAGGTTTCCTAGAAAATTTGCCACTTTCTGTCACTCAGTCATAATTTTTCCATGTGACCTGCAACAGCTGTTCTTTCACCAATTACACCATTTCTCCCTGATAACTTAAAAACAGTTCTAATTAAATGGTATAATGAAAACATCAATCTATGTTACTGAGGCATAACTATCACGTAATTAGTTATTGATATCACAGAGTGGGCTTTGGTAGGATAAGAGGAGGGTGAGTGGCTGGCTCCAGAATTCTCACAGGCTCTTGCTCATTGTTGGAGACATATAAATGATCCATCTAGCTGTTTTCCCAAAGGACATTTGTTATGTTAATATGGCCCATGGGAGGAATATAATAATACTGTTTTTAAATATAACAGTCTTTCTCAATACTAGCAGTAAGGCCTGATACCTGTGGTTCCTGGCCTACCAGTGAGGAACAGAACATGTTACCTTCCTGGATGGCCTTAGTAATAATTTCCAGGGAAAGAACAATGCACTTGAGGAATGAAAAGAAATTGGGGAAGTCTATTGAGAATTTTTTAGCTTGGACACTGTTTTTCCAAGGAAACTACACTAGTGAGAGCTACTTAAAAACAGACTATCTTCTATTATTAATTTTGTACATTCCACCTTTTCTGCGTGCTGCACACAGGGCTCAGTGTAGAATGAGTGCTTGGTGTTTAGAGTAATTGTATCAGGCAGTCAGTCCAGTTTCATCTTCCAGGGAACTTATTAAAATGAATCACTAGTAATAAAAATTATAACTGTAAACATTTACTCATTTTAATGGCTCAAAAATACATACACTTAAATACAAATATGAGAAAAAAACATTTAGTGTATGAAGATTTTGTCGGCATATCCCTGGACTATATAACTATATCCCTGGACTATATAACAAATACCTAGTGTTTTAAATATTTGGCTTCACTCTCCTTAGAATCCCTTATCAGTGTTACCATGCCAACATGATTGAGATTGGCATTTTTTACATACAGTGGTAATACTGTACAATTAATTCTTTCCCAGTAACTGTAAAAGTTTGGGTTCCATTGAAAACAGCATGTAGTTTAATCAGAAAAGGAATTTATAAAATATTACTTGTATTTAGCACTCTCTTAGAAGACATGAGAATGAGATTCTTTTTTGTTTTTTTCTACAGCTTTATTGAGGTTTGCATGTCATATAATTCACCCATTTGAAGTGTACAATTCAATGTTTTTTAGTACATATATATATATATATTATTGAGGTAAAGTTCTTGAGCCACAAATTCAGAAACAATTCATAGTCCCAGTAAGGGGCCCTCTGCAGGGAAAATGGCTGCCCCCCCCCCGCCCCCACCATTCACTGCGTGGCCAGTGACATCCCAAACTTAAGTCTGGGTGTCAGAAGCTCTGCCACAGCTACTTGCAAGAAACTGGGTGCCTCTTTTACCCCAGTGTCAGACCTTCAATTCCCACATGCTCAGCTGTGTCTGTCACCGCCTTCAGAATCCCTGTATGCCCAGGCACATGTGAGTGACAGAGTCCATGTCACCACCCTTACCCCAAAACAGAGGTGCTGGTGATGCAAATTCCCTGACCCTACCTTGGCTTGGCAAGATCCCTAAATGTAGAAAATGACAAAAGCAGAAGGAGGGTGCTCGAGGGATGATGTGGAACCTCAAATGATGCATTTTTACTACCCAGAGGCAGCCCAGGTGGACCATTTGTGCTCAGGTTTAGAGACTAATAGGCTCTTAAAATGTTTGAGCAATGTTCAAATAAAAGAGAACTTTGCTAAGCTATAAAGTCTAGCTTTGTCAAGCTATGTATAGTCTTTCCGATTAGTTCAAGTTTGGATCTCTTACTGTATTGATCTGATCAGTAAGAAATTTCAGGATTGTGCAACACAAGAGATAAACCGACTTTTAGTGATTTGTTCTTTGTGAAGGAATTTATAAACTCTAAAGGAAAATAGTTGGATAGATTGCATTGGTTTTGAAAGGATTAATTTATTAAGAAGTTTGAAAAGAACTTTATCTGCATGAATTAGAAAGGCATCCAAGGGCAAGGGCAGGATGACCAGTTATTGGTGTTGGATATAATTCATAGAGGGGAAAGTTCAACTTCTAATATTGAGGTTTATTAAGGAAAACAGTGATTTACACCTCAGAGATGTTTCAGGGTTACCACAAAGTCTGTTAAGAAAAGAATGCCTTTGTGGCAAGAAAGAGACTCAAAGTTCAGTTCTGTGGGGTTATTTGGAGGCAAAGAGATCAGCAAAATTAGAGCATTCTATGCTCATTTATGCTTGTTTCTTCTACCTCACCTCAAGTTATGCTCATTTTCCTCCTGATAACGTCACAGATAATTTTCCTATTTCCTGGAAAGTTTTGAAACATTAATCAATGTACATGAGGCTTAAAAAATATTTCACCCCCTTCTGTTGCCCCTCCCCCCAGTAATTCCATCCTTCTGAACTTTCTTATTCGAGCAGCTAGGACATCCTAACCACTGTTTTAGAGAAAATTGTGACAAGCAAGCAAGAAAAAAATAGCCTGCCAATCTCTTCCTGGTTTTGGTTTACAGCCTGAAGCACTTAAGAGAATTGAGAGAGTTCCAAGCTCAGACAAAATGTTTGGAGAAACATAATAGACAGAGGAAAAGTGTTCATCTCCCCTGCTGAGGCTGCACATTCCACAGTACCACCCCCTCTGTTACTGTGCCCATCTTTTCTAGAATAGATTCACCTAAGCTGAACTTTAGGAAGCAGCAGTATCCCCAGAAATGACTGCTTACCAGGTCCAACCCAAAGCCTCAGTGTGTCCCAGAATGACCTAGAAGCTGAAAGGCTCTAACATCAGGCATGTCACAAAAGCAGCAGAGACTTTGTACCTGCAGGGCTCGAGTGAAATGGGAATGAGTCATATCTCTGGACCAAGGACTAAAGACAAAACAGCATGGTGGACCTATAATCAAGGCCAACATGAAGAAATGACCTCAAGAAGAAGAATCCCCACTTGGCTCATGCAGCCTACACAAAACCTATCAGGAATTTGGAAGTTTCCCCAGGAGCAGTGAGAGGAAACATCAAATTGAGGTTTCAAGATATCATCCAGATCTGTTTGGAAAAAAAAAAGATTCTTTGTATGCCTGTGGGATTGGTATACCACCTACGCAGAGACTTGGAAGAAAAACTTTTGTTGTTTGTTATCTACTAATCTACCAGGATTCATTCAATGCTGTTATTTTGTTGAACACAAATGTATTTATATGACATTTATGGAATTAAGGATTCTACTCAGATACTGTTTTTTAATTTAGCCTTTATACTTTACCAGAGGGTATGTGATTTTTAATATTTTTATGAATCAGAACAAACTCAAAAGAAAGCATCTTCTTTTGTATTTGCATGGTAATTAGTCATGTGCTACATACTGTTTTACTACATTAATTTATTTACTTATATTTGATTTCTTCCCTCAGATGTACTCCTCATAGTTCTCCCACCTCCCACCTGTGATCCAGCTCTGATTTTCCCTCCCCTGTTTTGACCCCTCACCTCTCCCTCTACTGATATGTGCCTCCAATCTATAGTCAGTTTGCTAGTTTTATATCCCCCTTAATACTTTGTTTGGTTTCTTTATATTCTGCATGTAAGTGAAACAATCCAATATTTGTCTTTTTTCTTCTGACTTATTTCACTTAGCATAATCCCTTTCAGCTCCATACATGTTGCCCCATATGGTATAAGTTTATCTTTTTTAAGCACTGAATAGTATTCCATTGTGTATGTGTACTTGTGAGAATGGCCCATATTCAAAAAACAGAAATAAGTTCCGGTGAGGGTATAGTGAAAAGGAACTTTATTGCTGGTAGGAATGCAAACTGATCCATCCACTATGGAAAGCTGTGTGAAGGTTCCTCAAAACACTAAAAATGGATGTATCACATGAGCCAGCAATTCCAATCCTAGGAATCTACCCAAAGAACACAAAAGCATGAATTCAAAAGGAAACCTGCACTCCTAGGCTTACTGTAACTCTATTTATGATAACCAAGATGGGGCAACAATCTAAATGCTCCCGAACATGTAACATTATGGTCTACAATGGGATTGCTGTGCAATAGAGGTCTCTATACATGTGTGGTCAGCTATGCTATCTAGTTTGTGTGAGTGCACTCTCTAGCATTTACACAGAGCACCTCACAAGGCATTTCTCAGAACACATCCCCTATCCTTAAGGGATTCATGACCCTATATTGGTAAAACCCTTAATAGCTTTACATATTTTTTTCAGCTTTATTAGGCATAATTGACAGGAAAATGTTCTTTATGACAATAGTAATTGCTAGTCGACTGATATTTTATTATATCTTATTTGTCTATCACCATTATTAGTCTCTTATTTTATACTCTTATAATAATTCCATTATACCTGTGCCTAATAATTTCTTTTTGGATGTGAACAAAAAGTAAATACTACCACAGTTGCCTTTAAAGGATGTAAACTTTGAAGATACCAATCTATTAAACTGTTGATGTATTTTAGAGCTAGATTTGAAATCAGTGAGCAAGGTATAAATTGCTACTCACATCTCACTAATTTTTGTTCTTAATCCAAATTTTCTTGTGTTTAAACTGTAAGACTTAAAAGGAATGCTTCTTTTGCCAATATGGTATCTTTTCAACCCAGCTCAGAATCTTTCCAGGACTCATGCATAATTCTCATAATTCTGTCTGTTGTTCTTTGGAAATTTAGAGAAATTTTACATAATGTTTCTCTCCTCTACATTTGCATTTCCTCACCACAAAAACAACAACTAAGAAACCCTTTAATTTTCCTTTTACAATTTACTAGCATAGCAAGGGAATACTGTTTTTCATGTCAAAATCCTCTGCTCTTCTTCTACCTTTCTCTCATATCTTAATTAACCAAGAAAAGTGATAACAAAATTAATTCCAGATCATTGAATACATAAATTACCGAAATCTGAAAACATGTAATACTTTCCATCTTTCCATAGAACTAACTTACTCCGATTCTATTTCTGTTCTTAAGTCTGTTAATGGATTTTGTGGATATTAGTTCAGCTGGTGAGTTTTGAGGAAGAACCAATTTATTGACTGAAATTTGAGCTACAAGTCTTCATCAACTTTTACACATTTCTTCTATCTCAATATCCTTTAATAAGCAAAAACAAAACAAAACAAAAAAACTGAAAACCACAATTCTGTTTCCATCCAGGTTTATTCTGTTTTTTAAAAAATTACACTTAAGCATTTTTTCATTTTTCTAATATTAATGGAAGGCCCAATACCTATCAGCTACTCTGTTATGTCATGGCTGAGATACAAAGGTAGACAAGATCCCTCCCCTCAAGGAGACCACATTCGCACAGAAAAGATAAGACTTACATACAGATAATGATTATAAAAGTACCAAATGATAAATTCCACAGGAGAGGTGCAGATAAACTGCTATGGGTATGACAGGTTAGGGAGATTACAAAAGAAAACAAGGTTTTAAAATATATATAAAATGTCCCCTTCAAAATGTAAATACTATAAAACCGTGTGTGTTTGTTAGTATGCCTCTTGAATATATCTGATACATTATTATTCTCTTTGCTCTATTTTTCAAAGATGGTCGACTGATGCCTTTCTTTGATTAAATGTTTGTCTTTTCCCTTGGGAAAGGCCCTGCCATATTGGCCTATGGCAATGATGCCTGCAGATATTATTTCTCTCTGCCTGTGGGGCACCATTTTGAAGTGCTAGGGGAATCTGATCCCTTATCAGCACATGGAGTGCAGTAACAAAAGTAGTTTTATGTGTAAGATCTTCATGCAGCTTGATGAGGACAGGTGGGGAAATGACTTTTTGTTACACTGAATCACAAATGGCTATTTTAAGTGCAACTACCTCATAAGGGAACTTTTATAATCTGGTTGTAAGATTTTCTTTCCTGATTGATGTGCATCAAAATTTTACGGCTTCTCTTTGCCTGTTGCTCTTGAGGAATTAGAATAACTTTTGGCATTTAGAGACCCGTGACACAGAAAGAGATTTGAAACACACAGAAAGAAAGGCCTTTCTAGCAGCAGACAGATGGGATGATTTGTTCTAATGGGCCATGTGTTCTTGGCTGGCCTAGGCCTGGGTATGCTGGTTCCCATAGCCCATTTGGCTTTTAAGGAGTTTCTGTTCAAGTAGAAGGGACATAGGGCAGACATTGGGACTAAAACTCAAGTTTGGCTTCTATGATTTGTGCTTGTAACAGTTAAGTTTATTTCTATTGCCCATAAACAAAACTTTGCTCAAATCAGCTAAATTAAGAAGAGGAATTTGTTTATATAATTGAGGAAACCAGATTTCACACTTACTCAGATACTGATTTAGGGGCTGAAAAATTGCCATCAGTTCTTGGGATTTTCAGTATCTCTCATCAAAATTGGCCCTGTGTAATTTTATGTGTAGGCTCCATCGGGTGACCTCAAGTCTCTGGGAAAGAGGGAACTGCTGCAGTGGGCCTGGGATGCACTCTTATTGGGCTGATGTGGGTCATATGGCCAGTGTTGCTGAAGGTAATTCCTTTACAGATTGGCTGTGAGTGGTGCTTGTTTGCCTCTGGAAACAGGAGAGATTCCCCACCTGAGGTTTTTGAGTAAGAATGGGGAAAGGCTAGGGGATGGTCAAAAAATAAATGTCCACTGCAGTCTTCTAGCAATGACCTAGCACGTTTGACAATAGGTAGGAAATACAATGATAAATCTACATACACAAATAGAGTTACAAAAACTATAAAAACATGTAACTCTAAAAATAGGATATATGGATACCCTGCTTTGCCTGATCTGTCCTGTTTTTCTCCATGAGTTGCCTTAAACTGTCCTCTTTTTTTCTCCTTCTATTCAGACCATTTCAGCCTTTCTTCTCACCCTGGAACAAGTTAATTGCTTGTATTCTTGGGGCCTCTTCCCTGCATTCAGTCAGGACTTGGGATACCATTTTCTGCAATATTTGTTCTTGACATTCAGATCTCAAAGAAGCTATCCTACCTCCCACCCTCCACCAACGTAAAGTGGCTACACAGTTGTTTCCTCACAGATCACTGATATTTGCCTACTTTGAAGAACTCCATTTCATCATGTGATGCCTTTTGTGAGTCACTGAATAATTTCTTCATTTATTTTCAATTTGATTCAAACTGGAACAGTGGTTCTGGAGATGGTTCTCGCCTTTGCCCAGGATTTAGCAATATCTGGAGATATTTTTGGCTACTATAATAAGAGGCTAAACATCCTGCAGTAGATTAGGCAAGCTTCCCACAACAAATAATTAACTACTCTAAAATGTCTGTAATGGCTGTGGTTGTGAAAGTTTGCACCAGAAAAAAGCACTAAAGGAGCAGAGACTATACAAATATTAATTTCTGCTGCCTAGAAAAGGACCAGAAATATATTGAATATTCAGTAAATATATTGAATAAATAAGTGTATGAAGATAAGGATTTCTAAGACCTTACTAGTACCAATACTCCTTCTGACATATATTTAAGCAATTTTTTATCTCAGAAGCTTGATAATTGTAATGACCTCAGAAAAATCCAAATGGATGGTACATGTCATTAATGGGATAAAAATTGCATGACTGAGGAAATGATGTTTGTCGGATCCTTTACCTCTACAGCACTTTGTCTGTAAAGATCTATGTGAACAATATCACTCTAGGTCAAAATGTTCTCCTTTGAAAGAACTTTCCTCTGAAAGCAGTTTTATGGTGGTTATGAGTAAGCACTTCAAAACCACACTCGCTTGCTCAAATTCCCCTCCGCTATTTCATAAGTATGTCATCTTGTACTATCTGAACCTCTTCATGCCTCAGTTTCTTATTTATAAAATGGAGGCAATATATAATCTAAAAAAAATTTTGGTGAAGTTGTTCTGAGAATTATGTAAGTTAACATTTATGTAAAACACCTAGAATAGGGCTTGGCACTTAATAAATAATACTTCATGGGCCTCCCTGGTGACACAGCAGGTTGAGTGCAGCGCCATGAAGCTGTCCGTAGCCTCTGCAGCATGGGTTTGATTCCTGGCCAGCCAGGAAGATTCCCACATGGCATGGCAGACCTCTTCTGTCACGCTCCCTTCTCCCCTCAGCAGTATATTTCGATCCATCTGCCTGTTCTGTTCCCCACTCTATCTCTGGAGAATCCTCTCACCCTCCTGCGCCTCTGACCTGTACCCTAGATCTTGTATAAAAATAACTAAATCTTTAAAAAAAAAAGTTGACCTATTATCTTTAAAAAATAATAATAATACTTCATGTGTTAAATCTCTTCATACATGAAAAGAACCTGCTTCTGTCTCTTTTTGATATGCAGAGGATTCACTGGGAATCTTGGCTAGTCAGGGGAAAGCTCGCTGCAGATGGAGGTAAATGTTAGCCATGAAAATTCTTCACTGGAAAGCATAGCGAGCTGGGAATGTGATGATATTTATATCTGTGCTAATCATAATCAGTAAGATGTGTATGATGAGGGTGATGATGCTGATGCTGATGGAATTCTCAATCTATTAATAACTCAGGTGAGCAAATGGAATTTTAGTTCTCACTGGGTCAGGTGGAGTCAGAGAAGTGAATGCACAGAAATGTGAGCCAGAAGTTGAAAGCTCTGCATGTGGATCCTAACACATCCACAGAGCTGTGCAGTGGGCCTCACGCCTTTGCCCGCTCTGGTCTTACCATCTCTAGTTATAAATCCTCTTCCTGCTCAGCCTGATGGCAAATGGTGAAAATCAATAGGATATAATAGGTGGAAAATGACTGTGTTCCTTGAAGGAATTTCTGAGATAAGCAGGAGGCCATGTAGCTATTATATAACTAATGAATGGCGCTTTCCCTCACTGCACTAGAATGTGGGCAGTATTATTGAGCCTGGCCTTGGTCAACTGTGGTATTGATTTCCTTTTATGATTTCAGATTCTCTCCTCCAGTTACCTTAACTAAAGACTTGAAATAGGAAAAAACAATTCAAATTAGACAAAGTGTGTTCTGAACTTCAGATCTGGGCTTTCATTGGTGGTTTTTGATGACGTCTTAGGTTGATTGCTCTTATCTGCTTATTTATTTACTAATTTTTTATTGTTTCTACTAAAAAAGGGTTCTTTATTGCTACCTTATTAACATGTGGCAAATCCTCTTTAAATAACTTTATCCAGATATAATTTACACATCATACCATTCACCGATCGTACAGTTTGATATTTGGGGTATATTTAAAGAGTGATGCAGCCATCACCACAATCGATTTGCAATATTTTGGCATTCTGAAATAGAAAACTTGTGCCCGTAAGAACTGACTCCTTATCCCCCAACCACGTCCTTAGTAACCTCTAGTTTATTTTCTGTCTCTGTAGATTTGCTTCTCTTGGATATTTCCTATAAGTGGAATCAAACAATATATGATCTCTTGTGTCTGGATTCTTCTACATAGCATGTCATTAACTAGCTTTGTTAAGGTCTCAGCTTTTTGTGGGGCTGTGACAAAACCCTGACATTATGACTAACTTTCCATTCAGTTTGGCTTACCAGCACCTTGAATTGCTGTTTTGAAGTCACTTCTGAGGCCTCCTGGCGAATGTTGGAAAGAGCTACTATCTGTTGATATTATTTCCCCTACATTTTGCCTCAGAGGTTAATGGAGGTTTGCAAGTATTCAGAATCATTATGAGGAGTTATTTGCATCCCAAGGACTCTTGGTAACAGATGTAGTAGTTATCACAAACAGTCTTCAGCTTGCTCTCTCCAGTCCTTCATCTGCTCCAGAATGTTCATAGGTGCTTGTGAGCCTCTCAATGCCTCTGTGCAGGGAGGATCATCTTCCTTGAGCATTCTGGAATCTGTCTAAAGATACAGGGTCTCTATTTCTGAGGACTTCCAAGTCTGATAGTGTGGAGAAGAGGATTCACATCACAACGATATGGTTTACTGCTAAAAGAGGCAACCCACTGGTTTGGCATTATTTTGCCTCCATAGAGGATGTGTGGACAATAGCTGACAACTTTCTGTACCTTATACAGGTGGACGAACATTCTCATGATCTCTGAGCAATCCATATCCTGAAAAAGGAGCTAGACCATACAGCAGAACGGAAGGGATACAGACTCAGGGAAGAGTCAGCCCAGGACTGAATCCTGGCTCGGCCACTTTTCAGCTCATTGATTCTTGGCAAGCTTTCTTAGCCTCATTTTGCACATGAAAAAAGCAGGCAATAATAAATGCCATGGGATTTCTGCAAACATCTGTTAGGTAATATATGTAAAGAACTTTGCACTTAGTAGGGGTTGTTTTAAAAAGCAGTATGGTGGAGGAGAAAGAGCAGAAGTGGGGAGCCAAATGACTGTTTATACATCTGTAGGTGGAAGACAGTATCTTTCTTGAAGAGTTGATAAAATAATTAAAAGCAATATTGACAAGCTATTGATTCCTGGGCCTGCCATTTTGGCAAGGGGTCAATCACTAATATCCATGACTGTTTTTTTTTTTTTATTATCAAATTTGCCATAGCCAGTGAGGATCTTTCTAAGCCAGAGATATAAAATATCTACAATAGTAAGGTGGCACAGGTCACAATGATGCTTAGGAAGGGTTCCCAGGCACATTCATACTTTAGCATTGGGGTGCTACTCGGTCTCCACTCCTCTGGCATCCTGACGGAACATACACACGAGATGTCACTGAGTTAGCAAAGTAGCAAAAAATATACAAATCTAACTGCAGTGTGGGACTTTCTGGCACAGGATGCTGAAATCTCCCATTTGTATGGACACCCAGCCCAGGAAAAGAGGAAGAGCATGGCCAAGAAAGGACTGGAGACTAAGATGGGACCGAGTTAGAGAAGGGTGACTGGATGAAAGCTTCAAGTGCCCCCGGTGAGCGCTGTCTCATCAGTTTAGGAAGAGCCATAACAAGTTAAAAGTGGCAGGGGGTTATCTTTTTTGAATGCTGAGTAATATTCCATGGTGTATATGTACCACATGTTCTTGATCCAGTCATCTATTTTTGGGCATTTGGGTTGTTTCCAAAGCTCAGGTATTGTAAATAGTGCTGCTATAAATATAGGGGTGCAGATGCCCTTTGGAATTAATGTTTCTCTGTCCTTTGGGTAAATACCTAGGAGTGGAATTGCTGGATCATATGGGAGCCCCATCTTTTTTTTTTTTAAAGATTTATTTATTTATATAAGCACTGGGTACAGTCAGAAGCGCAGGAGGGTGAGAGAATTCACCAGAGCCAGAGCAGGGAGCAGAACAGACAGACTGATGAAGTACACTGCTGAGGGGAGCAGTGGGCGGCAGGAGAGGTCTGCGCGCCATGTGGGACCCACTCCCTGCGGCTGGGGATGGAACTGGTGCTGCAGAGGCTACAGGCAGCTTCGCAACCCAGCGCTGAACCACTGCACCACTAGGGAGGCCCTGGAAGCCCCATGTTTAGCAGGTTGAGGAATCTCCACACAGCTTTCCATAGTGGTTGGACCAGTTTACACTCCCACCAGCAGTGCAGGAGAGTTCCTTTTTCTCCACATCCTTGACAACATTTGTTGTTGCTAGTTTTTTTAATATGTGCCATTCTCACTGGTGTTAAGATGGTATCTCATTATAGTTTTGACTCTTGCAATTTGCAGCAACGTGGATGGAGCTGGAAGGGATCATGCTCAGTGAAATAGGTCAGAAAGAAAAAGAAAAATACCGGATGGTCTCGCTCATAGCAGGAATTTAGAAAACCCAAATAAGGGACCAGGAAAAGACTAATTATAATAAAGAAAAAGTCAAAATCAACAAGCAACTATAAACCAGAGACACACGACAGGGCAAGGCGGCGGAGAGGAGGGATTAGGGTCAAAATAAGGAGGAGGTACAATTGTATGGGGAATATAACCAAAATGAAAATGCACACATTGTGCAAAAAATGAAAAATGATGTAAGAATTATATAAAATAAAATATATTAAACATTAAAAAAATGGCAGGGGGAGTCCCAGCCTTGTGTGTTCACTGCACATGAGCAACATATACAGGAGGATTGGCCATGCTAAAGTCTAGAAAGCGAAAGGAGGGAGGGGTCCGTGGGACCCAGCATCTTTGCCCTTTGGTCATCATGTACATTGACAGGCAGATGTGGACAGTAACATTAGAACGTCCCATTGGTGTGCATCCCATCAAGGCCTGGCACACTTGTCATTTGGAACAACTCTGAAAGGCCACGCCAGGGCTGAGCTCCCCAGGTGTCTACTGAAACCTTTTGTCCTGACTGCACATTGGCTCAACATCCCCTCCTCCCAGTATTGCTTCTTTCACTCCCCCATGGGTGGTAGCCTGCGAGCATCCATAATTAACCAGCTGCCTGCAAACCTCCATCTCAGCATTCAGAGAATGGGACCTAAGAAACCTTCCCAAAGTCCTTCCTGACTCATTGCCACTGGTCACAGGTTTTCCTTTCTCTGAAATCCTCTGGTTCTTTTAGATACACCTCTTATGGTGTCAATGCTTTTCTACCTTGAGATTTTCTGTTCAGGTTTGGTCTTTGTTACTAGACAAGCATCTTTCCAATGATAGGATCTGTATCTGAGCCATTTTCTTAAATTCTTTTGCCTTGCATGTGTAATAAATATTTGTTGTGTAGTTAAGTCCAGATTGTAATATGAATTAGCCCTGGGTTGTCCCAAACACCAGGTTTCAAAGTGCAGTTATGAAGCATCTGGAGAAAAGCAACTGATTAGAGGATGGTAGTATATCTGCACAGATCAAAACTAAGGTTTCAACTTGATTACCTACAGGGGTGAACAGCTAAAGTAAATGGGAGGTGTAGAAAATTAGGAAGAGGTCCCTGGTGAATTGCATCATGAGCCTTGTCAAGAGGAGAGAGCTGCTATCCAGAAATAGCCAGTTACTACTTTGCAGGTGTGGGTTCATTGCTGCCTGATCCTTTAATGTTTTCAAGAGAAGATGAAAAGCCAGATCTCATGTGAAATTTTCTAATCTTACAAACTTGTGCAGATCCAGAAAACAATGTCTATTAATTGGACTCAGCTCTGGGGGATCTGAGAGCTTGAAACTCCTAGGAAGCACCTCCTAGGTGTATGCACCTTTGATGTTCTGAATTGTATTTATCTTTCTGAAGTAGTTGTAGTTCAGGATAGAATGATGGACTACATTTATTTGGAGGGTCTTTTTTGTCCACTGTTATGTACTTGTAACTTTCTCTGAAAGG
The DNA here is from genome assembly GCF_014898055.3 of Talpa occidentalis. NCBI lineage: Eukaryota > Metazoa > Chordata > Mammalia > Eulipotyphla > Talpidae > Talpa > Talpa occidentalis. The sequence goes on from NW_023603184.1 coordinate 8,106,732, forward strand.
ACCAGAGGATGATGATGATAGGCTAAGCACAGTATTTAGACCACAATTTCCAGAATGTTTTAAGTCTCAAAGGAAAGGAGTAGTACAACTGTAAAATAATTACTGTTGTGTGTTTTTAATGCCTCTTTTTTTCCCCTTTAAGATAAGCTTTGTGAAATGGACTGAATAACAACAGTCTTACCTCTCACTGAAAAAGGCAGCCAGGTTATTTTGTGGCAGCATTATTGCATTTGTATTTCAAGGATATATAAATAGAAAATGCACATCCAAACCCATATCCTCTCATCTACGATTCAGAGAAATATAGCTCCTTTTTCTTCCATCTGATCACTCCTGACATCTGTGCAGTAAATATGGATTAGATAAAGGCACAAGCACTAAATTTCTTTTGTTGCTTCTAACTATAAAATAAGATTATTAGTGTGGGTAAGAAAAGAACCTTGTCTGTGAACACAGGGCTACAAAGGGTGATACTGCAAATAATGGAGGGGGGTGTGTGTGTGTGTGTGCGTGTGTGTGTGTGTGAGAGTGTGAGTGACTTATACAAATCCAGAATATGGGGGTAGGAGGTGCAGCACTTTTTGGTACAAATAATGGGAAATTCAATGAGTTATTGTGAAAAATAATAGAAACTCTTAGTATCTTGCTGGTGGGGAATTAGCTAAAAATTTATTAGATTAGAATCTAATTTACTAAATTTGGAACACTGAAGTAGGGCTAAGCAAAGAACTAAGAACAAAATCAAGATTTATGATTTACTGTGCTAAAATTGTCCATGGAAAAAGCAAAGTCCTAATTTAAGATGTGCTCTTGTTTTGTGCAAAAGGAAAGAAATCACACATATAATGAGCTGCTACTATATATATGTAGAGTCTGGCTTATGACATTAGGCTTCAATAAAGACAGAGGATCAGAGGTAGAGGACAATATGTCTTTTAAAATTAGACTAATCAAATGTCTAATTGGATTAAAATATCTTCCTTTCAATAGAGCAAAAGTCAATAAATACAGCAAACTTCATATATTATTACCCAATGGTGTTCTTAAGCCTTGTATCTAGATTTTAACATGGATACTATATTTGGTTTCAGTCAATACTCTTTAAAAGCTATTCTTTATAGATAGTTTAAAGGCAGTAAATCTCTTAACAGATTTTTAACTTCTATGATAAAGCTGTTGACTAGTTTCCATGCTGAGTATTTTCACTTGTTTCATAAACAATTTAATTGATGTTGAAAAGATAGATAAGTATCTATGCATAAATCTATAAATACTATTTTTAAATCATCTGAGATAAAATAATTTTATCTCAGTAGGTTTCTTGTGAGTCATGTCCTCCATTTTAGTAAGTAGAGTAGTGGGTGTGTAAAAAGAATGAAAGTATTTAGAGTTGGGGAGAAATAGAGCCCTTTTCTTCACACTGATCACATCCCTTTTCCTCAATGGTGTTTTCAAACAGCATTTTTACCAGAATAGTTTCTCATGAAAGTTGATGCTCATTTATCCCTTGAGTAGTTTTCAATGAATAGGAGACGGAGAATAGACTGGAACTCTATCAGATCATCTCTTATCTGAGTCCTTGTCATGTTCCCAGAGCTCATAGCTGCTACAATGGGGAAATTGAGGCACTTGGTCTCAGCTTTCCATGTCCCTTGCATATTCCTGACTAGCCTACTGTCTCAAATAGGTGGCTTAGTATGAAGACAGTATGTGCGCTAGCTGGAACCCAACAGAAGCTTCCTAACTTCTGAAGGGCGAGTCCATTTATGCCTGAGCATCCTGTGGTAAATGTCAACAGGAGCACTCACGTAGCAATTACAGCCTGAATTCAAATATCTTTGAAGCACAACTACGTCTTCCTATCCTCATGGCATCCTTAAACAGCATGGACGTCTTTTCAGGTCTTCACTTGAGGAGCTAGAGCTCTTCACTGTAACCTAGAAGACCTTGTTTGGCTCCCCCTAAGAAATCAAAATCACAGTGCTGAAGTATTTTAAAGGCCAGTGCCTGTAACCTAACACTTCTTGAAAGTTGCCCACCACAGTATCCTTGAATAAAGAGAATAGTGAACATATATCTTTAAATAAGATGGGGGAAGAAAAGCAAGAAACTAGGCACCAACATAAAAGGTGATGCTAAATGATACCTATAGGAATATCTCAAAGCCCAGGGATTTTTTTTGTTTTTTGTATGTTATGATTTATCCTATAAAATCCTGCCAAAATTTAATATTTTATCTTTTAATACATAACACCAAACTATGTGTTACAGTATATAATTTTAACAGTTGGCAATGTTTACTAATTTACCACTATTGAATACATTCCTATTAAGAATACTGATTCTTTCTGATTCCAGAGGAAATAATGCCCCAAAATATTTGAATAAAAATGACTGTTTGGCCGGAGGTATTAGCATCATTTATTGTCTTCTCCTATATTTACTGTAGATTTCTGACCTCTTACACCCACGGCTGCCCAGATGTGAAAGGGATCCAGTGTCACCAGAAGAATGATCATAACAGGTATGCTCAGTCTTGTCTTAAGTATTAACACAGAGGCCTGGAACTTTACATAATTCATGAAAATTTTACTGTTAATGTAGCACATATATTTTATTCCTTCCTTCTTTAAAAAATGTGTATAGAGAACAGCAAAGTCAAGTCACAAGAAGTTTCTCAAACATAATTTGCGCAGAATTGGCAGCCAGGAAAAGCACATGGAAGGAGGACCTTAGGAAGGATTTTTGGAATGAGCTACTTTATCTTTTTATAAACTATATGGAGGTTAGAATTTCATGCAAAATAGGAAAATAAATCTAAGAAATAATAGGATATAGTTAAATCAATATTGATTATTTAGAGTGAAAATGCTTTATGGAAGGCAGTAAAATCTTTTAGGATCCTGAGGGAAAAATATGGTATAAACGTGGAATAAATTACTACAGTTTAATCACTTGGTAAATAACTAAAATACTATTGCAGGATTTATGGTGTCAGAGAGCAACCGCCTATTAAATACAGAACAGGTTAGTGATTCAGTTGTGATAGATTTTAGAGAAATTGTGCAAGAGCCATTGCTGTCTTTCCAGCTTACCTTTAGTATTTCTCTTCATTATTCTCCCGTACATGTGGGTCCATTTTAAAATGTCCTGTGTTTGTAAAGCCATAAATTCTCATTTAAAGGGGAGCTGGCAGATTCTGAAACATCCATTGAGACCTTTACTTACCTGTGCTGCTCACTCACTGATCATTTCCACTGGAATCACTTATGACTCTAGTTTACTTTTCTCCATTACAGCCAGGTTGGCCTTTGGCTTCAATCCCATGGCTGGATTAAACTCCAGAGTGTTTTGTGGTGGTGGTTATCATTGTAATTTTGTGCAAGGTAGCAAAAATATGGATATTCTGGGCTTCAATGTTGTCTGGCTTCCATTGGCATTATGATGGTAAAGCATTGATCTGAAGAAATAGAATGTCTAGGCTAGTAATGGGACTCTTGCCAAAAAATACACATTTGGTAAAATTAGACACTACCTCCAACAACACGGAAAGCAACACATTTCCAGGATAACTCCCAGCAAACTGTTTTGCTGAGATCTCTCTTTCCCAGCAATTCTGAAATTTGGAAAGTTTTTTCTTAACCTTCTTATCAAAATTTATATTCCTTTGTTCTGTGTTTTATTAATCGACAAAAAAAATAGTGACATAGACTAAGCTTTACTTGACAGTAAATAATAATAAAACAATGTTTTGGTTACATTTTTTATTTACTGGTTGTATCCCTCTATATTAAAATAACAAATGTATACTAAAATAACACATACAGGGAAATACCAAATGTTAAGGAAATAATGTACACAAAAGGTAATATTCAAGAACAGCAGAGGTGTGTTCTCATACTCATTTTAAGATCATTCTCTCATTTCCAGTAAACTTTACATTTTTCTCATGCATGATATTTTCTTTGCCAAATGACCTTATACTGCATTGAATCACATGAGACTGCCAGAGTGTTCCAGCCAGGTTCAACCTAGAGAAAGAATCTGTAGGAGATGTAAATTAAGAGATCTACTGCATACAAATCAGCTTAGCTGTTTGCTGGAGGCTGGTCAGGAAGTTCCCAAATCAGAGAGCAAATAGTTAAAAGACAGACTGGAACTCTCAGCCTGGGCCTCTCAGCCTGTGCTGGAGCTGCATAGACAGGAGGAATTTCCTCCTCAGGGAAGACTCAACTCCTTATTTTCCTCCCTCCAACCCTAGTCCCTCTATATTTTTTGTTTATTGCTTTTATTTTGTTTTTTCAGTATATAAAAAACAGGTGTTTTTAAATCAAGGTAACATTGGCTTACAGCACTGCATGTTATTCAAAGGAATCATATCCCAGATACATGTCTCCAGGACACACCCTCCACTAAGGCACCCAGAGTCCTCCCCTATGGTCCACTAGGCCCCCTCCCTGCTTTGCTTTTCCTTTCCCTCTGGTAGCCTCAATTCTACAGTGAGATTTCTAGCACTTTTTATTGGTTCTGATGTGTCTGACCTTTGTTTTGTTTCTTTATATCCCACAGATAAGTGAAACCACCCTGTATTTATCTTTCTCCTTCTGACTTATTTCACTTTATCCCTCCTAGTTCCATCCATGTCGCTACAAATGGCAAAAGTTCATCATTTTTTCTTATTCCATTGTGTAAATATAACCGCATCGTCCTAATGCACTCATCTGTTCTTGGGCACTCAAGTTGCTTCTATAAATTGGTTATTTTAAATAGCGCTGCAATGAACACAGAGTGCACATGTACTTTTGAATTAGTGGTTTTACATTCTTCAGGTAGATACCTAAGAATGAAATTGCTGGATTACACGTCAGGCCCATTTTTTCATATTTTGAGAAGCCTCCATACTGTTTTCCATAGGAACTCGACTAGTCTACATTCCCACCAACAGTATAAGAGGATCCCTTTTTCTCTACATCCTCGCCAACACTTGTTGTTTCTAGTCTTTTTGATATTGACCACCCTCATAGGTGTGAGATGGTATCTCATTGTGGTTTGATTTGCATTTTCATGATGATACATGACAATGAGCATTTTCTCATGTGCCTGTTGGCCATCTGTATGTAACTCTTTTGCCCATTTCAAATGGTTGAATGAGGTCCACCCTGATTATCTGGGATAATCTCACTTACTTAAAGACAATTGATTTTAGACTTTATTCACATATACCCAATATCTTCACAGCAACACCTACACTAATGTTTGGTTGAATGATGGGGGGTTGTAGTCTTGCCAAGTTGACATAGCAAAGCAGCACCACGTGGGACTTTTGGCTACTAAAAAAGGCAACTAAATGTGGTTTGACCTAATAAGGAAGCACAGCTTCCCAGATCCTTCCTCTACTTATATCACATACCCTATATTAGGACTTCATAATTTGGTCTGAGTTTATGTTGCACTCACTAGTTGGAATACATTTGATACTTTCTTAGATTCCTGTAAGACCTCTGAATCATATGAGAATGTTATTACTGTTATTCTACATAAAACACTACTTGAAGGCCTGTCTTTAAATTTCTTTTCATCCAGAAATAGCCGACTTTATTAGTTGGGCTCTCATTTTTTTCTATTTCATTCACAATGAAACAACAATGTGGTATCCGCTAAATGCATTATAGAAAGTCCATATAGTACTATGAAATGCTACAGAAATTCTTTGCCCTTCAGCCTAGGAGCACAACAAACAAAGCAATAGTTTCAATTATTTTCTAATCTTGTACCAACCAGATCTCAATCTCTGCTAGCACGCCATATGCTGAGTTGGCAGTACTCACAAAAAGAAATTGCAAAGCAAATTCTCAACCCAGGTTCTAAGAGTCAGTCTTCCACAATGAGGGCTGCTACCCACACCGCTTCTTAAGCAGGGTGGCAGATGGAGTGTTGTACCTTGTTCTCTGCACCATCCGCAGAGACTTTGAAGAGTTTGCTGTGCCTTTTAGATTAAAGAGGCCACATACCAGTCTAGCTAAGGAGAGCTTGGTAATAATATCAGTATGGTCAATGAAAAATAGCAGTTTTAAACTTCAAAATCTTAAAACAAATGTTAGAAAGTGTCAATCCTGTAAACAATTGATTGCCAGGATGCCTTACACACTTGAGTCAGTATGTTTTCAATATCACTGAAGTTATGAAATTTCTAGAAAGTAAATCTGCATTATTTATGGCAGAGGGTATGCCTCTATTATTTTTTTTTTCTTGAAATACTTTGGAATAAATCATGTCTCCTTGTAGTCTGAGTCAATAGAAGCCTTATTGGCTCTCAATCATCAATTCTTACTGCAGCAACTGGGGGTGGGGGGAAAGAAGTGGCATCTGTGGCTAGAAAAACAAAGACGAGTCATGTTTTCTTTGCTTTCTTTCCTTTGTAGTTTGGGGCACATAAGACCACTCTGATATGAGGAACCAGTGTAGACCCCACTGTAGATCATTGAGGTTGAGGTGCAAGTTCTAGCAGTGGGGTGAAGGAGAAAGGTTTACTGACTCCCGTGCATATGGAGATTCCCAATAACTTTTTCAGACCCAGGGGTGATTCAAGGGGGTGTTATACATATTAATGACTGGACCATCCTTTGGCTCAAGATAATGTGATCAATTTGCTACCCTACTGTCTCTGTGATAGTCAATAGTGTACTTTACCTTCCTTAAGTTATAGTCAATTTCTCTCTAGAAGTGAGACAGTAGGAAAACTATTTTTCTTGAAGAGTCAAACCAAAAACCATGGGCCAACATATTCCAATAATAGTAATACTGTCAAATAATATTTAATGCTGAATTTATTGATTTTTGAATCTATTGTGTGCCAGCAACCTAAAAGGGAGATGCTATCATTATCTGTTTTCTCCACATAAAGGACACTAAGGCCCACAGAAATTCAGTAATTTGGCCAAAGTTATTAGCTTTTAGGAGAGGTACTCAGAATTTGGACCCAAATGTAACTCTGTTGCATAAAGTAAAGTGACAGTGATTTCTCTAAAACACCCCATCAACACCTTTACTCCAGCTATGACAATTATTATAGTCTTCTCAATGAACCTCATTCTGTTTTATATATTTCACCATCTCTATCTGTCTCCTGTTTTGTTGAAATGACTAAATTCCAATGATTCCTTGGAAACCTTCTCTTTGCCCACACTCTTGGTCAGTTTTCCTTTCTGTGGGCACTTACAGAATCCCAATAATTTCTAGTATAACATCGACTTCTCATTGATATTCTCCACAAGATTTAGTACTTCTTATTGGCATAGAATTCCGTCTTTTATATCAAGTATCCAGGGCCTAACAATAAACCAGAAATAGTCAATATAACTACTGGTGTTAGTCAAGTGACAGGAATCAGCAAAAGCAGGACCAAATCCTTCATCTGATATGGGCTTCCTTTACAACCTTAGAAACATTACATACATATCTCCTCAGTGTTTCATTCTCTATTTGTTTTTGTCTTTTAGTTATTTTTGCTGACTGTGTAAGAGGGAGTTAGATAAACATACAAATTATGTTTTTAATGATGCTGAGCCACAAGTCAAAGAATTTACCAAAAAATTCTCTTTCCTTTTCCATTTCAACTCCTGTAAAAGTCTTTCATGTTCGCTTCTTGGCTGCTGTATATTCTTATGTCTGACATTTCCCCTCTCCAGAATCTGCCATTGCTAATCCAGCATGGAGGCACAACCCTGACAAAGTGGTGTATCAAATCAGTCATTACACTGTATAAATTTGGTTACCATTTATTAATCAACTCATCATCCCAATTAAAGACACTGATGCTGCTATCCTTGTTGCCACTCCTGGTGAATGGGTGGAGTCCTGGCCAGGCCTCTGTAGAACCTTGGGATATTTGCTAATGAGGTTCTTTCTCCAGAAACCCTCAGTGGGTTCATGCTACACCTGGAAATATCAGAGAGCAATAAATTCTATCTTATCCCCTTCCTCTTAACATAATAGCTGTTTTACATTTGTATTTCCATTGACCCACTAGGCAGTTGTTCTTGGAGCAGAAGATGCTCGTCATGGAATATAAGGTAAATATGAAAATACGTATTTTATAAATACAAAAAATATATGAATAATCAAATATATAACATAGATGTGTCAAATTAACTTCATACCTTCATTGATTCAACGAAGTTTAGGAATTGCCTCTAAGGTATTTTTCTTATTGATTGACAAAACATTTTCATGCGATCTGATATTCTTTTGCAATGTTCAAGAAAGGTTCAGGTTTTAGATGTGCAATCACTGTACTGAAAAGTAAGACACAGCATCTGGTGTAAGGAAAGGGAAGGGCAATGTTCACAAAGAGAAGCAAATTATTTCCAAGCTGGATGGTGGAAAAAGGCAAGGACAGCATTGGTAACTGAATGTGTCAATCAGGGTCTATTCCATTCCATTCAAAATGCTGGCAGTCCTATTATTAAGCTCTTGTGAATGTATAAGACACCAACTCTGCTAGAGGCTTTTGGTGTTACTGTGGCAGTTGTATGATAGAAGAACCAGTATCTAGGACAGGTAAAACTTGAGTACAAAGAGGTGCTTTTATTTATTTATTTATTTATTTTTATTTTATTTAAGATTTATTTATTTATGCATACAAGAGCTGGGTACAGGCCAGAGATGCAGGGGCGGGGGTGAGAGGATTCACCAGAGACAAAGCAAGGAGCAGAAGAGACAGATGGACTGAAATACACTGCTGAGGGGAGCAGCGGGTGCAACAGGAGAAATTTGCTGCACCATATGGGTTTCTCTCTGGCCGGCCGGGGATCGAACTCATGCTGCAGAGGCTGTGGATTGCTTCATAGTGCAATGCTTAACCCCTTGCGCCACCAGGAAGGCCCCAATGAGGTGCTTTTAATAGGATTTTACTATTTATGTTTTGAGTTAGCTAATAAAATACAATTTCTTATCATCCAATCATTGTTTTCGCTGCTGACAGTAACTTCTTTCTTGGGAAACACGTTGCTAGAATCCACTACCAACCTTGTGTTAAGGGACTGGTGATTGAATTGGGCTTGTAATACAGGTAACTGTAATTTACAAGAAACTAGATGAAAGTGTAAGTAATGCTATCCATTTGGGACATGCATTGATAAAAGTTGGAGACCTCTTCCAGGAAAAGAAACTGCCAAGTTGTTTGGTTTTATTAAAAAGGAGCTGTCAAATCCTGAAGGACATCTTTCCTTCCTTTTGTCAAAATAAGGGTGGATTTTTTTCCTGATCAATGCTCTACTTATGTCTCAAGAGCTGACTGTTGTTTAATTATGTATTGCCTAAATATTATCTTGACAGCATAAATAATATATAGACAATTGGTCTGGGATATTTGTAAAGTCTGGAAAGGTAATATTGATCAGCACTTTCTAGACATGATGGAGTCATTATGGATGGTCCAGAGCAGGGACACATAGCATCAATTTCAATACTTGATGAATTCCAGAATAGAAATTGGCTTTCTTCTCCCTGCTTTCTTGATAGACTCTGGACTAAAACAAACATGAAAATATAGAAAGCCACACAAAGAAATTAAAATCACCCATAGACACTCTGCCCAAATACAAACATTTTATGTCTGTCTCTCAACATCCATTCATCCATTCATTAAATATTTACTAAACCTCTACTGTACACTGGCAGTCTTCCAGGTACTGGGTATACATCAGTGGCCAAAATAGACAAAAACTCCTGTTCTCTTAGAAATTACATTTTTTAACAGGATGAGTCAATATACAAATAATTAAGTAAACTTTGCTGTGTTGGATACGTTCCATTTGGATATTTCCACATTCCTCTGTAGGAGAATGAACCGTAAGGATCACATCGGGCAGTTTCTTAGTCCTCTGCATTCTGGTTGGGTTTCGAAAGTAGGAGGCACTGGCAGGAGATCAGAAGGTAGAAGGCAAGGGAGGCCAGAATATTTATTCCTGCTGGGCTGTGGGTTCTCAGTAGGTTGACTCCTTCACACAGGCCACAACTCTGTCCTGCTGGCTCTCTTTCCATTACTTTTTTCTCTCTAGATTCTCATACCTGTCCTCTGCTCTTACCCCTTCATTCCCGGGGATGGTATCAGTTCCCGCATTGTTGCCCATTCTGTGATGCATTGCAGTGTCTTACTGCTTTCCCTCAACTCTGCCCATACCCTTGTAAATAGGTCCTGCATTAAATTCTTTTTAATTACTATATGCTGAGCACCATCTGTTTCTTTACAGAGCCTTGACTGATACATTTAGTATACTATGGTGTTATGAAAACTAAAGTGGAAAAATAAACAAGGGTATGGGATTTAATGTATTTGGGGCAAACTTGGGATTTTAGATGGAGTGTCCAGGGAGACTTCAATGAGAAAATGAGTTTTGAATGAGATTTGTGTAGTGGGGAGGAGCAGGAGAAGGAAAGGAAGAAGAAGAGGGCAGTAAGAAGAGAGAGAGAGAGAGAGAGACAGAGAAAGAGAGAGAGAGAGAGAGAGAGAGAGGAATTATTCCAGGCATATGCATATTATACACTGCAGGAAGGGAGTCTGAGCTTGTACCCAAGCTCTGTAATGAGCTCTGTAACATAACACTCAGGAGCATTTCCCCACGACATCCATCAAATCTGCCTTTATTATTCGATTGTAACGACTGTATGGAACTTCATTTTAAGGTTAAAGCATATTTTACTGAATTGATCCCCTGCTTTTAGACAATAAGGCTGATTTTACAACTCCATTATTATAAATGAACCCTGTTGACAGCCCTTAGTTTCTGAAAGCATTCTACCAGCTTCCGGGGACTCCTGGGACTTCTTCAGGAATCATTGTTTTTTTCCTTTCATAAAGTGACAGAATCGACTCAGTCGGGGGCTGTTAGTGTCAATCTTTGGGACAGATTCATCATTGGTGTGCAACAAGGTAATTTTGCACGTAGATGTAAGATGTGTAATTACCTTATTGAACATGAAGTAACATCTGGAATAAGGGAAAAGATAACAAAGGAGTGCATCTTTTTTTTTTTCCCCCAAACTGAAAACTCATGCAAGCAAATGGAAGTGCCGTTTCATAACTGCTGCCCTTTTTAATCTGATGGTTTTTCTCACACAGAAGATTCCTTTTTCTCTCACTGAACAAGAAATGAAGAACTCCTGGAAGAGCTAAAAAGGTCTTTTTGTTGGCTCAGTTTCTCTCTTTGGACAAGTTCAGGGCACATAGAGATTGTATTGGCAATGATTTGACTGAATTTGAAGACAGAGGGGTTTTACTGCTGGTGTTTGGAGTCTTTAGTGGTAGATAAAATGTCGCTGAAGTGTGCCAGGTTACACTCTCCTGGCTTGCTCCCCTTTTCCTAGCCAAATTCATCCACAGACTCAGGTTCTCAAAGAAACATTGTCTGTCAAGACCCTAAGTTTCCTATTTCTAGTTTTATCATTGGACAAATTGTACTCTATTTTGATCTACTTCTGAAAAGTAAGAAGCTAATATTTTAAGAAAATAACCCTTTGCACATAGATCTTCCATAAATATCAGTTAAAATTATACCTGGTACACTTTGCATCATTTACATGTTTTTTTCTCTCTCTCTCCAGGATTCCTCTCTTTAGCGAATTTATGCAGAAAGACACCTCAAAAAGTTATTTAGAAGTCAACCCAAAGTGAGAAGACAAACTGGCACTTGTTCTGGCTTTTAAAAACTTCTGTTTTCTCTTGTCTTTTTTTATATCTCAGTCACACCTCCTGAGACTCCAAATGCCAGCATAAATATAAACACAAGTCACCAAGTTTCTCAGACACTGACACAAAATGAATCAACAATGGCAGCCCTCACTACTCAGGCGGAAGGTGCCTTCATTGTGAAGCCAAGTTTGGATCAGAGGTTCTAATCTCTGAGGAGTTTGCTCTCACTTCTAAACTTTGGAGTTAGTTATGACAGCAACTCTGGGGCATGAAACACAGGCAGAGTTCATGTAATCAAAGAAACCCCCTATTCTCATAAGTGATATCTGCAAATATTATCATTGCCCTTCACAAATGAAGAAGCGGGCTCAACGAAATTCCAAATTAATGAGCATTTACATGTTGGAGTGAAAACATAAACCTGAATGTGCAGAGCCTTCACGCTGTCAACTGCATATGCAGATGCTCCATGTTATGCTGTGGTGACTCCAAAGAGCAAATCGAGACCTATTTTGATGTCAATCATTTTACAAGTCACAAAGGAGATCCAGTAGGGATGCATGAGGACTCCTGATTAATAGCGAGGAGTTTCCAGCTTCTTTTTTTTAAAGGTTTATTTATTTATACAAGAGCTGAGGTATAGGCCAGAGGCGTGGGAGGGTGAGAGAACTCACCAGAGACAGAGTGAGGAGCAGAACAGGCAGACGGACCTAAAGCATTGCTGAGGGGAGCAGCGGGTGAGGCAGGGGAGTTATGCCACACCATGAGGGTATCTCCCTGGCTGCCTGGGAATCAAACTCGCACTGCAGAGGCTGTGGACAGCTTCACAGCACTGCGCTCAACCCGCCGCGCCACCTGGGAGGCCCCAGTTTTCAGCTTCTAATTCAGTGTCTTCAGGTCTGCCTTTTGTATTCTAGAAAACTGAAAAAACTCACCTTTGTCAATGTGAAGTTTACTGACTCTGGTCATTGCACTGGGGACTGTCAGTTTTCCATGTGTTTTTTTTTGGAGCAGCTCTTCAGAGTCTGAAATAACAGACACGTTCTGTCATCACGCTAAATTATTGAAATGCTTTGAGTTTCCTGAATATTCTAAATCTCTCTCTGCTGCTGGACATTTTCGCATGCTTTTTCTCCTTGGACCATTCCTCATGCTTCCATGTATGAACATAGGGTGTTGGATTTCATGAATACTACTCTATCCCTGGAATCTCACGTAAGCCTGGTATACAACAGGTGCTCAATAAATCCTTGCAAAATGATTAGGTGGAGGAAATCATGAATGAGTGGACAGAATAAGTAGATTAATGCTTCCAGTCATGAACAAGTTCAATTTAAACCCTTTGTACTTAGAACTGCTAAGTTTGGGTCACCAACTGCTTGGAATATTTGCTTGATACAGTTAAAGTGTAATCTCTTAGAAAGTTTCAGTTCTGTGTCCATATTACTAATAACCATGCATTGGTATTCTAACTTGTGGGTATCTGCCAATTTCTGTCCTTGAGATGTCACACAGTTGCAGCCACCACACAGAGTAGGTTGGACCTCCATTCAAGATTTGGTTCAGATGTCAAAACTGATGATGCCACACTCATCCTAAGAGAGTATGAAGATGTTGCTCACATAATGAGGTTTTCTGGGAGGCTAAAGTGGTTTCCAAGAATATCTGAAATGGCTTGAGTTTTTTAGGGTGTTTAGAGGGTGAAGGTGGCATGAGGGGTCCTGTGTATGACCATAGGTTTGCATGGTTTGAACTTCCTGCTGGTACCAAACAAGATAGCATCAGGCTTTATTATCACTTTTTCTTAGATATTAGGAAGAAGAGGAAGAAAGAGGGGTGAGACTTAAAACTGTCATCAGTTAAATATTCAGTAATAGAGTCAGACTCCTAACTTCACACACCCTGTATAATACCATCCCCTAGAGGGCAGGTGGGGTTTATGTCTTGTTTCCAATCAGTGGAATATCACAAAGATTATGGGTGGTCTTTAAAATCACTCCTGTGAAAATGTTGCATCTTATTGCATTTCATCAGGGGACTTGATGAAATAAGTGATAGGTTGAGGAAGCCCACATGGCAAAATAACTGTGGGGCCCTTAGGAACTTCTGGTGATCCCCCAAATCAGATGGGGGACTCTAGTCAATAGCCAACAAAAAACCTGAATCCTCTGGCCGCAGGGAGTGAATTTGACCAACAATATGACTTAATGTAAAGGCTCTTCAGCCGAGCCTTCTGATGTGAGCACAACCCAAAGGACCCCTTGATTGCAACCTTGAAACACCTAGCAGAGGACTCAACTAAGCCATGCCCAGGCTCGTGACCCACAAAGGCTGTGGGAGAATGAATCTGTGTTGTTCTAAGCTGCCGCATGTGTGGTACTTTGTTTCACAGCAATAGAAAAACAATAATCCATTCATCCATCCATTGATTCATCCATTCATCACATACTTCCTCCAGATTTGCCTTTCCAACTGATGTCTTACCACCACCATGAATCCTTTCTAGCTAGTTTACTTTTAAGATCACTCAATGACTCCACTGCTAAGAGGATCTGATCCACCAAGTGAATTGTTAGGCTTTTCTGCATTTTCCAGGCTGACCCAGCCTCATAAAAGAAGGGAAATGACCCCTTCATAATGCCTCACAGTTATTAAAAGCCTTTTGTGGCCATTGCTTTCCAGAATCGTTCATGAATTACCCCATTAATCTTCACAATAACACTTGAAAATGCATAACATCATTTCTCCAACTGCTCAAATAAGGAAATAGAGATTCACACACTTTGAGAAACTTGTGAGAAATAGCCCAGCTAGTTAACTTCAGATTTGGGATTCAAAGCTACATTTATACTTACTACAAACACTATCTCTCTCCTGTGGGAGGGTTTTGGCAGCTGATATCTCATGAATTTGCAACTTTAAAATATGAATTTCCTTTTTATTTTTTCCCTCAGTTATATTTGTAATCAATCTAGTCTTCCCACATTCAAAAGAATCCGCTGCTATGATGACAGAACCAAAAATTAAGGACATGGATTTTTGTTTCCTTAAGCCAGGGTTAGATTTGTTTTTGTCAGATATACAAGAACTTCTGAGCTTTTCCCTTGGAAAAATCTGCCTGTGTCCACTTGTTTTCCTTTTACCCAATAACCTGTCCTCATGGCTTTAGGATATAGCATGTCCCACTCAAAAATGTGAAGCAGGACCCTCCGTGTTGATCTAGGGGTTAAACCTCAGAGCTGTCACCATGCTAGCTTGAGTTTGTTCCCTGGCCAGGGATTCCTGGCCTCTCATGTCTCACCTGCTGCTCCCCTCAGGAGTGTATTTCAGTAGATGTGCCTGTTCTGCTTCCCACTCTGTCTGTTGAATCCTCTCATCCCCTGCACCTCTGGCCTATACTCCAGTTCTTCTATGCAAAACTAAAAAAATAAAAATAATAAATAAATAAATGATGTGAAGTAGAAGTGAGCAGGACAAAAATGTAAGAATTAGTAAGAGTTATTAAAGGAAACCAGCTGGAACCAGAAAATTTGGAGACAGATTATTATTATTATTATTATTTTGTCACTGATGCCTAATGTTAACTTATGCCTGGCCTGGAGGTCTATCAGTTGAGCAGCATTGATGCAGGAAGATAATCTAGATCTCTTTTTATTTCAATCTCTAGGAAATAATACACTTTGTTGTTTATCCCTTGTATGATTAATCTAGGCCTTAATTGTATTAGGTAAGGGGTGGTAAGTTAAAATTAAGAAAGATTTCAATGATTCTGGGAACATGCATTTATTACCATGATTAAAAAAAAAAAATACCATCTCTTCCAATCTCTGTTTTCTACATTGTTTCAGTGATTCTCATTTCCAGTAGGTCACAACAACTAGGATCTAATCCCTTGACTAAGAACAGTGCCTGTAATAAATTCTGTATGTTGACTAATAAAACTTTCAACTTACTGCTTCCATTTTTGACCACCATCTGGAATGCATGTCTTCCTGTGAACTAATATTCTTTATCTCACCAAGGAGAATACATGATTTTTCCCAGTATTCCTTGATATGAGGCAAATAGTAGAAGTATATCATTCTGCTCCTTTCAAAAAAGTAATGGTAATAAGAATGATGCTGTTGTTGATGGTGACGATACTGATGAAGAAGAAGAAGATGGCGATGTAGACACTGGCCATTCCTCCCAGGTCTCCTATGTATTCATATAATTCATCCCTTCCAGATCATACCCCTCACCTCCTGCTCCTGTTATTCTTCAGTGCACCCCGCCTGTTTTGCCTGCAGATGGATAGAGCCAGAAAATCCTGTGATTTTACATCCTCTCTTTCCTCACCATCTCTAGAAAAGGCTTTTATTCAATGTCTTAGTGGTGCAGGAGTACAAAAGCCCTTTCTCCTTGCAAATGAAGGTGAGGAGCATGGCAAACTCCGAGGTGCAATTTTATATTTTTATTTTCACCTGCAGGATCAGGCTGTAACTGCGTCTTTCCTGAAAGTGCCTCTTCGCTTGGCTACTTTCCTTTCCCCATCCTGCTTCTCCAGCTCTTGGTCTTTTCTTGGAAGCTCACAACCTATTCTCATGTTCTACTTCTGCTGAGCCCCCCGCTAAATTAACCACCAAGTTTTCACTAAGCATTTACCACTGATCAGTCACACAGAATTATTTAATTCTTATAAAACCCTTTTGCAGCGTCATCACTTATTTCCTGCGCTATAGAAAAACACAACCAATTTTCCCAGATACCTATTAAATGCTGCAACCAGATTTGAACACAGATGCAAGAAATTCTAGGACCTGTTCTCTGAAGCTGTGATAGATGCTTCTCAGAAAAAGGCAAGAGATTTGTGACAAATTGTAGCTGGGGAATTGATTTACAAATCAGAACGTTTGGATCCATACCATCCTTTTACTTGGTATGCAAATTTAGGAGCTTTCTCCATTTTCCTAAACATCAGTTTCTTCCTGTGTAAAAAGAGAGACTAGTACTGACCCAAGACGACATTGCTAGTTAGTTGTTAATTTAAGCATCAAATCCAGATCCGAAGATGATAGTCTTCCTTCTAATACTTTACAATTCCAAAATGATCTTCACTTTCATGTTTTTCTATTCTAGTTTCTAAAATGTCAGAATATGCAGGGTCAATAGAAGTCTCTGTTTTTGTAGAAGAGAGAAACTGTTGCTTAAAAAAATGAAGAAACGTCTAAATATCCACCCCCCAGGAGCAATGTCAGCTTCTATAAAATGGAGGTGATTGTGCTTTCTTCAAAAAGGTGCTAAGATTAGATGGGGTGAGAGAGAGAGAGAACACAAACACGTGTTTTGATAAAACTATTTCTTTGCTTTTATTAGCTGACACACTTTCATTTTTACTGTCTTTTTTTTAAAGATTTATTTATTTATTTATACAAGCAGTGGGTACAGTCAGAAGCATGGAAGGGTAAGAGAATTCACCAGAGCCAGAGCAGGGAGCAGAACAGGCAGAAGGACTGAAGTACACTGCTGAGGGGAGCAGCGGGCGGCAGGAGAGGTCTGCGCACCATGCGGGACCATCATCGGCGGCCAGGGATCGAACCAGTGCTGCAGAGGCTTCAGGCAGCTTCGCAGCCCAGAGCTCAACCGCTGTGCCACCGGGGAGGCCCATTTTTACTGTCTTTTCATCTATATTTTATTACCAGTCAATGTCAGAAACCTCATGCAAATGCCTTATTTCTATATATTTTTTAATCTACCCAATTCCTGGTTCTGCACTTTTGTGAAGCTTACTTTTCTCTCATTGATTTCTTTTTATCTTCATGTGTTTTAAATGGAGCACTAAGAAGATAAAATAGGTTTTCAGTGTGTGTGTGTGTGTGTTTGTGTGCTGTATGTGTGGTTCTGAGGAACAGGGTTCCTAGCCTTGCTCAGGGTAGAGTACTGCACATCTGGGCTACAGGCACCAGGCCCTTGTGATGGGCTCCTGGGAAACACAAACATCCAGATAGTGACCCAAAGGGTCACATTCTGTTTTCTTAGTTACAAATAGAAAATTTGACAGAAGGCTTCTTCAATACTTGAACACAAAAATCTTTATTTCTGATCCAAAGCTTTTTCACCAGCTTTCCACTGAGACATGTGAGAGATAAAATACCAATAGGAAGAACTTCACAAAATAATAAATGGTGGTTGTTATGCAGAATCTGTTTAGGTTGATGCCTAGAATTCCAGTGGGTTCTCTCAGAATCATTCTATGTTCACTGCCCATCAGGTAAGGAGCCTGACATCCAAAAGTGAAGAAAGAACCAAAAGCAAAACTCAGAGCAAGAAGAATCTGGATGTGGTCAACACCTCTCAGGAAAGCCACACTCCATTGGCTTTAAAAATATAGCTAAATAATCCTCAATTTCGGCATACGGGAAAATGATGCAGCAATATGAACTCATAGGATAAATTGCACACATGTAAACACTCCCTCTGCAAATTGTTATTGTTCTAAGTTGCTCTCATCTGACAGGAACGAGTAGTCCATTCTGTCTGTCACCCAGGGGACACATGAAGCAGTCACAGAGTAAGCTCATCTCTGCTGTCTCTGCCATCAAGGAAGAAAAAGGTTTTTTTCTGTAGTCGAGTGCACACGCCAGCTCTCAGCACACCTGTAATAAAGCACAGCATCGTGATGGGAAGAGCCCAGCCATTTATACCTCATCAACATGATTTTGTCAGCCAAGAAGGGTAGGAGAAAAGATCTTGGAATTAAAAACTAGAGCACCTAGTTCTGTGTTCATGTTGGGTGTTGGGCAATTGTAGAGGGAACAACGTTGGACCTGGAGTCAGACAACCAGCATTAAAATTCTAGCTCTTGCAGTGATCAGCTGGGCAGACCTGGGAAAGTCATCCATGTTCCTGCTTTTTTTTCTTAAGCATATTACTAGACTGCCTTTCTCAGGAACTTGCAGTTAGTTTGACCATGTGACTGAGTTCTGGTTAATGGAATGGAGGGTGAATGGAAGACCTGGACTTCATTCTCTCTACTTTTCCTCACCTGTTGGCCAAATGGTGGATATTTCCAGGGGCCCATAACTCTTGGGTTTAATGAAGGAAACTGGATTCCTGACTGGATTGAAGCCCAGTCCTATTTCTGTGTGTTTCTTACCACCCTTAACCAGGTGGTAGTCCTTAAACAGGACTTCAGATAAAGTGGGTTAAATCACTAAGGTTACCAGATTTATCTATCAGTGTTAACATCATTTTTTTTTTTTTTGTGGGATCCTCGCCAGTGGCCAGGATCGAACTGGCGCTGCAGAGGCTGCAGGCAGCCTCACAACCCAGCGCTCAACCGCTGCACCACCAGGGGAAGCCCTCAGTGTTAACATCTTAATATCAGCCTTGATAAAAACAGCTGATATATTTGAGACCTTTCGTAAAGAGAGACATTAGACCCCATGAATTATCTCATATGCTCTTTAATGCAGTAGCTTCATAAGTTTATTGATGCTCTTATTTCAATATTGAATGGAGACACACAGAGGTAAGATATTTTGTCTAATATCACACAGTTTATATGTGTTGGAGCTGTGTCTTGCTTGAAACCTCAGTTTCTTATTTGCATAATAATGATGGTAATATATATGCCGTGTAAATGCTTGGTATTACTATTATTATTATCGACCTTACTGAGCCTCAGTTTTTATAGCTATAACATTTATTCTAATTAATAGCTAATTTTAACTCACAAGCATGAAACTTTTATGTGTTCCAGGGAGGCAGGTGATACTGACAATCTAACATTCCTTAGATGTGAAAGACATTTAGTAGTAATAAGTGCAAGACAGAATGGGGAGAAAGAGGGAGGCTGAAAGAGACCCACAAATTTTCTTGTCTCGGGCCTGCCTGGTGGCGCAGGCGGTTGAATGCTGCACTATGAAGCTGTCCGCAGCCTCTGCAGTGTGGGTTTGATCCCAGCCGGCCAGCGAGAATCCCACATGGCACAGCAGACCTCTCCTGTCTTGCCCGCTTCTCCCCTCAGCAGTGTATTTCATCAGTCTGCCTGTTCTGTTCCCCGCTCTGTCTCTGGTGAATCCTTTCACCTTCCTGCATATCTGGCCTATACCCCAGTTCTTGTATAAATAAATAAATCCTTAAAAATTTCTTTTGTCTCATCCTCTTTGCTATTCCTTCCAACTAAATATTTTTTCTGGCCTCTAAGTGGGCTTGTCACTAAACAACAATGCTAAGCAACATTCCAAATGATCCTAAGTGACCTCAACAGTTCTCCAGTAACTGATAGGATTTTCATGGTAGACCAGGCCTTAGTATCTAAGGAAATGAGAAAAATCAGCTTTTAGGGATTTATCTTTAAAGAAATAATAGAAAATCTTTGAATTGTTATAGCATATGCTAGGTAATACTAATATTCAATTCTGATGTCATTCTCTGTCCAGGTCAGATATTAGGATGTAAAGATATGAGCAAATCAGGCTTTATGGCTTTTCCTTTAGAAAAAAGGATGTTACTATACCATATACCAATTGATTCTGAAGGTTTTTTTTTTAAAGATTTATTTATTTATGTATATAAGAACTGGGGTATAGGGCAGAGGTGTGAGAGGTGAGAGGATCTACCAGAGACAGAGTAGGGAACAAAACAGGCAGACTGACTGAAATACACTGCTGAGAGGAGCAGTGGTTGAGACAGGAGAGGTCTGCTGCACCATGTGTGTAGCTCCCTGGCTGGGGATCGAACTCATGCTGCAGAGGCTGCAGACAGCTTCACAGCTCTGAGCTTAACCCTTGTGCCACCAGGGAGGCCCTGATTCTGAAATTTAATTCAAACTTGAACAGAAAAAATGCATGGCAGATTATTGAACTACATTTTTTAGCATGTCTGACATCTAAGTTTTAATTCAAATATCACAAAATATAGGTTTCTGACTTGCAGAAAAGTTTTGTTTTAACTCAAAGAGTGACACCCTATAGAATGTAAATTGGTATCAGGAAATTTCTTACATATATACACACACAGTGTGACTCTGTTTGTCAGTAAGAAAGCTTTGGAAACTTTAAGGTCATAATCGTACATGACAACAATTATTTGGAACTGAAGAATGCTGCACATCTAGATCGTTCCCATAATCTCTGCTTTGCTACAGTATTCACCACTCCCTATTATTGTCAACATGGTTAGCCAAGTGTCAATTCCCATTTAATTATTTCCATTTTGACTGTTCATCTCATTTAGAATACATTGATTTTCTGTTCCCTGTACTGAATCTGCTACCTCTGCTTTAGAATATAGCTGCCCTTGGATGACACCATTTCTTTCTTTTTATTAGGCTAACATTGGTTCATAATGCTGTGTATGATTCAGAAATATAGTATGCTATCATACTAACCCACCAATAAGATACCCATAGTCCTCTACCATGGTCCACTGTGACCACTCTCCCTCAACCTCTGGTGAACTCAGTTTTACAGTCAGATTTCTAGGGTTTACTTTTGGCTCAGTGTTGTCTGACTATTTTTTTGTTTCTCTATATTCTGTATATGAGGAAGACAAAAATTAATGTTGTGAATACAGTTAGAACCCTTTCCTTTCTTGCTTCTGAGTAGAGAGAATATGCCACTCACTCTGTTAATTAAGTCAAGCTGTCAACATTTGTTCAGTCTTGTGCATTTTTGCATAAAAATCCTCCCTTACCATCCCCTTCTCTGTTTTTATATCTTCTATTTATTTTTCAAATATACCTATAGTATCACCTCCTCCATGGAGTCTTCTATTATCTCAACTACCTCAAAATGCCGGGTTGGTTTTCCTTTATCTGTTTTTACACAGCACTATATATGTACTTATCTTTGCTATTATTGATTTGCTTGTTTATCTAACCCACTAAAACATAAACTTGAAAGAGACATCATCCTTTCTGGATATGTCATGCTCTATCCATGTTAACATGTATGCTGTTTCCTACTCCTGGAATGCCCTCCCTTACCTTCAACACTCTCTTCAATACAAAATAAATGCTCTTCATTTTTAATTATGCAATGCCCTTTCTTTTCTTTTCTTTTTAATTTTTTCAAATTTATTTTTGCATAGAAGAACTGGGGTATAGACCAGAGGTGTCGGGGTGAGAGTATTCACCAGAGACCGGGTGGGGAGCAGAACAGGTGGATTTACTGAAATACACTGCTCAGGGAAGCAGCGGGCAAGACAGGAGAGGTCTGCTGCACTATGTGGGTTAGCTACCTGGCTGGGATCAAACTCAGGCTGTGGTGGTGATAGCACTGAGACTTAATGCCTAGGCCACCAGGGAGGCCCCTTTCATTGCCTTTTCATTGAAGCTCCATGAATTCTGCACACTGGCTTGGTTCCCCTAACAACATTCTCACTGTGCAACTATAAACCATAGTACTCTATTGCTTACACCAGACTGTCATTTCCTTTATGTAAGAAACATCCTTGAGAGAAAGAGAGTCTTTATTCTCCTTAACTTTAGCATTAAGTAGTATGTCTGGGACATAATAGACTGAACATACACGCAGAAAAAAGAAAGAAGGAAGGTCAAATTTTCTTTGTGACACAGTGGGGTCTTACCCTACCTTAATGTTGTCCTCTAGTCCTCTTCTCTTCTATTCTAAATCCAGCTGGGCTGCTGCTCATTGCTCACTGGATACTGTTGAAAACTTGACGTGATTTCCTTTCTCTATTGTCTAGTAATTTCTTATGAAATTATTATGCAATATCTTATTTGGTGAGACAGCCTCAATGGTTTTCCTCATTGTTTGAGTATTTCTGTCTTGTCTTTGCAAAAGGCCTAGGTAAATATTGTGTGCCATAGTTCTATTTAGTTTTATTTATTTTTTATTGTGCATGCTTATCACTCATCTATGTCATTTATCAGAATGATCTCTGTAATCATTAAGGCTATTTTGGAAGCATCTTGAACATATTTGAGCATAAAGAAAAATATATTAGATGTTGATCAAGATGTCATGTTGCACAACTATGGTGTGAAAAATTAAGATTTGCACCTGAGCCTGTGGAACAATCTCACTAAAAAACTTTGGAGTCATTATGATTCTGTCTTC
This sequence comes from Talpa occidentalis, assembly GCF_014898055.3. Classification (NCBI taxonomy): domain Eukaryota; kingdom Metazoa; phylum Chordata; class Mammalia; order Eulipotyphla; family Talpidae; genus Talpa; species Talpa occidentalis. The sequence goes on from NW_023603184.1 coordinate 8,129,490, forward strand.
ACTTTAATTTCTTCATCTAATAGTTCTAGCTAATCAACTCAATTTACAGTGCCCCAAGTCCAAACATCCTGGGGAAGAACTATGGTGAGAAGTTTGATTATGGCTTCTTTCCTTAGATCTGCCAGCTACAGCTGGGAGAAAGTTGCCCATTTTATAAAAGAGACTACTTCTGTGGTTGCCATGTGGGAAGTGGAGAGAAGGGAAAGAAAGCAAGGAAAGGTCAGGAAAAGGCGTGTTCATTACATTCCCTCACTAGATATTTTGAATGGGTATCCATTTAACTGACAGGCACTTACTAAATATCTCCCATGTGCAGCAATGAGTGAACTAGACCACTCCTATCATGCAATTGATCATTTTTCCATTCATCAGCAAATATTTACTGGAAACCTACTGTATCCAATGACTGTGCTGGCAACTATGGGGAACTAAAGTAAAAGATACAAATGTACGTATGTATGTATGTATGTATGTATGTATGCATGGTCTCAGTTCTCACAAAGCTCACACACTAAATGTGAGAGAGGATGTTTGAACAAGTAATGTTGCACAAGACTGGCTAGTCCATTCATTTCAGCAGCTATTCACTGAGTATCCAGCATGTGCCACTGAATTAAACACTAAAGATATAAAGATGAATGAGAAACCATTGTGATTACTGAGATGTTCATAGACTAGAACGGCAGTCTGACATAGAAACAGTTAGAATAATTCAATATTTTCTGACTAATCTGTATTAAAAAGAAGGTACCTATATGGAACAAAATGTTGCAGATGACTCCAAGAAAGAGAGTTTAGTTAGCAGAAAAGCATAAAGAGAAAGAATAAATTTAATCCCAGTGGAAGTAGCTGGGGAAGAGATGCAGAAATAGGGCACAGGAGAAATTTAGAAAATGGCAACAACCCACCGGGGATTTTAAAAGAGATGGAAAAGATAACCTGGAATACTAGGTGAGGGCAGCTTACAGTGTTAATAAGTTCAGAGAGTTTTGCTTAATAATGAGAAGTCACTGGATATTTCTGAATAGGCAAACATTGGCCAAAATACACTGTAAGTGATTAAGTACAAAATGAGCTACTTCTTCATCTTCCTGCTGGTGCATGGCGTGGGTTGCCGGGGGGTGGGCTGGAATGAAATTAAATGGATCTGCTTAAAAATAATGGTGACTATTTTCTCCTTTAATTTCTATTTCATTTCCTAGCTCTTGAGGAACCTAACTTATATTTCATCTCTCTGCATTCTCATAATTCCAATTAAATTGCAGACCCCTTGAAAATAAGGGATATAATTCATTTGTGCATCCCTGGAGCCTCACGCAGACCTCTGTTTAAAGTAGGTTCTAAATAAATACTCATGGAGTGGATGCAAAAATCAATGGATGAATGACTGAGTCACAAAATGAAAGACTCCTCAGAGAGAAATTTCAATATCCTATATGTAAGTGTCTCTACCGTTTGTCCAAAGCTTGAGCATCATAGGGAGACAGCATACCAGGGTGCAAATCTTAACCATTAATTTCTAAATGTGACAACTTATGAAGTGTCTCCATTTCTGAGCCTCTAATTATTTTTTTCCCTGCTGAAATGGAGCTAATAATTCTTACTGTCGCACAGTAGTGTGAAGATGAGAAGGAACGCTGTATGTAAAGCACTTAGCTTGTTAGTAGCACAGAGTGAGAACTCATTAAATGGTATGGCTTGATATGTTTTCAATAGCCTAGTGATAGACAGGGCTGAAAATGGTCTCTTGACTTTTCTCATTCTTGTATTTATTCATTTGTGCATGTAGTATTCAGTCAAAAATATTAATAAATGTCTATTGTTAGACACTGAAGACACAAGTGTGGAAAAGATCCTGTATGCAGTATTTAAAGATCTCACCTGGTTAGGGAGAGTAAGCAGACACTTGCAATGCAATGGGATAAGTGCAGTCTTGGCGCCAACCTGTAGGGTGGGTGAGGGAAGGCAGTACTTAATTGGCACTTTAAGGGGGAGGGCGTATAATCTTGAGGCCGCAGAGATGATCGACCTCAAATCATTCTAAACTTATCAGTAAGTCACAGCTTTGAGAAAAGGAGCCCTAAATTCCCCACTGCTTATCTGCTTCAACCCCCAATGTCTTTTTACTCAGTTCTAACTCTTTAGTTCCTTCCTGACTCTGCAGAGTAACTAACCCATGTCGTAAGAAGCACATGAGATTTTCAGGAAGCTGTGACTGCAGTGGAGGGAGATTGGTCTTTGCTGGAATCCAGGCTGTCTTTTTGGGTTGCCTTTCAGTTGGAGAAGGGACCCAGCTGGGGCTGCTTTGAGTCAACTAGCAAAAGTCATTTGGTACCTGTGTTCTCTGAGAGCCCATGAAGAAGTCCTGTGCTGCTGGCCTGAAAGTCAGTATTTGTCAGTCTGTTTGCGTATGGCAGGTCTGGTGCTGCCTGTGCAAGGGGAATCTGAACAAATAGAATCAGAGGCATTAACTGGCTTCCACTATACACTGAGCGACTCTTTTTTTTTTTTTTCCAAAGATCCATTTATTTATGCATACAAGAACTGGGGTACAGGCCAAAAGCATGGAGGTGGTGGTGAGAGGATTCACCAGAGACAGATTGGGGAACAGAACAGGCAGATTGACTGAAAATCACTGCTGAGGGGAGCAGTGGGTGAGTCAGGAGAAGTCTGTTGTGCCATGTGTGTAGCTCCCTGGCCGGGATCGAACTCATGCTGCAGAGGGTGTGGATAGCTTCATAGGTTGCATCTTAACCCCTTGCACCACCAGGGAAGCCCCGAGACTTTTTTTTTTTTTTTGCTCAATTTTTGGATGCGCACACACGTATATATTTCAGAATAAATGGAACTGACCAATAATATTATACCAGAATATACTAGGTTTTGAGACTCTCATAGAACACTTTTAGAGCACTTTTATCAATTTATATATATGTGCTGAGAGTCTTTAAAAATTGAAATTGTGGGGGGTTTTTGCCCCCTACCCCCAGGGTTTTATTTTAGTTCCCTGAACAAAACCATCCTTCTCTGTTACTGAAGACAGGAAGGCCAGGGTTATGTGGCTGTGTCTCACAGTCTAAACTCTAAAAGGTCATAGTGCAATGATGAAACTACAGGTCTCTTCCATTCCTTGTGTGTTTCCTTTCGAGTGCTAGCTGGGAAAGTGATTTTTTTCAGAGTCTGTTATGTAAGCAATACATGATGGTCTGGAAAGGGCCAGGGGAAGGAATGACTTTATCATATTCACCTTCCACTTCTGCTAGAAAGAAGTGAAAGAGATGGGGGCCTCCCTGGTAGTGCAAGGGGTTAAGTTTCAGCACTATGATGCTATCTGCAGCCACTGCAGCATGAGTTCGATACCTAGCCAGGGAGCTACCCACATGGCACAGCAGACCTCTCCTGGCTCACCCGCTGCTCACTGCACCCCAGCTCTTGTCTGTATAAATAAATAGATCTTTTAAAAAAAAAGAAGTGAAAGAGATGAAAAATGAAGCCCAACTAGGACATATCCAGTCAGATACATTTCCTGAGAAATAGATAGCATCCTCTGGTCAGCCACACTGATTCTGCTGTAGCCACATCAGAGATCTTTAGAAATTGACAATTATGTTCAGAATAAGTGCTATTATAATCTGTGACTTCCCAGCTTCAGTATCTCAGAATAAGCTGGAAATAGGGTTAGGTAAACAAATGTTCAGGTTTTCATTTTTGATCATCTCAAGTCAATAACACAACTTTTCTTGGTAACTCATGATCTGCTGAGATGTGGGAAAAGTCAATTGTGTCTTCCAAGGCAGTAACTAGCGGAGGTGGTAAGATCTACTAATATTTTGGGAGGTACAATGGTTAGAGCTTTGCCTACTCTGCCAACTTGAGGCTGTTTTAAACCGTACTGCCATTCACTGAAACATGTGAAATTATTTCTCTTTTATCTGATGATGAATATGACTCAGAGAGGACAACGATCTGTCCATGCTCACAAGTCAGCCAAAGGGGATTCAAATCTGCATTCCTTTGTTTCCCAAACTTGTTTTTATTCTACTGAACCTTCAAGGGCAAGAGGTAGAGAGTTTGGTTTGTAGCTTCACAGTTTGAACCTTTCCTTTTTGTGTCTGTCTGTGGGAGGGTTCTAGTCTTTGAGAAGAATGGCTGAATGCTGATAACTACTGAGGGAGCCCACTGCTGTGCAGAGAACTCAAGGATGCCCTATTTATATTTCCCCTAGTCCTCAGGGACATTTCTGGAAAGAGCCCCAGATCAAATAAATAAACCAGCACTCACACGCACAATAGGAAGGCCCTGGAATCAAACAGCAACTTGGGAGAATTGAAAGGTGGATTTTGATGACAAGAATGGCCTGTGGGGCACAGATTTAGGGTCCATCTTAGGATAAGCCTTTTCCTGGCAATGTTTTCCTGGCAAGTTGCTGACCTCTTTGAGACTCTGAGTCCTTGCCTATAAGATGGCAACCTAAGATTACTTTCCTCTCAGTTATTTTGATGCTTTAATGTGGTAATTAATGTAGTTCCTTGGCACACTATAAGTTGTTCATAAATGGTAACGATTATCATTACCTTGAAATCAGAACATCTGGGATCTGATTCTGATCCTGGTTCTTCTATTTGCTCATTCAAATCTTTGACTAGTTACTGGATATTGATGGGTCTAATCTAAAGCACATCAATGCAAAAAAAGAAAACACCCCCAAAGATAAAATAAAACAGTCCCATAAATAAGTGGTTTGAAAGAGTTCCCATCATTTTCGCTTCTAAGTATTACTTCTTTTAATTTCTGTTTACTGCTTGAACTGCATTTATTAATAGTTAATTTGTGTTCCTATTTTTACTTTATATATATATATATAAAGAGGTCATTATGTATATATAATGGTTATATACATATAATGGCTATATATATATAGTTATATGGTTATATATATGGCTATATGGTTATACATGGTTTTATATTATATGGTTATACATATATGGTTATATATTGTTATGTGGTTATATATATAATGGTTATATATATAATGGTTATATATATAATGGTTATATATATAATGGTTATATATATAATGGTTATACACACACACACACACACACACACACACATATATATATATATAAAACACCACACAATGGAATACTATTCAGCCATAATGAAAGATGAAATGTTACCAGTCACAGCAGAATGGAAGAAGTACATGGGATTAATTGTGATAAAGCAAATCAGAATGACAGACAAATATTGGACAGTCACATAAACAATAATTCAACAAGTAAAATAGTCATAAAAACTAGCAGACTTTAGTAAACCAAATGAGGTTTCTGAGGTAAAGAGGGCGGGGAGGAAGAAGGGGCAGCTTGAGAAAATTGAAAATGCCTCTGAGGGGGAGGTTCTTGATGAAACCAGGGTACATCAGGGCTGGTGGTGCAGAAAGAGAGAGGGAGAGACAGAGGGAGAGCAGGGGCTTTGGGGGAAGAGAGGAAGGAGGGAAGAAGGAGAGAAAAAGTTCAAAGTTCAAAACTTAAAAAATGAAGCACCTGCTTTTCTCATCTCCAGGTTTTGTGGTGGGTCTTCAGAAAACAATAAACTATTTCATAAGTGTGTTCACTGGTCTACAGGCTCAAAGTGCATATCGTTTCATAATTATCACATAACATTCTTTTTCCTAAGAACCAGAGTGAAGAACACACAAAACGTTCCTCTTAAAATTCAGAAAACTTCAGAATCCCACCCCCGTCCCCTTGCATTTTCCTTGGAGAGTGTGACTGTCTCTCGGCTCTGTCAAAATGGATTTAGAGTTATCTGATTACCTATCAACCTCCCCTTGAGATTTATTGTTAATTCCTGAGAAAACATTGCTACGGAGCCTGTATTTAACTCATCTCTGCTTTCTCTCCTCCCTACGCTGTGCTTCTCCACCTCCTCTGAGTGCTCGGACAGAGCTGGGCCTCCATAGGTGCTTGTTGAGTGAACAGACAGATCCAATTCTTACTCAACACCATCTCTCTGAAAAACAAAATGCATCAGTGCCGTGGGTACCTGTTCCACCTGTTTAATAGGGTTGTTAAGGGAGCCAAATGAGACAGGGCATGCGGTGGCCCTCTGCGAGATGTGAAACACTAGCTAGAATGACAGAGTATTATTAGGCATATGTGGTCTGGCAGGGTCTTACAGATGGCAGTCACCTGTCGTTACAAAAACTGTCCTTAGCCAAAGCTGAAACGGTAGTGATTTCCGAGGCTCTCGAGGCAGTGAATTATAAGCTGTTGCCTGTGCTCCATCCTTAGCCAGAGCTTTCCTGAGCTGTGTGTCTGCTGTTGTGCCGGGCTGGTGCAGTCACCATGTTATGCTGTGTGCTCAACCGCTGTCAGCAGTGATGGGTGGCCTCTGGGCTGCTGTGTTTGCCTGGCACAGGCCCTTGTCCTGTGCCATGTGCTGGCTGCATTTACACGCTGTGTTGACTCATAAGGGAGACTCGCTCGGATTGTTTCGCTGAAAAACAATAAGCCCCGCACTGGGATAGAACAGAGTTGAATAGACATTTGTCTTTTTACAGGGCAAATCAATGAGTAATTTTCTGGTTTGAATGCCATATTTAACACTCTGTCTGGGGAAATGCTGTCAGCCATGTCCTATTCCAAGGTGGCTTTATTAAAGAGATCATAAAAAAAATTAAAAAAAAACATTTATTTACAACTCCTAGACTATACATTTTCTTTGCTTAAATGTTGCCAGGGAGTGGTTGCGGGTTAGCTTTCTTTGACTGCCAGTCAAGTAGGAAGGCAGCCAGCCATCAACATTAAAACCCAAGCTCTCTGCTCTACAGTATGTCAAAGGCAAAGATGGAAAGACATTTTCACCTATCAAGGATTGGCCTACTGCCCAAAGCAAAAAAGAGACATGGTTTGGGGGTCCATAGATGGCCAGGTTCTGGTGTTGTCATAAACTGAATAGTCTGGTGGCTTGAGTCCCTTTCAGCAATGGTGTCATTCCCAGTCTTTGAGTTAAGAGGCCTCAAGCTTGAGTGGTCTTTAAATTTTCTACTTCTATTCCAGGATCCGAAAGGTAGAGTTTGTCACCTAAACTTATTAGTGCACAGACCAAAAAAAAAAAGAAAAAGGTAGGGGAAACTCAGAGATGTCACATGACTTGTTTGAAGTCACACAGCTAATATCTGAGCTGGAATGCATGACATCCTCTGCTCGCATTAAACTCCATTGTCCTCATAGGGAATAGTTAGAATCAAAATTTGGAGCTAATTTATGACTGTGGGACCTTAGAACCATTTACATCGTTTTTGAAGACTTCTCACCTAAATTATTCTCATCTAGAAAATGTGCCTATTGTAGTTTTTTATTACTATTTTATTGCCACCACTATGACCTGCTACAGGTATGTATTAAATGAGATAATGTTTGCAAACTTTTGGAAAATTGCAGGAAGATTGTAGAGGTATACAAATTCCAAGTAGACCCCTCCATTTCTGGCACATTAGAATTTTGAGGTGTACAAACATGGGATAATTATTGCTCGTGTATTAGAAAGCATCCAGATGTTATCTGTCATGTATTAGAAAGCAACTTGGAGAATATGACTACATGACATTTGTGAACGGAGATTTCCTTTCATTGAGCATAGCGATATAGAACCATTTTAGCACTGATTTTAGAAACACGTTAAGACTGTGTTCAAAGTTTTGCAGCCCTTACTAACTGGGTAAACTGTGAATAGTGAATACCAGGACAACCTGTTGTTGTTTTTTCCCCTGGAGACAAAAGATTATTCTTGCGATTTCATGGGAATCCATTCTTAGGGACATATTCACATTGTTAATAGCTTAACCTTGTGCGAGACCACACGCTGTAGGCCCAAGTATCAGGAAAGGCAGCCCTGTGCGATGGAAACCAATATTGTCCTGCTACTATGGCCAGGGCACTGAGTTGCTAAAGCCACTGGATTTGCAAGTGAGCTGATTTCTGGGCAGTTTCTGCGGCTCAGCAACTCCCTCGGAGCAGTTCTCACAGTCAGCTGTAGATGGCGATGTTGCACTAAGAACCTTCTCTGCAGAGGCCGTGGCAGGCGGTGTAGCATCCAGCTGTGGCCTGCTGAGGCTCAACTCTGTGAATCCTGCTTTAAGTTCCTCTGGTTGGTCATAACCCAGCAGTTCCCCTCCTGGGCCCCCTGTTTACCCATCATTCTCCCCCGTTACCAGCCAAGGAGAAGAGCTGTGTCTTCCCAACCTCCTTCCTACTCTTCTTTTCTTTACGCAAGTCTGTGATTAATGACAGCTCCAGCGAACAATATTGAAAGAGAAGGTACGTGCGTAATGGAAAGCAGATAGATTAAATGCAACCGGGTGCCCAAACCTCTTTAGCGAGAGCATCCTTGCAAATTTGTTTTCCCTTCCCTCTAACAGTGGCCCCCTCCTCAGAGCAAAGGCAGGTACAGTGACTTCATTAATCACGGTGCTTTGCAGGGACCGATGAATTTTAACAGCAAATTGTCACTTACCATCCTTTGCTGTCTCATGTATCCCTGAGCACTGGTTATTTTATCCTCACCAATTAATCAAGGCAGCCACAAAAGCCACCCTGAAGTTTATTAGCCGAAAACAGGTTGCCTCTTCCCTAGAGATAGGGCTTTTTCTGTTATTTCAAATATGAAAACTGTATTTCTGCTTTAGTTTTCTGGTTGGTGGACACACTCAGGTCATTTCTGATTGTCCTATCTAAGATGATATTTTATAAGATTTTCCCAAATCTTACTATATTTCTTTGCTGGAAGGGACTAGAACACCCGAATAGAAGGTTGGCAGAAACAAGTCCAAGACAATATACCTTTTTACCTACAGTGGACCTCAAACTGGCTACATATTAGAATCATTTAGAGAACTTAAAAAAAACAAACAAACATCTGTTTATCCTATATCAAAGGAAAATCATAACAAAAGTTATGAAGCTGTGGTCTGGGCATGGATATTTTAAAACATTCTCATGTAATTTGTAGTCTGGATTGCCAAGCACTGCAAAAGTTCCTTGCTCACCTGGACTCGGTATGTGCATTTATAAAATGAGGAATTTATATTAGATCAGCAATTTTCAGAGTTAGCAGCATAATCCTTTTTAAATTCCAAAATAGATATTTTAAGGAACTGCACACTGGCTGAAGTTGTGTGTGTGTGTGTGTTTAGTGCTGCCCTAGAGAGATGTTGCCACTCCCTTTCCTCATTACCTCTCCCCAAACAGAACAGTCTTAGCAGCCAAATATTTACCACAAATGCATTTCTTCTGTTCATTCATTCATTTATTTCAACAAACATTTATTTCACATTTTGCTTTAAGCTAGATTAAGTCTCTGCTATCATGGATCTTAAAGTTCAACAAATACACAAATTACATTTTATTACAGCTGCAATAAATGCAATGAAGGAAAAATACAAGGTGCCTTGAGAGCACTTGATGGAGAAACAGAATCTAGCCTGTGAGTCAGAGAAGGCTCTCACAGGGAGTTATATTTTTGGGGAGACCTGAGGGTGGTAGGAATAAGACTGGTAGGGGGTTGCATGGGGAAAGGAATAAGTTTATAGGTGAAGGAATAATCTCTGCTAAAGGTCAGTGGGATGGTAGTTTATTCCAGATATTGAGAGGCAGGCAGCCTGGGGGAGAATGCTGGAGTTTGCAACTAAGAGGGAAGGATCAGATTACCTAGGGTTTACTAGGTCATTTTTTGTGACTTCATCTGAGAATTAAAGGGAAACTATTGCATAATTTTAAGAAGTGGTATTAAATGCTTTGACTCATTCACTGCTGTTAAAAATACTAATTATAATAAGAATATCTGGAATGGCAAAGTAATAACCTTAAGAAATTCAGTTCTTCATAAAATCATTAGTGGCAAGCATTATTAAAATCAACTTTTCAGAACGCTGGAAATCAATGAAAGCTTTGCAAAGTTTTTGACTATTTAAGAAAAAAAAGCAAGCAGGAGCTCAGTAAGGACAGTGAGTTGGTAGTGTTTTAACTTGACCTACCCTAGGCTCCTCCCCAAGTCTCTGATAAAAACTGGCAGCCTTCAAACACGGGTAATGAATCCAACAGCCTAATAAACACCGAAGGGTACACAGAAGGTCTGTAGCCTCTCAAACATCCCTGTCCCAAAAGAATTGCCATTATTTGATCTTAGCAACTCCTTGGGGAGAAAATCATTCATAGGACTAGTCTTTATTTGACCTGACTCAGTGGGTAAAGCTCATTTCGAGGGCACTTTCTGTCAATCCACTGGCAATTGTTTAACATCATAACTGCCTTTGGCACAAATAGCCTGGATATAACAAAATAGAAAAAATGTCATCGCAGTAACCAAAAGAGAGCTAAATGGCAATAAAAATATTAGGCAAAATAGACATTATGATAAAAATGGCTACTGGAGAAAAAAACAGGACTTTTTGTTCTGATAGAAGTGTCAATCATCAGAAGAACATAAATATTATAAACATATATGCCCCTAATAAGAGGGACCCCAAATATATGGAACAAAAATTAAACTGGAAAGAAAAACAAAAGCTGTTTTTATAAAAATCAACAAAGTTGACAGAATTTTAAACTGATCATGAAAAAAAAAAAACCAGGAAAATCATATCTCCAATAATAATATTGGAAAGTTAAATACTGTACTTTCTCACACTTTTGATTACGGACATAACAAGCAGGAAAAAAATCAAAAGGAAATACAAGATTTGTAAAACACAGTGAGCTACCTAGAACTAACAGAATTATACAACACCTCACCCAACAGCATTACGATGCACATTCTCTTCAGATGTATAAGGATAATTTTCCAGAATAGACTATGTGCTAGGTCATGGATTTAATGGATTTAAAGTATCAATGGATTTAAAAGGATCATAATCATGTAAAATATGTTCCAAATCAACGAAGTAATAGTATAATAGGACATTTAGAAAATTCTCAATAATGTGGAAATTAAAAGTTTTCTCAATAACAAATGGGAGAAGAAATTAAAAGGAAAATGAGACAGAATTTTGACATGACTGAAAATGAAGCTACAACATATCAAAATTTATAGGTCTTAGCAAAAATAGTATAGAGTACAACTTATATCTATAGATGATAATGTAGAAAAGGAAGATCTTGAATCACCTTCTACCCTCAGTAAATGGAAAAAGAAGACAAACTGCGCCCAAACCGCAGAAGAAGAACGTGATAAAAATACAAAACTTCAACAAAATTGACCATCTTTTTGCTAGACCAACCATGACAAAAGAGAGAAGACTAAATTACTAAAATCAGTGAGAGGCAGCTATTGCTACCATCAATTAGTGATAAAAGAAGGAACATAGGAAAATGTGACTTAGAATGAACAATGACATAGTTACAAATTAAGTAATTTAGATTAAATAGACATATTTCTAGAATGAAACATGCTATCAAATTTGAATAGATCTGTAACAAATTTATTTAATAATAAATTTATTACAGATTTATTTATTTAATAATTTATTTAATAATTTTATTTACAAATTTATTTAATAATCAAAAACTTTCTATAAAGAGCTTCATCTGAAATGACTACACTCGTGAATCCTACCCGATTTTATTTTATTTTTTTTTAAAGATTTATTTATTTATGGGGTACAGGCCAGAGGTGCGGGAGACAGAGACAGAGTAGGGAGCAGAAAAGGCAGACTGACCGAAACACACTGCTGAGGGGAGCAGCGAGTGCGAAAGGAGAGGTCTGCTGCTCCATATGGGAATCTCCCTGGGCCGGGTGGGAATCGAACCGGCCCTGTGGAGGCTGTGGAGAGCTTCACAATGCTGTGCTCAACCCTCTGCGCCACGGGGGAGACCCCTACTCAATTTTAAAGAGAAATTAACACTGAGTTTTTAAACACTCTTCCCCATAAGCCTACGAATCTTCGGGAATTCATGGCTCATCATCAGAAGAAACCCCCTTTTTTCCTTCCTTTTCTTATGTAAGCATTTTCTTTTCCTTCTTGCTCTGAATGAAACCTTGTTTCTTGTAGGGGAGAAAAAAAATTTCCCACCTCAACCCCTTATCTTTTTTCAGTGGAGTACTTAGAACAAATCAGCATAAAGGTTTACCCTGCTTTCCTTAGTAAACTCCTGGACTGATCCTTCCCTTTCACTCCCCAAACCTCTCTTGTAATACTTAAACTATTTAAAATGGCATCTGAAGTCTGGGAAGGTCCTTATTCTTTCTTCATAGAGTCAGGTGGGTAGTTACTCAGTCATACTGAGTAATCGCCCATGTATCTAGGATGAATCTATGTTGTTACTGCTAAACTGCTTTTGGCTTTTTTCTATTATCAATCTGTCTGATACTTGTTGAATATTTGTCAACTTAGAAGAAAAAAGAGGAGTACAAGATTATTTCATTTGTGTTACAACATTTTTTTTTTTTCTACACTGTTTAATAATTTCACCCAGGCTCCTTCCTGTTCACGACCCCCATCATATATTTATACAAGAATTTTCTTCCCAAGTCTAGATGTCTTTATATCTGTATCTGTTTTTGTCTCTCTTTTTTCTTTGCTTTTTCTTTGTCTCCTTCTCATCTGCTTCCAACATGCTCTGAAACATTATCACTTCCTTCCAAACTGGTTTCATTATATCTTTGCTAAGTTCCCTGCCGTCTGTTCATGTGCCGGCCAAAAATTCCTTAGACCAAAAACAAGCAAACAAACAAACAAAAAACCCAAAAAAACTTAAGTCAATTATGTTGTCACTCTTCCTTTTTGTCCGTCTGTAAAATTCTCAAGTGTAAGTCTGTCCCAGCACACATACTGCGTGGAATTGTTTTCCATTAAATATCTGTATTGCCCATTAGTTCCTATTCTTCAATTTTAGTATATGTGCTGCCGAAGCGAGCACTAGTTCCTATTCTTCAGAGCCTTCCTCAAGTGCCATCTTCTCAATGAGATCTAGTCTAACTACCTTATTTAAAATTGGACCTTTCTTGGCCTCCTGCCTCCTGTCTCCTTCCTCCTGCCAAATAAGAAGAATCAGGAGAGATTCTCCTGATTCAATATTTTCCTTTTTTCAAATATGCTTATAATCATTGAGCACGCTGCCCACATCAATCATTTACTATGTTTTATTGCTTCTTATTCATCTCCATCTGCTAAAAGAAAAGCTCTCTTAGTGAAGAAATTTTTATTTGGTTGGGTTTGTTCTCTAGTATATTGCCAAGTCATTACTAGAACAGAATCTGGCACAGAGTAGGTGCTTAATATTTGTTGAATGGATATATAAATAATTCTGTGCTCAAGTGTGAGAATTTACTGGAGAATGCAATGCAATCTTCTCAATTCCATTAGAAATATAACGCTGAACCTAACCCCACTCATTGTAGATAAAGGAGCAGGAAAATATTGGACTTTGTTCTTTTTAACAGACAGCAAATAGCATCAATAAAATCAGCCAGGTACACTCTGGGATAGACTGTATCAAAACAACTTTAATTAACTCTCCAAGATCTTTGCCTTCTTCCTAAGTTTTTATGCCGTATTAAATTAGGTCACCTTCCTGGGAAGTTTTAGGGTTATGCAACCAAATTTTTAACATTTTTCATTTTGGTTATATATAGAATATCAGGTCTCCTTATTATAATTTTCTTTTTTGCATCATAGATTCTCTTCGTCTTTTATTTAACAGCCCTCTTTGTTTTAACTTCATATTGAACTATCTGCTCACTGCTTAGGACCCTTCCTCTGCTGATATTAGGTCTTCTGTACTCTTCCTTTCTTCCTGCCCATCTCAGATTAATCCAGGTTAATGAATTATATACCTATGGCTTAGAAATCTTCTGTGCATTACACTTTATCTTCATTCGTGAGGACATTAGAACATGTAATTCATATTTGTTAGGGCTTTCTTAATCGCGAGTGATGGTAACCCAATTTGTGTTGGTCATCAAACCCAGAAGGAGGTTGAATAATCAGTGTATTGGATATGGTGGTGCTGGGCCTCAGAAACATCTTAATCAGGGCTGAAATGCCTGGCCCTTAATCAAGGTCCTCTCTCTGTCTTTCACTTTTAACTTTCTTGAGAATTTTGATTTTTTTAATCTTTTCTTGTGATTATACTTCATTTACATGATTGGAAATCTAGTTTTTGACAACTAACAAATTTTATATTTCATGGTTTTATCACTTAAAGGAGACTATTCTGATACTTATTCTGGTCCAAATATTATATAGGGTTCATCATCCTCACCAGGGTCTGCAACCTACCTCTGTGGAAACTGTGTTAGGATGACATTGTACAACAATTGGAACCCAAGTGAATGGATGCTTGAATTTCCCATAAAAACAAATGTTGTTTGGATGAATCAATATATCCTCTACCTGAAACCTGTGATCTTAGCATTTGTGTTTGCAGAGGGAGTCCAAATAATAATTGAAAGGAGTATGCACTTAGAAGAAAGTTTGTATTCAATCAAAATGCATAGATGGATTAGTAAAAAATGAAGTAACTATGGGTTTCTGACATCAATCAGAAGAGTTTGCCTCGTCAGTCTAAGATATTATTAAACCAGTACTATATATTTTAGAAAGAGGAACGGTCACAGGATTATCTAGGCTAGTGATTTCCATACCAGGATGTCTAGGTTCTTCAGAATCCTATAGATTTAGAAAACTATAAACTATTTTCTTTTCCCCATTAAACATTTTTTTTTCTAGCTAAGGAACTTACCTTTATTTAAAGCATTTCAGTTTCTTTTTTTTTATAATAAATTTTATTTTTATATTCCCCATACAATTGCAACCCCCTTATTTTGACCCCAATCCCTCCCCTCCCGCCCCCTACCCCCCATAGAGTGTCTCTGGTTCATAGTTTTTTGTTGATTTTGATTTTCACTTTCTTATAGTTATTCATTTTCCTGGTCCCTTAATGAGTGAGACCATCTGAAATTTTTCTTTTTCTTTCTGGCTTATTTCGCTGAGCATGATCCCTTCCAGCGCCATCCATGTTCCTGCAAATTGCATGTTTATCTTTTTTGAATGCTGAGTAATATTCCATGGTGTATATGTACCACATCTTTTTGATCCAGTCATCTATTTTTGGGCATTTGGGTTGTTTCCAAAGCTTAGCTATTGTAAACAGTGCTGCTATAAACATAGGGGTGCAGGTGCTCTTTGGAATTGATGTTTCTTTATCCTTTGGGTAAATACCTAGGAGTGGAATTGCTGGATCATATGGAAGCTCTATGTCATTAAACATATTTTTTATACTATTAAATTTCTCTTCCACAAATAATAGCATCAAATACAAGCCCCCATTTATTGAAACTAATTATATAACACGAAGTTGTAAATAAACAAGATACAGTCTTCCCCTAAACATTTTCAATGTCTGCCCTGATTATAGAAATGTGTAAATATAGAAAGAAACAGGGGGTTTATTCCTTTTCACAAAACAGCATCATAATTTGGATATTACTCTGAAATTTGATTTTCTTTATTAGTAATAAGTCATGACCATCCCTCCCAGTCAGTGCCTATAGCTCTGAGAACTTTATTTCAAGGAGTTGCATATTTTCTCATAGCAGTCACAATTTGTTCAACAATTCTTTTATTGATGTTTTTCAGATTCCTTCCAGTTTTTCACTTTCTGAGAAATGATCCGATAACATTTCCCTTAATACTTTGGCTTAGGCAACTTGTATTTCTATTCAGTAGGATAGAATCCTAAAACAGTTATTTCTCTATCAAAGTTTACATTTATTTAAAATTGTAATGGATATCACTAGGTACTTCACAAAGAGGCTATGGAAATTCATTTTCATACCAGAAAGGAATATACATGTGTATATCTATAATAGGAAAATATTTATGATTATATATATGTTTGCTTGCATATATATATATATGCAAAGTAACTTTTATGTACAGAATAATAACAGAAAGTCATATGTACATATAGGCTAGAAAATAATTGCCACATATATGACAGAGACATAATCATCACTCCATAATAAACACAGCAAACTTCCGAACTGATCAGAAAAAGGAGACAAACCAATAAACAGACAGTTGAAAAAAATAATGTGAGTTTGAAATTTACAGAAGAAAAAGTTTCATTTGGCAATAAACCTATAAGGATATAATCAACTGCAATAGTCATCAGAGAAAGGAACGTTATAATGAAATCACATTTCCACACTTAAAATGAAAAACAATAACATTCCTTTAAGGATAGAGAGAAATGGCTCTCTCTCTCTCTCTCTATATATATATATATATATATATAAATTTATTTATTTATTTATTTATTTATTTATTTATTTTCTGAAAACACAGGCAGGATTTCTGGCAACATGAGTCCATGTCACAGGGATGGTCTAGAACAGAAGAAGGAAAGGCAATTTAAGAAACATACTTGTCAAGAGGGAGAGACAAATCTGTGGGTTGTCACAGTCCAAGGACTGTGACACTCAGTTATAAGGTCATATATTAACAGCATAACACTACAAATAAATAGGCTGTTTTTGAATCTTTATTGCTCCTGCCACTTTTCACAAGGCACATCACTATGAGAAAATCAGTAGGGCCCAGGTCTCTTGCCAGCATCCTGATTATTTAAATCAAACTTCTAAATGTTCCTTTTCTATTAGCTGTAACTGTAGGGGCAACTCTGTATGTCCCAGGGGGACAATCGTAGACTGAAGGGAAAGTGGAAGCAGAGTTTGAGATAAGATCTAAGCAAATATCACATGTCAAATATCTCAGATGTCAGTCCAGCACTCATGGCCAATTTCAAAATTATCTGGAACCTGTTAAAGGTTTCACTTGAATCATATTATTTCACTGTAACACCTCTTTCATGGCATCATCTACCTCACATACCTCACATCATCTACCTCACATAGATTCTTCAGAGACTCCCTATTCAGAAGTGGCCCATGGAGTCTCTGTTTTCCAAAACGAGGGGCCACTTCATCTGAAGCTACTTTCAATAGCTGCTGAAAATCATTGAACTTGCTATGGTGGTTTTCTAAGAATCCAAACTAATTATGATGTCGAGAAAATATAGTCCGGTAATACATTTCTTCCCCTTTAGCATAATATGTCTCTCACATTTGTCTCGATCTCTCTACCCTATCTTTTCATGGCCTCCAAGAATCTCTATTTTGGAGCTTCCGTGATTCCTCACTTAGGTTACCACAACAACCTCCTAAATGGCCCCTTCATTTCCTGCCTCCTCTTCCCCTTACTTTCTTCAAAGTGCAACCAGATCATTATTTCTAAAATATAAACCTTATCTTGCTTAAAACCCTTCAAGAATGCCCCAGGAATAACTTTTATACAGTTTGAATACTTTACTCCATAATAAAGTTTGATGCCAATTTTTGATGTTTGTCTGTCAGCAGGTTTTTAAGTCTTATCCCCCAGTTCTCCCCTTCTGCCAATCTGAGCAACCCTGGCTGCACCCTCCTTTGGTAATGTGAGACTTAATCCACATACGCCCCACCTACACACATAAATCCTTGCCCTAGCCCCACATTCTATCCAGAATAAAAACCCCAAGCAAGTATTTTTTTAGTCTCTTAAGGTATTACTATATCAGCTTGTGAAACCCTTCATATTCTCTCTCAAAAGTCTCATTTTATAATTAATAAACACTGTATACCCACATTGTGTGTGTGTGTATGTATGTGTTTGTGTGTGTATCAGGATTTTCTATCCAGTGCTTATCTATTTCTACATTCTCAAATATTATAGCAAATACTTATTGAAGACCCGATCTATACCATGTACTTTCTAGGCATTTGGGGAATGATTGAAAACAACAAAAATAAAGTCCTTGTACTCAGAGATTATATGCTATTTCCATGAAACAAATAATGAATAAATAAATGGTGACAATTCCTTTCTCTAGTTAAAGAAAAACAGGGTGACCTGACATAATCTGGGCATTAGGATTAGATTGGGTCATTAGGAAAGATTTATTAAGGGACCTGTGACTTGAATATTATAAGCAAGATGTTCTCACCCATGTTATTCTTTAGAATAAAGTCATCTAGGCTAGGAAATTAACAAGTATACTATTCCAATGGTGATGAATAAAGCAAAGACTAATGGTACTGATTGTGGAGAACAAGGGAGACAAAAACAAGAGGTACAGACTAAGGGATAGACAAAGGTTAGCTCATAGGACCAGTAAATCATGTCAAAAAATATGAATTTTATAAGTTCAGTGGGAAGCCAATGAAAGATTTAAGCATGATCGGATTTGTTTTTTAATCAATAATTGTGGCTGCTAGATGGAGAATAAATTGTGGTGAGCAAGAGTAGAAACAAAGAAAACAATTGGTGAGTTGAGGGAATTAATTCAGGTAGATGTGATGGAGACGTGGGTAACAGCAGTAGCATTGGGGAAGTGGATGGACTTTGAGTATATTTTTGTCCTCTTTTAGATACTTTTCTATTCTGCTTCCTATATATTTAAGAAGTAGAATAAGGAGAGTTTGCTATTTTATTGGTTGTACTCTTTCTCTGGGCACATGGAACAGCATACTGTTTCTAAGACTTCTACTTCACAAGCCCTGTAAATGTCACTCTCCTTTCTTGCCTGGGTCAATGCTATTGGGCATACACAGGATTCTGTGTCTACCTTTATCACAGCGCTCATCAGAACATACTGTGATTGTGGTTTCTCCCCCTAAATAGAAAGTTAACCCAGTGATGAGCGTAGTGCTTATTGGTGTCAGTATTTAATGAATCTCTGTTGAATGAGTTAGAGTGCCTTGTGTACATGTCAATAGATGGATATAAACAAGGCCTGTGAACCTTGCCACAATCCTAGCATTTGATGAGGACTGCCAAAGGTCAGAGACCTATCTGGAGGATTCCTCTTAATTACTTCAGGAACTCTCAAGAAGAATGATCAGAATATCTGAAATGGTAATGATCTGGAAAATGGAAAGGGGCTCACAAATTGGAAATGAAAATAGTAACCTCAGAAGCTACAAAATTAGCTTAAAAGGCAAAGTAACTGGAGGGAGAAAGCGAATCATCCCAAAAGAAAAGATTAAATTCACCTGAGTACAGGTCAAGTCCTATTATCTAATGCATTTATCTTGTAGGGCTTTTTTTGTTTTTTAAACATTTCCAAAAATTCTCTTTAAGGCATTGATTGATGTCCTGTTATTTCAAGGTATATTCATACTATAAGAGCAGATTTTTTAGTATGGTAGTGGACAGTTACATAAAACTTGGATTTATCATTCAGGTCTTGTTTTTGCTCTGTTGAGTAGGTGGGTCTTTGGGACTCAATTCCCTCATATGCTAGAGAAAAATAACCATGAAAAAGTAGTACTCTGTGTCTTTCCAACTCTTATAGTTCATAAGTTCATTGGCGTTCACTGTCTTACAATTTGTCTTCTTGACTTGGTGATGATGTGATAAGGAGCAGAGAGCCATTACCCCACCCCCCATTATGTAAAGTATTGGTGTATATATAGGAAGTCTAAAGGAAAGTATTAACTAAGAATTCTGGTGAGAACATAGACATTGAAATTTGTGTCAGCTGACCAGTTGCAATGCTTTACAGAATTGTTACCTTGAATTTATGGTTAACGTCTTTACAGTTTTTTTAAAAAAGATTTATTTATTTATGCATACAAGAATTAGGGTACAGGTCAGAAAACAATTAGTGAGTTGAGGGAAATAATTCAGGTAGATGTGATGGAGGCTTGGGTACCAGCAGTAGGATTGGGGAAGTAGATGGACTTTGAATATATTTTTGTCCTCTTTCCTTTTAGATACTTTTCTATTCTGTTTCCTATATATTTAAGAAGCAGAATAAGGAGAGTTTGCTATTTTATTGGCTGTACTCTTTTTCTGGGCACATGGAGCATCATACTGTTTCTAAGATTTCTAATTCACATGCCCCATAAATGTCACTCTCCTTTCTTGCATGGGTCAATGCTATTGGCCAGAGGTATATGGGATGAGAGGATTCACCAGAGACAGAGTGGGGAACAGAACAGGCAGATCAACTAAAATAAACTGCGAGTCAGGAGAGGTCTGCTGTGCCATGTGGGTAGATCCCTGTACGGGGATCAAACTCGTGCTGCAGTGGCTGAAGATAGCTTCTTAGATTTCATCTTAACCCCTTGCTCCATCAAGGAGGCCCCACCTTTAAGTTTTTAAAGCATGTCAACATCCATCATAAGGGCACTATCCCAACCACTGACTACTGTGGAAAGTTGGTGTCATGAATTCCATCTTAGTGATGAGTGTCTGAGGCTGACATGTTACATCATGAAGCTCAGTAACTTGCATGAAACAAAACCAAGACCCGAACTCAGACCTGGCTCCAAATCTAGAGCTCTTTCCCTAATTCCAGAAAATCATTATGGCTGATTTTACAAAATTTTATAAAATTCCAGAGTAGTCCTATGAAATCGGTCTTAATAGCTCCTGTTGTCACATGAGAAGACCAGAAATACAAGAAATTAATTTGTCCAAGATCTTCAAGATAATGAAGTGACTGAGTTGAGATTCCATCAATGATTTAATTCTAAAGACCACCATAAAGGACAGTCTTCCCAGTTACTGGGAAAAGTGCCAATCCCTTTTAAGGGGTTTTAGAAAATAAAAAATGAGTTGGCCAGGTAGGGACAGAAGAATGTAGAAAACCATAAGGTAAATGGTGAGCTCAGATTTCCTCATGGAGTGCTTTGGATGAGAACGTTTTGAACCTGCATTTGATATGGGGTCCTGTCTATTTATCTCTGCACATCTACAGAGCAGAGATATCTAAGCCTAATTTAGTGATACATAAAAGTAATGGCCGTGACATAAGGATCCATAATATTTTATATTTAGAGACTGCATCATTCCTCATAGGGAAAATCTGTAGGTACCATGACTATGAAATATGATGATGTTCCTGAGTCCAATGTTTTTATATCCTACTGCTTCACTGCTGATAACCTATCATATTCTTGTGAATAGTCTATGAACTATACCCCTTCACTATGTAGGCTTTTGTGTTGTATCTCATTTACCCCTTTTGCTGTGTCAAGATACCTTTTTAAAATCAATTGCTAGTGATTTGCTAAGTTCATTAATTAAGTTCTAAAAAACTCAGAATCTTCTCTTCCTTACTGAGTGCCTTCTAAATGCTCTGCAATTTAGTGTTGACATGCACAAGCCCAGTTTTTGCCAGTACTAGCACTTTTGTTTGAAGGTTTATTATCCTAAAATGTCTGTACCATTTTTCTTTTCCTGTTGAGAATGTGCCTTTGAAGAAACAGTTTAGAAACAGCTTTCATCTGTTAATAACCCTTTCTTTTTGAGGGTGGCAGAGGACTCCTTTGCCTTTTTATGTTTTAATTTCTTCTTCAGCCTTTCCAATCACCCTGCCTCTTTTTGTTGCTTTCCTAGACCTTTTGTCTTCTCCTTTTACTCTCTAATGGATTCAGGTCATTTTCCTGTATACTTACTAACCTCTCTCACCACATCTCAGAATATGCTAGAACAAAAAATCAAAAATCTAAAAAACAAACAAAAAAAAGCATTTCTTAGCAGGAAAAACAAATTTCTATTTTTTCTTTTAGATTTACACATGTATTTTTGTACCTGAAGAGATCATGATGGCTTTGCTTAAGCAAAGAGTATCCTGAACCTTAATCAGGAGGATCATTACAGAATGGCTTCCTCCTGCTTCCTGGGAATGAAAAATCGAAAGGGAACTATAAGCAACATACATAAACTTAAAAAAATACGTATCTCTCTCTGAAATTTGGTCAAAATTATAGGCTTTGGAGTTACAGTTATCTGAATGCAGATCATCATGAATTGATAAAGTGATATCTCTGTAACCTTGAAGAAGTTCATTCTTTGCAACTCAGTGTCCTTAGCATCTTGATCACAAGGGTTGCTGTGGGGGTAAAGTGAAATATGTATGTGAAAATGCTAGCTAGCATCATCCTTATGAAGAACTTTTGATTTTCCCTCTTTGCCTGTTCAGCATCTAATCCTAGGGCTCCCTGATCTCCCTTTTGCGGTACTTTCGCTTAAAGTGCTGCGTTAGGGAAAAAAAATTATCCTAACCCCTGCCTCTGGTGACTTCCTCTGTGGAAATGTTAGGAAGTTTGATCTTTCTTCCATACTTTCTATCTATGGAGTGGGTAAGGGACTGAAGCTTGGCTTAACATACTCTTATCTATAGGACATCAAACATTGAGCCAGTGAACTCAATGGAGAAAATGTTTGGAGTTTAAACTGATTACAGAGATAGCAGTGCTCTATCAAGGTCCTTCACAAAGCAACTATAGAGTATATTATTCTAAAAAAAATCAATAATGGGGAAATTTCCCAATAGATGGAAGTTAAGCATCTTCCAATAACTTGAACTAAAAGTTTGATTTATAATTTGCCCAAGGACTTGTATAACAAGCAATAGCTCTGATAAATTGGGAAGTCCTATCTTCTATTTCCTGTTTGAAAGAGTAAAATAATAATGCATGCTGTGTTGATGTTGTGAAATTCAAATTAGAGGGATGAATATGTTCTGTATAAGCCTAACAAAATGAGACATAATGCTATTTCAGTGGTATGGAAATGGTGTGTGGAAGTTAAGAGGGGTACGGTGTTTGCCCCAGGCAGTTGTAGGAGGTTTATTGAATATGGCGAACCTATAAGTAAGATTCTGACATAAAATAATGGAAATAAGAAGTTGATTTTTATCCTTGGATATGAGAAATATAAGTATAAAGAGTAGAAACATGAAAGGAAAGGTAGACTTTGAATGTTGATGACACCAGTTAATACTACATGGCTGGTATGTTAAAGTCAATATTCCTGGGATGAAAGAACCACTTTCCAATGTCTTCATCTACTCTGCAAACCTTCCTTAGTGCTTTTTTCCTTAAGGGATTCCTCAATCACTGTGTTTTTGCACACCAATTATTGCCGTACTCTCTTCTTGTTCATCAGTAAATTTGCCAGTGAAATACCACATTCATGCAAAATTAGAAAGAAAAAAAACTCAGCAGAAAGATTTTCACTTGGTTTTCTTCCCAGTAATTAGGAACAATGTTAATGAGATATTTTCCGATGGTCACAATGAACTGACAAAAAATGGACTGTATCTTTGTAGGCACAGTGCACATCCTTAGAAAAACGACAGTTGCGTATAGATGGTAGAGTCTGTAATCACAACTGTTGGAAATCTCCGGGAAATTAGAAACCTCTGAACAGATTTTCCTTTTCAGTCATCAAAAGTAAACTTGACCTAAATAAGGGACCAGGAAAAAGACTAATTAATACAAAGTAAAAATCAAAATCAACGAGCAACTATAAACCAGAGACACACTATGGAGGGGGAGGGTGGGAGAGGAAGGATTAGGGTCAAAATAAGGGGGTGTGCAATTGTATGAGGAATAAAAAAAAGGAAACTTGATGGGAGATGGTGAGTTAAGTCTCTCACAGTGACAAAATTGTGGGGAAATTAGTGATTTGTACCTATTTAGAAGAAATCACTTTCATTTACAGCATCACATGCAAATGCAAAATTTAACTTGCATCCCAGTGGTAGTCAGTGTTAGCACTCATAAATACAACCTACTCCTGTGGATGTCTCTGAAAAGTCAACTGCATGTGCGTGAGTGTGCATGGGCACTTGTGCACACACAGACACAAATTAAGCACAAGAATATGTGTGCCCTTACTTTTCATGAGAAGATTCATAGCTCCTATTAGATCCTTAAAAAGCTTTCACCCATATAAAGTCAAGAGCTGTTCTTGCTTTTCTCCTACATAATAAGACATGTGAAAACCCACGTAAATGATAGTTGACATAATGAGTGGGATAGCCTTGAACACAATCTGAATATTTTACTCATGAGATGCTTTGTCTATGACTAATAAAACCTGAATGTTGATTGTTAAGCCCCAGGTCTGAGAACCATGCTCTGGGTAGGTTCCACAGAGTGAGAGCAGCATGGACTTTGAGCTGGTTCTCATGGTTCATTTAGAACAAGGAATTTCCAAGTTTAGTTTCTGTCAAACACACAGTGCAACCCTTTTCTCCAATAAACTATCATGCAAGAATTCTGTAGGGGGCCAGACCTGAACATCCGGGTTCTTGCCTGAAGCAGATACTGAATATTAGCCCAAGTTAAGTTTCAAGTTTCCTATTGTGACGATTAAACCCTGCCCCCTGCTTGCTCGTTGTGGCTAGTTTGTATTGGTGGTCTCTCCTTGTTCGAGATAACAAAAGACCTCCTCTTCTGAACCTATATAACACTGTACACATTCCTGAATAAATGAGACTAGCAATGATCCTGGCTTTGTCTCCACTCCTTGCGTACCCCTGTCCTACCTAGCCCCTGCTTCCTCCCCCGCGTACCACGTTGATTTGTCCTGCGCTGGCCCGGACAGAATGCCATATATAAAACACACAAAAGAAAGACTGTTTTGATTAAAGTTGTCTGAGCTATCACTTCTCCTGCTTCATTTCTCTCTCCCTCTCTCCATAGATACAGAACCAAAGATTTATCTCCTTTATAGTGACTGTTTGTGTTATCTGTTGTGATTATTTCAATGTTTTGCTAGTAACTTTTAAAGTGTGATTTTGTCACGTCGCTTCTTAGAAGAGAAAGGGAAAAGGTTGTGCTGATTCCCTTTTAAGTTTTACCCACATTGATCTGAATGCTCTCCGTATTAATTTGAGGTCAGATAAATTTAAGATGGAATTGTGGCTCTGTGATTTATTAGCTGTGTGATCTTAGGCAAGTCCCAGAACTGTGTTTTGCTTCAGTTTCTTTATCTGGGAATTAGGATAAAGATTAAAGTAATTATGTTGATAATGATAATAATACCAATGATGGTGATAATAATAATAGTAATACATGCTTGCAGGGTTGCTGTGAGGTTTAAATGAAAGAGTGCTCGTGGTAGGTCATTTTGTTAATGACCTGAATTCATTTCTGATAACCCTGTCTCTCATTGAAAAGCTATTAAATAGAAATACAGTTCTATTAATTTTAATGGGAAAATTATGATGCTTTTGATCTAGATGTAAGGCAGACAATTTTCAAAGATCAAAAAAAAGGTCCATTGCATAGTGAAAAGAAGCTCATGTAAGTAATAAACAACTACATAATGGTAAATTAATATGAATTGTATATAAAATTTAATGTATAAGGATTATTTATTTGCTGAAAGAGTATGGGAAAGGTGAATAACAAACATTTGTAAGAGAGGTTGCACACTTATTCTTTAGAAGAGCACTATTTTATTCATTAGTTAGTTCTGTTTTTCTTTTCTCTCTGTAAGAATTAATTGAAAGCTCCATTTTTTCTAGACACTGGAGTCATACTAAATTTCACCTTAATACACCATTTTAGAAATTATTTATTTATTTATATTTCAGCTTTACTGAGTTATAAATGATGTATAATATTTTCGATATTTAAAGCAATCATTGTTTTAATGACTTGATTGGCCAGGCAGGCATTATTAAAATACCCCCCTACTTAGTTAACACATCCAACACCTGATTTTTCTTTTGGTGAGAACATTTAACTTCTAGTCTCTTAACAAATTTCAATTATACAACAATGTTATCAACTATAGTACCCTGTCTCACATCCAATCCTCAGACATCGTTTTACATCTGAAAGTTTATGCTAGTTTACCAGCCTGTCCTTATTTTCCTCAAACTCAATGCCACTATTCTAATCTCTGTTTATATGAATTTGACTTTTCTTTTGTTTTTCAATTTCCATGTATATTGAGTGATATCATACAGTATTTGTCTTTCTCTGTCTGGCTTATTTCACTTACCAGAATGCCCTTCAAGTTCCATCCTTGTTACAAATGCCAGGATTTCTTTCTTTCTGACCATTGAGTAATATACCATTGTACACTGTATATGTATATACATACTATATATGTGTGTGTATATATATACACACATTGTGCATATTCTTTATCCATTCATCCATTAATGGCACTTGGGTTGTTTCCCTATCCTAGCCATTATTGTAATGCTGCAATAAACATACGGGTGCAGTTATCTCTTCAATATCCTCTTTATTTCATTGTATTTCCTTTTCCAAGTGCATTCTTTTAAAATTATTTTCTTCAATAAATTTTCAAATGTCTGGGCTTATGGCTATCTTGTCCTCAAATTACACTTGATACTATAACACAGAGGAAAAAAAAAAACCTTCGTGCATTTGTGCATACCAAAAGCATCACCATGATGCTTTGAAATACATAGGAACAACAAACATGCCAAGCAAACTGAGGCATCTTACTCCCTTCTTTTCATCACACTTGCTTGGCATCTATATGCAAAGCGAGACCATTTACGTTCATTCAAAATGTAACTCATTCAAATTTATTCTAGATGATAGTCTCTAACTAGAAACTTTGGTGTCAAGTAAATTGGTGACTGTCTTTGCCCAAAGCCATAATATTGAAATATTACCTTCCATGCTGTATTTATTTAATGTGTTTGGGAAAGAAAAATATCATCATACTGAAAACAAGAAAGTCAATGTCCAAAAGGCCATCTCACTTTTCAAAATGGTGCTTATTCTTCAACTGAGCAGTCATTATGTGCGGTTAAGTCTGTACTCTGCAATAGTTCCAGACACCAGGGCAGGAAATTAACATCTAATTGTCTCCTATCTTTCCACACCCTTTCTGTTCTGCTCCTCCCCCAGATCCCTCCATCTTTAAATACTACATTGAAAGCTTCAAAGTCACAGAATAACTCATCAAGGGCTACATTTCTATTAAGCACAAAAGCAGTGCCTCAAATCCATGCCAGTGTCTCTCTATCTCTGTGAGAACTCAGACTTCAAATCTGCTTCTTGGCTGTGTCTTTCTTTCCTAAGAATATTGAATGAGCTCATAGGCATGTCACATTTGTTTCCCATCATCCCTGTGAGGGGCAGTGATAAACATGTACTATTTTTCAGATGAAGAAACTCAACGCGGAAAATGAGCTGTCCAGATCTACAAAAGCTGGATTCCAGCAATGTCACTGCCTGTCTGTATTACCTCGTTTTCTCATTCATGTTTTTCTCACAGTGAGCTCATTGAATAGAGACATCAGAGGTCTAAACAAACATCCCTTCCCCATTGGTGTTCCCACCCCTTACTAGAAGCACCTGTTTTATCTTCACCCATTAGAATCTCACAATTTATTGTTCATTCTACATTCTAGTCAGCTTATTCACAGATTTTTGTATGTAAATATGCACACCTGAGGTCCTAACTTTTTACCAGCCCAAGATATTTGACAGTATGCTTGTCTCCAGGAGTGGCTCACTGTGGGTATTGTGGATGGGAGAGTCACAAGGTGCTGGGGAATAATAGTCTGAAACATACTGTAGCAGTCATGAGCATGTACTTTGTAGACTTCAACTTCAGAGAGTATAATTGACTTGTAAGAACCCCAGCTGTGCACTCTGAAATCCATTAAGTTGTTTGAACATGCTTCCCATGGGCTACTCCCTGCTGATGATTGAACACAGTGTGATTCCTACAGCAGGTTTGTTCCTGGGAGACATAGCCTCCTCTGATGGCAGAGTTATCTTGGACTGTAGAGAAGTCTAAGATGCTTATCCTCTTCCTCCCTTCCCTCTCATCTTCACTTAGGGACAGGCTTCCATGCTGGACTGATAGCTTTCCTAGACTGACTGTGTCAAATAAGAAGTAAATACCGACTTAGATAAGAAGAGACTGTTGCAGTAGGTGAAGGAAATATACCCCTCTACTTGAAAAAAAAATATTCAAATTTCCATTGATATTAGAACTCTTTGGCCAGGAGTGTTGCAAGGTCTGGCAGAAACAGACTTTTCTTTCACAGAGAGGAATAAACAAGGCTAGGAGGAACCAAATGGGTGGAGATCAGACACTTAATCAAGGAGTATGTTCTCCTTAGATCAGCAGATATTTGGAGGGATTGTTCTAGAAAGGATTGTTTGCAGTGTTCAGGGATCTGGGAGAAGTAACTGAAACCCGACTCAAGTTTGGTCAAAGCATGTTAGCAGACATTTTATCCAGTTGTAGAGTGGTGACAAATAGCCAGTCACTAATTTTATGAGACGGAAATGCTAATCACTCTGTCAGGCACTATGCCAAGTAATTTGCATGAACTGACTCTTTTATTTTTCTCACTATGTTGTAGGACAGAATTATGGTCCTGGAACTGAGACTTTTCCATCAAGATGCTTCTATCTTCCTTCCCTCCTAGTAATGCTTGTTATCATGTATTTTATTTGTTTGTATATGTATCTATCTCCCCCACCAGCAGTGAAGTTAAGAAGCCAACAAAGGTTTTCAGAAGAAGCCTCCCCAAGATCTGAAGAACAGTTTCCCCCAGGCCATTCCATTTTGGAATGCAGGTTATTTTGAGTTAAGGTCAAATGAGGCTGTACAGACTCAGGAGAAACTATTACCTTAATTACCTAGAAAATTGATGATTAGAGGTGTTATACAGATATAAAATTATCTCTAGAAATGACCTTTTCTATTGGTGAAACCTATTATATTGCTGGGAGTACATGCTCTTTTTTTTTTTTTTAAGATTTTATTTATTTATTTTTAGAAGCACTGGGTACAGTCAGAAGCGCGGGAGGGTGAGAGAATTCACCAGAGCCAGAGCAGGGAACAGAACAGGCAGACGTACGAAATACACAGCTGAGGGGAGCTGCGGGCGCAGCAGGAGAGGTCTGCGCGCCATGTGGGACCCTCGCCGGCAGCTAGGAATCGAACTGGCACTGCAGAGGCTTTGGGACGCTTCTCAACCCAGTGCTCAACCACTGCACCACCAGGGGAGGCCGGGAGTACATGTTCTTATACAGTGTTTGGTGTTATAAGTTACTGTCACCCGATCATGTGAATCCCCTTCTCTCTCTTCTTGATGTCCTAAACTCTACCCAATTCCTTAGTTCAGGGTGCATACATGTTTCTATCCAATTTAAAATAGAACCATCATAATCTATGTAGAGTCCCCCAAAACTCACACATTATTAAATTGATCTCCTGCTAACCAATTTCATGCTATTATGATTATTTGACCAGTTTGAGAAGAATATAGATAGGTAGTGGTAAATTTATCATTTGCCCCAACACCAGGAAGTAGACCAAATTTATTGTTGTCTCCACACACCAGTCTATTTCATTCCATTCAAAATTTGATTTCACAAATTGATGAAAACTTTCATGGCTGAACAATGTGGAAAACTTAAAGAGTGTTCAATGGATGATGTTATTTATTTGCCATCTCTACTATTTCCAGATCTCAGATGCTGAGGACGCCACGTGTGAGTCTGTCTTTCTCTGCACCTTCTCCTGCTACATATTCAACATTTCTCCTCTTATGTCTGCTAAAAGAGAATTTCTGTTTTATAGGACACTACCTTACTTTGGATTTATATCTCCAAGATACAATTGTCTTTTCAAAAGAATGCCAGGGCTATGTGGGGGCACTCTAGTTACATTCTCTATGGTACTTAAGGAAGGCACCTGAAGACAAAACCAACTGTATTTAGGAGTTTTCAACTTTTCCACTTTTATCAGTTCATGTTATATAAAAGCGAATAAATGGCACTTTAATTATGCTCTCAGATGATGCTAAATTGGGAATGTTGCAAACTACAGGAAAGAGAGAGGAATGACACTACAGGGACTAAAGAGGTTTGGCTGTGTGGGTGGGTAAAACCAAGAGAACAAAAATCACCCTAGAAAAAGTTCCAAGTAATTTAAAACTATCCTGTGCTCATGTGCATAGGCTTATATATGGGTTTCTGTATGCACCTGTTCTGTTACCCTATTTAAGCTTAAATAGATATAATTCCATGGATGGAATGCAAATTTTGTAACTGGATCTAAGGTGGGCCCTTGGCTAGTGGCACACACACTCCAATTCAGTGGTTCTGGTAGCAGGGGAAAAGCTTATGCGATCGGTCAAGTCAGCTCCAGAAAGGAGCTGGCTTAAATCTGTCTCCCAGTTGCTAACAGGGCTAGAGGTCTTACAAGGTGAGTGGAGGGCAGGCAATCGGTGTCTGGATTAGTCAGGGAGAAGGGAGCAGGAAAATTCCCAATGAGCACTAGGAGATGCTGCCTCTGCCTCTTCATGGGCCACATGTTCATAATCAGGGGTGCAGGGGTGTTAGCATGTGCTCTGTGGGGGACTTGAAGGGTTTGATGTCATAGGGCTACTCCTGGTGGCTTCTTATGGGGACCACATGTGTTCCCTGAAATAGATCCACCTGATCACCTCCTAGAACTGCTTCAGCTGGTTTCTACTGGTCAGGCTCTTCAGACATTGCAAAAACAAGTCTGTAATTTTATGAGAAAGGCAGGGTAAGGGGAGATACATGGGAAGAAGAGAACATGAGGATGTTTTGAACCATTCCTTGAGAAATGGGTGGAACATAGCAAAATAGTTTCTAGGATGGGCCAGAATAATCTGGGGCATCCACTGCTTCCCTTCTCCCATAGTTTGGTCTATGTCAAACAAGAAGTTCTGTTTTGTAATGTATAAAATGAGGGGCATGCTTAAAATGTATGAGCCCCTCATCATTTAAAAGCACATGAATAAATATTTGAGTCATGGTCTTTATAGCAACTAGAGTTTAGAGTACTAGCCATTTGAAAATAAGTAGAAAAGTAATTGAATTTTCTCCCTGCTGATACTTATATTTGAATGAGTGTCTCTTGTATTTTTCTAAATTTCCCACTTTTCATCAGAAATTCACTTTATATTGACCCAAACCACTGTGATGACTTTACCCAAAAGGGTCACATGTATTTTGACCTCATTTTGACCTTTATATATATATATATATATATAAAGTAGAGGGCATTCTGGGGCATTTGGGGGAGGGATGTGGTAACTAAAGTCAATGTCCAAAATTGACCTATGATTGATCTGCCCAATGGTAGAAAATTTAATTGAACCTGGGGCCAATTTGATCAGTAAACATATAGGAAGCAGGAAGTATCAACAGGCCAATTACTTGAAACAGATGAGAGCCAAGTGCCTAGAAACAAGTAGAGCTTCTAAGACAGTAAGTTTGCTAACAGACTGATTCACCTGCCCCAAGAGGGTGCCACCCACGATATACTCTGTATTTACTTCTTCCTGACTCACAGTATGATGAGTTTTAAACAGATTAGATTAGGAATCAAGAGACTAAAGTTCTAGTCACAAACCTACAATTATAAACAATGATATCATAGACAGAGCATTCTTTCCATTGTTTCACTTCACCCAAGTTTCCCCTTCCCTAGCTATAAAAAGAAAGGAGTTAGTTAGAGAAGTAACGAGCTCTAGCCTCCTGGGGCCAGTGGCATTATAGGAAGGGCTCCTTGAATTTTTATGTGCATGACGATGCTTGAAGTTTTACCATCAGGCTAGTAGGACAATGGCAATGCCTTTCAGAGACACAGCAGTAAAGAGGAGGAATGAATCTCAGGGTTAAGAGTGGTAGTGGAAACAGTACTCAATCAGGAAAGAACTCTTGAATTTTCATGCTTATTCAGTCATTTATCACTTATTAGCACTATGGAGTACTTAAACTATTTATGCAACTGTTCTGCTACATGATAATTTCACTATTTTTTTTTAAATAATGATGGAATTGAAAATAAGTCATCAAATAGCCAGGTGTTAGATCCAGCTAGTTTGAAAATAGGCTAGCAATAGCTAATAATATAACAATATAGAAGTAAAGGAAGGAAATCCCTAAGATTATCAAATACACAGTCACCAGAGTATCGTGAGCGATTTTCAAGTACACAGTTGTGGTCTTTCTTATGCCTCAGAATTTCAGCTGATTTTAAGGGAATGTTGTACATGATAGCATTCTTTTTATTCCCAATCAGGTGGTGTGAGTTCCAAGATTTGGACACACATAATCAATTCCTGGATTCAGTTAACTATTCTGATCAGACCTTGTGCTAGTTGATTAGCGGAACTCATTTAATTCACCTAATAACTCCTAGGAGAAAATATTATCAGCCCATGTTATAGGTAAATTGAAGCAAGGTAAAGTGAACAAACCAGAAACTTAAGACTATTTGGCTTGACTTTCTCATTCTTTTCACCCAGCCACGAACATACTAAGCATCAACTGGGGTTTGAATATTCTCAGAGACTAAAGATGTGGTATATTCCACTCATTCATGTTTAAAGTCCATGTTGCATCCTATCCCTATTAAAATTCATTGCTTGAAGTTAAATACATGCCCGACTCTGCCTCATTGGCCCGGAGGGGTACAATTCACCACAGTGGGGTAAGAGCAGTGAAAGGCCCCAAGGAAGAAATTTGAAGAATCAAAAGTGAAGGTTCTCAGTTCAGACTTGTGTTATGTGTTGTTTTTCTGGAACCCAACTTATTGGAAAAGCATGGCCAACCCCTAAGCCTAGAAACACCATGGTTCAAGTCAAATATAGGAGATATTATTAGTGGAATTAAGATATAGTGGCAAACCTTCAAATAGCAATATTTCCACCAGTTTTTGAAACTTGGCTGTAATATCTTTACATATTGCTATCTGGCATGTATATGATAATCACAATACTCTTTTGTGTATTCTGGGAGGCAACACATTAAGTTTGGGGCAATATTTTAAGCTAAAATTGAAGGAAAGATACAACTCTAGAGAAAAATGATTGTGACCACTGAAGGCAAGGAAGCTAAACGCAACTGTTTGTTGAGGTGTGAAATAATAACTACCAAAGTCTTTTTATTCTAACATCAGTTCAGGATACTGGAGCTTCATAGATAAATTCTGTTCCACTGGTTTTATTCATGACTAATAGTTTAAATTCACTCCATTTAAACATTCTCTCTGTTCATGAAGGACTCACCCTGATTTTCCTCCCAGCAATACCCCATTGATTTGCAGAAGTGATGCTGCTATTTGTGTTCAAGAAAAGACAATGTTGTTCTGATGATTGAAACTTCAGGCACTATTATTAAAGGGAAAGAATTTCAGGTGGTAGAATTGAAATTGATGAGTTAGTTTCATTATCAAGGATGAGAAAAGTTGAATATACATTCAATTATTTGTCCTGTAAGAAGTAAATATTTCAGTGTACCTAGTATGGCTATAGGAACTATGGAAGAGAGAATAGAGACAAAATAGGAGGTATGATTTCTAAGCATATTGTAAAGTAAGCTCAAAAGACAGGTCACCTGCTCTAGAAATCAGAAATCCTGGATTTTACCATTTAACATGCTTTTGGACCTTGAAGGAATAATAAGCCCTGCTAGGAGTGTTATTTCCTAAGATTTATCTAGATTTATCTAGGTTTATTCCAGTGATTATTCTTATTTAATGTTAAGGGACATTAAGGAGTTTGGTACCTAATCAATAGGGCATAAAATATGGGACACTTCCTATGTTCAATAATAATGTGTTGAATGCTTACAACTTTGTGGTGGGTTTTGACCTTAGCACTAAATACAGTCTTAAAAGAGAAAATGTCCCTGAACCTAGAGAGTTTACAGTCTGGTAAGGGCGTAGTCAATAAATAAACAAATAATTATGTGATTTAATTAAAAGTGTTAATGCTGTGAAATATTTAAAACTGATTAAAGAGATAGAAAGGACGGGTAAGGAAAATTTGTTTTTGATAATTAGGAAAGTTCCATTGAGATAGCACTGGAGACTTGAATTAAATCATTGTGTTAAATGTTCTATTATTTGAAAAAAAAATCCTTTTAACAAATGAAAGAAACCTGAAGTTGGAAGGTGTTTGGTATATTTAAGGAATAGTAAAAACAGTAGCTTAGTTATAGAGCAGCATCTATATTGAAAAAAATATATATTATTGATGTTTCCCTATCAACTTCAGAAAAAGAAGTAAAAATATTTTATGTAGCATAGAGGACTTTGTGATTTTTCCCTACTGACATCTCTGTCTTTTACTATGTCTAGAGTTCCCCCTTACCCTGATTTGACAGTCACCCAAATTTCTGTTTTCCAGAATGCCATTTTTCCCTTGTCCCTATCTTAATCTACGACCCCTGCCCTTTTGCCTAATTTCCTTCATGTGTTTTAAGAAACAGGATGTATCCTACCAGTAATTTCCCCTTAACATCAACGACTATTTGTATAGCACTTAGTATACTGTGGTGAAATTATCTTCTTTACCTCTTTCCCCCACTGTATTGTAAATTCTGTGAGGGTCTGGACAGTATTATTAATCTTTCTATTTCTGGCATCCAATTCAATGCCTGGCACCAGATTCAATAAATGTTTCTAAAAGTAATGAATGTGGGACATAATATATGGATTATTTAATTTGAAGAGCAAAGCTATATCTTTAAACCAGTCAATTATTTTGCCCCATTTGTTTCTCTTCCCTCCCTTCTGCCATCCATATCTAACTTCATGTTTATACATAAATCCAATTGATCATTCTAAAATTTGATGTCTTGTGCTAAAGGGAGAAGACAATAGAAGCATGTGAGAGAGTGGTCTTCACTAAGGACAAACTGAAAAGATCCTTTTATATTTAAACTCTGATCTTGGATGTCCAATCCATAGTTATTATTGTTGCTTGAGTAATTTGTTTATTTATTCCCATCCCATTTGCTTCCAACAACTATAAACATTTTGAGTTAGCATTTTTGTTTATAGTCTGGCTCATGAAATGTAGCAGGATTATTTCTCACTAACATAAACAATTTTAGATTAAATTAGATTAAAGAAAACCTCATTACTTACCAATAATCATTTGTTTCCTCTTTTCTTTAATCAATATTATTTTATTCTTTTCAAAAAATTGAGAAAGAAGGGAGGGACAGATTATGGGTCTTTTCTACTGCTCTTCACAAGCATCCAGGTGGGTCATAGAAAAAATGAAAAAAAGATGAAAAAAATGAGATTGGGGGTTAATTCTAGACAGTTAATTGATAGAAGAGGAAAAAGTGAAGCCCTGTCTAATAGGCACTAAAGACATTCTTATTACTCTAATACCTTATTGGGAAATACCTTATTGGGAGACTCTGGAAATCAGTTAAGTAGACTTTCTGGTATTGGGGTATTGCTTAGGACACTGAGAACTTCTCCTTAGACACCTAGAATTCCTCTAACCCAAGGACAAACTCATATTTACAACAGAAAGCAGATTTAGGAACATGAGGCCAGCCATAGCTACAGCTAGAAAAAATAATGGAATTAAAAATTTATTTTCCAATGACCTTTTCTGATTCACTGCACATAATAAGAAAAACACAAGGCAATTCTTGTTCTTGGCTGATGCACAGTGGCCAGTGGCATCATCATTGTCAAAATTTCACTCTTGAATGAGGTTTATAACGACTCTTCTATTATGTAATATTTATTGAGGTTGTCTTATAATGTTAGGTAGTGTGTTAAGATCTTTTTTTTTTTTCCTGTTTATTATCAGAATATTCTTAGGATAGGTGCCATTTTATAACAAAATAACTGAGGTTAAAAAAGTTACCTAGTCCAAGGTTGTACCTACTTTAAAAAGGCAAAGCAAGATTTGAATCTAGTTTAACTGATCATGAAAGCTGTGTTCGTTGTGTTAATTCTTGAGAATACATTTGGTCAGGAATCAGGCAGCCTAGTTTTTGTTCCAGGATTGGGACTGACAAGGTGTGTGAGTTTGGGCAAATCAGTGTCCTTCTCTGAGCCTATTTTGTTATTTGTTAAGAAAAATGGATGATGAGATCAGTGACTTCTGATGTGTCTTACAACTGTGAAATTAAAGGATTGGAATGCAAGAAATGGAATCTCATTAACTCACAGCAGGATATAGTAATTTTGTAAGATCACCCTGGCATAAATATCAGTACTGGCTGCAACACATACTTTTTAAACTAAATTTTTACTTAACATTTAGAACTGTTCTCCTTATTATCATATCCTATAGAATTCCATCAGAGTGTTGATCATACTTTATTAACTCCAAATTAGGATGCATAACATGGAGTATGAAATATATTTATGGAAACTGCAGGACAAGATGTTTGAAATGAGAACTAACCTTGTGAAGCACACTTTCTATACCACACTCTGCCAGTAGAGAAACTACAAATTAAAAACCTCAAAGGATGACATAGGAAATCTATAAATGGATACTTGTGCTACTTACTTTGTTTCTCCAATGTCTGGGTCACTTGAGCCATAGTGGTAGAGGGATTTATTTTGGGTGACTCTATAGGCATGGATCATGTAACTGACCTTAGTAACTCAGTCTTCAGACCCTGAGGATGTCACACTTTGGTAGCATTACCCAAAAACTCTACTCAAAATTGTATTTTTAGCACAAACTACTAGGCTTGGGTCAAGAAGCTGGATATACAAAGGTACTCTAAAAAGGTAGAATATCCCAAGAACTTAGAGATTACTTCCCAAGAGCCAGACCTTTCTATTGGATGTGCAGGGCTTGAACACTGCACATGTCCCAATTTAACTGTCTCCTGCACAGTGAGTAACCCAGGCCTACTGTGCTAACCCTTCATTGAACACCAAGTCTCCTAACAATGATTTTTCTCAGTTTTTGTTTATTTGAAAAAGTCCTGCTTTACCTTTATATTGAAAGATAGTTTCACTGGATATAGAATTCTGGGCTGACAGTGTTTTCATTTCTAAATATATCACTCCCTTGTCTTCTGGCTTACATAGTTTTTAATGAGAGATTTTCTGTAATTTTTATCATTGTCCTTCTACTTAATGTTTTATTTTTCATTAAATGCCTTCTGGATTAAAAAACAAACAAACAAAAATAAATCCTTAGTTCTCAGCAATATGAGGACTAAGGAAGGGTGTGTGCTATTTATTTTGTATGAAATTTTCTGAAATTATTAATGTTTCCATTGACAACATCTCCATCTCTCTGGTTGCTTTTAATATTTTCTCTCCATTTTTTGTTTTTCAGTCATTTCACTATAATATATCTCAATGATCCTTTGTTATGTGTATGTACTCTTCTGATTCACAACATGTTGAGTTTGCTTTTATTATTTTCTTTTCATTTTTTTAGAGGTTTCCTCACACTGTGCCTTATTCTCTTCTTAGTGTGTATTGTGACTGTAATTTGCTAGCTTCTTGAAATAATAGCCCTGTAAATTTTGAAAGTTTTAATCCTTTAGTATTAAATGTGACTTGGTTTCACCTTTTCTCTCTTCTACTTCCTGTATTCTCATATTCGAGACCACTTTATACTGTCCACTGTTGAGACAGTTCATTTCTTTCGTTCTTTTAACTTTAATCCTTCATTTTCAATATAACTGCCATTACCTTGTTTTCAAGACTATCTTTTATTCTACAGGACTTAAACTGCCATTGAGGCAGTCTGATAAATTTTCAGTTTTACATGTAATGCGTTTTAGTGTTGCACATGCATTTTTCTGCATTTTTCTGTATGTAAAGTTAAATCTTTAAACATATTGCCAATAGCTTTTTGAAAGTCCTTATCTGCTTTTTTCTTCATTTCTGTCCTTTTGGTGTCTCTCTCTATGGGCTGACTTCTCTTTTGTTTATTGGTTATGTTTTCCTGATTCTGGCATGTTATTATTTTTTTACTAAATGCTTGACATTATGCACACAATATTAAAAATTGGGATATTTTTGGCTTCCTTATAGATTGTAGGAGTTTGTTTTGACAAGCAACTTAATTTAATTGCATCTCAACTTCATACTTTCAAATGCTCCTTTTGGAGCTCTCTGAATTTGTGTATAAAGTAGGTCTACCACGTCCTGTAAGAACTTTCATGATCTGGTTTATAACTATGTCTTTCCCTTCGTATCTTATATTCATTTGCTTTTGCTCCATCTGTTTCAGGCACATTTGTCTTTTTGCTATTCTTAAAACATGCCAAGTTTGCTTTAGACTTGTGCCTTTATTCTTGTTTCTCTTCTGCCTAGAATGTTCTTGTTCAATTTGTTTATAAAACTTATATCCTCACTTCCAAATTTGCTTGATTGTCATCTCTTCAGAAAGTATTTTTCTGATGGCCATTCTTAAAGTACCTTTTCATTTCCCCACCTAATCACACTTTATTTACTCCACTATGTCTTTCATAGTGAATGTTACTATCTGATATGTTGAAGTAATTTTCCTAAAGCACCCCTGCCATAAAATATAGTCTTGGATATAATCTTTTTCACAAGTACTCTAATGACTAACAGTATGCCTGGAACTTTTAAAAAAAATGTTAAATGAGTTAATCAATGATGCCTAGTTTTTAATGCATCAGACAGTTGTGATAATGCCTTCCCTGGCAATCTCATGTTTATTTTTTCTGAGTGTCAAGTGAAATATGATCTGTGTTGTACATGTTTGTCATTTAAAAATATGTTCTATTTATATTTGGGGAAATATTTTATTTATATATCCCAGGGAGTATACAAGGACCCAGTTACTGTTCTTGAAAGGAAAAGAATCAGATGATTCATCTTTCCAGTTCCCTTTGATTAGGCAACCACTGTTCTGATTTGATTGGGACCAAAGATTTCCCTGAGTTGTGTTGTTTCTCATATGTGTTTCCTATATTTGGCCAATCATATGAGATTAAAGGCCTGGTGAATGATGCAAAGAAGTCAGCAGAGAATTCATTCTAGTCACAGAATAAATGCCTGGGTCCACATGTGCTGGCAACTAGCAGTTGCATCAGGTGTACATGACAGTGGCAGGCTGACCAAACTCACACTCTACCACATACTTTTCTGTGAATTAAGGCTTCCAACTCCTTCATGTTCCTTCCCAAAACGTCATTGTTTGCTTAAATTAGTAAAGTGAAGGTTCTGTTGCTTATAGGGAGGAACCCTGGCTGATACATTCTTGAGATAATTGTAAAATGGATAACTTGTTTTAAAAATATAAAAGCATTCATTATCATTCTTTATTAGAGTAGAACAGAACTCACCTGAACATCTAGACAGCCAGTGGGAAAAACTACAAATATAAAAGGCTTTTCTGAAATAAGCATTTTATATTTCTTAAGGAGTTTGAATTATAGAAAACCTCAGACTGTGTGGGAAAATTACTTTATAGTCTAGTTGTTACACCTGGTATGTTCTCTTTAATATGTTTCCATGGTATAAAAGGTAGGGATGAATTTTGTTCTCTTAAAACACGAAGGCTGTTAGTTTCCTTAAAACTAACAGGGGTAGCCTCCCATGCATGAGCTCATTAAGAAGAAAATCAAATATATTTTAAATGGCAAGGGAGCTAGGAATATAACCGTTAGTGTTGACTAATAAGGCAGCTTTCTCTATAGAGGGAAAAATCTGATCATAGAATTTCCTGGAGACTGAGGGAACTTCCTGTTATGCTACTGAGTTTGTGAACCAAGCTATAGCCTTTATCCATCCTTAATAAGAGAAATTTATGTCTTCCCAGTGGTAGCATGTTATACAAATAGAGCAGTAAGGTCTTACCAATTATGTTGTACCTCCCATATTCCTCTGATTTATATTTATGTGTGGGGTTTTTAGTTGTAATTAGCAGGAAGAAGAGGGGAAGGTACATCCAGTCAATCTTACCAGAAGTGGAAATTACAGTAATTATATTTTAAAAACAATTTTTAATCGGTACTTAGCATCCCAATATTATATGATTTGCTGCAATTAAGTAAGTCATTTCTCATTTGCTCTATATTCTGGATGTTTCTCTTTCTCCCCTATTCATGATGACCTTCCTTTTTTAGAGCTTTATTGGCAACTCATGTTTCTGGTGGCCATCATTACCCCTCTCTGATGAATAACTGTGTGTTTCCCTTGACTTAGTAAGCAATTTCCAAGATGGTGCAACTTATGGAATCCTAGAAAGTTCATAAAATATTTTACTCACAATGCTATGGAATGTCTAGAATTAATTTCATTGAGTTTCATGGTGGCAAGTTTTTTTTTTTTAAAGCACATAATTTCTGGAAAGGTAAACGTCAGAACTTTAATAGCATTTGTGTTTTTGTTAAAAGTGGTTTTGATATGTCTAGATCAGCACTATCCAGTTGAATTTTTTTCATAAAACAATGTCTTATTCTGCTTGGACTGATACACTATCCATTGGCAATACATGCCTATCGGTTACTAGAAATTGACTAGTGAAAATTGAGGAGATTCATTTTGCAATGTATGTATGTACAATATATGTATTTTTAATTCATTTAAATAAAAATGAGTACAGGTAGCCAAATGGGATGGCAGAACCATTGTATTTGAGGACATAAGACATCTCAGAAGCAGAAAGATTGGGAAGGAGAGAAACCTGCTACCCTTTGTCACATCTTCCTTTGGTCCATCTAAACTACTTTTCTTTCTGAAAATAGCTTTGTCTTTAAACAGTATTTAAAACAACAGAGGCATTAAGAAATTATCCTTTTAAGATGCTATTTTGAAAGAAGTCTGAATTTAAATCCTCAGTCTAAATTTCAGGCCTCAAAACCACTGCCTCTGCATTAGAGACATCCAATCCTTCCATCACAGACCCCAAGCTCTGCAGAATCTTAATAAGAATTTCTTCATCATCACCATATTAATAACAACAACAATAACATGAGTAATTATAGCAGCTAGCATTTGTTTAGTGAGAGCCATGTGCTACCATTTCTATATATATTATCTTGTTTAATATAAGACTCCTCTGAGGCTGGTATAATTATTACTTGAGAGAACATAAAATGAAGGAGCAAAATAATTAATCTACTTAACCAAATACATGTAGCCATTAAAAATGAGGGGATGCAATCACACCCAGGCAGTTGTGTTCCTTGCCTTACTCACACACCCTCCTGCTTCTGTGGTCCTCCCCCTCAGGGAGAGGGTGAGTAGGTATCATTCTCATCATTCAAACTGTGTAAAGAGTAAAAATCAAGGAGAAAGACGGGGGTGCTCTGAACAAGTCTGCACCTTAAAATCAGGCAGATATCAGACTTCCCCGGTGATTCTATTACTAGCTAATTTTGCTGCATTAACCTTTACTTTCTCTGGGCTTCAAATTTATAATTTC
This sequence comes from Talpa occidentalis, assembly GCF_014898055.3. Lineage (NCBI taxonomy): Eukaryota > Metazoa > Chordata > Mammalia > Eulipotyphla > Talpidae > Talpa > Talpa occidentalis. The sequence continues at coordinate 8,170,514 of NW_023603184.1, forward strand.
TAAACTAGGCATAATAACCCTGACCTAGCAATATGTTGTGGAAGGCTAAATAAGACATTGGATAAGACCACATAACTAAAAATGATTTGTGAAATATAAAAAAAAATGCATGTTTTGTTTTGCTATTACTGTAGCAATTTTATTATATAGCTATTTTAGTACATAACCAGATGCACAGATTATACAGGGGTCTACGCAGCCATTGACCAACACAATAGCTTTGTTTTGTTGGTTTTCATTTTCATCTGTCCACGTTACTCACTGCATACAGTGCTGACAATCTAGTTTGTTTTCTCCAGTGTCTCAACCGTCAGGTGTTACACTAGTCTCTTGTGCAATTTCCACCTCATGGTTCATGGTAACTTCCACTGACTTATCATCTGGAGGTAAAAGCAGGTGGGCAAACAGGGGTATGTAATGATGAGACAGGAGTGTTTTTACTTGGGGTGGTTTAAGTCAGTTACACAGAGGGTTTGAAGTCATAAGCAGCCTTGAAGATGTACAAGGTGCAAAGAGTAAAAAGGCAGGGAATGTGATGACTAAGGACACAGGAGAATCTGTAGCAGGAGAGACAGTGAGGTCCTAATGAGGTGCCAGCATCCTAGGCAGTGAGAGGTGAAGGCAACAGCAACAGGAACTACTGTCCCCTTTTCAGTGACTGGTATCTGGCATGAGGAGAAAGGATTATCTTTAGGGTGATATTAAATGAACTTTGTTGGGCTTGGCTGATTTCTGAAAGCAGCCTAACAGGAGGCTATATTAATCTTAAGAGAAAACAAGCCTCAAGGTAAAACAATGAAAAGTGAGGGTTTCACTTCAGCAACAGGGAGGGCACAGCACCAGAGCCTTGTCTTCCCAGCAGGTCTGTAGTGCCTGGGTGCCCTGGTGGTCAGCTGCCTGCCTGTGGGTGCCACTGAAAGAATAGAGGGGCTCTCTGAACTTCCAAGTAAACAGTGAATGTGCCCGTACACTCAAGCAGAAAATTGAAATACCTTTGGGTCCAGTTAGAATCCTTCCTACTTTTCAGCTGCCTAACTTTTGCTGAAACAAACACAGGATCTTACCGTTTGCCCATCTGCTCAGCAATATTCAAACTAAAGACCTTTGAATCTGATTCCTAACCAAGTGAACTCATCCTCCCAAATCAGCTAGAATGTGAGAGCCAAGAGCATCCCAGAATGTAAATGGCTTCTTCGCTTTTATTATGTTCATTAGAAAGTTCTATCAGTCACTGGGGCATCCAAATTAGTTTTTAATGATGAACTCCAAAAACAAAACCTAAAACAGTGGGCAGAAGGGGAATGGAATGAAACCATGGGATTTCTGCCTGACATCTGCATAGCCAATCATTTACTGGTGCTTGAAGAGAGGAGAGATCTGTGTGGGAACAAAACCGTGGGTGGGTAGGTATAGACTCGGAGTACATAGGCCAAAAGCAGAAAGATTCAGTTTTTGTCCAAGTGCACAGTCTCTGGCCCTGAGCTAGTACTTAACTTTCTTTGAGTCCATTTCTTTTTTTTTTAAGATTTTTTTTAAAAAACATTTATTTATTTATGCATATAAGAGCTGGGGTATAGGCCAGAGAAGCGGGCGTTGAGAGGATTCACCAGAGACAGAGTGGGGAACAGAACAGGCAGACTGACTGAAACACACTGCTGAGGGGAGCAGCAAGCAAACACTGCTGAGAGATAGCAGCCATTCAAACAACAGGAGAGGTCTGCTTTGCCATGTGGGTTGCTCCCTGGTGGGCCGGGGATCGATCTCATGCTGCAGAGGCCGCTTATTGCCTAATAGTGCGGTGCTTAACCCCTTGTGCCACCAGGGAGGCCCCCTGAGTCCATTTCTTTACACTTAAAATGGGAATTAAAACATGATAGCATCTTTGAAACCATTAATTGTGCTAAATGTATATTAAGTTTTAAGCACATTTTCAGGCACTTAATACATTGACTATTTTTTGTAGATTTTTTTTTTTGAAATTTATACCCATTCAGCTTTATTCCCCTTCCTCTCCCCTTCTTCACCCCTCTACCATGTCAGATTAAGTTGTATCAAATGGAAACGTGATCCTTCCCCATCATAAGTTACATGTCAGTCCCGACAGACAAATCAGAATATTTTAAGATATGATGGAGATCTTTTGTAAGTCCTCCATCTGACTGAGACTCTTATTTGGGTCTATATTTTTAGGGTTGCAAGTCTGATCTACATCTGTGAAAGGTGAATCATGGCTCCCAGCAGTGGAAGGGATTTGGGTAATCCACGCCAGGAACTAGACTCCTCATTGCTGAACTACCTACTAAGCCACTTTCTTCTCTCTAGCATGCTCTTCTCTGGTAAATTGAATGAGAACACGTTTTAAAACATATTTTTTCTTTCTTTGCAACAACAACTGTATTTTCTGGTTATCATCTTAAATCTGCATGTTGGTAAACATGAAAAAATTGTCACAAAGCTGGAAATAATTTTAACCTTTTCCAAGGTAGTCCACAAAAGGCCTGAGAGAGAGCAGCCATTCAAACATATCCACCCTCCTTTCTTCTCTTTGGGTAATGTCTTATGCATGGATGTCATGGTGAACCCAGATTATCAAGACTGTTATATACAGTGACATGGTAATGACCCTGACTGATTGAAAGGTGGCGGCAATCGAAAACAATTAAAAAACAACCACTTGTTGAAAAAATGCCAAGACACTGACATTTGAAAGGCAAGGGCAGATGAAATCCTGGCTGTGCTGAGAGGCCCTGCCTGAATCAGGGTTAACAGGTGGTCGTGATACTATCTCTGACAAGGGATATAAATATGGGTACCAGATTTCTTTGAGAAGCTTATGAACTCCACGCATGTAATCCTGACACATTCTCGGGATTTTGGCAAAAGCCACCAGGGACTCTTACTGAGAAGTGGCCCTGCCCTCTATGTGGATGGACAGGTGCCAGGAGCTCTGGGGACCCAATCCCACCCACTCTGCTGCCAGTCTCCAAAACTTTACCAAGACGTAAGTTTCCTTCCTCCTTTTTGCTGCCTCTTAAACCATATGCCTTTATTATTACAGTGTAGATTTCCACCCCCCATAAATTCATACCCTAGTTATATGCATTTGCCTTGAGTTGAAAGTGAGAGAAGGGGGTTTCACATAATGAATAAGGGATGACTTCAGGTAACAGAAGCTTTCCCCTAGATATTTGTCCTTCCTTAAGCTAAGATTCTCTGGTGAAAAGGTTATTTCTGAGAAATCCCTAAATCTTAGTGATCTGACTTCTTTAAATAATGGTAATAGTTTCTTCGATGGCCCTTAGGCCCTTGATTGACCTTAGTTTCACATACCAAGGAGACATGTACTGGAAGAGGCTTGCTCTGGACATCTTGGATAAAAGCCTGTTTGATTCTTTTGGGGGAGATGGATCCCATTCCACCTTGCTGAAGTGATACTACAGCCTAAGCTTGCTTCTTGCAAGCTTGGATATCAATCACTTATATGCAGCCTGCTCTCTAGGTCAGATGGGGAAGGTATTCTTTACAGGTTTGCATGGGATCTCTTAAACCTAAAACAACATGGCCCAGTGTGTGGGTGTGTGTGTGTGTGTGTGTGTGTGTGTGTGTGTAAATCATAAATCATGGTTACTTGACCATATGGGAAGAAGTGCTCATTCAGTGAAACTCTTCCCCTGTGGCCTGAAGTTATGGTATAAACTATGCAGAGCACGCATGCCACAATTTCACTTCAATCATTCTCCACCCACAATGGTTTTGTTGAGCTCTGTCACCTGTCATATTAAAATTCCTAAATGAAATGTGCAATTGGAGAGCTTGATATGGATGGAGGAGAAATGAACAGAATCGAGTTTCTGAAAGGAAGTTTGAGAGATCTTGGCAGCAGGCAGAGTGGATCAAAGGGAGAGTCAAAATTGAGAAGTGTCCAGGAATGTCAAAGAAACAAGCAGGGGGTTCCAAGAGATGGAAATGACTTTAACAGAGTGACTGCAAACTGTGCTTCTTGAGAGGAAATTTCCTTTTCATGCCCAATAATGATATGGAAATGGAACTGTTTAGTGAGGCTCTTGCTGGGAAAGAGAAACAAAATGGGGAACTTTCTGAAAGATTGCAAGTCCTTCAGCTTATAGTCCTCCCAAAGGTGCTCCCCAAACTCATTTCAATGCAGCAATCTTGCCCTTTAAGGTATTTTTCAGTGCTGGTGGCTAAACTTGGCCTTTCATGTAAGTGCATTTGAAACTGCCAGGACTCTGATGTTGTTGACTAAAGGAATGACAAAGATGGGATTAAAAAAAATAGATGTACCTTTAATCATTTTGCATTTTACAAGCACACACAATAAAAACTGTGATCAATCTTCAGAGAAAGCACAGCCTGGAAAACAGGATTGCATTAGGGAGTAAATATCACTGGTTTTATTGGACTCCAACTCTTGTTACAACCTGGTTCTAGAATCAGCCTCAAAGACGAGACTTGGCAAAGTGCCAATAAGTAGTATCTGCAAAAGAAATGCAACTGCAGTGGTGGAATTCACATGCTGTGGAACTGTTTGGAGGGATTTTCTTTTCTTTCATAGGAAGGATTTACTACTCTGAGATATTTAAATAGGCCTACCTAAGATGTTCAGGAAAGGCCTTCCTAAGAATTTCACTTTGAGACATGGATTATTTCAGGCTAAGGTCAAGACCTTGTAGGCTCAAGAGAAATTTTTTTTTTTTTACCATTCCCTTAACTACCTAAAAAATGAAGATTGGGAGTATTAATCAGAATTAGAATTTATATCAGGAATATCCTTTTCATTGGAGAAACATATTTTTATGGCAGGATAAATATAGTTACAAAGCATCTGATTTTTGTCATATGAGTCTTCCTTCACTCTCCTTGAAGCTCCAGGCTCCTACCCCATTCCTTTATTCAGGATAGACACTTTTGGTTTGTTCCATTAACTCTAGGATTTCAGCCATAGAGATAATCCATCATATGTATATCATTATGCTGTTCTTTTCTCCTACTAATATGTCTGATGCAAATTTGATTGTGTGACCAGCCCCAGTAGAGCTCAGAGGAATAGGGGGAAATTTCCTCTCTGCCCCTTCACATACCAACTCAGCCAAATTGGGAGGGAAAGGTAGTCTTATAGCATTTACAAAAAAAGTTCAAAGACATAGCAACTGCCTCTTCTGATTTGACCCTAGATCCATCTCTCTTACCATTTAATGAATGGGTTTGTCAAAGCTCACTGCCATATAGAAAGGTTATGAAATTGAGAAGGGTGTTTGAGATCACTGAGTACTTTCAGTACTGCAAATGACTATCTTGGAACATGAGATAAAGAAAAAAAAATCAACTTAGAAATAATAGAAAGTTTCATATGATAGTTAACAATAATGATAACTGTCATTTATTGAACACTGTCTATAGACCAAGAACTAAACCAAACACTTTCTATCCATTATTTAGATTGATGCCTCTGTGAGCTTATATAGTAAATCATCTTTTGTCAGCTTTGAAATCCAAGGTCATGAGCAGGGACTGGTAAGCTGGTTGGTATAACCAAGAAATTAGGTATAAACCTGAAGTAGAGTGAAAATATAATTCAAAACCTGAAGATTTGAGTTCAAAGAAGCTCTAACTCTTCCATAAATCACATTTTTTCCTGGTTTGATCTGGTTTATTTTAGAGAGGTAAGGAAAGCATCATTTGAATGAGCACATGTAAAAATGCTTTGAAAGTTTGAAAGGCTAAAGAACTATTAAATGATTAGATCTTCATGTAACTAATCTGCATTCTGACTTATTCTTTTCTCTTTGTATGATGATTATTGCTAAAGTATAGATCTCTATGATCATAGATTCATTATCTTCTTCTTGAATTTCTATCAGTCTGATTACTAGACCTTGAAGTTATATCATGGATGTCTAATGATTCCTGCCTGTTGAGTCCCTGTACTCATTGTGTTTGCATTCTAAAGTTTATTGGTAACCCCATGAATTATACCAATTTCTTTATGTTAGAGTGTTTGAAGTTTAAGAAATAGAAAACTCTGGCTATTTTAAGCAGCAACAGCAGCAACAACAACAACAAATGAAAGGTTAGAAGGCAGCTTACAGAATCAAGGAAAAACTAAAGGATATTTTTGGGAAAAATTTAGAATAAAGAAGATTTTGTATCAGATTGGGAAGATTTACATTTCAGAAGTTGTGGCACACCAGCAACAGGAGGTGTCAGGGCCAAATAATGTCTTTATCATTTACATTCTAGGAAGAAAGCATTTTACTGACCCAAATCAGATAATTTGTCTACTTCTTGACCAAAAAAGGGATGTATGGTTGGCAGACCCAAAATCCTTCATCCAAAGGGAGGAGGGTGAATTCTTAAAGTCAATTTATGATTAAGAGATGGACAAATGGGTACTGAAGTGGGGCAAAATCAACAGAACTCACCAATTACTAAACATAATTTACCTATCAAAATGATAATTTTTATAACTTAAATTATATAAAATTGAACATGATCCATTGATAAGTTTGGGCTGTGGTAACAAAGTACCAGAGACTGGATGGCTTAATTAACAGAAATTAATTTTCTCACTATTTTAGATATTGGGAAGTTCAAGATGAAGGTGCCAGATGGTTCATTTTTTTAAAAAGATTTTATTTCTTTTTATTTTTGCACAGAAGAACTGTGGTGTAGGACAGAGGTATAGGGGTGAGAGGATTCCCCAGAGACAGAGTGGGGAGCAGAACAGGTGGATTTACTGAAATACACTGCAGAGGGGAGTAGCGGGCGAGTCAGGAGAGGTCTGCTGTGCCATGTGGGTTAGCTTCCTGGCTGGGAATTTAACTCAGGCCTTAGAGGTGACAGCACTAAGACTTAACACCTATGCCACCAGGAGACCCAGAGATAGCTCCTTTCTGGTAAGGATTTCCTTTCTGCCTTGCAGAGGGCTGTCTTATCCTCACATGGCCTCTCCTCCAAGCCTGTGGGTAGAGACTTTTCCTTGTAAAGCCACTAATCCTATTGGATTAAGAGCACATACGATCCCATTTAAACTTAATTACCAACAGACATATGCAAAAATGTTCAACATCACTTATAATCAGGGAAATGCAAATCACAACTACAATGAGATACCATCTCACACCAGTGAGAATGACACATACTAAAAAAACTAGCAACAACAAATGTTGGTGAGGTTGCAGAGAAAAAGGAACTCTCCTGCACTGCTGGTGGGAGTGAAATCTGGTCCAACCAGTATGGAGAGCTGTGTGGAGATTTCTCAACCTACTAAAGATAGAGCTTCCATATGATCCAGCAATTCCACTCCTAGGTATTTACCCAAAGGATAAAGAAACATCAATTCCAAAGAGCACCTGCACCCCTATGTTTATAGCAGCACTGTTTACAATAGCTAAGCTTTGGAAACAACCCAAATGCCCAAAAATAGATGACTGGATCAAGAAGATGTGGTACATATACACCATGGAATATTACTCAGCAATCAAAAAAGATAAACACATGCAGTTTGCAGCAACATGGATGGAGCTAGAAGGGATCATGCTCAGCAAAATAAGTCAGAAAGAAAAAGAAAAATGCCAGATGGTCTCACTCCTAGCAGGAACTTAGAAAACCTAAATAAGGAACCAGAAAAAAGACTAATTAATACAAAGGAAAAATCAAAATCAACAAGCAACTATAAACCAGAGACAGACTACGGGGGCGGGGGGTGGGGAGGAGTGGGGAGGGGAAAGATTAGGGTGAAAATAAGGGGGGGTGCAATAGTATGGGGAATACAACCAAAATGAAAATGCATACATTGTGCAAAAATGAAAAAATGATGTAAGAATTATATAAAACAAAATATTAAAAAATTAAAAAATAATAAACTTAATTACATCTTAAACATCTTATTTCCAAATACAACTACACTGGTGGCTAGGACTATATCATATAAACATGAGGGACACAAGTCAGTTCCCAGCACATGAATGTTAGCTTTTGGAGGGGAAAACTGAAGGTAAAATGTATTAAGAAGGGTTGTTATTAAGATTTTTCCTGAATGTCTAGTTGCATTTTAAATCATTTCATTTTATGTTAGCTAGTATATAAACCATAGGCACCATAGTAGCTTAAAAATGGATGTATATTTTTAGTTACTGCATCTCTCAGAAACATTCTCCCAACCTTACTTTAACCACTTTCATGAAGAATAGACAACCAGGGAAGGACATTCTGGAACTTCTAGAATGCAGTGCTACTAGGTAGTCATTTGAAACACCTGTTCTTGGAGTGTCTATGAAAGTAGTGCATCTGTGCTGAGATGGTAACTAAGAACAGAGAAGATGCTTCTCAGATCTCATTCATGCAAGCACCACCTGGCTTTCAGAAGGAAAAACTCTGGAGCTATCGCCTACCTATGAATTTACATTTAGTCTGATAACACAGTTAAAAGTTTAAAGTTTTGTTTTGTTAAAAAGTAAATAGGAATCACCACTACCCTCCAATAGGATAACAAACAAAAGCATTTGCCTCAAACTGCAAGAAATACAGAGGCCATAAATGTTCTCTTTACTAGGCCTTTCAAATGGAATATTTTGAAGAAAACAAACAACAATCGTAAGATTGTAAAGAGAATTAGCATTTTGCTTGAAAGAAATAGCAATTAACAATGATGACAATGTGATTTATACTAATTGAGATTAAGTCAGACAAAATGGCAACATTAGTAATCATTTGAAGTGCTGTATTACTCATTATACTGTGCTTTGTAAACATCTCTCTTGAAATTAAAAAGTAATTAGTAGCATTTTAGTCATTTAATTCAGTCTAATTAGGATTTTCGCAAATCTACAGACCTGCTGTTGAAAGCCATTCCCATTTTGAATTGAGAAAATTTTTTCTTTAAAAAAAATCAACTTCTAGCTCTAACTTTCTTTTTTGATCTCTAATCTCATAAAAAAATAAAAGAGGGAAATGGTATAATTAGAAGCAATAGGTAGGCATTTACTTGAATTGGGCTAAATTAAAAAATTCAATCCATCATAATTCATGGAAGATGTGTTTTGGTCTAATTATTATTATTTTTTTTTGGTGTGAATAGAAAGCATGCTTTCTTAGTTGCTGAAAAGAATATTTTTTACAACTCTTCAGCCACATCTTCAGCACATCTCTATAGAAAAAGTCATAGTTGTTATTTGAATGGCATTTAGAATATAGAAAATTAAGTTTACCACCAGGACTGTATGATGGGTGATAACACTTGCTCCATGTACTTGATGAAAGAAGGGCTCCATTTCACCCTCTGGGGCACATGTAATGTGAATAGCTGGGCCAGCAAAGATCGTTTTCCTCTCTGTCAAATGCTATAGGAGAGCTGTGAACTCTCAGGCTGGGTTTTTTTTTTTTTTTTTTAAGATTTATTTTTATTTATTTACGCATATAAGAACTGGGGTGTAGACCAGAGGTGTGGGGGGGTGGTGGTGAGAGGATTCACCAGAGGCAGAATGGGGAGCAGAACAGATGGATCTACTGAAATACACTGCTGAGGGGAGCAGTGGGTGAGACAGGGGAGGTCTGCTGCACCATGTGGGTCAGCTCCCTGGCCAGGATGGAACTCAGGCTGCAGCAGCAGTGATAGCATGATAGACTTTACCCCTGCATCACCAGGGAGGCCCCCTGAGGTTGGATTTCCATTTTGCAGTCTGATAATGGTGCTAATGATGGAGGTGTTGGTTAGTAATTATAGTAGATGTATTAGCATCTCATGCTACTGTAATAAACTGCCACCCACTTGATGGCATGAAACAATACAATACAATGTCTGGAAGTCAAAAGTCCGAGAAGGGTCTCACTGGACTAAAATCAAGATCTGGCCAGATCTGCATTCCTTCTGGAGACTTCAGGGGAGAATCTGTTTTCTTGTCTTTTCTGGCATGTGGAGGCCACTTGTGGGCCTTTAGGGTCTTTTTCTTCAAAGTCAGCAATTACATCACTTTGACCTCCACTTCCACGATTATATCTCTTTGTTTAAACTCTGACCCACTTCTGTTCCTCTTTAACTTACAAGGGCTCTCATAATAATGTTGAGCCCTCCATCCTCATAATCCCAGATAATCTCTCACATCTCATGTTGGTTAGCAACCTTGATTCTACCACCAACCTGAATTTCCCCTTGCCATGAATTAGAACATATTCACAAATGTTGGCAGTACAGGTATTAGAATACGGACATCTTTGAGGGACCATTCTGCCCCCCTCAGTAGGAACTAAGAACTGCTGTGCACCACTGATGCTGGGGAAAACAGGGATTCCTAGATCCCTCCCAGATCACGTCTATGCCTGCCCATGTCACAGTTTTCCAAGGATGTTGTGCATATCCTTTAAAATAATGACAAATGTGAAACAAAGAACCATTTGGACCTGCGCCCCAATAACCAGTGCTACAATAAATGGGAAAGCACCCCCTTTTCTTTGGCTAACTAATACAAAACAGCTTTAGATCAGGGTTGCTCTGTCTCTTCGATTATGCACATGCCACATATGCCTGCCAACAAATGTGCAACATCAATTGAGATTATTTACAAGTAATAGAAAGATCTGGGAGGGGGGGCAATCAGAGAACAGAACTTTAAAAATCAAAAGCCATGTGTTCTTCTTCTGTATATTCATTTATTTATTTGTAACATTTTGGGCAAATCCTAACTTCTTCCGTATAGCATCTTGCATCTTTCCAAAGATAATGGCAACCCTGTCTGCCATCCTCGAATCTTTTCCAAAAGCGTGTTACTCGTCCATCAAGAGATGGAGCCTAATTTCCCTCTCCTAGAATGTGAACCGTCTTTTTTTTTTTTTTTTTTTTTTTTATAAATTTTATTGTTATATTCCCCATACAATTGCAGCCCCCCCATTCTGACCCCAATCCCTCCCCTCCCGCCCCCGCCCCCCAAAAGTGTCTCTGGTTCATAGTTTTTTGTTGATTTTGATTTTCACTTTCTTATAGTTATTCATTTTCCTGGTCCCTTATTTAAGTTTTCTAGATTCCTGCTATGAGTGAGACCATCAGGTATTTTTCTTTTTCTTTTTGGCTTATTTCGCTGAGCATGATCCCTTCCAGCGCCATCCATGTTGCTGCAAATTGCATGTGTTTATCTTTTTTGAATGCTGAGTAATATTCCATGGTATATATGTACCACATCTTCTTGATCCAGTCATCTATTTTTGGGCATTTGGGTTGTTTCCAAAGCTTAGCTATTGTAAACAGTGCTGCTATAAACATAGGGGTGCAGGTGCTCTTTGGAATTGATGTTTCTGTGTCCTTTGGGTAAATACCTAGGAGTGGAATTGCTGGATCATATGGAAGCTCTATGTTTAGTAGGTCCAGAAATCTCCACACAGCTCTCCACAGTGGTTGGACCAGTTTGCACTCCCACCAACAGTGCAGAAGAGTTCCTTTTTCTCCACACCCTCGCCAGCATTTGTTGTTGCTAGTTTTTTAATATGTGCCATTCTCACTGGTGTAAGATGGTATCTCATGGTAGTTTTGATTTGCATTTCCCTGATGGCAAGTGATGTTGAACATTTTTTCATATGCCTGTTGGCCATTTGCATTTCCTCTTCAGAGAAGTTTCTTTTTAGCTCTTCTGCCCATTTTTTGACTGGATTATTTTCTTTGTTGTTGCTGAGTCTCATCAGCTCTTTGCAGATTTTTGTGATCAGTCCTTTATCATTAGTGTTGGGTGCAAAAATGTTCTCCCAGTTGGTGGGGTTTCTCTTTGTTTTTGTTATTGTCTCTTTTGCTGTGCAGAAGCTCTTTAATTTGATGTAGTCCCAGCTGTTTATCTTTGCCTTCACTATCACTGCTTTGGGTGATGTGTCTGTAAAGATGTCTTTGATGTGCAGATCACGTAGTGTTTCGCCTATATTTCCTTCTATATATTTTATGGTTTCAGGTCTTATGTCTAGTTCTTTAATCCCATTTGAGTTGATTTTGTGTATGGTGTGAGGTAGTGGTCAAGCTTCATTCTTTTGCATGTAGCGACCCAGTTTTCCCAGCACCATTTATTGAACAAACTTTCTTTGCTCCAATGCCTAGTCTTTGCTCCTTTGTCAAAGATTAGTTGACCATAAATCTGTGGATTTTATTTCTGATTTTCTATTCTATTCCATTGGTCTGTATGTCTGTTCTTGTTCCAATACCAAGCAGTTTTGATGATTATGGCTTTGTAGTATAGCTTGAAGTCTGGGAGTTAATGCTCCATTCCCTTCTTTTTTTTTCAGGAGAGCTTTGGCTATTCGGGGTTTTTTGTGATTCCATAAGAATTTCATCAATATATTGTTCTATTTCTTTGAAGAATGACATTGAAATTTTGATTGGAATAGCATTGAATCTGTATATTGCTTTTGGAAGGATGGCCATTTTAATAATGTTTATTCTTCCAATCCACGAGCAGGGGATGTCTCTCCATTTCTTTGTGTCTTCTTCTATTTCTTTTAACAGTGTTTTATAGTTTTCTTTGTATAGGTCCTTTATCTCTTTTGTTAGATTTATTCCCAAATATTTGATTTTTTTTGTTTCAATAAAAAAGGGATGGTTTTGATTTCTTCTTCTTCAGATTATTGTTTGTGTATAGGAAGGCTACTGACTTTGCGTGTTGATTTTGTATCCTGCCACTTTACTGAACTGATTGATGAGTTGAATTAGCTTTTCTGTGGAGTTTTTGGGGTTCTCTATGTATAATATCATATCGTCTGCAAATAGTGATAGTTTGACTTCTTCTTTTCCTATTTGGATTCCTTGGATGTCTTCTCTTTTCTTATTGCCCCTGGCTAGGACTTGCAGTATTATATTGAAAAGCAGTGGTGAGAGTGGACATCCTTGTCTGTTCCAGATCTTAATGGAATTGCTTTCAGCTTTTCACCATTGAGAATGATGCTGGCTGTTGGCTTGTCATAGATGGCCTTTATGATGTTGAGGTATGTTCCTTGTATCCCCAAGAATTTCAAGGGATTTTATCATGAATGGGTGTTGCACTTTGTCGAAAGCTTTCTCAGCATCTATTGATATTATCATATGGTTTTTATATTTCTTTTTGTTGATGTGTTGAATAACGTTGATTGATTTTCGGATGTTAAACCATCCTTGTGCCCCTGGAATGAATCCTACTTGGTCGTGGTGAATTATCTTATGGATACATTGTTGGATTCTGATGGCTAAAATTTTATGAGGATTTTTGCATCAGTTGTTCATTAGGGAGATTGGCCTGTAGTTTTCTTTTAGTTGTGTCCTTGTTCGGGTTTTGGATAGTGTAATGTTGGCTTCATAGAACGTGTTTGGTATTGTCCCTCCTTCTCAATTTTTTGGAAAGAGTTTTGAAGGATAGGCACTAATTCGTCTCTGACTGTTTGGTAGACTTCATTTGTAAATCCATAGGTCCTGGGCTTGTTTTTTGGGAGGTTTTTGATTACCATTTCAATTTCGCTAATTGTAATTGGTCTGTTTAGGTGTTCTATTTCTTCTTTATCTAGCTTTGGGTGATTGTAGAGTTGTAGGAATTTGTCCATTCTCCTCTACATTATTAAACTTATTTCCATATAACGTTCATAGTAGTTACTGCTTATTCTTTTGATTTCTGCTGTGTCCGTTGTGATTTTCCTCTTCCTTGATGATCCTGTTTATTTTGTGCTTTCTCCCTTTTTTTTTGTCGAGCCTGGCTAGGGTTTGTCTATTTTATGATTTTTTCAAAGAACCAGCTCTTGGTTTCATTGATCTTTTGGATTTGTTTTTTAGTTCAATTTCATTTATTTCTGCTTTGTTTTTATTATTTCTTTTTCTTCTACTGGTTTTGGGGTTTTTTTGTTGCTCTTTTTCTAGATCTTTGAGCTTCGAGATTAGGTTGTTTCTTTGAGTTCTTTCTTGTTTCTTGATGTGAGCTTCTATTGCTATATATTTTCCTCTTATTACTGCTTTTGCTGCATCCCATACATTTAGGATATTGGTGTCTTCCTTGTCGTTCAATTCAAAAAAATTTTTTAATTTCTTCTTTGATCTCCTCATTAATCCAGTGGTCTTCCAGTAGTTTGGTTTTAATCTCCATGAGGTAGGAACGTTCCTTGCCTTCTTTTTATGGTTTATTTCTAGTTTGATGCCTTCATGTTTCAGAGAAAAGATGGTTGGTATGATTTCAATCTTGGTGTATCTGTTGATGTTTGTCTTGTGCCCCAGTATGTGATCGATCCTGGAGAATGATCCGTGTGCGCTGAGA